>NC_087364.1:46334614-48834614 GCF_030014295.1 Loxodonta africana
CATAAGAGACAGAGATGTAAGGGAACAGATGGAAAGGGAATGGGGCATCTAGGAGGAGTATTCCCAAGGGAGATAACAAAGGCCTTAAGGAGGAAAGAGGGTTGTTGGAGAAATGAGTGAAGCTCAATGAGAGCACATAAGAGACAGAGATGTAAGGGAACAGATGGAAAGGGAATGGGGCATCTAGGAGGAGTATTCCCAAGGGAGATAACAAAGGCCTTAAGGAGGAAAGAGGGTTGTTGGAGAAATGAGTGAAGCTCAATGAGGCTGGAATGTGGGCAGTGAGGAAGAAAGTGACAAGGGTGAGACTGGAGAGATAGGCAGGGGCCAGATCACACAAGGCCTTGTAGGCCCTCTTGAAGATTAGGGCCATCATATGCCTCTGCAATGAGAGAGAGCATTGACAGTAAAGCAAAGGAAACATCGATCAATATGTCTCAACAGTAAGAATATGATGGTGAATGAAATGTCTCATTTTCATATTTTCTCACACTTCAAAAGAAAATTCTGCTCATTCTAGAGAAGACAGGCACATTTAATGATATAACCACTCAATATTGTATCATCCTAATGTCTTCCAAATTTTTATGGCCTCTTTCTATAAAGTCCTTCACATGGGGGAAGTCAACTAACATAACCAAGCACCTACGGTGTGCTATAGACTAAACCCAAACAAACTCAGTGCCGTCGAGTTGATTACGACTCATAGAGACCCTATAGGACAGAGTAGAACTGCCGCCACAGAGTTTCCAAGGAGCGCCTGGCAGATTCAAACTGCCGACCCTTTGGTTAGCAGCCATAGCACTTAACCACTACACCACCAGGGTTTCCATGCTATAGACTATGCTGGGTATTTTTTTAATACATTCTCTTATTTTAGTCTTCACAGAAATGTTACGATCAATCTCCGACTGTTAAACTGAGAATACAGCGGGAGTAAATTGTCCAACGTCAGAAAACTACCGAATGGTCCAAATTCTGGTCCATCTGACTCCAAAGTCCATGTACTTTCCATAGTAAAAACAGCAGGCTTTTTTTTTTTTTTCCCCACATCAATCCACTCTCCTATCAAAATGAAATCAGCACTTTAACGTATGGTATGAAAAGGTATCACAATGGTTCTGTGTAGGTTGCCAATAACAGATATATTGAAATGTGAAGAATTCAAACCTAATTGTTTTTCTTTGTTTTTTGTTTGTTTTGTTGTTTTCAGGCAAGTAAGTGCCCTCCTTATCTTTTTATTCAGTTGAAAGGGTTTCTTTGTCATATATACTCTGCCATGAATACCCTCCATCCTTATCCACTGCTTACCTTATACTATTAAATTCTATCCCCAAGCTTACCTTCAACATAGTAATCTGAATTCTTTGTGGGCTATTGGCATGCTTCTCAGTAGACGTGAAGATCCTTCATCTTCAAGAGGATGGCTGTGAGGTGTACACAGATAGCTCCTTAGCCCCTTCCAATCTGCCCCTACCCTGCTGTTCCTCTTTCTCACCAGCTGTCCATCGGCTGCTCATCTCTCTTCCTTCATCAGTGCAGCTGCCATTCCCCTTCCCTCCTTTCCCATTTCCTCTCTCATGTCTTTAGTCACTTTTCCCGCATCTCTCAGGTTTTATGTATGTAAGCTGGCCCTCTATAGACATCATCAGCCATTTTTCCTTCTACCAATCACAGAATATGGGGCCTTTAGCATTTCTCTGCCATGTTTGTCTATGTTGGTTAGTGATAGAGCTACTTCTTCACCAAAGAGATGGATGGTTTTTGTAAATCAAAAAGGAGAGGAAGGGAGATGAGCTGCTTCTGAGCCTTGAGGCCCTTCCAGGAAGCCTGTGCTTTCCGGGAGGCTGCTCTCTAGTAGACCAAGGTATAGCTGTGTGTGTGTGGTTGTTACTGCTATTGTCAACAAAATGTCAACATTCAACGTCACATTAAAGGACTGTGTCTCTCCTGGAACTCCTAAGTTCATGTTTGGTGTGGGAGCAGGGGTTGTTTGTTCTCTGGTGTTTTTTCATCATTGCTGTTTGTTTTTGTTGCTTTTTGGTTTTTGCTATCTTCATTAACAACACATCGTATAAATTCTTAAGACTTTTCTGTACTTCACAAATTAACAAAAAAAATGAGTACACATTTTTTTGTTTTATTTTATGAAAACCCCCCAAAAAGCAAATCATTATCCAAAGATGACAGAGTTGAAAAATAAAAAAAAGTTATTAGTTTGAGAACTTAAAGCTGAACAGAAACCTACTAATGTGTTGATTGTCTGTGGATATTAACCAATTCATGACTTTTACCTATGTATCTTGGCACATTGTGTTATATTTGGCATTATAAACAATTCTGAGACAATGTTGGAATGACCATTTAAAAAAAAAAAAAAAACCTGAAAGTTGTTCATGATGTTTAGAATAGTTTGTCTATTCCAAAATGTTATATTATTCAAATGACAAATTTATGTATATGTCATATGTATATATATACGTACACATATATGTACATATATATGTGGACATAGATATAGACAGAGACCCTCAGTATCTTTCACGAGCTTCCTGGATATTTCCCTAGGTAAGCAGCCTCTTATCTTTATCAAGTAAAGGCAGCATGGATATTACGGCAGTGGATGCTGTGTGGTAAGATGTAAGCTTTTCACCTGAATCTATATGGGGAAAGGAGGTTTTGCTCTTAACTAACTCAGCCACTCTAATACTGTATTTCAAAGATCTATCTCAATTGTGATTCCTATTAGGTGTTGATGTTCATATTTATTTGTTCTTTTTGTTGTTTTGTTTTGTTTTGGGTGGGGTGTTTAAAAGAGTAATTCTTGAAATCAGATTCTGTATAGGGAATTCATAGACTAAAGGTAATGTGCTATCTCTCTCCCTGGAAATTCAACCTTAACATTTCATACATACATGTCAAGTGCTTCATTGCCTTTCCACCCACTGTGAAGTTAAAGTTTCTTTTACCACCACTATTTTATTTCAAAAGAAAAACCAAGGAAAGAGGTCCAGATCTCACAGCTTGGACTTCTCCCAGCCATATGTATGGGCTACTTACAAAGGAAGCTCTCATGAGGAAGCTAAGATGCACTGGGGGTTTACTCCCCAGCATCATTCACCACTGGGAGGAGCATTCAGAACCACCTTACACTAGAGAATAATTGCCTCTTAACAAGATGAAGGCACTCATTGAGAAGTCAGTCCTGGTTGTCTCACTGGCAGTTCATATTACTAAAAAAGCGTGAGCTAAACTGATGATTGCTGGAAAGGGGAACTCACATTGACCTGTTCTGAGAAGACGCTTGATTTTTTATTTCTGATGAATAACAGTGTGATATTTTACATGTTTTAGCTGTTGATATCCAAAACATTTAAATTGATAGGCCTTTTAAATCTACGGCTGCGAAACAGGGACTTGCCAATATTTCTAATGGAAAGTCTCCAAAAGTACATAACAATACATATATCGACTTCTTGTTTCAATGAGTATCAAGATTAATTGTCCCTGTAAAGGTAAATAAATATTGACAAAGGTTTCACTTTGGTCCATATTTTCTACTCAGGTCGATAAATCTTGGTATTCACCTCAACTGAAGTCAATATCAGATGATTATTAATTCATGGTATACTAGACTAGCAGCCAAAACTACAACTTAACATATAGAAACATAGTTTTGCACACCAATTTATGTTCAAATAAATACCCCCCCCAAAAAAAAAAACCCATTGCACATCAAACAAAAAAATCACTGAATTGTTTAATATACTTAATGGAAATATGAGTACAACCTACAGATACTAGGTATACGAAAGAATCTCCTGTTTTTCTATTGTCTGAGTGAATTATATTTAGGTTTGTCTAATTTGTAAAAAGTGATTCCTTCAGTCTTGCCATTCAACATTTTGCGTCTTTACTTATAAACTCCATTCCTGCTTCAACTTGCTGATGAGGTTCATATGAGGGAGAAAAAAAAAAAAGGAAAAAAGAGGAATGAGGGAGAAAAGTAAATTATTTAAAAGAAGAATAAAAGAAGAGGTAACAGTTGAAGAAGAGACCAAAGAAGAAATTGGTAAGAAGAACTGAAAGACATAAAGAAAACAATAAGAGGAGAAGTAGGCAATAGATTCAGGGATGAAAAAATTTAAAATATCACCACTGATTAGCTGTGTATTTTCATAAATTTCAGTAAAAAGAATTTATTTCTTTCCAATATTGTTCCCTCATTTAAAAAGATGCTTCTATCCAACTCTGATGACTTAAACACCATAAATTTTCTAGTTTTTCATTCAAGATCTAAAATGCAAAAAGCTATTAACTTATATAAATAACTCGAAGAAAATTTAGAGCAAATATTTTTACACAGTAAATTTCGGACAAATTCATTAAAGTTTTCCGGGATTGAGACATCCTATGTCATAATGGGAAAAATAATTCAATATTACTATTAGGTAGATGATGTATATGAAATGTGAGCACTTCTTATTTCCTATGAAGGTACACAAACATTTGAAGACAGGCTGTTCAAAAGAAATTGCTCATCAACACTAGAAATTGACAAGCGTATCAAAAAAGTTATTGATCTGTATAGTGTTACAGCACAGATGTATCTGCACTAAAGGAAGCACCATCTAAGACTGATAATATTAGCCAATTGATATTACCCAGGGAGGGCTTTGGCCATTAACAGGGCTTCCAGTCCACATTCCTGAAGCACTGCATTTCTGGTCTTCAGTGTTGCCGCTAGTCAAAACAAGGTTAAAAACATCTGTCTTTGCCTTTCAAGATTTGACATTAGCCAGAACTTTCTGATTATTGTTTATATTAACTGAGCACTTCATATTCAATAATTTTAAATATAAATTTACCTAAGACATTTTAGACTTTCTAAGAATTATGAGCCATTCATTAGCTAATATTTGCCGAATGTAAAGAAGCGATGGTAATTTGCAGGACTGAGTTACAATAAAACAGCTCTGGGTGTCTAAGACACCCCTTCAAATTACTAGAAGAATTTTAGAGGGGAAAGGAAACCTGGAGATGATCTCTTCCAACATCTCCACTTTGAAAAGAGGAAAACCAAAACAAGAAAGAAATACTCAGCTATGGGGCAGTTCTACTCCGTCCTATAGGGTCACTATGAGTCGGAATTGACTCAACGGCACTGGGTGGGTTTTAAACAGCAGCAGAGTGAAAATGAGAAATAAGATCTCCTTATTTTACTAAAAAAGCAGTATGAGCCAATCTACCTCCTTTATATTTCACTTTCCAAAAGGTAATTTGGAATGAAACATACAATATCACATTGAACTAACAAATTCCCCCACATGGATGTCTTTGAAACACATTAAGGTTTTCAACTGAGGCATGGATTCACTTCTCCCTCCAAAAGCATATACATAAACACTGTCCCAGAGATGGTACAAACTTTGATGTGGTTTTAGGGGTGGAAATGTGAAGAGCCTAGGAATACAAAATGATAGGCCCTCTCTTTTTGTTTTTATAATTATTCATTTAAACCAAACGAACAGCAACACCAACGTCGAAACAAGGTGATGTCGAATGTAGGCTTGAAAGCACTTGTCTAAGATGCCTAGCGAATACTAGCAAAAGTTAACCAAAGAGAGTAGTCAATGTTGAAGCAGGACATGCAATGGCATTGAAACAAGAGAGCTCATGATATGTCCCAGAAGCAGCAAGTGTCCACAAAAGAAAAATGAGAAATGAGGTCAGAAACTCATAGCAATTCATAGCAACCTACAGAGAGTCAGAATCGACTTGATGGCAATGGGTTGTTTTTTGGGCGGAGGTCAGAAAAGGCAAAGTAAGTGTCAGATCTTGCCAAGTAGTTGGAGTTTACTGTGTCTCTTGATGGCAAACCATGGAGGGATTAATTAATATGACCAGAATCTTTTTTAAGAAAAATCATTTTGGCATCAGTGCTGAGGGTATGTGGAAGAGAGTGATCCTGGATGCATAAAAATCTGTTGAAAACATTCTTTATCATCCAGGAGAGACATGGTCATGGTTTGAACAAAGACAGTAGCTGGGATGATAGAGAAAAGACAGCACCTGGATAAAAAAACATGTTCGGGTTATGAAGAAGATAAACACTTTCTCCTGAGATTTAGGCTTGGAATGTAGAACGAGGAACAGGCTTGTAAGGTCAAATATGAATTCAGTCTGGAACCACCCGACTGCAGAAATAAATGCAAAGTTGCTCTGAAGCAATATACAGGTCCCCTCCCCCTCCCACCTCCCCATGAAAGTAGAGCCTTCCTATAAAACCTTTCATAAGCCGAAATGGCATAAAACAAAGAATTACCATTAATTTATATGGGAAAAATTTTTGAGCATTCCCAGACCCAAAAAATAACCTACCAATCATACCAAACACCACATAAAATCCAGGCGGGAGCCATGGAGGATGGTCCCGGCACGGGGGGACCGAGGGAGCATGCCCAGGGCCATGAGACGAAGGGGCAGCAGCCACTTCCACCTCCCTGACACTGTGAGAGGATGAGCAGGCCAAGAAAGAGGAGGCGAAGGCAGCAGCGGAGGAAGGTGGGGAGGAGATGGTGGCATCCGGAAAGGAGCAGCTGGGCTTTCTGACCAGGCTGCCTCCCGCCACCCCCACGCCGGGCCTTGCCAGCCTGGACTGCAGGGCTCTGGACCACAATTGGAAACTGTTGTCTCCTCTGGGTACGTCACACTTCGAGTTCCCAGACCACTACCCTCCGAGGTTACCGAGACGATCGAGGGGGACTGCTGCCCTCTACAATCGCAGACCTGGTTTTCACCTACTGAGCCTTCCATCAGCGGGGCACACATGTACCCAACCCATACTAACGTAGGTCTTTGGTAAAAAGCAAAGTGGCTGTAAGGCAAACTTCTGGATAGTGGGGG
This sequence comes from Loxodonta africana, assembly GCF_030014295.1. Taxonomy (NCBI): domain Eukaryota; kingdom Metazoa; phylum Chordata; class Mammalia; order Proboscidea; family Elephantidae; genus Loxodonta; species Loxodonta africana. The sequence continues at coordinate 46,341,521 of NC_087364.1, forward strand.
AAACTGTACTCTAAATGCAGGCCGTACAGGATTCCTTCAGATAAAGCCTTGTGAAAATGAGCTCAAAGTCCAAAATTACAAAACATACAAAGAAATGCACCTACAAGAGAGACAATAAACAGATAAAATGAACTTCAGGATTAGATGAAACCTAATAGACCTGTAGAATAATCTGATTTAAAAAAAAAAAAAGCTTGTTGCCTTTGAGTAATTCCAACTCATAGCGACCTAATAGGACAGAGTAGAACTGCCCCATAGCTGTAAAGCTTTATGGAAGCAGACTGCCACATCTTTCTCCGAGGAGCAGCTGTTGGATTCAAACCAGCAACCTTTGGTTAGCAGCCGAGGGCTTAACCACTGTGCCACCAGGGTTCCTGAATAATCTGATAGAAACTATAAAATAAGTTTATTTAATAATTTAAAATGTAAAATAAGGAACCAATCCTAAAAGAAAGAAATAGGATATCATTTTTTAAATCACAAATTTTAAAAGAACCAAACAGAACTCCTAGATTTTAAATGTGTAGCTACCATAAGGGAAATGTCTATAAATGAGCTGAACAGCAGAGTGCAAATAATTAAAGAGGACAGAATGAAACACAATGTAATACAGACCTCAGGAAATTTCTCAGAATGAAGCACAGAGTTGAAGAGAAAAGCATTAAAGTTAAGATGCTTGAAGAATAGAAAAAAAATGCCCAATATGGCTGGAAGACTTCCAAAATGTGCTAACAGAAGACAGAATGACCGAGAATTTTCCAAAGCTGACGAAAGGCATGAATTATCAGATTCGAGAAGGACTAGAGAAGGTAAAAATAAAATACACATCTGGACACATTATAGTAAAACTATGGATGCCTAAGACAAAGAGAAGTAACTAGAGAGAAAGTCAAAAGCAGATTTCTACAGAGACTGCAGTGAACCAGCAGCAGAATTCTCAACAGATGCAGTAGAAGCTTTAAAAAATGGAATAATATCCACAGTATGCTGAGAGAAAATAATTGTCAACCTTCGATTGTACAGTCACAAAAACTATTATTTAAAAATGAGAGTGAAATAAAGATATTTTCATGTAGACAGAAAGAGCTTACTGCTCACAGAACATTGCTAAAAGAATATTAAAGAATATATTTCAGGAACAAGTAAATTGAATCAGGAAGAATAATAAGATGCAAGAGGCAATGGTAAAGATATAAATTTGTAAATAATGTGCATAAATCTATATTATCTTTGATAGTATTAATAACAATGACTTTTTGGGAAGTTTTAAGTGCAGGGTGAAAAAAAACCCTGCATAGAATTAGCATATAAAATAGGGAGGGATGATCTGAGTTAACACATTCTATGGTGCTCAAACATTTCAGAAAGAAGGTAAAAATATTATTTAATGTGAGACTGTTACATATGCTGTTAAATATTTATTAAAAAATTTATTAGCACCCATTAAAAAAACACAGATAGAATACAGTAGAGAGAAAATGAAGAAATAAAGAAAATTCAGTTAATCCTACAGAAAGCAAGAAAGACGGAAAAAAGAAGTAGAGGGGAAAAAAATGACAAACGGAAAGCAGGGCAAATATAAAACATAAACTAAGATGAAAGAAATAAATCCAAACATAGGCCTAATCACAATAGATGTAAATGGATTAAAAGAGAGAGAATGAGAGGTTTTATTTCAGAAACAAAATCTGCTATATGCTGTTCAGGAGAGATACATCTTCCAACCCCAATGAAACGACTCAAATAGTTTGGAAGTGGATGAAAAAAGACGTAACAACCAATACCAGAAGAAAGCTTAAGCAACTATATTAATATGAAACAAAATAAACTTCAATGCAAAAAGCATTATTCCCTCTTATTACAAAATGAGGAGTCCCTGGGTGGTGCAAATTCACTGCTAACCGGAAGGTTGGAGGTTTGAGTCCACCCAGAGATGCCTTGGAAGAAAGGCCTGTCAATCTACTGCCAAAAAATTGGCCACTGAATATTCTATGGAGCACAGTTCTACTCTGACATAGAAAAGGTCGCCATGAGTTGTAATCAACTCTGCAGCAACTAATGGTAGTGGATTATAAAACGACAAAAGGAAAACTTTACCAGGAAGACATAATAATTTGAAAAAGGCACCTAATATATTAGTCTCCAAAAGCATAAAAAGTGATAGGATTACAAGAAAAATAATTGACAGATTCACAATTATAGTTGGAAATTTCAACACACCTCTCTCAGTAACTAATAAAGCAGACGCCAAATTAGTAGGAATATATAAGATTTGAACAGCATAATTAACAAGCTTGACCTAATGAACATATATTAGAAGTTGTACCTAAAAGTTACTTTTCAAACCTATGTGAAACATTTACAAAAATTAGCCACAAAGAAAGCAGTGTGTAATAAGATTCAATAACATGATACAACAAACAAAACTCATATGTTTAGGAATTTTAAGACACATTAAATAATACATGGGTTGAAACAGAAATCATAGTGAATATTATAAAATACTTAAAACTAAATAGTATTGAGAACATTATATATCAAAACTTGTAGAAAGCAGATAAACCAATATTAGAGAAAATTTATAGCCTTAAATGTTTATTTTAGAAATGAAGCAATGCATAAGGAGTCCAATTCAAACGTTTAGAAAAAGACTAGCAAAATGAACCCCAGGAAAAATAAAAAAGTTTTGTTTAAAAGAAAACAAAAATGTATAATACAGACAACATTTTGGCATTTAAATTAGTAAAAAAAAAAAAAAAAAGAGGAGACATAAATGAAAACATCAGGAATTTAAAGGAGGACATAATGGATACACGAGAGATTTTTAAATGATTAAAAGAATATTCTGAACAACTTCATGCCAATAGATTTAAAAACCTATACAAAAGAAAAATTTCCTAGAAAAATAAAACTTACTAAAATTGACACAAAAAGAGCTAGCCTGAATATAACCATTAAAAAAATGAACTAATATTCAACTGGTTCCCAAAATACATTAGCCCAGTATTAAAGAGTTTTTAACAGACCTTTAAGTAACCTGCCATCTCATTTTAACAGAAACTGCTCTAGAGAGCAGCTAGAAAAAGCAGCAAGTCAAATGAATTAAAATCAAAACATAACCGGGTTTTTTGTTCACGTTTTTTGTTTTTGCGAAGCTTGACAAACTGATCCTGAAAATTTCCAGTTGTTGCAGAATCGATTCTGACTCATGGGGACCCCATGTGTGTCAGAGTAGAACTGTGCTCCGTAAGGGTTTTCAGGGCTGATTTTTCAGAAGTAGATCACCAGGCCTTTTTTCCAAGGCACCTCTGGAGGACTCCAACTACCAACCTTTCGGTGAGCAGGTAAATGCTTAGCCATCTGCACCACTCAGGGACACCTTCCTAAAATTTATATGGAAATATAAATGACTAAGGCAATCTTGAAGATGAAAGGAAGATTTGCCTTACAAATATCAAGATTTACAACACAGCTATAGCAATTAAAAAAGTGTTAGTGGCATCAGGATAAAGAAACAGACCAAATGATTATAATAGAGAACTTGGAAACAGGCCCGCATATTTGAGGAACTTGGTATATGACAGAGGTGGCATTGAAATGAGTGAGGAAAAGATGAAATTGTTTAATAAATGGAGTCAGAACACATGCCTAGTCATAGTGCCTAGTCATACAAAAAAAAAAAAAGATAAAACTGGATCCCTACTTAACACCCGAGTACAAAAATAAATTTCAGTTAAAGACCTAAATGTGTAAAGTGAAATTGAAACTTAAAACGAAATTTTTTAAAAAGAAAAGAACTTTATGACATATAAGGGATAAATTTGACTGCTTTAAAAACAGAAATTTCTGTTAGGCAAAGTTCACCATTAGTCAAATAAAGGACACACCACAAACTGGGAGAAGAGTTTGAATGTATACAAGGGATCCAGAATTAGCACTGAATAAAATGTTTGAAAAATCATGCCTGCAAAAGACATAAACACAATTCACAGAAGCAAAACCTGAACGCTCAGTAAACATGAACAGGCGTCAACTACTGTAAAGAAGGAAAAACAAACAAGACCTTGTATATCCTGATTAGTAAAAATTAGTAACTTATAATACTAAGTATGGGTGAGTGGGGGCAATGTAGGGAAAACAGGAAGGAACTCAATCACCATTATTAGGAATGTAAAAAGGTGCAACCACAAGTTGGTATTAGCTGACAAAGTTGAAGACCCACATAACCTATGACCCAGCAATTTCATTTTTGGGTATTGACCCTAGAGGAGTTCTCAGAATGTGCACAAACCAAACCCAGTACCGTCAAGTCAATTGTGACTCATAGCGACCCTATGGGACAGAGTAGAACTGCCCCATAGAGTTTCCAAGGAGCGCCTGGCGGATTCGAACTGCTGACCCTTTGGTTAGCAGCCGTAGCACTTAACCACTACACCACCAGGGTTTCCGAATGTGCACAAGGAGACCCAAAAATTGTGCTGAGCACAGCTCTGTTTGCGACAGCAAGAAAGCAGAAACAACCCAACTGTTCCTAAATTCAGGAGCAAATTAATACACTGGCTTATTCAAAGAATAGAATACTATACAGCAGTTAAAATGAATACATCTGTTGAACCTTTATCCACATAGATTAATTTCAACCACAAAATGCTGAATGAAAAAAGCTAGCTGAGGAATGAAAAGTAGAGTATACTGCCATATATGTATATCCTGAAAATACTAGAAGTAGTGTATATAGTTTACGGTCAGACATGAGCAATAAAACTACCAAAATGAACATGGAAATACTTCACACCAACTCCAACTCCAGGATATAAGCAAAGGGGGTAGTGAGAGGAGGACTGTTTTATTTCTTTTACAAAAGAGAGTTTGTTAGCAAATTCGTATGATGTTAATAACTGGGTATATAGATAGCATTTTACTCTGTTCTTTTCCATACATTTAAGACATTTCATAATTAAGAATAAAAATTCATTGTTAAGAGTATGTAACATGAGAAAAGAAGACGTATTTCCATTTGGAAATCCCGCCCACATAGGGGTTTCCTGGACTCGGGCCTAAAGTCACCCCTCAGACAATTGCTGATCAAAGCAGACTCATCACCAGGTTTCAAGAGATGACCTTAGAAAAAACCTTTAGGTTGGTGATTTCCAGAACTGGGATTTCAAGTATCAGTAAGTTTCATTAAAAATAAAATATAATTTTTCATTAAGTAGTTAGTTAATTAATTAAACAAACAAAATTTTATACATATATTACATACACACACATGCATACTTTTCAACATTTCACAAAAGACTTAACCTTTCACAAAATAAAAGACAGAAAAAATAGGAAAAATAATCTAAGAATAAACAAAAGCCTTTTAAATTAAATCAGGTTATCTTCATGGATAATTATATTTTTCTCATCTTTCTCATTTTACATCAAAATATAGAAAACTTCCCAGTAAACTAGCATGAGATCATAAACGAATGTTTGGGGACCACTTGTTTCAGCATTTACCAGGCAGAGACTCGATTACAAGGAGACCAGTATTATGATAAGCTGGAGCCCAGATGGTGCAGAGGTTAAGAGCTCAGGCTGCTGACCAAAACATCAGCAGTTCAAATCCACCAGCCACTCCCTCAGAACTGACTTGACAGCAATGGGTTTGATTTTTTTTGTTTGTTTGTTTGTTTTTTGGATGATAAGACATTTGTATGGACCTCAAAAAGATTTTAGGAATTACATGATAAATACTTGCATTTTCATCAGTCTTTTTAGTTTGAGGTGTCAGTGACAAGCACTAGGGTTATCCAAGGCTTAATATACAATATGTTACGAACTCAGTCACACTCCTCTATTGTTAATTACAAAAAAGTTGTTGTTTCTTTTACAGTTCAATTAAGTAATACCATTCTGTCCATTTTTTTCTTGCTTATTTTTGTTTAACTCAGTAAAACATGCACAGAGCATATTTAAATATTAGAAAAACACTAGTATCCTTAAAGATAAATACTCTGTACTCTACCCAAGTTTGGTACATTAATGCCATTGTCTTCAAGCCTGTTCAACACAGACACACATTCTGTTTCTGGGGTCAGTGACATGACCCTGCTGACTTTGAAGAAGAATTTGAAAGAAAAAGCTAATGCATCACATTGAAAATAGAAACAGGGCCGACGTAGATTTTACAGCAGGTGGGGATGAGGTGAGAAGGAATTAGCTCTTTGTGAAAAGTAAAATATGGCCCAATCAAGTTAGTGGCAACATCAGACAAGTCAATTGTGTGAAAGCGCAACCTGTTGGATAAATGGCTCTTTTCTATTCACTCCTAAGCCCAGTTCCAAAACCAACCACAGGGCCTGCAATCCACAGAACATCATTCTGGAATTTTTATCCAGGAATGTAAAATCTCTGCTTGCAAAGTATTTTTAACCTAAGAGGAAATATATAAAATAACTACTTGCAATAAGCACCAAGTCACAAAATGCTGTAAAAGATCAAATTAAATAGTTATTTAACTTATATTTATTACTATTATTAGATAATACTACCCATAATATTATTATTGAAGAAATAGTAGTAAATGGAATAACCACTGAAATTAACCCATATTTAGATACATAAGCATATCTACTTCTCTTACCTTATGGAAATAGAAAGCCGTAGTCAGAACCATCTGCAATCTTGATGTCCAGTTATTGAAACTTTAGCTAATAGGTACTTAAGGCACTAGATTCACCCCTAATAAATTCTGTAATTTCCCCTTTTTTCCTCGACCATACCAGGTACTTTGATTCATTCGTTCATTTATTCATTCATTCAAAAAGACATGTGAGTAGCTGCTGGGTACCAAGCACCAAACCAAAAAACCACTAAACCCATTGCCATCGAGTCGATTCTGACTCATAGTGACCCTGTAAGACAGAGTAGGACTGTCCCATAGGTTTTCCAAGGCTGTAAATCTTTATGGAAGCAGACTGCCACATCTTTCTTCCGCAGAGCAGCTGGTGGATTCGAACTGTTGACCTTTCAGTTCTCATCCAAGCACTTTAACCACTGCACCACCAGGGCTTCTGTACTCAGCACCAGGACTTAAAAACAGGGCTCACAGTTAAGTCTCAAGTTATGGTTATTTGATCAAGTAGCACATCTTAGAAAACTTGACCCTCAGTATCTGTGCAGCACAGTGTTGTTTGATTTTCCCCATCTTTGAAATGAATAATTGAACTTTCAATCTCTCTCAACACCTGAGTGGCGCTTCTCCCTTCTCAGACAGCACCAGGGGCTCCAGCGGTTACCAAACCTCACAGCTGCCTCCTCCACTTTTGCAAGTACCTTCGAATCTGATGGCGAACACTGTAGTCTGCTTTGAACACTGTCTTACATACTTTAAAAAAAATATGTGCTGGGTAACTCAAGTCTCTCAAATGGAAAATGATTTAATCTGTAGTAGCATTTGACTGTGCATATAATGCTGAGTGAAACAGGAGCAGCCCTGACATTTTATGAATAGGAAAATAAAAGCGTGTGCTAAAGAAGACTTGACAGCAAGAATGAAAGAATGAAGATTCAAGTTAAGCTGTTGAAAGCCTAACAAGATAAAGACAGGCAGGAGAGAGTCTCCTTAAATGTGACGAAATAAGGCCTGAAGGGAAGGAACGATAGAGAGATTGACGAGTATACACTTCGAAACAGAAGATGAATGTGTTCAACCTGACAGTAACATGCAGTTAAATTAATCAAAGTACCAACAGTCTTAAACGGTAGGAAAGAATACAGATTCATGCAGCAATCATCTTTGATGGTAGGTGTGAGATTTGAGATAGAGCAAAGAGGTGGAACTTTTAAAAGAAAATAATTGTTAGGATAACATAGCGTTCTCGTAACATGTAAATGTGACTACTGATCCTGTCACTGTCTTCCCTGTTTTCCTTGTGTTTTATTTCTTCCACTTAATTTTTTAAAGAGGAGACTAATACCAAATTTTATTACCCAAAGGGATTATTTAATTTTAAGTGATTTTTATGTGTGTGAATTTTAATGATGAAATTTTGAGAGGGAAAATTTTCAGAGAGTAAGCTTATTGGTACAATGAACACGTTGATAGCTTACACTGTACAGTTCTTCCTCTCTTGCTCCCAAAGGCATGATGCAGCCCCAAATACCAAGCCCACCCTTTGCCTCGCTCTTGATCCAAACTACAAGGCTTTGCAAAAAGGGTCCCCAGGAAGTCAGATGGCACCAGTTCTGCTAAGGACACTATTAAAGCTGGGAACAGATAAAGATGTTTTCAGAACATTCTCAAGTATAAGCATTGCAATAAATCAGCCTTTCGCTAACTAAAATGTCCAACGAATCAAAACATCCCACATCCTGAATATCATCATTGCTGAAATTTTATTACATGCCATTGAAATTTTCCTACTTTCACCTTATCTGCATTCCCTAATTGAGGGCTCAGTCATTTAAAGCAGTGATTCTTCAAGGGAAGGGAGTGGGTAGTGATGGATCCCAGAACATCTGTATTTTGAAAAAGTCCCTTATGTGGCAATTTTGATTCATCTTACTACCCCAAACTCTCAACTGAGAATCACTGCCTTAAAGGAAATAAAGTTTTCCCTCATACATTAAATTATCTACCCATGACGCCACTGACCATCAGCTTTCTCATTAAAAACCAATAATGATGACAGAAAGGAATGAAAGAGAATCAAAAAATGGCAATAGTGAGGATGGGCTAGAAAACGTAGGGTCTTTCTGAGGACCCCAATCAAAAAACATAAAGAAAAATACGTAGGTTAAATCCTTCCTGTTGTACTTAAGTCATGTTTCACCTTCTATGAGATGGATTCGGAAGACACTTGGTCACCACACTTCTCCTAACAGTCCTTCATACAGTTGAGGACAGTTATTAAGTCACCTCTAAACCTTCTCAATACCGGTAATCCTGATTCTATTCATCTTTCTTCATCAGTGCTGTTTTCCAACCCGTTAATCATTTTCATTGCTCTCCCCTGGACCCTATCCAAGTTCTCCACGTATCTTTAAGCTTCTGTGAATTATGTGACCGGTTTATAGCTTTGATAAGCCTGGGTGGTGGAAAAGGTAGAATCTCATCACAACAGACTATAAATGTGTGTACGGGGGAGGGATGGGGATGGATAGAGGAAGAGATAATTCTATTGTACCAGAAAGTTCAGGGGAAATATGATATTCATTTAATAAGTCTTACTCCTTTATAATTCTTTCTAAATATGCCACATTAAAATATCCTGAGCCACAATTAGGATCTGTATTTTACATGGATGTGTACTTAGTCCCAACCTATGCCTGGTTCTTTCATGAAACAGACAGAAAGAACTACATTTTTCAAAAGGTTGGTTGTTGCTTATGTGGACCAGCTACTCATAGCACATATGAGAGATGGAGAAACTAAGGTATGTCCATCGTATCTCCAATAGTCATTCTTTCCATGGCTTTTCCAAATGAGGCTAAGTGTCCTAATTCCTGGATATATTGGTAGTTTGGATACTGTTCTTACAGCTAAACTAGGACCAATTAGTCTCAGAAGCTTTTCAGTTTCAAAGTCATTAGTCAGGCTGTACATATAGGGAGGAGAATGGCACAGCGAGACTAGTTGGTGGTCATCCAAGTACAAGCTGAGAACTTTCAGCAAGTTGAGTCCCTCTCTGAGCCTCTTAGACAACAGTACAGCTGCGCCACAGAGCTGAGTGAAGATTTGGTGAGATATTACATGCGAAGTCTGGAACAATGCCTGGCACATAGTGAACACAATGGCACTACCAGAAAACTAGGTGACTACAACTGCAAATCATGAACACAGGGAGTGAATGCAAGGCTGCAGACTTATTCCTTTGGATATATATTTAGGATATGGGTGTCCCCTCAAACAAGATAAAGCAAGGTGGTCATGGGGAAAGCAAGAAGCAAATAAAATGCTGCTGTGGCTCCTGGCAGATATCTCACGACTGCAAATATGTTAGGGATCTGCAGAGTGTATCGGGAATTAAACAGAACCTAGCCAATGGCCAGTTGCCTTTTTTAGCTTTAAAGAGACTCTTGAAGAGAGACACCACACCCATCTTTGGAAATACGTTAGAACCAGAAGTGCATATGGAAATTATAATTATCTCTTAGCTGAGGGCTTTAGTGTAGAACATTTGTGGTGCTTGTAACCTAAAAGAGGGATTTCCTTAGATTTGCTAAAACTGCCTCTTTTTTTTTTTCTTAAATCAACATTACCCATACCTCATTCAGGATCAAGTGAATTGTCAGATTAATGTGTTTCAGCAGGAAGTTGATTCTGTTACTTCCTTAAAGAAAGAGCTGCTCATCCTGAGGGTTATCAGCAAGCTGCTGCTCTGACTTCTTGTGCCAGTGGTTCTTCCTGACTGGCCGTTTTCCCTCTGGCTGGAGATAACACTGCAGTGACTCTGAATTCCTTCATTCAGTATCTGATCCAATCTTCATCATAAAGCCTTCCCTAGAACATGACTAAATCGAAGCATTTCCATGTCTTGGTTCATTCCCAAGATCCCAAACTGACTTTTGGTTGAACTTCGGTGGAAAATCCAAATCATGTAACAATCAAAACCAAAATCAAACCAAACCCACTGCCGTCGAGTCGATTCAGACTCATAGCGATCCTATACAATCGGAAGGAAAATAATGGCTTTTTCTTCATTCCATTTTCTAAGCATATAGTAAAAACCAACCCAAAACCCACTGTCATCATTGTGGTGACTACTAAAAAGTTTTCTTTGGGACTTATACAAATTAGATTATATCACATAAAACATAGCCAATCATGCATAAACGTTAAAAGACCTTCTAACCATTCAAACCATTACCATATTTCTCTCCTTTTCACTGTCACTGTTTCCCCTCAAAAAGAGTATACTAATTCGCATCATGTTAAAGTGGACACAATCTTTATTTCCTTAATCTCCTGCAGTCTGATTTTGCCATTCCTTTCAAGCCAACATTATTTTCTGAATCCTCTAGTTCATGTTTGACTTGTCCCACCTCCCTACTTCCTACCTCTGTACTTTCCACATACTGTCAACAGCCAAGTCCTGCTGACTCTTCTCTTCCCATGTTGTTCTTTCTATTCCTATCACCACAACTTAGTCCAGCTCCTAATTATTTACCCTGAATTTTTCTTTTGCCATAGCCCACTAACTAGCTCTCCGATTCTTCAGTTTTTGTCTTACAATTCATCTTGCATACCTTTGCCAAATTAAACATCCTAAAACATAATTCTGATAGTATCTCTTCACATGTCAGACATTCCAAGGGTTCCTCATTACCTCTAAATAAAGTTCAACTTCAACTTGTATGAGGCCAATGGTGTTTTTTGAGTGAATGAATGAGTAGAAAAATTTCATATGCAGGCTTTAGTAACCAACTTGCAATTTAATTGAATAAAGGCCAAAAGAAGGGTTTTGTTTTTTGTTTCTTAAGCCAAAGTTCCCTGCGTATTCTGTTTGTGGGCTCAGAAATGTTTGAATCACAACTGGTAAATCAACTGACAAGAAGAGTTACTATTCTACACATTTCACCTCGAGATTTTTAAAAACCCCATCATACTTCAATTGAATATATACTTAATTTCTATTCCTTAAGATATGATGAATGTTCTCTCCATCAATTCTTTTTCATGAGTGTTTAATCCAAGGAGGGTTGACATTCAGAGCGACAAAATACACAATTTGTCCCAATTTTCTCAATTATTTCTTCCAATTCACTTACATGGACTTCAAAAATATCATATACTGAATTAATAAAAAAGATTTGGTAAAATAAATAACATATTATACCTTTGTTGAAAATGTCTATCTAAAAGAAAGCCTATTTTTAAATCTCATGAGAGACAGCAGACCAAGCCGGCAGAGTGAACACATGCCAAAACTGCCCTTTGTTCCAAATACAGAGAAATGATAGATGTATATTTTTAAACATTTGAAAGTGTAACGCTATTCAAAAGCAAGAAAGAAAGTTTTCCACGGACCATAAAAATAAGGAAATCTACAGCAGTAAAGAGTCTTTATCTGGGTTATGGCCAAAAATGAGTGGTAAATATTGGATTTCAGTGCTCATATAGAAAAGGGCTGAATATATTCTACACATGAATTAAGCACCCCGCAAGAAACCACAGTTATGACAACACTCCCAGCCTCTTAAAAATAGGGTGAAATAGTACTATCTACACTATCAATAAGACCTGGTGCAACTAAGGCAACTTCTAAATTGCCATACAGAAATAAGTGCATTGAGGAAAATTCCCATGCAAGATGAGTTCTTAAAAATTAAAATCAGCACTGTAAAAAAAAAAAAAATCAATCAATCAATAGGCCGAAAAAAGGTAGAACTTACACAAAGAAATACAAATACCTAAGCAAACGGAAAAGAACTTTTAAATAAGGATGCTTAAAATTCCAGAAAAGGTGAAGGAGAATTAACATCCACGAAACGAAAATAGGGCTAAGAAACGGAAGCGAGAGTTAAGAAAAGGAACCAATTGAAAATCTTGAAATGGAGAAAATGAAATAAAAAACTCAGCATACGACCTAAAGAGTAAACTGGACAAAGCTGAAGAGACAATTGGTGAATTTGATAGAACTTAATCAACCTCACAGAAATTGAAAGTGAAATAAAGAGAAATTAAGAGATATGATAATATCTATTTTCATAATTAAAATACCTTCATCAGGTAGATAGATAGGTGGATAGATGGATGGGTGGATGGATGGTGTCATGGACTGAATTGTGTCTGCAAAAAATATCTTTCAACTCGGCTAAGCCATGATTCCCAGTATTGTGTGATTGTTCACCATTTTGTCCTCTAAGATGATTTTCCTATGTGTTGTAAATCCTATATTTATGATGTTAATGAGATAATGGGATTATCACCAGTTATGTTGATAAGGCAGGATACAATCTGCAAGATCAGGCTGTGTCTCAAGTCAATCTCTTTTGATGTATAAAAGAGAGAAGTGAAGAGACTATGTTGGCATCTCCTGCCTGGAGGGGAGATGAGAGGGTGGAGGGGGTTAGAAGCTGGTGAAATGGACACGAAAAGAGAGAGTGGAGGGAGAGAGCAGGCTGTCTCATTAGGGGGAGAGTAAAAAATTGGGAGTGTGTAGCAAGGTGTATATGGATTTTTGTGTGAGACACTGACTTGATTTGTAAAATTACACTTAAAGCACAATAAAAATTATATGGAAAAAAAAAGAAACTAAGATAACACCTTCGCACATGATTTGATATACCGTCTAGTCCGATAGTTCTCAAACTTGCTACATATTTGAATTACTTATGGAGCTTTTAAAAATAAGAATTTTGGATAGATGATACATTATGAGTGGATTTAAGTTCAATACAAGGAACAAACTTCAAATTAAAAACTCTCCCCAAAATGGCACATAAGATGGTGAGTTGGCCAACACTAAGAATATTCCAAGTGATGCCAGCCAACTGACTGGATTTTTAAAAGATAATTCCTATGTTGGAACTGGAGCCCTGGTGGCACGCTGGTTAAGCGTACGTCTGCTAACCAAAACGTTCGCAGTTCGAATCCATCAGCCTGTTCCTTGGAAACCCAATGGGGCAGTTCTACTCTGTTCTATAGGGTTGCTATGAGTTGGATCAACTCGAAGGCAACGAGTTTTGTTTTGTTTTTTTTTAATGTTGGAATTATGTTTAGAAGACAGGACTGATAGCCTAAGAGCCCATGCGATTTACATTTTTTATTCAGCTACTCTAAGTATAGGGTCTAACTGAACACTGTGTGTGTGTAGTTAGGCTCCACATAAATACTTTGGTTGATCCTTTGAAAAAGAAAAAAAGAGAGAGAGAAGTGAGCAGAGAGATAGGGGGACCTCTTACCACCAAGAAAGTGGTGCCAGGAGCAGAGTGTGTCCTTTGGACCCGGGGGCACTGAGAGGCTCCTAGACCAGGGGAAGATTGATGACAAGGACCTTCTCCCAGAACCAACAGAGACAGAAAGTCTTTCCCTGGAGCTGATGCCCTGAATTCGGACTTCTAGCCTACTGGATTGTGAGAGAATAAACTTTGCTTTGTCAAAGCCAAGCACTTGTGGTATTTCTTTTATAGTAGCACTAGATGACTAAGACAGATGGATAGGTAGAGAGAGAGAGAGAGAGAAATGTAGCAGAAAGAGAAGAGAGACAACATTTGAAGAGATCTTAACTAAAAGTTTTCCAGAATTAAAAAAGACATGAGCAATCAAATTGAAAGTCACAAGGAGTACCAAAAAAAAAAAAAAGAAAAATTCAAAACTAGAGACATCATAGTGAAACTTCGAAAAATCTTGAAAGCTTTCAGAGAGAAAAAGTCAGATTCCCAACAAAGAAGAATGATCAGAATTGTTCTCCCCAACAACCAGAGCTGTTAAAAGACAACAGAGAACTATCTTCGAAGTTCCATGGCAAAATACATGAACCAGAATTCCATATCCAGTCAAACCAATGCTGAAGACAATGGGCAAATGAAAGAAAGATACTTTCAGATATACAAAAACTTAAAAAGTTAACTATCCATGAACTATTGTTAAAAGAACTACTAAACTTATTAGATCATAAAAGCCTACCAATATACTACAACTTGAAGAGAAAGAAAGGGAGGGAGGGAGGGAGAGAGGAAGAGAGAGAAGAAAGGAAAGAATAGAGAAAGGAAGGGAGGAAGGGAAGAGAGGGAAAAAGGGAGGGAAGGAGAAAGGGAGGGAGAGAGAAATTAAGGAATGAAAAAGAATGGGATGCAAAGGACAATGGTGAACAAACAAGTAAGCAAAACATGCTGATACACCTAAAATACTGATTGCTTAAAAAGAAGCTAGAATCAAAAAAATTCTAGAAAATAACAAACTAGAACGGAGTTGATGGCCAGGGCACAAGAGAGGTTGAATTTGTGTTACAGTGTGCTAAAACTCCTTGTCTTCCATGGGAGGGGGTTAGCAATACTAACTATTCAACTTGCTAGAAAAATTATGGTGTCTATTAAGAGTTAAAAAAAAAAAAAATTTTTTTTTTTTTTTTTATTAACAGTAATCAGTAGAAGAAAAGGAGCAATAAAAATATAGAGCTTGGTAACATTTTCCAAGGTTCTCTTCCCTATAATCTTCTAGCCCCACTTACTATCTGCAAAAGAGATAAAAAACATCTTGTTAAATGTACAGACCTTGCTTTGCAGTCAATAATGGGAACGGTGTGAAATTTGCAAATCTGACAGCGCTTCAGTCAGTCAGTCACATTTTATGCTTGTTAAATTATATTCAGTAAATTAACAGTAGCATAGGAAGCAAGGCTTAAAGTAACTGAATAAAAATATTAGGAAATCCTACATATTCGATCATAAAAGCCTACCAATGAAAGCCGTTAAAAGACATACCTGAAGGTGACATAAAACTGACGAAAGCAGCACACAATAAAATTCAATGACAATATTTGGCTATGCATGTCATAGCAGTGAACAAGGCAATCTAATGTGTACAATACCTTTCTAAGCTTCCCTTTAAAATGTTCATTTATTAATAGTTCAGCTGCTACATAAAATACACAAATGAAATCTGTTCATGTCTGAACAGACAGGAAAAAAATGACATTTTACAAATAAAGATGTAGAGAGAAAACTAAAAAGACATACTTCAAAATTATAATGGTCCTTGTTTCTGAGTGAAATGATTATGAGTGACATTTTCTTTTCTAAAACTTTAACATTTTCTACAATAAACATGTATTACTTTGTGTTACTTTATCATCAGGCAAAAACAAATATTCCAAAGATTTTTAAATCTTCCACAGGAAACTATTTTTAAATTCTATGTGATTCATCAAATACAAAAGTTGCTCTGAGTGCCTATTTTAATTATTCACTCAATCAAAAGTCAGTATGTAGCATAACGTGAGATTAAAGAAAAACAGGGTTAAACCTGCCTCTACAGCACTGGGTTTTTTTTTTGCTATAAGCTAGAACCCCAATGGAAATCAATTTATTCTTAATTGAAATAGAAATTAAGTTTGATCATTTTCTAGATATATAAAATCAATGCATTTATCCACAGAATCTTCAGGAATATAATTTACCTCTGTCTCTATTAAGGCCTATACTAAAGTAGCTCTACAATCAGCCCCTTCCAGATTCAAGAAAACACTCGTCCAGAACTATTATTCTCAAATTTCCAACTAAAACTGAGTAACCCTGAGGTTTTCTTAGTGTTTGGCTATACATGCCTGGATTGAGTCAAGCATATTAACATATAGGTCATTCCATTCTGCATCACTCTGTTTAATGTAATGAACACTAACAGATTTCTCATTTCCTGTATCTCTCTCTCTCTCTTTTTTTTTTTTAATGTCACTAGGGTCAAAGACCAGAAAACAGACACGTGAATCAAAAAAAAAAAAAAGTGAACAACATGGCTACTACTGAATTTCCAAATAAAATTACTGAAAAGCATGTCTTACTCAAGATACAACCATGGTCTATTTAACATTGTTATTCTCACTACTGACAAAATAAAAACAGAAAGTCTCTCATTAAAGACTATGCTTTTACCCAGCTCTGGAATACTAATTTGGACATTGCAAATAAAAGCCATTTCTATAAATTTCTATTATTTTCTCTGATTCAAGGAGCAAACCTATCATTAACAACATCGAAATATTTCCACTTAGGCCACTGACAAAATTTTAATGATCAGGTTGGTCATTTACCAATTTGCATTGTTTGAATCTAACAAAGGGTTTTATTCATCGTGGATGGACATTTTGGCTTTCATTTAGATGAGTTGGAATTTCTCTGATTCCCAAGTACAGAATAAATTCAAGTGTTTAATTAGAAAGATTTTTTTAAATTATAAAATTATGTTTAACTATCTAATGCTGTCCAAAAGTAACTATGTAATGTGATTGCTACGTCAGCCATTTATAAACTCGGGGTCCGTATCAACTGATTATATTGGCCAAAATCCATGAGGAATAATGAATAACAATACTACTACCCAGAACATCAGACTTTATATATCACTGCCATATATGAGACACACGTAATATTCACAAACCATGAGAAAAGAAGCATTATTTGTGATCCTCATTGTTGCTTACATGTGTTGTTCTCTTGGAGCCCAAGATCTACTGCTCTTTCCTATCTTACTCTAATTTCCTTTTGAAGAGTTATCTCTAACCCACTGGATATAAGATGTGCAGCTGTATTCACGAGTCCATCCCCTTCCTAGAAGGTGGCATGTTAGACAAGTCAGTCTCCTCACTGGAGTCCCTCCTGTCAAAATGTGACTCTTGAGCAGAGGAACAAGGAAACTGAAAACATTTAGAGGTTTTCATTTCAGTAGCAGAATCCAGATCAGATTCTTCTGCCATAAGGCCTATGCTAAGTCCCCAACTCTCTGGAGATAGCTTGACTACACTCCCATTTCCAAGCCTAGTTTTCCAGTCTCCCTCCTTCAATTCTGTGTGCGTTCAACTTCATTCCAACAAATTCTCTTTTGTCCAAATCAGTCAGAGCCAGCTTCTGTTGCATGCAATCAGAGAATCCTAAAACTTCTATATAATGCCCAACTCTCTCATTGGCTACTTTGTAAATAAATACAGATTTAACTATATAGGAAACCCTGGTAGCATAGTGGTTAAGAGCTATGGCTGATAACCAAAACGTTGGCAGTTTGAATTCACCAGGTGCTCCCTGGAAACCCTATGGGGCAGTTCTAATCTGTGCTATAGGCTTGCTATGAGTCGGAATCAACTCGACAGCAACAGGTTTCATGTTTTTAGTTTTATAAATATATAGATACGCATTACGTTATTTAATCCTCACAACAGCGTTGCAGAGTCAGTATCATTACTCCATCTTAAAATGAGGAAACTGAGACTTAGAGATATTAAGTAACTTGCCCAAGTTCACGTAAGCAAAAATAATAATAAAAATACAATTTTAAGCCCATATTCTTTCCAGGAATACCATATGCCCTCTTAGAAATACTGAAAAGATATGTCAAGATTTAGTCTTAGCCCTTCAACTTCCAAAGGCTTATAGAAAGGAAGGGTTGGTGATATCCTTACACTCTGTGACAACTGTTGTCAGATGCTGTCGAGTGGCTTCCAACTCAGAGTAACCCTATGTACAACAGAACAAAACACTGCCCAGTCCTGCACCATCCTTACACAATGACAACCAGCATTACATAAATCATAATCAACAGAAAAACTAAATTTATCTGCAGAATTTGGAAAGTCACAGGATATATATGTTAAACAGGAACTCTGAATACTATGATGATTCAAAAGACAATATTCGCCCCACCTCCACTCCCATTTAATGCAACAATTTGAATCAGAAAAGGCTTGCATATTTTAAAAGTCAAGAAATCTTTCTTTTAGGTTTAGAAGGGGAAAGGGACTTTCGCTTTCTCCCCTAGATTTCTTTACCCTCCCTCTGCTCTATTTCTCTTCAAGAAGTATAACTTATATCATCCAAAATTTCCATTTTAACAGATAGACATCACAAACTCAGTATCCCACCCTTCACAAATACCACATAACCTAATAGTGAATGCAAAAATAGTTATGTGGAATATTCTGTAAAACCTTTGGGAGTTAAGAAAAAAGAGGCACGCTTAAGCCTATTTTTTCCATCTGGCTCCAAAACTTCAGTTCATAAGTGAAGTATATGGTATTTGTATTGGCAAGAAGAAATGTGTGATTTCAAAACATCATCTAGTAGTGCCATTCTGTAGGCCATGGTGCTAATGAGGCATGGTGGTGAATATCGTTCCTGTAATGGTACCAATTGTTTCAATATGTAAAAGTCTGTCTAAAGTTATGGATTGAGGCTCTACTAGTGTCTAAACCAAACCAAACCCACTGCCACCGAGTCAGTTCCAACTCTTAGCACCCCCATAGGACAGAGTAGAACTGTCTCTTGGGTTCCCAAGGAGCGCCTGGTGGATTCAAACTGCTGACCTTTTCGTTAGCAGCCGAGCGCTTAACGACTAAACCACCAGGGCTCCTGCTAGTGTCTAGCCATCCTAAAAATGAATCCCGCAAGTTAGTAACAGACCTAAGCTTACAATCATCTCGGAAAATAGATTGAAAGACACACTCTGCTCAAGATGAACCAATGATGACCTTTTCTGGGAAAAGGTGACAGCAGCTATCAGAAAAAAAAAAAACTTTTTTTTTTTTTAATTGAATGAATGCACAATCTAATGGAAGGGTTGCCCAGACTCCGCATTCGGCTGGAGAGCGTTCTACCTTGCCAGATTACGATCACTTCAACTGGGGCTGTCTTCATAAGGATACTAAAATCAAGCGGCCACAAAATGTATTGGTAAAGCGCTTAATAAAGATGTCTTGTGGTGGAATTTAAACATATGCAGTGTACTTATTTTTTCTATTCAATTGTTTAATTGCTATGGTCCTCTTAAAGAAAAGGTTTTTGGAGTATCTTGAGGGTTTATGTAATAGCTATCACGTGCATATAGCTATACTGCTGTTCCACTTTATTTTTATGTAACATCATTGAAAAATGCTTGTAAGCCAGACTCCACACTCACAAACTCAACTTCCTTTCATATTGCATCTTTTTTTTTTCAGTCCACGCACATCAAAATTGCCCCACCACCAACCAGCCAGGCTGTCTATATAGGACTTGTGGAATTCAATCGAACCATGTCAATGGCAAGTGACTGACAAAGCAGCAACTTGTCAATTCTGTCTCTTAAGGGTGGGATGTGATTTTTGTATGTCCAAAAATCTGGGGTTTCATCTGCAAATTTATATTGTTTAAAAGAATCCCCCACGTAGGGGTTTGCGACTACAAAGTTGCAGTAACTATCACACTCTCAACATGAGCATGTAAGTAAGGCATGGAAGAACAGCTGGCTGACTGCACCTGCATTTTTGCACCTGCAACTAATTACTGGTCCAAAAGGGAGGCTACCCCCAAAAGGCAGGGGTGTGGGGAGCAATTGACCCATGTGTGTTCTATAATAGAACTCCTTCTATGCTGTTAAATGAAAAGCAAAGGCAGCAGACAGGAAAACCAGACTTTCAACATCTCCTATTTATAAGCTCAGTGTGTATGCCAGATCTGGTAGTAAATGCAAGGTCGATTCCTCAGGTACCATTATCACTTAAAATAAGATTCCATTGTATCCAAAGATATGACACCCTGGAATTCTCAAAGTAGTCAAAACAAATGTAAAGGAAGTCAAAATCTTTCCCTAACCCTGAAGCAGGGATTTTTCTTTTTCTTTTTTTTTTTTGGCCGACAGGTACTATTCCATGCCCTTATCAAAGGCATACCAAAGCATCACATCTTATTCCACGTTTTCAAGTTTTAAAACATGGTCCACTTTTGCTGGAGAACTGGAGGAAGGAGAAGCCCACAGCACTCGTCGGAGGCTACAAATAGGTCCGTTTTCATCTTCATCAAAATCTTCTGAAAATAGGGCGTCTTTCTCTGTCTTTACCATGAAGGTGGGGCTGCGGTTCTTGAAAGCCTCTCGCTGCCTTCCTTCTCGGCGTTTCTCGCCTCACATCCGTCAGAGGAAAGAGTGCCCCCACAGGCCATCATTAACCTGCCAATTCTGCCTCCAAACGAGGAGGACAAGAGCTCACTAATTCGAAGATCAAAAAGCCACTTGTCCATTATATAATTGGAATGAAAGGCAAAATGTTGCCGTTCTGAAGAGCACAGTAATTACTAGCTGTTAATTGCTCTCTCGTGGTGGCTCACTTTTAATTAAAAAGAACAGCTCGTTGCAGGCCGATAAGCAATGGTGGAGACCACTGGTTTAATCAACAAAGCAGAAAAATTTGTTTCTGCCGCAGCCAACAACAGCTTGAGAAATCTTCAGATGTCCAATTGAGATTAAAAACTGTCTATTTAGAGCAGTCAGATTTTATTTTAACCAAGGAAATGACTATTTGAAGTCTTCCAACGTGAGCGTCCCCGCCACATCCCCGCTGGTGCCGTGGGGACTAATCACGGACTGGGGTTGTGATCACTCAAGTAAAAAAATTTAGAGACTTTCCTCTTGACTTCATCATTCTTGGGTAATTGGCCTGTCTGAGGTGAGTACTCTTTTTTTTTTTTTTTTTAAGAAAGTGCTTTAAAGTATGGAAGGCCCACAGACTGTGCATTTAATTACTGTTCATATTTCATGCAGTCAAGCTGAATTTAATTTAAAAAGAAAATGATTTACCTATCTTTAAAAAAGCCTTATATGCTCTGCTTTGTTTTTTTTCTTGCAGGGTTTATATATTTAGTTGCCAAAAATATACATTTAGGGCATGAAAGTTAATTCTGTAAGATGCTTCTCTGTCTTTTCCTCTTTCATCTAGTAATCACAAATGACAGCTATCTTTAGAGGGAAAAATACTCTCTGGGAGGATAATGCTACACTGAGTTAAGTAGGTTCCCTAGGTTAAGTAGGGTTACTAGGTCGTACTTTGCCTCCTGTATCTCCAACTGTGAAGAGTGTGTGCATCCCACTTACCCTATTCCCAATGTCTCTTTTCTTCTCCCTCTTCTTCTAGGTCATTGGTAGTTGGAAAGCTATTTGTTTTTAAAATTTGCACATGCTTCCACTTAAGTATGCTTCTGGGTCTCAGGTTGTATTTGAGTTTGGTCTTTCATCAAGGAGGAAATTTCTCTCTTCACTAATTGTGGGAAACACCTACCCTGAGTTGTCTGCATAATATTAAAAATATTATCTCAGTATTAATCAATGCCAACCTTGCTAGTCAATGGATACAAACCGTTGGTCAAATCTTTATCCTACACATTGAGTAAGCGTGCGCTCTAGACATCTCGTACAAAGTGGTTCATCACTTTGGCTCAAATGCTGCCTCAAAAAAGATCTGCCCCCTTGCCAGTCCTAAAGCAAACCTCTTTCTCCTCAAACTAATGATAATCTTCAAGATATAGCCTACAAATATATGTAGGTAAATGAGCAATTTAATTCAGGATAGGTAAAAATTAACCTATTGCTAGCTTAATTTGCTAGTCCTTATCTTTTCTTTGAAAACACTGTTGACATCAGGCTGATGAGGCCTGGTACCCCCGACATGCCTCCATCCCTCCATGCCAAGCTACTTAAAGGCATACAGCCCTTCTACCTACTAAGGAGTTTATCAAGTTGAGTCCAAAATTAACCTTCCTGTATTAAGGTGTCTGCTTTCAGAATGAAGGGGAAGGAAAAGAAAAGAAAAATGCTTTTTTTTTCCTTTGCGCCTCTCTTCATTTATGTTCAAGAATACATGGCCTACCATTGTAGAAGGAGTAGGACCAGATTTTAGTTTGAATCCCAGCTCTGCTGCTTTTTTAATGAGCAATCTTGGGTATATTATTTAAGCCTCTTAAATCTCAGTTAAATCCATGGAGAAATAACTCTTTTAAGGGACTGTTGCAAAAAAATTAATGAAATAATAGTTTGAACATAGTAGATGTTCAGTAAATGATGGTTGCTCCTGTGGAATGTTGGGTGCTGGTGACATGATATGAATTTTAATTCAAAAAGGGTACCTACCTATTTAGCCCTCTGTATACTTTCAAAGGATGGCTAGTCTAAGTCTTACATACTTTGGACATGTTGTCAGAAGGGATCAGTCCCTGGAGAAGAACATCATACCTGGTAAAGTACGAGGTCAGTGGAAAAGAGAAAGACCCTCAACAAGATGGGCTGATACAGTGGCTGCAACAATGGGTTCAAGCATAACAACGAATTGTAAGGATGGCACAGGACTGGGCAGTGTTTCATTCTGTGGTACATAGGGTCACTATGAGTTGGAACTGATTTGATGGCACCTAACAATAACAACAACAATACTCTCAAATATGGCAGAAGTACCTGGGAGAAGATGAAGAAGATAATCCCAGAATTGCTTTGTTGAGTATTCCTCCATTCTCTCACACCCCTACACTCCATCACTGGGCACATGCCATTAATTATTTTTTAACTACCATTAAATTTGGCATGGGGGTGAAATGGTACACAATGAATTGGTGAATGAAGTAAAGATTCCCCTATAATAATGGATTTACTTTAATATAAAGGTAGGAGGGGACAAAAGAAGACAGAATTATTTTCTGGAGTTTAAGCCCCTGAGAATTTGCCTCAGGATTAGCAAAAGAAGAGAACACACACACACACACACAAACACACATTTTTACGCCAGACTCTCCTGGATGTCGACAGTGTAAATAAGTTTGTTGACAATGAGATAAACCTGGGGGGCAGGGAGCACTGTTCATATGAGCAGCACCATCGTCTGATTTAAAGCCAAGCAACTCTAAAGATAATGAAATTAAATTATTTTTCCTAAAGTAGGTACCAGACACACTCAAAGTCATTGATGTAATAATCCTTTCTGGCCATTCTTCTACTAGGAACTATTGTATGGCTTCTTTTATCTCTCTCTGATAATCAGGAAGATTTTTAAACTTTTTTTACTGAACCCAATTAAAAATTCAATGGGTAGAAGATATTAGTTTTATTTTTACTTATAAAATAAATTTGGATCCATAGTCATGCTTCCTGTCTACAATCATGGAAATATCAAGTTATGGAGTTGAAAGAGACCTAGAAGAATCTTATCAAATATAGGTTTTAAAAGGTTGCAAAATAAATACAAATATACTCAAGGAAACAAAAAACCCACAGCCATTGCCATCAGGTCAATTCTGATTCATAGCGACCCTATAGGACATACAGTAGAACTACCCCTTAAGGTTTCCAAGGAGTGGCTGATAGATCCGAACTGCCAATCTTTTGGTTTTAGCAGGCAGCTCTAAACCACTGTGCCACCAGGGCTCCATACTCAAGGAACAGTCACTAAATTCTACACTCAGATAAATGCCAAAGAGAACTGCTATTAGTGTGCCTCAGCTTTTTACCTTACCCCAGTCTGAGTAGCAAAATGTGGTCCTCTATTTAAGAATAGAATTTGGTATTAAAGAGTGAATGGACCATTTGTCAGAAGTAGACTCTGCCATCTGCTCCTGGCGTGAGTCTGGATAAATCCTATCGCTTCACTAATGTGATGATTAAAGTAGAGAAACCTGGAAGGCCCTTCCAGCTTGAAGGATCTCTTTTTGAGATTCAGGAACGAGCACGCAGACTCAAATCAGCATCAGGCTCATCCACCTTGGGGTAGAAAGTCAAGAAGACAAGTATGATACCTCTTGAATTACCACCCACCAGAAGATGCTCAACAAATGTCTTCTGATAACAGAAAGGAGATCCAGTCTCTTTGGATCAATTACATGTTAAACCAAGATCCTTTTATAGGCTGTGGAGGATGGGCCATCTCTGACGCATGCATTGTGCTAGTTAAGGGCAAAAGCCCAACAATGAGTTTATGTAAGGGCTTTTCTGAACACTCATCTTCCTGTGTTCACTCAGGGCATCCAAACTTATAGGCCTGGGGTGGGGGTGGGGGGACTGTAACAAGTCTGATCACTCCGAATTCTTGTATTCACTTTGTGATTGGGATGTGGAGGGGGGAGCATTTTTTTTTCCTACTTCCTGTTGCTAATTTTCAGGCAGCACCTGTCACCCATAGTCTTGACTTTCACAGTTTTCTTTTGAGTCCCTCTGCTTTTTTTCTCATACTTGTTCTAAGGTTTATCAGAGGAAACACTTGCCCTCCCAAGGATGGCCTCCACACTGTGACAGATTAATCCAAGTTGAGTGAACTTCCTTCAGACAGAGGACACTAATTATTATGAAGGCACTTAGAACACAATGAGAGCTGACATCTGACAGACCATTCCCTGCCAGCTCTGCATTGTCTTAATGTCAGACCCTGTCAGTTCCCAGCCTTAATTACATCCTGTTTACAAACATTAGGTCTGCCTTCAGATGAAGCCTTAACAAAGGTTGACAAAGGTCAGGGTCACATCGCAAGGATGTTATCTGTCTGTACCCTCCTCCCGATAAACCAGAAGGTAGAGGGCTGATTCGGGAGATAGCTTTTAGAGTAGAAAAATGCACTGTGGTCACTGGGATATCTAATCTCAGCGGACACATTTTCATCCAATCTGCTAAGCACTGTGGCAGGGAGAGGGGCCAAACTTAAAGGGCCAACTTGGTGTTGCCTTGTTATCTAAAATCCCCTGAGAGCAGACGTGGCAAAGGTGTTGGGAAAAATCTCTTTCAGCAGGAAGGACATCGTCATTCTTTGCCACTGGATCAAGAAAAACAAATGCAAGCATTAAAAAAAAAAAAAGAGGCATTATTGAAATATTTTTGCTGTTAGGGTCGATTGGCAGATTTTTCTTAAACAAAGCACCCTTTAGATTCATTTTATGTACTAGGCTTGTACGTATCACATCAGACTTTCATTCAAGTCGATCAGACTGGGGTTTCTTTGAATTTCAATAGGTTACAATAGGAGTCCCTGGGTGGCATGAAGGGTTAAGCAAACAACTAATAGTCAAAAGGTTAGAGGTTGGAACCCACCCAGAGGTTCCTTGAAAGATAGGCCTGGCATTCTGCTTCCAAAAGGTTGCAGCCTTGAAAACCCAATAAAGCAGTAGGAATCAACTCAACAGCAACAAACCACAAAAAAAAAAAACAAGGTTACAATAAAAATTAATATTATAACCCATCATTTTTTTTTAGGCTGTGCCTTGGTGGTCATTTGTCAAATCTGTACATTTTACAAAGGGGAAAACAAGGCCCAGTGGTGTTGCAGTAACTAGGATCACTGGACACTAGAACACTAGTGGCAAGGCCAGGCTCGAACTGCAGTCTCTCTTCCCCAGTCTGGAGTTCTTCCTATATTCTTTGGAAGTAAACTCTATTTTTTATTTTTTTGGTATTCTCATGGAAACTGACATCTAGTTACCAGTCATCTGTTTAACAACTTATTCTATTTGTCCCTTCAGCCTTCTCTCCAAACTAAATAACTTACATTCTTTTCATCTTTTTGTAGGTTCCTGTTTTCCAACATGTAAATTGCTTTAAATGTTCTCTGGACACACTCCTTTAAGTCTTGAAATGTCCATAGTGCACACAAAAGCACTAAGTTGATAATTTACGTAACTGCTTAGGACCCATTTGATTCTTCCACATTATTAAAATCTTTACTCTGCTGAGTCCAGGTCATTCTTTAATCCGAGGCCGGTCACTTGTGATCTCTTCAACAGGCTTGCTCTCTAAATGTGTACTTCATACAAGTCAATTCCAGGTGTGTTCCTAATAACTGTCATAATTGTTTTTTTATCTTAACTCTATTTTGTAAAAATGATCTCCAGTAGTCTCCAGCTCCTCCCTCATCCCCCATATCACCCTACCGATCCCCATGCCCCATACCACCCACCTGCTTCCAGGCCTACCACTATAGTCACTCTCCCCAGGAGCTCATCTGCCCCTAGAGTTTTGATTTCTTACTGCCAGTGGACAACTCTCAACTTGTCAAGTGTAGTCCTAACTCCACCTCTCTTCCTTCCTCAGTTTCAAACACAGTAAATCTAAAAACAAATCACTCCCCAGGCCCCCTTCCCAATCCTCCCATCTTGGATAGAAGGAACACCATTCTCCTAACCCCTAATTTTTACTTTTGGGAGTCATTCCTCAGCCCTACTTACTTCCCCATAGTGAGAAACCACATCTTGTTCACTGCTTTTTCCAAAGAGCCTGCCACAGTATCTGGAACACCATAAACAAACAAAAAAACCAAACCAGTAGCCGTTGAGTTGATTCTGACTCGTGGCGACCCTCATATGTGTCAAAATAGAACTGTGCTCCATAGGGTTTTCAGTGGTTGGTTTTTTGGACGTAGCTCACCAGGGCTGGACTCGAACTTCCAACCTTTAGACTAGCAGCCAAGTGCTTGACCATATTACACCACCCAAGGAAAACACTTTTTAGTATCAGATGCATGAATAAATGGGTGAAAAAGGAAAGAATCAATGAATGAATGGACAAGTTCGGTGAAATCACTGTGTCTTGTCAATTCTTTCTCCACAGCATTCCAGCTCCTCTTTTCCACTTCCTCCTTCATGGCCATTCCCACTTTCAAGGCTTCCATTACCAGAAGTGTGAATCACTACAAACCATGGTTAGTTTATCTGCCCTAGTTTCTCCATCTAAGTCCTCCTAATGAACACTGGGCACAGATAGAAGCACTGTACAAAAATGGGTGCTTCAATCTTACCTTTTAAAAAACAGATTCTTTGCAACAATCCTATTGAATATTCTAATTTGTTGTATAAAAATGTCACGTAGCTCTAGGCCCAGGTCCAACCCCTGCTAAGTGTGACTTATTTTGTTCCCCCAGGATGACAATGAAATGCTGTTAAGTACGCTTTGACTACGATCCTCCAAACAGGTGCACGCCCTATAACATTCTGTGGTCTAGAGCAGATTTCCCAGCTTATGGGAGATTATGTCATTTGGGACCGCATCCAAGGCTTGGTTTAAATAAAGATGTATTACCGCCTTGTTGCTCACGCACTGACCACACGCACGGAGGGAAGCAGATGAATCTGCCTATCAAGTGTGTAATATGGAGCTCTCTGACGACAAACTTGACTTACGGTAGTAAAATTGAGGTTACAGTGAAATTGAACTAAATCCCTAGGTGTTTTGGTGCTCTAACTTGCTTCACTCTCTGTGAGAGGCTACCTAGTTCAGAAAGCAGTAGTTAGCGAAGGTTTAAAAAAAAAGGTGTATTCTAAGCTGTTTCCACCATAGAGCTGCAAGTGTTGTATTTGTTGTGTCTGCCACCTAGTAGCTGGAAGGTCCAGTAGGAACTTCTGTCAGTAATAGAAGGAATAGGTGGAGGGGGAGGGAGCCAGGGGACAAGGGAATGGAAGAATGAATTCTTTCCTGTAAAACCTTGAGGAAGTATGATAAAGCTCGCCCTTTTCGTGAGCATTACATATACATTTCGGCGCTAAGTACAGTTTAAAGATGGACAATAATCATCTGTTATCGGAGTCACACTGACACATTAATGGTTCTATTTGTAAGTCACAGGACAAGATCAATAATCAGAGAGCTTTAAAAATATCAGGCACACCTGCAACCTCTTCCCACCATTGCAGAATAACTGTTTGCACTTTTTCTTCAGGGGGGTTGTTTTCCTTCCGTTGGATTTGTAACGTCGGTCATATGCACAGCTCGCTCCCCCATGAGAACTAGGTTTCAGCTAGTAGCAACGCCTCCAGAAATACAGACCTAATATTTCACAACAGCCCTTCAAGGATCTGCAATCGCATGCTTTACTAACCCAAACAAGAAAATCTAATTTTAGGAGGAAAAAGAGTTGAAGGGGTCAAAAAGGAAACCATGTCAGTAATCTAGCACATACCTTTACATTTTGGGGTGTGCCAGAAGTTCAATGCTGAAATGAACTCCAGAATTCCTAGCACAATCACACTAAGCTGTTTAATTCTGGTGCAGGGTGATCTTAGCACAGGATTTCATAAAATGCAACTTTTCCAAACAGGAAAAGAAACACGAACAATCAAAAATTCTATTTTTTGAGCAGAGAGTCAAAGAAAATACATCGTTTTTCAAAATAACTTAATCAGTGGTGGATGGTTTATGGGAAAGTGACTAAAAGGCTTACTGCGCAAAGACTCAGCCAGGAGCACGTGAAAGCAGAGACTCTGCAGAGGCAAAGTTAAATTGGAATTCTCAGCACCTGCTAAAAAAGAGTCAGGTTGGAGGAGAAACAATGGTGCCCACACTGACCATTCGAGCCTGGTTGCCAACATCTCCCATTCTATTCAGGTATCTGGATCCAAAGCAAAATGATTTTAAATTTAAAACAATGCTAGATTTGATTGTAGGAACGTACTGTGCATGGGATAGGACCAGGTGCTCCTCAGCACCTTGAACAACCCCGGCACATAGCCGATGTCCAATAAATGTGAACAGAGTGGGTGAATAAACAAGAGAAAGCAGTAGGGGTCTGAACCTGATCAAGGCGTCTCCTACGTATCCCACTTTAAAGCAATCCCTTCAAAATACCTCAGAGCTGGGTATATTTTTAAATCAACTTTTCCATAATATACAATTTGACTCAGACAATAAATAGAAATAATGAATATAGTTTTCTGGCTCTCTGATCAGCAATTAGAATTTTTTTAATCCCAATGGACATAAACCAAAAAAACCAAACCCGTTGCCGTCAAGTTGATTCCAACTCATAGCAACCCTATAGGACAAAGTAGAACTACCTCCATAGAGTTTTCAAGGAGCGCCTGGTGGATTCCAACTGCCGACCTTTTGGTTAGCAGCCGTAGCACTTAACCACTACGCCACCAGGGTTTCCCCGATAAATTCTAGCTTACGAAATGGAGAAGGCTGTCCACAGAAGCTCCACCCACATCCCACAACTCAGAAAGCAGCTGCCTTACAAGAATGACAGGAGGGAGCTCAGGTGAAGCTCCTCCCCAAGGCTCCAGCCCCACCTTCCATCCCACCATAGCAGCAGCTCTCATGAGCTCCTTCCCATTGAGGTGGAGAGCACAGAAGGAAACAGAAAAAGAGAGATGATGGGCATTTTGCCATAGGGCAGACCCTGAGAAACAGTATGGGTCGCTATGAGTTGATATTGACTCCGAGGCAATGGGTTTGGTTTTTTTTAATGACAATCCCAACTCACTCCATTGCGTCTGCCCAAATTTCTGAGCACAGGTTAGCTAGCCAACACATGCAGGGCCACCAGCCTAGGCAAATAGCAGTCAGTCATCATTTATTGATACAAAGTAAATATCCAGTACAGCCATACAAAGTAAATATTAGTATCACCATTTTACAGAGGAGAAAATTAAGGCAATCTATCTAGCAGATGATAGAATTGGGATTTTTGAACCGGAATTTGTCTGACTCTAAAATATTAAAACTTTCCACCATGACACTCTGCCTCCAGGGCCCCTATGCAAGCTCATACTCCGGATGAGAACTGGGGTGATGAAGGGAGACACGCTCTTCCATATCCAAAGTAGGCATAATTTTTACATGAAGTCCTTTGTATATATGGGTCTAATAATTACAGCCCAAATAGTTTAAAATTTGAACAAAAATTAAGTATCACAAAGTAACAAACAGAAGTCACTCATTCTACTATATACCACAGAGGCAGCCCGCTGTATAAGAATCTCTTACAAGCTTTACTTGTACTTGTAAAAACAAATCTATTAGCATTACATTGTAC
Organism: Loxodonta africana; assembly: GCF_030014295.1. Classification (NCBI taxonomy): domain Eukaryota; kingdom Metazoa; phylum Chordata; class Mammalia; order Proboscidea; family Elephantidae; genus Loxodonta; species Loxodonta africana. The sequence goes on from NC_087364.1 coordinate 46,371,742, forward strand.
TTTTCCTCTGAAAGAGTTCAAAGCATTTTTCAAATGCCAATTTTTGTTTTTTCTCGAGAGAAAAAAAAAAAGCTGAAATATTATGGACAAACTCTAGGAAGCATCTCTTAAATAACTTCCTTCTTCCCAAAATAATCTAGGCATCTTAAGATAAAACATACATGAACACTAAGACTATGAATATGGAAGTGCAAAATCCACGTAGAAGTATGGAAAAAACTTGGCAGTTAGGACTGCTACTGTGTCAGCACTGACTTTAGTGTTCGGCTTCTTTATGATCAAAGTGAAGAGGAAGAAAAGGTGGTTTATATATAATTCTCATCTAATAAAAAGGAAAGTATCTCAAGAAAAAATGAACTTTCCCCATTATGAAATTCTAAAAGGAATTTCTGTGGATCATTGTTTAAGAGACCCTGAACAAAATATTAAACAACATCTCCTACCATTATTTCATAGAAAATGCGCAGGTATTCTTCATGTGGCATTACTTAAGCTGACCCTCAACAAAAGTTAACCCCAAACCAAACCCACTGCCCTCAAGTCAGTTCCGACTCATAGCAGCTCTGTAGGGCAGAGTAGAATGGCCACATAGGGTTTCCAAGACTGTAAATCTTTACAAGAACAGACTGCCACATCTTTCTCCCAGAGAAACCACCAAACTTTCAGTTGGCTGATGAGCACTTTAACTACTGCACCACCAGGGCGCCTCAACAAAACTTAAGGGAGCATAATTAAACAAAAAAGCAATTTGCGTCAGATACAATAATATTTTCCTTCCTCATAGATCATATCTGATTTTTACACCAAGGAATAATATACGCTATTCTTTATGCCCCTCATTTCTAGAACTTGTAGTTAGCTGTACGAGATTTTCAGGAATAAAACCACCAGCTGCTATAAAAGCCTCTCTTTTCTTCTTTTTAAGGTAACATCTATTGACTATTCATTATGTACCGAAAGCTCTGTGCTAAGTGAGCATTCTCTGGATTTTCATGGCAACCTCATGGACGTAAGGGAGTTCCAGATAAGGGAACGAAGACTCAGGGCTGTTAAGCAACTTGCCCTTAGTGTTACAGACCTGCAAGTAGCAGGGCCAAGTTTCTAGTCCAGGTTTGTCTGATTCTAGAACCAAGCTCTTAATCACCATGTTACAGAATCTCTTCTGTAATCTGTTTACCATAAGGGTGTACAAGATGGTCCTTGCCAAAGGATATTTCCAAAGTCAAATAAGTATGAACATCTTCTTAGGGAATTTGCTTTTCCCTTAGGTCGATTCTTTAGCGCAGTATCACAGAAGAAATCTGGACATTGGTGGCTTTTGGTCAGATCAAGCATTTGAAATCATAACCTGGATTATTTTTTGAAACCTAAGCAACAAGAGACAATAAATACTGCAACATTTAGGAAAATGAAAAGGGTCTATATGAATGGTAGGAAATATTATATGCTTTGTGGAACAAGCGATATGAACTTTCTCTACAGGTCACCCATCAACTCAAAGCCAGTTGAAAGTGACCAATTTTCATCATGGATAATATTCTTAGATGGAATCAGTTGGTGGTCAAAGCAAACACCTAAAATATCAAGGACCACAATACAAAAACCCAAAAGCAATTATCACTCATCATTGCCCTGGTGGACAGCTCTGGGGAGAACAAAGATTAAATGAGTAAAGGGACTACTAAACCAAAAAAAACTACTACTATCACCTCTTAAATCTTGGCCAACTACTTCCAGATGAGCTATTTGGCATAGTGAGGAAATGGAACTAAGAAAACTTGGAAAGCTGTTGGATTTCAGCTAGAAAATATCAATTGTTATTTTTATGATCTTTTAGTTTAATTTATAAGGTAATAGATTTATCTAAGGTCATTTTGTTACTACTTTTAAGTAGATTGTATCTTTGAATATTATGAAGATTTACCTGATATGTGCTTAAGCATGTAGATATTTTAGGTATGAAGAAAAAAAACAAGAAATTACTAGTTTGTCCCAGGACAGTCATCCAGGGAAGGAAGTATTTTTTGGACTTACACAAATAGACTCTCTGTCTCTTGAAATCAGCCTAAAACACACTCTGAACCCCAGAGTTCTCCAGTAATCTCTTAGAAACAAAAGCTCTACAATTATTGCTTCTTGCAGAGAAGAGCCCATAAGCCACAGTTGATGGCAGCTTTGTTTTTCATAAGGACATCCCCAAAACAATGTGAGCCCAAAGCCTGGCTGAGGATTGCCATCCACTGATTCTCTGGGGACATTGCAGCTGGGCAGTGCAGACTCAACAATAAAGACAGAAATAGCCCTTGCCCTCAAGGAGTTTATATTCCACCAAAAAGTAAGAAACTAAACATCAAATATGCACAGCTTTGTAACTAATATTATAACAAGAAAAGAGATGACAGTCCCAGTACCGTACAATTTAAAAACAATTTAGAAAGGAACCTAGATTCCTTGAGAGGTGGAGGGCGGGATGTCAATAAGCTGTCAGCTATCTAAAAGCACTCCCAGGAGGATAATTTTTAAAATAAATTTTAGAAACTTTTTTTTTTTTTTCGTGGCATCTGGGCCTAATTCCATCTCTGGCAACTGGACTCATTGTTGAGTCTGGTCACTGAGTTGAAATTTATAGTAGCCAATGGCAACCTGGCTTCCATAATTTCAAAGACTTGACTATATAGATACGTATGTACTTACTGTATATTTCACCCTCTCCTATTTTTTGTTTTTGTCTTTTTCCTTGCCAGCTTCACATTTTATAGACATCCTCAGAGCAACTCCAGGAATGATTCTCCATCTTAAACTTGACAGCCAAAGTGGCAGAATCTTGACTTTTTTTTCTTTTTCACTCTCTACAACTAGTAAAAAAAACTTTTTTTAAATAGGAACACTTCTTCCAGTATAGAATTAACTCATGTCTTTAAAAGAAGAAAAATGTTTCTTTCACCGTAAAAAACAATTACTATGATGTAGCCACAATCCTGGTGGCATAGTCGTTAAGTGCTACCGCTGCTAACCAAAAGGTCGGCAGTTCGAATCGGCCGGGCGCTCCTTGGAAATTCTATGGGGCAGTTCTACTCTGTCCTATAGGGTCGCTATGAGCTGGAATCGACTCGATGGCAGTGGGTTTGGTTTGGTGTTTTGGTTAGCCACAATCCTAAAATCGTAGGATTGTATTATGTCGGAGCTTGAATACATCTTAGAAAGTGGCTCATCCAGCCTTTCATTTTACAGATGAGGAAACTCATAATTACTACTGATTCCTGAGGGCCTCAATCATTGATCCCTGAGGCATTGAACGTGGAACACACCAAAGGCACACGAACTTCAACGTGGAATCGCTGACTGAATGGAAACCACCTAAATAAAACCAAATTGTGTGCAAATGCAAGGCTATGCATAGTCACAATCAAATTAGCTGGTAAAGCACTACTTACTCTCCAGTGTCAGGAATACAAAGTAGTTCTACACATAAAACAGTGTACTGTGACTACTGTACTCCATATCATGTAAAACAGCCAACTTGGCACCTGAGTCTTTTAAGAAGGAGACAGTCATAAGGAAAGATAGGGGGCAAACCAGCATGGCCTCTTGCCCCAACAACCACCAGCTGAATCAGATGAAAATCATAAAGAGGCTATCTGGATTTAAAAAACAAAAGCTCAGGAAGACTCCGGGGGCGGGAGGGGGGGACCCATTGCTGTGGAGTCGGTTATTACTCAAAGTGACCCAGTAGGGTAAAGTTGAACTGCCCCATAGGGTTCCCAAGGCTGTACTCTTTATGGAAGTGGACTGCCACATCGTTCTCCCACAGACCTTTCAGTTAGAAGCTGAGCACTTAACCACTGCGCCACTAGTGCTCTTTCTCAGGAAGACTACTTTGTCCATATTTTCTACTGCTGACTTTGGTGGTTTTTTATTTTGACTTGATTTTTGACTGCTCAGCATCCATTCCCTGGTCTCCTGGTAGCAGCAGCTGTTTTCCTTTAGATAACCTCCCCTCACTCAAAGACCTATTGTTGAGCTCGCATTGACTCTACCCTACCTTGTGCCCCGACTCCAACAGAGAGCACCTGACCCAGGCTGGGACTCACTTTGATTTGAACAGAATCATCTTTTGTCCTAGAGGAAAGGCTGCCTTCCCATTTTAGAATACATTTCCTAGCCCACGAGCATGTACTTTTTCGTTAGAAAAAGAGACCCAAAAGCACCATCTCTTTTGGTTAAGGTTGGTGTCATGGATTGAATTGTGTCACCCAAAAGTATGTCAACTTGGCTAGGCCATGATTTCCAATATTGTCTGACTGTCCATTTTGTCATCTAACATGATTATCGCATGTGTCTTAAATCCTATCTTTATGATGTTAATGATGCAGGATTAGAGGCAGTTATGTTAAGGAGGCAGGACTCAATCTACAAGCTTAGAATTGTGTCTTGAGTCAATCTCTTTTGAGATATAAAAGAGAGAAGCAAGCAGAGTGACATGGGGACCTCATACCACCAAGAAACAAGAACCAGGAGAATAGCACATCCTTTCGACCCAGGGTTCCTGTGCTGAGAAGATCCTAGAGCAGGGGAAGATTGATGGCAAGGACCTTCCCCTAAAGCCTACAGAAAGAGAAAGACTTCCCTTGGACCTGGCACCCTGAATTCGGACTTCTGGTCTCCTAGACTGTGAGAGAATAAATTTCTGTTTGTTAAAGCTATCCACTTGTGGTGTTTCTGTTAAAACAGCACTAGATGACAAAGACAGTTGGTGTCCCAGAAAGTTCTCATACATCTCCAGCTCCCCTAGTGTCTTCAGATTTGTGGAGCTAAGAGCTCTGGGTGTGTGGCCCAGACCAGGGCAGCAACAGCATCACCCAGGAACCTGTTAGACATGCAAATACTCAGGCCCTTTCCCAGACCTACTGAATCAGAAATTCTACGGATGAGATGCAGGAATTAGCATTTTAACGAGAACTCTGGGGATTCTGAGGCACACTCTAAAGTTTGAGAACCACTGCTCCAGACAGCACTGTAGTATCTTTGTTAAAATAAAAAAGAGTATAAGTAAATGTTCTACCATTTCCATGTTGAGGGGCAAATGGAAGCTATAAAGAAGCTATAGCGGACAATTACTGCCTGAGTCAATCATGTAGCTTCAACGCTTTCATGCTTCTATGGCAAATTTCTTAAAAAATATGTCATAAATATGTACTATACAAAGATGAGTAAGATCATTGCCTCTGACATTAAAAAGCTCTAGTTTCTTTTCTTAAAGGACCAAAAACTAACAAGGGGTCAGCCGCAGTTAGGAGCACCACCTTCCAAGTATCAGTCAGGACCCTAGATTGCCCTCTGGAGAGGATGTGGAGTTCATAAGAATTCTAAGTCTCTGTATCGGTCCCATTAATTGTATTATGTTAGACTAAGCACCCATCTGCCATGGTTTACAAGGGCCAAAATACCGCCATCGATTCAACTCCGACTCATAGTGACCCTATAAGACCCCATTGGGCTTCCAAGGCTGTTATCTTTATGAAAGCAGATTGCCACATCTTTCTCCTGAGGAGCAGCTAGGGGGTTCAAACCACCACCATTTCAGCTAGCAGCTGAGCACCTTAACTACTGTGCCACCACAGCCCACTCTCCAAAATACAGTAGATCCAATCTCTTAAGACCCAACACGCTGTAAGTGGCCCATGAAAAGTGAACAGGTCCCTCTAGGATCTGTTCAACCACAGCCAGGTGGTCTCAGCTCTGGCACTCTTTTGGCATCTTGGTCTTAGGCATTTAACCAGTTACTGTTGAGTTGACCCCAACTTATGTGTAAGCATAGAGCTGTGCTCCATAGTGTTTTCAATGGCTGATTTTTTGGATGTAGATCTCCAGGACTTTGTTCTCAGGTGCCTCCGAGTAGACTTGAATCTCCAACTTTTTGGCTAGCAGTTGAGTGTGTCAACCATTTGTACTACCCAGGGACTCCTCTGGGGCATTTAGAGATAATCAAATGTGATCATCTAGATGCTAGAAGGGGAAAAGTATAATAATGGTAATATAGAAATGGATGGTATAGACCATTATGGTGAAAGAAATTAACAAGAAAGCATGGGGAATGTAACCGATCTTCCTGACGCATGTGGCAACTACCTAGCATTCGGCCAGATTTTCTAAGTAGTGTTCGGAAATACTGAGTGTTTTAGTAATTGATGTACACAAATTACCCTACACCTTATACTTTACAAAGATGTAGTATTTGCTGTCAGATCCAGCATTTGAAGACTTAAAAGTAGAGAACTCTGATTAGCTGTGTTTCAAGACTTTCCCAACATAACAAATGTCAGGAGACAAGTATGACATCACAGATAATTTTTTAATAGTCATCACTTTGAAAAATTAAACTTAAGTTTGGCCTAGCTGAGCTCTTTTAGCTTTTCTTCTTATAAAAAATTAACAAACATAATTTGATGATGAATGTACTAGGCAGAAAGGCATTCAAAAGCAATTTGCCCTTTCAGACAAGCTCAGGCAAACACTGGCAGGGACCACACGAGCATCAGGTGCTGGGGACGAAGGGCATAGGGGGTCTGGGGAAGCGCCTCTCTCCTCGTTTCTTGGTCCTCTAAGGGTAGCCTTGTCCTGTCAAGCACTTTCTCCAGACCTTACAGCCTGGTTCTGCTGGCTAAAGGGAAAGAAAACCCTCAAGAAGAACCAGTGCATATTAGTGGCATTCCAGAGGGAATTCAGCAGGAAAACTCACCATTGCAGTTAAGTATTCAAAAAAAGGATACCCTGTCCTTCTGGAAGGAAGGGAGAATGGGTTTAATTTGCTCTTCGTGGAGCAGATACTGGCTTCTGTACTGTACACCTGCATCATGGAAGGTCAGGTGTTTGCAGCTACCACCTCGGGCTAAGTTCTTAAGCATTAGCTTGGAAATATGAAGCCCCCCCTGCATATCACCCCCAAGCTTCTTTAGGCTGTTACCTGTACAAGGTAAGAAAATATTCCAGTCAGAACACTGAAGGAACTTTGTCAGATTAGCAAATAAAATTACAGGGTTCCAGTTAAATTTAAATTTCAGATAAACGACTAATAATTTTTTTAGTACAAGTATAGGGTCTCTGTGAGTCAAAATCAACTTGACAGCAATGGGGTTTTTTGTTTGTTTGCTTGTTTTATGTCCCAGATATTGCTTGGTTCATATTTATACTTTTTACAAAATCGTTCTTTACCTGGAATTCTGTATTTTATCTAGTAACCCTAACCCTTAAGCTATCAGTGAGGAATTTCTCTGTCAGAGCTAAGTATTAGCCTAGATGGAAGAGAACATGGGGATGTGAGTTTTGAATTTTTAAATGTGTAGGGTCCCGCAGATTCTACCGTCATTGCTTTACAACTTGCCTATGAAGTAAAACCAAAGTCCTTAATCCCACTTCACAAATGTCGTCTCTGAGTTAAAGAACCGCACAAGGTTACAAAGCAGAGTAGAAGAGCTGGGATTCCAATTAAGATCCTCTGACGTTTTGTAAGAAGCTGTCAATCACCACACTAAACAAACCTAAGAAAAGGAAGAATTTAAAAGACTGGCCAGAAAGCATTTCTTTCGCAAGCAAAAATACCTGGTGCAGTCCTGAACCCTTCTGTCTTCACGCCTGAGTGAGCAGTCATCTGTCTGTGTTCCTTACAGGCCAGGAGTGGCCATTAGGAAATGAAGGCGAGCTTAGGTTTCACCAGCGTGTTTGGATTTGACGACATTTTGGATTTCAAGAACCCAAGGTCGGCTGAACCTTTTTTAGCACTGGGACCCAGATACCACCAGGACTTAAGCAAACAGCCTCCCTGGTGAATTAATGTAACTGGGAGAATAATCGTTCTCGCCTTCTGGCTTTAATTTGCCAAGGACCATCTTTATTTCTAAATCTACAGTGGTATTAAGGACAGCACTGTTTCTCTGTATAACGCTAGCAGGTTCTGTAATGAGGCAGAATTTACCCTTGTGAGCACACTTGAAGAATAAAAAGGAGGTATCAACGGCAAATTGTTAGCCTTCCCAACGGCAGTTGCTTCATAGCATGCGCCTTATTTTCTAACTCCATGCAAAACTATGGCCTGAAGAAATTTTATGTTTGAAAATTATTGACAACTAAACTCTATATTTCTCATTTAAAAAAGAAAGGCATGGTGTGGCATTAATCTACCACTGTTAAGAAATCCAAATTCAAATCTTTCTCTATTCTCCCACTAAATCAAAAGCTTAACTGTATTTACCACATCAAAAGAAATTAGTTGAGCTTCTAATGTCATAGAACCGAACTAATATTTCTCATCTGTTTATTCACTGTTAGAAGCTGTGCAAGGAGTAGCAATTGCCTGACAACTGTCTGTGAAAACTATCATTGTCAGAAATTCTGAACTGCCCCAGAGCTGTGGCGAGAAAATCAAGAGATTATTATTGGGTAATGACATTGGAAATAAAAAAAAGGTATATGGTATTACAGTATTGAGCTATTAGAGTAGGGAATCAATTCAAGGAGACAAGTAAAATTTATATACTTTATTGATTTTAAATTTTACATGCTCTGCTATATGAGTAAATCTTTTGTAGTAATTCTAAAGCTTTGAAACATTGTAAATAACAGAGACTGTGGGGAGTTCAGAACAGCCATTTTTTTCAGACTGAAAGTATATCGCCTTTTATGCATATTAGAAGAAATTGGGGTAATGAAATACCTTAAAGCTAATTTAAGTCAAGGTTGGTGTTTTTGTTTGTTTTTTACTCCAAAGAGTGAGTATGTATCAGGTAGTAAAGTAATTCTAGGGAGAGTTGTACTTAAGGAAAAGCATAATTAAATTGATCCTATTGTATTACATAAATCCAACATATCCTGTGTAAACTCAGGAACAGGTGGCTGTTTGTAAAAGGTAGCTGGCTGTTAACCAGCAGAAGTAAAGTTTTCTCACACAAAAACACATACGCTGCAGGAAAACACTAAACAGTGGTTGACTCAGGTTTCCATAGTCACGGCGCAGTTTGGGCCTAAAATCACCTCTGTATGTTCAATGTGCCTAAAACCAAAAACCTCAAGGCTGGGCAGTGAGTGAGCCTCTTTCTAGGCAGGCATTTGAGTCAACTAGTCAGGTTCCTAGAGCCTGCTATCTTTATTAAAAATAATTGCAGGCTCGGTCATTTGTAATTTTCAATCATATATGTAATACAGAAAATTACAGACGTGAAGGGGGTGGGAGGAGTTTTATATTTTTATTGCAGCTGAGCCTGACTGACACTTAAGAAAACATTTTGACACATTCAAGTGTGAGCGACAAATCTATCCCCTGATTCATAAGCTACATGTTTACTTAAAGGGGCCTGGTCCAATAAATGAGGATCAAAATCCCAAGTGCTTAAGGCCATAAAATTCCCTAAAGTGAAAGAGTGGCCTTCTTAAGTTGAATAAAGATTTTCAAATAAATACATAACCTCCTTATACCATTATTCCCTTTTTTATACAAGTGGAGTGTTTTGTTTTGTTTTGTTTTTTTATGTTGGGAAGGTTCTTTTTGTGTTTGTACACTGATTTTTTTTTTTTTAATTTTGAGAAGCCACAAACTACCTGTGAAGATCCTTTCCAATATTTAAACTTGTATGAATATAATAGCAAGTATAATACTCAGATAACTGAAGAGATTAACTACTTTTTGCAGTTTGACTTCTATTTATCAGAGTGTATAGTATGTTTGTCTGGAAGTCCTACTAGCTATAAAGCTTGATTTTTTTTTTTTTTTCTTCTCTTTGTGGCACTGCTCACAGACATACAAAGCCAAACAAAATAATGATTCTACACATTTGCAAAGACCTAAAGGAAATGATGACAATCCTAAAACACATCCCATTTAGATGAAAGAAAATAGTTTCCGTATTTCTTAAAAAGGAATAGGACTTCTGTTTTTCCTCAGGCTTCTAATGTGAACTGTTGAAAATGGAAATCAAAATCATAGCAACTATTAACACCTAGAAATTGAGCAATGAATCATGACAGTGAATTAAAACTGGAAAACCTTCTCAAAACTGGATATTTCTAACCAAGGCTGTTATGCTGGCTACCGCATAGCCAACCTAACCAGGGAGGGAAGTCAGAGTGGTGGGGAAGGAAAGGAAAGGGAAGAAATCTACCTCAAGGACCTGGAAAAGTTAATTTGGAAACTTTTGTTAGTGACTTTGGACCTCATCAAACTTCGTGTATCACTATAACAGCATGATCTCAACAGTTTCAAAGGTATTTGTCATCAGTGAAAGGAAAACATTATTTTTAAAGGAGTAAAAAGATTGATGCATCACTGTGGACTACTTAAACCCCACGCAGCTTCAGTCTTTAGTATTAATCTCAACGTGATGGCTTTTGCATACGGCGCATAATTAAACATTTTCTTTTCAGGGCTTTATAGAATCCCCATATGTTTTTAATGGCATCATCTGAATGTTTTTCTTAATAATTCTGGCAGCCTGCTCTTGAATCTTCAAGTTTGTTTTCTGTTCCTAATATCTTTTCTACAGAGGCTGCATTGTGCCAGAGAGCGAATAAAGCTCTTAGAGCCCTATAGTCAGGGAAGACACATGGACACACTCACACTCTGCTTTCTCCTCACTCTTCATTTGCAGTCTCTATTGCTACTGTGGGGCAATGGTGGTTCATTGGTAGAATTCTGGCCTTCCATGTGGAAGACTCAGGTTTGATTCCCAGCCAGTGCAGCTCTGAGCAGTCACCACTCTTCTGTTAGTGGAAGCTTTCATGTCGCTATGATGCGGAATAGGTTTCAGTGGAACTTCCAGCCTAAGAACACTAGGAAGAAAGGCCTGGTGATCTACTTCCAAAAATCAGCCAATGAAGACCCTGTGGCTCACAGTAGTCTGATCTGCAACCCGTCATGGAGATAGCACAGGACAGGGCAGCATTTAGTTGCGTTATGCATGGAATTGCCATGAGTCAGGGGCTGAGTCCGCGGCCAGCTAATAACAACAACGTTACTATTGACATTATGGAACTGGGAAAAGACGTCTGAGAAAGAGAAGGCAAGGAAAGTACACATGGCTCCATGTCATGGCCTTACTCTACCACCATGGTATGGTCCCCTTCTCTTCTCCAGTAGATCTTCGCAGACCCATGTTATATGTCTGCCTGTCTGTGAATGTTTGGTCAGCATCCTTAGCGGGGTGGGATGACTTTGACAGCTGCTACAAATGGTTGTGCTGACGCTCTGGAGCTGGACATACCATCATTTGCTGACTGAACACCTACTGTGTCATGGGAATAGCCTTTCTCTTTTTGAGCAGTAGTCTATTTTCTGAATCAAACTCCTTCAGATACAACCCATAAAACTGAAACAATGAAATATTCACCATTTGGCTTAGTCAGCCACATTCAGAGCTGTAAATCAGAATCACTTTCATTTCAGGTGGTTTAAATGCGACCCAGAAATCAAACATATGTCCAGGAGTGGACACCAGGCTACAGTAATAATCTGAGAGTCTAATATTCACATCTACCCAGTGCTAGTGCCCATGGTCTCAAACATAGAACAAAAGAGCCTCTACTTGAAGAAGTAAACCAAAGAGCAGAATGTGCCCATTGTTGTTCAAATGTAGCCTTGAATTTGCTTTATCCCAACATAAATTTAAATTCTAGAAATTGACAAAGACAATAAATAACTCACATTCAAATCATAATTCTCCTTTAGAGTGTTTGAACTCAGATCCAAGTTTCAAAATATAATATTTTAAAAAAAAAAGTGTTCTCACACTCTTTCCATATTTGTCATCTTGAAATCTCATGATGTGAATGAACAAAATGGAAATCGTAACCGAAACAGCTTCCTTATGCTATTTTCCTCATTGAACTTTATTTATTTACAGATGGCCAAGCAGCTAGAAGGGCATTTGAAACTCTCCTGTTATTAAGAATTGAGCTTTATCAAACATTTCAAAGAACTGGTTTGTATTTCGGAATTCCGCAGATGATGTGCCTTAAATAGAAACAACCACTCTGGAAAGTCTTAAAACATATGCAGGCAAACAAGGGCAGTAACAAATTATCCAAGAATGAGAATACTATGGTTTCCACTGGAACCTCTGACATTTGTTTTTTGAAACTTTACTGAAATAACAAATAATCTTTAACAGCCTCTCTTTTTAATGGTTCCCAATAAACAAAAATAATAAAAACCCTCTCGAACCTCACTCTAAATTGCTGTAAGTAAATTTATAATGTGATAAATGCAATAAAAAAGATGGTTCTGGAAATGAAGTGGTTAAATAAAAATTAAAAGTAAGATTAAAAAAAAAAAAAAGACGACCCTCCCCTTAACCCAGACACCATTTCTGCTGCAGGTCTCCTGTTGTTGTTGTTGTTAGGTGCCGCCAAGTAGGTTCCGATTCATAGGACAGAACAGAACTGTCCCCTAGGGATTCCCAGGCTGTAATCTTTACTGGAGCAAATCGCCAGGCCTTATTCCCGTGCAACCACTGGATGAGTTTGAACCACCAGCCTTTTAGTTAGTAGCCAAGTGCTTAACCATTGCACCATTATGGCTCCTTGCAGATCTCTTAAAAAAAAAAAAAAACTTTTTTTTTTTTTTTTTGGACAGGGTCAAATGAAGGAGCAGTTGAGAATCAAAGCTACTAGGTCTCATGAGCTCACAGTCCCAGTTGGTAGTATCACATCAAGCATCCTACTGGGCACCCACACAGCTGTGCAACCTTGGTTCAAACCCAGAAGACATTTCTGGAAATGTCTCAAACACGGATACCATCAGGATAATGATGTATCTGCTTGCTATATAAAATTTGATTGAGGAACTATCCCCCTATTCTTCCAGAGAAAACTGCACACGTGAATACAGCTTGGTGGTATCTTCATATTTGAAATACCTCTCCTCCCTCCAAATTCATTAGCACCTGCCACGATTCCCACATCCTGAGGTCAGAGGATTTACCATCAAAAACGTAATGCATAGAAGCCGAAATAATGGGCTTCATGACTTCCTCCCTGTCCCCAGCATCTGAAAATCAACTGGGAACGATAAACCCCATTTGTAGGTCCAAGAACAATTCTAGATCCAAGAAATGAGGAAATCGAAAAGTCCTAAGCCTATGAGTAGGAATCAACTCGACGGCAGTGGGCTTGGTTTTGGTTTGGAAGCCAGTAGCTAGCTCAGACTGATTTTCAATGACTTTTCCTTCAGTTTTAGGAGTTGAGTACTACCCTTAACTCTTTAAAATGGCCTGAGGCCACAGCCTCATGCATTAGGGCAAGTAACTTAGATCCCTGCTTTTGTACTTGCCAACTACCTAAGTTTCTATGGGACTGAGGTTTGCCTTATCCTCATCTTCCTACAGGCAAACATTTGGTGGGTATTACCCTATGGCAACGGGGCAGTGGTGGTTCAGTGGTAGAATTCTCACCTTCCATGTGGAAGACGCAGGTTCGATTCCCAGCCAGTTCATCTTGTGCGCAGCCATACTCAACTGTCAGTAGAGGATTGCATGTTGCTATGATGCTGAACAGAGTTTCAGTGGAGCTTCCTGACTAAGACAGACTAAGAAGAAAGACCTGGCAATCTACTTCCAAAAATAAGACAATGAAAACCCTGTGGATCACTACAGTCCAATCCACAACCAATCATGGGGATGGCACAGGACCTAGCAGTGTTTCGTTCCGTTGGGCATGGAGTCACCATGAGTTGGAGGTGACTCAATAGCCGCTAATAACTGTATGTCAGGCACTGTGCTGGGCACTGGAGAGAAAAATGAGAATAAATAGGACATGGTCCTTGCTCTCAAAGAACTCACTGTAGAAAAAAGGACACGAACATTTTTTAAATACTATACAAGATAAGCACATTGGTTAAGAGCTACAGCTTGCTACAGCTGCTAACCAAAAAGTCAGCAGTTCGAATCCACCAGCTGCTCCCTGGAAACCTATGGGAGAGTTCTACTCTGTCCCATAAGGTCGCTATGAGTCAGAATCAGCTCAACAGCAATGAAAGTTTGGTTTTTGGTTTACCCAAGATAATAAGTCTGATAACAGAAGCAGAAACAAATTGCCAGTGGGAACCAAAGTAGGATTTGCTAACTCTGCTGGGGTGGAACCACAAAGAGGTAGCATCTGAAGTGGCACCTAAAGGTATTTATGTGGCAGGAAAGGTGGAGGGAAGGAAAGTTGGCAACACAGGCAGGGCATTCTAAAAAGGGAGCACAGCACGTACCAAAGCAACCAGTGTTCTCAAACTTTGATGAGCATGCAAATCACGCAAGAGTGCTGCTTAAAAATGCAAACTCCTGGGCCAGACTCTCAGAGATTCTGGTTTGGTTGATATAACTTGGAGACCTGGAGTTTGCATCTTTAACAAACAGGTAGATCTCAGGTCACACTTGGAGAAACAGCTGACCAGAATCATAAAAAGTGTATGATATGTTCAAGGAAGTAATTCAGTATGAGTGGAACATGGACTAGGGGGTAAGCTGATAAATAAAGCTGCTCAACCTGGTCTGAGAGAGATTATGATGTTTCCCAGGTACCTGTGAAGCCCTAAGAGTAGATACCAAGAGCCACCCTCAGAGCCCCACCTGGGTCAGGATCCATCTCCACAACTGTGACCACTTGGGTGTCCGCAGCCCAGCAACAGGGTATAGGAAGAGGGACGAATACTAGTCTGAGCCCAGACAGCCCAATTCTAGCTCTGCCACTTACTATGTAGTCTTGGCAAGGTATTTAAGTATCCCGAGCCTTAGTTTTTCCCCTGCAAAGTGTGAATAATGGCAATACCGAAATATCAGTGTTCTTCTAAAGATTAACATGTATAATGTTTATCCAGTGCCTATCTCAGTGCGTTACACTTAGTAATGCTTTAATTAATCAGGTAAACAGAGCAAAAAAATAAAATGTTAAAGATTTCAGATGTAAGCAGTCATGGTTGACCTGCATGGAGAGGTTGTAGAATTTCCCCATCATTGAGTCTCCTCTGCAGGTTCAGGCCACCCCTAGATATCACCTGTCCGTCAGCATTTCAGATCTCCCAGACTCTTTCTCCCATTTTCTATTGTGGGTCTCATCCCGGATCACTAGCCTCTCACTAGAGTTGGATGCCCCCTGGTCTCACATCGCTTACCTGCGCACCATCACCGCCAGCCAGCAAGCCTGACCATTCTTGCACAGGCTCTATCTTTCCTAATCATATCCAAACCTACGCCAGTGCCACAGTCATTATTTACAAGTTTCTCTGCCAAAGGTACATTAACTGATTATCCATGAGGTTCCCCATCTCTATGGCACAAACTAAAGCAGAAAAAGTGTCTCCCTGATACTGAGAATGGTGAGTAACTTTATCTTAAACCCTTGTTGACAATAATAAAACCCTAAATTTAAGGGACACTCTGGAGTTTCAGGACATATTCCTCTACCTTCTCTCATTTGACCTTCTCCATAACCTTGTGTGAGAGGCAAGACATTCCCTCCATTTTACAAAAGGGAAAATATTGAGCTTCAGAAAGATTAGGTGACTTAGTCACATGGCCATAAACTACAAAGTCAGGACCAACCCAGGGTTTCCTTTACTCCACACCTGCTACCTCTGTTTCTGCTTACCTCGACCTTCTTCAGGAGAGCCAATGAGTAGTCACCAGTCTGACCCTTCGGGTAAAAGATTATATGTTTTGAATTCACATGAAAATAAAGCCCATATAGCAGCACAGCCTAACAAATAGCTTTATTCATCTACTTCTTAAGAGGAGCCATTAATCCTAAAGGCATTAAACAGCAATCCTTTCTGTACCCACTGGGAGTGGGTTTGGTGCCACATCAGTCATTACAGGAGAAAGAACGAGTACTGGATCAGAAGACTTGGGTTCACAATCTTGGCCTTGTCACTCAACTGGTTGCATAAACTTGAGCAAGTTCCTGAAATTTTGAGACTCATTTTTCCATCCTTAAAATGAGTATGGTCACCTCTAAGCTCAAGTGTGACTGTACGACAATAAATATCACAAGCCTACTTCGTTAATCACATACAGGTCCTTAACAATTGTTACCCATTTCCCCTGGACAGGTGTTACCAATTTTTAACATACATGAGAGTTTGTTAAAACACAGTTTACTGGCCCATCCTCATAGTTTTTGATTCAGTAGGTCTGGAGTAGAACCTGAGAATTTGCATTTCTAACAGGCTCTCCCAGGTGGGGCTGATGCTGATGCTATTGGTCCAGTCATTAAGCCAGACAAGGCATTATGCAGACATGGAGACAGAGGTCACTGGCTAAAAATCTCCACCCTAGAATGGCTATGCTAAGCTACTGGGTGCTAAGCTCACAAGCAAAGCCAGCTAGGAAAGCAGAACGCCAGAAACGCTATCATCCTAACTCCTTCACGTCCTCGACATTGGTAGCACTCCTAATGCTATGGGATCATTAGCATCAGAAAACTGTGCTAAGTAAGTACTTTGTCTAAAACTCCTGCAATTATCATGCTTTCAGAAATCCCTACACAAGGATCTCCTATTCTCACTCCTGGAAACCTTGCTGCCTTATAAATAGTTACTGGGAGTCCCTGAGGGCAGCTAGACCAGCTTCAGTGAGCTCCAGGATCAAAGTCCGAGTAAGGCTGCTCAAATACCGAGTCTCCCTCAGTGTGATTTCTGCATTAACTGCGTCTCAGTGGCCCCCTCCACCACCCCCCCAGACACATACACACACACACACACACAAATGTTGCAGAATCTGAGAATCAGGAATTCAATTAATCAGTTAAGAAATGCATCAATAACAGCTCATCTTCACACAAACGTTTTTCTTAGAAGACATGATGGGTTTTGCTTTTTCAAAGGAATAACAACAAAACACAAAATATGTTAACCCTATTTTATGAAGGTGGTATAGATAGTATATTCCCTTTCATTTCTGGATATGAAGAATACATAAAAATGTGATGAACAGGCAGCCCTACCATCTACTGTATTGTTCTGTTCTTGTGAAGAAATTTGTAATATATCTCTATTTTGCTGCAGCTGGATTCCACTGAGTCATCAATTTCCACTGTATTATCCAATGTTCAGCTCAGTTGGAATATTAAACAGCCACCAGATTTTGAACTTTGCATTTCCTCACATTTGGCCCTTCACTGATCAAGCTTTGTTTCTCTGTGATTACATATATCTATCAGACCCTGGAATCAACTTTCTTTGTTTTATCAAGACCTGGTGTGTAGTGATTCTGATTTATCATTTTTACAACAGTCTCTTCCCCCCAGGCTCCAGGTCGTGATGGTGGCATTGCTACGATTTATGGTGCAGATTGTTGACGGAAAATGGATGCTCTTTTTGATTTTCCTTCTTCCCAACACCTGGTTCTTATTTTCCCAGCTCCAGCTTCTGCCATGTTAACTATCATTTACCATTGGCTGAAATGAGTCAGTTTATCTGGTGGGGATGTGTAACAGAGAACGCATTTGTACAGTGGGCCATGATTTTTCCTCTTATCAACCCAGTGCTGGTTTTTCTTTTTTTGTTTGTTTGTTTTACATTTTCTTATTTTTTTTATGTTGTTAGGGGTCTGCAGTTCATATTCATTTCTCACTTGTTTCTTTTTATCTGCCATGACATATTAGTTTTCACAGGAAGAAAAGGAAAATGCAGGCTGGTTTAAGTTCCTCACGGAGGGTTTGAATTCTCTGTGACTCACACTCTAGGTGGTCACCTCCCTTTCCGACTGGATCGGTTATTTATTATTTAGTGAAGGTTCCTTACTTTGAAAGTCCCAGAGCAGGGCTAATTTTTCTTTGGAGTCTAAGAACACTTCAGGATACTTTGGCAAAAGATGGAGCCTTTGTCGCCTGATAACAATCCATCTGCCAATACGGAAAATAACTTTAAAACAGTGGGGATGAGAAAAACAAAGATGCCCGCACCTGAGAAAGGTTTGATTCTGAAGACTGACATTTAGCTCTCCCCTCCAATGCAAATCACAAGTCAACCAGGACTATTCTTGCACCAGAAACTGGAAACACTCAGAGTGGTCCCTGATTTTTCCCTCCCATACTGTACCTAGCAGAGAACTAAGCACGATGAGTGCCTCATCAATATTGATTTCTATTTCCATTTTTAACCAGGTTTCTTTTCTTAATCTATGTACTCTTCCAAGAGACATTGGGTGGTGCAAACGGTTAAAGGGCTTGCTGCTAACCGAAAGGCTGAAGATTCAAGCCTGCCCAGAGGTGCCTCGAAAGAACAGCTTGGCCATCTACTTCCGAAAAATCAGCCACTGAAAACCGTATGGAGCACAGCTCTCCTCTGACACACATGAGTCAGAATCACCTTGATGGCAACTTCGGGTTTTAAGAGACCAGAGAGTCTGGGGTGTCACTTAAATAAGGCAAATACTCAATGCTCTCTCCACCCGCCCCTCTACTCATTCTGGGAAACAGAAGTCAGCTATTCAGATATGATTTTTAAATTTAAAAATCTGTGAAAGAGGTCAATCAGACATGCTACGGTGTAAATAGTTAATAATCTCTCAGGATTAAGGTGGCTGAACTTGGTTTTCTTAGGGTAGTTCTTGTTTATGTCTGTTAACCCAATGTTGTTATTAAAAGTGTCCTATTTTGAATGAAAATTATATCATCATGCTACCCTGTATCCATTCTGCCCTTCTTCCCTTTAGTAACAAATCTCTGCTGAGCTTTATTTCACAGAACACTTGGCTGCCCACTAGAAATTACATTTCCCAGTTCCCGTTGAAGCTAGATGTGGTCATCTATTTATACAATGAACAAACACATGACACTTACTATTTGCCAGGCACTGTTCTAGGCACTTTGCAACTTAACACATTTAATCCTTATCCCTATGAGTGCTGTGCTATTATCATCTGACCCGGAAAGCAATTATCTTAGTTTTATCAAGACCTGGTGTGTGGTGATTCTGATTTATCACTCTAGCCCAGTAGCCTTATCTGTTGCTGGTGTTATCACCCCAGTTTTACAGATGAGGAAACTGAGGCACAGCTAGGTTAGGAACCCAACAGTCGACTCCAGAGTTTGTGCTCTTAACTTGCTACCTCTCAGGACAAATGTGGGGTGACTGCTGTGTGAGCAGGGGCAGATTCTCCAACAGGCAAGGTAAGCACAGTGCTTACCTTGCTTACCAGATCATCCGTAGTGAACAATTCCACATTTTTTCACCATATCAAAGATTCTGCTCCTAGGTATGGCTGGCATCTGTCTCTCTCCCAACCCCGCAGCACAGAATCACACAGAATCAAAGACTTTTTTCAAATTTACAATCCCTGACAGGGACAGATCACCCAGTAAGCACAGGCTTACTTGTGCTTACTTACTAATCCATAATGCACATTTCACCTCTGTTTCACCACAACACCGCTTACTGGGAAATCTGACCCTGTGTGTGAGGGTCTGATAGGGAGAGCAAAAACAGTCCCAAGGAAGGTGAGCTCTGAAAGATGAGCAGGGTGGAGAGCATTCCTGGTACAGGGAACAGCATGTGCAAAACTCTAGGAGTGTGGTGCAAGTGGAGAATGGAAAGAAGCATCAAGGCTGAAGGTCCTACTAAGAACCTGGGTGCTGGAAAACCAGCCAAAAAATGGGTATCAGAACCATATGGATGTAGTACATTCAGTAGAATGTAGGGGGAAAAAACCTACCCAAGGAATTACATATTTCAAATCCTATCACAACTGCCTTCTTTTACATTAAAAACGAAATCAAAAATAAAACTTGCATACAAAGATGCTACAAGCTTGGCTGACAATAATAATAATAATAGGATTTAAGGACACGGCTGTTCACAGACCTATTTCTAACCGTTTTGTAGTTTTAAAAAGTTGCCCTAAACTCTGTACAAGTCTAGGCTACCAGAGGTCCTCAAATGTGGCTGCACAATCACATTATTTAGAGAGCTTTTTAAAAATAATGCTACCTGGAGCCCCACCCTGAGAAATTCTGACTTAATTGGTCTGAGGTGGTGGGGTCTAGACATCACGACTGTTTTAAAAGCTCCCCAGGTTATTCTAATGTGCAGCGAGGGCTGGGAACCGCCATTCCAGACAAGTCCTCACTGAGAGTCAGTAACTCCTCAGTCCCTCACTTGTTGTGGTAACTGCCACCGGCTGAATAAAACTTGAGATGAAAATCTCCTACTACCAAGTTTGTTTCGTGTTTATTTTAACTGGTGTGTTCAATCCCTACCTAAAAAAACACATTAGTTCACTGAATAACCCCTTAGAACATCACATCAGCTTTTTGTTGTTGTTCATAAATGGCAGGTTAGGGAGACATAGAATTCTCTTCTGGCTCGACTGCTAACTTAAGGTAAATTACTATAAATTCTCCATCCTCAATTTGCAAAATAAGTAGGTTCTAATATTTAATATCTTTGAAATCTTCAGAAAGACCAAAGTACAGTATGGTCTGGATTAGAATCACAACTCTGCTGTCAATTGGCTGTGCAACTTTTAGCAAATCATGACCCCTCTCTGATCCTCTACTTACTCAGATCTAGAGGAACAGTCTTCCAGTCAGAGTGGTGGTTACGTCTAGGTTTCTCTCTGAATCCTGAAGAAGTTCAACATCTAAAATCAGGCTGATGAGCAACTAACTGCTGGTGGGTGCAGATCAGACCATCAATTATTCACATGCAAGTTCGAGTTGAAACTGAAGATTTTAGAACAAGTCCACCAGACCAAAAGTATAACCTTGAATATATCCCACCTGAATTTAGAGACCATCTCAAGAACAGATTTGACACACTGAATACTAATAACCGAAGACCAGAAGAGTTGTGGAATAACATCAAGAACATCATACATGAAGAAAGCAAGAAGTCATTAAAAAGACGGGAAGGAAAGAAAAGACCAAAATGAATGTCAGAAGAGACTCTGAAACTTGCTCTTGAATGTAGAATAGCTAAAGCAAAAGGAAGAAATGATAAAGTAAAAGATCTGAACAGAAGATTTAAAAGGCGGCTCTAGAAGACAAAGTATTATAATGACATGTGCAAAGGGCTGGAGTTAGAAAACCAAAAGGGAAGAACATGATTGGCATTTTTCAAGCTGAAACAACTGAAGAAAAAATTCAAGCCTTAAGTTGTTACAGTGGAGGATTCCACGGGTAAAATATTAAATGATGCAGGAAGCATCAAAAGCATATGGAAGGAATACCACAAAACAATGGACGGCATTCAACCATTTCAAGAGGTAGCATATGATCAGGAACAAACGATACTGAAGGTAGGGAGTCCAGGTTGCACTGAAGGCATTGGCAAAAAAACAAGGCCCCAGGAATCGACGGAATAGCAGTGCAGATGTTTCAACAAATGGATGCAGCACTGGAAATGTTCACTTGTCTATGCCAAGAAATTTGGAAGACAGCTACCTGGCCAGCCGACTAGAAGAGATCCATACCTATGCCTATTCCCAAGAAAGGTGATCCAACCAAATGCAGAAATTATCGAACAATATCATTAATATCACAACGCAAGTAAAATTTTGCTGAAGATCATTCAAAAGCGCTGCAGCAATATATCAACAGGGAACTGCCAGAAATTCAAGCCAGATTCAGAAGAGGATGTGGAACAAGGGATATTGTTGCTGATGTCAGATGGCTCCTGGCTGAAAGCAGAGAATACCAGAGAGATGTTTACCTGTGTTTTATTGACTATGCAAAGGCATTTGACTGTGGGGTTCATAACAAATTATGTACAACATTGCAAAGAATGGAATCCCAGAACACTTCATTGTGCTAATGGGGAACCTTACATGGATCAAGATGCAGTCATTCAAACAGAACAAGGAGACACTGTATGATTTAAAGTCAGGAAAGGTGTGCGTCAAGGTTGTATCCTTTCACCATACCTATTCAATCTGTATGCTGAGCAAATAATCTGAGAAGCTGGACTATATGAAGAAAAATGAGTCATCAGGACTGGAGGAAGGCTCATTAACAACCTGCATTGTGCAGATGACACAACTTTGCTTGCTGAAAGTGAAGAGGACTTGAAGCACTTACTGCTTCAAGACCAAAGCCTTCAGTATGGATTACACCTCAACATAAAGAAAAAAATCCTTACAGCTGGACCAATAAGCAACATCATGATAAACGGAGAAAAAATTGAAGCTGTCAAGGATTTCATTTTACGTGGATCCACAATCAACACCCACGAAAGCAGCGGTCAAAAAATCAAAAGGCACATTGCATCGGACAAATCTGCTACAAAAAAACCCCTTTAAAATGTTGAAAAGCAAAGATGTCACCTTGAAGACTAAGGTGTACCTGACCCAAACTATGGTGTTTTCTCAATCACGTCATATGCATGCAAAAGCTAGACGATGAATAAGGAACACCGAAAAAGAATTGATGCCTTTGAATTGTGTTGGCGAAGAATATTGAATATACCGTGGACTGCCAAAAGAACAAACAAAATCTGTCTTGGAAGAAGTACAACCAGAATGCTTCTCACCAGCAAGGATGGCGAAACTACGTTTCACATACTTTGGACACGTTGACAGGAGGAATCAGTCCCTGGAGAAGGACATCGTGCTTGGTAAAGCAGAGGGTCATCAAAAAAGAGGAAGATCCTGGACGATATGGACTGACACAGTGATTGCAACAGTGGGCTCAAGCATAGCAATGACTGTGAGGATGGCACAGGACTGGGCGGTGTTTCATTCTGTTGTACACAGGGTCGCTATGAGTTGGAACCAACTCAACAGCACCTAACAACAACAGCATTTTTCTCTGACTGTGCTCTTTTTCTCCCTTTGCTGAATTTTCCTCTGCGTGTTCCATAAACGCTTGTGCCCCAGGATTCCATCCTTCTCACGCTACTCTTCTCATGAGACACACTCTCCCTTCTTGTGCTCATGGCCAAGGGCTGCCAAATCTGTATCTTCAGGCCTCATTTTCCACCTGCCTCTCAGTTATCTGCTGGATGTTCCAGAGGCACCTAAAATGGTGCATTCCAAACCAAAGCAAGTTGTCTTTCCCCAGTTCCTCCTCAGGTGTTGCTTTGCTCCCAGTCACCTGAGTTAGAAAATGAACACCTCACGATTTTTCCCTCCCTTTCCCTAACACCCACATCCAATCAGGGAACTCATTCAATCCTGTCTTCTTAGCATCTCTTAATTTGACCTGCTATCCATGCCCCCACCACCCATCTTTCAGTTTGTTGTACTGTGGTGACTTGTGCGTTACTATGATGCTGGAAGCTATGCCATCAGTATTTCAAATATGGGCACGGTCACTTACAGTGGATAGGTTTCAGCAAAGCTTCCAGACTAAGAAAGACTAGGAAGAAAGGCCTGGTGATTTACTTCCAAAAATTAGCCAGTGAAGACCCTTTGGATCAGTGCTGGGATGAGCCCCTAGGTTAGAAGACACTCAAAAACCATGGTGGCTGCAACAATGAACTCAAGGATATCAATGATCGTGAAGATGGTGCAGGATCAGACAGCATTTCCTTCTCTTGTGCATGGGATTGCCATGAGTCAGAGCCGACTCAATGGCAGCTGATAGCAAGATCTATGCCCAGTACCCCTACTCTGGTTCAGGCACTCATCCTCTCTCACCTGCATACTGCTGAGACCACTTCCCAGGAACACTACCTCCTATCTCCCCCAAGTCTGATCATTTGCTTTGTTGCCACCCACGTTTAATGTGACCCTTTTTTCTTTATCTTTGGCCTACTTAAAAGTCTCCAGTGCCCTTATGATACAGTCCGCTTTCATTAGCTTCATACTCAGACTCTGCCTACCTCTCCTGCCTCATTCTTTATTCATTCATTCATTCATTCCATAAATATTCATTAAGCACCTACTATATAGCAGGCACTGGAGATATAGCAGAGAACACTGCTGTATCTTCATCTAGTCCCACACCTGGTGCTGCATTATACGCATGAATGGTGCTCCCTGGAGCTGTAAAGACACAACCTGCTGGTCCACCTATGGTGACCTTCCCCTCCTCCCTCACATATGTACCCCTGGCCTCCAGCAACTTGACCACTTAAAACTTTGCATCATTTTATACATATACATTTGATGTCATTGTGGAATGACATCAAGGACATCATACATGAAGAAAACAAAAGGTCATTAAAAAGACAGGAAAGAAAGAAGAGACCAAAATGAATGTCAGAAGAGACTCTGAAACTTGTTCTTGAACATAGAATGGCTAAAGCAAAAGAAAGAAATGATGAAGTAAAAGAGCTGAACAGAAGATTTCAAAGAGCGGCTCAAGAAGATAAAAGTAAAGTATTGTAATGACATGTGCAAAGACCTAGAGTTAGAAAACTACAAGGGAAGAATACAATCCGCATTTCTCAAGCTGAGAGAACCGAAGAAAAACTTCGAGCCTCGAGTTGCAATACTGAAGGATTCTACAAGGAAAATATTAAAAACAATGCAGGAAGCATCAAAAGGAGATGGAAGAAATAGAGTCACTGTACCAAAAAGAACTGGTCAACATTCAACCATTTCAGGAGGTAGCATATGATCAAGGACCGATGGCACTGAGGAAGAGAAGTCCAAGCTGCACTGAAGGCACTGGCAGAAAAACAAGGCTCCAGGAATTGACAAAATACTAATTGAGATGCTTCAATAAACCGAATGCAGCACTGGAGGTGCTCACTCATCTATGCCAAGAAATTTGGAAGACAGCTACCTGGTCAACAGACTAGAAGAGATCCATATTTGTGCCCATTCCAAAGAAAGGTGATCCAACAGAATGGGGAACTTATCGAACAATATCATTAATATCACAAGTAAAATTTTGCAGAAGATCATTTAAAAACTGTTGCAGCAGTACATCGACAGGAAACTGCTAGAAATTCAAGCTGGATTCAGAAGAAGATGTGGAAGGAAGGATATCATTCCTGATGTCAGATGGATCTTGGCTGAAAACAGATAATATCAAAAAGATGTTTACCTGTGTTACATTGACTATACAAAGGCAATCGACTCTGTAGATCATAACAAATTATGGATAACATTGGGAATTCCAGAACACTTCATTGTGCTCATGCAGAACTTGTACATAGACCAAGAGGCAGTCATTCAAACGAGGGGATACTGTGTGGTTTAAAGTCAGGATACACGTGTATCAGGGTTATATCCTTTCACCATGCCTATTCAATCTATGGAAACCCTGGTGGCATAGTGGTTAAGTGCTACGGCTGCTAACTAAAAGGTCTGCAGTTTGAATCTACCAGGTGCTCCTTGGAAACTCTATGGGGCAGTTTTACTCTGTCCTTTAGGGTCACTGTGAGTTTGAATCAACTCAACGGCAAGAGGTTTTCTTATTTTATTCAATTTATATGCTGAGCAAATAATCCAAAAAGCTGGACTATATGAAGAAGAACAGAGCATCAGGATTGGAGGAAGACTTATTAACAACCTTCGATACACAAATGACACAACCTTGCTTGCTGAAAGTGAAGAGGACTTGAAGCACTTGCTGATGAAGATCAAAGACTACAACCTTCAGTATGGATTATACCTCAACATAAAACAAAAAATCCTCACAACTGGATCAATATGCAACAACAGGATAAACAGAAAATATTGAAGTCAGCAAGGATTTCAAGACAGCAAGAATTTCAAGAGCAGAGTTCCATCTTGTTCCAGTGTACTTCTTCAATAAATTTTTACTGATCATATGAATTCATAAATGAGTGAATTTGTTCTATTTTGACTTTTAGAGAAGTTCGAAAACTGGAATGTGCATTAGAATCATGGGTGGATCTTGTCAAGATGCAGATTCCCGTTCAACAGGTCTGCGGTGATGCCTGAGAATCTGAAGTTCTAACAAGCTCCCAGGGAATGTTGCTACAGTCTTCCCAAGGGCCCCACTTTAAGGAGCAAGGCTTTAGAACTTGGTGATTGTGAAGCACAGGAAGTGAGGTTGAGAACTATTCTTTTAGAAACTAAAAAAAAGAATAGAAAAAATAGCTCTGCTTCACCTCTTGTCTATCAAATAGGCATGACATCTTGACAACAAGCAGCTTCCTGGTAGAGAAACAACCTTGTTATAACCTTCCCCTAGTTCGGCAGCCCACTCTCAGCTCCTCTAGGAAGCCTTAACTGAAGCTGATTTACTGAAGCCCCAATGCTTGCCTTTGTTCCCAACCCTGCAGAGGGCTTCAATGTGTTCCCTTCTCACCCCTAGCATGGAGACAGGCTCCGTAACTTCCCGGTCAAGGACTGGGGCACAGGACGGCTCAGTTCTCTTTCACTCTCCCTGCTCTAAGGCAACAGCCCTGGCTGCCATTCAGGGAATCGAGTGCCCTGCCTCACTGAGAGAAGCCTTGGCGCTGGCTTGGCGCTCTGAGCTGCCAGCACACCTCGCCTCACCCGGCATCCTTCGCGCTCTGACAGTACCCTGCAAATACAGGAGCCGCCTGAAAAGCGATCTCAGTTTTAGTTAAAAATTTTCCTACCCTCAGATATTCTGAGATGCTACTGGGGATTTACAAGTTGTTTTAAGGCTGTTTTAAAGACAAACTTACGGTATTTACATAGATACACAGGCCTGTGTAAAGTACTGTGTGGTTCTTTATAAACGGTGCAGCATAAATGTTCTTGTATTACTAGAAGGATTATATAAAAAGATATTAAAACATATTTCGACCAAGCAGTGGTATAGATGGCCACAGAATATAATGCATCCATTGTAAGGAAATTCCCACCAGAGACCTCTGAAATCCCACATTCGTTAAGCTGTGCGGGACTTAAAACAGTGAGAATTTTCCAAACGGTAAAATATTAAATATTCTTTTTAAAAATATTTACCAGTTAAACATAAAGTACTGTTACTGGCTGACCTTTTCACAGCAGTTTTTGTTCTGCTTTTCCAAAAGCAGCCAAAAAGGGATTCAGGTTTTTTTTAATGCTTTGTTTTGTCTTTTAGGAAAAAAAAAGAACTCGCCTATTTTGAGCGGAGGGTTCTCCCCTCCGCCTATGCAATAACATCATAATTGCAGAATAATGATTGTAAACAATGCCCGGGGGATATAGTTGGCTACAACTGGGGGCTCTACGAGCCAATTTCTGTGCTTTTCTTAACTACATCATTGCATTTTTGTCTGCCAGAGGATAAGAAGAGTCTCCTTTCAGAGCAGGTTGATGGAAAGTGCTAATTGTTGACACATTAGCTAATTGTTATGATTAGCCCCTGCCTTTTTTTTTTTTTTTTTAATTCTAGAAGTCAAGATCTCAGCTGTAAAGTATGAAGATGCTTTATTACAACAATGCTATGAAAACATTCCAACAATGAGGGGCTAATCTTCAGAAGCATTCAATCCAGTGGCAACTAGACAGCCATGCCTTTAAAGAACAGACAACTGTCAGGATCAGGGAAAAAAAAATATCCTAACAGCCGCATCCACCCAATATTTCAGACATAAGTATTCGGGGGTTATCATTAAATGATCTGTTTTTACAAATTCACTATGTCTTTGGAAAGTTGAAGCAACGCCAAACCAAATAAACCATGTGCAAGCCTTAATGGTCTACCGACAATTGGGGCAGCTTGGGATCTGGGATAATGTGAACCTGTAAGGTACCACACTTAGATGTTTCTCTATTTTCTGAATATCATTTTCTGGAATTCAGATCATTCTCAGCTATAGTTCAACGTGGTGTGACAGCTAGTTCTGAATACTCAAATTTGCATGTTCTTTAATAGAGAAAAATGAGGGTTAGGAAATCAAGTAGAGGAGAAAGTAGCAAGAAACTTAATTACAGTGTTCAGTTCTTGGCTCTGGCCATTGAATGAGTCATTTTTCTGTGCCTAGTCCAGCTGACTTGTAAATGCAAGCAAATAGTTACTATTTGCTCTAGGAATAACCCAGCTTCATAGAAAAATATTACTTGACTGAATTCCACTTAAAAAGAAATGAATTCAGGCAAGTATTAAAATCAAAGCACAATTCTATCATGATAAAATGTATTTATTTTAAATTTTAACAAATGGGGAAAGTGCAAAAAACTCTTTAAATTATTTTTGTTTATAATTTTCCCTTAAATAGCATAAATAAATTTTACAACCTATCTATTAATCAATATCTTGGCATCTTTTTCCTAATTTTAACTATCTGCATCATTAAGGAATAAGAACATCAATTTTATGCAAGTCGTGCTTTGTTTTGTTTGTACATAGTTGAGCTATTTTGAGTGACTTAATTGGTTAATAACTAGTTAGCCTAGTTAGGGTTGTCTATAAGATTAAATGAGATTAATGTGACAGTATATGTAATGTAGCTAAAGCAGTCCCTACAACACAGTAAGCAACCCAATAAATGTTAGCCACTACTATCATCATCATCAAACTGGCAAGTAACTGGTTAAAGGTAACCCATTAGTCAAACTTTCATTTATAGAAGATAGCCTGTATGTTCCTAGTTTAAGCTAAAATGTAACACACAGCTTTGTCCATGAAAAAAGACATTATGAGTAGTACCTACTTACCTTTTTTATTTTTTGTAACACATGACAAGTCAACACTTACTGAACCATGTAACATAGTAGGCACTCAGCTATGTGCCTTAGATTCAGGCTCTGTCTGCAAATGCAAATTGAGCTAAAGCTAAAAAAACAGAATACTCTAGTAGTCTCTCCCCAATTTAAACGCCCTGAAGGTAGAATCATTTAAGATCCTTAAAAAAAAAAAAAAATGAGGGGTGAGGGGGAAGAGAAAGACTACAGGAGGTTAATCTTGGAAAAGACGTGAAAACCCTTATAAAGGTTTACCTTTACTGAACAAAAATAGTAATAATAATAGACAGCACACAAAACCAAGGTAATGACACCAATAAAATCTTTAGATTTGAAACGTGTAATAACTAAATTAATAAAAATTGATTTTTCTTCCTTGTTAAAACCTTTTCAGGATCTTTCTGCTCCATAATTTCAACCAGGTATTTAAAAGTCCACTTTGCTTTGTTGCAAATATTGTAACAAGAAGACATGTTTTCCTCTCAGTCCTCCATCTGACATGAGTGCCATTCTGGCCGAGACTCAATACCTACTCCCAAACGTGTGCCAGAAACACAGTCTTAAAGCACATCCCTTCTGGTTTTCACCCACACAAGGCTCAGCCCCTCGCTCCTGACACCCGCCCCTCTCAACTTCACCTTGCCCAAGGTTTCAGCGCCAACCTTCCCTCCGGCTCCACAAGGCACGCGGTTTCTATTTCCTATTCCCAGTCTCCTGTTTTCTCTTTTTTAAATTATCATTGAACAGAGTGATTTGCAATCAATATATATGGAGATCGAAATTGTCACCACAGCAAAAAAATATTCATAAGGGCAGCTTCATGTAAAAGGCACGCCAAGGTTGAGGAGGGATTACTACAGCTCAATTAACACTATTTTTTTAAAGAAAAATCCATTGTTCAATTGAGTCAATAATTGATTTTCTAACTGAATCCAACTTGTTTTCCCACCCAACTATAGGCTTGTACTAATTTCTACATGTATCATTGCTATAATGATTTTATTTCTAATTATTTTAAAACTTTATATACAAGAACTTAGCTGTATCTCACTACACTCTACTGCACTTTTGACAGTTCCCATCTATTCATCCATTTATCTTAAGAATAACAAGGAAATAAAATCCCTTAATATTTTAACATATTCTCTGAAAATTTATTAGTGTACTTACAACATGACTGTTAACTACACAATTTTCTTCAAGTATTCAAGTATGTGCTAGGTGGAAAAGGCTATTTAAAAACATTTCAGTGGAAAGAAAGTAAAAAATCACCTGTGTCAACTCCTCTCATCCAACACATGAGAAAACGCTTGAAAAAGTGAAGTGACTTTTTCCAGTGTAGCCATCAGAGGGTGACAGTCCTCAGAGTTTGCACATGCCCTGTCTACTATGGAAAGTAGAATGACACATGGCACTGGCCACCTCAAGATGCAGCCCTTCTGGTGGTGTGCTGGACCACATCCAAGCGCTCCAAACAGGAGGAAAATTATCACAAACTGACTATTAGGTATTTTGTTTCCTCATCTCCAAATAAAAAAAAGAAAATGATACAACTTAATGTTTTTTAGTAAGAAGGCTGGTTGGTCGGTGGGTCGGTCGGTTTTAACTGAACTTTTCTTTACAAATCGGTTTCAGGTGTGTCCCATCTCCAAATCCCAAGGAATACACAGAGCTATCAGAAATGTCATAGAGCCACCAAAGGAACATGAATTTAACTACGTTAATTAAAAACTTATAAAATACTGACAATCGCAGTTCTATTTGCTCTACAACAGTATAAATATGAAAATCTTTTATTAAGACAGAAAAATAAAGTTAACTATCACCCTGATGGGACATGTGTTTTCAAAGATGTTAGCCACACTTCGTTTGTGTGTGTGTGTGTATGTGTACAAACAGCAATCATGTTCTTTTAATAAGAGCAAGCATGGGCTTTAGAGGCAAGTTTATCTGGGTTTAAACCCTTCCTCTGCCACTCTCTAACTTTGTGAAATTATTAACAACCTTGAACCTATTTCCTCATATACAAAATTTACTTCACAGAGTTGCTGTGGGACTAAGTGAAATGATCCTAATGCAGTTACCACAGTGCTTGCTCAATAAAAGTTAGCTCCCTGTATTTCTTCCCCTCTGCCTTCTGGGTTGTGAGGATGCGGATGGTGCCGGTTTTGGCTTCCTATTAGGCATTTTATGGATCTGGAGGATTTGGCTTGCTATGAGTCATCTTTATGGGAATAGGGCTTCAGATCACCCTCTCCGGTACCTCCCACCTCATTCTTCCTGCTAAGAAGGACCAGGGCATCTCTTTGATGACAGCATGCCGGTGCCAACCTCTTGGTGTCGTTTTTTCTCCCCAGTCAACAACTCTGCCATACCACCCAGCTCTTGATGCCTTTTCTGACTGAGCTGATGAAAAAGAAAACCAGCTCTAAGAAGAGGGCTGGGCTGGAAAGCAGGAGACTTGTAGTCCCAGCACTCATGTCACTCTCACTGGATGATGCTATGGTTCCTTCTATGACCCTAAATCAGCTCTGATACACAACCCAAAAGATCCCTCAGGTTCAGCACCCTTTTTCTTTGGGCTTGTTTACTCTGTATTTTTCTGTGGCTGAGAGGTTAATACCAGTGTCTTAAAGTCTTTACAATCCAATTTCATGATCTCTCCTTTTACAGAGGAGAAAATACACTGCTTATTCTTAATTCCTTTTTACTTTTTTTTTATTATTATTGCTTCTAGAAGATACATAACCTACTGGAAAGGAAAATAAGGAACCAGACCTTATTCATGTCCTATGTTGACTGCAAACCAATGAACGATATGTCCGCACATGAAAGAAAGACACAAAGACAAACAGGAAAAAAAAAAAAGGAACAAAACTTACAAAATACTGTTACATTGATTTTGTGCTTTGAAAATCTAATTTAAAATGATTTCTTCTTAGAATCCCAACCTTTTCTCCATTTACTTAATTCAGTAATCATTTGTGTGCAAGTAGACACGACTGGA
Source organism: Loxodonta africana (assembly GCF_030014295.1). Lineage (NCBI taxonomy): Eukaryota > Metazoa > Chordata > Mammalia > Proboscidea > Elephantidae > Loxodonta > Loxodonta africana. The sequence goes on from NC_087364.1 coordinate 46,403,275, forward strand.
TTGTTTAGCAGTGGTCAATTTTCTTCTCAGTCCCTTGATTTCTCATCTTCAAAGTAAAAAAAAAAAAAAAAATGCCACAGTAATAACTGCCTCACCCTATACAATTCATTGGAATGCAATTAATAGATAAAGCAAAGGCAAAGCATTTTTAGTTCCTCGGAATACAAACTCTAAAAATTAAAGTGAAGTTAAAAGCTTAATTCTACCCTTTGCTGAAAGGAGTATACCTCCTCCATCCTCTTTGTTTTTAACTTGGTTCAGGCAGACAGTTTCATAACTTGAAAGCCATATTAAGGCTATATGAAGACAGACAAAAGAGAAGTATCCCCTTCGAATGCAGACATGTAGGTGTGAGATGAGATAAGGTTTATGAGGGTTAGGTTTCCAACTGCTGGAGCACTCTCTTTAGCATGAATATAGGCAACCTTCAGAGGTCAGACAAAAAGAAAAGAGAAGAGAGACGAACTCTTATTCATTAGCCACTATTTTATTCTATTAGTTCTGGGTGACACAAACAGTTTGTGCTCACCTGCCTAAAAGTTGGTGCTTCAAATCCACCCAGCTGCACTGCAAAAGAAAGGCCTGGCAATCTGTGCCCATAAAGATTACAGCCAAGAAAACCCTATGGAGTAGTTCTACCGTGTAAGACACAGGGCCGCCATGAGTCAGAATTGACTCAACAGCAATGAGTTTGGTTTTTTGGTTTTGTTTTATTACCAGCTTTATAAAATGTGCTTTACACATTTTACAGCGTTTGATCCTCACAATAACGGTAAGAGGTAGATGTTATTGTCTCCAGTTTAGAGATGAGGTAACTGAGGTTTGAAAGATCAAATAATGTAGGCTACCCATAATTGGACAACAAGTAAAACTGACACCTGCCTCCTGATAACTTCCCCCCAATACTTGGAGAGGTACTCTAAAAAAAAAGGATTCAGGGGAGACCAAAAGAATTGGATGCGGTTGTTTATATTTAGGTGACCAAACAGCACTAAAGAGAGATAGCCTCATTGCAAGTAAAGGAAAAAGACTTCCTGTGCTTAAATCTGATTATAACACAATTTAAATCCACTGAAATTTATCCTGATGTCAAAAGACAAGCTTTGCATACACCAGCTCTGAAAGCTTTGAAACCCTAGTCAGGGAGCAGCAGGTGTAGGCTCTGCTAAATTGCTCTGGAGGATAACCACACTACCCCGAGTGTCAAAGCTTATTCAGGATTTTCCATGCACCCTTTATTCTTCTGCTTGAGGCCCAACTAGTTGGGGAAGAGACAGCACAGAAAAGGTGGCATGCCATTTTAGGATCAGTAAAACCCAGAAGTTCAAATTAAAACCCAAGATTTCCAGCATGGTTTTCCTGAAGTAACTGTCCTCATGAGAACCAGCAGCTTCTTTGCTGTTATCTTGACCCTCCAAACTTATTAAACCAACCAGTGGTTATTTACTGAGAAAGACCCCTTCTGGGTCTGGTATTGTCCTGAAGCAGGTTCAAAACAGCCTTTACAGCACATGGATGAACCTTGAAAACATCAAGCTGATGAAATAAGTCAATCATTAAAGGACAAATATCGTACGCTTCCACATACATGAACTATCTAGGAGAGTATAAAACCCAGTGCCATCTAGTCCAACTCATAGTGACCCTATAGGACAGAGCAGAACCGCCCCACAGAGTTTCCAAGAAGCGTCTGGTGGATTCAAACTGTGGACCCTCTGGTTAGCAACCGTAGCACTTAACCACTATGCCACCATGGTTTCCGGGGAGAGTATATACACACCTAAAGTTATTGGTTACCAGGGGCAGATGGCAAGGAGGTGGGGAAGAGGACTCATTGCTTAGGAGACCTCGAGCTTCCCTTTTAAGGGTGATAGAAAAATCTGGAAATGGGTAGTGGTACTCGTCGCAGAACATGATGAACACAATGTCACTGAACTGTACATGTGAGGAATGTGGAAATCGCAAATATTTTGTTACATATACGTTTACCACAATTAAAAAAAACAGAAATAGCCTTTGACTTCAGAAAGTTTACAATCTAGTGGGGAAACACATCGATCTATTAGGAAGCAATTGAAAGTTAACCCTCTCCATTCTGAAAATAAGTCTATTATAAGCAAAAAAAAAAAAAAACTGTAGAGACTGGAGAGATCGGGGACAATAAGGCGGACCTTGAAGGATGAGGAAGGGGATTTGCATAAGGAGAGAAGATGGGTGAGGGAAGGGCAAAGGGAATTGAAGACAGAGCACAAAAAATTAGTACAGTTTATGGGGTGGGAGATGGGATATGGTGGGCAGGGAAGGACAGACCAAACAAAACCAGTAAATTTACAAAGAACTGTTACCACTGGGTTTTTTCCAGGTCCAAATGCCCTGTTCACAACCTGTACTTAACTCACTTCCACCTCCACAGGTTTCTGAGAAGAAAATCTCTGAAGTGGGGCCGTTAAAGTCTCATTTTACTTTCCACAAATACATTTGCCTACTTTTCTCAGGTGTTTACACAGAGGGTAAACAACCTTTTGCTCTGAAACCAAAATTGTCACCCATTTCAGTGAAGAAATAGAGTGGTTGTTGAAAGCTGCTGGCACAGTCTGAATATCTCACCTCCTAGTGAAGGAGCCCTGCTACCCCAAGACAAAGAGCTGGAGATGAGTCCTGGTAAATTCCCACATTATACCTAGGAAACTGCCATCTGTTTTGGCCTCAGGAAACGTACATTTCAAGAGCCAGTAACAGGACAAAATCCTTGGAAGCTTGCTCCTTAAACCAGAGATCTGTAGATACAATTATGTGTACAATTCACCACAGCTCACAAAATTTTATGACTGCATAGACCTTGAACCAAAACAAAGGGGTAAGTCTGTGAAAAATGAATGTTTCCATCAGAGTCTTGGCAAGATGAATAAATATAGTCTCTATAAAGGAGAGAGAGTTTTCTCCTTTTTTTTTTTTTTAATGATTTCTGTGGTGGGGAGGAAGGTCATAGTCAGACATGGAGCTAATTGACAATCACTTACACCCAATTATCCTCTGACTTGGGGGTTTCTTGGCTCTGCACGTCCTACCTGATGTCTGCCTTATCCTGCTCTATCCTGCCCTCCTGGTCTGGCCACACCTAGCACCCCAGTAAGAGTCCTTTCTGAACGTTCTATAGTTACAGTAGTGGTGGCCAGAAGTGGAAAATAACCATCTATACTAAAAAGAAAATAAAAGTCAACTTTGAAATGCCAAAAATTCTCATCAAGTCCTCAAAATCAGGAGCTCTATTTCATTTATCTTGGTATGTGCAGTGCCCCTCACAGTAGCTGAAACACAGGTTCTCAAATGTTTATAAATAACTCCAGGTCTTTACTATGACTCTTGAATTCGAATGATTCGTCCTTTTCAATTAATAAGATTAATCATTAAATATTGTATCTTAAATATTTAAGAGTGGTGCAGCCCCTTTGCAAAACAAGTTCGCCAATTCCTCAAAAGATTAAACATAGAGTTGTCATATACGACCCAGCAATTCCACTCCTGCGTTTATACCAAAGAGAATTGAAAGCATACGTCCACACAAAACTTGTGCACAAATGTTCACAGCAGCATTATTTATGATAGCCAAAATAGAAACAACCCAAATGTCCATCAACTGATGAAAAAACAAAATGTGGTATATCCATGCAATGGAATATTATTCAGCCATAAAAAGGAATGAAATACTGACACATGCTACATGAATCAACCCTGACAACAAGCTAAGTGAAAGAAGCCCGATCAAAAGGCCACATACCATATGATTCATTTATCTGAAACGTCCAGAACAGGCAAATCCATAGAGACAGGAAGTAGATTAGTCGTTGTAGGGGCTTCAGGGAGGAGGGAATAGGGCATGACTGCTAACGAGTATGGAGATTGGGTCCAAGTTCTGTCACATGCAAGCTATGCAAGTCTGGGGCCTTCTATTGCCCTCTGGAGCAGATGAAGTAGCACCATCTCTACAGTCCCCATCTGTTCTGAATCTCTGTGACAGTCAATGCCAAACCAAGAAATATTCAGATGCAGATATTCTATCTCATTAGCATACCGTGTACATGAGGAAGTCTGAATTAATAATATTTTGAAGAAAACAACTAGAAATTTTAAAATTAAACAGCTGATATAAGCTCAGGAGTTTAAAAAAACAGGTCCAGCCACCGTGCACTTTTTTTTTTTAATGCAAAATAGAAAATTCTGTTCACTCTTGCTTGTATCAAGAAATCCTTCATTATACATTTTTTTTCTTCCTAAAATGCAGTTCCATGATACCTCATTCAATCCTCAACAAATGAGTATTGAGAACCTACTGTGTGTCAGGCATTTTTGAAGGCACTAAGGATACAGTAAGATATAAGGCAAGAAAAAAAGAAGGGTCCCAGCTCATTTTAGTAAGGGAAGGAGGAAGGTAATAAGAAGCAAGTCAACAAATCGATAAATAATTTCAGATAATGATAAGTGCTAAGAAGAAAATCAAATAGGGTGATATGATGGTAATCGGTTGTTTTAACGTCTGCTAAAATGTAAACAACTTGCGGGCAGAGATTTTTGTCTATTTTGTGCCTAGATTAGTACTCAATAAATATTGAATGAATGAATGAAGGATAAGCATATGGGAGAGGCTGCTCCTTGTGGGAGAGACTGCTAGCCAATCGCCAAACCAGCTTCCACCTCTTCCTGGGCTCATAACCAAACTACATTTCCCAGCCTCCTTTGCAGTTATGTGTGGCCATGTGTCTGGTTTCCAGTCAGTGGGATCTGAGTGGAAGTAATATGTGCCACTTCCTGGCCTGATCCATAAAAACCTCCACATTTGATCCTCCATGCTAGTTTCCATCTGCTGGTGGAATATGGACCTCCAGATGACACTGGAAGCCACATGCTCAAGATGATAAACCACCGGTAGCCTGAGTTTCCTGAAAATGGTGGACCAGAACCTTACTCCATCCCACCGATGACAGAGGCCTGCACTGGACTATCAAATGAAAGCAAAAATAAATATTTACTGTTTTAAGCTTTTAAAATGTTGAAGTTGGTTTATTATAGCAGTTCGCCTACTCTTCCCTAATCAAAAACCAAAACCAAACCCTTTGCTGTCACGTCGATTCCGACTCATAGCGACCCTATAGGGCAGAGTAGAACTGCCCCATAGAGTTTCCAAGGAGCACCTGGTGGATTCGAATTGCCGATCTTTTGGTTAACAGCCATAGCACTTAACCACACGCCAGCTGGGTTTCCTAATAGTTTTCCCTAATAGCCTTCTGTTATTCAGGCTAAAGAGCCTTAATTTTCTGTTAAAACATTTTCTCATGGGACTACAACTTCAATCATTTCGTGTGCTCTTTTCTTCCTACTTTCCTTACTTTTATCCCAAAGTATGGAGCCCAAAACCAGGAAGAGGCCTATTTACTCAAGTTTTCACTGTCATAGGTTGGCACATTACAGACTGGGATCATGAACATAATATTTATCATGAGATAATTCAAAGACATAAAAACCAGAGACTCTGAATAATCTTAAAGCAATGGTTTCAAGCTCACAAAGAATTAGCCTTTATGGAAGGACTCAGAGTTGCCAAGTGCTGCTGTGGTTCATATGCTAAAAATAGCAGGGCACCGAGGAGTACCCAGCCAGGCCAAAACCGGGCTGCAGTCCTCCCTAGACCAGGAACAACAAACAAGGTAAAGGAGGTAATGAAGGGGGATGCCATTCTTCACTGCAGTGACCCCAATAGCAATGGGGAATCCAAAAATAAACATTGGTTGACTCCAGTGTCCTTGAACAAGTATGCAAAGTCACTGAATAACAGAGCCAGCTAATCTAAATGCCAATCTAAACTTCTTTCTTAGCTGCTAATGCAGATGGCCAGAACTTTAACTTTCAAAAACGTTTACCAGAAGAAATATGACAATTTTTCACATTATTTATATCAGTGACCAAGTCCAAAATGTCCTACATTTTCTTTTAGGGGCCCAGAAATATAACTCAGAGCTTGGGTAATGAAATAAAAGCAGCATGAAGTCTCTTCCTTCCCTCTTTTCTGTCCTTCCTTCCTTCCTTCCACTTCATTGTTCATACTAATAGTTAATGCACTTGGCTGCTAACCAAAAAGTTGGAGGTTTAAGTCCACCCAAAGGTGCCTCAGAAGAAAGGCCTGGAGATCTACTTCCAAAAAATAAGCCATTCTAAACCCTAGGAGCACAGTTCTACTCTGATACACATGGGATCACCATGAGTTGGAAACAACTCCATAGCAACTGGTTTTAAAATGTGCCAGGACCTCTGCTATGGACTAGAGATGTATGAGCTAGTAAACTCCAGTCCTTTCCTTTAAGAATTTCACAATTTGGGATTTGGGGGAGGAGCTGAGAAATAAATCACTCAATGCAATGTAACAATTATTTTATTGGAATTATGGCAAAATACTCTATGAACAAAGAATAGAAAATGACCAACTCTGAGAGGATTGCAATTAATGTCATGAGACAAAATGTATATAAATTGTTGAATGGGAAACTAATTGGGACTGTAAACTTTCACCCAAACCACAATAAAATGTTCAAAAAGAAAAGAAAATGACCAACTCCCTGCCAATGTAAAATGGGGTGAAAATCAAATACCGGCAAAATCCACAAATAAGTGATTATTACATAAAATTCATCCATACTTTATTTTAAAAGAAACTGATTCAGACAGGAATCTAACAATGTAAAATAATTGCACAGCAGACCCAAAAGCACAAGTGAAAAACCAAGTCTTGGCGTCCTCCAAGGAAAGCCTGTGCGTCCTTGGTGTCCACCTGACCTCAGCTCGCTGCTGGGTTCCTAGCACTGTGGAGCACTGTGGATTCACCGTGGGGATTACACCCTAGTGGTCTTTCTGGGAGCGGTGTTAGGGCAAGGGCTGCTGCTGACATGGAGTAAACCTGAACACAACTTAGATTACCTTTGACCCAGATTTATTTCCTAAGAGAGTGTAACGTGGGTTTCTGAGGCGCCATTTTTCTCTGGTTGCCTCCAGTTTTCCCCAACTTAATCTGCTCCCAGGATTCTCACTAAGGTGCAAAAACACAAATCCCTTACTATGTCCCGAATTCCAGGATATCCAATCCCTCAGCTCCTGAACAGACTTCTATGCCTGTTGGATCATACTATATGGAAACAATTCATCATTCATCTCCTCCCATGCAGATATCAAAGAGGTCCCCAGCTGGCACAAACACTTAAGCCCTCAAGTACTAGCCCAAACACTGCTGGTTACTTTGAACTCACCCAGAGGCACCGTGAAAGAAACGCCTAGTGCCCTGCTTCCCAGAGGTCACAGCCTGGAAAACTCTATGGGGCACAGTTCTGCTCCGACACACATAAGGCTGCCATGAGTGGAGTCCACTCCCTGGCAACTAACAACAACACAAGCATCAGCGTCTCCACCGAGGCTCACGGCATTTTAAATTCAATGCTGCCTGAATGACCCCTGAAAACAGTGGGCTTTTCAAAACAAAACAAGGGACTAAGACAAAAACAGAAGTGTCCTAAACCATATATGTTCTGCATTTTATTTGATTTATTTTAACCAGATTTACTTAAGGCAAGTGATTGGGAGAATGGGGAGTCTGGGTGTAATTATTTTTGGCTAGTGAAATGTCACCTTCTTCTAAGTCCTTTCAGAGGAGCTGCCAGATCCCAGATCGAGAATACTACGCACAATTCCCCTTGTTGCCTCCCTCAGATGGTCAGCTGAAGTTCCTAGTGCTTTTTCCTATGACAAGGACATGTATCCAGTGGGACCTGGACTGAAGCCAACACATTAATTTCATGTAATCCAGCTGAATGATTTTACTTCCTCCTGAGGCTGACTCAAGGGCTCACAGTCAACGGATGGTGATGGTAACGTTTCAAATAAGACCCTCCACCTATACCAGATTTGGGCTGGGAAAGAGCCTCAAAAGACTTTGTTGAAGGGGAACCAAAGTTCCTATAGTACAAGTAGTTCAAACAGATATCCATAATCTCTGAAGTCGTGGGGTTGCTGTTGTTGTTGGGTGCTGCTGAGTCGATTTTCGGCTGGAAGCAACCCCGTATGACAGAGTAGAACTGCCCTCCATGGGTTTTCTATGCTGTAATCTTTATGAAAGCAGATTTTCTGCGCAGAGCCGATGAGTGGGTTCAAAGTGCCAACCTTTTGGTTAGCTGCCGAGTGCTTAGCCATTAGGCTCCTTGAGTCATGGGGTAGCTGGACAAAATTAGGATCACGAAAGGGGCTACAGTAGGCATACTCTAAGATGGTCCTCAATGATCTCCATTTCCTGGTACTTATACCCTTGCATAGTCCCCTCCAGTTTCTAATGAGGTGAATAACGTGAAGTGTCAGTGTGGCTCGGAGACATGGGCAGAGAAGATAGTGTGTGCCCTCCTCCATCACTCCCTCTAGGGAATGCCAGCTGCCACGTCATGAGCAGCCCAGTGGAGAGGCCCATGTGGTAATGAGCTCAAGTCTCCTGCCAACGACTTCGTGAATGAGCTTGGAAGCAGATGCTCCCCAGGCTTCAGATGACTGTGGCCCTGGGCAATATCTTAACTGCAACCTGTAGATTACAACCTCAAAAGAGTCTGAGCTGGAATCATCCCTCCAGGTCATCCCCAGATTCCTGACCCACAGAAACCGTAAGACGACAAACGTGGGCCATTTTAAGCTGCCAAATTTGAGAGAAATTCATCACACAGCAATAACTAATACAGGGACTCAGCGGTATACACCCGTTTTAAAATGTATTCACTATACTCACAGAGTATACATTAAGTGCCCTCTGTGTACAATCTGGAAACCCTGGTGGCGTAGGGGTTAAGTGCTACCGCTGCTCACAAAAAGGTCAGCAGTTGGAATCCACCAGGCACTCCTTGGAAACTCTACCAGGCAGTTCTACTCTGTCCTATAGGGTCACTATGAGTCGGAATCAACTCGATGGCAGTGGGTTTGGTTTGGGTTTTGGTGTACAATCTGAACACCAAGCTTTCGGGAGAACAAGGGGATTTTCCCCTTCAGAAAGCCCCATATTCTTTCCCCTTAAGAATCAGTTTCCCTGTCAAAAACAGTTTATTAGGTCACAAAAAAATTGAGGCCAACCTTTGAACCCCAATCATAGCTAGGAGTCTGAGGTCTCTTATTATGAAGAAAAAACAGGAGCCGAGGTGGAACCTCATGGAATATAGTCACCCTCCGTGCACTTCCCCCGAGGTTTAAGTAGAAACATTCCATTCTACCCTCTTAAAATTAAGTTCTTTCCACTTATACACGCTGGTGGGAATGGTACAACCACTTTGGAAATCAATTTTGTGCTTCCTTAAAAACCTAGATAGAACTACCATACAACCCAGCAATCCCACTCCTTGAAATATACCCTAGAGAAATAAGAGCCTTTACACCAACAGATATATGCACAACCATGTTTACTGCAGCACTGTTTACAATAGCAAAAAGATGGAAGCAACCAAGGTGCCCATCAACGCCCATAAATAAATTATGGTATATTCACACAATGGAATACTACGCATCAATAAAGAACAGTGAGGAATCTGTGAAACATTTCATAACATGGAGGAACCTGGAAGGCATTATGCTGAGTGAAACTAGTCAGTTGCAAAAGGACAAATATTGTATAAGACCACTATTATAAGAACTTGAGAAACAGTTTAAACTGAGAAGAAAACATTCTTTTGTGGTTGCAAGATGGGGGAGGGAGGGGGGTATTCACTAATTAGATAGTAGATAAGAACCACTTTAGGTGAAGGGAAAGACAACACGCAATACAGGGGAGGTCAGCACAACTGGACTAAACCAAAAGCAAAGAAGTTTCCTGAATAAACTGAATGCTTCGAAGGCCAGTGTAGCAGGGGCAGGGGTCTGGGGACCTTGGTTTCAGGGGACATCTAATTCAATTGGCATAATAAAATCTATTAAGAAAACATTCTGTATCCCACTTTGAAGAGTGGCATCTGGGGTCTTAAATGCTAGCAAGGAGCCAACTAAGATGCATCAATTGGTCTCAACCCACCTGGATCAAAGAACAATGAAGAACACCAACGACACAAGGCAATTACGAGCCCAAGAGACAGAAACGGCCACATGAACCAGAGACTAAATCATCTCGACACCGGAAGAACTAGAGGGTGCCCAGCTATAACCGATGACTGCCCTGACAGGGAACACAACAGAGAACCCTTGAGGGAGCAGGAGAGCAGTGGGATGCAGACCTCAAATTCTCATAAAAAGACCAGACTTAATGGTCTGACTGAGACTGGAAGGACCCCGGTGGCCATGGCTCCCAGACCTTCTGTTGGCCCAGGACAGGAACCATTCCCAAAGCCAACTCTTCAGGCATGGATTGGACTGGACAATGGGTTGGAGAGGGATGCTGGTGAGGAGTGAGCTTCCTGGATCAGGTGGACACTTGAGCCTATGTTGGCATCTCCTGCCTGGAGGGGAGATGAGAGGGTGGAGGGGGTTAGAAGCTGGCGAAATGGACACGAAAAGGGAGAGTGGAGGGAGCGAGCGGGCTGTCTCATTAGGGAGAGGGTAATTGGGAGTATGTAGCAAGGTGTATATAAGTTTCTGTGTGAGAGACTGACTTGATTTGTAAACTTTCACTTAAAGCACAATAAAAACTATAAAAATAAAAAGAATTAAGTTCTTTCACAAAGCAGACACTGGAGCATAAAATATCTTCTTACCGCACCAATTTGAACACCAGAGATTCGTCTTAAAGGGCCAAGCAACCTGAAGCTTTTCAACCAAAACAAGGCACCGGATTACAGGAGACAAATGCTATTCCATCTCAAGCATTAGGTATACTGTCCATACCATCATGGATTCTTGCAGGATTACCACTATGTTGGACCTATTATTATATTAATGATAAACCGTTCGCATATATTAACAAGTTTTACCCATGTAGAGCTAAACCCTCAGTTTATTTTGTTTTAATAACCAACAGGTTCCTTACTCGCTGAGGTAAAAAGCAAGAAACTCAGACTTTTTCTTCAATCCAGTCAGTTGAATCAAATGCTTATACATATATTTTTTTCTACCATTATGACAGTCCTGCAGCTTCTAGGACAATATACTATTTTTGACATAAAAATATTAACTTGAAAAGCACTCAATTAGTCAAATGTAAAAACAAAGACACATATACTTAAGGCTTGGCAATTGTGAAATGAAGTCATAAACTGGTGAAATGAAGTCATAAGCTGGTCATACAAATACACATTTTCAATAACAGGATTTTTTTTAAGATTTTTAAAAATAATTCATACCTTTGTTGATTCCACATGTGCCATTTGCAATTTAACATCAGAAAATAATCACTCCAAATGGTTCTCCTTGCTATGATTCACCACGGTGAGTGATTCTGCCACTCACGCAAATCAGGGAATGGTTCGGAATGGCTTACTTTCCTGCTCCAATAAGCTATGACTAGGCATTCAGCAGATTTTTCTTTTGTTTCTTATTATTTTGCAGAGTCGAGAAAAAATATGAAAAATAAAAGAAATAACTGAATGGGCCACTGCTTTCAAAACTTATTTAGTCTTGCTCATTTATGTCAACCCTGTTATAACTCACTTCCATCCTGCTTTTTCGCTGGTGTTTTTCCCGCATCATGGGACCCTCACCAGTAGACACCCATTCTCTTTTGGATCTCAAGGCATGGCTTACCTTTTCATATAAAACCCTATGCGCCCACTGCCAAAATGGGTGTGTGTGATAAAATTAAAGTACCTCATTGCTTTTTCATTCTGAAAATCATTGGCAGAACTCTCCGTTGTTGCACTTATTTTGTATCATTAAATCTATCCAGCAAGTATCTCAACACCCACTTAGCCATTCTGGGTCCCAGCCCAGAAAGTTGATTTACATGAAATAACAATGAGGCCCTTTGCCTGTTTCCAAAATACTGCTTTGATTAATAGTTTTTTTAATTGTGTATTTTTCTTAATCCAGGAGTCTAAGTCAGTGACTACTAAGAAACAGCTGCTGCAACTCCCTTTATCCTCCTACTCTTGTCTTTAGGACTCCAGGAATCATCTGTAAGTATTCAATCTACCAATGCTTAAATCTAGGGGGAAAGGGCGTCCAGAATCCCTCCCTCATCCTAAACTTCCTGAAAGAAATAGTGACTGACAGACCCAGCGAGAGGGAATTATTTTCTCATCATTTTTCATGCCAGTGCACGTGACATCCTACAATCTTATCTCTTCTCAAAGCATCCCTACACACCCAGAGGCGCCAAAGCTAGGGCTACCAACATCCCACCGGCAGGGGCTAGGTTAGAATGCAAAAAGACATTGTATTGTCTAAGCTGGGGTTGCATGAGGTAATTCTGCATAGAAAAAAATGTTATAAAAATTTTTATATAAAAAATCTATTATATAAACTCAGTTTATCCATCTAACTCATATCATCTTCCACATCCAGGCTTGGATATCCGAAACTGTTGCCGTAGAGTCAATTCCAACTCATGGCAACCCCATGTGTTACAGGGCAGAACTGAGCTCCAGGGGGTTTTCTTGGCTATAATCTTTATGAAAGCTGATCACCAGGCTTTTCTTCGCAGTGCTGCTGGGTGGATTCAAACTGCCCACCTTTCAGTTAGTAGCTGAGAGCAAACCATTTGCACCACCCAGGGATCTTCATATACATATGGTGGTGGTAGTTGCCATTGTGTCAATTCCAACTCATAGGAAGGCTATATAACAAGAGTAGAGCTGCCCCAGAGAGTTTCCTAGACTGTAATCGTCACAGGAGCCACTGGTAGGTTCAAGCCACTGACCAAGTGCTAGCAGCCAAGTGCTTAACCATTGTGCAACCAGATCTCCTGATACAGATATAAACCAATAAAAAGCCATTGCCGTTGAGTCGATTCCTACTCATAGCAACCCTACAGGACAGAGCAGAACTGCCCCATACGGTTTCCAAGGAGTAGAGTGGCTGGTGGATTATAGATATGTATATATTTATAGACACACATATACATATTTTCTTAGAAGTTATATATATTCTACTGTGATATGTACTCACAAAAATAAAAGTTAGAATAAGAAAGAAATAATATACACAGGAGTTGCAATATATGCATGCTATGCCCCAATGGGAAACCCTGGTAGTGTAGTAGCTAAGAGCTACGGCTGCCAACTGAAAGGCTGGCAGTTCGAATCCATCAGGTGCTCCTTGGAAGCCATATGGGGCAATTCTACTCTGTCCTATAGGGTCGCTATGAGTCAGAATTGACTCAACAGCAACGGGTTTGATTCTTGATTCTTTTTTTTTTTTTTTTTAAATACCACAGTGGACTACCTGCACACCTCCTGGGGTATGCACTCCACTCTTTGAAGACCCAGTGATATACCATTGTCCTACCCTTTAATAGTTATTTGTCTAGTGGGCAAAAAAACCTGTATCTGCTACTTTTGTACAACATTTTATAGTTCACAAAGCATTTTCATATACAATATTTCAGATTATCCTCACAAAAACCCTGTCCTCATTTTCATCTTACTAGGAATTTAAGGTACATGAGTGCCACATGGTCTTCCGAATAGGCTGTGGCTAAGCAATACTTAATACCAGGAATATACTACAGATATCTGACAGATTCGATGGGCTTTTATGTGCCAGTCCACAAACCATTTCACCATTTACGATATTCCTTCTAAAAGAAAATGTCTTTTGAGTTCTAATTAATTGACTTGTTAAGAAACTTCTAGAATACAACCTGATCTTATATTAAGAACGACATGTATTACATATTTCCACATCAATGTTTTCTCATACAGGATAACCTGAACCTTTTTTTCTGCCCCTAATGCCAAAAAGTAAATCATATAAACATAGAAGTCCTGCCAAGCAGTGCTGAGGAGTCCATGTTCTATAAGGCTTCCAGCAGAGACTCAGGGAAGCATTTCTGCCTTTAGATGCTCTCTTTACTTACATATCCAATTTCACGTTCTGAAATAAACTGACTACTTTTCCTTATAAGTGCTCAAGAATCAAGGGGAAAAAAACGTAAGTATAAAAACTTAGTCAGCATTATGCTTTAGCCCTGGAAAATTCTTTTGCTTCCTAAGCCAAATTGTTGCAAAAGCAGGATAGAAAATTTGTATAATGAATGGTGCTTTGGGTCAGAAAGACGGCTGGAATAACCAAAATTGTCTGGGTTTTCACTCTGCCAGGGAAGGTGCGAAGCCCTGGTGGTGTGGTGTTTAAGAGCTACAGCTGCTAACCAAAAGGTCGGCAGTCCAAGTCCACCAGGCGCTCCCTGGAAACCCTATGGGGCAGTTCTACTCTGACCTATATGGGGCAGTTCTATTCCGACCTATAGGGTCACTATGAGTCAGAATCAACAGGATGGCAACAGATTTTAGGGAAGGTGAGCCAGACACTTAGGCTTCTGCTGTGCTCTCTTGGGCCTTCTGGAACCCTGTTTTCTTGGATTGCCAGAATCAACTAAATAATATTTTTACAATTTACTTTATTTTAAATAAAACATATAACTTTTGTGAATCTATTCTAAGAAAAAATTTTAAATATCAAAAATGTTTAGGCACAAAGTATTTCTTCATAATGTTATTTATAAAATGGAAAGATAAAAAGCAACCTGAATGCCCAATAATAATGAAATGATAGAGACACTCAGTGACATACATCTGTCTTAAATGATGATTACAAAATCTATATAGCAACATTTTTTTTAATTAACTGAGAAAAGCAGAATATAAGCTGTGTGCTTGTTGTATAGTTATAACTACCTAAAAATATTATTAAAAAAAAAAGACTAGCAGTAGATGAACCAAAAGAATTAACATTTTAATTAAAGGTAGTACTATCATTGGTTACTTCCTCCTTTTCTGTATTTTCTAATTTTCTCTGGTGTGAATATACTATTTTTCATAATAAAGTACAAATCAATCGATGCCAAACCCTATGATTTGGCGTCTAGTAATTAATAAAGAATTCCCACAAATCAGTAAGAAAAATACAAATTACTCTAATAAAAATAAAAGAAAATAATATGTACGGGTAATTTAGAAAAAGTAGTCCAAATGACAACAAAGTGAAAAGATATTCGATCTTCTCTAGTAATTGGCGAGAGTAACATTAAAATAACAAAATATAATTCTATACCATAGTAACAGCAAAAATTAAAAAATTTTGTAATATCATTTGTTGTAAGAGTATGTCAACATTGGAACCCAACCAAAAACCAAACCCATTGCAGTCGAGTTGATTCTGACTCATAGCGACCCTACAGGACAGAGTAGAACTGCCCCATAGGGTTTCCAAGGCTGTAAATCTTTACAGAAGTAGATTACAACAATGTTCATTGCATCATTGTTCCTAATAGTGAAAAATTAGAAATAATCTACACTTCCATCAGTAGGGAAATGGATTTTAAAATATGCTATTTTCTTATTATGTTGTTGTTGTTGTTGTTAGGTGCCGTCGAGTCGCTTCCGACTCATAGTGACCCTATGCACAACAGAACGAAACACTACCCGGGCCTGCGCCATCCTCACAATCATTGTTATGCTTGAACTCATTGCTGCAGCCACCGTGTCAGTCCACCTCGTAGAGGGTCTTCCTCTTTTCCAGTGACCCTGTACTCTGCCAAGCATGATGTCGTTCTCCAGGGATTCATCCCTCCTGACAACATGTCCAAAGTACGCGAGACGCAGTCTTGCCATCCTTGCCTCTAAGGAGCATTCTGGCCGCACTTCTTCCAAGATAGATTTGGTCGTTCTTTTGGCAGTCCATGGTATATTCAATATTCTTTACCAACACCACAGTTCAAAGGTGTCAACTCTTCTTCGGTCTTCCTTATTCATTGTCCAGCTTTCACATACATATGATGCAATTGAAAATACCGTGGCTTGGTTCAGATACACCTTAGTCCTCAGGGTGACATCTTTGCTCTTCAGCACTTTGAAAAAAGTCCTTTGCAGCAGATTTGCCCAATGCAATGTGACTTTTGATTTCTTGACTGCTGCTTCCATGGCTGTTGATTGTGGAGCCAAGTAAAATGAAATCCTTGACAACTTCAATCTTTTATCCATTTATCATGATGTTGCTCATTGGTCCAGTTGGGAGGATTTTTGTTTTCTTTATGTTGAGATGTAATCCATACTGAAGGCTGTGGTCTTTGATCTTCATTAATAAGTGCTTTAAGTCCTCTTCACTTTAAGCAAGTAAAGTTGTGTCGTCTGCATAATGCAGGTTGTTAAAGAGTCTTTCTCCAATCCTGATGCCCCATTCTTCTTCATACAGTCCAGCTTCTCGGATTATTTGTTCAGCAAACAGGTTAAATAGGTATGGTGAAAAACTACAACCCTGACGCACACCTTTCCTGACTTCAAACCAATCAGTATCCTCTTGTTCTGTCCGAACAACTGCCTCTTGATCCATGTAAAGGTTCCTCATGAGCACAATTAAGTGTTCTGGAATTCCCATTCTTCGCAGTATTATCCATAGTTTGTTATGATCCACACAGTAGAATGCCTTTGCATAGTCAATAAAACACAGGTAAACTTCCTTCTGGTATTCTCTGCTTTCAGCCAGGATCCATCTGACATCAGCAATGATATTCCTGGTTCCACGTCCTCTTCTGAAACCAGCCTGAAATTCTGGCAGTTCCCTGTCGATATACTGCTATAGCTGTTTTTTAATGATCTTCAGCAAAATTTTGCTTCCATGTGATATTAACGATATTGTTCTATAATTTCCACATTCGGTTGGATCACCTTTCTTAGTAATAGGCATAAATATGGATCTCTTCCAGTCAGTTGGCCAGGAAGCTGTCTTCCATATTTCTTGGCATAGACGAGTGTGCACCTCCAGCGCTGCATCTGTTTGTTGAAACGTCTCAACTGATATTCCATCAATTCCTGGAGCCTTGTTTTTCGCCAATGCCTTCAGAGCAGCTTGGACTTCTTCCTTCAGTACCATCGGTTCCTGATCATATGCCACCTCTTGAAATGGTTGAATATCGACCAATTCTTTTTGGTATAATGACTCTGTATATTCCTTCCATCTTCTTTTGATGCTTCCTGTGTCATTTAATGTTTTCCCCATGGAATCCTTCACTATTGCAACTCGAGGCTTGAATTTTTTCTTCAGTTCTTTCAGCTTGAGAAACGTCAAGCGTGTTCTTCCCTTTTGGTTTTCCTTCTCCAGCTCTTTGCACATGTCATTATAATACTTTACTTTGTCTTCCCGAGAGGCCCTTTGAAATCTTCTGTTCGGTTCTTTTACTTCATCAATTCTTCCTTTTGCTTTAGCTGCTCGACGCTCAAGAGCAAGTTTCAGAGTATCCTCTGACATCCATCTTGGTCTTTTCTTTCTTTCCTGCCTTTTCAGTGACCTCTTGCTTTCTTCATGGTTGATGTCCTTGATGTCATTCCACAACTCGTCTGGTCTGTGGTCACTAGTGTTCATTGCGTCAAATCTATTCTTGAGATGGTCTCTAAATTCAGGTGGGATATACTCAAGGTCATATTTTGGTTCTCATGGACTTGCTCTGATTTTCTTCAGTTTCAGCTTGAACTTGCATATGAGCAATTGATGGTCTGTTCCATAGTCAGCCCCTGGCCTTGTTCTGACTGATGATATTGAGCTTTTCCATCGTCTCTTTCCACAGATGTAGTCAATTTGATTTCTGTGTGTTCCATCTGGCAAGGTCCTTGTGTATAGTCACCGTTTATGTTGGTGAAAGAAAGTATTTGCAATGAAGAAGTTGTTGGTCTTGCAAAATTCTATCATTCGATCTCCAGCATTGTCTCTATCACCAAGGCCGTATTTTCCAACTACTGAGAAGAAACAGCTGCAAACATCCACTAATAATCGGAACCTGGAATGTACAATGTATGAATCTAGGAAAATTGAAAATCATCAAAAATGAAATGGAACACATAAACATCGATATCCTAGGCATTAGTGAGCTGAAATGGACTGGTATTGTCCATTTTGAATCAGACAATCATATAGTCTACTATGCTGGGAATGACAACTTGAAGAGGGATGGCGTTGCATTCATCGTCAAAAAGAACGTTTCAAAATCTATCCTGAAGTACAACGCTATCAGTGACAGGATAATATCCATATGCCTACAAGGAAGACCAGTTAATACGACTATTATTCAAATTTACGCACCAACCACTAGGGCCAAAGATGAAGAAATAGAAGATTTTTATCAGCGGCTACAGTCTGAAATTGACCGAACATGCAATCAAGATGCATTGATAATTACTGGCAATTAGAATGCAAAAGTTGGAAAGTTCTTATTATAGGATATTATAAAGAAATAAAAATGAATGAATTTGACCTATATGGAGTATCATTGATAAATCACAAAAGCATAATGTTGAGACAAAACAAAGCTCGGAATTATATAAACTGTAGATCTATTTAAATAAAGCTTTAAAATATGCAGAACAAAACTATGTTACAGCCATGTACCAACAGTATAAAAACTTGCGTGGGATAGCTAAACAACGAATTTAGGATAATGACAACCCTGGAGAGAAAGAGAAATGAGTAAGATTGGGGACTGGTACCCCACAGGACTTCAATTCTAATCTGTAATGTTAAAAAAAAAATCTGAAACAAGATTAACAGAACAGTAATATTAAAGACAACTGGATGGAGATTTGCAGATGTCCATTATTTTGTCTTTTTGGGGGGGGCTTAATATTTAACATAAAAACACTGTAAAGAAACAACGAGCACCTAAAACTGACTCTTAATCCAAAAAAAAAGAACTGCATTCCAAACGTCCAAAATGTGATCACTATGCTCTGAAGGAAACAAACAGAGCTTGGAACTGACTTAGATTCACAGAGGCCAATCCACATAGTTAAAGTCATCGCCAGTCTTCCAGGCCCTGCTCCCACCCTGCTCTGTGGTACAAAGCATGTTGGAAATGTTGCTTCTGTCTTTACATCTGGCTCAGGAAGTGGAGCAGGAGGAACGATTCACGAGAAAAGAATGTAGTTTACTGTGAGGAAAAGTTCATTCTCAAAACCATTAATGTCATAGTTTAAAGTGGTTCTGCCCTGTGTGTTGCTGTTTAAAGATCATCAGTGTTTCCAAAAACCCCAAGTTCTCCAGAAAGTAGTCTGCTTGGAAAGGACCAGGGACGCTAATGGCCTGGAGAAGTCTACTTCAACATTCCAAAAGCAGTGTTAGCCTACAGGCCTGCTGCTAGAAAAGAAAAAGAGGCAACTGTCCTGAGAGAGGACAAATTCTAAGTCCCCACCTGTTCTTGGAGGCATGATTATTCTTTTGTTCCAGCAGAGGGTGCACCCTGGCAGACAACCCAGAATCCAAAGGTAACCAGCACCCTGGGAGACATCACAGGCACGCCAGCCCTGCTCGGGCCAACGGCTTGAGCACCCAGGCGAACGGGCCTGGTCGATGAGCAGGTTCACAACGCCAACTTCACTTTCTCACAGCAACATTCTCACACCATGTCCAACTGCAACTGACCTGCTCTTGTCTCCAATCATTAAAGCAGCGGATTTATCCATTGAAACCACCAATCCAAATAGTAGGAGATTTAGGTATTGGTGGTTTGATCTACCACTTCCTTGGAAACATTTGTCAACTACAAGGAGCCCAACAAGGGTAAAGCAAATCAGCTGGAAATACATGTTGTTTCACCACTTGGCTATATCTAGTCTGCATAGGGAAACAAATCATACTGAAAGATTATTCCCTTCCTTCCCGAATACTTCAGGAGCTTTTCAGAATTCAGCTTGCAAGCCACGCTTCTTTCACAGCAGTTGATTAGTTCCAGTGTGAACTGTAGCAGACAGGACAATAAGTGGACATCAGACATTGTGATTCATAAGATTCCTCTGCAAACAGCTGCAGGTGTTTTCAGGACCGAAGGAAAAGAAAAGAAGGCTGAGTCAGTTCTCAAAACTGTACTCCTGTCACCAAATGAACCAGAATCACTCACAGTTATCGGAGCCACTCTCAAAAATGTCAAATGCAGACACATTTCTGGGCATCCAGTCTCCTTCCCGTCTTTGGAATGGCCCGGAAAAACAATAGACAGACTGGCTGAGAGCTCCCTCTAAAATCAAAGTTGCTCACTTAAAAATGGTTTCCAAGATGTATTAAAACATGCCTTGTGGGAGATGAGCTATTTAATTATTACAAAGGAAGAGAATCAGTTCTTTTCACTACTGGACCAATAAGCAACATCATGATAAATGGAGAAAATACTGAAATTGTCAAGGATTTCATTTAACTTGGATCCATAATCAATACCCATAGAAACAGCAGTCAAGAAATCAAATGATGTATTGCATTGGGCAAATCTGCTATAAAAGACCTCTTTAAAATGTTAAAAAGCAAAGATGACTAAGATGTGCCTGATCCGAGCCACGGTATTTTTGATCACCTCATATGCATACGAAAGCTGGACAATGAATAAGGAAGGCAGAAGAAGAATTGACACCTTTGAATTATGGTATTGGCAAAGAATATTGAATCTCCACTTTGCAGATGAGAATATGGGACGGGGTTTAATGACTAGTCCAAGCCTTGGCCAACAGAAGAGCCCAGAGGCCAATCTGGGCCCCACTCCACCAAGCAGCCAGCCTGTATGGACTACCAGAAGAACAAACAAATCTGTCTTGGAAGAAGTACAGCCAGAATGTTCCTTAGAAACAAGGATGGTGAAACTTCATCTCACATACTTTGGACACGTTATCAGGAGGGACCGGTCCTTGGAGAAGGTCATCATGCTTTGTAAAGCAGAGGGTCAGCGAAAAAGAAAACCCTGAATGAGATGGATTGACACAGTGGCTGCAACAATGGGCTCAAGCATAGCAACGATTGTGTGGATGACACAGGATTGGGCAGTGTTTTGTTCTGTTGTACATGGGGTCGCTATGAGTCAACCAACTTGACAGCAGCTAACAACAACAACAAGGCCTCCCACTTCAGGACATTCTGTATACACTGGCATCTGAAGGCCAATACACAGTTTGAGGGGAGGCAAGAAGGGGAGTCAGCCCAGTTCAGCATGAATTGATCCCTGCATCACAACAGTCACCTCAGGTCTTCCATGCCTTCAACTGCCCACCTCACTGCCTTCTTCTCCCCCTGCCCCATCATCTCTACCCAGTACTGTCCATCTGTGCTCCATGGGTTTACTCTCCTAAAGTAGCTGCCAACTTGCCAATTCCTAGGGAAGGAACTATAAGCATGTACCTTCCCATCCTCAGGGAGCCAGCCAACGGCCAGCACAGTGCAAACCCATTTAGTCCAAGGAACCCCAGAGTGAATGAAATCGAACAAAACCTCAACGTGCAAGTAAAATTCTACAAAGTCACCCGTGAGCCCAATGAGTCTAAAAGGGTCAGATATAGACTGATACAGTTGAGTCAATTCTGACTCACTGTGACCCTTGGTGGTATTGCTATTTCTCCACTTTGCAGCTGAGGATATGGGATGGGGTTGAATGACTAGACTAAGCCTTTGCCAATGGAAGATCCCAGAGGCCAATCTGGACACCACTCCACCACGTAGTCAGCCTGCTGATGACTCTAGTCTACCTTCCTCCCAGCTTTCATTCCCAACAGAAAGTCACTTGGACTACTTCCCCTCTCCATGCCAACCTATGCAAGAATAACAAAAAAAAAAAAAAATCAAACCCATTGCCATCAAGCCAATTCCAACTCATGGTGACCCCATGTGTGACAGTGTAGAACTGCTCTGTAGGGTTTTCTTGGCTGTAATCTTTATAGAAACAGATCACCAGGCTTTTCTTCCGTGTCACTAAACCAAAAACCAAACCCACTCCTGTGGAGTCAATTCTGACTCATTTTAACCGTATAGGTCAGAATAGAACTGCTCCATAGGGTTTCGAAGGAGCAACTAGTGAATCTGAACTGCTGACCTTATTGTTAGCAGCCAAGTTCTTAACCACTGTACCACCAGGGTTCTATGATACCACTGGGTGGGTTCAAACCACCAAACTTTGGGTTAGTATTTGAGTGCAAACTGTTTACACCAGAATGAGGACATGAAAACATGGCCAATCACTTTGCTTTGGATGCAACTTCTCTACCCTGAATTACTTTTCATCAAATTTGGTAAGGAAAAGGGACTTAAATCCTGAGTTACTTTAAAAATTGGATCTGTCTTCTCATCCCATCCTGCACTGAGAACAGCTAAGCTTCTCCAGACTCAGTTTCCTCATATTTAATGTAGGTCAGAGCAGGCCTCTCATCTTCCAGCATGCTGAATGAGCCTTGTGTCTTTGCTTCAGCTTTCAGGTTCATGTGGGTAGCAGGACAGACTGGATGACACAGTGTGGACTGGCAGCGGATCATTGGGAGAGCCAAAATCCCAGCCAGGACTGTGTGGCACACTTTTCAGAGACATGGCCCACAGGCACTAACAGAAAGTGTCACCTGGGCCCTTTCAGTACTCAAATACACCTGGGCCTTTTCAGTACTCAAATATACCTGGACCCTTTCAGTACTCAAATACTTGAAAAATCCTAGAAATGTACAATCAGAAAAGACCATAGAAAGCTTCTAATTCAACCATTCGTTTTATAGGTAAGTAAACTGAGGCTCAGAGAATGATCTGACAATTTTCCTACCATCTCTACTCCTGCAGCTAACATATGGCAAGACTTAGATTCAAATCAAGGACTCTCTTAACTCCAGAGTTCACACATGTCATGCTACACATGCAGCCTCCTCCCGTTTTATTATTTTAGAAATTAACATATTTATATTTGATAATATTACCCTCAGAGGTCATTGGTGGTTCAGTGGTAGAATTCTCACCTTCCATGTGGGAGACTAGGGTTCAATTCCCAGCCAATGTTCCTCAAGTGCAGCCACCACCCATCTGTAACTGGAGGCTTGCATGCTGTATGATGCTGAACAGGTTTCAACAGAGCTTTCAGATTAGGATAGACTAGGAAGAAAGGCCTGGCAACCTGCTTTCAATAATCAGCCAACGAAAACTCTACAGACTACAACAGCCCAGCTCCATTATACATGGGGTCACCATGATTTGGGGCTAACAACAGCATTACCCTGAACAGCAGAAAAGGAGGTACGGAATAAAGCAACCCAATCCTTGTAGAATCAGATGTGGGAAGGCTCTTGAAAAACACTTTCCCAGTAAAATCTAGCTAGCTGAAGGTGGTA
Organism: Loxodonta africana; assembly: GCF_030014295.1. Lineage (NCBI taxonomy): Eukaryota > Metazoa > Chordata > Mammalia > Proboscidea > Elephantidae > Loxodonta > Loxodonta africana. The sequence goes on from NC_087364.1 coordinate 46,426,524, forward strand.
CAGGGCTCAAACTCCAGTGTGTAGACTCCCAGCTGGTCTCTCGTCTGATGCCCTGACAAGAAATTACAGAGAAGGGGCCATTTGGTCTCATTTTCTGAAATTATTAATTGCTACAGTATTTCTCATTTCTTACATTTTTCGACAGTTATGAAATTTTCTGTATTCAAAGGTGGTATGATCATCTAGAAGGGAAAAAAAAAGGGCCCCTCAGCTAAAATCATAGCAGAGAACTAGAACATGGGCTAAATTAAACAAAGAAAGAAGAAAAGAAACGACCAAATATACAGCCATTTTCAGCTGGACAATTAAAACCGGACAATGTTGACGCTTTTGTGCCACAAGCTGAAATGGAGCTGAAAGGCCCACGTCTAGGGGCAGTCTAGCTGGCCTGGCCACCAGCCCTGCTGCCAAACCTGCTCCCCCTCGCCCTCTGCTTTCACAGACTTCTTCCAGATCAAAGGCCACAGGGCAGAAGGGGAAGGCTGGTTTTGTTTTCTGTATAATAAAGATTTCAAAAGCCTGAGGGATGGAACTTCCATGCCTTTTCCTCAGAAGTTCACCTCTTAATATTTTTAAGAAACGGATAAACAAAAAAATTGCCAGTGTACAGAAAGCCCCCTTGTGGAAGTATATTTAAAAACTATTTTGAGGGCTTGAGTCTCGGATATGAAGAATTATGGCATTCGTGGTATTTTTTTTATGGGCTCGTTACCGAGTGAACAATCTACACAGGTATCTGACCTAAGTGGCAGCAGAGAGACCATCAGCTAAACCCACCTGCCTCTGGCTCCTGGACTATCTTTGCATAACTACAGAATGCCTTCTTCTTATATTCTTTGAACTTCCCTTCCTTATAGCCACCAAAAGAATGTCCCAAAATAAACCTTAGCAGATTGTGTCCCCTTTTAATTCTACACTGCTTTTATCTGTCTTTTATCAGAGAAAGGAAATCAAGCGGCATAATTTGGTTTACCTTTTTTTTTTTTTTCTTACTTTCAGGAAGAAAATACCTTTGCATCTCCCAAGACAACGGAATCTTTAGAACTAATAAAAGCCATACAGGTTTCAAGCTACAAGGTTTTTCTCTGGAAGATTTTTAATTTCCTTCTAGGAAAAATTAACAACTAAAAACATCCTAGGAAGATCTTTTAAAGACCACACTGAGATGGAAATGAAATAAAACACTGCATGTTAGGCATTTTTTTAACTCAAAGAAAAACTTTTTTGACTTTCATGATGTGCATATGGTCATTAATTTCAATGTCATATTATGGTTTTTGGCTGAACAGACAGTATGTATGTAGGTATGTAAGCAAACAAAACAAATGCATTTTGTATTCAAATTTATACAACACCATACATTTTTATGCTGTTTATTTGAAAATTAATTTTGGCTTAGGCCTCAGAGACAACAAATGTTGTCAAGATTTGAGGGCTACCTGAAAAGCCTTGGGGACAGCATTACCCTTATGCATAAGAAACAGCAAAATAAAATAAAAATAAATGAATTTCCAAATACGTCATGGCTAATCCCTTGAGCTGACCTACAAATGAATTATGGAGGTTTTGCTACAGGACTGAGTAGATCTGGTGATTTCACTGAGAGATTTATCTTATTTTCCAACTTATTTTCATATCTTATTTCCTTTTCTTTTAGAATTAGACTGTAAATAAAAGGGCTAAGACTGAATGAAGCTCCCTTCCACGGAACTCATATTGGATTGATAAATTAAAACGATGAGATGAGTTTTGTATGACCCATCCTCAAGGATTTGGGAAATTTAGCCGATGCAAAACAAGGCATTAATTTGGAGAGGCCTAGCTACTTACAATGCTTAGTATTCTGACAATGATGAATGGCATCATTCCAAGCAAATGGTAATTTCACTTTTTGTGACAGTACTTTAGAGCAAAACCGACTTTCTTCACACAAAGAATTTGCAATCCTATTGAACAGAGGCAGTACCTGAATATCAGAAATCCTTCATTGTTTAAGTATCATCTGATATTCTTGATTGGCTTCGGACTGAAGGTTGGAGTTGAATTAGGGAGAACGGAGGTTAAGTCCTAACCTTGAAAGATTTAGCAGCCATTGAAGCACGGCCTTTGGGCACTTATTGGCCTGTATTTATCAAAAAAAACTTTTCAATTCAATGAGGGGAGGGAGAAAACACAAAACTTGTCACATTCATCAAGTGAAGCCACTGGAAAGACATCTACAGAACACCCAAAAAGCATAATCTTTCCGAAGCGCTGATAGAAATGGTAATTGGATGGGTCAGGGAATAATGCGACCAAAGCAGGGGCCAGGCAGAATATCTCGAAAAACTCAAGGTCAAAAAGAAAAGAACAGGCCCTTTTTAACTTGCGAAAAAACTTACACTTGGCCTTTGTACTAAGGGAAAAACATACCTGTTGCTACCCGTAATTTATGTCCTCACAAAAGCCTCTTAAAAAGAACCTTTGAACATAAAATGAGTTAAAGGCCCTCATTCTTACAGCCATAAGAAAGCCTCACCTTAATATCGGCTCTATCAAAATATGTTTTCTGAAAGAAAAAGTGATTTTTAAAAAAGAACAACTAAAAGTAGTGATTTCCTTTCGAAATCCAACCAGTCTGTGTTTCAGCAGGGAAGGTATGCCCTGGGCGGGGAAAGAGGGGGGAGAGGATAGGAGTGGAAACCCCCCCCCAAAAAAAACGCTTCCCTGAGATTTCAAAAAAAAAACTAGACCCTTGGAGGACTGGCAGAGAATACCAACATTGTCTCCTGAAAAGGGAACAGACCTGATGAATCATAAAATCTTGATTGCACTTCTTCCTGCCTTCTTTGCTAATGAGCTAATCAGAACAGGGCCAAATGACACATGTAAACAGATGAGTCGTCTGGGGATGCCACATTGTCCCGTTTTTATCTTACACAAACACCTCCGCACTGGACTTGGAAGGCTTTTGGCACGACGTGGAGGACTGACATTCTGGGCTGCATCCAGCCAGGAAAGGAAGAGATCTGGCGGAGCGGTATGTGGCTCAGCCTGGTGAGCTGCGCGGATGCAGGTGTCTCCTCACTGACAAAGATATCGGTCAAGGGGCAAATAGTCCCTGAAAAGACAGTCGCGGGAGCCCTTCCTTTTCGTCCCCTTCATCCCGGAGAAAAAGCAGAACCGCCTTAGACAGGTTCCCTTAAGCGTTAAAGAGAAACAATGCCAAACTCAGCCTAGCATTCCCCTGTAAACTGTACGAACTTACTGCAATGAAAGGCAGAGTCATTTGTTAATTTGAAAAATTCTAAGGTGCCTGTAAACCCATTTCTATCAATCCAGGAATTCAACTTTTCTCGTTAGAGTTCTACAGTGATGTAAGGTAGGAGCCGGGCTCCATGATTTGTGCTGAGGGAGCCACATCATATTTTAGAGAGATGACATCGCTCCTGATGGCCGCTCCTAATCTATTCCCAGTAATGTGCTCATCTGTATGTTTCCCCTGGGCACCAGCAGATCCATTGCAGATCCCTAAAACAGTATGTCATTTCTTCCCACAAATCTCATATGCACATATATTATTATTATTTAACATTTATTAAGTACCAACGGTATGCTAGGCACACAAGACATAGGGGGCCATAAAAACATATTTAACGCATCAAAAACCACAATAAAAGGATGCTGTGTCTGTGACAGAAGACAATAAAAATCTTTGCAATTCACAGTTCAAGATGAAATGCACCACAGGTCCCAGAGAAGCCGTGGTACAGCCTGGCATATCAAAAAAGTTGTTAGAATTTTCTCTCAGCCAGAGTAAGGGAAGCTATGCGTACCTCACTGCTAAATATGGTCTCTCTCAACTTTTATGACATTCTGCAACAGATAATAGATTCTGTAATGGCAAGGCATTAATTACTTAATGGATCTGATTACACCTTAGCACTGCACCACCTCCAACCATGATAGAATTTATACCAAGCGTTATGGTAGGCATTTAAAATGCATTGCTCTGTGTAACAGTTGAGTATATAGTTATTTACTTTACTGAAACTTGAAAAGATTAAATGATTTACCCAAAGTCTATGCTCACAATTTCACTGCCTCGGGCTTTTCTAGAGTTACTTCTAACACATACATACATGCATACACACCCACACACAGTTGGAGCGTGACAAATGCCATCCACAAGATTTAGAGTTATTATTTTATCAAATAACCAACTTGGACATTATGTAGATACAACATTAACCTGGTCAAGGCGGACATATATGCTAAGGGTTTCATCTTCTTCATATGCTAAAGCTTCTTTAGTTATGGTTCAGTGTTGGGTTAAGAGCATGAACTCTTGAGCCAGACTTTCGTTTGAATCCTGATTCTTCACTTCTTACCTGTGTGACTCTAAGTTAATTAGCATCTCTGTGACTCTGTTTCCTCGTCTGTTCAAAATACATAAATATGATGATAGTAACTTTTTCCACAGGTTATTGTGAGAATTAAATTCATTAATATATAAAGATTTGCATGGTGCCCAGCAGAGAGTAAGTGCTCTAAAAGCTGTAACCTCCCATGGCAGATTATTTTCAGGGTCCTGGCTTGAAAAGCAGATGACATGCTAACCAAAAAAAACCCAAACCCGTGTCCGTTGAGTCAATTCCAACTCACAGCAACCCTATACGACAGAGCAGAACTGCCCCATAGGGTTTCCAAGGAGCACCTGGTGGGTTCAAATTGCCAACCTTTTGGTCAGCAGCTGTAGCTCTTAACCATTACACCACCAGGGTTTCCAGATAAGGTGCTACTCCTTGGGTAAAAACAACAACGTTACCGATCGTCCATCATTAAACTGTGTGCTGCAAGTTGCTTTTCTATCAGTAAAAAATGAGTTTATGCTAGGCATCCAACTTGCTCACTTCAACTCCTCATCAACATATGTGAATCTACAAGACAACTGGCTAATACTCCACAACGCTGGGATTTCTATAGGTCCCCTTCACAGAAGGATTGAGGGTTCACAAACAGACAGACTCATCATGTTAGGTCTTTTGGAGGTTAGGAGTGAATGAATGAACGACTTATCAGGCAGCGCTAAAAAACTCAAAGGATCCAATTGAGGGTTCAACTTTATGGATTCAGGATCTTCACTGAAATCCTGAACTCTCAACAACATGCAGATTAATCTGGATATTATCCATATACTTTCTGCTTTCTATCTATCCTACTGTATAACTTCTGTAAATTTCTCTGCTTGTTATTGTATCTACAGAGGATCTAAAGGGGACAGGAGAAAGTAAAATTCAAATCAGCTGCAGCATGTAGGGAAATTACCAGAGCTGATGCTTGGTACAAAGAAAGGATGATTGTTTTCTAATAATGCTTTTATTGTCATAAATATTACCCACCCAGTGACATCGAGTCATAAATATTACGATTAGACATAAATATTAAATAAATATTAAATTTTAAATAAATACTAAATAAATAGGATTAGTCATAAATATTAGGATTAGACAATTAACTGCTACAAATTAAGGGCAATCTAAATGATAAGACTCACCCATTAAAATATATAAAATGATTGCTTTAGACAACTTATAGCTGTATGATATGAACTTGAAATCACAAAATACTAGTTATAAAATTATTTAACTATCAATATTTGTTTTCAGCTCAGATACCCAGCGGGAATTAAAAATGCATCAGGACTTGTTCAGTGATACTACTTAAGATACTATTCTTAAAGAAATTGCTATGAAGTAGACAAATTTTGTAGGCTTGAAAACCTTTCCAAACCACTTCCCCCCACCCCCAGGGGATATTGCTTACTTTCTGTAGCTCTAAGCTTAAAAGTGATGCCTTTTAATTACACACAGACTAATAAAGCAAGACATATTTAAACGTAATTTTGTAACTTGTACACACAAACTCAAGCCAGTGGATGATGAAATGTTGCTAAAATTATCTTTATCCAGTAAAATTTATTGCAGTGATGAAAATCTTGACATCTATTTCAGTGTTCAAATTAAACTGCAGCATAATACAGTAGCCTGAGCTGGACCAAAGTAAATAAGCAATTATTTATAGTAATTGTGTGTGTGTGTGTGTGTGTGTGTGTGTTGCATGTATTTAACTTTCCAGAAGTCAGTGAATCCACATTGCAGGGACTGCTGAATTAATTACAAGCATACACAAAAGGGTATATTCTTCAGTGATCTCAGCATGTCACTTTGAATTTATCCATCTGCCTAATACCCACCTGTCTAGTTGCTCTTTCATTTAACCACATATTATGGCATTAATATTAACTTTCTGATTCGGGTAAAATCATTGCCATTTCCCATGGCATTTGCCTCCTAATAAACGCAGACTGGAGGGGAAGTTTTGAAAGCTATGGCAATATTTTTCCCATAGTGTTTGATACGAATCCCAGCTGCACGACATTGTATGTTAATAACCATTATTTAATTAACAGATGAAGAAGCCCTTTTGAGCAGCTTTGGCAGATTTTGAACTTGATCTTCTATCATTTGATGTCGTGAAAGACCAGATAAATGACAAGTCTTTCGAGAGTCTGCAGAGCCCCTTTAGGACAGCTGCACGTCTTCCCCCCTTCTTTGCAGCAGGTTTCTCACTTAAGAAAAAAACACGCTTCATTACATCGCCTCTTACTTGAGCTGCAAGGGTCTATTCAAGGAAGATAAGCCTCTTAGAAATGAAGTAGCGTTGAATTTAGGTTTTGAGTGACAGCAGGAAGATTTATCCATTCAACAGACAATACGGCTTTCTCTGCATTAATCTAGGAGGCGGACAATGATCTGTTTTTTAGGCCTCATCTCATCTCTTTCCCACAGCAGAAGGTGATTAGAGTTAGGAAACAGGGACTATGAAAGAAAACTTGAGCGCTATCTCTCTAGCCCTCCTGTTTCCTGAAGGGGTAAGACAGAGCTCCTAGGCCAAGGGCATCAATCACAGATTCACAACGAGGATATGATGCTTCCCCAATGGGAAACCAATAGGCCACAGGTAAAGGGGTGAGCCCCAGGGCCCAAAGAGTGAACCATTATTGTTAACTTCCCAAGAAGGGAAGAAAGCACAAGGTAGGCCTTCATAAGTAAAAGCCTTTGAATTCTTCCTGGCCTGGGCCCAGTTAAAAATGTTAGTTATTTCTTTTGACTGAACATGATATTCTACCACCTAGCCACAGTCCCTCAGTGGCACAAACAGTTAAGTGCTTGACTACCAGCCAAAAGGTCGGCAGTTCTAACCCACCCAGAGGTGCTTCGGAAGCCAAGCCTCGCAATCTGCTTTTGAAAACCCTGTGGGGTTTTCTACTCTGCACCCATGGGGTTGCCTGAGTCAGAACTGACTTGATGTCAACTATCAACAACAATAAATCCACAGGTAAGGCTCAAGGAAGCCTGGAATTAGCTGGTCAACAAATAGGAGCCGAGAGAGGTAGAAAAGATTCTGCTGAACATATAGAGAAATGCCACGCAAAATGTGATCACAAGTTGAGTGAGCCTTTATACAATACATCTCACCTTTTATATCTGCTGCTCAACATGGGCTTCCATAAACACCCTCATACTCCAAGTTTTAATCTGAATTGTTCCTCTCTGCTAGCACTGAGCACAGCAGCCCACAGTAACATCTTCTAAGACCACTAGTAACCCATGAGGATACTAGAATCCCGTTTTCAGGCAATATCTGGTATTATTATCCTTTATGTGGGAAGCTTGCTACCTAATTACATGAATGAGTAGAATATTTGCCTGTACTTTATAGCACTGAAGTTTATGAATGGACTTTAAAGTGAATGTAGTATCTCAAAACAATGCTTCTGGTTTGGGATATGTGTGTTTTTATTTGAGTTGCAGACATAAGATTGCTGCTGTCACATAACAATACTCCCCAAAAACCAAAACCAAACCAGTTGCCATCAAGTTGATTTTGACTCATTCATAGTGACCCTATAGGACAGAGTAGAACTGCCCCATAGGGTTTCCAAGGAGTGCCTGGTAGATTTGAACTGTCAACCTTTTGGTTAGCAGTTGTTGCTCTTAACCACTATGCCACCAGGGTTTCCATCACAATATTCAGGGATGAATTCTGTAGACCAGTTACAGTCTTGCTCCTTTTTTTTCTTTAAGCTCACCATGAAGGTACAGTACACATCAAACACCTGAAAATAAATAAAATTAAAAAAAAAAAACTTTTTATTAAACACCTGAAAATAAATACATGAAATAAAATTTCCATCTCCAGGTACTGTCAAAGTAGCCCTACATCAAAATAATCAAAGGTGGGCCCGAGAAGACGTAGAACCAAGAATTTGAAAAACAAGCGTGAGGCAAAATACTTTTGCAAAGTATCAGTTTTCCTGAAAAGGCAGCTCACGGAGGCTGGGAGAGACTCTCATTTGAGGGTGAGTAATTAAGTGAGTAATAAACAGAGCGAAACTCACAGACATTACCACAGAATTAGATCAAGTTGCCCCACTGACTTCTAAATTTTAAAGCATGTTATGTGTTCTCTGGCAATCAATACAGAACCATCACATTTTGACATTTCCTATTGTTAAATTGCGTTTTGTTTTGTTTTCGCAAAATGTCATACTGACAACTAGAGACTTCCTTGACATTCACCCCCATGCAATGCTGGAAGTATTTGTTCATCAATCTTGAAGACACTGTAACCCGCCAAATAAGGTGGTGGTAGGATGTAATCCATGTTTCAAGTTGCCTAGGAACCCAAATCCAATGCCAACACCAAAATGCGGCCTGAAAAAGATTCTGAGGGGGGAAAAAATCACCACCAGACCCCTTTGGGAATCCCACATAATGCTTAACAGCACAGTGGTGGTGCTCATTTGGCAGAGAGTTCTTCAGAAAATCAGCAGTGATTCAAAACAAAACAGAAGAGCAGGCTGAGTCTCTGTTGTTCTCATGTTGGGGATTGAACATTGGGAAAAAAATTTTCATTCTCCTTTCCTCTGGGCCTCAAATCCCTTAACACCCATCTTTATAGCACTGTCACAGATAACTACTTCTTTACCCACTGCTACCACAATCCAAAGGAGCCCTGGTGGCACAGTGGTTAAAGCACTCAGCTGCTAACCAAAAGGTTCACGGTTCAAACCCACCAGCCACTTCGTGGGAAAAAGATGTGGCAATCTGCTCTCATAAAGATTTACACCCTTGGAAACCCTATGGGGCGGTTTTCCTCTCTCCTATAGGGTTACTCTAAGTCGGAATCAACTCGAAGGCAGTGGTTACCCCAATCAAGAGTTGACCTCCCAGGTGGCAAAAAGGAAAAAAAGCAAACTGCCTCACAAACCCTGCCTTATGGGCCTAATCAGCACCTACCATGATAGTTTTTATTTTCTTCTCCCCCCGCCCTTTTTTTTTCTTTTTAATTACTGAAAACTCCTGGTTTAGAGAAACCCCTAATTGCTTCATTTTGAGATGTTATGTTTAACCTCAGGAAACGGTGCTATAAGACCTGGCAAACAGCTTTCTGGTTGTTTCAATCAGTACCAGATTATGAAGTCCAGCCGGGTAAGAACCCTATTCATTTTCTTGCCCTGCCATCTTGATCTTATTTGAATGGCTGGGGAACTGGAGGTGCTTAGCTGGCCCTGGGTTTCAGGAGTGGGGGCGGTCGCGCCAGGGAGAGCTACGCGATGTGTTAGAGACACTGAAAGTTTTCATTTTGACTCCTTAATGAGAGCGACCTTTGACACGGGCTGATGAGTTCCATGCCTGTCCTGGTGTGCTTTTTGAAAACATTTGACACTGGTCACAGGTCTGACAGGGATATGACTAATGAAGTCGTAGTATAAAAATAATGGGCTGCAATTGCAAGTTATTTGCATGAAACCAAACTCCTTAAAAACTTGTCTCTGTTCACTTTCTGTTTTCTAAATGAGTCAATAATACGAATCAGATGGCTTTAAGGGAATAGACTCCCAATATTCCTCCTATAGATTTGGTAAATTAGTTGGCATTTGGTGCTATTTTTGTTGCCTTGAGGCCTGGTTTAAATTGGGCTGCAGTTACTAAATTGCTAGGGCGATTGCAGAATGTGTAGGATAATACATAATACCTTGTTTTTCTTAAGCGTTTCGTCAGAGAGCTTCTTGTGAGGTCAAGGGACCCAGACAGCTCTTTGCAGGGAATATCGACTAACAGCAAACGGAGAAGAAATGGAAGGGGGCGGCGGGGACAGGAGGGTAGAAGAAAAGACAGAAAGAAGCAGGCAACATGGGTTGGGGGTCCAAAAACACAAAAGAGGAAGAGTAAGGGTAAAAAAGGTGACAGAATAGGAAAATGAGTGCAAAAAGGTTAGAGAAATGGAAAATAGGAGAAAACCTTTAAAGAAGAAACTGCCCTTCTTTCTATTTTTGCGTATCCTACAGAATCGTGTACTCTTTATCCTCACACAGTGCACAGCATTCACTAAACAAAAGCCTGGGCTCTACAGGCGCTCACACACCACAGCTGATTACTTCCTGCGTTGGTCTCTGCGTGACCAGGCCACAGGCCCTGATGTTTCATTATTTCACCCGCAGCTCAAAATGCCACCATCATGAAGAAGCTTTCAGCAAAACCGGTTGTCACTTGCCCAGCTGCATGAGGGAGTGCAGCCGCGAGGAGGCCCCGTGCGCAGGGGTCCATTCTAGGCCCTGCCTCCTGGGTGGCTTGTCGCCCATGATTTACACACTGGGGACTTTCTTTAGGATTTGTCCGTTTCAGCCCATCTATTTGGATTTTGTTTTGTTCGCCTGGTGAATGTGACAAAATTAAATATCACATGTCCCTGAACTTAAATAAAAAGAAATACAAATGATTTACAGATATACGTGCATACGGCAAAAGAGCAAATGAAGAAAAAAGAATGGCTGCTTTGCGCAGAGGAAAGCGTTCAGGCGAGCTTTGAAATGAACGAGCTCTGGTTCCGCTGTTACCCTGGGAATGTTTGTCATTTCACTGAGCCTCAGTTTCTTCAGTTACAAAGTGGAGGATTACAAAAGATTGTATTAGCAAATCACCTAGCACATAGAGAATAGCTGGAATGAATGAAGGAATGATTAGATGAATGTAGAATGTAGTAGTAGTGGTGGTGGTGGTAATAGTAGTTGTATTTGTAGTAGTGGTGGTAAGAGTAGTAGTAGCGATAGTAGTATTAGTAGCGGTGGTGGTGGTAGTAGTAGCAGTAGTAGTGGTCGTAGTAGTAGTGGTGGTGGTGGTAGTAGCAGTAGTAGTAGTAGTAATACTATTTTGTGCCTGCTGTTCAAGAAAATATTTCTCACCGTCCAATTTCCTGAAGAAGCACAAACTGAGAATTAATGTTTATAATTATGACTGGATAATGGTTCAAGATTAGTAAGTACTTTAATCTCAAGTAATATTAGCTTTGGCTAATTAACTGGAAGTAAACATGATTGATCGATTTTTAAAAAGTAAGACTACACTAAAATATACTTAGAACAAAAAAAATAAAAATAAATATATATTTTTTGTTCTAACTATATTTTAGTGTAGTCTACTTTTTAAAAATCGATCAATCATGCTTACTTCCAGTTAATCAGAATTACCCAATTAGGCAGAACACCCAAAAATGCAATTAATCTAGATATACATGCATTTATCCTATGAATTTGTGCTTAATGAATATGATTTAACTTACTTAATGAGTCCATAAGCAAGTGTTGTTACTAGTTACTGAAAGAAAAATGTAGAAAATGTTCTTCTTCTAGAAGGCAAAGCTAACATGAAAAGATAGTAATAAAGACTTTGAAAGGAACTTACGAAAAATATAAGATTTGGTCTTTCAGGAACGAAACGCAATTTAACAGAGACAGAAGAAACAGAAGGAAAGGTTAGAGAAAGCCTGGCAAGGCACAGAAGGAAGGGTTTTAAGATTATAGTACATCTTCAGTTGAATTTGCATCTGCTACTGGTGAATTACGGTCCATTTCTGTAAAGAAAGTGAAATTTAACAACTGGGTATGACGAAAGCAGCTGAGAACTCGTCCTTTCTCTTACAGTCTAACCCTAAGGACCATATAAAGTGCTCTACGCAGCAGCTTTATATTCACACTTTAAAAAATGAAGACACTGAAAACGAACAACAGCAAAAACGCACTAGTAGAATGAAAAATACGTCCTAAGAGAAAAAGACTAAAGAATTTCTAGTTATTTTACCTGCAGAACCTTAAAGAATCAAGTGTGAAAGAATCTTGTGAGAATGATGCTGACTAGTTGTCCCCCATTTCCACAGATTACCAAAGATAAAGTGGGAGAAACGAATCAAACATAAAGAAAATCTTCTTGACAGTAATAAATATAAGAATGTTATTAAATATTGGAAGAGATGACCAATAGAGGTTATGGATTAGCAGTCTTAGAAATCTTTAAAAAATAGGAGCAATCACCATCTGTCTTAGATGGTTTGTGTCTTTACCTGCCTAGAGGCCAAATACCGAATCATTACCAAATGTAAGGTTCTATTATCCCAGAGATTGATGTCATTACCGCTGAAGTTTAATGCATGGGAATGGGGTAAGTGACTGAAGAGTGCTGCATTGAAGATTGAAGGATGGAAGGAGATGATAGAACATAAGTCTAGCATTTAATTTCTCCAAAGTCCCATAAAAACAGTATTAAAAAAATAGAAGTTTGTTGAGGTTCCTACTTTGCATTTTACTTATGTGTATACATGGCTTATTTGCTTTATTAAACCATAAGCTTCTTGAGGGCAAGAGACATATACATGTATGTATGAATATATATGTACATGTATTTATATGTACATGCCCCCACATGCCCCAGGCTCCTTAACACTGAGAATGACAGCCAAGTGTATAGGTGTATAGGGACCAGTGAGTCCTACCTATCAGCGCTAACTAGTTTGGGGCCTGGGCCTAGAGGATGTTACCTATTTTGAATATCATCCCTAGTCAACACTTCTTGAGAGCTGAGTCCTCAAGACAGCAGTGAGTTTTATCTGAGAGCAGTGAGTTTTATCTACTTTTTCACTAATGTACCCCCAGCACCTAGAATAGTTTCTGGAGCATAGTCAGAACTTAATAAATACTGCCTGAATAAATGAATTAATAAATGAATGGTAATAGTCAATACATTTGTTAGGCACTAAAAATAGCAATTTTTTTTCCTAGACAAAAAAGAAAAAGTTAAGAATATTCTCACATGGTTCTGTGTCCTTGGATGCAAAATTTCAGTAGTCTAACTTTTATTTCTCTCCCTTCTCTCTCATATTCCTATGCAAGGATATGTACAATCAGCAAGTTGCACCAGTCTTTCAAAACAGAGAAAAGCACTGATTAAAGTCCATAACCCCTTGCACAGTAATCACCTCGCTTCCTGGTTTTTACATCATTTCAAAAACTTCTAAATGTCTGATAAACAGTAAGTCTGCTTGAAGCTAGACTGCTCTCTTCATTTCTCTGCAGTAAAATAGAAATCAGAATTTTTGGTCTCCAGGGGAGAAAGCTTCATGAAAATATTAGAATTCTATAAATATACTGTTTAATTAAAAAAACTTTTGACGTTATAAACCACCCTCTGTCTGCATTTGAATTTTCCCTTTTATCTTTTTCATACCTTTATATTTTAAGTACCTAAGGCCAAAAACTAGTTTTCCATCTGGTTAGCATAATTTATTTATTGCCTTGGGCACAGATTTGCAACGTAATGTAAATAACAATACTATTTTGCATGGCTATTGTACCCCTGAAAACTCCTTACCAACATTAATTTTCATAGCCCTCCTTAAGGAATACATGAACAGTGATATTATTAAGGCTTGGCTAATAAAATCTGGCTTAAAAATAACATATTTGCAAGAAAATTCTAATTTGCCATTTTCAGTTTAGTGTTGTATGGACGTCTGTTTGTTTTGCTAGAACTCAAAAAAGGCATTTGCCTCCGTTAACATCCCCCAGGAACATTTAAGTTCAATTTGGATTCCTCTCCTACCCAAGCAGGAGACTGAATTGTTTATTTTTTTGTTTTGTTTTGTTTTAATAGATCTCTCTGCCTACATGACACCAAAGCTCAGACTGACCAGATGCACAAATGAAGCATAACCATCTGGAAACCCTCCCGACACTGGCTTTTAGAAACAGCTTCCCATTTACTAGGTATCAGCAGTTGGTGCTGGCATTGCTGTAGTAATAGCAGAAGAAGTCATAGTAGTTGTTGTACTAGTCATTGTAGTAACAAACATTTACTGAGGACTGTGTGCCAGGTCCTGTTCTAAGCACTTTACATGTATTAACTCATTTAATTTACACAACAACCTTACAACATACATGCTATTATTATCCCCTATTTTACAGGTATGGAAACTGTGGATAAGAGAGGTTAAATAATTGCCCAACGTCTCATAGCTAATAAAAAGTTTGGACAGTATATAATAAAACAAATAGAGGCTACAGATCCTGATACTTCTTAGATATAACCAATCACCTCACAGGATTAGTTTTCTTGGTTTAAGGACTTAGGCTCATAATCTCATGGGATAATTTGGTCAATTGGCATAATACAGTTCATAAAGTTTATGGTCTACTTCCTACTTTGATGAGTAGCATCTGGGGTCTTAAAAGCTTGTGAGCAGCCATCTAGGATACGACTATCTCTATTCAGCTGGAGCAAAAGAGAAAAAAGGAAACCCACAAATCAGAGAAGGAACCAGTCCTCAGGACTGTCTCCATGAACCACAGCTTCCTCTATCTTGAGACCAGAAGAACTAGATGGTACCTGGCTACTACTACCGAATGTCCTGATCAGAGCCATAGCAGATGGATCCTGATAGAAAGGGAGAAAAATATGGACCAGAACATCAAATCATCAAAAAATCCAGACTTACTGGGCCCTATGAAACTGGAGGAAACCCTGGTGGCATAGTGGTTAAGTGCTACAACTGCTAACCAAAGGGTCAACAGTTCAAATCCACCAGGCGCTCCTTGGAAACTCTATGGGGCACTTCTACTCTGTCCTATAGGGTCGCTATAAGTCGGAATCGACTCGACGGCACTGGGTTTGGTTTTTTTGGTTTTATGAAACTAGAAGAATCCCCAAGACCATTGCCCTGAGATACTCATTAAACCTTGAACCAAAACTATCCCATGAAGTCAACTTTTAACTAAAGAGCAGATTTACTCAAAAAGTAAAGAATGTCACCCTTGAGTACCGTGCTGTTTTAAAAATTTGATTTACATGTGATCAAACGGTCAACAGTTACTCTAAAGCCTGGATGAGGGGGTTGGGGGCAATAAGACAAATGGTAATGAAACAACTAGAATGGAAATGATAAGAATATTGACACAATGTGAAGAATGTAACCAATGTCACTGAAAATTATGTGTAGAAATGGTTGAATGGCAACCTGTTTTGCTGTGTATTCTTTCACCAAAAAATACAATAAAATATTAAAAAAAAAAAAAAAAAAGGGTCAGGTCAAGATTCAAACCCAAGCAGTCTGATTCCACATGTGAAACCTGTATTTACTCAGCATCTATTTTTTAGGCACTGCATAATGCTCTGACTGCCCAATATGTCCTGTGATAGATAAATGACCACCCTGTATTTTGATTCAGCAACATTTACCAAAAAACCTGGAATTAATCAAATCTTTCTGATAATAACTTCTCTTTCTTAAAACAGCAAGTATTGGGAAAACACTAAGTACAGACTTACGAACTTTGTTACTTATGGCCTGGTTTTCACCAAAGGAACTACAGGTCTGTATTACATGTGAATACATGTGATACACAGATGGACACACAGATACATACACACATACTATCACCTGTTGATTTGTCCAGTTCAAACAAATGGTCAGTGCAAAGAAGGTTGACGGAATCAGTCAAAACAGTTATTTGACACCCTCTAAAACAAAAGGGAACTCTATGGGGCAGTTCTACTCTGCTCTATAGGGTCGCTATGAGTTGGAATCGACTCGATGGCACTGGGTTAAAACAAAAGGGAGTGGGAAAGAGACCCAAACATTTGTTGGGTCTAACTTTTTATTTTAGAATACCTTGCACTGGAGTCACACAGAGGCCTAATTTTACAGCCTGCAAAATGTTTACAAGGAAGGTGGTAAGGACAACAGATATAACTTTTAATGCCACCCCAAGACCATCTTGATCTGGCCGCAAAGAGTTACATTGTACACCATCACAGCCTAATGCTTCATGGGAATTCTCAATCTATCTCCATGTCCTTTACTTTGAAAAATGCACTTTTCTACTTGTTTACAAAGTCCTATTGTCCATTGGTGGAGGAAGGAGAGAAACAATTACATTTAACTCAATCCCTTCAGCTAAAATTAAATGCTGATCTTAAGGTTCATATCCAGAAGTAGCCAGAGATAAACATAAGGTCTGTGTAGTTCCAAATTGCTTTGTTAATTTAATCAGCATAACAATTCAAATTGCTCCTGTTTTAACCATATTCTACTTGGAAAAACCAGAAGAAAATTATAAATAAATTGAAAAGAATCTTTATTACCTTTACCAAGGAATATAAAATTACAGGAAAAGACACCTGAATATGTGGAGTGTCTTTCATTCTTGAATTAGTTGCTGTATCTTCTGTATAATATTGCAGTTTTCAACACAAGCACTCAGTTTATCAAAGAGCAGAATAAAATAACAACATAAAAACATAGAACGACTTGCCTGCTCATAGCTGATGACTTCCCTAGGGCTGCAGTAACTTATATACCTTTGTTAGGCAATTCCTTCTAGAATTTTCCCGCATTTTTCTCTTTTGTTTTGTTTTGTTTTCTTTCATGAGCTACAAAACTGTGTGGCTCTCCCCTCTCATGATGCCTCTCATTACAAGTGCTGCCATCCTGTTAGACACGTAAGTGACATGTTCACCAGAGTTCAGAGGTGAAGAGAACTGAATTTCAAAACCACACAATTTATGTGGAGATGAAATACCTACCTCACTTGTTTCTGTGTCAGATGTATGGGAAGACAGTGTGTATAATAGGCTGCTTGATTTGTGTGATGGAGGGAGAATTTTTTTAAGCCCTCTGAAGGAAAAAAAAAAAAGGTCACACTTATTTCTAGGCTCATCTATACTTCTTTTCTTGTATTTTACGTGGAAACATTTTAGAACTCACGGTTTCCATACTTAGGTACGTTTTCCACAGTTAATTAATCCTGCTTTCCCACATGACAAATGACCCTATCTCATAAAAGGGCCACATTGGCAGGCAAGGATTGAGTCAAAGAAGGTATTCTTTAATATTTATATATGCACCGAGTTTTTGTTTGTTCGTTTAAACATTGACCTTTCAGAGTATGAAAATGTGGTGCATCTTCCACGCAAATGTAAATTTTAGCATCTTTTAGGTGAGTTAAGTGCATGAATTTTTTTCTCACCCTCTAGAACCACAATGCTCAATTAGGGAAAATAATCTGAGTCTTCCATAGCTATATTTTTAGGCCTAACAAACCTTGTGCTCCCAACTAAGAAAATTCGGAAAATAAATTCTACTCAAGTAGCTATACTGTAGCTTCTGGAAATTGCCAATGCAAATGACCGTCTTTGTCCCCCTCCCCCCCAAATTTCCACATTTTGCTTGGAAAAAAATAAACTCCAAATCATTAAATTGTGGTTTATTTTACCCTTTACTCAATATTAAATTAAGATGGGGGAGGATGCCCAGGGATATTAGCCTAGACACCATGCTTGCACCAGGAGAGCTAGAAGGATGCACCACTATTCTTACCTATAAGAAGTGACCAAAAAGACAATGGAGTGACCACAGCCTGTTTTTGGACATCCCACATGGCTGCATATCTCTAGAGACCAAGAAGGCACCGCGTTGGGCTAGATTCTACTGTCAGCTTTATCTGTTAACTACTAGTCCTGGGAAATCCATGCCACCTCTCGGGGCCTCTGTTTCCTCATTCATAAAATGATGTGGATGGAAAAGACATTCTCTAACAGCCCCTCAGCGCTAACGTTTTATGATTCTATCTTATGCCACGTGATATGGCACTATTCCCCACTCTCTCAACTCTCCAACCCTCAGTGATTTATTGCCGAATAGCCAGTCAGTACAGCAAGCTCTGGGCTTAATCTGGCCTCTCTTGCATTAGTCAAACCAAGGTGTTTCCCACCATCATGACCATGCTGCAATCCTGGCTCACACAGAAAAATCAATCAACCTATCTACCTACCTATAAATCTATCCATCTATCTACCTACCTATCTGTGTTCAAATAACATGCAATTCCTGGAGAAAAATTAATGTCTTACGGCTGCTTCCCATGATTGCCCTTTAAATCACTGCAAACATTTTGCCACCAAAGACACCAGTTTAGCCTACTTGCCAGCACCTGGTTCTTTATAAAATGTGGGTGTTTACTTTTCACCTTCTCTCTCATTCACCACTATCCCTTCTCAGCGTATTTGGACTCAGAGCTGCTAATCTCCACATGCCTTCCATTTTGTTCTATACCTGGACCAGAGGCAGAGCAACAACAAATTATGAACAAACTCAGGTAGGGTTTGTTTTTGTTTTGTATTTCTATAAGCAAGGGCCAAGAATAAGCTCTAAGTAACCATTTTTTTAACCATTAGTTTTCATCAATTTATTTCTCTCACATGCTACATCTCTGGAAGAAAATCTACTGATTTGATGAAAAAGTATCAAAGTTGGAAGGTCTGTTCTCAGCAGTGTGATAAATACCAAAATGAGTAAGATAAATAAGAAAGCCAAAATAAATCCAATAGCAGTAATAACAACGAAAACAGATTATTTTTTGTTATTTGCTCTCCATTAGAATGAATCGTCACGTATGTGTTGATGAATGAATGGACCAGGCAAGATTCGCTTCTGCAAAAAATGGTAGAAACGAGTGAAGAATGTTCTTCCCTGGATGGTTCTCCAAGGCCAAGTTGTTAAGATGACTAGAAATGGAGACTCAGACTAAGTCAGCAAAATCTTTTTCTCTAAGATTCAGAAAATGTATAGAAATATAATTTAATTCATTCTTACATAAAAAAAAAATAGGCCTGTCATAAAGTTGTGAGGAAAGGATTTTTTTTTACTTCTGTTGTATGTCAGACACTGCTACATGCTTTCACATGCATTATTTCATTTAATCTTCTTGACAAATCAGCAGTAGGGTTATTATTTTCTTTTAACCAGTAAAAAAAAAAAAGCGGTCATCAAATCAATTCCACCTTGAGACTCCATGTGCGTCACAGAAGAACTATGCTCCGCAGGATTTTCAATGGCTGGTGTTTCAGAAGTAGATCACTTTTTCAGAAGTAGGTCTTTCTTCTGAGGCGTCTCTGAGTGGACTGGAACCTCCAACCTCTCGGTTAGCAGCTGAGCACATTAGCCATTTGTACCACCCCAGAACTCCCATTCCTCTATTACTTAAGGAAACTGAGCCTTTGAAAAGCCACATGTAGCAACTTTACCAAAATAAAAAAAAACCAAGCCCATTGTCCTCAACTTGATTCCAACTCATAGCAACCCTACAGGACAGAATATAACTGCCCTACAGAGTTTCCAAGGAGCAGCTGGTGGATTCGAACTGCCAACCTTTTTGTTAGCAGCCAAGCTCTTAACCACTGCGCCACCAGGGCTCCAGCCTACAGTGGATACAAAATAACTATACATTAAAATTATTGAGTTGCTCCAGCTAGGAAGACTAACTAATAGTATTAAACTGGAAGTAATAAGGGGCTTTGTGTCTGCCCAACATGGAATCAGCTTTTAGCTAACATACTTCTCTGTAAGTTACTATTTCTACTAAAGAGCAAAAACTATAAAGCACCGCTGCCACCCACAGCATAGCGTAATGCAGAATTCAAGCAAGGACAACAGCAACTAGTAGCAGAACTTTTGCAGAACCTATTAGAGAAAACAATCTGGTTTATACAGTAGTTGATAAAGATTCCCTAAACAAAGCGAAATTGAGCAAATACCTAAGCGCAGACGGAGGGTTTTCTGCTAACAAGCGTTCTGATACAAGGATACCAACCTCCCCATATAGAATGGCATAAAACAAGAACAGCATGGGATACTACATCATTAAGAATTAGAAAACTCCAGGCCCCACCAGAACTATGGCAATCCTCTCAGACATCTCCCTTATTAGTGGAGAGGAACCGGAGATAAATAACAAAATCACTTTTTACATTATTAATACTTTGTTATATATTGTTGTTGTTGTTAGGTGCTGTTGAGTCAGTTTCGACTCATAGTGACCTTATGTACAAAAGAATGAAACACTGCCTGATCCTGTGCTATCCTCATAATCTTTGCTGTACTTTGAGCCCATTGGTGCAGCCACTGGGTCAATCTATCTCCTTAAGGGTCTTCCTCTTTTTCGCTGACCCTCTATTTTACTAAGCATGATGTCCTTCCCCAGGGACTGGTTCCTCCCAATAACATATGCAAACTACACTAGATGAAGTCTTGCCATCCTCGCTTTTAAGGAGCACTCTGGCTGTACTTCTTCCAAGACAGATTTGTTTGTTCTTCTGGAAGTCCATGTATATTCAGTATTCTTCACCAATCCCATAATTCAAAGGCGTCGATTCTTCTTTGGTCTTCCTTATATATTGTCCAGCTTTTACATGCATATGAGGCAACTGAAAACACCAAGGCTTGGGTTATTAATATAAAGTTAGGCACACCCTAATCCTCAAAGTGACACCTTTCCTTTTTAAAACTTTAAAGAGGTCTTTTGTGCAAATTGCCCAATGCAATGTCGTTTGATTCTTGACTGCTGCTTAAATTAACTGTGTAATAATTATTACATTACTCCCACTTATATAGTTTAGTCATTCTTCGACTCAAGTTTTTGTTTTCTATTTCTATAAACATGGGCAAAGAACAAGCTCTAAGTAACCATTGGTTTTCATGAATTTATTTGTCTAATGTGCTGTGTCTCTAGAAGAAAATCTACTGATTTGATGAAAAAGTATGAAAGTTGGAAGGCCTGTTCCAGGCAGTGAGATAAATAACAAAATGAGTAAGATGAATAAGGAAGCTTAAATAAATCTAATAGTATGAATAATAATTAAAACAGATTTTGTGTTATTTGCTGTCCATTAGAATGAATTATAGAGTATGTGTTGATGAATGAGTAGACCAGCCGAAATCCACTTCCACTAAGAAATGGCTAGTAGAGAATGTTTTTCTGTTGTTAGGTGCCATCAAATTGATTTTGGCTCATAGCAGCCCCATGTGACAGAGGAGAGCTAGCTGCACCATGGAGTTTTCTTGGTTGTAATCTTTATGGAAGCAGATCACCAAGTCTTTTCTCCTGCAAAGACACTGGGTGGATTCAAACTGCCAACCTTTTGGTTAGCAGCCAAATGCTTAACCATTTGTGTCTCCAGGGCTCCTTCAAGTAAATGCTGGCTTCATAAAACCAAAAGTATCCTCCTCTAGAAACTCTGTAGGCTGTGGACTAAGAAATCTCCAGATTTCTTGATTATGCAACCAAGAGTATGATACACAAAGCAGACAGAAAAAATCAGGAACACGTCTTAGAAAATGCTGCTTAAGGTTTATTTCTCTTTGGATTTTCTGCTCCATGTTACACACCCACATACTTGTAAGACAGAGAGCAGAAAATGGGCCTCATTTGGCTTTCTGCTACGTCACACTATTATGACACGTAACCATTAACCCGTGCTAATTGCGTATTTCATGTGAATGAACCAGTACAACAATGCGTGGGCTTGAGAAGATGATCTCATACCAAAAACAAATAAAAGAGGAACCTGCTATATAGAATGTAGGGTTCCTTATTACAAAGATTCAAAACCATGGGTCAAATAACATGCTTTCCAGCAACAATATGATAAGATTCTTTCCTAAAAGGAAAATTCCACTAAAAACAAGCACATTCTGTGTCCTTGGAGATGACCCATAACAACAGTATAGAGAATAATTTTCAATAACAAATAATTTTGTAAAACCAATGTTGTTGACTTTCCTGGTCCCTGCCCATTTCATCTGCATTTTCTAGAAACCAAGCAACTGAAGTGATGTGGCTGTTTACACTTAGAGAAGCAGGCAGACCTTTTGTTCTGCCATCAGCCACTAGTTACCCTTCAACCATTCTCACTCCTCACCTCTCACAGTGCAAACTTCTCAGTACACCATGCCAGAAAAAAACTCAGATAACTCCCAAACACACCACTAGAACCTCAAACAAAACACTAGATAACAAATTCCAGGGTGTCTGCTGTTCTCAAAAAGTTACTAGCAAAGTCTTGTGGTTCCAGTTGCCATTGAGTCAGCTCTGACTCATGGCAACCACACGTGCATCAGAGTAGAACTCTGTTCCCTAGGGTTTTCAGTGGCTGATTTTGGGGAAGTAGATCACTATGCCTTTCTTCCAAGAATGCTCTGGGTGGACTTGAACCTTCAACCTTTCTGTTAGCAATCAAGTGTGCATTAACTGTGCACCACCCAGGGACTTCTAACAAAATCTAAAAATAAAAAACAACAAAATCCAGCACCAGCAGAAATCTGGACATCAGTACTGTGCTGTGCACGACTCCTGAAGACAGATGCGGCTGACTCAAGTCCAAAATGCCTCTTCCTTTCTGGCTTTTTCATTATCCATCAGCTGACTAGAGCATACTAAGCCAACATTATCTTCCTTCCACTTACTTTCACATAAACCCTCCACCCCATAGGCCAGTCCTTTTATTGCCCCCTCACCCATCCTGGCCCCACTCTGTTAGGTTCATCCTCTCCTCCCAGTCTTCTCCTCTCCTTTCTGGGATGCCTTTTTTCTTCTCCTCTCTACTTCCCCTAAACTCTTCCCCAGTGCCCATTCAGTGCTGACTTTTACCAGGTAACTTCATCCAAGCACACCAGCTCTCTCTGCCCTGAAATTGCAGTTTTCACCACGTAGCACCACAAAATTAATGAGTCAAATTTTCCTAGTTACTTCATTTATGATAGTCTTACCCCTTCAATTGGATTAAAAATCCGTGTCTTAGAATTCCTTGGGACACCCTCCAACTCAGCCAGCGTACTTAAAACCAAACTGCTGCCAACATCTTCCACAATTACATATAGACTAATTCTAAAAATCTACTATTTGGAAATTCCACTCCAATTTTTAAATGCAAATATTCTCTAATGTTTCTAAACACCAATTTGTTGGGTCTCTCAATTAACAAATGCAATCGCCATGAGTCGGAATCAACTGAACAGCAATTGGTATCAATTTACGCTCTTCTGTGTCTCTTTTCCTCACACCTCCATGTCACCTCTTCCATTGGTTCCTTCCCTGTGATCCCCAAGCTTGCTGAGTTAGCCCCATCAGAGCACCCGTTATTCCTTATTATGTAAGAATCAGAATCATCCGGAGGTGAAAATGTAGGTTCCTATCTGGAAGGCAGGAGTAAAGTATTACTCATCTTTGTATCCAGCCTCTGGCTGTATATGGAAAAAAAAAAAATATATATATATATACATATACACACACACACACACACACACTCACACATATATGTGACATATATTTGTATACACACACACCATGAAATATATATTATGTACACACACCATGGAATATATATATATAAACCAGGAGCCCTGGTGGTGCAGTGGTTAAGCACTTGGCTGCTAATCATAAGGTTGGTGGTTCAAACCCACCAGCCAGCTGCTCTGAGGGAGAAAGATGTGGCAGTCTGCTTCCGTAAAGACTCACAGCCGCCTCAGAAACCCTATGGGGCAGTTGTACTCTGGCCTGTAGGGTCTCTGTGAGTCAGAATCAACTTGATGGCAACAGGTTTGGTATATAGATATACATTTTTATACACCATGT
The DNA here is from genome assembly GCF_030014295.1 of Loxodonta africana. Lineage (NCBI taxonomy): Eukaryota > Metazoa > Chordata > Mammalia > Proboscidea > Elephantidae > Loxodonta > Loxodonta africana. The sequence continues at coordinate 46,450,366 of NC_087364.1, forward strand.
ATATATTACTCATATTCCATGGTGTGTGTGCGTATACATACTCATGGCAACCCTATGTGCAAGAGAACAAAACCCTGCCAGATCCGTACATAACTCATGATATATACACACATATATTTATATCTATATGTACATATAAAACATAGGATATTTTTGTATGTACATATAGATATATATATCATGAGATACATATGTATCATTCATTCATTTATTGCTAAAAAATGTTTGTTAAATGACTAGTATGGAGAGTTAAACCCAGCCTCACTTAAAAAAAAAATAATAATTTATTATTTTTTTTTTTTTCACTTAAAATGCAAGTCTTCAGATCCCACCCTGTTGTTGTCGTTAGGTGTCCTCAAGTCGGTTGCGATTCACAGCAACCCTATAGAATGGAGAACTGCCCCCAAAGGGTTTCCAAAGAGCAGCTGGTGGAGTTGAACTGCTGATCTTTTGGTTAGCGGCTGAGCTCTTGCCACTACTCTTAACCACTTCACCACCAGGGCTCCAGACCCCACCTTAGACCTACTGAATCAGAAACTGGGGGTGGGCCTCAACTTTCTGCAGCTTATCCAACCCACCAGGTGATTCTGATGCTAGCTAAAGTTAGAGAATCACTGTCCTAATTGAACACGGGCTGAAAATGAGCTTCCATCTGGCAGGGAAAGGGACACCCAGACCCATCTGCTCCTACCAGGCCGTTTGCAGTATCTCACACAGGGGCTTTTATAACACGCTTCTTTTGGTTGGGTCCCCTAGAAGCTGATACTCCATGACTATCAACTGCTAATCATATATTAAATATATTAAAGAACAAGGCAGGACAGCACACAATGTGAGCGTAACACAGCCTGGCCTTAAAAGCTGGATCTATATCTAAAGATAATAGAGGGAGGGATGAGGATGAAAGGAATAGTAAACTTAGCCAAAACTGTTATTTTAAATGAATGTGGTTGATTTAAATCTTACAATGAGTTACTAAGCACTTGCTTTCAAATTAACTAGTTGTTTGAATTAAACGGTAGATTTTCCTTCATCCCCTCAAGATAGGCTCATGCAGCTACCACCTGAAACCATCAACTAAAGAACTGTCTAATGGTGTCTGCTCTGCCCATCATTAATTATTTGTATTAATTAAAAGTTTTTAAAGAAAACTTAGTTTGTTCTACTGATGGATGTAGGGACTCCAGTATTACCAGTAACATTTCTAAACCAAAAAAAAAAAAAAAAGACAAGGAAGTAAAGTATATGTAGAAAATTCATCTCTAAAAGCACACTATCCACCAATGGCTACCTAATTTAGCAGAATATATTACCTCTATGCTTCATAAATCTTAATTAAAGCTGTTAGGTTTCCTATTATGTGATCGAGAAATGCCCCATTAAAGTTAAACAGTTTCTACAAGTAATTATACACATATACACTTCAAAATTGCTTCACGTACACTGAAAACGTTGTCTACTAAATCAAAAAACTTGCTGAATTTCATTAATGCAAGATTTTTTTATCTCCCAAAAGTCAAATGTGTCCCAGAGGAACCAGTATACTCAATGCTGGCTTCTTATAATACAATTTCATGCTCACAAACACAACTAAAGTATTTAAACATTTACAGGGCTTGTCATAAATGCTTTTCTTATTTTTGATCAAATTCAACCTTACACTTAATACAGTTAACTGTAGTTATTTAATTTAAAGACTTGAGATTCCAACCTCAAAAATTTATAACAATATAAATGCAGTTACTCAGCTATAGGATACATATACTACAGGGACTTCATTCTTCAATACAAAACACAAACGCCAAAACCAGAGAGGAGGGATTTTTTAAAGTAGACATTATTTTAAATAACTGTTGGCACATTTTTTAAAAACACCTCAGATCCAAATTCAAAAACAGATCTCTTTTATTCATTAGTGATTTCACACAGACACTAGAAAACCTATAATTAATAATAATAATACATTGTGTTTTTATATTTTGTTTTGAAAAATAATGCAAGACAAACTGGTAAACTACATAGTTACTTAAAAATACGGCATTATTCAGGGTTTTCTGGCTATCTTAATAATTGGATAGAAAACATTTTTGACAATTTTCCATCTTCTCAGAATGCATAATTACTTTAGTGCTTTAAAATCGTGTGTGTGACTCTGTAATATTATACTTCCGAAAGATGAGCACTGTTCACAAACAGTGTCACAGGCTTTGGAAGAAAACACTTAAATGTAAACTGCTGTACCAAGAGCTGTTCCATCCTAGGGCAGACTGATGAACACATCCACAGAACACAAAACAAGCAGGCAGGAGAGACAGCTGCAGCCGAGCTGTGACGGATAACTCCTGGTCCCCGCGAATGTAATATCTCTCAGGGCTGAGAGGGCATGATTAATTGAAATCCTTGTTTAGTTCCTCCATGTAAACCTCTATATAATTGCATCTTTACCTGGAATTCATGAGTAAAGTGTCCTCAAAAGCATGTACAAAGGAAATCTGCTTTGCGTACATGTGATTATATCACAATGTACGTATTACAGAGACACTGAATCCTGATGTCCAGGACCATGTAGAGACCACAAAACAGCTGCAAGTATATTTACTGCTAACCATATAGCATATAAGCCATTAAAATGCCATTTGACAGAAAATTAAAACCTACTAAACAAAACTGTTCAATACAATTCTATTATAATAAATCTATTATTGTTTCCACCTGACAACAAATGTAAATGACCATAAGGAATTCTGATATTAAATATAAGCTTTACAATATAAATTCCTTATAGTTACAAATATCTCGGGTTAGTGAAATGCCTCTTCTTTCGAGACTGTCTTTTATGAATATAAATTGGACTAGTCAAACACATTAGCATTTCTTCTTATTCAAGTAGAGTCTATCAAACCACACTGGTTGAAAAAGAAGAAGTTTCCTAGGAAAATGAAAGTTTTGTGAAGGGTTGTTTTTCCAAGCCAGGGCAGGCGAAAGATTAAGTCTTGAACGTGAGCATGATATGGAAAACATCTCAAGCAGGGTTTTGATCTCAGCCTACAATCTTATGAAAGTGTAATATTAAGTATAGTAGAAGATAGGGACAAGTCAGAGATTCTCAACATAGATTTAGAGAGGTAGACATGGTGACAGTTCAGTCCTCTAATAAACCGGGATGAGGAGCAGAGTGGGGAGCACAATGCCCAGTCACACAAAATGACAGCATAGAGGGCAAAGTGATGTAGAAACTAAGAAGACAGACTTCCAAGTCTTTTCCTGAAAGTGCTTGGATTTTAAGTCCAATATTGCCTGATAAAAGGGTCTTTGTATACCACCACCAGGGAGGAGAAGGAGCGCTGCTCAAGAAAACCAAGGAAGACAGGCCTCAGCTATACACAGAGAGCTTGGAGCCCCCTGGCCTGCAGAAAGAACAATGCATGCACTGCCAAATGCAAGACCATCATATTCAGGCAACATCAGAGTAGAAACAGACCAGAATGTCTTTAAAGAATCATGTTGGTCCAGCACAACTAGATGGTGCCCAGCTACCACCACCAACTGCTCTGTCAGGTATCACAATAGAGGGTCTTAGACAGAGCTGGAGAAAAATGTAAAACAAAATTCTAGCTCACAAAAAAAAAAAAAAATCAGACTCACTGGTCTGACAGACTGGAGAAACCCTGAGAGTATGGCCCCCAGATACCTTGTAACTCAGTAATGAAATCACTCCTGAGGTTCACCCTCCAGCCAAAGATTGGACAGGCCCATAAAACAAAATGAGACTAAACGGGCACACCAACCCAGGGGCAAAGACAGGGAGGCAGGTGGGGACAGGAAAGCTGGTAACAGGGAACCCAAGTTCGAGAAGAGGAGAGTATTGACGTCGTGGGGTTGGCAACCAGTGTCACAAAACAACATGTGTATTAATTGCTTAAAGAAAATCTGTTGCTCTGTAAACCATCTGAAGTATAATAAAAAAATAAAATGAAGAATCATGTTGGGTTTTCCTCAAAAAAATTAGCAAATACATATGCTACAATTTCAAATTGCATCAACAGTCTTAGCCTAGGTCCCCAGCACACTTGATCTCTCTGAGTGTCTTAACCTGTGTCACAAAATACAATCCTTCTGATTGTGAGCTCTTGCAGAGGCTCTGATTCTGAGCTCTTGGTGAAGTTGGCTCAACATCCCTGGGGACTGTGTCGACATACAAAACCTTAACATCCTGAAATTCAAACCCCAAAGTGATGAGATAGAAGTTCATCATCATTAAGGGAAGCCTGGACACAAGCAGAGAGAGGTTGGCAATCTGAAGCAGTGAAAACACCCAACAAAGATGGATGGTGGCCCACGATTTACCCAAATCCAGGATATCTACAAAAACTTAGGCTGGAAATCGCTAGCAAATTTATCAGATAATTGGTGCTTCCAGCTCTAGCCAGAGTTGCCCAGGCTCTTGTCTCTGCAAGAAACCATAAATAAGAGAAAAACACCTGATATTAACCTTTTCAGAATTTCAAAATATATTTGTTTAGTTGGTTCACTAGGACATTACTGTTGTTGTTTTGTGTCATCAAATTGATTCCAATTCATAGCACCCCTATAGGACAGATTAGAACTTCCCCATGGGGTTTTCTAGGCTATAATCTTTATGGGATCAGATCGCCAAGTCTTTTCTCTGTCAGAGCAGCTGGTGGGTCCAACAGTTAACCTTTCAGTTAGCAGCCAAGTGCTTAACCATTGTGCCACCAGGGCTCATGTTCACTAAAACATGAAAAGGATTTTTGTTCATGGGACAAAGTGCTAATTTCCCTCCTCCCAATCTGAAAATAATTTAAGTTTAAAAGTAGCAATGAACAGTAGTATCTCAGAATAAATTTTAAAACTGGATGCTAATTTTATCTCAGATGGCATCTTTTCAGTTGTATTCTCATAATATAAAATAAACGGCAAGTTATAAAATTGTCCCAGAATGTCTCAAAAATATACTTCTGCCAATAAAACATATGAAAATATTCAATCTTACACAAGAATCAAAAGAAAGGGGAGGAGCAAGTAGGGATGGAAATAAAAAGCAGGAAAGATACTAGAGCATAGCTGTTCCAGTAACCATATTTTGTAGTGCTAAATTCTGTGGATTAATAGAAACATGAGGAGTCCTGGTGGCATGAACAGTTAAGCACTCGGCTGCTAACCAAAATGTTGGTGATTTCAAACCCACCCAGCAGCTCCAGGGGAGAAAGACCTGGCAATCTAATACAGCCAAGAAAACCCTATGGGGCAGTTTTACTCTGTAACATGGGGTTGCTTTGAGTCGGAATTGACTCAATGGCAGCCCACAACCATGGAAACACTATAGTATCAGAGACAAGAAGCCTGGTTTCGTATTCCAGCTCTACCTTAAACTAGTCATGTGATTCTGAGTTGCAGATTCCTCATCCATAAAACGGGTATAATGATTCTCTTCATGAGGGTAGAGTTTGGAAAGCAATTTATACACTGGCTGATGCATGTAATCATAATAAATAATGGCTAATTGATGTTATTAATATCATGAGTTAAAGGATCAGATTAGTTAGCAAAGGGAAGGGTCTTAAGAAAATAGGAGAAAAATACACAGCTCTATATGAGGCTGGAATGGGGAAGAAAAGGTATATGAAAGAGAACAGGCATCCAAGATCGTAAAGGCCAAAAGGAAGGAGAAGAGAGGAACTTTGGAAGAATCATAGTTCAGCCTGCAGCCTTACTGAATATGATATGTGACTATCTAATAAACTTATTGTTGATATGACGTATGTAGCTTTAGAAACAGGCTACATCATTCTTTTATTTAGCCTGCACCTGATGGATGTGGACATACTAAATCATACCCACTCTATTTCCATCGTTCAGGGCATGCTGAATCAAGACACAAGTGAGCTATAATTGATAGTGGAGAACCCCATATGCACCTAGGTAAGCCACAGTTAAAGTGTGTTCCCTGGAGCCTGCGTAGGAAAAAATACATAATAAAAGACTGCTATTCTATGTTTAACTTTTAAACAGGAGTAGACTGGCTTCCAATATAAGCTTCATGAAGATGTTCCATTATAGGAACAATCAATTTTGTCACCAGGAGTGGTTGAGAAATGGCTTGATCAGATGCTGTATTACACATAAATTTGCAAATGGCAAAAAAAAGAAAGAAATTATCAAATACACTTGGCACAAATAAACAAAAAAAAGACAAATACCTCAATCAAAAAATAAGTAAAGGACTTCAATAGACAGTTCACCAAAGAGGATACTCGAATGGTCAACAAGCACATGAAAAGATGCTCAACGTCTTTAACTGCTAAAAAAAAAAAAAAGGAAGATACAAATCAAAACTACGATAAGATACCATTTCATTCCTACTAGGATGGCTAAGATTAAAAAAAAAAAAAAGGAAACAATAAATGTTGGTGAGGATGTGGGGAAATTAGAACCCTTATCCATTGCTGACAGGACTATTACTTATCCAGAAAGAGAAATGAAGCCCTGATACATGCTACAACATGGATACAGCTTGCAGGCATTATGTTGAGTGAAATAAGTTAATCACAAAAGGACAAATATTGTACGAATTCACTTATATAAAAAGATAAGAATAGGCAAACATATAAAGACCAAAGTTTATTAGTGATAAACCAAGGGTGGAAGAGAGGGGAAAAGGGGCAGTTACTGCTTCTGGAGCACTGAGTTTCTGTTTACTCTGATGGAAAATTCACATTGATTAAGGAAAATGGCTGCACAGCCAATTGGTGTATTTGATGTCAGTAAGTTTTCACCTGTAAAAATTGAATTGGCACATGTGTTACGATATATATATTTTTTACTATTAAAAAAAAAGTGAGTAGATGCTCAGGCTGCTTATGTACAAGCATATTCCTCATGGAATTTGGTTTCTTGGTTTGGAAGCTTAGAGTCATGGTTTCATAGGACATCCCAGTGAATTGGCCTAATTGCATTTTTAGTGCTTCTCTTCTACCTCCTAGTGCGTGGCTTGGGGTCTGAAAGATTGCAAACAGCCACCCAAGGTACAACAATTGGTCTCAGAAAAGAGAGTTAGGAACCAGAAGAGGAAAAGAAACGTGTCTCTGGTTGCCTCCATGAACAACTGCATCCTTTGCCATAAGACAAGAAAAACTGGATAGTGGATTGGCTACCGTTACTGAACTTTTTGGTCAAAGACTCTATAGAAGAATCCTGATTAAAAGGGGGAAAATTTGGAACAGAATTTGAAATTATCATGAAGTTCAGACTTTCTAGAACCATTGAGGCTGAATGAACCCCTGAAACTATTGCCCTGAGATAATCTTTAAACCTTAAACCAAAAATACCCCCTGAAGTCTTCTTTAAACCAAACCAACAAAAAAAAGTTTAGCTTAATTAGTAAAGAATGTTTGTCTTGAGCATTGTGCTCTTTTAAGGAACTATTTAGGATCAAACTGAAAACAGCAACTCTAAAGGTTAGATAGGGAAGCTTGGGGGGCAATGAGTTTATGTTAATGGGGGAGGAGCAATTCAGAAAAGGAGAGTGAAAATGATTGCACAATTTGAAAAATGTAATCAATGTCACTGAATCGTACACGTAGAAACTGTTGAATTGGGGTCTGTTTTGCTGTATATATTGTCAACAATAATAAAAGAAAAGGAGGAAAAGAAAATACACCTAGCACCACAACACGATAAATATTTTGACTGTAACTTAATCATTAGTAATTAATTGTTAATTTTCTTTGTTTTATGCATGTAGAAACCTGTCAATTAAAAGAAATTCATGACACAATACCACTTGAGGGTTAGACACTTAATATTCTGCACAACTACCTCTTAACTTACAAAAACAATTTTACAAATGAGATTTAACATAAAATTAGAGCAAATTATAAATGCTACTCAAGGGATTAAAAACAAAGCAGAAATAACAGAGAAAATCAAGAATTATTCAACTATAGTTTTCTAATGAAAAAGGATAATTTAATACGTAACAGGAAAGTAAGCATATTATCTACAAATAATTTACATGCACACATATCCCGAAAATTTACTAAGCATCCTTTAGATGTCCAAAAAGGTGAAACACCAACTGCTCAGATGTCCGTGATTAACTTATCTCTCATGAGAGGAACCAGTTTTATAAAAGGCTTAGAAGTTGAAGGCTCAGACCCACTCCAGGAAATTCTGCTGGTGTTTCCATTACAAACCGCATTTCAGGAGTTTACAAGTTGGAAGTTTTTAAAACATATTGAGTTCATCATGAGCTCACACATTCTTAAAATGTTCTTTTTGCTCTCCTTTAAGAAGTATGGCTATTTTTGTGAACAAACCATAAACAAAATTTCAGGTGATTATTTTTGGCTGAGCTCCAAGACACAATGGCTAAATGTTTAAATGGGGGTCAAAGGACTAATCTATTTTCCATTGGGAAAGCCTAGTAGAAAGGCCAGCCTGAGAAACACTCTACCGTCCTTCCGTTTTCAAGCATTCTTTTGCAATATTTTCATTCAGTGGTTCAGGAGCATAGGACTGCAGCTAGAAATATGCAATCGAACTTCAAAAACTCCATTTCTACATCTGGAGATTTATGCAATAATCGCTCCAGCATTAGACTTTTCTAAAGTTATTAGTGGTCAAAATTACATGTACCATGAAAGCCAGGAAGACTCTCAGAATGGAGCTAAGAGCCAGGTGGCAGGGCACCTACACTTAGGTGCTGCCGCAAACCCCAAATTCAAACCAACCTTGGAGTTTTACAAGCCCTCTCCCTGAGCCAACCCCCAGCTTAAAATAGTTCAGGGCAAAGCTCTGCAGGGAACTGAGTTGATGAGTAGGTTAGGGCTTAAAACCATTTCTTTCAAAACCGAAAAAAAAACATCTGGTGGTTCTGCCAAATATAAAAACTACTCTCCACAGCAGTCCCTAACACCTTCAGGGATTATAAAAAGAGGAAGGCAGCAGAGACGCCAAAACCAGGGATGCCTCATTCCCACAAGGAATGGGTTGTTGGGTGTAATTCACCAGGCCTTTAATGGCAACTTTGGGCCGAGCAGCACGGTTGCATTCCAGGACTATGGTCCTGTATCAAGACTAGGAAAAACACCTTCACGTGAGGTAGATTTCCTGCTAAACTCTCACCACACCTGAGCCCCTGAGGAAAAGATTTCTCACTGAGCCTGTGAATTTACAAAACTTCTCACCTACCCACAGAACAACTTTTCATCTGCAAGTTCCTATCATAACCAAGACTTGGGATGCCACTCCCAACCCAAATGGAAGAGTCAGGTTCAGTCATGTATTTGGCTCCATAAACTTTCTAAATAGATACAAACAGTACTAATTAAAACCACAAAAATTCCAACATCTAATTGATCATTTTCTACATGTAGGTTAAAGGTCAAAAATGCCCTGCAATAGCTTTTGTATTTATTTACAAGGGCAAGCTTTTCCATCTTTTTCTGATCATCCATGATTGATCAGCAGCCTCAAAAGAAAAATCCACTGCTAATGAGAAATGAAATTTGCTCTCTCTTCTAAATACAATCCTGCCTTCAAGAAGTGAAACCCACTGGTTACCATTTATCAAGTGAGAAAGATTAATATGTTTATAGATACTAATGTCCTAAATATTGACCTGGATCTATTAATACAAAACTTCAAGGTCAGAAAATTAGAAATAAAAATGTAATCTGATTTTGAAAGGTGGCTTGAGTAAAGCATTTTTGTATCTGATATTTGGTCTGTGGATATGACACTCTGAAGCTGTGAGTGGCCGCCAACCAGCTTCCCAAAGATTAACTTAGAGAAATAACTTTACCCATCAGTTAGCAAATGACTAACATTTCTAAATGGACTTAACCGTTTAGATCTGAGTTATGGGGCTGATACAAGAAGGCAAGTTAGATTGGGGGAAAGAAGAGCTTCCATACTAGTATTTTTAAATCTCTTCTCACTTGCTAGTCAAGGATACCTTTTTCTACCTATACTAGGTTTCTTGACCTTGGCACTATTGACATTTTAGGCCAGAAAATTCTTTGTTGGGGTGGAGGGGGCTGTCCTGTACACTGTAAAATGTTTAGCAGTATCCCTGGCTTCTACCCACTAAATGCCAGTAGCATCTCCTCTCCTAGGTAACAACCAAAATGTCTCCAGACATTGCAAAATATACCCTGGGGATCAAAATAGTCCCTGGCTGAGAATCTCTGACCAAAAGAAGAAGGGATGTCTAGTCGAGAAGATCAAATAAATCCAAAACACATAAATCTGAAAAGATACGAACTTTCCTGGCTCTGGAAAATCCCCCTTCCCCAAGCACTCATGAGTTGTAGAAAAACCATCAAAGTAAATTGTGAGACTCCAGCTTACAACAAGCTGTGTTCTGAAAGTTTTAATACCTTTATTTGAATCTCAAGGTCAAGTTTTCCAACAGAAATGTCTACTATATGTGGTGGATAGGCTCACACACTAGCCCAACGACACCCACGACATATCCACATACCTACACATATTTAACTTATAACTGAAGGAAAAATACTGTTGTAATGCCAGTAATTAAACAGCATGGAAAAGAAAAATCTAATAATAAATTATATATTTGCTTATCTCAACACTTGAGGAAATGTCATTTTATTAGATTTGTGCGGTGATACAGACTCTACGGAGATTCTAAAGGGGTTTCTAGGCATTCGAAGATCTTTGGTAATTGGTAGCCCTGGGTTCCTTAAGGTTTCTAAGGAAGTTTATACAATAGCTTTTTTTCTCCATGGCAAATATCCTTTGCTATTCATACGGTTTTCACTGGTCAGTTTTCTTAGAAGCAGATTATCAGGTCCTTCTTCCTAGTCTTGTCTTAGTCTGGAAGCTCCAGTGAAACCTGTCCACCATGGATGACCCTGCTGATATTTGAAATATCAATGGCATACCTTCCAGCATCACAGCAACATCCAAGCCACACCACAGTACAATACAATGTGAATAGGGAAGAGCTGCCTCCACAAAATAGAGTCCATCTTAATAACATGGATTGAGCAAAGCTTTTGGGACCTACATTTGCTGATGTGGCATGGCTAAAAATGGTAAGAAACATCTGCAAACGTTCATTAATAATCAGAAGGTGGAATGCATGAAGCATGAATCTAGGAAAATTTGAAGTTGTCAAAAATCAAAAGATCAATATTCTAGCCATTAGTGAGCTGAAATGGACTGATATTGGCCATTTTGAATCAGACAATCTACTCTGCCAGAAATGACAAATTGAAGAGGAACGGCATCATATTCATCTTCAAAAATAACATTTTAAGATCTATTTCCAAGTACAACGCTGTCCGTGATGGGATAATGTCCATGTGCCTACAAGGAAGACCAGTTAATACAACTATTATTCAAATTTACACACCGACCAGTAATGCCAAAAACTAGGAAACTGAAGATTTTTACCAACTTCTGCAGTCTGAAATTGATCGAACATGCAATCAAGATGCATTGATAATTACTGGTAATTGGAATGCAAAAGTTGGAAACAAAGAAGGATCAGTAGCTGGAAAATATGGCCTTAGTGACAAATGACACCAGACATCACCAGAGATAGAACTTTACAAGACCAACAACTTCTTTGTTTCAAATACCTTTTTCAACAACATAAATAGCAACTACACACGTGGACCTTGCCAGATGGAATACATGAGAATCAAATTGACTATATCTGTGGAAAGAGATGATGAAGAAACGCAATATCATCAATCAAAACAAGACCAGCTGCTGACTGTGGAACAGACCATCAATTGCTCATATGCCAGTTCAAGTTGAAGCTAAAGAAAATGAAGACAAGTCCACGAGAGCCAAAGTACAACCTTGAGAATATTCCACCTGAATTTAGACAGCATCTCAAGAACAGGTTTGACACACTGAACACTAATGGCCAAAGACCAGATGAGTTGTGGGATGACATCAAAGACATCATACATGAAGAAACCAAAGGGTCATTAACAAGACGAGAATGAAAGAAAAGGCCAAAATGGATGTCAGAATAAACTCTGAAATTTGCTCTTGAACACAGAGTAGCTAAAGCAAATGGAAGAAATGATGAAGTAAAAGAGCTGAAAAGAAGATTTCAAAGGGCGGCTGGAAGAGACAAAGTAAAGTATTACAATGAATGAGCAAAAGACCTGATTTTAGAAAGCCAAAAGGGAAGAACATAATGGGCATTTCTCAAACTGAAAGAATTGAAGACAAATTTCAAGCCTGTAGTTGCAATACTAAAGGATCCTATGGGCAAAAAATTGAACGATACAGGAAACATCAAAAGAAGGTGGAAAGTATACACAGAGTCACTGTAACAATAAGCAGTGGTCAATGTGCAACCATTTCAGGAGGTCGCATGTAATCAAGAACTGATGGTATTGAAGGAATAAGTCCAAGCTACACTGAAGACACTGGCAGAAAACAAAGCTCCAGGAACTGATGGGACACAAACTGAGATATTTCAATAAATGGATGCAACACGGGAAGCACTCATTCGTCTATGTCAGAAATGTGGAAGACAGCTACCTGGCCAACCGGCTGGAAGAGATCCTATTTATGCCCATTCCAAAGAAAGGTGATCCAACAGAATGGGGAAATTATGGAACAATATCATGGTTAAGTGCTATGGCTGCTAACCAAAGGGTCGGCAGTTCAAATCCGCCAGGCGCTCCTTGGAAACTCTATGGGGCAGTTCTGTCCTATAGGATCGCTATGAGTCAGAATTGACTCGACAGCACTGGGTTTGGTTTTTTGGTTTATTTTTTTTGGTATCATTAATATCACAGGCAAGTAAAATTTTGCTGAAGATAATTCAAAAATGGTTGCAACAGTACATCAACAGGGAACTGCCAGAAGTTCAAGCCAGAAGAGGACATAGAACACATAGAAAAAGGAATATCATTGCTGATGTCAGATGGATCATGGCTGAAAGCAGAGAATAACAGAAAGATGTTTACCTGTGTTTTGTTGACTATGCAAAGGCATTTGACTGTGTAGATCATAACAAATTATGGGTAACATTGTGAAGAATGGGAATTCCAGAACACTTGATTATACTCATGTGGAACCTGTACATAGACCAAGAGACGGTCATTCAAACAAAACAAGGGGATACTGCGTGGTTTAAAATCAGAAAAGGTGTGCGTCAGGGTTCTTTCACCACACTTATTCAATCTGTATGCCGAGCAAATAATCCAAGAAGCCAGACCATATGAAGAACATGGCATCAGCACTGGAGGAAGACTCATTAACAACCTGCAATATGCAGATGACACAACTTTACTTGCTCAAAGCAAAGAGGTCTTGAAGCACTTACTGATAAAGATCAAAGATTACACTTCAGTATGGGTTACACCTCAACATAAAGAAAACAAAAATCCTCACAACTGGACTAATTAGCAACATCATGATAAATGGAGAAAATATTGAAGTCCTCAAGTATTTCATTTTACTTGGATCTACAATCAATGCTCACAGAAACAACAGGCAAGAAATCAAATGACATACTGCATTGGGCAAATCTGCTTGCAAAAGACCTCTTTCAAGTGTTAAAAAGCAAAGACATCACTTTGAAGACTAAGGTGGGCCTGACCCAAGCCATGATATTTTCAATTGCCTCATATGCATAGGAAAGCTGGACAACAAATAAGGAAGACCAGAGATGAATTGATGCCTTTGAATTAAAGTATTAGCAAAGAATATTGAACTTTTGGGGGGGTTTAAAGAATATTGAACATACATTGGACTGCCAGAAGAATGGACAAATCCGTCTTGGAAGAAGTACAGCCAGAATGCTCCTTAGAAATGAGGACAGCAAGACTTCATCTCAGATACTTTGGACATGTTATCAGGAGGAACCAGTCTTTGGAGAAGGACATTATGCTTGATAAAGTAGAAGGTCAGTGAAAAAGAGGAAGATCCTCAATGAGATAGATGGATTAACACAGTGGCTGCAACAATGGGCTCAAACATAGCAACAATTGGGAAGATGGCACATGACCCGGCAGTGTTATGCTCTAGTACGTAGTTCGCTATGAGTCAGAACCTACTCTACAGCGCCTAATAACAACAACAACAAATATCCTTTAGAGAGAGTAGAATGATAAGAGGTGGCAGCTGGAAGGAGAAAGATGTTAACGAGCATTCGTGTGCAAGTATGAGAAAGATTGGCCCGCAAGCAGACGAAGTTAACTGAGCTTTGAGTTGTTGGGGAAACCTATTTCTCTCTTTCTCTCTGTGTGTCATTCTTTCTCTTACACACACACAGATACAAACACCAGCTCCTCTGAGGGGATGCTGAGGAGCACATTTTAAAAAACACCAATCTATTTCAAACCCCTCATTTCACAGATGAAAAACCCAAGGCCTAGAAAGGTTAAGTGACTCGCCCAAGGTCGTACCTTGTTAATGATGGGCTAGAAGAACAACTCTGGTTGGAACTGCTTTGCATTTGTGCCCCTGAGCCCTGTAGAGGCAGCCAGGCAGAAAACTAGACTCGAGGGCTGAACTTCTGCTTGGAAGTCAGGCTGTAGGAGCAGGCATACAACTGAAGATAGGAGGAGCCAAGGAGATGTCAGCGGCCTGGGCCAGCCTCTCTGAGCCCGAGAAAGGGGCCAAGGAACACTCAGGACTGGGGCTTGCTTCCCCAGTGCCACCAGAGGCAAGTCCCTTGAAAGAGCTGTCCTCTGAAGGGGAGCTGCAACATTTTAAGAGACACAGGAGGCACGGGGCTGGGGGGGGGGGGGACCTGCCATGAGCTGCCCTCTAGAGGAAGTTGAGATAGTAACAGAGAAACTGCTTAGCCCCTAAAAATGGGCACATGATGACAGAAACTGAAGGGGTTAGACACTGAGGCTGTGAAAACAGTACTTTTTGGAGATCGTACGTCTCCTTTTGCCCCCACACATCCCCAACCCCATCCCAGTAATCTCAATATGGGTCATCTTTAAAACAGAATGAATTAACATCTCCTTTTTTTTTTTTTCTGCTTGGTATTATTTGAAGGGCGAAAGTAGAGATGTTGGGCTTTAATTATAGACACCATTAAGAAACACATATAAATTCCCAGGAGGCAAAATTATAAGGCTGGGTGGGGCTGGGAGAGTCAGAAACTCTGAGTGGGAGCTTTAGCTCATTGCAGAAGTGCTTAAAAGATAATCTGCCTTTTGGATTCCCAGACACAAATGTATCATTCAAGGAAGGAAGATGACATATATTGCCTTCTGTATCACTTTTAGCCAGTAGAGCTAGATAACCCCTTCAGAACTAGACAAAGTTTAGTCCTGCCTCTAAAAAATATACGCAATCTTTCAACTATTATGTCTGTTAAGCTTTATGTGAGCTAAAAGGAAGCTGTCATTGTCAGGTGCTGTCAAGTCCATTTCGGCGCATGGCAACCCCACGTGACAGAGTAGAACTGCCGCATAGAACTTTCTAGGCTGTAATCTTCACAACAGCATATTGCCAGGTCTTTATTCCATGGGCCCACTGGTTGGTTTAAACCATCAAACTTTCAGTTAGGAGCCAAGTGCTTTACCGTTTCACCAGCAGGGCTCCATAAAGGAAACGAAAAAGGGGGCAGAGGGAGTTACATATTTTCAAACTGGGACCCATGCTGGCTTTTATTCTTTTTTCTGTAGGCAGAGGGGGAATAAACATCAACTGGAGAAGAAGAGGGATAAAGTAACAAGATTTTCTCTGTACTGAAGACATGGGGGCTCAGTAACCTTGTTAGCCCTGAATGTGACAATTAAAAGTCAGTAATGTTGGAGGATACCAGTTGGATAGCAATAAGTGTGAGCAAGACAGATAGAGTCTCCACTGGAAAAAGAGGGCAGGTAATGAGGAAGAAAGAGGAGGAGGAGAATGGAAAGAATGCTGTGTGATCAAGTGAGGGTATAATACCACTAAGAACTCATCCAGGGGACCCTGCACTGCCTATACTCTCTAAATCATCATTGTATTGATCAGTGTGCTGGGAACTCCATGAATTTTTTCCTAGCAATTATCATTTATCCTAAAGTTTACACAATTTTTTTAAAGCAGAAGCCATGGATATTATATGGTGAGTAACTACAATAAGTTAGTCTTCTGTAAATAAGTACACTTGATGTTGGGAGGAAAAGTGAGGTTCGTTTATTCTTCTTCCCAATCTTGAGTGAAATAACACAGAGCAGGATGTATGATTCTGTAAAGAAACCTAAACAACCTGAAAGGGTCAACATATTCCATACAGGTGAGAGTTGACTGGTAGGACCAGTTTAGATGGGGAAAAAAGAGGGATTATTTATCCCAGCCACTAAGCAGATGCCTTCTGGTTAATATTTAATGTATTCCATGTGATATTCACTATCTTGATTAGAAATGAAACATTATACACCGTTTTACCAATAAGCATGTTGAGGTGTTACAATGTGTCAGCCTACTACACTTCATGCTGTTCATACACTACATGTATTAGTTAAGGTACAGGCTAAGCTGCTGTAACAAATGGACCCCAGAATACAGTGGTTTAAACAAGACAGAAGTGTGCTTCTTCCTCATGTTAGGGTCCATAGCTAGGGTGGAAATCCCAGGCAGGTAGGTAGCTCTGCTCTGCAAGGTCATTCAGAGCTCCAGGTTCCTCCTAGTGTACTGCTCTGCGATCACTGATTCACTACCATCAATCTACTTTCTTGCACATAGGAAGGGGGAATAGAGGAAGGGGAGGGCAGGTAGCTTCCTTTTATAAATTTCAGATAATTTAAACATGATTTAAATCGTATTAGACAGAACTCTAATGTGATGGTGCTATCTAACTCTAAGGGAGGCTGGGAAATGTAGCCTATAGCTGGATGGCCAAATGGTAGGCCAAAACTCAAGTTGTTCTGTTATTAAAAAGAGAGAAGAGGGGAGTAGATGTTGGAAGGCAATTAGAAATCTCTGTCGTTGTACCTCATTTAACGCTTTCAACAATTCTGTATTGTAATACTTGTTTTTATGAACAACAAATCTGAGGCTGTCGGGTTGGCAACCAATGTCACAAAGCAATTTGTGTATTAACTGTTTAATGAGAAACCTATTGCTATGTAAACTTTCACCTAAATCACAATTAAAAAAAAAAAAAATCTTACGGATCTCAAAAAAAAATCTGAGGCTGCCATAATTTGCCCAAGCACACGCAGCAGGAAGTGGCTGAGGTAGAATTCAAATGCAGGACCATCTGCCTCAAAACCCACCTCCTTTCTACTACACCATGAACCACGAGCCCAATTAACCTTCTCCAATAGGGAGGGCATGCAGCGAGGACTGGAACGCATGCCATGTGGCCTTTTTCTTAAAGCCAATGTCCTTGAAAGAAAATAACACCAACAAAAAGATTTTTATAAGAAAAAGAATGTTAGAAACTTCTTTTAGAAAATAAAAATTTGAGGGGAGAGGGAAATTGCAAGGAATTTATTAAAATACCACTATAAAAGACACTTGAAAGAATGGATTTTTCCTACCGCTATAAAGCAATCTATTTTGGTGGTGTTGATCATGAATTGTACTGATAAGAAAGAAAAGGGCTCATATGGAAAGACTTTCTTATTATTGAATTCCCTCAATAAACTGTCACAGGACAATCTAAAACAGCAATGGGTCTGGTTTGGTAGAGTTGGTGTGATGTACTCACACGTATATATATCTTTATAAAATAGCATCACTGCATCCTACTAATCTTAGATTCCTAAACACCTGAATGCATCTCTGTCATGAGATAAATGCTCAGACAATAAAAATTTACAGTCCCATACGTTTATTAAATTTGCGTAAGCACTCTCAAGACAGGAAGGCTGTGCTTGGGGTGAGTTTTTTTCCTTTTCATTTCCCTCATATCGAGAGATCTGTTTTATAATGTACAGCTAGCTCTCTGGTAAATCTCCATTCTTTTCAACCTGACAGACTGTTTGTCAGTTGAACTCCCCTTGTCATGTATCCTACCACTGCCAACTCACGCACGGAGACCTTCACTTTTACTGCTACCACTTGCACCCTATGCAACCTTTGTCATTGATCACTGATCCGATCCAGTGCCCACATGTTCTTCAAGTGCCTACACAAGTAATGAGGTACTTGTGGTGTAAAATTAAACTGTCAACTGTCAGCGATTGATAACCACAGTGAGAGCTGACCTAGAACACCTGCACCACTGGCCAAGGCAGGTGTGACATGTTTGATCGCTGAGGCCTGCTAGTCACTCTGGCCCAGTGCTGTCCCTCCCTGGACTTTTCTTGCATTTCAGCCTCTCGGCTTTCCTGTGGACCACAATGAACATCTCCAGGTTGGAGAAACCACTTTCACTACCAATTCAGGCAATTGGTCAGGGCCGCCCCGGAAGCAGTTCTCAAGTCTCGGCAGGTGGGTTTCCAAGTAATACAGCCTTGAGATTTTCCAAGATGGCATCTGGAGTGGGCCTGATGTTTTCTCTCACACGTTCCCCAGGTCCCCTCTTAAACTTGGTTTTGGTGGCAGGCTTCACAGGCATCACCGCCCCTCAAATGGTGTTTACTGGCATGTGCCAGTGCCTGGCAGAAGGACCTTCCCTTCGGGGCAAACACACCGCAGTTAAGAGTCTGGTGGAAGAAGGAAGTAGCCCTAATGTAACTGCCTTATGGCTCTGAACATTTGCTTGAAGGCTTTTAAGCTTAAACTGGCTCACATTCTGTTAAAGCCCCATAAATGCAAGCTTTTCTTACTTATAGGTGATGGAACAACCAGCACAAAGGAAGAAAACATGTTCTGCTCTTACTATAATTCTTTCTAGCCAGAGTTGTGGCATAGCATTCAAACTTAGAGTTTTTATTCAAGACTTTTATTATTTAAATATGAGGGATATATACGTAAGGTTTTTTTTTTAACCTTAAGCAAAAATGTACTTAAAGACCTAAACTACCCTTTGTGAAAAGTCTGAGAAGTGTGATGGGCTTCCTATCCCATTCTGCCATCCCACCCCCACCAAACAGTTGCACCATATTAAGTTCATGTGATGCGAAGATACAAATCTATTAACTTTCTGCTGACCTTATCGACACGGGAGTCTCTGCAGACATCACAAAAGCCACAGCTCTTCTGACTTTTACATTCAGAGACTCACGCTCCAAAGTCCCAAACCAAACGTAAAATCTTCACGATGAGTGAGATCCTGACACCAGTTCAGAGTCAGGGCTTGCTGGCTTGCAGTCCATGGAGGTTCCTTTGGGACAGGGAGGCTGGGCCTTTCCTTTGCATTTGACTTGACGGTTTTGGTTTTGTTTTGTTTTGTTTTTTTGCCATATGCTACTGAGGGCTCTGAATCAAAACTATTTCACAAGGACCATATGTTATGAGAAATGCATAACGGAAAGTAAATGGCAAGAAGTTGCCCCATATCACTGGGTGATGTATTACAAACATAATTAAATCTGAGTAATGTACAGTGTTATTTCAGTTAATCATTTCTTTTTGCAATTTAAGCAAGTAAAACACAGCCGAATTTCCAAATTACATACCAAACTCCAGATAAGCTAAAAGCGAATTGGTGGGAGCGGAAAAAGTCAAGGCCTGTACAACATTTAAGATTCTTTAAAAAATCTTGGTAACTTTGAGGTATGCTGGTAGGAATGTGACAAATTACAGTCCATGTAAATAGGAGGTTTAAAATACTATGCATTCCCATTTTGAATCACCAGTGAATTCAGACCATTCCCAATTGGCAAACAAACAGCAAGCAAATGATCATTTATCTGTTGGTTGGCTGGAACTCAGGACATGTTTTCACACAGAAATTATCAATAGCTGTTAGGTTCCCAGGCTAGCCAATGAAAACCTATTTAGCCAAATTGTTTCTGAAATTTGGTATTTCCACTTTACCTTTTTAACATTACTTGGAGGTAGAATGGAGAATGTATTCCAAACTCAATTCAATTCAATACATTTATTCTATGCCTACTATGTCTTACCAGAATGGACTGGCTACTATCATTCCCCAAGGTATATCCAATCTCTTCCCTTCCCAAATGCCCCCCAGCTAGAAGAAAGCATTCTCTCTTCTGAACCCTCAGCACAATTTATCTGTACTCTTTTAACCACCTTCTATTTTTACCTGAACTACAGGTATCTGTGCACTAGTCTTAGCCACTCCACTACTAATTTTTGTATTTCCCACATCCTAGCTCCAAGTTCTGCATTTGGCAAGTTCTCATTACATATACAGTAAATGGCTGATTGAGTGAATAAAAAATACAATCTACTAGGGTTGCCAAATTTTTTTTTTTCTCTCACTCAGTGGTACTGGGAATTATAAGGTTTGATTGACCGGGAAAAGGGGGAATAAAATAATGATGAAGATAATAGGAAATATTTATTGTGTGTGTACAGTGTGGCACCAGCCTAAGAACTTTATAAGTATTGACTAATTTAAAACTTTACAAGTACCTCACAACAACCCTGGGGGTGGATAATATGGATATCCCCATTTTACAGATGGGTATACTGAACAGAGAAACATTAAGTAATTGGCCCAAGCTCACACAAATAGTAAGTATAATAAATATTTATGGACACCAGAAACTTATTTTCTGTGCATACGTGTTTAAGAAGGGATATCTCTGTACATTTCTCCTTAATACTAAGGGTCTTTCTGTCTTTCTGATCTGTACTAGAGAAGAGAGTTCTCAGGTAAAACAGTCCACAGTTATTTTAGGTTCTCATAGAAAGCCTGAATATAAGCTTTGTGAGAGCAGGGATCTTGTCAGTCTTGTTCACAGTGATATCCCTAGCCCCTAGAACAGTTTTGACACAAAGCAGGTGTGCAACAGATGTTTGCTAAATGAACGGGCAAGTGAGTCTGTCTTGGAGCAAGAGTAGGGCCAAGGTTGGGACTCTGGATTCAAGTTTCCCCAGAGGGTTTTGGGGTTTACTTGTAGGCAAGAGCTTCCCAAATTTGCCTGATGATAACAATCACCAAAAACCCTTGTTAAAAATCCCCTTTCCCTGGAGATTCTGAGTCAGCAACCTGCAGAGGGGCCCAGGAATCTGTTGTTGCTGATGTTAACTACTGCTGTGCTTTTGGACAGATGCTTCAGGTGGCTCTACCTTTGGACTTTACCTACCTAAAGGGTATCATTCTGTCTCTTGGGATGCCTCATCCATGGCAGTTACAGACATTCGCAAATTCCCCAAGAGTGACAGACAATTTCAGGACACTGCCACCATCTCTTCCAGAGAACCTACGTGTTAGGTGGGCTAGATTGCAATCCCTGATGGGGTCTTGCACTTCTGCCGAAGCTAAATTCTCTACGGGGACCCTGCCCATCTAACCCATGCCTAGGAATCTTCCATTAGCATATTACTTCCCCCACTCCTGCCCTTTCTAGGTTGCTTGATCAATGTCTGCTGAATGAATGATGGAGCAAATCTCAACATGAGCAAAATAAGCAAGTCACACAGTTGTGAAAAATGTAAGGGTTTCATAGGCCTCAATTTTGGAGCTGCACATTCAGAAACAAACAATGACAAATACATTAATACAACCTGCATCCATTGTGTTCCTTCTGACTTGAGGAGCATTCTGATAACTACTAATAATCTCTGGGGCCTTGGAATCATTATTTATTTATTTATTTATTTTTAATTATCCTTAGTATATTGGGATAGATACTATGATGTCAAGGTCTAAAGGGTTACTGTAACCTTGCAAATATCTCTCCTTTTCTTTCTCTCCTTCTCCCCTCTCCCACCAATCTAATGAGTTATGCTCAGAAGTCAGTTTTCAAAAACACCAATCTTGGTTGGGAGAAAAGGTAAGTAGCTGGAGAAGATAATGGTCTATGATTCTCCTAGAGTCTAGAATAAGGTTTCTAAACCTCAACACCGTTGAATTGTTGAGCCAGACAATTTTTGGTTGTGGAGAAGCTGTCCTGTGCATTGTAGAATATTGAACAGCATTCCTGGGGAACAGCAGTCATCCCAGTTATCACAACAGAAAACATCTCCAGATATTGACAAATGCCCCTGGGGATCAAAATTGCCCTCAGTTGATAACTACTATCCTAGAATGATTTTTTTTAACCATGCATTTTTTTTAACTGACAGATTGGTTAATAGTTGGCACTTATTTATAAGGATATATTAACTTGTTAAATTCTTTGAACATTAAACAAAAATATGAACATAATTTCCAAAGAAACTATTAGTTCAAGAATATTGTGACTACTCTTTTAGGTGTGAAGTCTGTACACCAGGCAGCAACTGCAATGGATTTTGACATAGCTGTAGATTTTACAAAATATTTCAATTGAGGGAGTGAGCAGGAAGATTAAAATATCTCATTTTTAGCAAAAATATATAAAGTGTAGTACATCAACACCTCAGCAACAAAAAGACAAACAATCCAGTTTAAAAATGGGCAAAGGACATGAACAGACACTTCACCAAAGAAGACATTCTTGTGGCTAACAAACACATGAACACCTGCTCTCAATCATTAGCCATTAAAAAAAAGAGAGGTGCAAATCAAAACTAGAATAAGATACCACCTCACTCCAGCAATAATGGCACTGATCAAAAAACAGAAAACAACAAATGCTGGCAAGGCTGTGGAGAGACTGGAACTTTTATACACCACTGGTGGGAATGTAAAATGGTACAACCACTAAGGAAAGCTGTATGGCGCTTCCTCAAAAAGTCAGAAATACCAACAAAGAGAGCGATGAAGAGGAAATCACCAAATCAATAGAATTTACAATAGCCCCTAAGAAGATAAAATACTTAGAAATAAATCTAACCAGAGACATAAAAGACCTGTACAAAGAAAACTACAAGACACCACAGCAAGAAACCAAGAGAGACCTACATAACTGGAGAAACATACCTTGCCCATGGATGGGAAGACTCAACGTTGTAAAAATGTCTATTCTGCCCAAAGTGATCTATAGATACAATGCAAACCCAATCCAAATACCAGTGACATTTTTTAATGAGATGGAGAAACAAATCACCAACTTCATATGGAAGGGAAAGAGGCCCCAGATAAGTAAAGCATTACTGAAAAAGAAGAACAAAGTGGGAGGCCTTACACTACCTGATTTTAGAACATATTATACCGCCACAGTAGTCAAAACAGCCTGGTACTGGTACAACAACAGATACATAGACCAATGGAACAGAATTGAGAATCCAGACATATATCCATCCACATATGAGCAGCTGATATTTGACAAAGGCCCAAAGTCTGTTAAATGGGGAAAAGACAGTCTCTTTAACAAACATGCTGGCAAAACTGGATATCCATCTGCAAAAAAGTGAAACAAGACCCATACCTCACACCATGCATAAAAACCAACTCAAAATGGATGAAAGACCTAAATATAAAATCTAAAATGATAAAGATCATGGAAGAAAAAACAGGGACAATGCTAGGAGCCCTAATACATAGCATAAACAGTATTCGAAACATTACTGGAACTGTACAAACAGCAAAAGAGAAATTAAACTGAGAGCTCCTAAAAGTCAAACACCTATGTTTATCCAAAGACTTTGCCAAAAGAATAAAAAGATTACCTACAGATTGGGAAAAAATTTTTAGCTATGACATTTCTGATCAATGTCTGATCTCTAAAATCTACATGATATTGCAAGAACTCAACTACAAAAAGACAAATAACTCAATTAAAAAATGGGCCAAGGATATGAACAGGCACTTCACTAAAGAAGACATTCAGTAGCTAACAGACATGAGGAGATGCTCACAATCATTAGCCATTAGAGAAATGCAAATCAAAACTACAATGAGATTCCATCTCACTCCAACGAGGCTGGCATTAATCCAAAAAACACAAAATAATAAATGTTGGAGAGGTTGTGGAGAGACTGGAACACTTACACACTGCTGGTGGAAATGTAAAATGGTACAACCACTTTGGAAATCGATTTGGCTCTTCCTTAAAAAGTTACAAATAGAACTACCATACAATCCAGCAATCTCACTCCCTGGACTACATCCGAGAGAAGTAAGAGCCGTCACACAAACAGATATATGCACACCCATGTTCACTGCAGCACTGTTTACAATAGCAAAAAGATGGAAGCAACCAAGGTGCCCATCAATGGCTGAATGGGTAAATAAATTATTGTATTCACACAATGGAATACTATGCATCGGTAAAGAATGATAAATCTGTGAAACATTTCATAACATGGAGGAATCTGGAAGGCATTATGCTAAGTGAAATTAGTCAGTTGCAAAAGGACAAATATTGTATAAGACCACTATTACAAGAACTCAAAAAAATAGTTTAAATGAGAAGAAAATATTCTTTGATGGTTACAAGAGGTGGGAGGGAGGGAGAAGGGGATTCACTAATTAGACGGTAGGCAAGAACTAATTTAGGTGAAGGGAAGGGCAACACACAATATAGGAGAGGTCAGCACAACTGGATTAAACCAAAAGCAAAGAAGTTTCCTGAATAAACCGAATGCTTTGAAGACCAGAATAGCAGGGGCAGGGGTTTGGGGACCATGGTTTCAGGGAACATCTAGGTCAATTGGCATAATAAAATCTATTAAGAAAACATTCTGCATCCCATTTTGGAGAGTGGCATCTGGGGTCTTAAACACTAGCAAGCGCATCGATTGGTCTCAACCCTACCTGAAGCAAAGGAGAATGAAGAACATCAAAGACACAAGGTAAGTATGAGCCCAAGAGTCAGAATGGGCCACATAAATCAGAGACTACATCAGCCTGAGACCAGAAGAACTAGATGGTGCCCAGCTACAACCGATGACTGCCATGACAGGGAACACAACAGAGAATCCCTGAAGGAGCAGGAGAGCAGTGGAATGCAGACCTCAAATTCTCGTAAAAAAGCCAGGCTTAATGGTCTGACTGAGACTTGAAGGACCCCAGAGGTCAGGGTCTCCAGACCTTCTGTTAGCCCAAGGCTGGAACCCTTCCCAAAGCCAACTCTTCAGACAGGGATTGGACTAGACTATAAGACAGAAAATGATATTGGTGAGGAGTGAGCTTCTTGGATCAAGTAGACACATGAGGCTATGTGTGCAGCTCCTTCCTGGAGGGGAGATGTGAAGGCTGAGGGGGACAGAAGCTGGCTGATTGGACACAGAAATACTGGGTGGAGAGAAGGAGTGTGCTGTCTCATTAGGGAGAGAGCAACTAGGAGTATATAGCAAGGTGTATATAAGGTTTTGTATGAGAGACTGACTTGATTTGTAAACTTTCACTTAAAGCACAAGAAAAATTTTTTTTTTTAAAGCTAGAAATAGAAATACTATATGATCCATCAATCCCACTCCTAAGTATATATCCTGGAGAAATAGGAGCCATAACATGAATAGACATATGCACATCCATGTCCCTTCCAGCATTGTTCACAATAGCAAAAAGATGGAAACAACCTAAATGTCCACCAACAGAAGAATGGATAAACTATGGTACATACACACAATGGAGTACTACACAACAATAAAGTACAACGATGAATCCTCAAAACATCTCACAATGTGGATGAATCTGGAGGACGTTATGCTGAGTGAAATAAGTCAATCACAAAAGGACAAATATTGTATGAGACTACTATTATAAAAAGCCAAGAAAGAAATATTCTCTGATGGTTACTAGGCAGGGGAGGGAAATCACTAACTAGATAGTAGACATGTGTTAACTTATGGGGGAAGTGACCACAATGTGACCAAGGCAAGGGAAAACACTGAGACATACAACCAATGGAAATGGGGAACTCAAGGTGGTAATGGGGAGAGTGCTGACACATTGCGGAGATTGTAACCAACATCATGGAACTATTTGTGTATAAATTATTGAATGGGAAATTAATTTGCTATAAACCTTCACCTAAAGCACAATTTAAAAAAATTAAAAAAACAAGTGTAACACACTTTGTCAACACCTTTGCCCTGGGGTTTTTTTTTTAACTTAAGGTAGTTCCAAAAAAAAAAAAATTTCTTTTTTTTTTTTAGTTCAAGGGTAGTTTTAATCCGTATGTTCCTGGTTCCTATAATTTAAAAATCATCAAAATGCTGTTTTATAAGAGTATCTCATAAGCTTTGATGTCCAAGAAGCCTTGGGGGCCCTTTTTTATGTGCTTATTTTCTTTTGAACCAGGAAATTGTGTTTTGCCAAGAGCAAATGGAACTTGAGCCTCAAAAGCTTTGAGTTCCGTTTGAAATGTAGAACCCACAAATTCTCCCCAAGTTTGTAACCTGACAAAATACATGCTCTCACCTTCCCTCAGACCAAATCTCCCTCAGTTCTATTTTAAAATCACAGTTAGCAAGGTCCTAGAGGCCTAAGGATTATTCCAGGAGAAAAAGTGCTACACCATGAGGCTGAAAAGAAATTCCGACACAATACATTTTGAGTTGGACTCATCACCAAAATTCTACACAAGGCAAGGGAAAATGAGAGAGGTTAAATGGGAAGAAGAGAGAGTAAAGGGGAGAAAGAAATCAACTAAGCAATGTGTTCTCTGATTTTCCCCAGGACCAAACTCAGCAAGCAAGATATGACATCAAAGTTAAATTGTTTACATATTAGATGACCTGTCCATTTTTTTCCTTACCGTTGACTTCCACAGTACAAAAATATTATTCCAGTGGCAAGGATGTAAGCCTTATTCATAACAGGATTTCAACCACATCCTGAGAACGAAGCATCTCTTCAGATAGTGTGCGCTCATTTATATCGAAGGCATGCTGGTTTTATTTGTCAGTGTTAGTTGAGGGGTCACAATATCAGGAAGCAGGAGATGGCTCATCAAAGCGTCTCTGCAAGCTCCCACTACTCATCAATTAGACAGTACCTTGTTTTTAACATCAGGGAGGAAATGCATCTCCCCTGACCCATTGTTAGAAACTTCCTTCTGTCTTTAAGTCTTTGGGAAGGAGCATGAAGGACTCGACTTCTTTTTTCCAATAGGTAATTGTCACTAATTAACGCCTCTGCCGCATACAAGAACGTGGACGTGTGACCTGAGTAATCGGGGCCTGCATCTCTGGCCTTGCAGCAAGGACACTCTAATCTCCTGACACTGCCCATGTGGGCCAGGGTCACAGACACAAGGCTTCCCGCTGGGTTCCTGAGCAGGCCCAGCTCCACATCTTCAAAGCCAGTGAGCAGTGGGGCAGCCTGACATCAAGGAGAATATGGCATTTGGCCAGTGACTGTCTTCTGAGTTGAGGAGGTCTTTTCTCTGAAGGTCTAGAGATCTTTCTGCAGAATCCAAGGCCTATAGTTTTATTCATGACTGGGCCCCTGATCTGTGTCAGGCTCTCTCCCAGGCATTCAGGATAAAATGAATAAAATAGAGTCCCTGCTGGCAAGGAACTAGAACTAGGTTCAAGCTCAACCTCTTGTTAAAATATCCTTTTAAGTATAACTAGAAAGATAATTTTGTTTTCCTTTTTAGATCTCATGGGATTAAAAACAGTGCTTGTGATTTTTCCCATTAATAAAAACTAGTGAGCTCATATATCTATGAATTCATCTTATTCCTCCCTAAGACCCTTCATTCATGTTTCTTCTCTCTATCTCATTTCCCACACATATATAAACTAAAGCATGAGAATTTCTGATGAGCACGAGGCTCACAACGATCCCAGGAGATAGATGATAGATAGATACGAGATAGATAGATGATAGAGAGAGATAGATACATAGATACATAGATCCCATACCTTTAACCAAACTCATTGCCATCGAGTCGATTCTGACTCATATAAACCCTATAGCACAAAGTAGAGCTACCCCATAGAGCTTCCAAGGAGCACCTGGTAGATCTGAACTGCGATCCTTTTTGGTTAGCAGCCGTAGCACTTAACCACTACGCCACCAGGGTTTCCACCTTTAACCAAGTACTAGGTTATTAAGGAGGCCTATTCAATATTCTCCCTTCAGTTAAACAGTTTTATGTTTTGTCTTCTAGTAGTAGATCTTTCTCCAAAATCAAGGCTAGGAACTACCCTTGTGCATATATGTATATATACACCACTGATTTAATTTCAAATCAATAAAAAAGATATAAACAAATGCCCAATATTAAAAATAAATGAATAAATAAGGGACCTCTGAACTTTAAACTGGATCAACAAAAGGACTGGGGCTCATTTTGTAAAATAGTCTTCATACTACAAATGGATTAATTGTTCAAAACCAAAAAAAATTGGTAGACTCCTTTAAATAACTCTTTCCCATGTTCCTTGTCAAATGTCTACACCAATTTGATTTCCATAGTTCAAGAACATATCACTGCTTGAGAAATAAGGTATAGGTTTGTGTTTTGTAATCAAGCAGGCCTAAGTGATGGAAACAAATCTGTGAGCTAATAAGCAGTGAGTTTTTCACACATTTTTTTTTTTTTTTTACTTAGACTAGGGTATGCACCCACATCTGGGAAGGCAGACAGCCCAATACCTACGAGGGCTCTGGAGCTGGGCTGCTAAATTCAAATCCTTCTCCTCCCCTGAGAAGGGCAAATTATTCAACCTCGCTAAGCCTCAGTTTTCTTATCTGTAAAATAGGGTTAATGACACTAGAGGATGAGATGAATTCATATCCCTAAACCGCTTAGAAAGTTTCTGGCCCACAGTAAGCACTATACAAGTATAAAGCACCATATACACGTTTATAAAACTCAGAG
Source organism: Loxodonta africana (assembly GCF_030014295.1). Classification (NCBI taxonomy): domain Eukaryota; kingdom Metazoa; phylum Chordata; class Mammalia; order Proboscidea; family Elephantidae; genus Loxodonta; species Loxodonta africana. The sequence goes on from NC_087364.1 coordinate 46,479,066, forward strand.
GCTCAGCACTCTGCTCCTAACCCAAAGGTCAGTTGTTGGAACCTATCCTCAAGGAGAAAGATGTGGCAGACTGCTTCCGTAAAGATTTAAAAAGATTTACAGCCTTAAAAACCCCATGGGGCAGTTCTACTCTGTCCTACAGTGTCGCTATGAGTAAGAATTGACTCAATGGCAATGGGTTTGGTTTGGGTACACTCAAATAAAGGAAAGGCACACTGAAGGTATGTCAGGAACAGTTGTTAAACTAGCTTAACTTTCTCAATATGCTTTGCATTCACCTAGTTTATGTGTTCCCTATAGGCTATAGTCAGCGGCACAAAAGCTTTGTCTTATTTCTCACAGTATCTCCCACAGGGTCCACGAAAGTGCTTATATATAAAGTGTCCTCAAGAAGTATGGATAAATGAACACATGAATCTGGCTCTTTATTTTGTGGACTGAATTAAAAGTTATTTCTTCTAGCATTTTGAGATTACTTATACGTTAGTGGTAAAATATTTGCTTTTTTAATTTGATTGAGAAATTTATAATGAACTCAGTAAACTTTGTACAGCTTTTCCTACATGTTGAAAATAAGGAAACATCCATAAAATCACCCGCCCCTCCCCCACACACACACCTGCCAACTATCCAAAGAGATGGACTACTTCATATCATACTGATAATCCGGTTGTTTCTGGAAGCTCTACTGATTTCAGGGTTTTTTTTTTTTTTTTAATATAGGGTCACTATGAGTCAGAATCGACTCCATGGCAATGTGGTTCTTTTTTGTTTTTTTTAATATAGGGTCAGAAAGCCTGGTGGTATAGTGGTTAAGTGCTACAGCTGCTAACCAAGAGGTCAGCAGTTCAAACCACCAGGTACTTCTTGGAAACTCTATGGGACAGTTCTGCTCTGTCCTATAGGGTCACTACAAGTCGGAATCGACTTGATGGCAATGGATTTTCTGTTTTTGTTTTTGCTTTTTTTTGGGGGGGGGGGAGGGTAGGAGGGTGCTTAATATGATAACCAGGAGTTCCAGGGTGGTACAAGCAGTTAAGCACTTGACTGCTAACAGAAAGGTTGGTGGTTCGAACACACACAGAAAACATGTTGAAGGAAAGACCTGGTGATCTGCTTCCAAAAAATCGGCCACTGAAAAACCTATGGAATACAGTTCTACTCTGACACACAGAGGGTCACCATCAGTTGAAAAAGACAGCAGCTGGCTTGTTTTTTGTTTATTTTAACCTGACAGCCAGGAGGCATTCCATTGGCATCTTAAACGGTGTTGTTGATTTTTTTTTTTCCCCAATTGCAGCTCAAATGACGAATCCTCCAACGGCTACATTCACTCTATAGAAGTTCTGAGTTAATATTTGCCCTTTAAAATACATACAAGCATTCCTTCTTGGACTAGATACCATCAACTTTAGTTTTATTTCTCTCACATAATATTAATCAAGAGCTAAACAGATAATTTCCTTCTGTCACACAGCAATTCAACTGTGGTGGAACAAAGTGTTATCTTAAGTTTCACAGAGCAATTGTTCAATAATTCCTGTTGGTGGCTTCTCTCCAATTCTCTGAGAATGGCCCAGCCTGCCGGCCCTTGAAGCTGGGAGGGGGTGGGCAGGAGAGAAGGGTTGCTGTCACTCAAAAGCTCAGTGCTGTGGCACACTTGCTGGTTCTCCCTGAGGACCACCTTCTGCTCATGATGCTGACACCCAAAGCAAGCTGTCTGTTTGATGACAATTGCCAGGAAACCTCTAAATCTTGAAAGTGCCCAAAGGGGACTTAAAGGCAGCAAAGCAAAGCTTCGTGTCATCCTGGTTCGGTGAATTAAATTATTGGAAAGTTTGGGGAAGAAGACATAGGGGCTTGGAGAAGAAATTTATTCCTTGAAGCTGAAAAGCGTCCCTAAGATCAGTCCCTTCCCAAGTTCAAAGAATTCAGTTTCAGCAGAAGAAAATATTGTGCCAACCTATGTTACCCACCCCCTGCTAAAAAATCATCTACAAAGCCGTTCTTCAGAGTTGGGGCCGATTAATCTTTTTAAACAGGCTGCCCAAAGAAGAAGGGAAACTCTCAGATACATGTTTTTCTTACCAACTTCCTCACACAGATGAAATACATTTGTTGAGCCTCAGAGGCACAGGCTCACGAGCCCATTCTGATATCAAGACTGCGTTTAACACCAACCAGCCAAAGTCAAGAAATAAATGAATGTAGAATAACTTGAAGTTAATAATCACTTTTATTCCCCAATTCCTTCTAAGGTTTAGAGGCCTGCGACACAACAAAAGGAGAGTTGTCTCTAGTTTTATTTTCTTCCCCCTCCCCCAACCTAGCAACAATTAATCAAACCCAGTATATTTTTTGAAGAGGTGGAGGAGGTTTGAAAGAAGAAAGGGTTTTTCCCCTTCCAAAACACATCCCAACTTTTTAAACTAAAAGTCAAAGATAAACAGGGAAAATGTTAACAGAGGTGGGACATGACTATTTTTAAGTTTTTTATGTCTTTCTGTATTTTAACCTTCTTTTTGACTAAAATGAATTGTTGATGAAGACTCATTAACAACCTGTATTAGGCACATAACGCAACCTTGCTTGTTGAAAGTGAAGAGAGCTTGAAGTACTTACTGATGAAGATCCAAGACCACGGCCGTTAGTATAGATTACGCCTCAACATAAAGGAAACAAAAATCCTCACAACTGGACCAATAAGCAACATCATGATAAACGGAGAAAAGATTCGTTGTCAAGGATTTCATTTTACTTGGATCTACAAGCAACACTCATGGAAGCAGCAGTCAAGAAATCAAAAGATGCGTTGCATTGGGCAAATCTGCTGCAAATAGCTCTTTAAAGTGGTAAAAAGCAAAGATGTCACCTTGAAGACTAAGGTGCGCCTGACCCAGGCCATGGTGTTTACAATCACCTCATATATATATAATGCATGTGAAAGCTGGATAAAGTATAAGGAAGATCAAAGAAGAACTGACGCCTTTGAATTGTGGTATTGGCAAAGAATATTGTATATAACATGGACTGCCAAAAGAACAACAAATCTGTCCTGGGAGAAGTACAACCAGAATGCTCCTTAGAAGCAAGGATGGTGAGACTACATCTGATATACTTTGGACATGTTATCCAGAGGAATCAGTCCCTGGAGAACATCGTGCTTGCTAAAATAGTGGTTCATCGAAAAAGAGGAAGACCCTTAATGAGATGGATTAACACAGTGCTGCAGCAATGGGCTCAAGTATAACAACAATTGTGAGGATGGCGCAGGTCCGGGCAGTGTCACATTCTGTTGTTATGAGTCGGAAACGATTTGACGGCACCTAACAGCAACAAGTATGCAAGCGTGCACACACGATGAGGTTTTTCTTCTTCACCAGACTTCAAGGTTTATACAAATCACTTGTGCATCTTATTAAAGTGTCATTTCTGATTCAGTAGGTTTAGAGTGGGCCTGAGATTCTGCATTTTTAACAGGCTTCCAGGTGATGCCCATGCTTCTGGTCCATGGACCACACTTTGAGTAGCAAGCACTTGGCCTCATCAGATTAAAACCTACACCTGGTGCTTTTTCCTCTGCCATGTCAAATGAAGTTAGTAAGTTTAAGCCCAAAATTTTAGAGTCAACAACCAAAGACAGAGTTAGAGAAAAGCAGAAATAGCTCATAGAACTTGAGCTATAGTGTCATTGGTTTTTCTCTCCTTTGAGCAACTTTGGTCAATAAAGACTTGCTCTTCACCTCAAATTTGCTAGAATCTGGTGGCTGGTGGGAAGACCTGAGCTATGAAGGGAGCCTGTTTCATCCTTAATATGGTTCTAACCTAACAAGCCCTGGCGGCACAACAGTTAAGCACTAGGCTGCTAACTGAAAGGTTGGCAGTTCAAACCCACTCAGTGGCTCTGCCAGAGAAAAACCTGCCGATCTGCTCCTGTAAAGATTACACCCTAAAAAACCCTATGGGACAGTTTTACTCCATCACATGGGATCGCTATGTGTCAACAATCAACTCACTGGTACCTAACAACAACAACCTAAGAATGGGAGGTCCACCTGACATCAGAGTCTGTGATGACCATCTAGAATCATGCAGAGTTTCAGGTCCTGATCTGCTGGACTTGACAAGCCCTGAGTCACTTCTTGGAACTGTCTCCTCATCCCGTATAAGGTGAGTAGATTTTCATTCTTCGTTAGAGCATTGTTCCTGGACCCTCAGCTCCATCGCACTGAGTTCCTTGCAATTTTTCTCCTCCCAGAACCTATTACTCCATGCCTCCCAGTCAAATCCTGGGCTATTTTTTTTTCTTCTTCTTCACTTCCTAAAGCCCCATTATCTTCCTGTTCAGTGCCATTGAATTAGAACATGCTTCCATATCTTTTTTTTTTTTTTTCCATATCTACTATCTTGTTTAGTCTTTGTGTTAGGCTAATGATGTATCATGAATCCCATCTTAGAGATGAAGAAACTGCAGCATAAGAGCAATAAGTGACTTGCCCAAGAAGGCCCGGCAATAGACATAAAGGCCAGTCTGGACCCCCGTTCTCCTCCTCGCCCGACACATCCCATATACATGTGTACACTTCCCTTTATCTTGTTTTTTCCCACCAGCTCTCCAGATCTCAGCTAAAATACTCATTCCTTAGGTAAGGCAGGATGGACAAGGTTGATCATTGGGCAACCGAAGGTAAGACAATGCGGATTTAACAGAGACTGTGAGGCAAGGGGGCAAGAAAGGAGACCAAAGCCCCTCAGTGAGTCACATGGTCTCACGTACCATACTGACACTATGCCAACTGTCAGTCATCTGAAAGAAAAGGGAGTCATTGAAGACATTTAGGCATCACGCTGGACAAAGACAATTGTAGAGACTGCGCGTGGGAAGCTAGAAGTAGAGACAGAGCAAGGAGGAGACCAGATTATATTTCATGGCTGTCCTTTAGCTTTTGATATAATTTTTTAACCTTAACCAGTTACTACTGTTAAGTTTATAAAGTTTATCGAAAATAGAAATTAAGAAAACATAGCTGATAGCGCTGGGTTGTTAAAAACTAATAAACATCCATGTGGCTTATACTCACTGAAATGTAATTGACCTAAAAACATCAGAATAATTCTGGTCCAGCAATATTTGTTTTACATTTGCTTCCCCACTACATGTGTGACATATAGCATAAATCAATTAAATATATATTCAGTGAACATCAGGAACGAAAAATAAATGAACATTTTTTTTCACAGAAGATAATGAAATCCAACACAAACCATATAGTGGGCTCAAGTATTGTATTTAAAAGCCACTGTCTTCTCAAAGGAAAGAGGGTCCTTTCTTCTACTTAGTAACAGTGTTTTGCTAGAGCTGGTAATCTCTCCCCTAATGTCTCCTTCTTGAGGTCAGAGGATCAGCTATAAAAGCCAACCCGGATCCAAGCAAACGAGAGCTACAAGGCTGCTGCAAAATATAGGGGCATTTTCACAGTTAATTTTGCTGCTATTTGTGTCTGAATTTACCGTGGCTTAGAAAAAGTTAATTGAGAGGCTAACACAGCCCTCACACCACAGTCCACCCGCGGTGGCGCATCCCGGTCGAGCTGGATATTTAGTGCCTGATGCGCCGAGAGGCCAAGGAGGGAGCCAGGGGAGGGACTGCTACTGGATGCTGCCCATAAATCACCCGGAGCACTTCACGCAGTTCCACATCTCACAAATAAGGCTGGCTGGAAATGTGTCACCGCTACACAAAAGGAAGGGCAGACCTGGCTGGCTTTGACCTGCCTGGTCCTTCCCCTGCGGTGTGCTCAGCAAACATGGAGGCGTGCCTTCTCCGTTTACCCTCAGACTCTTCTTCCTTCGAGCTCTCTTTCCTCCCTTTCCCCGGGGAGAAGATTGGACATCAGGTGGTTAGTGATTTTAGCAATGGCAGGTCACCACCAACCCTTAATTCCAAAGTCACTTCTCATTTGTTACTTGACCAACACACCCTTGCCCTTTCTGATTCGGCCTCCCCCTAAACCAAAGGCGATAAATCAAGTGTTTCCTTCACCCCCAGCTGTCTAGTGGCTATCGAACAAACGTTTGGACAGCCCCTATTCTCCCCTTCTGGTCTAAGAATTTTCCTCAGAATATGAAACTCACTTTTATTTAATTATTTATGAAAGCAAACTTGCTTTCCTTTTTTAAACCCACATAATCCTCTAGGGGGTGCTAGTCATAAATGTACAGAGGATGAGAACTATTGGACTCAAAGGCTAAAGTGAAAAACAGCACCCTGGGGTCCCCCTGAGGAACCAGCCCTTCATGTTCTAAGACAGTCATCAACACGATTCCTGAAAACAATAGCTGCTTCTTGTTTAAAATGGAACTGCACCTGCTAGAATAACGTGTCAACAAACAATTGCCTTGTTTTTCATATTAGCCATCCAGGCTGAAGCAATGGGACTTCCTGAAGTGAATACTGGAAGACTTATTCTTAGAAGGGGACAGAATTCTCATTTTACCACAAGGCTCAGAGGGCCAGAGTGATGGTCATCTTCCTTCCTTCTTTTGTACTCACCAGTGTTCATCTTATTTCGTTTTCAACACGTTTATTTCTATTGCAACCCTCTGGCTTCCAACACCCATAGGGCCATATTTGGCAAATAAACTCATTCTGGCTTCTTATCTGTGAATGACAAAGGCCTTTAATTGTTGTTCCACCATTTCAAACAGTTCTCAGAAGAGTCCTCCCTCCTCTATTGAAAGAATTTGGATAAAGCCTAATAAAAAATTCTTTGCCAAATGTTCAATCATTGCTAAATCCTTTAGCTCTTTGATAGTCATCTGCTTATGATATCGGCTTCCAGTTTTCCTATCACCAGCTGATGCTTGTCTACTGATTGAGTTGGGACACTTTTAAAAGGAGTTATTTTGGTAGACGAAGGTACTTTGTTGTGATTAAAAAGTGTTTTAAGTGATTCAGCCAAGGTTGTCTCCATGGGCTCAGGAAGTAATCCACAACCAAAATAACCTAGTGAGGACAGAATACGAGAGTCTGATAACACCTATTGTTACTTTTATCAAGGTGCAGCCAGGCACCAGGCTCACGGGAGCAAGCAAAGGTCCAGATCTCCAACAAAGTATATTCTAATGCAGCCAGTGCTAGCGATAATTACTCAGCAAGGACTTAAGAGCCAACACAAAAGTGTCTTTGCTTTCTCTTCTGTAAAATGGAAGTAGATAGAAGAGTAAGCACTATGATTTTATGCTATTTTGAAAATGAAAAAGTAACATGAGAAACCGAGAAAGGGTGCAGGGGTCGAAGTCTATATTCAAAGAGCTGTGTGATCTTGAGACAGTCACTTTACCTCTCTGAGCCACAAATTCTTAATCAATAAACTAATGCAGTGGACCAGCAGCTCTCTAAATTCCCCTTCAGCTTAGAAGGTCTAGGATACTTACTCTAGCTCAAGATCCAAACTTGTTTAGGAAATAAAATAGATAGTCTAGTATATCTGATGTTGTTGTTGTTAGGTGCCGTCGAGTTGGTTCTGACTTATAGCAACTCTGTGTACCACAGAACAAAACACTGCCCGGTCCTGCGCCATCCTTAGAACCGTTACTATGCTTGAGCCCATCGTTGGAGCCACTGTGGCAATCCATCTCATTGAGGGTCTTCCTCTTCTCCACTGACCCTGTACTTTTATCAGATAGTACTGAGGAATTTTCCTGTTAATTTAAAGCTTTGCTCTATTTGACATTTCTTAACCCCTTAACTGATAAGTTACTTAACTTCTCAGTGCCTCAATTTCCTCACCTATAGAATGGGCATATTAATAGCATCGACCTCATTGGGTTGTTGTAAGAATTAAATGAGTTAATACATATAAACCTTTAGAACAACACTTGGCAGGTAGTAAATGCTCCACAAACGTTAGCAATCAGTAGTCATAACAGTCATAGTTGTAGAACAGCTGGTTGATTCATTTGGTTATTTCAAAATGTTTTTGAAAAATAAACAGCCTCAAGTAGGAGTTGTTTATTGTATCCTCTTTGAATTGCTGATAAATAGATGCCCAGAACATCTGTAGTACTAGGTCTGAACTGTCACAGTTGGGCACCACCATAACCTGCTGGCATTCAGATAAGAGGCAAAATCCAGAAAAAGAAGAGAAGACCTCCTTAACAGATGAAACACTGACCATCAAATTTAAAAGCTGACAATTTGGGTTTCAAGCAGCCCAAGCCCCCTTTCTCCGTACCAAGTATCATTCTCCATACCAAAACATTTCAACTGTCGCATAGGTTCCAAAACCTCGCCTCCCAAAAGGGGCCTGCACAGCTTCTGCCAAATGTCAATTCATTCTTTAAAGAAAGAATTTGGGCTGAATTCACTCCTGGCCATAAGACTCTATGTGTCTGAGACCCTGCTTACTTGTAGGCCCCAAGCTACAAAGATAATATTTTCAGACTGAGCAAGAGTAGTCAGCTCTGTGCTTGATAACCCTTTAATACATCTTATAGAACATATCAACTTTCACCTATGTGCAAAGATTATATCACCATATCGTTGAGGCATTTTTGTCTGAATGAATAAATTAGCTAAATATCAGTGGGAATTAGTTGATCTGATTAAATAATTATTACTTCTCTTTTATGGAGCTCCTGTTGTGTGCCTGGCACTGCATTGGCACCAGAGTTTCCAAGACAAGACCAAACTCTCATAAAATCAAACCATACTCTAGAGGATGTACAGGTAGTGCAATACAATGGTTAAGAGCACAGGCTCTGGGATCGGACTGCCCAAGTCATAGTTACTAGAAGAAGGAATGGTAGGTAATTCATAATAAGCTTCTACTTTACTCAAAAACTGTCCTTGCACATATATTCTAGTTCAATAATGCTCTGCAATTATAGGATTAAGTAGTAACAAAGAATGATAACTTTCTAGAACTGCAGAATTCTCATTGAAAATTTTCATGGACCCACTCTAGGACTTCAATGATTTACGTAAAATCAAATACCAGCAGCAACCCAGATTCTCCTTCTGTAGAAAATACAGCTTAATGTTTGAAATATTTGTTAAACTATTTTTATTGGAGTGCTTGTAGTTTGTATTTTCTAGGCACACATGTATTGAGTTGTGATAAGATGATTTGGGGCCATTTATAAGTTCATGAAATTTATTTTTCCTATACCTACCCTCTTTGCCCCTTAAAAAGTCATCTAGGGAAAAAAAAAGGCAATTTTTGACATAAAAAATGCTGCATCTCCTAAAACACAAGCGCACACACATTTCCACTGGTCTTTCCTTTAGCGTAAAAAAAAATTATTCCTCAATATATTTCTCACCTCCTTTCTTCAAGCCTTCTCATTCCTTTCCCAGGCTGCTCATTCCAACAATGCCTTTAACTCTGATGGCTCTTATTAAACACGACTACTTAATTACCATCAATCTATTATGCTATGTATTTCACCCTCCACTGGCACATCTGATCCCATTATGTGCCTGACCTTTAATGGTCATCAAATCAAAGTCATTCTGGTCAGTTCAGTCTGGGCCTGACACATGCCTAGGTCACCGAGATGAAGGCTCAGGGGCCTAGCAGACCACGTTACCCTGCCCTTCGCTTAACACCTTTGTCAATAGAATTTCACGACTGGGAAACTGCCAGATTTCTGCCTGGCTTGAACAAACTGCCCTCCTCTTGTAGAAAGCTGAAATAAATAATTATACACATGCTGACCAGCACTGGCTTTTATATAATTGGTGCCTCTCCACCAGCCTGATACACTGCCCTTTTGGATGTTTGTGTTGAAAAATATTTAGTTGGAAAGTGGGGAATTTCTTGGGCAGCTCTCTTCACTGTGCCAAGCACCCGCATTGGCAGAAAGCCCCCTAAAGCTACCCCCAGAAAGGAAACTGAAAGGCAACTTGAGTATCACTACAGCAACACCACCAAGTGGGTGGCCGCCTTCCAATTAAAGGTAAATCCATGGAAGTGTTCTGGGTTCACAGACTTGTGTGCTACCCTCTGACAGGAGTGGCTGCTCGGGGCTGCTCTATCTCAAAGCCGCATACTGAAAAACACTCCCACTCAGCCTAATGAGACAGCCATTTATAATGGAGGCTCTTCCTGACTGTTCAGGTCTGGTCATTGTTATTCACCCATAGACCTTCCCCAGTAAACATGGAACTGTTTTCCCAGACCAAACATGGACCCTCCCGTGAGGTAGCCAGACACACTGTCTGGTGTGCACAAACATTTCGACTTCTGGCTGGACGGCTCAACCTGGCAGTGTCTTCCCCTTGCTTTACTTTACTAATGCATGTGTATTTTTACCAGCCCCTCTGGGAAAACTGCCCTGCTTTATGGCAACTTGTCACTGACAAGGAATTTCTCATCAAGATTGAAATCTCAGACCATCCCCAGAGCTCCCAGCCCTTCTGAGTTTAAGAGCTCAGGGATGAGGAGGCTTGCCCTTGAGCAGGACTGTGGCTTTATGGAGCCGTGCAGTTTTCTTCATGTCTGTGATGAACAAAACCCCGCAAACGGACACCAAAAGGCAATCACAAACCTTTGGCAAGTAACAAATTAATAGTGGAAGCTATTTCTTAGAAAAACAAAGTTTTCACTTAGATCTCTGTTTTCCAGTTGACTGCTCATTACCTTTTGTTTTCCTGTACCTCCTCCAAAAGATACCAGCTCTAAGATGATGGGAGTACATTTCCTTTTTAATATCTTCTTACCACCTAAGTTAGTTATTCTTGGCCGGGTTAAAGCTGTTTTCACAATAGTTTTCTCTTTTCAGCAGGTACTCGGAAGCCTTGTCTATTACGTACTAAATGTATTTAAAAGTCTTAACCAAGGGCCCATAAAGCAACCCAACCATCTAGTAATTGCCTCAGGTGGAGGGTTGGAACAAGCTCAGTTCCCTGAAAAATATGAAGTTTCACTGTGTGAGAAATGGGAACACAGATAATAAATCAGAAAAAAGACTGCAATCCCATTATCATCTTTCATCTGAAAGACTGAAATTCACTGTCTTTCCACAAATCACTTCACTTGCTATTAAATGTCCTCCAAAAGACTCTAAATGTCTTCTAAATTGAAGTTAATTGTTAAGGAAGGATACGCTCAGGTGATCTGTCATTAGACCCAGTAAAAATATTTGGCAATGTGAGCCTCAAGACTCTCAAGGCAATTGACAAGCAATCAAAGGTTATTCTCGTATTAAAAATCAGGGGCCATCGAGTCAATTCCAACTCATGGCAACCACGTGTGTGTCAAAGAAGAACCATGCTCCAGAGAGCTCTCAATGGCTGATTTTTCAGAAGTAGATCGCCAGTCCTTTCTTCCGAGACAACTCTGGGTGGACTCAAACTTCCAAACTTTCAATTTGCAGCTGAGCACATTAACCGTTTACACCACCCAGGGACTCTATTCCCATACCAGGAGGGTTAGTCCGAGGCGTAGAGCCTGAGATAAATACAAACTTCCCATTTCAGACATCAAACTAGTATAGAAATCAACCATCCAAAAATAAAAAAAACACAGCATAAGCTATTATTTGTTATGTAAGTATTCTATAACTTCATTTATCAATTTTTTTTTTAATTCTATAACTTCATTTATCAATTCCCTTTCCAAAAGTATACTGTATTCCTAAGTTTATGTCTGCAAGTGGTTGTTAGGAACAGGCAAAAACATTCCTAACATTTTCCTGAGAATTTTTTCTTGGCTCAAAACTGGAGTATCAGAATTCAGATGAGCATGACCTAGGACTGAAGTGTTTACAGCATTAGTTATATCTTCTCACATTTGTGGTATACCTTAGCTCCCTCCCCCATATATATTTAAATGTTAACATATAATGCTAATACATTAGAAAAAACTTCTTGCTACTGTGTATACGGCATAAATTTCTCTATGTCTGCCCAAGGTAAGCAGACTTTGCCCAATTAATAAAGTAATAATGGGGGTGGCAGGTAAGTGAACACCCTATTGCTTTAAACCTACATTTGCCCTCAGAGTAACTAATGGAGGATTTGGCAAGGCACAGAGTCTTAGAAAATGTCATCTCTATATACCTCTCCCACTCACTCAGTAAAATGGGCCTTGACTGAGCTCATCAGTTCACTGAGCTGAACAAGAAGGCTTTGCGGTGAAAAACAGAGGTTTGCCCAGTGCCGGCCCTCCATACCAGGTTTTCTCTCCCTCATGATTTCAGCAATTGCAAGTTTTAAAGGACTTATCAGTTTTTCTTTTCCTCTACTCTTAAAACACACCTGGTTTCTAGGAACAGCCTTCAGAGTTTTTATCTTTTACCTGATAGTTTCAGAAATGTCAGGGGCCTCAGAGACTGTGGATATCTATTCTCTGCCCCTTAACAATCTCGTGTGAATTTGTCAGGTTTATGTCCTCTCTTTTTCCTCTTTAGTCTTATCCCTGCTTTTCCCATTCCCAGTCTCTCAAATAGTTGGGGCTTTACATTCCTCAGTTCTTAATGTGTCCCCATAAATATTTTGCTCTTGTTAGTACACAGATACACACACACACACATACACACACCCCTACCACAATGCTACATAAGGGTTATGTGAATGTTCAATATGTCACTAAAATTGCTGATGTCGGTCTATATTTGTACCACCTTAAAGGAGGGCCAATCAATTAACCCTTTTAAGTTCTGCTTATAACAAGTTACAGCAGTCAAAAAAGTGATGCACAGCCCTTTAAACAATGCTAATGTATTCTTGTGAAAGGATCCATTGACAGTTTTACGAGACTGGAGTCTAGTGAAAGCAGGTGTACATGGACAAACAAAAATGGCACTGAATTGTGAGGTTTGAAGGGAGACATGAAAGCCACTTTATGTGGTTGGCTGTTGCAGAACCTCTGAGAAATGAGGCAGGAGTGAAAAGCCATCTGCTGCCAAGATACAAGCACAGCTATTAGACTTCACACTATTCACATGGTCATACCTGAAACTGACACGGAGTGCCATTACCTAAAAGCTTAATTAATGCTTTTCCACACTGCCTTAAATACACACTGCCATGAGCCAAGCATAGGAAGGATACTCAGATGGATTCTTACACTGAATTACATGTAAGTTGAATCAAAGATGAAAATGTTATTTTAAAATAAAATATTAAATGGTTGTGACTCATATGAGAAAAAAAAAATAATACCTAAGCATTGCAATTTGAATCTAAGTTGGAATGTAATACTGAAATCCTAATAGATCCTAATGGAAGCATTTTAAGCTAAACTCTTCACAGCAAAATAGATACTTCTTTTTTGGTCCACGCCTCCCTCTTTATTTTTGTTTCCTTTTTTCTTTTAGATTAGCCTTAGTCCTCTCTAACAATAATTTGTGAGATAGACTAATGGCTTTCTCAAACACCCTTTACCATAAAGCATTTATAAACAAGGGCCATGAGAAAATCAGGAGAGAGAGAGGACAAGAATTAATTTACGGTTCTGTGAGGTAGTAGATAAAGCCACGATTTACACTTCAGACATCAGAGGCGGTGTGGTCAGGACCCGGGTAAAGTGACAGGCTTCAAGTTTGCCTGCACAGGCACAAAGTCTGAGCCAGACGACAATTTGAAATGCACCATCTATTTGGCAAGAGCTCAGAAAGCAGCCCTCCATCCCAAAGGGCACCCAAGAGAGAACTTCCAACCCTCCAACCGTGTCTGCTCCAAGGACTGGTTGCCTGACACCTGTAGGCCCCACCATAGAGGCAGCTCTCTGTTTCGGAGGCAGGAATTCCCAGCTTCCTGCTTCTTACTCTAACTGCTGGTTTTACACCTGCCGGGGGGGGGGGGGGAGGGGGAGCCTCAAACATCTTAGCAGCCACATTTGGAAGTAGTTCATTAAAGAAGTTCTAAATGCCTATTTTTTAAAATATTTTTGGAACATTTGGGAGTTTTATAGCACATGAGAGGCCTATAAAAGTAAAGTACTTCACTAACACTACACGGAAGGAAATTTTTCAAATTAATTTTTAGTGTATATTGTTGCTTCTGAGGGTTTTTGTTTAATTTTTAGAGTGTTAGAGGTTACACTCATCATTTTATTAAAATATTCAATTAGATTTAACATTTATGGAACACCCTTCCTTTGCAAGCTACTTGACTAGGGATTCAATGATGAACAATAAGTCTGTGCCCTTGGTAGGAAGCTCACAGTTCGGCAAGACACAAACAGCCACAGCTATCTATATACATTGTCAAGGTACAGCCAAGGCACCAAGGCATCTCAGGGGAGGGAACAATTTATTCCATGGTACAATGGGAACACAGGGTTTATGGTCAAAGCTGATACAGCAAGCTTTCAAAGAAGAGGTGGCAAGTGGGCTTTATAGGATGAATCAAGTTCTCCAGGGGCTCAGGGAGAGGGCACTCGGCCCTGCAAAGGTCCAGAAGCTGGAAAGAACAGGTGCCCTTACAGACCAGACCCTCAACTTTGGGCCCTGCGGAACAGGATGCTGACTGGGGGAATGCACACGTTCACTGTCGGCCATTCCACTTGGACAAGCATCCTCCTGGTAGGCAAAGTGTGGCGTACCAGCATACCCCTCAAGATATACGCAGAAGCAGAGTGAATTTCCACAGCATTTTACTTATCAAAGAACTCAAAGCACTTAATCCATTAAAAAATACCATTTTCTCCCATTCTTTTCCTTGGCACTTCTTGTTTGATTATTTTTTTATTTTTAGGGTTTTTTTTGTTTGTTTGTTTGTTCCCTTGTTTTTTGTTTGTGTTTTTGTAGCTCTCCAGATGATTGGAGAAGGACTAGGAGGAGGAAAAAAAAAAAAAAGAGGAGGTGCAGAAGGAGAAAAAAGAAGGGCGAAAATGGGCTTTGCAAAACTTGTGGTATATTTACACTTACGTGTAACAAATACATGCTTTTTGCATTTTAAAAATGTCTATAAACGCAAGGTTTATGTATTTATGACAGTTATAACACCACACAGACAGTGTGGCTCTAGAGTGGGCCTCAAGTTTAGGGTTGTATGATAGTGTCCTTCAGGCCTCCATGTAGCCCTGTTACAGTGTATATACCCTTGTTTGGAGAAAATCTCAGATTAAATTTGAGGCCCTCATAAATGTAACCCATTGCCATTGCATCAAGTCAATTCCGACTCATAGTGACCCTACAGGACAGAGTAGAACTGCCCCATAGGGCTTCCAAGGAGTGGCTGGTGGATTCAAAACTGCTGACCTTTTGGTTAGCAGTTGTAGCTCTCAACACTGTGCCGCCAGGGATCCCTCATGAATGTAAAAAAAAAAAAAAAGCCAGGGCAAAATGCACCCCCTCCTCAACTCACTCTCCCCCAGCGCTTTCTTGATGTTTATTCAGCTGACACTGAATAAACCAAACCCGTTGCCATCAAGTCGATTCCAACTCACAGCGACCCTATAGGACAGAGTAGAACTGCCCCATACAGTTTCCAAGGAGTGCCTGGTGGATTCGAACTGCCAACCTCTTGGTTAGAAGCTGTAGCTCTTAACCACTACGCCACTAGGGATTCCTGACACTGAATAGTACTCTAATAACTAACAGCTCTACTCCCCAGCCAAGAGCTTGTACTGTCAGAACAGGCTTATAAATATCAGTTGAATACTTGTTCATAAGGATGAGGTTGGAAGGCAATGCGTGTACAAGAACGTGTACTATGTAGGTAGCGCCTTTGGGGAAAGCTGATCTCCCCTCCCAGGCCTCTTGTCCTACGATTCCAAACACACTGTTTCTAAAACTACTGAATGGTTGGGGACAAGCAGCGAGCTTTGCTGCCAGTCACTCTGCCTCCACCACTGCCACTAGGGCCCGTTTCCTGGGCTTTGCTCCCTCTTCAGTTCACTGCCCAGAGTGGAGTCATCGGGAACACACTCCACTGCCTCAGCCACTGCTGGTCCTCTGTGCAGTGCAGGCTGTCCGGCCATCCATCAAAGCAGGGCCTCTGGAGACCAGTAAAATGCCAGCTCCCTCTGCCAGCCCACCTCTACCAGCCCTTCCCATGGAGCCCTGCCAAGGGAAGGTCCTTGCCCGTTCCTCCACTGGCCCTCTGAACAAGTCCCAACCCGACTGGCAGATTGAGTGAGAGTCGCTTGTGACATGCTGCACACAATGAAGAAATCTGCCTTCTCTCCCGGGGAGAGAAAACATACATCAGCTTTCTGTCCTGACCCCTGCGCTGTTTCAAAGTCATGGGCATCCACTATGCTCCTGAGGGCAAAGGAAAGTCAAACGCTAGAAAAATGTGATCTCTGTTAAAACACTAAATTCTTTGCTTATGGCACAGGTACAGAGAATTCTGGATAAGTAGGCTCAGGGATTTGCTGGGGCCCAATGAGTAACTATCCCAGAAAGTCACCTGGATTTGCCCATGGGGTGATGTGATTTGGGGCATTTTTCCTGAACCCCAACAAGTAATGGGGAGTGAGAACCTAGTATTCTGAATTCTCCCCCAAAATTTATCATCATGAGACTTTGTCCAACCTGCAAGAGGGAAGCCTTCAATGCCATGTGGGGATACAACCCAAAGCCAGTGCCCAGAAGCATATTTATGTCCCCCTTAGTCAACTTCTTGGGTCTGGCTGCATTTAGCTCTACAGTGTGGTGCACACTGAGGCTGCAGAAGAATCCATCCCCAAGCTTGGAGTCAGCGCCCTGGGTTCAAATCCCAGCCTTGCCTCTTGAGGTTTTTAATTGCTTTCACATACATGCAGCCAGTATTTCCCAACCTTCACTCATCCCTATACCTCCTTCACATTTACCTGCGTATCACCTGTGTAACAGTCACTTAAGGGACTTCATCAAGCCCTCACTCTTTACCCTTAAATTCATTTAATTCTGTGGCCAGACTAAGCCTGTCTTTTTGCTAACTGAAGAAATAAGTACATATTAAATAGGTGTTAAAGATTAGCACCAAATTGCATATCTTCTTGCAGTTATTACAACCAAACAAGAGTTTAAAAGGAAATGATCCCACACTATTGAGTGCTCAACCTGTGAACCACCGAATTCACCCCACACTCCATTCTAGACCACACCCTACACTTCAGGAAACCCCACTCTAATGATACAGAAATATAAGGCTAAGTTTGTCAGGGGTTCTTTTGTGGTTTTTGTTTGGATTGGTTTTCATTTTTCCCATTTCAGGGGGACCAAGAGCATTTGGACACTTTCTATCATCCACTAAGGGCCATTTCCAAAGTTGCTTGAGGTGGGGACCGCATCTGAACTAGCACTGGGCTTGTACGCAGGTGAGCACACAGACACAGCTTAAACTGAGAGCAAGTGAATGCCACTGGCTACCATTTTTCTGACTTAGTACTTCCCTTTCTGGTGACTAAATATTCAAAACAAAGCTATATGAAAACCTTTCAGAGCTCAAATGAGAAAGATTCATTCAAAATATGTGCTAAAAGAGTCAATGACACTGTCTTGCACGCAAAAAATATTCCATTCCCTCACTAGGCAGCTTACACTCACCAGTCAGGCAATCCTTCTGAGAACAAATTATACTCATAGTCCCATTTTACACACGGGATAACTTAAACTTCAAAGAAGATGGTCACCCAAACATGGACCATCATTTTAAGATTAAAAATCTAAACTTACAGCTCCGTTTCACAGATGAGTTAACTCAAAGTCCAAAGAGTGAAGACGGTTGCCCAAGATCATATACAAGGGGTGATGATTTTAAACTCTGAACTCTCCAGGCTTTGCTTTTGAGTCAAACAGTGGGCTAGCTGGCATCACAGCTCTCACGTGCAAGCACCAGAAGAAGTGTTTTACTTGCCAATATTACCATTAAATATTATGCCCTTCACACACGTCATGAAATTCATGGCAACCTGTCTTAGTCATCTAGTACTGCTAGAACAGAAATACCACAAGTGGATGGCTTGAACAAAGTCCAGTGGCTAGAAGCCCCAATTCAGGGCGCCGGCTTCCAGGGAAAGGCCTTCTCTCTCTGCCAGCTCTGGAGGAAGGTCCTTGTGATGCATCAGTCTTCCCTTGGTCTGGGAGCATCTCAGCACAGGAACCTCAGGTCCAAAGGACGTGCTGTGCTCCCAGCACTGTTTTCTTAGTGGTATGAAGTCCCCCTGTCTCTCTGCTCACTTCTCTCTTTTATATCTCAAAAGAGATTGGCTTAAGACACTATCTAATCTTATAAAAAAAAAAAAAAATCTTAGAGATCTCATCAATATAACTGCCACTAATCCATCTCATTACATCACAGTGATAGGATTTATAACACATAGGACAATTACATCAGATTACAAAATGGTAGACAATCATACAATACTAGGAATCACGGCCTAGCCAAGTTGGCAGATATCTGGGGGGAACACATTCAATCCATGACACAATCCAACTCAGTTCTCTCATCCCAAAGATCTTTACTTTTATTTGGTTTGGTGTGGTTTTT
Organism: Loxodonta africana; assembly: GCF_030014295.1. Classification (NCBI taxonomy): domain Eukaryota; kingdom Metazoa; phylum Chordata; class Mammalia; order Proboscidea; family Elephantidae; genus Loxodonta; species Loxodonta africana. The sequence goes on from NC_087364.1 coordinate 46,497,496, forward strand.
CTGAGGCCCTATCTGAACAAAGGTTGTAAATCAAAAGAAGAAAGCTCGTATGCACTGTCTGAACATTTTGTAGGATGCTTGTCTGTGTGATGTGTGTCTCTTGGCCCTGGAGTCTCTAACACTAGGGCCATTGTGTTACACAGCAGTGCTGATAAATGCTGTGCACTAAAGGAGAAAAACGATGGACCCATCCTCTGCTTTCTACCCCATGTAGCTTTCTAATCAATCATTTTCCATAACCTGGGGACCGAGAATACATTTAAAGCAACACAGAATTCTGTGAGCATTACCCATTCTCCAAAGACATTTTTTTTTTTTTTTTAATTACAAAACAGGAAGTTCCAAGTCATTGAAATTCACCAGTATATTTGCTCAGAAGTCTTCTGGAACAACAAAACGGTACATGCCTATCTAGGCAAGCATACTATTATAAAAGCAGATGTTTTGCTCACTTCCACTTCAGAGAAACACATTGTCAATTTAGTTAACATCCTCTGGTCCTTTGAACAGGCTTCTCAGGAAGTCAGCAATGATATAACTCAAGCACAATATGATCCTTATGTTCCCATTTATCTCGTAATTGTACATCTTAGTGGAAGATAGATGTGCATGTGTGTGTTAAATGAATTAGAAAGAAGAAACACACCAGTGGTTGGGCTACTCACTACTCTCACTAAAATGACAACCCACAGGAGTCGGACTCAAGGAACAAAATGTGCTTAGGGGCGGGGGCACCATCAGGCCTGGATGATATTTCCGCCAAGGGTTTGGCACTGCCTGTTCTCCACAGCCAAGACAGAATCAATAACCCACGTGCTCTCCCTGCATAGGTAAACCACTGAGAAGATCATCCCCAAAGTAGCCCAACGTCCGGTGTCAGGGGCCTTTTTCCGCCTTTTCCAGGGATCTGATCCCATTGTGTCTGAAATAAAGTGACTGTGTTTTGGACCATCCAACTCAGGAAGAGATGCTAAGGTCAGGGGTCAAGATGAAGGAGCAAAAGGAAAATGGAGAAACAGACAAAGGGAGGGTGAAGGGTCAGAGAAGACACAAGAAGATGAAAAAAGTAAAAGGAAAGAGAGAGGTAAATAGCTGTGGCCCCAGCCAAAAAAGAGTTGAGAAAAGGTGTGGTTGGGTGTCCCCACAACAGACCTGCTGCTAGAGTTAGAGGATTTGCCATGTAGAATGGGGCCTCATGGAATGCTTGAACAGGATCACCAGCCACAAGTACAGAGACAGTAGGAGTTAAGAACACGGAGGCATAGTTCTTCTACAAGGAGAGGAAAATCGCATTATTGACTGGGCTAACTTTATTTAGGTCCTCCCAAAACAAACAGGCCTTAGGCATTAACCTAAATACTCCCGGTTCTCCAGAATTTCAGAACACAAACACACACACACACTTTTGCTGGCAACAAGTTTATTAGCCAATGTTTATAGGATAGGCTTTATCCCTTGTTTGCAGAGCTTTGGAGGTAATGCTCCCAGTAGGTTTTTTTTCAAGCCAATGTGTCCAGTATAGGAGGGTAGCAAATAAGTTTATCAAAGTCACTGTGAAGTCCAGGCCTCTTGCCTTGCAAACCCAGACCTTCTATTTAAATAGCTAAGCTTTACAACTTGAGGAAGTTAACCAAGCCGCCTTGTTAAGGGAAAACAGTGGCAGGGAGAAGGGCCCTGGCTCCAGTCAACCTTTTTCTCTCTGAGACATCCATGCCACCCAAGTAGCACCAGAACTGCAAGGCAGCCAGACATCAGTGGGATTTGAACAAAGGGCCAAAGGGTCTCTTTTTTAAATGTCTGCTTGGGGCCTTGCAAACCCAGAATTTAACCTTATGCTACTGGGGTAATGTTCATTTGGGAGTACTTAAGCTTAAATTACTCTTAAATCACTCCTCTGTGCAGGACACACCCAACTCTTGGCAGTGAACCAAAGACTTGGGATGTACCGCCCAGGACCTACTGTTCAAGCCTGGAACTTGAAAGGCCTCAAAATCTGAAAAGTAAACACCACTTCTTAATCACTGTTTTAAAAATCATCTGCTTCCTCTATCTCCAGCACCTTGTTTTTCTGTTGGGTTGTTCTGAACAGAAGACAAAAGTGAAGTGCTGGTCCTGGATGGGATGTGAGGTCCCCCAGTGCTCTGAGTGCTGTAGGAGGCCTGAAGGAGCATAGAGAAGTGTAGAGCCTCCAGTCCAGCCCATGTGGTGCTCACAACAGCATTGTCCAGGGAGTGGGTAACAGCACAGCATCGGGGCCAGGCTGCCCTACCATTTACAAATGGCGTGACTTTGTGCAAATCACTTAACCTCTGTGTCTCAGTTTTCTCATCTGTAAAACAGGGATAATGACAATGTCTAACCCATAGACTATTGTGAGAATTAAATGAGTTAACAGAGGCAAGAACTTAGAACAGTACCTATTAGTTTCTATTATTATCATTATTATTCCTTAGCTTATAAACCATGAATTACTCCCCATTGCCTATCATGGTAAGTACACACTCCCTGGTGGGGCATTCCAGGTTTGAACCATCTGCCTCCAGGCTACTTTTTCAGTCTCATCCCTCACCGCTACTTGCCATGCACCATATGCTTAAGACAAAGGAGTTGATTCATCATTTCCCAGACATACTGCGCCCAATTCCCCAACTCAGTTCATGAAGTTTTCTCCGCATCCACCCCCTTCCATTTATCAAAAGTGTACCCTTCTTTCAAGACCATTCTCAAATGCCATTAAGTTCTCTCAGCTTGAATTTCCTGCATTGCCTCACATCAGGCTCTTACAGAGTAAGCACTCAACAAGTATTCACCCAATGTGTACAATTCAATCTCCCTCATTTGTTCTGTAATTTCTCATATGACGTGGCTTCCAACCCCTTTATAATTGGTTTCACCCTCTTTTGATATACTCCGGCAATCAGTGTCCTTCAAAAGCAGCAGCCAACATTGAGCACAACGTGCTGGATGTGCTCTGACTAATCCAGAGGATAAAGGGGAAGATCATTTTCATAATTAATTTATTTCTTTATTGCACCCTAATTATCTTGCTAGTTTTTCAGAAGCCACATGATAGTCCTTACTCATATGCAGCTTCTGTTCAACTAAATATCCTTCACTTGAATTTGCTCCCAAATTTTTCCATTATTACACAGGTGGTTTTTATAAGCCTAAATGAACAATTTCACATTTTTTGTCAGCTGAGTGGCACCTTGCAAGTTGCAGAGTTCCAACCTGACAAAATAATTTGGAACATAAGCTCTGTTATCTTTGGTATTGGCTATATCGCCCAGTGAAGTCATCTGAAAAACTTGAGAAGCACTCTGTCTGCGTCATGGATACCAACGTGAAATAATATAGGAACAAGGACAAATTATTGACGCCATCCACTAAAGAGCCTCTCCAGCTTCACAGATCCACAGACTTTTAGATACAGTTATTTCATCACCTGTCTAACTCACGCAGCCCACATTTCATGACCTTATTCAGAAAGATATAATGAAACTTTGTAAAACGCTTTCATAAAGCCAAGGTTTTCAATGTCTATACAATTTCCCTAGTAACAACTTAAAAAAAAAAAAAAAACAGTAAGGAGTTATTTTGCTGTTACAAATACATAGTGACTCTGGTGGTCACCACACTTTTTTCCAATACTTCAAAACAATGTCTATGACATGTCATGGAATTGGCAACCAATGTCACAAAACAGTATGTGTATTAATTGTTTAATGAGAAGCTAGTTTGCTCTGTAAACCTTCATCTAAAGTACAATTTTTAAAAAAAGTCTAGATATATTTTTCATGGAAAAAAGAAAATACAAAAAAGAAGAGACCAATGGTGAAGGCTCACAATTCAGCGATAGGGAGAAACCAAAAAAAAAAAAAAAAAAAATCCACTGCCGTTGAGTCGATTCCAACTCATAGCAACCCCATAGTTTCCAAGGAGCACCTGGCAGATTTGAACTGCCAACCCCTTGGTTAGCAGCTGTAAAACTTAACCACTATGCCACCAGGGTTTCTGATAGAGAGAAGTGCCCAGAAATCCCAACCAGTCTAAGATACTTGCTCTACTGGGTCTGAGGGTGAGATGAGCTCCTTAATATATTGCGGCCACTCCTTAGCACTTTATAACTGCCAAGTGGGAGAGTACACCTCCTGGAACCTTTAGAGTTTCTAAGGTTCTTAATTCCCCTGTTGGCCTCCCAGGTTGTATTAGGTAAGCCACACACAGCCTAGGAAGAGTTAAGATCACCTGGGCTCAGTCTCCTGCTATTTCAGAGATTCCTCAGTCACAACAATTCCAGATTCCTCACTTGGGACTCCCCTACACTGAGAAAGGCATTTCCCCATTCCTGCTATGATCCAGAGTAAACATGGACATCCTCTGAACAGAGCAGTCTTGTGTGACCAGACCTGACCTAGCATTCTAGACTGTGATAGTTAAATAGCCTGTGATAGTTAGTTTCCAAAAAATGGCCTCCCAATGAATCACAGAAGGAGACCTGGTTGCGCAGTGGTTAAAGTGCTCCACTGCTAACCGAAACATCAGCAGTTCAAAACCACCAGCGGCTCTGCAAGAGGAAGAGTGGCAGTCTCCAAGTCAAAATCAACTCAACAGCAGTGGGTTTTGGTTTGATCTGGGAATGAACCACAAGTCCCAGTATTTGTGGCCTTGTGTAGTCCCCTCGCCTTGAATGGTGGCCAGCCTACTTCAAAGTTAGATCATAAAAAGCCTTGTGAAGCTTGGATGTTCCTTCCAGCATTCCAGCCGCTGTGCTGTGAGAAGCCCAGCCACATTGAGAAGCCACCTGCAAGCACTCTAATTGAGAGCCCCAGTTGAACTCTGACTGACAATAGCAGCAGCCATTTAACTGAAGCCATCTTGAAGGACCAGCCCAGTTTCCTAATGACTGCAGCCCCAGGCCACATTTGACTGCAACTACATGAAATGCCAAGCGAGAACTACCCAGCTGAGCCCAGTCAACACCCAGAACCATAAGAAACAATAATAAATTGTTGTTTTAAGCCACTAATATTTTACCATGATAGATAATTGGAATCAAACCCAAGATGGAGGCTGTGGATGCTAGAATCTAGTTTATTCTGGGCCTGGAAATGTCAGAAATGACTCTGGTCTTGTAGCCAAGGTGCTGTGAGTCTCAGATACAGAACTACAGATGATTCCAAACTTTGAAACAAATATCAACAAGAAGAATTTAATTCTCTAGCGGCATGCCTTAGCTCAGACTGTTGGAGAATATCACACAACAGTAAAAATATCACTTAATTTCAAATCCACTCTACTGGGATCTCAATCAAAAATTCAATATACGTGCTCTTGAAGTTCTCAAAGTTCAAAATGATTTCACTCTTTAACTTTTAGGACCTTAATTGTACTGGAGCAACTACTCTTCAAAATTAAAAAAAACAAAAAACAAATGGTTACCACCATGAGCTCATAAAATGTTAAAAATTCCATTTATTCAGCATTATTCCAAGTAGGGTGCAAGGTAATGGGTGTGCAATTGGGGACAAAGGAGACATAACCCCTGCTCCCCTGAAGCTTACAATCCAGTATGTGAGACGGACTCTAAACAAGTAAACAAACAAATGATTACAACTTTGACACAGAGAAGAGTAATAAAGGAGCAATGGCAGGGGTGAAGGAAATTCAGACCAAGGAAAGTCTCTCTGGAGAAGAAACATTTAATCTGACATCTGAAAGATAAGAAAAGGCCCTAAATTACTTCATACAGGTTAAAGGACTTGATAATTAAAACTCTTAGGTAATAGATAAGAGTGAACTGTATCTCTTTTCCTGGCTGGACTATCATTCGGCGTACTTAAATGTCTTCTATGGACATTTGAACCCATTTCTGGAATGTCTTAAAGCTTCCTCCCACCTAACTACTCACCTTCCCCTCACTCTTCTGCTTTTCTTATTCCTCAAGACTCCGCCATTGTGGACTTCATAGCTTAGTTCTCATTTCTGCACACAGCCCTGTTGTGTGACTCTAATGAGCACACTCTTGACTTCATCTCCAGCAGCACTCCTGCACATAACTGGCAGTATCCTCCTCCTGCAACCATGCACTACGACCCTGAGAAAGAGCACCTCACCTCAAGTCTCACCTGAGTCTTGGCCCTCACCTGGTCCTCAAGCGAAAGTGACCTGACTTCTTACAGGTAATCATTTATTTACCAGTTTTATGACATTATTTTTAAGTCGTACATGGACTGTTGATCACATGAGTCTGTCCAATAGGCAATGAAGGGCTCACACATCTGCTTCAACACAAATCAATGCCTGCCTGACATCAAGACCAGGTTTCATGGTGTGGTTGACATGGTTAGTTGCCTCTCCAGCATTCGCTCCATTTCTCTCACTTTGTGCCACATGGGTGGGATTAACATCTGTGGCAGGGACAAATGGCTGACCACCAAAGATTCATGTTCTCTTCCACAGTGTGTAGTGCATGCTCGGAACCAGATGCCCAGCCAAGGACCACATTTCACACTTCTCTTGACCTAGGAGGGGCCATGTGACAATTTCTTACCAATCAAATGTGAACAGAGCAGTGTGTGTCACTTCTGGGCTAAAGTAGTTAAGAAGCGAATGTGTCTTCCCCAAGATCTCTTTCCTTTTTTGCAGTAACCTTGAAAGCCCTATGTTAAAGATGGAGGAACACTAAGATACTAAGAGCTTGGGTCTCTGAATAAAGGTTAACCAATCACTAGGATTAAGAAGCCTCATATTATTTTACGACATGAGTAAAAAGTAAATGTTTATCGCAGTAAGCCAGGGAGAATTGGGGATTTATCTGTTACAGTAGCTAATTTCCCATATAATACAACATCCTTCCAAGCTCAAGAGATGGGTTCTGATTTGGTTCAGGGATGGGCATGTATCCCAGGTCTAAGTCAATCAGTGCATGGTGTTCCTCTAGTCACAGAAATTGCTTCAGAAGCTGACATATTGCCTAAGTCAGTCCAATTAAAGGAAAGGTCTTTTTTTTTTTTTTTTTTTTGCAAAGTCTGGAAGAAAAGAAGCCTTCTCTCTCCTCCTGTATATGAATGAGAAAGCATGCAGTAAAGCATTTTGCAACAGCCTGAGGATGAAAGCAACACACAGAGGAAAGAAGAGCCAAGAACAATATTGAAAATATGGACCCAGAGTGCTGATCAAACTATGCCTGCAGTATAATCTACATTTAGATTTTTCTGTTTCAGAAGCTAATAAGTTCCCTTTATTTTTTAAGCCAATTTGAGTTTGTTTTTCTTTATTTACAACTAATATCCCTCAAGTATACTTGACTATACATGAAACTCTTGTAATCAGTATAGCAAAAATTAATAAAAACCAATTCAAATATTAAACATAATTCAGAGTTTAAAAAAAACCCAGATATTAAGAAACTTTAGATAATTGGTATACTAATAAACCAATTAAACTTCAAAAATATTTAAATCTATATCACTCAGAATAAGCTGGGTTATGGTACAGTAACAAGTGACCCCAAAATCTCAGTGACATAACAAAGGTTTATTTCTTACGTAATGCTCTATGTTCCATTATGGGTCAACTAAGCCTCAGCTCTACCTTTTCTCTGGCCCCAGGCCACTGAAACAGCTTCTATCTGGAACATACCTGCTCTCATGACAGAGAGAAAGGACAAAACACGGTGAACCACATGCTGGATCTTAAAACTTCTGTCTGTTCACAAGTATTGGTCAGAGCAAGGCTGGGGTCACAGGGAGAAGCAGTGGCTATTTGAGAACAATGAAAGTCTACCATAGTACTTAAAGTTTCTGAACCCTAAATTATCTATTAAAGAATAATTAAGACCCTAAAGAATGATGAGGACTCAGCTTTATCATTCATTGTTCCACAGATAAGAATCTGAAAATAAGTTAATCCAAAATTGAAAGAAATCAGGCTGTCAATACATATTGAGAAGTCTTCCCCAAAACATTGTCTTTACTATTCCAAAATGCTGATGATCACTACTGAAACAGTGGCCAGTAGAAGACAGGACCAGAAGAAATAGTGATGCTTTGATGGAAAGTGAGGAGAAACCTACCTACAGGAGTACATCCATCTATCAGCCCTGTGTTCTAATATTTGTACTATTGGGAACTCTCATCTATAACGAGTGATGGTGACAGTATCAGCTTTACATGGGGGGGTTGACTGAAGAGGAAGATTTTACCGAGGATTTCGAAGTGTCAGGCACTGTATAAACGTGATCTCGTTGGTCACGTGGTAGGTGGTGTCTCAGCTCTGTCTTACAACAGTGAAGACGCCCAAGGCCTCAGATCTACTAAGTAACAGACTTGGATTCAGACACGAGTTTCTTTCCCCAAAGCCTATACTTGACACAAGTCAGGACTTGCCAGACGCAGAGAGATGTTGGAAGTCAGCAATGAGGGTCTGGCAGCAGGCACTGCCACCATGAAGTTGCCCTCATGAGGGTGGAACCTGCCCCTCGGATCTGAGCAGGTGGCTGGTTGAGATAAGGCCGGAGGGATGGCTGTAGCAGAATCTACAATCTGATAGCAAGTGACCTCACCAAAATTGTGAGGAGATGGTCCCAAGTTTATCACCCTCCTTTGCCCAATCAATGTATGTCCTGGGAGAGATACAATACTCCTGGGGAGATAAAACTCACCATGGTCTCTTAAAGAGGCCATGAAGCCTTCAGCCACTTAGCTGAAGTCCTAGCGGTGACATTTCAGCCCTCCATGGGCAGGGAGAGGCAGCACTGGGAGGTGGAATTTTTCTCTCACAGGAGTCCTTGCCACCTGTAACACTAAGGGAAAGTGGGACAGGGACAGTAAATGGAAGGAAATCTCTTCAGTGACCAAGAAAGCCTCATTTGGTGAAAAACTCACAGCAGAGCAAAACTAAGGGATCAGGAGGTCAGTTGCTGAGGTCTAAGAGAGTAGGCTGGAGCCACAGTAGGGACAAGAAGCAGGAAAGCACTTAAAGTTATCTCAGGACATGGTCGGCTAGAAGAAAATTAATCACTATTTGCATAGGGCACAAATCTGGGTGAGTCAGCACTTCTGTGTGACTTTAACCCCCATCTAGGCAACTCCTTACTGATAAGGCTGCACCTTCCGATGTCTCTGGCTCCTGTGCAGTGAGGAAATTTGGCACTGTGCACCGAACGTTTCACTACCTGTTTGTTGCCAAGCTTTCATTTCCCCCGCAAATCATTCCACGTGATATATCTATAACCTGTAATTATAGGACATTATCATAGGCATTTTATTCAGAGGAGCGAGAGGACCATGTTGGCTAAATCAGATACCAGTGTGTATGCCATCTTTCAGCTAACCACGCATTTTCCCATGTACTATCTCATTTGAGCCTCATGCCAATTCTGTGAAATAAATATTCTCCCTCCCACTTTATAGGTGAGAAAACTGAGCTTGGGGGCTGTTAAGGATTTGGCCAAGTCTCACAGCAAGTGGCAGAGGCAGAATTTGAACTTGAGTCTTCTAACAATATGACATTGCCCTGGGGAAAGAAATTCCGGGATAAGGGGAAACAATTGTGGGAACTGGCAAAGGAGTGTATCAGAATGAAGAAGGTCCGTATGACAGCTGTAAAATTATTTCAAGGGGAAATGAAGACAAATTGGAATTAAGCTCTCTTTTAATTATACATTTACCAGTGATCTGTCATTGAGAAAGAACTAATACATACAGTATCAATTTTCAGTAAATATAAATGGCAAATAAGGCATTTAATGAATTGCAAATGACAGTGTTTCTAAGAGTAGTTATCAATCACAAGGAAGGGCCTCCCCATTTATTAATCATATATTTCATTTCAGCAAAGAATCTAGCTGAATGGCTTAAAGAGAATATAGAATGGTGCCGATTGTGTCTGGGGAAGGTGGGCAAGAAAAATAAAACTCATGCTTTATCCATTTCAAATGTGAAGGGAAGAGCCATAGAGACAAAGGAGAAGAAAAATGTTTGCAAATGAGAATTTAAAATAGTTGGATAGCTAAGAAAAGCATTACGAAAACTGCAGATTCATCAGCTATAGGGTAGCTTCTTGAGCCAACAATGAAAAAAGTGTAAAGGAAAGACATTTAACCAGAAGAAGTAAGGAGACATTCACGGAAGGGAGGAGAGAAAAAGGCAGACTGCCAGGAGAGAGTCACCATGGTCAGGGAGAGTGTTCAAGGTACTCCAAGTTGCCAGATGATCTAAGAAAGTGAGCCTACCAATGCACACAGTTCCAGATCTTTTCCTTGGCCGGGGTTTTAGTTAAAAAAAAAAAAAAAAAAAGTTTAAATAAATGTACTCTCATCTACCTCATTCTGCCAATCTATCAGGGAAAAAAAAAAATCAATAGGCCTCTTTTGTCAGCTAAGTGGTTTTAATATCATTATAAAGTCTTAATAGTTGTTCTAGATGTGCCAGTCAAGCCACCATGCAAAGGACGTAGGGCTGCACGAAATTATCAGGGGACCATAAACCTAATACCATCTCTCGAAACTATTACAGAAGGCACAGTTCAAGAAAGAAATATCTGCAAACCCAAAACTGAAAAAAAGAGAAAGAACTGCAAAGGAGGGTAAGAAATACCTACGAATGTTATATTCATTGGTCAGTCAAATTTTGCCGGTTTTTTTTTTTTTTTTTCCTAATTTTTAAACTACCGAACTATCTTACTTATTCATACCAGGGTGGGAATATCTCTGCCATGAACTCTGAAGCAAAGCAAATGGCCATTTTTCTGAGGGAACTTAAGGATTCAACTTCTCACTCAAATAACTTTGCGTATTTATGAAGCCGGAGTCTAATTAAATTACATCAGTCATCAATCTGATTTTGCTAAACTTCCTTTTCAGAGAGCTACTAATAGAGATATGTGAATGCCCAATTAGAAATATTTAAATACTGAGTTATTAACACTGTGTTTTCTAAACAAACCCTCTTATAAGCACACCCAGTTTGTGTCTCCTTACACACCATCTTTTTCCTACACACCTACACTTTCCTCCCATGTCCTTGCTTCTACCATCCCATCTCCCACCTCACCATTCCCATAACCCAAATGGTAGAAAAGTGTAAATGAGCGGAGACCAATTTTGTTATTACTAACATTCGTGTCTGCTTTCTCTCAAAATAGAAGTTTCATAAGGGAGAAACAGGTCACATATAAAATTATTCACCAAATAGAAGCTTCGTGAACATTAACTAGGGCACCATGACAACTCTAGGCTGCCCTTGGGCTTCCATCTCCAGTGGGTCCTGAGTATTGGGCCTGTATTTTAAAATACAGCTTCCTATTTTATCTCCATGGCCTTTATAGAGATAGAGAGCTGAAACGATATTTATCACGGTGAAAATGAAATGATTAATTTTCTGTATAGAGAAAAAGATGCCCCTAGAGGTTCCTCAAAAAATAAAACATAGAACTATCATATGACCTAGCAATCCCAAACCTACGTGTACATACTCAAAAGAATTAAAAGCAGGACTCAAACAGAAAAGCGTATGCCAATGTTCATTACAGCATTATTCACAATAGTCAAAAGGTGGAAAAACTTAAATATCCAAAATGTGGTATATCCATACAGTGAAATATTACTCAAACATTAAGAGAAATAAAGTTCTGAAACATGCTACACCATGGATGAACCTTGAAAACATTAAGCTGAGGGAAATAAGTCAGTCACAAAAGGACAATTATTGCATGATCCCACTTATAGGAAATAGGCAAATGAATAGAGAACAAAATCTATTAGGGGTTACCAGGGGTGGGAGGGAGGAGGAAAAGGAGAATCATTTCTTAGGGGCAGTGAATTTCTGTAATGATGGTAGAATAATTTGGAAAGGGATAGTATAATAGTTGCATAACATGATGAATATAATCAATGTCACTGAATTATACCTGCAAAAATTGTTGAATTGGTAAATGTTATATATATATATATTTTTTTTTTTTTTTTTTAAGCACAATAAAAAAAGGAAGAAAAAAAGATGCCCCTCAACTCCCATAAAATAAGTCACAAAACTTCCTCAGATAGCAATGGATGTATGCAGTCTTGTTAGGTGCCATCAAGTCGGTTCTGACTCACAGTGACCCTTAAGTACAACAGAACGAAACACTGCCCAGTCCTGTGCCATCCTCACAACTGTTGCTATGTTTGAGCCCATTGTTGCAGCCACTGCGTCAACATCTTGCTGAGGGTCTTCTTCTTTTTCACTGACCCTCTACTTTACCAAGCATGATGTCCCCCTCCAGGGACTCTTCCCTTCTGATAACACATCCAAAGTATATGAGAAAAAGTCTCGCCATCCTCGCTTCTAAGGAGCATTCTGGCTATACTTCTTCCAAGACAAGTTTGTTCGTTCTTCTGGCAGTCCATGGTATATTTAATATTCTTCACCAACACCATAATATAAAGGCATCAATTCTTCTTCAGTCTTCCTCATTCATCGTCCAGCTTCCACATGCATATGAGGCGATTGAAAACACCATGGCTTGGGTCAGGGGCACCTTAGTCCTCAAAGTGACATCTTTGCTGTGTTCAGACCACTAACTAAGAAATTGGTAAGCCAAGAATCTCTCCCCAGTCCCTCCCCTCTTGTACAGGTGGCCTGGAAAAAGTTACCCTCGTCTTCCTATTTCAAGCCTCTGCTGTAGAATGGAATTACTTTATTTTCTCTAGTTTACCCTATAGCATGCTTCAGAACTCCTCTTACATTGTAGCTAATAGTATGATTTTGAATCCCCGCTCCTGAGGCTAGAAAATTATCTTTTTGGATTCTGTCATTTCATATTTCATATTCCTCTTACACTGGCATTCTAGTAAAAACAAACATTCAAAAGCTCTTATAAAAGCAGGGCCTTAACCTCTCTTTTAAACAATCGAGTCATGAGCCATCTTAGCCCTTTACACCTGATTTGAAAAACATGCTAAAAACTTTAAATGCAAGTGATCGTTTTGAGGGAAAAAACAAAGGTGCAATTAGATGAATCATGATTAAAATAAGCTGCAGAATTGAAATGAAAATCTTCAGAGGATTTGCGCAACACAGTTAATAATTTTAAAACCATAAAACTTTAACTAAAAGAGAAGGAGGGCACCTCAAGTGTCCAGAGACATATACAAGCACACATTTTATAAATACACACTTACGCCTTTTTATTTGCTTAATCTTCCCTTCCAGGAAAGCCATTCTCCTTCCCCACAAATGCACACATATGTCTGTGTTCCTTAACACCAGCCGTTTTGGTGTTCATCCCACCAAACTCAACTAAGCCTCTGGAATCCACTGGGCACAGGGAGCAAATGTGCACTCAGGTGCATCTGAACATACCTGGACTGTCCAACAGCAGCAAACACGTTTATTTAATAAAGTTCCGTGTATATGGAAGTGAGTGACTGATAGCATTGATTAAAACCAGCCAGGCATAAGGGCTGCTGCCATTCAACAGCCAAACTTCCTAAAATATAGCACAATCCCAGCCTGAAAACCTACTCCTTTGCTTTTCAACATTTCTGGGTAGAGACATCCACGTCTTTTTTCTTTTTTTAATGTAATTCATTTTCTGGTTTCCCTGCCTACGTTCTCTAAAGTTCCCAGTGCCCCCTTTGCCTGGAAGGTTTGGCGGAAACACTCAAGTCTGGGATTCTAGAAAGCCAAAAAACAAAAGTAACCAGCAACATTAAAATGCTCTCTCAGAAAGCAGCGGCTGATTCTGTTTTTGTTTGTTTAATTGAAAAAACATTATTGTCTCCTTAGAAATAGCCACAAAATCAAAATGGTCTAGAAGATGTCAGGGCTCCTAGGCTCTCGGAAGGTCACCCACTCTGTGATGAGCTCTCCCATGTATGGTACAGAAAGCAAGTTCATGGAGCTGGGTGCTAAGAGAATATTATCAGCTCCCAGCCCTGTGCCTGTAAGAAGTATATAACCCTGGACGCACCACTAATGGTGGCATTTGGAGCAACTCTGCTCTCTCCCTATTCGCCAGTCAAAATGACCCCTTTCTCCCAGTGTCTTATGTCCAAGACTGCTCCCTATCGCCTGAGCCCTACCCCCAGAGGTTTTGATTTAATCGGTTGGGGGTGGATTCCAGGCATTGTTATTTCTAAGCTGCCCAAGCGACTCTGTACAGCCCTATTTGAAAATCAGTGCATCTTCTCCCAACTTGTCTGCTGCCCTCCCTCCAAAAATAAAACAAAACCAAAGGACTAAATCCAAAAACTCCTTAGCCCTCTCCTTAAATCCCACAGATTATTCAATTATGCAACTAACCAAATACTTTGTTGCAAGGCCTAAGTGATTTGGATATTGAGACAAAGTCAAGGATGGGTGAACAGAACTTGGTTTCAGACAGTCAGAAAGGAAAGACTCAGGAAGCTGTGGCTTGCTTTCCTTGCCTTAAAAACATGCTGGAGACCTTGGGCAAGTTTACAGGCATGGTGCACTGGTCAGAAAGTAAGAATCAGAATCCAGAACCATCCACTCGTAATTTGTAAGATGACGCAATGAGGTATCTCCTAAGTTATTCATTCAGTGAAGATTTGTAGAATTCTCTAAATAAGATTATAAACAGAATGTGGTAAAAAGCCACATTGCAGATGGCTCTGGGGAGAAAATGAAAGACAAAGAGACGACCAACCCCTGTCATACAGAGAAAATTACTGATATAAAATGCAGCAAAATTCCTCTTTACAAAGAGTTGTACGAAACCAGTTCTTTAAATTAAGGTGTCCTCTATCCAAAACCTTATTACCTTTCATGAGCTCTGAAATATTCAGGCAATATAATGTTCTGCTTTTATTTCTGTGTTTAGAGACTGCTTCTCTTGCTGTTAGTTGCTGTTGGACTCAGGGCAACCCCAAGTGTGTCAGAGTAGAACTATGCTCCATAGGGCTTTCAAGGCTGTAACTTTCCAAAAACAGATCTGCAAGCCTGTCTTCTGCGGCGCCTCCGGATGGGTTTGAAATGCCAATCTTTTGGTTAGTGGTCAAGTGCTTAACCATTTGCGCCACCCAGGGATTCCCACTTTTATTTCTCAGTATGAAAAAATAAGGCAATGAACAGTGGAGTCCACAGGTTAAGATCTTGGGCTTTGGTGTAACGCAGATCAAAGATTTGTCTTGGCTCTGCACTTAATCCTGAGAGGCTTGGGGCAAATAACTAACGTCTCCAGCACCCTCAGCTCTAAAACCCAGATAACGATATCCCCCACCACACAGAGGTATGAGAATTAGCTGCAATAATTAATGAACAATCAATAATCTCCATGTTACTATTACTTATTGTTGTTGTTATTATTATCTCGATTTTATAGACGAAGAGACTGAGGCACAGAGAGGCTAAGTAGCTTGTCCACGGCCACACAGCTAGGAAGTGGTAGAGCCAAGGATTCAACATAGATAATCCGGCTCCAAAGTCATTCTTAATTCTTCCCTAGATTTTTAATATTCTATAAATTTCTAAGATTTATGACCATTAATTTTTTTTTTTATTGGGGGAAATTGGCGATTCAGTCGCAGAATTTCCTGTCTTCCATGCAGGAGGCCCAGGTTCCATTCCCAGGCAATGCACCTCATGTACAGCCACCGGTCACCTGTCAGTCGAGGTTTTCTCATTGCTATGACACTAAACAGACTTCAGCAGAGCTCCAGACTGAGACAGAGTAGGAAGAAAGGCCCTCGCAATCCATTTCTGAAAATCAGCCCATGAAAACTCACAATAGTCTGATCCACAACCATTCATGGGGATGGTGCAGAACCAAGCTGTATTT
The DNA here is from genome assembly GCF_030014295.1 of Loxodonta africana. NCBI lineage: Eukaryota > Metazoa > Chordata > Mammalia > Proboscidea > Elephantidae > Loxodonta > Loxodonta africana. The sequence goes on from NC_087364.1 coordinate 46,513,282, forward strand.
CATTCTATTGTGCATGTGGTCATCATGAGTCAAGGGTCAACTCAATGGCAGCTAATAACGACAACGTAACAGTACATTAAAAATCACTCAGCTCTTTACAGCTTACAAAGGCGTATACATACGTCATCTGATTTTAATATTACTACTAGTCTGGAGGAAGCCAAAGCTGAGTAGCAAAGTTGGGCCTCAAACTCCTATCCTCTGACTCCCCAGCCAAGATCATCCACCAGAAAATATGCCCATGGTGCCCAAAATATCCTGAACTTTCGAGATGGTCACACTTGCTAAAAAAATGACAGCCTATCTTCAAGATAGACAGGGTTTAAAATACTGCAGAGAATATTTCCAAAAGTGATTACTAAATGCCAAGTATACATAATGAGATGTTATAGTCAGGCAAATTACACTGAGAGGGGTGGAAGGAAAAAAAAGGTCATGTTCCACTTACACTGGGAGCAATCTACAAGTCCTAGCCAACGCCAAAGACTCACTTGGAAGGTTGACTATGGTGAGCTCATTGTATTAGGTATCAGAGTATTTTCTTTCCTTGAGGATAAAACCTTGATGACTAAGATTACCACCACTCAAGGGCAGAGACAGATATGTGATATACAGATCATGAGACTTTCTGAAAGCCCTAGATGCATAATGCTTTTTGCCTTGACATTTCCCATCCTTTTCTGATCCATCTACCTGACATTTTTAGAAACTAAGATACAATGCTGCTTCATGGGTCAAACAACATCTACACTGGCATGCTGATATTGCAACATTATCAACGTGATGCTGAAATCACTAGCATCTTCTGTATTAAGGTGAGTGGGGAGCTTTGCTCTGGATTTCAAACAAGATCCAGCAGTAACAATGTTGGATGCAGTGATTTCTGTGCCAAGCCTAGTGGCTGGAACATTGGCTTGGGCACATACACACAGCACAGCAAGATAGTTGGCAAAGAGAATTGGAAGAGTGTGCAGTGATTTTTATCCTTTCTGTTTTACCAACAACAAAATCACATGCCAATCTGAGAGACAAGCTGCTCCTCTGACCATACTTCAGTCTTCTGATTGTTGTTGTTGGGTGCCGACGAGTAGATTTCAACTCACAGCTGCCCTGTATGACAGAATAATACTGCCCCATAGGGTTTTCTAAGCTGTAACCTTTATGGAAGCAAATCTCCAGATTTTTCTCCTGCAAAGCCACTGAGTGGGCTCAAACCACAACCACCAACCTTTTGGTTAGCATCCAAGCGCTTAACCACTGCACCACCAGGACTCCTCATCTTCAGGTACCACTGTCTTATACTAAATAAATACTGAGCCTACAACCAAGATGCACCTTTCGAAAGCATGCAAACTTCAGTTTGGGCATTTTGATTAAAGATCAGACAGATACAAGCAGCAAGGAGTTAAAGATACTCTTTTAGATCCTCCAAAAAGAACTTCTTGAACTGTGATGGGAAATGTTGCTCTAACTGCACTAAGTCTAAAATACACTAAAACTGGTGAATGTGCAAAGAGTACTACCCCACAGCAGGCTATAGGGTGTACACCTGAAGGACATTGTACATCTTACTCATTTATTGCAATCAGCACTTCCTTAACCACAGACAAGCATGGTGGGTGAACACTGATACTTTTCAGGAAACATCTAATTGCCCATCTAATATACCAGTCCCCTTCATGCTAGGCACTTGAAGACTCAGTAGACAAATTTAGAAATATGCTTTAAAATGCAAGAAACACATACAAGCTTTTAACTTTCAAATTTGAAAATTTTTTTTTTTTTTTTTTTTTGGAGTTTAGAGGGATGTAGGTTAAAGAACTTTTGCAAGAATAGATACGAAATCTAAATAGACAATAGATAAGTGGTACACAAGACAGTACACAATACTGGGGACGCCAGCACAGCTTGTCCAAGAAAAGGTCATGGAAGCTCCATAGACACATCCAAACTCCCCGTGGGACTGAATTACTGGGCTGAGGGCTGTCGGGACCATGGTCTTGGGAAATATGTAGCTTAACTGGCATAACATAGTTTATTTAAAAAATGTCCTACGTTCTTCTTGGGTGAGTAGCATCCAGGGCTGTAAAACCTTGTGCGTGGCCATCTAAGATACTCCAATGGTCTCAGCCCATATGGAGCAAGGGAAAATGAAGACAACCAAACACACAAGGGAAAGATTAGTGCAAAGGACTAATGGACCACAACTACCACAGCCTCCACCAGACTGAGTCCAACACAACTAGATGGTGTCCAGCTACCATCACCAACTGTTCTGACAGGGATCAAAATAGAGGGTCCCAGACAGACCTAGAGAAAAATGTAGAACAAAATGCTAATTCACAAAAAAAGACCAGACTTATTGGCCTAACAGAGACTGGAGAAACCTCAACAGTATGGCCCCCGGACACCCTTGTAGCTCAGTGCTGAAGTCACTCCTGAGGTTCACACTTCAGCCAAAGATTAGACAGGCCCATAAAACAAAATGAGACTAAATGGGCACAGCACCCCAGGGGCAAGGAGGAGAAGGCAGAGGTGACAGGAAAGCTAGTGATTGGGAACCCAAGGCCAAGAAGGGAGAATGTTGACATGTCATGTGATTGGTAACCAATGTCGCAAAACAATATGTGTACTAATTGTCTAATGAGAAGCTAATTCGTTCTATAAACCTTCATCTAAAGTACTGTATATATATATATACACACACACATATATAAAGGAATAGATGTGAAATGAGGGTGTCCCATTTGTCCCACAGAGCTCTGTGGTTCAACAGGAAAAGGTCCATTACACCCCTGCTCTTATACTTACCCCACTGTACTGAAATCACCTGTTTACATTTCTGTCTCTCTCAATAGTCCATAAGTTCCTCAAAGGCAGGAAACATTTTATTTCTCTTTATATACTCAGTGCACAACACAGCTTCACTTGGACTATTGAATATATGTTCAATAAATATTTATTTAACTGGACTCAATTACGAGTCAAGAAACCTAATATATTTTTCTGATGCTGCCACTAACCCAGTGTTCTCAGACCAAACACAAAACTCTCACTTCTTCCATCTATAAAGGAAGATGCACAAACACCTTTGTCCTGGCTCTTACACAGTGGTACCAGCTAAATATATATATGGCATCTATAAATAAATTCAATGAAACTGAAATAAAATGCAGTGTTTTTGCACATGATCTACTTCTGCTCTGGGATAGAGAATAAGGCAAGTGGATAAGTGCCACACACTTCAAACATTTCATAAACATTCTACAGATTTAGCTTTCTTTTTAGATGTCACCTTCTCAGAGAGGCCTTCTCTGAACACCTTTATAAAATAAGCCACTTGAATACTCTCTAGCAAGTTACTCTGCTTCACTGTATGGTAAAGTAAGTGAAAATGCTTACTGTATACACTTACCTTCTCCTAAAGCTCCACGGGAGCCCTGGTGGAGTAGTAGTTAGGAGCTCGGCAGCTAACCAAAAGGTCAGCAACTCAAACCCACCAGCCTCTCCTTGGAACTCCTATGGGGCAGTTCTACTTTATCCTATAGGGTTGCTGTAAGTCAGGACCGACTTGACAGAACCTAACGACAACAACAAAGCTCCATGAGTGCAGGGATCTTGTCCATTTTGTTCACTGCTGCCTTCGCCTCACCTGTAACCGTAGGCACTCAAACAATACTTGTTGAATGGAAGCTGGGGCCAAGATGGTGGAGTAGTCAGACACTTCCTATGGTCCCTCTTACAACAAACACCCCAAAAAAAAAACAAGTGAATTGATTATATATGACAATCTAGGAGCCCTGAACGTCAAAGGCAACATTGAGGAATTAGACTGAGAGGCAGGGGGACAGAGAGATGGTTCAGAAGCAGCAAAGCATTGAAAGATCTAACCTGGAGGAAACCAGCACCCTACAGGCCAGGATCCGCCAACACCAGTGGTGAGGCAAGCAGTGTCGTCTGGGACGTGTTTTACATATCGGGAGAGACCGAGCAGTGCAGACTCTACTCGCACCTCCAGAATCAGCAGTGGGTCAGAACCGGCTTCAGAGATTTCCATGTCCCCTGGACCAGAAATAGGATGCGTCACGTGCCCTCAGCCATTCTCCTGGTGTAGGTGAGAGCCTGCACTACACACTTGGTGACTGACTACCTAGACACCTGAGATGAACCCATACAAGAAAAATAAATGGACTCCTGGGCTCACCTACTAAGTAACAGCTCTAAACACCTGCTGGCAGGATGTTAGAGCTTCAAAGGCACCAATAGTCAAACTAGCTCACTCAAGCAGCCTATTTGGGCATATCAAAACAAAACAAAAAGCTAGAACACAGTAAACATAAAATAAATAAATGCAATAACTCATGGATGGCTTGGAGACAAAAGTCAATAACAAATCACATAGAGAGGCAGACCATGATGGCTTCGGCAAGCTCCCAAAACAAAGAATCAAGAAATCTTCCAATGAAGCGAACTTTCTGGAATTACCAGAGGTAGAATACAAAAGATTAATACACAGGACTCTTCAGGAGATCAGGCAAAATGCAGAGTAAGGCAAGGACCACACAGACAAAGCAATAGAGGAACTTAAGAAGATCAGAGAAGAGCATAACGATAAATTTAATAGCTTGGAAGAATCCACAGAGAGACAGCAAACAGAAACCCAGAAGATTAAGAATAAAATTTCAGAATTCGACAACTCAATAGAAAATCTTAGGAGCAGAAATGAGACAACAGAAGTCCGAATTAGTGACATTGAAGATAAAGTGCTTGACACCAACTTAATTTGAGGAAAAATTAGATAAAAGAATTTTAAAAAATGAAGAAACCTTAAGAACTATCTGGGACTTATCTACGAGTGACTGGAGTACCAGAATGGGGGGTGGGAGGTAGCATAAAATACAGAGAGAATTGTTCAAGATTCATTGGCAGAAATCTTCCCTGAAATCATGAAAGAGGAGAAGATATCTATCCAAGATGCTCATCAAACCCCACACAAGGTAGATCCAAAAGAAAGTCACCAAGATAAATTATAATCAAACTTGCCAAAACCAAACATAAACACAGAATTTTAAGATTGGCTAGGGATAAACGAAAAGTCATCTACAGAGGGGAGTGAATAAGACTAAGCTCAGACTAGTCAGCAAGAAGGCAATGGGATAACGTATATAAAGCCTTGAAGGAAAAAAATTGCCAGCCAAGAATTATATATCCAGCAAAACTGTCTCTCAAATATGATGGTGAAATTAGGACATTTCCAGACAAACAGAAGTTTAGGGAATTTGGAAAAACCAAACCAAAATTACAAGAAATACTAAAGGGTGTCCCCCAGGTAGAAAAAAAAATAATATCAGATAACAACTCAACACTAGAACACAGGATACAACAACCAGATATCAACCCAGATAGATATCACAAAAATAAATCCAAGCTAAAACACTCAAAACAGGGAAACAGAGGCATCATTATGCAAAAGATGACAACATTAAAACAAAAAAGAGGGACTAAAAAATGAAGCCGCAGATCTTTCATATGGGGAAGAAGTCACGGTGATATAAAGAAATAAAAGATTGGTTTAAACTTAGAAAAATAGAGGTAAATATTAAGGTAACCACAAAGGAAACTAACAATCTTACACGTCAAAATAAAAAACAAGAAAAACACAAAGGTTCAGCAAATACAAAATCAACAACAATGAAAAAGAGGAAAAAACAATACATGAAGAAAAACGACTTAGTACAGAAATTTAAGAGAAACAAAGAAACTGAAAACAACACACACACACACACACAAAAAGACATCAAAATGACAGCACTAAGCTCCTATCTATCAATAATTACACTGAACGTAAATCGACTAAATATACCAATAAAGAGACAGAGAATGGCAGAATGGATTTAAAAAAACACAATCCATCTATATGCTGCCTACATGAGACACACCTTAGACGTAAAGACACAAACTAAAACTCAAAGGATGGAAAAAAATATATCAAGCCAAAAACAATCAAAACAGAGCAAGAGTGGCAATATTAATTTCTGACAAAATAGACTTTAAAATAAAATCCACCACAAAGGATAAGGAAGGACACTACATGATGATTAAACAGTCAATACACCAGGAGGACATAACCACAATAAATATTTACACACCCAATAACAGGGCTCTAAAATACATAAAACGAACTCTAACAGCATTGAAAAGAGAGATAGACAGCTCCACAATAATAGTGGGAGACTTCAACACACCACTTTCAGTGAAGGACAAAACATCCAGAAAGAAGCTCAATAAAGACACGGAAGATCTAAATGCCACACTCAACCGATTTAATCTCATGGACATATACAGAACACTGTGTCCAACAGCAGCCAAGTATACTTTCTTTTCCAACACACATAGAACATTCTCCAGAACAGACCACATATTAGGCCATTAAGCAAGCCTTAAAAGAATCTAAAACGTCAAAATATTGCAAAGTATCTTTTCTGACAATAAAGCCATAAAAGTAAAAATCAATAACAGAAAAAGCAAGGAAAAAAAATCAAACACATGGAAACTGAACAACACCTTGCTAAAAAACTATTGGGTTATATAAGAAATTGAGGACAGATTAAAGAAATTCACAGAATCAAATGAGAATGAAAACACATCCTGCCAGAACCTTTGGGACACAGCAAAAGCAATGCTCAGAGGTCAATTTATATGAATAAATGCACACATCCAAAAAAGAAGAAAAGGCCAAAACCAAAGCATTAACCCTACAACTCTAACAAATAGAGAGCAGCAAAAGGAGCCCTTGAGTACCAGAAGAAAGCAAAAAATAAGAATTAGAGCAGAATTAAATGAAATAGAGAACAGAAAAACAATTGAAAGAGTTAAGAAGACCAAAAGCTGCTTCTTTGGAAAAATCAACAAAATGGATAAACCACTGGCCAAACTAACAAAAGAAAAACAGGACAGGAAGCAAAAAACCCAAATAAGAAATGAGATGGATGATATCACAACAGACCCAACTAAAATTAAAAGAATCATAACAGAATACTATGAAAAATTGTGCTCTAAACAAATTTGAAAACTTAGAGGAAATGGATAAATTTCTAGACACACACTACCTACCCAAACTAACACAAACAGAGGTAGAACAACTAAATAAACCTGTAACAAAAGAAGAGACTGAAAGGGTAATTAAAAAACTCCCAACAAAAAAAGCCCTGGCCCTGACGTCTTCACTGGAGATTTGTGTCAAACTTTCTGAGAAGAGTTAACACCACTACTACTAAAGGTACTTCAGAGCTTAGAAGACAATGGAATACTCCCAAACTCGTTCTATAAAGCCAGCATAACCCTGATACCAAAACAACAAAAAAAGAAAATTAAAGACCAATAGCCCTCATGAACTTCAATGCAAAAATCTTCAACAAAATTCGAGCCAAGAGAATTCAACATATCAAAAAAAAAATTCACAACCAAGTGGGATTCATAGGTTCGACATTAGAAAAACAATTAATATAATCCACCACATAAATAAAAGAACCACATGATCTTATCAATTGACACAGAAAAGGCATTTGACAAAGTCCAACACCCACTCATGATAAAAAGTCTCAGCAAAATAGGAGTGGAAAGAAAATTCCTCAACATAATAAAAGGCATTTATACAAAGTCAACAGCCAACATCATCCAAATGAGGAGAGTCTTAAAGCATTCCCCTTGAGAATGGGAACCAGACAAGGATACCCTTTATCACCACTCTTATCCAACATTGTGCTGGAGATCCTAGCCAGAGCAATTAGGCTAGAAAAAGAAATAAAGGGTGTCCAAATTGGTGAGGAAGATTAAAAGTATCTCTATCTGCAGAAGATATGATCTTATACACAGAAAACCCTACCAAATCCACAAGAAAACTACTGGAACTAGTAGAAGAGTTCACCGAAGTATCAGGATACAAGATAAACTCGCAAAAATCAGTTGGATTCCTCTACACCAACAAAGAGAACATCAAGGAAGAAATCACCAAATCAATACCATTTACAATAGCCTCCAAGAAGATAAAATACTTAGGAATAAATCTAACCAGAGACGTAAAAGACCTATTCAAAGAAAACTACAAGACACTACTGGCAAGAAACCAAAAGAGACCTACATAAGTGGGAACACATACCTTGCTCATGGATAGGAAGATTCAACATTGTGAAAATGTCTATTCTACCCAAAGCGATCTATGGATACATGCAATCCCCATCCAAATTTCAATGGCATTTTTTAATGAGATGGAGAAAAAAATCAACAACTTCATATGGAAAGGGAAGAGACCCCAGATAAGTAAAGCATTACTGAAGAAGAAGAACAAGGTGGGTCGCCTCACACTACCTGATTTTAAAACCTACTATACCACCACAGTAGTCAAAGCAGCCTGGTTCTGGTACAACAACAGACACATAGACCAATGAAATAGAATTGAGAATCCAGATATAAATTCATCCACCTATGAGCAGCTGATATTTGACAAAGGCCCAAAGTTCATTAATTGGGGAAAAGATAGTCTCTTTAACAAATGATGCTGGCATAACTGGATATCCATCCGCAAAAAAATGAAACAAGACCCATACCTCACACCATGCATAAAAACTAACTCAAAATAGGTCAAAGACCTAAATATAAAATCTAAAACAATAAAAATCATGGAAGAAAAATAGGGACAACACTAGGAGCCCTAATACATGGCATAAACAGTACATAAAACATTACTAACAATGCACAAATACCAGAAGAGAAACTAGATGACTGGGGGCTCATAAAAATAAAACACTTGTGCTCATCAAAACACTTCATCAAAAGAGTAAAAAGGCAACCTACAGACTGGGAAAACATTTTTGTCTGTGACAAATCTGATCAGCACCTAATCTCTGAAATCTACAAGGCACCGCAAAAACTCAACAACAAAAAGACAAATAACTCAATTAAAAAATGGGCAAAGGATATGAACAGACACTCCATCAAAGAAAACATTCAGGTGGCTAACAGATAAATGAGGAAATGCTCACGATCATTAGCCATTAGAGAAATGCAAAACTACAATGAGATTCCGTCTCACTCCAACAAGCCTGGCATTAATCCAAAAAACCAAAATAATAAATGTTGGAGAGGTTGTGGAGAGACTGGAACACTTATACACAGCTGGTGGGAATGTAAAATGGTACAACCACTTTGGAAATCGATTTGGCGCTTCCTTTTTTAATAAGCTAGAAACGGAACTGCCATACGATCCAGCAATCCCACTCCTTGGAATACATCCTAGGGAAATAAGAGCCGTTACACGAATAGATACATGCACAACCACGTTCATTGCAGCACTGTTTACAATAGCAAAATGATGGAAACAACCTAGATACCCATCAACAGATGAATGGATAAACAACTTATGGCATATTCATGCAATGGAATACTATGCAACAATAAAGAACAACAATGAATCTGTGAAACATCGCATAACATGGATGAATTTGGAAGGTATTATGCTGAGTGAAATTTGTCAGTCTCAAAAGAACAAATATTGTATGAGATCACTACTATAAGAACTCAAGAAAAGGTTTAAGCACAGAAGAAAACATTCTTTGATGATTACAAGGGTGAGGAGGGAGAAGGAGGGGAATTCACTAACTACATAAAAAAAATTTTTTTTCTTTTTCTTTTTATGCAGACAAGAATTATCTTAGGTGACGGGAAGGATAACACACAATACACGCGAAGTCAGCACAACTGGACTAAACCAAAAGCTAAGAAGCTTCCTGAATACAACCAAACACTTTAAGGGACAGAGTAGCAGGGGAATGGGTCTGGGGACCATGGTTTCAGGGAACATCTAGGTCAATTGGCATAACAAAGTTTATTAAGAAAATGTTCTGCATCCCACTTCAGTGAGTGGCGTCTGGGGTCTTAAAAGCTAGCAAACAGCCATCTAAGATGCATCAGTTGGTCCCAACTCACCTGGAGCAAAGGAGAATTAAGAACACCAAAGGCACAAGGAAAATATGAGCCCAAGAGACAGAAAGGGCCACATAAACCAGGGACTCCATCAGCCTGAGACCAGAAGAACTAGATGGTGCCCTGCTACCACCAATAACTGCCCTGACAGGGAACAAAACAGAGAGCCCCTGATGGAGCAGGAGAAAACTGGGGTGCAGAAGTTAAATTCTTATAAAAAGACCAGACTTAACGGTCTGACTGAGACTGGAGGGACCCCAGAGGACATGGCCTCTGGGCTCTCTGCTAACCCAAAACTAAAGCCATTCCCGAAGCCAACTCTTCAAAGATTAGACTGGACTAAAAACAAAAAAAAAAAACAAAACTGTTGCTGTCGAGTCATTCCGACTCATAGCGGCCCTGTAGGACAGAGTAGAACTGCCCCACAGAGTTTCCAAGGAGCGCCTCGTGGATTTGAACTGCCAACCTTTTGGTTAGCAGCCGTAGCACTTAACCGCTACGCCACCAGGGTTTCCAGACTGGACTATAAGACATAAAATGATACCGGTGAGGAGTCTGCTTCTTAGGTCAAGTAGACACATGAGACTAAGTGGGCAGGTCCTGTCCAGAGGTGAGATGGAGATGAGAAGCCAGAGGGGTACAGGAGCTGTTAATGGACACAGGAAACACAGGGTGGAGAGGAGGAGTGTGCTCTCACATTACAGGGAGAGCAACTAGGGTCACATAACAATGTGTGTGTAAGTTTTTGTATGAGAAACTGACTTGAATTGTAAACTTTCACTTAAAGCACAATTAAAGGGAAAAAAATAGTTGTTGAAAGAATGGGTGAGTGCTAGTCACCAACAAAAAGTATTTTAAGGGCTCTGTTCTATTTTTAAGTACCTTGAAAGAAAACCATATTAATATTAACACACAAGTAATTTCGTGCAGTAGGCAACAACCTCCACGTTGACAGATATGAAGAGAAATGAAGTATGGCATTATTTTCAGATGCAAGACTTGAAATGCATGGAACGTCACTCCAGCTTTTGGGGTGTGTGGCTTCACAACGTTAATCCAAATACTTGGCTAAAAGGGCATCCAGTATATACGAATTTGGAACAAATGCTATACTCCGAAGAATCAAAACAGCAAAATAAAATAATTCCTAAAAAGATTTTATATGACTAAATTTTAATTAATTCCTTGAATGTCTCGCCTCTTCACGAGAAGGTCAATTTCACTGATTGGAAGTAAGAGACAGTTAAACCCTCGTGTGGCCGTTCATGCAAGTCCCTATTCAAGGAACAAATGATTATGCAACCTTTGCACGGTCAGAGTACAGCGGCTGTTTACCCCAGTGCTGTTGAGTCGATCTCGACTCATAGTGACCCTATAGGACAGAGTAGAACTGCCCCGTATAGTTTCCAAGGAGTGCCTGGAGGATTTGAACTGCCAACCCTTTGGTTAGCAGCCGTAGCACTTAACCACTACGCCACCAGGGTTTCCCCTTGAATGGTATCTTTTCAAATTCAATTTAAAATGCCTAGTATGTTGTTAATCTAATATAAACCAATGACTTTTAGTAAGTAAAGTATTTCTCACTAGAGCTAAAACTCAGCTATTCCATTTTCATAACTTTCTGTGTGAAAGAGTGGGCCGAACTAATTTTGTCTGAGTTTTTTATATTTAATCAACAATATCATTGCCAAAGAAAACCACTTTTCAGAAATCTCTCTGTCCTGGTTTAAAACTTATAATCAAAAACTTGAATTTTGCATCTGATGGGTGTAACGGTATACTGTCATATTTTTTGATGCCATAGTTGAAAGCAAGAGATAGTTTCCATTATAAAAATTTTCCCATAGTCTGGTTACCCAGTGAAAAACATGTTCCTATGAAAATGGTCTTTCCAACTCATAGGTTAGAAATTAATGTGGGTAATTTTTTTTTTTTTTTTTTTAAGAATTAACATTGTCCCAGACACCCTTTTAGCTCAGTAATGAAGTCACTCACTCCTGAGGTTCACCCTTCAGCCAAAGATTGGACAGGCCCATAAAACAAAATGAAACTAAAGGGGCACAACAGCCCAGGGGCAAGGACTAGAAGGCAGGAGGGAACAGGAAAGCTGCTAACAGTGAGCTCAAGGTCAAGAAGGGAAAGTGGTGTCATGGCATTGTTAACCAATGTTGTAAAACAATATGTGTACTAACTGTTAAATGAGAAGATAGTTTGTTCTGTAAACATTCATCTAAAGTACAACAACAACAAGAATTAATGTTATGAAGCCACACACCCAGCAAGCTGGAGTGACGTACCATGCGTTTCAGGTCTTCCACCTGAAAATAATGTCATACTCAGCTCCTGTCCAGAGGCGAGATGAGAAGGCAAAAAGGGACAGGAGCTGGTTGAATGGACACAGGAAGTCTGCTGTCACGTTATAGGGAGAGCAACTAGGGTCATACAACAATGTACGTATAAATCTTTGTATGAGAAACCATCTTGAACTGTAAACTTTCACTTGAAGCACAATTTAAAAAAAAGATCAGGCAAAAATCTAAAAAAAAAAAATGAAACTAATCCCATACTTCATTTCTCTTACATCTGTCAGATACCTTCTGCATTCATCTAGTTACATCAGCTGATTAAGGGTACATACACAGGATGGGACAGTGTGATCATGATATATCACACAAACACAGAAATTCCAATTAAAAAATTTGAGACTTAAAACACTGACAACTTACTTATCCAGATGATTCTATATGGATTGACTTCAGCTGCACCCTGTTCTGGGCAGCAGGAAAAAATGGAAAAGCAGCAGAAATGTGAGGTCCAGAACAATCCAGTAAGCTTGAAATAACACAGTAGATTTTACAAAGATGTACCTTAGCTCTAGACTTAGACCCTTGGTCCCTAGGAGGTAAAGATGCTTGGAAATCTGATCTGTCCTGACAGGGAGAGGCAAACCCCAATGAACTTCCCAGAGCCCTGCTGTGCCTGGTAGTCTCAGAAGCCAGCACACTTCACCCTTAACCGTGAGCTTCCTTTAATTGTAGACTCACTTTCATTTTCCCATAGAGTCCTGGTTTGGGGAGCTTCTCTGTCTGTTTTGTTCTGAAAACTGGAAATTACCCAAATGTCATCCATTTAAAAATAACGGATTAAATAAATAAATAAAAACAATGGGTTGGACTGGTATATACTGGCAGGGTGAAAGACCCAAGGTATATTATTAACTTTTTAAAAGGAAAAAGGCAACTTGGTGTAAACAGTCATAAACCTATATGTATTTGCCAAGATGCATGGAAAAATAGGCAGGACTTCACACAACCACAAACAGTGATCATCTGGAGGTGGCGTGGGACAAAAGAAAGAGGCTGGACCCCACAGAACTTTCATTTTCTATGTGACACATTCTTGCAGTTTTTTAATTATTAGCAATAAGTGTGAATAAATTTTGCAATCAGAAAAAAATACTGTTTTTAAAATAGTGAAAAAGGAGATCGATAAAGGCTTTAAGACATGATATAATAAACATACTAGGGTGAATAAAGCCTGAACACATGGGTCAACCCGTATAATACCTATGGCTGGAATTTAGAAATCCATAAATGGCTGAAACTGTATGAAAATTTTTACACATATGTGCATTCTCCATATCTTTCTTGAGAGTCTCGAAAGGGCCTAAGACCCAAAAGAAGGTCATGAACCATGACACTAGCAGAAACCAAGATAGTTGTTCCATCTCTCCATTTTGATTATCATTTTATTTTGAATCATGTTATTGCTACTTAATTTCACAGCTCCTGGCAGAGTTAAAGCCTAAAGTCAGTACTAAGGTATAAAAGCTGTGGTTCTTAGTCTCTGCCCTCACTAAAGGGGCTCCCAACGCCTTAGAAGCAGTCATAAGAGCAAAAGAAATCACACCTGGCTGGTCTTGGTGTAAAAAAACGCCTGACAGGCACTGAAAGCTACGATTGTTCAAGGCTTGAGGATAGTTGTCCAAGGCACAAATCGTTCTATTTTCCCCACAGAGATTTGTGAAATGGGGGAGGGAGGAAGTCAAGTTTGCTTGAATTAAGAGGACAGAGGCGGGTGAGCAGAGTGAATTTGATCAGTATAACAAGATGCAATGCAACATCAGTATCTGACAGCCTTCATTGTTTGACAGAAACTTTAACCATAATGAACATTAAAAATGTATAACAAAGTTATATACATTTTTTAAACAATTCGAAAAAAATACAGCAAAATTTTCCTTGCTATGCTGTGTATTAATACTAACTAAATTTTTTTTTAATTGAGATTATGATTTATGTAAAAACTGCCTTCTGATGACTTCCATGAAGCTGACACCCCCAAACTCCTGGGAATTATGTGAGTCCACAAACTGTTCCACCATCTCAGCTTTGACTCCACTCACACTCTCCAGAATCAAGTTCAGTACAGAGTTTCCATAAACCATAAGATCAAGTGTAGATCAATAACCATTTGTTACCTGAGTGAGGAGCCATGGGTTACACCTACACTGGCAACATAAGGAGCATGACTGGTGAAAATTAGGAATAATACTCTACTTTCCAAATGTGCTTTCCAGGTGGTTTATCACCATCAAAATAGGCCAATTGTGGATTTAGCATGCAATTAAAGTGTCAGATATCCCGGAGTTCTAGTGCTGACATTACCTGACTGTGCAGGTTTTACACACAAAGAAACTGAAGGGTTTCACATAATCCACCAAAGCCCATCGCTAACCACCATCACCTAATTGTATTGATATCTGCCATGTGTAAAGCATAGTACTAGGCACTGTACGAAACAGAAATGGGCCCTCCAGGAGTTTCACAGTTTCACTAAAGAAATAAGACATATACAGTGAAGACAAGGAATCTTAGAATACCAAAATGCAAGCAGGTAAAAGTAAGTCCATATTATTGGAATGAAAAGACATAGAGAAATCACATCACTGAAAGAAATCAGAATAAGCCTTAGGAAGAAGAAAAGGTTTAAATTAAACCTCAAAGGAGTTAGATTTTGATGGTCAAAGTGCCCTATTTACAGACTATGTCAATATCACGGCCAAAGGCCGGAAGTTGAAAACCAGGGCTTCAAACCAATTCCTTTCGGTTTGAACCCCTGCTGAAAATTTGCTTTTCTGCCCCAGATATACTGAATCAGAATCTACATTTTAACAAGATCCAGACTTATTGGTCTGATGTAGACTGGAAAAACCCGGAAAGCATGGCCCCCAGACACCGTTTTAAGTCAATACTGACGTCACTCCTGAGTTTCACCCTTCAGCCAAAAATTAAATAGGCCCACTAAAACAAACAATAATACATGTAGCTCAACCATGTATATGAGACTAAATGGGCACACCCGCCCAGGGGCAAGGATGAGAAGGCAGGAGAGGACAGGAAAGCTGGATGAATGGACACGGGGAGCCCAAGGTCAAGAAGTAGAGAGTATTGGCACGTTGCGGGGTTGGCAATCAATGTCGCAAAACAGTACGTGTATAAATTGCTTAATGAGAAATTAATTTGCTCTGTAAACCTTTACGTAAAGCACAATTAAAAAAAAAAAAGAGCCACCTGGAGATCTTGTTACAATGTGCGTTCTGATTCAGTATATCTGGGGTGGAAAGGCAAATTCTCAGCAGGGGGTCAAACCGAACTGGTTCAAATCCCTGTTGAAAATAGAAGCATAGACCGGCAGAGGGGTGAGAGGAGCAGAATGAGTAAACGAGTTAGCTGAATATACCCCTCTTGGGTAGGGAGACAAATGAAACAAAAAAGCCTCAATAAGGAATGAAATAATGAACAGTTGTTGAGCCCCTACTTTATTTAAAGCACTTTAAATGCATTTGTTCATTAAATTGTCACATGGGGTAAGTATCCTCAGTCTATAAATTAGGGAACAGGCACAGAAAGATTAAATGGTTTGCCTTCATTTCACCCAGCTAGTAAATGGTGAAGCCAGGATTCAAACCCAGGAAAATTTAATTCAGAATCTGGATCCAGAACCTCCATATTCTTCTGCCTCAAGAAGGCCAGGCTAAGGCATTTGGGCTTCAGTGGAAGGTGTAAAACTTAGGAGCTAGGTATCTGATAATCCATCATTAATGCTTATAAATATGGCTTATCACTATTCAAATCCCCTTCTACAAGCATTTCATTACCGGATTTTTCCAACAATGTTGATTGATAGTTACAAGTATTCAGTGACCAGTCCCTTGACTATAATACTGACTTAATGAAAAAACAAAACAAAACCTGTTGTTGTTGAGTCGATTCTGACTCATACTGATGCTATAGGACAGAGTAGAACTGCCCCATAGGGTTTCCACGGAGTGGCTGATGGATTCCAACTGCCAACATTTTGGTTAGCAGCCAAGCTTTTCACCATGGCACCACCAGGGCTCCAGTACTGACTTAGATATTATAAATTGCTTAGTCCAACCTTTACTCAGACAGTCCATTGTACTGATATTCCATTGCCATATCTTGCCGTTTTAGTCCTCAGGAGTTAATTTTACCAGTTATTCACCTACCACCTCTGCTAGAAATACAACTCATAATAAACAGTAAGGCATGTTTACTTCCAGATGTTCCCTGAACATACATAATCTTCCTGCAAGGAGAGCCACTTTTGTCACGTGATATACTCATCCCTTAAAAACTAATTTCTTCCCCTTACTTCAGATCTTAAGAATCAGTTGCGTCCTTCAGTTATAGATGTATAGGACATAACATCTGGACCCTAGTAGGAGGCAGAGGCAAACTCTCCCTCTGTTATACCCACAGTAGCCAAATGACTTCTCCCACTGTGGAAAACCACATACGACTGTCTCCTAATGATTTACTACTGCCCAAGCCCCAGCCCACAAATCAAAGAATTGGACTGAGTGAGAAACAAGAAAAAATGGTGGCCAGTGGCTAAAAGAGGGGGAGGGAGTGTTTCCGTTTATTTTCTTAAGCCAATTAATGATGAAGCGGTAAGGAAGGAAAGAAAGACACAACATGGCCATAAAAGACTTTTTTTTTTCCAGATAATTGGCCAGATATCAGATTCTGTAACAAGTACTTCCACCTATGAAAACACACACACACAGACATTAACTTTGGGGTCGGGGAAGAAGATATAGATCTTAAAAACACAAAGTAATATTGAGGAAGCCTTGTGGGTACTGTAAAATGTTAAAACTTTGAAGGGCCCTTGGAAATCATCTAATCCAGACATTTCAAACTCAGGATCCAGCAAGAGTCAGAGGTGTTTGGTTAGACCTACAAAATTTGCTTTTAATTAATTAATACTTTAATTATGTGATTTGTAGCTTCTCTTAAAAATTGGGGTCTGGCAGCACTGAGCTTACCCAAATGGCAGCAGTGAGATGGACCTGAATGGCAGTTGCCCCCTTTAGAGAGGGCTTGAGCATCCAATTTGCCACAGTCCCCATTACTCCCTCTTGTTCTCTAATACAAAGGCTGGGTTTCAAATTTTTAAACAAAAGTGGGAGAGAGCTTAGTACTTACTCTCACCTTGCTTACTCATTTATTGTACCTACCATCCCTGTAGGCATTTAAGTTTGCAAGCTCTGCTCTAGTTTAAATTCCTTCATTTAGAGAGGAACAACTCAGCCAGGGTGGTAAAGGGACTTACAAACTCATTCCATTAGAAGTCAAATCATGCTTGAGGGATTATAGTCTAAAGGCAACTGGAGAGTGTGCACAACTAACTTTAGGCTGTGCATCTACACAATGCCAAAGTCAGTGGAGAAAAGTTGAAATCTCAATCAGTTTATTTACACAGTAAACAAAACAAACCAACAAAAAAAGGACAAAACAAGATTGTCCAGTTTTCAGAATAAATTTATTGCCTATTTTGGTTTAGTATGTACAGCTTTAATGGGCCCAGCTTTTAGATATTTCTTCCCTTCAACATGAGGGCATGATTTATTGAGAAGACATACAAAATGCTTATTACAGACATGCAAATACTTCTAAAAATGAGTCAGAATGAAAACACAGAACATGGAAAAAACGTGAGAAAGCTGTTGCAGAATTGCTCAGATTTAGAATTCCTCTTCAGAAAATTCAACTGATAAATCAAAAGAGAAGTGACTAATCTGTGTCGAGTGATTCCGTGTGAGTTAGGTACTTTGCATACATTGCCTCATTTATCCCTCACCTCAGCCCAAGGATGGTGATATTATTACCCCCACTTTACAAGTAAAAATACTAGAGCTCAGAGACATCCAACAACTTGAAGAAGACAAGGCTGTACAATCAAAAACCACACCCAAATTCAAGCACTGATATGTACATTTGTAATGTTCTTGAGAGCAAGGAAGTGGCTGCTTTGTATATGGGGCCTAGCACGCAGAAGAACCTCATGGGTACTTGCTGTGTAAGCCTGCGTGTTGCTAAAGCCCACCAACTGCTATGTACAAGGACTTTCATAAATGTCATAATTTGAACAATCCTTACAAAATGTATGTACCAACCACTAATGCCAAAGATGAAGAAATTGAAGATTTTTACCAACTTCTGCAGTCCACAGTTTACAAAACATCCAATCAAGATGCATTGATACTTACTGGTGATTGGAATGTGAAAGCTCAAAACAAAGAAGAAGGATCAGTAGGTGGAAAATACAGTCTTGGTGTTAGAAATAACTCCAGAGATTGCAAGGCAGGATTTTGCAAAACCAACACCTATTCTTTGGGAATAACTTTTTTCAGCAACATAAACAGAGACTATACATGTGGACCTCACCAGACGGAAAATGCAAAAATCAAATCAACTATATCTGTGGAAAGAGATAATAGAGAAGCTCAATATCATCAGTCTGAACAAGGCCAAGGGCTGACTATGGAACAGACAACCAATTGCTCACACGCAAGTTCAAGTTGAAACGGAAGAAAATTAAAACAAGTCCACGAAAGCCAAAATATGACTCTGAGTATATCCCACCTGAATTTAAAGACCAGCTAAAGAATAGATTTGACACATTGAACACTAATGACCAAGACGAGATGAGTTGTGTGATGACATCAAGGACATCGTACACGAAGAAAGCAAAAGGTCATTAAAAAGGCAAGAAAGAAGAAAAGACCAAAATGGATGGCAGAAGAGACTCTGAAACTTGTTCTTGAATGTAGAGTAACTAAAGCGAATGGAAGAAATGAGGAAGTAAAGTTGCTGAACAGAAGATTCCAAAGGGCTGCTAGAAAAGACAACGTAAAGTATTACAAGGAAGTGTGCAAAAACCTGGAGTTAAAAAACCAAAAGGAAGAACCCATTCAGCATTTCTCAAGCTGAAAGAACTGAAGAAAATTTCAAGCATCGAGTTGTAATATTGAGGAATCGACTCGACGGCACTGGGTTTTGGTGATGGGCAAAATATTGAACAATTCAGGAAGCATCAAAAGAAGATGGCAGGAATGCACAGAGTCACCATACCAAAAAGAACTGATTGACATTCATTCAAACATTTCAGGAGGTACATATGATCAAGAACCGATGGTACTGAAGGGAGAAGTCCAACCTGCACTGAAGGCATTGGTGAAAAACAAGATTCCAGGAACTCACAGAATAAGAACTGAGATGTTTCAACAAACAAATGCAATGCTGGAAGCGCTCACTCCTCTATGCCAAGAAATTTGGAAGACAGCTACCTGGCCAACTGACTGGAAAAGATCCATTATTTGTGTCCATCCCAAAGAAAGGCGATTCAACAAAATGTGGAATTTATTGAAAAATAATTTGGCCTGATCCAAGCCATGGTATTTTCAATCGCCCTATATGCATGAGAAAGCTGGACAATGAATAGGGAAGACTGAAGAATTGATGCCTTTGAATTACAGTGTTGTTAAAAGATATTGAATATACCATGGACTGACAGAAGAATGAACAAGTCTGTCTTGAAAGAGGTACAGCCAGAATGCATCCTTTGAAGTAAGGATGGCAAGACTTCATCTCACATACTTTGGACATGTTATCAGGAAGGCCCATTCCCCGGAGAAGAACATCATGATTGGCAAAGTAGAGGGTCAGTGAAAAAGAAGAAGACCCTCAATGAGGTGGGTTGACCCAGTGGCTGTAACAGTGGGCTCAAACTTAGCAACGAGTGTGAGGATGGCACAGGACCAGGCAGGGTTCCGTTTTGTTGTACACTGGGTAGCTATGAGCTGGAACCAACTCCATGGCACATAACAATAACAACAATAAATCATTAATACCACATGCAAGTAAAATTTTACTGAAGATAATTCAAAAAGGCTTGTAGCAGTATATCGAAAGGGAACTTTCAGAAATTCAAGCTGCTGATGTCAGATGGATCTTGGCTGAAAACAGAGGATACCGGAAAGATGTTTACCTGTGTTTTATTCACTATGCAAAGGCATCTGACTGTGTCCATCATAACAAATTATGGATAACATTGCAAAGAATGGGAATTCCAGAACACTTGCTTGGTCTCATGCAGAACCTGCACATAGACCAAGAAGCAGTGGTTCAAACAGAAGAAAGGGATACAGTGTGGTTTAAAATCAGGAAAGGTATGTGCCAGGGTTGTATCCTACTTATTCAATCTGTACATTGAGAAAATAATCCGAGAAGCTGGGCTATATGAAGAAGAATGCAGCATTAGGATCGGAGGAAGGCTCATTAACAACCTTTGATATGCAGAGGACACAACCTTGTTTGCTGAAAGTTAAGAAGACTTGAAGTACTTACTGATGAAGATCAAAGACTAGAGCCTCCAGTATGGATTATACCTCAACATAAAGAAAATTCTCACAACTGAACCAATAAGCAACATCATGATTAACAAAGAAAACACTGAAGTTGTCAAGAATTTCATGTTAGCTGGATCCACAATCACCATCCGTGGAAGCTGCAGTCAAGAAAACAAATGGCAGGCAGGGCGTTACACTGAGTGAAATAAGTCAATCACAAAAGTACAAATATTGTGTGAGACCACTATTATAAAAACTCAAGAAAAGGTTTATACACAGAAAAAAATATATATACATTTGATGATTACAAGGAAGGGGAGGGTTGGGGTAGGAAAATCACTAACTAGATAGTAGATAAGTGTTAATTTTGGTGAGAAGAAAGGCAACAGACATTATAGGGGAAGTCAGCACAACTTGACCAAGACAAAGCCATAGAAATTTCCTAGACACATCCAAACACCTGAGGGACCAAGTTACTGAGGGCTGGGGACCATGGTCTTGGGAGACATCTAGGTCAATTGGTATAAAAAAATGTTTTACATCCTACTTTGGTGAGTAGTGTCTGGGATCTTAAAAGCTTATGAGCTGCCACCTAAGGTACTCCACTGGTCCCACCCAGTCTGGAGCAAGAGGGAATGAAGAAAACCAAAGACGCAAGGAAAATATCAGTCCAAAGGACTAATGGACCACATGAGCCACAACTTCTATCAGCCTGAGCCCAGAAGAACTAGACAGTGCCCAGCTACAACCACCAACCACTCTGACAGGGATCACAACAGGGGGTTCCAGACAGAGCAGGAGAAAACTGTGGAACAAAATTCAAACTCACAAAAAAAGACCAGACTTACTGGTCTGACAGAGACTGGAGGAATCCCCAAGACTATGGCCCCCAGACACTCTGCTAACTCAGAACTGAAGCCACTCCCGAAGTCCACCTTTCACACAAAGATTCCAAAGGGGTCGGGGGGAACCCAAACCAAACCCATTGCCATCTAGTTGATCCAACTCATAGCGACCCTATAGGACAGAGTAGAACCGTCGCACAGGGTTTTCAAGGAGCAGCTGGTGGATTCGAACTGCCAACCTTTCAGTAGCAGCCAAGCTCTTAATCACTGCGTCACCAGGGCTCCTGCCAAAGATTACTTAGACAGGCCTACAAAACAAATTTTTTTTTTTTTTACATAACAAACAATAACACATATGAGGATGGTGCTTCTTAGTTCAATCAAGTGTATGAGACCACATGGGCAACACCTGCTCAAAAGCAAGGATGAGAAGGCAGGAAGGGACAGGAAGTCTGGGTGAATGGACACAAGGAACCCATGGTAGACAAGGAAAGGGGGAGAATCCTGACAAGTTGCAGGGATTGCAACCAATGTCACAAAATAATTTGTGTATAAATTTTTTGAATGAGAAACTAATTTGTGCTGTAAACTTTCACCTAAAACACAATAAAATTTTTTAAAAAGAAAGAAATCAAAGTATTGCACCAGGAAAATCTCCTGCAACAGACCTCTTTTAAGTGTTAAAAAGCAAAGACACCACTTTGAAGGACTAAGGTGTGCCTGATCCAAACCACGGTATTTTCAACCTGCTCATAATATGTGAGAAAGCTGCACAATGAATAAAGGATACTGAAGAAAAATTGATATCTTTGAATTATGTATGGTGTTGGTGAAGAATACTGAATATACCACGGACTGCCAGAAGAACAAACAAATCTGTCTTGGCAAAAGTATAGCCAGAATGCTCCTTAGAAGCAAGAATGGTGAGACTCACATACTTTGGACATGTTATCAGGAGAAGGACATCACGCTTGGTAAAGTAGAGGGTCGGTAAAGAGGTGGGCCTCAACAAGATGCACTGACACAGAGGCTACAACAACGGACCCAAACATAGCAGTGATTGTGAGGATGGCACAGGACCTGGCAGTGTTCCGTCCTGTTGTACACAGACTCACTATGAGTTGGAATCAACTTGATGGCACCTAACAACAACAACAACAAACATATAAAATTAATTCCTTCAAGCAGGTTCTTGCATAACGTTAAAGCAGCTTTGGTTCTTCCTGTTATATAGTTAGTGACACCTAGCCATGTACTTACTAAGAGAACTAATAAAATCTCTGTATCTCTCCTCTAGCATTGTTATAAAAGTTGGTAGCCAAGGAATTGGCTGAATATACAAACCAAAGGCGTGTTTGTTAATGAGTAAAAATAATAACTGAAGTCAAAATAAGACGTAATTCCAGAAAAGGAGCTTTTGAAGAGTCAGGAATTTGATTAAAAATTCACTTGTTTTTTTTTTCCTCCCCTATAATGAAACAGTTCTTTAACCACAGAAGAGCTCTTATAATAATGCAAAAGAGTACCATTCCAAGTAAAACATTTCCCCCCATTTTAATCATAGCTATTATTTTTGAAAATGAAAATGGCTGAGGTCATTGTAATCTATTTTAGGGTTTTCATGAGTTGATGGCATTTTTTTCCCCCTTGGCTTTGAGCTGTCCACATTACCAGCCAAACATTACGGGTTTTGCTATGTGCCCTTTCAAATCCCATTCTTTTTAATAACATTGTATTTTATACATATAAATTAGAATAAGTTCCACATTCTTTCCTAAAAACTCCAGATGGCGGCCCACACTTTCAAGAGGACTAGAACATGTCTTTTATTTTTGTAATTGTACTCTTCTTAGAGCAAGCATGCTCTAATCTCCATAAAAATGCAGGATGTTCATCAGGGTGCTGAGAAATTGGTGTAAACACAGGATTCGTGTGGTCCTTTTCACCAAACTGAAGTATGAGGATAACATTTACGTATCTACCCTTTCCAGCCTATGAAGACAGACACAGATACAGGAAAAATGCCCAGAAACAAATGGGTAGCGGTCTATACCCACCAATACCTACAGACATGGACTTTTATACAGGTACCCACTTAGGACAGACACACCAGCGAAGATCTCTGTACTCTGTAGGACCCAGTAGGCAAAATTATCAAATACCTAAAAGCACTAGTTAGACAGTCAGGCCTCCCTTTAGATGTGACTAATATTTCACTGACTTTCTGAATTTAGCTTGTTTTTTTTAATCATAATTCATTATCACATCACACAGAACAACCCAAGATCCCTCTAAATATCTCCTACTCAGCCACACATGAGACAATGTCATTGCGATACATACACACTGTGGCGGTCTGGCTATTAAAATGCCTTAATCTCTGTTTATTTGTTTATTTAAAAAAAAAAAAAGTCAACTTGCAAGGCCCATGTAATAAGATGCTGTAGCTTTTACGAAAGAGGTGAAATAATTTTAAACACAGACACACAATGAGTTTATTTATTTAGAAACTTGTTAAATAGAGTCTGGGAATTCAAATATTCAATGTTGACATTGTACAGAACTGGCCGAGAGCCAGGACCCGGTCTCCAGAGGGACCCATTGGACAAGGAATTCAGGCCTTTCTCTCCTCCCACTTGAGCTAAATAGGTAGAAGCCGTTAGTTATACCCACAGCAATATCTGAACCGCACTCAAATAAGCTGCCCCAGCCAGGGCACTTCAAAGGAGGGTAAGTGTGTTTAGCTTTTTAGTTCTGAACTAGAGCAATATGTCACATTTTTGAAAGAATTTTGTAAACAGTTTCTTCACTATGTAGAAGCATCTCTGAAGTTTCTTGTATGGCATGTAAGCAACAGTAATTAACAAGGATTACATTTTTTTCATTTGCTGAGGGAAAAAAAAATACCAATTTGTGTGCAAACTACACTGCTTCTCTCTTCCTTTCTGTCTTGTTTTCTTTCAATTTGTCTCTTTATATCCTCTTCCTCACACTTGTTCTCACTACACAGCCAATTTCCTTGAGAATTCCCTGGTAAATTCGGAAGGCCACAAGAGTGGGAAGGGGAAATCTAATTTTAGAAGCAGGACCGTGGCAAATGGAGTGGGGAAGTAGGGAAGGCACTGATTCATACTGGGCCTACCAGAAGAAAAGAAAAGCAGACCCTACAAACATTTTAGAAAGTGCCTAAAGCAGCGGCTTCCAGCCGAGGAAGGGTTAACTCACCACTCTAGAAAAATGTGCCAGGCACCATTACAACGTGAGTGTCTCCTCCCGCCCCGTCTCTCCTCAGCTCCCCTCTCCCCGGCCCTACCAGGCTGCAAAGGGGCCTGGCCTGGCCGTAAGGGTGAGCGAGTGAGACTGTGTCTGCCCACCCGGACGTGGGACCTATGAGTGTGCGTGTGTGTGTGTATGTGTGTTGTGAACACCGGCAACGCAAACCTGGCTCCGCAGGAAGCATTGCGCGGGGCCCACCGCACCTCTAAGTTCGGAAAGGGAAGAAGAGTTCTGGCCAAAACTTCGGAGTCAAGAGCGGAGCTGGGGGATGAGGGGGCTAACGCCCTGGGTGCGCACTGCCTCTCTCCTCACCGTGGCCTCCCCAGCCCAAACTCCTCCTCACACCAGGTCTCACTTTCTCAAGCACTAGGGTCTTTTGAAATGAAGGGTAGGGGGGTGCACCCGGCTCTTGGGAGTAGGGCTCCGTCAGGCTCTGGGTACCTTGGAAACAGAGTCAGAGCCTGGGCCACAAGATGCCGAGTTGAGTTTCCCCACCCCACGCCGCTTCCTGCGGAGGCAAAGTCGAGGGAGGTTGGGGGAGAGAGGGGGCTGAGCCAGGCGTGCGGGGTGCAACAAGTCCGCGCACTCTTGCCCTGCTTTGCCTTTGTTGCTCTGGGAGGACGGAGCCAAGCGTCCCCAGCTGTGGCCTTTCTGCCCCAGGCCACGTCTGCAGCCTCGGATAACCTGGGCCTAATTTCCAAAAATAAAATAAGATAAACTCCCAAATAGCAAGAAGTTTTAAGAGAAACTGCTTACAGACTTATTACCTTCAAATTTAAAAAAGGAAGAAACCAAGTATTTTGTGGAATAACGTGTTAATTTCTATTCGATAAGCGTCCCACACATTGAATGTCTGTCTGCGAAGGAGGCCCGGCCCGGGGGCGTGGGGAAAGGCCTCCACTCAGAAGGCCTGTGAGCTGGGCCACCCGGCCAAGGACACACATACTCACACTTATACACTCACACACACGCACACCGTAGCCAAGAACTGCAGACTTCTTGGTCCCTACAAATGAAAACCTGAAAAAGAAGCCTTGCTTTCCAGCCTTCCTGCCTCTGCAGCTGATGAACGGTCCCCTTCCCCAGTGTTGATGGGAGGGGGGGGTTGGGGAGGGAAAGAGGATGAAAAGAGTTATTATTAGCCTTCCCCTACGCTGAGACTTTTTTTTTTTTTTTTGCGAAACACCTCGAGATGCTGCAGGAAGACTGCGTTCCAAGTGCCAAATGCAATAAAGAAGTCCTAAGCCGGGGTAATGGTCAAGTAATGGCAAATAAACCACCTTCCTAGAAGGGGCCTCGGCCTCCGTTGGGCGAGCGTTTTTTTCTCCCTCAAAAGCCGTCTAAAATAAACGTTATTAAAGAAAAAACAACAACAAAGTTGTGTTTCAATCTGGGTTTTTATACGGATGAAAGAAAACCCAAGTAGGTGGGCTTACTAGCAGTGTATGCTGGAGCCTGGGCGTGTGTTCCCTTTATTATCTTGGGCTTTGGGCTGCTAAGGTGAAGAGTTTTACAGACAAGAGAGAGGGTCGGTGTCTATGTTTCTGACTTCGGAGCCTGTTTTTAAACAGAGATCAAGTGTGGAAGTAACAAGTGCCCCCCTCGCCGCGGTCTTGCTAATCGCATCGCCTTCTGCGTCTTTACGAGACTTCTGGGGGACGGTAGCTAAGGAGGGTTACTCGGTGCAACTCATTCATTGCAGTGATTGAAATCCTGCCGAGTGTCACTTGGGAAAGTGAGGTAGGGGGTTCCTTTGGCTTTTGGGGCTCTAGACAAGCTGGCCAAACCCAACCTTGCTTCTTTCTTATCCATCAGGAGAGTAACAGTTGCAACTGACATTCCTGGCGCGGCCCAGGTGCTATCCTAGCCGCCCAAGAAAACTGCTGGGAAGCCTCCGGCTTTACCAGAGTTGGCTTGGCTTCTAGTTTTCTTTGCATAAAGATGAGAATAAAGTGCTTTACTCAGTACTCATGTCAATCTTCTTGCTTTTCCCTTCTTTATTTTTTAATTTTCAAATCCTCCCAAACGATTTGCAACGAATCTATCGATTTCAACTTGTGTGAAAAAGCAAGCCCTCCAAGTAGAAGACTGGGTTGCGCATTCATTCTGGGAGTAACTTCAGGGGGTACTTTTAGGGTCTGTGGTGCTGCGTCTAAATCCATGGGCTTCTGCACTGTAGCCAAGACCCAGTCAGGACTTACTGGCTACCTAAGAATTCACAAATGACAAGAATAACTAGCAATCGAGAAGACACTGTTTCTAAGTGATTTGTTTCCACTGTAACGTTTATATTTGCAACGGAAAAGGTAAGATTTGTTTTTTAAAGGATGCTGATCACACTGCCTCTTCCCAACCCAGCAAAAGAAAGAAACCAGTGTGGGCAGAGAGACGACGTTTTCGCAGGACGACTGCACCGCAGGGGTCACGGACCATCTCTGCCACGCGTTAGGAAACTCTCGCGCTACTCGGGGAAAGGAAATCGTGCTTTAAAATACAAAATTCCGTAGTTTTAATATGATTTCCTTTATTACCCAAATTGTAACCGAAGATTTGTATAAAGTAGCGCTTCTGTCAGTGAAAGGCAGCTGCGGCGGCAACAGCTGGCACAGCGCGAGCGGGAACCTGAAGCTAAGTAAGAAAAGTTTTTAAGTGTTCGGGTCTAGTTATCAAGAAAGTGGCCGCGGTACCCTTAGAAACAAAATAAATGGGTCTCCCACCAGATGAATGACAAGTATCATCAAATCAAAAGCGATGCTCGGGACACTGGTTTAAGCTGGATGTTGAGTATGCTGTACATGCGGGAAACTTTAATATATCCTGGCAATTAAAACAGCTGAAAAGGTTACTCAAGAAAATTCGGAGGGTTTTGTGTTCTGCTTTCACTTCTGCGATAGCCGGTAACGAGGCGCGCAGAGTCTTCGGCTTTCATTCTACACAGCTTAAGCAGGATTGAAACATTCCCCTTATCCCACCCCATGACCACCACCACACTCCCTAGCCATTAGTCGGTATTGAAGCCCCCAGGCCTCCAAACATATGTACGTTATTTTCCTCAGACAAAAATTAAGACATCTACCTCATTTAAAAGCAAACAGGAAAAACGGGCGTTCCATTAGCGCGATGTGACACTGTCACAAAGAACTGAAATGAAAAATAACGAAGAGAAACAGATAGCCTGATGACCCAAAGAGCACTGGATTCAGGTTGATCCCTGAGACCCCGGAGAAAGAAACACTGTGAAGTAAGGGAGTGCTTGGGTGAGGACTGGACGCAGCACTGGAAAGGCACCTACGATGGCAGTATGTCGCAGGGCTAGAGCGCAGGCTTCCAC
Source organism: Loxodonta africana (assembly GCF_030014295.1). Lineage (NCBI taxonomy): Eukaryota > Metazoa > Chordata > Mammalia > Proboscidea > Elephantidae > Loxodonta > Loxodonta africana. The sequence continues at coordinate 46,541,435 of NC_087364.1, forward strand.
CCGCCGGCGGAACCGAGCCTTCGGAGACGCCGCTGCCTTCCGCGCGGGGTCGCCGGAGGCTGGGTGGCGTGGAGGCACCGTACTTGGTTCTACGGTGTAAGGCAGAAAGAGCCTGGGGATTTCACAAAGGAAAGCATCTCACCCACATCTCTCCTTTCTCGGTCCACAAACAAAACAATTAGAGAGCTCTTTTCAGAGAGTTCAAGTGTGGGAGAGTGAACAGCGGCCTGTCTCCTCCTCGGACAGCTACAGCTCCGCGTGCTGACACTTCTCAGAGGGGCGCTCCGGATCTCGGCGCCCAGAGTTGCCTTACACTATTAGTGCAAGCATTTAGACAAACCCGGTCCTGTCGCTTACAGTCCGAGCTGAAGTTCCCGCCGTCTCTGACAGTGTCGGCTCGGTGGGCAATCTCAGACGACGCCCCCAACACTTTCGTGAAAGAAAATGGGGGATGGGGGTCCCGCCGCCCCCGCCCAGTACCCAAGTCGCTCTATTCCGGCGCGACTCAGGCCTCCGCGCGCTCCTCGGCGCCGCTCCGCGCGGGACAGGCAGGGGGCGCCGGGGAGGGTGAGTGACCCGAGTCCCGGGCAGCGCCCGGAGGGAGAGCGGGAGGCTCCGCCGCGCCCTCAGTGGGGCCCAGCGTTCCGGCAGCCCGCCCGCTGGGGGGTAGCTCGGCGCCCCGCCAATCCGGGGCTCGCTCCTTCTCGGCTCCCTTCTCGGCGGTTGTCCCCGCTGGCTACGCGCCCTCCACTCCCCGCTCTCCAAGCTCTCGCAGGGCCTCCACGCTCCCCACCTGCCCGCGGCTGCGGAAAGCGGTAGCTCTGCTTTGCCCGTGCCCCCCCCCCCCACGGCTCCCTCCCTCGCCTCCCCCCACCCCGCCCGGGTCCTCCAGCCGCGCCGCGCCGCGCACGCCGGAGCGCACTGCCGAGCACACAGCGCCCACTACCGCAGCCGCGGCTCGGCGCAGCCCGCCCGCCCGCGCAACTTCCAGCAGCCGCCTCGCAACTTTTCCCAACTCCGCCACGGCCGTCCGCCGCCGCCGCCACTGTGGCTCCCTCCGAGCCTGCCACCGACCCCAAACCCCAGAAACAAACCGAAGCTCGAACATGCTACCTTCCCTCCCGCGGTCCCCCTCCCCCGCTCCCCCTCCTTCCACACCCCGGACTAGCTGGTTGGCCAGAGGCGACTCTCCCCCGCCTGGGGGGGAAGGGGAGGGGAGGGGGAGACTCTCTAGGCTCTACTCTCCCCCCACCCCTTCCCGCTCGCTCTCGCGCGCTCTCCTCCCTCCCACCCGCTTCTTTGCTGCCCCCACCCCACCCCCCACCCCCACCCCGGGGCTGCCACAGCTGGTCCTTGCACGCGGCTGAGGGCTGCCCCGGCTCCTCCCGCGCCCAAACCAGGAGAGAAAGCGCGGGCGGCCGGGCGCGGAGGCTGGGACGGCAGGTTGCTGGGGCTGCGCTGCGCCTGCCCTCCACCTGGGCCGCAGCGCGAGAGGCAGCCCCGCGCTCCCTCCCGGAGCGCTGGAGACAGATATGCAAGATGGCAGAGGAGGGGGGAAAGCCAATAGAAAAGGGATATTGCACCTACTTGTGGCCAGTTTCCTTGCCCTGCCTTTGGATCTCATGCTGTGCCCAGTTCTGCAGCCGCTGGTGTGTGGTTGGATTTTTTTTTTTCTTGGATCTTTTCCTTCTTTTGCTCTCCCTCTCTCTCCCTCCCTCTCTCCCTCTTTTTCTCTCTCTCTCCACACACACACACACACACACTTCGACACACTCACTCTGTCTTTCCTTCTTTCACTCTCTCTCCCTCCCTCTCTCCCTTTCTCTCAATCCGCACTCGCTATCTCTCCAGCATTGTCAGTTTGGACACCTTCGCACATGCGCGCTAGACGCCCCTCCAACATCTCAGCGCCGCCAAAAAAAGTTTGGAGCGATTTATCACTTTGATTTGGAGATCTTGTCAGATGGCAATCGCCGAGGAGGCGGAGAAAGGGAGCCGCGGGGAGGGCGGCGGGGGGCGGGGAACAGCGGGGGGGGGAACCAGAGAGGAACAGACACCTCGCTCCCAAAAAAAAAAAAAAAAAGAATGGAAAGGCTCTGGTACAGAATTCCGTGTTGGAATCACCAATAAGGCTATCATTACTACCACTGTTTTTTCCCACCATAAATTACAGAAAATTATCTATATCATCCATGGGGGAAAGCAAGAAGTAAGGAGGGGGGACTTTTTTAATCTTTCCGTACTGAGGAACTAGGAAAAGGCAGGACCCTGGGCGGATGACCCGGGAGAAAGTAAGAATCATCCTGAACTCCGGGAAATCTGCTGCTGCTACTGAAGCTATCGGGGCTTCCGCTTTCAGGGTTGGAGCAGAATAAATAACTGTTTCTTTCTCGACTTTAGGTGTGATACCGGCACTTGCTGTCATCCTTGGAACATTTCAGTGGTCTGTTCCCACCAAGCAGTAGTGATCACCCTTGATCCTCAGGTTGAGTAGACGCGGGCATTTGACATCCAAGACCTCATGCATTCTCTGAGGTCTGGTGTCACCTTCCGGCCTCCCTCACCACTGCCCCCTCCCTCGTCGCGTCCCGCTTCAGCTCAGCCTGCCTGCCATTTTCACTAACTCGCTTATACCCACAAACTCTAGGGTCACAAGGAGGAGAAGGGGGGAAAAAATTCTATCTTAGAAAATATAGTCGAAGTTTGCTTTAATTACGGGATTTTTTAAAATAGAATTTATTAATCGAGGTGGGCACGCGGAAATAGGCAACTCCTAAAGCGGCTAGCTCTGTTCAGGATATGAATCAATCCTTAGTACGTATAGATTTTCTCCTGGTACAACCTCCTTGCATTAAACAGTTTTGTTCAATACCTTCCATGCGCTATTTATGTCCCCATTAATATCTGTTGCAAATCCTGCCAGACACCATAAAAGAAAATTATAATCTTTTCAGTCTCTGTGCTGCACCAATACATCCTTGGTGTTCAAGAAAAGAAAAGCAGGTCCTAGGCGTGAGTTTTGGCAAAGTCAGGGAAGGGGAAGTCGGGTCACTGAGAATGCCCAATTGTACCTGTTGGCAGTTATTGTCAAATTAGGTGTGGGAACCAATGGCTTCCAAATACCTTTTTTGAGGAAACTGATGTTCAAAGAATTTGCCCTGATAGTTGGTCTGGTTAAGGATGCCCTTTTTTTTTTCTTCAGGGCTGCGTAATTCCGGAGGCATTTAGCTATAAGATATAGGTCCGTGGAGCAGGAAGCTACGGATCCCAAGGGAGACAGACTTGCGATGTTGAAATGTAAGGAAGGAAAGGGGTGGCCGCAAAGGAGAATTACACAGCAGGAGTCAAGTAACTTCCCAAAGAGAATGTTTTGGTGCCCACGCAAATGGATACAGAGAACTCCATCATCCTCTCTGCAGGCATGTAGGGTTTTCCAGTCCTTCTGCAATTCCTGTTGCCAAGTGCGTCCAGGTGGGTGTGCTTACACGTTCGGTGGATGCTAAAGCAGTCACTCTAACATTGTCGCTGTGGGTCCCCATGTGTCTGTGACGCTAAAAATTCTCAAAAACATGAGTGGGCTCTCCCCTCGGGTTAGATACAGGGGTAGATGTCCGCCAAGGAAAAGGCGAAATGGGGGCTGAGAGCCTTCCAAAAGGGGGCAAAATCTCCGCGAAGAGAAATACACCAGTCTGCCCCGCAAGAACGTCGGAAAAAGAACTTCCGAAGAGTGTAAGGGACTCTCTGGGGACGGACGACTAGGCCAGAGGACCAGCGGGCAGCGCCTGGGGACCGGCCCTTCCCAGCTGTTGGAAGCGGGAGGGCTTCTAGGAATTACAGCCATAGCCTCTGAGGAGGAGAGCGGGAGTCCACTGGGGCCTGGCACCGAGGGCCCGCGGGGCGCCCTGGATAGGACGAGGCTCTGCATCCCAACCTGAGACATTTCATTTCACCTTCTGATCCCGGGAATGTAAACAAACAAACCAAAAAAAAAAAAACTGGGGTGGGGGGCGGATTGCGGTGCTCCACTCAGCTCCTCTCCTTAATTCCTTTCATCTCATACCCGGGGTGCGCGCGGGGTGGGGGGGTGCCTGGCTACCTCCGGGTGTCCTTGGCGAGGGGAGGTTTAGAAGGGAGCCTGTGAATTTTCTGGGAAACGAAGGGACCTTGGAGCCAAACCCGGAGATTAAATACAAGACCCACATGGGAAGCTGGGATTGTTTCTGCTGAGAAATTATCAACCACGTGGCGGGCTAGGGGCTGCGAAGGGGAGTGGGTGGGAGATGGACGGCTGAAGACAAAGCAGAGTCTCCGAGCCCCCAAATTTAAACGCCCCTGTCGTTTAAAGTTTTCTAGAAGCCTTGTGGGTGGTGGGGCGCAGCTGGTCCACTGGGCCCTCCTAGTGTAAAGTCCCTGGGGTCACCGTCGCTTCGGCTTACGGGTCTTTCCAGGAGTTTCCGGACACGATTAAACCCAGCCCAGTTCTTACCAGTACCGAGGGGAGAGCAGCACAGGGACTCCAACCTCTTCTAACTGAAATATTAAACACAAACTCTTCTGTGCCCCAGGGCCAAGGCATTACGGAAAGTCAAGACATGACTAATTTTTTTTAATAAAGGTATTCACGATAGTACCTTTTTTTAAACACCTGAAAGTTGGTTTTCTTTTTCTCTCTTTTTTTTTTCTTTTTCTTTATCATTTGATGTCCGCCCTGAGTGTGTTAATAAAAGAGCTAAGCTGCTAGTTCAAGTATGTTTAATCTGATGGAACAACCGCCCAGTAGCAGTTTACCGCGCTCCCCGCCCGCAGCGCAGCGGTCCCTGCGCTCCCGCCCCGGCCAGTTCCCACCTCCGAGTGTCTGGACCCCGTCAGTTCCACCTGTCCCAAGTCCCAGCCATGGGACTGGAGCAGGTGACTTTGTGTTTCAGCGGCCCCTGGAATTACCGACACCCTCTAAGCTGTCGCTGGCCCAAGAGTAAAGAGGCCTCCAACAAGTTGGCCGAGCTGCCCTCCCTCCCTGCCCCCTCCTCCGCCCACCTTCCACTCTCCAGAAATTCGTTTCCTTGGAGTCAGTAACATGGGTCCCAAAGTATTCAAGAGCTTTCTCCCAAGGAAGCGAGCATCCTAGAAGCAGTGTCTCGTTGGAAAGTCGATGAGCAGATAGGCTATTTGAGTTTGTTTATTCTATTGCCATTTTTTGTGTCGGGGGTTTTTGTTTTTGTTTTGTTGTTTGTTTGAGCCGAACCAGGGAGATCGAGATGGGAGTTGGGAGGAAGTTGGGTCATTTAAGAGGCGAGACCCAGACAAGTATACACCCCTTCTCCAACTGCTTAACTCTAAAAAAGACGGCAAAGAACTAAAATTTCCATACAACCCATGCAACAGGAAATTTTCCTTTCCTCGCATTATAATTGAACCAGCCCTTTGGTTCTCATTGTAATTGAACAGTATCTTTGGAAGAAAGTTTGAAATCTTCATGGAGGTATTTCTTGGCCTATTGTCTTTGTGCAGTGAACTTTACATCGTGCTATTCAATCGCAACCTATATTCTCCCGGCTACCAGCAAGATTAATTTAATCATTGTAATGCAATTATTAATACTGTTTACCCAATGCTGGGTTTCAGGTTGGCTGTTAAGAAATTAAACTCTCGCTGGGTGACCAGAGCTAGGCAGGGGTTTCTTCATGTTGAAATGAAACAGTCCTCTTTATTTAGTCTCAGAGCTCCAGCTTTCGGCCACGGGCTCAATTAACCAAAATGGAAACAATTTTCATTCATTGCAATAACTCACTGTTCTGGAGATCGCTTTCAAAATATACACTTTATTATTATACGCTGACCTCGGTGGCGTGGAGTGGCAATAAAAGAAAGAGGCAGGGAGATCTATCTAGCCCCCTTGGGCTATAATTATTAGAAATTAATTGGGTTCAGGACCCTGGGTAGCCTAGCTAAATTAATAGCTTGTCTAGTGGTTTAAATCCGAATTTTCAGTCCACAGGAGAGAAAGGGAGAGAGTCACAGACATGAAATGCAGACCCAAGGGACCCTGAGTTTACTTGCAAGACACTCGTCTATTAAATAGTGTCCAGAATACATTTGAGTTGGGGAGAGCGGGCCGGAGAAGGAGGGGGTGGGGGCGAGAAGAAAGAAAGGAACGAGATGAGGAGGGCGGCAGCGAGTAAGCGAAAAGGTCTCGAGTTGATTTTATTCGATTTTTCTTGTCTGCATTGTTTTCGGGAGGGGTTGCATTTAGGGGTTAAAATAAAAAATAAAGATCCCGTGTAGTCGGAGCTGTCGTGCCGGAGTAAAAGTGAAAAGGGAGCCTTAGGCAAAAGGAAATTACTGCGAGCCCGCGTGACCTTTCAGGGAGGTAATCAATCAAGTGATCAACAGGGATATTTATCATCGCTATATAGGACTACTTCGCTCTGCCCGGGCGGGGTGGGGGCAGGGGAGGGTGGAGACACGCGCACACTCACCGGCACACACGCACTCACAGAAGTTTGGACAAACCCGGTAAGCCTCGAGACAAAACACGTAGGCTTTTAATAAACGTTAAGACTGCCCGTCTTGTCTGACATTCTCGGAGAAACACACACGGGGAACGCGCACATCCCGCAGCTGCGGCTGCCGCCGAGTTTCCCAGCAGAAACGCCTGCTGCGTGAAGGTGTTATCTTTAAACTGCCCGCTGCACTTGGCCTTGAAAGGAGGCTCGCGGTGAAAGGGGCGCTTGCACAGCCTGCAAGGCCGGAGCGCGGAGCTGAGCGGGGCTTCGCAGGGCGGGCGAGGCGCCGAGCGTGCCCTGGAAGGGGCGCCGCGGGCAGCAGGGGTGCGGGGTGGCGGGGTGGCACCGCGGCCGCCTCCTCTTCCTGCGAAATCCTGGCGCTGCCGGGCGGCGAGGCTGGCCAGCTCTGGCGAGCACGGCGGCAGGGGCTCGGCGGACGCGCGTTTTCTGCCCAGTTACCTTCTACCTTGTAAAACTTGACTTTTTGTAAGTTACGTTTTCTGCCTCGGATTTCTTAGCATATCGCTAGGTTTTACAATCATGCTCCTTCCCCCCGAATTTTTTAACACGCCCCTCCCAACTTCAGAAGGGTTGGGGGCCCGGGAGACCAGGATGGCTGACTTTTAATAATGATGATGATAATATTAAATCGTGGGTTTAAAATCTAGGCCCACCAGCCTAGCTCGGGGATTATAATCAGGAGTTCTTTTGAGAGAAGGTCTGGCTGATTACTAGCCCACGAGGCTGGAGAACTATTTCCCGACGGGTTTATGAAAAGCAGGGTGGCGGGGGGGCGGTGCGCGCCGCCTCCCAGGTAGCCAGCCGCCGCTCCCGCGGTGTGGGAATGTGGGGCCGCGCCAGGGTCGCGCTGGTTGGCACCAGATGCGGAGCTCGCGCTCCCTCGCCCGCCGCTCCCGCCGTCCTCTCCCTGCTCGGCACGGCCTCTTCCCGCACAGCCTAGTCTGCGGCGCCCCCGCCTGGCTTCCCTAGCCGCTGCAGCTCCGGGTGCGCCCGCCGCGTTGGGCTCCAGCTGTGCACAGTAGCGGCCAGGGCGTGGGGGGTGGGGGAACAGCTGGAGAGCCCCGGGGAAGGAGGGCTGGGGTGGAAAGGAACCCAGCAAGGAGGATTACGAGGCGAGCAACTCCCGGAGCTGCTACTGGTTTAGGATCAGGAGGAGCAGCTGGGGGAGAGGGGCGGGTAACAAATCTCTGCCCTATGGGAACAGAAGCTCCGGAGAGAAACCAAACTTCTGGTGTGCGTTGCCAGTGGAAGTTTGGACCTTTCTGGGTCTCTTCTAACTGAACAAAGAATAGTCTAGAAAAGAGCTTCTCAGACTTCATTGTGCGTGTGAATCACCTGGGGATCTCGTTGAAATTGAGACTCTTTGATTCATTAGGTCTGAGGTTAGGCCCAAGAGTCTGCATTTCTATCCTGCTCCCAGGTGAAATGCTGCTGCTGAAAGTGTGGTCCGCTGACCAGCTACATTAAGCACCCTCTGGACTTCATCAGAAACGCAGAATCTCAGGCACCAACCCAGACCTATCAAATCAAAATTGGCGTTTTGACTGACAGGTGATTCGCTTGCACATAAAAATTTGAGAAGCTCTCGTCTAGAATGTGCGTGTGCAGGTTTCCTTAAAGTGAGACTCCGATAGGTTTCCTTTCCTCTGTCTTAGATCACGGTTCCTCCATGATTGAACCTCATTTCAAATCCTGCTTTCTGCCTTGGTCACGGGAGAAGGTGGTGTCCGCGAACCTGTCCGTTTAAAAGCTACACTTCTTCTGGTCTATCGCACTGAAGACTGGGCTCAGAGGCTAAATGCCACCACAGAGGCCTTCCTGGATCCTAGTCTGGTTGGCACTCCCACACCCACCTCCCAGTATTTTGCTGCCAAGTCTACGGCATTTATTTCTTTCTCCTTACATTACAGTTCTTTTGATTACTTGGTTACAGATTACTTGGTTACATTCCGCTTCAGGTGTAGGCTTCTTGAAAGAGACCGTGGTTTTATATTCTGCAGCATGGAAATAATAATTCCTTCTAAAATAGGGTCAATATATAAAAATGCTTTGTAAATTGTAAAGCTGTATTAACTATACCTCATTTTTCTCACCCCTCAGCCCCTCTCTCATAGGTTAGCACAATGCTTTCCATCACTAGGCACTTTGTGTGTTGTCTTCCTCTGAAAGTTCTTGAACTCATAACACACCTGAAATCCTAAACCCAATTGATGTTGTGTGTCGTCAAGTCAATTCCTACTCAATAGTGATCCTCTAGGAAAGAGTAGAACTGCACCATAGGATTTTATAGGCTGTAATCTTTTCCAGAGCAGATCACCAGGTCTTTTCTTCCAGAGAGCAGCTGGTAGGTTCTAACTGCCTACTTTTTGGTTAGCAGCCAAGCGTTTAACCATTGCGCCACCAGGGCTCCTCCTGAACCCAGAATGAAACAAACAAACAAAAAAACCTGTTGCCGTGGAGTCAATTCTGACTCCTAGCGACCCTATATGATGGAGTAGAACTGCCCCATAGGGTTTCCAGTGAGCAGCTGGTGGGTTCAAACTGCCGACCTTTTGGTTAGCAGCCGAACGCTTAACCACTGCACCACCAGGGTTCCCCTGAGCCCAGAAGACATCCAAATTTAAAGTTTTTTGTGTGAACTCTTGGGTCCTATTTCCTTCTCTTTAAAATTTTCTAGAGAAGGGGTTCTTAATCTGGGTAGATAGAATTCAGGGGACCATGTGGCATTTGCATATCTGATTCAGTGATTCAGAGAGTTGTTCCCCGGATCATGATTGTGCCAGCATTCTAAATAGTTGGACTCTTCAAGAGTTAAAAAGCTAGCCTTTGTCAAGTAAAATTAAGTAGACCCTTTTCAGGGTCTGCAAAAAACGACGACTACCAAAGATTTTGAAACTGTTTTGGAAGCTATGCTTGTAGTATTAAGAAAAGACTGCAGTATTCAGATTTCAGGGCCATTGTACATTAGGTAAACTCTGAGACAGCGAGACAGGGTTGAAAGACCTTAAGAGTCAAATCTTTGGAGGTTCAAATCCCAGTTCTACCTTTTACCAGCTATGTAACATTAGACAAGTTAACAAACTTCTCTGAGTCTCAGTTTTCTCCTCCGTACAATGGGAATAATTATGTATATCTTGCAGGATTATTTCGAGGGCTAAAGATAATATATTTGAAGTGCCTAGTGTACTGCTGATACAGAGTATAAATTTAATAAGCGGAGCTATTCATAGCTCCCAAGGAGCCCTGGTAGCACAGTGGTTAAGCACTGGCCTGCTAATCGAAAGGTCAGCAGTTCCAACCCATCAGCCCCTCTGTCAAAGAAAAGTATAGCAGTCTGCACTGCCCTAAAGATTTACAGTCTTGGAAACCCTGCGGGACAGTTCTGCCATGTCCTACAGGGTTGCTATGAGTGGGAATCCAACTTGACAGCAATGTTTGGTTTGGGATTTTATTTAGAGCTCCCAACTCTAGCATTCTATAATTTGGTATAATGATAAGGCTTGTATTATGTGCGCATGCTGGCCAGGTGTCTTGGATACTACCCTTCCCATCCCCATCTCTAACAAGTCAGCAGACTGTCCCTCAAGTAGCTAAGGCCAAGCCTTAGATATATAAAACAGTGGCTGCTGCACTAGATCTTAACACTACAGTTGAGTATGGGCACCAATGTGTGTGTGTGGTGTGTGTAATTGGGTTTTAATTACATATTTTTAAGGGATTTGTGTGTATTTTGTCCTCGCGGCTTAGTTCCTCAATGTCTGGCTACTCTCAACATGAGCCAGGACTACACCAGCTCATCCCATTCAAAAAGAGCCTGATCATCTCCTGGAGCCTGAAGCAATAGGACATGGGCCATGTAATGAGGGCCAGTGAGACTCACTGACAGATGGATTGTGCCTCCCAGGACTTCTAATTGCAAGTTGTTCTGCACAATACATACAATGTCAGAATTTGGAGGTGTCGAATATACCTATGTTACCACGTTCTCTCGCAGTGGTATGGAAGTCATACTGACAATTCAAAAAGGAGGTGGTTTTTAATGGCGTTGGTAAGTACTTTCTCATTTTTTTGGTATTATTTTTACTTTTTTGTTTTATAAGATTGGTTGTCATGATTCTGATCGTTGCCCTGATTTTTAACATACGGAACAATTAATTAAGTCTAGATCCCTACCAGAAAATAAAAGATTTGTGATATTTACGCAAATAAAATAAAAAAAAAACCTGTTGTCATCGAGTCAATTCCAACACATAGCGACTCTATAGGACAAAGTAGAGCTGCCCCATTAAGGTTTCCAAGGAGCAGCTGGCGGAGAACTGCCGAAGTTGAGGTTAGCAGCAGATTCACCACTGCGCCGCCAGGATTCCATTTACACACATAAAACCAAACCCGGTACCATCAAGTCAATTCCAACTCGTAGTGACCCTATATGACAGAGTAGAACTGCCTCATAGGGTTTCCAAGGAACAGCTGGTGAATTCGAACTGCTGTCCTTTTGGTTAGCAGCCAGTTCTTAACCACTGTGCTATGTACCTAAAAATTCTTTATTCAAACAAACAAATAGTTATGGCTGGCATGAGAAAATATAGACATCACCAAGTGAATTAATTTGCTTAATGTAGTCTCAAACTTATAAGCATAGCAGATTATCTACATCTTTTTAAAGCACAAACTATGCTGGGACAACTTATAAACGACACTGCCTTGTAACAAGATCCTCTTGATACTTGGTAACTTAATTCCCCTGACTTGGATCCAAGGTGCAGACCTGGCTACCCTCAAACTCTGCTGTAGAGTGAAGTCCTACAGCCATGATAGACTGTGATACAGGTGTGCCCTGCTTTATGAAAAGCCACATTGCAATGTGATTATTTGCTTCATGCTATTTTATTTAATAATGAGTTCCCCTGGGACATTTAAAATATGATTTGACTTACAAAAATTTGATTTATACTCACTTTTCCCAGAAACGCACCTATGGAGGGAAAGCTCTATTTTTTTAAATGATGATGCGTGTCCCATAGCAAATATTTTATAAGCAGTTCATTTTCAAAGGTTAGGACAAGGAAGCATACCATACCTCTGGGACTGGGAAAGAAACAGTGTCTGTACAGAAAATCAGTTACAGGGAAGAAACTGCAGAAAACAGTCTATTGAGCTATCTATTTTGTGGACTTATGTAGATGTAATAGAAGCCTGACATGATTTGTTTTAGAAATTATGGTGCTTCTATACTGGGTTCTAACAGCAAACTTTCCAAATCAAGTCTATAAACACGTTTGAAAAATACTTTTTAAAACTGGGGAATAATTCTATGTTGCGTGGGAAGACAAAAATAATTCTGAAATTGGTCTGGGCTTGGACCCATTTAGAAGTAATATTCTGTGGGCAAAAATATCACCATCCAGATCATTTCCAGGTTTCCACTTAGCTGGTTGGCACTGAACTGGAACACTGAAATTGGATATGTCGGGCATATCAGGACATCTTGGCAGTATTTGTTGCGTGAGGGTTCTGGGAGACAGCTTCACTTCTGGCCCCAGCGGAAGCCCCAGTTCAGAGAAGCCGAGATAGTGAATAATAGTTTGGCGCATCTGTTTCTGTCGTATTGATATTTTGTGAGTTTTTCACACATTTATGTCCAAAGTCTCTATGGATCGACAATCACACAAGTTTCTTCATCAAACCGACTCAGCAATCTGATGTTTCTTGTGCCTTCCAGAGGCATGGCAGACGGGCTCCTCAACTGCAGGAACCTCCTTTTCTAATCCACCGAATGTATTACTGCCCGATTAATCTTACAGTTCTAATAAATGGCATTTTCCTATTCAGACTCTTCAAGATCCCTCAATTATTTTCTGGATAGAACCCAAAATTTTTGCCTTTCATTCAAAACCCCCATGGTGTGTTCTCAACCTTTCTTTCCAAATCTATTTCCCATAAAGTCCCTTCTCAAGTCCCATAACCTGAGCAGACCAAGATGCTTGATGCTTCTGGTAAACACTTCATGCCTTCCCACCTCTCTTGAAGCTTCCTCTATCTGGAGTACCTTACACGTCCTTTTCACATGTTCAGTCTACTCATCTTTTGAGATCCAAGATGAACATCATCTTCTACAGTAAAGTGTTGATATGGTTCTCTCAACCAGAAGTGATCTCTCGCCATTGCTCACCTCCAAACTCCGAGGATATCATTGGTTTCCTTCCTGTGGCATCTCTGCCTTACATATTGGTTGTGTCTGTACCTTTATGATCTTCCTTAATAAATTCCTTGAGGGAATATTTGTATCCAACTCTTCTTGTCCTCTGATGCTAAAGCACTCTTTCTTAGAACCAGTCATGCTTTCTGAATATAACAATTTTTGTTTTTCAACAGTTTTAGAAAATGCTCAGTCATTACCTTTTTAAATACTGCCTCTCCTTCAGCTTCTCAATTCTTTCTTTCCCTCCAGTTGGATTTATTTTGGATCTTCTTCCTCTCTCTTCCATGTTTCTAGGCTGTCTTTCGTAAATTCCATCTATTTATTTCTCTGTGCTTAATTCTGAATAGTTTCCTTTGATTTATATTCAGGTTCTCCAATTCTCTCTTTAACTGTGTCTAATCAGCTGTTCAACCTATCAGTTAATTTTTTAAATCTCAATTATGTTTTAATTTCTATGATTTATATATGGTTCTTTTTAAAAATGTATATATGCCTATTATCTTTCCACACTGCCTCCTTGTCTTCTAAACATTTTAAATATATTTGTTTTACCTGACAGTTCTATAATCTGAAGTTCCTAAGGGTCAAATCCTGCTGTTTGTTGTATCTACTGACTACTGCTTAGGCAAATTGCTTTCTCATATTTTAGAATTTTAGATCATGAGCTCACCTTCAGCAAGACTTTATATGTGGGAATTCCATTTTAAATTACTTGAAAATATGTCTTTCCAAACTAGTTTGGCACTTCTGTCAGATGCCCCAGAGTTACCATCAGTATTTTTGTTAATCACCCTGGGGTTTACAAACCATGGAAGAACCCCAGAGGTAAGTGAGAGTAGGCCTGTTGGTAAGAATTGTCAGGTGAGTCTTTCTTCTTTTTGATGAAGAGCCCATGATAAGACAGAAATTTCCTTGTTATTTCCTTTTCTGATGAGCTGGTTTTCTAGACCAGTGTTTCACTAATGGTATATAGCCATTTGAGACTCAGATTTGTGCAAGAGTATCAGTTCTAACTTCCCAATTCATCATGCTGGGCCAGAGTTTTATGCCCTGATTCTATGAGGATTTCGAAATTTAAGCCCTAAGTTTTCAAGGCCATGGTCTTCCCTCCTTCAATCTCAGGCTATTAGGATTTTGATTCTCTCTTATGATTGACCTCAAGGATTACCCTTACTTTCTTTTAAGAATATTTAGTAACTTTAAACCAGAATATGGCTTGTGATTTCTGAAGGGAGGGATTACAGATTGTTTGTTCATAAAAATACTGGGAAGTATAAACGTGAAACTACCTGTGTTGATTTTCTATCAGTGAATTTCGACTTCAGTTTTTTTCTTTTTCTTGAATTCTTTTATTCAAAAGAAATTTCTTGGTCCCAAAGCAAAGGCAGAACCAAATATCACTTATAAGCAGAATCACAATAACAGCCTTTGCACTTTTTTTTTTTTTAATCAAACTAAAATACCTTACCCAACCTCCCTTCTCCGGCCATCAAAATCATATTAAGGCTTCAGATGTCATCTCAGATTCAGCTTTCTCCTTTATGCTTTCTATAATGATGATAATTACAAAACGACCACAATTGTTTCTTAAATACAACTGTTTTTTCCCACAAAAAAGCAATTTCATATTGTCCAATCTAACAAATGGTGAACGTAGGATTCCAATTCAGGTCTGACTAATTCCTAACCTCCCTTGCTTTCCCCTAGGCAACATAGCAGCTGTGCTATGTTAATTACTCCTTTTTCCAGGCTGTTACAGCACTTTCACACCAGCTTTCTTGATTTACTTTCCCCACTTGACCTATGGTTACAATAATGTATGTGCGTCTGTCTTCTTCAATGGATTGTAAACTCCTTGAGGGCTATGCCTTGCCTCAGTATCCCCAGCACTTAGTACAGTACTTGGTACCTGCAACGTCTTCAACAATATTTTTTTTCTCTAAAGAAACTAGGTTACTCAAGTCTTTGTCAATACTACGTACAGTTGATGTGCTTCTGAGCTTTTATCTTCCTTAGTTTTGCTTAGTGGAAGTTTTAAAGCATGGTTCTGAATTTTTTTAACACTCTGCCCATTAAGAGATGGAGTCTGTGTCTCCTCATCATGAATCTACGCAGTGCTGCAGAAGTGACTTTATGTGACTTCAAGGCTTGGTCGTAAAAGGCTACACAGATTCCATCTAGGTTTCTTGGAACATTTGCTCTCTTAATGCTTCCTCTTCGGGTGCCCCATCTCACAACCTAGCTGCCATGCTGCAAGAAGCCCAGGTTATATGGCAAGGCCTCGGGTAGGTTCTCTGATCAACAGTCCCAGCCAATCCTAGCCTTTGAGTTGTCCCAACCCAGGTGCCAGGCATGTGAGCAAAAAAGCCCCTAGATGACTCCAGCCCACAGCTGTTTGAGTCACCTCCTGGCATTTGAGTCTTCTCAGCTAAGATGCCAGGTATTATGGAGCAGAGAAAAACCATCCCACTCTCTCTTGTCTAAATTCCTGACCCACACATCCCATGAGCATAATAAAGTGATTATTGCTTTACATCACTACTTCGGGGTGGGAGGAGCGTTTCTTATACAGCAGGAAATAACTGGAACATTGCCTTGTCAGACCTCTCAGTAACAGGGACAGCTATAGCCTTATCAGTTCTGAAACCTTGAAAGGCTGGCCTGGCAGCTTGTGAGCGCTCCTTTCTCCAGTGATAAGGGTCTGTTGGTGAGTGGCTGGTCCCATGCTCCGAATCAAGTATGCCTCAAGTGGGTTTCAGCTTCTGGACTTATTTTGAGTATTTGGCTCCTACCATGGGTGTTGAGTCTACCTTATTGGCCTTCTGTCATGGTCCAGGTCTGAACCCAATCTGGGCAGCTGATTATTACTCATTATTACCACTCCCTTTCGTTAGGGCTGGACCTTGCCTCTGCCATCCCTTATATTGACTCTGGCAGCTCAGTTTAACCCATAGCAGCCAGGCCATTCATCAGAAGTTGAGCCCCGCTGGTACCCAGAAGCTCTGGTGCCCACCCTGCCCCCTTGTTCAGGACCACTTAAAATCCAATCCAGGCTTCCAGTCAAGCTTTGCCTTCTTAGATTTAGTGAGTTGGACTTCTCTCTCCTTCTTAGAAGGGGACAGTTCTTCACCCCCATCTATCCTACCCAATATAGTCCTTCTCCTTAGCAGGAGTTTTTACCAAACATGGCTAGAACCATCATGTTAATCGCAGTTAGTTTTAGTCTTACCCAGATCTTCTAACAGCAAACACATCTGCAGAATGAGCAATGTGAGACACTGGTCACTAGGGGGCAATTGGCTGCCTTGAGAGACAAGCCAAGGCAGAGGCATTGGGAACTCTTGGAGCAGCTGTGATGGAGTTTTTGGCTGCATCCAGTTCTGACTTCATTGATGTTGCCAAGCAGGCAGTGACAGCAATGATGTTTTGCTAGGTCAGTTCTGTGGTGTAGAAGGGCATTTCTTCTACTTGCTACGTGAAACCTCCAACCTTGGTTCTCTGATCCTCCCAAAATTCTGTAAGCTGCCAAATATCTTAAAAAAAAAAAAAAAAAAAAGCCTTTCTTCTGAAACTAGCCAGAGTGGACTGTTTTGTCTGGAATTAAGAACACTGAATTTACCGTCTTCCAACATCCTGTGATCTGTTTATCATTCAGAAAATCCTAGAGCTATAGACTGCTCGTTTAGTTTTTCTTTGTAGGTCCAGACAGAGTGCAATTCCTACTGGAGATGCACTGTGAGCCCTACCATGATAGCAGAAAAGTAACAAGCACCGAAACAAGGTTAAAACAAAGGGCAATCAGTCAGATATGACATATGCAAATAGTATTAGTTTCACTGAAAACTTTAATATTAATAATGTTAAAATGATAAAAGTATTGATAAAAGGCTCTAACTGCTAATAAATAAATGTATCATTTACTTTAATAGTTGCTGCTTTAGCTCCCTTTTGAAATTTCCATTTTGAGGGAAATATATTACAAAGAATATAATGTATTTCTCAGGAATACACATATGTAACATATGAATATGCATTTTGGATATGAACCGCTTTTTTTTTTTTTAATGATTTGAGTGCTTTACCAAAAAGTTTGACAACCACTGCTATGAATTCAAGTATTCCTTCTGAAACAGCCTTAAAGAACACCTAACTCAGCGGTTTGCAATTTGTTTTGATGTCAGAAGTCTTTCCTTACAGAGATCTTTGCAGAAGACCCAACATCTAACACAAACAATACGCTCTGGTGGAGTTCCCCATCTGCTGCTCTCCTGAGGGGTTCTGGGTACACTATTTGCAAACCGTGGATGTACTAGGCCTCTCTCCAGGTCTTTATGGATTAGGAAATTGAGGCTCAAAGAAAAAATAACTTGGCCAAGAGTTATTTGATACTGAACTGGGGTCTCTTTTTGGCTAAAGGTCTTTCTACCATGTTGCGTTATTTCCTTTAAATGCTAGATTTGAAGACGTTTTGGTGATGCTATCTAAGTTGCATTCTCTTTGCAGTTCTGACATGTTTGAAATCCAAGGCTGGTAGTATGTGAGAAGATGGATGGAAATACTGCAGAACCCCTACCTATCAGTCCCACCCTCAGCACTTCCAAGCAAAGATAATCATAAAAAAAATAAGAAAATGAGTTCACTATGCCTTTTGTTTCTGTTTCTTCTTGCCTTTTGGCTTTAATCGAAAGAACCTGAATTGGAAGCCGAGCCAAACACTTCATCGGATCCAATCACAGACACGCTGTCATCTGACAGAAATGTGGCGTCACTGGAAGCCCTGGCCTCTTGTTCACACAAGTGTATTCTAACCAGCAAAGGAATAAGCTGTAGTGACTACAAGCAAATATCTCTGAACTTCACTGAGATTGATGACAGCAGTAATAAAAATAGGCTTTTCCAAGATGAACACTACCAGTAAGTCAATAGTTAAAAAGGGATAGTTTAAAAAGTAACCAGTACATTAACTCTTGTCAATGAGATTCCTTTTGGCAGTAATATACTCTGGGGATTAAGTTAAACCAAATGTTTGTAACAATGGAAATGTACTCATGTTAACAGTTAGGATTATCATCCCAGTTAATATTTACTGTAGTTACATTAAAATTTACCCTTTCGGACACTGTTTGATCATTTTCATCTCTTTTTGATAAATTCCATTTTAGATTAAAAGCAACAGAAAACATCCCTTAATATTTTAAAAGTCTTAGTGTTTTAAAATGTTCATGTGCCTTGTGTTCTTCTTTTTTTAGGCTGCTCTTCTCCCTGCTACCCAGAGTGATAGAAGTAAGGAGTGAAAGCCCTGCTAAGAAAGGTCGATAAGTTCTTTGGCCACATTTGGGTGCACTTGCTGGCTAGACATTACATGGCATTTTTCCTTGATTTCTGTTTTCTGCCACTTGGTCACTGGGTGGCCATCCGGAAGAGTGAGAGACCCAATGTTGACTTTATAACCTGGGGGCTTATCTCCTGCTTCCTGTACCTCAGAGGGAGTTAGTACAGCAAGGCTCATTCATATGCGGCCTCACATGAAATGGGCCTTCTGCTGGCTCCTGGGGTGACCCTGGGAATTCCTGGGTGCAGAATTCACCAAGGCTTTAGGAACTAGTGTTTTGTGTTACAAAAGCACTTTATTGCTTACATAGGACTTGGCTCTGAAATTGTTCTGACACAATATTTTTTTGACTGGTACGTAGAAAACACTTTTTATCTGACTGGGCCATGTAAGTGATACCTTGTCATGTTTTTAATGTGTAAAATGGGTGGAAGGAGGTAATATGGATTTGCACTTTGGGTTGCTTTGTTATTTTCTTTCTTCATTCTTGGCTATATGCACACAAGGGTGGCATTTATTCCTCCACACTGAAAGGAAGAGCCTCCACATGGCTGACTTTAGAGCCCTTGTGACCTGATGCCTTGAGAGGGCCCTCATAAAGTCTTGCCATGCTAGTGAGATTGTCCTTTCCTCTCCCAGGCTGACACACCACAGCAAGATCTGAGAGCTGCAGGAGGAAACCCTTATCCATCCCCACGTCACTCCCAGGCCACCATATAACCACAGTTGCAGAACAGTTGTCCAATGGCTGCACACATTCCAGCTAACCACTTCTCCTTAAGCAGGAACCAATTGCCTATCTTCTTGTTACACAATGGTTCTTAACCATAGTTGCATGTAGAATCACCTGCAAAACTCTTTTAAAACACTGATGCTGAGTGTTAACCAATTAAATCAGAATCTTTGGAAATGGGACATGGCCATCTCTACGTGTTAATACTTCCCAAGGTGATTTCCACTTACTCAAGTACCTTCTCTGCAGTAAGTTTTCAACCTCACAGAGAGTTTTGATCCATTGACCCTGCTTCTTTTTCACCATTCATCACGCCTTCACATCCTGGTATCCAGATTCCCATGGTTCATAATTATAATCATGTGCAAAAGCTCAGTCTCTCCCCACTGTTGTACTCCCCTGGAAGAGTCCACTAACACCATTAAACTCACTGCCACAATGACACCATCCCTGGACAAGATCTCCTTAACGTTCCCCAAGAAAAACACGTGACTAACTGTGTTGACTGTTTTAATTTTAAATTCATAACCACAAATCTCAGTTGGGTAGATAGCACAGACCAAAAGTCCTATTATGCTTTCATATTTTCAGTTTCCCACATTTTAGAACAGCTATTTTACACCTTCTATTGAAGCCCTGGAGCCCAGGTGGCTTAGTAGTTAAAGAGCCCTGTTGCTAACCAAAAGGTTGGCAGTTTGAATCTACCAGCCCCTCTTTGGAAACCCTATGAGGCAGCACTACTCTGTTCTATAGGGTCACTTTAAGCAGCATCAACTCGACAGCAACAGATTTGGTTTTATTTTTATTCTCTCCCCCAAATCTCTTATATTCCTCACCCCTCTTCTCCACTCTTGGCTGATGATCTTGCCTCATAATTCATTGGGAAAATACAGAAATCAGAGGAAATTCTTCATTTTTCCACCTCCAAATATACAAAACCACCCACATCTCTATCCACACTCTTCGCCCTCCCTCTACTTGCTATGGATAAAGTGTCCCTGCTCCTATCAAAGCCCATCTCTCCACTTATGACCTTCTCCTCTTGCCTTAAAGAAGACTTCACTCCTCCCTTCATAGGAAAGCATCATCAATTTCTGCACAACAATTTACATATATACTTCAATATCTTCTATCTAAAAACAAACAAATTTTCCTTAACTCCACATCCTCCTTTAGCTATCCCAGCATATCTCTGCTTCCTTTCACTCCAAAACTTCTTTAGAAGCATTGTCTTTAATCATTCTCCCCACTTCCTCAACAGTCTAGGGAAAGCACTGTTATCAAGGTCAACTTTGCCTTCCAAACATCTTCTCTTAAATATCTAAAACAAATCTCCAACTTAACATGTCCACGAATGATCTCTTTATTCTAACACCACAAAATATGTTTCTTGCCCAGTCTTACACTTTTTGTTCAATGGCACCACCGTCTACTCAGTTCAAGCTTGATTCTTCTCTTCCTCTCATACCCTATGTGCAATCCATCAACAAGTTTTGTTGCCTATTCTTTCAAAATACATCCTGAATCCGTCCACATCTCCATTTTCTATCACTCCAGTCCAATCACCATCATTTCTCGTTTAGGCTTACCCAACAGCCTCCTCTTCCACACTTCCTTTTCCTCTTGCACTCATGCTTTGTGATACCCATTTTCTGCACAGCACTCTGGGAATTCTTTTAAAAGTCATAAATGAGATCAGGTCGTGCCCAGTGGCTTCCCATTACACTTAGAATAAATTTAAACACTTTTCTAAGGCCTGTCTGATCTGACCCTTGTCTATCACTTAAACCTCATCTTAGATCACACCTCCCACCCGCTCCTACCTTCAGTCCCACGTTGGAGCTCCTGTATGTTCCTCAATCACTCTGTGCTCCAGAAGATATCAAATCCTTCACTTTTGCAGCTTAGTCTGCCCGAAATGCTCATCTCCAAGACATTCTCATGGCCAGCTCCTTTTTCATCTCAGCTCGAAAGCTACTTCCTCTCTCTGACCATTCATTCTAAAATAGCTACCCTCCAACCCATCATTTCTTATTATTTTTTATTTCTTTTCTCTATGGCACTTGTTCAACGAATGAAGCAATTTTAGTTGACATCCCGAGAGTAGGTAAAGCTACTTGTAAAGATATTCTCTTGGAATTAGCTTAATAAGAAAAAGCCTTTGGGTGATATGATCTGTGAGGGAGTGTAAAAGCAATATTTCTTCTTAAAGGTACTGCCTGGGTTGCATTGTGGTGTACAGGTAGACTCTATTGGCATTCCCAAATGTCCTCTGGAGAGGCTTGAAAATTCAAGAGTGTAATTGATATTTCAGCTCTAGCTCTAATAACGACATGGCTACGTGGACTTAGCTACATGACCCAGAGAATGTTGGTTCATATATTCTCTGTTCCTATAACCTAGCAAGAAGCCACCAACTAAGGAAACTTCCTTCTTCCTTTTGTGACAGTGCTTAATGTATTGGTATCCATGACCTCCAGTTACTTCAGTGATGACCTAAGTACTTTGGTCTTTTAATCTCATAGCATAAAAGCCTTCCCCTGGTTAATTTAAGAAAGGACTATCTTTTTCCACTAAGTTTCCTTTTAGTTTAGTAAAAAGATATAACGAATTTTGCCTTCTTCTGAGTAATAACATCACTTCTATTTTCAGAAGTGGAAGTTCATTGGGAGATGCTCATTTTGAATTCTTTGATACTACTGATGAATGAGCAGTGCACATGGTTGATTTTTCTTTACTGCTAATGGTAGTTAGACAACACATGTCCTATGGAATAAACTTCTCTTCCCTGCTATAATAATAACTATTTTGTTTTGACTTCAGAAATTCTAAAATCGGTGTTCAGCCAACATTAATTACTGCTCATTACAATAATCATCACCATCAGCCTGATCGGTCTCCTGGGGCCTAAGGAAATGCATTTTTATCTAGAGTGATGAATTTTACCTAAGGCCCAGGGCAGCCTCTCTGGGAGCCATATTTGATGACTGATACTAGCAGCTGTTAATATATTGAATTCCTAAGTCAGAATTATTATTTTAAGCATTTTCTGAGTGAAAACATATTCAAAGGAATCTGAAGTTTCAATCTCCTGTTAAAAAGTCAGGTCCTAGGTATGAAATGGAAACAAGACAAATGTGTATGCATTGTTAGAAGTTTATTAAACAAGGAAGGTAATATCAGCAGCAACCCGTACTACAGAGAAGTGTAGATCAACCTCTGCTTTCTAGCTTGGGGGTTCCCTTTAATAGCATGAGATAGAATGGCTGGTGGGGGGTAAGAACTGGGATGGGAATAGCCACAGGAGTAGGTTTAGATAATGAAACTATACAATCTCAGGATTGAAATGGACTTGAGTCTTGAATCCCATTTTTGTCATTAAGATGAGCCTTTATCATATATCAAGCATTAGGTATGTCTGGGGTTCAGAGATAAGGTCCCAGGCTCTATCTTCAGGGAGATTATAGTCTTGAGTGGGACTCCTGCCAAGATGGCAGTCAGCTACATCCAATAAAAAAAACCCAGTTACAGTTTGCATACCTAAATAAGGTTCAGTTTCCTCCCAAAAATTAGGTCCAGAGGTAGACAATTCAGAGTCATCCAAGTTCAGATTCCAAGTTTCTGCTCCACCATTACTAACAGTTGACTTGCCTCTGCAAGCTTGTCACTCAAGGCTGCCAACTAGTGGCTCTACCTCCAAGCCTCCTGCCTTCTGCCAGGAAGGAAAGAGGAGGAAGAAAGAAGAGGAAAGAAAGTTGCATGAATCAGGAAGACAAAATCGCTTCCAGAAATATCTAGCAGACTTTCATTTGTATCTTCTGGCCAGAATTGTGGGGCAAGGATGCCCCTAGCTGCAAGCAATTTTGAGGAGGTATTTAAGCTGGGTATATTGCTCCAAACAAAACAGGGAAAATGTTGTTAGAAAAAGGAAAGAATGGGGATTGGTAAACAACAAGCAGTGTCTGCCTTAGAACGTTGACAGTTTCGCTCTAGTGCGATTTGTACATAATAAATTTTGCAAGAGTACCCAGGAGTATCTAGCCTGGGATTGGGGGAGGTGTTGTGGATCTCTTCACTGAGGAAGTGACACTTGAACTGAGTTTTGAGGAAAAAAAATGGAATTTTCAGGTAGACAAAAGGAAGGACTGCTTCAGGAGAGGGACTCAGAGGGAAACTGTACCAAAAAAACCCACTGTCATCGAGTCGATTCTGACTCATAGCGACCGTATAGGACAGAGTAGAACTGCCCCATAGAGTTTCCAAGGAGCGCCTGGCGGATTTGAACTGCCAACCTCTTGGTTAGCAGCCATAGCACTTAACCACTATGCCACAAGGGTTTCCGTAACTGTAGGAATGGAAAAAATGATTGTTCGTCAGAACATTTTCAGTTGCCTCTGACAGAAATGCAATTCAAACCAAAAAGTACAGAGGCGAGGTTCAGGCATGGCTGGCTCACATTATGTCATCAACACTTAATATCCCTCTTTTTTTCTCTCCATCTTTTGATTTGGCAATGGCCAGTAAGAAGCTCCAGGCTTAAAACTCACCCTATCAGCTACCCTAGCAATTCCAATAAAGTCCTGAATTTGCATTTCATTGGAACAACTTGGGATATGTGCTCATCACTCTGGCCTATCACCATGGAAAAGAAAATGGGGTACGCTGATCAGACAAGGCTGGGTTCCATGGCTACCCCTAGAGCCCCACCCAAACCACCTGAACCAAGAGCAGGAATGAAGCATCTCTAAAGGAAAACTGGGAGTAAATAAAGCAGGTGGAAATAGCAAATGTCTCTTAAAGAGAAAAGGTTTTACTAGTATTTAGAAGGTGTAATGTACAAGACATAGGGGAACAATTGGCTGATTTTGGTGAGGGTCAGGGCAGACCCTGGAATGACACCGGGGCTTCAGGCTTGGATACTTGCGTATATGATGCTGGCACCAAGCAAGCTCTTGACTGTCTGTGGAGGCCAGGTTGGGGGTGGGGGAGGAGTGGGAAGGTTGGGGGTAATAATAATAAATACATTCCCTGCCAAGCCAAGGGAAAAGGGAACAGCCGTTGCCATTAGTTGCTGTTGACTCAATTCCAACTCATGGTGACCCCATATGTGCAGAGTAAAACTGTGCCCTATAGGGTTTTCAAGGCTGTGACTGTGACCGTTTGGAAGCAGATCAGCAGGCATGTCTTCTGAGGTGTCCCTGGGTGGATTTGAGCCAGCAACTTTTTGGTTAGTAGTCCACGGCTTAACCATTTGCACCTCCCAGGGTCTCCTGGGAACAGCAGGCAGCAGTGAGAAAAGCCTAGAGTTTAGAGCAGACCACGGGACTAGAGATACTGATTTTTTTTTTTTTTTTCTTTGCAACACAGCACGTAAATCTAGATTACTAAAAGATTTGTTGATACAAGTGCCTACATGCAATCCACCAGCTCAGTTGGTTCAATCCAACCCCAAGTTTTCTGATGGAATCCCCTTCCCTGGCCTACCCAGGCTGTTAGCACCCTGAACATACCATCCATCAACCTGTCCATGCCCACTCACTTTCATTGTGTTACTTACATCTAAATATTTTAAGACACTAATACAAAACAACTTAGTGAAAGGAAATGTTAGTCTTAATTTTTCACATAAACATCCCATTTCACCTATTTTTTCAGTGATTTTAATGAAAACCTGTTCTTGCCTCTTCACCTTCTCTGACTGATTTTGTTCTTCCACTGCTTATACATTATAAGGAATTCTACCTTATGAATTTACTTATCTTGGGCACCAAGCCATCTACCACTACCGTCATTCCCCACCCCCCACTGTGAGGCTCCTTAAGTGGAAAAATGATGTCTTCTTGTCCATTCTCACCATGCAGGTAGATAGTCCAAAAACACATTTAACCAAATTGGACAATTGTTAATTATTTGTGGAGCTATCTATTTTAAAGGAAACTCTGGTGGCGTAGTGGTTAAGTGATACAGCTGCTAACCATGAGGTTAGCAGTTCGAATCCACCAGGCGCTCCTTGGAAACTCTATGGGGCAGTTCTACTCTGTCCTATAGGGTCGCTATGGGTCGGAAGCAACTCGATGGCAATGGGTTTTTTAATCTATTTTTAAAATCATCAATCCCATCTTCCATATTCAGAGAGCACTCTTGCTTTTGAAAAATTCCCAAACGCAGGCTACCTCAGCTATCTCTCTTAAACTTTCAGTTCTTCAATGTCTCTCTCCATCTTAAGTAACTAATGTCTTCAAAACATCAACACAATGGGTTAAATTTAGCAGCAGTTTGCAATGAATAGTGATTGGAACCTGCAGCCATAATGAAACACAGCATTAAATTTTTGAACCTACATGAAGCCAATAAGCTGTCCTTAAATCCACTTTAATTAATGTGCAGCACTTGTCTACTCCAAAAGGGTGTGCATAAATCTTCAAAGCCAAATTAGTATTTTAAAATATGAATTGGCCAATAATCTTGCAGGCCATACAAGCAGATTAACATGGTGTTTCCATTTTGAATGAACATAGTTAAAGATTTACGAACTTTAAGCAAGATTTCTCTTACACAAATCTGGTCTTTCTTTTAGCTATGATCCTCATAACAGAGATTGAGTGACCTGGTTTTAAAAGAATGTGGACAATTTTTGCAGTTTAAAGGTAGATGTAAATACCACCTAAATCTACACTAGTTATATTAATCCCTTAAAATGGAAATAACTTTACTTTGAATATATCTCTGGAGTGGCTGTTAGCACTTCAAATATACCACCATTACATAATGATAAAAGTATTGTTCAAAATGGATTTTAAAAAATATAATTTGTATGCATGTTAAGAATAGCTGTAGCTTCAGATTATTCTGAAAAAGGAGATAACACACCTGATTGTTAGTCGTTATTATCTATCTACCTAACATCTGGTCCTCCCTTTTCTCTTTCCTTGCAGAATGTTGGCTGCTTCCTCCCCAGACCTTCTCATCAGAGGAGGTTGGCTTAGCCCTAGCCCCAGCCGCAGCCCCAGCCCTAGATGGTGAATCCTGATTGGTCTAAAACCATCATGATGGTCTCATTCATCCAGGCATGTGCATGTGAGATTTGAGGGGAAGTCTGCTGGAAGTAACTGGGAAGAATTTCCTCACTCTGAAAAAGAACCAGAAAGGAGAGTCCATCTATTATCCCCCAGAGATGTCTTGTCAGGACAAAGCCCACTTTGCCGCCATGAGGTGAGCTAGCCTGAAGTCAGCCAACATATTGAGAAAGATAGAGAGAACCCTGTCCTTGACTATGTTGACTTGTCCTTGACTTCAGTCAATCCTGAAGTCATCGTACTTTGCGACTTCTTATGTAAGATAATAACATTTCTATTTTTTAAAATAATTTTGAGCTGGGCTTTGTACTACTGCCAAAGGATACTGATACATAGTTTTATTATTTAAAAAAAAGTATTAAAATATTGAGAAATTAAGGGAAATAATAGCAAAGTTGACATGGTAAAAAAAAAATTGGGGGAAGGAGCAAAATACATTTTAGTTTTAGGAAGTTACTCTCAGGAACACTCATATACCCATGCAGAGAGATACATTAATGTACAGGGTTCACTGCAGCATTGTCTGAACTAGCAAAAGATTGAAAGTAACATAAATGTCCTTGTATAGGAGAGTGGCTAAGTTCATTGCAATAAAACATACTGTTGACTCCCTGTTCTATTTCCACTACCTCTAGGTGGCCCAGCCCTCCTGGGCAACAGCAAGGAGCAAGGAGCGCTATCTAAGCAGCAGCTGTCACAAATGTCACAATCCCAAGTCACTTCACACAGTCACCAGGAGGATCACCATTTTCTAACCTAGGATTCATTCCTGGCAGCAATGCCAATCATGATGACAAAGTAGACATGACATGGGATGGTTTATTATCTTCACTGGCTTTGACCCAAGTCCGTCGCAAAACAAATCCTCGGTATTCTTAAGAAGAGCTAAAACATGCAGGCTCAACGTAACCCCTTTATACATACTCCAACTTCTTTTCCTTTTTACCTCATTTTTGTCTCAGCACGAACCCTTCCCAAACTCTACCTCAGACCTTTTCCCCCAGGTAGAGCTAGCTAGAACTTGTGATTAGACCTCCGAGGTTGATCTACTTC
Organism: Loxodonta africana; assembly: GCF_030014295.1. Lineage (NCBI taxonomy): Eukaryota > Metazoa > Chordata > Mammalia > Proboscidea > Elephantidae > Loxodonta > Loxodonta africana. Next base: position 46,568,355 of record NC_087364.1, read on the forward strand.
ATTTTTATGTGATTTTAACCAGTGTTAACCAGGAATCATGCATGTATGGTTTTGCCCTTACCAAAACCCTAATTCTCTTAGGTCAAACTCTCACTTTTGTAAGAAGCTCTCCTCTCCTTGTTTTTCTGTTTCTTCACAGGGTCCTGGTGATTTTATATGTCCCCCTGAACTCACTAACTTCACACATTGTATTTCTCCTATGTATCAACTGGAAACCTTGGTGGTGTAGTGGTTAAGTGCTACAGCTGCTAACTAAAGGGTCAGTAGTTCAAATCCACCAGATGTTCCTTGGAAACTCTATGGGGTAGTTCTACTCTGCTCTATAGGGTCACTATGAGTCAGAATCGACTCAATGGGTATGGTTTGGGTTTGGGTTTATGATCAGTTTTGGTGGACTAATTGACATAACAAATAGACTGAAGTATGTAATGGCTCAAACAATAGAATATTTGTTTTTGCTCCTGAAACAGTCCTGAAAGGGAACATGGGCAAGTGCCTTGGCTCTCCTCCATGTGGTCATTCAGGGACTGAAGTTTCTCCCACCTGCAGCTGTGTCATACTGTAGGCCTTGTTGCCATCTGCATCCAGCCTGAGGAAAGAGAAGCAGCATGGTGAAGCACAAGTGGCGGGGGGGGGGGCGGTGTCTGCTCAAAGTTACCTCTTCTTAAAGGTGGCTACACTCCTTAAGTTGTAGACTTGTTGTTTAGTACACCAAGATACAGAACATCAAGTTGATAGTTGAAAATCAAATGCTCGCATCAGTATGTTTTCACTTCTCTGTCTGATTGAAAGAGGGGATGGTCTGTCTAGAATCTCTTCCTAAACTGAGTTTGTTGTTGTTGTTGTTGGGTACCCCACTAAACACTTCACTGCTAATGGAAAGCTTAGCTGTTTGAACCCACTCAGTGGCTCTATGGGAGAATGACCTAGTGATCTGTTCAGCCTAGAAAATCCTATGGAGCAGTTCTGTTCTGTCACATGGGGTCTCTGTGAGTTGAAATTGACTCGACAGCACCTAACAACAACAACAACAATCTTTAGGAAGCAGATCACCATGCCTTTCTCCTACAGAGTGGCTAGGTGGGTTCAAACCACTGATCTTTTGGTTAACAGCAGAGCGCTTAACCTTTGTGCCACAAGGGCTCCTAAGCTGAGTTTAGTGCGGACTTATTTAATATGCTTAAGACCACAAAATTCCTCAGGGTAGATATTAAGAGGTAGTAATATAACTGGAAACTAAAACTGTTGTTGGAGACATTTTATTTAGTCTTTAACTTGTACAAAATGAGTGAATAAAACCACATATTACTAACCTAAAACAATTATCCAGCTAATTTCATTTTTGGGATTAAAAAATATTTCTAAGTTTTGATGTTTATTAGTTTAATATCCTTTATGGAGCCATTTAATCATAGGAAGTTAATCTTCCCCCCCACCCCCAGCCTTCCCTTCTATATGCAGTTTTCCTAAAAAATAAATTAGAACACTTCTATCCTTGAATCGATAATTGTGACGTCTCGTCTAGGCCAGTGTCATGGATTGAATTATGTCCTCCCAAAAATGTGTGTATCAACTTGTTTAAGCCATGATTCCCAGTATTGTGTGGTTGTCCTCCATTTTGTGACTATAATTTTATGTTGAGAGGATTAGGGTGGGGTTGTAACACCACCCTTGCTCAGGTCACCTCCCTGATCCAAGGTTTCCCTGGGGTGTGGCCTGTTCCACCTTTTATCTCTCAAGAGATTAAAGGGAAGCAAGCAGAGAGTGGGGGACCTCATACCACCAAGAAAGCAGCACCAGGAGCAGCACGTGTCCTTTGCACCCAGGGTCCCTGTGCCTGAAAAGCTCCACGACCAGGGGAAGATTGAGAACAAGGACCTTCCTCCAGAGCTGACAGAAAGAGAAAGCCTTTCCCTGGAGCTGACGCCCTGAATTTGGACTTGTAACTTACTAGACTGTGAGAAAATAAAAATGTCTCTTTGTTAAAGCCATCCACTTACGCTATTTCTGTTATGGCAGCCCTAGATGACTAAGACAGCCAGCTTGCTGCATGAGGCCACAGAGTCAGTTTGTGTGAATTATTCAGTTTGCATATTGCCCAGAGATGAATTCTTTTCAGCAGTACAGCATATTCAGTCAGCAGTCTCAAAAATCTGAGGGTCGTAGCACTGAACTGTACATGTAAAAAATGTTCAAATGGCAAATATTTTGTAAATATATATTTACCACAATAAAAAAATTAATAAAAAATAAAGGGACATAATCAGCAATCCAAATTATATATAAATGTATATAAAGAGCCCTGGCAGCACAGTGGTTAAGCACTCAGCTGCTAACCAAAAGGTTGGTAGTTCAAACCCACCAGCTGCTCTGCAGGAGAAAGATGTGGCAGTCTGCTTACATAAAGATTGCAGCCTTGGAAACCCTGCGGGGTAATTGTCCTCTGTCCTATAGCATTGCTAGAAACTGGAATCGATTCCATGGCAACAGGTTTGGTTTTTTATTTGATGTGTATATATACATGTATATCAAAGGGGAAACTGAAGATATGCATGGCTTGGCCTTAAAAGAATTTTCAACAGGGGCATGACATGATCAGATTTCAATTTTAGAAACAGCACTCTGACTGAAAAAATGAAAAATTGGTTTGGGGGGGATGCACCATATGCAAAGAAGTTAGGAGCCCAGCATGATGTGCTGCCAGTTCCCACCCCTATTGCCTCACCCTTCCAAAAACCAAACCAAACCCAGTGCCGTCGAGTGGATTCTGACTCCTAGCGACCCTACAGGACAGAGTAGAACTGCCCCATAGAGTTTCCAAGGAGCACCTGGCAGATTCGAAATGCCGACCCTTTGGTTAGCAGCCGTAGCACTTAACCACTACGCCACCAGGGTTTCCACCTCGCCCTTAGGACCTCACCAAACACGACCAGTCTTCCAACTGCCAGCACCTGCATTTTGTCCCCAAGAGCTTTCTCTTGCTGTTGGAGCCCACTTGATTGCCTGTGGCAAGCTTGAAATGTTAGGGAATTAATGCCCCAGCAGCACCCTCCACCACTGACTAAGGAGAGCTAATGTGTAACTCTGGGATGTGTGTTATGCCCCGAAAGGATTAAGCTCCAATTGCCCAGAGTTGTAGTTGGCTTGCTAACAGACCCTCTGGCTGCTTCCTCTTCCCTGTCTCACTTTCCCACCTCCCTATCAGCGTGTTCTTTATCTCCCTGAAAATTACTGGCACCCAAATCTTTGTCTCAGCGTCTGCTTCTGAGGGAACCCAAACTAAGACAAGGCCTCTGCAGATGAAGGATGAGAGCCTGAATCAAGCATGGGAAATAGGGCTGAAGACAAAGGACATTAAAAAGGGTTTGTTAAATAGTGAAGCACATAGAAAATATCGGAGAATTTCAGGATGGCTCCTAGGTTTCTAATTTGGGCAGCTGGGCAAATGGCATTGTTGTTCATCAAGGAATACAGGAAGAGAAGAATTTGAGGAAAGATGACAGGCTTAGAGTTGAGCGTGTGGAGTCTAAGACACCTGTGGAACAGCCAAGTAGAGCTGAGAAGTAAGATACTGGCAGTACCAGTAGGGTTCAGAAGACTGGCCTGAGCTGAAGCTACACTTAGTACGGTGGATAGTTGTCATTTTCGTGCCCAGCAACTTAATCGCCTTTCTATTTGGGAAAAAAATACCAAGATGAGTGGACACAAGCCCCCTCCTCCCATGACAGAAACCAGCGGAGGAGCAGATTCACTCTCCCAGCTCATTAGCAGTTGTGGCCTAGGCTTGGTCAGTAAGATGTGCACACCCATGATGTTGCATACTGAGGGGGTGATACACAGAGGCAGGGCAGTCTGAGACTATTCAGGGTGGATGTGGCAGAATTGGAAGTTCAGTGTTTCTGGGGGCGATAGCAACAGCAATGACATTCTCACTTCTATAGCTTCTGCCAGCTTAACTTTAGGACAAGGAGCCAGGAATCCATTCTAGTTTATCATCATGATAGGAACTAGAAGTCAAATTCCATTTTGTTTATTGCAAAAGGATCAATGTTCTATTTCTTTACCTGGGAAATAGGTACATGAGGGCTTATTTTAAGTGTCCCTATACATTTTAAACACTCTTTTGTGTGTATATGTTATAATAACATTTTTTAAACAAATAGAAAAACATGTTTTTGAACAGAGGTAACAAAATAAAAATTATGTTCAAGGGCGAAACATATTATGTATGGAATTTGCTTTAAATGAGGGAGATAAAATAGTATTCATAAAATGTCAGTAATTGTTGAAGCTAAGAGTTTGGTGGTCTGTTGGGATATTCTTTCCACATTTGTGTATGCTTGAAAATTTCCCTAATTAAAAAGTAAAAGTATTTTGGGTAGAACGGTGTGACGGTGGTGTTCTAGTTATCAAGTGCTGTTATAACAGAAATATGAAAAGTGGACGGCTTTAACAAAGAGAAATTTATTTTCTCACAGTCTAGGAGGCTAGGAGGTGCTTCTTTCTTGGTGGTATGAGGTCCCTCTCTTCTCTACTCACTTTTCTCTTTTACATCTCCGAAGAGATTGACTCAAGGTACAACATAATCCTGTAGATAGTGTCTTGCCTCATTAACATAACTGCTTCTAATTCTGCCTGATTAACATCATAAAAAAATAAATAAATAACATCATAGAGGTTAGGATTTAGAACACATAGGATAATCACATCAGATCACAAAATGGAGGACAACTACACAATCCTGGGAATCGTGGCCTAGCCAAGTTAACACATATCTGGGGCACACAATTCAATCTAAAACAAGTGGTATGAAAGGCGAATTAGAAGAGGGGAGAGACTGGAGGCCGAAGGGGTTATCCAGGCTCCAGGAAATACTAACGGAAGGAGACTAAATCTTAGGAACAGTCTAAAGGAAACCCAGTGCCCAGTATACATTTGTTGATTGATCCTAATCTAGAAAGCTGGCACCTGACTGAAAATAGGACAAACCTTTATCTAAGCAGACAACTAAAGCCTTGGGAATATCTAAGACTTGAGTCATCAGCAGCCCCCAGAATGTTTGTTTGTTTTCTGGAAATTCAGACTTGTCAGATCTCAGATTTCTTACTCAACTATGTGCCACCCAAAACCAAAAAGCCAAACCCATCACCATCAAGTTGATTCCAACTCATACCGACCCTATAGGACAGAGTAGAACTGCCCCATAGAGTTTCCAAGGAGCGTCTGGTGGATTTGAACTGCCAACCTTTTGATTAGCAGTTGTAGCTTTTAACCACTACACCCTGAGTGTTTCCATGTGCTGCCAGTGGCTCACATTTTTCTTTGGTAATTATGGACATTTTCCTCTCCTTGGTGGCTCTTGTCACTCTTACTAATATTAATTCTACTTTTCTTCTCCCAAAGCTGAGTAAAGCTTTTCCCCTCACATGGTTTTCCAGTCTTATAGCCAACCTTGCACGGCCAGGACTGTAAAGTGCCACTTTACTGCCTTGCTCTTTCAGCTTTACAGAAACATCTCTGCCCTCCCACCCTTCCTCCTCGCCTCTCTTCTGAGAAACTCGGAACACGTTTCCAAAGACTGACTGGAGGGCATTTTGAGTGCCACCATCCTGGGCTACTAAAGACAGCTCCCCGAGTTAGAATAAAATCTCTGCTTTTCCAGGTCCCCTCCCCTCCTATTCAGTCTTGAAAGTCTGGGACATACTTCACATACTTTATTCTCTCTTTTTCCCAGTCTCCTAGAGGAAATTTGATCAAAAGAGAATCCCAGCATATAAACCAGCCACACCTGCAAATTTTATTACAAGTATGGTGTTTGTTTGTTTGATTTGAGTGGGGGAAGGATGGAGGGAAATGAACAGCTATGGGAAGACTATCCTCACTGCTCAGCTCCTCTGCTGCGGGCTTCTTTCCAGTTGGTGCAACAGGAGATCTGGGGCCTGTGTTTGCTTTTCTTGGCACTCACAGAGGTGGTGTCTGTAGCTGAAGACACTGGGGCTGTTGCCAGAGGCCCTGCTGGAGCTGGGACTGTGTGATTCCAGGTTCCAAGATCTCATCTGCTCTCATCGATGGGGAACATTTTGATCTTGGCAAACACTCTCATGCCGGCACTCCATGTCCACCCGATTCTTCTCCCTACTTCTCTGACCCCATGCTGAGCCGTGGTGTGACCTCTGGACACACACAGCTCTGCAGCATCACTGTCTCTGAAATTCCTTGTGTACCCCTGGGGAACTCACCACAGCGAACATGATTACAAACTGCTAGTGACCTGGCCACACGTTTACCACAGGCCTCGTGGTGAGAATAGAACAGCGAGCCCTCCTTTTCTGGTAGCTGGCTCCCAAGGTAGGTGCCCTGGAGTGGCCTACTTCAGACTGGAACAGGAAACAAAATGTTTCTGTCATGCAAATTAACACAGCCTGAAGAAAATTAGAAAAATAAAATACATTTACTTCAAAGGGGAGATACGAGCCCCTTCTTTATGCTGTTTCAGGTCACTAACGTGGGGGGATTATTCTCCATCACTGCCTGAGCCAAGACCCTGGGGCGTCCAAAGCTGTCATTTGACCCCTTTGGAACTCTGGATGTAGTTAGCCTGTGAAGCCTTCCAAAATTCAGGTTCCTCGTTTGTCACTTGCATGACCCTCCAGCCTACTTCCTGCCACTGTTACTTAATCCTCCATGCCCCAGTGACCCCTCATGTGTTCTCATACCTATGCACCACAGCTTGCCTTCCTCATACTCAAGGAAAGGTCAGCAACTTCCCCTTCCCCATGCTGCTTTGGGCCAATGTTTCCCAACCCCCAGTTAACAGACACGAGAGAGACGAAACTGAATCACCATAAATTCACTCTTTGCCCATTCCCACCTCCTCAGCAACATTTTCAGCTCTTCTTCCCCAATTCGTTAACTGTTTTCCCTGAATACAAAATAGGTAGAGTTTATTGGTCAGCAGTGTGATTTTAGCTGAGAAACAGTCTACGTTCATCTGATATAATTTTTTGAAACTAATAAGCTAATATTGAGCTTTAATATGTACTCTGCCACCCATCTGTCAGTTTGTCATACTGTGATGGCTTGCGTGTTGCTATGATGCTGGAAGCTATGCCACTGGTATTTCAAATTCCAACAGGGTCACCCATAGTGGACAGGTTTCAGTGGAGCTTTCAGACTAAGACAGACTAGGAAGAAAAGGGCCTGGTGATCCACTTCTGCCAATGAGTGAATGAAAACCCTATGGGTCGTAATAGAGTATCATCCGATACAGTGCTGGAAGATGAGCCCCCAGGTTAGAAGGCACTCAAAATGCAAAGGGGCTGCAACAATGGTCTCAAGCATGACAGTCGTAAAGATGCCACGGGACTGGGCAGTGTTTCATTCTGTTGTACGTGAGGTCACGATGAGTTGGAGCCAACTTGACAGCAACTAACAACAATAACAATGTGTACTAGGTACCTGATAAGTATTATCCTATTTAATTCTTAAAACTCGTTTGTAGATGAAGAAGGTATTGTACTCTATTGCCCTGAGATATCTTCAAAGCTTAAGCAAAAATATCCTCTGAAGTCTTCTTAAAACCAAACAATAGTTTAACTAGTAAAAATGTCTGCCTTGAGAATTATGCTCTTTTAAGAACTATAATATATGGGATCAAATTGACAACAGCCACTCCAAAGATTAGATAGGAACCTTAGGAGGCAGTGAGGTTATGTAAATGAGGGAGGAACAACTCAGAAAAGGAGGATAAGAATGGTTGCATGACTTAAAGAACGTAATCAATGTCACTAAATTGTATACGTAGGAACTGTTGAAATTGTGTATGTTTTGCTGTGTATATTCTCAACAACGAAAACAAAATAAATTTTAAAAAATTTTTAAAAAGAAGCTATTGTACAGAAAGGTTAAATTGCCCAAAGAGATACAGATATTAAACGGCAGAACCAGGATTTGAAACTTAAGCATGCCAGCCCCAGAGCCCATGCTTTTAATTATAATGTATATTGCTTCCCAACTCCTAGCAGTACCCTGCTTTTAAAATGTCTTGTTCTTGTTTTACACTCTTCCTTTCCCAGATTCACTGTTATCTACCAACTTCAAGGAAAGTTTGCCACCTTCCTCCATGATGTTAACCAAAAACTGCCCCTCTACCTTTTCCTCAGCCATCATGCTGGGATTCTACCGTAATTAATTATTCTGATAATCCCTCTAACAACTTTGCCTCAGTTAGGATGCTTTTGGCTACAAGAATCTAAACCCCAGCTCAGGCTAGCTTATGTAATAAGGACATTTATCTCAAGTAACAGGAACTGTAAGAGTGGATCGACTTCAGAGCTGATCTACAATGCCATCAAGCACCCAAGGATCAGGGTTCTTTCTGTCTCCTGACTCCAAAAAACTTAATGTAATGGCTGGTTCCCCTAAAAGCTGTAAAGTGCTGCCAGAACTGCTGTCCCAGTGCAGGGGGCCAAGGAGAGATTGCCATCCCCAACCAGGTCTGATTGGACCAATTTAGATTGTATGCCCACCACTGGAGCAATAACAGAGAAATGCTCAAAGGTATTAGCTTAAACCCATATTCCTAAACCAATTCCTGGCAAAGAGCATGGAATTACCGTTATTGATTTACATTATTCAGAAGTTGGGAGATCACTTTCCTATGAGTCATGTGTGCTGATAGAGAAGAGGGAGGATCCCTGCTGGGCTCTGAGGAGAAGGGAAGTGGAATGCTGCTACAACCATTGATCTCACAGTTCCTCCACCAGGGCCACTGCGTACAGTTCTGCAGGTTGTGCATTGCCCAAGGTGCCCAGATGAAGGAGGGAATGAGGACTGCCTCACTTACCATGCTTGCTGTGCACCATGATACAGAGCTGTGTCTGCCCAGAGGAAGGGGTGCCCCCTCCTCATAGTCGAAGACTCCTTTTGTTCACCAAACATGTGCCCATACGCCTGTGAGCCCTAGAGGAAGCACCATTTTCTAATTTGCGCACAAAGGTACCTGTGGTAAATACTGAGACACACTGTTCAGATTCCACTTCAAAAAAGGACAGGCTGCCAGTTGCAAGTTGTGCCATTAGCTGACAGCCTTCAGCTGTGTGCTCCTTCAAGGGCTGCTTCAGCCTTTGAGGCAAAGTCACGCTCATCTCCAGGTGGCCCCCAGCCAATGACTGAGCAAGATGGTGGCTCAAGGGCCTAGCCATTCCACTCAACACAGGACTCCTCTGATGGGAATTCCTCATCCTGGAGCTCCTAGTTGGGATGGAAGAGTTTGTCAGGTCTGCATTATGGTCTGATGGCTGTCCCTGCCCAATCTTACTTCCTCCCCTTTTCCTTTCACTGATGTTACTCCTGATAAGTCTTTTGCACTCCTAGCTCCATCTCAGAGTCCTCTTCCCAGAAGACCCAACCTGCAACAGGACCCTGATAGCCAGCTGTGACTTCTGTCTCCTCTCCATCTTGCACTGCCACAAAACCTATTCTTCATCATCTACACTCCACCCACTTCTTCAAAAACTACTTCTGATCTGCATTATGACCTTCAGTCCTTTGACCCTCCCCCATTCTTAGTCACCAGCCACCGCGGATTCCCTCGCCACCGCGGTTTCCCTCCCATCATGCCTCCACCTGGATCTCAACTCAACCATGACTTTGCTATCACCTGATTTTTTCCCTACCCTTAGGCCAATCCCTGGCCCTGAAAAAGCCACAGTAAAATGTTCCTTCTTCCCTCCTGCTAAGTGGCTACTGAATATTCCTGGAGAAAACCTGAAAACTGGGTTTAATGACTTAATGACAAATCCACACTATCTAACTTTAATTGGGCCCTCAGGGCTGCTCAGTGATTATTTTAATTAATCTCAGTAGACTCCCACAGCATCGATGCCAAACATTTTCCTCTCTATTTCCTATCACCTCTTCCTTTTCATTTTCTCCTCACACCCTGAGGGTGAATTATTAACCTTCTTTTTCTCGTGGTCAAGTTTGCAGTCCCTGAACTTCCCCCTTAAAGTGGGCATCTGTTGGTTTTACCACCCCGATCCACTGCACCCCAGTTTTCCTTGAAGGAACAACCCCTCTCCCATTTCTAGTCCATGCAGCTCTAGTGGGCTGGCTTCCTTCTCCTCCAAGGCTGGTGTGTGACTCAGGCCTGGCTGGCCAGTACATAATAAGCGAATCAGGGATGGGCATGTGAACCAAACTAGACCAATGAAAGCCTTGGCATATGTATTTCGGGGCGGGGGGGTGGGAAACAACTTTATTTTCCTTTGAGAATTGCTAATCATGAAGAAATAAGCCTGGTGCTACAAGCTCCCATCTGGCCCACAAAGGAGGAAACTGCCTGAGAAAAAGCCAACCAAGATCTGGTCTGAATAGTATCCTAGGGCCCCTAGATCCTGCTATCTTGATGCCATCACATCAAGGGATTTTTCAGTGAGAAGATCTGATAATCTCTCTTTTTTGCTTAAGCCAGTTTGAATCACATTTCTGTACTTACAGCCTAGGATCTTGACCTATAACCTCCTCTCAACATCCAAATTTGTCTGTATCTTTACCTATCCTGACTTGGTCACACCTATCACTGATAAAGGTATCATTCTTGTTTGTGCACTTTTCCTGCTATGCCTTATTTTTTGGGGGGGATTTTTTTTTTTTTTTAATCAATTTTCCTTTCTCCATTGACTTCTGCCCTATATTCCATATTCACAATTGGTATTGGCTGACTAAACATTGTCCAGCTATTTCAAAAGTGTGGTCTTTGCTGAGAACAGGCAGAAGACATTTCTGAAAGTGTCACAACAAAAACACAACTCTTTGCCACTGATGTTGCTGTGCAGGTGGGCAAGGGAGGGTCCTTCCAAAATGTTGAGGGAGAGATTTCCTCAGTGACACAATTCTTATCCTTCCATATCCTCTTCTGATGTTCCTCAGAAGAATGCTAAGATCTCATCTCCATGCTCACTCTTTCTCCGTTTGGCAATTGGTACATTCTGTTCTTCCTGTGGAACTGTTTTGCAGCACACAGAGGTGAGCAGAATATAAGCTGTGTCATTCGGTGAAACAGATTCCACGGACTTCAGAGGATTTAAGAGGGGAGGGCAGACCTGTGTACGTCACTGACAGACCTTAACTTTGCATAGTCTTTTTGGTTTGCTAGGTATTGCCAAAATCTCGTATATAGACATGATACCATTTGCTCCACTTTCTTCAAGGTATCTCAGTAAAGTTTTAATGTGTGATTTTCTTTTTGTGAGTGAGGTTAAGCAACTTACATGAAAGAACAATTTCTATTTCTTTTGCCGTGAACCGTCTGTTCACGTTCTTTGCCTATTTTTCTACTGAGTTGTTGGACTATTCTCAATTTCTAGAAACTCTTAGAGAGCTGAGTCCTTGTTCTGTGATATGAGTGGCAGTATTTTTCCCAGTTTGCCATTGTCTTTTGACTTTTCTTGTGTTGTTTTAGCTACAAAGAAATTTTTCATATTTATATTGGTTTTTTTTTAATATCGGTGAATTTGTCAGTCTTTTCTTTTATGGCTTCTAGATTTTGAAACAGAGAGAGAAAGGCTTTCCACATTCAGTGTTTTTTCCTCATACTAGAATAGTTTCATTTTTCACATTTAAATCTTTGATCCACTTGGAGGTTATCCTATTTTACGGTTTAAGGTATTAAGCCAACATCATGTTTTTTAAATGTCTCCCCAATCAGTAATCTTTCAGTCCTCCGGAAAACTGAGAAATAAAAATCACCAGCAACTCTGGCCAAGAAGAAAAGAAACTTCTAAAATGCTTAATTGCAGTCTCCCTCCAGGTTGTGATAAAGGGAAGTAATACTGCCCAACTGCCTGAACACTTACACAATGCTATCTGCAGGCCACTTACTGAGCTGATGCTTGACGAACATTGAAGCTATGTGTAGTGAGACTACGAGGACGCATCATTGATTTCACAGTAAGATCCTGTGTACTCCTTATGTTTGAGTTGATGAGGCATTGCCTGTCAACAAACGCTACAAATCTTCATAATCTTAGTCTTCTCTTAGTGTTTTCAAATTCAAGTATTTGTTAATGCCCTTAAATACTCTGGTTTTTAAAATATACATGCAGTGAAGCTTACTTTTTCTGGTGCGCAGTTCTGTAAGTTTTGAAAAATGCTTGTACAGACTCGTATAGCTATCATTACAATCAGGATACAGAACAGTTCCATCACCCCCAAAATTTCCCTCAGGCTACTCATTCCCAACCCATAAAATTCTGGCAATCACTGATCACTCTCCAGCTCTCCAGTTTTGCCTTTCCAGAGTGTCATATAAATGGAATCCTACGTTATGTAGCCTTTTGAGTCTGCCTTCTTTCACTCAGCATAATGCATTTGAGATTCATCCATGTTGTTGAATGCAATAGTACTTTGCTCTTTTTATTGCTCTTTTTATTAGATGGCTATACCATAGTTTGTACCAGTTAAAGGATATTTGGGATGTTTCCAGTTTTCAGTGATTATGAATAAATCTGATATAAACATTCATATACAGGTTTTCAGCACACGGATCCTGCATATATTTTGTTGGAGTCTAGACCAAAATTGTTTTTGGTGCTTGTGATGGTTAAGATTGTGTGTCAACTAGGCTGGGCCACGATTCTCAGTTTTTTGGCAGTTACGATGTAGTTTTGCAGTCTTATGATGTTTTGATCACTTCCATAATGAGGCTTGATATAATGTGATCACCTCCACGATGGGATCTGCTGTGAATAGCCAATCAGTTGAAAAGGAGTTTCCTCGGACTTGTGGCCTGCATTGAATATAAGTGGACATTCTGGCAAGGCTTGTGAGCTTTTGCTCTCTCTGAATCTGGCAGCTGCTCCTGTTTGTCTGACCTCCGTTTCTTGGTACTTGAGCTAGCAACTTACCTGCAGTCTTGCCTGCCGATCTTGGGATTCGTTGATCTTCACAGCCTCTGAGCAAGAGCCCTGCTCTCTGGCCTGCCAATCTTGGGTTCGCCAGCCCCTGCAGCAATGTGAATCAGGAGAACCTCTATCTATCTTGACCCACGGACTTGGGACATTCTAGCCTCTACAACTGCATGAGCCATTTCCTTGATATAAATCTTTCTATATGTATTTGCAGGCTTTAGTGGTTTTGCCCTTCTAGAGAACCCAGCCTAAGATGGTGCTATAGTTGATGGGTGAAGCCTTGGTGGCACAGTGGTTAAGAGTTTGGCTGTTAACTAAAAGGTTGACAGTTGCTTCTTGGAAACCCTATGGGGCAGTTCCACTCTGCCCTATATGTTGCTATGAGTTGGAATTGACTCGATCGCGATGAGTTTCAGTATGGGTTTATAGTTAATGGTACTGTTCACTGCAAGTACATAGAAATATAATTCATTTTTTACATTAATTATGTATCCTAAGAATTTGCTAAACTCACTTATTATTCTAGGAACCTTTTGTAGATGCCTTTGATTTTTCTATGTAGGCAATCATATTATCTATGAATACAGCCAGTTTTATTTTTTCCTTACTTGCCTTTTATTTCTTTTTCTTGCCTTATTGCATTGACTAAGACTTCCAGTATGATGTTGAATAGAAGTGCTGACAGTAGATACACTCCTCTTGTTCCCAATCTTAGCAGAGCATACTTTCACCATGAAATATGATGTTAACAGTAGTTCTTGTTCTTTTTATCTTTATTTTTTTGTAGATGGCTTTTATAAGGTTAAGAAGTGCCCTTCTATTCCTTGGTTGCTGAGAGTTTTCATCATGAATGGATGTTGAATTTTGTCAGATGCTACTTCTTCATCTATTAATTTGATCGTATGGTTTCTTGTCTTTATTCTGTTAGTCTGATGATTTACACTGATTTATTTTTGAATGTGGGATCCACCTTGCATTCCTGGAATAAAACTCACTTGGTCCTGACATATTATTCCTTTTATGTATTGCTGGATTAGATTTGTTTATATTTTTTTAAGGATTTTTGTGCCTTTGTTCATGAAAAAAAAATTAGTCTGCACTTTTCTTTTCTTGTAACGTCTTTGCCTGATTTTGGTACCAGGGTAAGGCTGGACTCATAAAATGAGTTAGGAAGTGTGTCATACTCTTCTGTTTTCTAGGAGAGATTTATAGAATTGATAGTAATTTTTCTTTAAATGTTTGGTAGAATTCACCAGTGAAACAATTCGTACATGCAGTTTTTTTTTTTCCATTGGACGGTTTTTAACTACAAATTCAATTTGTTTAAGATACGTAAGACTGTTCGTGTTATCTATTTCTTCTAGAATGAGTTTTGGTAATTTGTATCTTTCAAGTACATCCATTTTATCTAAGTTCTTGAATTTATGGGATCAGAGTTGTTCATCATACTCTCTTATTATTCTTTTAAATCAATATGATACATAGATGACATTTCCTCTTTCCTCTGAACTAGTTGGCACTAGTAATTTGTGTCTTCTTTATTTTCTTAATGACTCTGTTTCAAGAATTGAGACGGGTCTGAGATTTTACCTTACTTGCAAGCTAAGACGTTAGCCTACCACAATTTTTTCAATGCTGGTAGAAGACATAAAATGAAATTCCATTTGTTACACACAGTATTAGCAGAGTATTAGCATTTGCACCAGTTCCCTGGGGTTAAGTTTCCACAGGGCAATACAAAGAAGGCCAGAGGACACCTGAATATGCAGTGGGCTGCATTACAGGAGAGGAACGCTAAGCTTAGACCGCCAGAATCTTTCATATTGAGCAGTAAGCATGTCTTTCCTTTGCTGCAGAGTGAGATATTATATTGGACAGTAAGCACACCTCTCCTTTGCTCTGGAAGGAGACATTATCTTCCAAGGCTGTTCATTACATACATGTTGTTGTTGTTGTTGTTGTTGTTGTTACGTGCAGTCGAGACAGTTCTGACTCATAGAGACCCTACACACAACAGAATGAACACTGCCCGATCCTGTGCCACCCTCACAATAGTTGCTGTGGTTGAGCCCATTGTTGCAGCCACAGTGTCAATCCATCTCATTAAGAGTCTTCCTCTTTTCCGCTGACCGTCTACTTTACCAAGTATGATGTCCTTCTCCAGGAACTGATGCCTCCTGACAACATGTCCAAAGTATGTGAGACACAGTCTCGCCATCCTTGCTTCCAGTGAGCATTCTGGTTGTACTTCTTCCAAGACAGATTTGTTCATTCTTTTGGCAGTACATGGTATATTCAATATTTTTCCCTACCACTACAATTCAAAGGTGTCAATTCTTCTTCAGTCTTCCTCATTCATTGTCCAGCTTTCCCATGCATGTGAGGCGATTGTAAACACCATGTCTTGGGTCAGGTGCACTGTAGTCCTCAAGGTGACATCTTTGCTTTTTAACACTTCAAAGAGATCTTTTGCAGCTAATTTGCCCAATGCAATGAGTCTTTTGACTTCTTGACTGCGCTTCCACGGGTGTTGTGCATCCAAAAAAAAATGAAATCCTTGACAACCTCAATCTTTTTTCTGTTTATCACGACGTTGCTTATTGTCCAGTTGTGAGGATTTTTGTTTTCTTTATGTTGAGGTGTAATCCATACTGAAAGCTGTAATCTCTGATCTTCATCAGTAAGTTCTTCAAGTCCTGGTCACTTTCAGCAAGCAAGGTTGTGTCATCTACATAATGCAGGTTGTTAGTGAGTCTTCCTCCAATCCTGATGCCCCATTCTCCTGCATATAGTCCAGCTTCTCAGATTATTTGTGCAGCAGATAGATTGAATAGGTACAATGAACGGATACAACCCTGACACACACCTTTCCTGACTTCAAACAATGCGGTATCCCCTTGTTCTGTTCAAAGGAAGGCCTCTTGATCCATGTACAGATTCCTTATGAGCACAATTAAGTGTTCCAGAATTCCCATTCTCTGAAACATTATCCATAATTTGTTATGATCCACACAGTCCAACACCTTAGCATAGTCAATAAAACACAGGTAAACATCTTTCTGGTATTCTCTGCTTTCAGCCAAGACCCAACCGACATCCATGATATTCCTCATTCCATGTCCTCTTCTAAATCTGGCTTGAATCAACAGTTCCCTATTGATATACTGCTGCAGCCGCTTTTGAATGATGTTCAGCAAAATTTCTTGCATGTGATATTAATGATACGGTTCAATAATTTCCACACCTTTCCTGGGAATAGGCATAAATACGGATCTCTTCCACTCAGTTGGCCAGATAGCTGCCTTCCAAATTTCTTGGCATAGAGAGTGAGCACTTCCAGTCCTGCATGTGTTTGCTGAAACATCTCAGTTGATATTCTGTCAATTCCTGGAGCTTTGTTTTTCACCAGTGCCTTCAGTGCAGCTTGGACTGCTTCCTTCAGTACCATCGGTTCCTGATCATATGTTACCTCCTGAAATGGTTGAACGTTGACCAGTTCTTTTTGGTATAGTGACTCTGTGTATTCCTTCCACAGGAATGATGCTTCCCGTGTCATTTAATATTTTCCCTTTAGAATCTTTCAGTATTGCCACTCGAGGCTTGAATTTTTTCTTCAGGTCTTTCAGCTCAAGAAATGTTGAGCGTGTTCTTTCCTTTTTGTTTTCTATCTCCAGGTCTTTGCACATGTCATCATAATACTTTACTTTGTTTTCTCGAGCTGCCCTTTGAAATTTTCTGTTCAGCTCTTTTACTTCATCATTTTTTTCTTTTGCTTTAGCTACTCGACTTAAAGAGCAAGTTTCAGAGTCTCTTCTGACAATTAGGTCTTTTCTTTCTCTCCTGTCTTTTTAAGGAAGTCTTGCTTTCTTCATGTATGATGTTCTTGATGTCATTCCACAACTTATCTGGTCTTCAGTCATTAGTGTTCAACATGTCAAATCTATTCTTGAGATGGTCTCTAAATTCAAGTGGGATATACTCAAGGTCGTACTTTGGCTCTTCTTGGCTTGTTCTAATTTTCTTCAGTTTCAACTTGAACTTGCATATGAGTAAATGATGGTCTGATTCTCAGTCGGCCTCTGGCCTTGTTCTGATTGATGATATTGAGCTTTTCCATCATCTTTTTCCACAGATGTAGTCAATTTGATTTCTGTGTATTCCATCTGGCGAGGTCCATGTGTACAGTCATCGTTTACGTTGGTGAAAAAAGGTATCTGCAATGAAGAAGTCGTTGGTCTTGCAAAATTCAATCATGTGATCTCCGGCATCATTTCTATCACCAAGGCCATATTTTCTAACTACCAATCCTCTTCCTTGTTTCCAACTTCCACATTCCAATCACCAGTAGTTACATCCTGATTGCATGTTCAACCAATTTCAGACTGCAGAAGTTGGTAAAAATCTTCAATTTCTTCAACTTTCACCTTAGTGGTTGGTGTGTAAATTTGAATAATAGTCGTATTAAGTGTTTTTCCTTGTAGGCTTATGGATATTATCCTGTCACTGACAGTGTTGTACTTCAGGATAGATCTTGAAATGTTCTTTTTGACGATGAACGTAATGCCATTCCTCTTCAAGTCGTCATTTCCAGCATAGTAGACCATATGATTGTCCAATTCAAAATGACCAATACCAGTCCATTTCGGCTCACTAATGCCTAGAATATCAATCTTTATGCATTCCATTTCATTTTTGATGATTTCCAAGTTTCCTAGATTCATACTTCATATATTCCAGGTTCTGATTATTAATGGATGTTTGCAGCTCTTTCTTCTCATTTTGAGTCCTGCCACATCAGCATATGAAGGTCCTGAAAGCTTGACTCCATCCACATCATTAAGCTCAACTCTACTTTGAGGATGCAGCTTTTTTATTTTGAGTCATATTTTGAGTGCCTTCCAACCTAAAAAAAAAAAAAAATTTTTTTTTTTTTTTTTCCCAACCTGAGGGGCTCATCTTCCGGCACTATATCAGACAGTGTTTCACTGCTATTCATAAGGTTTCACTGGCTAATTCTTTTCAGAACTAGACTGTAGGTCTTTCTTTCTAGTCTGTCTTAGTCTGGAAGCCCAGCTGAAACCTGTCTTCCAGGGGTGGCCCTGCTGATATTTGAATACTGGTGCCATAGCTTCCAGCATCACAGCAACACACAAGCCGCCACGGTACAACAAACTGATAGACTTGTGGGGAATTATGTACATATTTTTGAAAAAATAGTCCAGAATGAGAAATTTATTTGTCTGGGGTTTTTAGGATAATTACTTGTCTATTCTGATTATTAACTAGAGGAGAGTTTGAGGTGGGAAATGGAGAAAGTTGCCTCTCAATGTTCTCCAATGAACTCTAAAGGCTGAAATAACAAGGACATACCATCAGTTAAACCCCAAAGCATCTCTAAGAGAAACCAAATTGTTTATAAGTTGCCTCTCAGTTTTCAGCCTTTCCATGCCACTGCAATTATACATGCCCCTATTCCTCATGCTTACTCCAGATTTTTGAAAGGAGAATAAAAGCCATGATGTTTAAGAAGCACTGAAAGCTAATGACCACAGTGCAAATGTCCCATTTGATGACTTTGGGGCAATGTTTCATATTCAAACTGCTTCCATCTTTTTACCTACAGGTAAAGGCAATGGTAAAAATATGTAATGAACTAACTGGGATAGAAAAACAGTTTTATTGTTCTATTAACAAACTCCTAGTAAGTATGATTAATATAAACATATCATGTCAGATAGAAAAAGACTTCATTAATGAGGTGAGCATAATACACATCTGATGTAATACCAACTGCTTTTAAGGAAAACATAGTTTAAAAATTATTTAAAGAGGAAATATCACTAGCCTGCATGTCTCTACCTGGGTTTGCTTCCATTTACTGGCTCTGTGATCTTGGACAAATTATTTAACCTCTTGGGTTACACATTCCTCAAGTATAAAATTGGGAGAACAATAGCTATGTTATAGTTAAAACGTTAGAATTTAACGCCTAGCACAGCAAAGAATCAATTAATGTTAGATGAATATGAATGCAAAGTCAGTAAAACTTTTAGAAGGCAGTATGTGCATCTGTCTTGAAAGTGTCCTCAGAGAGAGTTTATCCTAGACACTCACATATTTTTAGGTTGAATACAGCAGAGGGATTTCTTACAACATTGTCACCTATGGCAGAAGAACAAATCTTCTATTTCAATAAATGTTTCCTTACTTCAATAGCCAATTCAATTAGATTAGCCTGAATGTTTTTGGAAGGACCCGACTGTAATAATACATAAAAGTTGGTCTAATAGTCAGCCATGAGCTTTTGCTGACACTTAATGAAGTCTGTTTAATTACTCCAGCAGCCTCTGTTGGCTGTTGTGCTGGGGTTGTTGGAAAACTCAATCCTGTGGTACTTGGGATACAAGAACATCTTCTGCTGATTGAAGCCTGTACCCTGTGGAAATGTTTTAATGTGGTCTTTGAAGCATGTCCTAAGAAATGCTGTCAACACATCTTCTTCCTTGTCAGGCCTTTTATTTGGTTAGGAATGCTCAAGAGCTCTGTCTTTCTGCCTGTGGTTTACCACATTGTCTCCCATTTGCTTTGAAATCTGGTTTAGCTGTGTTCAGTGAAGCAGAGGTGGCCGAATTAGAGAGATATCATCAACATTGCTCCCCGCAAAGAAAATCTCCCATCAGATAAATCACTAAACCAGCTACCATGTTCTGATGCACAGAAGCCACATACATTCTTGCTGCCTGATCATTCACTTGCAGAGAAACACATTCTGAACATACTGAGCAAAGGAGCACATCCAACGGGCCGTGTGGAAATCCATGCTTGATCACAAAGTTCCTGTGTAAACAATCTCAAAGGAAGAAGGAAAGACAATAAAAGAACAACTTATTCAGAATTCACAATGTCACATGTGAATTTAAAAAAAAAAAGCTTTTTGGAAATTAATAATTCGTACAAGGAGCCTTGGTGGCACAGTGGTTAAGCGCTCAGCTGCTAACTGAAAGGTCACTGGTTCGAACCCACCAGCAGCTCTGTGGGAGAAAGATGTGGCAGTCTGCTTCTGTAAAGATTATAGCCTTGGAAACCCTATGGGGCAAGGGTTTTTTTTTTTTTTTCAGGTCTTTTTAATATTTCATAGAAACTCAAAGGTATGGCCTAATCCTTAAAAATCCATAGTTGCTACATAGAAATGTAATTGTTGATAATATGAATTGATGAATCTAGATAAATATTGACAAAACACAAGTAATTACCATATCCAAAGACATTGGGATGTTTCTGAAAGGTGTTTTGTTTATTCATTTTTAATGTATAGGAATTCCAAGGTACAAGAAATTGCCTTAGCTGTGACAATCTGACTAATTAAAAATCTTAATGTCATGAGTGTTTTATTAGTTTCAAGAATGGAGAATGTCCCAGTGCAGAGAACTAACTTGGTACGGGTTTTTGCTGTTCAAAACAGCTAGTTAGAGTAAAAGTGAGGCTCATGTTTCACTGAATAAGAGGAAGACATTTTAGAAATGTGACCATTGGAGAAAATCTTGGATTTCACTGAAATAATTCTATTTTCTAGGAAAAAAAAAAAAATTTTTTTTTTTTTAGTCTACATTAATCCAAGGAATAGCTTTCAAAACCACTATCTCCATTTTCACCCATCTGAGATAAACTAGAATACCTGCACTGCATTTTCATTCTAAAAAAAAATTCATTCTAGGCATTGATTATTCCTTTCATATTAAGCAATGACACTTCCAGAATTGAAACCTTTCCTTCCTAATCACAGACAGTTTCCATGGAGTGAAGTTGTACTTCACAATAGTAAGAGCCGTGCTGGCCTTTCGCCTTTTCTCTCTACAGCCACCATTGGCTATGTGGAACATAAGGATATTCCTCCCCCAAGTAAGTTCAGAACAGTGGCAGAGCAATGGGCTTACACACCAGCACGCTAGAACATTCAACTAGAGAAAGATAATAGGGTATTTCTTGATCAAAAAGAGAACAGCTACAACAAAAAATACATGAAATAGCTAGTCATTAACATAATTTTTGTTTTAACATAACAAGAATTGCTCAAGGCCTATGTAAAAACAACAATCAAACAAACCAACAAAAACAATAAACGAGATTTGAAAAAATTGAGACGGATCTTATTCCTGGATAGAAAGAAAAAAACAATTCTGAAGATTTGTTAGATGAAGCCAAACTAACCTATAAAAATTCATTCTGATCTCAAACTGTTAACAGTGGTTACCTTCTTAGGAGTGGGGCTGGGAAAAATATCTGCAATACATACAACAGACAAAATCTCCTGAACAGCCAACTAATAAGCAAAAAACGATAACATAACAGAAAAAAATGGACAAAAGATACGGCAAAAAGCTCACAGAGGAGGAGATACAAATTGGTCTTAAACATATGAAAAGAACATAGCTTCATTCATAATAGGGAAAAATGCAAAATAATGCATACCTAAGATAACATTTTTTACTTCTCAGTTTGGCAAAAGCCAAAGTTTGATAGCACTCTATTGGCATGGCTGTGGATAAACAGGAACCCTTGTGCATTGCTTGAATATTATCATATTGCATGTATATTATAAATTATACATATCTATCTAAATTGCATAATATCTATCTATCTAAAATTGAAGCATTGTTTAAAATAGGAAGAGATAAAAAAAATAATCCAAATCCTTTAACTGGGAACTGATTAAATAATTTATGGTACATCCATGCAACCGAATATCATTTGGCTGAAAAGAAAAGGGAAAGTTCTTTATGTACTGATCTGAAGGACATATTGTTAACAAAGTAAGGTACATATGAGTATTTAAATATGCTAATATTTATGTATAAGATAGGGAAATAAAAAATATATATTCCAATGCATAGGAATATTTATAGCAATGGTTACTTGGAAAAAGACTAGACGATAAAAAGGAGAATTTTCACTATATACCTTTTTATGACTTTGAGTCTTTGAGCAATGTGAGTGCATTGCCTATTGAAAAAATCTAAACTAAAATTTAATTGGATGTAAACCTTCATCTAAATTACCAAATAAAAAAATTTTAGTTGGACTTTTTTCTCTATGAATTATTTCTCTTTCATTTCACTATGAATAATAGGGCATTTTATACCATGAAATGACTTTGTAAACGTGTTTCTGACAATCCCGGTTTTTCAGTAGAACCATGGTACAGCCAATTATATTGTAATTAGCAATACTAGTTGCTATGTCGTGTTTAACTTGAACATAAAGCTTATCACATTATTATAATTTAACAAGCAAAAATTTCCAAATATCTTGAATGTACCAATCTTTCTTGACAATGGGGCTGGTGTAGAAAGATAAAGGGGGAAATAGATTTTAAATGATATTGTATACACACACACACATATATTTATAAAGGAACTGGGGTTAATTTTTAGACAATATTGCAGTATCTCAATACTTTATCATTGGTTTAAACTTGTCACACACCAACATATCCCACAACTAATTGATTCTTGTTCACATACAAACTGTGTGCTTAAACAATGTTACATTTACTGAGTTAAAAAAAGAAAATACAAACCTACTGAAGTCAATGGACTTCTGCCCTTGAAGAAAAATGTATTAAACGTGAGTATGGGTCTGGTTTTTGGTGTTTATGGAGAAACATTACATGGTGGCTGCTGCTTTAGCCTAGTGGTGAAGGGCACAGGATTTTGGAGTAAGACCCGTCTAGACTGAGTTCACCACCTGTGTGACCTTGGGTAAATAACTCCACAGTAAATTTCTGAGGGGTGTTTTAAGAATTAAATGGAATAATGCATATAATCGCTTTAGCACAGATACTTAAACTCAGTGAAAGATGGCTGTTATCATTATGAACCTTCTGTTCTTTAAAATGTCTCTCTCCAGATTCATGTAGATATTCACGTTTGCAGAGGAAAAAACAAAAAAAGGAACACAATATAAGAAACGGAAAAATCAGTGACCTCTGTGGTACAGTTTGTGGGGACTGAAAAAGACTCTCCTAGCCAAACACAGGAAACCCTGGTGGTGTAATGGTTATGTGCTATGGCTAACCAAAAGGTCAGCAGTTCAAATCCACCAAGTGCTCCTTGGAAACTCTATGGGACAGTTCTACTGGTCGATGGCAACGGGTTTGCTTTTCTGGTTTTTTAGCCAGACACATCTCACCAAAGAAGCCCACCAGCAGGCCAAACGCTCCATTTAAGAATTCAGGGTTTGTCAGGCTAATTAATTTTCTGTTAATATGTAAATATCTCTAGAAAGGGATTTATCCATCAATTATTAATATTTACCTTAGCATTTTAAACAATTTTTTTTTAATAGCTAGTGGAAGAATTTGCCTTAGAGAAGAGTGTCTGGTGAAATACTGAACGCTGATCTGCCATTTTGGTTGAGGAGAGAGAGTCCTTTAGGGCACAGCCTGAAAGAGGCAGGAATAAGACAAAGACCAAAACTGTTTTGCATAAGAAAAGAACAGGTATTTGTGGGACTTGGAGGTGCATGCAGGAGTCCCTGGGAGTCACAAATGGGTTAAGTAATTGACCACTAACCAAAAGGTTGGAGGTTCAAACCCACACAAAGGTGCCTCAGAAGACAGGCCTGACAATTCTGCTTCTGAAAGGTCAGTCTTGAAAATCCTATGGAGCTTAGTTCTACTCCATAAAACATGGGGTTCCTTATGAGTCGGAATTGACTTAATGGCAACTGGTTTGGTTTGGTTTCTTTGGGGGCACACGCTAGCCAGGGAAGGGAGAATAGACTTTGAAACAGGAAGAGAGGGAGAGCTCTGAGTCTTATTCACAGTTGAGGAAAAGAGTGAAGCTCTTCAGTAGCAGGAATGGCCATGGGCTTTTGAAAACAGAAATATCTGAAATTCAATAGAAAGTGGTTTGTGTGGCTTCGTGGCCATTCCTTTGCCCCAAACCTTGTGTAAGGTCTCGCACATAGCCCTGAGTTGTTAGGACTTTGGGTAGGGAAGGAATTGGAGTGATGTCCAAGAAAAAGACACATGCAGAAAGGGGAAGAAGGCACAAAAAGGAGGACAAAGGCAGAGTGGAGAAGGAGACTTCCATAAGTGGAAAGGTAGGATCAAAGTGTCTAGGTCTGGAGAACACGTTCCCGAAAGAGTCCTCAGAGATAGTGGGATGGGAGCAAAGGATGCCTCCTTCCCAACTGCATATGGGATGAAGAGTTGATCCCACTAATTAAATCTCAAAGGATGGAATGACTCAGCTGAACATTGATTGCACTAGCTCTCTTTCCTCCCAGCTCTCTAATGGTTAGAGAAAAGCCAAAAGCAGGACCTAGTGCATCTAGATTCCAGGGCTTGCAGGAGGAGGGTAACACGAAAGTTTGGGGTTAGAGGAAAAGGGCTGGAAGGGCCTAGGGGACATCAATTTAGGGCCCCTTAGCAGAAGATTCATAAGGTTTTCACTGGCCAATTTTTTTAGAAGTAGATTTCCACACCCTTCTTCCTAGTCTGTTTTAGTCTGGAAGCTCTCCTGAAACCTGTCCAACATGGGTGACCCTGCTGGTATTTGAAATACAATTAGCATAGCTTCCAGCATCACAGCAATTCAATGGAAGAAGAAATTCAAGCTCCACTGAAGGCACTGGTGAAAAACAAGGGTCCAGGAATTGACAGAATATCAACCAAAATGTTTCAACAAACGGATGCAATGTTGGAAGCCCTCACTCGTCTATGCCAAGAAATTTGGAAGACAGCTACCTGGCTAACCTACTGGAAGAGATTCATGTTTGTGCCCATTCCAAAGAAAGGTGATTCAATAGAGTACAAAAATTATCGAACAGTATCATTAATACCAGACACAAATAAAATTTTCCTGAAGATAATTCAAAACCAGTTGTAGCAGTACATCAACAGGGAACTGCCAGAAATTCAAGCCAGATTCAGAAAAGGATGTGGAACAAAGGATATCATCATTGATGTCAGATGGCTCAATTGCCTCATATACACACAAAAGCTAGACAATGAATAAGGAAGGCTTAAGAATTGATGCCTTTGAATTATGGTGTTGGCAAAGAATATTGCATATACCATGGACTGCCAGAAGAACAAACAAATCTGTCTTGGATGAAGTACAGCCAGACTGTTCCTTAGAAGCAAGGATGGCAATACTTCATCTCACGTGCCTCGGACATGTTATCGGGAGGGACCAGTCCCTGGATAAGGACATCATGTTTGGTAAAGTACGGTCAGGAAAAAGAAGAAAGACCCTCAATGAGGTGGATTGACACAGTGGCTGCAACAATGAGCTCAAGCATAGCAATAGTTGTGAGGATGGAGCAGGACCAGGCAGTGTTTCGTTCTGTTGTAAATAGGGTCTCTATGGGTTGGAACCAACTTGACAGCACCTAACAACAACAGCAAGAAATAAAGAGCCCTGGTGGTACAGCAGTTAAGTGCTGGTCTACTAACCAATAGGTCAGTGGTTGGAATCCACTAGCCATTCTTCAGGAGAAAGATGCAGCAGTTAGCTTCTGTGAAGATAACAGCCTTGGAAAACCTATGGGGCAGTTCTACTCTTATAGGGTCTTATAGGGTCACTATGAGTCAAAACTGACTCAATGGCAATGGGTTTAGCAGGAGATAGTTGTGAATAGACAAGGGCTCCTAAGGTTTGAGCAAGTGAGCCTTGCACAGATGCACAGATTACAAGTTAACATTTAAAATATTATTCATCTGAACTTAAATTTGGAGCCCTGGTGGCACAGTTGTTAAGAGCTCAGCTGCTAACTAAAAGGTCAGCAGTTCAAATCTACCAGCCACCCCTTGGAAACCCTATGGAGCAGTTCTATTTTGTCCTGTAAGGTCTCTATGAGTCCAAATGGACTCCACAGCAATGGGTTTTAAATTTGAATTTGGATATATGCTATGTGGGTAAGTGATCATATACCAGATTACTTGGGATGTCAAAAAAAAAGGAAAAGATTAAATCTGTAACATAACAAATACAGTGGATAAAAACCTGGAGTTAAAAAAAATAATAATAATAAAACATGAAAATGCTACTTCTTCCCCCCAAATCTATTTAACAGAGTTAAATTAAGACATGAAATGATCCTATCAGTCTTAATTCTTTTCGGTTATTAATTGAACACTTTCTTGGAAACATGCAGATGAAAGTCCTATCTTGGATAATTTGAGACAAGAGTGAATGGAAAGGAAGTGAAATTAGCAGGGTTTTCCAGTTCTCATCCATAACTATCACGCTCTGTTTGTTCAACACTGTCTACAGACGTATAATATTAAGTTAAACCTGTAATGTTTCCTGATATGGGGGAGCTTACAATCACAAGGCCTGCACTTAGGTTCACGCTTATCTTTGTACCTAGTGAGAGCCATAAAACCAGGTGAGAAGCAAAAAGCTATTGTGAAACAAGATAAATGAGAGTTCTATGTGTTAAAAAGAAGTTCAAGCTGCTTCCTGTGGTGAAAAGCCCATAAATATACACTGTGGATATTCCTCAGCTAAGAAGAGCAGATTCCACAATGCATAAGTTTACAGGGATATTAATAAGATGAAAGAAATTATGGAATTTGATTCTTTGTCTGAAGGAAGACTATAAATAGTACAATTGGCCAGATATCCAGCCATCCTAAAAATAGGTAGGCTTACTCTGTGAAACCCATCAGCTCTCAAGAAATGAGAGAAACATGGTCATACTCTGTGGATAACTTCCACCAAGAAATAGCCAAACAATTCCATTCATTTGATCACAAGCCTATCAAAACTTCATAGAATGTGGTAACCGTATGCAGTACCTGTGATTCAGCTAGCCACACGTCGTCTTTTTTTTTTTAATTTATTTTATTGTTGTTGAGACTATACACAGCAAAACATATACCAATTCAACAGTTTCTACATGTACCATTTAGTGACATTGATTATATGCTGCCAGTTGTGCAGCCATTCTCACCACACATGCCTTCTTAAATGATGAGAAAGGGAGACAGCAAGCCGTGGGATCTGTTCTCTGATAGGAATGCAAGTATCCATGTACACCCCTGAATTGTCGGGAGTTTTCTACTGAAATCAATAGTAGCCAACACAGACTGACCTAAAAAGAGTATATCTTATCCTTCCTTGACTCCTCAAAACATTTATTTTTAAAATTTAGCTACTTAAAATAAATTACTTTGTCATTAACAAAAATCCAGGCATTAATTCTGAGAAGTTGATCAGCAACTAAGGGAACATGTAACTTTTTAATAAAATCTGGTCCAATTTTAATGTGGGCCATAGAAACATGTGAAGTCTTGATTAGTATGATGTCATAGGAGCTAGTCCTATTTGATACCACAGGTTATGACCTCCATTTTCTTCTTCCTTATATTTTGAATATGGCTTGATGCTTGGTAATGTAGTAACAGACCCTTGCCATGCTACCCTGCAGCTCTGTCTAAAAACAGCTGTTTTCCCATCCACAGACTAACAAAGAGCAAATTATCAATAAAAGTATTGTGACAAATGAAGATTTGTTTTAAAATACAAAACAAAACACAGAAAACTAGAGCCGATAAGCAGTCAACTTAATACCAAATGTTACATATTAAAGATAGATTTTAATGAAGGATAACACCCATTATGGAAGTTCCTAAAGTGAAAGCTAGAGAGTTAAGGTATGTCAATGTTTCTCTCATCATAGTGTACGATACCATATACTAAAATTGTAGTGCTATGTATCACTTTAATATGGCCTTTCTTGCCATGGTCTTGTAACTCCCACCAAATGATGGGGTAGGAGTATGCAAATGAGGTGTTTGTGGCCCACTAAGAGGATTGGATAGCTTGCTAATAATGCAAATAAGGTGCATGGCACCCTTGTGGGAGTGGGACCATATAAATAAGGAGTCAGGAACCCTAACAAGAGGGATGATCAGTTTCGCCATCCAGTTAGGCCTAAAATGAGCCATTCCACAGATGGTCAGGGGGCTGCCTCACTACCACCAAGAAGAGCTGGGAGTGGGGTGCATCTTTTGGACCCGTGATCCCTGCACTGAGAACCTCCTAGACCCAGGAGACAGAAAGAGCTGTAACACCAGAGATGGCACGAGACAGCGAGAAGAGGTAGCAGAGAAACAGCGACAGCAGAACTGGGAAACCAACAGGAGATGATGCAGTGGGCTTCCCGGCCCACGGAGCAAGGTGGCTATAGAGGCTGTGCCAACCCATGAAGTGGGAGAGCTGAACGCCTTTGGCCCAAGGCTAACTGGCAGAGTTGGGTGCCTCCAGGCATTTATGGGCGGAGCTAAAGAGCTTTGTAACATTTGCCTGAGTGGGTCAGAGGCGAGGCCAAGAGGCCAAGAGGCCAAGGGTCTGAGAGAGGCCTGCCTTCAGGCATGGCTGAGAAAAAGCTGCCCTGTTTGAAGAACTGTATCCTGAGTCATTCCTGATCCTAAGTTGTAACCTGTTACTTCCCTAATAAACTCCATAACAGTGAGTATGGTCTATGAGTTCTGTATGGCCATTGCAATGAATTATTAAACCCAGCAGAGAAGTAGAGAGTGCTGTGGGAGGAACGGCTGGTATCAGACTTGGTAAAAAGATTGGAGAGAGGAGATATGTCTGACCTCTGTTTCATAGGAATCAGCCTTGGGCTGTTGATCTTGATTCTCCTTTTCCCTCGTGAAGTTAGAGGTCTGCCACCGCACCATTTTTACAAGTTTTCAAAGGCACAGATGTCAGGTGGCAAGGGGGTTAAGACAGCATGTTATCCCTTTGAATAAACAAAGTTTGTTTATTGTCTTATCACAGAAGTAAAACTGTTTAACCTGGAGAATAGCTCTTTTATCAGGCCATTAGCCGTGATTTTTTAAACTTTTTGAAGCTGTGGAGCCATTTCGTCAAACCCATGCTAGAAACCCACTTTGTAAAAGGTGTAATTGCTCTGGTTGAGGGAGGCAACGGAGACTTAGTTCTAAAAGAAACCCCCTCTCCCAAATCCTAGTCAGGACCCCTTTAATTCCTTGAGAATGAATGAGTCAACATAGGCATTCGGTACTCAATTGTCATTGTTTTATTTCTTGAAAATAAAAAAGGTGTAAGTTTTTTTAAATTCTAAGCAAAACCACACATCAGAATTAAAAACCAAACCAAAACAAAACTCTATAGATATGTAACAAGATCTGAACATAAATTTTAACAGAACTAGCAAAGTATTATTAGCTGAAGCTCCCCTACTTTCGCCTCAGACTGCTCACCTACAGGTTCTCTTTCTTCACCCGAGCCCAGCAGCCTTCTCTAGAGCTGCAGCCTCTCCACCCTGGAGTGAAAGGCAGCATACTTTTCATTAACTCATACACCTTTGCAGCCTCTCAAACAAAATATAAAAAGTAAAATTGTGCTGACATTGCAAACTACTTCTGTCTTCAATTTACAAGTTTAACTAAACACTAGTTTCACTCTACCGGATGGAAGAAAAAAATGTGAAGTCTACAGTCATTAATGTGATCAGGGTTTTTGCTACAGGTGAACAGATATTGCCATCTACTGTTGAGAAAAAATAAAATAGTCAAGCCAAGAATTTTCAGGCTTATGGTTTTGACAGATCATAAATTTAGAATGGGAAAAAAATGGCTTTATGAAAGTAGTCAGTTGAGAGAACAGCTTCTCCTACCTTATATGGCTGTTTAGTATTCATAAAGTAGTTTGAGAACTAAAGAGAATAGAAAATGGAACAAACCAGGAAGCTTTCTTCCTAAAATCAGAAAGATTGCTATGTGAAATCATTCTTGCTTTTGATTAAAAATTGAAAGAAAATCATGTTTTATTGGTTTCCATTTTGGCCCACAACACTAGATACTACAATAAAGGTGAAGACATGTAAGTAAATTGTTCCTTTTTAATTAGCTTCATTTCCAATTTTAACTTAAAACAGAGACTAATTTGCTTCTTTGCTTTCTCATAGAACTACTAGAAGGACAAGAAGACAAAGTCAGTTTTTAACTTTACATTGAGCTATAAATAAATTTTCTTTTACAAAAAGAGGGTAGTTAACACTTAGCTTTGTTTAAGCCTCTGTTAGTACAGGCTTAAGCTCAAATTTAGAGAAAAATCCCTCTAGGACAAAAAGCTACCACAAAATCAATGAATCTGAGTCAAGAATTCAGCCACATTAAGACTCTCCTATGAGTAAGGGGAGAGAGTTTCGTGTGTCCAGATCCATCAATATGAAGAATGACCCGTCTTTATTCTGGTGGTTGCTGTTGAGCCGGAGGAAATGATTTGGTGGCCGAAATTCAGTTTCTTTTCCACATAAAAAAGTATTTTCCTCTTTAAAGAATATTTATTTAACTCTGTCAACAGTCAAGCACCATGCCAGGTCCTGTGTCAGCTATCTCACAGTCAAGAGAGTGGATGTGGAGCGTGATATGTGGATGGGATACAGCAAGTCCCCATTGTGAATGTCTGTGAGGACAAAGAGATATATAAAATAAGGAGACCTTTAATCTCTGCAATCCGTTACTCCAAGTATGAAAGGTGATTGCACACTACGCACCGTGTATAATGTGTGGACGTGTGTGTGTGTGTGTGCACGCCTGTAGGGGAGTTAATTTTTTTTTATTTGTTTTGTACTTCTTATTGTGCTTTAAGTGAAAGTTTACAAATCAAGTCAGTCTCTCACACAAAAACCCATATACACCTTGCTACACACTCCCAGTTACTCACCCCTCAATGAGACAGCCCACTCTCTGCCTCCACTCTCTCTTTTTGTGTCCATTTCACCAGCTTCTAACCCCCTCCACACTCTCATCTCCCCTCCAGGCAGGAGATGCCAACACAGTCTCAAGTGTCCACCTAATCCAAGAAGCTCACTCCTCACCAGCATCCCTCTCCAACCCAGTGTCCAGTCCAATCCATGTCTGAAGAGTTGGCTTCGGGAATGGTTCCTGTCCTGGGCCAACAGAAAGTCTGGGGACCATGACCACCGGGGTCCTTCTAGTCTCAGTCAGACCATTAAGTCTGGTCTTATGAGAATTTGGGGTCTGCATCCCACTGTTCTCCTGTTCCCTCAGGGGTTCTCTGTTGTGTTCCCTGTCAGGGCAGTCATTGGTTGTAGCCAGGCACGATCTAGTTCTTCTGGTCTCAGGATGATGTAGTCTCTGGTTCACGTGGCCCTTTCTGTCTCTTGGGCTCGTAATCACCTTGTGTCCTTGGTGTTCTTCATTCTCCTTTGATCCAGGTGGGTTGAGACCAATTGATGCATCTTAGATGGCTGCTTGCTAGCATTTAAGACCCCAGACACCACTCTTTAAAGTGGGATGCAGAGTGTTTTCTTAACAGATTTTATTATGCCAATTGACTTAGATGTCCCCTGAAACCATGGTCCCCAGACCCCTGCCCCTTCTACACTGGCCTTCAAAGCATTCCGTTTATTCAGGAAACTGCTTTTGGTTTAGGGGAGCTAATGTTTTTAAAAATTAGTAACTGATTTTTCTATATCAAGACCTTTGGTTTCAACCATGATGGCTTATTTTGCTGGCTTTATTAAGGTATTTCAATCATAACTAACATTTGTATAGCATTTGGTCTTTACAAAATGCCCTCATACATGTCACAATTTGTTCACTTGACAAATATTTATTGAACATCAACCATGTGCCAGGCTGTCACAATCATTAGGAATTCCAAGTTAAAGGAGAAACCATCCCATCAGTTAAAGAGCTTCACAGTCTAGGTTAGGAGAGAAAGAAGTAAACGTCACAGCTGGGTTTACAAAACAATGCTGGAAGTTCTATGATAGCGGACGGAAGGGAGGCTATGTACAAGGAAAGATAGTAGATCTATTTCTGCTTGGGGGAAGGCGCAGGGGTTGAGGAAGGTGTAGGCAATGGAAAATTGAATATCACAGAAGAGAAGGAACACTTCTTGAGAAGCATGGGTGAGAAGCTCTTAGAACATCAGCAGGTGAGTCTGGTGAGCAAGGTATCATGCAGAGGGGTCTCAGGCATACACTTCCAGTGTAGTGCAGAGAAGGTATAAAATAAAGTTTATATAGGAGCAAAGCTAACAAACAGAGAAGTAGCAGAGTGCCCACGATCCCCCAAACTCTCATTATCCTGCAGCTCGGGCAAGGTATAGATGGTCTACATGCCCCATGGCTAACATTCCAGTAGAAAGGGGCTCTGCCCCATAATCCTCTAGTCCACACATTTATAGGGCCAGGGGCTGGGAACGTTTATGCACCTACATAACATCAAAGCTCCCTGGTCAGAGAAGTGATCCCTGTAGAGAGGGAGAGCCTCTGGAGCCAGTTTTTCCATTTAGCTAATTCTGACTAGCTGAGCAGCTCTCTGCTGCCAATCTACTAAAAACAGGGAAATGAGCCTCCAGAGTCTTGCTCCTAAGAGGAGCAGAGAACAGGAACTGAAGGCTCTTGTTGGCCACACAAAGGAGTTGATTTGAAACTGTGGCTGTCAGGGAGCCACCAAGTGTTCTCCGGCAGGGAAGTGAAAGGATCTGACTGTTGCAAAAGGACAGACTGAAGAGATGTACAGACAGGGGTGGAATGGACAGGACTTCAAGAGTGGTCAGATTTTGGGGGAAGAGAAAGAACAGAGCCTAACACCTAACATTATAACATCGTTGTAATATTATTTGGTCTCTGACCTGGGTAACAAGGTGGATTGGAAAGAGGGAGAGGGAGATGAGAGATAATAAGGCTATTCTTTAAACCTTACTTTGAAATAACAATAGATTCATAGGAAGTTGCAAAGACAGTACAGAGAGGACCCATGTACCCTTCACCCAGTTTCCCCCAATGGTAACATCTTACATAACTATTGCACAATATTAAAACCAGGAAACTGACATTGGTATACAATGTGTGTATATAATTGTCATTTTATAACTTGCATGTGTAACCTCCACCACAATCAAGAAACAAAATTATTTCACCACAAAGATCTTCCTCATGCTATCCCTTTATAGTCACACCTATCACCTCTCCCCCATTCCCAGGTCCCAGCCATCCCTAACTACTTATCTGTTAACCTTTCTATAATTTTGTCATTTTGAGAATGTTATATAAATGGAATCATAGTATGAGACCTTTTGAGATTGGCATTTTTCATCCAGAATAATGCTTGAGATCCATCAAGTTGTCATGTGTATCAACAATTTCTTTTATTGCTGGTATATTCCATGGCGTGAATGTACCACAGCTTATTTAACCATTCACCCACTGAAGGACATTTGGGTTATTTCCAGTTTGGGGCTATTACACATGAAGCTGTTATGAACAATTGTTTACAGGGTTTTGTGCAAACACAAGTTTTCATTACTCTGGGATAAATGCCCAGGAGTATGATTTCTGGGTCATACGGTAAGTGTAGGTTTTGTTTTTTAAAAAACTGAATAAGACTGTCTTTTAAGTTAAGTATTATTTTATCCCTGTTTTAAAAGAAAAGAGAAGCATGGTGATGAGCAGCCCAGGCTTTGGAGACCAGTAGATTTCGGGTTGAATCTAGCACTGTCATCAAAAATTGTGGGACTTAGCAAATTAATTAACCTTGCTATAGCCCTCTGTCATTTTATCTCATGTGTAGATTTGTGTAACCTTGCAGTGACTTCGAATGGCACCAGAACAATAATTTCCTCATTACTTATGCACGGGATTGGTAGGATTCCTAAATAAGAAATGAACAGTTATACCAGTCATCCAGTGAGGAAAAGAGAAGCTGGACTGAACAGAACTAAAAATGTCAGAGAATATGGGGCGTTTTATATTTAACCTGATGTCTTAGTCATCTAGTGTTGCTATAACAGAAATACCACAAGTGGATTGACTTCAACAAACAGAAGTTTGTCCTCTCACAGTCTACTAGGTCAGAAGTACAAATTCAGGGCATCATCTCCAGGGGAAGGCTTTGTCTGTCTATCAGCTCTGGAGGAAGGTCCTTGTCATCAATCTTCCCCTGAACGAGGAACTTCTCAGTGCAGGGACCCCGGGTCCAAAAGACACGTTATGCTTCCAGTGCTTCTTTCTTGGTGGTATGAGGTCCCCACATCTCTCTGCTCGATTATCTTTTTTGTATCTCAAAAGACACTGGATCAAGACACAATCCCATTTTGTAGATTGAGTCCTGCCTCATTAACATAACTGCTGCTAATCCCATCTCATCAACATCATAGAGACTGGATTTACAACACATGGGAAAATCACAAAAGATGACAAAATAGTGAACGATCACACAATACTGGGAATCTGGCCTAGCCAAATTGATATACATATTTTTTGGGGACACAATTCAATCCATGACAGTTAAGATGGGCAGGGCATGTATTGGAGAGACGGGAGAAGAGAGTGATGAGTAGCCTAAGGGTAACTGGGCAATTGAAGAGAATCTAGAATAATCCAGTACCAAAGTTTCAGACAGAAAAGAAAAAAAAAAAAAGGTGTGATGTGTGATTTGATAAAAAAAAAAAAAAAAAAACTCTCAGTGCAGCCAGGTCCTGGTTGCTGGTGGTTTTCTAAGTTACAGGCATTGTGAGGGGTCAAGAGGTGGAAGCAAAGGGAAAGATAAAACATTTGTAAAATCAATTCAGCAAATAGTACGACTCATTCTCTGTATGTGGTTTAAGGCTAAACTCAAATATAAGGGTGTATCATGTTTGGTGGGGTTGGCAATGGGATAACGTTATTCAAGAAGCCAGCTCTATGTGGGAGTCTAGACCAGCAGGAAAGGTCAAAAAGAATCAGAGGTTTAGACAATATTTTACTGCGTTTAGGGAGGCCACCAGAGGCAACAAAAAGAGGAAATATATCTAAGTCCAGGCAGACAATCAGCTATCAGAAAGTCAGCAGAATAGATAAAGCAAGTGGGGTGAATGAATTATTTCTGATTCCAGAACAAAGACTTTTTACTTTAATATCTATGTTCTGCTGTCTGCTGCTGCTATGAAGCCTTGGGCCTGTAGGTATTAGTTCTAGATCAAGCGTTTGCCATAAAAGCCTATCTTTCATGAGAATAAAGGATTGAGATCATCTCCTGTAAGATTACTCAAAAAACCAAACCCATTGCCGTCAGTCAACTTCGACTCACAGCCACCCTATAGAACAGAGCAGAACTGCCCCACAGGGTTTCCAAGGCTGTAATGTTTATCGAAGCAGGCCGCCACATCTTTCTCCAGTGGAGTGGCTGGTGGGTTTGAGCCACCCACCTTTCAGTTAACAGCTGAGTACTTAACCACTTTGCCACCTGGGCTCCTATGTTAGATAATACCCATTGCCATCCAGTTGTTTCTGACTTATAGTGACCCTGAAGGACCTAGTAGAACTGTCCCATAGGGTTGCCAACCTTTTGGTTAGCAGCCATAGCTCTTAACCACCGTACCACCAGGGTTTCCTATGTAAGATTCGTAGGGGTTAATGCATTGGTTAGGATGCTTCTGGCTGCAAATAACATCAGGCCATTTTACTGAAGCCCAACTACTGAAGGAGCCTCACACAATGAAGAAATTTATAATCTCACATAACAAAGTCCAGAGGTAGGGATTCCAGAGCAAGTTAAAACAGTGACTCCAAAATGTCATCAAAGATGCAGCTCATTCTATATTCCCCTCTGGCATCCTCACATTTACCCCCTGATGGCCACAGAACGGCAGCTGCAGCATCAGACATCACATCCTCACGTAGTCTCACCAAGAGGAAGGAAGAAAATAGCAATTTTTTTTCTCGTACTTTCTTTTGGGGAGTAAAATCATTCTAGAAAGACTGTGCATAGACTTCCTCCAACATCTTATTGCCCAGAATTTTTGTCACATTCTTGACCTACATCAATTTTATGGGGAGTGGACTCACCACAAGCAAGCCCTTGTGGCACAGTGGTTAAAGCGCTCAGATGCTAACCAAAATGTCAGCAGTTTGGACCTGCCAGCTGTGCTGTGGGCGAAAGATGTGGCAGTCTGCTTCCATAAAGATTTATAGCCTTGGGAGCCTTATGGTGCCGTTCTATCCTGTCCTACAGGGCCACTATCGGTTGGAATCAACTTGATGGCAGTGGGTTTGGTTTTTTGTTTTTTTGGACTCACCGCAATTGACTTACATCAAACAACATCCACCAGCTGGGGTCAGGGAGAAGTCCTCTTTCCTGATTGAGCATATGGGAGATGAACTCCTGAACACAACCCAGGATCTACAGCCCCGAAGAGGAGGAGGGGCATGACTCTTGGGTAAACTGTATCTGCCCACAAGGAGCGTCATTAGCATTGCAAATGATGCAACAAAATTGACACTCTCTCAATTTGGTAGTCTTTCTATTTGTGTGAAGAGTAAGTCTGATTTCTCTGGGCCAGTCCAGATTTCACAGTCTCCCCATACTACACTTATATTTGTTGGCACATAAGAGTTGGTTTTTCAATTCAGAATACACAAACATAATCAAAATTGTAGGAGAGATCCCAGAGGAGAAATCAGGCCAGACACTCAAGTTAATACTCTAAATTTCAGTGCATCCCTTTCCATCACCACCAACTAAAGAGTAGCAAGCACAGAAGTTTAATGAGTAACATGACGGGGCTGTGCAGGGACAGAGGCAGCATTGCTTAAGGGTATGGGCCACAGACTTTGCTCACCCTCAATTTTAGTAAGCTAAAATAGTAGCTATAACAGATAATATAATAAAATAGCATCTATAATATAGTGTTGTTGTGCTAATAAAATAAGATAATCACTTAAAACACTCAAAAAGAATAGCTTTAATATTAGGAGAATGAAGAACTCCTTGCACGCATGGTCTAGGCTCTAATTTCACAAAGAAAAAAAAATCTTGTAATTGTTACAGTTAATTTCATCTGTCGACTTGGCTAGCCTTTGGTGCTCTGTTGTTTGTTCAAACACTTGTTTATATATTACTAAAAAGGTATTTTGTTGATGTAATTCTCATTTACAATCAGATGATTCTAAGTAAAAGAGATTACCCTCAATAATGTGGATGGGCCTGATCCAGTCAGTTGAAGGCCCTAGAAGCAAAAACTAAGGTTTCTCGGAGACAAGGAATTCTGCCTGAAGACTACAACATAAATATCCTGCTGGATTTTCCAGCCTGCTGCCTGACTCACAGATTTTGGATTTGCCAGCCCCCACAATCATATGAGCCAGTGCTTAACAATAACACCTCTAGAGCTCCTTAGGGTAAGGTTAGGCTGTTGTAATAAAGAGATTCAAGAATGCATTGTCTTAAATAGCAAAGAAGTTTATCTCTTCCTGTGTGGAGGTGTGAGATGAGTGTTCTAGGTGACTCGGCTCCACGTGGTCATTCAGGTCCCCAGGTGCCTTCCAGGTGGTTGCTCCTACCATCCCCTGGGATGTCTACATGGCTAAACCTGGACTGCTGACAGACACTTGGGGTGATTGGAATGTGAAAGTTGGAAACAAAGAAGAATTGTTGGTAGTTGGAAATATGACCTTGGTGATAGAAACAATGCTGGAGATCATATGACAGAATTTTGCAAGACCAACGACTTCTTCATTGCAAGTACCTTTTTTTAACAACATAAAGAGTGACTATACACATGGACCTCACCAGATGGAATACACAGGAATCAAATTGACTGCATCTGTGGAAAGAGATGATGGAAAAGCTCAATATCATCAGTCAGAACAAAAACAGGGGCCGACTGTGGAACACACTATCAATTGCTCATATACCAGCTCAAGTTGAAGCTGAAGAAAATTAAAACAAGCCCACGAAAGCCACAGTACAACCTCGGGTATGTCCCACCTGAATTTAGAGACCATCTCAAGAATAGATTTGATACACCGAACACTAATGATTGAAGACCAGAGGAGTTGTGGAATGGTATCAAAGACATCATACATGAAGAAAGCAAGAGGTTATTAAAAAGACAGGAAAGAAAGAAAAGACCAAAATAGATGTCAGAAGAGACTCTGAAACTTGTTCTTAAATGTCAAGTAGCTAAAGCAAATAGAAGAAATGATAAAGTAAAAGAGCTGAACAGAAGATTTCAAAGGGCAGCTCGAGAAGACAAAATAAAGTATTATAACGACATGTGCAAAGACCTGGAGTTAGAAAACCAAAAGGGAAGAACACTTTCGGCATTTCTTAAGCTGAAAGAACTGAAGAAAAATTTCCAGACTCGAGTTGTGATATTGAAGCATTCAACAGGGAAAATATTAAACAAAGCAGGAAGCATCAAAAGAAGATGGAAGGAATACACAGAATCACTATACCAAGAAGAATCAGTTGACATTCATTCACTTCACGAGCAGCATATCATCAGGAAGCAATGGTACTGAAGGAAGAGGTCTAAGCTGCACGGAAGGCACTGGCAAAAAACAAGGCTCCAGGAATTGACAGATTATCAATTGAGATGTTTCAACAAACAGATGCAGCACTGGAAGTGCTCATTCTCCTATGCCAAGAAATTTGGAAGACAGCTACCTGGCCAACTGACTGGTAGAGATCCCTACTGAGGCCTATTCCAAAGAAAGGTGATCAACTGAATGCAGAAATTATCAAACAATATTATGCATATCACATGTAAGTAAAATTTTACTGAAGATCATTCAAAAGCGATTACAACAGTACATTGACCGAAATTCAAGCCTGATTCAGAAGAGGACATGGAACCAGGGGTATCATTGCTGATGCCAGATAGATCCTAGCTGAAAGCAGAGAATACCAGAAAGATGTTTTCCTGTGTTTTATTGACTATGCAAAGGCATCTGACTGTGTGGATCATAATAAATTATGGATAACATTGTGAAGAATGGGAATTCCAGAACATTTAATCGTGCTCATAAGGAACCTGTACATGGGTGAAAAGGCAGTCATTCAAATAAAACAAGGGGATACTGCATGGCTTAAAGTCAAGAAAGGTGTGTTTCAGGGTTGTATCCTTTCTCCATACTTATTCAATCTGTCTGCTCAGCAAAGAATCCAAGAAGCTGGACTATATGAAGAAGAATGTGGCATCAGGATTGGAAGAGACTCATTAACAACCTGCATTATACAGATGACAGAACCTTGCTTGCTGAAAGTGAAGAGGACTTGAAGTGCTTAATGATGAAAATCAAAGACGACAGCCTTCAGTATTGCTTATACCGAACATAAAGAAAACAAAACCCTCACAACTGGACCGGTAACACCATGATAAACAGAGAAAAGATTGAAGTTGTCAAGGATTTCATTTTACTTGGATCCACAATCAACACTCACGGAAGCAGCCAACACTCATGGAAGCAGCAGTCAAGAAATCAAACAACATTGGGCAAATCTGCTGCAAAAGACCTCTTTAAAGTGTTAAAAAGCAAATATGTCACCTTGAAGACCCAAGCCATAGTGTTTTCAATTGCTTATATGCATGTGAAAGCAGGACAATGAATAGAGAAGACAGAAGAAAAACTGACACCTTAGAATTATGGTGTTGGCGAAGAATATTGAATATACCATGGACTGCTAAAAGAAGGAACAAATCTGTCTTGGAAGAAGTACAGCCAGAATGCTTCTTAGAAACAAGGATGGCAAGACTAAGTCTCACATACTTTGGACATGTTATCAGGAGGGATCAA
This sequence comes from Loxodonta africana, assembly GCF_030014295.1. Classification (NCBI taxonomy): domain Eukaryota; kingdom Metazoa; phylum Chordata; class Mammalia; order Proboscidea; family Elephantidae; genus Loxodonta; species Loxodonta africana. Next base: position 46,607,846 of record NC_087364.1, read on the forward strand.
TCCCTGGAGAAGGAAATCATGCTTGGTAAAGTAGAGAGTCAGTGAGAAAAGAAGACCCTCAACTAGATGGACTGATACAGTGGCTACAACAATGGGCTCGAGCCTAACAATTGTGAGGATGGCGCAGGACCTGGCAGTGTTTCGTTCTGTTGTACACAGGGTCATTATGAGTTGGAACCAACTTAACGGCACCTGACAGCAACAACAACACGCCTTTCAAAGTACATGTGTATAAGTACTCATAATATGAACTTAAAAATCCAAACATCTACCTTTGTGAGGCTCTCTAAAATTAACTGTAAGTCATTAGAAACCTGTAGTTCACTGGAAAGTTATTTAGAAATTTTTGAACTTAGACATAGAAGCATGTAAAGTATATAAAGATTATAAACAGCTTTAAGTTCACTTTGCCCCAGCATGCTGCGACACATGAAAACATAACATAGTTAAACCTCCCTAATCTCTAACTTGGAAGAAAAGATGTGTCATTCAGTATCTCTAATGTGTCATTCAGTAAAAGATGTAACATACTAGTCTTTGACTTCACATTGGCCCTTGTCATGTGGAGTCAGGGTGACAAATTCACATATAAACCCTAAATTTCTGCTCATTTACTGAGAGAAAGTAGAGATGGAATTGAGATTCTGTCTGCCACCCCTAATCTTGGACCCTAGCTAGAGTGACTTTTGCCAACTCCAGCTGTGGTCAAGCCTTCCTCCTGAGACCTCTTGTTAAAGGTGAAAGTATGAAGTCTAAAGATTTGGATTCTACCCATTAAACTAACATTGTAATCGTAATTGAAAATTCTAAATGAATGCTGTGAGGTCTTACTTGTCATAACTGCCTTGCAATAAACTAAACAAGTTTATGCATGTCAAACCTGAATATCTCTCTACTCATTTTCTGAGACAAAATCCTGCATAATACTTTTCCATATAACCCTGTGTTAATTGCATATCTTGCACCAGCAGAGAAAACTACATCAATGAACAGGTAAAAACAAGGAACACCATTCTGTCTAATAGGGAGGCGAAGACCTGTTAATATGAAAGTCAAACATTGAGAAGCATTATCATCGACAGTGCCACCTTCTGCTATATTCAGGTGTTGCAATATATAGCAAAGGAAAATATAACAGGAATGGCTTGTTGGATAGTCATCCAATAGCATTTACTTAACTCTTTTTTAAACACTTGCTTTTTAAAAATTAGTTTTAAGACAAAAATTAGAATAGTCTCACTTCAGTTATAACACCATTCATATGAGTAATATGATAAGAGTATGAACTCCAAATAGTCATCTAAATAATAAACAATCAACCAAATAAGATTATAGCTAGTCCTGGGAAAAGGAAAGAATGGGAGTAGGAGTTGGAGAAGGGCAGAAAAACTCAGTTTTCATTATTGTACATCTCATTATTGAAAAGCTACACACTGGACCAAAAAAAAAAAAAAAAAAGCATTCTTTCATCTCTAAGGATAAACGTTTAAAGCATACTCTGTGACCCCAACTTCCTAGCTCTTGGGTCTACAATCTTGAATAGCATAGAGCTGTTGTCAAGATTGGATCTGCCCCAGTATTACAGCCCTTGTGCCTCTCTTATTTAATATTATAACCACAAACTCAGTGAGTGATAAACTATACACTCTAAACAATACCCATACTACTTGGAAGTTATGAAACATCTCTAATAGAAGGAAATTTACTTGCAAATATAGTATCCAAAACTTGCAAGTCCTGCCTCTAGCACTAGCAACACCACCTGTCTGCGTCCAGGGCAGAGCAGTACCGAGTAGGAGAAAAACAGGCTCCAGAAGTCTCTGAGGCAGGTCTCCTGTGTTACAGGGAGGGTTTCCTTCTAGGGCAGAAGCCACCTTAATCCTTCTTCTAGAACAGTGCCACAATATGATTACTTAAAAGATAACAATCACATTGCGGTCGTTCAATCCTCCAGTATCAATTAAGGTGCTTTTGAGTAGAAGCAAAAAAAAAAAACCCGACTCCAACTGACTTAAACGATAAAGGTGATTTATCAGCTCATGTATTTAAACAGTCCAGAGGAAGGGCAAGCTCTAAGTACAATTCACTCAGGGCTTCACCTCTCTGTGTGTTGACTCTGTCCTTAGGCTGGCTTCCATCTTGGCTATAAGCGCCTAATAGCAGCAATATCGGTTACTTGCGTCTTCATTCTCATCCAGGGGAGATAGAGAGCCTCACTTCACTAATAGTCACCCATTAAGCCAAAATGCTACACTTCCTTCCAACTGGATCATCCCAGAAATGATCACTATGGAGAGGGAGAATGGATTAGAATTATTCCTGGATCTAGGTAAGGGTGAGTCAATCCCACCTACAACGCATGCATGGCTGCCAATGAATGCAGAAGAGCATGATGTAGGAGAGGCACGTCAGGTCCCTGTCCAGCCTCTGCATTAATTTCTTTGACTGCTGTGATTTAGAACTCAGCTGACTCCCAGACCCAGGGCAGTGCCTTCTCCTCAGGCCCAGTCATACATGCCTGTGCCACAAAGAAAGTAATCTGGGGAAGGGATTCAGTGTTGTGAGTCATCTTTATTTTTCTCTATTTCTTTTACTCTTTCAGTCATCTTTATCTCTTGCTTGGTCAAAAACTGATTGGCAGTGGGTGAGAAAGCACAGCAGGAAAGAGGATCAGGAAAGGTAAAACGGAAAATACAGTGTGTCCTTCATTTTAGTAGAAGGACTCTGGGAAAGATTCAGTGATTTAATCTGTACAGCTACTCAAGGTCTACAGCTGTCACCAGATCCAGTGTTCTGGGCAAGTTTTAGTAGTAAATGCTCATGACTTACTATTAAGTGAAAAAAGGAGAATATGAAATATAATTATATAAAGCATGCATATTATATTAAGTCTGATCGTGTAAAATATGCATGTAAAAAGAGACTAGAAATATACCAAATGATAACATGAGTTTTACTGAAGTGTGATTGTTTTTCTACTTCTCAGCTTTTTTTTATAGCAGAAAAAAACTAGAAAGCATTATTCCTTGGCAGACAAATACTTAGCAGCTTGCCGCTGTGCTGGTAAAACAGCAGTTACAATTAGGTGGTCTGTCCTCTGCCCAACAACATTCATTCATTCAGCAAATACTATATTAAGCACTAGAGATGTATGAATAAGCTAAATGCCTTAGACCCTACCCTTGTGCTTACAGCCCAGTGAAAGAGAGACAATAAGCAAATAATTCATTACAAATTAGGAAAAGTATTATGAAGGTAACCAACAGAATGCCTTTAGAGAAGAACCTGTTTGCAAAGGGGGTCAGAGAGGACTCCGAGAAGGTGGTATCTAAACTGAGACTTGAGGATGAGAAGGTGCCAGGACCTACAAGTGCCAGTGCAGGGAATTTCAAAAGAGGACTTAAGGTGAGAAAGAGCTTGGCAAGAATTGAAAGAAGGCTGGTGTGTCTGTAGTACAGTGAAAGAAAGAGTCCAGTTGCTGGCAAGTCGTTTCTGACTCATGGTGACCCCATTATGTCAGAGTAGAACTGTGCTCCATAGGGTTTTCACTAGCTGGTTTTTTGAAAGTTGATCACCAGGCCTTTCTTCCAAGGTGCCTCTAGGTGGACCTGAACCTCCAACCTTTGGGTTAGCAGCTAAGCTCATTAACTATTTGTATCGCCCAGGGACTCTGAAAGAGTAGCGGGGTTAAAATGAGGCTGGAGAGGTAAGCAAGGACCAGATTATACAAAGCTTTGATAAGAATTTTGGATTTTATTCTGAGTGCGATGTGAAACCACTGAAGGGTTTCACAATATTTTTCAGTTTGTATTTTAATAAGATCACTCTGGCTGCGTGTAGAATGAATTGGAGGTGGGTGGAGAGCAAAGTAAGAAGCAGGGAGACTATTTAGAAGGTCTTAGCGGGAGATTATGGTGAACTGGATTAGGGCGGTGGCAATGGAGATGGAAAGAATGGAAGGAAGGCTTCAGGGTATGTTTTCTAGCTAGATGCGAGGACGTGGTAGGGTGAGGGGAGAGTAAGACATCAGTGAAGGCGCCCAGGCAATTGGTTTGAGGGTTGGGTGTATGGCAGTGACATTTAAAGAGGTGGGAAAGTGAGGAATAAAATAAAGTAACATTGACTTTTAAAGATGGGAAATATGTTTTCCACCTATGAAGTCTCAACACTCCGAACAATGCAACATGTTGCAGAGTAGGCAATTACTGTTTGCTAAATGAATGGCACAGCTTTGTGGATATTTCATTCTTCCCAGTGCAATAAGATTCCATATTGTGAAAAGCCTGATTTCAAACACCTTTCCTTACCAAGGCAGACAAGGTAAAATGGATTGACCATTAACACCAAATGAGAATGAAAAGGTATGAGGTTCTTATTTTTTCATTCTTGTTTTGTTTTCTGTAGTTAAGCTAAAATGGAGTTAAAAGCTTTAGTGTGTGTGTTTAAATTCTTGGGCCTGCCACTGACCTTTCTTAAGTGATTTTACCTCCCAGGGTTTTAGTTCTCTATTTGCAAAACGGAGATAATGGTAGTTGCCTAATCTCACAAGGGTGTCATGAAAAATAAGTCAGATAAATTACTCCTAGAAAGTAGGCATTATTAGATATGATGATGAATACCTACAACTTCAAAGATATTTTTTAATTGTCCCCCAAGTCATTGAACAGGTTAAAACTATAAATAGCACTGGGTTAGGTGCTGATACATTTCTGGCCAGCATCCCCCTCTTGTTAAAGCAGTAAATGGTCTTTGAACAAATGTATTTCTCATTCTTTGATAACTATGCTTCCTTGTTTGTACCCTTGAGAGATGGTTATCATCTGGGATATGAGGTCAAGCTGAACTCCTCGGTGCCACTACAGTTCAACGGCAGCTTTAATTGAGTTTTTCTTCCAAGGTTGAAAATAACTCACTTGGCTCACTTTAGCAAACTACTTGCATTCTTAAAAAAAAAAAAAAAAAAAAGGTGAATCCAACTATTTTCTGCAAATGATATGTACAAGTAATGTTTTCCCTTTTAGCTATAACATTCTCATTCAAAACTTGATCATATGAAAAATTTAGCCTTTTCTTATTTCTTCATTGTTGTATTTTTTCTGATGAGTTTTCTTTACTTTTAATAGCTATACTTAGACATTTTAACATTTCTAATATAGATAGCCATGGAACCCACATAAAAATCAAAAAAGGAGAAACCTACAGTCCATAAGACAAAGTTTAGGAAAGTCACGCATTATCTAGAACATTTATTGCAGATGGGCATCAAATTCAAGTTCATAATTAGTGTTAGATAAGAATTCACAAACCATTAATTAGCATTTCCATCCTTATCCACATATCCCTTACTAAAATCACAAATTAAAACCACTTCCAGTTGGGATAGCTACAACACACCACTCAGAGTGCTATTAAGTCATCACTTGAAAAGAGAGTAAGATAGACCTCTCCTCTATTAATACCAGTTGCTCTTACATATGTTATTTTGTGTATCCCCTCACAACCATACTTCAAGGTAAGTCTTAGGATATCTACATACGGCATCCAAAGTTGAGTGACCTGTACTAAATTCCCTCAGCTAGGTTTGAACGCAGGCTAGTTTGACTCAAAAGCCCACGTGCTTGACCACAATACTCTTGTTAAAGATAAAATTTTCACACTGTTAAATTTATGTATGACCTCGAAGCTTTATTTTTCATTTCATGAACCGAGCAACATCTGATCTGGAGTCAGCTAAGAGTTCTGAAGAGAAGTACAAGTGGAATGTCTTTTGTAACAACAAACATACAAAGAAGCTATGTTGTTCAGGTTTCAGATTGGCTGGCAGGTATTTTCTTTCCTTATTTGCAATTAAGTTAAACTCTGCGTGCATGTCCTGATCAGCTACTTTAGGTTTCTGCTGATGCAAGAGTCAATTGATTAACCTGGGTTTTGGCTCCTGGGAAGGTTACGCATATATGAGAAATATAAAGTGAGGTTTCGAATTACTAATGTGGGGCTCAGCATGAGTGACTCCGTTTTGGGCCAAGTTAAGTCAGGTTAAATGAGCCCTGGTGGTGCAGAGGTTAGGGGCTGGCTGTTAACCAAAGTCAGCGGTTTGAACCCACCAGTTGCTCCTCAGAAAAAGATGTAGCAGTTTGCTTCTGTAAAGATTACAGACTTGGGAACTCCATGGGGCAGTTCTACTCTGTCCTATAGGGTTGCTATGAGTTGGAATGACTGGACAACAGGTTAACACCCTCCTACTCATTTGTTCTTGTTTTCTTTTTGTTACAAGACAGAAATGAGAATTTGAGGCAACACAAATGAAGGTACTAGTAAGACAAGGAGCAAAGGCCCTGAGATCAGAGGGTACGTTTGAGAAATAGTGAAGAGACTGGTGTGGTTAGAGGAGAAGCAAGTAAAAAAGAGATAAATTATACTATCAGGGAGATAATACGGGGTTGATGGTGGAACCTAGAGACTTAATAAGACAAAGAACAGAGGGGCCCCCAAGTCTGCAAACAAAGTAACAAGAAATGGACCAAGGCACAGAAACAAAAGCTTTCCCCAGAACAGTGGGGCAGGGTATCTAAAAATAGCCAGCAAACTTCTTTAAAGTTGCCTTTCAGAAGCAGCTGGAGAAAACCAGGGCCAGAGACATGTGCAGAACATCCACCTGTGACCGCTGTGTGACCTTCCACCGGGGCAGTGAAGGGCTGCAGCCCCAGCCGGGGAATCGAACCTAGGGAATCAAAGACTGCACAGGGGTGATGCCCCAGAGGCCTCCAGGACAAGAGCCATCTTGGAAAGCTGCCGTGCATGCACCTTAGTTAACATATCCCCACCCGTGTCTATGAAGAAACATAAATCTTTTCCTGCCCAAGAACTTTTAAAAACTCAGGCCCATCTTTTGTTCTGTGAGATGAGGGTTAAGTGTTGCTCTAGGCCCTCCTTGTCTCTGCTTTCAAGCCTCTTCAATAAAGCTTTGCTCGTGTGGAAAACTCTACGTGCCTTACCTGCTCATTCTTGACCAGTAAGAGGCAAGAACCTTATTCCGGTAACACTACAAACAAAAACGCCCTCCCAAGAGGGAAGGCATGAGAAAACAGCTTCAACTCCACCAAGTGAAGTGAAAGCTTTGGTTCTCCTCACAGCACTACTGAGACCCCACAGAGTGGACACAGAAGGATGTGCCCATGCCCTAGCCAGATCCCTACACCCTTTACGTGCGAAGGAGGACCGCTACTATTTTCAAAATACTATTAAATTTTGACATTTAAAGTAATTTAACATCGCTAATTAGAGCACTAACCAAAGGTCAGTGGTTCCAACCCACCAGCCACTCTGTGGAGAAAGATGTGGCAGTCTGCTCAGGTAAAGAATACGGCCTTGGAAATTCCATGGGGCAGTTCTACCCAGTCCTACATGGTAGCTCTGAGATAGAATCCACTTGACAGCAATAGGCTTGGTTTTGGAATTTAACATGGGAGACAGTGGTGGTTTATAGAACTCTCTCCTTTCCACGCAAGAGCCAAAAAGCCCATTGCTGTGGAGTGGATTCCAACTAATAGCAAGCCTACAGGCAGAGTAGAACTGCACCACAGGGTTTCCATGGAGCAGTTGGTGGATTCTAACTGCCAACTTTTTAGTTGGCACAACAACCACAGCTCCTGGGGCACACCAGTCTACCTAATTGTATTTACCTTGGCAAATACTGAAATTAGTTTGTGCAACATTGAGTATAATCAGGGGAGTAAATCAGGAAATGTTTGGGAGTTACATTTCTCAATATTTTTAAAGCCATAATTTCCTTCATGGACACAAAATTCTCACATTCTCCTTTTTTATTTGAAAATTCAACGTAAGTAACAGAAAATAAACAAATGGGATAAATATGGTTATTTTCAAACTTCATATATCCCTTCCTTACACCCTTTTGAGGATCACTGGTTTAAATAATATAAAAGGCATGGGAAAAGTTCATGGCACTAAATTGCGAGGAGTAGACAGTCCTTGGGACAAGCCAGGTGGCAATGGTTTTCTTCCTTCCTTTCCCAGCTGCATCTTTAGGCCTCAGAACAACACCCCACCACCACCACAGAGACCTAATGTTTGTTAGCAGGTTTAAAAAGATACAACTCTGGGCTAACCACCCCCTTTCTCAGCAAGTCAGGAGGGCATGCTGCAGTAAGAGGTTTGTTAGCAGAGTTAAAAAGATACAATTAGTCATGTAGGTTTGGGGTACAAAATTGCTGGGAGAAGAACTTTTGTCTTCTCAACCATGGTGTTAGTGGGTCATGCATAACATTGTTTACAGCCCAGCTAAGTGGACCTACCTGTGCAGGGGGAGACTGGCAGTAGGCAGACTTCCATGCTGTCCCCCAGCCATGATGCCAGCTGGAAGGCACACATAAAAGAAGCTATATCCATTGAGATAGGTTCCAGAAAATGGGGAGGGGGAAGAAAATGGCGAGTCATGTAACTGACTCCATGACAAGTACCCTTTTTCTAACAGCCTCCTGGCTATCTAAAATTGGGTACAACCTGGCAGTACATTGAAGATTTACCATGTTGCCCAGAAGTTATGGCACAGTGGAGCAGGGTCTGGGATGCTGTCACTCCTAAGTCGCACTTGTCACATTTATTATATAAACCTCCCACCCATGATACAAGGTTGGGTGTGCGTAGAACTTGTCATCTCTGCCCAGATAGCTTTTGAGCCAGGCAGATTGCTCACCTGTTGTATACTGTCCACTTCCTATTTTTAGTAATAAAAACTCCTTTCCCCGTTAATCTGTGCTCGGGCTCTGATAGGATGTGATAGAAATGGAGAAATCTGTATTAGTTATTGGTACTGTCTTGCGTTATCTAGTGCTGCTGTAACAGAAATACCACAAGTGGATAGCTTTAACAAGGAAAAAATTATTCTCTCACAGTCTAAGAGGCTGAAAGTCTGAATTCAGGATGCCAGCTTTAGGGGAAGGGTTTCTGTTGGCTCTGGAGGAAGGTCCTTATCATCAATCTTCCCCTGGTCTAGGGGCTTCTCAGGCACAGGGACCCCAGGTCCAAAGGATGTGCTCTGCTCTTGGTGCTGGCTTTCTTGGTGGTGTGAGGTCCCCCGGTCCTTCTGCTCGCTTTTTTATCTCTGAAGAGACTGGCTTAAAACAATCTAACCTTGTAGACTTGAGTCCTGCCTCATTAATGTAACTGCCACTAATTCATAGAGACAGGATTTACAACACACAGGAAACCCACATCAGATGATAAAATGGTAGACAGTCACACAATACTGGGAATCATGGCCCAGCCAAGTTGATGTAATTCCTGGGGACATAACTCAATCCATCACAAGTACCCTTTTTCTAACAGCCTCCTGGCTATCTAAAATCGGGTACAACCTGGCAGTACATCGAAGATTTGCCATGTTGCCCAGAAGTTATGGCACAGTGGAGCAGGGTATGGTGATGTTGTCACTCTTAAGTTGTACTTGTCACATTTATAACTTTTAAAAATTTTTCATGTTCTCATTGGGGGACCCTGAAGGCTCCGTCCTACTCTACAACTGTATGGCTGAAGAAAAAAGGTATACTCTGGCAGAAAAAAATTATATCAAATCTTTGTTAATTTTTCTTTGGAACATTTACTTTTAGTAAACGTTAGTCAGAGGAAAGACTTCAAACATAATCGCTATTCTTGGACTTAAAACTTTTAAGTTGTATTTATCAAGTCACTATTTGCTTTTAAAACGTGAGAAAGAAAAGCATTTCCCGTCTGTGGTCATCCTTGTCTCGGGCCCCACACAAATTCTGTAAATGCGAAGAAACCCAAGTACCACTAGATGGAGCAGGAACAAAAGACATCTATTTGTAGTTCAAGGAGCCCTAGCTGTCTTTAAAAGGGACCATAAAGAGGTCACCGTCTGATTAAAGGAGGCTTAGTGAAGCTGGGCTGCTTCAAGTCTAGGAAAGCCATCAACACAACTGTAACTAGTACTTCATTCTCAACTCATCCTACATTCTTTCCACAAAATCATGTTGAGCCATGCTTTTTTCTTCTGCTTAAGGAACATTACTAGAACCGGGGATTCCAGTTTTTCGTAATTAACTGTAGTAAGGCCAACAAATATGCGCGTTAAACAACTAAGGTACCTACCTTAAGTTACAGCCTGAAATGCTATAGAAATGCAGGCTCAACAATTCACTGACACAACCCTAACTGACCCTGTCAATAGGATTCTGGTCCTCTGTCATCCAGATGGCTTGCCTTTATATCGAAATCGCTACTATCTCCCCCTGCAACTGGCCCCAAAAAGTTTTCCAAAGTGAAGACGCTGACTCAAAATGCATACACACATAAACCTGGAGTTATGTTTTGGGGATAAGTGGGCAGAATAACCTATTAGTCGTTTTATTCAACCAAGTTTGCCACCAGCTTAATTTTCTCTTCAAAAAGGAAATCAGATCCAAGTGGGGGGGGGGGGGATGCATACAGGGCTCTGTGTTCATCATTAAGTCTTTCGTTACTTAATGTCTTGAACCCAAAGGCTCAGGCAAATGAGGTGAACACCTATGATCATAAAAAACACAAATCTTGTTGTGTAGAGAACATCAAATCTAACAAACTTATGAATGCACAAAAAACACTGCTCCCTCACACCCCACTGACTTGACTAGTAGAGATCTGCTCAGAGACAAAACCTGTACAAAACGAACAGTACAGGAACTACGTTGTGACAAAATAAACGCAACAAAACCAGTGGGGGGGAAGGTACAAAAAAGCCCCAAACCCTTTACCATTCAATAGATTGACTCATTACCAAAAAAACCCAAACCCGCTGCCGTTGATTCCGACTCAAAGTAAAACTACCCCAGTTTCTGAGCCTGTAATATTTACGAAGCAGACAGCTACATTTTTCTCCCCCTAATTTTTTTTTTAAGCAGCTAGTCGGTTCCAGTCGCGAAACTTTCAGTTACCAGCCTAGCACTTAAACCACTGCACCACAGTGCTCCTCCTAGTACTGGAGAGAAAAGTGGGGGAAAGGGGGTAAAAAAGAATCTTAGGTAGCAATGGCAAGCTGGCACGTCCTACTCGCTGCCCATTCATTTGGGCCAACTTTGGAGGTGGCTTCGCTTCTCCTGCCAATTCCCACGCTCCCAGGCCCAAACTGCCAGGTTTGGGGGTCCATAAGCCCAACCCCGAAGACGTGGGGTGACGGATACGCACGAAGGGCGCCCCCACCCTCACAGACCACGATTCTCTTCACCTCCCGACCCCCAGAGCCCCTCGGCAGGCTGCACCTGTCGGAGCTGAGCCCCGAGCGCACATCCCACAACTCAGGGAAGCGCACGCACGCGGGGAACCGCTCCGTTTCTCTCCCTGCGTTCAGGAGGCCCCAGCCTCGCCCTTGGTTCCCGCGGGACCCGCGGCTGACAGAGCCCAACTCTTCGCGGCGGCAGCGGGAACCTCCGGAGAAGCCCCAGGCCGACCGCGGCCTCCAGGCGGGGAGCGGGGCTGGGCGGGCGAGCCACTGCAGGTTCCCGGGAGGGGCGAGCGGCCGGCGGCTGACATTTTTTTGTTTGCTCCAGGCTATCGGTAGACGGCGGTAGGCCGAGGCTTTTCCCGCCCGCTGAAAGTCAGCGAGAAAAACAACGCGCGGGGAACAAAAGCACGGCGCCTACGCCCTTATCAGTTAGGGTTAGAACAGAACAGACCACTGCCCTCCCGGGCGTACCCTCCTCAACCCACCGCACCAGCCGCGCCGCCGCACCTCTTTATAAAGGGAGAGACCGCCACCGCGCGGATTGGCCAAGGCCTTCTCCCACTGGCTCTCGCGAGAGCTGAGCCAACAACAACAAAAGCTCTTAGAGTGTGGCCAAGCGCCACCCTTCCCCACGTTCAATTGGAGAAAGCTTTGTGGGTTTTTTTTTTTTTTCCCCCCGTGCGCTTTAGTTGGGAAACTAACACGAAGTGCTTTAGAGCTTTTCATCGTTTACAGACCGGGTACGGCTGGCGTCACTGGAATGCTCGTCGACTACCTTAAGAAAAAGAAAGTCATTAAAAAATCAGAATTTTAAGGCAGAGGGATAGAAAACACAGATTTCCAAGTCTGGTTGATTACCCCGTTTGTTGGAGGCAGCACCCAAAACCAAACCAAACCCACTGCCCTCGAGTTGATTCCAACTTAGCGGGCAGCACACTGACCCACTAAACCAGAATATCCTTTCGGTGAATAGCCTTAGAGTTGCTGGCCTACTCCCTTCCTTCAGAATGCCTGCTCAGTTATTTTAAGTATAACTACTTAATTATACTTCTTAATCTTAACGTTAAGAAAATCTTAACATGAACTAAATCTCTGTTTTATTAGGAAATAAAGGCCTTCAGCCATTGACTTTGCTTTAAGGTAATGCTATGTCGTGATTACATGTGAAATAGGAAGAAAAATCCATAAATGGTAGCAGATTTTATAATGGCCGGTGTTGATGCAATTATACCTATAACTAGCCCGCTTCGGCCTGACGATCTTAAAAGTTGGACTCTTGTCCAATGGGATAAACTCCGTGGACTTGCCACTATTGGATCCTCAATCTGAGAGAATAAAAGAATGTAACCCAGAAACCAAAAAAAAAAAAAAAAAAACCAAACCTGCTGCTGTCAAGTCGAATCCGCCTGATAGCGATCCTATAGGACAGAGTACAACTGCTCCATAGGGCTTCCAAGGAACAGCTAGCTGGTGGATTGGTTAGCAGCCAAGCTCTAAATCTCTGTACCACTAGGGCTCCTGTTAAGGGGATTGATTTGTGAGGATTGTAAGGCAGGGAAAATGTAACCGGATTTTCCACAGCATGTTATTCCCCTTCCCTGGATTACCGGAAAAGGATCATCTGCAACCCCAAGAAGGAGGCTAGAGTCTGCCCAGAATATTCCAGGCTGTTTGCTCAGTTAACTACCTAAAAGACTCTGGTTAAGGATTGTGTGCGTGCCTGCCTAATGGGGCAAGTTACTTCGGGATCCCTTAAACTGAAATCTTATAACCTCCTTAAATTTCAATTTCTTAGTCTGTAAAATGGGAATAATATCTGCCTTGCCCGTCTCTCTGGGATGATGACATTTAAATTAGATAATGCATAATTGTTGTTATGGTGGAATTGGTTCAGATTCATGGGGACCTCACGTGTGCAGAGTAGAACTGCTCCATAGGAATGTTGGGTTAACCCTATTTCAAAAATAAATGAATATATATGCTATACGTTAGAATTCTAAAGCGAGGGGTTGAAATCATTCTACAGTGCTGTGACCCCTGGTGGTGTAGTGGTTAAGAGCTTGGCTGCTAATCAAAAGGTCAGCAGTTCAAACCCACCAGCTGCTCCTTAGAAACCCTATGATGCAGTTCTGCTCTGTCCTACACGGTTGCTGAGTTGGAACTTAGTATCACCTAACAACACAACGGTGCTGTGAATCTAACATGCACCACCTGTTTAATCTGCCCTCAGAAAATCATTTTCTACACTTATCTGGGCTAGTCTTGCTTACAGTCATTAAAATGGGAGACAAGTGCCAAGGGATGAAATGTACCTCCTCACGAATGCCTGGCTTGGGCCAAACAGTTACTTCCTGCTCCCTATGCATGCACCTCTGGGCCTTTGCCCTGTTCCCTCTGCTAGGAGTGTGTTTCTAGTTAATTCTGTATGCCTATTTTATAGCTGTGGTAGAAACCCTGGTAGTGTAATAGTTAAGAGTTTGGCTGCTAACCATTAACGGTTAAGAGTTTATTAATAATTTGCTAAGTAATAAAGATTGGCAGTTCAAATCCACCAGGTGCTCCTTGGAAAACCCTATGGGGCAGTTCTACTCAATCCTATAGGGTTGCTATGAGTCAAAATCAACTTGATAGCAATGGGTTTTTTTTGTTTTTTTTTTTTTTTGCAGCTGTGGTGGAGCCCCGGTGGCATAGTGGTTAAGAGCTTGGCCACTAGCTAGAAGGTTGGCAGTTCAAATCCACCAGCTGCTCACTGGAAAACCAATAGGACAGTTCTGCTCTGTCCTATAGGGTCACTGTGAGTTGAAATTGACTCAATGGCAATGGGTTTTTGTATATATCAAGAAAAGGGGACAGCGATGAAAAGGAAAAGGTCACAATCCCTGCCTTCTAAGAACTTGTCTTCTGTCTACTGAGGGAGAAAGACAAGCAAACCAAAAGACTTCATGGTCAATAGAAGTACAAGTAATAAAATGTACTAGAGGACACAAAGGAATAATCAATTTTGACTCCAGAGAGGTGGCATCTGAACTGGCCCTGTAAATTCTGTAAGCAAAAAATGGCATATTTTACAGTTTTTTTTAAACTGCCTTTAGGTACATTATCCCGTCTGAACTTCCCAATGATCCTGTGAGACAGGTAGAGATTAGCATTCCCATTTTACTGATGAGGAAATTGATCTTCAGAACGTTTAAACAACTTGCTGAAGTTACGCGCCTGGCAGGTGGCAGGGTCTGGACCTATCTTGCATGCTGCTCCTAAATTCAGAGGGAAGGGCACTCCATGAGGTTTACATTCCCGTTGTCCTTCAGGCCCAGTCCCAAGGCCAAATCTCCTAGAAAGTCTTCTCTGAGTCCCTCAACTGGTATTCTCCCTCCTATGAACCCCCCAGAGCATTTTATCCTTCTACTAGGATGCTAAATCACTTTCTACTTTGTAATTTACGCATCAATTTCACATCTTCTACCAGACTGCTGGCTTCCTAAGGGCAGGATCTGACTCCTGGTTTAGCACTCGTTGTACTTAGCACAGTGCTTTGCACAGAGTAAATAACTAAATTGTCATATGTCAATGCTGCCAACATTCTCTCAGCTACCCAGGTCATCTCAGTCCTCTTTGCCCCTTCACATCTACCTAATTACACAATAAGACTTGCTATTTCTTCATAATTTTTTTTTTCCAGTTCCATTGCCTATAATCTTGAGTACAGGACTTGGCTACTTTCTGTTTAGCCTAATAGCTTCCTAACTGATCACCTCATGTCCAGGCCCTTCCCAGTCTAATTTATCCTACAAACCACCACCACATTATGTTGTATCTCCTGCTTTTAAATCTTTAATTGCTTCCCTTTGCCTAGAGAACATTTAACACTTAAAGGTTTCCATTCCCTGGCCTTAATCTACCTTTCCAGTCATAGCTCTTAGTCTTTTAACAAAATCAGTCTATTAAACATGCCCTAAATATGCTTTGTTCATTCTCATCTCTACCCCCTGACTCCATTATCCTTGCCTGGATACCTTCCTCCCCATCCCCCCTCCCTTTTTTTCTCTACCCATTCCTAACTCCATCCCATCCACAGTGGCATGGCTCCTCTCTGAAATCTTCCCGCACTACAGCAACTTTCTTTCCCTAAACTTCAACAAGCTTAAATCTCTATCACTTTTTTGGCACATACTCTGTTTTACCAAAAATTGCTTTCTCCCCAAGGGAAATGTAAACTCTCAAAGACACAGAATAGTGTTTCTTCTAGCATTTAACTAGGTTCTATTCAATGAACATCTGCTCGATTGCTTCACCGTTGTTATTTTCCCCAATTATAAAAATACATCAGAGACACGGACAATCCAGTGATTAAAATATTTTCTGTTCTACCAGAAACATGTAATATCCAAAGTTTTCTCTGTCATATATGCTCAAAATGTTTTAACCAGTTCATCTGTACTTCAGAAGCATCTTTGGTGCACTATGTTGGGTCCAACCTCTTTATATTCTGCGGCAGTGATCCACATGTCCTGGAAGGCAGACAGGGATGCAATAATGGAACCTCCCATCCACACCGACATTTTCCTTTCTGGGGGAGCTGTAACCTGCACAGGAGTGTTGGCAGGTGCCACCTTTGCTATATCCTTAACTAGCCGCTTTTCTAAACCCAGGAAAGAGGTTGATCCCCCAGCAAGGATAATATTGGAGAAGAAGGAATTCCTCAGATCTGTATCACATTTCATTATGCTGTTGAAGCACATCTTATCAATACCAGGAGCCTCAAGGTTCAAGAGACGTGGAGCAAAGAGGGCCTCTGAACACCTGAAGAGCTGGTCATGAAGCTTGACAGTCTTCCCATCAGGCAGTTGGTAAACTTTCTCCAGATACTCAGGTTTCTTGGCCATTTCCTCTTCATAGTTCATTGCCACATAACAACAGGTTTCCTTAATGTCTGCGACAATCTGTCTGTCTGCAGTGCTAAGCAGCATGATACCATGGTCCTTTAACAGCATCATGAGGTAGTTGGTGAGGTCAAGGCCTGCCAGATCTAGCTGCTGGACACCATGAGGCAGACAGTAACCCTCAAAGATGGGTATACACTGGGTAACCCCGGCACCCGAATTCAGCACAAAGCCAGTTGTGAAGCCTGCAGCAAACAGTGCCAGGACACCCTGGATGGACATATAGAAGGCAGGAACCTCCAGATGCTCAAAAAACACTTCACTGGTCTGTTGCCGGTTGACCAGTGGGTTTAGTGCTGGCTCTGTAATCAAGACTGGACCATCACAGGGCTTTAGCTTCAGGTCATGGTCATAGAGATGCTTCCACATGATCTCCATGTCTCCCCAGGAAGTAATGAGACCGCGTTCCACTGGATAGCTATAGGGAGAACAATAAAATAAATTGCAGCTCTTTACTTTTCCAGTTTCAATTCTCCTCAACCCTGGGCTTATCCCCATATTTATTACCAGTAACCCTATATGGGCAGTGACTACCACAGCCTCTCAAGGAAGATAGCTATCAGCAAAAACTAGCACAGCACCTTCGTTTGTAATTTTTATCACATTCCATTCTTTCTCCCCTTTGGAAGACCCTTCAAAGCTTAAAAAAAAAAAAGGTTGGGAAACCCTCACATAATAGTAAATATAGGTTTGGTTTTGTAAAAATTTTTTTTTATTACGGAAAATTTCAAACATACACAAAAGTAGAGAGACTATTATAATAAACCCTTAGGTACCCAGGTCCCAGCATCAATAATTTTTAACATTTTGTTTGATTTATTGCTTTCACTTACTTTATTCTTGAAATGTTTTAAAGCTAATCCTAGACCTCATATATCAGTTCACTTCTAAGTATTTTATTTTGCATCCCAACAGATAAGACTTTAAGCAATTACCAAATATTTAAAAATATCACTATCAGATCCGTCAATATTAACAATAACTTTAAAAAATGTTATTGTGGTAAAAATAAACAAAAATTGCCACTTTAACCATTTTTCAGTGTAAAATTCAGTGCCATTAATTACATTCAAATGTTGTGCAACCATCCCCGCTATTTCCAAAATTTTCATCACCACAAGTAGAAACTCAGTACTCCGTAAGCAATAACTCTCCATCCCCCATACCCCTACCCCCTGGTAACGACTACTAAACTTTTGCCTCTATGCATTTGCCTATTCTAGATATTTTATGTAAGTCAGATAGTGCAATATCTTTTTTTGTGCGTATGTCTTATTTTATGTAGCATAATGATTAAAAAAAAAAAAAAAACACTGTCCTTGATTTGATTCCAACCCATAGCGACTCTATAAACCAAACCCGTTGCCATAGAGTGGATTCCGACTCATAGCGACCCTACAGGACAAACTAGAACTGCCCCATAGAGTATCCAAGGAGCGCCTGGTGGATTCGAACTGCCGACCTTTTAGTTAGCGCTGTAGCACAACCACTACGTCACCAGGACAGAGTAAAACTGCCTCATAGGGTTTCCAAGGAGCTGCTGGTGGATTCGAACTGCTAACTTTCAGGTTAACATGCATAGCTTAACCCCTGCGCCATCAGGGCTCCCTAGTATTTTCAAGGGTCACCCATATCTGTAACATGTATCAGAACCTCATTTCTCTATGGCTGAAAAATATTCCATTGTGTATTTACGTACCACATTTTATTTATTCTGTTGATGGAAGAATAGATAAATAACTTGGGTTGTTTCAACCTTTTGGCTCTTGTGAAAAATGCCGCTCTAAACATTGGTGTACAGATACCCGTTTGAGTCCCTACTTTCAAGTGTTTTAAGCTCTTGAATGGAATTGCGGGATCATGTGGTGATTCTAGTTTAACTTTTTGAGGTAAATACAGTTTTAATATCAATTAATTGAAGAGAATAACCATAAAGACAAAAGCTACCATGAATTAAACAACATTCTTAAATGAATTGGCATTTTATGAACAACAACTTTATTTTTAGGGTTGAATGCATTCGTATAGATAGAGAGCAAGTACTGTTCACTGTTGAGATGCTCGGTACCCGTAGAGCCGCGGCCCGGGCGTTTGCAACAACGCCCACTGGCTGAGATTCCGGCTACTCACTCCTTCGTCCCTTCTCTCACATCGGTGCCGCCCACCTGGACCCTCCCTGCCTGCCCTCCACGCCCGCCCTGCGCCCTGCCTGCCATGCATCGCAGCCCCGCCCGGCCACCCCAGCCTGAGCGGGAGTTACCTTATGGACAGCGAGCTTCGCCTCTCCTGCGCCTGGTCGCCCACGAACAGTGCCTCAGAGCCCTCGGTCGCCCAGGTGTGGCCCTTGGCGCGGCCGATAATGTTCGGGCAGGCAAACTGGGGCTCCCGGCTTCCAGCCAGGCCCGCCTTGATCGCCCCCGAGCCGTTGTCGATCACTACCGGTAGCTGGTGGTAGCTCATGTCGCCGCCGCCGCCGCCGCGTCGGGTCGCCGGGCCTCTCCGGCTGCCCTGGCTGCGGTTTGCTCCGGGAGAACCGACAGTGCGCGGGGGCGGCACTCTCCGCCGCCTTACCAGGCCCAGCGACGCGCGGACCCGACGGTCTGGAACGCCGCGTCACAGAGGCCCCGGCACGGCCGGGGGTCCTGCTCTCGGTTGGGGCAGGCTGGGGGTCGGGAGAGGCCGGGCGCGCTTACTCTGGGCACGCCCTGCGCTCCACAGAACCGCCCTCGGTTACGCCTTGTCTCGGATGGGCTCCCTTGGGAATCCGAGAATACTAACATCAGGAAAACCCGACTTTCCCCCCGAAGGATTAAATCTAACTGTTCACAAGTGCGTTTCTCCAAGACCTCGAAGAGCCAGAAACACTATTTCGCAAAGCTGTTGAATTCCGATGAACAAGTGTGGGTCCAGGGTCTGCGGAAAGCTCAGGAACGCACCCTTGACCCTGGGAAATGTAGGGACATCTAACTCGGGGAAGTTGTAGCGGTGGGAGAGGCACTCACAGCCCTTACTTTGAGACGCTCGTCAACTCCTAAAAAGAAAGGAGGGGGAAAAAATGCTAGGATTTTAAATGGGTTTTAAAAGACTTTTTTTTCTTCTTCTGTCTACTGAGCAATGTTTTGCTGTGTTTCATACCTGTGTTCCCTAAAGACGATGTACAGCGCTGAATGAAAACCAAAATGGTAGAATTTCACATTCTTTTAGAAATCTTGTCGTTTTTTCCCCCGCTGTAATCTGAAAGCTCATTCTCGTTTCATAGTCTTGATTTTCAGACATAAGACTGTGTCACGTCTCTTTGCAGAAGAAGTGAGATTCCTTGCGTCATATGAAATTCAAATTTAGAAAAATTCCAATACATTGTGTACGAGAAAGTGCACCTTCTTGTCCAGATACTCTACTCCCCACCCCGGCCCTCCACCTCAGTTTTGCACATGCTATAGAGAATTTTTTTTTTTTTTTTTTTAGAGAGAATGTTGAAACAACTGCTCAAATGAAACCTCCCATTGGTCTACAGAAGCACAAGAAGGAAATTAAAAAGCAATTCTCGCGTTCCTCCACCAGAGGCTGAAAAGGGTCGCTTTTTCTCTCGTAAAATACTAGCTTGGGGCGGCGAGCTGCTGCAGTGCTCGCAGGGACTTACGGGACTGACCGTGGTCCGCTCTTCCATGCCAGCCGAGGCCCCCGACTGCTCCCCGGACCCTCCGCAGCGCGACGCGGGAGAAGAACGTGTAATACAAGGCTGCTTTCCCAGACAAGGAGGGGTGTACGGAAAGGAAGGGGAGCTAGCGGTGCCTGGTTTCTACAGCAGTACTCGAGGGATTTGAAATCGCTCGCAAATTCAAACATTTGAAATAGTTTTAGTACTGCTTAGTTGGGCATATGGTTATTCTTCCGTTTCAGTTTTTTTTTCCTTTTCGAAAATACCGTTAATCCTACTTAATTTCTTTTTTAGTGAGCTGTATGTTACCATATCCATATCAGGACTTTGAGAGACCTCTTCTTCACAGAAGTTTCCGTAGTGTAGTGGTTATCACGTTCGCCTAACACGCGAAAGGTCCCCGGTTCGAAACCGGGCGGAAACACATTTTTTTCTCAGTTTTCCAGCTTTCCCATCTCAACCGGTACTGTGCAATGTTCGTTCAGTCCTCTGCCGTTTTTAAAAGGCATAATCTTACAAGCAATTTGCGGAAAGTTGCGGAATTTGGGGAATTTGAACTTTCACTTTGGGTTTTGTTTTATTCGGTCACCATATTTTTTATTGAACGCTTGCCCCGTGAAAGAAGCGTCCCAGATTTAAAAAAAAAAAAAAAATTCACTGCACAATCTGATACTGGAAAAATAGTGTACAATCTAGAAGGGAAAATCTAACAATGTAAAAAAAAGTGTTAGCTCTGCTGCCTCTTGATCAATCTTTGTATATAGTTCATCAGCTTTGCCCATCGAGACCATGTTTTATTCTTTTTCTAAAAATTCAGCGTCACGCTTGACACCAAGAAAAAAAAGGAAAACCAGTTGTCAGTGGATTCAACTCATGGGAATACAATGTGCATCAGAGAATAACTGCGCTCCATAGCTACCGATGGCTGCTTTTTTGGAAGTAGATTGCCAGGCCTTTCTTCAATGCATCTCTGTGTTGATTTGGCCCAGCGACCTTTCACTAACAGCCTAGTGCATTAACCGTTTGACCACCCAGGGACTCCTGGTGCCTAGTAAACCCTAAAACTCAAACTCATTGCTTCCAGTGTATTCCAACTCACAGGAACCTTATAGGACAGAGTGGAACCGCCCCATGGGGTTTCCAAGGAGCAGCTGGTGGATTCGAAATGCTGACCTTCTGGTTAGCTCAACCACTGCACCACCCTAAAAAAAAAAAAAGCACCTAGTAAAAAAAGACAGCTGTAAATATATCTGAATTAATAAATACCAAAAAGGATTCCCCCACCACCACACACAAAAGTGGAGTCAGAAAGAAAAGCATATTCCGAGAAGAAAGATGAAGTGAAAAAACAACCAGTTTCAGATGACGGTTTTTTATTCACAGATTTGATTCTTACCGAGAAGAAAGCAATTAGAAAAAGCAAAGACTGTGGCAGCAAAAAATATGAGGAGAAAAAGACGAATAAATTCAAGCAAAGACTGTCATTTAAAATAAAGTTCCGGGTAAATTACTTCTGGTCCTGACACGTAACTTTTAAGAAGAAAAAAAAAAAATGTTTAAAATGTGGTTTTCTGAGTATTATGTCCGTGGATACCAGGGATGAATCTATCCTAACATTTCAACACGACTTTTCTTAGTTCCTGCTCCTTCTGCATATTAGGGAAGTACGTAAAACCTTTTTCCTTCACTTTAGAAAATCCGAATTCGATGTAAACAACTGCCTGAAATTTTTTCTCATCCAGGCGCCGGAAAACCTTTTCCGGTATAAAACCCACCTTCCTTTAAGGTTGCGCATGCCCAGTATGCCCAACTGGTTTGCTGCGCTTTCTTGCACCTCAGACTCCTACTAGCGCCAGGTAAGAGCATCCTAGTTATTGGGCTACCGTTGGCTGCTGCAAACAAAACCTAGGGGGTCCAAAGAGCTTTCGGGTCTGTAAACGGTTAAGGGGTGATCAGTCTCAGTTCAAAAATCCCCTATGGCTCAGAGCCCAAGAGTACACAAAGCAGCTGTTTCTGCTCGCGGGGCACCCAGGAAAGAGAGGATGATGGGAGAAGACGAGCAACTACAAGCCCCAGCATGCAGCGGGCAACTCGACTCCTGGAAAGAGGCCCGCGGTACACTGGCGCCTGGCCTCGGCCCAGAGCCCGGGCCGAGCGTTGAGTGCTGACTGTCGGCCGACCGGAATGCTTAGAATGAGGAGGACGGGCGGGGCGCTGCGAACGAGCCCTTAGGTTTCGTATCCGTGACGCCCCAGTTTCGTGGGGCCCTTCGCATGCGGCGGAGTGGCGTCTTTGCGACCGCCTGTGGCACCCCGCCTGGAGTCGGGCCTCCACGGTCCCACAGCCTCCTGCGTTGCCATGAAACGCCCGGGACCGGACGTGACGCCGCCGTGGAGGAAGAAGGGAGAGGCGGAGCGCGGCACGGTGACGTTCTCCCAAGATGGCGGAGAGAGAGTGAAGAAACTGTGTTCCCCCTTGGGTTGCTATCGGTGAGTTCCATCTTCACCTCCAGCCCTCCGTCTTCGGTCTTTCCTGACTCTGGGCTGTCGCAGGGCAAGCTTCTTGGATTTCAGGGCGAAGGTGCTAACGTAAAGCTTGGGTGAGGCATCCCCGGGGATGGCTTTGGCCGTAACCTTTGCTGTGGGAATTTGCGGGAGTGGGAACTAGGCTGAGGGCAGGGCGGCAGAAGCCAGGAAGGGACTGGCTTCGGTTGTCACTTTCCGATCCCGCCTTGAGGGAAGAGGCAGCAAGGGGAGGGGGTGTGGCCTCCACTGGACGAGTGACAGAATCATTGACAACCTTTCGCCCCGCGGATTTTCCATCTCTGGGCACCGGCTTTTCGTTTTAGAACAGCTGTGTGCACCAGAGAAGCTAACAGCTTTCGGTGATTTGAGAGCAATTTACAGAACCTGTATCATGTCCTTTCCCCATCTGTCTCAATGCGCCCTTCTTAGTGGTTTGTTAATTTTCTTTTTAATATGCATATAGTACCTACTGAACTTAAAAGTTTGGGGATTCGCCTCATGCATGCATGAAGTTTTGCTGTGCTTTTTTCAGCTCACTGAAGCATTTTCAGTAGTCATTTATTGATGTATGCAAAAGGTTGTGTTAGTTGTCCACAGTGAAATGGAAAGGGAGAGAGTCAGTCTCATTCTTTAAGCCTTTTTTAGTTGTATCTGTTTGATATGGGTTTTCTGTGGGGATAAAGTGAGACCTGACTTTCTTCTTGTTCTTGTTATGTTCTCTGTCTCTTTCCTCCCCCTCTCCCCCAACCAATTGCTTGGGCAAATGTTTGATGAAAACTTATGGTTACTGATTTACCTTTTTTTTTTTTGTCTTTTAGAACAAGGGTAAAATTCCATTCTGATAACAAAATGCAGTATTCCCACCACTGTGAACACCTTTTAGAGAGACTGAACAAACAACGGGAAGCAGGCTTTCTTTGTGACTGCACTATAGTGATTGGGGAATTCCAATTTAAAGCTCATAGGAACGTGCTTGCCTCCTTTAGTGAGTATTTTGGTGCAATCTACAGAAACACTTCTGAGAACAATGTCTTTCTCGATCAGACTCAGGTGAAGGCAGATGGATTTCAGAAACTGTTGGAATTCATATACACAGGAACGTTAAATCTTGACAGGTAAAGTACGTATTTTATATTTGGTAATAAAAGGTAATGAGTAATCTTTAGAGTTACAGTAGGTTTGTATTCTATTTTTTTTTCTGAGTTCAGTCTTTAAATACGATACATGCAATTTTTCTTAAATAAATCAGTGTCACAGATTTGAAATGAACAGAAAACAGCATTTTATAAGCATGAAAAGCACAGGTGTTAATGAGGTTACAACTTTGTTTCTGATACATTTGATTTACCTACTGAAACACAGTTCATGATTTCAGTTATGTAAACTTGAAGATGAAATAGTGAATTCTAAGTTCCAGTTTCCCACTGCTTTTTGGTGTTTATATTCCTCTGGTCATTCTTTTTGTTCTCTATTCCTTATCTCTTAAGGTGATTAGGATGGGGGAGTGTAAATGGGGAGGAAAGGAAGAACCTCTGCTCAATTAATCGTAGTCCCATTTCCAAACATAAATAGCAATGTGCAGGGTCTCTTTCTAATCTTGATTCTGGAAATTGGAGCATAAATGGCAGTTACTCCTGTTACCTCTTTAAAACTCCCTTTAAAAAAAAGTGCATAAATCAGATCTGAGGTGCTAGATGAATGCTATCACTATTCTAACAAGAAGCAGGTTCTGAGGAATCTGGTAATGCAGGCGCTGTGTCTCTCTCTTAGATAACAAGCTATTTAGATTAATTGCACTACATCTAGTTATGGGGAGAAAAGTGGAGGGAATAAAAGCAGAGAGAGATCACTCAAATTACTCTTTCCTTCTTTCTTCCATCTTTTATGAAATTGTAAACATAAGTGAAGTTTTCATAATTTTCTGCTGTAGAGAGATTATTCCAGCTGCTGTTAAGTTGATTCCATCTCATGGCAACCCCATGTATGTCAGGGTGGAACTGCTTTGTAGGTTTTGAATGGCTAATTTTTCAGAAGTAGATTGCCAGGCCTTTCTTCTAAGCTGCTTCTGGGTGGACTCAAGCCTCCAACCTTTTGGTTAGTAGCAAGCGTGTTAAGCATCTGTGCCACCTGGGCACTTCAAGGAAAGGTTACGCACTTTGGAATTAGATCTTGCCCGTCAGTCCATAGCAGGATGTAACCTTTGTGGGTCTCAGTTTCCCCGTTTGTAAAAATGATATGGTAGTAACCATCTTGGTGTTACTACGAAGATTAAATAAGAGTTTTCTTGAAGGAAGGGGAACAGTTATGGATACATACTTCCTAGACATAACCAAACACCTTGTGGGGTTAGTGTACTGGGTTTGAAGCCTTAGGACCATAGTCTCTGGAGATAACTTGGTCAGTTGGCATATCTTTGTTCAAAAAGATGTTGGTCTGCATCGTACCTTGGTGAGTAGCATCTGGGGTCTTAAGAGGTAGCGAGCAGACATCTAAGATACAACTATTGATCTGTACTAATGTGGAGCAGAAGAGTAAAAAGGAAACCAAAGACTCAGAGAAGAAACTGCTGTACAGGACTAATACCCCACGTGAACCATGGCCTCATCTGTCTGGAGACCAGAACTAGATGGTGCCCAGCTACTCCTAACGACCGTTTGGACCAGAGACATGATAGATAATTTGGGACAGACTGAGAGAAGAATGTAGGACAAAGCTCAAATTGCTGAAAAAGGCAAGACTTACTGGACCATAGAGACTGGAGCGTCCCCTGAGACTGTCACCCTGAGATACCTTTTAAACTTGGAACTGAAGCCACTCTCGGAGGTCACCTTTAAACCAAATAATATATTGGCTCATAAACAGTATCACCCATGAGTGATGTGCTTCTCTAAATAATCATCTGTATGAGATCAAATGGTGGATATTTACCCTAAAGCGAAGATGAGAAGATTGAGGTAGAGGAGCAGGGAAGCTAGATGAATGGAAACGGAACAACCAGGATGGAAATAATGAGAACATTGACACATTGAAAAAAACGTAACCAGTGTCACTGAATGTGTTTAGAAATTGTCAAAGTGGGCACCTAATTTGCTGTGTAAACTTTCACCAGAAACATAATAAAATAAAGAAAAAAAAGAAAAGAATTTACTTGAAGGCCCACCTCCCAATGAACATTAAGTTCGTTCCTTTGTTTTCTTTCAACTCTTCTTTCTCCCTTGAATTTCACATTTCTTGGGGAAGATTTTGAAAAAACAAAAAGAAAAGGAAACACCTGAAGTTTTACAACCCACTGATAACTGTTATTAACATTTTGATGCCTGTTCTTGCATACTTTTCAAAATGATTTATAGAGATAGAGTAAAACCTGTGAAAGCCAGAACCTGTGTAAGGTGGAAACTTGCCAGAGAAGGAAACCTCAAAATATTTTCCACTAATTTAGAGAGCGATAGAAAAGTGGTAAGACTGCAGCCTGTGAAGGGCGGATATCTTGTGAGACCCGAAGAAACAAGGCAGGTCCATCGTGTTCTGGCTTTCATAGGTTTCACTGTATATGTATGTTCATTTTAAGCAAACGTGTACCTCCCTTTTACATTTCCGTTTACTATGGAAGTATACTTTTTTAAAAAAAAAAACTATAATCAGTCTCTCCTTAATCCTTTTTTTAAAATTGTACTTAGGTGAAAATTTACAAAGCAAATTAGTTTCCCATCCGGTAGTTTATATACTGTGACGCTGGGTGTAATCCCTGCAGTGTGTCCACACTCTCTGCATTACTACCTGAGTTCCCTGCGTTCCCTGCTTCCATTTGTCCAGTTTTCCTGCCCCTTCCTATGTTCTCATCTTTGTTTTTGAGCATTGTCCTTTTGGTCTCACGTAGATGATTTGTTACAAAGAGCATTTTTCTCACGTTATTTTTTATTTATAGGCCTGTTAGTTATTTGGCTGAAGGTGATCTCGGGGATGACTTCAGTTCCAAGTTGGAAGGGTGTCTAAGGGCTATAGTCTCAGAGGTTTCTCCAGCCTCTCTCAAACCAGTAAATCCGGTCTTTTTTTAATGAATTTGAATTTTGTTCTACGTATTTTTTTCCCCAACTCTAACCAGGACTTTTTATTGTGATCCTTGTCAGAGCGATTGGCAGTGGTAGCCAGTACCATCTAGTTCTTCTGGTCTCAGGCTGGTAGAGGCTGTGGTTCCTGTGGTCCATTAGTGCTTTGGACTAATTGTTTCCTTGTTTCTTAGGTTTTCTTCACTCTCCTTTGCTCAGGACAGAAAGAGACTGGTAGTTGTATCTTAGGTGGCAGCTTAGGTTCTTAATCTTTTGAAAAGGAAACATTCGTGCTGCTTTGAAATTTTTTTAAGTTTTGGTGTAATGAAATCCTAATGTGAGTCAGTTCTGTAAGTCTATTAAAAGAATAGTGAAAGGCCATAGGTTAATCTCAAATGATTATTCAATTTACTTAGTAGTTAACTGTACAGATTTCTCTGATTTTAGAATACTAAATACAAAACAAGGTGGCTGGGTTGGCACAGATGGTAAAGCACTCAACTACTAGCTGAAAAGTTGACAGTTCAAACCCACCCAGAGGTGCTTGGAAGACAAGCCTGGTGATCTGCTTCTGAAAGGTCACAGCCTTGAAAACTGTACGGTGCAGTTCTACTCTGCGCACATGGGGTCTCTATGAGTTGGTATTCACTGGATGGCACTTGACAACGATAACAATATGTAATAACCACAAAGCCAGAGAATTTTGGTTGAACTTCAGTTTAGTGGTTTCCGTTTCTCATTTAACTATGCCAGAATAAATCTTGTTGAATTGGTTTGAACACACTGCTGAGCACCTTTCTTTGAGCCTCCATGCAGAGAATCAGTGTGAAGAAGAGTCATGTGTTTTGTTCTATCTTTTTGGTACGTGTTAGTCCTGGCCCAGCCAAAACTGTAAGAGAAGACTTATACCAAAGTAGAAAGACTATACAACTAAATTATTAAGAAAACAGGTAGAATAGTAGAAGTGGGCTCAGGAGCCGGATTGCCTTGATCACATTTTGATTCTAACACACTATGATCTTGGCCAAATTAATATCTTTGAACCTCTGAATCTTCATTTGTATGTAAAATGGTGGTTATAATAGATTTCATAGGCATGTTCTGAGGATTGAATGAGCTAATCATGTAGAGCATTTAGCGATATGCCGGGCAATATATAATTAAATGACTTTCATGACTGTTCAAAAGATAAAAGCAGGTTTGCAAGCGCTATGCTCGTAAACAAAAGCAGAAGATCAGGTATTGAGGTAAACAAATGCTGATTGGTTCTCTTAACTGTGACTAAGAATGCAGGCTGGTCTGTCAAATAGTTGAATGATTTTTACAAATTACTGTTTCGGTACTGAATAATTAGAATGTGACCTAATGCTAGTTTATATTAGTTTTAAAGGCTACCTGATTGTCAGGGGCAGATTAGCAAATAGACAAGGTAAGCACAGTGCTTACCTTGCTTACCAGATCATCTGCAGTGAACAATTTTGCATTTTTTCACCACATCAAAGATCCTGCTGCTAGGTATGGCTGGCATCTGTCTTTCTCCCAACCTCACAGCACTTTCCTGCAGAATCAAAGCCTTTTTTGAAATTTACAATCCCTGACAAGGGTGGATTACCTGGTAAGCAAGGTAAGCACAATGAAACCCACGTGAAATTGTGCACTAAGTAGGCACAAGTAAGCCTGTGTTTACCTTACTTACTGGGTAATCCTCCCCTGCTGATTGTGTTATCTCTTTGGTGGTTCATTTTATGGAGATGAGCTGCTAACCAAAAGGTCGGTGGTTCGAACCCACCAGCCCACTCTGTGGCAGAATGATTTGGTAGTCTGTTCCCATAAAGATTTACAACCTTAGAAACCCTCTGGGGCAGTTGTACTCTGTCCTGTAAGGTCGCTGTGAGTCGGAAAGTACTCGACGGCAGTGGGTTTGGAAGCACAATTATAGTTTAGGACCAAAAAATCTGTTTCAGTTAAGTATAATAAGTGGTGAAGTAAATTTGCTTGTCAACCCAGTAGTATCTGTGGGATATCGTTTTAATAGATTAAATAATAAAATCTATAAAAATGCTTAAGAGTAAATGTAATGTTTTTGGAGAATGATGCTATTACATACATGCAAAAAACATTTTTTATGAAAGATAAATTAAGATTGTATTTGGGGTATTCGTGCTATTTCTTTGCAAATAGAGAATTAACTTGATGAATCATTATTCCAAAATTACAGCCAAAGGCTGTAAAAAAATATCTTAGGTAACATTTTCTTAACTATGGGGAAGGACCCAATTTGCAGACAGATGGTGTTATGAGTTATTTGTAATATGTTTAGGAACTTGAGAAAGGCTTACCCAGAGAGTAAAATGTCCTCTAAATTGGTGATTACGTTTCCAAATTAGCGTATTAAGCCTATAAATTTATAATGAGCTGAAAAATGGTTGTGTTTATTTAAAAAAGGCACTTTGTAAAAAGCTGCTGTCATGTTAAATTATGTAAGGGAAGCATACAGTTGGCACTTGAGGAAAAGCAGATTTAATTAGATGATGATGGGGAAAAAGGGTAGATATATATAGGTTCTGTAGGATGATTTCAGGAACCTTTAGAAGTTCGTGACACTATTCATTTCCTTTCAAATTTTAGGCCTTTTCTTTTTAAAATAAAGTTGTATTATGTATACTATATATCGTCAGCTGTGATTAAAAGCTTTTTCTGGCTCATACGTATAATAAAGAGGGAAAAGGAAAAAGAGATCTTTATCTTGAAGAACTAAACAGTATTTGGAGCCCTGAGGCGCAGTGGTTGAGATGAGAGCTCAGGCTGCTCACCAAAAGGTGGGCCATTCGGATTCGCTAGCCGCTCCTTGTAAACCCTATGTCCTATAGTGTTGCACCATTGAGTCTGAATCGACTTGACGACAATGAGTTTTGGAAAAGAAGGCAAGTAGGAAGATTATTTGAGGGGGTGTGTGTGTCCCCTCAAATAATTAATGGGTTGTATTTTTTTTGTGTTTAACATAGTAGCTGCAACAATGGGCTCGGGCATAGCAGTGATTGTGAGACTGGGGCAGGGCTGGCAATATTTTGTTCTGTTGTACACCGGTTGCTTTGAGTTAGAACCAACTTGTCGGCACCTAACAGCAACAACAGTATTTTTTGTGTGAATACCAACTCTACTCTGATTTTACAGCTAAGGAAATTAAAGCCCCCAAAAGTGGTGACTTACCCTGATTATGCAGCTAGTAATGCCAGAACCAGTGCTAGGTTAACTAACAAACTTTTGACTACATGGTAAATTTCTGGAGGGCAGGGGCTGTTTGGTATTTCGTAATATCCTTCTCAGTACCACACAGAGTAGCTCAGTAAATACTGACTGGAATGCTGAACAAGGCGACATGTAACTTTATCAAGCTGGGTTGAGTATTACACACACACACATACAGAAAGGTGGGAGAGTTGCTAGAGAGGGCTTACTTCTTGCCATCAAGTTGATTCCAACTCGTAGTGACACTATAGGACAGAGTAGAGCTGCCCCATAGGGTTTCCACGGAGTGCCTGGTGGATTCGAACTGTCAAACTCAGCTAGCAGCAAATGCTTAACCACTGAGCCACCAGAGCTCCAGAGAGGGCTTACTACGTTCTAAAACCTTGTTCCTCAAAATATGGTCTGTGAACCAGCAGCATCAGCATCACCAGGGAGTGTGTTAGAATTAAATGATCTCAGGCTCCACTACACACCTGCTGAGTCAGAACCTGCATTTTAACCAGATCCTGGAGTGATTCACATGCACAGTAAAATTGGGACGTGCAGCTCAAGCGCCCACAGGGGAGCAGAGAAAGGGAGTGGGAGGCCATTTTTATTAAACTCTCCTGGGTGCCAATCCAGAAATGTTGGTTGCTCTGAAGAGGTCTCGGGGTGAATGAGAGGAGGCAGTAAGTTATCAACAGCTGTTTTCATGTCCTAAGTATTTTTAAAACAACCAGAAAATATAACATTTTATTTTTCTTTAGTGGAGCCATGGTGGCATAGTGGTTAAGAGCTGCACCGCTAACCAAAATGTTGGCAGTTCAAATCCACCAGCCGTTCCTTAGAAACCCTATGGGGCAGTTCTGCCCTGTCCTAAGAGCTGCTGACGGGTTTTTTGGGTGGTGGTTGATAGGTAGGCGTGAATAGCCATCATTTTTCATCTTTTCAAGCTCTGTGAAATTGGAGGTTTTTCTTTGAATGTTATTCTGAATGAATTACTTTTGTACATTTATTCCTTGCACATTTTTTTTAGCATTTTGTTTTAGTATAGGTTTTTAAAAGACATTGAAGTATATGCGCAACTGTTTGAACAACAGTTTTTCTTTGATCAGAATATTGTCATTTAGCCTTGTTTCCTTACAGTTGGAATGTTAAAGAAATTCACCAGGCTGCTGACTATCTCAAAGTGGAAGAGGTGGTCACTAAATGTAAAATAAAGATGGAAGATTTTGCTTTTATTGCTAATCCATCTTCTACAGAGATATCTAGTATTACTGGAAACATTGAGTTAAATCAACAGACTTGTCTCCTTACTCTACGAGATTATAACAATCGGGAGAAAACTGAAGGATCCACAGATTTAGTTCAGGCAAATCCTAAACCAGGAAGTTTGGGGAGGAAGTCATCTCAAACTAAAAAGAAGAAGAAGGCTTTCAACTCCCAGCAAACAGAACAGAATAAAGCACTGCAATATTCCAGTGACATTTTAGGGAATGCATCTGTTGAATTATTCCTAGATGCAAATAAGTTGTCCACACCCGTAACAGAACAAGTTGCACAAAGACATGATAATTCAGAACTTGAGTTGACATCAGTTGTGGAAAATACTTTTCCAGCACAAGATACTGTGCAGACTGTCACTGTGAAACGGAAACGTGGAAAATCCCAGCCAAACTGTGCTCTGAAAGAACACTCCATGTCTAATATAACCAGTGTCAAGAATCCTTATGAGCTGGAGAGCTCTGGGGAAGAGCTGGATCAGAGGTATTCCAAGGCCAAGCCGATGTGTAATACATGTGGGAAAGTGTTTTCAGAAGCCAGCAGCTTGAGAAGGCACATGAGAATACATAAGGGAGTCAAACCGTACGTCTGCCACTTGTGTGGGAAGGCATTTACTCAGTGTAACCAGCTGAAAACACACGTAAGAACGCATACAGGTAAGACTGGTTTGTGGGGTATGTAGTTGTTTTTAATACTGTGATTGCAATAACTTTAAAAAAAAGTATTTTATATATTTATGTTTTGTATTATAAAATGTGTATATTTTATATTTCTATCGCAAATGCTGACTGCTTGTGCCCAAAATTTGGTATATTCTTGTCTTCAGAAAAATATATAGTAGGTGAGACTGTTGAAAATTTCTTTGTAGTTCTTACCAAGTATTTTAATGGCTTTTTTGGCATTTAATATTTTATTATAACAGATGAAGTCCTAATGCATAAACTCTTTATACCTTTTTCCTTCATAGTTAAAATAAGCATAAACTTGGTTCTAGTTTGCTAAGTATTTAACAGAGACAAAGATATTAAAACTAATAAAAAAAAAAAAAAGCGTTAGTTCAGGCCAGTTCCGAGATTCTGTCAAGACTCCTCATCACCTGCTTCCTCAACCTTGCCAATGCCTGAACTTGTTTATTAGAATTACACATATATGCCTTCCTCAGTCTCTACATTTGCCTTTTATTTTGCAGATACTCTGTCTCATGGTGAAGTGTGAGCACTCATTGGTACCCCTAGATTTATTATTTTTTAAGATGCAATATGTATTTTTCTTATTGATCATCTGTCACTATTATGAATTGAAGAAAACTAATTTTTTTTTTTTTAACTCTACAGATGTTTTAGCATTAAATCTGGAAAAAGAGATCCTATTTGCTTTTACTTTTACCAGTTAACCTTTTCTGATCACCGAAACTAGTAGTATTGATGAACTCTTTGGAAAGCTTATATGGCTTAAGCAAACAGAACAGAGTATTTCCTTCTAATTCTAAATTTTATTTATTTCTTCCTTTAGGTGAGAAGCCATACAAATGTGAATTATGTGATAAAGGGTTTGCTCAGAAATGCCAGCTAGTCTTCCATAGCCGCATGCATCATGGCGAGGAAAAACCCTACAAATGTGATGTTTGCAATTTACAATTTGCAACTTCTAGCAATCTCAAGATTCATGCAAGGTAAAAAAAAAAAAATAAAAAAAAAAAAGTCATTTGATCTTTTAGTTTGTCGTTCACCACCATCTTATGAATAGACTACTGGATTAGAATTCAGGACAGTAGAATTCTAATTGTGATTCCACCATAGAATATCCTTAGTATATTCAAGGAACTACAAAGAAACCATGGTGGCTGGGACGGAAGCTGGTGAGGGGTAAAGAGTCCTAGGAGATAAGATCAGAATGATGATAGGGCATCCTAGTGGTAAAAGGTTTTGTAGGTCATTTAAAGCTTTTATTCTTGAGATTGAGAGATGATATGAAATTGCTTGCATTTTAAGAGGATCACTGTGGCTGCTGTATTAGGAAAAGACTGTAGGATTGCAAGAGTGGGAGCAGGGTGACCAGTTAGGAAGCTGTAGATAAAACCCAGGTGAGAGTGATGTTGGCTCACACCAGGGTGGTAACAGTGGAGGAAGTAAGAAGTTAGATTCTGAATATATTTTAAAGGTAGACCTGTCAGAATTTGCTGATGTATTAGATGTGGGGTAGGAAATAAAGAAAAGTCAACGGTATTTTGAGATTTTAGGATTCAGCACCTGAAAAAATGGAGTTGCTGTTAACTGAAATGGAGAAGGTTTTCAGGTAGAGCAGTTTAACAGGGAAAGGTCAGTTTTGGACATGTTAAATTTGACATGACTAGTAGACATCCAAATGGAGATGTGCAATAGATAATTAGATATCTAAGTTTAGAGTTAGGGGACTGGCTTGAGCTGAAGATACAAATGTAGGAGGCATTGGCATTTAAATGGTGCTTAAAGCCATACCATTGAATAAGGTCACAAAGAGAGTGAATGTAGCTAGAAAAGAGATCAGAAAACTGAGTCCTGAGTCACTCTAAGTTCCAGGAGGTAGGAAAGAAACAGCAGAGACCACTAGGAAGGAATAGCCATTATAGGAAGAAAACCAGGAAAGTGGGCTGTCCTGGAATTCAGGTGAAAGAAATGATTCCAGAAAGGAATGACCAACCATGTCAAATTCTGCCTATAGGGAGGTGAGGACTGAGAACTGATTAGTGAAGTGGGAGGTCAGCAGTGCTCTTGACCAAAGCAGCATTAGTAGAGGCTAGTAGAGAAGAGGTTAGTAGAGAAGAAATGAAAGTAGAACATTTGGAGACTCAAGGAATTTTTGGTAAAGGGGAGCAGAGAAATCGAAAAGCAAACAGGGTTGGTTGGTTTTTTTTTTTTTTTAAAGAAGGGAAAAATATCAGTATTATTTGTACGCTGTGATCCAGTGTGGTAGGAAAAATGGGACACTGTAGGACAGGGGAAATGCAAGAGTGGTATCATTGAGTAGGCGGGGGGGGGGGATAGGCTGTCTAGTGTACAAGTGGAAGTAGTTCGTTTCAGATAAACGGTTACTGTCATAGTTAACAAGAGAAAGCAAACTATATAGGTACAGATCCTAGTAGGTAGATAGTTGAGATGGTGGAAATTTTCTTCTGATTGCTTAAATTTTTCCGGGTGAAGTAGGAAGCAAGAACATCAGCTGAGAGTGAATGCTCGAGGTTGGAGGAAAGCTTCAAAGAGTGGACGGTGAACGGACTAGCGAAAATAATTGCTGGGGAGTATTAGAGGCCAAGCTGACAATCATGGAAAGATGATGGCGAAACTTTTGGAACTGCTCTCAAAACTAATGTTTTGATAATAACCAGAGCATT
Source organism: Loxodonta africana (assembly GCF_030014295.1). NCBI lineage: Eukaryota > Metazoa > Chordata > Mammalia > Proboscidea > Elephantidae > Loxodonta > Loxodonta africana. The sequence continues at coordinate 46,642,136 of NC_087364.1, forward strand.
TATTTTGGCAGTGTTTACACTGAAACAACTGTCAATTTTAAATATATATTCTTAATGTGTTAAGAGGAAGTAAAATACTGTATAAGAAACTACTAAAAAGACCATTTGCAGAGATAGATCCCCAGAGTATTCCACTTACCAGCCTATAACTTTGTTTACCGTAGGAAGCATAGTGGAGAGAAGCCATATGTCTGTGATAGGTGTGGACAGAGATTTGCCCAGGCCAGCACCTTGACCTATCATGTTCGTAGGCATACTGGAGAAAAGCCTTATGTGTGCGATACCTGTGGGAAGGCATTTGCTGTCTCTAGTTCTCTTATCACTCATTCTCGAAAACATACAGGTAAGATTTTGACACCGCTTAAAAGAAGGCAAGGTGTTGTACATAAAAGGAAGTAAATTAGGTCTTTACAGAAAGTGGGTTGTTGACTTTGTAGTTAGATATCTGTTTATACCTCTATAGGCTTTTTAACTTGATTTTCGTATAAATATTAGATATAAAATGACTTATTTTCTAGAGTAATATAAGGTGGGTGAATTTTCGTATCATGCAACTTATACACATTAAAATTTTGACAACATATAAACTTGAGTTGAGACGTGTTTACGACCTTAGCAAGGTTCCTTAGTCTCTTGAAGCTTCATTTCTTTTGAATAAAATTATGGAGTAGCTAGGGGGTGAGGGTGGGTTTGGGCAAAACGTTGATTTTATAACCTCTTAGGACCTACACAGACATACCGAGATTTGAAAATTAAATATTACAGACAAAGACATCAAATGCAGACTATGAGTTTTGAAGCGGACTTTATTGTTCAAAGATTTTCATTTTTTGTAGGATACGTTTTTTAATGGGATCTTTCCTCAGTGCTTTTATTTCCCTTTTATAGTATAGTATATAGCAAAAACTAAAATATGGGTTGATGCATGTACTTTTTTTTTTAATCATATAAAAGTCAGTCTCCTTGCCTAACCCATCTCTGCTAGAAGGGACATTTGCAGAAGTGAAGATTTATTATATAAAAGCTTCAGGTTACATGAACAGTGTAATATAATTACTAATATTTAAGTGGGATTACTGAAAATACCTCGAAAATACAATATAAAGAGGTTTTAATTTAAATACAGCCATGTGCTGCATAACGTCCATTTGGGCAATGTCTGACAGCATATATGTTCATGGTTCAGGCTGCCACCCTCTGGGGGGTGCCCACAGTCTGACTTGGCAGCAAGCCCACCCTGCCCTGCTGCCCCTACCCTCAGGAACAGGTGCCCCTGCTGCTGGGAGGAGTAGGGCCCAATTCTGTTCCTGAGTACCCAAGGTCGGCAGGTATCATGGGATCTGGCCTGGGCAGGGCACTGGGTCACCAAGGTTGCTCCCCTGCTGCCCTGTCCAGTGCCCAGACCCTCCCTGCCATGACTTTCACGAGGCTGCAGGGCCCCGTGCTGAGTAGGACCTGACCACTTTACTGAGCGCTCACCCAGGGCATCCGCAGCAGGAGCTCTCTAGGCCATGCATCACACAGCAGCCCTTGAACCCCACAGGCCCGGATGTTCACACAACATCCCAATCACAGGATCCTATCAACATCCTGTTTAACAGGACGTACCATGGACGTTAAGCGACATATGACTGTTATATTTTAGAAGAACAGTTTAGTTATTTGTAATTAATAAATATTATATTCGTATAGTACACCACTTCGCTATCTTTTATTTTCCATCTAGGTGAAAAACCATACATATGTGGTATTTGTGGGAAAAGTTTTATTTCCTCAGGAGAGCTCAACAAACACTTTCGATCCCATACAGGTCTGTGTTTAGGGAGAACGTATTATTTTTTGTTCTCTCTAATTTCTTTTTATGTAAACCTTGACTTTTAAACCATTATGCACTATGTGATATCTAGTTATACTCTACAGTAGCAATATTTTAATGTATAAATATCAACTTTTTATTTGGTTATTTCATTTTTTTTTTTTTTAGTTGCTTGGAGTGTGAATTAAGTTTAGTCATTAGTTGTGTAGATCTCTGAGAGATATGCTAGATAATCATTAGTTTTTAATGATTTGGATTAAAGTGCACAGATACACCAAGAAATGAAAAGGAGCGATAGTACCAAGTTAACATCAGAATTTCTTATTAAACAGTGTTTAAGAATAAATTTTAGTATTGATGTGTTTATTGTAAAAAGTAGTCTGTAGGTAGTATAAAAAATATTGAATGTAAAAATATTTTGGAAAACGCCACTTTAAAAATGTACTGTTTTGACTTTTTAAAAAGTATTCCTTATAATTTGTATCTAGAATAGTTTGAGCACCAAGTAGAGTTTTAATAAGTAAGTTTACTGACGTCTATATTCTAAAGCTCCGTAGTTCACGGTATAAAGCATTGAATAATTCTTAATTTCAAAAGAATTTTGATTTTGTAGCATTGTATTCCATCAGTACTCTTTAAGGATTTCCTGATGTGTAAGCTATCTGAGGACAGAAACCGTAAATTTTTTTTTTAGTTGTACCTCTAGCCAGAGACTGGCATTTAGTTGGCATTCACTAAATGTTTGATAGAAATAAAAGCGTAAGTTTTTTGTTTGTTCGTTTGCAAATAAATTTCTGTTAACGAAAATGTTCGCTTTTCCCTGAATTGGGGATGCTTTTAAAGGAGTGCCTGTGTATATACGATTTTTCATTTCACTGTGTTAGAACCAAATGATAAAAATTATAATTTCAAAGCAGTATTAAGCAGTATAATAATTTTTGCTTTGTGTTCATAACATTGATATTTTTGTCTTAACTAGCAGCTTCTAAAATACTGAGATTTTAAACTTTTTAACTTGTTTTTTAGGAGAAAGACCATTTATCTGCGAATTATGTGGAAATTCTTACACAGATATTAAAAATTTAAAGAAGCACAAAACAAAAGTCCATTCTGGTAAATGCTTGTATTTTTAAAAAATTTGATGCTCTCATATTTAGTGTGTGCCATTCCTTAAACTGTTACGGTTGAAGTGTAAGTTGTAATAGTTTAAACCAGATATCTATTTTTAAAAACACATATATGAGTAAAGTAGTTTTGCAGTTTGCAAAAAAGTTCACTCTAGATTTGTTTTCATAGTGAGATCCTAATAATGCATACTTAAAATATTTCCTCCTTTAAAATTTTGATTTATAATCCATTTCAGGATGAACATATATATAATAAGCAAACTATATATCATTGTTCCCCATAATAGAGTCCTTGTAACCCAGGATTTCCTGTAGTTATTGTGAAGAAAGGCTCATAATTTAACACTAGCCCAGAAATGCAAAAGAGGAGATAGGGAAAACAAGTATCCCCAAATTATTAAAATATCCATAAATGGAAAGCCCGTCTGTTGCTTAAAATCAGTCCTTGAAAGCGTTTCATTGTGCTTATCACTTTATTTTGCCACAATTAGAAACAAAACAAAAAACTGGACTCCTTTAATGTGTAAAGGTTTGTTCATAAGGATTAAGCTAGAAATATCTGAAAACTGCAGTAAGCCATTAACTCAACATTTATTAAATGCTTATAAAGTGCACATTAACTGCAGCGAATATGAAGTTGAACAAAGTAGACCTAGCTCTTAAAAGCTTACAACCTGATGTAGGAGACAAGTACAAGTAACTGTATTTGTTACAGTTTTTTCTTTATCACAAAAAGTGCTGATAAAGAAAAATATTAATTCCTTCTGAGGGTAGGTATTAGAAAAGGTTAAAATTAGAGGGACTGTGCAGGATGATTCAAGAGCTGGCAGTGGGAGAAGGAGGGTATGTTCTAGGCAGAAAGAACCTTGTGAAGAGAGTCACTGGGACGAGAAAGTGCAGGCTATATTCTTGGCTGGTCAAACTGTAGGGTAGTTGGCAAGAATACACAAAATTATATGTGCAGTTTCGTCTAACTAGGATGTTGTGTGCTGTCAAGTAAATTCCAGCTCATAGTGATCCTGTAGGGCAGAGTAGAACTGCCCCCGTAGGGCTTGCAAGGCTATAATCTTTACTGAAGCAGACTGCCGCATCTTTGTCTCACAGAGCGGCTGGTGGGTTCGAGTCACAAACCTTTTGGTTAGCAGCTGAGTGCTTATCCACTGCGTTACCAGGGCTCCTCCTGACTAGGATAGTGAGAATGAGATAACGTCAACCCTTTGGAGCGACCAAAGCATGTTAAAGCTGTGGAAAATTTGATGGCAAAAAATTATAAAATTTCTTATTTCTGTCAGTGTGAAAATTACTCCCTTGTGTAGAACAGCATTTGTCTTCTCTGAAATATATGAAAATACCATACTTCTAAATTTGAACTCACAGAATAGCATAAGCTACTCAATACATTCAGTGAATGAATAGAAGAGTTATTATGTATGTTGGTCTGTTAGGCACTTTGAAGGGGTTGGAGAAGTATAATTTGATATTAATCCTCAGAATTTAAAGTTTAGTTGAGGATTCATGTCACACCTGAGTAGAATGTTGAATAGCAACAAAAGGAATGTCACAAGGCCGGATATGATTAAATAGGTAATAAGCAGCTCACCCTGTTTCAGACGGATTAAGTCCATTTTTATAATAGAGTGAGTGCTTGAGCCTAGCCTCCTCGAGGGTCAGATTGGATTTGTGTAATAATGAGGAGGAGAAATCAGTGGAAGAGAGACAAGAGTGAAAAAGGAGTGGAGGTTGGAATGCAAATTCTGGGAATAGTAAGTTGATCAGTCTACTGCTGGAGTTGGGGGAGGGTTGTTTTGTTTTTTAAAGATAGTATAAAATTTTTTCCCCTTTTTTCCATTTCAGGTGCAGACAAAACTCTGGATTCCAGTGTAGAGGGTCATACCTTGAGTGAACAAGATTCCATACAGAAAAGTCCTTTTTCAGAAACTGTGGATGTGAAGCCTTCTGACGTGACTTTACCCCTAGCTCTTCCCCTTGGGACTGAGGACCACCACTTGCTTCTGCCTGTCACAGAGAATCAGTCTCCGATGTCAGATACGCTGTTGAGGTCAGCTGTCAATGGTTACTCAGAACCACAGTTGATATTTTTACAGCAGTTATACTGACTTTGTGAGGAATATGGAATTGCTAAGACATCTCTGATAGTAAATATAAACATCTCTAATTAGGTGAATATATTGAGATTAAATTACCATTCTTTTGATTTGTGACCATTATTTTTCATTCACTGAAGTAAAAGCACCTGATGCCGCATCATTACTGTGCAATGTTTGTTTTGATTTTGGGCTTTTATGTCTAGACTATACATACAGATTTTTTAGAAAAGAATTATGCTACAGTAGCACTCTTTTGGGTAGATAAGTTTTATTTTCTCTTAAAGCTGCCTTGAGCCCATTTTATTTTGCATTTTAGAATTGCCGTTCATTTACTGAAGTAAAATCCATTAGTTTATATGATTCAGTTTTTTTTTTTTTAATTGTGTTAAAAACATTTGCCATGTCAACATTTTTACAGGTACAGTTCAGTGACACTGATAACATTCATTGTGCTGTGCTGTTCCCAGATTTTTTTATCACCCATAACAGAAGCTCAGTGCTCCTTAAATGGTTCAGTTTTGACCTGTGTGGGTTTTGTTCTTTACTTCCCCTCAGAATTTAAGCAAAATCCATGGTAATACCAGCCCAAGAGTGTTGCTGTTTATAACTGCCATAGGCCGGTACATAAATTATGGAGGGATGGGGGATAAAATTTCTTAATTTCTGCCTAAGGAAACTTAGGTACTAATAAGAATTGTGCTTTTTCTCAATTAATATATTTCGTTGGAGGTAACTATTCTAATAAAACAAATATTTCTCTTAAAAGCTAGAAAATAATATATATGTTTTTGTTCATTTAAAACTCAGTATTCTGGAGAAAACCAATAATAGTATTTTTGGTTTGAGTTAATTGAGGCTACGTTTTTTAAATGAATTTTAAGTAGGTATTTGGTGTTTTTATGTTGTCAAAGGATAGTTACAAAATTTGATTCAATTTGTTTTATGTTTTAATAGGTTTCTAAATTGCTGGAGGTCAGGAGACCATACTGGGTTTTGAAAATTTTGATAAGCATCTCTTATGCCTATTATGCACTTTTAAAAATAAATATTAAATTCTAAATTTTCTAAACATAAACTTAACGCATACTATAAATCACTTGGTTTCTGTATTTGATACATTATATTACATAAAGAGTAAGAAGCTAGCTTCAATTATAAGTAAACATTTTGGACTATCAGAAGGCCAATTTATTTTATATTTGAGTTTTCTATAAGCTTTGGATTTTAAAATTTTATAAATTAAACAATATTTGATCGTTGTTATAGTTTCGCAGTGGTCCTTTTCCTTCCTAATGAATGTAGAAAATGCTGTATTATTGTGATATTTACTGCCACTCTTCCCCATCCCCCTTTTCCCATGTATTGGTTTATTTCATTACCTGTTCTTTGTGCATTAAATTATCAGTTCCACACAGTTTTCCTATACCGCTGATCAAATACCATGGCCACATTATTCCTGCCATACATTAGTTGTGGCTTGTTTTCTGGTTTATTACATCTGTAATAAAGTTAATGTATTTTCTATTGGTACTTTAATTGTAATTTTCTCTGTTTGGGATCCAAGTCATAGGAACCAATTAGAGGATATAATAAAACCACTTAATTCTTGTAAACTGTAGAGATCTTTACCATTTCACAGTACATTCAGTATTTTCACAATAACTGGCCACCAGTGAGACTGACTTAATTGAATCACTTTAAAATACTGCCTTTGTGTGATGCACATCAAACTTACTAATTAATTATTTATCTAAGAAATCTAATTCTATGTGTTTATTAACCCAGTATACTGGGTTTTAGTGTAAAATCTGTAAAGTTAAAAATGCTCAACTAATTGATTCTGGCTTAAATTCAGTAGGAGTTTATTGAAATACGAAGAAATTAAAGAAAATTGAAAGACTTTGCCTCTTTAAGAAATGTACTGCAATGGAGACGTTATGTTTAATTCTCATCTTCACTAATCACAGCATCTAAGGAACAAATTTTCTTTTTAAAAACTGCTGCAGTGATGTTGAGGATGATATTCACCAAATTTGCTCAAATATAGTGGTAATTAACATTTTGCCTTTGTGTAGATTAGCCTTCAAATTTGTAATTATTATTACTTTATATTTTTACTTGATATTACTTGTTTGGAGTGGCAAAGGTTGGTTTACTATGCTTTTCTTCACCACGTTACCTGCTTCTTAACTAAAATAATTTTCTTTTAAATTGACATGGTATGAGTCATCATTATCATCTGCTATTTCGGAATGACATGTAAAGAAAGTTTGAAGGCTAAGTGTCCCTCAGCATTCTTCTCATCATGCTATGCTCCTCTTTACCATAACATGCATATATATTTAGTTGTACACCTGGTATTATTCCAAGGAGCCCTGGTGGCACAGTGGTTAAGCGCTTGGGTGCTAACTGAAAGACTGTCAGTTAAAATCCACCAGCTGTTCTGTGGGAGAAAAGACCTGACAATCTGCTTCTGTAAAGATTTCAGCCTAGGAAACACTACTGGACAGTTCTTCTACTCCGTCCTATAGGGTTGCCATTAGTCGGAATTGATTCAACGGCCCACGACAACGGCAAGGGTATTATTCTAATGCTTGTGATTAACATTTTAGTTCATCTTTTGATAAATACATTTATTACAGTGCTGTGTTTTGGAAAAGGCATATTCTTAATCATTTAAGTATTACAAAGTTGGTTGAAGTCTTTAGATTGTTGAAGTTTATTTTATTGTTTTGTTGAGAATATACACAGTAAAACATAGCAATAGTTTCTGCATGTACAGTTTAGTGACACTGATTACATTCTTCGAGTTGTGCATCCATTCTCACTCAGTTCCTAAGTTGTTCTTTCCTCATTAACGTAAACTCACCTCCCTGAGGTTCCTATCCAGCCTTTCAAGTTGCTGATACCAATTTGATCCCATATAGGTAGTTCTTAAAAGAGCATAATGCTCAAGGAAGGCCTTTTTTACTAGTTAAGGTAAACTATTGTTTGGTTTTAAGATGGCTTCAGGGGATATTTTTGGTTTAAGCTTTAGAGACTATCTCAGGGCAGTAGTTTCAAGGGTTCATCACCCTCCATGGCTCCAGAAAGTCTAAAGTCCGTGTACTTTCCCTCTTTCGACCAAGATTCTTTTGTGGAATCTGCTCAAAATATTTAGTAGTGGTAGCTGGGCACCATCCAGTTCCTCTGGTCTCATGGCAAAGGAGACAGTTGTTCACAGAGGCAGTTAGCCACACATTCCATATCCTCCTAGTCTCCTTCCTCTGTTGCTCCAGGTGAGTAGAAACCTATTGTGCCCTTGGATGGCTGCTAGTAAGCTTTTAAGACCACATCACTACACAACGAACTAGGAGGTAGAGCAGAAGCACTGAACATGTTATTAGGCCAATTAACTGGGATGTCCCATGAAACCATGACCCTGAACTCCAAACCAAGGAACCAAATTCCTTGAGGTGTTTGGTTGTACATAAACAGGTTCAGCAGCTACTCGGGTTTTTTTTGGTCATAAGTATATCACACAACTTTTGCCAATTCAACTTTTTACAGGTGTATAACTTACAGTAATTATAATAATAGATTGTGCAGCCCTACCCTTAATGCAGTTTTTCCATCAGCTTTAATCCTTGTTTTCCACCTCCCTCCCACCTCTGGTAACCACTAATAAACTTTGGTCCCTATACATTTGCCTTTAGGTCATACAATATTTGTCCTTCTGTGATTGGCTTATTTTCTTCAGCGTAATGCCTTCATGCTCCATCCATACTGTAGCATGTGTCAAGGCTTCATTTCTCCTACTGGCTGAGTAGTATTCCTGTTGTATGTATGTACTACCTTTTGTTTATCCATTCATCTGTTGATGGGCATTTAGGGTGTTTCTACTCTTTGACTCTTGTGAATAATGCTGCAGTGAACATCGGTGTGCAAGTCTCTCTTTAAGTCTCAGCTTTCAAGTCTTTTGGGTATATACCTAGGAGTGGAATTGCTGGGTTATATGGTAGTTCTATTTTTAGTTTTCTGAAGAACCACCACATTGTTTTCTACAGCAGTTATACACAATTTTGCATTCCCACCAATGGATAAGATTTCAGTTACCCCACATCCTTGCCAACATTTATTTTTGTTTTTTAATCTTAGCCATCTTAGTGGGAGTGAATTGGTACCTCAGTTTGATCTGCATCTCTGATAGCTAATGACGCTGAGCATCTTTTCGTGTGTTTGGTGGCCATTTGAATGTGCTCTTTGGTGAAATGTCTATTCAAGTCCTTGTCCTTTTTATGATTGGGTTATTTGTCTTTTTGTTGTTAAGTTCTTGAAGTTTTATATGTTTTTTGGTTATTAGATACTTGTCGGATATATATGGTTTCCGAAGATATTCTCCCCGTCAGTAGCTTGTCTTTTCCCTTTTTTGGTAAAGTCTTTCTGATGAACAAAAGTTTTTAATTTTTATGAGGTCCTGTTTATTTTGTCTTTGCTTTTATTATATTAGATAAACCATTGTTGAAAGCTAGGCTTGACAACGTTGCCCCTGCTTGTTCTTCTAAGAATTTTATGGTTTTAGTTTGCACATTTAGGTCCTTAATGCATTTTGAATTTGTTTTTGTGTATGGCATGAGGCATGGATCCTGTTTTCATTTTTCTGCATGTGGAAATCCAGTTTTCCCAGCACCCTTTATTGAAGAGACTCTTCTTTCCCCATTAAATGGATTTAGGACCCCTGTCAAAAATCAGTTGACCATAGATGTGTGGGTTTATTTCTGGACTCTCAGTTCTATTCCATTGGTCCGTGTGTCTGTCGTAACACCAGTACGAAGTTATTTTGATTACTGTAGCTGTATAGTATGTTTTAAAATCAGAAAGTGAGAGTCCTACTTTGTTCTTCTCTTTCAACATTTTTTTAGTTATTCACGGCCTCTTATTCTGTATAAAGTTGAGGATTGTTTCTTCTTTAAGAAGGATATTGGAATTTTTGATCAGGATTGCATTGAACCTATGGATTGCTTTGGGTAGTATTGACATCTTAAAGTATTAAGTCCTTCAATCCCTGAATGTGGAACATCTTTCCATTTATTTAAGCCTTCTTTAATTTTTTTCAACAGTGTTTTATAGTTTTCATTGTATAAGTCTCTCACATCCCTGATTAGATTTATCCCTAGGTGTCTTGTTCTCTTGGAGCCTTGGTGGTGCAGTGGTTAAGAGCTTGGCTCCTAACTGAAAGGTTGACAGTTCAGATCCACCAGCTGCTCCTTGGAAACCCTATGGGGCAGTTCTACTTTGTCCTATAGGGTTGCTGTGAGTTGGAATCAACTCGGCAACAGTTTTGATTTGGTTTTATTTTGTTCTCTTAGATGTTATTGTAAATGGAATTGGTTGCCTAATTTCCCTTTCAGATTTCTCATTTCTGATGTATAGACATCCAACTGATTTTTGTTTGTTGACCTTGTAACCCTGCAACTTTGTTAAATTTCTCTGTTAGCTCTAGAAGCTTTCTTGTGGACTCTTTGGAATTTTTTATATATAGGATCATATCATCCACAAATAGAGATACTTCTTCTTTTCCAATCCTGATACCTTTTATTTATTTTTCTTGTCTTATTACTCTGGCTAGGACTTCTAATACAATATTGAAAAGAAGTGATGAGAATAGGAACCCTTGTTCCTGATTTCAAGTGGAAAACTCTCAGTCTTTCCTCATTAAGTATACTGTTGGCTGTTGGCTTTATGTATATGCCCTGAATCACATTAAGGAATTTTCTTCTATTTCAGTCGTCTTTAGGGTTTTCATCAAGAAAGGATGTTAGCTTTTATCAAATGCTTTTTCTGCATCCATAGAGATGATCATGTGGTTCTTTTCTTATGTTCTATTGATGCAGTTTATTACATTGATTTTGTAATGTTGAAGCATCTCTGTATTCCTGAAATAAATCCCATTTGGTCATAGTGTATGACTCTTTTAATATGCTCTCGAATTCTGTTCACTAGTATTTTGAGGATTTTTGCATCTATATTCACAAGAGATACTGGCCTGTAGTTTTCTTTTTTTTGTGGTGTCTTTGGGTATTAGGGTTATGTTTGCTTCATAGAATGAATTAGGGAGTATTCCTTCTCTGTCTTTTGGAAGAGTTTAAACAGTGTCGGTGTCAATTCTTCTCTAAATGTTTGCTGGAATTCCCCAGTGAAGCTGTCTGGTCCAAGCCTTTTTTTCGCTGAGAGATTTTTTGATCACTGATTTAATCTCTTTGCTTGTTATGGGTCTGTTGAGACGTTTATTTCCTCTTGAGTCAGTTTGGGTAGGTTGTGTGCTTCTAAGATTTGTCCATTCGGATTACTCAGTTTGATGCATACAGTTTATAATATTCTGTCACGATTCTCTTCATTTCAGTTGGGTAAGTTGTAGTGTCCCCTCTTTCATTTTATATTTTGGTTCTTTGCATCTTTTCTTTGTCAGTCTAGTTAAAGGTTTGTCAATTTTATTGATCTCTTCAGAGAACCAACTTTAAGTTTTATTGATTGTTTTGTTTTCAATTTTAATTATTTCTGCCCTGATCTTTGTTATTTCCTTTCTTGTAGGTTTAGGCTTAATTTGCTCTTCTCTTTCTAGATCCTGGAATTGTCAAGTTGGGCTGTTAATTTGAGATCTTTTTTTATGTAAGCATTTATTGCTATAAGCTTCCCTCTGAGTACTGCCTTCACTGCATCCCATGAGTTTTGGTATGTTGTGCTTTCATTTTCATTTGAATCTAAGACATTGTGATTTCTCTTTTGATTTCTTCCTTGACCCATTGGTAGTTTAATAATGTGTTGTTTAATTTCCATGTTTGTGTATGTTCCAGGTTTTTTTTTTTTTTTTTTTTCTGTCACTGATTTATAGCTTCATTCTATTGTGGTCAGAGAACATAGTCTGTATGATTTCATCTTTTTAAATTTATCGAGACTTGCTTTGTGACCTAAAATGCAGTCTGTCCTGGAGAATGATGCATGTGCACTGCAGTAGTATGTATATTGTGCTGTTTTGGGGCGGCGTGTTCTATATATGATTGTTGAAAATTCTGATAAGAAATGAATTATTTTCACAGTGAATTTAATTTTTTGTATTATTCTTACTGTATTGTTAGATTTTAGACTTTAAATTTAGATTGTATATAAGTGGTTTTTTGCTGTTTTTAAATTGTATTTGTTTTATGTTTTATTTCACAGGATGATTTTTATCGACAAATTTTTAAAAACTTATTTTTTCAAAGGAAAGGGTCTGTCAGTTCCATTGCAACAGTAATTTAATACTTCTTTTCTGTATGTTTCAGTTTGACAGTTGTGCAAATGAGAGCAGTTAAAATGTACTTAAAGATAATGTACAGGTACTCAATTTTTTTTTTAGATATCCTAAACTAGTAGTTCAACATGGATGCATATCAGAAAATAGTTTTAAAAGTTAATGATGTTCAGACCCCACTCTAGTTTAGAGCTACTGAATCAGACAATCTCCAGGGCATATAGATGCAGGAAAAGCCCCCTATAGGTGATTTTAAGATATACCAAACATTGTGAAATACTATCCTAAACATCTCTTGTTCTTCTACCTTTGGGAAGCAGTTACAAATGAAGCCCTTGATAAAGCTTTTTATCTTTTATTAAAAGATTTTGAGTCCCTAGAACTTGGCTAGAAATACCACCAATGTTTTTACATGTATTTTACTGTAATTTCTTTAAAATTCTACATTTTCATTACTTATGCATAATATTGAGATTTAGTTATTGGAGCATTAATTTTGGGGGACAATGATATAGTCTACTCGTCTATCCTCTGCATCCTTTGCCCCATTCTTTCAAGAAAGGTTTGGTGTATTTTTTTAAAGAATTAGATAGCTATTGTATAAACATAATAACCTTCCAGAAACAAAGTATTTAGTTTCAAGAAGAATATGCTAAAACACCATGGGTGTAAACACTTTTGGACAAATGTATCTGGCCAGTATTTCAAATGCTGGAAAAATACTGAGATCAGAGTACATAAAGCTTCAAAGATAGATAAACTCCACCCTTACATTTACAGTCAAATGGGAAAGACAAGCATGAAAAAGACTAGCAATAAAACAAGTCAGAATTTATGGACTGTTACGGAGGAAGGCAAGAAATGCTGGGTAATCAGTTGATGGACAGGGAAAGAGCCAGTGCTCACCTGGATAGGTAAATGAGATGGCCAGTGGAGGGAATTTGCACCTACCTTGCTGACTGAAGAGTGAGACAGGTGGAAGGGAAAAGTATGAAATGTGGAGGCAGGGGCAGATTAACCAGTAAGCACTAACCTTATTAACAGAAATTTGTGCACTATAGTAAGTAAACACAAGTAAGCCCGAGCATACCTTGCTTATTGGGTAATCCATCCCTGTAGCAGAGCAGATAGCAGTCAGACATGTCTAGCAGTACGTCCACACCATCTAATTTGAAACATCCCTGTCTACCTATGGCCTGTACTGAAGGGGTATAATTAGATAGCCAACTTTATAACCCACGATCTTACACCCCCAATTACAGTTGACTACTGAAGAGCCGGGAATAGACACCCAAGTTTGTAACTCATGATTTCATACTTGTAATGGCAGCTGACTGGACACCCTACCAGGAAGAAAATTCATAGGCCGGACTGATCTGGTCAGATTCTCAAAAATTTGAACTACGAAAATTCAGAGACTATCAGGTAATGGTATACACTTAAAAGATCATTTAGAACTGACCCAGAGTCAGCGAAGCAATCTAAAGGAAATTTTAAATAAGCACGGAAAGCTAACCTATAGAGCAAAGCAAGGGAACAAAGTAGGTTTAACAGAGCCGAGACTGAGGTCCTAGGAGAAACAGAAGGAACAGCCTTGGTTTCTGGCTATACAGTCCCATTTCCTGTCCCGGGATGCCAGTGGTTCTGCTTGTTTTTATCCTTACAGTAAATCCCCTTTCTCGTAAACAGGCTTAAAGTCAATTTCTGTTCCTCACAAACAGCCCTGACTTAGATACCTAAATTTTAAGCCCTGGTGGTTGAGAAGACGGTGATGCCATGAACTATGATAGGGAAGCTAAGTCAAGGAGCAGGTCTGTGGAAGGGAAGACTATTTTGGATGTGGTAAATTTGATTGGTGGTGAGATACTCATGCGAAAATGTTCAGTAGTAGAAAATGGGTCCTGAAGCCTGGGAGAGATTAAAGCTAGAGATTACAGATGTTAGAACTTTCTGCATAAGGCTAATAGTTTTTGTAGGAGAATTACTAAGATGGCCCAGGGAGATAGTACAGAAGAACAAAAGATGACAAAATTTTGGGGAAATTGCATTTAAAGGATGAGCAAAAGACAGAAAAGGAGATGGAAAGTGAAAACAGAAAGATGAGAAGAACACCAGCGTAGTGCTAGTTTTACAAAGATAATGGCGACTTTGCAGTGGTATCACATGGTACAGAGAAATAGGATAGGAATCGAAGACAGCACTGGGTCCTGTGGAGCATAATGGTCCTTTGAGAAAGAAGGCAGTTGCAATATAGTAGTGGGAGTAGAGGCCAGGTGGATATGGTTTAAGTAGGAGAGATTAAGGAGACAGGGATGAACGGATACAATTCTTTATAAAAGTTTGAAAAGGAGAGGATGTAGGACAAACAAGATCATTATTTTATCAAATGCCTAAAAAGTACAAACCATTTTACTTGAATTTTTGCATTCAGATTTGAAACATCCGTTAAGTGAGCATAATATGACCTATAGCACTAATATGAGACAGTATTGGAGCTGAGTCTTAAAGGATGATTGCTAATAAGGAAGGGGGAGGAAAACTTATAACAATGTAATATGGCTGCAAATTTACAATTCAGGTGTGCAGAGGAAATGGAGTTTTCCCTACAGAACTATCTGCCCTTCCTCTTGAGCCCCCACCCGATGGGCAGTCAGGAAAAAAATTCGCTTTTAGTCCTAACCAATTTAAAACCTAGTCAGGTTAAAAAAAAAAAAAGTTAATTCCAACTCATAGCGACCCTGTATGTGTTAGAGTAGAACTGCACTCCGTAGGGCTTTCATGGCTGTGACCTTTTGGAAGCAGATCGCCAGCCCATTTTTCCAGGGTACCTCTGGTTGGGTTCAAACTTCCAGCCTTTTGGTTAATTGTGGAGTGCTTAACCATTGGTGCCACCCAGGGACTCCAATCCAACCCCACCCCCCCAAAAAAAAACCTATTGGCAAGTGGATTCTGACTCATAAAGAGGGTATAATTTATCCCCTTTAAGTAATGCTTAATCTTTTGGGGGGGAAAAGTCTCATTTCCACCCTTTGTCTTCTCTCTAAAATGTTGTCAAGCTGTGTGGTGGAGGGGGCTTACATGACATAATGTCATCAGGGAAATGAGGTCTTCAACTGTTTATTCTCCGGGCATCCTACTGGCCTCTGGTGCTGTAGGCAGCAGCTTGTAAAATATGGGATCAGGTCTCTCCTAGCCTTGTTAGGGTGGGGTAGTCCTTGGCTGCACTGGGTTCATCGCTGTTTTTCTGGGTGTGGAGAACTCTGTGAGGCTATCACCTGCAGCTCTGTCTCAGGTAGTGCAGCGTAGGTCTTGTTGGAGATTTACCAATGCCACCTCACTCTAGGCTGGAGGCAAGCCTACTTCACTTTGAATTCAGCTACCTTCTTAGTCTCTCCTTGGGAGAATGTGGGGAACTTGTGGGTCCCTTCCATAGCACGCAGGAACAGAGTAGCCTGAGAAAGAAAGCGTCAGGGCTTCTTTGTCTGCACTGCTAAGTTTTGCATTCATGTGACTATGTCCTAGCCTGAGGGGCTCTCTCCAGAATCCTATATGCTCCTCTACTTTCCTAAACTATGATGGAACACTTCAAAGCAATGAAAAATGAATGGATTATTGCTACATTAAACAACATGAATGAATCACACTAATGTTAAGCAAAAGAAGCCAGATGCAAAGAGTACATGCTGTATGAGTACATACCATTGTACATACCATTGATAGTTCAAAAACAGGCAAAACTAATCTATGGTGTTACATGTCAGGATAGGGGTGGCCTATTGGAGAAGGGTGGGAAAACTTTTGGGAAGCTCGTGGCATTTACTTTTTTTACCTGGGTCATGATTAACCAGATGGGCTATCTTTGTGATAATTCATCAAGCTGATCACCTAAGATTTGTGTACTTTTCTGATTTGCTATACTTCCGTTAAAAAAAAAAAAAAAGTTAAACTAATTTGAAGATGAGGAAATCAGATTTTCATGAGATTAAGGGTGACCAAATCCCCAGACTGTTGGCAGTAGATCTTGATTCAGTGGGTCTGACTAAAAGAATCTATTTTTAATATGTGTCCCAGGCGATGATGCATATAGTACTCCACACTTGGGGAAATGCTGATTTAGAGTCTAGTTTAACAAACTGTAATCCCTGGACGTTCAAGTGTAGGAAATTTATCATATTGTTATTCCCGTTGGAGTTTATTGGCTTTATGGAGCTGTAACTGCTAGAGTAACATTTCGTCATCAACTTTTTTCAAAAGTAATGACCCGTTGCTATCAAGTCGATTCCGACTCATAGCGACCCTACTGGACAGAATACAACTGCCCCATGGGGTTTCCAAGGAGTGCCTGGTGGATTCAAACTGCCAGTCTTTTGGTTAGCAGTCTTAACCACTCCACCACCAGGGTTTCCAGCGACCTTACAGAACATAGTAAACTGCCCCATAGGGTTTCCAAGGAGCGGCTGGTGGATTCTAACTGCTGACCTTTTGGTGAGTAGCCGTAGTCTTAACAGCTGTGCCACCAGGGCTCCAAAAGTAATGACAGTTGTTAAAAATGTCCATATTTTTTTCTATTTTAGGACACAACAGGCTAGGATATTAACAGTCTTTCCTGAATAAACAAAAAAGGAACATTGACAAGTAAGGTTTCAGAAAACCTAGGAACTAGTAAAATCAAGCAATTTAAGTGTCAGAGTCCTTAATCACTTTGTGGAATTCTCTGGTTCATACAGTTTTCCCAGTACCATGGTAAATTTCTGGGCAAGGATCATGCTTCATCTTTATATTCTCTCTAGCACATAGACAATGCTTTGTGGGCCACAGGGACAAAAAGTGTCTTTTGCATCAATGAAAGGTCAGATAATTTCTAAAAATAACATAGAAACAAGATTTACAAAAACAACCACCTTGAAATCAGTTTCACACATTTTGTTATCAGTATGGGCTACTGGGTGTGTATCTTTCAACCAATTCCAGATATTTTGAGTTTTTTTTTTTTTTTCCCCAGAACAGATTCAGCCTAAGGCTAGGATATTAAATATCTGTCCTAAAACAAACAAACAAACAAACCAAACCCCTTGCCACTGAGTCGATTCCAACTCATACCGACCATTCAACTTTCTGAAAGCATGAGATTGGAAGACAACATTTAGATCTGTTTTGGTTGGTTCAGTGACTATAACATTAACTGAAAATAATTCCTCATACAGTTTATTCAGATGCTCTTCCCATTTCATAACTCTTCCTCCCCCCCTCGCCCAGAGTAGGAAAAAAGTGACATTAGGTGACAAATATGAGTAAAGATTGGTTAAACTTTAAAAATCATGAACTAGTAGGGGATATTTATCTTAATTATTCTAAAGAAATGAGCAGTAGCAGTTTTTTTTTTTTTTTTGATGTTAGATTTTGGGAATAAACAGCTATGATTTGAGGAATGCACAGTCCTTTAAGTGAAGGTCAATATTTTTACAACTATAGAGTTGACCACCTTCTGCATTCTACCTCCTCATTCTCAACATTTAGAGACAGTATTTTCTTTTAGCCCGCAGAACTTAAGCTTAATTTAAAGTAACCTTTTAAAACCATCCACATGTTTTTTCACACTTTTCTTGGCTTGGGGCAGTAATAAATCATTCAGATTAAGCAGCCTTCTCTTGGTGTATATGAACTTAAAAAATGATATAGTATCTTTTACACGTTTGACAATATAAAAGGCTTATTGTGTCTGTTTCAGTTATCTAGTGCTGCTATAACAGAAATACCACAAGTAGATGGCTTTAACAAAGAGAAATTTATTTCCTCACAGTAAAGTAGAAGTCCAAATTCAGGGTGTCAAATTCCGGGGAAGGCTTTCTCTCTCTGTTGGCCTTCTCATCAGTCTTCCCTCATAGTAGGAGCTTCTCTGCGCAGGAACCCCAAGTCCAAAGGACACACTCTGCTCCTGGCACTGCTTTCTTGGTGGTATGAGGTTCCCCGCGTCTGCTTGCTTCCCTTTCATTTCTTGTAAAATAAAAGGAGGTACAGGCCACACTCCAGGGAAACTTCCTTTATATTGGATCAGGGATGTGACCTTAGTAAGGGTATTATAATTCCACCTTAATCCTCTTTAACTTAAAATTACAATCACAAAATGGAGGACGACCACACAATACTGGGAATCATGGCCTAACCAAGTTGCCACATATTTTGGGGAGACACAATTCATGACAGTATCTATTGCCCTCTGATGGTATCTTAATTTGGAAACAAGATTGGCCATATACAATAGGAATTATTTGCCATCAAATCATCAAAATGTCACTGACATGATTCAGCAGAGAGAACTATCCTAATTTCTATTTAACTGGCAGCACTGATTGTTTGGAAAGGGGCATCCATGTATATGTATAGTATCTGCCTGTATTTGTGAAACGGTTATTAATACTATATGTAATACCTACATAGGCTATATAGATTATTTTCTAAACTTCAAAATTCACTGGAATTTGCCACCTGAAACTTTTTTACCACTTGATAACTTTTAGTTAAGATGCCTGTAGTGATCTTATCTTACATGCTATGTTACTCCTTGGTTATGTTTTCGTTATAAAAAGAACTTAGTTCCTTGATCACTTTCTCTAGGGTTAACATTTTAGTCTCTACTTTGTAAAATTCTTACACTCAGTTTTTCACAGTGAGCAACTATACAAGGTTCAATATAGTTGTATGTTACACATTTAACGAAAGTGTTCTAATTGATGAAAGAAAATACATTTATTAGGCAATGAAGTATTAAGCTCTGTGAAAGTAGTAAATATATGAAAATTAGGACTTGTTTTTCACAGATTTTGACCTACTGGTACAAGAGCAAAACCTGCGTTAGATGAGTGGTTGTAAGCCTCTCCGTAAGTTGGTGTCCAATAATAATGCTTCTTAAGGCCATTGGAGACTTCTGCCAGATACACGTGTTCATCCACCACAAATGGCTCTACGTCGGTACTGTCTGCTTTTAAACGGCCTGTGTGAATTAAGTCTGAATATGCCTAGGATATTTAAGAGAAGAGCAAACATATTGTGAAGAAAATTATTTATTCATTTTTCAGTACTTAAACAAATTTAAATATTCAAATTGACTATGTTAATTTGTAGTTTAAAGTAAAATACTCTGAATAACACTGCTGAATTTTAATATTTTCCAGGTATTATAGGTAGATTTTTTAATTCATTTAATTTCACACAAGGAAATTATAATTTTGCGATACTTCTAAGTTAATGTATTAGGCATGCTTCCTTTGTGACTCCCAGAATTAACAATTTTCTGTATTACAAATGTTGTGGACAGATGGTTCCGTAGTCAGAATTTTCAAGTCCCACATGATTTCTTAATTGAGGCTGTTGTATACGCCCTTGGAAATCTGATAATCAGAGACTCATTTGTCAGAAAAATAACGGAATCAGAGATTTTGGCACACAAGTGTGTGGCGTTCATGGACACCTCCTTTCCCCAAAAAAGTAATCTCCAGGTTTAGGCTAAGAAGGACAATTCCTACAGCAGTAGTGCTGAGCTTCTGGCCCGGCTGGCCTACTAGTTATTTCTTCATTGTAGAATTTCTTTTTACATCTCTTATGGCTCCTTGGTTTCTATGTAAGGGTGTCATATAAACATGGTGAACCGATTTATCAATAGATTGCCATTATAGAGAAACAGGTGGAAATTTAGATAGCAAAAGATTTAAAAGTTTAGATGCTTTCTGCTATAGCTTGTCATTAGTTCCAAACTAAAGGACATAGATGTTTTTCTAAAATTAAGAAGTTTGTTTTGTTTTGTTTTGTTTTAGGATAGTAGTGTACCTTTTAATCTTTTTAGTAGTGGGGTTTTGGTTAGTCCTTTAGCAAATTTTTCTTCATTCTTTACAAATGAAAATTTTTGTTACTTTGCTTTTTGTTTCTTTTAAACGTAGTGTCCAGGACTCTGTATTTATATATGTGAGAAACCAAACATTTTGACAAATACCTTTACAAGTTGTATATCTTGTTTAATTTTGGAGAAGCTGATTGGAAATTTTGCCACGTCAAATTTAGGACAAATCAACAATTGTGAGTAGCCTTTTTAACTTTGGAAGAATTAGAAGTGTGTGATTCAGAGATCTTTATGCTAATATCTGATACCTGATTTCTTTTCCTAGTTTAACCACAAAATTTTCCAGTTGCTAATTTTTGGGACTTAAAAATTAATTTAATGGATTAAATTAAGATGGATTGACATAGAGGCTGCAACAATGGGCTGTAGCGTAATAATGATTTTGAGAATGGCGCAAGACCAGGCAGTGTTTTGTTCTATTGTACACAGGGTCGCTATGAGTTGGAACTGACTCAACGGCACCTAACAACAACAACAAAGTTAAAAATTATCAAAACTGCAGTGTCTCATACGCTTTGTAACCATTTTAAGACACCATTCTAAGCTGTGAATAATGTCTGATGTTATCGAGAGAATCTCAGAAAAAACTTACCACGCAGGTAGCCTCATCAAATTTGTTTCCCCAGATGTAGATATGAGAGAGTGTGATATTTGTTTTCATTGATTGTGAAAGTGCGACAAGTCCTTCTCCCTCTATGTTGTTACTAACTACTGACAACCTATGGAAAAACAAAATGTAATAACCCTGGAAACCAACTGTTGTACAAAGAGAGAACACATGAGTTAGCCACAACTTCTATTACAAACATTTGATTGTGTACTCACCATTATTCTTCAGTATATTTAATGGTGTGGTCAAATACTGACCATATATAATTGCTAAAATCCAAGAGACTTAAGTTTTCTAACTAGATGTTTCATGGACCTGATAGAGCTACCTACATTCTGAAAACAGTCTGTTGTTTTATATTAATTATTCAGTAAATGTTTGGATAGATTACAAATCTGTTTTTTAGGATAAGGTCATCCGACTAGTAATTTCTTTTTGATTCATTTTTATTTTTAAAACTTGATCATATAGAATGCTTATGATTTTTCTGCTGAGGCTCAGGATAAATAACATAAGCAATAAGAATTTTCTCATTAATTTTAATAAGTAGCCATAACTAGAATCTAATTTTTCAAAGATATTGTTTTTGAAAAATAGAAGAAACTGAACTGTTACTGTGACTTAACACTATGTCAGTTTAGAAACTGAGTTTTTATACTTCATCATAATCTTAAGAATTAAGAGGTTTGAGGTTAGTATTGTAAAAATTTGAGTTATGTTGTTTTGATTATATATAAAAGCATACTAACGCTTTAAGACTTCTGTTGTGTGAAGCAAGAGTCTGACTGAGATAGCTTGCTCCTGCATTTTCTATTCTGTTGAAGGAAAGATCTATTACTTCCAGGGTGGTATTGCTCTTCAGTACATCGGCCAAAAACACCATTCCATCACAAGTTATTCTATTGCTGGGAAAGGAAAAATATTTAGTTACATGTGAAAATAGCATGTTATTGTTCTTTTATTCATAGAAATAAAATGCTTTAAAACTGTTACATAATAATAAAAAATATTTTCTATTTTAGTAAAAGTTTATTTTAATCACTCAATTGCAGGAAAGTTAATGAAGTTTTATCGTAAAATATTGCTTCTTTCCTGGTTTAGAAAACTAAATTGCTCATTCAAGTTATTAGAAGGTATCAATATAAACTAAATTAATAAATATTAAGGATTAAGATAAAAGGCTCACTACGATGCTTGTATTTCCTAATTATTGGAATTGGTGTATAACAACGTATCCTGTGAATATGAGTATTTACATAGATTATTCCTGTGATTTACTGTAATGTGTAAATTACAGCTTACCAGCTGACATCAAGGTAGCGTAGGTTACTATTCACATACAGGGCATCACATAACTGTTTGAAGCCAGAATTTTTCATATCATGCTTACACATGTGTAGTTCAACAAGGCAGTGATTTTCTTTTAACATGTGGCCTATGTGGACTGTGGACTCTTCCTAAAATTGAATTAAAATCTTGTTTCTAAAATGTAATTTTAAAGCAGTACATGTTTATTCCAAACATATGGAATAAAGTTACTTAAATTAGCTTTTTAAAAAGATTTTATTGGTTAAGACTATTTGTTTGCAGCGTGCAGTTGTTTGTCATGTTGTACAAAAAAATCACCTCTGCCCCAAATGCTACCTTTACCCCCTCAGAAACAGGTAGCAGGCACTTATAAAATACAGTGACCATGTGATGCAAAATAGACTAGTTAATTTAAAACAACAATAATCCAACAATGCTTTCAGGGAAAAAAAATTGGTCCTATTATATGTTTAGCATTAAAAAAAAAAAACCCTTGCCGTCAAGTCGATTTGCACTCATCGCGACTCAATAGGACAGAGTAGAACTGCTCCATAGGGTTTCCAAGGCTGTAATCTTTAGGAAGGCAGAGTGCTACATCTTTTGTTTGAACCAACTTTTTGGTTAGCAGCGGAGTGCTTAACCACTTCGTCACCTGGGCTCCTTCCATTTAGCATATAAGCTCCCATATTGCTGGCCTCTCAAGAATCTCTCAACCTTTCCTACAACCCCGCATATGTTTCAGAACTTCGTTTTTGATCTCTAGTCTTGATGGTTTTTAGACAAAATACAGGCACATCTTCCAATCTTCATTTTTATTAAAAAACAAAATTTGTTATCCTGTATCTGATTTCTCCTTTATAATCACCCTAAATGTTTATAAAATGTTCTTAAATGTTTTCTGGTCACTAGAAGACTTTTTTTTCCCCCGCTTAAATTCTTCAGTCTAGCTGCTTATAGGCAAAAAGTATACCACCTTGCTATGGATTGAATTGTGTCCCCCAAAATATATGTTAAAATCCTAACTCCTGTACCTGTAAGTGGAGTCCCTGGGTGGTGCAAACAGTTAACCATAGACTACTAACCAAAAGGTTGGCAATTAAAACCCACTCAGAGGCACCTTGGAAGAAAAGCCTGGTGATGTTTCCTAAAGGTCACAGCCTTGAAAACCTTATGAAGTACAGTTCTACTCTGCAACACATGGGGTTGCCATGCATTGGAACTGACTTGATGGCAACTGGGTTTTTTGGGGTTTTTTTTGTTGGTACCTGTAAACATTACCCTGCTTGGAAATAGGGGTTTTCTTTTGTTATACTAATGAGGTCGTACCAGAGAAGGGTGCGTCCTAAACCTAATCACTTTGTTAACTCATTTAATTCTCTGAGAGAAGTGTAATTTAACTTGTTTTACAGAAACAGGAATACCACAAGAAGGTGGCTTTAAAGAAGCGACATTTATTTTCTCATAGTTCTGGAGACTAAACGTCTAAATCAGGGTCTCAGATGCTTTGATTCCTTCTGTGGGCCTCTCTCCTAGTCCTGGTAACTGCCATCAGTCCTGGGCATTCCTTGGGGTTCCTCACCACCAGGTGTGTCACTGTATCTATTCTGCTCTTTTTTATAATGCAAAAAAGTACCTGGTGCACAGTAAATCTGTTCTATAGGAAAATGGAAAGCATTTAATTACTGTTCAATATTCTGTTTCAGTATTCTGTATCTGATTTGTTTAAATTATTGCTTTGACAGTGAAAAGATATGTTCAAAGGGATGCTGTTTAGTCTGGGATCATAAAAAAATGCCAACTGACCACTTAGGAGTCCCAGTATTGCTCTGGCTAGTGACCAGCACAGAGGACATATTCAATAAATATTTGTATTCGTACCTTGATTGCATTTTTAGGCCAAGAAACTTGAAAGATGAATCATCCTAATTAAGGGAGGGAACTAGTGTCAGGCATAGTAAAGGGTTTTAGTCCTGACTTTCTGATTTAATTTGTATAGGGTGGCATGGCTTCAGTGTTTTTCCAGGCTCCCCAGGTAATGCCAACAAGCAACTAAGGGTGAAATCCAACATCTTAGAGCTTTTTGTTTTGTTATCCCCTCTGCCTCCATGGTAATAAACAGTAAAACCCTTAAATAGACTAGGTTTTAAGCTTATCTTTGGGAACAGCAAAGTATGGGGAAACACAAGAGAATTCTACTCAAAAGCCATTTAAGAGGGAATAAGCACCCTTAGGATAGAGAGAGTGGTGCTGGCTCAGAGAGGAAGAGAAGGCAGGCTAGTGCTTGGTTGGCTGCAGACCTAGGCCTTAGAGAGGGGCTGGGCTTTTACTAACTACTCTCAGATGGATTTGGGAATGATAACATCACTCAGCATGTGTAAAAGAGGGTCTGTATTTCTAATGTGTTTTCATATATCTTAACATACTTATTTCCTCAGGAATTTAATCCAAAAATTTCTAATTTAGCCTTCAAATCTCCTGTCATGTCCTCAATCCGACAGATTTCCCTGCCACCTACTTCCCCCTGCTTTGATTTTGATGTCCTTCTTCATGCACCCATGGCACCCTGAGCAGTTCACTCTAAAGACTCTACATTTTACTCGTTAATGGCTCTCCATGTAGACTGAAAGCTCCTTGAGGACAAGGGCCATGTGTTTTATTTGACTTTATAGCACCTAATTGTGTCTGGTTTACAGTTACACTCAAATATTTACTTAAGCAAATGAATCATGATGAAACAATTCACTGGGTATTTGAGCCAGGTATTTTGCTGATCTTTTAAGTATTTTGGGTTGTTGTTGTGTGCCATCAAGTCCGTTCATAATGAGACCCTATATGACAGAGTAGAACTGTCCCAAATAGTTTCCTAGGCTGTAATCTTTATGGGAACAGATCACCACATCTTTCTCCGTGGAGTGGCCCGTAGATTTGAACTGCCGTCTATGAGGTTAGCAGCTGAGTGCTTAACCAGTGTGCCACCAGGGCTCCTGTATTTTGGGTAGGGTTCTTGTATTTGAGGATTCTGGGTATACTGTTGAACAGACTATGTACATGAAATAATTAACATGATATAAGATTACAAAAAATTTGGTACAGAAAAGTACAGAAATAATTCAGAGGAAAAAGTCCATGCTGGAAAAAAAAGGAAAACACACTTTTGCATTAGAAAAAATACTACTTTAAAAAATGGTTAATTCTGAATTTCTCAAACTGATGGGCCGCAGTGAGGTAGATAATTTAAAGACTGTATAAAGTGCTTTCAACATTTTCTTTTCCTTTTAGTACACATAACTGTGCTTTTGTTCAGACCAATATTAAAATGAGTTCTTATTCCATAACTTTTTACAACTAATGGGAAAAGAAATACTCCCAAAAGGATGTTAAAGCTTCAAGGGAGAAGCCCTGAAAGTAGAAACCATGTTTTTACTCATCTTTCTGTCTTCCACACGCAGCTTTACATATAAGATCAAGTCCAGACTTGCCAACCTGCTAGTCATACACATTTCAAAGATAATTTCAAAGACATAGTGGTTCAGTCATATCAGTTAATGTAACAAAAAACAGTAGTTCACACTGGGCCCTTTTAAAGCCTGGCCTTTACAGCTTTAACCATTTATACTTCCAGCTTACTACTCTGCCCCTCACAGATTTACTCACTCAGTACCTGTCTACAAGAAAACAGATGACATGTTTGCTACTTAAGTTAGCAACTTCTAAGATCACAGTTATGAGTCTTGTCAAGAAATAATGTAATAATGTTCTATAAATAAAACTTTCTTAGTAAATAGTAGCTTAGAAGATATAGTAAGTACAGTTACAAGAATATGGTACATTCATGAACCTTGAAATAACTCTCAGTCCCTTAATTCTATTCACATGTTGTTATGTTAACTGCCATCACTTTGAAAACATACCTGTTCGCCATACAGTATAGGACGGTTTAGGTTTATTCCCTTAATTGCTTGGTTTTGAGTTAGTACTGTAGCAAATGCGATCACACTTTGCATTCCCTAAAGACAGGTAAATTCATTAAGGAAACTGACAAAGTCTATAAATGAACCTCCCTAAATAAATATTTCAGTTATCCGAGGGCTGATAAATCAAAACTGTTTTCATTTTATTACACTCTGAATTGCAGGCTGATGAAATTCAGAAATGAATTGTTACCATGTTCTTTTCTCCCTGCCCTAAAATCTATCTATGACTTGCACGGGGAGTTTCTGAAGTTTCAATACCCATTATTCCTAGGGTGTCTGCCTCTGGGTTTGCTCCGAGATCCTCAGAGTTCTGTGTGGTACCCAATAATGCAAACTTCAGATATACAGACATACATTCGGATCTCAGCAAGGGGTCCATACTGCTTGTAACACATCCCTTTGTGCAAGTATTCTTTCATATTCATACTAGTACTTCAAGTGTGTG
This sequence comes from Loxodonta africana, assembly GCF_030014295.1. Lineage (NCBI taxonomy): Eukaryota > Metazoa > Chordata > Mammalia > Proboscidea > Elephantidae > Loxodonta > Loxodonta africana. The sequence goes on from NC_087364.1 coordinate 46,668,688, forward strand.
CATGTGTGGCAGGGGAGGGTTCCTGGCCACATTTTTCTCAACTTCTACAGGTCTCCCTCTCCACCTTACTGGACAGCTCTAATCCCATCTCCATGATGGACACCACGACACACACCCAGCTGTTAGGCTAGAAAACCTAGGCCTCTCCTCACTCCACCATTCCTCATGCCCTCCCATCCAGCTGATAAGTGAGCCTTACAGATTCCAACTGCTGGGAGAACAGCCTGTGGTCAACTCCCCCCCTCTGCACTGCCTCGAGCTGAAAACAACTTCTCACAGATTGATAGCACAGTATGTACTGGATGTTCTACCTTGTTTGGAGAGATCTCTCTCTCGCAGTTCAACGTGTACTTCTTTGTTCTGCTTATGTGTGTGCATCACGTGGCACCTAACCAACCCCACTGCTTTATCTGTTCCTGGAGGGAAGGGGACAGCACAAGACAGGTCTGTGCAGCCCACCATCTGGCCCTGAATGCAGTGAGTGACCCATTGGGCATGGGAGACTGACACCCACTATTGAAGCAGATCTTACTCTGCTTCTGTTCCATGTAAGCAAAGACTGTTCTATCCAGTGCCTGTTGTGTGAATCGTGTTTTTATTGGTGACCTGAACACCTGCTTGACCTCACCTCCAAAAGATGTCTCAAATTAGTCAACTCCTTTCTACTTATCGGCCACCCCCCAGCCCCAGTCCTCATCATCCCTCATCTAGAATGTTGTATCTTTCTTTCTTTTTGTATTTGTACTTTTTTTTTTATTATTGTACTTTAGATGAAGGTTTACAGAGCAAACTAGCTTCCCATTAAACAGTTAGTACATACACTGTTCTATGACATTGGTTACCAACCCCATGACATGTCAACACTCTCCCTTGCTTGACCCTGGGTTCCCTATTACCAGCTTTTCTGTGTCTCCTGCCTTCCAGTCCTTGCCCCTGGGCTGGTGTGTCCCTTTAGTCTTGTTTTGTTTTACGGGCCTGTCTAATATTTGGCTGAAGGGTGAACCTCAGGAGTGACTTCAGTACTGAGCTAAAAGGGTGTCCAGGGGCCCTATTCTTGGGGTTTCTTCAGTCTCTGTCAAGCCAGTAAGTCTGGTCTCTTTTTGCGAGTTAGAATTTTGTTCTACATTTTTCTCCAGCTCTGTCCAGGGCCCTCTATTGTGATCCCTGTCGGTGCAGTCAGTTTGGTAGCTGGGCACCATCTAGTTGTGCTGGACTCAGTCTGGTGGAGTCTGTGGTAGTTGTAGTCTGTCAGTCATTTGGACTAATCTTTCTGTGGTAACTTTATAAGTGAGCAGTCAGCTTCCTCTTGCCACCCTTTAATTTCTCACTGAGAAACCAGAGTGCTTTTTTGAAAATGTCAATCAGATCACACCATTCCACAACTTTAAAACATTCCAAGTTTTCTTGTAGCTTTTATGACACAATCCTCCTTCCTCCCGCCCATGCAACCTTGCCTAATCTGGCCTCTGTGGACGTCTCCACCTTCACTTTAAGGCACTCTTTTACTCCCTGTGCTCAGCCACACAGGCCTTTCAGTTCTTAAAACCTGGTAGGCTCTTGCTTGCCTTCAACAGTTTCATTATTCATGTCCCTCCCTCATGGTTTTTGCCACATCTGAATATCCCTTTTACTATTTACTTAATACTCTTATGTTAAATCAACCCACTATTTCACTTTTGTTGTAAAAATCTGGTATCACTGCCATAAACAGAAAACAGAAATTATCTGTAAAATATGTGAATATTAAAATTACCTTATTCTGCACCAGTAATGCTATTCATACCACACTTAGAAGCACTATCTTAGAGTCTATGCATGCTAGGCTCCTTGCCTGGAATGTTCTGCCATGACCCTTCTACATAGCAGTTTCCTATCTTAGGAGGTTACCTCTTCCCCATTATCAAAGCACCATTTGTCATCTTCATAGCAGGTGTATTTATGTATTGATGTTCTCCCAGTGAAAATATAAGCTCCATAAAAGCAGAGACCATACTGGTTCACTGTTATACCCTTAATGTCTAGCACAGTGCCTGGTACAAGTAGACAATAAATACTGAATTGAACTAATGCTTTCACAGTACCAAAGTGACTACCCTTACCTCCTTAAAAAGGTAGTCCTTCAGAACCTGTGGCCCTAAAGGACCACCTGGCTTATCTTACTGTTTGCATGTCCCAGGGATTTTGCATGGCTGGGTGGAACCTAGAGGCTGTACAATAGATTTTCAAAAGTAGGCCTGAAAGTTTAAAAGCATGTTTGAGAAAGCAAAGCCTGAAGTTTGAAGACATGCAAAAACCACACATTTCTCATTATCAGACCAGATGAAGGCTCAGAGCAGTTTTCGTAAACCATCATCATTTTAGGTTTTTATGCTACAATACAAATAACTACTCACTACAAAATTTTTTTCTCAAAAGTAAATATATATTGTTTTAATGAGTGAAGTAGTATTTATTTAATTAAAATGGACGTGATCAATTTCTTTAAAAATCCTGTATGGGTTAAGATGGACTGGATGGATGTTTGGGAATATTTTTATTACACTGGGTATTTTTCTATGGTTTTACTACAATCTGATTTTATTAACAGTACTATTATGTCTGGGGGGAAAAATCTTTTCTCTGATATTAGATATTAGGGGCAAGATTAATCATTCATAAGGCTCAGGGTCTCCTGAACAATTCTGCTCTGTACTGGTTTCCTGGGAGAATGGCATTCCTTATCTCAGTGACTTTCTTATAACCAATTTACTCACCAGATCACAATCTCCTAGATCTAATTTCTCTAAGGATGAATTAACTTGCAGCATTGCAGCAAAAAACATTCCACCTTTGTTTTCAATCTTGTTTCCAGTCATTCTTAGGTACTTCAGGGTTGTATTCTTCTGAAAAGGAAATGAATCAAAACTTAGATATTTAAGTATTTAATCCATAGAATTCTCTTTAAGTTATGTGAGTTAGAGACTATTTTTCTAGGATATATTCCTTAAAAGGTAACATGGGATTTCTCATAATAGATAAAAAATTTAGTTTAACAGTAGGACTGTTTAGGAAAGAGATGTCCAGGCAATGACCAGTAAATAAAACAAATCTTAATAAACTTTCCTTTCATTGGAAAATCTGCAAATGTATCTTGCAAGAAAATTATCACTTTTTTATTGTGGTAAAACTCACATAAAATTAACCATTTTGAAGTGTACAATTCAGTATCACTTAGCACATTCACAATGTTGCTCAACCATCACCTCTATCTAGTTCCAAAACATTCTCATCATCCCCAAAGAAGACCCCGTCCGTACCCATTAAGCAGTCATTCTTCATTCCCTCTGTATCACTTTAAAAAAAAAAAAAATTGTGTTTTTGGTGAAAGTTTACACAGCAAATTACTACACATTTTAACAATTACTACACAAACTGTTCAGAGACATTAGTTACATTTTTCACAATATGTTAACATTCTCATTAATTTCCTTCTGGATGTTCCATTTCCAGTATTCTGGTTTCCCTGTCCCCCTACCCTTTCATCTTTGCCTTAGAGTAATTGTTGGACTATTGGTCTCATATAGGTAGTTTTTTAAAGGTGCACAGTACTCACTGGTAATATATTTTACGAGCCGATCTGCTTTTTAGCTAAAAGGTGCTCTCAGGGGGTAGTTTTTGTTCAAGGTTTATGGAGTATCTCCGGGCAATAGTCTCTGGGAAGTCTTCTAGTCTCAACTGGTCCAATAAGCCTGGGCTTTTAAGAATATGAATTCTGCTCCACATTTTTTCTCCCTCTATCAAGATCCATCTATTGTGGCCCTGATTACAAATGTTAGTGGTAGCCAGGCACCATCTAGCTTTTCTGGATAGATGAGGCCATGGTTTGTGTAAATTGTTAGTCCTGTAGACTAGTTTCCCTGGTATCACTTCTAAAGTGATATAATTCCTCAGACATCTGCAAAGTTTAATTCTATCTCCTATTCTCTTTTGATAATTTTTTTCACAAAAATTACAAATGTTTCATAGTTCTAGTGAATAAATATGATATATTTATATCGAAGAGCAAATATATTAAAAACGAATTCAGATATTTCTAAGATCAGGACCAAGATAAGATGCCCACTCTCACCACTTTTATACAACTTGTACTAGAGATTCTAACCAAAGCAATTAGGCAAGAAAAAGAAATTTTAAAAAACATTGGAAAGGAAGAAAATGATCTATTTGCATATGACATGATCTTGTATGTAGAAAATCCTAAAGACTCTACAAAAAGGAAACTATTAGAACTAAAAAATGAGGTTCCTCAAAAAGCTAAACAGGCAGGGGAAAAGGCAAACACTTTGGCCTGACATGTTCTTCTCCCTGGTGCTATGGGCCAGGGCAGTTGGCCTCACCACCCAGTGGGGAAGACATATAATGTATGTGCATAAGACAGCTGTGCAAAATGGAGCTGGAGGAACCATATTTGTGCACAGAGATACTCCTGAGAATAATCCAGATACTCCATTTGGTTTTACAACAGAAAACTATAAGAGGATAGAGGCAATTGTAAAAAAAAAAAAAATACCCAGAAGGGCATAAAGCAGCAGCTGTGCTTCCAGTCCTGATTTAGTGCAGAGACAGGATGGATGGTTGCCCATCTCTGCCATGAACAAGGGTGCAGAAGTTTTACAAATATGTCCAACGATGGTATATGAAATAGCAACTTTTTATACAATGTATAATCAAAAGCCAGTTGGCAAGTATCACATTCAGGTCTGCTCTACCTCACCTTGCATGCTTTGAGATTCTGACTGCATAGTGGACCGCCATTCAGAGAAAGCTTGGAATAAAGGTTGGGGAGACTGTACCTGACAAACTTTTCCACATAGAGGTGGAATGTTTAGATGCCTGTGTAAATGCACCAATGGTTCAAATAAACAACTGCTGTGAAGATCTGACACCTAAGGATATTGAAGAAATTATTGATGAGCTCAAGGCTGGCAAAATTCCAAAACCTGGGCCACGGAGTGGATGCGTCTCTTGTGAGCCAGCTGGTGGTCTTACCTCTTTGACTGAACAACCCAAAGGAACTGGTTTTGGTATACAAGTAGATGTTTAATTTATATTCAACTGTACATATGTCATATGTCAGTGGAAAAATAAAATATGCCTCTCCCGTCTGAAAAAAAAAAAAGTTAAACACAAGAGCCAAAATGGCACTATAGATAAAAGCACCATGCCATCCCTCTGAAGCAAAGACCCGAAAAAAACTAAGTAAAACAGATACAAATGTCAATCCTGGAACCCTAAGCATCAAATGAAGGAATCAAGAACTCAGTCAAGCATCAAATGGAATAAGAGAACAGAGAAAGAGGAGAGCTACAGAGTGGAAGTCGCCTGCCAGCTCACTGCCACCTGGATTCAACATTTTGGACCTCAGCCACCAAGGACTGTGGACAGAGAGTACAGGAAGGCAACTTCACAGAGCTTCCAGCAGGAGACAGTGAACCCAATAACCAGGGATAAATGCTTTCCCACTCCCCACCCTTCTTTCCTGTACAAGGCCTTCACCACTTTCCAATGGGCCACGGTCACTCGGCTGAAGAAACACCAGTTCACTGCCACCTGGGTCCACCTGACCCCCACCACCCAGCTCCTTAGTTGCCATTTTTTTGTTTTTTATTTTTTTGTTTTTTGATCATGTTTTTTGGCTTTTTTTGTTGCCTCTCCCTCTCTCCCTTTCTCCCTTTCCTTTCTCCCACCCAGGTAGCTCCATGTGCTATCCCCTCCCCTTCTTGACAGGCTGTGATTTTTTGGTTTGTTTGCTTTGTTCTTTTTTTCTTTTTCTGTTTCTTCTCTCTCTCCTTTCCTTTCTCCTGCCCACCTATGCAGCCCTGTGCACTGCCCCTGCCCCTTCTGGAGGGGCTGTACGGCACTGCTTGGCTGGTGAGTCACTGCATGTGGCCTCCCTGGGTCTGCGCTGCTGTCACCAACCGGCTCCCTCAGTGCCACTGTGTTTATATTTGTTTTTTCCCTTTTTTTGTTTCTTCTTTCTCCCTTACTTTCCTTTCTTCCACCAACCTAGCCCCATGCGCCACACCCCCTTCTTGGTGGGGTGTGTTGTACCACTTGGTTGGAGAGCCTCTGGCGCACAGCCTCTTTGGGTCTGTGGCGCCTCCACAGGCCAGCTTCCTCAGTGCCATATTTTTTGTTTTTCATCATCTTTCCCCTACTCGCTTTTCCTTCTCCTTCCCACCTAGACCTTGCACTGCCTCCTGCCTTCCTGATGGGCTGTGCCATGCCACCTGGAAAGAGAGACATCAGCTTGCTGCCACCCCAATTCCGCCCTACCCTCAATGGCTGGCTCCCCTTCCACATGTAATTTTTGTTGTAGTTATTTTTATTTATTTAATTTCTTTGTTGGTTGCTTTCTTCTCTTTCCTTTCTTCTGCTCACCTAGCCCTGTGCACCACCCACACCTCTTCTCAACAGGTTGAGCCACACCACTCAGCTAGACAGCCATCAGCACGCAGCCTTGCCAGGTCTGCCCCACTCCCACCACTGAATTTTACTGTGCCACCATTTTATTTACTTTTTTTTGGGGGGGGGGGATTTTTTTCTCTCTTCCTTCTCTTCCTTCACCCACCCACTTAGCTCTGCACATCACATCCTATTCTTTCCCTCCTGCCTATCTGCACCTTGCACTGAGTGCCGCAACCCTGAGCAGCACCAATGTAGTCCCCTCGGTCCTGCCCTGCACTGCCCTCCAGCCTCACCCCATTGATCCCAGTCTGTGCTGCAAACTACTCATCCCTACCCCTTTACTCCCGCTGGACCTGCCCTGCTGCACCATAGCTGAGTGATGGGCCTTGTCCACCTGGACAAGGTGGTGAGAAGTATTGTGCCCACAGGCAAGCAAGCAAAAAAAGATGCCCAGCCTGCCTGCCCAGATACAACCAAATTTTTTTCAAAAAGCAAGGTGAAACAACAACAACAAAAAGGAGGATGCAAATAATTCCTGAATGTTCCAGAGATAGCAGACAATATCAAAACATATTTAAAAAGCAGGAGAGGATGGCTCCAGAAAGTGATCAAACTAAAGCACCAGATGACCTTAGGGTAGAAGAAAAAGCACTGAAACTACCTGATAGGGAATTCAAAACTCTAATATTCAGGGTTCTCCAAAAGATGAAGGAAAATGCAAACAAAAATAATGAAAAAATAGACAAAATTATGGAAAATACAGACAATATCGGAAAACACAGACAATGCAATGGAAGAATTCAGGAAAATAATACAGGAACTAAATGTCAAAGTAAATAAACAACTAGAAATCATACAAAAACAGCAATTAGAAATCCAAAAGATAAACAACAAGATTTCAGAAACAGACTGTGCAATAGAAGGTTTTTGGAACAAATTTGAAACAGTGGAAGACAGGATCAGCAAAATTGAAGACAAATCCTTGGATACCACTTTGTTTAAAGAAAAATCAGAAAAAAAGACTAAAGAAAAATGAAGTAACCTTGAGAACAATGTGGGATACAATCAAAAGCAAAAATTTATGTGTGATAGGAGTTCCAGAACAGGGGGAGAAAGCATTGAAGATTTGCTGACAGAAAACTTCCCTAATATCATGAAAGATGAAAAGCCGCCATCCAAGAAGCTCAACGAACCCCACACAGGATAGACCCCAAAATAAAATCACCAATACATATCATAATCATACTCTCTAAAACCAAAGACAAGGAAAGAATCCTGAGAGCAGCTTGAGAAAAATGAAAAGGGGAAACAATAAGAATAAGCTCTGATTCCAAGAAACCAAACCCGCTGCCGTTGAGTTGATTCCAACTCAGAGTGACCTACTCAGCAGAAACCATGCAGGCAAGACCACGATGGAATGACAAGTATAAAATCTTGAAAGAAAAAAACTGTCAACCAAGAATATTATAATATATCCTGCAAAACTCTCGCTCAAATATGATGGTGAAACTAGGACATTTCCAGATAAACAGGAATTAAGGGAATATGTAAAAACCAAACCAAAAAAGAGTTAACAGGAGTCCTTTGGTTAGAGAACAAACAATATCAGACAACAACCTTTAGGACATAAGACATCAGCCAGATATCAACCTAGATAATGAACTTCAAGGATAAAACAAAACTAACAAAATTACAACAGGGAACCAGAGAGGTCAATCTGTAAATGACAACAACGTCAGAACAATAAAGAGGGAATAAACGGTGTAGGTATAGAACTTTCAAATGGAGAGGAGGTCAAGGAGATATCAAGTAATAAAACACTGGTTTAAACTTAGCAAGATAGGGGTAAATTTCAAGATAGCCACAAAGAACATTAACAAACCTACTCATCAAAATGAAAAAGAAAAAGTCTCAGTAAACACAAAATCTAGAAAAATGAAAGAAATGAAAAAAAAATGCACAAACAAAAGGAACTCAGGACAGAAGAGTAAGAGAAACAAAGAAAATGTCAGCTCCACAAAAAAAGCACTATAGAATGAAAGCAATAACTCACACCTATCAATAATCACACTGAATATAAATGGCTTAAATGCACCAGTAAAGAGACAGAGTGACAGAATGGATTAAAAAAAAAAAAGATCCATCTATATGCTGTCTACAAAAGACACACCTTAGAAATAAAGACACAATTAAAATCAAAGAATGGAAAAAAAAATATATATCAAGCAAAGAGTAATCGAAAAAGAGCAGAAGTGGCAATACTAATCTCAGAGAATACAGACATTGAAACAAAATCCACCATAAAAGACAAGGAAGGACATTATATAATGATTAAGGGGACAATCCACCATGGGGACATAACCATAATATCTACACACCTAATGACAGGGCCCCAAAGTACATAAAACAAACTCTAACAGCACTAAAAAGAGAGATTAACAGTTCCACAATAATAGTACAAGGGCAACATACCACTCTCAGTAAATGACACAATATCTAGAAAGAAACTCAACAAAGGCACAGAAGATCTAAAGGCCACAATCAACAAACTGGACCTCATAGACATATATAGAACACTCCACTCAATAGCAGCAAAGCACACATTCTTTTTCAATGCACACGGAATGTTCTCCAGGATAAACCATATGCCACAAAGCAACCCTCAACAAAATCCAAAACAGAGAGAATACAAAGCACCTTCTCTGATCACAATGCCATAAAAGTAGAAATTAATAATACAAAGAGCAAAGAAAAGAAATCAAGTACATGGAAACTGAGTAACACCTTGCTCAACAGCCACTGGGTAACAGAAGAAATCAAAGATGGAATAAAAAAAATTCCTAGAATCAAATGAGAATGAAAACACATCATACCAAAACCTCTGGGACACGGTAAAGGCAGTGTTCAGTGGCCAATTTGTAGCAATAGATGCACACATCAAAAAAGAAAAAAAGGACAAAATAAAAAAATTAGCTACACAACTTGAACAAACAGAAAAAGAACAGAAAAAGAAGCCCACAGCCACCAAAAGAAAGGAAATAATGAATATCAGAGCAGAATTAAATGAAATAGAGAATAGAAAAAATAGAATCAACAAAATCAAAAGTTGGTTCTTTGAAAGGATCAATAAAATCAACAAACCATAGCCAAATCAACAAAAGAAAAACAAGATAGGACACAAATAACCCAAATAAGAAATGAAATGGGGGACATTATGCCAGACGCAAAAGAAAGAAAAAGGATCATAACAGAGTACTATGGCAAACTATACTCTGACAGATTTGACCTACCTAAACTAACACAAACAGAGGTCGAAAATCTGAACAGATTCATAACAAGAAAAGAGATTGAAAAGGTAATTAAAAAAAAAAAAAAAAAAAACTCCCAACAAAAAAAAGCCCTGGCCCAGATGGCTTCACTGGAGAATTCTACCAAACATTTAGAGAGGAGCTTGCACTAGTACTAATCAAACTATTTCAGAGCATAGAAAAGGAAGGGATGCTTCCAAATTCATTCTATGAAGCCAACATAACCCTGATACCAAAACCAGGCAAAGACACCAGAAAAAAAGAAAATTACAGACCAATACCTCTCATGAATATAGGTGCAAAAATTCTCAAAAAAATTCTAGCCAATAGAATTCAGCATCACATTGAAAAAAATAATATACCACAACCAAGTAGGGATTCCTACAAGGTATGCAAGAATGATTCAACATTAGAAAATCAATAAACATAATCCACCACATAAATAAAAGAATCACATGATCATCTCATGGATGCACAAAAGGCATTTGCTAAAGCCCAACACCCATTCCTGATAAAAACTCTGAATAAATAGGTATAGAAGGGAAATTCCTCAACACAATAAAGGACACCTGTACAAAACCAACAGCCAACATCATTCTTAACAGAGAGAGGCTGAAAACATTCCCCCTGAGAACAGGAACAAGACATGGATGCCCTTTATCACAACTCCTATTCAACATTGTGCTGGAAGTCCTAGCTACAGCAATAAGGCAAGAAAAAGAAATAAAAGGTATCCAAATTGGTAAGGAAGAAGTAGAACTATCCCCATTTGCAGATGATATGATGCTATACACAGAGAACCCAAAGGACTCCACAAGAAAACTACCGGTACTAATAGCAAGATTCAGCAGAGCAGCAGAATACAAGATAAACATACAAAACTCAGTTGGATTCCTATACACCAATAATGAGAACTATGAAAAAGAAATTAGGAAAGCAAACCATTTATAACAGCCCCTAAAAAAAAAAAAAAAAAAAAAAATCTTAGGAATAAATCTAACCAAGGACGTAAAAGACCTTACAAAGAAAATTACAAAAAACTACTCAAAGAAACCAAAAGAGACACACATAAATGGAAAAACATACCATGCTCAACATTGTGAAAATGTTAATTCTACCCAAAGCAATCTACAAATACAACACAATCTTGATCCAAATACCAACAGCATTCTTGAATGAGATGGAAAAACTTATCAACTATATGGAAAGGAAAGAGGACCTGGATAAGTAAAGCACCATTGAAGAAAAAGAATAAGAGGGCTTGCACTACCTGACCTCGGAACCTACTATACAGCTACCATAGTCAAAAAAGCCTAATAATAGTACAAAAGACACACTGACCAATGGAACAGAATTGAGAATGCAGACGTAAATCCATCCACCTACAGTCACCTGATCTTCAACAAAAGGCCAAAGTCCATTAAAAGGGGAAAAGACAGTTTTTCAAACAAATTGTCATGAATTGAATTGTGTCCCCCCAAAATATCTGTCAACTTGGCTAGATCATGATTCCCAGTATTGTATGATAGGCTACCATTTTGTCATCTGATGTGATTTCCCTGTGTGTTGTAAGTCCTATCACTATGATGTCAAGCGATGGATTAGTGGCAGTTATATTGACGAGATCTACAAGATTAGATAGTTTCTTAAGCCAATCTCTTTTGAGATACAAGAGAGAGAAGCGAGCAAAGAGACATGAGGACCTCATACCACCAAGAAAGCAGTGCCGGGAGCACAGCGTGTCCTTTGGACCTGAGATTCTTGTGAGGAGAAGCTCCTAGGCCAAGAGGAGATTGATGACATGGACCTTCCTCCAGAGCCGAAAGAGAAAGTCTTTCCCGGGAGCTGATACCCTGAATTTGGACTTGTAGCCTACTAGACTGTGAGAGAATAAATTTCTCTTTGTTAAAGCCATCCACTTATGGTATTTCTGTTATAGCAGGAGTAGATGACTAAGACAACAATCATACAATACTGGGAATCATGACCTAGCCAAGCTGACATATTTTGGTGAAACACAATTCAATCCATAACAACTGGGATCTTCTAAAAATTTTAACCACTTAGGCTCATCAAAATACTTCATCAAAAGAGTAAAAAGAGAACCTGTAGACTGGGAAAAAAATTTGGGTTATGACAAATCCAACAAATATCTAATCTCTAAAATCAATAGGAAAATTCAACACCTCCACCTCAAAAAGACAAATAATCCAGTTAAAAAATGGACGAAGGATATGAACAGACACTTCACCAAAGAAAACATTCAAGCAGCTAACAGACACATGAAGAAATGCTCAAGATCACTAGCCATTAGTGATCAAAACTACAATGTGATACCATCTCACCTTGACATTACTAACACAAATTAAAAAAAAAAAAAAAAGAAAATAACAAATGCTGGAGAGCCTGTAGGAAGTTTGTAACTCTTATGCACTGCTGGTGGGAATGTAAAATGGTACAACCACTTTGGAAAATGATATGGTGCTTCCTTAAAAAGCTAGAAACAGAAATACCATACGATCCAGCAATCCCATGCCTAGGAATATATCCTAGAGAAATAAGAGCCGTCACATGAATAAACATATGCACACCCATGATCATTGCAGCATTATTCACAATAGCAAAAAGATGGAAACAACCTAAGTGCCCATCAATAGATGAATGGATAAACAAACCATGGTACATGCACACAGTGGAATACTGCAAAACAATAAAGAACAATGATGAATCTGTGAAACATCTCATAACATGGATGAATCTGGAGGGCATTATGTTGACTGAGATAAGTCAATCACAAAAGAACAAATAGTGTATGAGACCACTATTATAAAAACTCATGAAGAGGTTTCCACACAGAAAGAAACAATCTTTGATGGTTACGAGGGAGGGATGGGAAGGGAAAAAATTAACTAGACAATAGATAACTGGTAACTTTGGTGAAGGGTACAACGGTACACAATACTAGAGAAGTCGCACAACTTGACCAAGGCAAGGTCATGGAAACTTCATAGACACATCCAAACTCCCTGAGGGACTGAATTACTGGGCTGAGGGCTGTGGGGACCACAGCCTTGGGGAACATCTACCTCCAGTGGCATAATATAGCTTATAAAGAAAATGTTCTACATTCTACTTTGGTCAGTAGCGTCTGGGGTCTCAAAAGCTTGACAGCGGCCATCTAAGTTTTCCACTGGTCTCACCCTAACTGGAGCAAGGGAGAATGAAGAAAACTAAACACACAAAGGAAAGATTGCTCTAAAGGACTAAGGGACCACAACTACCACAGCCTCCACCAGACTGAGTCCAGCACAACTAGATGGTGTTCAGCCACCTTCACTGACTGCTCTGGCTGGGTTCACAGTAGAGGGTTCTGGACAGAGCTTGAGAAAAATGTAGAACAAAATTCTAACTCACAAAAAAAGACCAGACTTACTGGTCTGACAAAGACTGGAGACACCCTGAGAGTATGGTTTCCGGACACCCTTTTAACTCAGTACTGAAGTTACTCCTGAGGTTCACCCTTCAGCCACTGATTAGACAGGCACATAAAACAAAACCAGACTAAATGAGCACACCAGCCCAGGGACAAGGATGAGAAGGAAGGAGGGGACAGGAAAACTGGTAATGGGGAACCCAAAATAGAGAAGTGGAGAGGGTTGACATGTCGTGGGGTTGGCAACCAATGTCACAAAACAACATGTGTATTAATTTTAATGACAAACTAATTTGCTCTGTAAACCTTCATCTTAAGTACAAATAAGTAAACAAAAAAAAGTTAAACACAGAATCACCTTATGACCCACCAATTCCACTCCTAGGTGTATACCCAAAAGAACTGAAAGGAGCGCAATACTCACTCCAGCGCTATTCACAATATCCAAAAGGTGGGCATAACCTAAATGCCCATCAAAAGATAAATGAATAAACAAAATGTATATACATACAATGGAATATTAGTCATAAAGAGAAATGATACATGCTACAACAAAGATGAACCTTGAAAACAATACGGTGAGTAAAATATATCAATCACAAAATGACAATGTATGATCCCACTCATATGAAATATCTATAACAGGCAAATTTATAGAGACCATTAATGGTTGTTAGGGGGGAGAGGGGAGGGGTACTCACTGCTTAATGGGCACTGAGTTTTTGTTAAGGTTGATGGAAAAATTTGGAAATGAAGATTGCTGATGGTTGTACAGCATGATGAATGTAATTAAAGTTGCTGAATTGTACACATAAAAATGTTGAAATGGCAATTTTTTTGTTATATGTTAGTACTACAATAAAAAAAACACATTCCCGTAATATTAGAACATAAGTTCACATTAACATTTGATTCCATTGGATCCAAGCTATCAAACGTTAAAATTCCAAAATAAAATATTAGTTTGACGTCTATAAATGCTTACATGTAGTGCTTTAGCAATCAGTTCTCCACCATCGGGCCCAATATCATTAAACATAAGGTTTAAGTAAATGAGATTAAGTTGTTTCTAGAATAAGGAGAGAAGTTATTACACATGTGTTATTGGAAATCGATCAATAATATATATTTCAGAGCTACTATAAGTAAAAACTTTTACCTCCAAAGAAAATGTTCTTTAAAACCCAGAAAAACTTAAAGTGCAGCAAAAACAACTGTTGTTGTTAGGTGCCAGCAGGTTAGCTCCAACTCATAGTGACCCTATGTACCACAGAATAAAACACTGCCAGGTCCTTCGTCATCCTCACAACTGTTGCTATGTTTGAGCCCATTGTTGCAGCCACTGTGTCAATCCATCTCATTGAGGGTTTTCCTGTCTTTTGATGACCCTCTACTTTACCAAGCATGATGTCCTTCTCCAGGGACTGGTTCCTCTTGATAACATGTCCAGAGTACGTGAGATGAAGTCCCGCCATCCTCACTTCTAAGGAGCATTCTAGCTGTACTTCTTCTAAAACAGGTTAATTCATTCTTCTAGCAGTCCATGGCATATTCAATATTCTTCACCAATACCACAATTCAAAGGCATCAATTCTTTTTCGGTCTTCCTTATTCATTGCTCAGCTTTCGCATGCATATGAGGCAACTGAAAATACCATGGCTTGGGTCAGGCGCACCTTAGTCCTCAAAGTGACATCTCTGCTTTGTGTGTGTGTGTGTGTGTGTGTGTGTGTGTGTGTGTGTGTGTAAGTTATTGGCATGGCTTAGGGACTTGGCATAACCCAGAAGCCTTTTTCTTGACTGCCTTCTTGTGAGCTGTCTTGACTTCACATCTTAAGCAACAATTGATGTCCTTGCTTTTTAACATTTTAAAGAGGTCTTTTACAGCAGGTTCGCCCAATGCAATATGTCATTTGATTCTTGGCTGCTGCTTCCATGGGCGCTGTGAAGCCAAGTAAAATGAAATCCTTGACAACTTTAATATTTTCTTCATTTATTGTGATGTTGCTTATTGGTCCAGTTGTGAGAATTTTTGTTTCATTTATGAAGAAGTGTAATCCATACTGAAGGCTACATAGTCTTGGATCTTCATCAGTAAGTGCTTTAAGTCCTCTTTGCTTTCAGCAAGCAAGGTTGTGTCATCTGCATATTGCAGGCTGTTAATGTCTTCCTGCAATCCTGATGCTGCATTCTTCACATAGTCCTGCTTATTTGGATTATTTGCTCAGCATACAGATTGAATTAAGTATGGTGAAAGGATGCAAACCTGATGCACACCTTTTCTGATTTTAAACTACACAGTATCTCCTTGTTCTCTCAGTTTACCGTACCGTGGTGGCTTGATGTTGCTGTGATGGTGGAAGCTATGCCATCAGTATTTCAAATCCCAGCGGGGTCACACAATAGTGGACAGGCTTCAGCAGAGCTTCCATATTAAGACTGATTAGGATGAAGGGCCTGGCCATCTACTTTGGAAAAAAATTAGCCAGTGAAAACCTTATGAATAGCAGCAAAAGCTACTATTATTGAGGAGAAAAAAATCACCATTCTCATTTAAACATAAAAATAATTGTAGTATAAGTGAAACAAGAAGTCTCTACATTCAGCTTTGACCAATGGTTAGAAGTATGGCTATGTTTATGTATGTATTTAACCATGGTGTACAACAAGTGTGCCCAGGGTGACTTGGGAACTATAGGTATCAGCTCTGTAAGACAAGACACAAATGCATTCCCAGTGTATTTCCAGTGTTACAGCAGTCAGGATCCTTGATATTTTGCAAAATTAGTGTTTTATGTGTATGCCATTAAAATAAGTGATTTCACTCTGAACAGAACTGAGAACATTTTGTAGAAAAATAATACCTGAAGCAGTTTTGCAGCATAGTAGGCACCAACATCTTTTAAGAGGTTATATCTAACATCCAAACCTAGAGGACATAGATGAATAGAGGCTGACATTCCTTATCATGAACACTTAAAAACCAGGTCAGTGGAAAGCAGGAGGTATTGATTCTTAAAGAGACAAACCATTAACATATGGATTCTTCTTTAAAATTCCAGAAAGAATCCAAAAATCTTCACTTGTTACTCTTTCCACTGGTATTATGCGATTGTTTCCAGCAACATTTAAAGTGATTCCTTTTTCCAATCTGTTTAAAAAAAAAAAAAAAAGATTTTGAACTACAAAGAAAGAAACTCAGTAAAGAAGTAAAAGTATTTTTCTTCATGTGGATATAGTAACATCACGAATAGCATTTACTGGAACCAAGTATGTACCACAATACAGACTTACACCAGATAAAACAATACTGGACATTGTACAGCAAAGTACTACCATATATCCTGTATCATTTAATTTTTCACCAAAAAACAAAGTATCTCCTTTTTATTAAACACTGGCTTCTTCAGTGATTTATTTGCCTAAATTCAGCCAGCTCAGAGGAATTAAGGACAAATTTGGAGCCCAGGCTGGGGGACTCCTGATCTAGTGTTCCTCCCAGTATATTACACAGCTTCTAAGACCTATCAACAGGAAACCCTGGTGGTATGGTGGTTAAGCACTATGGCTGCTAACTGAAAGGTCAGCAGTTTGAACCCACCAGGTGCTCCTTGGAAACCTTATGGGGCAGTTCTACTCTGTCCTATAGGGTCGCTATGAGTCAGAATCAACTCTACAGCAATGGGTTTGGTTTGGTTTTTGGTTAAGACCTACTAACAGTGTTGGTCATTTTTTTTTGTTTGTTGTTTTAATTGTTTTAGATGAAGGTTTATTAGTTTCTCATTAAACAATTGATACACATATTGCTTTGTAACACTGGTTGCCAACCCCACAAAATGTCAACACTCTCCCCTTCTCCACCTTGCATTCTCCATTACTAGCTTTCTTGTCCCCTCCTTCCTTCTCGTCCTTGCCCCTGGGCCGGTGTGCCCATTAAGTCACATTTTGTTTTATGGGCCTGTCTAATCTTTGGCTGAAGGGTGAACCTCAGGAGTGATTTCAGTACTGAGTTAAAAGGGTATCTGGAGATCCGTAGTCTTGGGGTTTCTCCAGTCTCTGTCACACCAAAAGTCTGGTCTTTTTTGGTTAGAATTTTGTTCTACATTTTTCTCAAGCTCTGTCTGGGACCTTCTATCGTGATCCCTGTCAGAGCACTCAGTGGTGGTAGCCAGACACCATCTAGTTGTGCTGGACTCAGTCTGGTGGAGGCTGTGGTAGTTGTGGTCCATTAGTTCTTTGGACTAATCTTTCCCTTGTGTCTTTGGTTTTCTTCATTCTCCTTTGCTCCAGAGTGGGTGGGACCAGTGTAGTATTTTATGTGGCTGCTCGGAAGCTTTTTAGACCCCAGACGCTACTAACCAAAGTAGGATGTAGAACATTTTCTTTATCAACTACCTTATGCCAATTGAGCAAGCTGTCCCCTGAGACCATGGTCCCCCTTGGCCTAGTAATTCAGTCCCTCAGGGAGTTTGGATGTATCTATGAAGCTTCTATGATCTTGTCTTGGTCAAGTTGTGCTGGCTTCCCCAGTGTTGTGTACTATCTTACCCTTCACCAAAGTGAGCACTTACCTTTTGTCTATTTAGTGTTTTTTCCTCACCATCCCTCCCTTGGGTAACCATCAAGGATTGTTTCTTTCTGTGTGGAAACCTTTTCACGAGTTTTGTAATCGTGGTCTCATACAGTATTTGTCCTTTTGTGATTGACTTATTTCACTCGCATAATGCCCTCCAGATTCATCTGTGTTACCAAGCATTTTTAAATGGCTCTAATATCACTCAGGTTTCAGAATTTTCACACAGATAACTATCAGTGAATGCTGCTGATATAATGAAGTACTTGTCTTTCTTACCCCTTTTTACTTTCTTCATCCACTTCCTGAAGTATATGCAACAAAAAAGGATTAATTCTCTGAGACTTTTCCATACACAGATTATAATAATGTTCCCGGAGGCTGGCAACAGGTGCTGAGGCTTTTGAAAAAGAAATACGTTACCATTCATCACATATAAATTATTCCAGAAGGTGTCCCTCTAAAAAAAATGAGAGTTTTTTCAATCAAAGATATGCATGTGTGTGAGTGTGTGTATAGACTGGGGGGTAGGGATAGGAGGTGAGAGAAATGAAGGACAGAGAAGACAGAAAGAAGTGAGGAAAAACCAAAAACCAAACTCGTTGCCATTGTGTCGGTTCCGACTCATAGCGACCCTGTAGGCCAGAGTAGAGCTGCCCTATAGAGTTTCCAAGGAGCACCAGGTAGATTCGAACTGCCGACCTTTTGGTTAGCAGCCACAGCACTTAACCACTACGCCACCAGGGTTTCTGAAGTGAGGAAGAGGGATAAAAAATACTCTTTGGAGAACTAGGGTCATAGAACCTGGACCATTAAATCAGACCTCACCACGTGTCTGAGGGTAGGGAGACAGGCTTGAATAAGCACACTAACTTGCAAGGGACATAAAGGGAAAACTAACCTCCATTATGTACCAGGATTGGCAGCTGAGGGAAATGCCTTGAAAGAAGTTAGATCATTTGTCCAAAATCACACAACTAATAAGGGCAGAGTAGAGAATCACATTCCAAATCCTCTTTTCACTCTGCTACACTGGGTTGCGGTGACTCAAGGTTTATTTTTTTTAAATAATGATTGCAGATAAGCACAACTGTTATCAGAGGATCTAAACTCAAAAGGAATCTGAAAAATCACCAGGTCCCCTATGCTTCTTGGATATAGCTCTGTGCGTTCTTCATACCAAGCTGAGTCTTGGCTCATAGAATCTCTTCACCTACCCTGTTCTTCCGTGTCCTCTTTCTAAAGGTGGTTCTTTCCTGTCAGTCCGTAATAAAGAAGACAGAAACAAAGCAGGAGTTGAGACCCCTTCCTCTGTTCTACCTGCAGCTTTCTGTAATAACAGTTTTATTGTTTTCAATATTTACAAGTGTCTATCGCAAGGCTCAGGTCTGGAGTGGGAGCCATGCTGTTATTTCTTACAAGCACGTGCCACTGTCTTTGTTTTCCCTTTCTGGATGTCCCTTCAGAAATCTGTGCTCAGAAAACTTACTGTTCAACCAGGCTGGTTTCTTTAGGAGCCAGCAGACTGCGGATCTGATGGCCTGCAGATCACTAAGGCTTTCTTCCACAGCACCGCCGGGTGGGTTCAAACCACCAACCTTTAGGTTAGTAGTCGAGCGTAAACCTTTTGTGCCACCTAAGGACCTCTTGGGTCTTGATATGCTGGAAGTGTCCTTTGCTGACTGGATTTCTGCACTATCTATGAACTAAAGAGTTTGCTAAGCAAATTTACAGCACAAGATTTAAGATAAGGAACATTACATTTAGACGCTTTTCTTACAGTTCTTTTAACAACCTTTTAAAAATAAATTCAACACACTCCAGACAATCTGGAAATTTTCATATCAAAAAGAAAATCCATGTTCATCAGCAATCCCACTGCCAAATTACAACCAGTATTGAGGTTTAAGAGTATTTCCTTCCACATCATTTTTCTTTTATATGTATATATAAATATTTTAAAACAAAATGGAATCTTTCAGTATACTTTTATATCCTACTTTTTTCAGTTTATATTGTGAGCAGTTTTCCCATATCCTTAGGTATTCTCTTAACATTTTTTAATGTCAGCGTAATTCCTGTCATGTAGATGTGCATAATCAAACCCTTCAACTATTTTAGCAAATCTTCATGTATTTAAATAACACTTTAGCACAATATTTCCAAACTGTGTTCTGTATGGTACTAATGTTCTACAAGATGATCAAAGATGTTCCACACAGAATGGATTTTACTGTCAAAGTGCTGTTTTAAACAAAGTTAAACAGTCCTATCTACAACGCTTCTCAGGACATTTAAAACGCTCACGTGCACGAAGACTCTTCAGATTCTTGAGCTCGGGCTGGAAGTGAGAATGTCGCATTTCCCAGACACACGTGACCATGGCTCCCTTGGAATCCAAAATTGCTTTAGTGTCACCAAGAAACAAAGCAAGTAGATCTCAAACAGAAGGTGAAGCTGAGCTGCCACTAGATTTCTCTCCCCCCTTTTGCCTACTACCTTCCTGGGTATTAAAAAGAGGGAGACTGCAGGAGTCAGAAGCCACCGACAGGAATGGGTTTGGTTTTGGCGAGAACCTAAAGGTCAGTGTCTACCCTCAGCTGGCCCCACCACACCCAGGACAGGCAGAATGTGTCAGGTTCAAACTCGTTGCAGTTGAGTCGACTCCGACTCAAAGTGACCCTACAGAGCAGAGCAGGACTGCTCACAGGGTTTCCAGAGCTGTAATCTTTACAGAAGCAGACTGCTACCTCTTTCTCCTGCAGAGCAGCTAGTGGGGTCAAACTGCTAGCCGAGTGCTTAGCCACACTGCTACCAGGGCTCCCTTTCGTGTCGGGCTTACAACTAACTCACGTTTTTGTGAAGGCATGAAGGAATCTTAGGTTACAAGCTAAATACAGCCACAGAAGGTTATAAGAAGACTATTCATATTCAATTAACTAGCCATAGATTTAAAGTATAAAAAGTTTCTGCTATTTTTTTTCTGGCTAGTCTTCCTTTTATTTAAAATTCACCTGAGTACTGTATGCAGGATTTTATGGCAGCAGTCATTTATTTCCTATACAATATTCATATTAGGAGAAAAATAATAAAACCAGTCTTCAAACTGTACACTGTAAAGCAAAAACTAGGGAATTACCAGTTACGCAGAAAAATGTCAAGAATCTAACACAAATTTTGTGTTTCACCCCTGCCTAAGCTTTGGATTCTAAATCCCTTCTTTCACCTGGCAGCAAGAGCTCGTATGGGAGGCCGTTACCTATGCTCTACTCTACCAAGGAGCCAAGTATTGGGAAATCCAAGAGGACTCGGACTTGGGTGCCTAACAAGAATATGCTGTTGTGAATTTGAGCGAGTTATTTAAATTCTCCTAGCTTAAATTTCCTCTTCTGCTAAAGGGAAAGCATAACTATGCCCATCTCCTGGGTGTAGCGAAAATTAAAAGAGGCTCCTGCCTCAGCTCTTTATCCGCAAGCACACTTTAAAAGAGTCATGAAATATGGAAATGAAGGAGGGAAGCAGGCTACATTTAACTTGCTAGATATAATTCATGGGCACAGAAATATTTAAAACAGTGGTACAATGTTGGAACTTTCTCAAGACCCTCTTGCACACATGGGGCTTGCCCTCTGGAGCTTCTACATAAAAAGGACTGAGGAAGAGAGCTTCCAGGTTCCGTTTTCCCCAAGACTATAAAAGCCACCACTCGTCTGTTGGTTTGTCATACTGTGGTGGCTTGCATGTTGCAGTAATACTGGAAGCTATGCCACCGGTATTTCAAACACCAGTAGGGTCACCCATGGTTGACAGGTTTCAGTGGAGCCTCCAGACTAAGACAGACTAGGAAGAAGGACTTGGCCATCTACTTCTGAAAAAATTGGCCAGTGAAAGCCTTACAAATAGTAGTGGAATATTGTCTAACGCTGTGCTGGAAGATGAGCCCCTCAGGTTGGAAGGCATTCAAAATATGACCAGGGAAGAGCTGCCGCCTCAAAGTAGAGTCGACCTTAAAGACGTGGATGGAGGCAAGCTTTCTGGACCTTCATTCGTTGATATAGCACAACTCAAAAAGAGAAGAAACAGCTGCAAACAGTCATTAATAATCAGAATGTGGGATGTACAAAGCGTGAATCTAGGAAAATTGGAAGTCATCAAAAATGAAAAGGAACACATTAAGATCAATATCCTAGGCATTAGTGAGCTGAAGCGGACTGGTATTGGCCTTTTTGAAACAGACAATCATACAGCCTACAATGTCAGGAATGATAAATTGAAGACGAATGGCATCGTGTTCATTGTGAAAAGGAACATTTCAAAATGTACTGTGAAGTACAATGATGTCAGTGATCCGATAATATCCATATGCCTACAAGAAAGACCAATTAATATGACTATTATTCAAATTTACCCACCAACCACCAAGGCTAAAAAGATGAAGAAATTGAAGATTTTTACCAACTTTTGCAGTCTGAAATTGTCTAAATATGCAATCAAGATGCATTAATAATTATTGGTGATTGGAATGCAAGAGTTGGAAACAAAGAAGGATTGGTGGCTGGAAAATATGGAGTTGGTAATAGAAACGATGCTGGAGATTGCATGATAGATTTTGCAAGACCAAGGACTTCTTTGCAAATACATTTTTTCTACAACATAAACGGCAGCTGTAAATGTGAACTACCAGGTGGAATAAACAGGAATCAAATCAAGTACATCTATGGAAAGAAACGATGGAGCAGCTCAATATCATCAGTCAGAACAAGGCCAGGGGCCAGTTATGAAACAGATCATCAATTGCTCATATGCAAGTTCATGTTGAAGCTGAAGAGAAAACAAGTTCATGAGAGCCAAAGTACGACCTTGAGTATATCCCACTTGAATTTAGAGACCATCTCAAGGACAGATTTGACACACTGAACACTGATGACCAAAGACGAGTTGTGCAAGGACATCATACATGAAGAAAGCAAAAGGTCATTAAAAAGACAGGAAAGAAGAAAAGACCAAAATGTCAGAAGAGACTCTGAAATTTGCTCTTGAATGTAGAGTAGCTAAAGCAACTGGAAGAAATGATGAACTAAAAGGGCTGAACCGAAGATTTCAAAGGGCAGCTCGAGAAGACAAAGCAAATATTATGATAAAATGTGCAAAGACCTGGAGTTAGAAAACCAAAAGGGAAGAACACGTTCGGCATTTCTCAAGCTCAAAGAGCTGAAGAAAAAATTCAAGCTTTGAGTTGCAGTACTGAATGATTCTATGGGAAAAATACTGAACAATGGAGGAAGTATCAAAAGATGGAAGGACTACACAGAGTCACTGTACCAAAAAGAATTGGTTGGCGTTCAACCATGTCAAGAGGTAGCATGTGATCAAGAACTGATGGTACTGAAGGAAGAAGTCTAAGTTTCAGTGAGGGCACTGGCAAAAAACAAGACTCCAAGAATTGATGAAATGTCAACTGAGATGTTTCAACAAACGGATGCAGGGCTGGAGGTGCTGGAAGACAGCTACCTGGCCAACCGACTGGTAGCAGTCCATATTTATGCCCATTCCAAAGAAAGATGATCAGCAGAATGTGGAAATTATCAAACAATATCACATGCAAGTAAAATTTTGCTGAAGATAATTCTAAAGTGGGTGCTATACATCGATAGGGAACTGCCAGAAATTCAAGCTGGATTCAGAAGAGGATGTGGAAGGAGGGATATCATTGCTGATGTCAGATGGATCTTGGCTGAAACAGAGGATACCAGAAAGATGTTTACCTGTGTTTTATTGACTATGCAAAGCCATTTCACTGTGTGGATCATAACAAATTATGAATAACATTGCAAAGAATGGGAATTGCAAAACCCTTAATTGTGCTCATAAAGAACCTGTACATAAAGAGGCAGTTGTTTCGACAGAACAAAGAGATACTCTGCGGTTTAAAATCAGGAAAGGTGTGTGTCAGGGTTGTATTCTTTCTCCATACTTATTCAATCTGTATGCTGGGCAAATAGTCCAAGAAGCCAGACTATATGAAGAAGAACGCAGCAACAGAATTGGAGGAAGACTCATTAACAACCTGTGATGTGCAGATGATGCAACCTTGCTTGCTGAAAGCAAAGAGGACTTGGTGCACTTACTGATGCCTTCAGTATGGATTTACACTTCAACATAAAACAAGAAACCAGACTGGTCCTTCACAGCTGGACCAATATGCAACAGCAGGATAAATGGAGAAAATACTGAAGTTATCAAGGGTTTCATTTTACTTGGATCCACAATCAACACCCAAGGAAGCAGCAGTCAAGAAGTCAAATGATGTATTACATTGGACAAATTTGCTGCAAAAGACCTCTTTAAAGTGCTAAAAAGAAAGATGTCACTTTGAAGACTAAGGTGCGCCTGACTCAAGCCATGATATTTTCAATTGCCTCATATGCATGCAAAAGCTGGACAATGAATAAGGAAGACAGAAGAATTGATGTATTTGAGTTACAGTGTTGGCGAAGAACATTGAATATATCAGACTTCCAGAAGAAGGAGCAAATCTCTCTTGGAAGAAGTACAGCTAGAGTGCTCCTTAGAAGCAAGGATGGCAGGACTTTGTCTCACATACTTTGCACATGTTATCAGGAGGGACCAGTCCCTGGAGAAGAACATCAAGATACATAGAGCGTCAGCTAAAAAGAAGACCCTCAATAAGATGGATTGACACTGTGGCTGCAACCATGGGCTCAAACATAGTAAGGATTTTCAGGATGGCGCAGGGCCCAGCAGTGTTTAGTTTTGTTGTACAAGGGTCGCTATGAGTCGGAACCTAACAACAACATAAAATCAAAGCGACAGGCGCACATTCCTCCAAGGCAACCTATAGGGCCAAGGGCGCATCCACCTTGGGGTCCTGGGGCTTCCCTCCCGCCCACCTTTGGGGATGTCCCCAAAGTTCCGGCCACAGCCGGGGTTCCCAGGAGCACCCGTCCGCCCTGTCGCCTCGGGCCTGCAGCCTGAAGGGCGGGTGCGATCTCTCAGCTCCGATCCCGCTGCTCCTCGCGCGTTTCGGCCGGTCCAGACGGGTACCGAACGGCCCCTACTTCTTACCGTCCTCACTGACTGGGCCCAGAGAGGGTGCAGGAGTGGAGGCAGGAGTGGGGAACTGGACCCGGGCGGGGGCTGGGACAGGAGCAGGGGCCGAGGCGGGGCCGGGGTAGGAGCTGGGGGCCGAGCCCGGCTTGGCCTCCTTCTGGGGACGCCACATGCTGCTCTATCCGGGTGGCCCTAGCGGCGGCGCCGGCGTTGCCACGGTGACCCCGGGCGCGCCCCGCCCCTGCCTACGGGCGCGCTCCCTGGACCCTGGGCCGCGATGCGGCCGCGCAGACCCTGCGGGAGGGATCCAGGAGGCTTCCGCGGCCCGTGCTGGCCTCTGCCTGGGCCCTGAGGCCTGTCTGGACGGCCAGTGACTGCCGATTGTGTAGAGGCTTCTCAGTCGCCCGGTCTCAGTCCAGGTCACCCTACCCTGGGTTAAAGGCACACTGAGAGGAGGTTCCCCGGCTCCTTTTTAGGAAGAAGAGTTTCCGAGATTTGGAGGACGCGGCTTCTGGGCTAGGGGGCGGGGCTACAAAGACGATTATGACACCGCCCCCTCTCCTACAAAGTGTGCACAGGCCTCTAGTGCCCAAGGGCAGAAACCGTCGTACGTGATAAGGGCGTGAAGTCTTAGACGTATAAAGGGGCACGTAGAGCAGACTTGTGGGGGAGGGGCAAGACATCAGGGAGGGCTTCCTGAAGGAGGTGACAAACAGGCTGGTTTGAGTGAACCCGCCAGGAGGTGGAAAACTACTTGGTGCATGCGAGAGACGCACAGGTACTTGGGTTGCTCAGAGCAGTGCAGATGGATAGTGGGGAGATGGCAGGTCCCGATCCGTGTTAAGCCCTGTGCATCCTCCAGGGAGCAAGGCTGCTATGGGGTAGGGTGCCCTCAGATCTGGAGGGCTCGGATGGAGGATGGACAATGACAGATTTGGTGGAGACTGAGTCTGAAGCAACTGCAATAGACCAGGAGAGACAATAGGGCCTCGGCTAAGGCTGGGTTGGGAAAATGAGGAGGAAGGGACAGAAGGAAGTGATATACAGGGTAACATGGGCAGGATTTGGTAGTTGGATGGGGAGGGAGAAGGAGAGGGCAGGAAAGGCCTGTTTGGAGGCTGGCATTCACCAAGAAGGAGGTCTAAGTGATGTGCAGAGGGCCCTGGAGCCAGCCAGAGACTTCTCGTGGGTGGAAATGGAGAAGATTCTCAAAGTGAAACCAGGCTGCTTATGAACACATTTAAAAGGTGAAAAACAAAACATCACAGCCCTCCCTACCTTATGCTGTCTCACTCTGCAATTCAGGCCAGTGCTCCACTGCCATGAAACTGTGTTCCGGGCAAAGCCAGAGTCTCTGGAGTCTTTGTGTAGCCTGCAGACTTTAAGCATCACTTGAAATGTCATTTCTTCAAGGTGAACGTGATGATGATAGAAAACAAATAGTTGTGTGATCATTTACCCCATCTGCTCCCAACAACTTTGAGGCCCCTCGGAATAATCCTAAAGCAAGTGTGAGTCCAGGTAAAATTCAGCATTTGCCCTTGCCGATCTTTACCTTAAAATAAATAAATAAATGTTTGTGTTGAGCTGATTCTGACTCATAGCGACCCTATACGACGGAGTAGAGCTGCCCCATAGGGTTTCCAAGGAGCAGCTGTTGAATTCAAACTGCTTACTTTTTGGTTAGCAGCCAAACACTTAAACATAGCGCCACTAGGGCTCCCCCCCTACCTTAAAGTATTTTGCATTAAGAAGATAGAGAAAGGTAAGGAGGGATTGAGTGTCGAGCCAAGGTCCAGGGTCCAAAAAATGCACAAATCACACACAAGCATCAGATGGAACAATGCTTTGCTCAAATAGAGAAGAGACAGATGATGTCAGCTTCAATAGTGGGTACCAGCCCGCCATGGCCAGTGGGTTACTACCCACAGCTGACTGGCTCAAGCCTGGTGGTCTCCACACACTTCTCTGTTGTCTCAGTGGAAAGATTCTTCCCACCCTCCTCGCCCCCCCGCCAATGGATATAGTAGTTGGGTTGGCCAGGTGCATATGACATGCACGCATAAGCAGAATGAAGAACTCAGTAGGCCTGGAAGAGGAAGTTTCCCTGTTAAGGAAGAAGAAGAAGAAACTGGGAGAGAGCCGTAGTTTCTAGCTTCTGTTATCAGGGAATGTTCCAGTCCCAAGTGGCCGAAGCAGACCACCCTTCCAACATTGAAGATTAATTAATTGCTCCTCCAGGAGAAGAGGGGGGACACTCTCTAAGGAATCAACAATTGCAGAATCAGACTTTGTGTTTTAGAGAGTGACTAATAAACAATTAGAACAGAATAAACAGAAAAGAGCTGCTTTCACCAGACAAACAGCACCCTACAGCACCGTTCTCCCTGTTTGCCTTAGCAAAAAGTAAAAAACAGAAACAAAACAAGACAGCATTTACACAGAACTACAGCCTGCAGTATCAAAATGCACATCAACTCAGATGGTCAGAAAGACACTGATCACAAGTACAATTCATTTCCATCACTACCCCTGGTGATTTCCCGGTGAAGGTAGGCTGCAGTTTGAGAATGCTCCCTCAAGACTCACTGATGGGATGGGGGTGTTGCCGAGCCAGTTTCAAGGAATCTTGAGTGGGTTCACGGAGTGCTTATACCCCAGGAACCCAGAGTGGAGGTCTAACGTGAATCTGAGTTTTCTAGAAGTCAAAGCAAAAGAGAATATATAAGGGTATGCGGTTCCTTGGTAGTGGAGTGGTCAAGAGCTATGGCTGCTAACCAAAAGGTTGGCAGTTCAAATCTACCAGGCACTCCTTGGAAACTCTATGGGGTAGTTCTACTCTGCCCTGTAGGGTCGCTATGAATCAACTTGACAACAATGGGTTTTTGGTTTTTTGGTGGTGCTCGGCTGCTAACTGAAAGGTTGGTGGTTTGAACCCACCAACCACTTTGTGGCAGAAAGATGTGGCAGTCTGCTTCGGTGAAGATTACAGCCTAGGAAACGCTGTGGGACCAGTTCTACTCTGTCCTATAGAGTCCCTATGAGTCAGAATCAACTCATGGCAAAAGGTTTAGCCCCCATTTTCCAATAAAAGGCAGTGTTTACATTTGTCTGGCACCTTATACTAGGAAGGTTTAGAATGTGTGTCTTTATAAAATTAATAGACAATGTCTTTAATGATAGCTTTGTAGAGGATTCAGAAATATTTTCCAAATGGTTGTTTCTTTTGTTGTGACACTACTTTAAAAGCCATCAGCATGGCATTTAATTATAATTTAAGGAAGTCATTCCTCCAGTAAACACAGATAATGTGGTTTAGATATGTTGTGTTCAGATAACATGGAGGTAGAACTCAAAGGTGCTGGGAGAATTAATATTTAACATATCCGTTAGCTATTTTTTCCAACTATCAGATGGCTCAACTGAGTTGCTAGCAAGTGCTTGAACAGAGTAAATTCCTGGTTGGATTTTCTGACAAGTGTCGGAAGTGCTGACTTTTGGTGGTGGTCACGTATGCATACATGAGGTTATTATTCTGTTATTAAAACATGGTGTTGGTCCTGGATTTAAAAAAAAGTGAGTTGTATGAAAAGTTTACATTCATATTTTCTGTTGAGATGAGAATATAGAAGCGATTAGTAGTGGAATAGCGCCCAAACCTTCTTTCTCACTGTGCAAGATAATAGGACTAAATTCTAAAAAAGAATGGTTTTGTCTATGAATTACTGGATCTGTAGTTTGGTGGTGTGCATGAGAGAGAAAGAGTGGAAACATTTTTGAAAATGGATAAAATGCCATTTTTGAGTCTATTTAAAGGGAACAAATCCTGATAAGCTGTTTCAAATAAATAATTGGGTGGCGATGGAGGCGCAGAACTCAGCACAAGAGCACAAGAGCTAACAATTTCAGATGTTTGTTAACGCTGTTTTCCCCTTCAGGTGACTGATTAGAGGTTTTCAAAAGAATGGGGTTACTGGAGTTCAGCTTGGCAGAAGTCTTCACTGCGCAAAACTTTCAGGCTCATTATCCGATTACAGGTGTTTTTTCTTTTCTTTTTTTTTTTTTGTCTTTTAAAAAATTTTTATTGTGCTTTAAGTGAAAGTTTACAAATCAAGCCAGTCTCTCATACAAAACCTTATGTACACCTTGCTGTATACTCCTACTTGCTCTCCCCTTAATGAGACAGCACACTCCTTCTCCCTACCCTGTATTTCCCTGTCTAATCAGCCAGCCTCTGTCCCCCTCGCCCTTCTCATTTACCCTCCGGATAGGAGCTGCACACATAGTTTCATGTGTCTACTTGATTCAAGAAGCTCACTCCTCACCAGTATCATTTTCTGTCTTACAGTAGATTATGGGGTTTTGTTTCCCCCTTGTAACATTTCTCTTAAGAAGAAAACATATCAAAGATCTCAGTATCCCAGAATCTGCCTTATCAGCTGAGCATTTGAGATTACCCCTACCCCTTGCTGAAAATATAATTTGCTTGCTTATAGATTTCCACTGAAGTCTGTATGAGACTTCATCTCAATACCAGCTGAGCCAAGACTTGAAAAAATTTCCCAGAAGTATTTATCAAAGCAAAGGGCAGTATGACCATTAAATGATTATCCAGTCATAGGTCAACTAAGGCTATTTTTAGCTTGTCCGTGATCCACTGGTATGTTGTTAGAGAAAAAAGATTTTCAGGGTGAAGCTTTAAGCAAAATATTGATACTGTTTTAGCCAAAAACAGTTATTTATGCAATCAAAGAGAGTCACACACCATATTAACATCAGGCCCCTAATTTTATTTTTCCAGTTTGTATATAATCAGACTTGGAAACGAAAGTATCAACATTCAAAGTAAGCCTGAGAGAATTCATCCGTTCCTAAATGATTTCCTCAAGCATCAGAATTATGCCAAGAAGGGCTAATTATTAAACTATAAAAAACCCTGGCTCCTTGAAATGAAGATGCAACAGTTATTCCACTTAGAAACCCCACAGTAACACCAAAAAAAAAAAAAAAAAAAAACACCTGTTGCCGTCAAGTGTATTCTAACTCATAGCGACCCTATAGGACAGAGTAGAACTACTCCATAGGGTTTCCAAGGAGCGCCTGGTGGATTCAAACCGCCAATCTTTCAGGCATCAGCCAAGCTTTTCACCACTGCACCACGGTAACATCAGGTTACAATAATTAATTTTACCAAGTTCTGATAACAATTCCTAGAAAAATGGCCAGTAACGATTCAATCTTTCAATTCTTATTTACTGTGGTTGAATTACTGGCAAAGCTGTTACAAATCCTGTCTTTACAATCTTTTGTTAAGTTTGTTAATGGATGCACAATGTACATAGATAGCTTTGAGAGGGCTGCCAAACTGGTCCCAGACACACATGGAATACGTAATGAAGGAGAGAGAACGTATATACATACACATTCAAATGTACTTAAACCAAAAAAACCAAACCACGGTTTCCTCAGACGTACTAAAACCAAAAACCCGTTGCTGTCGAGTCGATTCCGACTCATAGCGACCCTATAGGACAAGGAGAACTGCCCCATACGGTTTCCAAGGGGCGCCTGGTGGATTGGAACTGCCGACCTTTTGGTATAGCAGCCGTAGTTCTTAACTACCATGCTACCAGAGTAGGTCTTATTATGGAGCAAGATGAATGTCAGGAGAAGTAAGTTCTTTCATGTGTCTGAAAACCCTGGTGGCGTAGCGGTTAAGTGCTACGGCTGCTAATCAAAAAGTTGGCAGTTCAAATCCGCCAGGCGCTTCCTGGAAACTCTATGGGGCAGTTCTACTCTCTGTCCTGTAGAGTCGCTATGAGTCGGAATCGATTCAACAGCACTGGGTTTGGTATTTTTGGTTTAGAAGCCCAGACGCACACGTGTTAATGCTAACGAGAGTTGCAAGTCCACATGAATTTCTTCCAGATGACTCTGTGGAAAGGCTGGCACAAGAAAATCAAACCTGAAATCTCAGACCCAAGGAGAATGATTTTCATAAAAGGCAGGGTTCTTATGAAAAAATACATTAAAAACCTAGGTGAGGTTAGGTCAAATCTTCTGCCTTTGTTTCCGCTTCCTACCATATTTTAAGAGTCTTTTTAGTTTCTTTATCCGTAAAACAACAAATAGTGCCTTCTTCGAAGGATTAACCAAAGGGTCGCCAATTCGAATCCGCCAGGCGCTCCTTGGGAACTCTGTGGGGCAGTTCTACTCTGTCCTACAGGGTCGCTATGAGTCGGAATCGACTGGATGGCACTGGGTTTGGTTTTGGTTCACAGGGTTACTGTGAGGATTAAATAGGCTAATAAAATGCTCAATCTAAGTAAAACCTAGGGCATGTTGTTAGTGCTCCGGATGTTAGCTATTTTTATTATCTCCTCCTCAGTCATATACTGTGAATTGTCTAGGAGCTTTCAGCATTGTCTGAAGTTTGTATTTAGGAAACTGGAGATTTTATCCTATAGGACTGAACAGTATTAGATTAATCTAATGACAAAAATATTGAAAATGGCTAGTTCTATACATAAGTTACTCAGTACTAAAACTTCGTCTTCCTTTAAATAACAGAAAGCAACACTGCTCCAGAAGTCCCTTTAAGGCTAGGCCTGCAGTAGCAAGGGCCTGGACCACATACTGTTTGTTGTGTGTTGCTGGGAACAGTAACATCAAGCGTGCTTAAAGGGAAAATTATGGCTTTAATACCTGTATTAGAAAAGTTTAAAACCAGTCTCAGCTGATTTTAAACTGATCTCAGATATTATCTCAAGAGACCTAGAAAAGAATAACAAAATTAAATAATAAATATAATAGTTGTTGTTATTGTTAGGTGCCATCAAGTTGGTTCCAACTCATAGCAACACTGTATACAATAGAACAAAACACTGCCAGGTCCTGTGCACTCTCTAAATCGTTCTGTGCTTGAGCCCATCCGTACAGCCACTAGTGTAATGGTAGAAATAATAAAAGAGAAAACAAACAATACAATCAACAAAAGCCATCGTTGGGTCTTTGAAAAATTTGATAAAATCACTAAAATCTTATCGAACTGATCAAGGAAAAAAAACACAAATACCAACATCAGGAATGAGAGGGGGAGGTGATAACAGATCCCAGACCTTAAATGAATTAGGAAGGAACATTATTTAACTTTATGCCAATAAATTTGAAAAATTAGAGGAAATACAAAAATTGAAAACAGTAACTCTCCACATGAACAGACACAGAAAGATACGGAAAACGACATAAATGGACACAAAAAGATACAGAAAATATGAATAGTTCTATATCTGTTTGAGAAATTGAAATTGTGATTAAACACTTTTTCACAATGAAAACTCCAGGCCCAGATGGATTCACTGGTGAATTCTACCAAACTTAAAAAATAAAACCAACTATTATAGTGGTTAAGTGCTACGGCTGCTGACCAAAAGGTCGGCAGTTTAAATCCACCAGGTGCTCCTTGGAAACTCTAACGGGCAGTTCTACTCTGTCCTATGGGGTCGCTATGAGTCGGAATCGACTCGATGGCAGTGGGTTATTATTAATCAAGATTATTTGGGTTATTGGTCTTGATTATGATTTTTAACTTTTCATTTGGAAATAATGTGACACTTACTGAAAAGTTTCAAGAATAAGAATGGTACAGAAAATATCCATTTACTGGTTACCCGGATCCTCCTTTTATTAACATATTACCCCACTTGCTTTAGCATTCTCACTTTTTGTCTCCGCATATATAATTTTTTTTAGAAACATTTGACAGTAATTTACATATATTATGACCTGTTACCCCTATATCCTTTAGTCCTTCAGTTTGAACTTCCTAAAACTTCCTAAAAGCTTCCTTGTATGTGTGTGTCTCTGTTTAGTCTGGCTGTCATTCTCTGAGAGTCCTGGATCTGTTATTTGGTGATTTAATCACTTTGATGCAATTAATTTAAATGTCCAGCTGTTATTTTTGAATATTTCTTGTACTTCATTCTCACACTCCTCTCTTTCTAGCATTCCAGTTGCTTGCATATTACACCATCTGATATCTACCCATAGGTCTCTGACATTTTGTCTTTTTTTTTTTTACTGTATGAATTCTATTGACCTGTCTTAAGTTCACTAATTCTGCCTTATGCTGAGTCCAAGCTGACAATAAGACCTCTTAATTAATTTTTCAATTCAGATATTACATTGCTCCATTCTAGAATTTCCATTTGTTTTGCTTTGTTTTAGAGTTTCCATTTCTCTGCTGAAATTCTCCATATTGCCACCCATTTAAATTAATTTTGTTATTTTTATGCTATTGTTAATGGAATTTTGTTATTTTTATGCTACTGTTAATGGAATTGTTTTCTTAATTTCTTTTTTGGTTGTTCATTGCTAGCATATAGAAATGCAACTGATGTTTGTGTATTGATTTGTATCCTGCAAATTTGCTGAATTTATTAGTTCTAAGAGTTTTTCGTGGGTTCTTTATGGATTTCTAGATAGAAGATCATGTCATCTTCGAATAGAGATTGTTTTACTTCTTTCCAATTTGGAGGCCTTTTATTTCTTTTTCTTGTCTAATTACTCTGGCTAGACCTTTCAGTACTATGCTAAATAGAAGTGGTGAAAGCAGGCATCTGTCTTTTTGTTCGTGATCTTAGGCGGAAAGCTTTCAATCTTTCACCATTGAGTATGATGTTAGCAGTGGCTTTTCCATGTATGGACTGTATCATGTTGAGGAATTTCCCTTCTATTCCTAGTTTATTCAAAGTTTTTATCATTATGGTTACTAGAGTGGGGGGGGAGGGGGCTTTCACGAATTAGTAGATAAGAACTATTTTAGGTGAAGGGAAAAACAACACACAGTACAGGAGAGGTCAGCACAGCTGGACTAAACCAAAAGCAAAGAAGTTTCCTGAATAAACTAAATGCTTTGAAGGCCAGCATAGCAGGGACAGGGATTTGGGGACCATGGTTTCAGGGGACATCTAAGTCAATTGGCATAATAAAATCTATTAAGAAAACATTCTGCATCCCACTTTGGAGAATGGCATCTGGGGTCTCAAACGCTAGCAAGAGGCCATCTAAGATGCATCAGTTGGTCTCAGCCCTACCTGGAGCAAAGGAGAATGAAGAACACCAAAGACACAAGGTGATGATGAGCCCAAGAGACAGAAAGGGCCACATAAGCCAGAGACTACATCAGCCTGAGACCAGAAGAACTAGATGGTGCCTGGCTACAACCGATGACTGCCCTGACAAGGAACACAACAGAGAACCCCTGAGGGAGCAGGAGAGCAGTGGGATGCAGACCCCAAATTCTTGTAAAAAGACCAGACTTAATGGTCTGACTGAGACTAGAGGACCCTGGAGGTCATGGTCCCTAAACCTTCTGTTAGCCCAAGACAGGAACCATTCCCAAAGCCAACTCTTCAGACAGGCATTGGACTGGAATATGGGATAGAAAATGATACTGGTGAAGAGTGAGCTTCTTGGATCAAGGAGACACATGAAACTGTGTGGGCGGCTTCTGTCTGGAGAGGAGATGAGAGGGCAGAGGGGGTCAGGGGCCAAAGGGACATGAAAATAGAGAGTGGAGGGAAGGAGTGTGCTGTCTCATTAGAGGGAGAGCAACTAGGAGTATATACCAAAAAAAACCCCAGTGCCATCGAGTTGAATAGTGACCCTATAGAACAGATAGAACTGCCCCACAGAGTTTCCAAGGAGCGCCTGGTGGACTTGAACTACCAAACCTTTGGTTAGCAGTCGTAGCACTTAACCACTAAGCCACCAGGGTTTCCAGGAGCATATAGCAAGGTGTATATAAGGTTTTGTATGAGAGACTGACTTGGTTTGTAAACTTTCACTTAAAGCACAATAAAAATTTTAAAAAAAGTTTTTATCATCAAAGGGTTTTGGATTTTATCAAATGTTTTTTTCTGCAACAATTGAGATGATCATGTGTTTCCCCCTGCTTCATCCTATTAATGTGCTGTATTACATTGATTCATTTTCATATGTTGAGCCACCCTTGCATCCCTGGGATAAATCTCACTCGGTTTTGATCCTTTTAATAAGGTGCTGAATTTGTTCCTCTATTCTTTGTTGAGGATTCTTACACCTATTTTCATAAGGGATATTGATCTGTAGTTTTCTTTTATAGTGTCTTTGTCTGCCTTTGCTACCAGGGTTCCATGTACACTTGGATGTTCCATTTACACTTGAGAAGAATGTGCATTCTGCTGTGCTTGGGTGAAGTGCTCTATATATGTCTGTTTTATATATGCTGGCCTGATAGAATGAGTTAGATAGTGCTCCCTCTTCAATTTATGGTAAGAGTTTAAGAAGGCTGTGTATTAATTCTTTAAATCTTTGGTAGAATTTACCATTAAAGCACCTTTTTCTGGCCTTTTTTGTTGTTGTTGCATGTTTTTGATTATTAATTCAATCTCCTTACTCCTTATAGGCCTGTTCAGTTTTCCTATTTCTCCTTGAGTCTGTTTTGGTAGTTTGTGTAATTATAGAAATTTATGCATTCGTCTAGGTTATCTGATTTGTTAGCATACAGTTATTCGTTGCATTTTCTTATAATCCTTTTTATTTTTGTAAATAGTAGTGTCCCTGTCCCTCGTTCATTTATTTTATTTTATTGTTCTTTAGATGAAAATTTACAGCTTAATTTTTCATCCAAAAATTTATACACAAATTGTTTTGTGACATGGGTTGCAATCCTCACAATGTGACAGCACACTACCCCTTTCCACCCTGGGTTCTCTGTGTCCATTAATCCAGTTCCTGTCCTTTCCTGTCTTCTTGTCTTGCTTTTGGGCAGGAGTTGCCCATTTGGTCTTATATATGTGATTGAACTAAGAGATACTTCCTCACATGTGTTATTCTTTGGTTTATAGGCCTGTCTAATCTTTGCCTGAAAATTGGGCTTTGGGAGTGGTTTCAGTTCTGGGTTAGCACAGTGCCTGGAGGCCATAGTCTCAGGGGTTTTTCCAGTTTCTGGAAGACCAGTAAGTCTGTCTTTTTTTCATGAATTTGAATTTTGTTCTACATTTGTCTCCTGTCCAGTACTCTCTGCTGTGATCCTTGTCAGAGCAGCTGGTGTTGGTACCTGGACACTGTCCAGTTCTTCTGGGCTTAGGCTGGTGGAAGCTCTGGTTCATAAGGTCCTTTAGTTTTCGGGCTAATATTTTCCTTGTGTCTTTGGTTTTCTTCATTCTCATTTGCTGCAGACAGGATGGGACAAATAGATGTATCTTAGATGGCCGCTCACAAGACCCCAGACACTACAGATCACAGTGAAATGTAGTACATTTTCTTTATAAACTATGTTATGTCAGTTGACCTAGATGTCCCCCAGAACTAAGGTCCCAGCACCCAGCCCCAGAAACTCATCCCTCAAGGTGTTTGGATGTGCCTAGGAAATGTTTATGCCTTTGCTTTCTTCAGTTTCTGTTGACTTCCCCTATACTGTGTGTTGTCTTTCCCTTCATCAAAGTCGACACTTGCCTACTATCTAGTTAGTGATTTCCCCTCTCCCTCCCTCCCCACCCTAAAAAAAAAAAAACCATCAAATATTTTTTTCTGTGTATAAACCTTTTCTTGAGTTTTTATAATTGTGATCTCATACAATATTTGTCCTTTTGTGACTGACTTATTTCACTCAGCATAATGCCCTCCAGATATATCCATATTGTGAGTTATTTTGCAGATTTATCATTGTTCTTTATTGTTGTGTAGTGTCTTAGTTATCTGGTGCTGCTATAGCAGAAATACCACAAGTGGATGGCTTTAACAAAGAGAAATTTATTTCCTTGTAGTAAATAGGCTAAAAGTCCAAACTCAGGGCATCAGCTCCAAGGGAAGGCTTTCTCTCTCTGTCAGCCTTCTCATCAATCTTGCCCTGGACTAGGAGCTTCTCTGTGAAGGGACCCCAGGTCTAAAGGAAGCGCTCTGCTCCTGGCACTGCTTTCTTGGTGGTATGATGTCCCCCCTCTCTGCTAGCTTCCCTTTCGTTTTATCTCGTGAGAGGTAACAGGTGATGCAGGCCACATGCCAGGGAAACTCCCTTTACATTGGATCAGTGATATGACCTGGGTAAGGGTGTTACAATTCCACCCTAATCCTCTTTAACATAAAATTACAGCTACAAAATGGAGGACACCACACAATCCCAGGAATCATGGCCTAACCAAGTTGACACATATCTTTGGGGGACACAATTCAATCCATGACATGTAGTATTCCATTGTATGTGTGAACCATAATTTGTCTATCCATTCATCTGTTGATGGGCATTTAGGTTGTTTCCAACTTTTTGCTATTGTGAATAATACTGCAATGAACATGGGTGTGCATATATCTATTCATGTGATGGCTCTTATTTCTCTAGGGTATATTCCTAGGAGTGGGATTGCTGAAAGGTATGATATTTCTATTTCTAGCTTTTTAAGGAAGCTCCATATCGTTTTCCAAAGTTGTTGTACCATTTTACATTCCAACCAGCAGTGCATAAGAGTTCCAATCTCCCTGCAACCTCTCCAACATTTGTTATTTTCTGTTTTTTTGATTAGTGCCAGTATTGTCAGAGTGAATGGTGTCTCATTGTAATTTTGATTTACATTTCTGTACTGGCTATTGATTGTGAGCATTTCCTCACGTGTCTGTTGGTTGCCTGAATGTCTTCTTTGGTGAAGTGTCTGTTTGTATCCTTTGCCCATTTTTTAATCGGATTATTTGTCTTTTTATTATTGAGGTGTTGAAGTATTTTGTAGAATTTAGAGATTAGACCTTTGTTGGATATGTTGTAGCCAAAATTTTTTTCCCAGTCTTTAGGTTCTGTTTTTACTCTTTTGGTGAAGTCTTTTGATAAGAGTGTTTAATTTTTGGAAGCTTCCAGTTATCAAATTTCTCTTCTGGTGTTTGTACATTGTTAGTTATTGTTTATATCCTATTTATGCCGTGTCTTAGGGCCCTTAGCATTGTTCCTATGTTTTCTTCCATGATTTTTATCGTTTTAGAGTTTATATTTCGGTCTTTGATCCATTTTGAGTTAGTTTTTGTGTATGGTGTGAGGTATGGATCTTGTTCCATTTTTTTACAGGAGGACATCCAGTTATGCCAGCACCATTTGTTAAAGACTGTCTTTTCCCCATTTAATGGACTTTGGCCCTTTGTCAAATATCAGCTGCTCATAGATAGATTGATTTACATCTGGGTTCTCTGTTCTGTTCCATTGGTCTTTGTGTCTGTTGTTGTACCAGTACCAGGCTGTTTTGACTACCGTGGCTGTATAATAGTTCTAAGATCAGGTAATATGAGGCCTCCCACTTTGTTCTTCTTCGTCAGTAATGCTTTGCTTATCCAGGGTCTCTTCCTTTGCATATAAAGTTGGTGATTTGTTTCTCCATCTTGTTAAAGAATGCTGTTAAAATTTGGATCAAGATGGCACTGTATCTGTAGATTGCTTTGAGTAGTATTGACATTTTCACAATGTTGAGTCTTCCAATCCATGAGCATGGTATGTTTTTCCACTTGTGTAGGTCTGTTCTGGTTTCTTGCAGTAGTGTTTTGTAGTTTTCTCTGTATAAGTTTTTTATGTCCCTGGTTAGATTTATTCCTAAGTACTTTATCTTCTTGGGTACTATTGTAAATGGTATTGATTTGGTGATTTCCTTTTTTTTTAATTATTTTTATTGTGCTTTAAGTGAAAGTTTACAAATCAAGTCAGTCTATCACATGTAAGCTTATATACACCTTACTACATACTCCCATTTACTCTCCCCCTAATGAGTCAGCCCACTCCCTTCTTCCAGTCTCTCCTTTCGTGACCCTTTTGCCAGTTTCTAACCCTCTCTACCCTTCCATCTCCCCTCCAGACAGGAGATGCCAACACAGTCTCAAGTGTCCACCTGATACAAGTAGCTCACTCTTCATCGGTATCTCTCTCCAGCCCATTGTCCAGTCCCTTCCATGTCTGATGAGTAGTCTTCGGGAATGGTTCCTGTCCTGGGCCAACAGAAGGTTTGGGGACCATGACTGCTGGGATTCTTCTAGTCTCAGTCAGACCGTTAAGTCTGGTCTTTTTATGAGAATTTGGTATCTGCATCCCACTGTTCTCCTGCTGCCTCAGGAGTTCTCTGTTGTGTTCCCTGTCAGGGCAGTCATCAGTTGTGGCCTGGCACCATCTAGTTCTTCTGGTCTCAGGATGATGTAAGTCTCTAGTTCATGTGGCTCTTTCTGTCTCTTGGGCTCATAGTTATCGTGTGACCTTGGTGTTCTTCATTCTCCTTTGATCCAGATGGGTTGAGACCAATTGATGCATCTTAGATGGCCACTTGTTAGCATTTAAGACCCCAGACACCACACTTCTAAGTGGGATGCAGAATGTTTTCTTAATAGATTTTATTATGACAATTGACTTAGAAGACCCCTTAAGCCATAGTCCCCAAACCCCCACCCTTGCTCCACGGACCTTCGAAGCATTCAGTTTATCCCAGAAACTTCTTTGCTTTTGGTCCAGTCCAGTTGAGCTGACCTTCCCTGTATTGAGTATTGTCCTTCCCTTAACCTAAAGTAGTTCTTATCTACTAACTAATCAGTAAAAAACCCTCTCCCATCCTCGCTCCCTCCCCTCCTCGTAACCAGAAAAGAATGTGTCCTTCTCAGTTTATACTATTTCTCAAGAACTTATAATAGTGGTCTTATACAGTATTTGTCCTTTTGCATCTGACTAATTTCACTCAGCATAATGCCTTCCAGGTTCCTCCATGTTATGAAATGTTTCACAGATTCGTCACTGTTCTTTATCGATGCGTAGTATTCCATCATGTGAATGTACCATAATTTATTTAACCATTCATCTATTGATGGACACCTTGGTTGCTTCCAGCTTTTTGCTATTGTAAACAGAGCTGCAATAAACATGGGTATGCATATATCTGTTCGTGTAAAGGCTCTTATTTCTCTAGGGTATATTCCGAGGAGTGGGATTTCTGGGTTGTATGGTAGTTCTATTTCTAACTTTTTAAGAAAATGCCAGATGGATTTCCAAAGTGGTTGTACCATTTTACATTCCCACCAGCAGTGTATAAGAGTTCCAATCTCTCCGCAGCCCCTCCAACATTTATTATTTTGTGTTAGAATGTTCCATGTGCACTAGAAAAAAAAGTGTATTTTGCAGCTGTTGGGTGGAGTGTTCTGTATAGGTCTATGAGGTCAAGTTGGTTGATTGTAGCAATTAGGTCTTCCGTGTCTCTATTGAGCTTCTTACCGGAAGTCCTATCCTTCTCCGAAAGTGGTGTGTTGAAGTCTCCTACTATAATTGTGGAGGTGTCTATCTCACTTTTCAGTTCTGTTAAAGTTTGTTTTATGTATCTTGCAGCCCTGTCATTGGGTGCATAAATATTTAATATGGTTATGTCTTCCTGGTCTATTGTCCCTTTAATCATTATGTAGTGTCCTTCTTTATCCTTTGTGTTGGATTTAACTTTGAAGTCTATTTTGTCAGAAATTAATATTGCTACTCCTGCTCTTTTTTGATTGTTGTTTGCTTGATATATTTTTTCCATCCTTTGAGTTTTAGTTTGTTTGTGTCTCTAAGTCTAAGGTGTGTCTCTTGTACGCAGCATATAGACGGATCGTGTTTCTTTATCCAGTCTGAGAATCTCTGTCTCTTTATTGGTGCATTTAGTCCATTTACATTCAGAGTAATTATAGTAAGGATCTGTTTAGTGCTGTCATTTTGATGCCTTTTTGTGTGTGTTGTTGACAATTTCATTTTTCCACTTACTTTTTTGTGCTGGGATGTTTTTCTTTGTAAAATGTGTGTTCCTCATTTTCATAGTAGTCGAATTTTTGTTTGCTGAGTCGTTATGTTTTTCTTGGGTTTTATTTTGAGTTATGGAATTGTTAGACCTCTTTGTAGTTACCTTAATATTTGCCCCTATTTTTCTAAGTAAAAACTTAACTTGTATTGTCCTGTATCGCCTTGTTTCCCTCTCCATATGGCAGTTCTATGCCTCCTGTATTTAGTCCCTGTTTTTGATTATTGTGATTTTTTACATAATGACTTCAATGATTCCCTGTATTGAGCATTTTTTTCTTTTTAAAATTAATCTTAATTTGTTTTTGTGATTTCCTTATTTGAGTTGATATCAGGATGTTCTGTGACCTTGTATTGTATTGTTATCTGATGTTATTGATTTTCTGACCAAACAATTTCCTTTAGTATTTCTTGTAGCTTTGGTTTGGTTTTTGCAAATTCTCTAAGCTTGTGTTTATCTGTAAATGTTTTAATTTCGCCTTCATATCTGAGAGAGTTTTGCTGGATACATGATCCTTGGCTGGCAGTTTTTCTCCTTCAGTGCTCTATATATGTCATCCCATTGCCTTCTTGACTGCATGGTTTCTGCTGAGTAGTCTGAACTTATTCTTATTGATTCTCCTTTGTAGGAGACCTTTCTTTTATCCCTGGCTGCTTTTAAAATTTTCTCTTTATCTTTGGTTTTGGCAAGTTTGATGATAATATGTCTTGGTGATTTTCTTTTTGGATCAATCTTAAATGGGGTTTGATGAGCATCTTGGATAGCTATCCTTTTGTCTTTCATGATGTCAGGGAAGTTTTCTGCCAACAGATCTTCAACTATTCTCTCTGTATTTTCTGTTATCCCTCCTTGTTCTGGAACACCAATCATATGCAAGTTATTCTTCTTGATAGAGTCCCACATGATTCTTAGGGTTTCTTCATTTTTTTTAATTCTTTTATCTGATTTTTCTTCAGCTATATTGGTGTCAATTGCTTCATCCTCCAACTGCCCCACTCTGCATTCCAATTGCTCTATTCTGCTCCTCTGACTTCCTATTGAGTTGTCTAATTCTGTAATTTTACTGTTAATCTTTTGGATTTCTGAATGCTGTCTCTGTATGGATTCTTGTAGCTTATTAATTTTTCCACTATGTTCTTGAATAATCTTTTTGATTTCTTCAACTGCTTTATCAGTGTGTTCCTTGGCTTTTTCTGTAGATTGCCTTATTTCATTTCTGAGGTCATCCCTGATGTCTTGAAGCATTCTGTAAATTAGTTTTTTATATTCTGCATCTGGCAATTCCAGGATTGTATCTTCATTTGGGAAAGATTTTGATTCTTTAATTTGGGGAGTTGTAGAAGCAATCATGGTCTGCTTCTTTATGTGGTTTGATATCGACCGTTGTCTCCGAGCCATCTATAAGATATTGTAACGGTTTATTTTATATTTGCTCACTGAGACTTATCTTGTTTTGTTTTCTTTCATTGTACGTAGATGGGCTACTAGATAGCGCTGTCTTGATTGTTGTAGGCTTTGAATCACTTATATCGTCTTACCAGCTGGTTTGGGCCATTACCAGAAACACAAGCCTAAGAGTCCACTCACTATTCTTGAGTAGAATCTGATTTTGGGTCACCAAGTGTGTTGGGTAGACTGTCACCTATTCGCTTAGAGGAGTAGTGGTGATAGTTGTGTGTACCAGATTCTAGTAGCAGCAGAGGGTCACATTCCGGGGGGTCAGGATGCTGACAGGCTTCCCTCAAGTGCCAGTGAGGTAGGTGTGTCTCTATTCCTAAAGCACTTTGGTGGGTGGGCTCTGCAGCTGTACCTTAGGCACCCAATGCATGTACCTCTACAGATGGGTAGATGTCACTATCCTCAGACCCCTATGGCAGGAGGTTAGGTGGTTTGGGTGGAGCTTCAGCCCTCAGTTCCCCGTTGTGGGTCAGTGAGGGCTCCGTTTAATAGGTAGAGATATCAGACCTGGGAAACTTGTCTTTCCAGTAATCCGCTAAAACAATTACAGTCAAATCCCTATCAGAATTGCCTTTGCATTAGAATAGCCACCTTGTTCCCTGTAGGGATGAAAGCCCAAGACTGTGGATCTCAAATGCTTGGGTGGAGCTGGTTCTGTATTTTTAGTCCAATTTTGGGAAGTCAGGGAAGGATTCTTGGTCCCTGGGTTTTTTGTAGCTGCTTCTCTCAAGCCAGGAGAATGGATTAGGAAAAGACAAAACAAACAAACAAAGAAAGAAAAAAACCAGCAGAGCACTTCACTCTCTGGCCCAGGAAATTCCAATGTTAATGAAGCCGCCTGGGAAGGGGAGGGGAGGGATCAGAAAAAAAGGAGAGAGTAGCACCCTGGAATAGAGACAAAGTTACTTATCTTGCTTGGGATGACTGTTTTATCTGAGATTCCTGAGGGGCGCGCCGACTGTGTGTGCTGGCTGGGTAGAGATTGCCCCCGAGGGTCAGGCCCATGTCCCGTGCTTGCGCTGTCTCAGAAGCCATGGTTAGTTCCTCTGCTCCCAGTCCAAAGCCCAGCGCCAAGGTTCCCCAGCTGGGACGCCGCACTCCCGGCTCCAAAACCAGTCACTGCCTCCCGGTGACTTCTCCTCCTGTCAGCCATGTTGCTGCGCTGCCTGCATGCACTGACTGGGCTTCCCCCGAGGTCACTTCTGGGGGCTAGGGCTGCGTCCCATGTTTGCGCCATCTCAGGGTGCCATGCTCAGCTCCCCTGCACCCAGTCCAAAGCCCGACACCAAGGTTTTCTGACTGGGACGCTGGCTCCAGGCTCCAAAAACAGTCGCTGCTTCCCCATGGTTGTTCGTTCTCTCGTTAGCCCCGTCAGTGTGCAGCCTGCTTGCACTGGCTCAGTCTCTACGGAGGTTACCCCAGGGGGCTAGGGGTTAGGACTGTGTCCTGTGCCTGCCCCACCTCAGCAAGCCGCAATCAGCTCCACCACTCAGCACCAGAGAACCGCCAGGGCTTCAGGCTGTGGGGTGGGTCACGGGTTCCAGAAGCGGTCGCTGGTTCAGGGCACAGCTTTTCGCTCACCTGTCACTCAGGTCAACTCTTTAGATCTGTATTTGATGGTCAGGATTTGTAGATTGTCATGTATGTGATCGATTCACTTGTTTTTCCGAGTCTTTGTTGCAAGAGGGATCTGAGGTAGCCCCCTCCCTGGTGATTTCCTTTTAAAAGTTCTCTTTGATGATGTAGAGGAATTCAACTGTTTTTGTGTGTTTATCTTGTATCCTGTCACTTTGCTGAAATCTTCTGTTAGTTCCAGTAGCTTTCTTGTAGATTCTTTGGGGTTTTCTGTGTATGAGATTGTTATGCATTGAATTGTGTCCCCCCAAAATGTGCGGCAACTTGGCTAGGCCATGATTCCAAGTGTTGTGTGATCGTTCACCATTTTGTGATGTGATCCGGTTTTCCTATGTGTTGTAAATCCTGTCTCTGTGATGTTAATGAGATGGGACTAGCGGCAGTCATGTTAATGAGGCAAGACTCAATCTACATGATTAGGTTGTGTCTTAAGTCAATCTCTTTTGAGATATAAAAGAGAGAAGTGAGCAGAGAGACATGGGGACCTCATTACCACCAAGCAAGAAGAGCCAGGAGCATGTATCCTTTGGACCCGGGGTCCCTATGCTGACAAGCTCCTAGACCAGGCAAAGATTGATGACAAGGACCTTCCTCCAGAGTTGACAGAGAGAAAGCCTTCCCCTGGAGCTGGCACCATGAATTTGGAGTTCTAGCCCCCTAGACTGTGAGAGAATAAATTTCTTTGTTAAAGCCATCTACTTGTGGTATTTCTGTTATAGCAGTGCTAGATGACTAAGACAAAGATCCATATCCTCTGCGAATAGGAATTATTTTACCTCTTCCTTACCAATTTGGATGTGCTTTATTTCTTTTCCTTGCCTTATGGCTCTAGCTAGGACTTCCAGCACAATGTTCAATAAGAGTGGTAATAAAGGGCATCCTTGACTGCTTCTCTTTCTCAAGGGGAATGCTTTCAGTCTGTCTTCATTTAGAATGATGTCGGCTGTTGGTTTTGTATAAATGCCCTTTTTATGTTGAGGAATTTCTCCTCTGTTTTTTTTCTCTGAGAATTTTTATCAGGAGTGGGTGTTGGACTTTATCAAATGCCTTTTCTGGGTCAATTGATATGATCATATGGCTCTTTTGTTTTATTTATGTGGTGGATTACATTGATT
The DNA here is from genome assembly GCF_030014295.1 of Loxodonta africana. Lineage (NCBI taxonomy): Eukaryota > Metazoa > Chordata > Mammalia > Proboscidea > Elephantidae > Loxodonta > Loxodonta africana. The sequence continues at coordinate 46,713,543 of NC_087364.1, forward strand.
GTTTTTCTACTGTTGAAACATCCCTGCATACCCGATGTGAATCCCACTTGGTTATGATGTATTATTTTTTTTGATATGCTGTTGACTTCCATTGGCTAGAATTTTGTTGAGAATTTTTGTGTCTATGTTCATGAGGGATATTGGTCTGTGGCTTTTTGTGTGTGTGTGTGTGGTGTCTTTGCCTGGCTTTGGTATCAGGATTATGCTGGCTTCATTGAATGAATTTGGGAATATTCCTTCCTTTATTTGCTCTGAAATAGTTTGAGTACTATTGGTGTGAACTCTTCTCTGTAGGTTTGGCAGAATTTTCCAGTAAAGCCATCTAGGCCAGGTCTTTTTTATGTTGTTGTTGAATTTTTTCTTTTTAATTACCTTTTTAATCTCTTCTTTTGTTATGGGTTTTTTTAGTTTTTCTACCTCAGTTTGTGTTAGTTTAGGTAGGTAATGTCTTTCTAGAAATTCGTCCATTTCCTCTAGGTTTTCAAATTTGTTAGAGTAGAATTTTTCCTAATATTCTGTTATGATCCTTTTTATTTCAGTTAGGTCTGTTGTGATATCATCCATCTCATTTCTTATTTGGGCTATTTGCTTCCTCTCCTGTTTTTCTTTTGTCATTTATGCCAATGATTTGTTGGTTTTATTGATCTTTTCAAAGAACCAACTTTTGGTCTTGTTGATTCTTTCATTGTTTTTCTGTAGTCCATTTCATTTATTTCTGCTCTAATCTTTTATAGGGTAGCTATGAGTCAGAATCGACTCAATGGTAATGGGTTTTTTTTTTTTTTTTGGTGCCTCGGGGCTTCTTTTGCTGCTGTCTTTCTATTTGCTTGAGTCGTAGGGTTAGGGTTTTGATTTTGGCCCTTTTTTCTTTTTTGATGCATGCATTTATTGCTATAAATTGACCTCTAAGCATTAGTTTTGCTGTATCCCAAAGGTTTTGGTAAGATGTGTTTTCGTTCTCATTTGATTCTATGAATTCTTTTATTCCATCCTTCATTTCTTCTATACCCCTTTCTCTCTTTCTCATCTCCTTCTGGGATTCCCACAATGCATATGTTGCTCCACTGATGGTGCTACACAGGTCCCTTAGACTGTGTTCACTTTTCTTCATTCTTTTTTTCTATCCATTCCTCAGACTGGATAATTTCAATTTTCCTATCATCAAGTTTGTTAAATCTCTCTTCTGGTTGCTAAAATCTGCTGTCAAATTACTCTAGTAAAATTTTCATTCAGCAACTGTAATTTCTATTTGATTTCTTTTTATAATTTCTATCTTTATATTGATATTCCCATTTTGTTCATACATCATTTTACTGGTTTCTCTTAATTGTCTATGGTTTTCTTTAGCTCTTTGACCATACCCATTGCTGTCAAGTCAATTCTGACTCATAGCAACCCTATAGGACAGAGTAGAACTGCCCATAGTGTTTCCAAGGAAATGCTGGTGGATTTGAACTACTGACTTTTTGATTAGCAGCCAAGCTCTTAACAACTGTGCCACCAGGGCTCTCTGTCTAGTAAGTCCAATGTCTAGTCTTTCTCAGGGATGGTTTCTGTCCATTTATCTTTTACCTTTGAATGGGCCATACTTAGAGTAGTGGTTAAGTGGTTTTTGGCTGCTAACCAAAATGTTGGCAGTCTGAATCCACCAGGCAGTTCTTGGAAACCATATGGGGCAGTTCTACTCTGTCCTATAGGACTGCTATGAGTTGTAATCGACTCGACGGCAATGGGTTTGGGCCATGCTTTTTTGTTTCTTTGTATACGTTATTTTCTGTTGAAAACTGGACATTTGAATATTATAATGTGGTAACTCTAGAAATCAGATTCTCTCCCCTTTCCCAGGGTTTGCTGCTCTTGATTATTTAAGTTTTAGCTTATCTTTTGACTAAGCTTTCCTTGAACATCAGGACCTTAAAAAACAAAGAAAAACCTCTCCACATTAGCTCTGTGCTTGGGCACTCCTTTAACACTTAGCCAGGCTGTTTACAATTTTGCAACCTTCACTTCCTGCTTACACTTAGCATATAGATCAGCCCATAGTGAATGCTGAGGGTCTTTTCAAGTTTTTTCTGAGCATGCATCCTGTCCTGGGCATGCAGGTGTCTTTCTAAATTTCCCAGTACGCACAAGCTCTTTCAAATGCCCCAATTTCCCAGAGAAACTCTCCCTCCTTTCTCCCTGACTTTAGTCAGTCTATTGACTGTCTCAAGCATAATCTCTTGCTGCAGATGCCTATGAGTTTTTTGATCACCTTTCAATGTTTTTGAGAAATTCGCACCACTTTTCCAACCTGAGTCGTTCCTACTTAGGCAAAACAGAAAAATTAGAGTGTCCTTCAGGTAGTTCCCAGGCAGATGAAAACAAACACAATAATTTTTAAATAAAGTCTGCTCTGCTTTCTCCAGAACCATGGGACAGGTTTCTGCACCGGAAATGCAGGCCTCTGTCCTCTAGAGTGCCACTGAGCCAGAGAGAGGGTGGCTCAAGGATAAGTAAAAATACCACGAAGATTTCCTACCATTTTTCAGTTGTGTTTTTATTGATTAAGCATTCACTTGACTACTGTACTGGTAGCTTTTTCAATGTTTCTGATTTTTAACTTAGTGTTTTCTCAATGTTATGTAGGAGCAACAATCTTTCACAACCTTTTCATCCCTACTTGGAAACAGAATCAAGATAGACATTTTTAAAAACTGAAATTAGACAACCTTTTTTTTTTTCTTTTTGTCTGTATAAGAATGAACTTGATAGAGGAGGCTATGCTTCAATTCTTCTCCCAACAAGAAAGACAAAAATCTAAATTTTTTGTTCTGTTATAATTTCAAGTACTAAATTGAATGAACTAAATTTAATCTTTTTTAAGGATACCAAGTCTGGTGGCAGGTAAATTCTGCTTTTTATTCCCCTTTCTTTTCACAATATTTCAGGCTTGAATGTTTGAACTTCCTTCAAAATGATGTCAATGGACATTATAAAATCAGTAGAACATTCATCTAAAATTCTGAGAGATAATCCACAACATATCACTGATAGAATATTTTTCATAGATGCTTCTAACCAGAGCCTGACTACCATTCCACCAGAGATCTTAGAATTAAAAGAATTAGAAGAAGTACATTTGGAAAATAATGACATTGCAGTGATTCCCCAGGATATTCAGCATTTAAAGAACATCAGGATCCTCTACTTGAACAAGAACAAACTGAGGAATCTGTGTCCGGAGCTGGGGAAACTGGCCAGGCTGAAGGGCCTAGATCTAAGCAACAATCCCCTTCTTTTCTCATCCATTCCCGTCATCAGTCACATCCGTACCCTGCGGGAGCTCCGGCTCTACAAGATTTACCTGAGGGAGTTTCCCATTGTGATCTGTAAATCTCTTCACCACCTGGAGCTGCTTGGCCTGTCGGGAAACCTCCTGAAATCTTTGCCCCAGGAAATAGTGAACCAGACCAAACTGAGGGAGATCTACCTGAAGCAAAACAAATTTGAAGTTTTCCCTCAGGAGCTCTGTGTTCTCTACAACCTGGAGATCATTGACCTGGATGAGAACAAACTAAATTCCATTCCAGAAGAGATTGGAAATCTGACAATGCTGCAGAAATTCTATGTAGCTTATAACAAGGTGCCCTTTATACCCGACTCACTGTACCATTGTAGCAAGTTGTCAGTCCTTGATTTTTCCCACAACCTCCTCTACTGCATCCCGCACACCCTCACTGAGCTCACAGAGATGACAGAAATTGGGCTGAGTGGGAACCAGCTGGAGAAGGTGCCCCGCCTCATCTGTAAGTGGACCTCACTGCAGCTGCTCTACCTGCGCAATACGGGTCTGCGGAGTCTGCGGCGCTCCTTCAGGCGCCTGGTCAACTTGCGTTTCCTGGATCTCAGCCAGAACCACCTGGAACACTGTCCGTTGCAGGTCTGTGCACTGAAGAACCTGGAAATCCTGGCGCTGGATGATAATAAAATACGGCAGGTACTGATATCCTGACTGTCACTATGCCCTTGTCAGGAACCTTTCCTGTTCCATGGTGGTGTGGTTCTGTGTCTAAACTTCAACTCCATCACAATTATCTATTCAAACTGACTTTATGGTCGAAAACCTAGGGTTAAAAAATATATCCAGCAAGGTAGTAATTTATGTGTATATATACCCAGAACCCAGTGCTGTCGAGTCTATATATATATATATTTTTTTCTTTCCCTAAATAACAATAGTAATAATGACTATTGTTTATTTAGAATATGTATATGACAGTCACTGGGCTAAGTACCTTGCATGGATTATTTCATGCAATCCTACAATGACTGTTTGATGTATATAATATTATTATCCTAAATGATATGTGAGGAAAATGAGGCAAAGGGCGCTTAACTAATTTATGCAAGGCCACACAATCTGTAAGTGATAGAGCCTGGATTACACCCCAGAGCTACTGAGCTCCAGGGTCGATATTCTTAACAAAGATTCCCCCATCAGGGTTTCCTTAAACAGCAGGCTTTTCTGACACATACTACCTTTGGCCTTAATGTTCCACTCACAGGAAACTGCAAAAACAGATCTGTGCCTAGGGAAACTCTCCTACATGTACCTTGAGTGGTGTGTTCAGAAATGTCCATCAGAGCATTGTTTATAATTGTGAGATATGGAAGACAATCTAAATGTCAGTCAGTAGGAGAATGGGCAAATCAATTGTAGCATTTTTATAAAATGGAATATTTTATAACAAATTAAATGAACTAGAGCTTTCTCTCTCTCTCTCTCTAAAACTCTGTTGCTGTCTATTCCAAATCATAGTGACCCTATAGGACAGAGTAGAACTGCCCTGTAGGGTTTCCATTGAGTGTTTGGTAGATTAGAACTGCCAACCTGTGGTTAGCAGCCGATCTCTTAACCACTGCACCACCAGGGCTCCATGAAAAAAAAACATACACACACACACACACAATGTGGGTAGATTTCAAAATTGTAGTGTTTATTAAAGAACATTCTGATATCACTTATAAAATTTTAAATCACACAATACTACAAATACACACATAGAACACACATTTTATGAATATTTATATATACATGAAATGAAAGCATAGAATTGTAAATTGGAAGAAAACTCACTCAATTCCTGATAGTGGCTGTCTCTGTGAAGAGGGAGGGAGGAAGTCAAGGAAATGGGAAGGGTAACATAGGAGACCTGAACTCTAATTTTAGTATTTTATTTTCTTTATTAACAGACTTAGATGATAGGCATACATGCATTTATGTTTCTTTTTAATACCTGAAAATTAAAAAACAACAGCGTTGTAAAAAGCAAAGTACAACTGTAGAGAGAGAAAAACAGAAATTTAGAAATCAACAACTATAACCAAAGAATAGGTCTGCTTTTCCTGGCCATGAACACCAGTCTCAGGGATTCACTATACATTATAAAAGTCTTGGGCCTTTAAGGTATTTAAATATATATATATATTTTATTTAATTTTCAATTTCTAGAAACTTCTGTCTTTTTTTTTTTTTTTTTAAGTTTTTCTAGTCCTTAAACTGCCTTTCGAGAAAGTAAATATTCTGATGTTAATTTTAAGATTTAGGAAGATAATCTACAGCTTTAACCTCTACTCAGGTAGCAGCCTATCTTGCAGGATTTTGGAGATTTCATAAAGGCCTTCTGCCCCCATCCCTCGGCCCCCCAGTATTCTACCACTAATATAAGACATTTTTTTTTTTTTTTATAGGAGACAAAATCTTTCATTCCACAGTTAAAGGCTTAAAATAGAAAATACGCTTTGGAAGGATAACACACTGATTGAATTCTTATTGAGTTATGAGTGATACTCAATTCTTTTCTGAGAAGAAAAAGAAAACCACACACAGACTGCTTGTTAACAAAGATAACCCTCATCCAATACCAAGTTTTACAAGTCAAATTGTGCTGAACGTGGACATGTTAACTATTATTATAAACCTGTTGAAACCCGTTGCTGTCAAGTCAGTTCTGACTCATAGCCACCCTATCGGACAGAGTAGAACTGCCCCACAGGATTTCCAGGGAGCACCTGGTGGATTCAAGCTGCCAACCTTTTGGTTAGCAGCTGTAGCTCTTAACCACTATGCCACCAGGGTTTCCAAATATTATTATATTGAACATAAAAAATTCTATGCACTATTCCTTTTCATTTTTCAGCCATTCTGACCATATTTTGTGTGTGTGAGTTTGTCCTCCCTTCCCAATTTCTTCTTATATTAACCTCTCCTGTAACCTCCCAGTACATTTCTCTCCTAAATGACACAAGCCCTTTAAACTAAGTCTTTATCTCTCCCACCCCAAATATTTAACTGTGGTTTCTGGCTCTTGAAGCCTGGCCAATTGCACCCGTTATAGTCTTTTAAGCATCATCTCAGTAGCTTCTCCTTGCCTGGGTGGGTGCAAAAATAGCTGACTTTCAATGTGTGCCTAGGTGGATTGCATTTGCATAGTGCATTTCTATTGGAGTCCCTGGGTGGTGCAAAGGATTAACAAACATAGCTGCTAACCAAAAGGTTGGATGTTCGAGTCCACCCACAGGTGGCTCAGAAGACAGGCCTGGCTATCTATTGAATCAGCTTTCGGAAACCCCATAGAACACAGTTCTACTCTGACACATATGAGGTCACCATGAGTTGGAGTCGATTCGATGGCAACTGGCTGGTTATATTTCTATTAACAAAGAAAATCAAGACAGTACGCCCTACCTCAAAATGGATATAGCATCATCAATAATTACTCTCATTTGAACCACTGAAGTTTTTCTTCTGTTCATCGAGGTTTATTTCTACTACATTTTAATACGACTATAGTGGGACTAATTCTTGGATCTTGAATATCCAGAAAAAAATTTTAAAACACTTAAAATCCACTTTGGAAAAAAAAAAGTTAAAGCCATGAGCTAGGTAAACAGCAATGACTGAAATCACTAGGTTATAATGAAGTGGTTAGACTTAAAAATCTTTTCTCATTGTTTTGACTGCACTGATTGCAGGCACCTTGCATTAAAGAGATCTTAGTGCCTGATACAAATTTTGAATAGCCAAGGAGAAAAGTTTAAATATCAGTTTCTCTGGGTATTGACTTGATCTGATTAAATAAACTAGAATATTTTATAGCATCTTTGTGGAAATGGGCCCTCACCCTACATAGTAAAGAGAAAAACATGTCTTCTGAAAGATTCCAAGTTGTGAGACTTTTATAGGTGGGTTATCCTTATACTGAGCTTTCTTTTTTCTTCAACTGTGAGTGATCTTTTCACCAATTATCTGTGTATTCTACCAATCTATAGAGAGGTTGGAAACCCTGGTGGTGTAGTGGTTAAATGCTATGGCTGCTAACCAAGGGGTCAGCAGTTCAAATCCACCAGACGCTCCTTGGAAACTCTATGGTGGAGTTCTACTCTGTCCTATAGGGCCTCTATGAGTTGGAATCTACTCAACGGCAGCGGGTTTGTTTTTGGGTTTATAGAGAGGTTGGAGACGATGGAAAAGCTCAATATCATCAGTTAGAACAAGTCCAGGGGCGACCGTGGAAGAGACCATCAATTGCTCATATGCAAGTTCAAGCTGAAACTGAAGAAAATCAGAGCAAGTCCTCGAGAACCGAAATATGACCTTGAGTATATCCCACCTGAATTTAGAGACCATCTCAAGAATAGATTTGACGCATTGAACACTTGTGACCGAAGACCAGACGAGTTGTGGAATGACATCATCCATGAAGAAAGCAAGAGGTCACTGAAAAGACAGGAAAGAAAGAAAAGACCAAGATGGGTGTCAGAGGAGACTCTGAAACTTGCTCTTGAGCATCGAGCAGCTAAAGCAAAAGGAAGAATTGATGAAGTAAAAGAACTGAACAGAAGATTTCAAAGGGCCTCTCGAGAAGACAAAGTATTACAATCACATGTGCAAAGAGCTGGAGATGGAAAACCAAAAGGGAAGAACATGCTCGGCGTTTCTCAAGCTGAAAGAACTGAAGAAAAAATTCAAGCCTCAAGTTGCAATAGTGAAGGATTCCATGGGGAAACTATTAAATGATGCAGGAAGCATCAAAAGAAGATGGGAGGAATATACAGTCATTATACCAAAAAGAATTAGTTGATATTCAACCATTTCAAGAGGTGGCATGTGATCAGGAACCGATGGTACTGAAGGAAGAAGTCCAAGCTACTCTGAAGGCACTGGCGAAAAACAAGGCTCCAGGAATTGATGGAATATCAATTGAGATGTTTCAACAAACAGACACAGCGCTGGAGATGCTCACTCGCCTATGCCAAGAAATACGGAAGACAGCTTCCTGACCAACTGACTGAAAGAGTTCCATATTTATGGCTATTCCCAAGAAAGGTGATCCAACTGAATGTGGAAATTATAGAACAATATCATTAATATCACATGCAAGCAAAATTTTGCTGAAGATCATTCAAAAACGGCTGCAGCAGGATATTGACAGGGAACTGCCAGAAATTCAGGCTGGTTTCAGAAGAGGACGTGGAACCAGGGATATCATTGCTGATGTCAGATGGCTCCTGGCTGAAAGCAGAGAATATCAGAAGGATGTTTACCTGTGTTTTATTGACTATGCAAAGGCATTCGACTGTGTGGATCATAACAAACTATGGATAACACTGCGAAGAATGGGAATTCCAGAACACTTAATTGTGCTCATGAGGAACCTTTACATAGATCAAGAGGCAGTTGTTCAGACAGAACAAGGGGATACTGATTGGTTTAAAGTCAGGAAAGTTGTGCGTCAGGGTTGTATTCTTTCACCATACCTATTTAATCTGTATGCTGAACAAATAATCCGAGAAGCTGGACTATATGAAGAAGAATGGGGCATCAGGATTGGAGAAAGACTCTTTAACAACCTGCATTATGCAGATGACACAACCTTGCTTGCTGAAAGTGAAGAGGACTTGAAGCACTTACTAATGAAGATCAAAGGCCACAGCCTTCAGTATGGATTACATCTCAAGATAAAGAAAACAAAAATCGTCACAACTGGACCAATGAGCAACATCATGATAAACAGAGAAAAGATTGAAGTTGTCAAGGATTTCATTTTACTGGGATCCACAATCAACAGCCATGGAAGCAGCAGTCAAGAAATCAAAAGATGCATTGCTTTGGGTAAATCTGCTGCAAAGGACCTCTTCAAAGTGTTGAAGAGCAAAGATGTCACCCTGAAGACTAAGGAGCGCCTGACCGAAGCCATGGTATTTTCAATCGCATCATATGCATGTGAAAGCTGGACAATGAATAAGGAAGACCAAGGAAGAGTTGACGTCTTTGAATTGTGTGTTGGTGAAGAATATTGAATATACCATGGACTGCCAAAAGAACGAACAAATCTGTCTTAGAAGAAGTGCAGCCAGAATGCTCCTGAGAGGCAAGGATGGCGAGATTGTGTCTTAACATACTTTGGATGTGTTGTCAGGAGGGATCAGTCCCTGGAGAAGGACATCATGCTTGGCAGAGTACAGGGTCAGCGGAAAAGAGGAAGACCCTCAACGAGGTGAATTGACACAGTGGCTGCAACAATGAGCTCAAGCATAACAACGGTCGTAAGGATGGCGCAGGACCGGGCAGTGTTTCGTTCTGTTGTGCCTAGGGTCGCTGTGAGTCGGAACCGACTCGACAGCACCTAATAACAACACAACAGAGAGGTTGGGGGCTGAGCTGAGCTCTAACCATTCTAGGGAAAAGTAGGATGGCAGGTTAGGGAATGGGTGGGAGGAAAGCCCAAAGACTAAAGTGGTGAACTTTGAAAGATATCCTCAGTTAGGAAGGAAGCCAGATAAACAGCGTGTGGTTTCATATGAATTAAGAGGCCACTGAAGCTGGGCTTTTTCTTTCCACAGGAAAATGAGGTATCTCTGTAATGCGATCAATAGGGTGATCATGTCATATATTTTAAGAAGAATCCAATTTTTCCATGTTGTTCCAGAAGGCCTGAAAAAAGACCAAGAGAGGAAGATTTTGACTTAAAAGAAAAAAATCTGATGATTAGAGGTCTCCAGGGAAGATAATGAGCTTTTCATTCCAGGTGTTAAATATGGGCTAGATATCAATCAGCCTATTGGAGGGTTGGGATAGAGGACATTTTTTAAAGCCTTCCAACCCTGACAGTCTGGGAGTCTGTGAAACGTCTGTCTAGACCCTGCACAAGGCATCCACTAGGTATCAGGCAGAAGGCAGACTATGACAAGGTGTAGTTGCAGTCGTCTTAACTGAATACTCTGATTAGGAATAGTATGAACATACGGTTACTTCCAAATGGGGTTTAAATTTCAAAATTGCTGAGTTTAGCCTTTTAGGATGAGGGGTCATATCACTAAATTTATTGGTTCTAATAATTGAATTTATTATGAATGTTATGATTATAATATTACACTAATAATTCTAGTACTTTCTTTTTCAGTAGTGTCAAGCAGTTGCCACACTAAATGTACAATGAACAGATTAAAAAATGCTCCAGTTTAAAACAGTGCATAAAAGTAAAGAGTAGAGAGCCTCAGAAGAAGGTTGAACTCTTGATTTCAGGTCTACAAGTATAAATACTAGATACGCAAACACGTGCAAACTTTTCATCAGTGTAAGGTGCTACATTGCTCTACTTTTTGTTGAACAATCTGCCCCAAACCAAAAGCCCAGCTGATTTTCTTACTGTTAAAAAGAATTTTGACCTGAAACTTATCTTTTTGGAATACTTCTAGTTACCTCCAGAGATTGGCTCACTTTCAAAACTGAAGATACTTGGATTAACAGGAAACCAGTTCTTTTCCTTTCCAGAGGAAATCTTTTCTTTAGCATCTTTGGAGAGACTATACTTGGGACAAGATCAGGGAGTCAAGTTTACCACTGTGCCGGAATGCATTAGCAAACTGCAGGTAAGCCTCCACAAATGAACAGGCAGAGAAGCACAGGCCACTGACTCCTTACAGTAGCTGATGTCAGAAAACAGGGAGGTGTTCCTGCAGGCTGGATGTGGAATCATGGAAACCCTGGTGGCATAGTGGTTAAGAGCTACAGCCGCTAACCAAAAGGATGGCAGTTTGAACCCACCAGGCGCTCTTTGGAAACTCTATGGGGCAGTTCTACTCTATCCTACAGGGTCACTATAAGCCAGAATCAACTTGATGGCAACAGGGCATGTGTGTGGTGAGATTCCCAAAGAAGCAGTCATTCTCACATTTTGCGGCTTCCACTGTCTTACTGAACAATTCCTGTCTGCATACCCAAAGAACATTTTATTGTGATTGCTATTGGATATGTCATATCATTCTCACTGTGTGGTTTGGCATGTTTTATTTACAGAAATAGCATCATATGTCTTTCCATTTAATTTCCACTTTTCATAAGTAAGCTCCCTGAAAATTGAACTATTTTGAAGTTAAAATATACAGGTGATGTGGCTGGGAGCCTGTAAGGGGCAATGTGACCTCCTTCTCTGCATTGTGGCAGCTCCTGAGTTGTCCAACAAATCATGGTTTATTTAACTAGTGCACCAGCTTCATGCTGAAGTTAAGTCCACAGTACCGTGCTGAATCCTAGCAAAACAACAAGACAACTTCATTCAAAGTAGCTACGTCAGTGTGTCTTTAGACATACATCCTTTAAAGAACTGTTATGTTTTTCATGTTCCTGTTACTGCACTCCTAATAGTGATGAATTATGTGTGGGCCCCTAGGCAACCCCAGTCGTGGATCTGAGCAGTAGCATGTACAGCACACAGGTCCTATGATACAGCAGTCCTATTCCTAGTTCCCCATCTCTTTGCCATGTGTTCATAGAACACCTTTTGTCATCTTGCTCCTTACACATGTCATGCCACACTCTCCAGAATCTTAGGGCATAATGCAAACATATATTTTGCCCAGTGAATTTGTAATAGTAAGATCGAACACATCCAAACCTATCTCCATGGAAGTAGCATTTTGGCTATGTCCACTTAGATGATGTTGAGTCAATATTTGTGGCAATTATAATTCTGTAGCAATGGCTGCAGAAAATTAGTGATTAAAAGGAAGAAAATGATAAATGTAGTTAAACAATCCAAACTATTTTCCATGAATTATAGTGAAACAAATAAGCACTAGATTCCCATAGTCTCTTCTCCCTGCTAAAATGGGAAATGGGTTCAATGGCTTTCTCAAAAATAATTTTATTTCTTGAAGATGGTTCTTTAAATATGTTCTTTTTCCTTTATCCCAATGCATAATTCCCCCAATTTAAAGGGGATGGGAACTCACAGGTGATTTTGGTTATTCTAATTTACTGTTATTATATTAAGGATCATTATGGTACATCTCATGTTGTTTCAGAGGCTTAAAGAGCTGCACATAGAGAACAATCACCTGGAGTACCTGCCCGAATCCTTGGGTTTACTGCCTAACTTGGAAATTCTTGATTGCTGCCACAATTTGCTTAGGCAACTTCCAGATGCCATTTGCAAAGCACAAGGTAAAGAATCTTAATAGTTCCACAGCCTATTAGAGTTTGTTGTTGTTGTTGTTGTGTGTTGTCCGGTTGATTCCCATTCACGTGACAGAGTAGAACTGCCTTAATTTTTACCAAAGCAATGGACAGATCTTTCTCCCACAGAGCTTCTGGGTAGGTTCAAACATTCGAGTTTTTGGTTAGCAGCTGAGTACTTAACCTTTGCGCCACCAGTGCTTCTGAAGCATAATGGCTCCATTGCTTTATTAAAGACCTTTCTCAGTGTCTGGAGGACTGAGTCTTAACTCATTACCTCCTTGCAGCTGCTCCCCAGCAACATGAGGAAGGCCAGGTATCCTACCTACTACAGGTAAGAACCTCACAAAAGCTGTTAGGTTGTACTGAGAATTAAAAGAAAAATAAATAGCAACTGCTAAGAAAATTAACATTCATCCATTACACCACCAAGAATAATTTACAGAGTATCTACTATATGTCTACTATTTACTGCAGATGGATTCTGCAGTAAATTTACATCTTTGTTGCTAAATCACTTGAATGAAAAGTATTGACCCAGAGTGGTGAAATCAACAAGGGGGAATTTTGGAACTACAGAACTGACATGGGAAATCATATATGACTCACATTTAAACACCCAAATATTTTCCACCATGCTAAACCATTCTGCATCTGTCCATCCATCAATCCATCCATCCACTTAGCAAGCTTTTGCTGAACACCTACAGGGGACAGACAGGGGCAGATTAACCAGTAAGCAAGGTATGCACTGGCTTGTGCTTACTTACTAATCTATAATGAACACTTTCACATATGGTGAAACCCATGTGAAATTGTTCACTGCAGATTAGTAAATATGCACAATTAAGTGCATGCCTACTTTGCTTATCGGGTAATCTGACTCCGGGGACAGATAAAAAAATTTTTTTGCCATAGTGCGCTGAATCCCCAGGTTTACAGACAAATTCTCAAACTATGGCTATTCTCCTTTAATAAAAGAAGGATGAAGGAATAGGACAGTGGAAGCTGCCACCTATACATAAGACATTCAAAAATTTGGCTCAGAGGCTGGGCCAAAATGGCAGAATGTCCTCCCTTTTACAACAAAGACCTGAAAAAACAAGTGAATCAGATATATATGACAATCTAGGAACCCTAATCATCAAAGACAAAGCTGAAGAATTAGACTGAGTGACAGGTGGAAGGAGAGACAATTCAAAGACTGTGGAAACGAGAAATTACGGATTGTGGGATCGTCAGCATCCTGCTAGCTGAATCTGCACAGCTCACCCAATTGAGGCAAGCAGTAACATCCCAAGCTGAAACCCACCCCATCTGGCGTAGCTAAGAAACAGTGAATATGCACACACTTCCAGAACCAAACAGGAGTGGCACCCAGACCTGCAAAAGTTAAGTGCAAGCTCCCAACCTACCACGTGTGCATACCATAACCCTTCCCCCATAAGAGCTCCACAGTCAAGGAGCACTCCCTTCTCCTCATCTATCCCCCTACCTGCTCCTATACCAGTCCGGTGACATTCAACACAGCCATGCCCCCTAAGCCGGGAATTCAAGGGTCAGGACTGGAGGGACCTACTCCTTTACCAGCCACTGGCATAGGGGGTGCATGGACTTGCAGTGACCTTCAGCCCCACCCCCCGACTACCCACACCAGTGCCTTGAGGGCCGACACCACACAGCATGCCCTCATTACGACAAAACACGCAGGGCATCAATCCTAAAGCCTATTTTTACCTGCAAAAGCCAAGTAGGAGCTGCAGATTTGTAACATTCAACATCACCCCGCCCCCTAAGAAGGGGCCTCATCCACCCACACCCACAGGGTTCTGAAGGCTGGTGGTACCACCCATCCCATCTAGCTGCCCATGACAGTGGTCTGAGAATTACTGGGGTCCTGTATGGATTGAATTGTGTTCCCTCAAAATGTGTGTCAACTTGGCTAGGCCATGATTCCCAGTACTGTATGGTTATCCACTATTTTGTGATCTGATGTGATTTTCCTATGTGTTGTAAATCCTACCTCTATGATGTTAATGAGGTAGGATGAGAGGCAGTTATGTTGAGGCAGGACTCAATCTACAAGATTAGGTTGTGTCTTAAGTCAATCTCTTTTGAGATAAAAGAGAGAAGTGAGCAGAGAGACAGGGGGACCTCATACCACTAAGAAACAAGATCCAAGAGAATAGCATGTCCTTTGGACCCAGGGTTTCTGCTCTGAGAAGTTCCTTGACTGGGGAAGATTGATGACAAGGATCTTCCTCCAGAGACAACAGAAAGAAAGTCTTCCCCTGGACCTGGCACCCTGAATTCAGACTTCTAGCGTCCTAGACTTTTAGAGAATAAATTTCTCTTTGTTAAAGCCATCCACTTGTGGTATTTCTGTTATAGCAGCACCAGATAACTAAGACAGGCCCTCAATCTCTCTGGCCAAATACCGGGTGCCCAATGACTGGCTGCACTACCTCTCCCCACTATGCACTGTAGCGGGCAGGGGCACGCTATCCATTGGGCACTCAGGGGCAGCCAACAGCCCCCTGCCTTGCCCTCCCACTGCAACTAGAGACCTGTGCCTGCTTTGAACACCCCCATGCAGCCTTGCCTGCCCAGTACTGTAGGTGAGAGTCTCCACATCACATACTTGTTGACCGAAGACCTGGGCACTTGTGACCAACAAGTAAGTAGCAGAGCACACATACAATGCCCACCCAATGATCAGGGAGAACACCCCCTGCACCCATGGCCAGGTGACCAGCAGGACAGATTCATGACCTCACCAAAAACTTTGCATACATATTCAGCACCCCAATGAGAACAGTGAACAGACTCCTGGGCTCACACACCTAGTAGCTGCTCTGACCAATTGGAGACAGGAAGTGAGAGCTTCAGCAACTTCACATAGGGTAGCACACATGCCCAGCCTACTCGGACATATCAAAACAAAAATACAAGACACAGTCAAATGAAATACAGTAAATAAATATAATAATTTATTGATGCTTTGGAGACAACAGTCAATATCAAATCATGTAAAGAAGCAGGACAAGATGGCTCTAGCAAGTGACCAAAATAAGGAGCCAGAAAACCTCCTGGAGGAAGGCAATAGGGACTACCTGATAAAGAATTCAAAAGACTAATATACAGAGTTCTTCAAGAGATCAAGAAGGAGATCAGGCAAAACACAGACCAAACCAAGGAACACACAGGCAAAGCAATAGAAGAATTCAAGAAGACAATACAAGAACAAAATGACAGAATAAACAGGCTGCTAGAAACCATACAAAATAAAATTTCAGAATTAGACAACTCAATAGAAGGTTATAAGAGCAGAACTGAAACAATGGAAGTCTGAATTAGTGAGATTGAAGATAAAACCCTTCACACCAGTATGTTTAAGGAAAAATCAGAAAAAAGAATGAAGAAAAATGAACAAAGCCTAAGGATTATGTGGGATACTATCAAGAGGAAAAACCTACGAGTGATCAGTGTTCCAGAATGGGGGAGGGAGAGGAGAAGATAACAGAAACACAGAATTGTTGAAGATTTGCTGGCAGAAAACTTCTCTAATATGAAAGACGAGAAGATATTTATCCAAGAAGCTCAACAAACCCCATACAGGATAGACCCCCCCACCAAAGAAAGTCACCAAGACATATTATAATCAAACTTGCCAAACACAAAGACAAAAAAAGAATCCTGAGAGCAGCTAGGACAAATGAAAAGTCACCTACAATTGAAAACCAATAAAACTAAACTCTGATTACTCAGCAGAAACCATGCAGAGAAGAGGACAATGGGATGACATATATAAAGCCTTAAAGGAAAAAAATTGCCAGCCAAGAATTATATATCCAGCAAAATTGTCTCTCAAAAATGATGGCAAAATGAGGTCATTTCCGGATAAACAGAAATTAAGGAAATTTGCAAAAACCAGACTAAAATTACGAGAAATATTAAAGAGAGCCAACATCAGGCAACAATCCAAGACTAGGACACAGGACAAATCAACCAGATACCAACCCAGATAGGGAATTCAGAAAAACAAAACAAAGCTAAAAGACTGAAAATAAGGAACCAGAGACATCAATATGTAAATAATGACAACGTCAAAACAAAACAGAAGGAATACACAGTGTAGTCATAGAACTTCCATATGGAGAGGAAGTCAAGGCAATATCAAAAAAGAAAAAAAAAAAAGACTAGTTTAAGCTTAGAAAAATAAAGGTAAATTTCAAGGTAATCATAAAGGAAGCTAACAAATCTGCCATTAAAATAAAAAGAAAAACAAAGACTCAGCAAACACAAAATCAACAATAATGAGATGAAAAGAAAATACATAAACAAAAAGACCTCAGCACAAAAATTTAAGCAGAACAAAGAAACTATCAACCACACACATGCAAAAAACAAACAAAAAAAACAAGACAGCAGTAAGCTCGTAAAAAAAAAAATTTTTTTCATACGTATCAATAATTACACAGAATGTAAATGGCCTAAATGCACCAGTAAAGAGACAGAGAATGGCAAAATGGATTAAAAAACACAATCCATCTATATGTCATCTACAAGAGACGCACCTTAGACACAAAGAGGTAAACAACTAAAACTCAAAGAATGGAAAAAAAATAATCAAGCAAACAGTAACCAAAAACAGCAGGAGTGGCAATATTAATCTCCAGCAAAATAGACTTTAAAGCAAAATTCACCATAAAGGATAAGAAAGGACACTATATAATGATTAAATGGTCAATACACCAGGACACCAGAACCATAATAAATATGTACACACCCAATGATCAGGCTCCAAAATACATAAAACAAACTCTAACAGCATTGAAAACAGAAATAGCAGCTCCAGAAAAGTTGTAGGAGACTTCAAAACATAACTTTCAGTGAAGAATAGAACATCTAAAGAGAAACTCAATAAAGATACAGAATATCTAAATGCCACAATCAACCCACTCAACCCCATAGACATATACAGAATACTCCACCCAACCAGCTAATTATACATTCTTTTCTAATGTACATGGAACATTGTCCAGAATAGACCACATTTTAGGCCACAAAGCAATCCTTAACAAAATCGAAAACATTGAAGTAATACAAAGCATCTTCTCTGATCATAATGCCATAAAAGTAGAAATCTGTACAGAAACAGCAAGGGAAAAAAATTAAGTACATGGACACTGAACAACACCTTGTTTAAAAACTACTAAGTAATAGAAAAAAATCAAGGATGGAATAAAAAAATTCATAGCATCAAATGAAAGTGAAAACACATCTTACCAAAAGTTTTGGGACACAGTCAAACAGTGCTTAGAGGTCAATTTATAGCAATAAACACACATGTCAAAAAAAAAAAAAGAAGGGCCAAAATCAAAACAGTAACCCTACATCTGAAACAAATAGAGAGCAGCAAAAGAAGCCTTCAGGCACCAGAAGAAAGAAAATTATAAAAATTAGAGCAGAAATAAATGAAACAGAGAACAGAAAAACAATTGAAAGAATCAACAAGACCAAAAGTTGGTTCTTTGAAAAAATCAACAAAATTGACAAACTACTGGCCAAATGGACAAAAGAAAAACAGGAAAGGAAGCAAATAACTTGAATAAGAAATGAGACAGGTGATATCACACAGACCCAATGGAAATGAAAAGGATCATAACAGAATACTATGAAAAACTGTACTCCAACAAATTCAGAAACCTAGAAGAAATGGACAAATTTCTAGAAACACATTATCTACCTAAACTAACAGAAACTGAGGTAGAAAAATTAAACAGACCTGAAACAAAAGAAGAAATTGAAGAGGTAATAAAAAAAAAAGTCCCAATGAAAAAAATTCCTGGCCCAGAGGACTTCATTGGAGGATTCTACCAAACCTTCAGAAAAGAGCTAATACCAACAGTATTCAAGCTACTTTAGTGCAAAGAAAAGGAATACTCCTGAACTCATTCTATGAAGCCAGCATCACCCTGACACCATAGCCAGGCAAAAACACCACAAAAAAAGAAAACTACAAACCAATATCCCTCACAAAGACACAAAAATTCTTAACAAAATTCCAGCCAATAGAATTCAGTAATATATCAAAAAAAAAAAAAAAATTATGTCATGACCAAGGGGGATTCATACCAGGTATGCAGAGATGGTTCAATAGTAGAAAATCAAACAATGTCATCCACCACATAAATAAAAAAAAGAACCACATGATCTTATCGATCGACACAGAGAAGGCGTTTGACAAAGTCCAACACCCATTCCTGATAAAAACTCTCAGCAAAAGGAATAGAAGGGAAATTCCTTGATTTAATAAAGAACATTTATACAAAACCAACGGCCAACATCTTTCTAAACAGAGACAGACTGAAAGCAATTCCCTTGAGTACAGAAACCAGACAAGGATGCCTTTTATCACCATTCCTACTCAACATTGTGCTTCTGTGCTAGCTAGAGCAATAAGGCAAGAAAAAGAAATAAAGAACATCCAAATTGGTAAGGAAGAGGTAAAACGATCCCTATTCGCAAATTATATGATCTTATATAAAGAAAACCCCTAAACATCCACAAGAAGCTACCGGAACAAATAGAAGATTTCAGCAAAGCAGCAAGATACAAGATTAACATATACAAATCAGTTGGATTCCTCTACACCAACAAAGAGAACTTTGAAAAGGAAATCAACAACTCAATACCATTTACAATAGCCCCCAAGAAGATAAAGTACTTAGGGATAAATCTAACCAGAGATGTAAAAGACCTATACAAAGAAAACTACAAGACACTACTGCAAGAAATCAAAAGAGAACTACATATGATGAAAAACATACTACGTTCATGGATAGGAAGACTCAACATTGTTTCATTTTTTTACAGATGGACATCCAGTTATGCCAGCACCATTTGTTAAAGAGTCTGTCTTTTCCCCATTTAACTGACTTTGGCCCTTTGTCAAATATCAGCTGCTCATAGATGAATTGATTTATGTCTGGGTTCTCAATTCTGTTCCATTGGTCTATGTGTCTGTTGTACAAATTCCAGGCTGTTTTGACTACCATGGCTGTATAATAGGTTCTAAAATCAGGTAGTGTTCTTCCCACTTTGTTCTTCTTCTTCAGTGATGCTTTACTCATCTGGAGCCTCTTCCCTTTCCTTATGAGGTTGGTGATTTGTTTCTCCATCTAGTTAAAGAATGCTGTTGGAATTTGGACTGGGATTGCATTGTATCTGTAGATTGCTTTGTTTAGAATTGACATTTTTACAACGTTGACTCATAGCAACCCTACAGGACAGAGTAGAACTACCCCATAGGGTTTCCAAGGAGTGGCTGGTGGATTTGAACTGCTAACATTTTGATTAGCAGTCATAGCTCTTAAACCACTGCACCACCGGGGTTCCATTAGCCATTAGAGAAATGCAAATCAAAACTACAATGATATACCAACTCACCCCAACAATACTGGCATGAATAAAACACACACACCCACACAATAACAAATGTTGGAGAGATTGGAGATTTGAACTCTTAAACACTTCTGGTGGGAATGTAAAATGGTACAACCAGTTTGGAAAAGCTAGAAATAAAATACCATATGATCCAGCAATCTCACCCCTAGGAATATACCCTAGAGAAATAAAAGCCGCCACACGAATAGACATATGCACACCCATGTTCACTGTAGCACTATTCACACTTTGAGAGACTGAATAGTTGGGACTAGGGGCTGGGGATCATAGTCTTGGGGGATATCTAGGTCAACTGGCATAATATAGTTTATAAAGAAAATGTTCTACATCCCACTTTAATGAGTAGAGTCTGGGGTCTTAAAAGTTGCAAGTGGCCATCTAAGGTACATCTATTGGTCCCATCCTGTCTGCAGCAAAGGAGAATGAAGAAACCAAAGACACAAGTAAATATTAGCTCAAGGGACTAAAGGACCACTGAACCAAAGACTCCACCAGCCTGAGACCAAAGAACTAGATGGTGTCCAGCTATGTAAAAACAGTGTGGGGACAGTGTCTGACCTCCTCGAACTTCACAAAGGGGAAGGAGAATCAAGATCGACAGCCCAAGGCTGATTCCTATGAGGCAGAGGTCAGATACGCCTCCTCCTTCTGCCATCTGTACCAACTCTGACACTAATCGTCCCTCCCACAGCACACTCTACTTTGCTGGACTTGATAATTCATTGCAATGGCCACACAGAGCTCACCGACTACACTCATGATTATGGGGTTTATCAGGGAAGTAACAGGTTACAGTTCAAGCTCAGGAACACTCAGGATACATTTTTCCCATCAGGACAGCCTCTTTCCAGCTGTGTTTGCAGGCATGCCTCTCCCTGGCCCTAGACCTCTCCCCAGAGGCACTCAGCTTTCTCTCTCTCTCTTTCTCTCTTTGTCTTCTGCTTCTAGGAGCTTCTCAGCGCAGTTATCCCGGGTCCAAAGGACGTGCTCTCCACTCCTGGCTGTTCTTTCTTGGTGCTGGTAGGATCCTCCTCTCTGCTCTGGAAATGGCTCTCTTTTAAGGCAAAATGGATCAAGCCCCTGTAGGGCTACAATTATGCTATTACACACTCCAGCCCAGTCACCTGGGTGGGAGTTACAAGACCATGGCTAGAAAGGCCACACAAAAGTAATCAATCACATCACAGGCTACCACCACTGACCGCTCTGACAGGGATCACAACAGAGAGTCCTGGACAGAGCAGGAGGAAAATGTAGAACAAAACTCAATTTCACAAAAAAAGATCAGACTAGAGGAACCCCTGAGATTATTTCCCCCCATATACTCTGCTAATTCAGAAATGACACAATTTTCAAAGCCCACTTTTCAGACAAAGATTAGACAGCACACTTTATAAAACAAACAGTAACTCAAGTGAGGAACACACTTCTTAGTTCAATCAAAAATATGAGAACAAATGGGCAACTCCTGTCCGAAAGCAAGACGAAAAGGCAGGAAGGGACAGGAACTGGGTGAATGGACACAGGGAACCCAGGGTAGACACGAGGAGCATGCTGTCACATTGTGGGGATTGCAACCAATGTCACAATATAATGTGTATAAATTTTTGAATTAGAAATTAAGTTGAGCTGTAAACTTTCACCTAAAGCACAATAAAATAAAATAAAAAAATTTTGGCTCCGGGCATGGTGTGCAGCACCCAGGGCAACGCTTCTGACCATGCATCTTGTTCTTGCCCTGAGTCCCTGGGAAAATTAAACTCTCTTAAAACTTCTCAGTGGTTACCACGTTTTTGTCTCTAATATTTATTTACACTGGCTCCAAGAATGAGTGGTAACACATGAGTTTAAAGAGAATGCAAATGAGGTGCATCAGACCATTAAATCTGTTGCTTTTGTTACATGGCACAGCAGGCAGCAAACATTTCAAAGTGACTGGACTAAAGAATGTGTGTTTGAATTGTTCTGTTCTTAAAGCTAAATCTACCATTATATATATTTTTTTCAGCTTTGAAAGAATTATTGCTTGAGGACAACTTGCTCACCCATCTTCCAGAAAATTTGGATAGTCTAGTGAATATAAGTGCCCTGACACTGATGGAAAACCCCATGGTAGAGCCCCCAGTGGAAGTGTGCACTGAAGGCATTGAGGCTATATGGAGATACCTTAAGGGAAACAGAAATATGAAAATAATGGCGACAAAGGTAAAATCAGCAAAATTCTAAATAACACATTCACACTTGGTTTGGAAAGGGATTAGTTTTAAACACATTACAGCTTATCCTATAGAGCTTCTCTTTACACATCTACTCCTTGTCCTTCTCAAGAATAAAAAAACCAAACTAGTTGCCATGGAGTTGATTCTGACTCTTGGTGACCCCATGTATGTCAGAGTAGAACTGTGCTCCATAGAGTTTTCAATGATTGATTTTCTGGAAGTACACCACCTTTCCTTCAAGCCGCCTCTGGATGGACTAGAACCTCCAGCCTTTTGGTTAGCAGTAGAGCGTGTTAACTATTTGCACCACCAAGGGATTCCTCTTGAGAGTCAAAACCGAAAACCAAACCCAGGCCATCGAGTCAATGCCGACTTATAGCGACCCTATAGGACAGAGTAGAAGTGCCCCATAGAGTTTCCAAGGAGCACCTGGCAGATTCGAACTGCTGACCCTTTGGTTAGCAGCCGTAGCACTTAACCACTACGCCACCAGGGTTTCCCATAGAAAGTGATAAATGCTATGGAAAAAAGTGCAAACTAAGACGAACTGAAGTTTCCAGAAGTTGTGGTGGGGGTTTTCAATTTAAATGGGATGGTCAGTTTGACCTCATTGAGAAGATGACAACTGAGAAAACCCATGAAGAGTTGGAGGAGGTGAGTCATGTGGATATTGAGAAGACTGTTCCAGACAGGAAGCAGCTAATACAAGGGCCCTGAGCTAGGACTGTGCCTCGTATGTCCGAGCAGTGAAGAGGTCAGCATGGCTAGAGCAGAGTGAGCAAGGGGCAGAGTAATTAAGAAATGAGGCTGAGAGGTTAGGAGGGTAGGGTCTTGTAAGTCATTGTAAGGACTTTGGCTTTGACTCTGAAAGAAATGGGGACCCACTGGGAGATTCTGAGAAAAAAGTTACGTATAATCAAACACAGGTATGTTTTTGAAAGACCATGCTGGTTGTTGTTTTGAGAGTAGGCTGTAGTGGGGCAAGCAAGGAAAGTAATTATAAGACCCAGCAAAGATGATGGCTTGACCACCTCCAGCAGGGGAGTTGTAAGAAGTGATCTTATGCTGTGTATATATTTTAAGTAAAGCCAACAGAGCTGCCGACAGATGGGATGTGGGGTGTAAGCAAAAGAGAGGAATCAAGGATGACTCCAAAGTATTTTACCTGAGCAACTGGAAGAATGAAGTTGCTGATAAGTGAAATGGGGAAGATTGAGGGTAGAGCTTGTCAGGGGTGGATGGGAGATCAGGAGGTATGTCTTGAGTGGGTTAAGTTTGAGATGTCCGCTAGGTATCTCAAGTCGATGTGTCCAGTTGTTGCACACGGGTCCGGAGTTCAGGAGAGGTGGCAGGAATGGAAATAAGAGTTTGGGGTCTTCTCTGTACAGATGGTATTTATACCCATGAGACTTTAAGATCACCAAGGGAAAAGTATAGAGAGGAGGACCAGGGACTGAAAGAGTCCTGGTGCAGGCCAACATCAAAAAGCAGAGGAAAGAAGACCAGCAAAGGAGACTGAGAAGGAATTACCAGTGAAGTAGAAGGAAAATCAAGACAGTGGGGTGTCCTGGAAGGCGAGTGTTGTTTCAAGGAGGAGAGAGAGGGTAATTGTGTGAAATAAGTCAATAAAGTGAGGCCTGAGAACTGACCATTGGATTTGAGCAACATGGAGGTCGTCAATGACCTGGATGAGAAGCTATGTAGTGGGTGGGTTTGATAGACAATTTCCAAAAACCAAACCAGTTGCTGTTGAGTTGATTCCAATGTGTGCAGAGCAGAACTATTCCATAGGGTTTTCTTGGCTGTAATCATTATGGAAGCAGATTGCAAGGCCTTTCTTCTGAGATACCTGTTTCAGTTATTCATCGAGGGCTTAACCATTTGTATCACTCAAAGAATGCAATAGACAATTAGAGGAGGAGAATTAGAGACTACAATCTGGACAATGCCTTTGAGACACTTTGCTGTAAGGGAAAAATAGGTCAGTGACTGGAGAGGGAAGTGTGTGTGTGTCTGGGTCTGTGTACCTAAGACAGGAAAAATAACAGCATGTTTGTATGAGGTGGGAGTGAGTCAGCAGAGCGGCAAGTAGGAATGCTGGTGTAGATGAGAAGGAGCTACTGCGGGGGGCCAGGGATGTTCCTGAGTAGGTGAGAGGCGGTAGGATCTGGGGAGCAATGAGGTCTGGCTTTAGGTAGGAGCACAGACAACCCAGTAAAGAGAAGGAAGGCAGGGAGTAGGTGCTCCCAATTCCCCTACTCTGCTCTGTCATTCTGCGTAGCACTTATCACATCTGACAAATTACACATTCATGTGCTCATTGTTTATTGTCTCATTCCCCACTGAAACGCTCCATGAAGGCAGCATGTTGATTTCTTACTGCTGTTTCCCAAATGTCTACAATGGTGCCTGGCACGTAAATGTTCTGAGTTTTTTTTTTTTTTTAATTTGCCTCAATGACTGGCTGATTGAAAAAGAAAATAAGCTTTGGAGATCTAATCACATCCCATTCTCCACATTCCTAAGACCACCTACCAGATCAATGAGATTGAACTCTCTTCAGTTCATCACGATACCTGCTAATGCTCCGTTTGGTTTTACCTTGTTTTTAGATCCAGGCGTGGTGGCGTGGAATAATGGTAAGGAAAGGACTGGGGAGATTTGAAGAACTACAAAAACCACGAAAGAAAGGAAAGGCTTCTCCAAAAGATAAGAAAGGAAAGAAGGCTGAAAAAGGAAAACCTCCAAAGGGAAATAAGAAATAATTTTATACATTAATGAATTAGGATAAAGGATCCTAATGGATTAAGAAGAAGGCTAAATATCTAGGAATTAGATGACTACCACTCTGAAATTAAATCATGAATTATGGTTATGTGTAAGATAGAAGATTCTTACCTTTACTGAAATATTTATGGATAAGATGATATGACGTCTGAGAATTGTTTCAAAATAATATTGGTGAGGTAAGTGAATGGGGGAACATATGTAATAGATTGACCATGAGTTGATAATTGTATAAGCCAGGTGGTGGGTACAAGAGGGTTCATTATACTATTGTCTACTTTTTAAAAACTTTTTATTTTGAAATAAGTTTAGATCCCCAGGAGTTTCCAAAGAAATGTACCGGGAGGTAACACGCACCCTTCACCCTGCCTCCCCAGTGTTAACCTCTTGCATAACTATTGTACAATAAAACCAGGAAACTAGCACAACTCACTCGGCTTATTCAGATTTCATCTGTTATACATGCATTCGTTTGTGTTGTGTATGTGTGTAGTTCTACACAATTTTATCACATGTAACTTCATGTGACCAGTACCACAATCAAGATAAAGAGCTGTTGGATCACCACAAGGCTCCCTTGTTTTATTCTTTTGTAGTTACACCTGACTCCTAATCCCCTAACTCCTGGTCATCAGTAACCTGTGTTCCATCTCTTATGCTTTTATTATTTCGAGAATGTCATGTAAATGGAATCACACAGTATGTAACCTTTTAGGATTGACATTTTTCTCTCAGCATAATTCCCTTGAGGTCCATCCCGGTGGTTGTATCAACAGTCCATTCCTTTCTATTGCCGAGTAGTATTCCGCTGAGGTAGCCAGGATTCGGAATGGACTTGAGGGCAGTTAATGACAACATGCTACTGCCTCACAGTTTGTGTAACCATTTACCCACTGAAGGACACTGGTTTGTTTTCACTTTGGGGCTATTATGAATAAAGCTGCTGTGGACATTTGTGTACAGACTTCGTATGGACACACATGTTTATGATTCATGATCATACCCAGAGAAATGAAGAACACCAACATTACCCAAAACATCTTTTATGCCACTCAAAACCTCCTCATTCTGATGACTTCTCTCTTGGAATAGTGTTCAGCATCAATTTTACATGTCTTTCAAGCAATGATTGTAATACAAACCAAAACCAAACCCAGTGCCATTGAGTCGATGATTGTAATACAAATTATTATACCTCAAGAAAAAAAACAGAATTTGAGTCCAGTGTATCACAATAGAATAGAAACATGTGGGCAAATATATCTACCACACCCTGACTTTACGCTCTTGTGAAAGAAACTAAAAATGTCAAAAATCACTTAGCGGCAACACAAACGCTTTCATTAATGAATGGAATAGTGTTATGTAGGAAATTCCATGCAAAAGAAATGCCCAGAGGTAATGCTAATAATTGTTTGTTTTAATAACAAAAGGTTTTATTTTAACAAAATGCAGCTTGGAAACTAGTTACTGACGTTCTGACCACATTTTATGAAGATTTATATGTCAGCGACTACTATTAGTGTTTACTGTTTATATCTGAGATAAAAGGCACCATCAATAAACCACTGAAAGTTACACTCTCTGATAAAAATGTAAGTAGACCATGTTATGATACATAGAATAAAAGTGGAGATAACATGTAACTATTACCCAGCTAGTGCCTTTCACATTAGAAAATTCTCTCTCTCACACACGCCCTTTTATTTAGAACATTTAACATGTAGGAAAAAACGAGGCAGAAAATTCCAGGGGAAGAAAAAAATACATACATTACCAGATTCTAAACATTTTTGGCAGGGCTTCTAACCAGCAAGTGAACTGAGTATACACTCAAAACAAGTAAAATTTCATTCAAAAATGTCATCCCAGGGGGTTGGCAACCAATGTCACAAACAATATCTGTATTCACTGTTTAACGAGAAACTTATTTGCTCTGTAAACCTTCACCTAGGGAACAATAAAAAAAAATTTCATCCTTGGCCCATAAGATAGAGAATAAAGACATGCGCACATTAAATCATTGTATACGTGTATTTTTACAGTTCTGGTAACTGAAGTCTCATTAAATGGCCCAAAAGTTGATAGTTGATTACACTGGGATTCATTCATATTCTTTTCCTCCTTCGGATAATGGTTTACAGTTAATATGACTTGGAAAATCCACTTACTGAAATCCACCATGGTCAATGTGAATTCTTCTTTTGTGATCCTGGTTGAAGCGTTCCAGTTCTTCTTCCTGAGAAGCTGTAAGAACCCATCTTTTCATTCCTATCTCAGTGATTTCAGGAAGTTTGGTCATGGCATGTAACAAGTGTCCAAACCACTGTCCACAATTCTGAAAATTTGATGGCCGAAGGCTGATATCCAGCTCCGTTAACTCTTTGAGGAACTGCAAATTCTGGCAGAAGACAGTCCATCCTGTGCCACAGACGCTGTCATTATAGCTCAAGTCGAGTTTCTGCAATTTGGCCAGATGACCTGTCTGTATTATTGATGCTGAAAAACAAAATCACGCTAAATGCTAAAGTACAAGAATATTTTCTACCATGGCTACTTTCTACTTCCCAATAACACAGTGTCTCCAGGATTAGTAATGACAAGTTCAGGAATGATTTGTTTTTAGCTAGCAGCTTTATTCAGGGCATCTGAAATTACTGTAGTAACCAATTTCTTCTCTGTGCATCCCATGTACAACTCAAAGATGGATTTTTTTTTCTTCTTCCAAATTTCAACCCAAAGAATTTCTTTTTTTGTCAATTTATTATTTTCTGCTCCCCTGAAGTCCCAGCCTTCCTGCAGACGTTCTCTAATTAGATGAGAGGAGTGATGGCTCCTTGGCTTTAACACAGGGCCATTTGTAAATAATCCTCTTGCTGCTTAATACTGTTTAATTGTCATTGCTCATTCATTCATACCTCATTCAATAATTCTTTAATTGAGCACTTGCTATGTGCAAAACATACCTGGATCATTTCTAACTCACCTCAGAGACACAGGACAATTTTCCCTTTGAACAGCACATATCACAGTACCAACTACAATGGCACTTAATAAATACCAGTTAATGATAAAGCTAAGAAAAGACAATGACTTCTGAAGAAGAGGTAGGAGAGATATACGAGGCAAATGGCTTTTTCAACCAAAAGCAGGAATAAATTAGAGAAATCAGATGAGTATATAGAATCTCCAAGTTGAAAGGGATCTTGGAAGTGCCTTCATTCAACTCTCAGATCAATGATCAAGAGAATCCCTTTCAGAGCCTCTCTACCAGTGACCATCCTGATTCTGCCTGAGCCATCCTTTCAAAGTTGCCCACAATGCTGTGAAGCAGCTTGCAGCTTTGGGCCGCAATCTACCCTTCTCAGTCAGCTAGAAAACTCTGCTCCTTCCTTCTCATGCCTGCAGTGCTTGACAACAGTCCCAACGCCCTCTAATCTTTCCCCTGTAATGCTAAACATGCCCTAGTCTTTCAAACACCTCTCACTCAGCATGGCTTCCAGACCAAACAGAATGCTCCAACTCCATTGCTCTTATATGCGGACAGCTTAGCAGTCCATACCCCACAACAGCCACACTCTGTCTCTAGGTACCCATGTCAATGTGTATCTCCCTTCCTTTCTGTTTCAAATTATTCATGATATTCTCAAGACTTAGCTAAGAGTTAAAGACAATATGCATGTTTCTTCTTTTTTACATGTTTGTATTATGGAAATTTTCAAACATACACAAAAGTAGAATAGGAGAGTGAATCTCCTTGTACCCATCATTCAGCTTCAGCAGTTACCAGTATTACCCCAATCTTGGCTCATCTGGTCCCCTCCTCTCTACTTTTTTGTTTTTATTTTTACTATTTTAAGGCAAATTCCAGACATCATGTCATTTCACCAATCAATACTTTAGTATGCATCTTTAACAAATACTTTTATTTTTATAACCACCCTGCCATTATTGTACCTAATAATATTAATAGTAATTTTTTAACCAAAACCCATTGCCGTCAAGTTGATTCCAACTCCCAGCAATGCTATAGGACAGAGTAGAACTGCCCCATAAGGTTTCTAAGGCTGTAATCTTTATGGAAGCAGACTGTCACTTCTTGTCCCACGCAACAGCTGGTGGGTTTGAACCACCAATCTTTCAGTTAGCACCCAAGCTCCTTAATCGCTGTACCACCAGGGCTCGTTAATTTTTTTTTTTTTTTTTTTTACAATAAGCATTAATTCTGGAAGAATTTGCAATAACCTGCTAAGGGAGAGAAGGATTTTTATTTTTCATTTTACCTTTCTATATTGATTGAATTTTCCAAATGTGTGAGTACCTATTTAATAAAATATAATAAAGTATCACATTTTACTTTATATTTATTATATTTTTAAAATCTGGGTAGTAGGATTGTGGGTCATGGTAGTACTTTTATTTGTAGTTTAATTTGTTACTAAGGGCCTGACTAAAAATGGAAAGAAGGAAGAACTACCCCTGACAAAATGTAAAGATGTAAATTTGACTTGAGAAAAAATCTGGCCATAAAAAAATTAAGAAAACATATATACGATGGCTGAAATTATGAGTAGTAAAATTTGATGCAGACAAAAAAAAAAAGTTAATTGAAGACGTAAATCTTAATTATAAACTTTAAATAAAATAAATATATTTAATGGTGTCCAATTCAGGAAAAAAAAATAATCAATGAAACCAAAAGCTTACCCTTTGAGAAGACAGATAACATTGATAAGCGTAGTATGATAGGTAGAATTTCAGCTTGGCTCCGAAATTTCCCACCCCAAACCCCAGGACTGTGAATATAGTGGATTTTACTCCCATGATTAGGTTACGTTATATGACATAGTTGATTTTAAGAAAGAGAGATTATTCAAGTGGGGCTAACTTAATCACACGAGTCCATTCAAGGTAGAGAGATTTCTCCAACTGGTGGCAGAAGAGGAAGGAGGTCACAGAAGAGGAAGTGAGAGAGATTTGAAGTGTGAGAAGGCCTGACAATTATAGGCTTGGAGGTGAGGCGGCTACATGTCAAGGAATATGGGTGGCCTCCTGTAGCTGAGAGCAGCCCCTGGCCGAACTAAGAAGAAAATAGGAACCTCATTCCTATAGCTGCAAGGAACTGAATTCTGCCAACGAGAATGAACTTGAAAGTGGATTTATCCCCAGAGCCTCCAGGTGAGAATTCAGCTGGGCCAGCGCCTTGATTTCAGCTTGCGGAACCCTGATTAGAGAACCTAGACAAGCTATGCCAGACTTCTGAACTACGTACTGTAAGTTAAGAAAGGGGTGTGGTTTTAGGCCACAAATTAATTTATTATGCAGCAATGACTAGTTAAAGGGGGGCGGGGAGGAAAAGGGAGAAGACAGAAATTACCAATACCAGGAATGAGAGATGGGATATTGCTACAGATGCTAAAGGGTTAACAATGGAACAACTTTATTTCCATAAATTCAGCAGCCTGGGGAAATGGACCCTTGAAAGATATGACCTACTAAAACTTACTCCAAAAGGAAGAAATAACCTTAACAGCCCTATATCTATTTTAAAAATTGAATTTTTAATTAAAAACTCACAAAGAATACTCCAAGCTCAGATGCTTTCAATGGTGAATTCTATTAAACAGTTAAAGAAATCATACCAATTCTATACAATCTTTACAGAAAATAGAAGAGGGAGGAACACTTCCCAACTCATTTTGTAAGACCAGAGTTACCAAGCAGACAAAGACATTATAAGAAAAGAAAGGTGAAGGCCATTATCCCTCATGAGCATAGGTGCAAATATCCTCAACAAAACTTTAGCAAATAAAATCCAGCAATATATAAAAAAGATAATACATCATGGCCAAGTGGAGTCTATACCAGAGATGTAAGGCTGATTCAACATCTGCAAATCAATTAATATATTCACTATATTAACAAACTAAAGGAAAACACAAGCAGATGATCATCTCAATAGATGCAGAAAAAGCATTTGACAAAATTCATCTTCATTGTAAAAACTCTCAACAAACTACGATTCCGTAACCTAACAAATGGCACCTACGTAAACCCTAGAGCTAATGTACTTAATGGTGAAAGACCAATTGTTTTACCTCTAAGACTGGTAACAGGCAATGATGTCTGCTCTTACCACATTCAGCATTCAACTGGAAATTCTAGCCAGTTAAGTAAGAAAGAAAAAGAAATAAAAGACACACAGGCTGGAAAGGAAGAAATAAAACTGTCTCTAACCACAGATGACACAATAGTCTCTACAAAAAATTCCACAGAATCTACCAAAAAACTCCTAGAATTAATAGATGAGTTTAACAAGATCAGAGTGTAAAAAGTCAATATAAAAAATATCAATTGTATTTCTACATACTAGCAATGAACAGTTGGGAGTCAAAAATTTAAAAACAGTACCTTTTATATTAGCACTATAAAATGGAATATTTAGATGTAAACTTAAAATATGTATAAGACCCATATGTTAAAAACAATAAAATACCAGTGTAAGAAATCAAAGAAGACTTAACAGTTAAATACACTGTGTTTGTGGATTGGAAGACTCGATATTGTTAAGATGTCATTTCTCTCTGAATTGATCTATAGATTCAATGCAATCTTAATCAAAATTCTAGTAGTGTTTTTTTTCTAGATCTTGGTAAGCTGATTTTAAAATTTATACGTAAAGGACAAGGAACTAGAATAACCATACAATTCTGAAAAAGAACAAAATCGGAAGACTCATACTACCTGATTTCAACATTCGCTATAAAGCTTCAGTAAAACAAGATTGTGTGGTAAAAGAGTAGACACATAGATCAATGCAGAATGAGAGTCCAGAAATAGGCCATCACAAATATAGCCAACTGATTTTTAATTAAAGTGCAAAAGCAATTCAGTGGAGAAGAGATAGTCTTACCAGGTAATTGTGCTTGAACAATTGGACCTGAAAAATAAAATAAACTGGAGTTCTGGTGGCACAGTGGTTAAGCATTTGGCTGCTCACTGAAAGGTTGGCAGTTCGAATCCACCAGCTCCTCCTTGGAAACCCTATGGGGAAGTTCTACTCTGTCCTATAGGGTCACAATTGGACAGCCATATGCAAAAACATTAACCTGAACACCTCACACCGTGTACAAAAAGCCAACTCAAAATTAAAACATTTAGAAGAAAATATAGGCAAAATTCTTGAGAACTTGAATTTTGCAAAGAGTTCTACGATGCAACACAAAAAGTTCGATCCATAAAATTAAAAAATTAATAAAGAGCACTTCATCAAAACAGAAATTTTGCTCTGCAAAAGACACTGTTAAGAAAATAAAAAGACAAGATACGGGCTTGGAGAAAATATTTGAAAATTATATACCTGACAAAGGATTTGTATCCAGAAAATCTAAAGAATTCCTAAAAGTCATCAACAAGAAAACAAATAATCCAATTCTTAAAATTAGGTAAAAGACTAGAACAGCTGTTTCACAAAAAAATACATATGATTGACAAATAAGCACATATAAAGATGTCATTAGTCAGTAGGGAACTGCAAATTAAAATCACAATGTTTTTGTTTCTATCTTCTAATGACAGTCCGTTCCAGTCCATTCTGCCATAACACATGTTCTGAAAATGCAAATTTGTTCCAACTAGATTGAAATACCAGAGAACGATTGGAGCATAATGCAAATTTTGCATTTGCTTACACATGATTCGTCCACAAGAAACACAAGGTGAACACAAAACTGCATCTAGCTGAACTGAGCTATGTGAAGGAAGAAACAAAATGCACGCACACACACACACCCCTCACAAGGATGAGAGTCATCCACCCACATCCGGTGTTAGAACTTCCCATTTGATTTCAGATAGCCCTCCTTCCACCACTTACAAGAATTCATAAGCTGCAGCCCTTGGCCCTGAAGCCTCGCCTCTTTAGTTTTCCTCTCAGCCAATTTTCTATTGCTCCTGTCTGTTCTTTTTCTCTTATCGCTCTCCTCTCTTGCTTTTTCCCCGTCTCCCTTTAGTCCTCTTCCTCTGCACACAGGGTGGCAGGCATCAGAACCAGGCAGTACAGTGCGAGTGTGGATGGCCCACTTCCACAAGCAAACTTCAGGTCTTTTCAAGAAAAAATGTCATGTTTACTGTAGTCTTTATGTATTTCTTAACCATGTAATATGTATAAAACTACTGTCATTATTAGTTTTCTATTTTTAAAAGTGTGTTAGTACGAAGTTTTGAGTGTTGAGCTTCTACCCATGATTTCTCATGAGCCCTGTGGTTTTTATTGTGTGATTTTGTATAGTATGGTAATTTTTTAGGAACTTGTCACATGATAGCAGAACTGACTATATATATACAGAGAACAAAGAAACAACTACCTGGAATGACTGTTCCAGACCCTTCAGTTAAAGGGGTGCTCATTGCTTCAGAGATCTGGCAGCTGATAGGTGAACAGTCGTGGGGAGTGTGGGGCTGAGGGCAGATGGGAGACTGAGATAGTACTCAGTCCCATGGGAAGTGGACACATAGAGGTGATTTTAGGGGATATTTTTTTTGGGGGGGGTAAGGTATTATATAACTCGAAACTCCACAGTTCAGAATTTATTCCTTATTCAATTCTATCTCCATCTTTCTAAATGGACATATATGGAGGAAGCATCAGACTGTCATTTAATCCCTCTCATCTCCTTTTTCTAACAAATAGGATGAACCTCTACTCAAAACCTTCAGCTGGCAACAGGCTAGTAACATCTAGACTAATGGTGCCCGTATTGTAGTTGTGGTGATGATCAAAATTTCCTATTTAAGACTCAATATAAAGAAAAAAATTAAGAAACAGTGCAAGTACCATGTGGGCAAAATTTGTGAAGGTAGAATTTAGATGACTGAATTTGGTTAATACTGAGCTGGCTACGGAAACCCTGGTGGTGTACTGGTTAAGAGCTACGGCTCCTAACCAAAAGGTCGGCAGTTCAAATCCACCAGGTGCTCCTTGGAAACCCTGTGGGGCAGTTCTACTCTGTCCTGTAGGGTTGCTATGAGTCGGAATCAACTTGACAGCAACGAGTTTGGTTTTGGTTTGAGCTGGCTACAGAGCACTGAAGCTCTCCTGTACCAGGGAGGTGTACAGCTGAAGCTGATTGCCTACAGGAGCCTCCTTACCACCACATCTATATCCATCTCCTTTTATGAAGCACCTGCACTGTCTTGTTGGCTTTGGAATTGCCCTTTTTTGTCTTAATTGGATCTTTCCTAAGCAGATGCTGGGGAGAAGGGAAGCTACACAGAGGACTTAGCCCTAGTCCTCACTGCCCTCCCTACCACTCTACCCCTGAGCTTGGCAGGACAGGCAAATTGGGCTCTGCCTTCCAAGATTGCTTTGAAAGTAGTAGATACAAACCCAACAGGGTCACATCCTCTGTCACCAGGGAACAGCTGCTCAGTCCCAGAACTTGAAGAGACGCCGAAAGCTGTAGCGTTTCCACAAGCAGCTTCAGGTTGCCACCAATACACTTATTCCAAGACAGATCAAATATTTCTAGACCAGGGAGATGAACAGAGGCTTCAGCTAGAAGTGATAAAGAGCAACACAAATTTAGGCTTTGTAAGAGATCACAGGCCTCAATTTTGAGGAACCTAAACTGGGACAACATATTAAAATAACGGGTTAGGAAGGTTGTAAATACTACTTTTCTCCTGCCTGAAATACAGGGCTCCCATTTTTGTTGTTATTTTTATTGGGGGGAAATGTTGGAAGCCTTAGAAAAGTAAAAGTTAATTAAATGGAATTCACTATCAACCGGGGTTATTTAATTCACTTCACATTTAGGAAAGAGAAAGAAGCAAAGGGCTCGAGAAAGCTGGTCAAGATTCCTAGAGAGTATCCTCGTTGGTACACATTCCATTGTACACATTCCAATGGACAGTCGCACTGAAACTCAGGGACAAGTCAGGCCTCCCTAGGACTCTGAAAGACCAAAATGTATTTGCATTTCCTTATGTGCAATCACTAAGGCAAGGAAGGGAACTAATGTATTTTACAGAAGTTTTTAAAGGAAATTAAAAGATTTTCTGCTTAATTCTTAGTTGCCCCTAAAGTTAAAATTAGCCACAACTTACTCCCTAGCAGAGTGGTTAATTATATTTTAAATCATTCTGCTTTCTTTATAAAAAGTAATGTATTCAAGGGGCAAATACATTCTTCAGCAATATCTAATAAGAAATTCCCTCCCACTCATGATACAGGAAACCCTGGTGGCGTAGTGGTTAAGTGCTATGGCTGCTAACCAAAGGGTTGGCAGTTCGAATCTGCCAGGAGCTCCTTGGAAACTCTATGGGGCAGTTCTACTCTGTCCTATAGGGTTGCTATGAGTTGGAATTGACTCGACGGCACTGGGTTTGGTTTTTTTGGTCATCATACCAATAAGAAAAAATGGAACTTTTAAAATTTTCTTGCAGAAATGATATAGAGAAATATATAATTATATGATACTTCTTAAGCGAAATTGAATGGTAGATTTCTATCAGATGGTGTAATTTAGTGTAATAGCTACTTGATTGTGATTGCTTGATATTTGGAAAGAGCCCTGCCTTTCTCCCAAAAACATTTAAATTAAAAAAAATTTTTTTTCTTAAAAAATATTCAGTTTTTTGAAGTAGGAAATATATTTATGAAACATCATGTTGCCCCTAAATTTATTTTTTGTGGAACTTCCCTAACTGAATATTCATCTGAGCAGCAGGATGTGCTTTGTGTGTGTGTGTTTACCTAACCATTTTGGGGGTTACGGACCCTTATGAGAAGTTATTTACGTACTTACCTACTTACTTAACTAGTATGGAGAGACTACCTATGATTTGCTTTGGGTATGCAGTGAAGAACAAATACAATCTCTGCCCTCAAGGAGGCTGCAGACTGGGGAAAACATGGACATTAAATAAGCACACAAATATATAATTGTAAATTCTGATAGAAGTTCTAAAAAGCACAAGTGCTCCTTATTTAGATAGGGAGGGGCTGTCTTAAAAAGGGACGTCGACACTGAGACCTGAAAGATGAGTCAGACCTACCTGGAAAAGGATGGGGAGGAGAGCATCCCAGAGAACCGGAAGGCCACCATTCAGGAGGGGGCTTGGTGATGTGAGGGAACGGGAAGAAGCCCACTGAGGCTGCATTCAGGCAGCAAGGGGGAGAGGGGCCCAAAGGTACCAGGGCCTCATCATTCGGGCCTCTGAGGGCCCATAAAGGAATTTGGATCTATCTGAGGTGCAAAAGAAATCACTATCTTTAAACTAGGCAGTGATAGGATCCAGTTAATTTTGTTTTTTTTAACTTTTATTAAGCTTCAAGTGAACATTTACAAATCCAATCAGTCTGTCACATAAAAGTTTACATACATCTTACTCCGTACTCCCACTTGCTCTCCCCGTCTTGAGTCAGCCCTTTCAGTCTCTCCTTTCGTGAGAATTTTGCCGGCTTCCCTCTCTCTCTATCCTCCCATCCCCCCTCCAGACAAGAGTTGCCAACACAATCTCAAGTGTCCGCCTGATACAATTAGCTCACTCTTCATCAGCGTCTCTCTCCCACCCGCTGACCAGTCCCTTTCATGTCTGATGAGTTGTCTTCGGGGATGGTTCCTGTCCTGTGCCAACAGAAGGTCTGGGGACCATGGCCGCCGGGATTCCTCTAGTCTCAGTCAGACCATTAAGTTTGGTCTTTTTATGAGAATTTGGGGTCTGTATCCCACTGATCTCCTGCTTCCTCAGGGGTCCTCTGCTGTGCTCCCTGTCAGGACAGTCATCGATTGTGGCCGGGCACCAACTAGTTCTTCTGGTCTCAGGGTGATGTAGGTCTCTGGTTCATGTGGCCCTTTCTGTCTCTTGGGCTCTTAGTTGTCGTGTGGCCTTGGTGTTCTTCATTTTCCTTTGCTCCAGGTGGGTTGAGACCAATTGATGCATCTTAGATGGCCGCTTGTTAGCATTTAAGACCCCAGACGCCACATTTCAATGTGGGATGCAGAATGTTTTCATAATAGAATTATTTTGCCCATTGACTTAGAAGTCCCCTCAAACCATGTTCCCCAGACCCCCGCCCCTGCTCCGCTGACCTTTGAAGCATTCATTTTATCCCGGAAACTTCTTTGCTTTTGGTCCAGTCCAATTGAGCTGACCTTCCATGTATTGAGTGTTGTCTTTCCCTTCACCCAAAGCAGTTCTTATCTACTGATTAATCAATAAAAAACCCTCTCCCTCCCTCCCTCCCTCCCCCCTTTGTAACCACAAAAGTATGTGTTCTTCTCAGTTTTTACTATTTCTCAAGATCTTATAATAGTGGTCTTATACAATATTTGTCCTTTTGCCTCTGACTAATTTCTCTCAGCATAATGCCTTCCAGGTTCCTCCATGTTATGAAATGTTTCACAGATTCGTCACTGTTCTTTATAGATGCGTAGTATTCCACTGTGTGAATATACCACAATTTATTTACCCATTCATCCGTTGATGGACACCTTGGTTGCTTCCAGCTTTTTGCTATTGTAAACAGAGCTGCAATAAACATGGGTGTGCATATCTCTGTTTGTGTGAAGGCTCTTGTATCTCTAGGGTATATTC
Organism: Loxodonta africana; assembly: GCF_030014295.1. Lineage (NCBI taxonomy): Eukaryota > Metazoa > Chordata > Mammalia > Proboscidea > Elephantidae > Loxodonta > Loxodonta africana. Next base: position 46,751,121 of record NC_087364.1, read on the forward strand.
CGAGGAGTGGGATTTCTGGGTTGTATGGTAGTGCTATTTCTAACTGTTTAAGATAACGCCAGATAGATTTCCAAAGTGGTTGTACCATTTTACATTCCCACCAGCAGTGTATGAGAGTTCCAATCTCTCCACAGCCTCTCCAACATTTATTATTTTGTGTTTTTTGGATTAATGCCAGCCTTGTTGGTGTGAGATGGAATCTCATCGTAGTTTTAATTTGCATTTCTCTAATGGCTAATGATCGAGAGCATTTTCTCATGTATCTGTTAGCTGCCTGAATATCTTCTTTAGTGAAACGTGTGTTCATATCCTTTGCCTACTTTTTGATTGGGTTGTTTGTCTTTTTGTGGTTGAGTTTTTAACAGAATCATGTAGATTTTAGAGACCAGGCGCTGGTCGGAGATGTCATAGCTGAAAATTCTTTCCCAGTCTGTAGGTGGTCTTTTTACTCTTTTGGTGAAGTCTTTAGACGAGCATAGGTGTTTGATTTTTAGGAGCTCCCAGTTATCGGGTTTCTCTTCATCATTTTTGGTAATGTTTTGTATTCTGTTTATGCCCTGTATTAGGGCTCCTAGGGTTGTCCCAATTTTTTCTTCCATGATCTTTATCGTTTTAGTCTTTATGTTTAGGTCTTTGATCCACTTGGAGTTAGTTTTTGTGCATGGTGTGAGGTATGGGTCCTGTTTCATTTTTTTGCAAATGGATATTCAGTTATGCCAGCACCATTTGTTAAAGAGGCTATCTTTTCCCCAATTAACTGACTCTGGTCCTTTGTCAAATATCAGCTGCTCATACATGGATGGATCTATATCTGGGTTCTCAATTCTGTTCCATTGGTCTATGTGCCTGTTGTTGTACCAGTACCAGGCTGTTTTGACTACTGTGGCTGTATAATAGGTTCTGAAATCAGGTAGAGTGAGACCTCCCACTTTCTTCTTCTTTTTCAGTAATGCTTTACTTATCCGAGGCTTCTTTCCCTTCCATATGAAGTTGGTGATTTGTTTCTCCAACACATTAAAAAATGACATTGGAATTTGGATCGGAAGTGCATTGTATGTATAGATGGCTTTTGGTAGAATAGACATTTTTACTATGTTAAGTCTTCCTATCCATGAGCAAGGTATGTTTTTCCACTTAAGTATGTCCTTTTGAATTTCTTGTAGTAGAGCTTTGTAGTTTTCTTTGTATAGGTCTTTTACATCCTTGGTAAGATTTATTCCTAAGTATCTTATCTTCTTGGGGGCTACTGTGAATGGTATTGATTTGGTTATTTCCTCTTCGGTGTTCTTTTTGTTGATGTAGAGGAATCCAAGTGATTTTTGTATGTTTATTTTATAACCTGAGACTCTGCCAAACTCTTCTATTAGTTTCAGTAGTTTTCTGGAGGATTCCTTAGGGTTTTCTGTGTATATAATCATGTCATCTGCAAATAGTGATAACTTTACTTCCTCCTTGCCAATCCGGATACCTTTTATTTCTTTGTCTAGCCTAATTGCCCTGGCTAGGACTTCTAGCACGATGTTGAATAAGAGCGGTGATAAAGGGCATCCTTGTCTGGTTCCCGTTCTCAAGGGAAATGCTTTCAGGTTCTCTCCATTTAGAGCGATATTGGCTGTTGGCTTTGCATAGATGCCCTTTATTATGTTGAGAAATTTTCCTTCAATTCCTATTTTGGTAAGAGTTTTTATCATAAATGGGTGTTGGACTTTGTCAAATGCCTTTTCTGCATCAATTGATAAGATCATGTGGTTTTTGTCTTTTGTTTTATTTATGTGATGGATTACATTAATGGTTTTTCTGATATTAAACCAGCCTTGCATACCTGGTATAAATCCCACTTGATCATGGTGAATTATTTTTTTGATGTGTTGTTGGATTCTATTGGCTAGAATTTTGTTGAGGATTTTTGCATGTATGTTCATGAGGGATATAGGTCTATAATTTTCTTTTTTTGTAATGTCTTTACCTGGTTTTGGTATCAGGGAGATGGTGGCTTCATAGAATGAGTTGGGTAGTATTCCGCCATTTTCTATGCTTTGGAATACCTTCAGTAGTAGTGGTGTTAACTCTTCTCTGAAAGTTTGGTAGAACTCTGCAGTGAAGCTGTCCGGGCCAGGGCATTTTTGGGGGGGGAGATTTTTGATTACCGTTTCAATCTCTTTTTTTGTTATGGGTCTATTTAGTTGTTCTACTTCTGAATGCGTTAGTTTAGGTAGGTAGTGTTTTTCCAGGAATTCATCCATTTCTTCTAGGTTTGCAAATTTGTTAGAGTACAATTTTTCATAATAATCGGAAATGATTCTTTTAATTTCATTTGGTTCTGTTGTGATGTGGTCCTTCTCGTTTCTTATTTGGGTTATTTGTTTCCTTTCCTGTATTTCTTTAGTCAGTCTAGCCAATGGTTTATCAATTTTGTTAATTTTTTCAAAGAACCAGCTTTTGGCTTTGTTAATTCTCTTAATTGTTTTTCTGTTCTCTAATTCATTTAGTTCAGCTCTAATTTTTATTATTTGTTTTCTTCTGGTGCCTGATGGATTCTTTTGTTGCTCACTTTCTATTTGTTCAAGTTGTAGGGACAGTTCTCTGATTTTGGCTCTTTCTTCTTTTTGTATGTGTGCATTTATCGATATAAATTGGCCTCTGACCACTGCTTTTGCTGTGTCCCAGAGGTTTTGATAGGAAGTATTTTCATTCTCGTTGCTTTCTATGAATTTCCTTATTCCCTCCTTGATGTCTTCTATAACCCAGTCTTTTTTCAGGAGGGTATTGTTCATTTTCCAAGTATTTGATTTCTTTTCCCTAGTTTTTCTGTTATTGATCTCTAGTTTTATTGCCTTGTGGTCTGAGAAGATGCTTTGTAATATTTCGATGTTTTGGATTCTGCAAAGGTTTGTTTTATGACCTAATATGTGGTCTATTCTAGAGAATGTTCCATGTGCGCTAGAAAAAAAAGTATACTTTGCAGCAGTTGGGTGGAGAGTTCTGTATAAGTCAATGAGGTCAAGTTGGTTGATTGTTGTAATTAGATCTTCTGTGTCTCTATTGAGCTTCTTACTGGATGTCCTGTCCTTCTCCGAAAGTGGTGTGTTGAAGTCTCCTACTATAATTGTGGAGGTATCTATCTCACTTTTCAGTTCTGTTAAAATTTGATTTATGTATCTTGCAGCCCTGTCATTGGGTGCGTAAATATTTAATATGGTTATGTCTTCCTGATCCATTGTCCCTTTTATCATTATATAGTGTCCTTCTTTATCCTTTGTGGTGGATTTAAGTTTAAAGTCTATTTTGTCAGAAATTAATATTGCCACTCCTCTTCTTTTTTGCTTATTGTTTGCTTGATATATTTTTTTCCATCCTTTGAGTTTTTTGTGTCTCTAAGTCTAAGGTGTGTCTCTTGTAGGCAGCATATAGATGGATCGTGTTTCTTTATCCAGTCTGTGACTCTCTGTCTCTTTATTGGTGCATTTAGTCCATTTACATTCAGCGTAATTATAGATAAATAAGTTTTTAGTGTTGTCATTTTGATGCCTTTTTATGTGTGTTGTTGACAATTTCATTTTTCCACATACTTTTTTGTGCTGAGACGTTTTTCTTAGTAAATTGTGAGATCCTCATTTTCATAGTGTTTGACTTTATGTTAGTTGAGTCGTTACGTTTTTCTTGGCTTTTATCTTGAGTTATAGAGTTGTTATACCTTTTTGTGGTTACCTTATTATTTACCCCTATTTTTCTAAGTAAAAACCTAACTTGTATTGTTCTATATCGCCTTGTATCACTCTCCATATGGCAGTTCAATGCCTCCTGTATTTAGTCCCTCTTTTTGATTATTGTGATCTTTTACCTATTGACTTCCATGATTCCCTGTTATGTGTATTTTTTTTTAATTAATCTTAAAATTTGTTTGTTTTTGTGATTTCCCTATTTGAGTTGATATCAGGATGTTCTGTTTTGTGTCCTTGTGTTGTGCTGATATCTGATATTATTGGTTCTCTGACCAAACAATATCCTTTAGTATTTCTTGCAGCTTTGGTTTGGTTTTTGCAAATTCTTTAAACTTGTGTTTATCTGTAAATATCTTAATTTCGCCTTCATATTTCAGAGAGAGTTTTGCTGGATATATGATCCTTGGCTGGCAGTTTTTCTCCTTCAGTGTTCTGTATATGTCGTCCCATTCCCTTCTTGCCTGCATGGTTTCTGCTGAGTAGTCTGAACTTATTCTTATTGATTCTCCCTTGAAGGAAACCTTTCTTTTCTCCCTGGCTGCTTTTAAAATTTTCTGTTTATCTTTGGTTTTGGTGAGTTTGATGATAATATGTCTTGGTGTTTTTCTTTTTGGATCAATCTTAAATGGGGTTCAATGAGCATCTTGGATAGATATCCTTTTGTCTTTCATGATGTCAGGGAAGTTTTGTGTCAGGAGTTCTTCAACTATTTTCTCTGTGTTTTCTGTCCCCCCTCCCTGTTCTGGGACTCCAATCACCCGCAGGTTATCCTTCTTGTTAGAGTCCCACATGATTCTTAAAAAGATTTTTTTAATTCTTTTATCTGATTTTTTTTCAGCTATGTTGGTGTTGATTCCCTGGTCCTCCAGATGTCCCAGTCTGCATTCTAATTGCTCGAGTCTGCTCTTCCGACTTCCTATTGCGTTGTCTAATTCTGTAATTTTATTGTTAACTTTTGGATTTCTACATGTTGTCTCTCTATGGATTCTTGCAACTTATTAATTTTTCCACTATGTTCTTGAATTATCTTTTTGAGTTTTTCAACAGTTTTATCAGTGTGTTCCTTGGCTTTTTCTGCAGTTTGCCTTATTTCATTTGTGATGTCTTGAAGCATTCTGTAAATTAGTTTTTTATATTCTGTATCTGATAATTCCAGGATTGTATCTTCATTTGGGAAAGATTTTGATTCTTTTGTTTGGGGCGTTGGAGAAGCCGTCATGGTCTGCTTCTTTAAGTGGTTTGATATGGATTGCTGTCTCTGAGCCATCACTGGGAAACTAGTTTTTCCAGAAAATCTGCTAAAAAAAAAATGCAGTCAGATCCCTATCAGAGTTCTCCCTCTGGCTTAGGCTATTCGGATGTTAATGAAGCCACCTGGGGAGGGTGGGGGGGGAACAGAGAGATAGGAGAGTAGCACCTCAGAATATAGCCAGAGTTGCTTGTCTTGCTTGGAATGACTCTTATATCTGAGATTCCCGCGGGGCGCGTCGCCTATGTGTGCTGGCTGTGTGGAGATTGCCCCCGGGGGGTCTGGCCCGCTGGAGTCACGGTCAGATCCTCCGCTTCCAGCCCCACGCCCAGCGTCAAGGCTCCCCTACTGGGACGGTGCACTCTCGACTCCAAAATCAGTCGCTGCCTCCCGGGGACTTCTCATCCCGCCAGCTGCGTCGCCGTGCCGCCCCCGAGAACCGGCTGTGCCCCCTCCCGGGGTTAGTTCAGGTGAGTGTAGCAGCTCTCCGTGTTTATGCCGTACCTGCGTCCAGTCCAAATCCCGGCGGGACGGTTCCCTGGCTAGGACGCTGCTCTCCCCGCTCTAAGACCAGTCACTGCCTCCCGGGGACTTCTCCCACCGGCTGCGTCCCCACGCCGCCTGCGAACCGGCTGGGCCCTCTCCCAGTGTTAGTTCAGGGGGGTGGAGCAGCTCTCTGTGCTTGTGCCGTACCTGACTGGTACGCTGGCTCCAGGCTCTGAAAACAATCGCTGCTTCCCCGTTCGTTCTCCGTCTCTAAATCTGTGTTTGTTGTTCAGGGTTCATAGATTGTTATGTATGTGATCGATTCACTTGTTTTTCCGTGTTTTTGTTGCAAGAGGGATCCGAGGTAGCGTCTGCCTAGTCCGCCATCTTGGCCCCGCCTCCAGGATCCAGTTAATTTTTAAAGGAAAGTTATAGACTTTCTCCCCATAATAATATTACTAGCTAACATTTATTATTGAGCATTTACTACATGCGAGGGTCGCTATGAGTCGGAATGGACTCAACGGCAGTGGGTTTTGTAGGCCCCTCTCCAAGGACTCTACATGTATCAATACATTTAATTCTTACAACCCTACGAGTTCTGTACTGTTATCATTTTATTCTACATTTACAGAGGAGAAGACTGAAGCACAGGGTGTTAAATACCTAGGGACATACAAGGTCACAAAGCCAGAGCCAGGATTTGAATTCAGGTAGTCTGAGTCCAGGTGCTCTGGAGTCAGAAAATGCACCACACACACATACACATTGCAATCAATTTTAGGGAGTTCATAGGCCTCTGTAGCACACCTATGGACTCGCCAAGGGTCCATGACCCTAGATGAAAAACTCCAGGTCTGAAACGCACACATTCTGCTAGTTCTGCCCACCCAGACATGCGGACAATTAGATGAGCAGTACTAGGGGAGGAGTGGGAACAGTGAACAGCAATGACCAAGTCTACATGAGCTGAACAAAATACTTGGGCTGGCAAGGAGGACAAGAGTGCCCTAAATATAAAGTTCTTAGAATTTGGGGTAAATGATATGAATTCATTTTCATGAATAGAAATAATCAAGAATGTGCTCTTATCTGGATCATAGTATAGTTCATTTTTAAGGAAGTGTCAACTGACATAATGCTTGGAAGAGGAACAGAGAGAGGACTCTGTTTTCACCATTGTCCAAGAAGCACCAGAATCTAACAACTTTAGTCTAGTGTTTGTGTGCAGAAAAGGGCCAACATAGCAGGTTGTAGACTACTCGCCTTAGCGCACCTTGCCTGCTTGCAAAGTTGACCTTGGGCTGGTGTCTGGAACTTGGGTTTCAGGGGTGTTGCCAGCATCCCCGTGCTTATGTGTTCGTGCAAACAACGTATGCTAAACATCTGCTTTCCTTTTGTGAGCCTGGAATTTTGGTACCTGCTAGCAGGTGGTGCTTAAGTGCGGGGCAGTGAATTACTTAATATGGCCCTTCTAGTCATAGTCTTTGTAACTCCCACCAAATCACTGGGTGAGCTTATGCAAATGAGGTGCTTGTGGCCCTCCAAGGGCATTGGATAGCTTGCTAATAATGGCCTCCACCACTCCATTTTTACACTAAGTGACTGACTTCCATTGAAAAACCTGGGCTTGAAGGCTTAGGTGAGCCTCCCTGGTACACAACGCTTTGCCCATGTCATCATAACTCATTGCTGGAGGAATCAAGCACGGCCTGTGTGACGCCCCTGGGAGAGACTCTTGGGAGCTTCCTCTTGGTTCCCTCTGAATTTGGCCCCAGGCAGCTTTCCCTTTGCTGATTGTGCTGTGCATCCTCTCCCGTAATACATCGTAGCTGTGAGCACATCTACATGCTGAGACCTGGGAGTCCTTCCAGTGAGTGAGTCCTGAGCCTGGAAGTGGTGTTGGGGACCACAAAGTGCTGGTTGCCTGAGTGGTATATTCAGAAAAATGCTGTAAAGGCCTTTCACCTCAAAATATCTCCTTCTACTTGCTGACTCCACCACTCATCTGTCATTTTGTCATGCTGTGGTGCCCTGTGTGTTGCTGTGATGCTGGAAGCTATGCCACAAGCATTTCAAATACCAGCAGGGTCATCCATGGTGGACAGGTTTCAGTGGAGCTTCCAGACTAAGATAGACTAGGAAGAAAGGCCTGGCAATCTACTTCCAAAAATTAGTCAATGAAAACCCTATGGATCATAACAGAATATTGTCGAATATAGTGCTGGAAGATGAGTTCCCTAGGTTGGAAGGCACTTAAAATACACAGTGGCTGCAACAATGGGCTCAAGCATACCAATGATCATGAAGGTGGCACAGGACTAGGCAACATTTTGTTCTGTTGTACTCAGGGTTGCTATGAGTTGTAGCCAACTCAATGACAGTAAACAACTAACAACTTGTTAACTACGTACTCTCTTTCCCCCAATGGGTAGAAATTTCAGCTTCAGTAGATCTTTGACATAGGCTGAGGTGCATTTGAGACCTTCAAGCCTGCCCAGATTCTAAGGGAGATCACCAAATCCTGTTCAGAAGCGGATGCTAGGAAGTCAGCCAGGCTCGCTCATTACTAATTGCCTGATTTGTCTCACCAGGCTCACAATAACCTGACACATATCGGCATCTCAGCAAAGCTACAAGTTATTATGGACATGAACACTATGACCCTGTGAGGGTAGGTATTTTATGGATGAGAAAATCTGATGTTCAGAGAGGTTATTTGTCCAAAATCACACACCTCTTTAGTAGCAGAGCCAGAATTAGAACCCAGTTCTATCTGTCTCCAAAGCCTTTGCTCTTAACTTCTAGCCTGGATTTGTTTATAAACACTTTACATTTTAAATGTTAAATCTGCAAATGCTAAAATCATTCATGTGGCCCACAGAAGACCATTTTAAGAGGGCATATTTTCTGACTGGAAGACAGATTAGTACTTCACAGCTTTGCCTATGGCTGAACCTTGGAATGAAATTCGTAGGTAGAGAAACAAAGAGAGGCCAGCCCCCTCACAGGCTGTTGTACGGTGCCGGCAGAGATGGGAACATTTTCTTACCTAGAGCTGTTAAAGTTTCATTTTCCAAAGCACAGTTGTTGATTAATAAAGACTTCAACGCTGGTAAAAATCGGAGCCTGCTGAGTAAGTTTTCAGAAGAAATGCCCATCTTTTTGTTGGCAGATAAATCCAGTTCTTGAAGATTTGAGAGCAAAGGAATGACTTGGGCTGTTAAAATATCACACAGTGAACATGTTTCACGCATCATCTCACAAAAAGTTTTCTGGTTCTTTGGTCTCCTTAATCTGGCCATCAGAGCTTTCCACAGTCTGACCCCTCCCACCATTACACACTCTTACACACCACGTAAACCAGCCACTCTTCCCAGTACACAACTGTGCTTTTCTACTTCCAAGCCATTCTCCAGGCTAGAAGTTAAGAGCAAAGACTTTGGAGACAGAGAGAACTGGGTTCTAATCCTGACTCTGCTACTAAAGAGCTGTGTGATTTTGGACAAATAACTCTCTGAACATTGGGTTTTCTCACACATAAAACATCTAGCTCACAGGGCCTTTGGAAGATAAAATGACTTGGTATATATAAAGTGCTTAGCACAGTGCCTGGCATATATCAAATCTTCAATTATTGAGCAATATTATTTTTTCTCAGAATGTAAGTACCAGTAAAGCAATGACATCATCCAGTCAGAACAGGCTGTTGGTAACAGCTCTGGAGTGGGTCCTGAGGGCCCTTGCCATGCCAAGAGTTAGCCCTGGTTCACTGTCTTCCTGCTACTTTTCCTGCCTCAAGGCCTTTGCCCTGGCTCTTCCCAATGTTGGAAATGGGGTGTCTTCTGGTCTCTGTAGGGCTGGCTCATGATTCACAACTCAACTGGATGACAGTCTTCATGGGGAAAGTCTAGAGGCAAACATCTCTCCAAACTGATTCCCTAACACTCCTTGATTCCCTGATTGAAGGTACAGTCTTCTTATGTTTGTTTTATGTATAATGTCCAAGGATTTTAGCTGAACGAAGCAGAAGGATTAGGGAGAAGTGCACCTATTCCATCTTGGGTCAGAACTTGCATAGGAATCACCTGGAACTCTTAAATATGCAGATTCAGCTTCAGGAGGTCTAGGGTGGGACCTAAGACTCTGCACTTCTGGCAATCTTCCAGGGGATACCCATGCTGCTGGGCCATGGAGGATAACTTGAGTAGTGAGGAAGTTGGGCAAGGGGAATAGGGAATGGTCAGGAAGGCCTCACTGATGAGGTGATGCTTGAAGAGAGATCTGAGGAAGTGGGAGAGTAAGCAGGGCCCAGATCTGGGGGCCAAATATCCAGGCCAAGGGAGAGCAAGGGCAAAGGTGCCAAGGCCAGATCATACTGGGTGTGTCTCAGGACCAGCAAGGACAGTACCGCCGGAGTTGAGTCAATGAGGGGAAAGAATACAGTCAGTGAGAGAAAGAGAGAGAGAGAGGAAACAGGGAAACCAGCTGTGCTCTTGCAATCGGATTCTGGTTGCATTTTGAAGGTTTTTTGTAACCTCAGATGGAATAAAACCTTTAATCTCAAGACCATTCTTGCTGTGATTTTTATAAAGGACAACGCATTGACAAATTATATGCTAGAATTACAGGACTATGTTTATGGTGGAAAAGTAAACGTAGTCACCTAAGGTTGTAATGCACATCCATTATACACCACCCCACTACCTTCTTTTCTGTAACTTCATTTGTATTTAGGTAGCTTGTCTCTACTTGTTAGTCAGAAAGCCTCGACGCCCTACCTCCTGGCTTTCTTTCTACAGACCCGTTAGAATAAACTTTGTGACACTAATAGATTCTTACTTAAAAAGCATCACAAATGCAAAGTTTTCTCCTTCCAGTGCCACATCTATTATTTACAGATGTATACAGGAGGAGCTCAGGTTCACTGACATTTACTAGGCACTCACACATACCCAGTGCTCTAGGGGGGCATTCATAGAACATTTATGAGTTAAGCCTCCCAAAAGCCTCATTAAATGTAAGTATAAAAATATACGTCTCAAATTTGCCAGGTTTCCAAACATCTGCTAAGTTCCACAAGTCCTCCCTTTGCTCTGCAGTAGGCACTTACTCAGCGACACCACGTCACCCGCTGTCAGTGAGCACTGGTGGAGATTGAGGACTTGGAGATGCCGCAATGTGGCCAACTGAGCTGGTGAGCCTTCAAAACCTCCACCCAGTTCCTTGTTGCAGGAAAGGTCTAATCTCCTTAGATCACACAGGTATCTAAAAGCAGCATCTACCAAGAAAGCCAAAATCCCATTCTGACACAATGCAAGGCTGTAGGAAGGAGCGCAGCACGGGAGAGACGGGTTTGTAGGAAATAAGACTGAGTACTTAAGTACACTGTGTTGACAAAAACCGAAAGGAGAAATAACTTTGGTCATCCTACCACCCAGCCCTCTAAGGACCTAACAATGACCACAAAACCACCCTCTCTTTATGATCAGCACTGATTGCCAAAGGTTGTGACCTGAACCCTGCAGCTGATGGTTCCTCTTCCACAAGGCTTGAGGATTGGGGCTTTCACAGAATTTTAGATCTATTCGAGCTACCCATGAGAAGGCTATTAGACTCTGAAAATTGAAGGGAAAAACAGTTTCATTTTACAATCCCCATCAAGGTGGATGCTCTGTGTAGAGGAATATGTTTTGTTTTAATTTTAAAAAAATTTTTGTGTGTGTGTGGTAAATATGTATGTAAAAAAAGTTTGCTATTTCAACCTTCTTCACATGTACAATTCACTGACATTAATTGTATTCATCATATTGTGCAACTGTCACCATTATCCATCTCCACATTTTTCCATCACCCTTAACAGAAGCTCAGGCAGTGTCCCCTAAGCAATGATTGGGTCCCCTGGAGGATAAGTGTTAACTACAGATGCCACTGAGGTCATTTCTGTTACCAGTACCGATTCCTTCCACTACGGAGCATAAAATAATGCTGAAAATTTCCAAGGTAAGAGTAAGATTGGTAGCTTTGATAACAATTTGGTAGAAATTTTTATTTTGCCCCAATGTCTATCTCAAGCCTAAAGTGTCCTGGCCCTGTCAGAGTCAGCCACTCAAAAATTATTTTTGTAATGATGATAGTATATGGTTATTGTAGAAGATTTAGAAAATAAACATAAAGAAGATTTAAATTACCTATAATTTTATTTCTCATCATAACCACTGTTTATATTTTGTTGTATTTCCTAACAGTTTTAATAACATATATCAAGTCCAGTCATTGTTAACTCACCCAATATTTTGACACTGTCTTGTGATAATCCACATGAATGTAATTTCAGTACTTTCAGATTTGAGGTATTTTTTAATCCCTGAGCAATCCTGTTTAGACTGCCACTGATGTTTCTATTAATGGAAAGATCAAGTACTTCAAGACTTTGCAGCATAGGGAGCAACTGACCTGGAGAAAAGGAAAACCAAACTTAAAGAAAAACACTGAAAAAATGTAGGATGTGAAAGTCAGGGCAGGAAGGAGTGGGGACTGTGGCTTAGTGTGACCTGGGGTTATAGTAAGGTCCCGACCCACACATACCCATTGTGGTCGAGTCAATTCCAGCTCATAGTGACCCTACAGGACAGAGTAGCCCCATAGAGTTTCCGAGTAGTGGCTGGTGGATTCGAACTGCTGACTTTTTGGTTAGCAGCCTTAACCACTGTGCCACCAGGGTTTCCTAGGTGGTACAGTTTGCTCTCTGCTGCTGACCTAAGGGTTGACAGTTTGAACCCACCCAGCATCTTCACATTTTTGGAAGAGTCAAGGGAAATGACTCTTCCAACTCTACTTACCCATAAATGCCCCGTCTTCTGATGTGAGGGCACAGTCCACAAGTTCCAGGGTTTGTAGCTTGCTCCCTTCTTGGAGTGCCTGGAGGATCAGAGGCAAATTTCCTCCCACTTTGCTGTTCCAGGACAAATTTAGCTCTTCAAGTTCAGGTATCGCTTTAAGTGCTTCTCCTGTTACAAAATGGTGGGGAGATCGGCAAAGCAGGGAATTCACTTCAAACTCAGTACAACCAGTATTTCTGGAGTACTGAAGCTGGGCCAGGTACTCTGTTTGTTGCCAAGGAATGCAGAGAAGGAAAGGACCCAGCTCCTGCCCACTCACAGTAGGTTGAGCATCTATATTTACAAGCACAGCAATTCTAGTCCCTCCCAAATCCTGAAGCCACGTTTATGAGCTAAAAATAGTTATATAAAAACAATAACACTATTAATCCACTACGGGTAGGGTAGTTTAACTGAGTTGTTTTTATAGTAGTAAATATTTGTACAGTTCATATACTTTCTCTCATCCACTATCACTGGGACTAGCATCTCTGAGAAGCTCAGTGTGGGACACAGAATAATTGCTCCGCCTTCCCCAAGATGTCCACTTCCTGATCCCTGAAACCTGTGAATATGCTACTTGATAGGGCAAAAAGGACTTTGCAGATGTGATTAGATTAAGGGCTATTATGGACTGAATCATGGCCCCCAAAAATGTGTGCTCCAAATCCTAACCCCTACTCCTGTGGGAGGAGCCCTCGTGGTGCACTGATTAAAGCGCTCTGCTGCTAACTGAAAAGTGGGTGGTTCAAACCCACCAGCTGCTCCTTGGGAGAAAGATGTGACAGTCTGCTTCCTTAAAGATTATAGCCTTGGAAACCCTATGGGGAAGTTCTACTCTGTCTTCTAGGGTGGTTATGAGCCAGAATCGACTGGACTGCAATGGGGTTTGGGTTTTAGATACCTGTGGTTATAATTCCATTTGGGAATGGATTTATGTTAATGTGGTAGTATTAATGCAGGACATGTTTTAAATCAATTTCTTTCGAGGTATAAAACAGCAGATTGAGCAAGGAAGCAAGCAAGCACAAACAGAGGGGAAGATACATGCCACATGACCACCAAGGAATTTCAGAACAGAAGCTGAAAAGAGACAAGCACCTTCCCCCAGAGTGGACAGAGAGAGAGCCTTCCCCTAGAGCCACTGGCCTGAATTCAGACTTCTAGCCTCCTAAGCTGTGAGAAAGTAAATTTTTGTTTGTGAAAGCCATCCACTTGTAATATTTCTGTTATGGTAGCACTAGATAACTAAGACAAGGACTTGAGATGGGGAGAGTATCCTGGATTATCCAGGTGGGCCTAGTCTTATCACAAGGGTCCACATAAGAGGGAGACAGGAGAGCAGAGTCACAGATGTGAGGACTGAAGCAGAAATCAGAGAGAGAAAGATTTGAAGATGTCACACTGCAGGTTTTGAAGAGGAGAAAGGGACCAAGAGCCAAGGAAAGTAGGCAGCCTCTAGAAGGTGGAAAAGGCAAGGAAAGAGATTCTACCCTAGAGCCTTCAGAAGGAACGCAACCCTGCCAACCCTTGGCTTTAGAACTTCTAAGGTAATAAATTTGTGTGGTTCTAAGTCGCTAGGTGGTCTCAGTAGCCACAGAAGATAAATGCACTTGGCCAGAGGTAGAAGCAAGGCAAAGCAGGTAAGTGGCCGCCACAGGGGCAAAACTCATTTTAACATCAAGCACATCACGCAACGCAACTGAACTGACCACTACAAAGGGGAACGAAAATAGAACACTAGAAGCTCACAGTTAATGACAGCAAAGCAGCTGGGGGATGAGGCTGGGGCAGTGAGAGTGGTGAAGCTTGATGTTTTTGAAACCATTTCAGCCAGCAAAGCATCCAAGGGCTGGCTGGGACAGTAGGGAGAGCTGCCTGAGAGATCAGCCTTAGAATGGTCTTCATTGCCTTTGGAGAGGGCAGAGTGGGGAGCCACACAGATGCAAGATGGGCCTTCTCAGTGTGCAGAGCCTGTCTTAACAACACAACTGAGGGGGCTGGAAAATCCCCTGTGTCTGGACACCTCTTTTTCACTGTCTGCCCGTGGGCTTGAACTTCCACCATTGGCTATTAATTCTATCGACTAAGGTTTTGGCACTCCAGAAACCCCACATGAAAATGCATGTTCTCCAGAAGTTATAACCGCTTAAGCTAGGGGCGAACAGGTGTCATCTTGTGTGCCATTGAAGCGAGCAGTCATAAAAGGGTTATTAGGAGTAATTAACCATCCCATCCCCCACGTGTCTGTTTCAGTTTGTCATACTTTGGGGGCTTGCGTGTTGCAGTGACACTGGAAGCTATGCCACTGGTATTCAGCAGGGTCACCCATGGAGGGCAGGTTTCAGCTGAGCTTCCAGACTAAGACAGCCTACTAAGAAGGACCTGGGAGTCTACTTTTGAAAAGCATTAGCCAGTGAAAACCTTATGAATAGCAGCTAAATATTGTCTGATCCAGAGACCGACTGTGGAACCGACCATTAATTGCTCATATGTAAGTTCAAGCTGAAACTGAAGAAAATCAGAGCAAGTCCACGAGAGCCAAAATATGATCTTGAGTACATACCACCTGAATTTAGAGACCATCTGAAAAATAGATTTGACACATTGAACACTAGTGACCGAAGACAAGAAAAGTTGTGGAATGACATCAAGGACATCATACATGAAGAAAGCAACAGGTCATTGAAAAGACAGGAAAGAAAGAAAAGACCCAGATGGATGTCAGAGGAGACTCTGAAACTTGCTCTCAAACGTCAAGCAGCTAAAGCAAAAGGAAAATTGATGAAGTAAAGGAACTGAACAGAAGGTTTCAAAGGGCGGCTCGAGAATACAAAGTAAAGTATTATAATGACATGTGCAAGAGCTGGAGATGGAAAACCGAAAGGGAAGAACACGTTTGGTGTTTCTCAAGCTGAAAGAACTGAAGACAAAATTCAAGCCTCAAGTTGCAATAGTAAAGGATTCTATGGGGAAAATATTAAATGACACAGGAAGCATCAAAAGAAGATGGAAGGAATATACAGAGTCATTATACCAAAAAGAATTAGTCAATGTTCAACCATTTCAAGAGGTGGCATATGATCAGGAACCGATGGTACTGAAGGAAGAAGTCCTAGCTGCTCTGAAGGCATTGGTGAAAAACAAGGCTCCAGGAATTGATGGAATATCAATTGAGATGTTTCAACAAACAGATGCAGTGCTGGAGGCACTCACTTGTCTATGCCAAGAAATATGGAAGACAGCTTCCCCGCCAACTGGCTGGTAGAGATCCATATTTATGCCTATTCCCAAGAAAGGTGATCCAACTGAATGTGGAAATTATAAAACAATATCATTAATATCACAAACAAGCAAAATTTTACTGAAGATCATTCAAAAACGGCTGCAGCAGGATATTGACAGGGAACTGCCAGAAATTCAGGCTGGTTTCAGAAGAGGACGGGGAGCCAGGGATATCATTGCTGATGTCAGATGGCTCCTGGCTGAAAGCAGAGAATACCAGAAGGATGTTTACCTGTGTTTTATTGACTATGCAAAGGCATTTGACTGTGTAGATCATAACAAATTATGGATAACATTGCGAAGAATGGGAATTCTAGAACACTTAATTGTGCTCATGAGGAAACTTTACATAGATCAAGAGGCAGTTGTTCAGACAGAACAAGGGGATACTGATTGGTTTAAAGTCAGGAAAGATGCATATCAGAGTTGTACTCTTTCACTATACCTATTCAGTCTGTATGCTGAGCAAATAATACGAGAGGCTGAACTATATGAAGAAGAACGGGCATCAGGATTGGAGGAAGACTCATTAACAACCTGCGTTATGCAGATGACACAACCTTGCTTGCTGAAAGTGAAGAGGACTTGAAGCACTTACTAATGAAGATCAAAGGCCACAGCCTTCAGTATGGATTGCACTTCAGCATAAAGAAAACAAAAATCCTCACAACCAGACCAATGAGCAACATTACGATAAACAGAGAAAAGACTGAAGTTGTCAAGGATCTCATTTTACTTGGATCTACAATCAACGGCCATGGAAGCAGCAGTCAAGAAATCAAAAGATGCATTGCATCGGGCAAATCTGCTGCAAAGGACCTCTTCAAAGTGTTGAAGAGCAGAGATGTCACCTTGAAGACTAAGGTGCACCTGACCCAAGCCATGGTATATTCAATCGTACATATGCATGTGAAAACCGGACAATGAATAAGGAAGACCGAAGAAGAAATGACACCTTTGAATTATTGTGTTGGTGAAGAATATTGAATATACCATGGACTGCCAGAAGAACGAACAAATCTGTCTTACAAGAAGTACAACCAGAATGCTCCTTAGAAGCAAGGATGGTGAGACTGTGTCTTACATACTTTGTAGAAGGACATCATGCTTGGCAAAGTACAGGGTCAGTGGAAACGAGGAAGACCTTCAACAAGGTGGACTGTCATAGTGGCTGCAACAATGAGCTCAAGCATAGCAAAAATTGTAAGGATGTCGCAGGACCGGGCAGTGTTTTGTTTTGTTGTGCATAGGGTCGCTATGAGTCGGAACCCACTCTACGGCACCTAACAACAACAACCATCCCATAATAGTTGTTTCTCAGAAAAGTGTACTCTTTGTACATTTTGTTACAACTTTTACATCACTTCACCATGATTGGTCAAATCTATAGGTTTTTTGTCTTCTCCTGGCAGGAGGCCAAGGCGCAGGCACACTGACTCGGAACCTACCCTGTATATGACCATCCTGAGGTGGCAATCGTGAGCCGTTGCCATTTTTTCAGGGCTGTGCACAGTATTTTTAGAGCCATGCACAAAAATCTGTTCACTAAACTTATGCGGACTACACGCGTATCAAAAGACTGAAGATCTTCCCCTCGCTGTTCATATGTATGTCACTCCCTATAAAAGGAACAAATCTGCCCTGGTTTGGGGAGCTGGCAGCCTTGGGTCACAAGACCCTGCCTGTGTCCCAGTTTGCAAACTGAATAAACCTTTGTGTTCTTCCAACCCTGTGTCTGGCTCACTTCAATTCGCTAGTCTGCTTGACAAGAACCTATTAATTGATGGCTTAGCCATTGCCAGTCAATTGGGGGTGGCTTTCTATAGCTCTGGGGTGTCCTCTGGGATCAGGGAGAAAGAGTGTATGATTAATTAGCTATGTTCGCAGTGCACATGGTCCTGGAGAAGGCCATGCACTTTTGCCATCCTACATTATGCAATTTTAATGGGTGTAATAATTTTGAAATGCCTCCTGATTTATGTTCTCTTATCAGTAAATGGGAAACCCTGCTGGTGTAGTGGTTAAGAGCTATGGCTGCTAGCCAAAAGGTTGGCAGTTCAAATCCACCAGGCTGTCCTTGGAAACTCTATGGGGCAGTTCTACTCGGTTCTATAGGGTCGCTATGAGTCAGAACTGACTCAATGGCAACGGGTTTTTTGCTTATATATGTATATACATAAATCACCAGTTGCTGTCCAGTTGATTCCAACACATGGTGACCCTGTGTGTGTCAGAGTACAACTGTGCTCCACAGGGTTTTCGACGGCTGATTTTTTGGAAGTAGGTTGCCAGGCTTTTCTTCCAAGATGCCTCTGGGTGGACTCAGACCACCAATGTTTTGGTTAGCAGCCAAGAGGGTTAACCATTTGGGCCACCGGGGACTGCCTGTTCAGTATATAAACTGTCCTGAGATTCTTGTCAACCTGTTGCTTTTAATGAAAATTTTTGTTGTGATCAATCTTTTTTAAAAGGGGATAGAAAAACAGAAAATAGAAATATTATTTGGGGATTAGAAAAAAACTTAATTACTATCTTCTCCAACTTCTCTCTATTTTACAGAGGAAGTGACAGAGACCCAGAGCTGCAAATTTTGCGACGACCTCCATTTTAAGCTCCAGGAGAGCAGGTACCTGGTCAGCTTTGCTCCCTTCTCTATCCACAGAGTTTAGCACAATATCAGGCACAGGGTTACATAGCTATTTAGCAGTTATACAAGTGCTTCACGGAATTTTTACCCATTGCCATCAAGTCGATTTCAACTTATGGCAACACTGTAGGACAGAGTAAAACTGCCGCATAGGGTTTCCAAGGCTGTAGATGGCACTGGGTTTTGTTTTAATCTTTACGGAAGCAGACTGCCATATCTTTCTCCCACAAAATGGCTGTGACTTCTAACCACTGACCTTTCATTTAGCAGCTGAAAGCTTAACCACTGTGCCACCAAGGCTCCTTGCTTCACGCAGTACTGTATCATACATAGTTCTCTTATCCATGATCACCTGTGGGGGTAGTGACATAAATAGCTTGCCCTTGACCTTGAGGGTTTAGGTTGCAAAGGTGCTTGGAGTTGCAAAGATGGCTTTTAAAGGCAGCATTCATCATACCCAAGGCTCCAATATCATCGGTGGTGAGTCTGCAACTACTCAGCCTCAGAATTTTTAACTTGCTGACAAGATGCATTTGCTGGGTGATTGAGTGGAGGGTTCCACCTACAAAATCATTCCAGGAAATATCCAGTTCTTCCAAGTCTGGGAGAGAAGGAAGTAAGGCAACTAGAAGTGAACAGAAAAGAATACAGATTTGTACATGTAATTTGTGATAAGGAATCAATGCCTATGTGCACAGAATATAGCTTTCAGCTGTAAGACTAGGGAGAGCGTGCTGTCTTTCACCAAAGATGGAACCTTTCAGCAGTGCAATTGTGACATTTACATTTCCTATTTCCGGGGATATTTTATATTTCTGCCAAATAACTGCACTCTGAAAATGCAGTGGTATCCCCATAAGGTTTCACAGCACCTCCTTTATTGTAATTGAACCCAATAACCCAGCATCGAGTGGATTCTGACTTATAGTTACCCTTATAGAACAGATTAGAACTGCTCCATGGGGTTTCAAAGGCTGTAAATCTTTATGGAAGCAGACTGCCACATCTTTCTCCCGTGGAGCCGCTAGTGAGTTCTAACCACAGGCCTTTTGGTTGTCAGCCAAGTGCTTTAACTACTGTGCCACGAGGGTTCCTTGTGAACCTAGTAACAGTAATGGTATCTCTACTACTACTGCTGCTGCTTAGACTGCTACTACCACTGTGATGGTAATGTGTACGTTACTGTCCTTTATTTTGCAAAATCCTCCTGACATCTGTCATCTTCAAGGGGTTCTCAGGCTGAAGGGCCTGGGGAATGCTCTGCTGGCCAGGGCTGCAGAGATCGATGCTGCCTGTTACTGCTCTTTTTTTCCCCTTTATCTTGATTACCTGGACATTCCCACCTTAAAAGCCTTCATTATATTTAAATGAATCAACTCAACATGTGCAGCTTTAAACCTGCACTAAGCCTGACTGGGACATTCTCTGAGTCTCAGCCGCTGCTCATTAAAAGTGAAGTTACTATCTGTGAAAAAATTCAAAGGACATCTTTATCTCCTGGAAAAACAAGTCTTGAGAATGGAAATGCCAAAGGAGAAGGGATCAAGGGGCTTTGCTACCTTGTTTACTTTTAAATATCTGTTTTGAATGTTAAAATGATAGTGGCAGTCACAAGCAGCATGGAGAGCTTCTACAGATAAAGGCACAGCGATTCCAGACCTTCTAAAGTTACGACGCCATGCTTACAAGCAAAAAATTGTTTTCTTTTTACTAGCATTCAAAGCACTTTAGCAGTTTCATCTTGTTCACCATGATCCTAGCTTCATGAGGTATAAAAGTCTATTGAGTACCTTGACCAGCTGCTGTCTAGTCAGCTCCAACTCATGGTGACCCCATGTGTGTTGGAGTAGAACTGTGATTCATAAGGTTTTCCATGGCTGATTTTTTTGGAGGTAGATCTCCAGGCCTTTCTTCCGAGGCAATTCTGGGTGAATTTGACCCTCCAGCCTTCCAGTTGGCAGCCAAACTTATTAGCTGTTTGTACTACTCAGGGACACCACTGAATTTATTAGGAAGGCCAAACAAAACAAAACAAAAAGAGACTTGTTTTCTAACACTAAACAATGAGTTAGTGGCTGAACTGTGTCCTTACCGTTGACTCTCAATATTTTTCAATTCATAAAGGAAATCAAACCTCCTTTCTATTTGAAATTCCACTAAGAAAATGCAACAGCCATACAGAAAATGTAGTTCAGTGATCAAACTTCAGCATGCATCAGAATTCCCTGAGGGGCAGCTTATTAAAACACAGATTCCTCAGGCCCACTGTGAAAGAATCTGATTCTGTAGGGTTTGGAGTGGACTCAAAGGCCTTCATTTCCACAAGCTCCACAAATGATTGGGACACACAGGCATTTGAGAACTGCAGGCATGGTTAGAGTTCCCTCTGAAGGGACCAGTCTGCAAATATGGCATGAGTTTTCATGAAGAGCTAAAGATACCTCATTCAAAATGCAGTTTGTCTGATACCTCTCTGTTGGCAGACACACCTAAGGTAATTAAAACAGGGCTTCAAACCAGTTCTTCCTGGTTCGGTCACGGCCAAGAAAGCAAAACTGAAACAGACCGAATTTTTAAAAATTTGGGCGAGCCAGAATAGGAAAATTACTGGTAAAAGCCCTGCTAGAAACTTAATCTCCCCCTTAGAAGACAAGAGCAGCATATGTGTTGCATAGCAACCAAATCTCTTGCCCATTGAATTTTGAGCAGAGTCAGAAATGGCGGTGCCTGCTCCAAGATGGCGGCTAACCCTGCCGCTTAGAATGTGTGTCACTCTCCACAGTCCTGCCAATGATCTAATCTCAGCATCAGGCTTCTGAGTCTCCCACTTCAGGGCTTTAACCTGTAAATTTTGCCATTCCAATTATGGTTCCAGATCACCCAAATTGTAACAATTTGGGTCTTTCTACTTTCGATTTGTTGGCCATGACTGAACCGGTTTGAACCAGTATGAAGCCCTGGATTAAAGGCTTGACATAAGATCGCTACAGAAAAGAAAATGGTGGCGGTGGTGGGGAGAGAAGTCTTCACAACCAAACGCCTGTTTGGATGAAACAAATGGTAGTTATACTTCTGTGTAAAAAAGGTATATACAATATTTGCTGGTATTTATACTTTTCATTCCACAAATAAACAACATAAGACTCTTCAAAATTCTCCACAGGGCTCCGTTTTATGGATGAGTTTCATAAGTTTTTCATATGCAAGAACAGACAGATGTTTTTCAGGGAGCAAGAGGCAATCAGTAGGTGGGTAAAATGGCTCAGGAAAAACAAACGAATGAACCTTCATTCTAAATTCAGCTCAAATTTTTAAAGCTTGAGGAAGGATCACTTAACTTTTTTTTTTTTTTTTTAACAACAACAACAACAAAAAAACGCAGTGGTGCAGCTGCTGTTCCTGTGAGTATCTGGGACCATCCATCAGACCTTGGAGTTACCACCTGGGTAACTGAATGTGTTTTACTTGCTCACCTTCACCTACCAGCAGCTGCTGCTGCTGTCAAGTCAACTACAACTCATAGTGACCCCGTGTGTGTCAGAGCAGAACTGTGCTCCACAAGGTTTTCGATGACTGATTTTTTGGCAGTAGATTGCCAGGCCTTTCTTCCAAGGTACATCTGGGTGAACTCAAACCTCCAACTTTTTGATTAGCAACCAGGTGCATCAACCATTTGCACCACCCAGGGATTTCCACCTCCACCTAAAGGTCCTGTCTTCGCCTGTGCAAGGTCAAGTACATACAGACCCACTTCCTTCATGTCCGCTGTTCTTAATCCACAGTTATTCAGGTTTAGACACTTGTTGACAGCCTTTTTGCCGAGCTTCTGCAGGAACTGCTCATTTTTCTCTGCCCTGGATTCCCCTTCCATTTCTGAGCTGAGAGGCTGAGATTTAGCTGTATCACAAGAAAAAAAGGAAGAATTTGCTGTCAATGACGGATAGTATTAAAGGCGCATAATAACCACAATACAACAGGCAAAAGGACTGAGAACCACCCTGAGTGGGTCTCTTGTGAAACCTCAGCTCAGAAGGGGAGACATTTACCTGAGCAAAACTTAACTATGGTTTCCGCTGCCAGATGCCCAGGCACTGACAGCTTTCAACTTCCGGTGACCCTTTCTTACAAAGGAGCGTGAGGGACTGGAACTAAGTAGCTTTTCTTTCATGGCCTGACCTGGGCTTCTCTGTATAAAGACCGGCAAGAGGGACATCTGTTACCACAGCTTTTAAGACTCCTGCTGCTTTACATTCATGCAGATATATTTGATGAACACAACATCAAATTGTTGTGTTGGGGGAGTCTTTGCCCCCTAAAACCAAATAGGTACAGAAGGGGAAAGGTTGAAATCACAGGTGGCTACCGAGGGAAACTCCTGCTGCTCAGTTCCTAGACTATTTGATTGGCAAGCACAGATCCAAAGAGTGGTGCCTGGCGGGACACTTGGTATTTTCCAAACTCCTGAAGGAGAGTACATTCAGAAAGCCTCATTTATCTTTGTTATTAGGGACGTCTTATGTGGCACCTTCACCAAGTGCCTCTGTAATAACACTATACTGACATGGTATCACCATCATAACAGAAAGCTATAATTTTATTGAGCCCTATTTTTTTTTTTTTTTTTTTAATGTACTAGTGCTCTACCTATTATTGCATGTGCCAGCATTTAAGACATGGATACACCACATTTTGCAAAGAAAAAAAATTTTTTTGAAAAATGAAATGTTAAGTACATTTCATATGCATGTACTGACAGTGATGTTAAAGTGGTGTTTCCAGTGAAAATGTACAATTTTAAACATGTAGCATCCTGGAATTCAGTAGGAAATCGTAATATGCAGTAATACTCTACTAACCCTCACAAAAAGGAATAAAACCACATAGCTAAAAAGAAATATATTGGTACCGGTGGAAATTAAAAGACAGTAGGACTGCAGTAGTAATAAAGTTAGACTAAAATATTAGCAGAATAATAAAAACACCACATCTTGTCCACGGTGTGGCTAGCAGCTTGCTACTCCTTAAGTAAGCATCTATAGGGCGCCCATCTTTGTGGGGATGTTTGATGTTGCCACATTTCGCCAGTAGGCGGCAGCACCATCCACATTTTACCTCTTCACAATGGCCAGTATTTATGATACAAGTATTTTGTTTTAGATAGGGTTGCCAGATTTAGCAAAAAAAAAAAAAAAAAAAGCCCCCCCCCCCAAGCTGTCCAGTCGATTCCAACACATAGCGACCCTGTAGGATGGAGTAGAACTGCCTCATAGGGTATCCAAGGCTGTAATATTAATGGAAGCAGGGGGCTGTTTCTTTCCCTTGCTCGGAGCGACCGATGAATTCCAACCACCGACCTTTTGGGTTAGCAGCTGAGACACTTAGTTACTGTGCCACCAGGGTTCCTTAAAAAACAGGGCACTCAGTTAAATTTAAATTTCAGATAAACAGAGAATAATTTTTTAGTGAAAGTGTGTCCCAAATATTACATGTATTTTACCTGCCAACTCCAATTTTGGGTGGGGCAAAAGGGAGTTGTGGGTGGGGTAGACGTAGGGATTGCTTCTTACCAGCCAGTGACTGCAAGACAGTTTATCTAAACTTAATGCAAAAAAAAAAAAACAAGAAGTCACAATTACCTCAGCTTCATAGATTTGGAACTGAGACTCAGAAAGGCTATCAATTAGTAAGAAGCAGAGTCAGAATTTGAACTCAGAACAGTCTGGCTCCAAAGTCCATTATGTGTGTTTGTATGTTTTTAATTTTTTCAGATTTCTTTGTATGACATCTTATTGCTGTCTCTTTTGTTTTTTTTAATTTTTTATCTCCACAGGCTTAACCTACAGTCATCCAGCTCCAGCCCCACCAAAACTTCTCTTTCTTCTGTTTTCTCCTCGTATCACTGTCCTGTCACTCATTTCCTTTACAGCTAAATGTTTTGAAAGAGTAGTTCACACTTGCCGGCCCCAGTTCCTCACCACACATTACTGATTAACCCTCTCCATTCTTGTCACCACACTCATTACCCAAATAAATTGTTTTCTTAAAGGTCACCAATGATGACCTACCAGTGGAAAGACTCAAAAAATTTTTTTCAGTCCACATCCTTCCTGAGTGCTCTGTAACGTTTGATACCACTGACAAGTCCCAGGCAGCACAGTTGAAGACCTGGCTCAAGTTGTGGATCTACCGAGCAAGCAAATCACTTAATTCTGTCAGCCTTGGTTTACTCACCTATAAAGTGGGAACTATAATTTCTACCCAGTTCATTTCTCAGAAGTGTTGTGAATAAAGTTCACTCCCAGGTAGATCTACAGTAAGGTCCCTGCATGGCACAAATGGTTTGCACTTGACTGTTAACCCGAAGATTGGTGGTTCAAACTCACCCAGTTGTACCGTGGAAGAAAAGGCTGGCAATCTGCTTCTGTTAAGATTACAGCCAAGAAAACCCTATGGAGTAGTTCTGCTCTAACACATAGGGTCGCCGTGAGTCAGAAACCACTCAACAGCAACTAACAACAATAACGAATCTACAGTGCCTTCCACGTTGGAGATACACAGCAAACATTTGCTGAATGATTGAATGGATGGATGAATGGATGAATGGACATTGGTTTTATAGTTTCTCAATTACCAAAATAAATCAACATGGTAAATATCTATTAAAACACTATATATAAATATGAGTACTAACTTATGAGACCCTTGACATCTCCTCATAGACCTGTGCATTTCAAGCCTTTATTGTTGTTATTCTGTGAAACCGTTTCTTCAAAGGATAGCTTACTTCATGGCTTAAACATAGAACAGAGGGGACAGAGCTCCTACAGTTTGGCAGGGGTAGAAGGGGTGGTCTCTGTGGAGGAGGCAATAGCGTGAGCTCGCAGGAGCAGTTCTGTGCAGTAATCCAGGGCCTTTTCTGGTCCCTTTGCCTCTAAGCCAAGCTCTGTGCCCTCCAGGTGATTCTGTCAGCTGTGCAGTATCTCGTTATATTCCTTTCCCGCTTGAATCAGTCAAGGTTGGTTTCTGTTGCTTACAACCAAGAATCCTGATACTTTTGTAAAACACTGCTACGTGCTTGGAACGTTAGTGATGCTGGACAGGGAACTAAGGTAAAAAGATGACAAGTTCCTGTTTCCAAGGGGTTATCTCTCTAATAAGGAGACAGACAAGAAAGCCATGGTTGCAATACAGATGAGAAGTGCGATGGTGGAGGGACACAGAGGCTGGTAAGTCACGTATATTGGGTGGGTCTTGGGAGACTTCCAAGAAAAAGTGGTGCTTTAATGGCACCTTAAAGGATGAGTGGATGTACATGAGGGGAAAGGTAAGTGAGGGAGGGGTGCAGAAGGAGGAGGGTGGCACCAGGGAAGGTCTTTCTCAGCACAAGGAACCACTTGGGGGAATGGGGCATTTCAAGAATTCCTGTTAAATCAGAATGTCAGGAGTCCAGGATGAATGCAGGGTGTGGTGGGAGGTCAGGGTAAGGCAGAGGCCATGAAAATGTAACCAAATGATCGTCAACACCTCGGAGGCCATGCTTGGGAGTGTATGCTTTCTCTTCAAGGCAAGAGAGACTTGGTGAAGGGTTCTAAGCAGATGAGAAACTCATTGATATTTGTGATTTAGAAAGGGTGTGGTGGCAGCATGGAGGACAGGTTGGCAAGACAGCAAGACTAAAAGCAGAGAAGCCAGTTAGAAAGCTAGTGCAGTTGTCCAGACAGGAGACAGTGAAGGCAAACAGCAGTGACAGAGAGGAGGAGTCAGGTTTGACAGCCCCTTAGGGTGCAGAATCAACATGGTGGCAGAAGCCACTGGGCTTGGGAAGAGATGGGAATGGAGAAGCCAAATGCGGCTGGGGTTGCCCAGCAGAGAAGACCAGCTGCTCAGTTTGCACAGTTAATTTAATCACAGATAGGGACATTCATAAGCCACTTTCCTGAAGTCCCAAATCATATTTCAGAATAGATATGAACAATTTCCTGTTAGAGACTGGCTTTTTCAACGGGAGACCTTAACTTCCTAGTTACAAAAATATCTTTAAAGTACATTTAATATACTTACAGATAAAATGATATTATGTTTAGTATTCTATGTCAAATAATCGGTATAAATGAGGGAAGGTATAAATGAAACAAGACTGTCCAGGTTAATAATGGTCAAAGGCAGGTGATCATGGGGGCTCCTTATACAATTCAGTTTTTTTTTTCTTTTTGGTGAAAATATACATAACAAAACACACATCCATTCTCACTTTATTTTTGTATATATTTGCATAAAATTTTTAAATGTGTTAAAAATGTTTAATCTAGTAGATAATAGACTGGTGGCATTGTATATGATACATAACATTTAGAGAGAAATTTGGAAATATTATTTAGAATGATAGAATGTTTCATAACCCTCGAATCTGAATCCCTGTTCTGGAAATTTATACTAAGAAAATAGCTGAAATACAGTGAAGCAGGGGGCAGAGAGGGAAAGACAAAGTCATCCACTGAAAGGCCAAAAAAAAAAAAAAAAGGAAGGTATTGTGGTGTGTGCATATAATAAAATATTATACAGTTATAAAAATTATGCATATGGATTATGCATGGAGGTGAACAGTGATGGAAAAATTGCATTGATTAAGGGTAGGGTTGCACAGCCAATTATTGTAATTCCTGTCAATAAGTCGTACAATTAGAAAAGTTGTGTGATATATTTACTACAATGACCAAAAAAAAAAAAAAAGAGTAGCTGCAGAGGCTGCTTATGTACGACCAAACACCTCATGGGATTTGGTTCCTTGGTTTGGAGGTTTAGGGTCATGGTTTCATGGGACATCCTAATTGGCCTAATAACGTATTTAGTGCTTCTGTTCTATCTCCTAGTTTGCTGTGTAGTACCGGGACCTTAAAAGCTTGCAAGCAGCCATATAAGGCACTGTTGGTCTCTATTCACCTGGGCAACAGAGGAAGAAGGAGAATCAGGAACAGGAGGTTACAGATGTGTGGCTAGTTGCTGCTATGAACAACTGCCTCCTTTGCCATGAGACCAGAAGAACGGGATGGTGCCCAGCTACCATCATGGAACTTTTTGATCAGTGATTTCATAGAAGAGTCCTGATCAAAAAGAGAAAAATGCAGAATAGAATGTCAAATTCTCCTGGACTCTAGACTTTCTGGAGCCATGGAGGATGGATGAAACCCAGAAACTATTGCCCTGAGATAATCTTTAAACTTTAAATCAAAAATATCCCGTGAAGTCATCTTAAAACTGAACAATAATTTAGCTTAACTAGTAAAGAAGGTCTACCTTGAACATTATGCTCTTTTAAAAACTATGTATAGGAAAGTAAATTGACAACAGAAACTGAAAGGTAACTTAGAGGGCATTGAGTTTATATTAATGAAGGAGGAACAACTCAGAAAAGGAGGGTGAAAATGGTTGCACAACTCAAAGCATGTAGTCGGTGTCACTAAATTGTACATGTAGAAACTGTTGAATTGGTGTACATTTTACTGTGTATATTCTCAACAACAATAAAGTAAATATATTTTAGAAAAAAATCAATTTAAAAAACACAAAAAATTACGCATATAAACATGTAGCAATGTGGGAATTGAGCAATATAAGAACAGGTTATGGAAGTAAAATCGCAGCTCCACGTAAGGAAAGCTATTTGTTGTTTTTAGCTGCCGTCCGGTCAGCCCCTGACTCATGGTGACCCCGTGCACAGTGGGATTAAATGCTGCTCTGTCCTGCCCCATCCCCATGACCGTTTAGTGATAGGACCATTGTGATCCATAGGTTTTCACTGGCTAATTTTCAGAAGAGGATCACTAGGCCTTTCTTCCTAGCCTGTCTTGGCCTGGAAGCTCCGCCGAAACCCGTTCAGCATCATAGCGACATACGAGCCTCCAAGCAAGGTATTCCCATAAACATATGGCTGCATTAATTCATTTATTCTACATGGCTTTACTCATGACTGACTTTATTCAGATATCTGCTCAAATGCCACCAACTCAGAGACTCCTGCCCTCCAGCTTCATCTGAAAGAGCACGTTCAATTTTCTGATCCTTATCTTCTCCTTATCCTCCTGTGTTTTTCGTCCTAGCACTCATTCCCCCGCCCCTGAAATTGTATGCAGTTTTGGTTCTTTGTTTCTGTAAGGTCCTTTTGCTGATGGATGTAATTCTAACACTTAGAACAAAATCCGGCACATAATAGGCACTCAGTAAGTGTTTATTGACTGGCTGACAGAATAAATGGATGCATATGAAAGAAAGACAAAAGAAACTTGAAAAATATAATAATTTGTGTTATAATGAAAGAAAATTTGGTAGTTCTCCATAAAACTTTCTGAATGTGGTTATTTTTTATAATCTAAAAGTATAATTATGTAAAATGGCGAATGTTTTGTTTTATATATACAATTTACCACAATAAAAAAGTAAAATTAGAAAAATATTTAAAGCATTTAAGTAACAAATGTTTAGAACAGAAACTCATATTACTTTCAGTTTAATCTGTAAGGGATTTTAGGGGAAAACAGCATTCTAAAAAATAAAGAAATCAAGTAGTCAGAAGCTCACCAGGGTCTGGGGTGGTTGTCTCCTCTGTCCCATTGCTGGGTTGACAATCACTTGTCTCAAGGTCTTTGCTCTCACTCCTGCTTTCAGCTTTGGAGGATCGGAGTTTCGAGCCCTTGAAGAATTTGTTAGCAAATGAAGTCTGGGGTTTAGTCTCTTCCCCTGAGGAATTTTTCTTCTTTGTTTGACTCATGGTCACGTTCAAGGTGTCTTTCTCAGTAAGACATCTTCCTGTGTCTCTAGGATTTCTGAGAAGAAGATAAGACTGTCAAGCCTGTGTGAGATCAAAACATCTTCCCCTATAGTTCTCTCTCTTTTTTTTTTTTTTCCTTTTCTTTCTGTTTTTATCCCTGGTAATGTTTAACGTACTTACAAGAATGATGTAACCCAGGATCCGGGAACCAACAGATGGTAAGAGATACAAATCCAAAGCAAATTTGAGTTTTTAACTCTACCCTATTTTATTGTGTGAGAAACAGATCATTAAACACCACTTTGGCAAAAGCATCAAGTGTGTCAATACATTTTAAATTTCAACAGTCAGCTAGAATTACCGTCTGATAGACTTAAGTACATAAAGGAGGATTTGGAATGCCTCTAAGCTCGGTGGTACAAATGGTTAATGTGCTCAGCTGCTCACCTAAAGGTTGGAGGTTCAAAATCCCCCAGAGGAGACTTGGAAGAAAGGCCTGCCAATCTACTTCCAAAAAACCAGCCACTCAAAACCCTATGGAGCACAGTTCTACTCTGACACACATGGGGTCGCCTTGAGTCAGAGTAGACCACATGGCAGCTGGTGGTGGCCGTGGAAGCTGGACGGCCGTTATGCAAACCTGTCACCAGGAGGAATTTGCCTTCAGTGACTCCAGCCTCCTATTTTGCCATACCATTTTTTTCCCCTCTTGTTGTTCTTATACTTTGCTTACTCCAGCTCTGTACCACCAGCCCATAAAAAAACATATTCATAGTAAAGAACCCATTCATTCTATAAACATTTTTTTTAATAATTTTTATTGTGCTTTAAGTGAAAGTTTACAAATCAAGTCAGTCTCTCACACAAAAACTTATATACACCTTGCTACACACTCCCAATTACTCTCCCCTCAATGAGACAGCCCACTCTCTCCCTCCACTCTCTCTTTTCATATCCATTCCTCCAGCTTCTAGTCCCCTCTACCCTCTCATCTCCCCTCCACGCAGGAGATGCCAACAAAGTCTCAAGTGTCCACCTGATCCAAGAAGGTAACTCCTTGCCAGCATCCCTCTCCAACCCATTGTCCAGTCCAATCCACGTCTGAAGAGTTGGCTTCGGAAATGGTTCCTGTCCTGGGCTGACAGAAGATCTGGGGGCCATGACCACCAGGGTCTTTCCAGTCTCAGTCAGACCATTAAGTCTGGTCTTTTTACGAGAATTGGGGTTTTTTTTTAATCCCACTGCTCTCCTGCTCCCTCAGGGGTTCTCTGTTGTGTTCCCTGTCAGGGCAGTCATTGGTTGTAGCCGGGCACCATCTAGTTCTGGTCTCCGGGTGATGTGGTCTCTGGTTTATGTGGCCCTTTCTGTCTCTTGGGCTCATAATTACCTCGTGTCCTTGGTGTTCTTCATTTTCCTTTGATCCAGGTGGGTTGAGACCAATTGATGCATCTTAGATGGCTGCTTGCTAGCATTTAAGACCCCAGACACCACTCTTCAAAGTGGGATGCAGAATGTTCTCTTAATAGATTTTATTATGCCAATTGGCTTAGATGTCCCCTGAAACCAGGGTCCCCAAACCCCTGCCCCTGCTACACTGGCCTTCAAAGCATTCAGTTTATTCAGGAAACTTCTTTGCTTTTGGTTTAGTCCAGTTGTGCTGACCTTCCCTGTATTGTGTGCTGTCTTTCCCTTCACCTAAAGTAGTTCTATCTACCATCTAATTAGTGAATACCCCTCTCCCACCCTACCTCCCTCTCCCTTCTTGTAACCACAAAAGAATGTTTTCTTCTCAGTTTAAACTATTTCTCAAGTTCTTATAATAGTGGTCTTCTACAATATTTGTCCTTTTGGAACTGACTAATTTCGCTCAGCATAATGCCTTCCAGGTTCCTCCATGTTATGAAATGTTTCACAGATTCCTCACTGTTCTTTATGGATGCATAGTATTCCATTGTGCGAATATACCATAATTTATTTATCCATTCAACTGTTGATGGGCACCTTGGCTGCTTCTATCTTTTTGCTATTGTAAACAGTGCTGCAACAAACACGGATGTGCATATATCTGTTACGTGTAAAGGCTCTTGTTTCTCTAGGATATATTCCAAGGAGTAGGATTGCTGGATCGTATGGTAGTTCTATTTCTAGCTTTTTAAGGAAGTGCCAAATCGATTTCCAAAGTGGTCGTACCATTTGACATTCCTACCAGCAGTGTATAAGGGTTTGAATCTCTCCACAGCCTCTCCAACATTATTTTGTGTTTTTTGGATTAACGCCAGCCTTGTTGGAGTGAGATGAAATCTCATTGTAGTTTTGATCTGCATTTCTCTAATGGCTAGTGATCGTGAATATTTCCTCATGTATCTGTTAGCTACCTGAATGTCTTCTTTAGTGAAGTGTCTATTCATATCTTCTGCCCATTTTTTAATTGGGTTATTTGTCTTTTTGCAGTTGAGGTTTTGCAGTATCATGTAGATTTTAGAGATCAGGCGCTGATCGGAAATGTCATAGCTAAAAACTTTTTCCCAGTCTGTAGGCAGTCTTTTCACTCTTTTGGTGAAGTCTTTGGATGAGCACAGGTGTTTGATTTTTAGGAGCTCCCAGTTATCTAGTTTTTCTTCTGCATTCTTACTTTTTTTTTCTTAATAATGTTTTGTATACTGTTTATGCCATGTATTAGGGCTCCTAATGTTGTCCCTATTTTTTCTTCCATGATCTTTATCGTTTTGGATTTGATCCATTTTGAGCTCGCTTTTGTGCATGGAGTGAGGTATGGGTCTTGTTTCATTTTTTTGCAGATGGATATCCAGTTATGCCAGCACCGTTTGTTAAAAAGACTGTCTTTTCCCCATTTAACTGTCTTGGGGCCTTTGTCAAATATCAACTGCTCATATGTGGATGGGTTTATGTCTGGATTCTCAATTCTGTTCCATTGGTCTATGTATCTGTTGTTGTACCAGTACCAGGCTGTTTTGACTACTGTGGTGGTATAACAGGTTCTAAAATCAGGTAAAGTAAGGCCTCCCACTTTCTTCTTCTTTTTCAGTAATGCCTTATTTAGCCGGGACCTCTTTCCCTTCCATATGAAGTTGGTGATTTGTTTCTCCATCTCATTAAAGAATGTCATTGGGATTTGGATCGGACTTGCGTTAAATGTATAGATCGCTTTTGGTAGAATAGACATTTTTATAATGTTAAGTCTTCCTATTCATGAGCAAGGTATGTTTTTCCACTTAGGTAAGTCTTTTCTAGTTTTATGCAGAAGCATACTGTAGTTTTCTTTGTATAAGTCTTTTACATCTCTGGTAAGATTTATTCCTAAGTATTTCATCTTCTTGGGGGCTACTGTTAATGCTATTGATTTGGTGATTTCCTCTTCGATGTTCTTTTTGTTGGTGTAGAGGAATCCAACTGATTTTTCTATGTTTATCTTGTATCCCGATACTCTGCTGAACTCTTCTATTAGTTTCAGTAGTTTTCTGGAGGATTCCTTAGAGTTTTCTATGTATAAGATCATGTCATCTGCAAATAGAGATACTTTTACTTCTTCCTTCCCAATCTGGATGCCCTTTATTTATCTAGCCTAATTGCTCTGGCTAGGACCTCCAACAGAATGTTGAATAAGAGCAGTGATAAAGGGCATCCTTGTCTGGTTCCCGATCTCAGTGGGAATGCTTTCAGGCTCTCTCAATTTAGGGTGATGTTGGCCATTGGCTTTGTATAAATGCCCTTTATTATGCTGAGGAATTTTCCCTCTGTTCCTAATTTGCTGAGAGTTTTTATCATGAATGGGTGTTGAACTTTGTCAAATGCCTTTTCTGCATCAATTGATAAAATCATGTGATTCTTGTCTTTTGTTTTATTTATGTGGTGGATTACATTAATTACTTTTCTAGTGTTGAACCATCCCTGCATACGTGGTATGAATTCCACTTGGTCATGGTGAATTATTTTTCTGATATGTTGTTGAATTCTATTGGCTAGAATTTTATTGAGGATTTTTGCATCTACATTCATGAGGGATATAGGTCTATAATTTTCTTTTCTTGTGGTGTCTTTACCTGCTTTTGGTATCAGGGAGATGGTGGCTTCATAGAATGAGTTTGGTAGTATTCCGTCCTCTTCTATGCTCTGAAATACCTTTAGTAGTAGTGGTGTTAACTCTTCTCTGAAAGTTTGGTAGAACTCTGCAGAAAAGCCTTCAGGACCAGGGCTTTTTTTGTTGGGAGTTTTTTGATCACCTTTTCAATCTCTTCTTTTGTTATGGGACTATTCAGTTGTTCTACCTCTGTTTGTGTTAGTTTAGGTAGGTAGTGTGTTTCTAGGAATTCATCCATTTCTTCTAGGTTTTCAAGTTTGTTAGAGTACAATCTCTCATAGTAATCTGATATGATTCTTTTAATTTCAGTTGGGTCTGTTGTAATATTGCCCATCTTGTTTCTTATTTGGGTTATTTGCTTCCTCTCCTGTTTTTCTTTTGTCAGTTTGGCCAGTGGTTATCAATTTTGTTGATTTTTTCAAAAAACCAGCTTCTGGTCTTGTTAATTCTTTCAATTGTGTTTCTGTTTTCTATTTCATTTAGTTCAGTTCTAATTTTTATTATTTGTTTTCTTCTGGTGCATGTGGGTTTCTTTTGTTGCTCTCTATTTGTTCAAGTTGTAGGGATAATTCTTTGATTTTGGCCCTTTCTTCTTTTTGGATGTGTGCATTTATTGATATAAATTGGCCTCTGAGCACTGCTTTTGCTGTGTCCCAAAGGTTCTGATAGGAAGTGTTTTCATTCTCATTGGATTCCCTGAATTCTTTATTCTGTCCTTAATGTCTTCTATAATCCAGTCTTTTTTGAGCAGGGTATTGTTCAGTTTCCAAGTGTTTGATTTCTTTTCCCTGCTTTTCCTGTTATTGATTTCCACTTTTATGGCCTTATGGTCAGAGAAGATGCTTTGTAATATTTCAACGTTTTGGATTGTGCTAAGGCTTGCTATATGACCTAATATGTGGTCTATTTTAGAGAATGTTCCATGTGCGCTAGAAAAGAAAGTGTACTTGGTTGCTGTTGGGTGGAATGTTGTATATATGTCTATGAAGTCAGGTTGGTTGATTGTGGCCTTTAGATCTTCCGTGTCTTTATTGAGCTTCTTTCTGGCTGTCCTGTCCTTCACCGAAAGTGGTGTGTTGAAGTCTCCTGCTATTATTGTGGAGCTGTCTATCTCACTTTTCAATGCTGATAGAGTTTGTTTTATGTATCTTGCAGCCCTGTCATTGGGTGCATAAATACTTAATATGGTTATATCTTATTGGTGTATTGTCCCTTTAATCATTATATAGTGTCCTTCCTCATCCTTTATGATGGATTTAACTTTAAAGTCTATTTTGTCAGAAATTAATATTGCCACTCTTGCTCTTTTTTGGTTGTTGTTTGCTTGATATATTTTTTCCATCCTTTGAGTTTTAGTTTGTTTGTGTCTCTAAGTCTAAGGTGTGTCTCTTGTAGGCAGCATATAGGCAGATCTTGTTTTTTAATCCATTCGGCCACTCTCTGTCTCTTTATTGGTGCATTTTATCCATTTACATTCAGGGTAATTATGGATAGGTGTGAATTTAGTGCTATCATTTTGATGTCTTTTTTTGTGTGTTGACACTTTTTTCCTACTTAATTTTATGTGCTGAGTAGATTATCTTTATATATTGTCCTTTCCTCATATTTGTTTTCGTTGATTTTGTTTCTGCTGAGTCTCTTTTTCTTGTATTTTATTTTAATGAGTAGGATAGTTTGTCTCCTTTGTGGTTACCTTATTATTTACCCCTATTTTTCTAAATTTTAACCTAACTCTTATTTCTTTGTATTGCTGTATCTTCCTCTCCATATGGAAGGTGTATGATTACATTTCTTGGTCCCTCTTTATTATTTTAATGTTGTCTTCTTTTATATAATAACATCGCTGTTACTCTGTTTTGAGCTTTTTTTTTTTTTTTTATATAATCTTGCTTTGTTTTTTTGGGTTTCCCTGTGTGGGTTGACTTCTGGTTGCTCTGCCCAGTGTCCTAGTCTTGGGTTGATACCTGATATTATTGATTTTCTAACCAAAGAACTCCCTTTAGTATTTCTTGTAGTTTTGGTTTGGTTTTTACGAATTCCCTAAACTTGGGTTCATCTGGAAATGTCTTAATTTCACCTTCATATTTAAGAGACAGTTTTGCTGGATATATGATTCTTGGCAGGCAATTTTTTTCCTTCCATTTTTTGAATATGTCATCCCATTGCCTTCTTGCCTACGTGGTTTCTGCCAAGTAGTCCGAGCTTATTCTTATTGGCTCTCCTTTGTAGGTGACTTTTTGTTTATCCCTCGTTGCTCTTATAATCCTCTCTTTTTCTTTGGTTTTGGTGAGTTTGATTATGTCTTGTTGACTTTCTTTTAAGATCTACCTTATGTGGAGTTCGATGAGCATCTTGGACAGCTATCTTCTCACCTTTCACAATATCAGGGAAGTTTTCTGCCAACAAATCTTCAACAATTCTCTCTATATTTTTTGTTACCCCTCCCTGTTCTGGTACTCCAGTCACTCGTAGATTATTTCTCTTGATAGAGTCCCACATGATTCTTAAGGTTTCTTCATTTTTTTTAATTCTTTTATCTGATTTTTCTTCAAATATGTTAGTGCCAAGTGGTTTATCTTTGAGTTCAGAAATTCTCGCTTCTACTTGCTCAATTCTGCTCCTCTGACTTTCTACTCAGTTGTCTACTTCTGTAATTTTATTGTTAATCTTCTAAATTTCTGATTGCTGCCTGTCTATGGATTTTTCCAGCTTATTAAACTTTTCATTATGTTCCTGAATAATCCTTCTAATTTCTTCAATTGCTTTATCTGTGTGTTCCTTGGCTTGTTCTGCGTATTGCCTCATTTCTTTCCTGATGTCTTGAAGGGTTCTGCGTATTAATCTTTTGTATTCTGCCTCTGGTAATTCCAGGAAAGCACTTTCATCTAGAAGATCCCTGGATTCTTTGTTTTGAGGGCCTGTTGAGGTGATCATGGTCTGTTTCTTTATGTGACTTGATATTGACTGTTGTCTCTGAGCCATCTCTAAGCTATTGTATTAGTTTATGCTTGCTTACTGTGTGGTAGCTTCTTGCTTTGTTTTGTTTGGATATGCCCAGATGGGTTGCTTGAGTGAGCTAGCTTGATTATTTTCACCTTTGGAACTCTGTCGTCCTGTTCCCAGATGGCTAGAGTTGTTATCATGTATATCAGTCTAGGAGTCCATTCACTCTTCTTGTATGAATTCAGCTCAGGTTTCCAGGTAGCTGATCATCAAGTGTGTGGTACAGGCTCTGTCATACAGTCTTAGAGGGGCAGGGATTATCGGAGTATATGCTGGTATCTGATTTCAGCAGGGGGTCACGCTCTGAACAAGGCAGGGGGCTGAGAACCAACCCCTGAGAGCCTCTGAGGAAAGCACGTCCCTGTTCCCTAAAGCGTGCAGGTGCGTGGGTTCTGCAGACAGACCATGGGCACCCAAAGTTTTTGATTGTAAGGACTGGGAGGTACCAGTTATCTTTGGACCCCTGTCGCGGGTGGCTGCGTGACCTGAGTGGAGATACCAGTCCTTATGTTCCTGATGTGGGTAGGTAAGGACCTTGTTTAATAGGCAAAGTAATGTCAAATATCAAACACCCACCTCTCCACCGCACAGTTGAAATGGTTGGAGTCTGCCAACAAGGGCCTATTCTCCCAAAATAGGCCCACACAGGTCCACGCAGAGAGGAAAGGTGCTCAAAGTCTACGGAGGGTTTATGCCTGGACAGGAGCTGCTTCTGTCCTGAGCTCCCCCAGTTAGTGGATCTAGCAAATTATCTCTTCCCCCAGTTGCAAATTTTTTCCTTCCCCAAGGCCAGCAGGATGGCTCTAGGTGCTCAACAGTGCCTATCTCTGGCCCAGGGAATTCAGTGCCTGAAGCTGGCTTCGGGTTAGGGGGACGCGGTAAAATATACGCAAATACTTAGCTTTTGCCGAGAGCGCCATTCTTCTCTGGTTCTGGATGTGTGAGTAGGCTGTGTGGCTGGCTGCTTCTTCCTGAGGAAACTGTGCCCTAACGCTAGTACCAGCCTGCCACCACTGCTCCGGGAATGGTACCTGAGGGCTCCCTGCAATCCAGGTCCAGTAACTCCTCTCTGCTTCTGAAAGGCCTCTTCCTCCCCCTGCCCCTCAGTTCATTTTCTAAGCTTGTTTCTGAAGCTCAGGGCTCCCAGCTTGTCACAAATATACTCGTTTCACTTGTTTTTTCGGGTCTTTGTTGTAAAGAGGGCTCGCCGGAAGCGTCTGTCTATTCCTCCATCTTGGCTCAACCTCTCCTCTATAAAGATTTTTTAAGAAGCTACTGGGTACCCCACCACTCATCTGTCAGCTTGTTGTACTGTGGTGGCTTGCATGTTGCTGTGATGCTGAAAGCTATGCTACTGGTATTTCAAATACCAACAGGGTCACCCGTGGTAGACAGGTTTCAGTGCAGCTTCCAGACTAAGACAAACTGAGAAGACCTGGAAATCTACTTCTAAAAAACATTGGCCAGTGAAAACTTTATAAACAGCAGCAGAATAAAAAAAAAAAAAAAAAAACAGTTGTAGCAGTACATAGACAGAAGATTGTCAGAAGTTCAAGCTGGATTCAGAAAGAGAACATTGAATGAGGGATATCATTGCTGACGTCAAATGGATCATGGCAGAAAGCACAGCATACCAGAAAGATGTTTACCTGTGTTTTAATGACTACGCAAAGGCGTTCAACTGTGTGGATCATAACAAATTATAGATAACATTGCGAAGAATGGGAATTCCAGAACACTTAATTGTGCTCATGAGGAACCTGTACTTAAACCAAGAGGCAGTTGTTTGAACAGAACAAGGGGATACTGAGTGATTTAAAGTCAGGGAAGGCATGTGCCAAGGTTGTATCCTTTCACTCTGTGTGCTAAACAAATAATCTGAGAAGCTGGACTATGTGAAGAAGAACTCAGCATCAGAATTGGAGAAGGACCCATTAATAACCTGTGATACGCAGGTGACACAACCTCGCTTGGTGAAAGCGAAGACTTGAAGCACCTACTGATGAAGATTAAAGACTACGGCCTTCATTATGGATTACACCCCAACATAAAGAGAACAAAAATCTTTGCAACTGGACCAATAAGCAATGTCATGATAAATGGAGAAAAGACTAAAGTTGTCATGGATTTCATTTTACTTGGATCAATACCCATGGAAGCAGCAGTCAAGAAATCAAAGGTTGTATTGCATTTGGCAAATCTGCTGCAAAAGACCTTTTTAAAGTGTTAAAAAGCAAAGGTGTCACTTTAAAGACTAAGGTGCACCTGACCCAATCCATGCCTTTGAATTATGATGCTGGCGAAGAATATTGAATATACCATGGACTGCCAGAAGAAAGAATAAATCTGTTTTGGAAAAAGTACAGCTCAAATGCTCCTTAGATGTGAGGATGAAGAGACTTTGTATCAGATACTTTATACATGTTATCAGGAGGGATCAGTCCTTGGAGAAAGACATCGTGCTTGGTAAAGTGAGCAAAAAAGAGGAAGACTCTAGGCAAGACGGACTGCAACAATGGGCTCAAACATGGCAATGATTGTGAGGATGCCTCAGTATTGGGCAGTGTTTTGTTCTGTTGTACATTAAGTCGTTATGAGTCGGAACCAACTCGATGGCATCTAACAACACTGCATACCAGGCATGGTTCTAGATGCAAGAGAATCGATAATGACCAAGACATAGCTCACTTATTTGATGGAGTCTCAAACCAGGGGGAGGATGGACCTATATGCCAATGATTATTCTGGTATAAGGGCTGTCAGAGAACAGAGACTAAAGCAGTCAGGGAAGCCATAGTGGGACTAAAC
Source organism: Loxodonta africana (assembly GCF_030014295.1). Classification (NCBI taxonomy): domain Eukaryota; kingdom Metazoa; phylum Chordata; class Mammalia; order Proboscidea; family Elephantidae; genus Loxodonta; species Loxodonta africana. The sequence continues at coordinate 46,790,066 of NC_087364.1, forward strand.
CTGCCATGGAAAACAAGCTTTGAGGAGTGAAAGATATTGCCTGGGTTTTGAAGTAATAGCAGTTAGTTAAGAAATCCCTGGGCAGTATAAAATGTTCGGCTACTAGGGGAAAGGTTGGAGGTACGAGTCCATCCAAAGGCACCTCAGAAGAAAAGCCTGGTGATCTGCTTTTGAAAAAATAAGTCATTGAAAACCCTATGGAGCACAGTTCTATTCTGACACACACGGGTTCGCCATGAGTTGGAATCAACTCAATGGCAGCTGGTTTAGGAGTTAGTTAAAGAGACAAGAAGTGGAAAGACTTCTAGGCAGAAGAAACAGTAGGCTCAAAGGCTGGAAGCCTGAAGGCCTAAGAGTCTAGCATTTGACTTCGGGCATGAATTTTGGTTTGCCTGTAGCAAGGGATGTGGGGAAAGGGAGGTTAGAAGGCAGGGTCTGGTGAGATTTGAGACTAAAAAAGATCTATAAAGTCAGTTTATTATCCCTTCTGAAATTTGCTTACATTTTAAGGAAGGGTGAAAGATTTAAACTAAAGGCATAAAACTATAAACGGAATTTCAGATCCTGTAAATAAAATTTGGGTCCTGTCCTTGGGCCAGGGCCTAATAGGTATTATTGAAATTACAATGTTCATGGCTTTCTCCCTGTAAAATCGCTCTTTCTATAATACTATGTTCTAGAATGGCTCAAGAAACATTTAGCACAGGGTCTTCTAAAAATGATCTTGCAGAGCACCACAAGCCTTCTGAGGCTCTCCTAGTACTCTGAGGGGAGTGGGTACACGAGGAGAAGTCGCTATACCTGGAGCCCAGCTTTGGGAGTCACAACTGGGCAGCCTGTTTTTGTTTTTTTTTTAAGTAGAGGAGAGCCCAGCCCATGTTTGCCCAGGAGCAGAAAACAACGGAGCCAGACAGTTGCCCAGGCTACAGCTACCACAGCTGACCTGCCAGAGCCTTAGGGGCCTAGGTGGGAAGGAAGGACCATAACTTGATTAACCCATAAATCCAGCCACAGTCTGCAAGCCCGGCTGCCCCATCTTGATTCCACCTCCACCTTCTCTTTGTGTGGTCCTCCAGCCCCTACCCGAGATCCCCACAGCCATTTTTACCTTTTGCAGGTACAGGCAGGACCATTCCCTGGGGAGTCATACCAGTAAGTGGTTTTACTTTTTTTTTTTCCCCCCCTGTGTTGACTCTAACTCCCAACTCTTAAGAAAACACTGGTAGGACTGTGCTCCAGGATGTGGTAGTTTACCAAGTGAACCCCACCCAGCTTCTGAGGCCCTGCACACTAAGGAACGGAATCGGGGAGGGGAGGGGTTACCAGGGAAGGCAGGAAACAACACTGGAACTCAAGGAAGGAGACCAAAACCAAAACCAAACCAGTTGCCATGAGTCCAGCTCCATAGGGTTCTCAGTGGCTGATTTTTTGGAAGTAAACCACCAGGCCTTTTTTCCCAAGTGCCTCTAAGCATACTTGAGCATGTTAGCAGCCAAGCACTTAACCATTTTTGTTGCCCGGGAATTCAAGGAAACTAAAGAGGGAACATAAGAAAGGTGGGAAAGAGGAAAGGCAGAAAGGCCAGAAACGGAAGCTAAGCAAGAAAAAGCGACTGGGAATCTGACAAGGAATCAAAAAAGGAGCAAGTATGAGGTACCGTACTGTACCCGTTGCTGTCGAGTCAATTCCGACCCACAGCAATCCTAAAAGACAGAGTAGAACTGCCCCACACGGTTTCCAAGGAGTGCCTAGTGGATTCGAACTGTCAACCTTTTGGTTAACAGCCGTAGCTCTTAACTACTACGCCAGCAGAGTTTCCAAGTATGAGGTAGGGAGGCTTATAATATATGTATATTACATATTTCCTAATACATAGTAGTTTATGTAGTAGGTTGTCACACTCACACTTTGAAAAAATAATTTTTCAGAATGTGTTTGGGAAACTCTTTAGCTGAACACTTTCACAAGCACTCAAGCTTCCCATACCAGTTCAAGCTTCAAACCCTGTATACACAGTCCTTCCATTTCTTCCCCATGTCTCTGCCCCGGATTTTACTTTGTGAAGGTCAACCCTGAAAACTGTATTTGGAGAAATTCAGCAAAATGACCATGCTAGAGCAGCTAAAAATTGGGGAATTTGCCTTTTCTCCCAGGACCAGAATCATTTACTTAAGAGGCAAATGGCTGGCATTTCGGTTCAGCGTAACAACAGTAATTGAGTAGTTACTTTCCATATTTACTACCTTATCAGTAGGTAGGGATTTTTGCTGTGAAATCCCAGGAATATTGTATATTTGACAAATGTTATTTCTCTTGCACTTAGCCTGGTTTTACTTATTTATTTTTGCAAAACAAAAAAAGAAAATAACTTTCCTCTCTCTCATTCTTAGATTTGTGGTTAATGTATAGTTAAAATTTTTAAGAATGTTTTCAAAGTCCTTAAATTTTTTATTCCAGTTTTTCAGAATGTTGCATGTTTTCAATGTTGCTTGTCGAAAGGACATGAAGCTTTCTTTATTCCACAAAACTTACTTCAGTCACTCAGTTCAAAAGCACCCTGGTTGCATGTAGGTCTTAAGTTATAGGTCTGATGGGCTTTATTCAGAACTCTTGCTTTGAAAGGTGTTGCTGTCGTCTGTAGCATTCTTGTACATATATTCCTAATACTTTACTACTACTATTCACAGCTAATTTGAATAGAACGGGAATTTATTAAGAGGATGGAACTTCTTTTAAAAGGATGGTGGAAACTTCACTTAAACAACAGTTAAAGGGTTTTAAAAACTGTAAGAATTGGTGCGTAATAATGTCTACTACAGCTCCCTACCCAAGATTCTGACCAAAAAGTTAAAATCAGTATCTACCCTAATGAGATGAAATGTACATTCACATAAAAATCTATGCAAGAATGTTTATAGCAGCTTTATACATAATTGTCAAAAAAAGGAAGCAACCAATATTTTCTTCAATAGGTTACTGGATAAACAAACCATGGTTCATCCATACCAAAAAAAACCCCCAAACCCGTTGCCATCAAACCGATTCCAACTCCTATCAACCCTATAGGACAGAATAGAACTGCCCCATAGGATTTCTAAGGAGTGGCTGGTGGATTTGAACTGCCAACCTTTTAGGTGGCAACACAAAGAGTGAGCCCTAAAGTAAACTATGTTGTTAGGTGTCATTGAGTTGATTCTGACTCATAGCGACCCAACGTGACAGAGTAGAACTACCCCATAGGGTTTTCTAGGTTGTAACATTTACCAGAGCAGATCTCCAGGCCTTTCTTCCATGGAGCTACTGGTGGGTTCAAGCCGCCAAGCACTTTACCGTTGTACCACCAGGGCTTCTTAATGTAAACTATGGACCTTAGTTAATAGTTTGTTGTTCTTGTTGTTAGGTGTTGTCAAGTCAGTTTTGACTCATAGACTTTAATTTAGCTTTATTTACATAGTGACCCTATGTACCACAGAATGAAACACTTCCTGGTCCTGTGCCATCCTCACAATAGGTGTTGTGTTTGAGCCCATTGCTGTAGCCACTGTGTCAATCCATTAGTTAATAGCAATGTATCATCAGTTGTAACAAATACACTACAGGAATGCAAGATGCTAATAATAGGAGGAACAGTATAGGGGACAGAGGGAAGACCAATATGGAAACTCTACTTTCTGCAAACTTTTCCTGCAAACCTAAAACTGCTCTAAAAAAATAAAGCCTATTAAGAAAATTAAGGTCAGGACAACAAGAAGTACTGACAATTCTATCACTGGCAATTAGTTTTATAACCTAAAGCAAGTGCATGGTATTCTTTGCTCTAAAGCGTAATTTTTGCTGTTTAACTTTTATTGTCATGTTCCCTAATAGCTACTGCCTTTCCTACTTAGCATCCCTAAGCTCAGGGCTTTACCAGAAACGGCCTGTAAAAATGAGGTTTAGGCCAGTAGCAGGATTTGCTTACCACGGCTGACTCATTGTCTGTTTCTGGCCTTCGCACAGGCAGGAAGATTTAGTCCCTTTGTTGTACACAGCGATGAGTGTGCTGTTGCTCTCATTCATTAGCTGCTCTTGGAGCTTTGCAGAATGGAGTCCGCATCAACAGTCAACCACGCATTTACTGAACATCTGTTATCTATAAAGCCTTTCCCACGTACTGTTAAATGCAAAAAAATACAATCAATAGCTCTTGTCCTCAAAGAGCTAACCCTCCAGCTGAGGAAACAAAATATAAATCCCCACAATATTACCTAAACACATGGCTGCCTATGTTTAAGCACCGTGTTGATAGGCAACAGAAGAATTTCAGAGGCAAGAAAGCTCTACGTAAGCAATGATACAGTCAGAGCCTACGGAAGATGAGGAAGGGGAACTGGGCTTAGCGGGTGGTAGGACTCTGGGAGCGGAGGCTGGAATCCACTCCTGAGCCTGTGCTTCTCCAGGAAGAAAAAGCCTGAGAGAGGTTGGGGAGGGGGTTGAGGGTCATGGTCAGCAACAGGGACAAGAGTGGGATAGCATCTACTATCAATGGCTGTAGAGAGGACACTGTCAAAGCACCTGGTGAGAAATGTTTAAATGCCAAGTGGTGGTTTCCCCTTTGTCAGGTCTTCCCAATCCTGACTTGGAGCCTTGCCTGGGTCACAATCCTACCTGGGATTCCTGAAACTCTCTCTCTTCTAGGGAGTCAAGTTTTGGAATAAATCTCAGAATCCTCTTTCCCGTCACGCATCCTTTATGTCACACCATACATCCTCTCAGGCCAGGTTTTGCTCTGGCCACTGCTGTGCCATAGCTGTGTGCAGGTGTCACCTTGGCGACACCCAGGAGTTCTTCCTCTCTGCCGCCACCTAGAGGGATGCTTGTGGGAGTGGCGGAGACATTCTACTATGGGTACGAGTCTGGAAGTGCCCAGGAAGTTACCACCTTCTGGGGTAAGCCTTGGACAATGAGGGATGGTGGCCAGCAGGTACGTGCTGCCCTCTTCTGTCCCTTGGGTTGACAACTGTAAGGTACGTTTTACATGTTTTCTCAGGGGGTCCTCAGGGGGCATGAACCACCAATACCCAAAGCAGTAATCCCTCTTGAACAGACCCTTACACTGGCTTTTCCTCCTATTACACTCTTCCCACTTCCCAAATAAACTCCCTGTCCTCATGCCCAAGTTAGTATCCCAAAGAAAAATGTTTAAACTTCTTTAAAAAAAAATTTTTTTTAATTTTGGCGAAAGTATACTCAGCCAAAGACACACCATTTCAATAATTGCACCATAGTACTATTATTTTTTATTTCTTCATTAAAACACTTAACACCTTGCAGTGCAATGGATCACTTTTATATGGCCTTTCTTGCCATGGTCTTGTAACTCCCACTCAAGTGACTGGATTACGAATAAAGTAATTGTGACCCACGCAGGGGGTTGGATAGCTTGCTAATAATGCAAATAGAGTTCATGGCACCCGAGTGGGGGTGGGATCATGCAAATAAGGTCTATGGAACTCTAACGAAAGGATTGGTCAGTTTTGCCATTCTGCTAGGCTTAAGATGAGCCATCCTAGAGAGTAGAAGAGAGGATTTCACCAACACCAAGAAAGAAGAGCCAAAGTAGAGTGTATCCTTTGGACCCAGGATCCCTGCACCGACAAGCTCCTGGTACCAGGAGACTGAGAGAAATGGCAGCAGTAGAGACAGGAGATGGTGCAGTGGGCTTCCTGGACCACAGAGTAAGAAAGTTGAGTTCCTTCCCACGGGAATCTTACTGGTAGAGTAGGATGCCTCTGGGAACTTGGTGGAGCTAGGTTTGCAGTGAGAAAGCTGAGCGCATTCGAGCTGGGACTTACTGGTGGAATGGGGTGCCTCGGGGCCCTTATCACCAGGGCTAAAAGAGTTTTGTAACACTTGCTCAAGCAGGGTGGAGGCCAGGGGTCAAAGAGCCAAGGGGCTGTGCCTACAGGCATGGCTGAGGAGAGGCTGTCCTGATGGAAGAACTGTATCCCAAGCATTCCTGAACCCGAGTTGTAACATGTTACTTCCCCGATAAACCCCGTAATCGTGACGATTGTCTGTGTGGCCACTGCAATGAATTACTGAACTCAGCAGAGAAGTAGCAAGTGCGGTGGAAGGGACGGTTGGTATGAGAATTCATAAAAAGTTTGGGGGGTGGAAGCACATCTGACCTCTACCTCCCAGGAATCAGCCTTGGGCTGTTGATCTTGATTCTCCTTCCCCTTTGTGAAGTTAGAGGAGGCCAGACGCCGCCCCACACCATTTTTACACAACTGCGCTATCACAAGAGTGAAAAGACAACTCACAGAAGGGGAGAAAATATTTGAAATCATGTATCGGATAAGGGATTAATATCAATACAATTCAACAACAACAACAAACAACCCAATTAAAAAATGGGCAAAAGGCTTTAAGAAAAATTTCTCCAAAGAAGATATTTAAATGGCCAATAGGTACATGAAAAAAGGCCCATCTTCTTCAGTCATTTAATCAAAAAACCAAACCCATCGCCATTGAGTCAATTCTGACTCATAGCCACTCTATAGAACCAAGTAAAATTGCCCCATACAGTTTCCAAGGAGCAGCTGGTGGATTCAAACTGCTGACCTTTCGGTTAGCAGCTGACCTGGGAATGTAAATCAAAACCGCGCAAGATATCACCACTTCACCCCTACTAGGATAACTACCAGAGAAGAATAAATATTGGTGAGGATGTAGAGAAATTGAAACCCTTGTGCATTGCTAGCGGAAATGTAAAGTGGTTCAGCCACTGTGGAAAACAGTTTGGCGGTTCCTCAAAAAGTTGAAAACAGAATTACCTTATGGCCCAGCAATTTCGCTCTTAGGTATACACACAAAAGAATGACTCAAACAGGTACTTGCATACCAATGTTTATAGCAGCATTATTCATAATACCCAAAAGCAGCACCATCCCAGGTATCCGTCATGGATAAACAAAATATATTAGAGATATGTTAATACAATGGAATATTATACAGCCATAAAAAAGGGATGAAGTTCTGATACATGCTACAACATGATTGAACCTTGAAGACATTGTACTAAGTGAATAAGCCAGATGCAAAAGGACAAACATTGTATGATTCCCCTTACAGGAGGTATGTAGAATAGGCAAATTCATATAGACAAAAAGTAGAATAGAGGTTACCACGGGCTGAGAGGAGGGAGCCATGTGAAGGTATTGTTCAATGAGTATTGAGATTCTGTTTGGGATGATAAAAAATATCTGGAAGAAGATAATGGTGATAGTTACACAACATTGTGAGTATACTTGATGCCACAAATTGTACACTTAAATGGTAAATTTTATGTTACATATATTTTAGGACAATTAAAAATATACACACCTTTGTTTCAGATTACTGAAAAACTATTAATTTTTGAGGGAGGAAAAAGACTAATTCTTAGTTCCTTGCTCTTATAATTTAATAAACTATGTTTTGGAGATCTTTTCATATTAGTATATGCATATGTACCTCAATTTTTAAAATAAATGCATGATATTCCATTCTATGGAATAACAATTCATATAATTAATTCTCTCTTTGCTTGTATGATTAATACTGCAATGGACATCTTTATGTGTATGTATGTGCCCTCTTTCCCCCTTCAAATTGCTCATAATCTGCATTTCAATGTGATTCTCCTGAAGAGAGATGTTGGGAGAATTATCCTAGCCTGCACTTTTTTTTTTTTTTTTTTACTTTACCCCAATTATTTTCTCTTTGAATTTTTTTTTTTTTGACACCATGTGTTTTCATTAATGGAAGACATGCTGAATCAAGGAGTATTTCGGAAATATTGTTATGAAATATGGATTTTGATACATATTTTGTGGGGCCCATATTTCCCTTTGGACTCTGGGGGTAGGTTATTTGGGGCACATATATCCCTCTGGACTCCACACTGCCGTGTAGATCCCTTGATAGGCACCTGAAATGTATGTATGGCACCTGAAAATGAGGTAATCATGCAAACCTGAAACCACTGCAACTTCCAAATAACTCACAGGCTTATCTCCCAGTAAAAAAGCTAAGAAAGGGGAAAGTTTTGTAAAATCACACCTCTGGGATGCAACACCTAGTATAATACCCCCTCCACAGTAATGCAGCACCAAGGCTCGTTTCTTTTTTTTTTTTTTTTTTCAGTTTCACACAATTAAACAGGTCCTCACCTTGCGGCACGCACTATAAGTGGAAAAGCAGCTTCCCAATAAACTTCAGAGACAGAAAATGTAGGTGGTGATATATGTCCCAGGGGTTGTAAAAGGGTTACTAGGATAGACCAGGACTGATAGACTTCAGGCAGTAAAGTTGAGTTGGTAGGAATTTTTGCAGGACGTTTCTATCTACCAAAAACAGAATGGATCCCACTACATTTTTCCAGGGGAGCATCTAATTAATAATGTCCAGTTTCATCTGAGAAAGTTATTTAATCAAACAAAATGGGAACATTATCAACTTGCTGAATAGCAAAAGTGTCCTTGACAGCAATAAGTTCAACTTATGGCAAAGAGAAGGCCATCCCAATACCCTGGTCAGATGATCCGTGCTCTACATCCTTGTCCAACCTCCACTCCCCACCCCAAACTTGCTTCCTGTGGCAAACAGCAAGCTGAATTGGCCAAATATTTTCCTCTTGGTCCGGAATCTGTATTTTAAGGGAAATTGAATCCTTATGCTTCTGAGTCATTTATGCTTAACTCATTAAAAAAGAAAAAAACTTCACAATAGGAACTCTTTGGTTCTCTCCTTTAAATCGCAGGTGGGAAAATGTAAAGAAATTTACAACAAGTATTTCAAGCACTTAACGCAATGGTGAATCTAATTTCAGGCCTGGAAATCACGAATAATAATCTCAATGTTAACAATACCATATGGTACATAGTCTTTTAGATCTAGCATATTCAGACCACACCATATCCACAAACCTTTCGGGGGCAATCCCAGAGAGAAAGGATGTCTCAGCCTTTTGAATGCTCAGACCGCTGATTGTGTCTACCCACCTCTGCAATTACTTAAGGTTACCTCCTCTGCTTTCTCTACGACTGGAGTGTCAACTCCCCAGAGCACGACGGTACCTCCTAGCTAGGTACAGACACTGCATTGCCCAGCACAAAACACTTTAATAACCACTGGCCAAGCACATAGTGGGGGTTCAAGAAGCATTTGTTGAGAACAAAACAATTTATATTGTTATAGGTTCCTTTTGCGTATATTTATTTGATCCTCACAACGCATAGTAAGTTCCTTTGTTCTAAGTATGGAACATATGCTTCCCCCCTCCATTCTTTAGTTCCAAAGTCTAAACTGGTGCAAATGGCTAGGCACTCAGCTGCTAATCAAAAAATTGGCAGTTCACAAGTCTACCCAGAGGCTCTCCTGAAGAAAGGCCTGGAGATCTACTTCTGAAAGATTATAGCCATCGAAAACCTATGGAGCGCAGTTCTATTCTGAAACACATGGGGTTGTCATGAGTAAGAATCGACTCCACGGCAACCGGATTTTTTTAAATATGTATGTATCACTAGTTCCAGTAAGAACCAACTCTTCGGCACCTAACAACAACAGCCGTTCCAGTAGAGCCCTCAGGAATAACATTCTATACCTAAAAATCACACATCTTTTGCACTACACTGACAGAATGAAACTAAATATGATTAAATGGAAACAGAAACGATCCAAAAGAACTACCGGGGTGTGGCCAAGAGGGATTTTGCCATCAGGATTTTGCTCTGGTTTCTAATGAAGGGTGTTTTATTTTTCTCCCCCACTGAGAAAGTATGCAGTTAACCTCAGGAACGAACACACATTCAAACCCTGCAGACTTTTGTTCCGTACATAGCCTTTACGTAATTTGCAGATTAAATTAAGTTAGACCTTTTCTGGAGACACAATCGCTACCCATTTTCAAATTCTGTGGCTGGAACCAGCATCATTTACACACTACTGGGTTTCTGTTGCATAATTATATAAATTAATCCTCTGGCTTTGGCATGCTGGGAAGACCATGTTCTGACCTAAAGGGGCCCTTAATGACTAACTTGTTGTCCAGGAAAACACTGGAAACTCAGTCGCCATTCAGGAAAAATGTGGTCAGGGAACTGCTCCTTTCGTTGCTAAAACAAGTCCAGGTGTTCGATTTCAGTGGGTCAATTTTCAGAAAAGTCTGACCATAATAAGGATGTTAAATATCCAGTATCAGATACATTCTTAAGGCTTTGGGACAAATATTAGACATACAACGTTCCTCGTAAAGTTTGACCACACACGCATTTTTTCCAGCCTTAACATTTCTGAGGCTCCAGCTGGTTTATCTGGTAAATATTTTGTAAAACTGGGCAAGTGTTGACCGTCTTTCAATGGTGCTCTTTTAAAACAGGATAGATTTTTCGGCTGTGTGCTGTGACTTAAGTGTCATCCTACAAGACAGGAACTCCTGATCTCTCCTAGAGAAGAGAACTTGGCAGACAAATGCTTCGTCACTGAGGTTCCTGAAGTCAAAACAATTTTCATAACAATACTGAGATGTTATTTGCCTGCTTCACTCTCATTCTCACCACTGTACAATGGAGTTTCCTAGGGAATACCTAACAAGTGACATTGCTGCAGATTGAATGAAGAAGCAGATCTAAGAATTAGCTGGCTTTCAAGTCAGACATTACAAAGGCTGGCAAAAATGTTAAAAAAAAAAAAAAAAAAAGCAACTCTTCTCTCTAAATATTTTTTTGTTTGGGAAAATAGTTATTTTTCATAAAAATATGTTTTTATGTTTATTATTGCTATTTTTATATGAATTGATAATTTTTTAGAATTCTGTTTTAATTTCTAATATGGCAAATATTGATATAGGAGTCTCTGGGTGGTACAAATGATTAACACACTTAGCTGTTAACCTAAAAACCTTTAGTTCAAGTCTACCCAGAGATGCCTTGGAGGAAAGGTCTGGAGATCTACTTCCAAAAAAATCAGCCATTGAAAGCCCTGTGGAGTACAGTTGTACTCTCTCTCATATATATATAGAGAGAGAGAGAGAGAGCACTGGTGGCATACTGGTTAAGTGATATAGCTGCTAACCAAAAGGTCGGCAGTTCAAATCCACCAGCCATTTCTTAAAAACTCTATGGGGCAGTTCTACTCTACACACACACACACCAAAAACTTTTCGAGACACTAAATAAATTTTAAGAGTGAAAAGAAATTCTGATACCAAAAAAGCTTGAGAACTGTTGATACAGGAGAAACAGCAATGGCTTTGAATTGAGACAGCCTGCCATTTACTGGCCCTCTCTCCACATACTCCACCCTGAAGAGCACACATATATACACATCACCCAAGCTCTTTCTCATTTCCTACTTAAAGAAAACATCAACAACAAAAACCCAGTTTAATTCAACAAATACATATTAAGTGCCTTGACAAAGTAATTAAAAGAAAAAAATTCCCTGAGTAATGAAGACATGCTTAGTTTGGATTTCAGAGTAGTGAAGGAAAAGTACAAAACAAGAGCTAAAGGCAAATGAATTTTAGATTATTGTGGTATTATATGTTATATTTACTCAAATTGACTGTATTTGAACACTGAAAAAATTTAAATTTTTCTATTAGCTTATTATGGGTGCTTTAACTCTTTTTGTTTGGAATACTGTGATGGTTAAGATTGTGTGTCAACTTGGCTGAGCCATGATTCTCAGTGTTTTGGCAGTCATATAATGTTGTGATCACTTCTCTGTTGACCTTTGATATGTGATCACCCCCATGATGGGATCTGCTATGAGTAGCTGATTAATTGAAAGGGAGTTTCCTTGGGCCTGTGGCCTGCATCGAATATAAGCAGTCATTCTGGCAAGGCTGGGAGGCTTCTGCAAGGCTTGGGACTTTTTGCTTGAGCTGCATCCTGCAGCTGGCTCCTGTTCGCCTGACCTCTGGCTCTTGGGACTTGAGCCAGCAACTTACCTGTGGTCTTGCCTGCCAATTTTGGAATTCATCGATTTTTGAAGCCTGTGAGAAAGAGCCCTGCTCTCTGACCTGCTGTTTACATGAATCAGAAGAGACCTCTATCCTGAACCATGGACTTGGGATGTTCCAGCCTCTACAACTGGGTCAGCCATTTCCTTGATATAAATCTCTATGTATATTTATACACTTTACTGGTTTTGCTTCTCTCGAGAACCCAGCCTAACATAAATACATACGGTCATTTTCTCTGTTCCTACTCCAAATGTACTGAGATACACTTAAGTATATTAAACCACATATTTAGACTGCACAAATTGATAAGTTTTGACATATGCATATACCTGCGAAACTATCACCAAAATCAGGATAATAAATATATTCATCCCTCCCCAAAAGTTTCTTTGTACCTTTTGTAATCATCCCATCTCCTCATCTCTGCCTCCGACAAACACTGACCTGCTTTCTGTTCACTATAGAGTAGTTTGCATTTTCTAGAGTTTTATATATCAATAGTCTATACTCTTTTTTCGCAACAGTATTTTGAGATTTACCCATGTTGTACTTATTATCAGTTGGCCATTTTTATTTGTACAGATTTACCAACATTTGTTTATTCATTCAGTAATGGACATTTGGGCTGTTTCCAGGTTTGGGCTATTGCAAATAAAGTGCTATGTACATTTGTGGACAAGTTTTTGTATAAACATATGTTTACATTTCTCTTGGGTAAATACCTCGGAGTGGATTGCTTGAAGCACATGGCAGATGTTGAACTTTATAAAAAACTATCAAACTCTTTTCCACCAAGACACACCATCTTACGCATCTATCAGCAGTGTATAAGGGAGTTCCAGACACCCCCCAGCCTCTTCAATGTTCACTATGGTCGATCTTTTTTATTCTAGCCAATTAAGGATTGTACTGATAATTTTTTACTTAAATACCACCCTTTTTCTAATTTCTTAATCCTGCTCATCATTTCAGGTTGAGTACAATGCAGTATGCTCTTCAATGAAATATTAAGCAATTATAAAAAAGAGTAAGATTCCTTCAGCTGTGATGATATGGAACAATCTCCAAGATATATTGTTAAGTGAAAAATAGCAATACCTAACACATATTGCGGAGCCCTGGGTGGGGTGGTACAGTGGTTAAGAGCACTGCTGCTAACCCAAAGGTCAGCAGTTCAAATCCACCAGCCGCTCTCTGTGGGGCAGTTCTACTCTGTCTTGGTGGGTCGCTAAGAGTTGGAATCAACTTGACAGCAATAGCTTTGATTTATGGGTAATACATAATTGCAGTGCTTTCTACATGCCAGGGGTTGTTTTAAGCATTTAATGTATATTAACTCATTTAATCCTCAAAACAAACTTGTGAGGCAGATACTCATATTTTCCCCCATTTTAAAGATCAGGAATCTGAGCCTCAGTATTTGCCCAAGGTGTCAAAAATATGCAAAAAGCTGATAATATTGATTGCCTTTGAGGAGAGAAGTTAAAATTGAAAGACAGGGGAGAAAAGATCTTTGGAATTTTGAAACTGGTGAATATATTATTTACTCAAAATTTGAAGTAAAACTTAAAAAAATACAAGTCCAACTTTCTTCCAAAGTGCCTCCCAGATACTCAATCCCAGATCCACATTGCCCACCACTCTGACATTTGATTGTTCCCTCCTTTTGAAAGGCTCATGAAGCTTCAGCTTGGGCCTTTTGTTTCCAGTTCAAAAAATTGGTAGTATTTTATTTTTCAGTAAAAGGTCGGCATTACAAAAACAGGACTTAATTGCTGGTATAGAAACTAATCAGGAGGCTAAATGATTTCCTGTCATTTGAAGAGGTTATCATCCAAATGTTGCCAAGAGCCCCTGCCAGGGTCCCTCTAATCAGTAAGAAAATACTGGCTCCCTCCAATCAATAGGGTCGCTACGAGTCGGAATCAATAAGAAAACACTACTGATTCACACCAAGGGTTAGCAACTTCATGGTATGCTTCTCAAGCATACTTACATTCTTATAAAGCCAACAATCCTTAACTCATAGGAATGTCTATTTCAGGGTGGAATTTCAGTTGATGGACTATTTAGGGTTTCTACTTCCTTTTAAAGATCAGCCCTTCCAACTCTCAACTTTCTTTGCTGCAGTTGCAAATTACCAGCAAAGTTCCGTGTTACGTTTAAGTTTAGAAGTTGTCAGAAGAGAAATTTTATTTTATCCAAGCTTGCTTTTACGTGTTTTTGAAAGACAGGCAGGGAACTACGACTACTATTTCAAAAGCAAAATGCTATTTGGACATTTTTAAATGGTTTTATTGTTTTGGAGAATAAAAGACTTTTTCTGTATGTGGGAAACATCAGAGTTGGTCTTAAAACAAATCTCAAGAGATGACAACAGACTCCTTGCATCACTCCCCATACCAGCTTTACCTTTTGATAATAGTTCATAATTTTCTAAACTTACTTCAGAGTTATTGACAAAGCCAAAGGTTTGCAATTTTGATAGATACCAAGAATTTGACGGTCCTCACATTTTAAACTGAATGTCATAAAAACAGAGGAAACCTGCTATTTGTGAGAGCAAAATCTTGAGTCTTGAGAATTTGTCTCAATAAGATTACTTAGAAAATAAGTCTTTTGTTTAGCAACCTGAGTCAATTTTTTTTTATCCTTTAGTTTCCTTTATCAGCACAGAAAGCCCATAAAAAAAGTACTTTCATGATAATTTGCTTTATCAATTTTTTTTTTTTTTTTAGTTAAAGCCGATTCCTTCTTAAAGGCAGTCAGACTTTTCTAACTTGCAAATTTTTCCTTCTCAGAGAGAGGAATATATGATTCTGTTTTCACATCTATGAAGCCAGCCTTGTGTCTTTAGTCTTTTGAAAATTTAACCAATAGCCCTGCTCACCAGATTGTTGGATGTGGAAAGGGCCTAGCTGGCGGCCAGGACACTTCAGGAATCTCGGCCCTGTTCGTGGCCAAACTATTGGCAGGAAACTAGGCTGAGTGCTCCAGGCCCCAGGGCAGGAGCCTAGCAGCAGGGCCTCCTTGGTTTTGCCTGGCCTCTCACCATGCCAAGGTGGAGTTCTCTGTCATTGCCGAGATTCTTTCCCACTCTGTTGTGTTGGCTAAGAGAGCTATACCAATGACCACATAAGTGCTTATCACTTTTACGACATTGTTTCTTTCATTTTTATCTCATCAATTAAAATTTCTACTTAGGGGTGTTTTATTATGTATATCGTATGTTAGGAAACTAATAATTTCTTTTATAAGGATCAGCACAAAGCTGGTTCCTGTGAGGCAGAGGTTAAAGATGTCCCAAATGTCCAACTTTTCCAGGCTGCTGTACCACTCCACCATCTCTAACATCAGCTACTCCCTCTTGCCCAGGCCTCTCCCTCTGTCTTTGGGTTCCCTAATTTCTTGCAACATTTCACAGAACTCATGGACCATATAAAGGAAATGGCTCACCAGGTTTTGGAGGCTGGCAAGTCCCAAATCTGTAGGTTAGGCATAGACTTCTCCCTGGCCCTCAGTCTCTGCCCAAAGGCACTCAGCTTTCTCACTCCGTGGGGCAGGAAGCCCACTGCGCCATCTCCTGTGGGTCCCTGCGACCAGTTTCTGCTGCGGGTCTTCTTCTATTGATGGTGGTGGGCTCTCCTCTTTGCTCTGGAATTGGCTTTTATTTAAGGCAAAACTGACCAATTACCTTGGTACACCACAATTACCCTATCACATAATCACCTGTGTGGGAGTTAAAAGACCATGGGTATAGAGGCCCCGCACAAAAGTAATTAATTCACAATTAGGTAATAGTAATGTCTATAATAGGAAACCCTGGTGGCTAGTGGTGGGCAGTTTATAATCCACCAGGCGCTCCTTGGAAACTCTATGGGGCAGTTCTACTCTGTCCTATAGGGTGGTGATAAGTCGTAATCGACTCAACGGCAATCTTTTTTTTTTTAATGTCTATAATTTATAAATAAACACATAAATACAAAAACAAGTATATATAGGTGATTCATGCTTGAAAATATTTTCTGATGGGCGCTCACAATCAAAAAAGTTTGGATATCACTGCTCTATAAGTGAAAATTCTAGAAAGATCCTCGTCCCATAAACAGTTAAGAACCTTATTTCAAGTCTCAAAAATCAACATAAAAGGGCTCCAAATGACCAAAAAGGCACAATTTTAGCATTAATATCAACAATGGATTAAAACATATCAAATAAGATAAAAATTTGCAAGTTCATCTATTATTTTAAAAACAAACTCATTGGTCCTTTTTGGAGGATATTAGCAAACCAAGTAATTCTGGGAGGAACCAAGAACTTAAACGGCCTTTCCTGTGTGAACTGTACCCTAAAACAAAAACAAAAAATCAAATCCGTTGTCATAGAATCCAAGTCATAGTGACCCTATAGAACAGAGTAGAACTGCCCCACAGGGTTTCCAAGGAATGGCTGGTGGACATGAAATGCTGACCTTTTGGTTAGCATCCAAGCTCTTTTGTCTTTTTTTCTGTGTGTGTGCTTTAGATGAAGGTTTGGAAGCCCTGGTGGCGTAGTGGTTAAGAGCTACGGCTGCTAACCGAAAGGTTGGCAGTTCGAATCCACCAGGTGCTCCCTGGAAATCATATGGGGTAGTTCTACTCTGTCCTATAGGGTCACTATGAGTCAGAATTGACTCGACGGCAATGGGTTTTGGTTTTAAATGAAGGTTTACAGAGCAAATCAGTTTCTCATTAAATAATTAAGACACATATTGTTTTGTGACATTGGTTGCCAGCCCCGCAACATGTCAACACTCTCCCCTTCTCGACCTTGAGTTCTCCATTACCAGCTTCCCTGTCCCCCCCTGCCTTCTTGTACTTGTCCCTGGGCTGGTGTGCCCATTTAATCTCATTTTGTTTTATGGGCCTGTCTAACTTTTGGCTAAGGGTGAACCTCAGAAGTGACTTCAGTACTGAGTTAAAAGGGTGTCTGGGGGCCGTACTCTCAGGGTTTCTCCAGTCTCTGTCAGACCAGTAAGTCTGGTCTTTTTTTGTGAGTTAGAATTTTGTTCTACATTTTTCTCTAGCTGCGTCTGGGACCCTCTACTGTGACCCCTGTCAGAACATTAGTGGTGGTAGCTGAGCACCATCTAGTTGTGCTGGACTCAATCTGGTGGAGGCTATGGTAGTAACGGGCCATTAGTCCACTAGCAGCTGAGCTCTTAACCACTGCACCACCAGGGCTCTAAATTGTACCCTAGAGTACCAAATATTTTATGAGTAATAATTTCTTTCTCTGTCTACACACACAGAGTAATAGAATTAGTATATCATCAAATAAAATCAGGTCTAGGCTATAATTATCAATAGTCACTAACATCACAAGGAGAGAACCAAACATGGTGTGCCTCCTGATGGATGATCCTTGTGCAGCAGTCCTGCCAAAGAATCAAACTTCAATCTGAGCAAGCATCTAAATCTAACAGCCAGTTTTTTAGGAAATCCGAAGTCCTGGGGAACATATTAACAACATCATGGGAATGCAATAAGCAAAACCAGACTGTGGGAGACTCAACAGGAAAATTAACCTTTTTTCTTAAACAAACATGTTTCCAGGAAAAAAAAAAAAAAATGAAAGGAGAGCCTATAGCTTAAAAGAAATTTAAGAAACATAAACCAAGTGCATTGTGTGTAGACCTTTTTTTTTAATTCTCATTCAAAAAATCAACTGTTTAAAACTTATTGAGATAATCAGGAAAATCTGAACACGGACTGGATGATAGAGGATACTAAAAAATTTTGTGTTTTAGGTGTGCTTGTTGTACCATGGATATTTTGTTTATTTTTAAATAAGAGGCCTGTCTCTCTTAGCAATGCATACTAAAATATTTGTGGATGAAATGACATCATAGCTTGTACTGGCTTCAATGTAATACAGGGAAGAAGTAGAAGAAATGAAGCAAGAATGGGTAGAGTTTGTGATTGTTGTAGCTACATAACTGGTACATTTAGATTTACTGTTCTATTCTCTCTCTTCAGTCTGTTTGAAATTATCCATAATAAAAGTCGTTTGTTTTTTTAAGGGCTTATATCCAAACACTATCTTCCTTTGTCCTAAACCATACGCCAGAGAAAACGTTTCTCAGATAAAGGAATTTCAAATGCTCTAGTGAAATCCAGCAACAAAATAACTAGATTAAATGGACCTGTGAATCTCTGCTCTGACCTCATCTCTGGGGAGAACCAAGAAAAAAAAAAAAGGAGGATGTGATTACCTTGATCCTTCCCGTTCTAGGAAGAGAAATCGTAGCATTTAGTGCTCTTGATTAATCATTCTAGAAATCACAAAGTGTTGTTGAAGGAAGCAAAATCTTGTTGTATGCAGTTTCCTGCTGTCTACTACTTTGAGTTCTCTTCTCTACCCCCAGCATATATCTGGAAGCCTGGTCAGGGCAGCAGTGTCAAGATATGAATCTGTTCATTCAAACGTTTTTAAAGGGAGACTCCTGAGTTTTCCTACCACCCATCTGTCAGTTCATTGTACTGTGGAGGTTTGTGTATTGCTGTGGTGCTGGAGGCTATGACACCGGTATTTCAAATACCACTGGGATCACCCATGGTGGACAGGTTTCAGCAGAGCATTCAGACAAAAAAAAAGACTAGGAAGAAAGGCACGATGATCGACTTCCCAAAAATTGCCAAAGAAAAGCCTATGGATCACAACAGAATATTGTTCAATATAGACCTGGAAGATAAGTCCCCTAGGTTGGAAGGCACACAAAATACCCAACAGCCACAACAACAAATTCGAGCATAACAATGAATGTGAAGGTGGTGCAGCATCAGGCAGTGTTTCGTTCTATTGTACACAAGGTTGGCGTGAGTTGGAACCAACCTGACTGCAACCAACAACAGTAACAACTGAGTTTTTGACCCAATTTTTCTTGTCATTTTTTTTTAAGTTTTAAAGGTTGTTGGATATACAGTAGCCCATAAGCGTTCACTGAATGAATATTCGCTTGTGCTTCAGCAGGGAGGAGATCCTAGCCTTTCACCGGAATATGACCTGGACAGTGAACATAATTTAAGGGGCATAACCTCATTGTGAAAGTGACAGCTGCCATCTGTATGGTTTCCTGGTATAAATAAAATATTCTAGTACCTCATGCTCTGAAAGCTTTACCGGGTGACACTTATATCCCTAGGCCTCCCCGTCTTTGGGGATGATTATAACCAGTTGATCTCTGAGTTTTCCAAGCAAGTCACTGGGCTACAAGGCCCCAAGGTCACTTCTTTTTCGTGTTGGCTCCAATGTAGCCAATCTTGGTCTTTCTCCCGAAGACGTCTCAGTGCTGCTGTGGCTAAAGTTTCCTGTTCTGGCTCCGGTGGCCTGGTTTTGTGGCTGTTATTTCTCTATCGCTGGGATATGGTTCTCAGCTCTCTCTTCTTTTCCTGCTGATAATCCTTAAAATCAAAGAAGGGTTTCTCCCCTACCAGCAAACACAGCTTTTTTTTGGGGGGGGGGGGAGGGGTGTTAAACTTCCAGTGATTTAGCCTTATAATGGCTATTATATTAGTCATGCCCTAAATTTTTTTTTTTTTTAATAGGGTACAAAATTACTTTACCTCAAGGAATTTGGCCTTTGTCTTTCCTTCCTGAGAGAGAACTCTAAACACTTGGAATTTCCTAAAAAATTAAAATGCCTTTCTTATGTAAACTATATCTGAAGGTTTGTGCACTTGGCCTGATATCAGCTAACCTCAGCGAAGAGGGGTGGGGACTGACCCAATCAATCATGACTTCTTAATGAAGCCAATAAAGGCTCTCAACACAGAAGCTCCATGGGCTTCCTGGTTGGTGAGACATGATGTACATGGGAGGGTATCAGGCTCGTTGGGACACAGATGTTCTATGCTCGGAACCCTCCCAGACCTCATCCTATATGTCTCTTTGTATCCTTTTTGCTATAATACAGCTGTAATCATAAGAATAGCACTTTCTGTGAGTTCTATGAGTTGTTTCAGTGAATTTTTGAACCCAAAGAAGTAGTGGGAGCCAGCCAGTCAGAAGTGAGGGAGCCCGGGGCAGACTCCTGAACTTGCCACTGGCATCCTGAATGGGTAGAGGAAAACCCCAAATTGGTGGCCAGCAGGTCAGAACTGAGGGTGTCATAAGGGCTCCCAAACTTGAAGCTGGCATCTGCCTGTTTGACAGTCTGAAGGACCTTTTAACTTGTGCTATCTGGCTCTGGGTGGCAGTTGGTGTCAGAAGCGATGCAGGCCTCTTGCAAAAGGCAGCCTGATCTTTTAAGGAACTTGAGTAACATTTTCCTGAACTAGAGAAATATCAGCAGGCAATACAGTATTTCTCCCCGATGGGCCTTGAACTCTTCTTCCAGAATGGGATCAAATGTCCCTCCTTCTTTAACCCTTTGAGGACCCAATTGTTTTCTGCTTTGACTTTTTTGTTGATACCATGTTTTCATTAATGGAAGCATGCTGAATCATTGAGTATGTCTGAGTCTTTGGTAGGCAGTATGGATTTTTTGGAAACCCTGGTGGCGTAGTGGTTAAGTGCTATGACTGCTAACCAACAGGTCAGCAGTTCAAATCCACCAGGTGCTCCTTGGAAATTCTATGGGGCAGTTGTACTCTATCCTGTAGGGTTGCTATGAGTCGGAATTGACTCGACGGCAGTGGGTTTGGTTTGGTTTTGGTATGGATTTTTTTTCTTGCCCCTTCCCACAAGCCTACCCTAAGTGTTTAGTGGTACTTTGTATGTACCACTAATTATACCCCAGAGTTCCCAGCAGGGTCTATTGGTACATATGTGTAACATATAAAAATTTTCAAAATTTGAATTTTTTTTACCAAACTTTCAGATGCCTCATACAATACCTTGTAAAAAAAAAAAAAAAAAGGTAATCTGCAGCACATTCCCATTTCTTTGGTTTCAGTCATAAAGGCCCCTGCCTTGTGGCAACACACACTGCCAGTGGTACAGGAGCTTCCCAATAAACCCCAGAGGCTTATGAGTACCACCAGGCATGAAAAGGTTAAAACAAAAAACCAAACCAAACCTGTTGCCTTCAAGTCGATTCCAACTTATAGACATGGTATATTTTTTCCTCTCAGGGTAACTGAATCCATCGAAGTTGGGGGTAGCCTTTATCTATTTGTTTGAGATACTTTATCTTGTTTCTCTAGGGATCTATTACTTCCCGAAATTCACTACTCCATTTTCTCAAGAACCTGAGGGACTGTCATGCAAATAGGAGACCTAGTAGCCTGCCATGATACTCAAGACTTCCCATGGCCTATGTACAAACCAGGTATCTACCTAGCCCTCACTACAGGAGAAGCATCTTCCCTGATGGTTTGGGGTTTGTGCCTCAGCAAGCAAACAAAGAGAAAATCTTAACTTTTCACATATGCAAATTATACTTCCAGCTAAGTCAGCTGAATTTTTTAATCACAATGCTTCCAAAATTAGAGCGAGAAAGATGGCAGCTCTGGACTCCTGATTCGTTGGCTAAAGTGTGCCAAGCATCGTTAGCATAGATCTTTAAGAAACTTACATTTCTTTGTGTTTCCTAAGCATGGACAGTTAGTTATACTTCCGGTCACCAGACAATGGTAATACTTGCATGCTAAGGCCTCAACTGCAGGAAAACGTGAATAACCTGGGTAGACAGGGCCAGTGAGGGGCAGGAGAACCAAGAAAATATCAAAAAATTGCAATGGCAGAGTCCTGATGTCAGCTGGGGCATGCCACAAGTTTTGCTCCAATCCACTCAAATCCAGGCTAAAGCAGTGTGAGCGGTGAGGAGCTTTGTGAGGGCAGATAGACTTGAGTTTGAATCCCAGTCTTACCTCTTACTAGTTCTGTAAGCTTAACTGTATCTTTGTCTCAGCCTCTTCCTCTATAAAATGAAATTAATAAAATTTTCCTGCCTCACACTTCTGTTGTGATGAATACATAATATAATGTATAACAAGTACATGTCATAGGGCCTAATATGGAATAAGTGCTCAATAAATAAATGTTAGTGGCCAGCTAAGATACATTTATTGGTCACATCCTGTCCAGATTAAAGGAGAATGAAGAAAATCAAAGACACAAGGAAAATGCTAGTGCAAAGGACTAACAGGAGGACTACATGAACCACAGCCTCTATGTGAGCTCAGAAGATGGTGCCTGGCTAACACCACTGACGGCTCTATCAGGGATCACAACAGTGAGGACCCACTGAAAAATGTAGAACAAAATTCAAAATCATGAAAAAAGACCAGACTTACTAGTCTGACAGAGGCTGAAGGGACCCATGAGACTATGGCCCCCGAAAACCCTGCTAACTGAGAACTGAAGCCACTCCCGAAGTCCATCTTTCATCCAAAGATTAGACAGGCCTATAAAACAACAAACAATAACACACGTGAGGAATATGCTTCTTAGTTCAATCAAGTATACAAGACCAAATGGGCAACATCTGCCCAAAAGCAAAGATAAGAAGGCAGGAAGGGACAGGAAAACTGGATGAATGGGCTCAGGGTACCCGGGGTGTAAAGAGACAGGGGGAGGGTGCTGACACATCCCAGTATTGCAACCAATGTCACAAAACAATCTGTGTATAAATTTTTGAACGAGAAACAAATTTTCACCTAAAGCGAAATAAAACTATAAATAAATATTAGCTATCATAGGGTCACTATGAGTTTGAATCTACTCAGTAGCAAAGGGTTTTTTATCGTTAGTACTACACTTACTTCTAAGCTCAAAGTGGTGTGTTCTGCCTGAAGCAACAAGCTCCTTTGGCCTTGTGTTGTTAACTGCGTTGAGTGGGCTCTGACTCACAGTGACCCCCTGTACAGCGGAATGAAGCGTTGACTGGTCCTGCGGCATGTTCATGATCTTTGGTATGCTTCAGTCAATCTTTGTGGCCACTGTGTATTTTGAGCGCCTCCCAGTCTGGGGGTTCATCTTCCAGTCTATACAGGACAATATTCTGTGTCCCACAGGTTTTTCACTGGCTAATTTTGGGAAGATGATCACCAGGACTTTCTTCCTCGTCTTTCTTAGTCTAGAAGCTCTGCTGAAACTTGTCCACCATGGGTGACCCTGCTGGTATTTGAAACATTGACATCATAGCATCCAGCATCATAGCAACACAAAAGCCACCACAGTACGACAGACTGACAGTCTGGTGGTAGATTTTGGCCTTAGATGGCTGCATTACAGACCAACAGTTTCCTCCCTCTAAATTCAAATTAGCACCAGACGTCAGTGTCATCCTATGAAAAACATACTGACAAATTTCTCCCAAAGTCCAGGGCGGAAGAGCTGAATTTGGTATTTTGTAAGATGGCGGTGCATTTTCCAGTGTTACATTTCATACTTGCCTTCTCGTCACAAATTCAACAATTTATCATAATAAGGCTATCTGGCCAATTTAACCAAACTAAAAAGAAAAAAATCCTTGAAATTGCATCCCAAAAGGCAAGGCTGGAGAGACTTGGCCAGAGGTGCTTTTGCTAATTGAGGGCAGCCTTTTCTTCAATGAATAACAAGGGTCAAACTTTAGCTGTAATCTCCCAGGTGGAAAGGCTGTTCCCATGGTTTCTGAGGCTGGTGTAGAGGCAGAAATACCATTTTTGCACTAATAAGTAGAAAGGGTAAGACCTCACCCTTGCTCCTCTTAGTACATCTTTCAGAGGGCAGCCACAGATGAACACAAAGTAGGAGAAACTAGTGATAAGAAAGAGCGATGCGTTAACCATAAGGGACAAAAAAGAAAGACCGTTTATTGTCTGTTCTACCTAATAATTCGTGATTTGCCACAGAAAATCAATCGACATACTGGCCAGCCAGTTGCTGTGGCGTGGCAACCCCCACGTGTGTAGAGTAGAACTGCTCCACAAGGTTTTCAAGGCTGTGGCTTTTGGAAGCAGATTGCCTAGGCTCCTATGGGTGGGTTTGAACCATCAACCTTTTCAGTTAGTACTTGAGCACTTAACCGTTTGCACCACCTAGAGACTCTTGACAAAGTAATGGTTACTTGTGTTTTTTGATTGACTCTTGCCTGCTTGACTGACTGGTTTTGGTCCATGTGGCTGGTCCCCGTTGCCCCAGGTCTCTTCTGGGCTCTCCCTGTGTGGGCGAGCCGAAGGAAGTCATGCTCCTGGGTTAATCATCACGGTACCCTGCTGCAACTTGTTTTTCCCTCTGAAGGGTGTTTTTTTTTAATTTTTTTCATATTGGGAAAGCCTGGTTTTACGGCCACAGGGTGTGACACCCAGTACCTGCCTATGATCAGGGTTTGTTCCTGTTGCGTCAAGGTTAATTTTGTCTAGTTAAAAATTTGGAGCATTTTATTATCAATTTTTTGTGTATCTCTGCTGCATTTTTGACCAAAGACCTAAGAGGCGGACACTACAAAGAAATGAAAGCATAAACAGTACTTGTGCAAAATGGTGACTAATGTCTACATGTTTGGGGGGCTCTGGGTGGTGGGGGGAGTATGGGAAGGTTGTGGTCATGTGTGTTTGCTGAATAATAAGTGCCAGGGTGTTTTTCAATTATTCAGGACTTCCCAGATACGTTTTCAACCACTTCATCTGTCATTGGTTTCTAAACCTTGACTCAAAACCACATGGTATTTAGAGCCTTCCTGCGGGTGATGAGTTAAAAAAAAAACCCATTCTGTTGTAGAAAACAGAACTCTGGCACGAGATAGGAAGGAGAGGAAGCACAAATGTTTAGTCTGATGCCTGGGGCCTGAACTCCAGTTCTTAGGACTAAAGCTAACATCAAAGATATTATTTTCTTCTGTTGTTATTCTTTCCAGATAACATCCATAGGTGTATATTTAAAACTACATTTCGAAGTGACATCTAAGGTAATAACTCCCTTCGTTTTGCCAGGTATTCCCATTGTGCTTTGCAGTCATCGTTATTAGCATTCATTTCATCAGACACACTGGCTGCAGAGTGCCAGCTACACATACCAGGCCTTGGGGCTCGAGATGACAGAACACAGACCCTGCCGCAAGGGTTCAAACAGTATCAAGGAAGGCCGGCAAGTAAAACAAATAAAAACCACAGCAAAGAAACCAGTTTCTCATAGAGATAAAAATATGACCTGTCTACTGAAGGGAAAGAGATCACTACTTGAGGTGATTTCAGGCTGGTGTGGGCCCTCTTCAGTGGCTCTCACCCCTGTCAGATCGAACACCTCCTTCTTATAACAAATATTTTAGAACACTCCCTAACATCCTGAGATGGAATTCATAAGTATATACCCTACCTAGCCAAAAAAACCAAATCCGTTACCATTGAGTTGATTCCGACTCATAGCGACCCAATAGGACAGAGTAGAACGGCCCCATAGGGTTTCCAAGGAGCAACTGGCGGATTCAAATCTACCAGGTGCTCCTTGGAAACTCTGTGGGGCCGTTCTACTCTGTCCTATAGGGTTGCTATGAGTCAGAGTCGACTCAGCAGCAGTGGGTTTGGTTTGGTTTATTATCTGCCTTGCCATTGAAGTAGGTAAGGACAAAAATGGTGGGAGTATTGATGCCACAGAAATTGAGAAATGCTAAAAGCTGGAACTTGGTTTATTGTTTTGTTGACTGTCCAGACTTAAGAAAGTGACAGAGAAAATGTTAATAATCCAAATTAAAACTTAAAAGTGTGTCATGACTGTAGCTATCACTTAGCGAATAGCACAAAAAAATTTAGGAAGTGTTCTTCCAATATTTGTAAGATTATTTGATTTAACAAAGAAGTTGCTCACACCATTGACTAATGAGTAAAGTTCCAACATATACCTTTGTTTTATTTCACTTTTGTCTTATTCATTAAGGTAGATGAACATATGAATCCACATTCATGTCAGAACTATACTTCTTCATCAGTTGTAACCATAGGCTGGCTATAGATACAAGAGTTCAGCAAAAATAAATGAAAGCATTCAGTGGGAACCAATGGATTCTTTGGAATTTACAATTAAGAACATTATATACTTTATTATTACTTATAAATCATGTGCTATATATATCCTTTGGGGAAGATGGAAGGAATACACAGAGTCACTGTACCAAAAAGAATTGTTCAATATTCAATCATTTCAAAAGGTAGCATATGATCAAGAACCAATGGTACTGAAGAAAGACACCCAAGCTGCACTGAAAACACTGGCAAAAACCAAGGCTCCAGGAATTGACAGAACACCAGTTGAGATGTTTCAACAAACAGATGTGCACTGAAAGTGCTCACTCGTCTGTGCCAAGAAGTTTGGAAAGCAACTATCTGGCCAATCGACTGGAAGAGATCCATAATTATGCCTATTCCAAAGAAAGGTGATACAACCTAATGTGGAACAATATCATTAATATCGCATATAAATAAAATTTTGCTGAAAGTCATTCAGAAGCAGTTGCACCAGTACCAAAGCCCAAACCCAGTGCCATCGAGTCAATTCTGACTCATAGCGAGCCTACAGGACAGAGTAGAACTGGCCCATAGAGCCTCCAAGGAGCGCCTGGCAGATTCAAACGGCTGACCTTTTGGTTAGCAGCCATAGCACTTAACCACTACACCACCAGGGTTTCCTGTGGCAGTACATCAGCAGGGAACTACCAGAAATTCCAGCCAGATTCAGAGGAGGACTTGGAACCAGGGATATCATTGCTGATATCAGATAGATCCTGCCTGAAGGCAGAGAATACCAGAAAGATGCTTACCTGAGTTTTACTGACTATGCAAAGGCATTTGACTGTGTGGATCATAACAAATTATAGATGACATTTCCAAAAAGCGGAATTTCAGCACACTTCATTGTGCTTATGAGGAACCTGTACATAGATTAAGAGGAAGTCATTTGAACAGAACAGGGGTATACTGTGCGGCTTAAAATCAGAAAAGGTGTGCATCAGCGTTGTATCGTTTCACCATATGTCTTAGGCTGGGTTCTCTAGAGAAGCAAAACCAGTAAAGCATAAAAATATACAGAGAGATTTATATCAAGGAAATGGCTCACACAGTTGTAGAGGCTGGAACGTCCCAAGTCTGTGGGTCAGGATAGAGGTGTCTCCTAATTCACATAGCCACAGGGGCCGGCAAACCCAAGATGGGCAGGTCAGAGAGGAGGGCTCTTGCTCACAGGCTGCAAAGATTGATGAATCCCAAGATCGACAGGCAAGATGCAGGTAAGCTGCTAGCTCAAGTCCCCAGAACCAGAGGTTAGATGAACAGGAGCCAGTTGAAAGATCCAGAGTAAGCAAAACCCACCAGCCCTGCCGGGATGTCCACTTACATTTGATGCGGGACTCCTTTTCAACTGACTGGCTACTCACAGCAGATCCTATCATAGAGATGATCACTTTATATCAAATTTCATTGTGGAAGTGATGACAATATCATAAGATTGCCAAACCACTGAGAATCATGGCTCAGCCAAGTTACACACAACCTTGACCATCACACCATACTTATTCAATCTGTATGCTAAGCAAGTAATCCAAGAAGCTGGACTATATGAAGAAGAACTTGGCATCAGGATTAGAGGAAGACTCATCAACTACCTGCATTATGCAGATGACACAACCTTGCTTGCTGAAAGTGAAGAGAACTTGAAGCACTTATTGATGAAGATCAAAGACTACGACCTTCAGTATGGATTACACCTTAACATAAAGAAAACAAAAATCCTTACAACTGGACCAATGAGCACCCTCATGATAAACAGAGAAAAGATTGAAGTCGTCAAGGATTTCATTTTACTTGGGTCCACAATCAACGCCCGTGGAAGCAGCCATCAAGAAGCCAAAGGATGCATTGCATTGGGCAAATCTGCTGCAAAAGACCACTTTAAATTGTTAAAAAGCAAAGATATCACTTTGAGGACTAAGGTGCACCTGACCCAAGCCATGGTATTTTTCAATCTCCTCATAAGCATGTGAAAGCTGGACAATGAATAAGGAAGACCAAAGGAGAATTGATGCCTTTGGGTTGTGGTGTTGGTGAAGAATATTGAATATACCATGGCCTGCCAAAAGAACAAAAAAATCTGTCTTGGAAGAAATACAGCCAGAATGCTCCTTAGAAGGGAGGATGATGAGACTTCATCTCACATGCTTCGGACATGTTATCAGGAAGACCTAGTCCCTGGAGAAGAACATCATCTTGGTAAAGAGCAGGGTCAGAGAAAAAGAGGAAGACCTTCAAAGAGGTGGATTGACACAGTGGATGCAACAATGGGCTCAAGCATAACAACGATCATGAGGATGGTGCAAGACCAGGTAGTGTTTCGTTCTATTGTATACAGGGTTGCTATGAGTTGGAACCAACTTGACGGGACCTAATAGCAACAACGTACATCCTTTATATCAGTAAAATTGATAATAAACTTATGTATCCATATAAACGTATACTTTCTTTTTTTGAGAATCTATTGTTAAACAATTATTTAAGCATTGGGAAGTGACAAAATGGAACAGTGATTACACACATAAATGTTAGGCCAAATAGCCTGGTGTTCAAATCCCAGCTCTGCCTCTACTAGGCTCTTGGACTCTCTGTAAAATGAGGCAATAATAGTGGGTGCCTCAGAGGATTTATTCTGAGGATAACATAAGCTGATGCATATGAAATACTTGGTGTATAATAACTATTTGATAAGTATTGATCATAAGAAATGTTAACTGTATGAACCCAGAACCCATAGGGTGCATAGTGTGGGAAAGTATCTTGAGGATCCTGTTCTCTGGTCATATTCTTTCTTTAATTATTTGGTTCATAGACCTGCTATTTTCAGGGGTGGTAATTAAGGAAAGTACTTGGGAGGGTATGATTTTCCTGGTATGGAACTTAATGTTTGTTGGTAATCTGTTACTCCTTTTGTTCCTTTCATAGAAAGGAAAATATTGGCAACAATTATTTCCTATATGCATAACAATAAGGCTGTGGCACAATTACTGCATAGTCTTAAAAATAGGTTTTTTTTTTTTTCTTACAGTGCATGTGGGGGAAGTCTTATGCAGAGAGGAGTGCTTTGAAGTTATTTGAGCCAATCTTTAGAGATACTGGGTGTGTCAACATATCCCAAAGCTGCATGAATATAACAATCAGCCAGGGTACTTGTTAAAAATACAGATCTCCACCCCGCAAAACTACTGCTCTGAGATAATCTTTAAACCTTAAGCTTTAAACCAAAACTATGCCCTGAAGTCTTCTTTAAGTTAAACAATAGCTTAGCTTAATTAATAAAGAATGCCTGCCTTGAACATTATCTCCATTAAAGAATTAACTGTATGGGATCAGACTGACAATGGCAACTTGAAGGGTTAGATGAGAAGCTTAGGGATTACCGAGTACATGTTAATGGTGGTGGAATAATTTGGAAAGGGATAGGGAGAATGGTTGCACAATTTGAAGAATGTATTCAATATTGCTGAATTGTACATGTAGAAGCTGGTGCATGTTTTGCTGTGTCTATTTTTACCAAAAAAAAATAATAAAATAATAATAATAAAAGGAATTAAAATTTAAAAAATAATAATAATTTGTTAAAAAAA
Source organism: Loxodonta africana (assembly GCF_030014295.1). Lineage (NCBI taxonomy): Eukaryota > Metazoa > Chordata > Mammalia > Proboscidea > Elephantidae > Loxodonta > Loxodonta africana. Next base: position 46,819,609 of record NC_087364.1, read on the forward strand.
AAAAAACAACAGGTGGCCAGGCCTCTTTCCTAGAAAGTCTAGCTCAGTAAAGCTGGTTTTTTTGCTAAAGCAATTATAAAACTCAATAATAGTTGCTAATGTTTCAATGCCCACTATGCACCAGGCATGGTTGCAAGTTCTTTTTATGTAAAAACTTGTTTGATCTTTGCAGTAATTCCAAAAGACTTGTTCTAATACTGTCCGCATGAGATGAGATTAGAAGCTGAGACATAAAGAGGCTAAGGTTACAGAGCTAATAAGTAAAGGAACCAGGATGTGAGCACATGTAGTCTGGCTCCGTAGCCCATGCTTTTAACCATTACAGTTCCCTGTCTTACCTTACACAGTAAAACCTGAGAAAGCTGGAATCTGTGTGTCTTAGTCATCTAGTGCTGCTGTAACAGAAATACCACAACTGGATAGCTTTAACAAAGAGAAATTGATTTTCTCACAGCCTAGTAGCTAGAAGTTCAAGTTCAGGGCGTCCACTCAAGAGGAAAGCTTTCTCAGCTCTGGAGGAAGGTCCTTTTCATCAATCTTCCCCTGGACTAGGAGCTTCTCTGCACAGGGACCCCAGGTTCAAAGGACATCCTCTGCTCCTGGCAGTGCTTTCTTGGTGGTATGAGGTCCAGCCCGCCCCCACTAGCTTTCTTTTCTTTTTATCTCTTGAGAGATAAAAGGTGGTGCAGGCCACACCCCAGAGAAACTCTGTACATTGGATCAGGGATGTGACCTGGTGAGGGTGTTACAATCCCACCCTGATCCTCTTTAACATAAAATTACAGTCACAAAATGGAGGACAACCACAGAATACTGGGAATCATGGCCTAACCAAGTTAATACACACATTTTTGGGGGGACATAATTCCATCAGTGTCACACCATGAGCCCGTGTAATCTGGCTCCATAGTCCATGCTTCTAACCGTTGCAGTTCCCTGTCTTACCTTACACAGTAAAGCCTGCAAAGCCTAGACCTGCATAAGGCAAAAACTTGTCAGAGAAGGAAAACTCAAATATTTTCCGCTAAAACAAGTGATGGAAAAGTGCATTCTGTCAAAGGCGGAAAATTTATGAGATCTGAAAAAACAAGGCAGGCCTGTTGAGTTGGGGCTCTCACAGGTTTCACTGTATAAAGATATTTTATGCTATAGCTTCAATGCTTTCTTGATGTCACCAAAGCAGGTAAAAATGCGATGTTCTATTTTGCACATTTAGTACTATGTTGTTGTTTTTTTTTAAAGTACAGAAAGAATCTTTGAAGAAATATTGGCAGAAAATTTCCCACCATCATGAAAGACAAGGTTTCTACCCAAAAAGCCCGGTATAGATCCCCAAAAGAAACTCACCAAGACATATCATAATCAAACTTTACAAAATCAAAGACAAAGAATTCTGAAAGCAGCTCATGGAAAATGAGGCACCAGTAAGACTAAGCATGATTTGTCAGAAACCATGCAGGCAAGAAGGCAACGGAATGACATATATGAAACCCTGAAAGAAAAGAATTGCCAACCAAGAATCCTATATCCAGCAAAATTGCCTTTCAAAAATGATGGTGAAACTAAGACATTCCCAGGTAAGCAGAAATTAAGGGAATTGCAAAAACCAGACCAGCCTTACAAGAAATATTAAAGGGAGTCTTTTGGATAGAGAACCAATGACATCAGACAACAACCTGAGATACAAAAACACAAGAGCATCAACCAGACACCAACTCAGATAAAGATTTCACAAAAGTAAAATAAAGCTACGAAACTGACTACAGGGAACCAGAGGTGTTAAGCTGTAAACAATGACAACTTCAAAACAGAAAGGGGGAACAAAACGTGTGGTTGTAGAACTTCCATATGGAGAGGAAGTCAAGGAGATTTCAAGATATAACAGACTGTTCTAAATTTAAGGGAATAGTACTACGTTTAAGACAGTAATGCTTTGAACCAAAAAATAGCTTAATTAGTAAAGTACATCTGCTTTGAGCTTTGTGCTGTTTTAAAGAATTACCTAGTAAGCTCCATGGATACATCCAAACTCCCTGAGAGACCGAATTGCTGGGCTGAGGGCTGTGGGGACCATGATCTCAGGGAACATCTAGCTCAATTGTCATAACATAGTTTATAAAGAAAATGTTCTACATTCTACTATGGTGAGTAGCATCTGGGGCCTTAACAGCCTGTGTGCAGCCATCTAAGATATTCCATTGGTCTCACTCCTTCGGGAGCAAGGGAGAATGAAGAAAACTGAAGACACAAGGCAAAGGTTAGTCCAAAGGACTAATGGACCACAATTACCACCAGACTGAGTCTAGCACAACTAGATGGTACCTGGCTACCACCACTGACTTCTCTGACAGGGATCACAATTGAGGGTCCCAGACACAGCTGGAGAAAAATATAGAACAAAACTGTAACTCACACACACACACACAAAAAGCCAGACTTACTGGCCTGACAGAGACTGGAGAAACCCTGAGAGCATGGCCCCCGGACACCTTTTTAACTCAGTAATGAAGTCACTCCCAGGGTTTACCCTTCAGGCAAAGATTAGACAGGCCTATAAAACAAAACAAGACTGAAGGGGTACAATAGCCCAGGGGCAAGGACTAGAAGGCAGGAGGGGTCAGGAAAGCTGGTAATAGGAAACCAAGGACAAGAAGGGAGAGTGTTGACATGTTGTGGGGTCATTAACCAACGTCGTAAAGCAATATATGTCTGTTTAATGAGAAACTAATTTGTTCTGTAAACCTTCATCTAAAGTACAATAAAAAAGAAACAAATAAAATTATCTATGTGAGATCAAATTGACAAAGGCAACTCGAAAGGTTAGATGGGAAGCTTAGTGGGCAATGAGTTTAAGACAACGGTGGTGGAATATTTCAGAAAAGATTACAGAGAATGGTAGCATAGCTTAAAGAATGTAATCAATGTCACTGAACTGTACATGTAGAAATTGTTGAAATGAATACTTTAGCCAAAATAAAAAAATAAATAAAGTATGTATAAAACAACTTAAGAGAAAAGGAGTATGTATAAAAATGAACAGAACATCAGCAAGAGGCTTAATAAATGAGCAACTGGCCTTTTGAACCAGAAGGGGAAAGAGAAAAACTATTTGAAGAAATAATAGCTGAAATTTCTGAAATTGAAGAAAACTTCAATGAATCCCAAGCACAAAAAGCATGAAGAAAACTGTACCAAGGCACATCATAAATAAATTGCCTAATACCAGTGGTAAAAAGAAAAATCTTAAAAGCAGCCAGAGGGGGGGAAAAAAAGACACATTATGTATAGAGGAACAAAGATTTTTAAAAAAAATACAGCAAACTTCTCATTGAACAAAATGTAAGCAAGAAATAATGGAGCAGTATCTTTAAAGTACTGAAAGAAGAGAAAAATGTCAATTTGGAATTCTATACCCAGTGAAAATATCTTTCTGATATGAAAGTAAAATAAACTATTTCCTCTCAGACATACAAAAGCTGAACAAATTCATCACCAGCAAACCTGCATTATAAGAAATATTAAAAGAAGTCCTTCAGGAAGAAGAAATTGGTACCAGATAGAAACCTGGATCTACTCAAAGGAATGAAGAACACTGGAAATGTTTTCATGGATGATGATGATGGCTTGAGTCTCATTGATCTCATTGGAGGTCCACAAGTATTGAATTGTTTTCTACCTGGATCTAGTAATAAATCTAGCAATGATGCCTTGAATAATGTGAAATATTCTGCATTTCAATTTTCCCCAACCCTAGTAACACTAATCCTAAATAATCCCTCAGAGACATAAACTTGGAAAAGGGCCCAGCGGACAGACTGCCACTTTCAAGTAGCCTTCAGTGTCCTGACAACAAACTTGAGTTTTCTCCTCTTCTCAACATTCTTTTGAAATTTTTATAGGAGGCTAATATCAGTGAACATACAATGGTAGAAGAGGCATATTTGGATGACAGTATAGATTCAAGTCAGTAGTTTTCACAAGATCAGCTTCATCCTTCTTCATTACCATCCTTAACTCAAGCCTCCAACGTTTATAATTACTCAGGTGACTTGCTGCATCCTTCGTAGGTGACTCACTTGCCTGTTGGAGCATCATTTGCAAACAATGCAGTGGGTGTGCAACATGACTTTATGCAACATGTGGAAATCAGTGTTCCCACCCAGCATTTGTCTAATAGCAGTCATATTTGTGGGTCTGGAGCCCTGGTGGTGCAGTGGTTAAGCATTCAGCTGCTAATCAAAAGGTCAGCAGTTTGAATCCACCAGCCACTCCTTGGAAACTTCCTGGGGAAGTTCTGCTCTGTCCTATAGGGTTGCTATGAGTCAGAATTGACTTGACAGCAGTGGGGTTTTGGGGGGCCAGATACAGCTAATTGGTTCATTGGGTAATCATCCTCCTGTGATGACTACTAATAATCTAGATGTATTTAAAATCATGTTAAAGGGAAGTGCATAGCAAGCCCCAACAAATGTGAGTGGAGGGCTTCAGATTCATAGACTCCAAATGGCAACTTCTTGTTTGGGAACTATGCTTCCAGTCCACTAGCATAGCCTGCCATCAGCCTATTTAACAGAACAAATTTTCAAACATCTTTACCTGTGCATAACATCATCATACAAAAGGGACTTGCACAAAATTTGAATAAATTCCCAATTACTGTCCAACCAAAATGTATCAGCAAAACACAACATGAACAATTCGGGACTACAGCAACACCATATGCAACAAGGGATCTCTTTTGCATCTGCATGCTCACCCCAGGGCCCTGTGCTTAGTCCCCATATGTCAGTGAACATCATAAATTAACAGAACACAAGAATATCAGGCAGCGAGCAGTGCTAGAGATAGTAATCATTATTCATACTCCCATGGACTGGCTTCACACACCCTAAAGTCAATTCCTTATACCACAGTCAACTCCAACTTGGTGCACCACATTCCAAACCATAAATGGGCAGCTTCTTCAAACTCAGCCCTCCCAGCTCATTTAAAAGCAGGTTAAACAGAAACTCTTCCAACACGCTCAGGACCAACCGACCATCTTCTGTACAAATGCTTAACTAACTGAACACTACTGTCCAGACAGCATCTGGATAGTCATTCAGAGCCTCTGGTAGCCCAGTAATGGTCAATCATGCTTCTCCCCAGATAGTTGGTGGACACATATCCTTGCAGCAGGTGTCACTAGCTAACACCTATTGCCCGGGCAGAGCGGCATCTCTCAAGGAAGACCTGGGGTCACCACCATGCCCTCAGTGATACCTATGTCAGAGCCTAGTCAGTTCCTTGCTGTCAACTCACCCAAAACTGCCCATCCTAGGCTTGGGTCTGCACCTCAGTCTGGCGCATTAGGATCAAAGTTTCCTGGAGATCCACTGACCCAGCCAAACAAGACTTCAGTGCCCTTCAGTGTGTCTCATTGTCTTCCAGTTTCTTCTTCCAAATCTACTAGCACTTTCAGAAAGAACCCAGCAACAGTTCTTCTTTCAGGTGTTATTCCCTTAAGAAACGTTTGAGTGATTACAGAATAAAATATGTATTTAATAGAAAATAATTTTCATCCTAGTTTCCCAATGTGTTAATTGAAAACTTTGAACATATGGTTGATGGCTTTTCTGTAATTAAAATTTTATGTTCAGCACACAGAAAAAACTACATCGGGAAGGTTTACAATGTAATAACAAAAACGTCCAAGTATGTTTCCCCCAAATCTAATATTCTTCCTCTGTTTTTTACCCCTAATGTCACGAGTTTCTTCATGGACCTTATCCACACCTATCTGTACTGCTTCATGAAGGAGTGAGGAGTTGACTTCCTATTTTTCTTTTCTGGTGGTTGCTTCCAGAGTTCCCTGGCCAACAGAAACAATAAAGAAGATAACTAGAGCTTCCACATCTGTTTTCATGCTCTTCCTCTGAGAAGATCTACTGTCTCAGATCCGGGTTCCAGATACTACCCTGATTTAAAAGACAGCATTAAAAAAATATTTCATAACATGTGACACTCATAAAAGTGATTCATTATTTAGTTACAAAAGATTGACATTTGAGGTTGCTTTAAACAGGAGGTTGTTCATGCCAGGAGTTAGAATACTGAGCTGGAGGAGTGGGACCTCAGAGAGCCTGACGGACACTTCTGATTTCATCAGTAACCCACCATGTGTGAAATATATTATTCCACCTTTTCAGGATTTGATCAAATGCTATTTCTGCCTTCCGAAAAACTGAATGTTTTGGTACAAATGGGGCAATATTTATAAAACAGAGGCTCTTAACCATAAGGAAGCCTTTAAGAAAAAAATATTATCATTACTGTCCTTAGGCTGCTTCTGTAAACATAGTTACACTGTTAAAAGAAAACCCATCTATTTAACTGGCCTGGGCTAAATATCAATTAATGATAGGCCCTTTGTTACAGCAAGTGATATTTAGTTTCCAGGAATGAATCTTTAAAAGCCTGCTTTGTACAACTGTTGAAGTCTATCATTACAAGGGTTTTTTTGGCACTGAATCCTGGAGCTTTGGCTAATAGCAGTCAACTGGGGGTAATTCTAGCTTAATTTTGCAAGTGTTCTAAGGGCGGTAAAAATGTTTCCCAGGAATCATAATGACACTCAATGAAAGAGCTCAACGTTTTAGAGAGCCAGAGAACATGGCAACTGCAGTTCCCATTTACCACGGCCACCCCCTCTTAAGAATATTTTTATTATTTATAGAAACAAAAATCAAATTTTGCTGGAACAAATTCCACTGTGATTAGTATCCACATAACAAAAAATGTGTTCAATTCCAGAAGCTTTTGTGGCATGGCCAAGTAGCCTAGATTCAAATTCCCTGGAGGAGTTTTCATCCTGGGATCTTGGTACTGAAGAAAACATCACCATCAACAACCAGTTTACAAGTGCAATTGTTTTAATGATTTTTTTTTTAACTCAATTTACCTGTCTGAGGATGCAGAAAATGTCATTTCTTCCTGTTTTGTAGTCTATTTTCTTTTCCATACTTCAGTTATTTTGCATTTTTAATTCGTATGCTATATCAGCATAAGAATGACATCATGTAGTTTCTTGGAAGTATTGAAGAGGGAAGAATAGACAATTCAGAGTAACAGAATTGCAAAAAAAAAAAAAAAAAGGCATAGTGTATAAGCTAGAAGCAAGGACCATGCCTTCAGCATACACCTCAGCATTTTATGGCCCTTCAAAAACTGTTATTTAAGATGCCAATTGTGTCTTAAAATCACTTTGCCACGCAGGAAATAATTTTTGAGTATTATTTTTATTATTCAGGATCTATGGTCCTCCAAATCTTAATAATTGTTTATTTTTTTAATAGTATAATGAAAATTTGGAAATTAAAATTTAGTATCTAAAAAAATGAAAACCTCTATGTTGGTTATCTTTCTCACCTGTTTACAAATTATATGTTCACTTCTACAATCTTTATGAGCAAGAGACAAACCAAAGTTCACTAAGTCAATGGAATTGCCATTGTAACAACAATATACTTACAGGTAAGACAACATGCAAATTAATATAAAGAATGATTATCATTTCTAACTTAATTATCTACATATGCAAATACCTTCATTTGTGCAAGGTTTATACCAAATATTCACTAATGCCCAGGATATCAATCTTCAAGTGTTCTGTTTTATTTTGGACAACTTCCAATTTCCTAGATTTGTACTTCGTACATTCCGTGTTATGATTATTAATGAGTTTGCAACTGTTTCCTCTCTTTGAGTTGTGCCACATTAGCAAATGAAGATCTCAAAAGCTTTACTGCATCCATGCCAACAAGGCCAACTCTTCTTTGAGTAGGCAGCTCATCCCCAGCCATATTTTGAGTGCCTTCCAACCTGAGGGACTCATCTTCTGGCACTGTACCAGTGTTCTGCTGCTATTCACAAGGTTTTCACTGGTCAGTTTTTTTAGAAGTAAATCCCTCTTTGCCAGGTTCTTCTTCCTAGTTTGTCTTAGTCTGCAAGCTCTGCTAAAACCTGTCCACCATGGGTAACCCTGCTGGTATTTGAAATACCAGTGGCATAGTTTCCAGCATCACACACACACACATGAAAACCAAACCTGTTGCTGTCAAGTTGATTCCAACTCATACTGACCCTATAGGAGAGAGTAGAACTGTCCTATAGGGTTTCCAAGGAGCAGCTGATGGATTTGAACTGCCTAACTTTTGGTTAGCAGCCTGAGCTCTTAACAACTACACCACCAGGGCTCCTCCAGCATCACCTCAACACACAAACCATCACAGTATGACAATGTTTTATTGACAATGAAAAGGCATTCAGCTGTGTGGATTATAAAAATTATAGATAACATTGCAAAGAATGGGAATTCCAGAACATTTAACTATGCTCATGTAGAACCTGTACATAAACCAAGAGGCAGTCATTCAAACTGAACAAAGGGATACCATGTGGTTTAAAATCAGGAAAGGTGTGTGTCAGGGTTGTATCATTTCACCATGCTAAGTCAATCTGTATGCTGAGAAAATAATCCAAGAATCTGAACTATATGAAGAAGAAAGCGGCCTCAGAATTGGAGGAAGACTCATTAACAGCCTGCAATATGCAGATGACATACCTCACTTGCTGAAAGTGAAGAGAACTTGAAGGACTTACTAATAAAGATCAAAGACCACAGCCTTCAGTATGGATTAAGCCTCAACATAAAGAAAACAGAAATCCTCGCAACTGGACCAATAAACAACATCACGATAAACAGAGGAAAGATTGAAGTTGTCAACGATTTCATTTTACTTAGATCCACGATCAACTCCCACGGAAACAGTGAAGAAATCAAACGATGTATTGCATTGGGCAAATCTGCCGCAAAAGACCTCTGAGAAGTGCTAAAAAAAAAAAAAAAAAAAGATGTGACTTTGGGGATTAAGGTGCACCTTACCCAAGCCATGGTATTTTCAGTTGCCTTATATGTGTGTGAAAGCTGGACAATGAGTAAGGAAGACCGAAGGAGAATTGATGCCTTTGAATTATGGTGTTGGTGAAGAATACTGAATACACATGAACTGCTAGAAGAACAAACTAATCTGTCTTGGAAGAAGTACAACCAGAATGTTCCTTAGAAATGAAGATGACGAGACTTTGTCTTACTTGCTTTGGACATGTTATCAGGAGGGACCAATCCCTGGAGAAGGACATACGCTTGGTAAAGTAGACCCAAACCCAAAAAAAGTAGAGGGTCAGCAAAAAAGAGGTAGGCCCTCAACGAGATGCATTGACACAGTGGCTACCACAATGGGCTTAAACACAGCAACGTTTGTGAGGATGTGGGTTGTGTTTTTTTCCACTGTAAATAGGGTCACTGTGAGTGGGAACCTACTTAATGGCACCTAACAATAATAATATACCAAATATAGTCTTCTCTTGATTGTTAACAGCATATAACAATTTCAGAATAATCTATTTACTGTTAGCATGTTTTTTAAAAAATGAATCACAATCTCACTGATCTAGAGATTTCAGCTTTTTGATAATTCCTTAAAACATAAAATATTTAACATTCTGGGCAAAGAGAGGGAAAGAAGAAGAAGAAGGAATATTTCCTATTCTTTGTTTGGAGGTCTTCTGTTTACATAGAAAAAAGTATATTTGGAATAAGTTCTATTGCTTTCGATTTCTATATTTACACGTCTGTCTTCCAGAAAAAGAGCTCTCAACACTAAAAGAGAAAATAATTTCAAGCACATGGAGGGTAAGAAACCAATGATGATATAAAATAGTTCTAAAGCAATCTCTTTCTAATGTATCCTGACCACATTTAAAGAAGTCACTGATGGTATGTCAGTAAAAGTTTTAGTAAAAGATGAAATTTGAAAGCTAACTTTATATCTTTGAAACAGATGGAGATAATGTAAAGATGAGAAGCTATAAGGGCAGCCATTTCTTAAGATGGCAAGGAGGCAGAGGCATAAGGCTTATTGTCCCAGGGAGGGAGAGGATGAGAACTCCATCATCAAAGAAGCTGGGGTGGACTGGTGTTGAGCCTCAAGTTCCTTCTTTACCTACTTAGTTGAGAAATTTGCCTTTAAAAGTAGACTTTGTGGAAAAAGAATAGATAAGTTCATTCCAGATCATTCCCACTGATTTATCTATAAGGAGCCAGAACTAGAGAACCTGATTATAGTTACATGTAAGGGAAGTCCCAGCAAATCAGAAAGTAGTTGGCATACTCTTTGCATCCCGGAGCATCCAGAGTATTACAGAGTCCAAGTGTGGAAAGGTGTGTTAATGATTTGAGAGGAAAGATAAGTGCCAAGGGGCTCTTGTCCCACGTCTTGTGTGGTTTCTTGGAAGAAAACCTACAAGCAGGATGTCTGTCACAACCCAGGGTGGCCAAGAAGCCAGGCAGAGAGAGAGAACCCAAGTTAGATTTCCTGAATGACTCTGAATGGTAGGTGTAGAAGGGACCCAGAAGTGCCTACATCTCCTTGGGTAAAAGTAGCAGAGACTGTCTGGGAAGTTGCTATGGCGGATCACTAAGGCCTTGGCCCAGAAAAAAAAAAAAAAGAAACAGTGGTTAAGAGCAACAGGGAGGAGACCACCTAGCCCAGGGGATGAACAGGTGTCAAGGACAGACCTCAGGGGATCTTCTGTGGCCCTGACACAACAGGGGACAACATGTGCTGAGTCAGCAGGGTGGGCCACCTAGCAAGCTGACCATTGATGTTGTCCACATTGAAGCCTGCGGAATCTCCAGGCTGGAGGCAGCAGGGAACAGTGTCAAAGGGCAGTACGTGACCCTCAAGGTCCGTTCTCTCACTGCCCCCCTTCACAAGGACTCTGTAAGTTCTCCCCTACACTCAGGTGCCATCTTGGGAAAGAGAGGAAGATGGAGAAAAAAACCCTAAGGAGACAATTTAACCTCAGAACAGACTGGGAAACTGTTTCTTTACATTATCAGACAGGTTTAAATTCACCAGATTGAACTAAATATAGTTTTCTTACCCCGTACCTCAAAAGCAGGACTTTGAAGGAAATTAGATGAACTGTGGGAAATAAAGAGGGTTTTCTTTGCACTGGGTGTAGTGTGAAACCTTACAGCACTCCTGAATGATTAACAAATAATTCCCAAGGCCTCTGCAGGTCACCTATCCTCACTCATTCCTCTCTTCCTGTGGAGCATCTATTCCCAAAATAGCCAGTACCCTGGGAGCCCTCCATGGCCCTCTCCTTTGGCAATCATCAGAGAGCCCACTGCTTCTCACGCTATGGTCTTTCTCATTCAACCATTTGTCCTGGAGTCAACTCTGACTCATAGTGACCTCATATGTGTCAGAGTAGAACTGTGCTCTGTAAGGTTTCCAATGGCTGATTTTGGGAAGTAGATCTCCAGGCCTTTCCTCTAAGGTGCCTCTAGGAAGACCTGAAACCTCCAACCTTTCAGTTAGCAGCTGAGCACATTAACTGTTTGCACCAACTGGGCACTCCTATCTCACTCAAAGGCCCCCAGTACTGACCAGTCCGATTGGATGCTGGACCAGGTGCTGGTCTGTTGTACCTGGAAGTATTCCTTTAGATGCTGTACTGTGTGGAGGTGGGAACGTCCAGGTGGAAGCCTGGAGCAACTGGTGTGGGAGAGCACTTGGGGACTCAGGCAGTGGCAATTTTCCAAGCTGAATGGGAAAAATTCAGTACTTTAACAATCAGCGTAGCCACACTGCTGTGTACTGACTGAATACCCGCTGCTTCCACACTTTTTCCCACTTTCAATCAGAGCCTCAGATTGCCAGACTCCCCAGAAGCCTCTGTTTCTCCCACTCCCCCTCCCCAATTCCACCTGTTAGGGCTCTAAGCCTTCCCTCCTTCCTTAACATAGTCTCAGCCCCACACTTATACCAGGAGTAAGAGTAACAACAACTGCAAATGGGGGAACAGGAGAAGCTAAGTGTCATTCTGAACCCCACTGGTCCTCTGATCACATTTTCCAGAGAAACAGATATATAAATGGTGGCTCTATATTGGAATGAGTTACCACTGTGGCATTGTTAAGTGGCTAGGAAACCTAATTAACCTTCATGATGTTGTTTGCATGAGAAAAAATGCAATTGTAAGTTTTCCCTGAACAATGTAGAAGCAAACCTTTTAAATATAAGCTCTGCTAATTTGGGGACTGCCAGAGTGATGAAAAAATACATGTATTCATTACTTATTAGTAGAAACTTTAAAAAATATATACAGCTCAATAAGAAAGACAGCTTTGCAAAGAAATCAAGGCAAAGGGAAAATAATGTTAGGAAAAATAAGGTGAAGTCATAGTTAATTTCTGGTCTTAAAATGCATGCCTAAAGGCTGGCCACAAATTTGACCCTGAGCTTTCTGGAAGCCAATGCAGAGAAAGAAATACGCCAGTTATATGATTCCTAAGATTTTGTTTGGCCTAACTGCTCAGGGAAAGCCAATTATTCCTAGTCCTGAAGGCCGAGAAAAATTTCTTATATAGATCCTCAAAAGAGGGCTGTGTGTACTTAATTATATAACGTAACAGCTAACATTTACTGGGAACTGTCCAAGCACTTGGAGTACCTGGGTGGTACAAACTGTTAACATGCTCGGCTGCTAACCAAAATGTTGGAGGGTCAAGTCCTCCCAGAGGCACCTCAGAAGAAAGGCCCGACGATCTACTTCTGAAAAATCAGTCTTTGAAAATTCTATGGAGCACAGTTCTACTCCGACACACCTGGGGTTGCCAGGAGTCAGAGATGACTGGAAGGCAACTGGTATCCAAGTACTTTGTCTACATTGTTGCCCTCGCTTCTCAGAAAAATCCTGCGAGACTCTTCTGAGATGAGTAAACTGAACCGCAAAGAAGTCCAGTGACTCGGTGGGTCACACAGCTCATAAATGGTGGGGCTGGAACTTGACCAGGTCTGTTAGTCAGCTAAGCCCCTGCCGCTGACCACTGCTTTAAGAACAAGAACCCTAGAGCAAGCATAACAAGTTCCATATGGCAAATTCTCATACCTAACGCAATAGTCAATGATAAAAATGTTTGTCAACAAAGGAGCATGTTATCTTCAAATTAGAACCATAAAACATTACTTGTAGCACAACATTAATTTTCTCTAGTAAATTACTACAATTAAAAAATATGGATGTTTCTTTTGAAGACTATAAATATTTCTCTAGTAAAGAAAACAGGTCATATTTGCAAAAGTCCATGTTTTATGTGAGCTGCAGTTCCCACACAGGCTCTGAAGGGTTTTCTCACTCACTATGAGAATTAAAGTACATTTGTCAGTTCTAAAGCATCTTCCTTAAATAGACTGCCATATTTTATTTAATTTTGCAGCTCTGTGGAAAATAACTTTCTTTCCTACTCGCCAAAGGAATTTTGCCACTCAAAATTTGTTGTAAGTATGAAATAGGTTATGTATCCATCAAAGAAAAGCTCATTGCTTATTAGTGTAGTATTTTCCTTTTTGTCAAATTGAACAGTGGCACTAAGTGAATGCCTACAAAGCATCTTAAAGGCTAAGGAAGGATTAAACTAAAGGCTAAACTCTGAGATAGCTTTATGAGCACTGTAGTACACTTTCCTTGAGCTTAAAGTCTTTGAGCCTATCTGTAGAGGATATCAGCAGGCAAAGTGTTTCTGTCATGAAACAGGACTAATCGAATTAGTTGAATTTGTATATAAAGCAAGGTTAATGTTAACTAAGACCGGTTCTGAAACAGTTGTCAGATGTGTTTTTCAACTTTCAATCAGAGAAGCTTCTGCAGTTGAAGAACAGAAAGTCTTTGGATCGTTCTTCCATTTGCAATGTCAAAGTCAAGAAGTCTTCATAGAGCAAGTAAGTATATAAATCAATACAAGGATTAGCCCAGGACTGAGACTAGCTACTCTCAGTACAAAGTTTGCACACATAAAATAAAAGGACAATTTTATCTTAAGCCTAAAACAGTTCTATTTGGGTCTAATGAAAGATGGAGAAGTAAGAAAACAATCGTGTGTAAATACTGTCAACAGCATTCCTCCCAAGATCACTGTGCAGACGAGGGAAAAAAAAAAAAAAAAAACTCAGTGTATTTTGGCAAGATAAATTTTCATGCAGAAATGCTTAGGTTCACCTATAAACTCCATTGGCTCCATTACTAACAGTATGTTAGCTAATAACGTTTTAATTTGGCCGACATCAGTAAAGAGTAAGGACGATACACTACTTCTGCCAAATAAATACTGTCTAGACTTAGGGTCACTGTGAGTCAGAATTGACTCCATGGCAATAGGTTTGGTTTGGGTTTGGCCCTAGCTTTTAGTTGTCGCTGCTGTTACTGGGCTGTTACTGTTTTTTAAGTGAAAGTAAAAGGAAATGTATCTGAGATGAAGCCAGTTCAAAAGCTGTATATGAATTTCTTGTTCAGAGTTTCATCACCTTCAACTGGATTAAGTACCTACCTTTTTTTTTTTTTATGTGTGTTACCGTTAGAACATACATTTACTGTACCTGACTATTTTAATGACTTCCCATTACTGCATATAACTTGATTCCCAAAATCATCATGGACATCATATGTCAATTATATGAACCTTGAAATGTCAGAGCAGAAAATTTCAGAGACAACATCCGGGAACAATCATGATAATCATGAAAAAATCTCCAAAATTGTTATTTCTTAACTCATTCTAACGTAACTAAACTAAGCTAAGTTATCTTAAACCATCTAAACTAAAACCATCTAACTAAAACTTAATTCAATTACATGAGTGCTATTAGAGTTTCATTTAAGTCTACGTACAAATTTCTGTGTACAATGGCCTTCACGATCTTTTGGAGAAAGTGAACATAATGCCTGCAAACTGTGTTGTTAGTTGCTGTTGAGTCCATTCTGACCCGTAACGACCCCGTGTGTGGACAGTAGAACTGCTCCACGGAGCTTTCTAGGCTGTGGGACCTTTCGAAAGCAGATCCCCAGGCCTGTCTTCTGAGGCACTTCTGGGTGGGTTCGAACCACCAATTTTGTAGCTAGTAGTAGAGTACTTAACTGTTTGCACCACCCAGTAGCACATAAATTATATTGAATCCGAGCAGTAATGTGAAATTAAAAAAAAAAATTATATAATTTCTACTTTTTAATATAACAAAGATTTATCCCTTTTCATTAAAATATCTGTGAGTGTGCCTAGAACTCCACATTGCAAGAAGGCACGGGTGGATCTAATGACAGTGAGCTTCCGGAATGAAGGGAATAGAGCTGAGAGGAAGCATGCACGCAACCATCTGTCTTCAACAACACTTTTCAGAACATGCACTGTGGCGTCAGGCATTTAGAAATGTGCTAAAAGCATATGCCTTTAGGACAAATAAAACATCCTCTAGGGCCACTGCCAAGTGCTTTGATATTAACTGCTTTGTTGGTAGCACTCACTACTTAACACTATCTGATAACTCATTTTCTTTTTATTGTTCTAACATAACAGAGAAAGTGCTTATTGTTGTTTAAAACCAAAATTAAGTTTAGCTGCTTCCTAAAATGGGGGTGGTAACAGAATTCAAATCAGTAGAAAATAAATTTTCTAAGCTTCTTCCCCATACCTGGCAGAGACGGGGAGGGAGGGAGGTACAGAGAGACCCAGAGTTGCAAACCCATTTAGAAGATGCTCAGAGAAGTCTGGACAGAGAGGCTAGAGAGGCCTCTGCAAGACAAAGTGGAAGAACTGTTTTGGAGTTGTTGGGGGACCAACTAGGAAAAGGTCAAGAAAAAAAAAAAAAAGCCAGAGTCTGAATTGTTCAAAGCAGTATGCAATTTTAAGTTGGTTTTGATACCCCCTCACACACACACCCATCAGCCAAGACCTTGGTAAGCTGGCGACACTTACATCTTGCCTTGTGTGAATGGTTTTATGTAGCTATTAAGGAAAACGGAATGCATTCTAGGTCACAGTAGAGCAGACAGTAGGTCCATACGTGACACAAATGGTTTGTGCTCAACTGCTAACCTAAAGGTTCACAGTTCAAACCCATCCAGAGGTACCAGATTACAGCCAAGAAAACCTAATAAGGCAGTTCTGCTCTGTAAGACATGGGGTCACTGAGTCAGAATCAACTTGGTGGCAACTAAGAACAACAATAGAGCCGAGATAAGGGAACAGCTAAGGAAAGTCAGCCTTGGGGTGGATTGGGGGCCACACAAGAACATGAACTCAGAACCAGAAGTGGCTGTGAGGATGTAATCTCCAGGATGGGCAGACGTCTGGCAAAAGTTGTGGGATGGGGGATGAAGGTGACACTGGGTTTACATGTATACGCATTGCAGATTCAATTTAATTGTCCTATTACTTATGACCATAAGGCACATTTGGGTTGAAGATACATTAAATGTAATAGTTTCTTCCACTTGAAATGCAGCTAGTCTAATTTTAGAATTCCTTTATAATCTTTTCAGGAAATATGTGTATCTATAACTGGAAACAGTAAAATATTTTATGCCAATTTATTCATCTAGTCTTACCTTAAATTTTGTTTCAATTACAAGATATACTTTGAATATCAGAAGTCAATTTTAAAAACTTTTTTCTTGATGGATATAGACTGTTCACACTTCTATTTATAGCTATGAGACATTTGCATGATCTTTATTCTCAGATAAATTTTTCTGTGAAAAGCATTAGATAATGAGTGCAGCTCTCTTAGCCTTCCTATTTTTAAAAAGATCTCCATTCGTTATTATTAAAAACTGAAAATATACTTAAGGACATGTGAATTAGGTTTTCTCATTAATACGCTTTTCAGAATTCACATTAGTACAGAACACCTGGAATAGGGAATACGTGAAGCTACTGAGGATTGGTTTGTGAAAACATCTTAAATGCCTTAAATAAAAAACCCCATGGGAGACACAAAAAGAGAGAATGGAGGGAAGGAGTGTGCTGTCTCATTAGGGGGAGAGCAATTAGGAGTATATAGCAAAGTGTATATGAATTTTTGTATGAGAGACTGACTTGATTTGTAAACTTTCACTGAAAGCACAATAAAAATTTTTAAAAAAGGCCATGAGAAACCTCCCTCTTATTTAGTTTATATTTATTTTGCTCAGAAGAATTGTGGAGACACCTAGCATTACTGATATACTTTTCCAATGGTGTCCCTGGCTAGTGCAAACAGTTAAGTGCTCAGCTACTAACCCAAAGGTTAGCAGTTCGTGTCTACCCAGAGGAGCCTCAGAAGAAAAGCCTGGTGATCTACTTCCCAAAAATCACCCACTGAAAACTCTGTGGAGCACAGTTTTATTCTGCCACACATGAAGTCACCGTAAGTCAGAGTCAACTCAGATGACAACTGTTCTTTTTACCTTCCAAATGCAAAAACATACCCACTACCGCAGTTATTTAAAAATTAATTAATTTTAATGTACATAATCCTAGGATACATACAGGCAACAAATAGTCTATATTTAATTACTCAAACCCAAATTAAGCAAACTCAGATTGCACTGATAGTCATGAATAGTCGTGGTACAGCCAACGAGAGACGGAAATATAATCAAGTCGGCGCCCGGACACTGTGCAGAAGGCAAGCGTTCAGAGAAGATCTGCTGACGTGGCAAGCGCTCCGGGTCATGAAGTTCACGTCTTACTTCTACAGCCCTAATGAGTTGAGACAGAATTAGCACTGGCTAAGTCGTCTGTGTGCTGCCCAGAGGGGTTCGTTGAGGGTAAGAGTCTGAAGGTAGAGATTAAGGCGTCCTCATCCCGCTAATGTGCTGGCATCCAGGATTAGAGCTCTGGGTCAGAGAAGTTCGACACGATGCAGACCTGAGCACCACTGCAGTCCGGGACTTCGGGATGACTACACACTGCATTTAAAACTGGTCGCCGAGGCTGCACTTCCGTCCACTCCAGAGCGTTTCAGCTGCTGCAGCAAAGTGACCTTTGTTCACAGTTTGTCAACGTGTTTCCAAAATAGAAGCAATGCCCTGTCAATGTGAGCATTAATACTTGAAGACTCACTGGCTGAGCATATATATGATTCAGTACCCCGAAACGGTGGGTGTGTAGAAGCACAGATTTGAAGCTTCAAACATCTGCCTGGCTGACAAAGGGAAAGATCTGGTCAACGTGAGAATATTTTTCTTGGTAGTGCCCTGATTGTAGTTGCTTTAAAATATAATTTGGGACATACAGATGATAATAGGCATAACATTAGGAGATAAGACTTTTTTTTTTTCTTTTTAGGAAGTTTGGGCACAGTAAATATGGTTGTTGATGTAGTGTGCCATCAAATTGATTCAGACTCTTAGCAACTCTATACGACAGCGTAGAACTGCCCCATAGGGTTTCCTAGGCTGTAATATTTATGGGAGCAAATCACCAGGTCTTTTCTTCTGCAGAGCTGCTGGTTGGTTCAAACCACTGACCTTTCACTTAACAACCAACCACTTAACTGTTGTGCCATCGGGGCTCCTTACAGATATTATGATGATAAGTAAACAAGTACTTGCTTACAAGTGTGAGGATGAAAAGAAACCAGGAAAGCAAAGTGGAGCCCACAACCCTAAAATGCAGGTGTTTGGGATGTCAATGACTCATTCTTCTCCCCAGGGGCCTTTATGACCTATGGACTGTTATGGATTGAATTGTGTCCCCCAAAAATGTGTGTCAGCTTGGCTAGCCCATGAGTCCCAGTATTGTGTGGTTGTCCTCTATTTTGTGATCTGATGTGATTATCCTATGTGTTCTAAATCCTAACCTCTATGATATTAATGAGGCAGGATTAGAGGCAGTTATGTTGACGAAGAACTCAATATACAGGATTAGGTGGTATCTTGAGTTAATCTCTTTTGAAATGTAAAAGAGATAATTGAGCAGAGAGGAGAGAGACATCATACCAACAAGAAAGAAGAGCCAGGAGTGGAGCGTGTCCTTTAGACCTGGGGTCTCTGCACTAAGAATTTTCTAGACCCAGGGGAAGATTGATGACAAGGACCTTCTCCGAGAGCTGACAGAGAGAGAAAGCCTTCTCATGGAGCTCTTTGCTAAAGCCATTCACTTGTGTTATTTCTGTTATAGCGGCACTAGGTAACTAAGACAAGCACACTTCCCTAGATGTTGGGAATAGTTTGCATCTTAGGTAAAAATTTGGTGGGTTGATAAAAAAAAAAAAATAAGCTACCATATCAGAACTACAGAAAAAATTTGTAGATTAGGTTCAACCCTTCTAGAATTGTAAAGAGAAAGAAAACCAGACCCAAAAACCTGAAATTGAGAACAGGTATGGTACTAAAACCCATACTTTTTTTGTTCTGATGGTACTAAAAAGTCCCTGGGTGGCACAAATGGTAAAGCTCTGAACCACTAACCAAAAGATTGGCAGTTTGAATCTACCCAGAGGCACCTCAGAAGAAAGGCCTGGAGATCTACTTCCAAAAGGAAAGCCCTAAGTTATACAGTTATACTCTGCATGCATGAGGTCACTGTGAGTCAAAATCAATTCAATAGCAACTGGTTTGGGTATTTTTGGCATGGTACAAAGGAGGGCTTTAAGCACAAAGTGAATGAAACTTGTCTTTGATGCTTCCTTTCTTCATCCCCATTGGGCCAATAGCCTTCAGTACCTCCTTTTATTTCACAGAACTTGTGACTAGTGATGAGAAAAACCCTGCTGTGTTGTTGCAGACAATGGATTCCACAGAGCCTCATAGAAATATACCTATGCTTGGTAGGCCTGGTGCTTCAGAAGAAAGGCATTTGTGCCGATTATCCAGTGGAATGACATTAGAAGGTAAGAACATTGCCTGAATAGACACTGTTGCTGCACCATTCCACATCCCCTCAGCCCCCTCTTGTTCACCTGCAACCATGGAGTCTCTTCCCATCAAGCACCTGCATCTCTCTGCTTCTCAGCCTGAAGGCTTTCTCCCATATCACAGGAGCTTGTTGGATCTAGCACAGGCATAACCTAGAAGTGATAGGGAAGTAGTGCCCCAGGAACAACCATCGACCAACAGGGGATGAGAATCAGTGGGTAAATGGCTAATTCTTTGTCGTCTATGGACAATTCTGAGACGTGTCCCAGAAGGTTTCTCAGAGGCTTCCAGCAGGATTGAGCCTCAGCTGCCCACACATTAACTCATCGCTTATTGCCATTTCCCTTCCTGCTTTCACTTTCCCATTCTCTTACTTGGGCTTCCAGGGATCACCTCCCAATTAAATTGTCTGCACTCAAGTCCCTCTCTCCGGGTCTCCTTTGGGGGATCCCAAAATAAAACATTCTCATCTACTTTTGATGACTCATCTCCATGACATTTCCAAAGGGTTACATGTGTAGGGTGGAAGAGGTGGTCAACCTCTAGGCAATCCTTGTTTGGTGATATTCTACACTTCCCATTCATCTCTTCCTTCCCCTTCCTCCTGATTTGTTTCAAACCTCACACAAAATGCAAGATGAAGGCTATATTTTATAACTTCAAACATTCAATCTCACGGGTGAGTTTAAACTTCTGCTAGACAGCATCAATTCACGACACAAATCAGAGTTGACCAATTTTTCAAAATGTAACACCAAGTTGTGTCCCAAAGTGCTCTATTGTGTAATGGACTTAGGGAGAAGAAGGTGGCTGTGCACCCTGAGATGTTAAGCCATGGAGCAGTGTTCAGCCAGAGGTGCAAGCCCACATCAGGCTTACCCTAGCCTGTGTTCTTTGCTGGAATTATCACTATGGCTTGTAGGCGCCTGGCAGATATTTTCATCCTAATAGTGACTATGACCCAGTCACTAAACTGTCTTTGTTATCTAGTGCTGCTATAACAGAAATACCACAAGTGGATGGCTTTAACGAAGGGAAATTTATTCTCTCACAGTCTAGTAGTCTAGAAGTCCGAATTCAGGCTGCCAGCTCCAGAGGAAGGCTTTCTTTCTGTGTTGGCTCTGGGGGAAGGTCCTTGTCATAAATCTTCTCCAGTCAAGAAGCTTCTCAGCCCAGGGGCCAAAGCGCGTGCTATTCTCCTGGCTCTTAAGTCTTGGTGGTATGAGATCTCCCTGTCTCTGTGCTCACTTCTCTCTTTTGTATCTCAAAAGAGACTGATTTAAGATATAACCTAATCTTTTAGATTGAGTTCTGCCTCATTAACATAACTGCAGGATTTACAACAGATAGGAAAATCACATCAGATGACAAAATGGTGGACAATCACACAATACTGGGAATCATGGCCTATCACACATTTTGGAGGGACACAATTCAATCCATAACACTGTCTGAGGCCACTATCAGAAAACTATACTGACCTCATAGAAATACAGTGAAAATAAGTGAGCATAAGGAACCTGTTAAAAAATTGGTGAATTTGACTTGAATTTCCGATTTGGTCAGTAAGTTTAGGTCTGGGGAAAAAAAAAAAAAAGCCTAAAGAAGTAATTGTTTATTTTTAGTTTCTGAACTATATGAATGTATTACCTATTTTAAACTTTAAATCAAATATACAAGAAGGAAAGACAGACCACTACTTTGAAAGGCAGAACATTTCTTCCCTAATTTACGTTTTTCAAACATAGCTATAGGTATCTCAGATTATTTTTAAAAAGTTAACAATTGAGAACGAAGAAGAAGCTAAAATGATCTGTTTTAACTAGTGCTTATTTAATATTTAAAATAATTTCAAAGGACATTAATAATTAACAAGAAAATATAAGGCAAAATATTATCCCTTCAACCATAATCCCTTTTTCTGAATACTAGGGTCTGAAGATAAAGCATATGAGTACTTGTGTTTATGTATATTTGACTATAACTTGGGCACTTGTCCTAATTAAATACGATCTTATACAGCCAGCCATTAAGAAACCCCCTCCCCATTTTCTGTTTTAATCTTATCCACTAAGTAGGAGTATTTTTCCAAAGATTGAGCATATGGAAAAACTTATGCATTTATACCTCTGGAAAGATAAAAATTGAAATAAGTTGCAAGAAAGGAGTTGGTATTTCCAGAATCTTGGCTTAATTTTCTTATTGCTTGTAGAGTGGTATGACATTATCCGTGGACTGTGCAATAAATTCCAAGGGCACATCTATGAAACACTGAGCTCTACAATTGTGCCTGGGTGCTTACTCTGGAGATGTTTTCGTGTAACTGGAAGCTTGGTGTGTAGTCTTCCCAGGTGCTGGGAAAATACCAAGAGTTTCATTGTGTTCAAGAAGAATTCGAATAGTTCTCAAAAAGTAGAGTTATTTGCTGACACACCTCTCTGGTTCTTTTCAGAAATCCATCAGTGGCAAAAGCTATTGATGATAAATCCAACCATGGCCATAAACCCTTTATTGACAATATCAGGGCAGCAGAGAAACCCACTGGCTCCCTCACCATTTGAACTTCAAACAGTGGACAGGTATTTCTCTCCAATATGATATCCCAAAGGAGAAAATAGATAATCTTTGGGTTTGGAATGATGTTATCCCCTGTATTGTTTTATTACCTAATACTATTTCAGTAAACTGCAGTGTAATAATTCACATCAAGATACTCTGCTGGCCACACTTTCAAGATACCTCCCATCACTTCCCCTTCCAACTCTGCTTGACCTCCTCACTCAGCAAAGAGCTAATGAGCACTAGCATGTGGCAAGCACTGCACAGGAGCAGACACTAGATACCCTAGATTTCCTGTAATAGAACTCTTTTCAGTAACAGTGAAATTACAAGTACTTTGGTTGCATGCTCTGGTAGTATCCTGTCTTCCCTTTTTAAGAATATTTTGACATTCTGAAGAGAAAGTAAGATCCATTATTTATTCTTGTTCACTAAGTGTGAACAGGAAAGTTGGACTTCTAGTGACCACTGAAGCTTGGTAAAATAAATAAATTGTCCACCCAGGTATCATAAACTGATCCCAGATGGCAAACCCAAGCCAAAATGTGTCCATTAAATGAGAAAAGAATATTGTAGTTAAAAGAGTATGATGGTCATGGAAAATATGAGAATGGTATTGATTTGATTAGATCTGCTGTTCCAGACACCCCTAAAACTTTACTTTCCTGCTTTCTCGGTCATTTTGTCTACTAGGTCAGTCCTTCCTTAGTAGAGTCCTTCCTCCTAATCTTTCTTACCATCTTTCTACTTAAACCAATAGAGGCTACAGGATTTTGCACTTCATTTTAGGAAGATATGATAGAATCCCATATGGCAAAACAAACAAACACACACACAACCGTGTCAGCAATAGCAGTGAGGAAATTTTGTATGACTCCATCTCCATTTTATCTACTTTGTCTTTCGTTCCTAGAGATTTATTGCCTTCTACTGTAGCTCCAGCTGACCCAAGACACTTTTGTGTTTCTTCCCAATTTGGATCCTCTGTTATGCCTAATGCAAATATGCCGAACATGTTGTCCAATCATGCCTACTCAGGTAGGAGTAATAGATGCTTGGCTTTTGTGTGTGGTGCCACTTTGAACTGGTTGGCTGCAGTAAGCTTGCTATCAAGTTTACTGCCAAATTTTGAAAGCAAAACTGTGGTCATTATGCTTATAATTTCTGCAGTTGTTACCTGAGTTCAAAACATTGTTCCACCATCATGTGACTACAGGCAAGTTGCTTAACCCTTGTAAGGATCCATTTATTCTTGCCTAACATGAGGAATTACATATTACTATCTGTGTACCTTACACATGAGTAATGATGAAGTCACAAAGAGATGAGATGTGAGAAATAATGGGACTGAGGGCAGTTTATGTTTGTCCTAATAGGTCATAGTGAGGACTTCAGCTTTTATTACAGTAAGAGGGAATGACTTTAGGGGGATTGAGTGACATGGTCTGACTTGCATTTTACCAAGTCACTGGGGAGCAGGGTCAAGCAGAAACTCATGGATATAGTTTTTGAGAGTAAGATACTCCAGTTTTGATTTTCGATGTTGGCAGGAAATTTGTGGCACAAATGGTTTGTGCTTCAGTACTAACCAAAGATTGCTGGTTCAGACCCACTTAGCAGGGCTTTGTAAGAAAGCCCTGATGATCTGCTTCTATAAAGATTACAGCCAAGAAATCTCTATGGAGTTCAGTTCTACTCTGTGATATATGGAGTCACCATGAGTTGGAATCGACACAATGGCAACGAGTTTGGTTTTTATTCTCTCTTGAGCCCACTCTAGTCATGTTTTCACTGACCCCACTCTACTGAAATTGCTCTTATCAAGATCACCAATGACCTCCACATAGATAAATCTAATGATATATTCTCAGTCCTGTCTTACTTGGCAGCCCTGGTGGTGCAATGGTTAAGACCTATGGCTGCTAACCAAAAGGTTGGCAGTTTGAATCTACCAGCTGCTCCTTGGAAACTGTATGGGGCAGTTCTACTCTGTCCTACAGGGTTGCTATGAGTTGGAATCGAGTTTACCCCAATGGGGTTGGTTTTTGTTTTTTTATCTTACTTGACCTATGAGCAACTTGCTTGACACAGTTGCTCACCCTATTCTTAAAACACTTTCTCCCCTTGGCTTCCAGACCTATTTGGGTAAGAGGAAGAACCTTGGAATAAATTTAATGAGTCCAGATTTCAGACTGTCCTAAAATCCAGACAATTAGAATTGTGCTCTCTACACAGGCCTTCTCCAACAGACTTTCTCTGCATCCTTGGGCAGTGGGCCGTGGGTTGGTAGTTTCATGCACACTAGTTGTCTAAAGGAGACTATCTTGAAGCTACTGAAACTGTAAAAAACATAGAGTGTTAAGGTTAGAAGAACCCCTAGAGGTCGCTCATCTAACCCCTGAATTTTAGAAATGTCAAATACTCTCAAAAAAAATAAAACAAAAAAACTATTGTATGGTTTATTTCTAGATTTCTCATTTTTGCCCTCATAATACTTTCTCCTATAGGGTCACTATGAGTCAGAATTGACTTGATGGCAGTGGGTTTTTTTTGTTGTTGTTGTTAATACTGACCCCATGTTAGGGAGAACAGATTTATACATATAAAACTATCAGTGAACAAAACTGGGTAGAGTAAGCATAATTTCTGTGTATAAATCACTGTTAGAGTTTAGTCTATAGTCCTGTGCTGGTCTGTGAACTGTTTGTACAAGTTCATAAATGGAGAATAAGGGCTTAGAAACTTTTATAGCAATTTTATAGGATAATTTTATATATGTTAATCTAATAGTTAAAAAATTGTGCTTTTATTTTGTCCTTGTTTTTATTTTCATTTCATTTTCCTAGAAATCCATTTTATTATATTTTACAGAAATATTGGTCCATGATGAATAGGAAATTTTGAAAGAAAAAATGAATCCTTCACCACAGATGGTTTGAGAAGTAACAGTATAACATTAACCCATTGACATCGAGTTGATTCTGACTCACAATGACCCTACAGGACAGAGTAGAACTGCCCCATCGAGTTTCCAAGGAGCGCCTGGTGCATTCAAACTGCCAACCTTTTGGTTAACAGCTGTAGCACTTAAGCACTGTGCCACCAGGGTTTCCATAAGTGCGTCAGAAGTCCAGCTCGGCTGTTGACTGAAATGTTGGCAGCTTGAACCCATCCAGCAGCTCCATGGGAGGAAGACCTGGCGGTCCGCTTCTGTAAAGATTGTAACCTAGAAAAGTCTGCAGGGCAGTTCTACTCCGTCACATGGGGTCACTATGAGTTGGAATTGACTGGACACCCAACGAAGAACAATAGGAGTCCAAAAAAAAGAAAGAATGTAGCATGAAGTTATCAGACAAGAAAACAGCCTTGAAAAATTTGGTGGTGCTGCTGTTATTTCAAGTTATTTTGGAAGTTTGGCCTGAACAAAATAATGTAATTGCTGCTTAACCCCATTGAAACCATTTTGGAAAAAGTGTTTACCTCAGATATACCTACCAGCCTAAAGAGAGGGTTTTGTGTTTTATCCACTCGAGTCTTCAGTGCATTTATCTCTAGGGATTTCCAGGCATCAAGAAGCACTTAGTTAACTTAAAAAAAAAAAAAAAAAAAGGCCAACTAATCCCTGTTATACAAAAAAAGTATCAATTTTTACTTCAAATGCAAGTGATTCACAGGTCATTTCATCTTTTTTCTTTAGAAGTATGACAGGAAAATGTTGCCAGTCATGAGACCAACGATCAAGGAAAAAAAAAATTATCTAGTGTTTATCATGCCATTGCCAAAGCAACTCTGAAATGCTGAACAGCAGTGATCTGATGCCATTTCCAACTTAAGTGCTCAACTGATAGCTTTTTGAAGATAATTTATTATAGCATCATATTTTATTATTTTCAAATGCATGTGGTTAATTTGTCGGGATGCGTGATGGTTTTCTTTTTTTAAGGTTGGGGCATTTTACCACCTGAATCCATAAAAACAATGGCCAGAAGGAATGAAATGATTCAAAGGCATAATACTGCCAGGTAACTTAACAACATTATTTTATTTTTCTATTCATTCGCTTGTTCATTTATTCATTTATTCCACATTTATAACACACACTCTGATTACTTACAAAAAGTATTTCAGGAAGATCATAAACAAGGACACACACAAAACTGTATACAGGCTAGTTAAGGATAAAAGCAAATTAGAAATCACATAGTGAAGCTAACAGTGGTATTCGTCTACAGATTATACACAGTTTGCTAACATCCCATAATTATAGTATCTAGTTATGAATCTTCTGCAATTCATACTGGCATTCCTTCCTTAAACGATTCCTACTCTGCCCAAAGGAGGATGCCAAGCTTGCCAACCCCACTTTAGATTGCACCATCAGAGCCCAGGCAACCTCATGTCAGCTCATCAGTGGTATGATTTGATTAGATTTGGTCAGCCGTAATGACCCGGAGAAAGAAAAAAGCACACCAATAATGATGATAATACTAGGGTATGGCCCAAGGGTGAGGGAAGGCATCAGGGTCAGTTTGTTCATCACTGAACCCTCAGGGGTTCAGATGACCCTTAAGCAAAGTGATTTAAGCGAAAACACCACCAAGTCCTCCCACTCCCCCCAGTTGTAAATAGGAATAACTTGCATTGACTTGTATGGCCTTGATTTATAACAGTTGAGACTTGCATGATTTATTGCCTTTCTTGAGTCCCACTAAGGTTGTATTACAGAGTTCAGAAAATCTCTTCCCATAACTTCAGATTTTTTAGGGTTAATCTCTGGCAAGAAACTACCCTATGCTGCATTATCTCTATCTCTGCTAAATTTGCCATATTGCCATTAGAAGTAAAGCTCTAAAGACTGGCCTTGAACTTCCACTGTGAGATTCGGCCAAACCTTTACCCTCAGATCTTATTCCAGACTCTTCTCCCCTGTGGCTTTGTGGGTGATGCATGTTTCCACCTAATAAACTTCACCTGAGCCTGTGGGGACTCACAGGAAAAGCAGAGGTGCTATCCTAGGGAGGGTAGAGGGCCATTAAAATTATATTTCTAATGGTTTTCTTGGGTTGTATAAAATATGTTATTTTGTTTTTAGGACAGAAATGGAAATGTATGCCATTTATCAGCAAAGGAGGATGGAAAAAGTTAATCCCAAGGGGCTAATGGAATTAGGGATGCCATTCCTCTATGGCTCTGGTATCCCAGCAGGCCCAGCCACATACCATGGCAGAAGCATGCTCCCAGCCAGTGACCTGCATTTCCACAGAAGCACCTTGAGAAACCTTCAGGGAAACCCCATGCTAGGGGCAACTGGCCTGCATTTTCTAGAGACCTGGGAGCAGAAATGTCGTCGTTTCAGGAGAGGTGCAGGGAATCAGAAAGTTGTAGACAGTGATACTGATAGTTCCAAAAGTCAGGAAGAATTTAAAATCCCAGGCCAGATGCAGCCAATTCCCTATGAAGAAGATGAGTTTGCAAAAGACCCTGAGACTGAAGCAGTCAACAATCAGAAGTCAAGAGAAATCAATGAAAAGCCAACTGCAGCTCCTGCCAAAACCTGTGCAGAGCTCGAGCCCATCTGCAGAACGACCTGGGCAGCCCACAGCACCTCCCTGGAAGCAAAGACCTGGGACTGTGGGAAGGAGAATCCCTCAGAGCAGTCTTCTGCAGCCTGCAGTGAAAAGAACCCAGGGCCTCCATCGGCTCTTCCAGGTGGGTGTCTAGAACCAATAGCAGATCCTCATTAACCACACGTTGACAAATCCTTACATTATTACATAGTGAACTGTAACAATCATGCCTTTTTTATCCTACTTTTTCTTAATCCTGACTCTAATGATGTCACTTTACTGAAGTCACTTTATTAAGTTAGTTACAACAAGCTATGTCAATGAAACCATATATATACACATACATATACATATACAGAAGGAATTTTCAGTAAAGGCTAGGAAAGTAAAGTATAAGGAAACCCATCAGAATTCCATTTAATATATATTAAATTAAATTTGGAAACCCTGGAGGCATAGTGGTTAAGTGCTACAGCTGCTAACCAAAAGGTCGGCAGTTCAAATCCACTAGGTGCTCCTTAGAAACTCTATGGGGCAGTTCTACTCTGAGCTATAGGGTCACTATGGGTTGGAATCGACTCGACAGCAACGGGTTTAAATTAAATTTAAATTTTCATTTAATGTACTATTAATTTTATCAACAAAACAAAGGGGCTTCTGACTTTAAAGTATGAATTTTATCTCCCTTCTAACTGTGTTTTGAAAAACATAGGCAATTGAACAGTAGCACGAACTTGTGTTGTCTTCTAACTTCAGGGGGCTCGCAGTGGTTAAGAGCTCAGCTGCTAACCAAAAGGTTGGCAGTTCAAATCCACCAGCCGCTCCTTGGAAACCCTATGGGACAGTTCTACTCTGTCCTATAGGGTCGCTATGAGTCAGAATTGACTCAATAGCAATGCCCCAAAAAACCACACACTGAATAGTTTTCTAGAATTTCTTTAGATAAAAATATTTTAAAACAGTGATCTTTGGCTATGTGTCATCCAGCCATCACCATACTAACTGCTTCCCTGTCAAGTGTTCATACGCCATTTTGATGGAGATGAAACTAAATCTTACTCACCTAGAGAGCCTCATAGACCACATAATACCGTAGAACATGTAGTATTAACCTCAATTCTTACTCACCTAGAGAGCCTCATAGACCACGTAATACCGTAGAACATGTAGTATTAACCTGGAGGATGAAATCCACCTCATAGACCACGTAATACCGTAGAACATGTAGTATTAACCTGGAGGATGAAATCCACAGGACATTTTTATTATAATCTAAGAGAAGCTGGAAGAGATCTGAAGCTTCTTTGTGAGCTTACGATAATGATATCTGTAAAGATTCTTTCATAGAAAGAAAAGAAAGAAGACGGCGAAGTTTTTTTTTTTTTTTCAGTCTCCTAGTAACTCTTTATATCTCGTAGGTAATTTACACCCAGATCTGCAGAAAGGGACCACCCTGGAGAGTACAAGGAAATCATACACAGAACTGTGCTCTTGGCTTCCCTTTCCCTGAAAAATGTATAACTCAAAATCATTTCCTTTCCTTTTGAAAGGAATACATGAACTGGTTACAACTGGGGAACATCTTTCGTTGAATGAAGACATTCAGAAGTGGACCGTGGATGATGTTCACAATTTCATTAGAGGCCTTCCAGGCTGTTCCAGCTATGCTCAGGTGACTTAAATAGTATTTAAGTGTTTTTATAAAAGTATGACACTCTGAAATATATTTCCTTGATAACAAATTCTGTCAAACTTATATTTGCTCCCAGAGAGGATTCCCAGTAGTCTCCCCTTTTTATGCCATGGGCTCCCCTGGGACAGGTGCCTCTGCTTAGTGGAGCCTATGTCACGTGCCTGCGCCCCAGCTGCAGGGGAGGCTGGGAAAGCCAGTGTCTGGCTTCAGTTTCTCTCCTGGGAAGCAGGCTCTATCCCCCATCAAGACTCCTGAGATGTGGGAATTCTCCCAAAATTGGAAGGAAGTTAGGAGGTCAAACATCGAAAAGGCATGAGAAACGTCTACTACATTCCCTACTCATCCACATAGCAAACAATTTTCAAGCACGTAGTCCTGTGTCAGAAGTTTGGGCCTATTCTCATAGCTAGCAGAAATATACACTTCATTCTGAAAAGGACAAGAAGAAAAAATTAATAATAATTTTAAAAAAGGAAGAAAAACAAAAAAAGGACAAGGCGGCAACAGACCTAAAAAGTAGGAAGTTAACAGTTTTTTAAAAATGCTATAGTTATGCTCAGACTATCTGTAAAAATGCACATATACCAGTAATTTAGTCTGGTAGATAAATGCTGTCTTTTAAATTACAATGAACTGTTAGGACAGTTGGGAAAAAAGCTAGCCTCACTCCTATGGGAAAACTGATGACAAAAATCATGGGCTGGTAAGTCGTTCATGCCAATGGTGGATTTTCATGTGCATAGTTTATATTTTCAAGTGATTTAATAACACGATTCCAAGCAACAACATGCCTACTGAACCTGGTAGCATTATCTTTGGTTTCCATGTTAAAGGAGAATAAAACGAAAAAAGGACATTATGATTTAATTGCATCATAATTGACTGATGTTCAAGCTGATGTTTTTCAGATCTCAGTTTTGTGATAATGTTTTTCTTCAGAATAAAGAACAACAAAAACAAAAACGCATTGCTGTTGAGTTGATTCCAACTCACAGCGACCCTGTCGGACACAGTGTAGCTGCCCCATACGGTTTCTAAAGAGCCGCTGGTAGATTTGAACTGCCGACCTTTTGGGTTGCAGCCAAGCTCTTAACCTCTTTGCCACCAGGGCTCCTTCTTCAGTATAATGCTGTTATTTTTTTTTTCTTTCTCTTTTTTTTTGGTTCTGGTTCTGGAATATATGGAAAAATCTACATAGAGTAGTAATTAAATATATGGGTTCTGAGCCAGAAAGTTCAAGTTCAAATCCTGGCTTTTCTACTTTATGGACATGTAATCTAAGGCAAGTTATTTTCCTTTCCGTTCCTCAGCGTTTTCATCTGTACAATGGGGATAATAGTAATAATAGTTTTCAAGGATTGTCATAAACATTAAAGAGTGCCGGGCACATTGTAAGTGCTCAGTGAATGTTTTTTTGACATTTTTTCATTTATAAATATAAATGAATGCCATTAGAATTTCTTCATCATATCAGAAAAAAAAAAAAAAATACAGGCTCCTATAAATAGCAGAACCTCAAGGAAAAGTTGAATTCTTCACATCACACACTTGTGTTTTCAAATAACCTGATGAAAAATGTTGTCGTATTTGCTTCTGCTCAGTGAGTATAACCTTATTATTTTAATATTAGTCATTAACAGTGGATAAATCACTTTTTAAATTCATCTGTGCTATTCATCAAGTCAAGTGCCACACCAACCACAAGTACAATGACGTTGTATCATTCTGATGACTGCCAGAAACAAGCAGCTCTGTGAGTAATGGACACGTGATTGTTAACTCCTCGTGGGTTGAATTTATTTGAACTCTGATTGTTTTTAAACAGTGATCCAAAATCACAAAATACAGTTTATAATAACTGCTCTTACAGTGAATAATGTTGCATGCATTTTATACTTTATAATATAGGGTCGTTATGAGTTGGAATCAACTCGACGGCAACCGGTTTTTTAATCCCAAATGTCCCCACACTACTTGTGGGTACACAGAAATCACTTAAACACTGCTGACTCGTGATCTCTCACAGGATAGTGTCCCCTTTCTCACTCCAAGAAATGGTACCCATTACTCCTAGGAGCTTCTCACATGTGTTCAGTATCAAGACCTGCTCTTTTTCCCTTGTTCAAGTTCCCACAGGCGAGTGCTGGTGATGTCAACTACAAGATCATTGCTGTGCACACTCCCTGCTGTGCTCCGTGACTGTGCTCTATACAGAAAGGGGGAGAACCCCCCTACCCTCACCTCTGTGCAGCAAACCCTCAGGCAGCACTGCTTGTGCACAGCTCTCACAAAGACCCGGAATGCTGAAATGGTCCATCACCTTTTCTTCGCAGCCTTTTTTCTTTAAACAGGTCAGGCCAAGCCCCTGGGACTAGACTGAGTTCCATCTACTGTCCTACTCTCCATTCTCCTCTTCCTCACCTCTGCCTTAGGTGTCTACTCATCAGCCTCCAAGCATTTGCCTCTGTAGGCGGAAAAAGAAATTCAGAAAAAATAACCACTGTTAAAATCCAAAGCCCCTGTGCAAGTGAACTCTTTCAAACAGATGTAAAGAGAGGGCTGGGTGGCTCAGCTTTTAAGGGATGTCCAGGAGGACCTGTCACATATTTTGTTTGTCTAACTAAATGTCCTGGTGGTGCAGTAGCTAAGAGCTAGCCTGCTAACCAGAAAGGTCGGCAGTTCAAATCTACCAGCCACTCCTTAGAAACCCTACGGGGCAATTCTACTCTGTCCTATAGGGTCGATTTGAGTTGGAATCGACTCAAAGGCAACAGGTTCAGTTTAACTAAACGTCTAGTGCAAAGAACACAACAGATAAAAAATATCCTCTCTATTGAAATAACTGAAATTACCAAAAACAGGTGCGCTTGGCCTGAAATGCCCTGGTGAGAATGGAAGGGAAACATCTTCCGGGCGCCAGTGGTGTGTTCTACACCCCTGCTTCGGTGCCTCCACCATGGCTGAGGCTTAGGCCCACACAGGTTTCCGGCCCTGGCTGCCACTTCACCTCTGTTTCAAAAATTACCCATGATCTTCCTGGTTTCTTCTTCTTTGGATGCTCCTTTCACTGCTCACCAGAAGCCATGCCACGGAAAGAGAAAAGAGGTAAAACTTCCATCAATTAAACGCAGGTAACTGTTTTTAATCAGCACTCCTTTTTTGGAATGGCAGCGCCTACGATAAGAAAAATCCTGGATCGGAACCACAAAATACCACTACCGCCACCAGTGGCTATGGAGTCCATTCCCACTCATGGTGACCCCATGTGTGTCAGAATAGAACTGCACTTGGTAAAGCTTTCTTTCTCTTTTTGTATTGTGATTTAGGTGAAGGTTTACAGAGCAAATTAATTTCTCACTAAAGCATTAATACACAAACTGTTTTGTGACGTTGGTTGCCAACCCCATGATGCCTCAACACTCTCCCCTTCTCCACCCCAGTGTCTCTGTTTCCACTCATCCAGTTTTCCTGTCCCTTCCTGCCTTCTCACTCTTGCTTTTAGGCTGGTGTGCCCATTAGCCTAGTACACGTGATTGAATTATGAAGCATCCCTCACGTGTGTTATTGTTGGCCCTATAGCCCTGTCTAATCTTTGGCTGAAGGGTGAACCTCAGGGGTGACTTTAGTACTGAGTTAAAAGGGTGTCAAGGGGCCATACTCTTGGGGTTTCCCAAGTCTCTCTCAGCCTGGTCATTTTTTTTTTTTTTGGTGAATTTGAATTTTGTTCTACATTTTTCTCTCGCTTTGTCTGGGACCCTCTATTGTGATCCCTGCCAGAGCAGTCAGTAGGGGTAACTGAGCACCATCTAGTTGTTCTGGGCTCAGTCTGGTGAAGGCTGTGGTAGTTGTGCTCCACTAGTCCTTTGGACTAATCTTTCCATTGTGTCTTTGGTCTTCTTCATTCTCCTTTGCCCCAGCTGGGATGGAACCAATAGATGTATCTTAGATCCATAAAGTTTTCAATGCTTGATTTTTTGGAAGTAGATTGCCAGGCCTTTCTTCCATGATAACATGTTTAAAGTACATGAGACAAAATCTCACCATCCTCACTTTCAAGGAGCACTCTGGCTGTATTTCCTCCAAGATAGACTTGTTTGTTCTTCTGGTAGTCCATGGTGTACTCAGTATTCTTCACCAACACCGTAATTGAAAGGCATCAATTCCTCTTCGGTCTTCCTTATTCATTGTCCAGCTTTCACATTCATGTGGGGCAACTGAAAATACCACGGCTTGGGTCAGGCGCATCTTAGCCCTCAAAGTGATATCTTTGCTTTTCAACACTTTAAAGAGGTCTTTTGCAAAAGAATTGCCCAATGCAATATGTCATTTGATTTCTTGACTGCTGCTTCCATGGCATTGATGTGGATCTAAGTAAAATGAAATTCTTGATGATTTCAATGTTTTCTCTGTTTATCACAGTGTTGCTTACTGGGACAGTTGTGAAGATTTTTCTTTTCTTTATCTTGAGGTATAATCCATACTGAAGGCTTTAGTCTTAGATCTTCATCAGTAAGTGCTTCAAGTCCTCTTCGCTTTCAGCAAGCAAGGTTGTGTCATCTGCATATTGCAGGTTAGTAATGAGTCTTCTTCCAACCCTAATGCTCCACTCTTCTTCATATAGTCCAGGTTCTCTGATTATTTGCCCAGTATACAGATTGAATAAGTATGGTGAGAAAATACAACCCTGACACACATCTTTCCTGATTTTAAACCTTGCACTATCTCCTTGTTCTGTTCAAACAACTGCCTCTTGGTCTACACACAGGTTCCACGTGAACACAGTTAAGTGTTCTGGAGTTTCCATTCTTTACAATGTTATCCATAATTTATTATGATCCACACAGTCAAATGCATTTCCATAGTCAATAAAACACAGGTGAACATCTTTCTGATATTCTTTGCTTTCAGCCAAGATCCATCTATCATCAGCAATGATATTCCTCATTCCATGTCCTCTTCTGAATCCATTAGAGTCAGAATAAGCAGATCTTGTTGGAAAGGTCCAGCGGTGACAGCTGTCGCCTGCACATTCTTCCTCCCTTCATCTTACATCTAAGGCAGAAAACACCCCACTTATAAATAATAAGCGAGATGAAATCTGTCTGTGATGGCTTTTACCTACATCCATTTACTCAGAGTATTTGTCCATTCATCCTCTCATTGATTCATGCAGTAATATTTATTGCACATCTTCTACCATGTGTCAGCCATGATTGGGGTACATTGGTAAATAATACTGAGCCCTGCTCTCAAATAATTGCTGCATGTTGGAACTGAGACTTAGAAACAGAAAATTACAATGAACTCTAAGGATTATTAAAGAGCACAATCTAATTAATATAATGCCTAATAACGTGATTAGTGATTCCGTTCTACCTCCTAGTTCCTCGCATAGTGCCTGGGGTCTTAAAAGCCTGCCAGCGGCCATCCAAGGCACAACAATTGGTCTCTAGTCACCCACAGCAACAGAGGAAGAAGAAGAATGAGGAATAGGAGGAGGATATGGAATGTGTGGCGCATTGCCTCTATGAACAACTTTCTCCTTTGCCATGAGACCAGAAGAACTGGATGGTGCCTGGCTACCATTACTGAACACTTTGATCAAAGATTCTATAGAAGAAACCTGGTCAAAAAGAGAAAAATGCAGAACAGAATGTCAAATTTTCACAGACTCTAGACTTTCTGGAGCCATGGAGGCTCGATGAACCCCTGAAATAATCTTTAAATCTTAAACCAAAAATATCCCCTGAAGTCATCTTAAAACCAAACAACAGTCCAGCTTAACTAGTAAACAAAATGTCTGCCTTGAGCATTACACTCTTTTAAGAACTATCTATATGGGATCGAAGTGACAACAGCAACTCAAAAGATTGGATTGGAGATTTAGGAGGCAGTGAGTTTATGTTAACGGGGGAGGAACAACTCAGAAAAGGACAGTGAGCATGGTCGCACAACTCAAAGAATGCAGTCAGTGTCACTGAATTTGTACACGTAGAACCAGTTGAATGGGTGTGTGTTTTGCTGTGCATACTCTCAACAACAAAAACAAAGTAAGTTAAAAAAAAAAAAGAAGGAAAAAATATGTACACAGTGGCCCAAGAAGCTTTAAAAAAAAAAAACAAAACAGCACAATCAACATGCTATTGGAGCACAGAAGAGAGAACTAAAAACAAGAAATTTAATCAATTTTTCTGTCATCCTCAAGCAGTGTTAATGTTTTCCCCCAAACCAAAATATCTATCTATCTATATATATATATAGATAGATAGATATAAAACAACAATTTTTTTTAAAGATTATTTGGACAAAGTTAACACCTTTTGTGTTTAATAAGGTATTTAAAGATCATGCAATTGATGGAGAGACTTTGCCATTGCTCACAGAGGAGCATCTCCGGGACACGATGGGATTAAAGCTAGGGCCAGCACTAAAAATTCAATCTCAGGTATGATGACTTTGTGTAAGTACATGTGTATTAATGGCATGAAGCATAAGATAAATATGTTACTTTTGTCCTGGTTCGATATAAATGATACCTATTTAACCCCTTCTTGGCTTTTCTCCTCCATAGGTGGGAACATGATAGAAGTCAGGGAACCTAAAAACATTGGATGGCTTGGTGATACACTTTTCTAGGTATAGTTAGGAAAGTTATAACTAGTGGTATACTAGTAAATATTTAACCACCATATCTTTTTTAAAAAGAGAAAGGGAGCCCTGATTTGTAGCATTTGCCAATTTCTGTGGTGTAAATACTCCTACCATGGCTGATTTCAAGCTACCGATGTGATGTCACTGAACACAGAATTGGGAACAGATGCACAGCAGCAGACCATTTCATACTATTTTCATCCTACAGATACAATTGATGTAAATAACCTCAAAAGCAGAGATAATAGCAAATAATAATAGTAAAATAATTAGGTAAAAAATAATTAGAAAGTGATGAGGTTGGAATATTTATTACCTCTATTTTCAATATAATTTATTTAATTGTAATTTTATGTAAATTTTTGATACTGGTATATTAAAAAAAATTTTTTTTTTTTTATATTTAGAAACTGGCTTGTAAACTTCCTAAAAATTTAACTCTCAGCTGTTGTGAGCTGGCACAAGCCAGTTTCAACACACCACTGTGTGTAAATGCATGTGTTACATAATCTCTAGAAACCAACCACTTCTCACCATCTCCACTGCTTCACCCTAGTCCCAGGTGCCATGATCTGTCACTGCATTACAGCATTAGCCTTCTAACTCTTCTCCCTGCTCTGCCCTTGCCCACCACCCACAGACTATTCACAAAGAATAAAGAATGGTCTTTTAAAATGTTGCATCAGGTATAGAACGTACATTTGATGAGAGCAGGGATCTTTATCTGTTTTGTTGACTGATATATCCGTAGAAGATGAGAGACCCATGATAGCACAATAAATATTTGTTGAAAGAATGAGCTTCATAACAGCAACACTGAAAGTGAAACCAAGAAGCAGTCACTACTCTTCCCCAGGATTTATGCAGGACTGTACCTAAACTACTTACAATAAACATACCAGGAGCTGAGATTTCAGAATCTCCTTCAAAAACTATTTTTATTTGCCTAAAATTTTTAGGTAAAGAAGTTCTTTATTTCTCATGTAAATACTTCAATGTTTCTACTGGTATTCTCTTTTTAAAAACTTTTTATTTTGAAATAATTTTAGATTTACAGAGAAAGTAGCATAGACAGTTCCTATATACCCTTCACCCACCTTCCCCCAATATCTTATATAACCATGGTACATTTGTCAAAGCTAAGAAAATAACATTGGTACAATACAGTATGCCCTTTGTTTTATTATTGTGGTTAATATATATATTTTTATATATATATATTGCCATTTCAAAATTTTTTAGAAGTACAGTATTCATTTTTTAATTCCTTATTTATGTATAGTAAGTATACTGTATCTTTTGGCATCCTTACAATGACACTGAACTGTCTTCTTTCAAATCATAATTTCCATTCTTTTAAGCTTTCACCATAGATTTCACTCTTTTAAAAAAATCACCTTCAAAATGTTTCATCCTAACCTGTTTGTTGCTGATGATGACGCCCTAACCTGTTTATAGTATAATAATCTAGAATTAGATGAAACACTCATCCTACAGGATTTTGTTATTGTTGTTAGGTGCCATGGAGTCAATTCCTATTCATAGCAACCCCATATACAACAGAACAAAACACTGCCCGGTCCCGCACCCAGCGTGCAGATCCTCACAATTGTTGGTATGTTTGAGCCCATTGTTGACGCCGCTGTGTCAGTCCATCTTATTGAAGGTATTCCTCTTTTCCCTGGCCCTCCACTTTGCCAATATTCTTCGCCAACACCACAATTCAAAGGCGTCAATTCTTCTTCGATCTTCCTTATTCACTGTCCAGCTTTCACATGCATATGATGCGACTGAAAATACCATGGCTTGGGTCAGGTGCACCTTAGTCTTCAAGGTGACATCTTTGCTCTTCAACACTTTAAAGAGGTCCTTTGCAGCAGATTTACCCAATGCAATGTGTCTTTTGATTTCTTGACTGCTGCTTCCATGGCTGTTGACTGTGGATCCAAGTAAAACGAAATCCTTGACAACCTCAATCTTTTCTCCGTTTATCATGATGTTGCTCATCGGTCCAGTTGTGAGGATTTTTCTTTTCTTTATGTTGAGGTGCAATCCATACTGAAGGCTGTGGTCTTTGATCTTCATTAGTAAGTGCTTTAAGTCCTCTTCACTTTCAGCAAGCAAGGCTGTGTCATCTGCATAATGCAGGTTGCTAATGAGTCTTCCTCCAATCCTGATGCCCCGTTCTTCATGTAGTCCAGCTTCTTGTATTATTTCCTCAGCATACAGATTGAATAAAAAAAAAAATATATAGGTATGGTGAAAGAACACAACCCTGATGTACACCTTTCCTGACTTTAAACCAATCAGTATCCCCTTGTTCTGCCTAAACAACTGCCTCTTGATCCATGTAAAGGTTCCTCATGAGCACAATTAAGTGTTCCGGAATTCCCATTCTTCACAATGTTATCCATAATTTGTTATGATCCACACAGTCGAATGCCTTTGCACAGTCAATAAAACACAGGTAAGCATCCTTCTGGTATTCTCTGCTTTCAGCCAGGATCCATCTGACATCAGCAATGATATCCCTGGTTCCATGTCCCCTTCTGAAACCGGCCTGAATTTCTGGCAGTTCCCTGTCAATATACTGCTGCAGCTGTTTTTGAACGATCTTCAGTAAAATTTTGCTTTCATGTGATATTAATGATATTGTTCTATAATTTCCACATTCGGTTGGATCACCTTTCTTGGGAATAGGCATACATATGGATCTCTTCCAGTCCGTAGGCCAGGAAGCTGTCTTCCATATTTCTTGGCATAGATGAATGAGCACCTCTAGCACTGCATCTGTTTGTTGAAACATCTCAATTGATATTCCATCGATTCCTGGAGCCTTAAAAAAAAATTTTTTTTTCTTTTGTTTTTCACCAATGCCTTCAGAGCAGCTTGGACTTCTTCCTTCAGTACCATCGGTTCCTGATCATATGCCACCTCTTGAACTGGCTGAACATCAACTAATGCTTTTTGGTATAATGACTCTGTATATTCCTTCCATCTTCTTTTGATGCTTCCTGTGTCATTAAATATTTTCCCCATAGAATCCTTCACTATTGCAACTCGAGGCTTGAATTTTTTCTTCAGTTCTTTCAGCTTGAGAAACGCTGAGCATGTTCTTCCCTTTTGGTTTTCCATCTCCAGCTCTTTGCACATGTCATTATAATACTTAGTCTTCTCAAGACGCCCTTTGAAATCTTCAGTTCTTTTACTTCATCAATTCTTCCTTTTTCTTTAGCTGCTTGATGTTCGAGAGCAAGTTTCAGAGTCTCCTCTGACATCCATCTTGGTCTTTTCTTTCTTTCCTGTCTTTTCAGTGACCTCTTGCTTTCTTCATGTATAATGTTCCTGATGTCATTCCACAACTTATCTGGTCTTCAGTCACTAGTGTTCAATGTGTCAAATCTGTTCTTCAGATGGTCTCTAAATTCAGGTGGGATGTACTCAAGGTCATATTTTGGCTCTCGCGGACTTGCTCTGATTTTCTTCAGTTTCAGCTTGAACTTGCATACAAGCAATTGGTGGTCTGTTCCACAGTCGGCCCCTGGCCTTGTTCTTACTGTTGATATCGAGCTTTTCCATCATCTTTTTCCACAGATGTAGTCAATTTGATTTCTGTGTGTTCAATCTGGCGAGGTCCATGTGTATAGTCGCCATTTATGTTAGTGAAAGAAGGTATTTGCAATGGAGAACCACAGGCATAGAGGTTAGGATTTATAACACATATTTTGGGGGGTACATAATTCAATCTATAACATTCTCCTTGTCATCTGTGGTTAAGCAGAGTAACCTGGGTAATTGAAAGAATCCATAGACTTATTACTGTAATTATTTTGTCTTCAAAGGTATCTCAGCATGTGGGAAGTATGTTCTACAAGAAAAGTCTCTCACTCCCTATCCATACAAATTCTACAAGGCAAGCATTTGACCAACCTGCAGATACATCCTCTCTTTTGGATTTTAATTCCTGGGGTGATTCATCAGGCATTCCTTGTTCCCAGGATATAATTCCTAAAGGGACTGAGCAAGATAGTTTGAGAAATTAAAAACCCTCAAGGAACAAAAACAGTCTTTACCACTTTTCCAAACAGTGGAGAACCTTCCAAAGGGGATGTGAGGGGTTTCCCAGGACCAAAGAAGGCCATGGGGAAGAGAAAGCCCTCCTGGTGCCCATCAGGCTTCCCGTCACGGCTGAAGTGACATTGGCACAAAACAGCTGGAGATGTATCCTTGAAGCAAATGCTAAATAATGGAGAGAATCTGCAAACATCAAGAAAGCTACGGTTGGATGATCCC
The DNA here is from genome assembly GCF_030014295.1 of Loxodonta africana. Lineage (NCBI taxonomy): Eukaryota > Metazoa > Chordata > Mammalia > Proboscidea > Elephantidae > Loxodonta > Loxodonta africana. The sequence goes on from NC_087364.1 coordinate 46,860,157, forward strand.
AGGAGGAAATCTCTGGAAAAGCCTGAACAGCCTATGCTGAAAAAAAGAGCTCCTTACCTCTCTTCATAGTTCTGCTATGACATACCTGGGGTCACCATGAGCCAGAATCTACTCTATGGCAACTTCTCTTCATTCATTTACCTTCCCAACCCTGGAAGATACAAAGACAACCCAGCAGGGTCGGAAGGAAGCAGAGGACAAGGGCAGAAGTACAAAATAGGGACATGAAGAAGCTGACAAGGCCTCCACTTTTTCTCATTGTAGGTTTCCAGCCTGAAGCAGGCCCAAGCTATGGAAAAGGGTGAAGATCTAACCTTAAGTTCACAGTCTGACTATTAGTCAGGACTAGGCATTTTATTTCTAAAACGAAAACTATTTTATGACTAAAAGTGACTGGAAGACTCCTTATTAAATGAGAGATGAGAAGTCATAGCACACACCTCAGGTTTCATCCAAGGGGTGGAAAAGAGTTATCTCCACAAAGCACTTTTGAACTCACAAGATGGAGGGGAGAAGGTTAAAGTGGCTTTCTGCTGCACCCCACGGAGTCCCACTCTTTCATGTTAACATTTAACAGAAAGTCTGAAATGATACGGAAGAATCTAGTAGTACAATTTGTTGAAGGAGGGAACTGGCAGGGATGTGAGGGAGAATTCTCCAATACTTCTTGCATATTTTGAATATTTAACCATGAGAATGTATTTTCTATTTTTAAAATGTACATTTCAAATAAACAAACTGTAGTAGGCAGCTTCTAAGATGGCTCCCAAATTTTCCCACTTGCTGGCATTCATGCCTTGTGTAATCCTCTCCCCTCAGGGTGGACTAGACTTACTGACTCTTTTCTAGCAAACGGAGTACAGAAGACATGAGGCAGTGTCCCTCTGTGGCTTCTGCCTACTCTCTTTGGATTGCTCACACTAGCGTAAGCCAGCTTCTAGGCAGCTCTGTGGAAAGGCGCAAGTAATTGCATTTGGAAAGGGATCTTCTGAGGACTGCCAACAATTCCCTGAAGGAATTTGAAGTGGCTGCTCCCCCAGTGGAGCCTTGGGATGACTGCAGCTCCAGCCAATAGCTTGAAAGCACCCTCACTAGGGAGCCTAAGCCAGGGGCACCCAGCTAAGCTGCTCCTAGATTCCTGAGCCACGGAAACAGCCCCTAAGCACTGGAGTAATTTGTTTCATAGCGCAAACAAATAAATTGCTTTTGATAAACACAAATAGCATGCTACCCACATTCACTTTGTGATTTAGAAGGTAGATTTTTTGGAGTTGTTTCCCTACCAGGCGTGCTAATTTAGTTGAGTTTTGCTTTCTTTCATTTTTACTAGAAAAACAACAGCTTTTCGTTTTTTTCTGACATATATTTGTGAATTGCTAGTTTACTCTCTTGATCCCTCTTCTAAGAGAGAGAAGAAAAATATCTCCCAAAATTTCAAAATGTTATTAATTTTGTATAAGATACTTAAGTAGCATAAGATGCTTTGTATAAAATAAAATAAGCTGATAAATAATGTCTCAGAGTTTTTATCAAAAAGATATTTTGATAAGTTGAAAAAGTTCTGCTCTCTCTCCCCTTCTTTTTATTCTTCTGATCTCCAGTATACTGAAGACTGTTATATCACTTAACCTTTCATCTGCTATAATTTCAACAAAGAAGTTTCCCAAAATGCCAGATGTGCTTTAACGGGTGCTATGGAATCGACTTTTTATTTTTTTTATGGAATCGACTGGATGGCAACAGGTTTGATTTGGCTTTCGATGGTGGAAATGGTTAACACTCGGCTGCTAACCGTACACACACGAGGTCACCAGGAATCAGAATTGACTCCGTAACAATGGTTTTTTGTTTTGTTCAAAAATGAAAAGCTTAATATTTTTAGTTGGCAAAGAGATTATGTGATTTTAACTTCTGAATTTCTTAGTCCTGCTAAATGAGTCAATTGAGTTGGTAACTGATTCATTTGAACAGGTGTGTTTCAATGTTGCTTTAGGGAAAGTATTCTGGTATACCGTCCTGGCCTGTACTGTCACCAAAAAAAGCACTGTACTTAATTTTAGACCCACGCATAAAAAAAGAGCCAGAGAACACGCATAAAGGAGGCCCTCACCAGTTTTACTAGTCTTCACTGGAAGAAATGGAGACTGAGATTGCTTCTCCATGGCAATGTTTCTTTTCAGATGAATGATGCCTAGCACCTTTTAACAAAAAAATACTTTAGTAACAGAAATGGTTTTCGAGGGTGAAATTTTTAATTATGTTATCATATAGAAACATTTTCACTTTTCCTCAAATGCTACTTTGGTCTTGAACATGATCTCTATTCTTTGTGAGAATTAAAAAAAGAAAAAAACCAACTGCAACAACAAAAAAAAACTTTCTTTTGTTTGAAAACCAATCACAGTAAAACACTGATAAATGGAATCTCTGACACAAAATATTGTTTGGACTGCAGAAACATCCTTACGAGTGAGCACTATGCAACGGTTCCCTCTGTGAAAGCACTACAGTTACTAAGAAGAAATAATAGAATTTGAATATCACCATTTTATATCCCTAAAAAATAAAAGATCCAGGCAATGATCAAAAGTGGCTGCTAATGTCACAAAAAGAAAAACAACCAGACGTGTGCCGGCTGATGGACATCTGTAAAATTTCTATCAAGTAGCTTACAAAAAAAATACAACCTGAATCTAATTAAAACTCTAGATCCAAAAACCAACTTACAGGAAAAACAAGGGACAGAGGAATGTGTTAAGCATCACCACAGTTAAGAAAATAGCAAAGTCCAGGCTGTGAGAAATTGTATAAGAGAAAGTACTTAATTTCTTCAACAAAAAAATTGAAAAGAAAAATAGGGAAAGGGAAAACCTATAGATTAAAAGATCCTTAAGACTGACACTTTAAGATTGACATGGAGCCCTGGTGGTACAGTGGTTAAGGGCTATGGCTTCTAACCAAAAGGTTGAGAGTTCGAATTCACCAAGCTGCTCCTTGGAAACCCTATATGGTAGTTCTACTCTGTCCTATAGGGTTGCTATGAGTTGAAATCGACTAGAGGGCAATGGGTTTTTTTTGTGTGTGTGTGTTTAAGATTCAAATCACCTGAATTACAGGTATCCCCTGCTTTTCGAAAGTTCACTTTACACGACTTCACTTTTATGAAAGACCCGTTTTCGATAACTGAAGATTTTTCGATAAAAGAGGATTTTTGCTTTTACAAAAAAAGGTGAAAAGCGGAAATAGCATTCAGCATGTTCTGCAGTGAGCCGTTGAAGAGGCAGCCCACACCCAAGCAGCGAGGGTGGTGTCCCTGGAACAACACTCAGATTCCTGCTTTTATCATATGTTAGCATTAGTGTAGGCTTTATGTATTATCCGGTACGATTTGGTAGGCTATTTTCTGAGTCTAGGAACACTAGGAAAAATTTTCCCGTATAAATTAATGGTAATTACTTCTTCACTTTATGCTGTTTCAGCTAATAAAAGGTTTTATAGGAATGCTGTACTTTCAGATAGCAGGAGAAAACTGTACAGACCATATTTGGATCCTTATTCAAAGACATTGAAAAAAAACTATAAAGCAATGAAATGTGAACAAAAATTGAGGATATTCAATTAAATATCGTTATTTTTAAAAATATGGTACTAGTATTGTGGCTATTTTTTTAAGTTCTTATCTTTTAAAAATATGTATTGAAATATGTACAGATAGAATGATATATGTTGGGTGTGGGATCTGATTTTACCCTACCTAAAATCTATTAAATTAGCCTGTTATATTTTATGGAGGGTGGCAGAATACACGAGACTCCTGAATCAGAGACAAAGGACTTGATTACTCATGAAACTAAATGGTGAGGACATCAGCATATTTGCCTTGGTTCCCCTTGTGGTCAGGTGCCTATAGGATGCCTGCATAGGTAGTGGATTTGCTTCACAGCTGAGGAACACTGAGCTTGAGGAATCTACCAATTTTATAGCAAGTAGTAAACAAGCCATTTCTTTTTCCAGGGGAATGGGAGTGGTGTTAGCTCATTTTTTTTTTTTTAGGGTTACCAGCTGCATAAACAATCCTGACAAATGACGCTGGTAAAACAGCAGTCATGGCCTTGCAGTCTTGGCACACCCAGTAAAATGGGTATGAACAAAGGAAGCCCAAGAAAGACCGTGTCTCCCAGCAATATCAGGTCATGGATTTGCTTCAAAAATTCCATTGAGGGGGGGAGTGTAGGTAAGTCAGTGGAAGTACAGGTGGAACAAGCTTGGCCATTAGGTGATACTTGTTGAAGCCAGGTTATTAGTACATGAGATTCACTGTACTATCTATTTTACCTTTGTATATGTTTAAAATTTCCCATAATGAAAGTTTTTTAAAAAATCTGTTTACTAGGACCTATACAAAGAAAACTACAAAGCTCTACTACAAGAAACTAAAAAGGACCTACTTAAGTGGAAAAACATACCTCGCTCATGGATAGGAAGACTTAACATAGTAAAAATGTCTATCCTACCAAAAGCCATCTATACATACAATGCACTTCCAATCCAAATCCCAATGACATTTTTTAATGTGATGGAGAAACAAATCACCAACTTCATATGGAAGGGAAAGAAGCCCCGGATAAGTAAAGCATTACTGAAAAAGAAGAAGAAAGTGGGAGGCCTCACTCTACCTGATTTCAGAACCTATTATACAGCCACAGTAGTCAAAACAGCCTGGTACTGGTATAACAACAGGCACATAGACCAATGGAACAGAACTGAGAACCCAGATATAAATCCATCCACATACGAGCAGCTGATATTTGACAAAGGCCCAGTGTCAGTTAATTCGGGAAAAGATAGTCTTTTTAACAAATGGTGCTGGCATAACTGGATATCCATTTGCAAAAAAATGAAACAGGACCCATACCTCACACCATGCACAAAAACTAACTCCAAGTGGATCAAAGACCTAAACATAAAGACTAAAACGATAAAGATCATGGAAGAAAAAATAGGGACAACCTTAGGAGCCCTAATACAAGGCACAAACAGAATACAAAACATTACCAAAAATGACAAAGAGAAACCAGATAAATGGGAACTCCTAAAAATCAAACACCTATGCTCATCTAAAGACTTCACCAAAAGAGTAAAAACACCACCTACAGATTGGGAAAGAATTTGCAGCTATGACATCTCTGACCAGCGCCTGATCTCTAAAATCTATACGATTCTGTTAAAACTCAACCACAAAAAGACAGACAATCCAATCAAAAAGTGGGCAAAGGATATGAACACGTACTTCACTAAAGAAGATATTCAGGCAGCTAACAGATACATGAGAAAATGCTCTCGATCATTAGCCATTAGAGAAATGCAAATTAAAACTACGATAAGATTCCATCTCACTCCAACGAGGCTGGCATTAATCCAAAAACACAAAATAGTAAATGTTGGAGAGGCTGCAGAGAGATTGGAACTCTTGTACATTGCTGTTGGGAATGTAAAATGGTACAAACACTTTGGAAATTTATCTGGCGTTTTCTTAAAAAGTTAGAAATAGAACTACCATACAACCCAGAAATCCCACTCCTCGGAATATACCCTAGAGAAATAAGAGCCTTCACACTAACAGATATATGCACACCCATGTTTATTGCAGCTCTGTTTACAATAGCAAAAAGCTGGAAGCAACCAAGGTGTCCATCAACGGATGAATGGTTAAATAAATTGTGGTATATTCACACAATGGAATACTATGCATCGATAAAGAACAGTGATGAATCTGTGAAACATTTCATAACATGGAGGAACCCGGAAGGCATTATGCTGAGTGAAATTAGTCAGAGGCAAAAGGACAAATATTGTATAAGACCACTATTACAAGATCTTGAGGAACAGTATAAACTGAGAAGAACACATACTTTTGTGGTTACAAGCGGGGGAGGGAGGGAGGGTGAGAGAGGGTTATTTACTGATTAGTTAGTAGATAAGAACTACTTTAGGTGAAGGGAAGGACAATACTCAATACAGGGAAGGTCAGCTCAACTGGACTGGACCAAAAGCAAAGAAGTTTCCGGGATAAACTGAATGCTTCAAAGGTCAGCGGAGCAAGGGCAGGGTTTGGGGACTATGGCTTAAGGGGACTTCTAAGTCAATTGGCAAAATAATTCTATTATGAAAACATTCTGCATCCCACTTTGAAATGTGGCTTCTGGGGTCTTAAATGCTAACAAGCGGCCCTCTAAGATGCATCAATTGGTCTCAACCCACCTGGATCAAAGGAGAATGAAAAACACCAAGGTCACACGATAACTATGAGCCCAAGAGACAGAAAGGGCCACGTGAACCACAGACTTACATCATCCTGAGACCAGAAGAACTAGATGGTGCCCAGCCACAACCGATGACTGCCCTGACAGGGAGCACAACAGAGAACCCCTGAGGAAGCAAGAAATCAGTGGGATGCAGACCCCAAATTCTCATAAAAAGACCAGACTTAATGGTCTGACTGAGACTAGAGGAATCCCGGCGGTCATGGTCCCCAAACCTTCTGTTGGCCCAGGACATGAACCATTCCCGAAGACAACTCATCAGACATGGAAGGGACTGGACAATGCGTTGGAGAGAGATGCTGACGAAGAGTGAGCTACTTGTATCCGGTGGACACTTGAGACTGTGTTGGCATCTCCTGTCTGGAGGGGAGATAGGAGGGTAGAGAGGGTTAGAAACTGGTAAAATTGTCACGAAAGGAGAGACTGGAAGGAGGGAGCGGGCTGACTCATTAGGGGGAGAGTAAGTGGGAGTATGGAGTAAGGTGTATATAAGCTTATATGTGACAGACTGACTTGATTTGTAAACTTTCACTTAAAGCACAATAAAAATTATTTTAAAAAAATAATAAAAAAAATCTGTTTACTAAAGAGTTATATACTATATGTGGGTCCAACATTTTTTAACAAAATAAAATATTTAAAAATACATATTTGTTACATGAATCACATGGAATATATTATTCTGGCCATTATTACTAAAAATGTACTTGGAAAAATCCAATTCTTCATTATGGTAAATATTTATATTGTTATTTTATTACAGATACATAAAAGGGCTGTTCTATAGAGAGTTATAGTCCCCTGACTATACTTATCCAGCCTATCTTACACTTTTATATTATTCTCTGAAACCTGAATCCCTCTGTACTTTATCTAAACCACAACACAAGGTCTGAGGTATTTGATGTGCCTGATATTAGCCATGAGATGTCATTGTGCAGCTGTGAAAAGTTAATCTCCCCAGGAAAGACAATAGTTAGCTTTGACATCACTGGGCACCATTTTGAAAAAAAAAAAATTTTGAATGTTTTTAGGCTCTGCACAAATTTTTTTTTAAACTTGATTTCTAATATATTTCATCTCCACCTTTGGCTCATTCCTTAATAGATTATTTTATTTTGATAGCTGTAACTACAAAAAAGTTTACAAAACTGATTGTCGAATTAAATGGTTATTTCTTTCACAGTGCTAGAAGGATATTCTCATCAAACAAAATGTAAAAGCAAGGGCCTAAAATACCTTGTTGCTGTAAAAAAAGAAAAAAATATTGTCTCAATATAGATTAGCCCTTAGTCCTTGTGGTGCGGGGTGGGGGGAGGTATTTAGGGGAGAGAGCTGGGAAAGAGGAGGAAGAAGGAGAACCAGGAGGTGAATGAAGGCAGAAGATGCAGCCCCAGGCTACTTTCCAGCTTCTGACCACCTGTAGAAGCAACATAGCTATTGAAATTATGTTACCTAGTATCCTGACGCACCTATATTTTAAGCTAATTCCAACCGCCAAAGAAAAAATAATTAGAATCATCTTTCACCCATTGGTGGTCCAGTAGGAGGACTCTCACCCGCCCTGGGAAGAGCCAGATTCTACTCCTAGCAAGTACACCTCCTGTGCAGCCACTGCAAGTCTATCAGTGAAGGCTTGTGAGTTGCTATGATGCTGAACAAATTTCAGTGATGCTTCCAGACTAAGACCAACTAGGAAGAAAGGCCTGGCAATCTACCTCCAAAAATCAACCAATCACAACGGTCCAATCTGCAACTGATCATGGGCAAGGCACAGGACCCAGCAATATCCTGTCCCCATTGTGGATGGGGCCCCATGAACAAAGACAACTTGAGGGCAACTAACAACAACAAACTCCCAAAGGGAAAAATAACGCAGATTTACCCCTCACACGTATACCATTCTTGGCCAGACTCTCTACCCTGGCTCATAGAAAAAGAGGAAATTTTCTGATTGTGTCCCAGGTAGAGGGTAAGGGAACACAACAGATGGCATAGATTGAATTGTATCCCTCAAAAATATCTTTCAACTTGGCTATGCCATGATCCCCGGTATCGTGTGATTGTCCTCCATTTTGTGATTGTAATTTTCCTATGTGTTGTAAATCCTAACCTCTGCCTATGGTTAACAAGGCAAGATTAGATTGTGTTAAAGAGTTTTAGGGTGGAATTGTAAGACCCTTACTAAGGTCATATCCCTGATCCAATGTAAAGGGAGTTTCTCTGTGGTATGGCCTGCACCACCTTCTACCTCCCAAGAAATAAATGGAAGGGGAAGTGAATGGAGAGTGGGGGACCCGGGGTTCCTGCGTGGAGAAGTTCCCAGAACAAGGAAAGACAGATGACAAGGACCTTCCTCCAGAGCCGACAAAGAAAGCCTTCCCCTGGAGCTGGTGCCCTGAATTTGGACTTTTAGCCCCCCGTAGGCTGTGAGAAAATGAACTTCTCTTTGTTAAAATCATCCACTTGTGATATTTCTCTTACAACAGCACTAGATGACTAAGACAACAGGCTTTAATTTTCACACTGCCAGGGAAGATGAACGCCCACAGGAGGGAGCCTTTCCAATGGTTGTCCATTTATTGCTCATGGCCCCTCCCCTTTACCAGCCACTTCCTCCCGTTGAAACCATCTTGCAGGTCTCTTAAATTAGGGCTCCTAGTTCTCCCTATACCTTTCCCAGACAAATGCATTCACCCAAAAAATTTTGCCCACCATAACAATATTTCTCTTCTCAGAACTCTTACCCATCTCACCCTGTTGAGGGGTATTCCTCCCTGTCCTAGTGACCAGCTTGACAGCAGATGTATCTTCTTCATCCATTGTCCTACCTCTTGATTTCAATTCCTTAGGCCACTAAAGCACCTATTCTAATTCAGAGTATTTCACCTCCTAAGCACTACCTATAATAGTAAAACATCTGTTCTTTCTTCTAAATTGTTCAATTTTCTTACAGTGGATATCTCAACAAGCCTCCCCTTGAGTGTGCCAAGGTTCCAGGGAATTTATGTCAATGATCCCTGGGGGACAGGGTCATGACCTCCCCTTTCCTCAAGGGCAGAGGCCTCTTCAGTGACACAAACTAGGATGCAGGATCTATGAGCTACTTATAGTATGGCATTGAAATAGCCTTTTTCCCTATGTTTGCAATCCATCCTACCTCTTCTCTCTGACTTATCTGGGTCCTCAAATTCTCTGTCTTAAGCATTTCTAACTCTTTATTCCATACTGTTATAAAGCTATTTTATGAGTTTCAGTCCACAGGACACGTTGCACAGTATCTACAAGGCAAAGTTTAGGCCTGTGTTATAAATCAAAGCCTGTTTCCCTCCTAAGGTAGGCTGTGTTGCCAGCTACCTTGAATTGTAGAATAGAAATGCCATTCAACTGTTCTCTGAACACTATAAAATGTTCTGTGCAAACTGTAGAAATATCAGTGCTTCCTATATGGGCCAGGTGGATAACTTGCTAAACTGTCAACCTGCTCTTTGACATTTGTATAAGTAATTTAACCAGTTCTGAGCAGGAAGCACAATACTTGCTGGAGTCATTTCAAATGCAGTGCTGTGCTTTACCTTGATAACAGGACTCTGCTGCAGTTTTCCCTCACCTACAAAACAGAGATTACAGTGTTTACAGAAAGCATTGGTACAGTTTGATAAATAATAGTTGAAAATGGTTCCCTGATATTTTCAAGACCTCAATCACAGTCCTCTACAATACCAATATTTTCTTTACCGGCACATATTTAGGTCCCTGAACACTGAATAAATAGAAATAACTTCCTTCAAAGCAGCAGAAAGAATGTTTATCCATGTTAGTTGTTTTTATGAATTAGGTGATGATCAGATGGTTAGTTGTTATATGAGATTGGAGTTACTGTCAGAGTCTAACAGTTGATTTAGATTCCTTTAATCACTCAGTTTTTCCTAAATAAGCCACTTGCCTCTTTGTGCTTTGTATTAACACCAGGGGTTTGTCACTAAAACCACTCATTTAATTGAGCAAGCAAAGTAAGTAAATAAATATTCACGTCACTGGAATCAGAATGAGTCACCCAACATCTGATGGTACAGACTGTATAGTTGCGAGAGCAGTATCAGTGACTCTAAATGACCAATCTGATGTCTATTTGCATGCCACGGGCATAAAACATTATTCACCAGGCTTTGTCTATACTCACTGACTCTCTAAGTAAACATCTACCATATGGATTCTAAGCACTGTTTCCCTAACAGAGAGCTTTCCAAAGTGGGTTACTTCTTGTTATGACTATCACTGAAATGTTTGCTAATTCATAAATCAGGACTTTATTTAAAAATTTAAGGTGGAGGATAACCGTAGGAGCCTTTTTTTTTTTTTAAAAAAAAACCTAAGGGTATCAGTATGTGAAAGGGTTAACTGAGTAGATCCTATGAAAAACAAGATGTACAAAATGGAAGAATTCTTGTGATGACTCCAACACTTTTACGAACATTAAGGTATTTTATCTAAAAACAGTAGTTTGTTTCAATTGTTTTGGGATGATGTATCAATTTGGATGCTTTGTGGCACAAATGACCAAAAAAAAAAAAAAATTCAAACCAGCTTAAACCGTAAACAGAACTTAGTGGATCTTGTAACAAAAAGTCTAGTTGCCTGGCTTCAAGCAAAGCTTAATCCTGTGATGGAAATGATGTCGCCAAGGATCCAGTTTCTCTCTGTCGACTTCGTCGTCTGGCTCTACAGAAGCGGCTTTCAAGTAGCTCCAGGCCCTCCTCTCAGGGTAGTGAAATGACCATAGCAGTCCGGACTTTACGTTCTCAATCACAGGGCAGAAAGGAAGAGCATATATCTCTTTCTGTAGACTTACACAAAGTCCTGGGAGTCACTCTGTCTCATTGGCTTCTTGGGCTCACATGCCCAATCATGGTGGCCAGGAGGGTAGGATACACTGATCGGCTCAACCCTGCAGCCTGAATTTTTAATGCTGTTTAGCCCTATGATTTTGTTTTTCATATTGTAATATCCCATCTAATTCTTTCGGTTGTTAATCCCTTATAAAATAAAGTATGACTTTTAATTTCTATCCTGTTTCAAAACAGCCAAACAACGAAAGCTCAATAAATGGGGATGAATGCCAGAATAATTTAATGTGATTGTTATATATTGTGATGATCGTAACAGTCACTGATTCATAAACTGATCTCTACTATCTCAAGGTACTTTGTAAAACATATACAGTATTAGACTCACAGGATGATGAACGCCCTCCATCACCCTTACGGATTCCTCTCCACTCACTCCATCCTGCTCAGTGCCCCAAGGGGTTGACTTCAACAGGCTTCCTTCCCTCTAGCTCCAATTTGGGGTCAGCCAAGGGGAACCACCAACAGGAGAGCAAGGGATGGGAGGAAAGACAGGTCAGAGTACTTATTAAGAGCGTTTATTCCTTCAGTGTCCTCCGTGCCAGGCTGCGTTCCTCTCTGCTACAGCTAGGCTCTTCTCATATTCTAACCAGTCCCTCCCCTTGTCATTTCAGGCCAAAGAACAACAAAGCCTCCCTGCTATTCCTAGCTCTTGTTGGTTCCCCTTAACCCCACCCATACTTGTGCAAATGATTCTTCCTTAAACTCTCCTCAACTACCTTAAGAATGACATTTGTGTCCTGCCAAGACCCTGACTCATCCACACAGACTATTAGAAAACTCAACTCACACCGGCTTAAATTTTAAGTAGAATTTATTGAACCATGTAACTGAAAAGGATAGGTGTCTAGCTTCAGGTCATACTAAGTGCAGTGCCTCAGATGACGTCATCAAAGCTATGAGAACTGGAAGAGACTTTATTAATCAAGTTGTTGCCCTGATTATAACACACAAGTAGTCCGCGACTTAGGACAGGGTTGCATTCCGACGGCTCTGTTGTAAGTTGGCGCTAACATAGTTCAACGTCTCTCTCTCTTTTTTTTTAGTTCTTGTTATTGCTTTTATTATCAGTATCTTTATAAATCTGATATTTATTTGTTTTGGGGGGTTGGAAACATTACATATAAATTTACAGATGTATTTTAACATTGTAAGAAGTATATACAGGTTTCCCCCGATATTCAAAAGTAGAGTATTGCCGTGAAACCTTCTGTAAGCCACCATGGCATTAAAAAAAAAAAAACAAAAACCCAGTGGCATAAAACGAAGACGCAATTACCATTAATTTATATGAAAAAAAAAATTTGAGTGTTCCCAGATCCAAAAAATAACCACCAGATCATACCAAATAACACACAAAACCTAAAATAACACTAACATACAGTAAAAGCTGAGCGTAGTCCCTGGGGAAGGAACTTGGCGACGCCATTGTCGCTGCTCCGGTATGCACTGCCTCTTTCACGGCTGGCTGCAAAACAAAAACTGAACACTATTTTCACTTTTTCGTAAAAGGGAAAATTCTCAGTGAATTTCTTTCAGTTAGTGAAAACAAGTACTAATGCAGGTCTTTCGTAAAAGCGGAGTAAAGCGAACTTTCGAAAAGCGGGGATTACCTGTATTCCTAACGCTAAAATGTGAGAAGAAAACCCAGACTCGGTGGTTAAGTGCAGTTCCTGCTAACTCCACAACGTAAATAGGGGACTACCTGTAGTTAAATTTCCATACAGGAAGGGTGGAGGGGAAGTAGTCTCGCCTCCAATTTTCAGTTAAGGATACTAAAGAATGAGGAATGTAGTTTTACTGGCCCAGTTGTGGCAGAATCCTATCAGAGCATTCTGAAAACATTTGAAACAAATGAGAACTTTCAGATGTAAAACGCAAAAATGAACTCTACAGAATTATACAGAAACTAAAGGAGCAAATAAATAATCAGTTAAGTATTTACATCTTTATATATCATTAATGTCATTAACTTTTATTCCTCACAGTACCTACCACCATCATGCACAGGGTTGGTGTTGAGCAAATGGATGGATGATGCAAAGTCCAAGCTAGCTCTTTTCTTTCATGTGATACGGGAGATGTATAGCAACCGCTGTACCTCTGTTCCTATCTGCTTGCTGCCTCCTCCTGCCGAATTCATATAATGGAGACACTGAGGAAGACAGACCGCAAAACATCCACCACTTCTGGGGATTTGAAATTGAAAGATTTTCACCGTGCACACAACGTTTCTACTAACACTATAATGCCAAAGTTAAAGAAGAAGGTGACATAAAGTCTGGCTAAAATCTTTCTATTGTTTCTAGTATTCTGAACTGTTTCTCTCTGCGAACAATGAACAACTGCCCCGTTAAACTAAATACTTCCATGAGTTTTAAGACACAGCTGACTCTCCTCTCAAAAAAAAAAAGTTCATCTTTTCCACTTTTAAGTTGGAAAAAGATTTTTAAGTGTTTCTGACTCCCTCATTTATCTTTTGTTTAGGTATCCAATGAGTATGTCTCTGTTGTTCCAAAACCAAACCCATTGCCATCAAGTTGTTTCCAACTCATAGCCACACTACAGGACAGAGTAGAACTGCCCCATAGGGTTTCCAAGGCTAATGCCACCTCTTTCTCCTGCCAACACGTGGTGAGTTTGAACCACTAATCTTTCTGTTTGCAGCTGAGTGCTTAACCGTGGTGCCACCAGGGCTCCTTTCTGTTGTTCCAGGCTATGCCAATGTCAGTAGTTTGTTCCTTATTGTAGCATGGACAGGTGTAACAAACAAAAGAATTAGCGCAAAAGATAGTGCCACGCGGATACAGGGGCAGTTCCCTCCAAGCCCATGCTCCCAACCAGCCAGGGCTTCCTTGAAGCCACAGCTTTGGGGGAGATTAGAGACCATCAAGGACAGTTTGGCCTCAGGCTTGAAAATACCTGAGCACGGCCGGCTTGGCTCTCTGAAGGACCTAAGCATAGAGTATATCTTAGTCAATTTTTAAAATTAAAAGTAACTTTTTGTCTTACTCCACAAGTACTGCATGTTTATTATACAAATGTAGAAATGTAAGATTAACAAAGGAGAGAGAGAGAGATGGATAGCTCTTAATTTCACCCTTTAGAAGTAACCGTGGCTAGCATTTTTGTGTATATTCTTCAGGCTCACTCTCTCTCCCCCTCTCTCTTTCGAGCATCTTTTCACATCACTCATTTTATTCATCTTTCATTCCTTGGAACCCAATACAGTCCCCCACAGAGTCGGTGTTCAGTAAAAGGATGAGTCCAAATCAGGTCTTTTTTTTTTTCTTTTCATGTGCTGCTGAGACAATACATATAGCAACTGCTGCCACTCTGCCCTTATGTGCCTGCCAAAGGAATACCATGTCCAAGGCTTATCTTCTACCATTAACTAGCTGCACAGGTAAACCCCTCCTTTAAATGAGTATACCTACACAAGCCTTTTGGCAGCACTCTAAAAGTTAAAGAGCCCTTAACTTAGAGCTAGAAGACCCAGGTTTGAATTCCAACTGGGTCATTTTACTTCTTTAAATCTCTGATTTCTAATCTGTAAAACGAAAGCAATGACCTACGACCTATAAGATCCCTTGATGTCTTCGTGGTCATCGCTGTTGTTGTTGTTTGTTGTCATTGAGTCAACCCCCTGACTCATGACGACCCCATGCACAACGAAACGCTGCCTGGTCCTGCGCCATCCCCATGATCTGTTGTGGACCAGACTGTTGTGATCCACAGGGTCTTACTGGCTGCTTTTCTAAAATAATCTCCAGGCCCTTCTCCCTTGTCCACCCTATTCTACAAGATCTGCTGGATCCTGTTCAGTGTCATAGCAACACACAAGCCTAGTGGTTTACACTCTGTAATATATGCTCGTCTCTCTCTGCCTGGGAGGAAGATATGGCCGTCTGCTTCAGGAAAGATTTACAGCCTCGGAAACCCTATAGGGCAGTTCTACTGGACGGTACAGGGTCCCCAAGAATTGGAATAGACCTGAAGGCAGTGGGTTTAGTTTAGTCTGGTCTCTCTGTCTGTTTTTTATTTATCAGTGAGGAAAGGAGCCAGGATCTATACTTTAAGGTGCTAATATGACAAAATCTGATTTGGGCTGTTTGTTTTCTAAAAACTGAAAGTCTTATAGGAAATCCAGCCAACATGTGTTCCATCCATATAAGCACTTTCTGAAGCTAGGCTGGCAAAATTGAAAGCAGGAAACCCAACAAAGAACAACAGAAAAATCATAACACTCTTCTATGTGTGGCTTTTGTTAATTCTCAGTCAGATTCTCAGATTATTGTTCTAATCTGAGGCTCCTTTCCTGTTTGATGGCTTTACACTGTGTTGTGCCATTTCCTAAATACTCCCCAATTTCCGAGGTTATAAACAGAGAACAGCTCTTCACTCATCTGAGAACAATGAGCTCTGTTTGGTAAGAAAACTTAAAACTCAGCAAAAGAAATCCTAACATCAAAACAGTTTGACACAACGCTAGCAAGTGGCCATCTAAGATGCATCAATTGGTCTCAACCCACCTGGAGCAAGGAAGAATGAAGAACACCAAAGACACAAGGTAATTATGAGCTTAAGAGACAGAAAGGACCACATAAACCAGAGACTGCATCAGTCTGAGACCAGAAGACCTAGATGGTGCCAGGCCATAACCGATGACTACCCTGACAGAGAACGCAACAGAGAAACCCTGAGGGAGCAGGAGAGCAGTGGCATGCAGACCCCGAATCCTCGTAAAAAGACCAGACATAATGGTCAGACTGGGACTGGAGGGACCCTGGACGGCATGGTCCCCAGACCTTCTGTTAGCCCAAGACAGGAACCATTCCCAAAGCCAACTCTTCAGACAGGGATTGGACTGGAATAGAGGATGGAAAATGATACTGGGGAAGAACGAGCTCCTTGGATCAAGTGGACACATGAGACTATGTTGGCATCTCCTGTCTGGAGGGGAGATGAGAGGGCAGGGGGGGAAAGAAGCTGCCTGAATGGACACGAGGAGAGAGAGTGGAGGGAAGTACTGTGCTTTCTCATTAGAGCGAGAGCAATTAGGAGTGTATGGCAAGGTGTACGTAAATTTCTGTATGAGAGACTCACCTGGATTTGTAAACTTTCACTTAAAGCATGACAAAAATTAATTTAAAAACAAAAAACAGTCTGACACAAGAAAATGACTAGTAACTCAAATGTCTGAGTGGTAAGGGAGCATTAACTATCATAGCCCATCTGTCCCTTTCCATCGGGCTAGAGGCGCTTTTTAAACCCCACGTCCAGTTTCCTGAAAGTATTCAAGAAGAGACAATGTTTCCATCATGATCTGGCTTATACCGAGGTCTCTTTCCTGCACTTGCCTCTTCACCTCGCGGAAGCGGCGGGTAGGGTAAGCATGGCGGGGGGGCAGGAAGTTTGCCCACTCCTGTGCACCACAGCTCAGACTTCACCACCCTCAGAGTGTCTGCTTTTTCCAAATGACCAATCACCCTGTGGGTGAAATGTACCCAATTCTTATTCATTTCCTTTAGCTTGGGTCATTTTGCCCCTATGCTAGTGGCACCGAAGTGCTGGACCTAGCTGGAGGTGTTGTCTTTCCCTCCTGGATCTAGGCCAGGCCTCACTGACTCAGCTGTCACTGCCATGGCCACCAGATGGACCGTGCCCTTCGCACCTGGGCCGCTCCTGTTCCTGAAGTCAGGGAGGGTGACTGCCGCTTCCCCTTGGGCCAGTAAAGGAGTCCTCTTTCTCCAGTAGCAGTGGTGGCTGCTGCAGCTCCTTCTCTTGATCTTTAAATTTAAATTCTATAAATGAAAACAAAATTAGGCACTATGGTTACATGACTCAGGAGGGCATACAGTGAAAAACCTCTGTGGAAACCCTGCCCTCCACAGTGTGTGTATGTGTGCGTGGAACAGGGGTTCAGTATAGGGATAAGTCCAAACCAGATCTTTTGTCCATAAACTTGGACACAATTTATTAGCACAGTTAGAGACACATGGGAAAAAAGTCCTGAATACGGACAAAGCGTAACTACCATCTGCAACAAGATCATATTTCATGAAGAGCCACTTACTTTACAGGTGGAAAAATTCCAGGCTAGCAGCAGCTGGAGCCTTCTGACACACCTAAGCCTAAAGGGCAAAGCGAATAAACCGTTTCCAGAAACCCAGCTGAGCGAGCTGTGTGGAGAATGAAGTTTAGCTGTAGCTGTGACTTTTAGCTGAGGGGTACAGCCAGATCACCGACTCCCAGCAGGGAAGGGAGCCAGCTGACTAAATGACCAGACCTCTCCTCCCGTCCTCCAATCACTTGCTGGGGCTCTCCATTGACCAAACCTAACCAAAACCCAGAGGGCAAGGGAGTTCATTGATGCAGTCCCTACAGGTCAGCCTCCAGATCAGAAATCAGGTGCAAAAGAGTGGAGAAGGCACCTTCAGAGGCAAATAAAGACACTCAGCATGCCCACAGAAACCCCAAAACCAAACCCCAGGTTCCTTTAGGAATTTGTTCCCTCCAACTCTTTACTTTCAATCCTGAACTTTCCAAGCTCCTGAAAAATCAGGCTAATGGCCCTAAGGCTTTCAAACATGCCTGCCCATGCTTTCCCTTACTAGAGATTTTCAGGTAGATGGACACTCAGCTGCACAGCAACCATAACTGCCTCTGGGTTTCTTGTAAATTCTTACAAGGTCATCATCTGAATCTTGGACACAAATTATTAGCACAGTTTGAGTCACGTGGAAGAAAAAGTCCTGAATAAGGAAGACGCGTTATTATCATTTGCAACAAGGAGACAATGTTTCATGAAAAGCCAGTTACTTCACAGGTTGTAAGTAGCTGAAGTGTGTGCTCTGGACAGCAAGTAGGCTGGGATGAATTATTGTTTTACCTCTAGAAACCTGATGTCTGACCATCTCAAGACAATGGGTATAAACAAAGCCCCACTGATATTAACATCTAAATTTCGATAGTGCCTCAGCCCTACTTGCTCAACTGTATGTTAGAGGTCCAGTTTTTAACAATATCCCCATTTCCTGAAATTTGCTAGAATCCTCAGATATCTTACATGGGCTCATGAGTCTGCCATGTCATTATTTGCCATTCCGGTAAACTGGACTAAGATTCCACAGCCTTAGATCCAGACGGTTCCACAGAAGCAGCACTCAAAGCTGCGACTGCTCCTGTGCCCATGGCCTGCTCCAGAGTCCTGGTGGTGTGGGGACTCATCAATGCCTCGAGCTCCATCCAGTGTCACTGAGCTAGAGTCACGCAGCTGTGCTAGTGGAGTTAGAACGAAAATGTTGTCTTTGAGGCTAAGACTCAAACCAGTGCCATCGAGTCGTAGAGGTCTAAAAAGTCCACCTTACAAAGTGAGCAGGACGCTTAGTGCAGGGTCTCACAGCAAGATTGCTCAAAATATTAGAGCATTTAGTCTCACAGTTCTTTGAATTGATGCACTAAGAAACTTTTGCCAAGGGACACACCTGCTGCCAGAAGTCTCGCTGAGGTAAGTTCTACAGTGGTGGTCTAAAATCTCTAACTCCTCTGAAGCTCGTCCTCAGTTTCCACGTCTGTTGCCAGGCTAGGCTCCTTCTTCCCTCATCAGGTGCTCTGCTCCCATTGCTCTCAAGCCCCCAACTGTTCCTCCTGAAAAAATCTGTCCTCCATAAGTACCACACCAGTGTGTCAGGCATGCTGTATATGCCTTAACAGAGTTCAGATTTTCTTCTTGGAAAGATGTTCAGCTCCACAAATTGTGGATACACACAAATTCACAGCAGAGAGATACTTCCTAGGTCCTTTCCACAGAAACCAGATGAGCTCCTTTCCACACAAACAGATGTCACAAAAGGGAGTAGTTCTGTGGGTGGAGGTGTGGGAGTGGGCAGTGCCCTAAGGTCACCACAGTGGCTCTCATCCCCAAACCATTCCTGAGTGACAGTTCTAGAGGACCAAGCCAAATGGATATAGAGCTGTTGATGTTAGGGTAACATCAATAATCAATGCCCTTCTAGGTAGAGAAGGAGCCCTGGTGGTGCAGTGGTTAAGCTCTAGGCTGCTAACCAAAACATCAGTGGTTCGAAGCCACCAGCCACTCCACGGGAGAAAGACGTGGTAGTCTGCTTCTTCAAGGATTACAGCCTTAAAAACCCTACAAGGCAGTTCTACTCTATCCTATGGAGTCATTTTGAGACAGATTTGACTCTTTGGCAATGAGTTCTAGGCAGAAAGTTAAGCTGGTGAATACTATTTCCTTTGCCCCCACTTTCCTTTTAGACAATAAATTTCCTTAAGGCTATTTATTCAAAACACAGCTGAGCAAAATAGATAATGATAGTAATGAATTATAACATTTTTGAGAATTATAACATACAGAATGAAAAAAATCCATGAGTCGATATTAATATATGTAGATAATTGAATGAATAAAAATGAATGAATAAACTCTTCCTTACGGTACTATTCCAATTAAAAAACGTAAAGGGAATATGGAAATAGAATTTGACAAACACCACAATAATAATTACTTCAGGCAGGGATCATTAATGGATGCTAAAATTAGTGGGCAAAATTATGATGAAAAAGAGAATATTTACATAGTTTCAAAGTATCCCCTCCAACGGACTAATGGACCACAACTACCATGGCTTTTACCAGACTGAGTCCAGTACAGTTAGATGTTGCCCAGCTACCACTACCAGCTTCTCTGACAGGGATCACAATACAGGTTCCAGACAGAGCTGGAGAAAAATTTAGAACAAAATTCTAACTCAGAAAAAAATACCAGGCTTACTAGCTTGACAGAGACTAGAGAAACCCTGAGAGTATGGCCTCTGGACACTCTTTTAGCTCAGTAGTGAAGTCACTCCTGAGGTTCACCCTTCAGCCAAAGATTAGACAGACCCATAAAACAAAACAAGACTAAAAGGGCACACCAGCCCAGGGACAAGGACAAGAAGTCAGGAGGACAGGAAAGCTGGTAATAAGGAACCCAAGGTCGAGAAGGCAGAGTGTTGACATGTCATGGTGTTGGTAATCAATGTCATACAACAATATGTGTATTGTTTAATAAGAAGCTAGTTTGTCCTGTAAACCTTCACCTATAGTACAATTAAAAAAAAAGTATCCACCCCATAAGATGGTTATTAATTTCAAAGGGAAAAATTGTAACTCTACACAGTGGTGAACGCTGGCAGATACCACCTTAGCGCAGTGATCAAAGTTAGCATTACCACTGATGAAACACATTAACTACATGTACCTCTTGATAGGATGCACCAAAAAGGGCACAATGTCACTTCTGCCATATTCTTGCGAAAACTGCATGACCTAAATTTAAACATGAGGAAACATCAGACAAACTCGAACTGAGCAACATTCTACAAGATAACTGGCAGTACTCTTCAAAGAGTCAAAGTCATTGAAGACAAAGAAAAACTGAGGACCTGTCCCAGATTAAAGGAGATTAAGGAACTGTGGAGTCTTTGTGGCATAGTGGTTAAGAACTCAGCTGCTAACCAAAAGGGCAGCAGTCCAAAACCACCAGCCATTCCTTGGAAACTGTAGAGTCATGCAATTAGTCAGAACTGACAGCACCTAACAACAACAACAACGAACCATGAAAACTACAAGCAATGTGAGATTTTGGATTAGATCCTGAGCAGAAAAGGAAAATCAACAGGACAATTAATAAAATTTGAATAAAACCTGTAGGTTACTTAATAGTACTGTGTCAATGTTAATTTTCCATTTTGAAAATTGTACTGTGGTTATATAAGACGTTAATATTTGGAGAAGCTGGGTGTAGAGTATATAAGGATTCTTCATAATTTTGCAAATTTCTCCTAAATCTGAAAATATTTCACAATGAAAAGTTCAAAAAAATAAAATAAAACTTTTAAAAACTATGGTTGACTATAATTCACTTATTACAATATTGTTTTATGGATGGAGTGAAAATACATACTAATTAGAAGAGATATCTTCCCTCTTAAATTTAAGACTAGATAAGCAAACTTCTCCTTTGATTAGTCACGTGTAGGATTATTCAGGCATTTCTTAACAGCACACTCTAAACTTTCAACATTTATTTAATCACCAAAAGTTGAAAGTCAGAATGGCAATTGCATGTGAAAGTGCTGAAGCGACCCTCATCTACCCTTCAGTGATATGAGTAGACCTCTGCTGGGAACTGTGTTATTGTGACAGTTAACCACTGAATACACTGGTCTTCACATCAATTCCTCAGTGGAAGGTGGGTAAATGAAGAAAAATTTCCATTTGGTAGATGAAAAATCAAGACCTCAAACCCCTTTCTTTAGAAAGTATGGCTTAGGAAAGGAATCTAGTACATTTTTTTTTACTGTTTGATCTGAAATATGGCACTTCAAATGCAGTGAGTTTTATTTCTGAAAGACACATTTACAAATTAAAAAACAAAAGTAACTGGAGCCATAGGAAGCAGAACATTTTACATATCACACAAGTCTCCTATTTTAGTAGTTTCTAGACTCGACGGCACTGGGTAGTAATGAAGATATTACCACCACCTGTCTGTCAGTTTGTCTTACGGTGGCGGCTTGCACATGGCTATGATGCTGGAAGCTATGTCACCAGTATGTCAAATTCTAGCAGGGATATCTATAGTGGACAGGTTTCAGCAGAGCTTCCAGACTAAAAAAGACTAGGAAAAAAGGCTTGGTGATCTAATTCTAAAAGTTAGCCAACAAAAACCCTGTGGATCTCAACAGGTTATTGTCTGATATGGTGCTGGGAGATGAGCTCCCTATGTTGGCAGATACTCAGAGTACACATTGGACACAACAATGAACTCAAGCACACCAAAAATTATAAAGATGGTGCAGAATGTTTCATTCTGTTGCACATGGGGTCACCATGAGTCAGAGGAGACTCGACGGCAACTGATGACAACAAATACAGATATACAAGCAAAAATAATTGAATAACTAGCTGCCCTTAGGGATAAACCAGAAAGCCAAACCCATTGGCGTTGAGTCAATTCTGACTCATGGTGACTCCACAGGACAGAGTAGAACTGCCACCATAGGATTACGAAGGCTGTAAATCTTTACAGAAGCAGACCGCCACATCTTTCTTCCACGGAATGGTCTTCTGGTTAGCAGCCGAACACTTAACCACTGCACCACCAGGGCTCCATTCCTTAGGGATAGATCCACAATCACCAGTTATAACAGCTTCCACCAAATGATTTAGATAACCATCTGAAAGTTAGAATACCCAACCCATAAGGTTTATCTATTGTTCTTTTCCTTTTAGAGACATCTGCATTACTGAACTGTACTTGAGTACAAGAGCTGTCAGAAAATTAGCAATTTTAAAATTTAGCCAATCTAAGGAGGAAAGAATGCTAGGGTGGATTTTTTTCCCAAGCTCCACGTGAGGTCCAGGTCTAGGAGCCCCGATTTCCTTGGTCCTCCTGACTTCAGTTTCGTGAATTCTTTTTGCCAGCTGAGGCTTCATTCTTTACTCCTGCCACCATTCTCTCCTCTTGCCACCTTAATTGATGTTGAGTTTACACAGAAAGGAGACCCCGGTGGTGTAGCAGTTAAGTGCTACAGCTGCTAACCAAAACGTCGGCAGTTCGAATCCACCAGGGATTCCTTGGAAATTCTATGGGTTAGTTCTACTCTGTCCGATAGGGTCACCATGAGTTGGAATTGACTCAATGGCAGTGAGTTTTTGGTTTTACACAGAAAGGAAGTTCTAGGCATACTAATAACCTATGAGGTTTAGCTGACTTTCCATGTCTAAGAAGTTTCCATTTTAGAGATTTAGCTTTACCAAACCCTGTATTTCCTCTCAAATTGCTGGGTTGGAGGTGGATTGAAAAGGCAGATTTTTCATGTCTTTGTTCTCAGGGTAAGACTAAACTTAGAGGAAACCAAGTAAAATGACTGATTCCTAGAATTGTTCTTATTGCACAGGGAAGTGCTTCCTCAACAAAATCTAGGAAAGTTTATTGTTAAATTGGATTCCTTTAAATTCCATCGAGGACAATATATTTTCCGCAAATAACGCGTGGAAATGATGAAATTAAACAATTCTGCCACAGTGCCCCCAAACTGTGCAAATCTTGTGACATTTCCAGAAGGGAATTTTGCCCTCATTCACCCATTCTCCCATAAACTCAATCCATGACTTCTGAAGGAAGAACTCACAGCAAGTTTTACTGTGGTTGTGACCAGAACCTGTAAAACCCGTTACTGTCGTCGAGTCGATTCTGATTCATAGCAACCCTATAGGACAGAATAGAACTGCCCCATAGGGTTTCCAAGGAGCAGCTAGTGGATTCAAACTGCTGACCTTTTCGTTAACAGCCGAACTCTTGACCACCGTGCCACTAGGGCTCCAGGTAGAAGTGACGTGTTACCTGAATGTGAGGGAAAGAGATAAGTCAAGGGTTTCCCAGACGCCCTTGTGGCTAGAGTTCTGAATTTCATTAGATGTACTGATGGGATATCAGGAAAACAAAAGTGATGAGGAGGCCATCTTCTTGCTTTACTCTGCTGGCAAGCAAAGTCAAGACATGGGGTCTTTGCACAGTAGAGCTTCAGTGTCCAGTCTTCATCTTCATCGGTGTTAAGAGGTGGTTTCAACAGTACTGGCTTCCTGTCCACTGAATCACAACTACTCTAGTAGTTTCTTGAACTCGGTTGTGTCCTCACTCCCCAAAGGTAGAGGTTCCCCTGGCTGGTCAGTTTTTCAGGATTCTGGCAGTCACTCAAGGAGGACTTAAATACCATCTACATGCTGATGACTCCCATATTTGTATTTGCAGCCTGGACCTCTCCCCTGAACTCCAATTCTCATATAACCATCTGTGCATTCTGCCTATCCCTTGGAGGTCTGTTGTTGTTGCTGGGTGTCATCAAGTTGATTCTGACTGTAAGAACCCTATGTAACAGAGAAGAACTGCCCCATAGGCTTTTCTTGACTGTATTCTTTACAGAAGCAGATCTCCAGGTTTTTCTTCCACAGAGCAACTAAAAAAAATTTTTTTTTTTTTTTTAACTAGGTGGGTTTAAACAGCCAACCTTGCTGTTAGCAGCTAAGTGCTTAACCGTTACACCACCAGGACTCCGTGGATGGCCATTAGGCATCTCAAATTTACCATTCCAATGAATTCCTAATCTTCCCCACACCAAACATCTTCTTTTCCTTATTTTAATAAATGGCAACTTAATTCTACCAACTGGTCCTGCCAAAAATCTTGGAGTCATCCTTGACTCATCTCTTTCCCTCATATCCAGAGTCCCATTAACTAGTCCTTCAAAATATATCAGGTATCCAACCACCTCCATAGCCACCACCCAAGTCCAAGCTGCCAACATCTCTGACCTGGTTACTGCTGTATTCTAATAACAAACCCCAAACCCACTTCTATCCCTGCACCCTCCTCCCACTGTCTATTCCCAATACAGCAACCAGAATGGTCCTTTAAAAGTAGAAGCTATACCATGTCACTCCTCTGCTGCTAGTCCCCTCTGACATACCCTCCAGTATTCCTCCTACCCTCAGAATGAAAGCCAAAGTCATTACAAAGGCTTACAGAGCCCTAAACAATCTACAGCCATTTCCTCTCTGAATCTATCTCCTTCTACCATCTTCTTTTTAATCTCTTCAGCCACTGAAGAGTAATATGTACGGAGCCCTGGTGGCACAATGGTTAAGAACTTGGCTGCTAACCAAAAAGTCAGCAGTTAGAATCCACCAGCCGCTCCTCGGAAACCATAGGGGGCAATTCTACTTTGTCCTATGAGTCAGAATCGACTGGATGCAACAAGTTAGAGTCCCACTCCCAGACTCTATGTATTTTTTCTAAGTCTTTTCATATATGGGTAGTCCCTGACTTAATGACAGGGCTCCATTCTGATGACTCAGTCATAGGTAGGTTCTGACTTAAGTCAAATACCTCTTTTTTTCTAGTTTTCATTATTATTGCCTTTTATTATCAGTATCTTTATGAATCCTATCTTTGAAAATCTTCAAGTGAACATCTGAGAATGACAACATTAGCAAATTATGCACTGCAACATTGTATGTCGTACATATTACTAAACTGATTGCCATTGAATCTATTTCAACTCATAGTAACCATATAGGACAGAGCAGAACTGCCCTATAGGGTTTCCAAGGAGCAGCTGGTGGATCTGAACTGCCGGCCTTTTGGTTACAGCCATAACTCTTAATCAAGCGTCACCAAGGCTCCATACATTATTACCAAGATGTACAAAAAATAACCCAGGGAGTCATAGGTGTGCTTCATTGTAACTTGAATACATTATAAGTCAGGAATACCTGTAGTATACGCTTTGCTGACTATAATTACCTTTTTTACTGTCCTCTCCTCCCTAAAACATAAACTTCATGAGGGCAGGGATTTTTGTCTCTTGCTCACTAGTCTATCCCCAGTGCAAAGAACAGGGACTGGTACATAGTAAATCTTTAATAAATGCATGAGACGAAATTGACTTGACAGCAACAGCTTTGGTTTTTGTTGTTTTTTTTTTAAAAAAACTGAATGAATAAACGTAACTCTCCTCTCTTTCCCAAAAGTTCCAGTCAAGTCTCTTATATGTAATACTTCCGTTTTGACAAAAGAAAGACGGCTTTGGCGAAGGGTAAGACAGTACACAATAC
Organism: Loxodonta africana; assembly: GCF_030014295.1. Taxonomy (NCBI): domain Eukaryota; kingdom Metazoa; phylum Chordata; class Mammalia; order Proboscidea; family Elephantidae; genus Loxodonta; species Loxodonta africana. The sequence continues at coordinate 46,886,072 of NC_087364.1, forward strand.
TGGGAAAGCCAGCAAAAAAAAAAAAAAAACGGCAGTGCATAATATTCACATGGGAATCAGAGCAAGAAGTTGCCGAGAGGAACTCCCCATGCCTCCACCAGAGATATAAATAGCTGCTGGGAAGAGGGTTAAGCTATTTTTATATAAATGGAAAGGGAGCCCAGAATGTTGACACTTGGATTGTACATACTAACATTGCCCATCATTCATGCTGCTATAAACAATGGGGAACCACTTGTTTTAAAACTAACAGAAGATCACTTGGAATGTGGAGAACAAATAGGCTCTAGTAACAATAATTTTTTAGTAATAATAATTCAGGTAAAAAGAAAAAAAATACCAAACCTGTTGCTGTCGAGTCGATTCCAACTCATAGTGACTCTACAGGGCACAGCAGAACTGCCCCACAGTTTCCAAGGAGCGCCTGGCGGATCTGAACAGCCAACCTTTTGGTGAGCAGCCATAGCTCTTAACCACTACACTACCCCGCAAAAAAGGTTTCCATAATTCAGGTAGGTAATGATAAAGGTGCTACCAAGGCAATGGCAGTAGAAATGATGGAAGAAGGGAAAAATTCCAAACATCAATAGGATCTGGAGATTGACTGAAAGAAAGGCATGGTAGAAATACCTCCAAGGATTCTAACTTGAGTAACTGGGTGAATAATGATGTAGTTAAATTACCAAACCAAAACCAAATCCATTGCCATTGAGTCAATTCCAACTCACAGCGACCCTACAGGACAGACTGCAACTGCCCCATAGAGTTTCCAAGGAGCGTCTGGTGGATTCGAACTGCTGAACTTTTTGGTTAGCAACTGTAGCTCTTAATCACTACATCACCACGGTTTCCAGTTAAATTACCAGTGTATAGAAATACAGGAAAAAGGGCAGATTTTATAGGAGAAAATCGTGATTTCTAGTTGGACATCCAGTGGAGATATCCAGAACACAGCTGGAAATCAAAATTTCTGTAGTATTTTGGAATCAAGCTGTGTGCATGAATAAGATCCCCCAGATGAATAGGCAGAACAGAAGAGGCTAAGCATAGACGCATGGCAGCTAGGAGCATTTAAGAGCTAGTTAAATGGAGAGAGGCCAAAGAGAAATCCAAAGGAAGAACCTGATGTCATAAATGCTGAAAAAGGAAAATAAGTCAGGAAGTGAACAATCAAAATTGTTAAATGGTACTAAAAAGTCAAATCAGAAAAGAAGCCATTGGATTTGAGAATTATCAATGAATGGTAGAGGTAGAAGCCAAATTGTTGTCAGCTAAGGAGTGAATGGAGCCCTGGTGGTACAGTGGTTAAGCGTTTGGCTGCTAACCAAAAGGTTGGCAGTTTGAATCCACCAGCTGCTCCTTGGAACCCCCTGGGGCAGTTCTACTCTGTCCTATTGGGTCACTATGAGTTGGAATCGACCCAACAGCAGTGGGTTTTGTTTTTGATTTTTAAGGAATGAATAAGGAACCCCGATGGCATAAGTGCTAGGCTGCTAACTGAAACGTTGGCGGTTCCAAACCACCAGCCACTCCTTGGCAGAAAGATATGGCAATTTGCTTTCGTAACGATCACAACCTTGGAAATCCTATGGGGCGGTTCTACTCTGCCCTATAGGGATGCTATGAGTCTGAATCAACTCGGTGGCAACAGGTTTGGTAAGGCGTGAATGGTAGTGAGGGCATGGGGGCAGTAAATTAAAACTTTTCTCAAGACGTTTGGAGGTGTGAAGAAGATGGTAGGGCATTAGATTGAGAGGGACGCATTGTCCGCAAAGGATTTTTGTTCCCACTATAGTCTTAGCCTAATGTTTTGTATCTAGCCCTGGTGACACAATGGTTAAGTGCTCAGACAGGCTCCTAAACAAAAGGCTGCCAGTTCAAACCTACCCAGTGGCTCTGCAGAAGAAAGCAGAACTGTCTCATAGGTTTCCAAGAAGCAACTGGTGGATTCAAACTGCTGACCTTTTTGGTTAGCAGCTGAGCTCTTAACCACTGTGCCACCACCAAAACATCCAGAAGGGAATTAACGAGAATGTTAAAACACTGTGAAAAATGTAACAATGTCTCTGAACAATTTCTTTGGTAATTGTTAAATGGGAACCTAATTTGCTCTGTAAACTTTCACCAAAACACAATAAATATCATTTAAAACACATACACACACACACGTTTATCCTTGGCAGTTTTGGAGGCCAGAAGTCCAAAACCTTACGAGAAGGAGGCAGGAGGGTCAGAGACAGACAGAGATATTGGAAGATGCTATGCTGCTGGCTTTGGAGATAAGGAAGAGGCCACAAGTCAAGGAAGGCGGGTGGCCTCTAGAATCTGGAAAAGGCAAGGAAACATGAATGGTGTCTGGCTACCATTACTGAGCGTTTTGATCAAGGACTCAACAGATGGATTCTGATCAAAAGGAGGGAAGGTGTGGAACAGACCTTCAAACGCACATGGAAACCAGACTTACTAGATCCATTGAGACTGGGAGAACCCTTGAATCTACCCATTGCCATTGTGTTGCTTCAGTTCCTACTCATAGCAACCCCATAGGGTGGAGGAGAACTGTTTTGCACAGGGTTTTCAAGTCTGTAATCCTTACAGAAACAGACTGCCACATTTTCTCCCACAGAGCAGCTGGTGGGTTTGAACCACCAACTTTTGGTTAGCAGAACACTTAACTACTGCACCACCAGGGCTCCTTCCTGAATCTAATGCCTGGAAACAATCTTTAAACCCTGAACTGGAATGATCCCAGGAAGCCATTGTTAAACTGACAACAATTTAGCCTAATTCATAAAGAATGTTTGCCTTGAACACAGCGCTCTGATGAAGAATTATCTATATGAGCTTGAACTGATAACAGTTGATCTAAAGCACAGATGAGAACTTTAAGGGGTAGAGAGCCTAAATTAATGGTAATGAAACAATATGGGTAGAGATAGTGAGAAAGGTGACACAAAGTGAGGTATGTAACCAATATTATTGAACTGTTCATGTAGAAATTGTGAGCGGATGTATGTTTGGTTGTGTATACTACCATCAAAAAAAAAAAATTTTTTTAAAGGCAAGGGAACAGATTGTCCCCTAGAGCATCCACAAGGAACACAGCCCTGCTAACGCCTTGATTTTAGCCTTATATGATTCATGTTGGACTTCTTACCTCCAGAACTGTAAGATAACAAATTTGTGCTTTAAGTCAAAAAAAAAAAAAAAAAAAAAAAAACCCTACAGGGCAGTCTACTCTGTCATATGGGGTCACTATGAGTCGAAATCAGACACTCAGCATCTATCAACTGCAATAATATATCATTTATATACCAGCTGTCCTCTGAGAACAGTCTGTGTTCTCCGAATAAAACAACACAAAACAGATGGATCATCATGTTGGGTGGGGAGATGGACTGAGGAAGTAAAGACATTTCTAATCTAAATTATAAGGTTATGTTTTGGGTTAATTTCTAAGAATCGTCACTTTTCTCACCCCCTCCTCTCCCACACACACACTAGTTACAGATTATAGAAGAGAAAGGAGCCAAATGGCTTGCTGACTCTGCAGTGGCATCACTAGGGTTGGTGTCACCCAGCACAGTAACTCATGGTATCACTCCCCATGCTAACTGCCACAATATTATAGCTAAAACACAAGAAATTTTGACAAAATCAGCAATTTTAAAAACACCGGCAGAAATGAAACAACAGTGTGTGCTTGTAGCACATGCAGACAGAACCACGCGATTTGAAGCATCACTGTAATGGGGTAATAATGACAGCTCTAACTGGAGTGCATTATTAGTTAGAGTTATTATTAGCATAGAGTTTTTGCCTTCTACGTATATTGATACATGTAAGCTGGGCTTACGAAAAATGCTTTTGTTGTTATAACTATAACTAACTACAGGGATATTTTTATAAAAAATAGTAAATTTCTGCTGAAACACTGCACAAAAATTTTATAGTCATTTTGGTGCCACCCCACATGGTCAGCACCCTGTGCACCCTTGTAGTGACACCACTGTGATCCTGTACCCTGAGGCCAGAATTGCATAATCCAAAAGACAAGTGGCACCAAGATACCACAGTCTGCCTTAACTGCATATTTAATTTCTATTAGGTTACATACGTAATATGGGAAACCTGAAGGATTTCACAACATAAGAAATGCTTACAATACTAAATATAATATAAACATTATATTACACACAATATATTATATTATATACAATATAATATTAAATGAAAAAAGCAGGCAACCATATTGCATATACAGAATGATCTCCATTTGGGAGAGAAAATGTATAAATATAGAAAATAAATACTAGAAGAAAATAAACTAAAATTTTTAACAGTAGCTATATCTCTTGCTGGAGCCCTGGTGGTACAGTGGTTAAGACCTTGGCGGCTAACCAAAAGGTCATCTGTTCGAATCTACCAGTTGCTCTTTGGAAACCCTAGGATCACTCTGAGTCAGAATTGATTTAACGGCAATGGGTTTGTGTTTTTGGTGATACGCCTTGGTAGGAGCCCTAGTGGCACGGTGGTTAAGGTTAAGGCTGGGCTGGCTAACAAAGCAATCAGGGGTTGGAACCAACCCACTGCTCTTCAGGAGAAAGAAAATGCAGTCTGATTCCCTAAAGATTACAGCCTTGGAAACCCTGTGGGGCTGTTCTACTCTGCCCTACAGGGTCACTATGACTCAGAATCCACTACAGAGCAGTTGGTTTGGTTTTTTGGCTTATATCCCTTGGTGGTGGAATTTTGAATTCTTATTTTCCTATACTTCTTTGTATTTTCCCAAATTTCTACAATTAAAAAAGAATGCTTAAAAATCTCCATTAATGTTATGGGAATTTCCACCTAAGCACTTCTTAACAATTTTAGCCCTTTTTTTGGGTCTAAGTGGCTCTAAAAAAAAACAATAGTTACAATAGTTATTCACCAGACTTGAAAATAGCCTACAGCCTGTCACCTTCTCAACTTCTTAGAATCTTTTTCCGATTCATCTTACTTGGACTTCCCTGGGTTCTACCTCCTGGGTTCCAAAGGTGAGTTTCAAGAAGCAAGGTGGAGAATGGAATAGAGAATCCAATTTGTTTTCGATCAGCCACACTACGAGAACATCGTAGGGGGAAAAACAACTGACTTAGGGCTTGGCTCTGCCACTTACCAGCTGCGGAACCTGAAATAAGTCAGCTCGTATCTCTAATCCCCAGCTGTCTCGGTTTTCCCATCTTTAATATGGGGTTAATAAAGGTACATGTGGTGAAGGGTGGGGTGGGCTCTTTGTGAAGATTACAGGAGCTACCATAGGTAAAACACCTACGACTTGATCGGTCTCAATAAATTCCTTCTGTGAAAGGCCCCACCCAAAACAAACTGAATCCAACTCTGAGGGGGTGGGGCCCGGTAATCCGTATTTTAGGCGCTTCCCAGGTGATTCAGACGCTCTGCCAGGTTAGAGAACCAAGAGTTCTTGCCAGCCCTCTCGTTCTCGGACCCACTTCTCGACTTCTCCCTGGACCCAGAGCTCTTCAATTTCCGCAACAACAGATGCCGAGAGAAGACACGAGAAAAGGCCCCCGCCAACGAGCGCACCACCTGCCTGGATCCGGGCGTCGCCGGGCCTCCCCCTTTCCCGGGCCCCAGCCGGTGAGTTACATAACGGACCGCGAGGCGCAATCTCGCGAGGTTTACACCGCCCCCTCCTTCTCCACGAAAAAAGGAAGCGGGCGGAGCGGCCAACATGGCGGAACGCAGGCGACACAAGAAGCGGATCCAGGTAGCAAAGCAGTGTCCTGGGTAGGGGGCTTCAGGGTGCTCAGAAGTGAAACAAGTAGGAAAAGCCCCCTTGAAGGGCGAACAAAACCGAGGGCGAGGTGGGGTGTTATTCTGCCGCGAGGCCGCGGGCTGTAGGGTGTGTCGTTGTGAGGGGCCCGAGTGGGGGGTGGTGGTGGCGACGGCGGAGACCGAGACGGAGGTGGCGGGGCCACGGGAGAAGGAAGGAGGCGCCGCGCTCGCAATCCGGACGTGGAGGCCCGGCTGCTCGGCCTGTCTCCACAGGAACCTGTGGCCGTGCCGACCCGGGCCTGTGTTGGGAGGTCTGCCCTTTCGGGAGCGCAGACACAGACCCTCCCCGAGACCCTTTCTCCTCTCCCTCCACCCACTCCATTCTTTCTCCTTAGCTAGCCTAAAATCAAGGCCACGGTAATTAGGGTGAAAGGAGGCAGAGGACTGACCCAAAGCAGCCTGTTCTTTGTGCGTAAATAGAAAACGACCGTAGAAGGGAGATTGATCTGTGCTTGGTCAGCTGCCTATTGGGGCCCAGGCGTCAATCTGCCTACCCACAGGTGTTCATTTGCCTTCCTTTCTCCTCATTATTATTAACTTAAGAGCCTACCTGAAGCTTGCCGGCTTTCTTCCAAGCTACACAGTGTAAATAAACACAACCTCGTTGGTGCTGCAACGAGCTGGTGGCGCCCCGGAACCTTTCATATGCCAGTTTGTCAGCTTCATAACCTACATAATAATCGCTCCCTCATTCCACATGCATGTGCATTCCTCCCTGTATTGCCACCCCGCTCCCCCGTTGTCGTTGGGTCTCATCAAGAGGATTAAATATGTGAATCATCTTCCACGCGGTGTTTATTAGTGGTTGTCTCATCATCAGCTAATGTGCCTAGAAGCATATGGCATCATAAATTGATAAAAAAAAAAAAAAAGCAGCATATGGCATCATAAATTGATAGCATGTTGTAAATTGGTAGTACGTTGATCACAAATTTATACACTGGCTGTCTTTCTGCTCATTACTATTTTACTGTTTAGAATGATTTTGTAATGTCATCTGTTTTATTAGTCAATTTTTTTTAATTTTGTTAATTAATTTGTTGACCTAAAGCACATGTAGTCCGAGCTATGCGTATTAATATTATCAGGAAATCTTTGAAGTACTAGGAAAAATGTCAGTGATCAAAATTTGGAATTTGGCAGATTAAGGCAGGTCATGAAACCAGGGCTTAAGGTCGGTGTGGAGAAAGTTTCTAAGTTTACTATTTCTAGTCTTAAACTAGAGGAGCCCTGGTAGCACAGTGGCTAAGAGCCATGGCTCTTTACTAAAAGGTGGGCAGGTCAAACCCACCAGCCGCTCCACCTTAACTGTAGGCAGGTCAAACCCACCAGCCGCTCCACTGGAGAAAGATGTGGCAGTCTGCTTCTGCAAAGATTACAGCCTTGAATACCCTGTGGGGCAGGTCTACTTTGTCCTTTAAGGTCGCTATGAGTCGCAATAGACTCGATGGCAGTTGGTTTGGTTTTGGTTAGTCTTAGTAGATTTAGTGCTGTGGATTAGAGGTGGTGTCCGAAATTTTAATTACAATTTATATTGAAGTCAAATTTTTACTTTCTGACTCTATGGTACAACTTTATGTCCTTGAATAGACTTTGTTTTACAATTTCAATTCAGTGTTCTTGTTATAAAGGTAATCTAATACACTTTTTGAATAACTACTATTATTTCAGTTGGGACCTTACAGATTAAACAGAAAGGTAGGTTAAAAAGTCTGTATAGTACTGTTTTCATATTCTGTTGGATCACCTTTCTTTGGAATGGGCACATATATGGATCTGTTTTAGTCAGTTGGCCAGATGGCTGTCTTCCAAATTTCTTGGTATGGACCAGTGAGCGCTTCCAGTGTTGCATGCATTTGTTGAAACACCTCAGTTGGTATTCCATCAGTTCCTGGAGCCTTGTTTTTCACCAATTCTTCCAGTGCAGATTGGACTTCTTCCTTTAATACCACTGGTTATTGATCATGTGCTACCTCCTGCAATGGTTGATTGTCGACCAGTTCTTTTTGGTACAGTGACTCTGTATTCCTTCCATCTTCATTTGATGTTTTCCTGACTCATTCACTATTTTGCCCATGGAATCCTTCAGTATTATAACCGGGGGCTAGAATTTTTTCTTCGATTCTTTCAGCTTGAGAAATGCCAAGCATGTTCTTCCTTTTGTTCTCTAACTCCAGGTCTTTGCACATTCCATTATAATACTTTGTCTTTTCAAGCCATCCTTTGCAATCTTATGTTCAGCTCTTTTACTTCATCATTTCTTCCGTTCGCTTTAGCTACTCTACATTCAAGAGCAAGTTTCAGAGTCTCTTCTGAATACAGTATCATTAGTATCACTGGCAAGTAGAATTTTGCTGAAGATAATTGAAAAATGATTACAACAGTACATGGACAGAGAACAGCCAGAAATTGAAGCTGGATTCAGAAGAGGACGTGGAATGAGGGATATTATTGATAATATCAGTTGGATCTTGGCTCAAAGCAGAGAATACCAGAAAGATGTTTACCTGTATTTATTGACTGTGCAGGGCATTCAACTTTGTAGAGCATAACAAATTATGATACCATAGGGAATAATGGGAATTCCAGAAAACGTAATTGTGCTCACGTGGAACCTGTACACAGACCAAGAGCCTCTTCGAACAGGACAAGCGGATACTGTGTGGTTTAAAGTCAGGAAAGGTGTACATCCGGGTTGTATCCTTTTACCACATTTATTCAATCTGTACACTGAGCAAATAACCTGAAAAGCTGAACTATATGAAGAAGAACATGTCATCAGGATTGGAGGAACATTTAACAACCTGCGTTATGCAGATGACACAACCTTGCTTGCTGAAAATGAAGAGAACCTGAAGCACTTACTGATGAAGATCCAAGACTACAGCCTTCAGTATGGATTACACCTCAACATAAAGAAAACAGAAATCCTCACAACTGAACCAGTAAGTGTCATTATGATAAATGGAGAAAATATTGAAGTTGTCAAGGATTTAATTTTACTTGGACCAACAATTAATGCATATGGAAGTAGCAGTCAAGAAATCAAATGATGTATTGCATTGGGCAAATCTGTAAAAGACCTCTTCAAAGTATTACAAAGCAAAGATGTCACTTTGAGGACTAAGGTGTGCCTGACCCAAGCCGTGGTATTTTCAGTTGCCTCATGTACATGTGGAAATCCTGGTGGCATAGTGGTTAAATGCTCTGACTGTTAACCAAGAGGTCAGCAGTTTGAATCCGCCAGGTGCTCCTTGGGAACTATGAGGCAGTTCTCTTCTGTCCTGTAGGGTCGCTCTGAGTCAGAATCGACTCGACGGCAGTGGGTTTGGTTTTGGTTTTTCATGTACGTGTGAAAGCTGGACAATGAAAAAGGAAGACCAAAGAAGAATTGTGGTGTCGTTAAATGCTGTGGATTCCAACTCGTAGCAACCCTGTAGGATGGAGTAGAACTGCCCCATAGTGTTGTTCCCAAGGAGCGGCTGGTGGATTTGAACTGCATAACGTTTTGGTTAGCTGCCAAGCTCTTGTTCACTACAGCACTAGGGCTCCAGAGAAGAGGCATTGATGCCTTTGCGTTATGTGTTGGTGAAGATTATTGACTACTGTGAACTGCCAGAAGAACAAACAAATCTGTCTTCGAAGAAGTATAGCCAGAGTGCTCCTTAGAGGGGAAGATGGAAGACGTCGTCTTACGTACTTTGGACATGTTATCAGGAGGACCAGTCCTTGGAAAAGGACATCATGCTTGGTAGAGGGTCAGTGAAGAAGAGGAAGACCCTCAATGAGATAGATGTACACAGTGGCTGCAACAGTGAGCTCAAACATAGCAATAATTGTGAGGTCGGCGCAGGACCAGGTAGTGTTTCCTTTATAGGACTAAGTTGGAACCAATTCAACAGCACCTAACAACAATAGCAACAATAACACAGAATTAGTTTTTCTTTTTTTTTTATGTAGTGGCAGTGGCTGAGAGCTTGAGCCAGACTGGGCCAGCTTGTTCTCCAGCTCCAGCAATTATTAGCTGTGCAACTTTGGGCAAATTACCTTACCTGAGTAGAAATTGTAAGAAAGGAGTTGTAAAAAGGATCTTTACCTCATAGGGTTTTGAAAAAGTGAGTTATGCTTGGCAGATACCTTTTCCTCTTTCCCAAGGAGGAAGGGTTTGGGATGGATTGCTGTTTTGTTTTTTTAAACACTCTGATATGCTGAAAGAAAGATTAACAGCTATCTGTGCAGTAAATGAACCACTAGGTAATGGGTTACATAAGCTATTTACTTATAACTGTTTTTTTGAATATTTGAGGATCCGGTAAACATGTGAGGACCTGATTGTTAAAAATCAGCTTGACATACTGCTGAATGAAAATACATGTGGCATTTATTTCCTCATCCTAGAAGTTCTACGTGGCTGTATAGAAAAACGTTATAGGAAATTTTGGAGCACAGTTTGTATTGCGCTGGGCCTATACTGTTTTTAAAGACAGATTCATGTTAAAGGAAAAGCCAAGGAACATAAAATCAAACATACACAATAATTGCAGTTTTGAAGGAATAATGCCTATAAGTTTATCATCAGAGAAGGCCAATGAGAGGTAAATATTAATTGCTGTTGTAGTGGGAAATATTTTCAAATTTATTATGTAATGTTTTAAAAAACTTTAAAGATTGCAACTTTCAGCTCTACGTCTGCAGTCTGATAAATTCATAAAGATAAACAGTACCCTATAAAATTAGTTTCTTGCTGTTCCCTCACCCCTCACAGAATCAGAAACTCTAATATTGACATCGCTTGGCACCTTGGGGTTAACAGCTCGCCTCCTAACCAAAAGGTTGGTAGTTTGAATCCACCAGCTGCTCCTTGGAAACTCTATGGGGCAGTTCTACTCTGTCCTTTAGGGTTGGTATGAGTAGGAATTAGCTCGACCGCAGTGGATTGGGTTTTATTAATTTTTCTAAGACAAGAAATCAAGTGTAATGACAAAGTTCAGAGTTTTTTTTTTAATTGTACTTTAGATAAGATTTATAGAACAAACTAGTTTTCTCATCAAACATTACACACTTTGTTCTGTGACATTGGTTAACAACCCCATGACATGTCAACACTCTCCCTTCTCAACCCTGGGTTCCCTGTTACCAGCTTTCCTGTTCCTTCTGCCTTCTAGTCCTGCTCCAGGGCTGGTGAGCCCCTTTAGCCTTGTTTTGTTCCATGGGTCTGTTCAGTCTTTGGCTGCAGGGTGAACCTCGGGGTGACTTCATTACTGAGCTGAAAGGGTATTCATGGGCTGTACTCTCAGGGTTTCTCCAGTCTGTCAGGCCAGCAAGTCTGGTCTTTCTTTTTGAGTTAGAATTTTGTTCTACGTTTTTCTCCAGCTCTGTCCTTGACACTCTATTGTGATCCCTGTCAGAGCAGTCAGTGATGGTAGCTGGGCACCATCTAGTTGTACTGCACTCAGTCTGATGGAGGCTATGGTAGATGTAGTCCATTAGAAGTTCAGAGTTTTTTGAGTTACAGAAAGGATTCTATTGTAAAGACTTGTAGACAGAAAGGTCTGCAATATAAACTGAATTTTCTGTCATTTGTTACTTGATGTTTCATGTTTAGAAAAGATTTTTGTTTAACAGATTTGAATTGACCTTGAATTATATTTGTACTTTGAAGGGGAAAATGCTTGAAGCAAACAAGTTCAGGGTTAAAAAAGCAGCTAATTCTTCCGCTTTTTCTAGTGAAGCATAATTTCAGATATTGGTGTCCCATTGTCATGGGTTGAATTATCCCCCCAAAATATCTGTCAGCTTGGCTAGGTCATGATTTCCTTGTATGATTGTATGATTGTCTACCATTTTATCTTCTGATGTGATTTCCCTATATGTTGTAAATCCTATCACTGTGATGTAATAAAATGGATTAGCGGCACTTACATTGATGAGGTCTGTGAGATTCAGTAGTGTCTAAAGCCAGTCTCTTTGAGAAGCGAGCAGAGAGATATGGGGAACCTCATACCACCAAGAAGGCAGTGCCAGGAGCAGAGCGAGTCCTTTGGACCTGAGGTTCCTGTGCTGAGATGCTCCCAGGCCAACAGAAGACTGCCGCATCACAAGGACCTTCCTCCAGAGCCAACAGAGAGAGAAAGCCTTACCCTGGAGCTGACCCTGAATTCGAACTTCTAGCCTAATGGAATGTGAGAGAATAAAGTTCTCTTTGTTAAAGCCATCCACTTGTGATATTTCTGTTGTAGCAGCACTAGATGACTAAAATACCCATCAAAGTTGGAAGTAAGGAGTATTTTGTCACATTCCCTTCTTGGGTTCACTTTACTGGCCCCTGAAAACCAGAAGTGAGCTGCATGTTTACTGACATCATATAATTTTCATGATTGAGGTTCTCAAATTGAGAGTAATCCCAATCCAAATAAATGAAAAATTTAAAAATAAAGAATTTTTTAAGAACTGCAATTTTGTAACTTTAAGAACATACAGTAACTGTATATAGGTTAACGAAGTGTTGCTTCCTGGAAGGCTTGATTTAGAATCCTGTTATGAAATTTTATATTTGAAAAGAATCTTCAAATATGTATTGAATTTTTTTTTTTTTTTTTACTTTTTTATAGTCATAAAATATATAATTCAGTGACAGTCGTGTTCATCAGGTTGTACAGTTCTCACCTCTTCCATTTCCAAATTATTCCACCACCATTAACAAACTCAGTTTCCTCCTGAGTAAAGACTGGATAGAGTAAGAATTCCTCTAAACCAGAAATTCTGTAGGAAATGGTAACTCCCGTTTCATTATAGTATATGATCGTTGTGTAGTAAAAATAGTATTTGTTAAATAATTTTAGCAGTGTTCTAACCAAACTTTTTTTCTTTTTATTTTTTTTATTATGCTTTAGGTGAAAGTTTACAAATCAAGTCAGTCTCTCATACAAAAAGTTATACACACCTTGCTATGTACTCCTAGCTGCTCTCCTAATGAGACAGCACATTCCTCCTCTCCAGCGTGTATTCCCCGTGTCCATTCATCCAGCTCCTGTCCCTCTCTCCTCCTCATCTTGCCACCAGATAGGAGTTGCCCACATAGTTTCTTGTGTCTACTTGAGCCAAGAAGCTCACTCCTTACCAGTATCAATGTCTGTCTTACAGTCCAGTCCAATGCATGTCTGGAGAGTTGGCATCGGGAGTGGTTCCAACCTTGGGCTAACAAACGGTGCAGAGAGCATGACCGTCAGGGTTCTTCCAGTGTCAGTCAGACCATTAAGCCTGGTCTTTTTATGAGGATTTGACACCTGCATCCCAGTGTTCTACTGTTCCATCAGAGATTCTCTGTTGTGTTCCCTGTCAGGGCAGTGATTGGTTATAGACAGGCACCATCTAGTTCTTCTGCTAACCAAACTTTCAAGTAATTTTGGATTGTGAGTTGCAGCAGCAAAAATCTTGAGATTTGAGTATAAAGAAAGGTAACCTAGCTTCACAACTTACTGACTCTTCTTAAGCTTCTTCCATCTAAGACAGTTGAGCTCATTCATTGAGCTAAAACAAGTTTTCTTCCTTTGAGCATTGTTTGGCTGGTTTCTCTTTTATTAGTAGGTGCTACTGTTCCCAAAAGGCCTTCACTTGTTAGAAGGCTTCTCAGCACACAATCCATGCTGTGGAGTTGATTCCAACTCATAACGACCCTATAGGACAAAGTAGGACTGTCCCATAGGGTTTCCAAGAAGCGATTGGTGGATTCAAACTGCCAGCCTTTTTGGTTAGCAGCCAAGGTCTTAACCACTGTGCCACCAGGGCTCCAGAAGGCTTCTAGAACTATGAAAACATTCTGAAGGCCTGTTCACATCAAAAGTGAACAAAGAGGGGAGGCAGTATAGTCTAAACAGGAAGAAGGTAAGACTGTTTATAGCCTCATGATCAGGCTGCTTCAGGGGAGCAGTGAGAGTGAAGACTCACGGCAGGGTTTCCTATAAAACCAGCTTCCCCTGGTCATGTTTTTGCTACACTAAAACAATCTTCATGGCCCCCAAACCCTAGCAAATGCACAAATTTTGTAATCTTCATCACCATCAGTCTACAGTGTGGTAGTTACGTTAAGTGTTTCTTAATATTTCACAAGGGAAAAAACTTGAAGGAGCAAGAGAAGTTTCAGTTCTTATACCAGTATCTTGATAGAATTTACTGCTCCTCATTTTGTAGTCCCAGTTTCAGGGGAGCTTAGTGATACCTCAGGAAAGTATTAGGGGGATAGGTAAGTCTAGATCTATTTGGGAGAGATTATCCAATTCCGTGTTTTCCGGGTCTTCTCTGTTCTTTGTTGTTTAGTAGCGCCTTTACTAAGTTCTAGGAAAGAGTTTGGTGAACTTGTTAATTGTTAAAGTGAGATGTAAAACTTCTGTGAGTTCATGTAGTATCAGTTTCCCTACTGTATAATCGACTTGCAGTTTTTTATGTATTCTAATTTTTAATCAGATTTTACATATGATGCTTCTGTCAGCAATTAATATGGTAGATAACTACCTTTATGCCTGTTTTTAGTAAAGGGTTTGTTAGTAAAAGTGTAAAATGTCATGCCTGAAGTTGATGTGATTGCTTTTTCCTCAGAATCACTTCTCTCCCAAATTTCCTGTTATTAAAACCTTTCTTTCGATCCACCAAATTAGAAATTTGGCATCATTTACTTATCTATTTCATTCATCCTTTTTCATTGAGTCCTATATGTTCTGCCTTTGAAATATTTCAAATATCCACATTTCCTTCTTGTTACTATTCCTAACATGTATTATAACACATCTTATTTGGAACTACAGTAGTAGTCTTGTAACTAATTTCCTAGTGGTCTTTCTGCTACTTACAGGGTAAAATTGAAATTTCTCAGCCTGCTCTGAAGGCTCTTTAGTCCCATGGCGCAGGACCACGTAGCATTTTGTTCCCTTGTGCATGGGGTCGCATGAGTTGGGCCAGGGGCCAACAGCAGCTAACAATTTGCACATGCTTACAAAACTAAAGAATACTTGCGCTTCAACAGCATGGCGCAATAAGGCAACTTTTGAAAGTATGTACATCAGGTGTATACAGATGTGGACTGTCTTGCTTTCCTTGAGTACTTGCATGGGTGGGGAAGACTACACAGGAGGAATTGTCAGATCGATGAAGTTCAGAATGAAAGGGAATAAATGCAAGTAAAAGAAGATGTGAATATGGGGGTTGATGCACTCAGTGAAGAAAGTAATAGGGAAAAGGAATGGTTGGGAGAAATGAAACAAGGGTTAAAGCAGCCTTTCTAAAATTACTGTTTATTTTAATTCACTTCCATTAATTAGTTCTTCAACTGAGATTGTAATTTCTCTGCCTATTATATTTTTTCTTTTTGCCTCATTAGTTTTAAAAAAAAAAAAAAAGTCAGGAAGGAGTCTCAGGTAGTATCTTGAGATTTGTAACCACAAGGGGAGAGGAAAGGGAATAATAAAACTTCAGCGTCTGGGGTACTAGTTCTTATGGCTATCATGCTATGGTAGCTGTATTTGGCTCTTTTGAAACTCCTCCTATGGTCTGTTGCCCATTTTTCGGGGTGCATAGCTTAGCTTTAGATGTTGTTGTTTAACATTTATTTATGGCACCTGCTTCTTGGATGTTTGGGCAGTCACTGTTGGCAACCTCTTATCTTTTTAATGATAGCTTTGACAAGAGTGAAGGTGAACTGGTACAAAGTAGTTACTGGAAAAACAACTGAAAATAAATGTCGTCTAGCTGAGGGCAAGAGGCAGGCAGGCTTTGGCCCTATTAACTTGTGTTTGAAAAACATACAGTTTAATTAAATCTCAGTTCTTTCTTGTGTATATAATACTAGGCCTGCTCCAGAGACAGCTTGACAGCAAGGCCTATACAGTAAGTCCCTAGGTTACAAATGAAAGTCCGATTTATGGACAACTTCACCTTGCTCATTAACGTTAGGTGAATTTGCCTTGACTTTGAAACAATTGAACCAACCCCTACTCTAAACAAATTCTTCATCACTCTCACCTTCCTTTGCTGCATGTGCAGCTTTTTAAATCATTGAGAAGGCTTTGAGCCTTATCTTGCGCTTAAAGTAAGGCTAAATAAGGACTGTGTGCACCTGCTCCAACTTACCTACAAATTCTGGCTTAAAAGCAGACTCAGGAATGATCTGGTTCATAATCTGGGGACTGCCAGTACTTGAAAAGATTTATGGAACAGACCTATAAATTTTTCTTCAGTGCATGAATTTCTTAAATAAACAATTACACTAAATTAATACTCTTATTTTGCAGGAAGTTGGTGAACCATCTAAAGAAGAAAAGGCTGTAGCCAAGTATCTTCGATTCAACTGTCCAACAAAGTCCACCAATATGATGGGTCACCGGGTTGATTACTTTATTGGTAGGATTATTTATAGCAGTAAAACCATTTGTGTATATCTTATGAAGATACTTGGGATTTTTGGAAGTTCTTTTAATACTCTCTAAGTGTAATTGTTGAAGCTGGGTAATGGGTTTGTGGAGATTTATTATTCTTTTTTAAAATGATTGAAAATTCCTATAATAAGGTAAAAGTGCTTTCCAGTAACAAATATTTGTTGGAAAATTTTTAAATGGGATTTATTTCCACTGTTATACTACCTTTGTTCAGGTAGTATGTGTACTTAAGGTTAATCTTTATAAAACTCTGGAGTAGAATTCAGTGTGAAACTACACTTCAGTCTGTTGGAACCAACTCAGGAGCTTCGGTTCTTCACATTATCCAGATAACCTCATTATAAGTTGAACTCATCTGTAATAGAGCACATAGCTTAAATAGTGGTTAAATTTGCCTATTTCACCAATTAAAATTGAAATGCCATTACAGAAAAGAAATTCTTTTATCTTCTCTCTAGTGTTACAATTGATTTTGCTATTCACTAAAAAAAGAAAAGTACACATGCCACTCCCTTCAGATCTAACATATTTAGCTATCTCTAGTAGCAGCAGCAGTAAAGAGCCCTGGTGGCTCAGTAGTTAAGTACCCAGCTGCTAACTCAAGGTTTATAGTCAGGACCCACCCAGCCTGGTTCCTCAGGAGAAAGACATGGTGATTTGCTCCCAAAAATATTACAGCCTAGAGAATCCTGTGGGGGCAGTTCTGCCCTGACACATGGGGCCGCTATTTATTTTCTGTTGCCAGAGTGTTGTAATGTGCTTTATGTAATTTGACCTTCATAGGCGTGAATTCCCAGGTATACTAAATGTAAAATAATGTATTTTTAGCTTCAAAAGCAGTGGATTGCCTTCTGGACTCAAAGTGGGCAAAGGCCAAGAAAGGAGAGGAAGCTTTATTTACAACTCGGGAATCTGTGGTTGACTACTGCAACAGGTAGTGTTTATTTCTTAGCAAAGAATAACATAAGTAGTAATTTTAAAATATGTTATGCATATTGAAGCTTCTTAACTATTCTCATCATTAAATGTAGCAGTATTGCAGTATAGCTCAAGCATAGCTTTTACGTGTAACCTGTATTTATTCAGTACCTCTGGAGATATTTTTTTATTTTTATGTATGAGTATTATAGTTTTTAACTATAATTTTTATTTTTTCCATTCCATTCCGTTTGTACATTTGCCAGGCTGACAGAAACCATGTAGAATTCCCTGAAGGGTAAGCCGTAAAATCATACACCAGTGCCTACATCAAAAAAGTTCTTTTCTAGAGCAGATGGTTGTAGAGGGAGGTCTCTTTCCCCAAACCTTTAGCAGGAATTCCTAGCAACTGTTGTTCCTGGTTTTTTAGTGCCTATTCCCCGAGCTATAAGCCGGACTTGTTTCTCTGTTTGCTTGTTTAATGATTGCTAATACAGTACCTCGTTGTAAAATCAAGACAACTGCATCATTTACATTGTCTTATCTTGAGGATTCTAAGAGGAAGTAGAGACAGTTCAGTAAACATGGCTTTCATAACAGGTCCTGTCCTTTGAAAAAATCTATGGTAAGCTGTGTACGTAAAAAACAAAAATCACTGTCTTCTTTCTTGGAAAAAAGTGTGCTGATTTTTTTTTTTCTCTTGATTTGCTTAAATAAATATATTAAATACTTAAATAATTAAATATATTTATTAATAGATATTGACTGAGTTTTGCTTTCATGACGCTAAAGCTTAAATTCAATGGGAATTGAGATTTTAGGTTATCTTCTGTGTTCGCTAGGTAGGTGCACATAGTATTTACTGTATTTTGTTTAATGGCATTAAAATATCTCAGCCACATGATAGAACCCTCTCAAAGTCACTGTTTCACAACCTGTTTTCTTAAACTATGAAATTAATTATCAGGTGTTTCTTAAAGTTATTAGTTACCAAAGACTGGAATCACAAATGGACCTTTCAGAACATAAGTTTCATTGTTAGGAGTAGGGATGAACCAGCAGTGGTATAGTTCACGTTTGCCTTTCCTTTACAGCGGTTTGTATAATTAGAATTAACCAAAGTACAAACTTCCTGCTCTCTGCTTGCCTCAAAATAGATTTATTTTTATGTATCGTGCAAAAATTAGGAGATGCTACAAAGGCAGAAACTGAGGCCCAGAGAAGTTAGGTAGCTTGCCCGCAGCCTGTGCCCAGATCACAGAGGAAGTAAGCGGCAGAGCCAGGATTCTAAATCCAGCAGTCTGGCTTCATAGTCCGTGCTCTTAACCACTGCACTATACTGTCTTCATGTCAGGTTAATCTGCTTTGTGTTCTTTCTGCATTAAAATAGAAGAGAGAAGCATAAGTCATAAGAGTAGCTTCTAAGACAACCACAGATATCCTATGGTGGCTAGCCCTCCTGCGTTCCTGCCCAACCACAGCCATTTTCTTAAACTGCGAAGTGGGCTTGACGGAGTTTGAGGGAAAACAAGAAGATGTAGGATCACACACAAAACTATTTTCTAATGTGTCTAGAAACAAATGTTTACTGTACAGATTCTTCAACCTTTAATCTTAACCGTCCTAGCTCCCTGTGTCTTCACGTCATCAACCCCCAGTCCAGTAATGTCTTTCTCACTCATGTATGCCACGCCCATTCTCTTGTCTGGTCTTTCTTTGATCATAACCTGCCACTTCCCCTGAATGGTTCTCCCTCTTCTATCCTGCCTGTCTCTAAATATTAACAAGTACATCCCTCAAGTCCCACCTCTACCTGGTCCTCCAGCCCACGTTAATCTTTGTATCTCAAGTTCTCCCACAGTTTTACCTTTACCTGTTTTAGAGTTGTTCTGCCTAAATTAATTTTTTCCAGCTAAATCTGAAGACTGTTGTAGGACTGTTTTGTACTTTATTGTAACTTCATGCAATTAGCATAATGTGGACACTTAATAGAAACTCACCATTGCCACGTAGTGGAGTCCCTGACACTCGTCTGGCATTCAGTAAATGTTTCTAAAACCAGAAATAAAAAATTGAGATGAGGGAAAAGTATAGATATAATTCAATGGCTTAACAAGCTGTTTTTCAATTTACTAATTCAACAATGAAATTGAATACCTCCTATATTCCAGACATCAGGAATACAGGATGGCTGTAGCTTGGTCCCTGCCGCAAAGCTCATTCCAGTCTATTGGGGAAGGAGATACATAACTAATTACAATGAAGTGGTATAAGGTCTGTAAGGAGTTATATTAAGGAAGGACATAGATGGAGAACCTGTCAAGAATAGCTTCACAGAGAAAATGTTATAATCAGTTTTTGAAACAAATCAGCAGACGGGGAGACAGGAGATGCATTCAAGGCAAAAGACGCAGAGCATACTGAGTAGTGTGAGTTGCTGTATGAAAATGTCAGAGAGCTTTGTGTAAGTGATTTGAGTATCATGCATTTAAAGCCAAATGGGGCTCTGATTTTATTACGAATGTTAAATAATGTTGATTTCCCTTTTGTAGGCCTAAAATGAACCAGATAGTCTCTCTAAAGACCAATCAAGGAATAAGCCAATGATTCTGTTTAATACAGAATGGAATGATGCTTTAATTATTTTGAACCCGTGTGTGTGTGTATTCTGTAACTATTAATGAAATTCAGAAGATGTTGTTATTTAGCAATAATAATAATGGCTAACACGCCAGGCACATATTCTGCAAACAGCCCCTATGAGCTAGATGCCATTAGTAACCCCATTTTAGAGATTAAGTAACTTAAGCAGCATCACACAGCTAGTTAAGTGGTAGAGGTAGTATTTGACCCTTCCTGAATGTGAAAGTTTAACGTCGCCTTTTCTTTACTGGAGGTGGGGCAGCTGTGCAGGAGGAATGACAGAAGCAAATGGTCCTGCTGGGGCTGTGCCATTCTATACCTCTCTACTCAGGAGAGAGGAGGCTTTTTCCCCCCTAAGAAGTTGTATAGGAAATGCTTCCTATTCTACTTCTGAAGGAAGCAGAAGGAAAGGATGAGGGATATGATACTAGCTTTGAAATCTGAATAGTGAGGAGCCTGATCACTTCTCTTTTCCATCCTATATTTGATGAAACTAAGTTTCAGGGATGAGCAGGAAAGAATCTAGTGATATATTTTATTCTTATTGGTATGGACAAAAGTCCCAGGATAGGTAGAGTGAAATCAGGTTTCAATAGACATTGGCAATAATGCATTCAAAATGTTTCTTAAAGCTATGAGTTACTATAAATATAGGTAAATAAACCGATTGGGTACTAGATTTTATAGTATAGATTATGATCAATAGACATAAATTCCAGAGGTTCTAACTTTTTATTTTATAAAAGGAATAAAACCATTATGCACATCGTTATGACTGCGGAAAGAAGAACCCATGTACTGTCACCCTAACATAGTCCCGATACTGATCTGTTAGCACAGTCATTCTGAGCAGGTCCTTTCCATCTTTTCGTAGGCATCTTTTTAATGTATTTAGAATTCTTATTGTTCTGTAAATTCGTGTCCTTTTGTGTCTTAGTGTATGTTTTCAATAACCATATTTTGATTTTTCCTTCTAATTCAAAAATTGGAGTTACTTAAAGTTAAGTGTAAACATCCTTAAACCTTATGCATATAAGCACTTCTGTAGGAAAGTGACAGTTGATGTTGATAGCAGCAAATGTGTAGGAGAGTCAGTTTCATACTAATCTGATTAGCATCAGGAGTGTGTGTGTGTTTTCAGGAAAAAAAAGAAAGTCTTATTTAAAGTTGTAGTAAGGTTGAATATTTTTCCATGGACTTAATGTTAGTAATTTCTCTTGTAAGTTGCCAGTTTGTCTTCCTTTGCTCATTTTATTGGTGTGTGGACATATTTTAGTCTATATCTGTAAAATGGGTAGGGAGTAGAACGTCATTTATCTTTTGTTTCCAAGGCTGTTAAAGAAGCAGTTCTTTCATCGAGCACTAAAAGTGATGAAAATGAAATATGATAAAGACATAAAGAAAGAAAAAGAGAAAGGAAAAGCCGAAAGTGGAAAAGAAGATGATAAAAAGAGCAAGAAAGAAAATATAAAGGAAGAAAAGATGAAGAAGGAAAAAGAGAAAAAGAAAGATGGCGAAAAGGAAGAAACCAAAAAGGTGAGCTCAACTAAAATTAAGTAAGAATCAAAAGTCATTACATATAAATGATCCGTATTTAGGATTATTATAAAAGCCATGGTTGAGAATTATTATTTCTGTGTCACATATGTCAGACCTTCTTGACTGTATGTGTATCATTTTTTGCTTGTTTGTGTTTTTCCTTTGCATAAAATCATGTTTGTTTTCATAGGAAGAAACTCCAGGAACTCCCAAAAAGAAGGAAACTAAGAAAAAATTCAAGCTTGAACCACATGATGATCAAGTTTTTCTGGATGGAAATGAGGTGAGTGTAGATAGCCTATGATTAGAATCCAGATTTCAGTAGGTTTAAGGATTATGTTTTCTATGTCACTAAGGAAGATAGTTTATATAAATCTAACCCTGCACTTAAGTATATAAAAGCTACTTTACTTTTAAAAACCAATATTTCCTCTGAATTTAGATTTTAAAAAAAAGATTCTGTGTCAGTCAGAGTCAGGTTCAACTGTGAGTGATAGGAAACCTGAAATAACAGTGGTTTTAACAAAAGTGCTTGTTTCTCTCATGTTCAGGTATGGCAGCTCCATGGTGTCAGGAGACCGGGGCTGCTTTTATTTTTTTCCTCTTTGTGAATCTAGAAGCAAAGATTACCCCATAGTCCAAAATGACTGCCAGCCTTATATCTGCATCCAAAGGAGGGAGGGAGACTACAGGACATGCCTCTTTAAGGACACTTTACAAAGGGTTGACAGTTTTCATTTCTGCTTGGATTCCGTTGGAAAGAACCTGGTCGCATAGTCATGCCTACCTGCAGTGAAGGCTTAGAAATGGTACTTTATAAACCAGGCGGTCATGTACACAAGTAAAATGTAGGATTTCTGTTACCATCCAAGAAAGAAGGGCAGAGTGATTGATGGGTCACCTATCAATCTCTGCCGCTTAAGAGGTTAGAAGGGACTCCTATAGAGGATCTGAAATACAGAATTAAGCTTAATTTTCTCATGTGGCCGTAGAACTTTTAAGCACTTAGGCTTCTTGATTCTTTTAGGTATTTGTGTGGATCTATGACCCAGTTCACTTCAAGACATTTGTCATGGGATTAATTCTTGGTAAGTAACAGGGTGTATCTTTAAAGTACAATCTCAGAAATTTAGAGAGGGAAATAAAGGTGCCCAGCACTCTCAAGTCATAAAGAAATAGTGACTAATAATCATAAAGGATACTTAATCTCATGCACACTAAATATAAGTTAAAACAACAATGATTAAGAAGATTGTAAAATTTGGTAGTAACCAGTCTTTGGGAAAAATCAGGACTCTAACAATTGATGGATTGCTAGGTGTGGATAACACATCCACTTTGTTTTTATGGAGGGCAGTTTGAAAATTTATTTCAAATATCAAATGCATTTATACCTACTAACTTGTCGACTGTCTCATTAGCCGACATTTCACATTTACTACAACAGTAAAAAATCTATTATCCCACTGTTTAGCACATTAACAAGGCAGTGGGCATGGTGGCAATGGCAGTGGAATGCCCCCTCCCTTTAGAAGGGTCTCCAGGCAGCCCCCAGGAAGCTGGGTTGCCCCCCACTCCCTCCTGCGTCCAGCTGCTGCTTGGGACCTGCCTCCTCCGTGGCCCTAGTCTCTGGTTGGATGCCCAGGCAGCACCAAGCCAGCAGGCACCTGTTCTGACTTCCCAGCTCCTATGAGTCGGAATCGACTTGAGGGCACTGGTTTTGGGTATGTGGCCTGAAGCCCTGCAGCTCACAATTGCTGTGGGGTGAGAAGGAAGGAAAGAAAGAGGCATCAAGGAAGGCGTTTGACAGAAATGTGTGTGGGTTTAACGATGTCCCAGAGTGAGCCGAACTGGGCCTGAAGCCTCTACCTTGATGGAGCTGGGTGCTTGACCAGGCTCCCAGTACTCTCACAGGAAGCCCTGAGCCTTGGTGACTCGCCACGCCTGGAGGGCAGAGGGGTAGGAGTGGAGGCCTGGAGGTGACTCTCCAAGGGAAGCTTTGACCCAGCACAGGAGGAAGGTGACATGGTTAAGCTGTAGGCCCTCTAGTCACACAGCCCAGCTTTATCCAGCTTTGTCTCCCCCAAGCCTCTTCCCCAGAGGAATAATCCACAACTGGACTCATCACAGTGATGAGCACATCAGTAAATCTTAGGTGTTATTATTTCTGTGAACGTATTTTCTAAATAAAATTGGGAAAATGGATGGTCTAAAAACAAAACCCTCCATTTTCACGTAAAGCCAATTTTTGCATAATGATCTGGTCTTTGGCACCTAACCATGTAAGTGAGGAGTGGGTGTACTCCATGTGTGTCTGCCCGCGTCTGCCGGCGTCTGTCTCTGTGTGTGTGTTCTTTGACCCAGCAAGTCTACTTCTAGAAATTGAGCCCATTGGTATTCTCATACAGTTACACGAAGCATCTGTTGAAGAGTGCACATTGACATATTGGAAAATCGCGAATCCCTCAGTAGAATATATTCAGGAGAGTAATTTAGCAAATATCTTAAAATTCTTAAATGCCTATACCTTTGATCTGGAGTCCCTGGGTGGCACAAATTGGTAGGAGCTCAACTACTAGCCAAAAGGTTGGCAGTTCAAATCTACGCAGAGGCACCTCGGCACATTGCAGCGTGCCCCTGAAAGGTCACAGCTTTGAAAACGCTATGGAGCACAGTTCTCCTCTGACACACATGGATTCTCCATGAGTTAGAATCACCTGGGCAACTAACAACAACAACATCCCTTTGGCCTAACAGTTTCAGTCCAGGAATTTTCCTATGCCATACTCACATAGTTGCACAGATAGTCTTGTTTGTTGCAGGTTGCAGGGGGTGTTTATTGCAGTATTGTCTATAAAAGGATAAAACTGGCAACAGTTGAAGGTCCTCAATAGAATGGTGAAATAAATGATAGTACAGCTGTACCGTGGAATGCCAAATATCTTTTGAAGAAGTAGGGTTAACTTTAATAGAGTTAAAACTATTTGTATCTTAATTAAACCCAACCCAAATAGCTAATATCTGTCCATCACTGTGTGTTAATCCCTTTGCTAAATCTTACATGTGTTTCATTTCATCCTCCCAACAGCTTTTTATTATTACCCACTTATTAAATACAAGGTAACTTAGCTTCAGAGGGGTTAAGTAACTTGCCCAAGTAACTCAGCTTCTAATTTGAATCCTGGTCTCACTTAACACCAAAGACGTAATAACCATGCTTCTAGTTTCTGTGCATTTATGCTCCTTACATGAATTATTGGTAATAATTATTCATTGTGGCCCCACCTTGATTGGAAAAAAAAAAGTTGGACAATCTTTGATCAAAAATATTATTTAAAAATGCCCTTTGAAATCTGAATTGTTTGTAATTCGTCAATCTAATATCTTGCTTTTGTTCTTTTAAAAAGTAATTTATATAACTTGTCCTGTGTGGTTTGGCTTTTATATTAGGTCATGAACGATGTCCTGGAGTAATACTTAGCAGACTCAGTAATAATAGAAGAAAGCACAATTTTGAAATGAAGGGAAGTTCCCTGAATCCTGTTATTTCACTCTTCTAATTCAAAAGACGGATGTTTTATTATACAAAACATAAGGTGGACATCGCATGAAAACAGCTGCAGTTGATAATTTAAGGAGATAATTTAACACGTTAAGGAGTAATTTATACCACAAAAATCCTAACCTAATTTAAGAACAATGTTGTTGTTGTTAGGTTCAGTCAAGTCAGCTCCGACTCAGCGACCCTGTGTACGATAGAACAAAATGCTGTCTGCTTCTGTGCCGTCCTAACAGTTACTGCTGTGCTTGAGCCCATTGTTGCAGCCACTGTGTCAGTCCATCTCGCTGAGGGTCTTCCTCTTTCTCACTGACCCTCTACTTTACCAAGCATGAGGTCCTCCTCTAGCGACTAATCCTTCCTGATAGCGTGTCCAAAGTAAGTGAGACAAAGTCTCACCGTCCTCATTTCTAAGGAGCATTCTGGCTGTACATTTTCCAGGACAGATTTGTTTGTTCTTCTGGCAGCCCATGGTATATTCGGTATTCTTCACCAACACCATAATTGAATTCTTTGATCTTCCTTATTCATTGTCCAGCTTTCACATGGATATGAGGCAATTGAAAATATCATGACTTGAGTCAGGCATACCTACACATTAGGTTGAACTGTATAAATTGCTGGTAACTGACCTTTTTCTTTTTTCCTATGAAAGTGGCTGTTTTATGTTTCAACCTAGTATTTCAGAGTTTTTTCCCTAGGAACGTGTTAGTGGTATTGTAACTGTAACTTTGTCATTTGTTGTTCCAGTGATTGCAGTGATAGCCGCAACTCTCTTCCCTCTTTGGCCAGCAGAAATGAGAGTGGGTGTTTATTACCTCAGTGTGGGCGCAGGCTGTTTCGTAGCCAGCATTCTTCTTCTTGCTGTTGGTAAGTGTTGTTATTAGTAAAATTGACCTCAGTAAGGTAGGTATTGAGCAGTTTGGACTCTGTAAATTCAAATTTGTAATACTGATCTGGAGCTTCAGTAAAGCTTTATAGCAAAATTGTGGGCCAGTCAAGAAGTTACACTAAATATATGGACCTTTTTGTACAAATCCCCAAAAAATAATGCAGGCTGAAGGAATGAGTATATGTGCTTGATTGGCTATGATCTAAAGACAAAGGATTTAATCATAATCTAATGCACGTAGATGTACTTTAACAGTGGCAAAGACTTAAAAATATTGGCTGTTTTGCTTTTATAGAAGTCATTGGTAAAACATCTTTACGTTTTGACTTAAGGCAAATGAAACTAGTTTTAGAACAGTTAAGGACTTGAGTGGTTTATAAACATCAAGCGACAAAATGTAAGTGAATGTTTTCACATTTTAGGATGATTGAGGTGTTTCATAACCAAAAGGTAAATAGATTTGATCACATAAGAATAAAAAACAATATTAAAAGGTGAGCTTCAGACTCACAGCACTGGCTGAAGATTAACTTTCCCATTTCCTCATACCCATCGATACGGCTGCCAACCAAAGGGTCGGCAGTTCGAATCCACCAGGCACTCCTTGGAAACTCTATGGGGCAGTTCTACTCTGTCCTATAGGGTCGCTAGAGTCAGAATTGACTTCGACGGCACTGGGTTCATACCCATTGATAAGAGAAACCATAGGTCCCTAAGGTTGAATTACAAAGACGTGAAGACCCAATTCAGAAGAGGAAATAAAAATGAAATGACTTTTGAATGTATGAAGAGTGCTCATTACTAAAAAAAATCAGTAAAATTAAAATAATGACGTGAGGTATTTAATCAATTTAAAATATATTTGCCTTTTCTGTTTCAACCACTGGATTCTAATGTATGAGAGTATTTCAAGATATTTATATTCTCTTGTGAAAATAAAAATAGCTACTTTATATAAAAAAAAGTCAAGGCAGTCATAGCCATTTCCTTGAAATTTGTCCATGGAAGAAATATAGATGAGCTTTTTTCAATCTTTATATAAAAACACTGACATAATTGTCTTTAAAGACAAAATAGAAGCCATAACATTCACCTAATCACTATGATCTTAAAAAGTGTTCACCTCTACACAATGGCAAATTAAAGAGAAAACTATATGGAATCTCGTGGAAACCCATTACAACAAACTTAATTTCAGCCTACTTAATTCTTCCATTATCGCACAATTTTGTCATAATATATTGTTCAAAAAGAGTAACCTCATAAACCTTATGTGTTTAAGGGATTTGGCTTTCGTTAGTGTTGTATTGTTTCCTGATAACAGGTGAGGGCTGGTTCTTAAATAAACGAGTACTATAATTACCATATTAACAGGATTGTCACTTCAGGAAATGTTTTCTTATTATTCAGATGTGTTTTTACTAGAAGATGAACATGGAAACTCACCAATACTGGCATCCTTTGTCTCAGCACCAATTTCGCCTTTTGACACAGTGCTTCAGGCTCATAATACTTTCAGGGACCCATTGAAATGTTTTTCTTTCTTTTAAAATCAGAAGGAAAAAAATTATGATATTAATGTATACATGATAATGAGCCTAGGCTGGGTTATAGTTGACTTTATACCAAATGTATTAAAGGTACAATTCTTTTTTCTTTTAATGGAGAGAAGGGGATTACGTAGGGCGAAGTACGTAGGGCCTAAGAAATTCATAATGAAGCCCTGCTTTTTAAGGGTTTATTTCATAAGATAGCCTTCATCCGTTACTCACATTTATTATTTTTTTAATACTAAGTGCCCATGAATATTTTCTTCCAACTGATTGATTGCTGGTTTCTGAAGTGTAACATAGCAAGATCCTGAAGTGTATATCCACGGAGGAAATTTATAGTGTTTAAAGGTAGTTTTTGAGAGTAGCATAGCATTGTGCCCTCAGGTTTAGAGGATGCTCTTTCCCTAGAATACTGTGATCCCTGTTAAACGAGTTAGGATTTAAGTGTTCATATTCAAGGTGTATGTAACATGCAGATAATAAAC
Source organism: Loxodonta africana (assembly GCF_030014295.1). NCBI lineage: Eukaryota > Metazoa > Chordata > Mammalia > Proboscidea > Elephantidae > Loxodonta > Loxodonta africana. Next base: position 46,913,929 of record NC_087364.1, read on the forward strand.
TAAATGTTTTCACAGGTTTTTTCCTAATTAACAATTATTCCCTATCTGGCTCAGTGCTTGAATCATTCAGTTAGAGAAACTTTTCTCCCCACAGCTCGTTGCATTCTGTTTCTCATCATTTGGCTGATAACTGGAGGAAGGCATCACTTTTGGTTCTTGCCAAATCTTACTGCTGACGTCGGCTTCATTGACTCCTTCAGGCCTCTGTACACACATGAATACAAAGGACCAAAAGCAGACTTAAAGAAAGATGAGAAATCTGAAGCCAAAAAGCACCAGAAGTCCGACAGTGAGGAGAAATCAGACAGTGAGAAAAAGGAAGATGAGGAGGGGAAAGTAGGACCAGGAAATAATGGGACGGAAGGTTCAGGTGGAGAACGACACTCGGACACGGACAGTGACAGGAGGGAAGATGACCGATCCCAGCACAGTAGTGGAAACGGGAACGATTTTGAAATGATCACGAAAGAGGAACTAGAGCAGCAGACAGATGGGGATTGTGATGAGGAGGAGGAAGAGGAAGACAATGACGGAGAGACAACTAAACCTTCACATGAAAAATCATAAACTTAATGTAATTTTGGGACTGAATAAGTGCAAGAAGTTGGATTTTCTCTGTTGGCTGATCATCAAAATGTACACTTGGCGTTTGTAGCATCCTTTTAATCCATTTGCTGAAATGAGCTTGACATCCACACAGTTCTATTCAGTCCTTCATGTTACAGACTGGTATTACTGGTACAGTCTAAAGCCATCAAAACCTAAGTTTTATCTGTTTGATGATAATTTTACAGTACGCAGGACTCATTCCTTTTGATAGTTATCAATGATGCAGTTTCCACGATGACATTTAGATTAATGGCATTTTTGATAGTTGTATGGCTTTTTACTGTTAGACTAATCAGAATAAAAAGGATAAAGACCAGCATTTCAGATTATGCATAGTTATGTAGCCATTTGTCTGTTTTCTGTAAGATGAAATACTCAACTCATTGTTCTCTTGATAAACTTTTGTTTTTAATGTTATAAAAGTAACCAGGAAATTTCTCTTAAGATTCTGATTTAGCAGAGTTCAAAAGCGTTTTGTGGAAACATGCCAACTAGTAATAATGCAACACTTTTAGGTTAGCTACAAATTCTCCTTTTCCAACTTAGGAAATCCAAACTGGTTTGTACATCTGATTCAGAGGAAATGGTCATCTCCAACCGACATTGCAGTGACTCTTCCCCGCCTTCCCCATTTCCTTGTCGTAACATAAAATGTATTCTGTACATAATTTACAAATAAACATTTTATTTTAATTGTTACTTATTATTTAGACATTTTCTCAACACTTAAATTTGTAAGATTAAAACCATGTAAGGGTATGTTTTTAGAGAAATGCAAGTTTCGATAACCCGCAGAATATCTGTGATCGATCTTTCTACAGCAGCTTCAGTTTTGTGCCAACATTCCATGTATTTCAATGAGTAAAAACTGATCCTTATTAAAAAAAGAGCAGACTTAAAGTAGCTGTTTGTACGCCTTAATGTTCATTTTATCTCAAATCTCTACATTCAGAAATGGAGTACTGTATTATCAGACCAGGAGGCACTGCTGTGAAAGATAATTTACTGTTCTAAAATATCAATTTAAAATAAAGGCTACCAGAGAACCATTGGATTCTAATTGCTTTGAACTAGTTTTGCAGTTCAATTTTATGTCTTGTATACCTTAATTATAAGTTTTTTTTTTTTAATCTTGTGTTTACTTATGAACATTCTAAAATCATTCCTTGGAGTTACATTCTTATGAACTGAAATAATGAATATAAAGTTATCTTCTTCCTTCAGTCACAGTGAGTATTTTGCTTTGTAGTTGAAATAGGTGGTGTGTGTAGGTTTTTATTTTTGTTTAGGCTGTTTCCCATCAAAGTGCTTTGACTAAAGATGTTATGATTTTTCTAATTGTGAAAAAATGCATTTTCTGTAAATTAACACATTTTATTAAATGTGGCTTAATTGCTTCTTTATAGTATTCCTTGTAAGTGGACAGAAATGTGGCTATTCAATGTCAGTACAACTTTATCAAGGATATAGTCAGTGATTTTAAGAGATTTCCCCTTGGCAAATGTTTATTGAATCAAGTGACTGGGTGTTTTCCCCTCACGTTTATAGAGCACTGTTGCTGATTTCCACAGTAAAGACGTGTGCATTTATAGCTTGTGAGCCTAATCACCAGTAACAATAGCTATTTTGGGGTACGAAAATGGTACCAGAAGCGTTTTTCATAAATGGCTTAGTAAACCTTTGCTACTATGATAATACCCAGGTATCCAATATTTACCTTAAGCTCTTTATAATGTATGTACTGTGTCTAGTCATTTGGAGCATGGCAGTCAGGATAGTCAGCTTCTTACTGATGTTTGTAGATTGTTACAGAGGGTTAGTACATTTGGTGATTCCTGGGGGAGGAAATGTCACTATTACTATGGGAAGAAAATGAGAGAGCTCAGTGCCTGTTTTACTATTCACGGCTGTATACTTTAAACAAATACATAAAAATCAAAAGGCTGCCACTATCACAGCCCTCAGAAGAAGAGGCAGCAGTTTTTGTCGGCTGACATTAAATACTCTTGTGCTAGCACAGGAATTGCGTACACTAGTTTCAATGGCATAGTGATTTTAAAAACTTAAGGTTTGCCCTGCTACTGTAAGGAGAAGCATGATGCTTTTGGATGATGTAGGCCTTATTGTGAAGTGGGTATAAGCGGCCTAACTAAGATTGGAGTAACCAGAGGTTGAGTCCAGACGGTAAGACTAAAGCTTATGTGGGTGTTCCTTAAATCAGTGTCTTAAATAGAATGTCTTTCCTTTTCTCTTTCCCTGAGTTTTTAATTTTCAAGTTATAAGGCCTTTTCTAAACTTTAACTGAAAATCCATATTGAGAAGAATGCTAATCAGAAAGTAATAAATGATATTAAACTGAAATTATGTAGTGCTGATGGGTTGGTGTCTTCCCCCTTTTTCTAGTTAACCAGTGACTATGGGAGAATCATCTATTTGTAAATTGAATTTTCCTTTTTGAATCTTCTTACCATTAGGAACTGGAAAAGAGCAAATATTTTACTGTATTATAAAGCTCATATATACCTTATCTACAGGATAGAATTCATTACTGAATGATGATCCAGTATTTGAGTAACATTTTAAATATCCATTCTGTCTGAGAGTACTTAGTTCCTAATGGTGTATCCTAGATAATTTGCTTTTATTCTTCGTTTCAGCAATATTTCATCTCTTTGTTGACTCAATCATACCTGCTTATTCATTCCATATTAGTGAGCACTTACATGTGCCAGAATTTTACAAGGCATAGGTGTGAATTAAAAAACAGTTCTGCCTTCTTGGAGCATGGAACGGTGCTATAGTAGGGATTTGCCAAACGTGCTGGATGTCTCTCATTTACCCCTCCAGATCCACTCTCTCCCACGAGACCGACCTGAATGGACCACAGCAGCAGGCTCCTTTGCCTTCTGGCTTCTAGGTCAGTTTGGCCAAGGAGTGTCCTGGCCAAAGATCTGAGGACCCTCAGGGTGTTTATTCTCTTGGCTGCCCTTTAGTAGTCACTACGGCTCCCAAACTGCCCTTCACCACTCTCCTTAAAATTACCATTCTCTGCTCTGTTCCTTTCTGGCCGAGGCTGATGATGTCTGCTCAACTACTATTAGACTTGAGTTGCTGAAGCTACTGTGCTTTCCTCCGTGGTTCCCCTACACACACACCTTTGTATAGCATCTCAAAGTCAGGACCACCTGTTTGTTATTAGAACCCAGACTGATAAACTAAGGAGAAATTTCTAGGTGAACAGGAATTCCAGTGAGGAACTTAACTCTTCAACAGGCTCTTCTCACCAAACATTAGGAAGGATTCTACAACCTTCAATAACTTTCAGTTACAGCCTCTCAAGAGTTTCGATAACCAGAATATCTTGTTCTGGTAGATGTGTATGCTGATAATTATGAGAGGAAATTAAATTTGTTTGACGAGCCCCAAACCAGCATTTAGTTGTGAGTTTTCTAAATAGATGCAAATGCATTTACTCCACTTTTCCTGCCTAACCTCTCTGTCTTTTCCGCCTGGATGAAATTTTCACCTTAAGACATTCTTTAGTTGTAGTGTTAGAGTTGTCCAAAAGGCTCATGGTCTCTACTGTTAGCATGACACTAGAATGAGAGGGCAGGGTAGGCTAAGTTTTCCTGGGGTGAGGTCAGTTGTCACACTTGGTCCATTACCTCATTTTAAGCAAATGCCTAGATCACTTCGACTTCTTCGTGCCAACTCAGAGTTCAAGTGAAGAAAATACATGGGATTACAAAGGAAGCCAATTATGTTGAAGTACAAGTTATCAAACATTTGTGATATGGTAATATATGTGTGCATCACATAACCAGGTCTAGCTGGGGGTCTAGTAATTGCTATGACGTTGAAGTAGCATAAACAATATATTGAGATCTTTACAACAAGTGTAGTGTAACAAAAATACTTAATCACAGTTATAGCTAATACAACTATGGATTGTCTGCATTTATAATTGAAGGAAATATTTTCAGTTATAGTCTAGTGAAAAAAAATTTTTTTTCCCCACAAGTTCATGTGTCCTCTAAATTTTATCCTTGAATTCCTTAGAGGCCTGTGGATTCCAAGTTAAAAAACCCTGACCTAGCTAGTTAGATCTGCCAATATTTCAAATAGGACTATAAGATTATATTTAAGGATCAGTGATAACTTAGCATTTAATGTTTACATTTTCATTAGCACAAATTTAGCAAATCACATGTGTGAGTGTTAAGATTATATCTTACTCCTAAAAAAAAAATCCAAGATATTTTGCACCATTTTTTAAAATGGCATGAGGGAGGGATCTTATCCATATGGAGGTTATCTTTTAGTCAGCAAACATTTGTGGGGCGATTACTATGTGCCAAGCATTGTGCAATCACTGAACTCAAGGAGCTGTAGTTTACTGAGGGGAGACAAGAAGTACAGTTGCAATAGAGTGTTAAGTGTTATGTCAAGAATATGGCATGCTTATGGTATCACAGAAATGAATGCCAGCCCACATTGGGAGGGTCAGGAAAGGCATCCTGTAGAAGTATCATGAGCTAGATCTTGAAGGGTAAATTGCTAGCCAGGAAAAGAACAGAGGAATGCTACTCTGGGTAGTACTTTGCACATGCTCTCAGGAGGGATCAGTCCCTGGAGAAGGACATCATGCTTGATAAAGTACAGGGTCAGTGAAGAAGAGGAAGACCCTCAAAGAGGTAGATTCACACAGTGGCTGCAACAATAGTCTCAAGCATAGCAACGATTGTGAGCATGGTGCAGGACCAGGCAGTGTTTCATTCTGTAGTACGTAGGGTCGCTATGAGTTGGAACTGACTCGACGGCACCTAACAACATTCTGGGTCAGTGGAGCAAGTTGTACAGAGTAAGAGACAATGGAGTGGGCTTGCCATGTTCCTGAATGAAAATAGTTCAGGTCTAGCTAGAGCAGAAACGAGTCTGGAGAGGGATACGGGACACAGGTCATCATTTGCCTAAAATCCCTTTCTTTGGGGAACACCTCATCCCATTCTAGGGTGACTGTAGAACTCCTCATCCCATTCTAGGGTGACTGACCCCTAGGAAGGGCATGTGACCCAAGCCAGGCCTAAGTCATCTCACTTCCTCAGGGATCTAGAGTTCTAAGGACCATGTGGGCCTGGAGATTCCATTGGCTATGTTGCCTCCATGTGGGTGGAGACTGCCTAAAAATAAAATCAACAGGAAGAAAACAGCCAAGGAGTGGACCATGAAAAACAAGGCCTTGATGCCATCTTTGAGCTCCTAGATCTAGCCGTGCCTAAAGCCACCCTTAGACTTTTCAGTTACGCATGTGAGCCAGAAATTCCTCATTTTTTGCTTAAGCTATTCTGAGTTAGGTTTCTTCACTTGGAAATGAAAGATAACTGGTTTACATGATAATAAGTATGAACAGTACGCAGAATACCTTTGGAGGATATTGACTTAGAGTGGGGAAGTTACAATCAAATTTGCTACTTAGAGGACACTGTGGAAAACAGGTTGGTGAGGGGCATGTCTAGAGGGAGAGAGAACAATGGCTATTGGAGTAATCATCAAATTCTTATGAAATTTCTAATCTTAGATATACACTTTCCAACCACAGCTCCCCTCTTTTAAAATAACTTTTTAAATGTTTTATTGTTACTGAAAACTCAGAAAATACAAGCAAAAATAAGGAAACAAAAAACCCCAAAACTTACCCTATAGAGACAACTACTGGTAAAACTTATACATCCTTCCAAATAAACCCTTACGTGTGTGACGTGTACCTGTGTATTTATTGAGGTGGGAAGATGTATAAAAAAGGATTATGCTGTACACAGCTTGCATGTAAAATATGCAGAAATTGATGATCTGGAAAAAGGACATGTTGTAAAACCAAAGACAACATTTTCCCCAAAGAACAAATCATTGACCAGCTTATGATTTTAAATTGTATTTCTGCTCATCAGCTCCAAGCTTTGAAATGTGAACTCATGTTAACCTTGGACTGAATATATGCCAAATGCATGTTATAGCCTACGTATTTCACCTGATAGCGTATTTGGTGTATCAATGTGGAGGGGGTTAGAAGACAAGGATTTCGTGATTAACATCCGCACATCTTCGAATATACATCTTCACCTCTTACAGTTAGTGCCGCTTTGCACTGGAAAGAAAAAGTAAAGCTAATTTTTAACCAAATTAGTCTATAACTGAGAATGAGCAATGAAGTATGTAGAAACTGATCTATATTTATATAGAGTCCTTATAATGGCTATCGGACTTCACAACCAAAACTTTGTGGCCGAACACCAAAGAGGCATTTTACAATATGAATTTAACAGAGAAGCACAGGAAATTTAAATAACAATGGAATGCAAAAATGTAAAAGCTGTCCCCAGAATAAACAGTATTCTGTGGGTTGAAATCGTCACAATAAGTTTCATAAAGTACATAAAATGTACACTGGAGAAAAACTTGCTTGACAGAGAGGGAATAAGGACATGAGCAAAGGTCTAGAATCCTTAATATTTGCTTCTGTTCTCTCAGTGCCTTGCAGACATTCGAGTGTACTTCATCCATGGAAATCACTCACAGTATGCCCTGTCTCACTCTGAGAGAAGAAGAATGTAAGTTCACTGGAAAAAGAAGGGAGCATAGAGAACATAGAAACCAGAAGGCCTCTGAACAGGTCTTCTAGTCACCCAGTATACAACAGGAGTATTTTGAATACTATGCATCGATAAAGAACAATGATGAATCTGTGAAACATTTCATAACATGGAGGAATCTGGAAGGCATTATGCTGAGTGAAATTAGTCAGTTGCAAAAGGACAAATATTGTATGAGACCACTATTATAAGAACTCAAGAAATAGTTTAAACACAGAAGAAAGTATTCTTTTATTGTTACAAGAGTGGCGGGGGGAGGGAGGGAGAGGGGCATTCACGAATTAGGTAGTAGACAAGAACTATTTTAGGTGAAGGGAAAGACAACACACAATACAGAAGAGGTCAGCACAACTGGACTAAGCCAAAAGCAAAGAAGTTTCCTAAATAAACCGAATGCTTCAAAGGCCAGGGTAGCAGGGCCAGGGGAGTTTGGGGACCATGGTTTCAGGGGACATCCAGGTCAACTGGCATAATAAAATCTATTAAGAAAACATTCTGCATCCCACTTTGAAGAGTGGCGTCTGGGGTCTTAAATGCTAGCAAGCAGCCATCTAAGATGCATCAATTGGTCTCAGCCCACCTGGATCAAATGAGAATGAAGAACACCAAGGACACAAGGTAATTATGAGCCCAAGAGACAGAAAGGGCCACATGAACCAGAGACTACATCGGCCTGAGACCAGAAGAACTGGATAGTGCCCGGCTACAACCAATGACTGCCCTGGCAGGGAATACAACAGAGAACCCCTGAGGGAAATGAGACTTAATGGTCTGACTGAGACTAGAAGGACCCCGGAGGTCATGGTCCCCAGAGCTTCTGTTAGCCCAAGACAGGAACCATTCCCACAGCCAACTCTTCAGACAGGGATTGGACTGGATCATAGGATAGAAAGGGATACCGGTGAGGAGCGAGCTTCTTGGATCAAGTAGACACATGAGACTATGTGGGCAGCTCCTGTCTGGAGGAGAGATGAGAAGACAGGGACAGAAGCTGGCTGTCTGAACATGGAAATAGAGGGTGGTGAGGAGCGTGCTGTCTCATTAGGGGGAGAGCAACTAGGAATATATAGCAAGGTGTATATAAATTTTTGTATGGGAGACTGACGATTTGTAAACTTTCACTTAAAGCACAATAAAAATTAAAAAAAAAAAAAAACCTGCAAGGAATCTGAAACTATCTAGTGTTTCCCTCAACCTCCAACCAAAGTTATAAATAACACTATTAGAAGGGGGCCAGGATGTTTGTTTTAAAGATTCCATCAATGCCAAGCTACAACTACACAGAGATAATTTCCCCTTAATAAGGGAACCAACTCCTGGGAAATGAGCTCAAATTTTCAGCCTCATTGTCACTTCATATTCTTTATTCTGCCCTGGTGGCATAGTGGTTAAGAGGTATGGTGGCTAACCAAAATGTTGGCAGTTTGAATCCACCAGCCACCCCTTGGAAGCCCTATGGGGTAGTTTTACTCTGCCCTGTAGTGTCACTATAAGTTGGGATCAACTTGATGGCAACAGGGGAACAGGGTGTATAGATTGGGGAGTGCAGTGATCAGTAGGGACAGAAAGGCTGTATTTAAATTCCCAGTTGTTGTTAGCTGCTGCGGAGTTGGCCCCCGACTCACAGGCAACACTGTGTGTTACAGAGTAGAACTGCTCCATATAATTTTCTTAGCTATCATCTCTATAGAAGCAGTTTGTCAGGCCTTTCTTCCACGGAGCCACTGGGTGGGTTAAAATCACCAACCTTTAGGTCCAAAGCCGATCACAAACCACTTGTGCCATCCAGGCTCCTGACTCCCAATACAGACAGCTTTTTCAGGAGGCAGTTACAGTTTTCTGCATCCACTCAGGAGGCAGGCAACCTGAAGAGCCTTGAAACTGGGAGGCCTGATCCACCACCACTCCCTTTTCTTCATTTAGCAACAATTTACTGAGCCCTTCTGTGTTCCAAACAATTAGAATACAAAGATAAGGAGCCCACAGTCCCTGCCCCCAAGTAGCTCACAGTCTAGGGAATGAGCAAGCAACTACTGTGTGCCCACACATAAACATAATGCAGGAAGAGATCCATCTTCTATTGCACAAGCTACAATCTCTGCCATCTAAAAGCTTCCAGCCTGCCTGGGGATAAGAAAGTACAAAGCAGAACATAAGTGCCATAGAGATATAAACCAAGTGCTGTGGAGCTTAGAGAAAGAGATATGAAGAGGAGAGTGGGGAGGCAAAAGAAGACTGATAAGATAGCACTTGCCTAACAAACGGGGATTTTACAGCCATCCCCTCTTATTCCCTGTTTCCTTTTTATCATGAACAGGTACTTTCCAAAACAGGGGAAATTTCCCTGTAGGAGTTTAAAAATCCAAGTGAAAAATAACCACAAACTTAGAGCAGAAAGGAAAAAAGAAGAGTAAACCCCTTGGGCCCTTTTGTTATAGAGGCTTCCAGCGCACAGCCGTAACATCTGGGACAATCTCAAATAAACATTCTATTTATCTCTTAAGTATTTTGTGCTTAAACCAAACCAGAACCCACTGCCATCGAGTTGATTCCGACTCACAGCAACCCCATAGGACAGGGTAGAACTGCCCCATAGAGTTACCAAGGAGTGCTTGGCAGATTCGAACTGCCAACCTCCTGGTTAGCAGCCATAGCACTTAACCACTACACCACCAGGGTTTCCAAGACTTTTAACCAACTAAGCCATAGCGCTTTTACAAACACGAGGCTTAGTACTATTTTGTGCTTACAATGGTTAAAGTTAAGCCTTCTTAAAATAAAATTCAACAAGATGCTCATTTTGTCCAGACACTGTGAACTCAGAACTGAAGCCACTCCCAAGTCCACCTTTCAGCCAAAGATTAGACAGACCTATAAAACAAACAATAACACATGTGAGGAACGTGCTTCTTAGTTCAATCGAGTATACAACGCCAAATGGGCAACACCTCCCCAAAGCAAATATGAGAAGGCAGGAAGGGACAGGAAAACTGGAGGAATAGACATGGGGAACCCAGCGTGGAAAGGGAAAGAGGGAGAGTGCTGACACATTGTAGGGATTGCAACCAATGTCACAAAACAATTTGTGTATAAATTTTTGAATGAGAAACTAACTGCATTGTAAACTTTCACCTAAAGCACAATAAAATAAAATAAATGTTCGTTTTGTTTATCCTAACCCTACCTGGCACATTACAAAAAGGAAGCAACAAGACATTGTTCTATGCTGCTGAGAACAATTCCATGTCCTTCCTGTTGGCTGCTTTTCCTTGATACAACGTGTAGTTCTTACTTCCAGACAAATTTTTGCTATAAGCTCAGTCCCTCCTGTAGCAACAGTAAGCTCCCTGCAGATCAAGGCAGCTAGGAACTGTGCAGCTAGAGAGTGGTTTGCTTTAACATTGTGTGTGACCAACTTCCTGTTGCCTTTTAATATTCTACTACTCACTCTCTAAAACTCACTGCCATGGAGTCAATTCTGACTCATAGTGACCCTACAGGGCAGAGTAGAACTGCCCCATAGGGTTTCCAAAGAGCACCTGGTGGATTCAAACTGCCAACCTTTATGGTTAGCAGCTGTAGCTCTTAACCACTACGCCACCAGGGTTTCCATTCTGCTACTAGTACAGCTTAATTGAATAACTAATTAAGAAATATACATGCTGCTGATTTTGTTTCATTAAAACATTTACTAAAGCTCAAAGTTAAGAATATGGAACACCTAATTGATTTTTGTCCTCCGTTGCAGTCTGTTTGGGGACAGTGGTGGTTCAGTGGTAGAATTCGTGCCTTCCATGTGGAAGATATGGGTTTGATTCCCAACTACTGGACCTCACATGCAACCATCACCCATCCATCAGTGGAGGCTTTCATGTTGCTATGATGCTGAACGAGTTTCAGTGGAGCTTCCAGGCTAAAATGAATGAGGAAGAAAGGCCTGGTGAACTACTTCCCAAAACCAGCCAGTGGCAACTACATGGATCACAACCATTCAATCCCCAACCAATCATGGGGATGGCACAGGACTGGGCATCATGGGGTCACCATGAGTCAGGGGCCAACAACAGTCTGTTTAGGGCATGACACATGCACAGTGAATTTTTTGAAATAAAGTGTAACATACCCACAGGAAAGTGTATAAATCATAAGTGTCAGAGTCAATGAATTATCTGTCACAAAATGAACACACTCACGGAGCCATAACTCACACCAACACCTAGAAACCTCTCGGGCCCCCTCTCAGCCACCTGATTCTTCCCCTCTCCTCTATCCTCATCTATGACAACATGGATTCGTTTTGCCTGTTTTTGAACTTCATGTGAATGGAATCATATCATATACTCTTTTGTGTCCAGCTTCTTTCTCTCAACATTGTAAGATCCATAGTGTGTGCAGCAGTCATTCCTTCATTTTCTTTGCACAGATGATTAATCGCATTCTGGTTGGGTGAGAGAACTACACAGATGAATGAGGTGTCCCAGAGATGGGGCTCCAAGTGCTGCTTCATAATCCAGCATTGGATAAACAGCCACCATTATCCACTGAGGGTGTATTTCTTGTTAGAAGAATAATTTCCAGTGAATTCTCTGATCATTGTACTTCAAACCTTATTAAACTTTTTCTGTTCTTTTCACTGGGAATTCAACTAGTATTTGCTGAGCAATTCCTGTGTGCAAATCCTTGTGTTGTGTGAGCGTTGCAGGGAAGACAACTCCAGCCATCAAGGAGCTCACATTTAAAAGAGAGAGAGTAAGACCAGTATACAAGCAACTATAATTCAAGGCACAATCTGATTAGAGATGGTAAGAAAGATACGAGGTGCTTTGGATATTATGAAGTCAGAGGAAATCATGCCCACATGAGGGATCAGTAAAAGGCTTTAAGATGGTGTTTGAGCCTTTGGAGGACCAGTGGGATGAATAGGATGATGTATGAAAATCTTCCAGTCCAAGCCTATATCATGAGTTTAAAAAAAAGAATAGAGAAAGGAAAAGCAGACAATGGGTGTTTTGTGGGAAATAGTAAGTGTCCTGGTTGGCTTAATCATAGGGAATATTAGGAATTGAATCTAGAAAGCCATGCGGGAATCGTATCTCAGGATACCTTAAATGTCATGGTGAGGGAAGAATGTACTCCAGTGGCTTCTTCCACTGGTTTCTGTCCATTAGCCTACAAATGTGCTCGAACTTCTCTTTTCCAAGAACTAATTTCATTCATCTTGCTCTTTTCTCAAGTATCTTGAGATAAAGTGTCTTTCCCTTCACTCCTCATCTTTTTCAAGGATTCTTATTCTCCAGTTGACTCATCTGTCAGTTTGTTGTACTTTGGTGGCTTGTGTGTTGTGATACTGAAAGCTATGCCACCAATGTTCCAAATACCAGCAGGGCCACCCATGGTGGACAGGTTTCAGCAGAGCTTCCAGACTAAGACATACTAGAAAGTAGGACCTGGTGGTCTACTTCTCAAAATATTAGAAGTGAAAACCTCATGAATAGCAGCGGGACATTGTCTGATACATTGTTGAAAGATGAGCCCCTCAGGTTGGAAGGCACTCAAAATGTGACTGGGGAAGAGCTGCCTCCTCAAAGTAGAGTCGACCTTAATGACGTGGATGGAGTCAAGCTTTCAGGACCTTTATTTGCTTATGTGGCACAACTCAAAATGAGAAGAAACAACTCCAAAATCCATTAATAATCGGAATGTGGAATGCATGAAGTATGAATCTAGGAAATTGGAAACTGTCAAAAATGAAATGGAGCACTTAAAGACTGATATCCTAGGCATTAGTGAGCTGAAATGTGCTGGTATTGGCCATTTTGAATCATACAATCATATGGTCTACTATGCCAGGAATGACAAATTGAAGAGGAATGGCATCACATGCATTGACGCCTTGAAATGAAAAGAACATTTCAAGATATATCCTGAAGTACAACACTGGCAGTGACAGGATAATATCTATATACCTACAAGGAAGACCAGTTAATATTCAAATTTACACCCCAACCACTAATGCCAAAGATGAAGAAATTGAAGATTTTTACCAACTTCTGCAGTCTGAAATTGATCAAACGTGCAATTGAGATGCATTGATACCCAAATCCAAATGCCAACAGCATTCTTTAACCAGGTGGTAAAAAGAATCTTTAACTTTATATGGAAAGACGAGAGGTCCCAGATAAACAAGGCATTATTGAAGAAGAATGGCAAAATAGGAGGCCTTGCACTACCTGATCTCAGAATTATACAGCTACGGTAGCCAAAATATCCTGGTACTGGTAAATGACAGACACACTGACAAATGGAACGGAATCAAGAACCCAGATGTAAATCTACCTACCTACAGCCACCTGATCTTTGACAAAGGCCCAAAGTCTATTAAGTGGGGAAAGGCAGTCTTTTTGACAAATGGGGCCGACAAGACTGGATATCTATCTTTAAAAAAAGGAAACAGGACCCATACCTCACACTATACACAAAAACTAATTCAAAATGGATCAAAGACCTAAATATAAAACCAAAGAAAAAACAGGGTCAATGCTAGGGGTCCTAGTAAAAAAAAAAAACAAAAAACTGGTGCTGTCAATTCCAACTCATAGTGACCCTATAGGACAGGGTAGAAGTGACCCACAGGGTTTCCAAGAAGTGGCTGTCAGATTTGAACTGCTGACCTTTGGCTAGCAGCCATTGCTCTCAACCACTGTGCCACCAGCTCTCCTAATATATTAGGGACCCTAATACATGGCATAAATAGGTTATAAACCATAACTAACAGTACACAAACACCAGAAGGTAAGCTAGATAACTGGGATCTTCTAAAAATTAAACACTTATGCTCATCAAAGGACTTTACCAAAAGAGTGAAAAGAGAACCTACAGACTGGGAAAAAAAAATTAGCTATGACAAATCCGACAAAGGTCTAACCTCTAAAATCTGTAGGGAAATCCAACACCCCTACAACAAAAAGACAAATAACCCAATTAAAAAATGGGCAAAGAATATGAACAGACACTTCACCAAAGCAGATATTCAGGCAGCTAACAGACAAATGAGGAAATGCTTGTGATTGCTAACCATTAGAGAAATGCAAGTCAAAATGCATTGAGTTACCATCTCACCCCAACGTTACTGGCACAAATGAAAAAAAAAACAGAAAATAACAAATGGTGAAGAGGTTGTGGGGAGACTGGAACTCTTATGCACTGCTGGTAGGAATGCAATAAGATAAAACCATTTTGAAAAACGATATGGCGCTTCCTTAGAAAGCTAGAAATAGAAATACCATATGATCCAGCAATCCCACTCCAAGAGAAGTAAGAGCCACCACACAAAGAGACATAAGCACACCCATGTTCATTGCAGCATTATTCACAATAGCAAAAAGATGGAAACAACCTAAATGTCCATCAATAGATTAATGGATAAACTATGTACATACACACAGTGAAATACTTCACAACGATAAAGAACAATGATGAATCTGCGAAACATCTCACAACATGGATGAATCTGGAGGGCGTTATGCTGAATGAAATAAGTTAGTCACAAAAGGACAATTACTGTATGAGACCACTATTATAAAAACACATGAAAATGTTTCCACACAGAAAGAAACAATCTTTGATAGTTATGAGTGAGGGGAGGAGTAGGCAGGGAAAAACACTAACTAGACACTAGATAAGAGGTAACTTTGGTAAAGCGTAAGACAGTACACAAAACTTGGAAAGTCAGCACAACTTGACCAGGGCAAAGTCATAGAAGCTTCACAGACATGACCAAAAGCCCTGAGGGACAGAGCTACTGCGCTGAGGGCTGGCGACCATGGTCTTGGGGGACAGCTAGCTCAACTGGCATAGCATAGTCTATAAAGAAAATGTTCTACATTTGACTGTGGTGAGTAGGATCTGGGATCTTAAAAGCCTTCGAGTGGCCATCTAAGATGCATCTACTGGTTCCATCCCGGCTGGAGCAAAGGAGGATGAAGACAACCAAAGACACAGGGAAAGATTAGTCCAAAGGACTAATGGACCACAACTACCACAGCCTCCACCAGACTGAACCCAGAACAATTAGATGGTGCCTGGTTACCACCACTGACTGCTCTGGCAGGGATCACAATAGAGGGTTCTGAACAGAGAGGGAGAAAAACATAGAATAAAATTCAAATTCACACACACACATATACAAACACAAGGCTTGCTCGTCTAACAGAGACTGGAAAAACCCCAATAATATGGCCCCTGGACACCATTTTAATGCGGTACTGAAGTCACTCCTGAGGTTCACCCTTCAGCCAAAGATTAGATTGGTCTATAGGGACAACAATAACACACGTGACAGTCATGCTTCATAGTTCAATCATGCATACAAGACGAATGGGCACACCAGCCCACAAGCAAAGACAAGAAGGCACGAAGGGATAGGAAAACTGAACGAATGGAAACAGGGAACCTGGGTAGAGAAGGGGACAGTGTTGACACATCCTTGCGTTGGAAACCAATGTCACAAAATAATTTGTATGTTAAGTGTTTAATTAGAAATTAACTTGGTCTATAAACTTTTGCCTAAAGCACAATAAAAATAAATAAGTAAATGATGATAGCCCATTAAAAAAATAAGTATTAGATATTTTATCATAGCTAAGCTGCTATAATAAAGAAACCCAAAAATACAGCATGGAGGAAAAAAAAAAAAAGATGCATCGAGAATTACTGTTTACTGGAATTCAAAACTTGGAAACAAAGACTGATCTGTAGTTGGAAAATATGGCCTTGGTGATAGAAACAATGCCAGAGATTGCAAGACAGAATTTTGCAAGACGAAAGATTTATTCATAGCAAATACCTTTTTTCAACAACATAAATGATGACTATACACGTGAACCTCACCAGAGGGAAAACACAGGAATTAAATAGACTACACCTTTGGAAATAGACAATGGAAAAGCTCTATATCATCAGTCAGAACAAGGCCAGGAGCCAACTGCGGAACAGACCATCAATTTCTCAGATGCAAGCTGAAGTTGAAGCTGAAGAAAATCAAAACAAGTCCACAGGAACCAAAATACGACCTTGAGTATATCACACCTGAATTTAGAGATAATCCCACGCATTGATTTGACTAATGATAGGAGACCAGAAGAGCTGTGGGATGACATGAAGGATGTAACACATGAAGAAAGCAAAAGGTTATTAAAAAGACAGGAAAGAAAGAAACGACAAAAATGGATGCCAGAAGAGACTCTAAAGTGAATGGAAGAAATGATGAAGTAAAAAAGCTGAACAGAAGAGTTCAAAGGGCAGCTCGAGAAGACAAAGTATTATAATGAAATGTGCAGAGACCTGGAGTTAGAAAACCGAAAGGGAAGGACAGCTTTGACATTTCTCAAACTGAAAGAACTGCGGAAAAAATTCCAGCCTCAAGTTGCAATATTGAAGGATTCTATGGGGAAAATATTAAACGACACAGGAAGCATCAAAAGTAGATGGAAGGAATACACAGAGTCACTTTACCAAAAAGAACTGGTCGATATCCAAGCATCTCAAGGGGTAGCATATGATCAAGAACCAGTTGTACTGAAGGGAGAAGTCCAAGCTGCACTGAAGCCATTGGTGATAAACAAGGCTCCAGGAACTGATGGAATACTAATTGAGATGTTTCAACAAGCAGATGCAGCGCTGGATATGCTCACGTGTCTATGCCAAGAAATTTGGAAGACAGCTATCTGGCCAATCTATTGGAAGAGATCCGTATTTGTGCCCATTCCAAAGAAAGGTGATCCAACAGAGTGTGGAAATTATCAAATGACACCATTAATATCACACACAAGTAAAATTTTACTGAAGGTAATTCAAAAACAGTTGCAGCGGTACATTGACAGGAAACTGTCAGAAATTCAAGCTGGATTCAGAAGAGGACATGGAACAAGGAATATCATTGCTGACCTCAGATGGGTCTTGGTTGAAAGCAGAGAATGCCAGAAAGATGTTTACCTGTGTTTTGTTGACTATTTAAAGGCACTTGACTGTGTGGATCATTACATATTATGGACAGCTTGCAAAGAATGGGGATTCCAGAACAATCAACTGTGCTCCTACGGAACCTGTAAACAGACCAAGAAGCAGTGGTTCAAACAGAACAAGGGGATACTGGTTTAAAATCAGATAAGGTGTGGGTGAGGGCTGTATCTTTTCACCATACTTATTCAATCTGTATGCTGAGCAAATAATCCAAGAAGCCAGAGTATATGAAGAAGAACAGGACGTCAGGATTGGAGGAAGACTCATTAACAACCTGCATTATGCAGATGACACAATCTTTCTTGCTGAAAATGAAGAGGACTTGAAGCACTTACTGATGAAGATCAAAACTGCAGCCTTCAGTATGGATTACTTTTATCATAAAAAGAAACAAAAATCCTTACAACTGAACCAATAAGCAAAATCATGATAAATGGAGAAAAAAAATTGAAGTTGTAAAGCATTTCATTTTACTTGGATCCACAATCAATGCCCATGGAAGCAACAGTCAAGTAATCAAACGACGTATTGCATTGGGCAAATCTGCTGCAAAAGACCTCTTTAAAATGTTGAAGCCATGGTGATTTCAGTTGCCTCATGCAAAAGCTGGATGATGAATAAAGAAGACTGAAGAAGAATTGACGCCTTTGAATTGTGGTGTTGGCAAAGAGTAGTGAACATACCATGGACTGCCAAAGGAACAAATAAATCTGTCTTGGAAGAAGTACAACCAGAATACTTCTTAGAAGCAAGGATGGTGAGACTACCTCTCACATACTTTGGACATGTTATCAGGAGGGACCAGTCCCTGGAGAAGGACATCATGCTTGGTAGAGGGTCAGCAAAAAAGAGGAAGACCCTCAATGAGATGGATTGATCCAGTGGCTGCAACAATGGGCTCAAGCATAGCAACAATTGTGACGATGGCACAGTGTTTTGTTCTATTGTGCATAGGGTCACTATGAGTCAGAATCGACTGGACAGCACCTAACAACAACAACAACAAAGTGCTGAAAAGCAAAGATGTCACTTTGAGGACTAAGGTGTGCCTGACCCAAGCCATGATATTTTCAATCGTCTCAGATGGATGCGAGAGCTGAACAATGAATAAGGCAGGCTGAAGAATTGATGCCTTTGAATTATGGTGTTGGTGAAGATTATTCAATATACCATGGACTTCCAGAAGAACAAACAAAACTGTCTTGGAAGAAGTACAGCCAGAGAGCTCCTTGGAAGAAAGGATGGTGCTTTGGACCATGTTATCAGGAGGGACCAGTCCCTGGAGAAGGACGTCAAGCCTGGTAAGGTCAGAAAAAAAGAGGAAGACCCTCAATGAGATGGACTGACACAGTGGCTGCAACGATGGACTCAAACATAGCAATGGTTGTGAGGATGGCGCAGGACTAGGCAGTGTTTCTTTCTGTTGTACATTGAGTCGCTGTGATTTGGGAGTGACCTGACAGCACCCAACAACAACATTCTCCTCTTCAACTTATTCCTTTGCAAGCTGGTTTCTGTACCTATTATTCTTCTGAAATTACTCCTGCTGAGATTTCCGTAGGTCTCAGAGTTCTGTGTTGCAAAGAACTGAACCAACTCTGGCTATAGGAAGCAGAAATGGCATTTAGGGGGAAGGATGTCAGATGGCTCCCAAGATTGAAGAGGAGGCTGGAAAAGCAAGCTTAGAAAACAAGACAAACCAAGAAATTTCTGGAAGCCTAGGACCCAGCCAGAAGAACAGGGTACTCAGGTCTTCGATGCCATTGAATCTTCCCACCACCCCTCTGCCAAGATTGATCTCACTGCTCCAGATTTTTGCATCAATCTTTCAAGAATCAAGGTCCTGAGTAAGATTATCACTCTTGGATCAGGAATCTGACCTCTCACTCAGTTGTCAGGAGGATGAATTATTTATCCCCATCTCTTTTTTAGTGAGACTTAGCATCTCCCAAATAGGAGGGTATTTGGATGAATACAACCTCTCCCAACTGTTAAGCCAAATGATCTCTTTGTAATCTTTATCGCACATTATCACTGCACCATTCATCACCATTAGCCACCCAATTCCCCACCTCCTACTTTCTTAAAAATCTCTCTTTCCTCAGCATCTAGGAATCAGCTTTGCTCGGTTCTTCTCTACTTTTGACCACTCCTTCACCTCGGTCTGCTTCTTAAATGTTGGTGCTCCCAAAATTCCATTCTCACATTTTACACTCTCTCGAGTGATTGCCTTCATTTCCTTGGCTCAACTGTGACTCTAAATCTTTTACTCCTGCCTTAACTCCCATCCTGGACCTAAGTTCCACAGGCACCTCAACATCAACATATCCAAAATGGAATTTTACTCTCCATCCCTGTGGGGCTAGTTCCCTTACTGAACTCAAGTCACGATCAACCCAGCTAGAAACTCAGTCATCCTCAGTCCTCTCATATAATCAGTCACTAAATATAATCACTCTGTATCAAAACGCCCTTTCACTTACTGAAGTATTTAAAAGAAGTCTAGACATTGCCTTTCTGCTTCACAGTTAGCTTAAGCCTTTATAATCTCTGGCCTGGATGAGGGTGGTGGTATGAAGTATTAAGATAGGGTAGATGGGAGTCCCTAGGTGGTGCAAGCAGTTAAGCACTCAACTACTAACCAAAAGTTTAGTGATTTGAACCCACCCAGAGGTGCCTCAGAAGACAGGCCTAGAGATCTGCTACTGAGAGGTCACAGCCTTGAAAAACCTATGGAGCCATTCTACTCTGTCACATGGGGTTGCCATGAGTCAGAATCTCGATGTCAACTAACAACAACAAGATACAAGAATGACTAAGAAGTTAAAGGATGCAAATATGGATTGTATAGGAGAGAGAGAGGATAGAGTCTAGGATGATTCCAGATTTCTGGCCTGAACAACTCAATAAACCAAAAGAAAACAGTAGGGATTTAGAAGAGCACATGGTTTGGAAGGTAGGGCAAGACGGTTTTATTTTGGACATGTTATGTTTGAGATGGAACATTCAGATGAAATGTCCAGCAGGCCATTGATCTAAGAATGAAGTTTGGGAAAAAGGAGAGTTGAAGCCCTAAATTTCGGAGTTATCAGATCAGTTATCAGCTGGTGTCTGTCAGTTTGTCGTACTGTGGGGGCTTGTGTGTTGCTGTGATGCTGGAAGCTATGTCACCGGTATTCAGATACCAGCAGGGTCACCCATGGAGGACAGGTTTCAGCTGAGCTTCCAGACTAAGACAGACTAGGAAGAAGGACCTGGCAGTCTACTTCTGAAAAGCATTAGCCAGTAAAAACCTTATGAATAGCAGCAGGACATTGTCTGATATAATGCTGGAAGATGAGCCCCCCAGGTTGGAAGGCACTCAAAAGATGACTGGAGAAGAGCTGCCTCCTCAAAGTAGAGTCAGCCTTAATGACGTGGATGGAGTAAAGCTTTCGGGACCTTCATTTGCTGATGTGGCACAACTCAAAATGAGAAGGAACAGCTGCAAACATCCATTAATAATCGGAACCTGGAACGTACGAAGTATGAATCTAGGAAAATTGAAAATCGTCAAAAATGAAATGGAATGCATAAACATCGCTATCCTAGGCACTAGTGAGCCAAAATGGACTGGTATTGGCCATTTTGAACTGGACAATCATATAGTCTACTATGCTGGGAATGACAACTCCAAGAGGAATGGTGTTGCATTCATCGTCAAAAAGAGCATTTCAAGATCTATCCTGAAGTACAACGCTGTCAGTGATAGGATAATATCCACACACCTACAAAGAAGACCAGTTAATACGACTATTATTGAGATTTACGCACCAACCACTATGCCCAAAGATGAAGAAATAGAAGATTTTTATCAGCTGCTACAGTCTGAAATTGATCGAACATGCACTCAAGATGCATTGATAATTACTGGCGATTGGAATGCGAAAGCTGGAAACAAAGAAGAAGGATCAGTAGTTGGAAAATACGGCCTTGGTGATAGAAACAATGCCAGAGATCGAATGATAGAATTTTGCAAGACCAGCGACTTCTTTGTTGCAAATACCTTCTTTCACCAACATAAACGGCGACTATACACATGGACCTCGCCAGACGGAACACACAGAAATCAGATTGACTACATCTGTGGAAAGAGAAGATGGAAAAGCTCAATATCATCAGTCAGAATAAGGCCAGGGGCCGACTGTGGAACAGACCATCAATTGCTCATATGCAAGCTCAAGCTGAAACTGAGGAAAATCAGAGCAACTCCACAAGAGCCAAAATATGACCTTGAGTATATCCCACCTGAATTTAGAGACCATCTGAAGAACAGATTTGACACATTGAACACTAGTGACCACAGACCAGACGAGTTGTGCAAGGACATCATCCATGAAGAAAGCAAGAGGTCATTGAAAAGACAGGAAAGAAAGAAAAGACCAAGACGGGTGTCAGAGGAGACTCTGAAACTTGCTCTTGAGCGTCGAGCAGCTAAAGCAAAAGGAAGAATTGATGAAGTAAAAAAACTGAACAGAAGATTTCAAAGGGCCTCTAGAGAAGACAAAGTAAAGTATTATAATGACATGTGCAAAGAGCTGGAGATGTAAAGCTGAAAGGGAAGAACATGCTCGCGGTTTCTCAAGCTGAAAGAACTGAAGAAAAAAATTCAAGCCTCGAGTTGCAATAGTGAAGGATTCTATGGCGAAAATATTAAATGACACAGGAAGCATCAAAAGAAGATGGAAGGAATATACAGAGTCATTATACCAAAAAACATTAGTCAATGTTCAACCATTTCAAGAGGTGGCATATGATCAGGAACTGATGGTACTGAAGGAAGAAGTCCAAGCTGCTCTGAAGGCATTGGTGAAAAACAAGGCTCCAGGAATTGATGGAATATCAATTGAGATGTTTCAACAAACAGATGCAGTGCTAGAGGTGCTCATTTGTCTATGCCAAGAAATATGGAAGACAGCTTCCTGGCCAACTGACTGGAAGAGATCCATATGTATGCTTATTCCCAAGAAAGGAGATTCAACCGAATGTGGAAATTATAGAACAACATCATTAATATCACAGGCAAGCAAAATTTTGCTGAAGATCATTCAAAAACGGCTGCAGCAGGATATTGACAGGGAACTGCCAGAAATTCAGGCCGGTTTCAGAAGAGGACGTGGAACCAGGGATATCATTGCTGATGTCAGATGGATCCTGGCTGAAAGCAGAGAATACCAGAAGGATGTTTACCTGTGTTTTATTGACTATGCAAAGGCATTTGACTGTGTGGATCATAACAAACTATGGATAACACTGCGAAGAATGGGAATTCCAGAACACTTAATTGTGCTCATGAAGAACCTTTACCTAGATCAAGAGGCAGTTCGGACAGAACAAGGGGATACTGATTGGTTTAAAGTCAGGAAAGGTGTGCGTCAGGGTTGTATTCTTTCACCATACCTATTTAATCTGTATGCTGAACAAATAATCCGAGAAGCTGGACTACATGAAGAAGAAGGGGCATCAGGATTGGAGGAAGACTCATTAACAACCTGCGTTATGTAGATGACACAACCTTGCTTGCTGAAAGCGAAGAGGAGTAGAAGCACTTATTAATGAAGATCAAAGACCACAGCCTTCAGTATGGATTACACCTCAACATAAAGAAAACAAAAATCGTCACAACTGGACCAATGAGCAACATCATGATAAACGGAGAAAAGATTGAAGTTGTCAAGGGTTTCATTTTACTTGGATCCACAATCAACAGCCACGGAAGCACCAGCCAAGAAATCAAAAGATGCATTGCATTGGGCAAATCTGCTGCAAAGGACCTCTTCAAAGTGTTGAAGAGCAAAGATGTCACCCTGAAGACTAAGGTGCGCCTGACCCAAGCCATGGTATTTTCAATCGCATCACATGCATGTGAAAGCTGGACAATGAATAAGGAAGACCGAAGAAGAATTGACGCCTTTGAATTGTGGTGTTGGTGAAGAATATTGAATATACCATGGACCGCCAAAAGAACGAACAAAGCTGTCTTGGAAGAAGTGCGGCCAGAATGCTCCTTAGAGGCAAGGATGGCGAGACTGCGTCTTACATACTTTGGACATGTTGTCAGGGGGGATCAGTCCCTGGAGAAGGACATCATGCTTGGCAGAGTACAGGGTCAGTGGAAAAGAGGAAGACCCTCAAAGAGGTGGATTGACACAGTGGCTGCAACAATGAGCTTGAGCATGACAACGATTGTAAGGATGGCACAGGACCGGGCAGTGTTTTATTCTGTTGTGGATAGGGTCGCGATGAGTTGGAACCAACTCAATGGCACCTAACAACAACAATGAGGGAAGAGCAGCCAGCCAAGGTTGGACCCTGGAGACACCACCATTTCAGAGCATGTAGAGAAGGAGGAGAAAAAGCTTCAACAGGTAGAAGATAACCAGGAACACAGTGTCAAGAAGCTGAGCAAGGGAGAGTCAAGGACAAGGCTGCTAATAGTAGAGTCAAATGCAGCAGGGAGGTGCACTGGGTTTTGCAAGATGGAAGTCAGTGTAGTGCTTGCAAAAGCAGTTTCATCAGAGCCTGGGGAAGAGCCAGATGGCGAGAGTTCAAGAGTCAACAGAAAGTGGGAACAGCGAGTACATCTTTCAAATGCCTAGCCTAGAAGTGAAGACTTAATAAGTAACTAGGGGGAGAGTAGGATCAAAAGAATCCCCTTTTCTTAAGGATAAGAAAGACTTAAACTTATTTAGGGTGAGATTGAGAACATGGGTGCATATGAGTAAGAGAGAGCAAAGTCGAGAGACAAACTGAAAACACATGGAGGAAATGGAATAACCATTGGAGCCACACCCAGAAGAAACAGTAGAGGAAATCAAGAGTCTTTCATTTCTTCCATCCCTATAGGTATACTTCTATTTTTTTTAGGCACAAATAATAAAGTACAAATAAAGATTATTTTCACCTTTTTGCCAAAAAAGCGCATACTTCATCTTCTGTTCTGTCTTACTTTTTGTCATTTAGCAATATGTCTTGAAGAATCATTCCGAATCACTCCATAGAGAGCTGCCCCATTTTAAGAGCATTTTCTTAATATACTGATATCATGAATGCTTGAAAAGTGTGTGTGTGTGATGTATGTCTTTTCACTCCATTGGGTTGAGCTGCCTGTCATTTAATACCGTAATAGTCAGGCATTTCATTTTTTGAGCAGAGCAAGTTTAAAAACAATTTGCTGGCGATATTAACCAGTTCTGTCCTTTTCTGTATTTCCAAGTCAGCTCATTACATATCCAAGCACCTATAGGAGTAAAAGAAATTTAAATAAATATCAAAGATTATTATTCCACATGACAAGACAGGGTGCTAAAACATTTCAGAATGAATGCCCTGTAAAAGGGGCAGAATGGGGAAAGTGTGAAGAAATCTGTCTTTAGGTTAACAGCAAGAAATCAGCAGAACCTCAATGCCAATAGAATTCTGAGGACTGGAATGGGACAGGTGATTCAGAATTAGGCAACTGTGAAAAATGTCACCATCAGCCAAGGGCAACTGAAGAAGTGGACGTGGTTAGAGCAGAGTAAAAATCAAGGCTGTCAAGCATCTGAACTCTCACCTCCTAGACTGGTGACTAGCTTAGTTTTCTGGAAATATAATAAGCAGAAGCATTCTGCTTCTCCAGAAATGTTTGCACGGAAAAAGGAATATTGAATGGGATGCCTTGCTTTGAATAAGTTTATGTCATTGTTGTTGGGTGCAGTCAAGTCGGTTCTGACTCATAGCAACCCTATGTACAAGAGAGCAAAACACTGCACAGTCCTGCAGCATCCTCAAAATCGTTGCTATGTCTGGGCCCATTGTTGCAGCCACTGTGTCAGTCCATGTCATTGAGAGTCTTCCTCTTTTTCTCTGACCCTCTACTTTACCAAGCATGATGGCCTTCTTCAGGGACTGGACCCTCCTGATAACATATCCAAAGTATGTGAGACAAGCCTCACCATCCTTGCTCCTAATTGATATTCTGGCTGTACTTCTTTCAAGACAGAATTGCTTGTTCTTTTGGCAGTCCATGGTATATTCAATATTCCTCACCAGCACCGTAATTCAAAGCCATCAATTAACTTTGGACTTCCTTATTCATTGTCCAGCTTTCGCACACATATGAGGTGATAGTAAACACCATGGCTTGAGTCAGACACACCTTAGTCCTCAAAGTGACAACTTGGCTTTTTAAGGCTTTAAAGAGGTCTTTTGCAGCAGATTCGCCCAATGCAATATGTTGTTTAGTTTGTTGACTGCTGCTTTCATGGGCATTGATTGTGGATCAGAGTAAAATGAAATGCTTTACAACTTAAATATTTTCTCCACTTATCATGATGTTGCTTAGTGGTTCGGTAGCGAGGTTTTTTTTTTTTTTTTAATGTTGAAATGCAATCCATACAGAGGGCTGTAGTCTTTGATCCTCATCAGTAAGCATTTCAAGTTCTCTTTGCTTTCAGCAAACAAGATTTTTGTCATCTGGATATCGAAGGTTGTTAAGGAGTCTTCCTCCCATCCTGATGCCATGTTCTTCTTCATATAGTCCGGCTTCTTGGATTATTAGCTCAGCACATAGATCGAATAAGTATGGTGAAAAGATACAACCCTGATAACACATCTTTCCTGATTTTAAACCACTCAGTATTCCCTTGTTCTGTTCGAATGACTGCCTCTTTGTCTACGTACAGGTTCCGCATGAGCACAATTAAGTGTTCGGAATTCCCATTCTTAGCAATGTTACTCATAATTTGTTATGATCCACACAGTCAAATGCCTTTGCATAGTCAATAAAACACAGGTAAACATCTTTCTGGTAGTCTCTGCTTTCAGCCAAGATCCATCTGATACCAGCAATGATATCCCTCATTTCATGTCCTCTTCTAAATCTGCTTGAATTTATGGCAGTTCCCTGTCAAGGTACTGCTGCAATAGTTTTTAATTATCTTTGGCAAAATTTTACTTTCGTGTGATATTAATGATATTGTTTGATAATTTCCACATTCTGTTGAATCACCTTTCTTTGGAATGGGTACAAATACGGATCTCTTCCAGTCGGTTGGCCAGGTAGCTGTCTTCCAAATTTCTTGGCATAGACAAATGAGCACTTCCAGCATTGTTTCCATTTGTTGTTGATCATATATTACCTCCTGAAATGGTTGGACATCAACCAATTCTTTTTGGTACAGTGACTCTGTGTATTCCTTCCATCTTCTTTTGATGCTTCCTGTATCGTTCAGTATTTTCCCCACATTGTTGTTGTTGTGAGATGCCACTGAGTTGGTTCTGACTCATAATGACCCTATGTACAACAGAACAAAACACTGCCTGGTCCTGCACCATTCTCACAATTGTTGTTATGCTTGAGCCCATTGTTGCAAGATCTAGGGATAGGCAAAGTCTTCTTAGACTTGACACCAAAAGCATCATCCATCAAAGGAAAAATTGATAAATTGGTATGGAGTGATGGATCACTTTTGTGTAGCCTTTCTAGCCATAGTCCTATAACTCCCACTCAAGCAATTGGTGGGACTGTAATTGTGACCCACCGAAGGAATTGGTCAGTTTTACCATCCTGCTGGGCTTGAAATGAGCCAACCCAGAGGCGGGAAAAAAAAAGAGCCCATCACCACCAATGAAGGAGAGACCCAAAGGAAAGACTGGCAGGAGAGACACGCAGGAGATAGTGCAGTGGGCTTCCTAGTCCCCGGAGCAAGAAAGCTGAGTGCCTTTGGGCAGGGACTGAGGGCCAGGGAGAGGTGTGCCTACAAGCAGGGCTGGGAAAAGCCTGTCCTGATGGAAGAAGAACTGTATCCTTGAATGTTCCTGAGCCTGAATTGTAAACTTTTACTTCCCTAATAAGCCCCATAATCATGATTATGTTCTGTGAGTTCTGTGTGGCCACTACAATGCATTACTGAACCCAGCAGAGAAGTAGAGAGTTCTGTGGGAGGGACGGTTGGTATCAGAGCTGGTAAACATGGCGAAGAGAGGAGGTATATCTGACCTCAGCCTCATAGGAATCAACCTTGGGCTGTTCTTGATTCTCCTTCTTCCTTGTAAAGTTAGAAGAGGTCAGACACTGCCCTTATGCCATTTTTACAATTGGGCTTGATTTAAACATTTTAACTTCTCTTCAAAATACAATTTTAAGAAAATGAAAATACAAGCTACAGAGTGGGAGAAAATATTTTCAGAATACATATCTGACAGACTTTTATATTAAAACACATAAACTTTTATCCAGACTAAGAACTCTCATAACTGAGTAATGAGACAAATGACTTACAAAATGAGCAAATACTTGAGTAGATGTTTATCGAAGAAGATATATGAATGGCACGTGAAAAGATGCTCAACATCATTAGTCATTTAGATAAATGCAAAGTGAGACCAAAATGTGATACTACTACACCTATTAAAATGGCTAAAATTTTAAAAAACAAACAAAACCTGACAGTATCAAGTGATGGTGAGGATACAGTGCAACTGGAACTCTCATACATTGCTGGTGGCGATGCTACATGATATAGTCATTTTGGAAAAGTTTGCCATTAAACATATGCTTACATGTATGACCCAGAAATCTCACTGCCAGGTACTTAACCCAAGAGAAATAAAAACATATGTCCAAAGAAAGACCTTAACACAAATATTTATAGCAGTTTTATTAAAAAAAAAACCAAAAACTTGAAATAACTACACATCCATTAACATAGTAATGGATAAACAGTTTATTCTATACAATGGAATACTACTCGGCAATAAAAGGAAAAGAACTACTGATACATGGGAGGACACAGAAAAATCTTAAAAGTATTATGAAAAGGCAGAAGTATAGGGGCAGAAATCAGAACAGTGGTTGCCAGGAAATGGGGGAAGAGAGATGGGATTGACTACAAAGGGGCATGAAGAAAGGTTTATGAGTGATAATATCCTATATCTTGACTGTGATGAAGGTTTCATGACTGTCAAAACTCAGGGCTGTGTACCTAAGAAGGGTGAATTTTGCCATATATAAATTATACCTCAATAAATCTGAAATAAAAAAAACAAAGTAAGCAGTATTAGAGAGGGGAACAAGAGATACTCTGCTTGCAATGATTTGAAAAAATACCAGCATAGAATTTTTTAAAATCTACACACACTGTCAAACAGGCTTTTTAGAGCCTTGCTCTTAAAGATGACCAGATAGCTAATGCAGGAAGCAAAATACAACTCCAAAAAACATAATTAATATCCGAAAAGATTTAAGAGAAGGTATTGCAACATGAAAAGAAAATGATAAAAAAAAAGTGCAGAGAACAAAAAAGACATGAGACCTAGGAAATTTAAAACATAAAATAAAGAAGTAAATATTCAACAAAATTATTATAAAAAACAAAAATCAAGTGATTCTGCAAAAAGTAGACTGAAAGGAAAAATAAATGTAAAATGGTAGAGAAGAAGTAATAAAAATTAAAGATAAATCTGGGGGCTTCAACATCAAAATAACAGCACTTGAAAAAAAGAACAGAAAAAAATAGTTTGGAGAGTGGTAAGGAGTGGTGGTTATCAGAGGTATAATTCAAGAAAATTTCCCAGCCCTGAAGGACACCAGTGTGAAACAGTCACTTTGCGCCAGCACACAGAACACACAAAAAAGGCACATTCAAAGGAAAATCTTTGGGAGGCGGAGCCAAGATGGCAGAATAGACAGATGCTTCCCGTGAGCCCTCTTTACAACAAAGACCCAAAAATCAAGTGAACTGAATATATTTATGACAAGCTGGGGGCCCTGAGCATCAAAGGCAAGCTTAGAAAATGAACAGAGGGGCAGGAGGAGGAAGAGACGGTTCAGAAGTGAAGAGGAGTTACTGGACCTGAATCGCAGGGAGCCCTCAGGCACCATTCCTGGAGCAGTGGTGGTGGGCTGGTACTAGCATTCAGCCGCAGTTTCCTCAAGGAGAAGCAGCCAGCCACACAGCCTACTCACACCTCCGGAACCCGAGAAGAATGGCGCTGTCAGCAAAAGCTAAGTACTTGCGTATATCTTACCAAGCCCCCACCCCCACCCCCAAGCCAGCTTCAGTGGCAGAATTCCCTGGGCCTGAGATAGGCCCTGTTGAGTGTCTAGAGCCATCCTGCCAGCCTTGGAGAAGGAAAAGATTTGCAGTTGGGGGAAAAGATAATCTACTAGCTCCGCTAACCGGGGGAGCTTAGGACAGAAGCTGCTCCTGTACAGGTATAAACTGTCCGTGGACTTTGAGCATCTTTCCCCTCTGCATGCACCTGTATGGGCCTATTTCAGGAGAATAGAGACCCTTGTTGACAGACTCCAACTGTTTTAGCTGTGCGGTGGAGAGATGGGTGTTTGATGTTTGACTTTGCTGTGCCTATTAAACAGGGTCCTCACCTACCCACATCAGGGGCCTAAGGACTGGTAGCTCCTCTCACATCACCCAGCCACCCACAACAGGAGTCCAAGGATAACTGGTACCTCTCAGTCCTTACAACCAAAACCATTGGGTGCCCAGGGTCTGTCTGCAGAATCCACCCACCTGCATGCTGTAGGGAACAAGGGCACGCTTTCCTCAGAGACACTCGGGGGTCAGTTCTCAGCCCCTTGCCTTGTTCAGAGCGTGACCCCCTCCTGCAATCAGATACTGGTACATACACCAATCACCCCTGCGCCTCTAAGACTATAGGACAGCACCTGTACAACACACTTGATGATCAGCTACCTGGACGCCTGAGCTGAATTCATACAAGAAAAGTGAATGGACTCCTGGACTGATATACATGATAACAACTCTAGCCATCTGGGGACAGGACAACAGAGTTCCAAAGGTGAAAATAATCAAGCTCGTTCACTCAAGCAACCCATTTGGGCATATCCAAACAAAACAAAGCAAGAAGCTACCACACAGTAAGCAAGCATAAACTAATACAATAGCTTAGAGATGGCTCGGAGACAACAGTCAATATCAAGTCACATAAAGAAACAGACCATGATCACCTCAACAAGCTCTCAAAACAAAGAATCTAGGGATCTTCTAGATGAAAGTGTATTCCTGGAATTACCAGAAGCAGAATACAAAAGATTAATACGCAGAACCCTTCAAGACATCAGGAAAGAAATAAGGCAATACGCAGAACAAGCCAAGGAACACACAGATAAAGCAACTGAAGAAATTAGAAAGACTATTCAGGAACATAATAAAAAATATAATAAGCTGGAAAAATCCATAGACAGACAGCAATCGAAGGAAAATCTTCGGGAAATTTCCAAACAATGGGGATTAAGAAAAAACTAGTAATGTACAAAGGATCAGAAACCAGGACAACATCAGATTTCTTGAGAGCAACACAATGGAAGTCAGAAGAAAATGTCTTTAAAATAAGGAGATAAAATGATTTCCAACCTAGAGTTTTATTCCAATACATACACCAAGTGGTTAGGTAAATAAAGACATTTTCAGACATTCAATTTTTAAAATGTTTTACTTCTCAGGCACCTTTTCTCAGGAAGCTACTAAGGGATGTGATCCTCCAAAAGGAGAAAGTAAACTAAGAATTAAAAAAACAAAAAACAAAAGAAACAAACAAAAAAAATTGCCACTGAGTCAATTCATTGTTGTTGTTAGGTGCCGTCTAGCAGGTTCCGACTCATACTGACCCTATGCACAACAGAATGAAACACTGCCCGGTCCTGCACCATTCTTACAATTGTTGTTATGCTTGAGCTCATTGTTGCAGCCACTGTGTCAATCCACCTTGTTGAGGGTCTTCCTCTGTTCCGCTGACCCTGTACTCTGCCAAGCATGATGTCCTTCTCCAGGGACTGATCCCTCCTGACAATATGTCCAAAGTATGTAAGACACAGTCTCGCCATTCTTGCTTCTAAGGAGCATTCTGGTTGTACTTCTTCCAAGACAGATTTGTTTGTTCTTTTGGCAGTCTATGGTATATTTAATATTCTTCACCAACACTACAATTCAAAGGCATCAATTCTTTTTCAGTCTTCCTTATTCATTGCCCAGCTTTCACATCCATATGATGTGATTGAAAATACCATGGCTTGGGTCAGGTGCACCTTAGTCTTCAAGGTGACATCTTTGCTTTTCAACACTTTAAAGAGGTCCTTTGCAGCAGATTTACCCAATGCAACGGTTTGCTTGATTTCTTGACTGCTGCTTCCATGGGTGTTGATTGTGGATCCAAGTAAAATGAAACCCTTGACAACTTCAGTCTTTTCTCCATTTATCATGATGTTGCTCATTGGTCCAGTTGTGATTTTGTTTTCTTTACATCGAGGTGCAATCTATACTGAAGGCTGTGGTCTTTGATCTTCATCAGTAAGTGTTTCAAGTCCTTTTCATTTTCAGCAAGCAAGGCTGTGTCATCTGCATAACACAGGTTGTTAATGAGTCTTCCTCCAATCCTGATGCCAGGTTCTTCTTCACAGAGTCCAGCTTCTTGGATTATTTGCTCAGCATATAGATTGAATAGATATGGTAAAAGAATACAACCCTGACACACACATTTCCTGACTAAACCAATCAGTATACCCTTGTTCTATCGAAACAACTGCCCCTTGGTCTATGTAAAGGTTCCTCATGGACACAATTAAGTGTCTGGGAATTCCCATTCTTTGCAATATTATCTATAATTTGTTATGATCCACACAGTCGAATGCCTTTGCATAGTCAATAAAACACAGGTAAACATCCTTCTGGTATTCTCTGGTTTTAGCCAGGATCCATCTGACATCAGCAATGATATCAATTGAGATGTTTCAACAAATGGATGCAGCGCTGGAGGTGCTCACTTATCTCGGCCAAGAAATATGGGAAACAGCTTCCTGGCCAACTGACTGGAAGAGATCCGTATTTGTGTCTGTTCCCAAGAAAGGTGACCCAACTGAATCCGGAAATTATAGAACAACATCATTAATATCACACGCAAGCAAAATTTTGCTGAAGATCATTCAAAAACGGCTGCAGCAGTATATTGACAGGTAACTGCCAGAAATTCAGGCTGGTTTCAGAAGAGGAGGAACCAGGGATATCATTTCTGAAGTTGACTCATAGACTAACACGAATATGCCCAACTGATTGATTTTAGGGCAAAGGCAATTCAATGAAGAAAGGGTAGGTTTTTTTTTTTTTTTTCAGCAAATGGTGCTAGAATAATTGGATGTACATAAAAAAAAACGTTGCCGTCAAGTCGATTCCGACTCATAGCGACCCTATAGGATAGGGTAGAACTGCCCCATAGAGTTTCCAAGGAGCTCCTGGTAGATTTGAACCACCAACCTTTAGGTTAGCAGCCATAGCACTTAACTACTATGCCACCAGGGTTTCCAGATGTACATGGCAAAAGAAAAAAAAAAAAAGAACCTAGACTTAATATAGACTTAATAATACAAAAATTAATTCAAAATGGATCATGGATTTAAATGCAAAATTACAAACCTTTTAGAAGAAAACTGGAAAAAATATTTGGAATCTAGGGCTGAACAAAGAGTTCTTAGACATGACACCAAAGGTATAAAACGTAAAAGAAAAAATTCGATGAGTTAATAAAAATTAAAACCTTTGTGCTGCAAAAGACTCTATTAGAGAATGGAAAGACAAGCTACAGACTGGGAGAAAATATGTGCAACCACATATCTGACAAAGGTCTCATATTTAGAATATATAAAGAATTCTCAAAGCTCAATAGTGAAAAAACTATCCAATTAGAAATTTGGCAAAAGAAGCGAACATAAATTTCACCAAAGAGACAAAGAAGTACATAAGAAGATGTTCAGCATAACTAGGCATTATGGAAATAAAAATCAAAACCACAATGAGATACTACTTTATACCTGCTACCAAAGAAAACCAAACCCATTGCCATTGAGTCAATTCTGACTCATGGTGACCCTATAGGACAGAGTAGAACTGCCCCATAGGGTTTCCAATGAGCAACTGGTGGAATCGAACTGCCAACCTTTGATTAGCAGCCAAGCTCTTAACCACTGTACTAGCACCTCATACCTGTTAGAACAGCTAAAATAAAAAATAATGCTAATAGCAAATGCTGGCAAGGATGCATAGAAACTGGATCTGTCATACACTGGTGGTAAGAATTTACAATGATATATAGCTATTCTGAAAAATTATTTGGCAATTTATTATAAACTAAACATGCATAAAACCTAGCAATCCCACTCTTGAGCATTTATCACAGAAAAATGAAAACATATATTCACAAAAAAAAAACTGTATATGAACATTCATAGCAATTTTATTTGTAATAGCAAATATCTGGAAAGAACTTAAATGTTATTTCACTGGTGAACAGTTAAACAAACTCCAGTATACCCGTACAATAGAATACTACCCAGTGTTTCTGCAAAGGAATAAATTATTGGTATATACAACAGCCCAGATGGATATTAAGGGAGCAAGGCTTACTGAAAAAATTATCAATCTCAAAAGGTTACATATTCTCTGAGTCATATTTATATGATATTCTCAAAATGACAAAGCTATAAAAATGAAGAATGGATTCGTGGTTGCCAGGGGTTAGTGATCGGGGTGATAAATAGAAAGGGGTAGGACAATGGATTTCCTTCATGTTGGTTGAACAGTTCTGCATCTTTATTGTAGTGGTGGTGACATGAGTCCATGCATAGATGAAATGGCATACAACTATACATATAAAAAAATACGTGTATACAAATTAATGTATATAAAAATGGTCAAAATGAATGAGTCATAGTCTTACTCATAAATCCAAAAGTCTTACTCATAGTCAGTATTATATCAATGTCAGTTCCCTGGATTTGATATTGCACTGCAGTGATGTAAAATGTCATCATGGGTAAAATTGGATACAAGGGACTCTATATTTTTATGACTTCCTGTGAATCTGTAATTCAAAATAAAAAGCCTTTAAAAATGAATAGAGCATCACTGAGCTATAAGACAACTGCAAGAGTTTAGTACATGTGTAATTAGAGTTCCTGATAAAACCTGATAGATGGGGTGAAACTAAAATAACCTTGGAAGAAATAATGACCAAGTTTTTCCAAATTTGATGAAAAGTTTAAACCCACAGATCCAAAAAACCCAACGAACCCTAACCACAATAAAAAAAAAACCCACTGCCGTTGAGTCGATTCTGAATAGATATGAAAAAAATTACACCAAGGCACATCATAATCAAATTGGTCAAAATCAAGGGTAAAGAGGAAATCTTAAAAGTAGCAAGCTATAGAGGTCAGAGACAAAGATGACAGCAGATTTCTTGCCAGAAGCAATGCAAGTGAGAAGACAGTGGAGCAAATCTTGTAGTATTAAAATACTAGAAGAAAAAAATGTCTACCTAGAATTCTACCCTAGCAAAAATACCTTTCAAAAACAAAGACAAAATACTTTTTCAGACACACAGAAACTGAAAGAATTCATTACCAGCAGACCCACGTTACAAAAAATATAAAAGGAAGCCCTTCACGCAGGAGAAAAAATGCTGCCAGATGGAAATATGGATCTATGCAAGGGAATAAATACCACCAAAAAATGGCAGTAACTCTAAAGTGTGGTCTGGAAATTCCTGGTTTTCCCTTTTAAAGAGACTTGCAAGGTCAAAATTATTTTCACAGTAATGCTAAGATGTTATTGCCTCTTTTACTCTCATTCTTGTACAAGTATACGGTGAAGTTTTCCAGAGATACATGGCAACAGATTGAATGCAGAGGCATAGATGAGAATCCAGCTGACTTCTATTAAGCCAGAGAATCAAGAGATTTTTTATAATGTAAAATAGTGCCATTTTTCTCACAAAAATATTTTTGTGTTGAAAAATTGTTATTTTTCATATAAATGTGTTATTTATGTTAACATGTGACTTCTTTTATCATTTTAAATTAATTAATATTTTTAAATTTTATGTTTTAATTTATAATGCAGTAAATGTTGATAGATATAACCTACATAAACAGAAGCTCTTTGGGGTTCTCAGTTATTAAGAGTAGCAAAGGGGTTCTGAGACCAAAAATTGTGAGAGCTGATATTCTAGAGCAGCTTATCATTAAAAGGTCTTTAACAAAGATAGTGAACATAAGGCAGATTTGATGGCACATAGAGCTATCTGGTAAAAAAAAAAAAAAAACACAAAAGAATGAAGAAGGGACTTTGAAATGAAGGCAAGCAGAGTAGGACTGGAAAACCCGAGCAAGATAGAAGTTCATACAAAAGGCAGGATGGGTGAAAGCTTGAGGACATTGTCTCTGGAGTGTGAATCATTTACCTGCTCACCACGGACCAGGTGTGCCTGGCAAATATAATTGCTAGGCAACCTCAGCAATTAGTTTTTTGAGACACTGATATGATTGTGAAGTACAGTAGCATTTAAAAATAATACCATTTAAATTGCATCTGGCAGTTACGGACACTCTCCAAGGCCTTGTGGCATCATTATTCACAATTACCTTTTCTGCCACCACATATCCATTTTACTCATGAAAGCCAATTTGTAGAAGAAAGAATGTGGGGTTTTGAATGCAGAGAGCCCTGGATTCTAAAACCTGCCTAATCCTGCCTTCATCTAGAAATTGCTGTGTGCTATTTTAACCTTTTTCAATTTTGCCTTGCTAAAGGTGCCTGCCTTGGAAGCAGCAGTGTCCTTGCCTAACAGCTCCTGTGTCTTGACTTTGCTTTAGGAACATACCCCAATCACTTTAAATAGAGTCTCCTAGATCTTGAACTTAATGGCTTCATAACTTATCTTGCAATGAAACTAAGGCAATGCTGTCCAAACTCTCTCTTTAGTAGTTTCCTGTTGTTGCTGTGACAAATGACCACAAACCTAGGGGCTTAAAACAACAGAAATTTATTATCATACAGTTCTGGAGGCCAGAAGTCTGCAATGGACCTCATCAGACTACAATCAAGGTGTCAGCAGGGCTGCATGCCTTCTGAAGGCTCTGGGGAGAAACCTGTTTTCTTGATTTTCCCAGCTTCCAGAGACCACCCACATTCCTTGGCTTGTGCCCCCTTCCATCTTCAAAACCAACACTCTTATTGCTCTGACTTTGCTTTCGATGCAACATATCCTCTGACTCTGACTCTCCTGCTTCCTTCTTTCTCTTTTAAAGAACTTTGTGATAGCACTAGGCCCACCCAGATAATCCAGGATAATCTCCCCATTTTAAAATCCTTTAACCATGTAAGGTAACATCTTCAGAGGCTCCTGGGATTAGAACATGAACATCTTTGGGGGGCAGGAGAGTCATTATTCTGCCTATCACATTCTCCATTCATTTTCTTCTTCTTGCTCCTTTGTTTATTGTTTCATTTAACCATTTCTAAAGCTTCAAAGTTCTTTCAATTCATCATTCATTCCTGTCTTCCTCTCTTCCTTTATTTAACAGCTATTTTCTGAGCACCTACTGCGTATTAAACACTGTGCCAGGTATTGTGACAATACAACTATGGATCCAGACTCTACCCTCAAGGAGTTTACAGGCTGTTTTCCTGGATTGCCTCGTTATTAAAGTGAGCTAGCCTCCATGAATGGGCACTGTAAATGGAGGCAGTGCTACAAATGAACTTCTACTGCCTCAGTCATTAAAAACACCACCTAAGACTCAGGAGGAAGCATCAGTAAATTCACCAAACACTGAGAAAACTAACAATGAAGAGTGTGGCCCAGGATTTGAAATCCTAGTTTTTACAATGCATAGGAATTTCATGGGTTGAATTGTGTTCCCAGAAAAGATGAGTTCAAGTCCTAACTGTCCCCAAATCTCAGCATGTGAACTTATTTGGAAATAGGTCTTTGTAGATGTAATTTTACCATGAGGTCGTACTGGCGTAGGGTAGGCCTTAATCCAATATGGCTGATGTCCTTACAAGAAAAGAAAACGATCCTCGAAACTTAACTTGGAAGAAACTGGAGGACATTATGCTGAGTGAACTAAATCTATCACAAAAGGACAAATATTGTATGATTTCACTTTTATAAAAAGATATACATGCAGAAAGCAATGTTCTTTGGTGTTTACCAGGGTTGGGAGGGAGAAGGAGGGGGAACCAGTTTTTAGACAGTAGACACTTGTTACTTTTGGTGATGAGAAAGGCAGTACTCAATATGGATGAAGTCTGGACAACTTGACCAGGTAAATGATGACACTAAGAAGTACACAAGAATAAGGGACGATTTTGGTAAATGCTGTAACACATACATACAGTTTTGCAACAAAAGTTGTTGGTAGGTGCCATCGAGTCGATTCTGACTCATAGCAACCCTATGTATAACAGAATGAAACACTGTCCGGTGCTGTGCCATTCTCACAATGGTTGCTGTGTTTGAGCCCATTATTGTAGCCACTGTGTCAATCCATCTCATTGAGGGTTTTCCTCTTTTTCACTGACCCTTTACTTTACCAAGCATGATGTCCTTCTCCAGCGACTGGTCCCTCGTGATAACACGCTCAAAATATGTGAGACAAAGTCTCGCCATCCTCATTTCTAAGGAGCGTTCTGGCTGTGCTTCTTCCAAGAGAGATTTGTTTGTTCTTCTGGCAGTCCATGGTATATTCAATATTCTTCACCAAAATCATAATTCAAAGGCATCAATTCTTCTTTGGTCTTCCTTATTCATTGTCCAGCTTTTGCATGCGTATGAGGAACATATATGCATATGCGTAAGCAATGAAATTAATGACC
Organism: Loxodonta africana; assembly: GCF_030014295.1. NCBI lineage: Eukaryota > Metazoa > Chordata > Mammalia > Proboscidea > Elephantidae > Loxodonta > Loxodonta africana. The sequence continues at coordinate 46,951,922 of NC_087364.1, forward strand.
AAAAAATATGTGTGTGGTTACATAGGTAGATACGTATGCACTTATGCATATGTATAAGAAGGCACATGTGAGAATACAGGTGAGCACGTATAAGTGTATCTGTGGGCATATGTATATACATGTTTGTGTGTGCTGTATATATATTCATATATGTAATAAAGCACATAAGGGACACAGTTACATATACTTCCTAGATATAACCAAATACCTTGCAGGATTGGTTTACTGGGTTTGAAGGCTTAGGACCACAGTCTAGTGGGACAACTTGGTCAACTGGCATAACATAGTTCCTAAAGATAATGTCCTACATCCTAGTTCAGTGAGTAGCATCTGGAGTCTTAAAAGCTTGTGAATGGTCATCTGAGATGCAACTATTGGTCTGTACTTGTCTAGAGCAAAAGAGAAAGAAGGAAACCAAAGATTCACAGAAGAAACTAGTCTACGGGACTGCCATATTTTTACGCAAATAATGCATGACTTCTGTGTTTGTTTGCCAGCCATGCCCTCCCCCCATGAGACATCCTCACAAGCACCACCATGCCAATCCTCTTCCACATGTTGCTGTAAAAAAAAATTAGCATAGTGTGTTTACAAACAGACCTCACGGAGGGAGGGCACAGCCAGCAAACAAATGCAGAAGGCACACATCATTTGCATAAAAATATGGTAACAGCCCAAATGAACCACAGCCTCATCTATCCTGAGACCAGAAGAACTAGATGGTGCCCGGCTACCACTACCAACCATTCTGACCAGAGACACAATAAAAAAATAGGTGGTCCTAAATAGACTGGGTGAAAAATGTAGAACAAAACTCAAATTCCTAAAAAAGACCAGACTTACTGGACTGGTAGAGGGTTTTTTTCTTCTTGTTCTTTTCTTTCTTTTTAACTGTGGAAAATTTATATATACACAAAAGCAAAGAGCATAATGAACTCTCACATACCCATCATCCAGTGTCAACAATTATAAACAAATGCCAATTTTATTCCATGTATATCCTTCCACTTCCCTCAGTGTTCTTAAATTATTTGAAGCAAATTCTAGACATCATAGATTTTTGGGGGGGATCTTTTATGATCATCTTGTGCCCCATGTAAAGCTCTTCAACGGCTTTTCATGTGTTGAGAATAAAATTCTAAATCCTTCCCGTGGCTTGAAAGACCCCATGTGATCTGGTCCCTGTTGACTTCTCCAACTTCAGATTATAATTTACTATCCCACTCCCCACTGAGAATTAAAAATGAAGAATACACAGACCCTGTCCTCAAAGAGCTCAGAACCCACAGTCTAATTACTTGAAAATTGGAAATTTCTCCATGCTGTATTTAGGAACCAGAAGATTTCAGAAACCAGAGAATCTCTAAAGTGCCCAACAACTAAGAATAAACAGGAGTTTGATGTAAAAATAATAGCTAACATTTATAAGATCCTTCCTTTGGGCTAGACATGGTGCAAAGCATTTCTCAGACATGATCTCATTTAATTCTTAAAACACCCTTTGCAATACACCTTATGTCTTAGTTATCTAATGCTGCTATAACAGAAATACCGCAAGTGGATGGTTTTAATGAACAGAAATTTATTTTCTCACAGTTTAGAAGGCTAGAAGTCCAAATTCAGGGTACCAGCTTCAGGGGAAGGTTTTCTTTCTCTGTCAGCTCTGTCCTTGTCTCTTCAGCTTCTGCTTCTGGGCAGTCTTCATGTGTCTTGGCATCTCTCTCCCCCTATCTTTGCCTCCTAGCTTGCTTGTTCAATCTCTTTTATATCTCGAAAGAGATTGACTCAAGACACACCCTACACTAATCCTGCCTCATTACCATAACAAAAACAACCCATTCCCAAATGGGATTATATCCACAGGCATAGAGGTTAGAGTTTACAACACATATTTTGGGGGGACACAATTCAATCCATAACATTCCACCCTTTGGCCACCCAAAAATCTTGTCCTTGCCATGTACAAAACATATTCAGCCTATCGCACCATCCCAAAAGTTTTAAATCAACTCCAAGTCCAAAATCTCATTTTCTGAATCATCTAAATCAAATATGGGTGAGACTTTAGGCATATTCCATCCTGGGGCAAAATTTCTCTTCACCTGTAAACCTGTGAAATCTATAACACAAGTTTTCTGCTTCCAAGGTACAATGGTGGAACAGGCACAAGGTAAACACTTCCATTACAATTGGGAGAAATTGGAGAAAGAAGGGATAACTGACACCACTAAGTCCAAGACACAGTAGAACAATTTCTTTTAGTTCTCACAGCGTGAAGAAAATCCTCTGTTCTTTGGTACCATCTGGGCAAGGGCCCTGCCCTCTGGACTCTGGGTGTTGATCACATCCTCTGAATTCTGGGTGGAGGTCCCTTGGGTCTGGGCTTCATCTCTGCCTTCCAGCCCCATTGGGATGGCAACTCTGCTCCCTCGGCTTTCGGTGGCCCCATTCTCCTAGTCCATTTGAGTGGCAACCCCACCCCTTTGCCCTTGGCAGTCCCATTCTTCTGCCCTTGAGCATGGAAGCTCCACCTCCTCAGCTTTGGGCAGCGACCCCATCCTCTTGGCCAAAATGAATGGCAGATCCACACTCTGGAACCGAGTTGGTGAAGATCTGACCCTTTGAAAGCTAGGGGGTCGTGGCTCTGCCCTTTGACACTCCCAGAGACTATTGCCCCACCCTTTGAGACTGAGGCAGCTGTGCTTCCCGTGCTCTTTCTGACAGTTCTGCTGATCTTCAAGTTGCTCCAGGGACGGTCCTATTCTTTTCTTGGGGGACAACAGATGTAGGTGGTTCTTTTGGCCTGTTTCCTGCCTGTAGAATTCCAAGAGGCAGACACCTTTCTTTCCTTTCGTTCTTTCTCTGTCTTCTTCAATCTAAGCTGATGGGTTTTCTGTTGTGGTAGTTAGATACGTCAGTCACAGGCTTAACCTCTTCAACAAAAGATTGTGTAGCTACATTCTTGGTGAAAATTCCAGGACACCTGTCCTTAGTTTGTACAATAGTATTTTCCAAATCTTTAAGTTTTGTTTTCATTTTGCACAGTTCATTTTTAAGTCCATCTCCTCCCTCTCAAATTTTACTATAAATGGTAAGGAGAAACCACGTGGCCCCTTTAAGATCTTGCTTAGAAATCTCCTCAGCCAGATATTCAAATTCATCGCTTACAGGTTTTACCTTTCACCAAACATTTGAACATAATTTAGACACATTCTTTGCCACTGCATAAAGAAGCATCGCCCTTCCTCCACTGTCCGATCACATGCTCATTTTCTTTTAAAGCCTCACCAAAAGCACGTTTAACGTCCACATTTCAAGCAACATCCTGTTGCTGGCGCAATATGTATTCTCTGAGACGGTAGAGGCTTTATCTATAGCTCTCCTCACTTCCTCACCAGTATTTTGACATCCAAAATTCTACCAACAATCTCTTCAAGGCAATCTAGGCTTTACTATTAAAAAATTTTTTTTTTTTTTTTTTACTATTAGGCACCTTAAAACTCTTCCAGCCTCCACCCATTACCCAATTCCAAAACCACCTCCACATTGTAGGTATTTGTTAGAGTAGCACCCCACTCTGTCTTAGAGTACCCAATTCTGTCTTAGCTATCTAGTGCAGCTATAACAGAAATACCTCAAGCGGATGGCTTTAACAAACAGAAGTTTATTTTCTCACAGTTTAGGAGGCTAGAAATCTGAATTCAGGGAGCTGGCTCTAGAGGAAGGTTTTCTCTCTCTGTCAGCTCTGGAGGAACGTCCTTATCTCTTCAGCTTGCGTTCCTGGTTCCTTGGGAATCTCCGTGTGTCTTGGCATCCATCTTCCCCCATCTCTGCTTGCTCCCTTGCTTGTTTAATCTCCTTTATATTTCAAAAGGGAAACCCTGGTGGTGCAGTGGTTAAGTGCTATGGCTGCTAACCAAAAGGTCGGCAGTTCAAATCCACCAGGCATTCCTTGGAAACTCTATGGGGCAGTTCTACTCTGCCTTCTAGGGTCGCTATGAGTCGGAATCGAATCGACTCCAGTGGGTTTGGTTTTTTGATATATCTCAAAAGAGACTGACGACTGACTCAAGACATACCCTACGCCAATCCTGTTAATTAACATAATAAAGATAATTCATTTCTAAATGGTATTATAACCACAGGCAGAGACATTAGGATTTACAACACAAATTTTGGGGGGACACAGTTCAATCCATAACACCTTATCATTCCCATTTTACAGATTAAAAAAAAAGAAACTACTGAGGCTTTAAATAGGTAAGTAACTCTTTCTAAAGTTACCTGGGATTTGAAACTAGAGAGTCTGACCCCAGAGGAGCAACTTTACCGTTTGTGCCAGGGTTGACGGTAATCTTTGAGTTATACTGCAAAAAGAAAAATGAAAGAACACATTTCAATTCATCAGTGCTTTCCACTTGGTGTCCTGGTTTCAGAACTATGTCCGCATCCTTTAAACAGCAGATGTTGAGACACCTGTTACTGATAAGGTCAGGTTCCTGTGGCCCAAAGCAATAACCATGGAGTTTGGACTTTGTGTGAAATCTTTTCTATAGAAAGAAATAAACAAGAGACTCTCAAGTTGTGAATCCCCTGCCTAACATAAACTCAGCCTGTCCTCCTACCCAAATGGAAAGCTCTCTCTTTTCCTTATTGTACAGTGTATCGTGGTTGCTTACTTCTTGTTCATACAGAGGGGTAGTAACCAAGAGGAAATTTGTTATATTTAAAGAGGGTTTTTTTTGTTTGTTTTTTGCACTGGGTTTTTTTGTTTATAGAGGGAAAAGAGGTTCTGGATTAGTTAGGTATATTTGGGAATTTGTTTTTAACTTCTTATTAAGGAAAATTTCAATTATATACAAAGGTTAACCAAATAGTATAATGATGTTCCCATTATCCAGCTTCTACAATTGTTTCATCAACTCCTACTCTTGTTTTATTTTGAAGCAAACATTTTTGGGTATGTTGAATGTTATGTTCTCTTGGTAAAGAGTATACATATGAAATCAATAGAATAGAATAAACATGACTTGGTGAGCAAAATACTTGGGGAAGCACACAGGGGAGGATTAGCCAGTAAGCAAGGGACACACAGGCTTAATTGTGTTTACTCCCTAATCTGTAGTGAACAATTTCACAGCTTTGATGTGGCGAAAACAGGTGAATGGTGCACTACAGATTAGTAAGTAAGCACAAGTAAACCCGTGTGTACCTTGCTTATTGGGTAATCCATCCCTGGGAAGCAGGAATGAGAAAGAGGAACAGACTGTGTGGTTTTGACAGCAGGAAAGATGGGGGGACCGGGGTGGAGTACAGGAGGTGCTTGCATAGGCAGACAATAAAGCGCCACGTAGGGAAAGGTTTGATTGTGGACAAGGGGAATGCAGCATACCACCTCTGCTTATTGCTCTTCCCTCATCACGTTCACGTTCACAACCAACATAAATAAGTCACTTGTTTGTGGAGCCATACTGCCTCCCCTGTCTTGTCTGAGCCATTATTGCAATGGAGGAACCCCTAGAGCAGCACTGTCCAATTAAGTATAACACAAGCTACATATGTCATTTTACATTGTCTAGTAGCCACACTTTAAAAACTAAGAAGAAACAATGAGGGCAGTGGTGGCTCAGTGGTAGAATTCTTGCCTTCCATGCAAGAGACCTGGGTTCCATTCCGAGCCAATACTCTTCATGTGCAGGAACTACCCTTTTGTCAGTAGAGGCTTGTGTGTTGCTGTAATACTAAACAGGTTTTAGCAGCACTTCCAGACTAAGAAAGACTAGGAAGAAAGGCCTAGCAACCTACTTCTAAAAAATCAGCCTATGAATCACAGAGTCCAAAGTAAGCAAACCAAAGTCTGGCCACTCTCAATTCTAAGAAGCATTCTGGTTGCATTTCTTCTAAGACTGATTTGATTGTTCTTCTAGTAGTAGATGGTATATTCAATATTCTTCACCAATACCACAATTTGAACGCATCAGTTCTTCAGCCTGACAGATGGGTGGTGGAATAAATTATGTTATGTCATTTTATATTTTACTTAAAAAATCTGTACTGATTGAAAGCATGTATTATTTTATAAGTTGAAAACCTAAGTGAATAATATTGTTAATGCTATTCAAAATAGAGGAATATGTTGTAGTTTCAACAAAAGCATGTTTCTGGACCATTAAAATATCTTGTTTGGCAATTAAAAAAAAAAAAAGTTTTTTTTTATACAAGCCTACAAAAATACAAACTTCAAATTGGAGTTCTTATTAAAAATGAGTTGAAGTTTTGGTAGAGTAGATTAAAAAAAAAAAGGGAGAGAATGGATATTGGGGACAAACCAGAGGTCCCTGTCACAGTCCCTCAGTCTTTCACACAGCAGTCCCAAGTATGTGAAAAACCTTGCCATCCTTGCTTCTAAGAAGCATTCTGGTTGCACTTCTTCTAAGACTGATTGATTGTCAGTCTCTGTCACAGAAACTGGAGACAGGGTCCCCTTGGGAGGGAGTCTAGTGTGCACACCTCTCGCTTCCAAATCTTCCTGAGACAGGAAGGGTCTGAGGGCATGTCATGAATTGAATTGTGTCACCCCAAAATATGTGTCAACTTGGCTAGGCCATAATTCCCAGTATTGTGTAATTGTCCTCCATTTTGTTGTATTGTGTAATTATGTGTTGCAAATCCTAAACCTCTATATGTTAATGAGGCAGGATTTGTGTGGGGTGTATCTTGAGTCACACCCTTACTCAAGTCACACCTTTGCTGGAGTCACATCTTTTATAAGAGATAAAAGGAGAGAGAAGCGAACAGAGAGAGAGTGGCCAAGAAAGAAGAGCTGGGAGCAGCTCATGTCCTTCGGACCCAGGGTCTCTGTGCTGAGAATCTCCTAGACCTAGGGGAAGACTAATACCAAGACACATGGAGATCTCCAAGGAACACCAGGCCCACAGATGTTGAAAGGAGACACGGACCTTCCCCCAGAGCCAACAGAGAGAGAAAGCCTTCTGCTAGGGCTGGAGCCCTGAATTTGGACTTCTAGCCTCCTAAACTGTGAGAGAATAAATTTCTGTTTGTTAAAGCCATTCATTCGTGGTATTTCTGTTATAGCAGCACTAGATTACTAAGACAGGGAAGTTGTTGACACAGGCTTTGAGAAAGGAGTGAGGGCAGTGGGCACTAGGCAATGCTTAGGGATGCTGGGGACAGCTGAAGACGAATTCAAGCTCCTGGATTGAGCTGGAGAGAGGCATTAGGAGGGCAGTCTGGCTCCCCAGAGTCACTTCGTCCCAGTCCTGTCACTAGCAAGGTGCTTCTCCTTCCTGAGCCTCATTTTCCTCTTCTGTAAAGAGGGATAATGACTCTACCTTGTAGAGTTGATGTGCAGCTAGCTTGAAGTGATTCAAGTCCAGCCCCTGTTACTACTATACACTCCACAGATAAAAACCAAACCAAACCTGTTGATTCTGACTTTTGGTGACCCCATGTGTTACAGGGTAGGGCTGCTCCACAGGGTTTTCAAGGCTATAATCTTTAAAGTAGGGTGCCAGGTCTTTCTCCTGCAGAGCCACTGTGTGGGTTCAAACTGCCAACCTTTCAGTTAGCAGCCAACTACTTAACCTTTTGCACCACCAGGGCTTCTTTTGAGGTTAATAGATGAGTGCAAACCGTTTGCGTCACCCAGGGACCTATACTCCATAGGTATTGTTAGTTGCTGTGATCGTTAAGGTTGTGTGTCAACTTGGGTGGGCCATGATTCTCAGTCATTTGGCAGTTACGATGTAGTTTCGCAGTCCTATAATGATGTAATCACTTTCATGATAAGATCTGATATAAAGTGATCACCTCCATGATGGGATCTGCTGCGAGTAGCCAATCAGTTAAAAGGGAGTTTCCTTGGGGGCGTGGCCTGCATCCAATATAGGTGGACTTTCTGGCATGGCTCCTAGGCTTTTGCTTGCTCTGGATCCTGCAGCTGACTCCTGTTCATCTGACCTCTGGTTCTTGGGACTTAAGCTAGCAGATTACCTGTCAGTCTCGGAATTTGTTGGCCTCCACAGTTATGTGAGTCAGGAGAAGCCTCCAGTTTGACCCACAGACTTGAGACTTTCCAGCCTCTACAACTGCATGAGCTATTTCCTTGATATAAATCTCTCTCTATATTTCATATAGACACTTAATTGGTTTTGCTTCTTTAGAGAACCCAGCCTAAGACAGCTGCCGTAAAGTTGACTGTTATTTTTGTTCACCCACCCACTGCTGTCGAGTCAATTCCGACTCATAGCGACCCTGTAGGACAGAGAACTGCCCCATAGAGTTTCCAAGGAGCGCCTGGTGGATTTGAACTGCCAAACTCTTGGTTAAGAGCCATAGCACTTAACCACTATGCCACCAGGGTTTCCTTATTTTTGTTAGGGGTCTCATATGGCCACCACACCCCTTGCTCTAACTCAACTTCCATCCTTTCCCTCTCAGCTGTACTGACTCACTTGCCATTCCTCTATCAGAAAGTGCTCTCTCTACCTGGCTTTCTGCTTCTGACTTTGTCCACAGTGGAATCTTGGCCGAAACACCTCATTTCCTGGTGAATCCCATAGTCCTTCAAGACTCAGCTAGGCTCCCCCTGCCCTACAAAGTCCTCTCTTACCTCCCCAGGCTGAATAGAGCCGCTCTTCCGTTCTCTTAGCAGCCTACACTTTCTTCTATAAGCGTTTTTACTGCACCTTCCTGCAGCTGTGAGCCAGTCCAGGCTTTGTGGGAGGTTAAGAGAGCCCCAGGCCACTCCTCTAATCTTAGGCTCTACAAGAAAGGAGAGGAGGAGGAAATTGTGCTATATTTTAAATGTTTAAATAACTGGCAAATCGTTAAGTACTCAACAAATATTTGTTAAAGGAGCTTAATATAACAAATTAGTATTGTTGGCACAAAACGAATGCAATATGTGTGCTATTTGCAAGACCAGAGCTTATTAAAAAAATCTGAATTCATAGTGCGCTCTAGGGGTTGCTTAGTGACATTCAAATTTTAAGTCTGTCACCTTATGTAAACCTTCATCTGGAGACAAACGCCAAAAGTCTAAATCTGCGGCTATTGGAGAACAAGAGTCCCCCTGCCCGCCCTACCTGAAGAGATGGTGAGTTTCTTGGGTTGGGGCTGGGTCCTCAGGGCCTGGCACAAGTTGGGGCGGGGGACAGGGTCCCACTAAGCGCCCAGAGGCTCCCACTCCACCCAGCAGCCCCAGGGCATCCCTCAAGCCCGCCCTCGTCCCTTTCCCGCCGGCCAGGGCCGGCGGCTTCCGTCGATTTTCGCCGCCCCGCCGGTAGGCGGCGCCCTCCCGCTCATCTCTCCCTTGGGTCGCGACGGGGCGTGCGCGCTCGAGGGCTGCCCGGCGCGTACGCGGCACTTCCTGGTCGGGAGCGGGCAGAGCTGCGGCGGGGTCGCCGCGGGTTCTCGGGTGCCGTCTTGCGCATCCCCGCGCCTCCTCCCTGGAGCGGGCGGGGCGGAGCCCGGCGGGCGGCAGGGCTCCCGCCCCTCCCTCAGGCAGTCGCCGGCGGCCGGGCGCGGCAGGTGCCGGACCGGCGACCTCGCTGCGATCTAGTCGAGCGTCCAGCGCGGGGGCTTGAGCCGGAGTCGCGCGCCTCCCTCGGGTGAGCGCCGGGCGCCGGGGCGCGGGTGGAGAGCACCAGGCGTGCACGCCGCCGGCTTCCCCGCACGGGGTCGGGCTCGTTAACCGCCACCCGCGCCCCTCCGGGCTTCCTCGGCTGGACGCCCGAGACGTCGGGGAAGGAGAGGAATTTCCCTTACAGGAACTTAGGTTCTGGGTTCCTCTGCTTCTTAAGGGTCCCGGGAGCTGGGGCAGGGGTCTTCACGCGTCGGACTGGGGGGTTGCCGCTTAGCCTGAGCGCCCGGGCTCTGTCGGGTGCTGGGGACGAGGGCTGGAACCTGGTGGCATGGGCTAGCGTATACAGACACCCAGACTCTCTCGCCCTCAGTTTCCAGGTTAAGACGGTTTTAAAACATTATAAAACAGGTGATGTTACAGAAATAGGGGTATAAAAATTTTAACTTTCCTTCCTGGCACGCAGAGGTGTGTGTATACAATCATTTACACATACTTGGCGTTCGTTGGGTCCGGTTTTGCGTCCCCTCTCTGGGCCTCGGGCGTTGGGGACCGCGGCCCCCCGCGCCCCGTGGCAGGAATAAGCCCCAGGACTTTGCTGGGCTGTTTGCGCTCAGGGGCCGTGGCGTCCTGGCTGTTTCCTCGACGATCAGCCTGGTTGGCTGAAATTCCTTCTAGCCAGGGGGACCGCCCTCCGGAACTCGGTGACTGAATCTACTTTTCTCACCTGGGCAGGTGGCTTCGGGAAGTGGCAGCAGGGGCCGCTCCCCCGCATTCCAGAGGCGACCGCGCGGACCCGGCCTGCGGAGGAAGTCACCTCTGGGAGGAAACGCGCCTGCTGGATCTCAAGCTTGTGCAGAAGACACGGGTATGTGGGGGCGTTGCTCAAATCCAGGAGATAAACCCCCAGTGATCAGAATTTCAAAAGACACGAATGAGTAGCTCTCAGGATTGCTAATCGGTTCTTGTCAAGTAAAAAAAAAAAAAAACAAAACTTCTTTAATTGCAAACACGTCTTTAATTTATACAGTTGACAGCCTCCAAGACCGGAATGTCTTTGGATCCTCAGAATTAGAATTACTGGGAAAATCCCAGGGCATCAATCAGCCTAGCTGGCATGAGAATCACAGAAAAAGTGGAACCTGCAGTTTAAAAGCCTGTAATGGACATAATTCCACAATGCTTTGTGTGGGCCTTGGTTGGAACGTGATTTGATTAAAAACTTTTTTTTTTTTTTTAAATTGAGACGGTAGAAATTTTTACTGGCTATTGGGTCGCTATGAGTCAGAATCGATTTGACAGCAATAGTTTTTTTTTTTTTGGTAGTAAGGATATTCGTTGTTAGTTATGGTAATGTATCGTGATTATGTTTTTTTTTTTAAAAAACTTCTAGAGATTCAGACTTCAGTTGAAATGTCGGTGGGGGATTTGCTTCAAAATTATCCTCTTGGAGGGTGCTGGTAGCAGGGTAGTGGGGAGGGGAAAGGTCAAAAAGAAGCTGGCTACGAGTTGTTAATTGTTGAAGCTGGGTAATGGGTGTGGAAGTCATTATACTACCGTTTCTACTTTGGTATGTGTTTGACATTTTCCTTAATGCAAAGTAACAAAACAAGACCTGTGGAGCTTTTTGTAAACCCGGAGGGGAGTATGGAAAGCACCACACCCCCTGACTCTTTGTAAAATGTGTGTCAAGACTGCCTTTGCAGACTGCAGTCATGAAAAGTCGTCTTCTCTTCCCTCTTGGGGGTGCCACTTTATTTTGATTGGAAGGCATGGGGTGTTTGCTAAGTGAGATAAAGCTTTCACTGGATCAAGTTGATGCAGGTAGATGCTGGGTTAGCTTTTTTTACACAAAGGGCATTAGCAAGGCCTGGGGGCCAAGTCTCTGTCAATCCAGGCGGGTTGTGTAAAATGTGTTAGCAACTTTTCAGCACTGCCCGCATCCCTGCCAAGTTATGCTCATCAAAAAAGAAAGCTCAGCATACTGAACACTCGTGTACATTTAGTACTTGTGTATTCTTCTGGGTATATTGTGTGCATCAATAAAAAGTTTATAAAAGCAAAGCTTAAAGTACTGTAGGTCTATTTATTGCTTGAAAGAGATCTTATCTCTGTGTTGCCTTTTTCATGTTTTTACCTCGTTTGTTGCAGGGATTACAACATGTCTGAAATGTTTAGCACAGAACTGATTCCTATACATTCTACATAGTGTTCACACCATTTTTATCCTTTACAAGGACTCTGCTTGCTGTGTTGCCGGGAACTTCAGGTTCTGCTCGGCGTGACTGCATCAGGGCCAGAAAGACAGAGATCAGATCGAGTTAGGGAGAACTAAAGTCAACTTTAACTGGTTGGCCAAGCAAGACCTAAGTGCTGCAAGACTGCCTCACAGGCAGCTTGTCAGGCTTTTTATATACCGAGGAGCAGTTTCAAAATACAAAATGGCGCCGTGCGCAGGCGCAGAGCATTTTAGACCGAGCGAGCGTTTTCAAGACCCTGGTTCGATTCTCTGCGCAAGAGGAAGTTAGCCATTTTTGTTCATTAGCATGTTAGCTCTTCTCCCAGGTGCAGAGAATTTACCATGCCTGAGGCAGTTAATGAGATAAAGGTTATCTGGAGTGCCAAGATGGGGAACAGGACCGTGGCTGTTTGTCTTCAAGGAGATTCTGAGGAGGGAAAGAAAGAAGCCCAGGAAATGGCCTGGGTGAGGGATTGTATTGAGGTTAAGAAAAAACGGATGTATGGTTCTAGCCCTGTCTTAGCTGGGACCAGGGGTGGGGTGTATATATTTTCATCCAACTTCTTTCTCTCCTTTCTGATTTATAGTATACTTCCTACTCATTCTGTCATGCTTGATTAATAATTTGGAAAAGTGATGATTCCAAGAGGTAGCTGTTGAATTTCAGTAGAGGGACGGAGGAGAGGCATACTTCTAAAAGATAAACCTACATTTCTCAGAGGCTTCAGTGCAATCGATTTTAAGAGAAAACAAATAAATTACATCTAGGAGAGTTCAAAGTTGAAATTTCAAATGACTCCCTAGACCTTGCCTGTGTAGATTCGCTAGTGTCAAAGAAGTGGTAAAGACGTTTTTAGTCAGATTCAGTTGAGGAGATGCCAGAGCAGGTCCCAGTTTCACACTACATTGCCTGGGAAAATGAGAGACCAACACAAACCTCCTTGGAGTTGGAAAAGATAATATAGTGAATTCATGATGGTGCTTAAGTGAAATTGTTTGGCTTGTGGTTCAGTTTCTTTGCATTAATAAAAGAAGAATTTAACTGTTCAGTGATTTCATTTTCAAACTCAGTTTCCTTACTGGTTCCTTAAAACAAGAGCATGTAAGGCGGAAAAGAAGCTTGCCTGGCCCTTAAGTGACCAGGCAGTGACCTGATGCTTATGCTCCTCCGTGGCGGGGTGGTGGATTTGGACTGTTTGGAGACTTGATTGCTAATAACCATTTTAAGCAGCTACCACAAATGTTACACCGACTTGTCTTGCTTCATGTTACTGAAGGTCTATAGGAGAGAGTAGAACTGCCCCATAGAGTTTCCAAGGAGTGCCTGGTGGATTTGAACTGCAGATCTTTTGGTTAACAGCTGTAACAGATAACCACTATGCTACCAGGGTTTCTATAAACACATTAGAAAAGCAAATTCTTCCTTTTTTGGCCTAGAAATGAAAGGGTGTTAGCAATCAAGACATAAGATTTTTACATTTGTACAGCATTCGGCTTTCATCTGCATCCCCTCATCCCATCCTGTGAGGTGGAGCCCCCATGCTAGAGGTTGGCTTTTTTTTTTTTAAACAGATGGCAACATCGACATCTGAAGAAGCTAAGACTTGCTGTAAGTCATTTCTCTAGGTATGTGGGGGAAGGAAATTTAACAGTGGTTAGGAGTTGACTGTAGGCTTCACATACCCATGTTTTAAATTCTTACAAATCTCTGAATGGTATTATTAGCCCACCTTGCAGATGGGAATTGTGGCTTCTAGAAGTTTGTAGTTTGCCTGAGGTCCTGCAGCTAGTAAAGTAGATCCAGGACTCCAACTCATATCTGTCTGATTTGAAGGTTACATTATTTCCAGCCTCTGTTCTCTTCCACACTACCTTTAGCAGGTAGCAGAGCTACACATGCAGGAGTTGTCCTGGTTATACAACTAAGGGAGTGAGCTACCTCCAATGTACAAGCATGTTTTATCGGGCCAGCATAGGTTAAAAAAATGAAAACCGAACCAGTGTTGGAAATTGGGAGATTTCCAATATTCTGCCCCAAGAATTCTTAAAGACAGTACTAGAGCAGCCTCCTCTTTAGAGAAGGGTGGTGCACTACAACTCTCTGGTCTCTACCGCTGCCTAAAGTCTCCCCGCCATTGAGACCAGGGTATCATCGCACTTGAACAGTAGGAGATCTTTCTTCCTACGTTTGTCTTTATCCAAAATAAGATAGCAAATGATAGGTTGAGAGGCCCTTGTTCCAAGAAAATGGGAAAGAGCGTATTCCTTTGAGGAAATGAAGTCTTTTGTGTTTACTCTGTAGTGTTTCTGTGTCAGAAGAATCCAAGTTACATCATTTTTCTCACACCCAGCCTCCTTTACTGATTTATGTAGGACTTTTGAGTTTGCTACCCCTGTAATAAAACAAACATGGAATGGGCTGTCTGCAGTAGAGAAAAGGAATGCCTACAAAATCCCAGATTATTAACTCTAAAAGTGGAAAGATGGGTCTTGTGCACTTTGGGGGTTCTCTGGGGTGCCTTGTGGGCATGGGACACCAAGAGGCCTTCTCCCTTTAAGCAGCCTGAGTCTAGGGTACAAATGGATCCTGAGATTGTGCACAGGCTCTCTCTAGCTGCTCTGAAGTGTATTCTCTCCACTCTGAGGTTTCCAGGAGCTGTGAAGGCATTCCTCTCTCCCCTTCTCTGCTTACCCCTCTCCTGCTAATAATCAGACTGCTCCTACACTCTGCATAGGCTTAGCAGTGAGAGAGCTCTTCAGGGACAAGGACCTGAGGCTTCATATGCAAAGTAACCCATAGTCTAGCCTTCAAGAGGTTTCTGTGACGTAAGGGTGGCTTAATTGCTTAATTTCCTTATCTTGAAACTTTCAGTAAAGGTCATGGGACAGATTTCTCACCCCTGTCTATATCTGAATGCTTTGAGTTTCTTTCAAGTTTCTGTTTAGATCTTTATTTCCTTCCTCAGAATTCTCAAAAGTTTAGACTTGTAGGTGTGGGGGGGTAGGGGGAGAGGTGAGGTCAGGTAGGGTTAGCAGGGGGAGGAAATACCACAAATGGAACCTTAATGGTTTTGTGGAATTGTAAGGTGCTGTTTTGAGGCCTTTGTCACTAGAACTGTCAGTCTAGGTGTGTGTTTTCCTGGATGTGATAAGAAAAATAAAACAAACAAGGGCTGCAAGTAGAATGCCTTGTTTTGGCCAAAAGAAATAAGTTTAGAGGCTGAGGTATATTCTTTTTATTTATTTATTTTTGCTATAGAATGTATTTTATTTATTTATTTTGTTATTGTACTTTAGATGAAGGTTTTCAGAACGAACTAGCTTCTCATTGAACAGTTAGTACACATATTGTTTTATGACATTGGTTACCAACCCCATGACATGTCAGTAGTCTCCCTTCTCGACCTTGGGTTCCCTATTACCAGCTTTCCTGTCCCCTCCTGCCTTCTCATCCTTGTCCCTGGGTTGCTATGCCATTTTAGTTTTGTTTTGTTTTATGGGCCTGTCTAATCTTTGGCTGAAGGGTGAACCTCAGGAGTGGGTTCATTACTGAGCTAAAAGGGTATGTAGGGGCCATACTCTGGAGGTGCCTCCAGTCTCTGTCAGACCAGTAAGTCTGGTCTTTTTTTTTTTGAGTTAGAATTTTGTTATACATTTTCTCCCAGCTCTGTCAGGGACCCTTTCTTGTGATCTCTGTCAAGCAGTCAGAGGTGGTAGCCCGTACAATCTAGTTGTACTGGACCCAGTCTGGTGGAGGCTGTGGTAGATGTGATCCATTAGTTCTTTGGACTGAGCTTTCCCTTGTGTCTTTAGTTTTCTTCATTCTCCCTTGCTTTCGAAGGGCTGGGACCAGTGGAGTATCTCAGGTGGCTGCTCACAGGCTTTTAAGACCCCAGACACTACTCACCAAAGTAGAATGTAGAACATTTTCTTTATAAACTATGTTATACCGGTTGAGCTAGATGTTCCCGAGATCATGGTCCCCACAGCCCTCAGCCCAGTAATTTGGTCCCTCAGGGAGTTTAGATGTATCTGTGGAGTTCCCATGACCTTGTCTTGGACAAGTTTTTCTGGCTTTCCTAGCATTGTGTACTGTCTTAGCCTTCACCAGAGTTACCACTGATCTATTGTCTATTTAGTGTTTTCCCATCCCCACCCCTCCCCTCCCTTGTAACCATCAATGATTGTTTCTTTTTGTGTGTAAACCTAATCATGAGTTTTTACAGTAGTGGTCTCATACAATTTTGTCCTTTTGCAGTTGACTTACTTCACTCAGCATAACCCAGTGCCGTCGAGTCGATAATGCCCTACAAATTCATTCATGTTGTGAGATGCTTTGCAGATTCATCATTGTTCTTTATCCTTGGGTAGTGCTCCAGTTGTGTGTATGTACCATAGTTTGTTTATCCATTCATCTGTTGATGGGCATCTAGGTTGTTTCCATCTTGGTATCGTGAACAAAGCTGCAGTGAACATGAGCATGCATCTGTCTATTTGGGTGACGGCTCTTATCTCTCTAGGATATAGTCCTAGGAGTAGAATTTCCGGATCATGTAGTATTTCTATTTCTAGCTTTCTGAGGAAGCACCATATCGTTTCCCAAAATGATTGTACCATTTTGTGTTCCCACCAGCAATGCGTAAGAATTCCAGTCTCCCCACAGCCTCTCCAGCATTTGTTATTTTCTGTTTTTTTGATTCATGTCAGTAATGCCAGGATGTGAGGTGTTTTTTAAATGCTAGACCAGCCGGTTGAGTCGATCCTTTCAGTAGAACTCTGGGATGCAGGTTTGTGGGTGTGTGCCCCTTCAGGCAGGTGGTTACCAGCTCCCCATCAAATGGGCCTGCTGCAAGGAAGAATGGGTTGATTGATTATTAGCCAGAGCAAACAAAGGCAAGGCAGAGTGATTACGAGCATGGACTTTAGCCAGATCACTGGGTTTGATTTATGATTTTTATTCCACCTAGCTGTGTGTCCTTGACCTATTTTTTTAACCTCCCTGCACTTCACTTTCCTCATATGTAAATGAGGTACTGTAATACTACCTACCCCTTAGGGCTGTGAGAATTAAATGACATGTCAAGTGCCTATATTAGTGCCTGGCATGGAGATAGTACTCACTATGGGTTCACTATTATTATAGTTGTTGTTGTGAGATCCGTACCTCCCTTTACTTGCACTTTTATTTGGAGGAGTTTTCCTCTCCTCCAGAAGTTTAGAAGGAAGGGTCCAGGGTAGAAATGCATTCTAGCTCTGACCTCCCTATTTTCAGGGAGCCATGGGGTGCCTCGGAAACCCTGGTGGTGTAGTGGTTAAGCGCTACAGCTCCTAACCAAAAGGTTGGCAGTTCAAACCCACCAGCCACTCCACAGGAGAAAAATGTGGCAGTCTGCTTCTGTAAAGATTTCAGCCTTGGAAACCCTATGAGTCAGTTCTACTCTGTCCTACAGGGTCCCTATGAGTCAGAATTGACTTGAGGGCAATGGGTTTGGACCAGAGTCAGTGTTTGGTTTTGAAATCCAGTGTTTGGGCTCTGTTGTTCGGGGATTAAAATCCCTACTGACAATAGAAAGACATGGAATCCTCTGGCATTAGGGTGAGTGTGAACTCCACCCATTGTGAAGAGCAGACTGGCGTCAGCATGGAATAGTGAGTCGGGGGTGGAAATGGGTCCCAACTCCTGATCTGCCACCACTGGCAGGGCCTCAGGGCAGACTCTTAGGTCAACTGGGGATGAGCATACCTCATGGGAATGTTGCGAGGGGCTAAGGAAATTATGTGGTAACCCCAGGGAGTGAACTACTTGACACAGGCACAGTGAAGTCCTATCTCTGACTTGCCCCTCAGTGGTGAAATCATAAAACAGATACACAAGAGGGTTTACTTTGTAGTGGGGAGAAGTAATATAGATGTTATTAACCAATATTTATACAGCGTTTGTCAAATTTAATCTTGAACCAGTGAGGAGGTTTTATAATCACCTCCATCTTAGAGAGTGGACACTGGAAGTCTTCCTGCAAAAGTTAAGGGTCACAAGTCATACAGCCAGAGCCTTGGGCTGAAATTGGAGCCTAGATGTTTTGATTTGAAATCATGTACAGTCATGCATTGCTTAGATAGGACATTATGTGATTTGGACATTGTATGAACACCATGTTACGGATGAAGGTCCCTTCGCGTCCAGAATAAGGAGGTTTCATCCCTATTAAAAATTTCCTGGGGTAAATAACCTCCCTCTACAATTAGTTTATCTGAGGTTTCCAGAAGGTCTTCTGCTGTCTTTGCTTCAGCACTCACAGACTTACCACTCACTTTTACATTATGCAGCCAAAAATGTTGTTTGAACTAACATTGGTATTGTAGTCTGCTCCTGCTTCTTCTTTAAGCATGTTAAACAAGCTTCGTGCCTTAGCAGTGATCATCGGTGTGCTGAGAGGGATTCATTTTTGTGTTTGGTTCTCAATTCATGTCATTAGCAATTTCTGCATATCGGATATAAGTCCCTCTGGCATTTTCGTTAGCCCTGTAACTTTCAGTGGAGCCCGTCCTTTAACAGCTTAGAGAACTTTTTCTTTGTATTTGAGGATTGTTGTGATCGTCGAGTATGATATGTCTAAATCTGCTATGTCCCGTTCTCCCATTGGGATTTCAGAACTGTTATAATCTTATGGGACTACAGGTGTATATGTGGCCAGACTTTGCCCGAATGGATGTTCTCAGGTGCATGATGGTATTTGTTTCTGTTGCCATTTGCAGCCTTTTGCTGCCTGTCAAGACAGAAATGGGAACGTGGGAATGAGCTATCAGAGAAGGGAACGTGACTTCTTATGCCTTAAGGAATCCTAGGGAGTGGTGAATCCTGGAGAGGGGAAGGGACGAATTGATAGCTGAGGGGTCCCCAGGAAGCTGAAAACATCCACTGTGTCCAGAGAGGCAAATGAAGGGGTGGCAAGTCCCCACCAAGTAGCGGAGTCAGAAGAGGTCTCCCCTGTTGAATGCCCCTACCCAGACCCATTCATAGAAGTGCCAGCAGGAGTTCAGGGATGGGGAGACGTGGTAGGCTTCTCTTTTGTGACCTGATGGTCTCTCCCCGTTCCCACTGTCCCTGTCCCACCTGGCCTTTTCTTGGTACCTTCACCCACTGGTGACTTCCAAATCTGTCTCCACCCTGGATACTTTCCCTGAGGTACAGACCCGTAACTTCAACAGTCCAACCCATCTTCACTAAACCATTTGCATTTTCCTCTACGCCTAGACAGGTTTTCCAGTGAGAAATCGTATAGCTCCTTTTGCTGTTACTTCTCCCCACATCCTGTCCATCCTCCAGCTAATAGGCCCCCAAGCCTGCTCCCTTCCTAACCAACCCTTGAATGCGTTTCTCTTCTCTCTGCTGCAGCTGACATTTTCCAATGATTTTCTTGCCTTTAAAACCCAAAACAGTTGCTGTGGAGTTGACCCTGTCAGAGTAGAACTGTGCTCCATAGCGTTTTCGATGTCTGAGTTTTCAGAAGTGGATTGCCAAGCCTTTCTTCTGAGGCATCTATAGGGACTTGAACCTCCAACCTTTTGGTTAGTAGCCGAGTGTGTTAACCATTTGCACCACCCAGAGACTCCTCCTAATTCATCCTGTACCAGTTGCTTCCCTCCTTCAACCTTATTTTATTCTGGAAAGTTGAGGGGAAAAATTATTTATGACCTTACCATCCAAGGCCCAAAGACATTAACGGTTTGGCACATTTTCTTCCTGTTTTATTTTCTTTTGCTTTGCTTTTGTTTTTTATACTGTGTTGTTGTTAGATATCGTTAAGTTGATTTTGACTCATAGCAACCCCATATGACAGTAGAACTGCCCCATAGGATTTTCTTGGTGGTAATCTTTAAGGAGCAGATCACCAGTTCCTTCTCCCTCCAAACCAATGGGTGGGTTTTGTCAAAGAGCAAAGTGGAGTTTCTGTTAAAATTAAAGAGTTTTATTGAAGGAATAAAACCAAAAACCAAACCCGCTGCCGTCGAGTCGCTTACGACTCATAGCGACCCTATAGGACAGAGTAGAACTGCCCGGTAGAGTTTCCAAGGAGCGCCTGGCGGATTCAAACTGCCAACCTTTTGGCTAGCAGCCGTAGCACTTAACCACTACACCACCAGGGTTTCCATTGAAGGAATAGAGCGATCCAAATCAGGCAGCACTTCGTGGGGATTCACAAAAATACTCCAGCAAAAGGAATTTTTCACAAAGTTTAAGTACGTAAAATCCAGGAACTTACAAGGAAAAAATTCTGATTGGCTGGTTGACATTTACAAAATCCTGCTTTAACAGACACCAGACAATTATGAGATCCCATAAATCATGAAGTTGAGTCAGTTAACTTCTTGCTAATCTATGGATATTTTGGGGGCCAGCCTGAGTGAATATCCTTCCTGGGAATGTGCTATGAGAGGAGGAGAGGGAAGAGAAGGGAAGCCTTCAGGTTTACTGAGGCACTCTGGCTCCTGACTTTTGAGAGTCAGCTCAGAATGAGCAGTAAACAGTAAAAATGGAGTCCAGCCTATATCTTTGGCAGAAGGCCCTCCTTATGCCAGATACCTAGATTTTTGGGGCTCCTTCACAACCCTCCTCCTCCTTCTGATCAAGCATTTCTGTAGAATTTGCTCATCACTATATTTTATATAATAGAGTTCTGACTTACAGCGACCCTACAGGACAGAGTAGCACTGCCCCATAGAGTTTCCAAGGAGCGCCTGGAGGATTTGAACTGCTGACCCTTTGGTTAGCAGCCATAGCACTTAACCACTATGCCACCAGGGTTTCCTGGTGTAGAGTCGCTATGAGTTGGAATCGACTCAACTGCACTAGGTTTTTTTTTTTTTATATATATATATATAATAGAGTATTTTCTGCATGGACTTATTTTCCTTGTTTATTGATAGCTGCCTATTTAAAATAGGCTTTTAAGACCCCAGATACTCTTCATGAAAGGTAGCTGGGCACCATCTGTTCTGTCTTCACCATGCTGTACCTTGGACCTTTAGTTCTGTGATCTTTTAAGAAGGGTATGTAGGAGCAAGGCTGAATTAATAGAAATACTTGGCAGAGAGGGGCATTGGCCAAGGTAAAGAGCCAAACTCTTGTCTAAGGAATTGCTGTTTCTTCAAAATACATGATCTTTTGTATAGCCAGTAGTGTTGTATTGTGAGTATAAGCACTTGATAAACATTTGATTAATCCTATAATAATTATTATAATGGTTTAAGAGAATTAATCCAGTTTATAAAATTGAACATAGCCAAGAACCAATCTCAGTAGGTCACCAACTAAACGTATCAAGAAAAGGGAGGTTGGGGGCGGAGCCAAGATGGCGGACTAGGCAGACGTTACCTCGGATCCCTCTTACAACAAAGACACGGAAAAACAAGTGAATCGATCACATACATAACAATCTACGAACCCTGAACAACAAACACAGATTTAGAGACGGAGAACGAACTAATACGGGGAAGCAGCGATAGTTTCCAGAGCCTGGAGCCAGAGTACCAGTCAGGTACGGCACAAGCACAGAGACCTGCTCCACCCCCCTGAACTAACCCCGGGAGAGGGACCAGCCGGTTCCACGGGCGGCGTGGGACGCAGCCGGTAGGAGAAGTCCCCGGGAGGCAGTGACTGATCTTGGAGCAGAAAGAGCAGCATCCGAGCCGGAGAACCGTCCCGCAGGGATTTGGACTGCACGCAGGTACGCCATAAACACGGAGAGTTGCTCCACCCCCTGAACTAACCCCGGGAAGGGGACCAGCCGGGTCGCGCGGGCGGCGTGGGACGCAGCCGGTAGGAGAAGTCCCCGGGAGGCAGCGACTGGTATTGGAGTGGGGAGAACAGCGTTCCAGCCGGGACACTCGGTCGCGGCACAAGCACGGGGAGCTACTCCACCCATCTGAACTAATCCCGGGAGGGGGCCCACCTGGTTCACGGAGGCGGCACGGCCACACGGCTGGAGAGACGAGAAGTCCCCGGGAGGCAGCGACTGATTTTGGAGTTGAGAGTGCACCGTCCCAGTAGGGGAGCCTTGACGCTGGGCGTGGGGCTGGAAGCGGAGGATCTGACCGTGACTCCAGCGGGCCAGACCCCCTGGGGGCAATCTCCACACAGCCAGCACACATAGGCGACGCGCCCACGGGAATCTCAGATATAACAGTCATTCCAAGCAAGACAAGCAGCTCTGGCTATATTCTGAGGTGCTACTCTCCTATCTCTCTGTTCCCTCCCCCACCCTCCCCAGGCGGCTTCATTAACATCTGAATAGCCTGAGCTAGAGGGAAAACTCTGATAGGGATCTGACTGCAGTTTTTTTTTAGCGGATTTTCTGGAAAAACTAGTTTCCCAGTGATGGCTCGGAGACAACAATCCATATCAAACCACTTAAAGAAGCAGACCGTGACAGCTTCTCCAACCCCCCAAACAAAAGAATCAAAATCTTTCCCAAATGAAGATACAATTTTGGAATTATCAGATACAGAATATAAAAAACTAATTTACAGAATGCTTAATGATATCACAAATGAAATTAGGATATCTGCAGAAAAAGCCAAGGAACACACTGATAAAACTGTTGAAGAACTCAAAAAGATTATTCAAGAACATACTGGAAAAATTAATAAGTTGCAAGAATCCATAGAGAGACAACATGTAGAAATCCAAAAGATTAACAATAAAATAACAGAATTAGACAACACACTAGGAAGTCAGAGGAGCAGACTCGAGCAATTAGAATGCAGACTGGGACATCTGGAGGACCAGGGAATCAACACCAACATAGCTGAAAAAAAATCAGATAAAAGAATTAAAAAAAATGAAGAAACCCTAAGAATTATGTGGGACTCTATCAAGACGGATAACCTGCGGGTGATTGGAGTCCCAG
The DNA here is from genome assembly GCF_030014295.1 of Loxodonta africana. Classification (NCBI taxonomy): domain Eukaryota; kingdom Metazoa; phylum Chordata; class Mammalia; order Proboscidea; family Elephantidae; genus Loxodonta; species Loxodonta africana. The sequence goes on from NC_087364.1 coordinate 46,974,675, forward strand.
AACAGGGAGGGGGGACAGAAAACACAGAGAAAATAGTTGAAGAACTTCTGACAGAAAACTTCCCTGACATCATGAAAGACGAAAGGATATCTATCCAAGATGCTCATCGAACCCCATTTAAGATTGATACAAAAAGAAAAACACCAAGACATATTATCATCAAACTCACCAAAACCAAAGATAAACAGAAAATTTTAAAAGCAGCCAGGGAGAAAAGAAAGGTTTCCTTCAAGGGAGAATCAATAAGAATATGTTCTGACTACTCAGCAGAAACCATGCAGGCAAGAAGGGAATGGGACGACATATACAGAACACTGAAGGAGAAAAACTGCCAACCAAGGATCATATATCCAGCAAAACTCTCTCTGAAATATGAAGGCGAAATTAAGATATTTACAGACAAACACAAGTTTAGAGAATTTGCAAAAACCAAACCAAAGCTACAAGAAATACTAAAGGATATTGTTTGGTCAGAGAACCAATAATATCAGATATCAGCACAACACAAGGTCACAAAACAGAACGTCCTGATATCAACTCAAATAGGGAAATCACAAAAACAAACAAATTAAGATTAATTAAAAAAAAAAATACACATAACAGGGAATCATGGAAGTCAATAGGTAAAATCACAATAATCAAAAAGAGGGACTAAATACAGGAGGCATTGAACTGCCATATGGAGAGTGATACAAGGCGATATAGGACAATACAAGTTAGGTTTTTACTTAGTAAAATAGGGGTATATAATGAGGTAACCACAAAAAGGTATAACAACTCTATAACTCAAGATAAAAGCCAAGAAAAACGTAACGACTCAACTAACATAAAGTCAAACACTATGAAAATGAGGATCTCACAATTTACTAAGAAAAACGCCTCAGCACAAAAAAGTATGTGGAAAAATGAAATTGTCAACAACACACATAAAAAGGCATCAAAATGACAGCACTAAAAACTTATTTATCTATAATTACCCTGAATGTAAATGGACTAAATGCACCAATAAAGAGACAGAGAGTCACAGACTGGATAAAGAAACACGATCCATCTATATGCTGCCTACAAGAGACACACCTTAGACTTAGAGACACAAACAAACTAAAACTCAAAGGATGGAAAAAAGTATATCAAGCAAACAATAAGCAAAAAAGAAGAGGAGTAGCAATATTAATTTCTGACAAAATAGACTTTAGACTTAAATCCACCACAAAGGATAAAGAAGGACACTATATAATGATAAAAGGGACAATTGATCAGGAAGACATAACCATATTAAATATTTTCGCACCCAATGACAGGGCTGCAAGATACATAAATCAAATTTTAACAGAACTGAAAAGCAAGATAGATACCTCCACAATTATAGTAGGAGACTTCAACACACCACTTTCGGAGAAGGACAGGACATCCAGTAAGAAGCTCAACAGAGACACGGAAGATCTAATTACAACAATCAACCAACTTGACCTCATTGACTTATACAGAACTCTCCACCCAACTGCTGCAAAATATACTTTTTTTTCCAGCGCACATGGAACATTCTCTAGAATAGACCACATATTAGGTCATAAAACAAACCTTTGCAGAGTCCAAAACATCGAAATATTACAAAGCATCTTCTCAGACCACAAGGCAATAAAACTAGAGATCAATAACAGAAAAACTAGGGAAAAGAAATCAAATACTTGGAAAATGAACAATACCCTCCTGAAAAAAGACTGGGTTATAGAAGACATCAAGGAGGGAATAAGGAAATTCATAGAAAGCAACGAGAATGAAAATACTTCCTATCAAAACCTCTGGGACACAGCAAAAGCAGTGCTCAGAGGCCAATTTATATCAATAAATGCACACATACAAAAAGAAGAAAGAGCCAAAATCAGAGAACTGTCCCTACAACTTGAACAAATAGAAAGTGAGCAACAAAAGAATCCATCAGGCACCAGAAGAAAACAAATAATAAAAATTAGAGCTGAACTAAATGAATTAGAGAACAGAAAAACAATCGAAAGAATTAACAAAGCCAAAAGCTGGTTCTTTGAAAAAATTAACAAAATTGATAAACCATTGGCTAGACTGACTAAAGAAATACAGGAAAGGAAACAAATAACCCGAATAAGAAATGAGAAGGACCACATCACAACAGAACCAAATGAAATTAAAAGAATCATTTCAGATTATTATGAAAAATTGTACTCTAACAAATTTGAAAACCTAGAAGAAATGGATGAATTCCTGGAAAAACACTACCTACCTAAACTAACACATTCAGAAGTAGAACAACTAAATAGACCCATAACAAAAAAAGAGATTGAAACGGTAATCAAAAAACTCCCAACAAAAAAAAGTCCTGGCCCGGACGGCTTCACTGCAGAGTTCTACCAAATTTTCAGAGAAGAGTTAACACCACTACTACTAAAGGTATTCCAAAGCATAGAAAATGACGGAATACTACCCAACTCATTCTATGAAGCCACCATCTCCCTGATACCAAAACCAGGTAAAGACATTACAAAAAAAGAAAATTATAGACCTATATCCCTCATGAACATTGATGCAAAAATCCTCAACAAAATTCTAGCCAATAGAATCCAACGACACATCAAAAAAATAATTCACCCTGATCAAGTGGGATTTATACCAGGTATGCAAGGCTGGTTTAATATCAGAAAAACCATTAATGTAATCCATCACATAAATAAATCAAAAGACAAAAACCACATGATCTTATCAATTGATGCAGAAAAGGCATTTGACAAAGTCCAACACCCATTCATGATAAAAACTCTCACCAAAATAGGAATTGAAGGAAAATTCCTCAACGTAATAAAGGGCATCTATGCAAAGCCAACAGCCAATATCACTCTAAATGGAGAGAACCTGAAAGCATTTCCCTTGAGAACGGGAACCAGACAAGGATGCCCTTTATCACCGCTCTTATTCAACATCGTGTTGGAAGTCTTAGCCAGGGCAATCAGGCTAGACAAAGAAATAAAAGGTATCCGGATTGGCAAGGAAGAAGTAAAGTTATCACTATTTGCAGATGACATGATTATATACACAGAAAACCCTAAGGAATCCTCCAGAAAACTACTGAAACTAATAGAAGAGTTTGGCAGAGTCTCAGGTTATAAAATAAACATACAAAAATCACTTGGATTCCTCTACATCAACAAAAAGAACACCGAAGAGGAAATTACCAAATCAATACCATTCACAATAGCCCCCAAGAAGATAAGATACTTAGGAATAAATCTTACCAAGGATGTAAAAGACCTATACAAAGAAAACTACAAAGCTCTACTACAAGGAATTCAAAAGGACATACTTAAGTGGAAAAACATACCTTGCTCATGGATAGGAAGACTTAACATAGTAAAAATGTCTATTCTACCAAAAGCCATCTATACATTTAACGCACTTCCGATCCAAATTCCAATGTCATATTTTAAGGGGATAGAGAAACAAATCACCAATTTCATATGGAACGGAAAGAAGCCCCGGATAAGCAAAGCACTACTGAAAAAGAAGAAGAAAGTGGGAGGCCTCACCTTACCTGACTTCAGAACCTATTATACAGCCACAGTAGTCAAAACAGCCTGGTATTGGTACAACAACAGACACATAGACCAATGGAACAGAATTGAGAACCCAGACATAGATCCATCCACGTATGAGCAGCTGATATTTGACAAAGGACCAGTGTCAATTAACTGGGGAAAAGATAGCCTTTTTAACAAATGGTGCTGGCATAACTGGATATCCATTTGCAAAAAAATGAAACAGGACCCATACCTCACACCATGCACAAAAACTAACTCCAAGTGGATCAAAGACCTAAACATAAAGACTAAAACGATAAAGATCATGGAAGAAAAAATTGGGACAACCCTAGGAGCCCTAATACAAGGTATAAACAGAATACAAAACATTACCAAAAATGATGAAGAGAAACCCGATAACTGGGAGCTCCTAAAAATCAAACACCTATGCTCATCTAAAGACTTCACCAAAAGAGTAAAAAGACCACCTACAGATTGGGAAAGAATTTTCAGCTATGACATCTCCGACCAGCGCCTGATCTCTAAAATCTACATGATTCTGGCAAAACTCAACCACAAAAAGACAAACAACCCAATCAAGAAGTGGGCAAAGGATATGAACACACATTTCTCTAAAGAAGATATTCAGGCAGCCAACAGATACATGAGAAAATGCTCTCGATCATTAGCCATTAGAGAAATGCAAATTAAAACTACAATGAGATTCCATCTCACACCAGCAAGGCTGGCATTAATCCAAAAAACAGAAAATAATAAATGTTGGAGAGGCTGCGGAGAGATTGGAACTCTCATACACTGCTGGTGGGAATGTAAAATGGTACAACCACTTTGGAAATCTATCTGGCGTTATCTTAAACAGTTAGAAATAGCACTACCATACAACCCAGAAATCCCACTCCTAGGAATATACCCTAGAGATACAAGAGCCTTCATACAAACAGAGATATGCACACCCATGTTTATTGCAGCTCTGTTTACAATAGCAAAAAGTTGGAAGCAACCAAGGTGTCCATCAACGGATGAATGGGTAAATAAATTGTGGTATATTCACACAATGGAATACTACGCATCGATAAAGAACAGTGACGAATCTCTGAAACATTTCATAACATGGAGGAACCTGGAAGGCATTATGCTGAGCGAAATTAGTCAGAGGCAAAAGGACAAATATTGTATAAGACCACTATTATAAGATCTTGAGAAATAGTAAACCTGAGAAGAACACATACTTTTGTGGTTACGAGGGGGGGAGGGAGGGAGGGTGGGAGAGGGTTTTTTATTGATTAATCAGTAGATAAGAACTGCTTTAGGTGAAGGGAAAGACAACACTCAATACATGGAAGGTCAGCTCAATTGGACTGGACCAAAAGCAAAGAAGTTTCCGGGATAAAATGAATGCTTCAAAGGTCAGCGGAGCAAGCGCGGGGGTCTGGGGAACATGGTTTGAGGGGACTTCTAAGTCAATTGGCAAAATAATTCTATTATGAAATCATTCTGCATCCCACTTTGAAATGTGGCGTCTGGGGTCTTAAATGCTAACAAGCAGCCATCTAAGATGCAGCAATTGGTCTCAACCCACCTGGAGCAAAGGAAAATGAAGAACACCAAGCCCACATGACAACTAAGAGCCCAAGAGACAGAAAGGGCCACATGAACCAGAGACCTACATCATCCTGAGACCAGAAGAACTAGTTGGTGCCCGGCCACAATCGATGTCTGCCCAGACAGGGAGCTCAGCAGAGGACCCCTGAGGGAGCAGGAGATCAGTGGGATGCAGACCCCAAATTCTCATAAGAAGACCAAACTTAATGGTCTGACTGAGACTGGAGGAATCCCGGCGGCCATGCTCCCCAGACCTTCTGTTGACACAGGACAGGAACCATCCCCGAAGACAACTCATCAGAAATGAAAGGGACTGGTCAGCGGGTGGGAGAGAGATGCTGATGAAGAGTGAGCTAATTATATCAGGTGGACACTTGAGATTGTGTTGGCAACTCTTGCCTGGAGGGGGGATGGGAGAATAGAGAGAGAGGGAAGCCGGCAAAATTGTCAAGAAAGGAGAGACTGAAAGGGCTGACTCAAGACGGGGAGAGTAAGTGGGAGTAGGGAGTGAGATGTATGTAAACTTATATGTGACAGACTGATTGGATTTGTAAACGTTCACTTGAAGCTTAATAAAAGTTATTATAAAAAAAAAAAAATAAAATAAAAAAAGAAAAGGGAGGTTGGACATAGACGGTAGTTGAAGCCATGTAGCTTTCTGGCAGTTCTCTTTAAGATCTTGTTCTGCTTCTCCAGATGTATTTATTCAGGTACGACAAGTGGTATTAGTAATTGCACAAACTCCTCCTTGTGCTAGAATAAAATCAAGGGCAATTCTATCATCCAATAAAACTTTGTCAAGAGAGTTTAAAGATTTTTGTTAGGCTTCTGTGCTATCGGCTAGTTCATTCATTATTTGGAGCATGGTAGCAGACAAATTGCAAATAGATTTTTCAAGTTCAGGGGTAGCTACATGGAAAAAGACCCTGGAGAAATGCCCATCCGTCCCCTTATCAGTCCATTATAGGGTTTTCATAATTTCTTCTGTGTCGAAAAGAGTTTCAGATCATTGGTCCAGTGTACACTTTCATTATAAGAGTGGAGGCTTAGGAGAACCCCTAAGAAGCCAAGTGTACACTGAATTGTCATTTGAAAACCATCTAGGTATGGTAATGCCCAAGCATAGGGTTCATTATTCAGATTTGGGCATTTCTTAGTGGAATATTTTGATCCCCCACATAAAAATACATATCCATGAGGGGCACAGATGTTGTTATTTCCAGTGTCATTTTGTGGAAAAGGGATAGTTTGGTTGACTTTTTTGAGCCATTCTTCAGTCAAAGAGTTATTACAAATAGACAATAGCCCCCAATATGTAGGGTAGTAAATGCTGTGACAAAACGGTGGCTTTCCTTTGGTGCTGCTGCAAGACCCTTGTATAAGGATTTGTAGATATCTGGAATTCCTTGGGCATATGAGTGACTAGTCAGTACATGAGTAAAACTTCCTTGTATTCTTCATACAGTTTTTCAAGCTTTCCTCTGTATCATTGACTCAACAGTGTTGAGTTAAATTGAAAAATGGTACCTGGGGACTTGTTAATAATTCTGGTGGAGCCTCCAACCTGACACATGTAGCCCATTTAAAAGAAATATTAGGATTTACAGTGTAATCAGTTACACACAGGCATAGCTAAAGGGTGTGAATTAGTATGTCCAGGTTTTGCAATTTGATGACAAATCCAACAGTGAGTCAGTTACCAGCACTCGCTACTGATTGAGCTAATCTAACATAGGCATTGTCATGCCAGGCATCAGTAAGAGTCACAGTATACAGTAAGAGAATACTTAAGAAAAATTTCATAGTGTAAGAATACTAACTAAAAAGTAATATACACACAAAAGACAAATAAAAATAATAACTATGATAAAGCAAACTCCTCTTTAGTTATTTGCATGGTAGAAGAAGATATTAAAACAAGCGATAATATCACAAGTGTGTGATAAAACAACTACCATAAGAATACCAGTAATCAGGAAACAAAGTCGAAAAATTTCAACAGGTTGCATAGGAAAATCTTGTTCTATGGTCTTGGAAGGCACTGTCTACTTCGACATCATCTGCCTCTGGCCACAACCGCGTTTGAACTTCAGTTTAAGTCCTTCAGTAGGTTTAACATTCTAGACAGGGGCTTTAGCCTTCTTAAGTTGGGATAGTTAGATCCAAGTTTTAACTCCCTGTAATTTGGCAGCACAAGGGTTAGTGAGAAGGACCAAATTAGTCCTTTCCAACTAAGCTCCAGGGAATCTTTTAATTGGTACCTCTTCCAATATACATAGTTAATTGGTTCAGTAGTAGGTAATTTTTGTATTCCTAAGTTTTGGCTATCAAAAGCTTCTTTGACTCGTGAAAGATGCCCTTTTTAGAATACTAAATCAAAGACTGATAATATTTCAATAATTCAGGTCAAACTTAATTAGAATCAATATTAAAAAAAAAACAAACCAATTGCCATCAAGTCAATTCCAACTCAGTGACTCTACAGGACAGAGTAGAACTGCCCCATAGGGTTTTCAAGGAACACCTGGTGTATTTGAACTGCTGACCTTTTGGTTAGCAGCCATAGCTCTCAACCACTACGGCACCAGGGCTTCCAGAATCAATACAGTTTGAGAAATAAGAAAGGCCATCTGTCAGCTTGTTGTACTGTGGTGGCTTGTGTGTTGCTGTGATGCTGGAAGCTGGTATGCTGGTAAAGGGTCAGCAAAAAGGAGGAAGACCCCGTATGAAATGGTATCTTAGTTATCTAGTGGTACTATGACAGAGATACCACAAGTAGATGGCCTTAACAGAAAGAAATTTATTCTCTTACAGTCTAGTAGGTTACAAGTTCAAATTCAGGGTGTCAGCTCCAGGGGAAGGCTTTCTGTCCTTGTTGGCTCTAGAAGAAGGTCCTTGTCCTCAATCTTTCCCTGGTCAAGGAGCTTCTTGGGTGTAGGGACCCCTGGGTCCAAAGGAAGTGCCCTCCTCCTGGTGTTGCTTTCTTGGTGGTATGAGGTCCCCAGCTCTCCGCTTACTTCTCTTTCCTTTTTATCTCTTGAGAGATAAAAGGTGGTACAGCCACACCCCAGGGAAACTCCCTTTATGTTGGATCAGGAATGTTACCTGGGTAAGGGTGATGTTACAATCCCACCCTAATTCTTTTTAACATAAAATTACAATCACAAAATGAAGGACAACCACAGAATACTGGGAATCTTGGCCTAACCAAGTTGATACACACATTTTTGGGGAGACATAATTCAATCCATGACAGATGGATTGATGCAGTGGCTACAACAATGGGCTTAAACATAGCAATGATTGTGAGGATGGTATAGTACTAGGCATTGTTTCGTTCTGTTGTGCATAAGGTCACTATGAGTCGGAAGCAGCTTGATGACACCTAACAACACTAACATAGGCCTTCCAGTAATAATTTCAAGTCAGGTTAATTTATGTGGCCCAAATGGAGTGGACCTCAAATTTAGATGGACTAAGAAAAAGATCTTAGTCCAGGAAAAGCTTAAGGACTGAGAAAGCTTGGCTAATTGGGTTTTTATTATACCATTAGTACTAGCTTAGATGATCATGGATGGTAAGGGCAATGAAATCTTTAATAAATAAGAAAAATCTTACGTATTTCTTTAATTGCTTGCCCAATAAAGTGGATCCAGCAGTCACTGCAAAGAATTATTGGTGCTCCCCAAGTGGGGATTATGTTTTCAAAAAGTGTCTTAGCTACAAAGGTTGCAGTGACACGACAACTAGGAAAAGCTGCTACCCAGTGTGAAAATCTGCAAATCATTACTAATACATATTTGTAACCATTTGAAGGTGGGAGCTGGATAAAATCTAATTGCCATTCAAGCATAGGTCCTGATGGTAATGGGTATTTCCCAGGGGAAACTTTTAAGAGGCTTGCCTGGGTTAAAACGGGGAACAGATAGAGCAATGAGAGGCAACATACTTGGCAACCTCAAAACATTGCCTTAGCCAGTATTTCTTCAAAAGTTTAAATCATTTTATCTCATCCTAAGTGGGATCCTTCATGAAGAGCTTTCAGCATAGGGACATGAAATGATATAAATAAGACAAGCTTCTGATCATATCCTAACCATAATTTGTTTATTGGATCCTGAGAACAATCTGCTTTCTTTCATTTTCCTCAGTTTTAGCTAATTTTTGAGGGTTTTTTAAACTAATTTCTTAAAGTTAATTAATTATGGTTATAATTATTTATGAACAAATTGGAGCAATCTTTTCTGTGACAGCAACAACCCTGAGGCAAGGAGGGTACCCTTTAGCTATAGGGTCAAGCTGCAGATTGTAATAGCCTCCAGGCCTCTGATGTTAAAACACCTAAAGCATTTGCAAAGGCTTCATGTACAAACAGGGAAAAATCTAGGTGATAATCAGGAAAGCCTTACGCAAGTGTGTTTGCCAGAGCTTCTTTTAGTTTAGTCACAGATTCCTGATCCTCTGTGGATTTGGAAAGAATCTGGTTCAGATGCTTTCAAATATTTACATAAATAGGAGTTTGGCTAATAAGGAGAAATTAGAAATCCAAGTTTTACAATAGCCACAAAACCCCAGAAACCCACATAGTTCTTAGTTTTGAGAATAAGAAAAGCAAAAATGGCTTCTTTCTATTTAGGAGCAGTAGAAAAGCCTTCTTCAGAAATCCAGTGACCTAAATACTTAACAGAAGACTGGGCCAATTATAATTTTTTTTAGAAACTTTATGCCCTCCAGTGGTCATAAAATTTAATAAGATTATGCTATGATCTGTGCAGCCTTGCTGGAAGTTTGAGCATATTAGCAAGACATTAACATATTACAATAATTTAGATTCATTTTTGTATTGTAAGGGGTGTAAATCAGCATGGAGAATTTGAGAGAAGTTTATTTACTGGGTTTTGGGTAGGTGGGAAATTCAGTAAACCTCTGTGGCATTACTGTCCAAGTAAATTGTTAATTCTCTCAAATAAAACCAAACCAAACCCATTGCCATTGAGTCGATATATTGGCTGTCAGAATGAGCGGCAATTTGGAAAAAGGTGCTACAAAGATCAATTACAATAAAATGCGTAGCATTCAGAGGGATGTTAGAAAATAGTAAATGAGGGTTTGGAATTCCTGGAAATCTAGGAATAACAATGTGGTTGATAGTCTTCAAATCCTGAGCAAACCTCCTTTCTTGTCTGGTTTCTCAACAGGGAGTACAGGGGTGTTACAAGGGCTAGTGTAGGAACAATTAATCCTTTAGAAAGGAAGTCCTGAATAATAGTAGCTAATCGCTCTTAAGCTTCTTGTTTAAGGGGGTATTGAGGGAGTCTCAGTAACTGCTTTGAGATGTCCACCTAAATTTTAATGGGGTCTGCTGATAAAATGCCCCAAATTGATAGATGTTGTGGCACAAAAATGTTCAGAAATTAATGAAAAAAGGTCAGAGGGGAATGGGTTAGAGGGGGTTAACTCATCTTTGTGTATGACTAATGCTTGAAAACAGCAAGCAGCTTCTTCCCCTTGAATTCTGATTCAAATCCCTAATTAGATGTTTTTGGGGGGTTCTGGCAGGCTTAATAATATTTCTCCTTTTTCTAAAAGTTGTCAATGACAGGCCCATTTAGACAAAAGATCTTGGCCCAACAAATTAACAGGAATGTCAAGGCTGAGCAGAAAGGGATGTAAATCTTGAATTGGGCCAAGAGATAATGAAACAAGTTTTGAATGAATTGAAATCTGTTCTTCACAACTTTTTGAAGTTTTTGTACTCCAGGGCAGGGCCTTTGTAAATAAACAGGGTTAATTGCAGAGAGGGTGACCTCAGAATCAAATAAATATTTACAAGACTCTCCATTAATTTACATGTTAGTTTCTCCTTGTGGGTTAAGTGCCACCATAGGAAAAGCCCCTGTTGTGTCCTCAGAGCCCCTTCATTCCATATCTGGTTAAAGGGTCTCTGGCTTAAGCTATTTCTATTGATTCTGCTTTAGCTTATAGCAGTCCTTTTTCCAGTGCCTGGGATTCTTGCAATAATTGTACATACTGGGTTTAGTGCCTCCAAAGGGCCTGGATTTACTTTGTTGGTTAGGAGATAACAATTGTTGTAATTGTAGGCCATTAATATATTAGCCTTAGTGGTTTGTTTAATCCCCAAGGTCTGAGAGGTTTCATGAGCTAAATATGCCAGCTTGGCAATGGAGGCTGCCTTCCCATCTAGTTGATGCCTAGTTTTTACTAGGACTGAAAGCTCAAGTTTGAGGCCAGATATGAATACTGCATTGAAAGCTCCTGTAGCCCCAGGGGATGATGGATCAATTCCAGAATGTTCAGCAAGCCTTTGGAATAGTCTTCTCTGGCAGTCATACACACTCTTGTCTTTATTTTGTATGCATGAGTGAATTTTTCTCCAGTCTTTTATTGGGGGAAAATCCTTTGGAATGGCCTCTAGCGATCTTTTACTAGCCTGCGAATCTTCTAACAGTTGAGCAGCTGTTATGTTTAGGTCTAGAAATTAAACTGTCTTTGGGATTTGTCCATTCAACCTGTTCTAACTACAGTTGGGCCTCCCCTGGCCTGGTTATCATGTGAACTAGTGGATACAAATCAGGAAGTTCAGGCTGTTAAGCCTCAAAAAAGATTCTAAATTCTTCAGCAACCTTGTAAGAATTTTCTCACAGTTTTGAGAAATCTTTAGTAATGTTATGTAATTTTGAATGTGCCCAGGGTATATAAGTAATATGGGGACCCACCCAGTGCCGTTGAGTCGATTCCAACTCATAGCGGCCCTATAGGACAGAGCAGAACTGCCCCACAGAGTAATATGGGGAGGATCCTCAATATCCACACTGAGACAGATTTAAAAGGCAACTTGGAAATAGGCTTTATGTTCCCACTAGGTTCTTTAGGGGAAAAAAGGAAGCTCAGACAAAGTGTTATTAGAGGAATCTTTAGTAGTATCAGAGGAATAAGAAGGCACAGGAGAATACAAAGGAGAGGAGGCTGGCAGAAGAGCAGATGGTCCTGGGACAATTGGGATAGTTGGAACAGAAATTTGGCATTGCAGTTCCTTATTTTGTTTAGTTCATTTAGAAACATTATATTGCAGGGAAGCGATTTTATTCTCATCACATCTTCTAGAGGCTTCAAAATACCAGTTAAAATAGGTGTTCCATTGTTTCTGCTTAATTCAGGAGTCTTTTCTAATCTACTGTGGGGAAAACTCAATTTAGATAATTCAAAAAACCAAAATGTGGCTGTACATTTTCCAGACCGTCCTTAGTGAGATTATGCCAAACAGATAAATACAAGCAGGTAACAGAACCATAGTGCTTGTCTGTATGTCAGGCAGGAGTCCCAGAAGGAATTCTACATTGCGCCTAGATATGGTATTTCCCGTTTTCAAGGATCGTTGCTGTCTTAGTTACTAGTGTGCTACTGTAACAGAAATCCCACAAGCGAATGGCTTTAACAAAGAGAAGTTTATTTCCTCACAGTAAAGTAGGCTAAAAGTTCAAATTCAGGGTGTCAGCTCCAGGGGAAGACTTTCTCTCTCTGTCAGCCTTCTCATCAATCTTCTCCTGGACTAGGAGCTTCTCTGCTTAGGAACTGCAGGTCCAAAGGACATGCTCTGCTCCCATCGCTGTTTTCTTGGTGGGATGAGGGCCCCCTGTCTCTCTGCTTGCTTCTTTCTTTAATATCTCGAGATAGATTGCCTCAAGACACAGTCCAGTCTTGTAGATTGAGTCTTGCCTCACTAACACAACTGCCGCCCATCCTCCCTCATTAACATCACTGAGGCAGGATTTACAACGTATAGGAAAATCACACAATACCAGGAATCATGGCCCAGCCAAATTGATACACACATTTTGGGGGGGACATAATTCAATCCGTGACAGGGTTTGTTCAAAGTTTAGGACTTTCAGACTCAACTAAATCTTATGGAGCCTGCGATTCTACAAACTTGAAAACTTCTAGGACGGTGATTTGCCAGTTTTCCCAGAACCTCACACTACTGCCCCTAGTGGAGGCAAAGTCTTGCAAAAACAAAACCTGAACAAAATGAAACAAATCCTTCAGTAAATCTCAAAGGGCTCAGCACATGAAAGTAGAGCTCAAAATTCTAGAGGGCTTACCTTATCGACCCCTGAGAGTCTGGAGACGGATGAACTCAGTGGGCTCCTGTTGTGCCAGAACTCCGGGTCCTTGACCTCTCAGGGTTGCTGAAGATAAACCAAAAACCAAACCCACTGCCGTCGAGTTGGTTCCGACTCATAGTGACCCTATAGGACAGAGTAGAACTGCCCCATAGAGTTTTCAAGGAGTGCCTGGTGGATTCAAACTGCCGACCTCTTGGTTAGCAGCTATAGCACTTAACCATTACACCACCAGGGTTTCTGGCTGAAGATAAAAAAAAAAAAAGAAAAGAAGAAGATAAGGCACCTTCAAATCCTACAACTCTGACACCAAGCAATGTCAAAGAGTAAACTGGCATTTCTGTTAACATTACAGCAGAGTTTTATTGAAGGAACAGAGTGATCTGATTTGGCAGCACTTCGTTAGAATTCACAAAAATACTCCAGCAAAAGGAATTTTTTTTATAGAGTTTAAGTACAGAAAACCCAGAAACTTACAAGGAAAAAATTCTGATTTGTTGGCATTTACAAAATCATGCTTTAAGAGACACCAGGCAATAGACACAAGATCTCTTAAGCATTGTTTTGTTAATCATAAAGTTTGAGTCAGTTAACTTCCTGCTAATCTATGGATATTTTGGGGGCCAGCTGAGTGAACATCCTTCCTGGGAGCATGCTGTGAGAGGAGGGGAGAGGAGGAGAGCCTGCAGGCTTCCTGAGGTATTCTGGCTAGCTGACTTTTGAGAGTCAGCTCCGAATGAGCAGTAAACAACAAAAATGGAGTATAGCCTGTAACTTTGGCAGGAGCCTCTCCTTAGGCCAAGCACCTAGATTTTGGGGGTTCCTTCACAGTTCAAATGCCAGCCTTTCAGTTAGCAGAACACTTAACCATTGCACCATTATGGCTCCTTTGTTTTTTTTACAAATTTGATTAATTTTAACATTTTTTGTGAACATTTAATTCACTTTATGTTAGCATTTTGACATGGTTGTCATACTTTAAAATTTATCAAGGCATTTTCCTCTGTCTTTGTAATGATTGCATTTAATGACCACATGTTATTTCAGCTTATAGCTGTGGTTGAGAAAAACTTGAGCACTGTTTTAAGTTAAAACAGAGAGGTTTATTAAGAGTTTAAAACAGTTGCAACTGGGGAACTACATAGCCATTGAAAATGGAACCAAGGAGTTCCGGGCAGTTTCGTTAGACAAGTATTCTCATGCGGTGAAAAGGGGAACCAAACTGTATGGAGGGCAATTACAGGAAAATCAGTGAATACTGCAATAATCACACTCTGATTGGTTACTGTTTATTAATAGTATAATTACAGATTACAGATAGTGCCACAAGTTCTTACATGTATTTTCTTTGTCTGTCTTACAAAAAGAAAAAAAAAATACCTTGTTGGTAACAGCACTCAGACAACACTCTTCAGGAGTACAGGTATTTTGAGAGGTGCAGATGGTCACTTGGTTAAGACCCTCAGGGCATATGGTTTCACATCCTGGTTTTGACCACTGAGGAAGAATAAGTTTTTCTCCACAAACATAGTTGTTTGTCTAGAATCCAGATAAAATTAGCATGATCAGCATATTAGGCCTGTTTTCTCACTGATTTACTGAAAATTGTTTCTACCTGACACATAGCCATTCTCTTAATGTTAGAGAACTAGGTGGTTTCTCTCTCTCTCTTTTTTTCTTCCTGTAAATCATTCTAAGTTGAATGTATATAAACCTCTGATCCCATTTTACATAATTTGGGATGGATTCGTATAAGAATAATTATGATTTGAACAATAGAAAGTATTCCTTCCAATTACAAAAGGAATAAATTTTCATTGCTGAAAATAGAGTGTAAAGAGCAAATACGCACTGTCTTAGTCATCTAGTGCTGCCATAACAGAAATACCACAAGTGGATGGCTTTAACAAAGAGAAATTTATTTTCTCACAGTCTAGTAGGTTACAAGTCCAAGTTCAGGGCATGGGCTCCAGGGGAAGGCTTTCTTTCTCTGTCAGCTCTGAAGGAAAGTCCTTGTTCTCAATCTTCCCTTGGTCGAGGAGCTTCTCAGGTGCAGGGACCCCATATCCAAAGGACGCTCTCTGCTCCCAGTGCTGCTTTCTTGGTGGCATGAGGTCCCCCACTCTCTGCTTGCTTCCCTTTCCTTTTATCTCTTGAGAGATAAAAGGTGGTGCAGGCCACGCCCCAGGGAAACTCCCTTTACATTGGATCAGGGAGGTGACCTGAGTAAGGGTGGTGTTACAATCCCACCCTAATCCTCTCAACATAAAATTACAACCACAAAATGGTGGACAACCACAGAATACTGTGAATTATGGCCTAACCAAATTAATACAGATGTTTTTAGGGGGACATAATTCAATCCATGACATGCACTGGTACTCTCACAACAGGAGATAGTCGCAATTAGTATAGCCTGGCCCTCTCCCTCCAGCATGAGTGCTAGCTATAGCCTTACTTTTCCAAGTGTGGCCCTTGGACCAGCAGCATGGGCATGGCATGGAAGCATGTTAGAAATGCAGAATCTCAGGCCCCACCCAGACCTACTGAATCAGAATTACCTTTTAACAGGATCCACATTCAAGTTTGAGAAGCCTTGATCTCCAAGGCACCTTAGTAAGCACAGATGGCCTGGCATTAATTACCTCTGGTCTGTATATGGAAACCCTGGTGGCATGGTGGGTAAGTGCTACGGCTACTAACCGAAAGGTTGGTAGTTCGAATCCACCAGGTGCTCCTTGGAAACTCCATGGGGCAGTTCTACTCTGTCCTGTAGGGTTGATATGAGTTGGAATCCACTGGACAGCAACGGGTTTATCAGGTCATTGGAGCCCTGTTAGCACTGTGGTTAAGTGCTTGGCTGCTAATCCAAAGGTCTGAGGTTCAAACACAGCAGATGTTCCATGGGAGAAAGATGTGGCAATCCGCTTCTGTAAAGATTTTCAGCCTTGGACACCCTTTTGGGAAGTTCTACTCTGTCCTATTGGGTCGCTGTGAATTGGCTCCATGACAACTGGTTTGGTTTATTAGGTTATCTAACAATTTTCCTCCCGTGAACAGACCAGGAAACTTATGTTAAGTAAATTTGACTCTGAAAAGTATGCTCAGATTTTTACATAGAGAAAGAAGATGAAATAATCAGCACTCTATCTGTGATGGGGAAACCCTGATGGCTAGTGGTTAAGTGCTGCGGCTGCTAACCAAAATGTCTGCAGTTCGAATCCACCAGGCGCTCCTTGGAAACTCTAAGGGGCAGTTCTACTCTGACCTGTAGGGACGCTACGAGTCGGAATTGACTCCACAGCAACGGGTTTTTTTTTTCTTTTTTTTTTTAACGGTATCTGTGATTGAGCCACAGTTTGAACTTGGGTGTCTGAGAATATTTTTGGTCCTTCATAAATATTTGTGGGATGAGTGATTGTAAGAGTATATAAAGAATTAGAGTTTGATTATTTTCATAACTTACGTTATGTTCAATATATTCTTTTGTGTGTATTGCATAACAATTAAAACATTTAAAAATGAGTATTAAATTATTAGCAATGTATTTATTAAATATTTGACATGAGATGATGACCATACACTCACACACACCCACACCTACCTTCTAGAAATAAATGTGATTGATTCTGAGTTTGTCTATTAGTATATCTTTCTCTCACTGTTTCTCTTTTCTTCTCTCTCTCCCTTTTTATTTATTATTTTTGGTGAGACTGTGTCTTATGAACTTTGGACATGCTGTCAGGAGGGATCAGTCCCTGGAGAAGGACATCATGCTTGGTAAAGTACAGGGTCAGTGGAAAAAAGGAAGGCCCTCAACGAGATGGACTGACACAGTGGCTGCAACAGTGGGCTAAAGCAGAGCAACGATTGCGAGCACGGTGCAGGACCGGGCAGCGTTTCGTTCTGTGGTACATGGGGTCGCTGTGAGCTGGAACGGACGCCACAGCACCTAACAACGACAACAGGGACTAATTACATCGAGCACCTTTCCATGTGCTTACTAGCCATTCACGCGTCTTTGTCTAGTCAGAGCATTTGTTTGTTTTCTAATTCGGTTATTTGTTGTCTTATTGAATTTTAAGAGTTTTTAAAAAATATATTCTGGATGCAAATCCTTTATCAGATATAGAACCAAGACTCAAACTCAGTGCCGTTGAGTTGGTTCATAGGCAGGGCAGCGCCGTGCGTTGCAGAGCAGAGCCGAACTCCACAGTGTCCTCCTCGTGAGTGTGACCTTTATGAAAGCAGGTCACCAGGACCTTCTTCCGCAGCACCACTGGATGTGTTCACACGGCCAACCTCTAAGTTAGTGGTTGTGCGCAAACCATTGTGTTACCCAGGGACCTCTTAGCAGATGTATGATTTGTAAATATTTTCTTCATATCTATGACTTTTTATTTTCTTTCTTTTTAGATAAAGTTTATTTTTTAGAGTAGTTTTAAGTTTACAGAAAAATTATAGAAAGTACAGGGAGTTCTCGTATACCTCCTGCACATTATTTCTCCTGTTAACATCTTGCATTTCTATGACACGTTTGTTAGAATTGCTGAGCCAACACTGATTCATTATTACTGACTAAAGCCCAGATTTTACATTAGTGTTCACTCTTTGCGTTATGAGGTCCTGTGGGTTTTAACAAATGCGTGATGACGTGTATCTACCAATACAGTATCATACAGATTAGTTTCACTGCCCTAAAAACACCCTGTGCTCTACATTTTCATCCCTTCCCTTCCCTTCCCTCCTGATCTCTCGGCAACCACTGGTCTTTTCCTCGTCTCTATCTTGTTGTTGTTGTTAGGTGCCATTGAGTCAGTTCCAACTCATAGCAACTCTGTACAACAGAACGAAACACTGCCCAGTCCTGTGCCGCCCTCACGGTCATTGTTATTCCTGAGCCCATCGTTGCAGCCACTGTGTCAGTCCATCTTATTGAGGGTCTTCCTCTCTTTCGCTGACCCTCTACTTTACCGAGCATGATGTCCTTCTCCAGGGAGTGATCCTTCCTGCTAACATGTCCAAAGTATGTGAGATGTAGTCTTGCCATCCTTGCTTTAAGAGGCATTCTGGTTGTGCTAAAGAACATCTTGGTTGCTTCCAGGTTTTGGCGGTTATAAATAAAGCTTCTGTAAACATTCAGGTGCAGGTTTTTATGTGGACACATGTTTTCATCTCATTTGGGTAAATACCTAGGAGTGCAATTGCTCAATCAAATGGTAAGCCTATGTTTAGCTTTATAAGAAACTGCCAGACTGTCTTCCAGAGTGGCTTACCATTTTGCATTCTCCTTCCCCTTCTTTTCTTTTTTATAATTGTAGTAAAATATATATATAACAAAACATTTGCCATTTCAATCATTTTTATATTTACAGCTTGGTGACATTATGTTCATCATGCTGCACAACCATCACCACTATGCATTTCCAAATTTTTTTTATCACCCTTAACAAAAATTCAGTGTTCATAAGCAATAATTTCCCCTTTCTGCCTCCCACTTGGCCCTGGTAACCACTGGTCTCTATGCATTTGCCTATTCTAGATTTTTCATATCAGTGGAATCCTACATTATTTGTCCTTTTGTGTCACTTATTTCACTCAGCATAATGTTTTCAAGGTTCATTCATGTCATAACATGTTAGAACTTTATTTCTCTTTATGGCTGCAAAATATCCTGTTGAATGTATGTAGTACATTTTGTTTCTTTGTTCATCCATTGATGGACGTTGGTGTTGTTTCCACCTTTTGGCTGTTGTGAATACTGCTGCAATGAACGTATCTATTTACGCCCCTGCTTTTTAGTCTTCTGTGTGTATACCTGGTGTAGAGCTGCTAGGTCATGTGGTAATTTTATGTTTAGTTTTTTGTGGAATAGCCGAACTGTTTTCCGCAGTGCTGCATCACTTTACATTCCCACCGACGGTGGATGAGGGTTCCAGTTTCTCCACATCCTCGCCAATACTTGGTGGTGTTAGTGGTTTTGATTATAGCCTTTCTGATGAGTGTCTAGTGGTATCTCATTGCAGTTTTAATTTGCATTTCCCTCGGAGTCGACTCGACGGCACCGGGTAGTGGCTAATGAAAGGAGCTCTGGTAGCACGATGGTTAAGTGCTGGCCTACTAACCGGAAAGGCTGGTGGATCATACCTAGTCAGTGGCTCTGCGGCAGTAAGACCTGGCTGTCTGTGTCTGTAAAGACTACAGCCTAGGAAACCCAGTGGGGCAGCTCTACTCTGTCACATGGGCCGCAGTGAGTAGAAAATTGACTCGACGGCACCTAACAACAGCAGCAACAGTGGATCGTGATGCTGTCACGCGCTGTTCATTCGTGTGCCTTCCTCGGTGAAATATCTAGTCATTTCCTCGTTTTCTAATTGGGTTATTTGTCATCATCTTACTGAGTTTTGAGAATTTAAAAAATATATAGATGCAAGTCCTTTATCAGATCTATTGTTTGCAAGTATTTTCTCCTAATCTAGGACTTGTTTTTTATTTTTTTTAATGATGTCTTTTGAAGAGCAAAAGTTTTAAATTTTTATGAAGCCTTACTTATCTTTTTTGGTGTATGCTTTTAATAAAATATTTAAGAATATTTGCCTAACCTGTACAAGTCTTTGTGTGGACGTATGTTTGAATTTCTCCTGAGTAAATACCTAGGAGCGGAATTCCTGGATCATCGGAGAGGTGTGTGTTTAATTTTATGAGGAACTGACAGACTGTTTTTCCACAGTAGGTGTATGAGAGTTCTGGTATCTGTACATCTTTTCCAATATTTGGTGTTGTCTTTTAATTCTAGCCATTCCAGCGGGTGTGAAATGGTATGTCGTTGTGGTTTTCATAAGCATTTACCTGATTGATGATGTTGCAAACATTTTCGTGTCCTGTTGACCATTTGTACATTTTCTTTTTGAAGTGTCTGTTCAGTTATTTTGTACATTTTTATTTTGGGTTGTTTGTCTTTTTCAATACTGATTTTTAGGTGTCGTTTTATATAGTCTAGACACAAATCTGTATACATATTTTGTGAATATTTTCTCCTAGTCTGTGTCTTGTCTTTTCGATTTTTTATGTTGAACAGAAGATTTTAATTTTAATGATTCTGCTTTAAAAATTTTTTTTTCCATTACGGCTGTTGCTTTTTGTGTCTTGCTTAAGAATTCTTTACTTGCCCCAGGTTGCAAAGATATTCTCCTCTGTTTGCCTTCTAAAAGATTTAGTCTTGGCTTTTATGGGCTGCGATCCATCCTGTATTAATTTGTGTGTATGCTGTGAGGTAGGGATTAAAGTTCCTCCGCCCACCCCACCCAATACAGTTATGCAGTTTTCCCAGCAGCATTTGTTGGAAAGACCTTCCTTTCCCCCATTGAACTGCACTGACACTTTGTTTTAAATAGATGGACTGTTTGAACTCTCACTCCTTTTACACTGATGTGTCTGTTTTTTCTTAAGGCAATACCACACTGTCTTGATTTCTGTACAGGTAGTCCCCAATTTACAATGTATTTGAGTTATGACGAAACACAAAACTATCTTTTTTTTTTTTTAACCTCTTATCATTAGTGATATGTATAGGTAATCCCTGATTTACAGCGTATTTGAGTTATGACGAACCGCACGTATGACTTTTTTTTTCAGTGCATCTTATTGTTAGTAATGTATTGTAACATGTAATTTGCTGATGTTATTTTTCTTAGATGTTCACTCAAAGATTTTCAGTTTTATGATTTACTGTTCAAAACACTACCAGATAATAAAAGACAATAATAATGAAAACTTCAAAAAAAAAAAATGAGATGTTCAACTTCTGTCAGAACCGACTTAAGACAGAGTGGTCAGAATGGAACCCCG
This sequence comes from Loxodonta africana, assembly GCF_030014295.1. Lineage (NCBI taxonomy): Eukaryota > Metazoa > Chordata > Mammalia > Proboscidea > Elephantidae > Loxodonta > Loxodonta africana. The sequence continues at coordinate 46,995,835 of NC_087364.1, forward strand.
TCAGAAGTCGGGGATGACCTGTACTACGTACAATGGTTGCGGCATGTAATTTGCTGATGTTATTATTCTCATGCAAATCCCCAAAGACAAATAAAGATCAGATTTATAATGATATTGATAATAAAAGGCAATAATAATGATAATGGAAAAAAATGAGGTATCTCGACTTACGTCAGAACCAACTTAAAATGGAGTCATCAGAATGGAACCCTGTTGTAACTGAGACTCCTGGTAGTTTATAAGTCTTGAAATAAAGTAGTGTAAATCCTCCAACTTTTTTCTTTTTCAAAATGTTTTGGCTCTTCTAGCCCTTTGCATTTCCTTATACATCTTAGAATCAGCTTGCCAATTTCTACAAAAAAGCCCAATTATATTTTGATCAGGACTGCGTCAAATCTGTAGATCGGTTGGGGGAGCATTGATGTCTGGATGGACCTGGTATATCTTGCCATTTATTTAGGTCTTCTTTCGTTTCTCTCAGCAGTATTATGTAGCTTCTAACATAAGTGTTTTGTACATCTTTTGTTAAATGTATTCCTAGGTATTTTATACTTTTGAATTTATTGAAAATGATATTTTTTGCTTTATCTTCAAATGCTATTGCTATATGTAGAAATCCAATTTTTAAAATTGACCTTGTATCTTATCACCTTATTAAAAAAAAAAAAAACACTGCCACCAGGTCGATTCCGACTCATAGCGACCCTATAGGACAGAGTAGAACTGCCCCATAGAGTTTCCAGGGAGTGCCTGGCGGATTTCAAACTGCCGACCTTTTGGTTCGCAGCTGTAGTACTTAGCCACTATGCCACAAGGGTTTCCATGACCGTATTAGAATTCCCTTATTCTAGTAGGTTTTTTGTAGACACCTTAAAACCAAAAACTTGTTGCCGTGGAGTGGATTCTGACTCATAGCAACCCTATAGGTCAGAGTAGAACTGCCCCATAGGATTCCAAAAGAGCAGCTGGTAGATTTGAACTGCTGACCTTTTGGTTAGCAGCTGTAGTCCGTGTAGTTTTTAACCACTGCACCCCCAGGGCCCCGTAGATACCTTTCGATTTTCTATGTACATAAATGTCATCTACAAATAGTTTTACTTTATCCTTTCCAATCTGTATGGTGTTTTTGTTTTCCTTTTCTTTCCTTATGAGGTTCCTGTCTAGAACCTCATAAAACACAGAACAGAAATGGCGAGAGCAGATATGCTCATCTTGTTCCCAGTCTTACAGGGAAAGTGCTCAGTCTTTCATCATTAAGTATAACGGTAGCTGTAGATTTTTCATAGATGTCCTTTATCAGGTTAAGGTTAATTCCTACTTTGCTGAGAGGTTTTTATAATGAATAGGTGTTGAATTCTGTTAAAAGCTTTTTTTGCATCTCTGAAGATGATCATATGTTTTTTTTTCTTTATTCTGTTAATGTGAATGTTTTTTATCTGTTGGCACGTTCTCCTCTTCTCAAAGTAGGGAAAAAGCCACTATTACTCAGTTTCAACAGGTGAACATCTTGGCGTGGCTCATGGGATGTAGCTGTTCTCAGGAGCATGATTCAGATAGTCTCCATGAACTACATAATAAACTAAAAGCAACATATATATTTAGGTAGAATTATTATTTGGCTTGAGGGTCCTGCCAGCCCCCCAAAACTTCTCTTAATCTCTGAAATTCCCACAATGAGTCTTCTGCTTTAAAATCAATCTGAGGTTTGTATGTTACATTTTCTGAACCCTGAGGCAATAGAAACAAAACAGGCAAATGTGAACCCTCCCCCAGACTATGGTCCCCTGGACACCCTGCTAACTCAGAACTGAAGCCACTCCCGAAGTCTACCTTTCAGCCAAAGATTAGACAGACCTGTCATACAAACAATAAAATGTGAGAGGAACGTGCTTCTTAGTTCAATCAAGTATATGAGACCAAATGGGTGACACTTGCCAAAAAGAAAGACGAGAAGGCAGGAAAGGACAGGAAACCTGGACAAATGGGCATGGGGACTCCGGAGTGTAAAGGGAAAGGGGGAGAGGGCAGACACAATTGCAGGGATTGCAACTAATGTCACAAAACAATCTGTGTGTAAATTTTTCAGTGAGAAACTAATTTGCACTGTGAACTTTCACCTAAAGCACAATTTAAAAAAGGAAACAAACGAACAAAAAACCCAGCAAATGTTTCTGATAGTGGAGCAAGCTGGCATAGGCCTGGGATGCTGTTGTCAAAGACTTATGGGTGAACTGGACTCTGACTGATAGGATAGCCTACAACAGATTGTGGGACGCTGAAGAAAGGATCCCCTCAAGTAAGTGGCCTGGTTCACTTTCTCAGCAGTGGCCAGCAGAACCATGGTTTTAGAAACCAGGAATGACTGAGCACAGGCAGTGTCGTAATCGCTGTGGTGGTTGAGTCATACCACGTTGCCTGTTCAGAAACCACGGACTGAACTGAGGTCTAGCAACCATTGAGCATGGCTTTCTGGCTGGCACTTTCCAGGTCACTGGATGTATAAGCCCCTTTTTCTGCTTAAGAGCCAGACTAAAAGATGGTAGTCATTGAGAGCTTGGAGGCAAGCTCTATTTCACATGTCCGCTTGAAGACAAACCTCCTTTGTAAGCATCTTTGCTAAAAAGTTGTTCTATACCTATTGAAACATTTCCAGTGATGACGCAAACAGTAGTTCCCAACCTAACTTACCCTATTTTTGGACAACTCCTGTTCTTTTGATCCTCTAACTAGTGCTCTTATATCATGGTTTTGCATCCTTTTCTGATATTAGTTGACATCTTTAGATATATTCCTATTTATGGATATCTTTCTTAAAATTTGGCACCAAAACTGAATGACAAGTCCACATATGGAACTCCTCTCTCCTTAATTCTGAACATTGTACTTGTATTAATTATCTGTTCCCACCAAAAGGGTGAAGAGGTGAATATAGCTGTTAAATTTGCAATAAATAAGAAGTCAGGAAGACACAGTCACATTGCAGGGAGGAGTGTGTGAAAATATACTCCACTAGAATATTTATTTGTAAGCAAACTTAAGGCATTAGGTATAAATTAATGGGACCCGTTGCCGTCAAGTCGATTCCGACTCATAGTGACCCTATAGGACAAGGTAGAACTGCCCCATACAGTTTCCAAGGAGCGCCTGGTGGATTCGAACCACTGACCTTTTGGTTAGCAGCCGTAGCTCTTAACCACTATGCTACCAGGGTTTCCAAATTAATAGTAGTTCTATGGAAAAGTGAATCACATCAGTGTAACCTAATTTTTTCGAGAACATTGTATGTATCTGGAGAAAGCAAGCCTTAATGTGTCTTCACTTTGCCAGGCTATTGATTTAATTATGAATAATGTAACAATCATCAACAACTCAGGGGAACGTAATTCAGCGCAGATGGTCGCAAGGTTAGATGGTGGGAAGGTCATACCGAGACATTATCAAGGATATGGTGCCAGTGCGGGATAACTCTTGTCAGTTAAATTTCAGACGTCAGGCTGGGTCTCGGTTCTATTTAATCAATTTTAATCCATAGCTGATGATGTGTTAGTGATTATGTTTGTGTGCCAGTAATACTGGAAACACTAGTCAAAATAACCTGGATACATTGGGTATTTGTAATTTGGACAAAGTTAGTAGGGTCAAATGAAAGTTAGTTAATGTTGTAGGTAGGAAGGTCCAATTGGAGAATGATTAGCTTTGTGCCTGTTTCTAGCAGAAAAGCCCATGGGCCGTGGTGAATCATGAAGTAGCAGAGCCATCAGAGTAATTGTCTGCAGGCATAAGCAGAATACCACATTTTAAAAATCAGTGCTCTGGTTACAAGTACTTACATGAGGCTGAGAGCAGGCAGAAGATATAGTGAAGTCATCTCATAATCTGCAATATTGATTACAACTTAAAGAACTCTGTTTAGCTTGAGGGGATAACTGTCTAAATAAAGAAAGTATTACAAAACTTATACAGGGGCCCAGAGACAGTAAGACAAATGTTTAAGATAAGGCATCTAGTCAAAATGGCATGAGTTCAGGCTCCAAACACCTAGCAAAGGTGGTTGTAATATAAAAAAGGATAACCAAATAGATCTCACTGAGCTCTGGTCATCCAGGAACAAGCAGACGTACAAAGGAGTAAGCAGGTTCAAGCTGCAGGCCTCTTAGGCAAGGGCATTTGGGAGCTCAGATTCCTAGGAACAGTGTGGGACAAAAGGGAGGAAATGTAAATGTGTCCACATGAACTGATACCAAGGGATTGGAGCCAGGCTCCCTGCTAGAAGCCAGGGACTGGAGTGAGCTCCCCTAGCTTAAGAAAAGAGGCTGGAAAAGATAGCTGTCAGTCTACATCCTTAGAAGTAAGAGGCTTCCATAAGTTGTGGATACAAAGACCCAGCCTCAGGACTAGAGGCCGAGCCGCGGCGCTTTCTTAGCCCAAGGCCTGCAGCTGCATCGTCACTGATAGCACAATTGAACAAGAGCAGAAAATGCCATTTAAGACCTGGTTTGGAGGAAGTCCTGGGAGAGGAGAGAGAAGTACTGAAAACTACCTAAGGGAGGGGTGAGAGGGGGAAAATAAAATAATCCAAAGCATCTTACTCAAAATGGCTTGGAAACCAGAATTTCAAAATGCATGAAGAAATAAAATACATAGAGCTTAAAAAAGACTCCAGCAAGCAATACATGGACTCACTATACATGAAATTAATTTTGGAACTTCTGAAAGAGACAGTAAAATAAGAATGTTTAGAGTTCTTCAAATTAATGAAGGCTACAGTGGATAAAAATTATGAAGAAGAAGTAGACACATTTGAAGCAAGAGAGAGGGATATGAAAAAGAGCCAGTTAGAAGTATTTTAAGTAGGGTGGGCTAAAATGTAAAATTAGACCCACAATGTAATGGCTCAGATTTGTTTATTTCATGTAACAGTTCAGGGCGGGTACTTCAGTTCATCAGCAGCCCTGCACAGCCAGGAACCCAGGTGATGGCAGCTCTGCCATCTTCACAGGAAGGGTTTGCCCACATGAAGGTGAAAGGAGCTAGGCCCGAAAATGCTCACACCCCCTGGCATTTCAGTCATATAGCCATACCTGACTGCAAGGGAGACTGACACCCAGGAAAAAGAAGGGAGCACAAATTTTGAGGTCAGCTAACAGTTTCTGCCATAACTCTAAGAAAAAACAATTACATCGACAGCAGAGTTCTTTTCATCAACAATAGAATTTAGAACATAAGAGAGTAGTTATCTTCAACTTAGACTTTACTAATAGTTAACCCATCATTCAAGAATGAGGGTCCTCCATCTCTGTGAAGGAAAATTTGGTAACATCTAACATTCTACTTGGATCAACAATCAATGCCCATATAAGCAGCAGTTAAGAAATCAAACAATGTATTGCATTGGGAAAATCTGCTGCAAAGACCTCTTTAAAGTGTTAAAAAGCTGACCCAAGCCATGGTCCTTTCAGTTGCCTCATATGCATGGGAAAGCTAGAAGTAAAAAAGGAAGGTCAAAGAAGAATTGACGCATTCGAATTGTGGTGTTGGCCAAGGATATTGAATATACGATGGACTGGCAGAGAACAAAACAAATGAGTTTTGGAGTATTACAGCCAGAATGTTCCTTAGAATTCTGTGAGGATGGTGAGACTTCATCTTGCTTACTTTGGATACATCATCAGGAAAGACCAATCTCTAGAGAAGGACATTATGCTTAGTAAAGAGCCAGTGAAAACAAGGGAGACCCTTAATGACATGGGTTGGCACAGGGCTGCAACAGTGCGCTCAAACTAGTATCGATTGTTTGAGGATTGTGTAGGAAGGGGCAGTGTTTTGTTCTGTTACACATAAGGGCACCATGAGTCAGAGCCTACGTGACAGCAACTAATAACAACAACAAAATTATATAAGCATTTACCCTTTGGCCCAACAGCCCCACTTCTGGTAATTAATTATTGCAGAGGAAACACCTCCACAAATAAGAAAGAATACAGACAGAAGATTGTTCATTACAAAATTATTTGCAAATGGAAAACATTTGGAAACAACTTAAATGCCAACCCATAGAACACTAGCTGAAAAAAAAAGTACAGTGTGTCCACATAATGCAGTTGTTAAAACAGTTTTAAAACATTAAAAAGGAAGAATCCGTGAACTGATAGGGACCGGTTTCTAGGTTTTTTTAAGTGGGAAAAAAAAAGTTGCAAAAGAATGTATCTAATGTGTTGAAGGGTAAATAAGTACACAAACACACAAAGATACACTTATTTTTGCAAAAAGAAGCATAGAAACTAACCAGAAATAAATAAAAATGATAGGATGATAGGGGATGGATGGAAATGGATGGAGGGGATAAGGATGGAAATGGCACTTTTCTGAGTTTTGACTTTGAACCAGGTAAATATTTTACATATTCCAAAATTAAAATTAAATGAAAATGAAGCAACCCTTGTAATTGAATATGCAAAAAGCAGGTAATAAAACAGTATATCGAATCGATTACATAACCACAAAGAAAACAAGGATTAATTCAAGTAACTTTAACACAATACTCAGACTACACACCCTTAGTAAAGTACATTCGGGGAACAAAAAAACTGCAAAGAAATGTTGAACTTTATTTACATAATTGCTGGCAATGGTATCAGCATAGTAATTCTGAAACTATTTAGTATATATTGTAAGATAGAGTAAATAAATCAGTATTCTAATGTAGTTGAGAATCAGGTTTTCACTGTGGGAGAAGAGATACAAATATGGAATGGGATAAGGTGAGGAAGAATTCTGTGGTCTTAGATTTCAACCAGAGGTATCAGTATAAACTCTTGATTTTAAATATACTTATTTTCTGGCTCTTCCCACTAAAAAGGCTAGATGCAGTGACACACCTAGTGCCCAGATCCTGGTTTCTAAATACTTACCTTTTTTTTTTTTTTTTTTTAGCATTCATTATTACTGTCTTTTATTATCAATATCTTTTTAAGTCTGATCTTTATTTTTATCTTTGGTGATTGGCATGAGAATGATGACATCATTGTATGTAGTACATATTACTAATGATAAGTTGTACAAAAAACAGACAATTATGTGCGGTTCGTCGTAACTTGAATACATCATAAGTCAGAGACTGCCTGTACTGTGTTCCATCCAATCTAATATGCATTAATTGTAGGAGCCCATTATTTTGCGTGGGAGCCCTGGTGGCGCAGTGGTTAAGAGCTCGGCTGCTAACCAAAAGCTTGGCAGTTCGAATCCAACAGCACTTCTTGGAAACCCTATGGGGCAGTTCTACTCTGTCCTGTAGGGCTGTTATGAGGGCAACAGGTGTCACTAATTCAACCACAAACTCTTCCCTACTGTGTAAATCTTTCATTATATTTGGAGATATTTGGAATTTCTGTCTTCTTGAAGAGATTTTTCCCAGAGCCATGTGCTAGATTGTGTGCTTGAGATAGGTGCACAGATAATCTTCTCCCAGCTAGGAATCCATCTTCCTCTTTTCTAATGTATCTTGTTTCCTGGGTTCTATATCTTTCTCTTTCTTAGTTTATTCCTTCATTTTAATGGGGTGTCCCATTGACTTCCTAAGAAAGTTGTGTGAGTCAAATATTTTTGGGACTTCACATACCTAAAAATTACTTTATTTTGCTTCTATACATAATTGACCATTTAGATTAGTTTAGAATTCTTCATTGGAAAGTAATTTTTTTTAATTATTTTTCAAAAATTTAAATCCTTTTCACAGTAAACAACTACTTAAACCATTTGTGCAGTGTAGAGTTGTACCAATTTGTAGATAGCTTGTTTAGTTTTTTTTTCTTAATTCAGTTTAATTTTTCAAATACTTAATACATTCACGTGGTAAGGAGAATTTTAATAGTAGGAAATATATATACACATATATCTCTATCTATGTATATAGAGATATATGTTTCCATCCTGTCTATGACCCCATCTGCCAAGTTCCTACTTCTGTAATAATTGTTTCACACTTTTTCTTAAGTGTCCTTCCAGGGCTTTCTTATGCATATATAGAAGCATATTTGATTATATATTCTTCTTTTTCTCCCCTTTTTTAAACAAATGCTTCTGTACTCTGTACTGTTCTAGGTCTTGCTTTTTTATGCAGCGTATCTTGGAGACCAACATCAGGACATGGATCATTTCCTCATTTAAAAAAAATAGCTGCATAGTATTCCATTATTTTTTTTTTAACTCGTTCCATATTGAGGGATATTTAGGTGGTTTTCAACCTTTTGTTATTATAAATAGTGCTTCCATGAATAATCTTGCAAAACTTATTTTTTTGTAAATACAAGCAAATTTATAGGATAAATCTTAGGAGTAGAGTTGCTGGAGCAAAGAACATATATGTATATTTGTAATTTTGATAGATACTGCCAAATCGCCTTTTATAAGAAATTATACCATCTATTTTTTTTTATGAAATGTGCAAAGACCTAGACCTAGAAAACCAAAAGGGAAGAACACGCTGCTCATTTCTCAAGATGTACTATTGAGGGATTCTGTGGGCAAAATACTGAACAACACAGGAAACATCAAAAGAAGATGAAAGGAATACACAGAGCCACTGTACCAAAAAGAACTGGTTGACATTCAACCATTTCAGGAGGTAGCATATGATCCAGACCAACGGTATTAAAGGAAGAAGTCCAAGCTTCACTCAAGGCATTGGTGAAAAACAAGGCTCCAGGAACTGATGGAATACCAATTGAGATGTTTTAACAAATGGATGCAATGCTGGAAGCACTCACTTGTCTGTGGCAAGAAATTTGGAAGACAGCTACCTGAACAACTGACTAAATTAGACATCCATATTTGTGCCCATTTCAAAGAAAGATAATCCAACAGAATGTGGAAATTATCAAACAATATCATTAATGTCACATGCAAGTAAAATTTTGCTGAAGATAATTCAAAAATGGTTGCAGCAGTACATCAACAGGGAACTGCCAGAAATTCAAGCTGGATTGAGAAGAGGACATAGAACAAAGGATATCATTGCTGATGTTAGCTGGATCTTGGCTGAAAGCAGAGAGTACCAGAAGGGTATTTACCTGTGTTTTATTGATTCATTTGACTGTGTGGATCATAGCAAATTATGGATAATATTGCAAAGAATGGAAATTCTAGAGCACTTAATTATGCTCATGTGAAACGTGTACATAGACCAAGAGGCAGTCATTTGAACAGGAAAGGTGTTGTATCCTTTCACCATATTTATTCAGTTTGTATGCTGAACAGATCATCCAAGAAGCTGAACTATATGAAGGAGAGTGCGGCATCAGGATTGGAGGAAGACTCATTAACAACCTGCAGTATGCAAATACACAACCTTACTTGCCGAAAGCGAAGAAGACTTGAAGCACTTACTGATGAAGATCAAAGGCTGCAGCCTCGAGTATGGATTACACTTCAACATAAAGAAAACAGAAATTCTCGCAACTGTACCAACAAGCAACATCATGATAAATGGAAAAAATACTGAAGTTGTCAAGGCTTTCATTTTACTTGGATCCACAATCAACACCTGTGGAAGCAGCAATCAAGAAGTCAAAAGACGCATTGCATTGAGCAAATCTGCTGCAAAAGACCTCTTAAAAGTGTTAAAAAGCAAAGATGAGGAGTAAGGTGCACCTGACCCAAGCCATGGTTTTTTCAGTTGCCTCATATGCATATGAAAGCTGGACAATGAATAAGGAAGACCAAAGAAGAATTGACAACTTTGAATTATGGTGTTGGTGAAGAATATTGAATATACCATGGGCTGCCAGAAGAACGAACAAATCTGCCTTGGAGGAAGAACAGCTGGAATGCTTCTTAGGAGCCAGGATGGTGAGATTTCACCTCATGTACTTTGGACATGTTATCAGGTGGGATGAGTCCCTGGAGAAGGACATTATGCTTGCTAAAGTAGAGGGTCAGAGAAAAAAAGACGGACTGTCAATGAGATGGATTGACACAGTGGATGCAACAATGGGTTCAAACATAGAAACGATTATGAGAATGGCGCAGGACCGAGCAGTGTTTCACTCTGTTGCACACAGGTCACTGTGTGTCCGAACTGACTCGACAATACCTAACAACAACAACAACAACATACCACTTATACCCCTGCAGCCTCACCAGTGGTTGAGAATTCCTGTTTATTCCATAGCCTCGCCAACATATACTCTGTTGACAGATTTAGGGGTTTGGTCTGTCATTTAAGAGGCAAACAATACAATTTAAATATTCATTTTTGTTTTTAACAGCCCATTTATCTTTTCTGTCAATTGTCTCTTCAAATTCTTTGCTCATTTATTATTTCTCTATTTGTCTTTTTCTTGTTTGGCTTTCAAGAGCTCTTTATAAATTAGGGAGATTAATATTTTGTAATGTTTTTCCCCAGTTCATTTTTTTCACCCACCATTTTATGGCAAGAAGTGTTATTTTTATTTGGTTGAACTTATCATACCTTCAAACTGAAGGCATCTCTGGCCTCCAGTGTTGTTGCTGAGAAACCTGATACCATTATGATTATTTTAAAAATACCTTCTTGAAAAATAAAATATATACACAAAAATTTATAGCTTAATGAATTAACAAATGCCCTTATAACCACCACTCAGGCAAAAAATAGAACTTTGTCCCGTAAGCCTCTTCCATATGGCCTCTCCCAATCACAGCCCGTTTCCCAACCCCCCAAATTAATACATCTTCACTTTTATAGTAATCATTTGATAAAGTTTTATCACTCACATGTGCATACTTAAAGACTTCAGTTTAAAACAACTATTTAAGATGTCTTTTAAGTCTCTTTAACTGTGTAGATTACTTCTCCATTCCTTTTTTTTCCTTGTCTATTTAAGAGACAGGACTTTTGATCTTTAGAGTTTTCTATAGTCTCAGTTATGCTCATTGCACACTTGTGGAACAACTCAGTATGTTCCTCTGTCCTCTGAATTTCCTGCAAGTTGGCAACTGGATCCAGAGACTTAATCAGACTTAAGTTCGATCTATAGGAGACACAAAAGGTCTGGTTGTCTATTCTTTTGTGACGGTGGCAGCCATAGTGCTTACTGTCTACATCTGTTAATCCATTACAGGGGGGAGGTTGTTGCAAAATGGCGACATTCTAAGTCTGTTGTTGATTTTTCATTTATAAGTTGGAACAGTTTTAAAAGAGACACTTCCCCTTATCTGCTACTTGATTCCTCAGTCATATGTCTCATATAAAACAAGGTAAATGCTTTATTCTTTCCCTTAATTTACAGTTTTCAAGATACCCACACTGTCTCTTAATGCTTTGTAGGAAAATTTGTTTTGTTTTGATTTCTGTTGGGAAACTGGTAACCTCTTCATTTTGTTATCACTGTTCTGAAATTTCTGGTCATGTGCCTCTGTGTGGGACTGTTTCTCTCCATAAAGGTAGGCATTGATGAGCCCTTTCAGACTTGGAAACCCTTCAATTCTAGAAAATGTTCTTTTGTTTTCTTCTGTGATTTTCTCCCATCCGGTTTGTTCTCTCACTTTGTGTGACTCCAATTATTCAGATGTTTGACCTGCTCTGTTTGTTCTCTAATTTTCTTCTCCTTTCTCTGTCTTTTTGCTCTACCTTTTATGGGAAATTTCCTAAACATTATTTTCCAGCTCTTTGGTTCACCTTAGGATTTCTGTCATTATATTTTTGTTTTCTGTTGTTGTCTTGCAATAATCTCCTTTTCTTGCTTCTTCAATGCAATATTTTCTCTCAGAAAATGACTTTTTTTAAATAAAGTTTCTTCTTACATTGTGTCTCTTTCCTCCAAGCAGCTTTTTTCTCTGCTTATAGGTGTGTTTGATTTCTCTTAGTAGAAATTTCCTTGAATATCTGGGGATCTTTGAATGTTGAGTCATATTTGTGAATACGGTGTTGTCTGGGCTGTTTTACTAGGGAAGACCCAATGTCAGTATTTATAGGTGTTTCTTCCTAGGTTAGTTCCTGGAGAAGGACCTTTGTATCTTTATGTCTCTGATAACAGTATTCCTGAAAGCCAAGTAGGGAAAGAAGGTTGGTGAAGTCTCGACTTTCGGTATGTATATTTTTACTCAGTCTCCCTGTTTTCAGTATGGTACCTTGATCCTCAACTCCACCCATAGTACAAAAACCCTGTTTTGCCCTTGTCAGAGGAAAAAACGTCCATTCTCATTCCATAGTTGGGGAGGAACAGTTGTCTGCTAAACTGATTTAGGGAAGGGATCTTGGGATCTAACTGCTTATTTCATTTGCAGCCAGTCCTCCTGTTTTTAGTTTCACCTTTGTATCCCTTTGTAAAGGTACCTGGAACCAACAATTCCTGAGCCTTTTGATGGTTCCAGGGTATAAATAAGATTGCCACTCTGCTTTCTCCTCTGCTGGCTTTTTGCCAGTTTTCTTACATTTGCTTTGTTGCTTTTCAAAGTTAATTCTCTTTTTTCTACTATAGCTGTATTCTGATAGTATAAATTATGCATAATAATATAAATGATACATGCTGTTAAAAAAATTTCAAATGATACAGAGAATTACCATATTTTTATGCAAATAATGTTCTCCTTCTGTGTTTGTTTGCTGGCCGTGCCCTCCCGCCATGTGGCACCCTCACAAGCATCACCATGCCAATCTTATTCTACATGTTGCGGAAAAAAAAAATTGGCATAGAGCGATTACAAAAATACCTTGCCAGGGGAGGGTGCAGCTGGCAAACAAACCCAGTGGGTGTTATTTGCATAAAATACAGTATAAGGAATTATATTAATTAGGATAGACCATAACAAAGAATCACAAAATCCCAGTGATGTAATAATACAAAGGTTTATTTCTCAATATTTTTTATACATCCATTATGAGTCATCAGGAGTTTTGGTCCACGCAATCTCTCAAGGACCCAGGTTGACAGAGGCTCCACCATCTTGAGCTGTACCATCTACAGCATGTGACCTCATTATTCCCTGTGGCAAGAGAACTCTGAAAGATCTCATCTGCAATAAAATGCTTTGGATTCATAGCCCATTGATTGGCCAGAAGTAGAGACATGGGGACACCTAACCGTAGGGGTCAAGAGATTAAAATCGTTATGTACCTAGAAGCAGAGAAAAACTGTATGGGTGAGCACTATAATGCAACACCACAGGGAAAAAAAAAAAATCCCCCATCCCACTATGCTGAGATAACCCTTCCTTGGTCCTCCTGCCTGGTCCCACTGACCTTCCTTATGGCCAACCCTATGTTTGGGTTGGTGGAAATTACTCCTGTGGTCTGGAAGATCATTGATTTGTATTTTGTTGATTTTCTACCTTTGCAACTCTCTTCTCTGATATCTGTATGTAAATGAGACTCGGGAAAGGGCAAATCAAGAATCCCTTGCTAGTTGCCTTAAAAACATATAAATTTCAAGTTTCTTTTTTAAAACTTTGCTTTAGAATATCTTTTGAAAGATATACAAGTAACTGGTAAAAATGATTGTATCTAGGGAGGGAAACTGGACTGGATAGCAGGGACAGAGGGTGAGGAGTAGGTACCCCCTATCCAAAAAAAAAAACCCTATTGCCGTCAAGCCGATTCCAACTCATAGTGACCCTATAGGACAGAGTAGAACTGCCCCATATGGTTTCTAAGGAGCACCCAGTGGATTTAAACTGCCAACTTTTTGGTTAGCAGCCGCAGCTCTTCATCACGACGCCACCAGGGTTTCCAAGAAGTAGGTAGGAGGGGCAATTTTCACTGTATATACTTCTGTAACTTGAGTTTTGTACCATATAAATTATATTAACTATTTACAAATATATTAAATAAAAATCTTCCTTTTCAGTATTTTCTTAATTTTCTATATTGAACCTAATTACACTGTATAAATGAATGAAAACAAAACATCCATTTCTTAAAAAGTTACCAGAGTTGGATGGTATTTTATTTGTTCACTGAATTTTGATGCATATTATCAAATAAGGCCCACATTTTGAAGAGTCTATTAATATTTACCTTTTAGAGGAATAAAAAGATATTATCCAAATGGATCAGTTTATTTCATGGCCCTGTGGGTACCAGGAATCAATATAATCACTCATAGTTAGATAATATTACTTTTTTAGAAAGCACTTTCACATACATAAATTGGGTCCCTTTCTACATTCCCAGTTGTGAGTTGACCCATAATCGTGGCTTACTGAAGAACCTAAGGTTTGAAATCAGACCTGAGTTTAACTTCAGTTCCAGCAGTTATCAATCCTGTGACCTAGGAAAACAGACTTATTAACCCCTGCTTCCTCATTGGAGAAAAATAATATACACCTTTCAAGATTATTGTAAGGTTTAGAGAAAAAAGTATGTAAAACCCATGGACAAGGCTGAGTACATTATTTTCCCCACAGGCTTTCTCCACTCATCAGGCTCAGCAAATACAGCCTCAATACCAGTTCCTTTTTCTATGTAACAGTAGACCAGAATGTTAATGTTAACAGTGCATAGCTTCCCATCCATCCTACTGCTTAATGCAGGCGGTTTTGTTAAACTTTTCTGAAATGGCATATCAGATTGTGCAGCACACCTATATGATAACTCTGTTACAGAAAGTAAAGGCATTGTTTAGAGCAATGATTCTAAAAGTGTGGTTCAGGTACCCCAAGGGCCCTTCAGACCTTTCCAAGGGGTTTTGAGTTCAAACCTATTTTCATAATAATACTAAGAAGTTATTTACCATTTTTAACTCTCACAAATGTAGAGGACTTGTGTAAAAGCTACAGGATGTGTGATACCACAGCTGATTAAATATAGAAGATAAGAATTCAGCCGTCTGCTGTTTAGCCAGATACTACAGTGATTTGGGAAGATGTTAAAAATTGCCACTCTTCTCACTAAAATCTTTTGTTTGGAAAATATAGTAATTTTTCATTAAAAAAAAAAGTTATTCATGTTAACATGTAATGAGTGTTAAGGAGTCCTGAAACCAGTTTGAGAAATTTCTGGTTTAGACTCAGAATCTTCTGATGAAAATTTCAATAGAAGCAAGATTTCTTTAAATAGATACCATGTTATATGCACCCATATCTGGGGGTCTTTGGTGAACTACCAGTCTCTAAGTGTTCCTTTTGTTTAAAAGAAGCTAAGAATAATTGGCAATTAGTTGCTGGCCCCAATCACATAGAAATTTGGTTTTTCTAAGCCAGAAATCTGGAGCCATTTACACCAGACTCATTAAGATGGTTATTAACCAATAAGATGATTACTAATGATGGTTACTTTTTGTTTTCTATCTTTCATACAGAGTTTATTCACATAGCATTTTTGGTATAGCAAAATGAGATGTAAGGAACCAAAAGTAAGATGTTACAGAAATAAAATTGGACGATCATCGGCCATCAAGGACCCAATGGAGAAAGCAGGGTGAGTATGGTATGTTGTTAAGAATTAATTTAGTTATAAATAAAAAATTGAAGACTTGGGTCAGGAAAAGAAATCATGGTTTGTTTCCTCTAAGCTCCATTAATACTCCGCTAACTTGATTCAGGCCAGATCACAAAGCAAGCCCATGGAAGAGAAAAGATGCCTTGGAAAGGACTTCATCTTAGTCATCTAGTGCTGCTATAACAGAAATACCACAAGTGGATAGCTTCAACAAAGAGAAATTTATTCTCTCACAGTCTAGTAGGCTTTAAGTCCAAATTCAGGGCATCGACTCCAGGGGAAGGCTTTCTTTGTCCATTCCGGAGGAAGGTCCTTGTCATCAATCTTCCGCTGGACTAGGAGCTTCTTGCCAAGGACCTTGGGTCCAAAGGATGTGCTTTGCTCTCAGCCCTGCTTTCTTGGTGGCATGAGGTCCCCCTGTCTCTCTGCTTGCTTCCCTTTCATCTCTTGTAAGATAAAAGATGGTGCAGGCCACACCCCAGGAAAACTCCTTTTACGTTCGATCAGGGATGTGACCTGAGCAACAGTGTTACATCCCACCCTCTTTAACCACAGGCAGAGATTATGATTATAACACATAGGAAAATCACAAAATGGAGGACGACCACACAATACTGGGAATCATGGTCTAACCAAGTTGACAGGTATTTTGGGGGGACACAATTCAATCCATGACATTCTACCCTTTGGCCCCCCAAAATTCATGTCCTTGCCGCATGTAAAACGTATTCACCGCATCATATCATGGCAAAAGTCTTAAATCAACTCTGAGTCCAAAATCCCAAAATTTCTCTTCATCTGTGAAATCTAGAAAACAAACTATCTGCTTCCAAAGATACAATGGTAGTACAGGCACAAGCTAGACATTTCCATTACAGATGAGAGAAACTGGAGGAAAAGAAGGGATAACAGACACCAGGCAAGTCAGCAGAACACATTACATTAGCCCTCAAGGCTTTGAAAATAATCCTCTGTTCTCTGAGATAATTTACACAATGGCCTCGCCCTCCAGACTCTAGGTATTAGCCACACTCTCCAGATTCTGAGTGGAGGCCCCTCGGCTCTGGGCTTCAGCTCCGCCTTCCAGGCCCACTGGGACAGCAACTCTGTTCCCTCGGCTTTAGGCACACAATTCTCCTAGTCCACATGAGTGGTGACTCCACCCTTAGAAACACCAGAGGCCACGGCTCCACCCTTTGAAGCTCAGAGGTTCTGGCCATATCTTTTGAGACTGAGGTAGCTTGGCTTCTTGTGTTCCTTGTCTCTTCAGCTTCTGCTCCTGTTTTCTTGGCCTCTTGGCTCCTTGGGCCTCATGCCCACATCTGCCCTGCTGGGGCAAGTGTTCTAAAGCTCTGTAGCTCCACTGATAAGTGCCTGGAGGCACCCACTCCACCGGGAAGCCTCCTGCATGCACAGGCACTCAGCTCCCTTGCTCCATGGGTCAGCTCCAGTGCCATCTCGTGTTGCTCTCCTGGTTTTGCTGGTGCTGGTTCTCTGCTGCAGCCACTTCTTTGCTGCTTCAGGTTCTCTGCTGCTACTGGTCCTCTGCCGCTGCCACTCCTCTAGCCATTCACAGTTTCAAAACTGCTTCCACATTTTAGGTATCTGTTAGAGCAGCACCCCACTCCTGGTACCAAATTCTGTCAGTCATCTAGTGCTGCTATGATAGAAGTACCACAGGTGGATGGCTTCAACAAACAGAAATTTATTCTCTCACAGTCTAGTAAGCTAGGAGTCCAAATTCAGGGTGTCAGCCCTAGGGGAAGTCTTTCTCTCTCAGCTCTGGAGGAAGGTCCTTGTTGTCAACCTTCCCCTAGACTAGGAGCTTCTCAGTGCACGGAGAGCTATAGTTGATCCTCTTCTTTCTCTTCTTCCTCCTCCTGTGGGGACCTTCCTTAGCCCTTAGGAGGCACTCAGGGTTGCTTCCCTGCTCCAGGGACTAGCCTGCTTTTGTGGCCTTCCAGTTGGCTCCACCCCTGAGAGACAAAGTAGAAACTTGGGAAATATCCAATGGATGTTGTTGACTTAAACCAGATTCGTTAGCTTTACTTTTTTTAGATAGCAGTTATAAAGACGGTATTATATGATATAGACACTTCTTTTTATTTATTCTATCCTGAAGATATGTTTTTAAAAAAGTGGGTCTTTATAAATATGAACTCACACCCCCATCTTACCTGCATTCTAAGCCATACTGTGGAAATTTATCATTATTTTACAAGTTTAGCAAAGATAGAGTAAAAACTAAGTCTTCTACACTGAAAAACATTTTTTAATTAAGCCTTTTTTCCTTTTTTTTTTCTTGGCACCAGGAGGACTTCATACAGTCTTCCTCATTCAAACATCACCACTAATAAAGCCAGTGTGTTTGTCAAAGTGACAGCTATGTTTCTATGCCCTTGTATATCAAACCTGGAATAGAACTCTTCTGGGAGAGGGGAGCCCTGGTGGCACAAGTTAAGCACTTGGTTGCTAACCAAAAGTTTGGTGGTTCGAACCCACCCAGAGGCTATGCAGGAGAGAGACCTGGCAATTTGCTTCCATAAAGATTACAAGCAAGAAAACCCTATGAGGCAATTCTGTCCTGTCACACCAGTTCCCCATGAGTTGGAATTGACTTGATGGCACAAAACAAACTTAAACTAGTGTGTTTGAGTGTAGAAAAATACTTGTTTGGTTCTTTTATACCAATAGGTATGAAAAGATATTGTATGTTTTTTAATAACTGTCTTTACATATATGTGTCAGTGTGTATTTGTATACCTTAATAAGTGAGCTTATGCCATGGCACATTTATGACCATGAGAGTAAGAGTTCAATCTGTCAACAGAACTGAGCCTTCTCTCACCCTGCTTTCTGTTCTTCACCCTCAGACTGCTACAGCGAACACACAGGTCTAAAATAGCCTACTCCATGGGAATGACTTAATCGTCAGTGATTTGCTTTTAGGCAAGTCCAGTTGTTTTTATTTTTTTCCTTTTCACTTTTCTGGCTTGATGTTCCTTTACTTACTTTTTTCCTTGAAGTTTAGGAAAGAGCCAAAAAACCCAGAAGTATACGGCTGCCGTATTGATCACTTGTATACCTTTTTAGTTGTTTTCTAAGCACATATAATTTTTTTTCTTATAAAAACTAGATGACATGTTGCTGCATAACTGTACAACCTACATTTCACTTAACTAAACATATAGTGGATATTTATCATTTTTTTCATGAGCACTTTTTTTTTTTATTGTGCTTTAGGTGAAAGTTTACAGCTAAGTTAGTTTCTCATACAAAAATTTATACACATGTTGTTATGTGACCCTAGTTGCTATCCCTATAATGTGTGACATCATTTTTTAAACCTGTAACAAAGTTCAAAATGTTAAATTCAGAAAAGATAGAGTGAAAACTGATTCTTCTATCCTGAAAAACATTTTTAATGACTGCATAATAGTACATTCTAAGGATATCATTTTTAATTCATTTCTAGTGGCATATGGTGAGGATTTAGTTGTTTTTGTTATTTGGTTTATCTTTTTGCTCTTTATAAACACTGTGGTCAAACAGTCTTGCAGAGACAACTTTGAGTAAACCATGGTTTGTTTTTTAGATAGAATTCCTTGAAACCCCCTTTTTTTTTTTTTTTTGCTCTCCTGATTTCTTTCTCTCTGACCTTTCTCTTTCATCGTCTCTTTTTCCTGCATTCATCACTGAAACTTCAGTCCCTGTTCTTTTGCCTTTGCCTACCACTTCTTAATGTTTTCAGGTCTCCATATTAAAGGCCCAGAAACCCTGGTGGCATAGTGGTTAAGAGCTATGACCGTTAACCAAAAAGTTAGCAGTTCGAATCCACCAGGCACTTCCTGGAAACCCTACGGAACTGTTCTACTCTGTCCTACGGGGTTGCTATGAGTCGGAATCGACTCGATGGCAATGGGTTTTTTTTTTTTTTTTTTTGTATCCCTTTTCCACATTCTCTTGTCTCTGTCTCTCCAGGTGCCACAGCTGAAAAATCATATCCACAAATATCCATAGTATAAATCCTTACCTTTCTTCCCTTTACCAGTGGTCCCATTATTTTCCTTTGAACCATTTGTTTTATATCTTCAGGTTTCAGAGAAAGATTTCACCTGAAAGATAATCCTGCAGCAAAAAAAAAATTGAAAACCGCTATAACCATTGCCTCTAAATTTCATGGCTGAAATTGCTGCCCTTCCCTTGAGGAAGTACTATTAAAACAAAAAAGGATAGGTGAAGTCATCTGGGGTGAGACAGGGACTGGATTAAAAGCTCGGGGACGGGATTAAAAGCTTTCAGTGATTGTTAACTATCAGGCTGCTATTTTGGGAATGTATTTTAGCTCCAGTAAATAAAAGTAAAAAAGGAGCCCTGGTGGTGCACCGGTTAAGCACTTGGCTGCTAACCAAAAGGTCATTGGTTTGAACCCACCAGCAGCTCCACGGGAGAAAGATATGGCAGTTTGCTTCCATGAAGATTTATAGCCTTGGCACAATACAGGTGAGGTCAGCACAACTGGACTAAACCAAAAGCAAAGAAGTCTGGAAAAAACTGAATGCTTCAAAGGCCAGCGTACCAGGGGCAGGGGTTTGGGGACCATGGATTCAGGGGACATCTAAGTTAGTTGGCGTAATAAAATCTATTAATAAAACATTCTGCATCCCACCTTGGAGAGAGAGGCATCTGGGGTCTTAAATGCTAGCAAGCAGCCATCTAAGATGCATCAATTGGTCTCAACCCACCTGGACCAAAGGAGAATGAAGAACAAATGGACACAAGGTAACTATGAACCCAAGAGACAGAAAGGTCCCCATAAACCAGAGAATATATCAGCCTGAGACTAGAAGAACTAGATGGTGCCCGGCTACAACTGATGACTGCCCTGACAGGGAACACAACAGAGAACCCCTGAGGGAGCAGGAGAGCAGTGGGATGCAGACCCCAAATTCTCATAAAAAGACTAGACTTTATGGTCTGAGACTAGAAGGACCCCGGTGGTCATGGCCCCCTGACCTTCTGTTGGCCCAAGACAGGAACCATTCCCGAAGCCAACTCTTCAGACATGGATTGGACTGGACAATGGGTTGGAGAGGGATGCTGGTGAGGAGTGAGCTTCTTGGATCAGGTGGACACATGAGACTATGTTGGCTTCTCCTGCCTGGAGGGGAAATGAGAGGGTGGAGGGGATTAGAAGGTGGCAAAATGGACACGAAAAGAGAGAGTGGAGGGAGGGAGCGGGCTGTCTTATTAGGGGGAGAGCAACTGGGAGTGTTTAGCAAGGTGTATATAAGTTTTTGTGTGAAAGACTGACTTGATTTGTAAACTCTCACTTAAAGCACAATAAAAATTAAAAAAAAGATTTACAGCCTTGGAAACCCTATGGGGCAGTTCTCCTCTGTCCTACAGGGTAGCTGAGTCGAAATCAACTTGACAGCAATGAGTAGATAAAAGCTTTTTCTCTCCCTCTTTTTAAGAAGTTATTAAAACCTGTACTTGGGTTGATGTTAGTCTGTGGTATTTTGGGTTAATGATCTGGAGGTTCTGGACCATCTGGGTCCAAAAAAATAACCAAAGTATACACGTTAATTCTTCTTGACCATATCTTATGTTCTTAAAGTGTTATGAATAATATAAATTCCTGTTTAGTTATTTGGAAAAATGATTGGGTTAGATATTTGAAATTAGAGATGCTTGCTGTTGTAGTTTTGAAATAGAGATGGCAAGATAACATCAAGGTTTTCTTTCTCCTTTTTTGGCAGGGATGGAAAATAAAGTGAAGCGGTGTTTTCTTGTGTGTATTGCAGCAGGCCTTCTGAAATTTAACTAAAAATGACTGTTCGCTCCTCTGAGAACTGCTCTTTTCAGTACTGGGTACATCAGACACACCAGCCCATGAATGTTAGCAGTCTGCTGTTCTTGATTACATTTGGGAAAACATTATTAAATATCCTCACCCTAGCAATGAGAAGAAAAAACACCTATCAAAATTTTATGGGTTATTTTTGCATTTCACTGGCATTCATCGATCTTTTCCTTTTGGTAAACATTTCCATTATATCCTATTTCAGGGATTTTGTACTTTTAGGCATCAGGTTTACTAAATACCACATCTGCCTATTAACTCAGATTATTTCCTTTACGTACGGCTTTTTGCATTATCCAGTTTTCCTGATAGCTTGTATAGATTATTACCTGAATTTCTCAAAAACCCCCAAACTTCCATGCAAATGTCAAACATTATTTTATGTCTTTACGGTAATTTTAATTTGGATTTCAGTCCTTGCTTATGTTTTGGGAGATCCAGCTATCTCCCAAAGCCTGAGCATGCAGGACGCTTATCCTTACCCTTATCAGTGCCCTTTCTATGTCAGCATTCAGAGCTACTGGCTCTCGTTGGCCTTGGTGATGATCTTGCTAGTGGTTTTAATAACCTCTTGGTCAGAAGTCGTCACCTTGGTACAGGCTGTTAGGATAACTTCCTATATGAATGAGGCTATCCTCTATTTTCCCTTTTCATCCCACTCTAGTTGTACCACAAGCTCTAAAAAGATCCTCTTGCCCAAGCTCATTGTCTGTTTTCTCAGTACCTGGTTGCCATTTGTACTACTTCAGATAGTCATCCTTTTACTTCAGGTACAGATTCCAGCCTACATGGAGATGAACATTCCCTGGTTGTACTTTGTCAATAGTTTTCTCATTGCTACATTTTATTGGTTTAATTGTCACAAGCTTAGTTTAAGAGCTATCACATTACCTGTGGATCCGTTTGTGAGCTGGAAGTGCTGCTTCATTCCACTTACAGTTCATAACCTTGAGAAAACTGAGACGCCTGTATCTGTAATAATCTGTTAATACCTACTGCCATGTTAAAGCTGATGAAAAGCTACAACCACAAGAAGGATCATCATTTTATCAGCAGCAGAGAATGAGGACTCAGGATGTAGCAGATGCTTAAGTTACATCAGGTATGTTAGTGACTAAGGGTTTAATCCTTAACGATTTGGAGAGCTGAACGTGAACTGAACTGCAACTCCTCCTGTCCCAACTTTTGTACCTTTTTAGAATGTCTTTTGAGGCTATGATGTTATTTGTTAAACAGTGTTTTCTTTTAAACACAAAAGAATTCTAAGTTTTTATACCTGTTCAGGAGTGTTTATTACAAATACTAATTTGTTATTAATACAAATGTGGAATGAGTTGACATTTGGCCATATTGATGTCTGTGTTACGCAAAAAAAGTACAGGACGCAAACTATTATGTAAATCTGAGAATCACGGCCAGCTGTAAGATATGAACTTACATAAATATTTTTATCAAATTCAAAGCAATAAAATTAAGATCATTTTCTTAAAATGACTTGGTAAAAATATTCTTTAATGTAAGTGAAAGATAGCTCAAATTAAATTTAGCTAATTTTTATAATATATCCCTGCTCTTAATACAGATATTCTTGGGAGAGAGGCATTTGGGTTGCTCACCTTACATAACACTGGGAGTGGTGACTACATCTCTTTGCTGACAAACCAGATTCATTTTCATTTGTAACTTACATGTCACCTACTTGCACGTCGTGTCATCACACTATCAATGCATCACGTTGTAAAAGTAAAGCAGGGTTCCTCAACCTCAGCACTATTGACATTTTGGGTCACAATTCATCGTTGTGTTGTGGGGGGCCACCTGTGTATTACGGAACCCTGGTGGCACAATGGTAAACACTCGGCTACTAACTGAAAGGTGGGTGTTTGAACCTACCAGCTGCTCCACGGGAGAAAAGACCTGGCAATCTGCTTCCATAAAGATTACAGCCTAGGATAACCTATGGGTGGTTCTACTCTGTCATATAGAGTCGCTATGAGATGGAATCGACCAGATGGCCCACAAAAACATTAACCTTGTCCGTTGTAGGACGTGTAGCAGCATCCCTGCCTTCTAACCACTGGATGCCAGTAGCACCAGTTGTGACAATTAAAAGTCTTCAGAAAACCCACACATCTATGGTCAACTGATTTTTTACAAGGGTGCTAAGTCCATTCGATGGAGAAAGAAGAGTCTCTTCAGTAAATAGTGCTGGGAACGATAAAGAACAATGATGAATCTGCGAAGCATCTCACAACATGGATGACTCTGGAGGGCATTATGCTGAGTGAAATAAGTCAATCACAAAAGGACAAATATTGTATGAGGTCACTATTATAAAAACTCATGAAAAGGTTTACACATCAAAAGAATCTTTGATGGTTAGGAGGGAAGGGAGGGTGGGGAGGGGAAAACACTAACTAGGTTAATAGGTAAGTGCTGATTTTGGTGGTGGGTGAGACAGTACACAATACTGGGGAAGCCAGCACAGCTTGTCCAAGGCAAGGTTATGGAAGTTTCATAGACACATCCAAACTCCCTAAGGGACTGAATTACTGGGCTGAGGGCTGTGGGGAATATGGTTTCAAGGAACACCTAGTTCAACTGGCATAACGTGGTTTATAAAAATGTTCTACATTCTACTTTGGTGAATAGCTTCTGGGGTCTTAAAAGCTTGTGAGTGGCCATCTAAGATATTCCACTGGTCCCACCCCATCCGGAGCAAGGGACAATGAAGAAAACCAAAGACACAAGGCAAAGATTAGTCCAAAGGATGAATGGACCACAACTACCATAGGCTCCACCAGACTGAGTCCAGCACAACTAGATGGTGCCCAGCTTCCACCACCGACTGCTCTAACAGGGAGCACAAGAGAGGGTCCCGGACAGGACTGGAGAAAAATGTAGAACAAAATCCTAACTCACACACACACACACACAAGACCAGACTTACTGGTCTGACAAAGGCTGGAGAAACCCCAAGAATATGGCCCCAGACACCTTTTTAGCTCAGTAGTGAAGTCACGCCTGAGGTTCATCGTTCAGCCAAAGATTAGACAGCCACATAAAACGAGACTAAATGGGTACACCAGCCCAGGGGCCAGGACGAGAAGGCAGGAGGGGACAGGAAAGCTGGTAATGGGGAACCCAAGGTCGAGAAGCAGGGAGTGTTGACAGTTCGTAGGGTTGGCAACCAATGTCTCAAAACAGTATGTGTATTAATTGTTTAATGAGAAGCTAGTTTGCTCTGTAAACCTTCATCTAAAGTAAAAAAACAAATGGGAAACCCTTGCCCAAAAGCAAAGATAAGAAGGCAGGAAGGGACTGAAAAACTGGATGAATGAACATGGGGAACCCAGGATGTAAAGCGAAAGGGGGATGGTGCTGACACATTGCAGGGATTCAAACCAATGTCGCAAAATGATCTATTTATAAACTTTTGAATGAGGAACTAATTTCCTCTGTGAACTTTCTCCTAAAGCACGATAAAATTTTTAAAAAGTAAATGGTGCTGGGAAAATTGGATTTCCACATGCAAAAAAATGAAACATGATCCATGCATCACACCATACAAAAAATCAAATTCAAAATGAATTAAGGACCTAAATATGTAAACTAAAACCATGAAATTCTTAAAACAAGCAGGGACAATGCTGTCAAGCCTAGCCTTCAACAGTGGGTTATCTAATAACAAAAGCACAAACAGCAAAAGACAAAACAAATAGGACTTCATAAAAACTAAAAACTTTTTCATCAAAAGACTACCAAAAAAGTGAAAAGACAAGCTACCGACTGGAAGAATACCTTCAGAAACCATATATCTATCTGACAAGAATCTCATAACCAAAATATATATAAAACTTCAACAGCTCAACAAAAAAAAAAACAAAATTGACCAAGGACTTGAATGGACATTTCACCAGAGGACATTCACATGGCCACCAAACACATGAAAAGATGCTTAGTTAGCATCGTTAGCCATCAGAGAGATGCAAATCAAGACGACAATGGCTGAGATTTAAAAAACAACAAATGCTGGCAAAGATGTGGGGAAATTGGAACACTTACCCATTGCTGGTGGGATCGCAAAATGGTACAGCTGTTGTGGAAAACTGGCGGTACCCCAAAAACCTAAAAATAGAACTGTCTTATGACCCAGCAATTCCACTCCTAGGTACGATATTTTTACACAAATAATGTTTTTTTTTTTTTTTTTTTAATGTGAGCCTTCTACGTTTGCTTGCCAAACACTCCCTCCCCCGCTGAGGTATTTTCATAAGCCACGCTATACAAATTTTTTTTACATGTTGCTGTAAAAAAAGAAAAAAAATTAGCATAGAGTGCTCACAAAAATACGTCATGGGAGGAGGGAGCAGTTGGCATACAAACATAGAAGGTGTGTGTTGTTTGCATTAAAATACAACGTGTACCTAAAAGATTTGAAAGCAGACTCAAAAACAGACTTGTACACCCATGTTCACTGCACCACCATTCACAGCAGCCAAAGGGTGGAAACAGCCTAAATGCCCACTGGCAGCTGGACGGATAAACAAAATGTGGTACATATCGTATTTTTACGCAAGTAACGCATGCCTTCTACATACAAGGTATTTTCTTGAGTGTGGTATGCTAATTTTTTTTTACAGCAACATGTAAAAAAAATGGCAGTGCTTACAAAAATACCTTGCTGGGGGGAGGGTTCGATTAGCAAACAAATGTAGAAAGCATGTGTTATTTGCATAAATATGGTAGATACAGTGGATTACTTAGCCAGTAGGAGAAATGAAGTCTTGATACATGCTACAGTATGAATGGAGCTTGAAGACATTTTGCTGAAAATAAGCCAATGACAGAGGGACAAATATTGTATGACCTCATTTATATCAAAAGACAAGAAAATGCAAATGTATAGAGACCAGAGTTTATTAGTGGTTACCAGGGGAGAAAGGGGGTAAAAGGGAAGTTAGTGGTGATGGAAAAATCACACTGTATTAAAGCCAGGGCTCCACAGCTGATCACTGTAATTGCTGTCAGTAAGTTGTACACCTGTATAAAGTCGAACTGGCAAAAGTTGTGTAATAAGATATATTTACAGCAATGAGAAAAAAAAAAAAAAAAGCTGCTGAGGCTGTCTGTGTACAACCAAACACCTCATGGGACTTGGTTCCTTGGTTGGGAAGTTTAGGGTCATGGTTTCATGGGACATCCCAGTTAATTAGCCTGATACGTTTAGTGCTTCTGTTCTACTTTGTAGTTCGTTGCTAGTGCCTGGAGTCTTAAAAAGCTTGCAAGTGGCCGTCCAAGGCACAATAATTGGTCTGTATTCACCTGGAGCAACAGAGGAAGGAGGACACTCAGGAAAAAGGAGGAGGGTATGGAATGCATGGCTAATTGCTTTCATGAACAACTGCCTCCTTTACCATGAGACCAGGAGAACTGGATTGTGCTTGGCTACCATTACTAAAGCATCTTGATCAAAGATTCCATAGAAGAATCCTGATCAAACGGGGGAAGATGTGAACAGAATTCCAAATTCTCATGGACAACTCTAAACTTTCTGGAGCCAAGGGGACTGGCTGAACCCCTGAAACTGTTTCCCTGAGATAATCTTTAAACCTTAAACCAAAAATATCCCCTGAAGTCATCTTAAAACCAAATAGTTTAACTAGTAAAAAAAAAAAAGTCTACCTTGCACATTATGCTCTTTCAATAATTGTCTATGTGGGATCAAATTGACAACAGCAACTCAAAAGATTAAATAAGAACTTAGGAGGCAGTGAGTTTATGTTAATGAGGGAGGAAAACTCAGAAAAGGAAGGTGAGAATGGTTACACAACTCAAGGCATGTAATCAGTGTCACCAAATTGTACATGTAGAAACTGTGAAAATAGTGTTATGTTTTGCTATGTATATTCTTAACAACAAAATAAAATTTAGGAAAAAAAGTTTCAGACATCACCAAATATTTCCTGTGAGGCAAAACTGCCCCAGTTGAGAACACTGGAATAAAGCACTTTGAATGGCAGAACAATCTGAAGGTACTTTATGAATGAAATTGAGTATATACTTTGATCATGATTTTACAAATACTAATATATGCTGCAAGATTTTTTAAAATTAACCTAAACCGAGCATTTTCTCTAAATTGGTAGCTCTTAGTTTTTTTGGGCACCAATTTTTTTTTATAGTAAAATATATATTTTTTTTATAGTAAAATATATTTTTACTTGATGACCCACACACATATTCACTTATAGATATACATAAGTGTATACGTCACAATACTTACCTTTACATGTTATATAAATACCTTCTGTAGTGGATTTTTTTTTTCCTTAATGCTGGTTGTGACCCACTAAATTGAGTTTATGATCCACAAGTGGATTGCTTTCCAATGTTTTAAAAATGTCCTAAAACAAGTTATAAGAACACGGAGCACAAATAGTAACAAAGATTTAGGAAGTCCTTCCTGTGTGCCAGGCACAATTTAAATGTTTTGCATTCAGCAACTGATTTAATCACAGCTCTATGAGGAAATTAACACATAGAAATCAAGTCACTCATTCCAGTCATACAGCACAGCTGGGGGAGCTGGGATTCCAACCCAGGCCTGCTGGCTCCAGAGTTCCTGTTTCACCACCCTTCATTGATCCCATTCATTGTTTCTCAAAAGTATGGTTTCAGGGTCAAATGTGGAGAATGCTGTTTCCTATATTTTTCACCTGAAAATGCACAATGCCCATGAACATCATAAAGACTCTGAAGTTCAACTGTAAAGAAACCTGCTTATTTGGACATACAAGTCTTTCTAGTTAATACTAAAAAACAAACAAACCTGTTGCCTTCGAGTCAATTCCTACTCGCAGCGACCCTATAGGACAGAGAAGAACTGCCCCACAGAATTTCCAAGGAGCGGCTGGTGGATTCGAACTGCCTACCTTTTGGTTAGCAGCCAAGCTCTTAAACCACTGTACCCGCCAGCAATTTGGGAAATGTTGCTGGATAATTAGTCAGGAATTCTTTGAGTTGCAAGCAATACAAGCCCAACCTGAGCCATTCTAAGAAAAAGCTGGATATTAAGAAAGACAACAAGTAACCTACCCAGAGAAATCTGTGGGTCGATTTCGGTTTTACTTTTCCCCGTGGTAGGCATTCTGCATGCTTACAGCTTAAGGCTTTTATTATGCCTATTTAAAGCATCTCTCTCCTAGCTTCAAATACAAACTCCTAGGGATGGGAGAGTGGACTTGCCTGAATCATGCCCATCTGTATGGTCAGGGTCTGTTAACAGACATTACAGGGCAGAGAAATAACCACTATGTTGACTAGCATTATATTAAAAACTGCTTAGAGAAAATAGTGAGGGATGAAAATCAGATTGTTCTATAAAAACCAAGTACATATAGAGAGCCAACTGCATCTAAAGGTCAACTGAATCCTACAGCTACAGGGAACAACAGGGTTAGAAGGTCTTTAGAATGTCTAACCCACCCCCGTCCTACTTCCGTGTTACTGTTTCCCCTGAATCTTATCTCTTTCCAATTGGCTGTAACACGGGAATATTTCAAAATACACCGTACTTAATTAGTAAATGTTTACACTCTCTTCACAAATTTGAACTAGGAGAATTACCAGTATTTCAAACCCCTCGTTAAGAGTATTATTTGCTTGTTCACTTAGAGAGGATATTCCCAATGCCTCATAAACTTACAGAAAAAATTATTCAATAGACCAGCCAAATGGAAGAGGGTTTTATTTGTAAAGAAGTGAACTTACATTGGATCTACAATATATTATTGTAATATAAACAATATAAATAAATGATCCTGTAGGCCCACCAATCTCCCATCCAGACCCACATGAAGCAATGTTACAACAATATTCTATGTGAAAATGTGCAGGTAACAAAGGTGCAATTACAAGCAAGTTTAAGCAGCAGAGTGTAAGGTGCTTTAATTTCATAGTTAATGTCGCCATCAACAAACATTTGAATGTTCAATTTTACTTCACTTAATACAGACACAAATATGAAATCTAAAATTCATACACATGCTACTTGTTAATATGAAAGTGCTTTCTTTCTTAAAAAAATACACCAAGTGGACAATCTTTTTACATAGATCATGGTGTGCTCTTACAATGCAAAATTAACTTCAGTTTTAGGTTATACATTTTATAACTGTAGCTATAGACACCAATCTAGGAACTCTAATGCTAAGAGGGCTAAAACTATTTCATTTCTTGTGAGGAGGACTCTAATACAATATCGAATGTAAAGAACACATCTATATATAATCTTGACATGTTTCCTGTAAAGATAAAAACATGTTTTCTTTCCCCTTGGTGATGCTTTGCTCATCCTGGGTGGATCACCTTTTGAGCTCTTATTAATATCAAAGTCCTATCTTAAAACAATGGGAGAAACCAAGAGGAGGAATAAAAAAATCAGTTAACACGCGCTTGAAGCACTAAAAACAAACAAAAAAAGTTAACCACAACAATTTAAACAATTTTAAACAAATTTAAAAGCAAGAAGGAAAGAAGTCCTAATTCAACAGAGCAGTTTGAAATGCCTGCCACCCCTGTCAGCACCCAGCCCTGCCCACTGCTGTCCACAACATGCAGCCTTAGCTACCAGCATAATCCTGACTCCCAGGACAGTCTGCAGCTTAATTTTGACTTGTTTTTTTCTACAGGGAAAAATAAAATGCAACTAAGCTTTTGAATGCAAACTGATTAGGAACCTAGTTAAACACCCTGGAAACTGGACATCATCCAAAATACCATCTTTGCACAACTGGTTGACTTTTTAAACTTAAAAAGACATATATAAAAGGTATTTATGCAATAACTATTTTAACAGCATAATTGAAAAATTAGGTAAAACATTTTAAAAGTAATTTTTAACAAACACCATGCAACAGTTTTTTAAAACCCAGACTCTGGCTACTTGGATATTAGTTGTTCCTATTTTCAATCAGTTTGGTATAAATTCTAATCCAACACTTATTTGGACATTTTCTTGCTTTAAAAAGCTACAGCTATGATGCATGAAAGAGTTTTTAATGTTAGATACTTTTGTTTCATATCTTCATGGAGACTAAGTATCAACTGATGTCCCCATGTAAAGCTGTGCCAACAGGAACTGCAATGTGATTCCCAGAATCCCAGGGCCCTGAGGGACCTTTACCCATTTCATTTACCCATTCTCCTGCTCAGTGCTTACTCCTCAAATACTTGTCAATTCAAGCATGGAACTGGTTTATGTTTACCAGTTCTGTACTTTAAAGAACACTCATTTACCACGTAATAACATGTGCTATTACTGATTCTTACACATCTTTAAAAAGTGGATATTTGTAATAACCTTAAAAATAAAATTTGTGTACTTTTTCTTCCTTTAAAAACCTGTCCCAGCAATCTTTGAGATTTTTTTCAGTTTTGAAAAGTTGCTACATTGTCTGTTGACATGTTGTGGGGGTGGTAACCAATGTCATAAAATAATATGTGTATTAACAGTTTAATGAGAAGCCAGTTCTGTAAACCTTCATCTACCAAAAAAAAAAAAAAGTCATTACACCATCAGTTCTAAACATAAAGCCTTTGCAGTTAAAACTGTGTAAGTCAGTACCAGCTTCGTCAGTCGCCCTGTACAGCAATGCTCAGGAACAGATTACAGTGTCAAAATAATTCTGTGAAATATGATCTGTCCCACCAGTCTTAAAATACTCAGTCCTTAATGGTCGGTACCCTTAATTTTGTAACCTAACTGGGTGTATGGTTGACAGCTATTTAGTTTGTGAAATGTGTCTCAGGAATTGTGATGGGACTCTCTCAGACCCCTTAGATGTCACCTAATCTAAACCTTTCCCCATTGCATAAGCATATTAAGAGGTAACAATTATGTCCATGTATATTTAAGCTACACTTATTAATCAAAATTTTGTCTGGGAGAATTTTCTTTACTTACATTAGTTCCTTAAGTCATGTACAGGCACATACTGCACGTAGTAAATGCTCAGATGGTTTGTCGAATGAGTGAATAAATGCAGGAATGGCAGTGTTCAGATGTTTAGTGCTTAATATAGCAAGTAGCATTTAGAAAAATGCCCTCATTTGTTTGCCTGTATGAATCTTTTACCTTAATTCTTAGGAGAATAAATACTGTCTGTCCCAGGAAACGAATGATTAATAAATACCTTTGAGCAAAAACTCTTTAATAGAAACATGAACCAGTAAAAGGGGAAAAGAGAACTAAGTAGGAGCAACTTTAAAAATAGCCCACTATGTGGCCCAGAATCCATAGTTTTGAACTGCAAGGCACCTTAAAGATTATTTAAACCGAAACAAAATTTTGAGTAGCAGAGACATCATGCTGTAAATATGGAAGAGGAAACTGAGGTAAAAAAAAAAGCCAAGGACAGTAAACTGCCCAAGTGTCCCACACAGGCCAGAATGGTTTATCTTTACTCTCAAGTTAATTCACTGACCATGTTCATCTATTAATCACTATGGAAGTAGATTATTTACTCATTATTTAATACTACCTAAAACAAAGTGATAAATTACTTTTAAGAAAGCAATCTAAACAAAGACTTTAAAAGCTGGACAATTCTGGTTACTTGAGGCAAAACTTAAAATTCCTTCTTTCTAAAACAGGTTGGTGTTTATTTCACAGATGACAATAAGCCCTACTGCTCTACTGTACATGCCAACTTTATTTACCTCTATTAAAGCGCCACAAAATATGGACTTAACACTGATAACTGTCTGTGAAGTATAACTTTTAAGCCAATAAATGATGGCTACTATCAATCCAGAAGATTACGGGACTTAGTTTAATGGGTGGTCTAAAAGGACTTACTAGACTGCTCTTATATTTAAAGCTATACCACATTGCTGTAAAGTTTTACATTTACGCCGATTTCTTCCAATTAAGGTTTTCATTACTATACTTCTTTTAAACAACGCCTTTTAAATTTTTTGCACAGGTTTTCCTTCTCTGGATTCATACCGACTGCTGCCAGTGGCACTCAACGAGACCAACAGTTGTACTTTTGAAAGGTAGTAGAAAAAATATTTTTCTAAAGTATAAAGCATTAGCCAGAACCTCATTTTGTACCACTTCTCCAACCCTCTGAGATTAAACTTGCCATCTTATTTCCCAAAAAAGTTCAGAAGCTCTAAAAAGGGAGCAAATAATACATTCATGGAAAAACTTCCCCAAAAGGTTCCATAAACATGGAACTTAAGAAGTACATGTACGTGTGCGTGCGTGTGCATTTAAATCTCGCTCCCAAAGTACAGCAGAATGGAAGAATTTTCATTAGAGAAGCCACCTTCAGATTGAAAGGGGAAGGGATGAACTCCTCCCAATCTACTTTTACTAAAGTGGAACTTCGAAGTTCAGAAAAAGACAAACTTCTTCTCTGGAAGATGATGGTTATAATTATACTTGTTTTAGTGCTCTACAACTTTTTAAAAAAGCTTTTTCATAGTCTAATTTTAAATAGGTTAAATAAGCTCTAAAAAATAATATGTAAAACTCTGAAACTTTTTAGAAATTTAGGAAACTATTTTTCCAAAGACAGTATAATTTTAAACATTTTTTACTAAAGAAATGGCTTGTATTGCTGCCATGAAGGAAACTGTATACTGATATGTTTCATGAACCTCTAACAAAAGAGGAATATCTTCCCAAAGAATTTTTTAAAAAGATGTACAGCTTTGACAGGTTGAAATTAAATTTTAATAAGACTGCCATATTTACTTTTCTTAATACTGTATTTGTGCTTACCTAAATTGAATCACAGTCTTGGAGATGAAACAAATGCTCTAATTTTACAAAAGACCATTATTGATGAATGTCAGTCAAACAGTTCACTTCCTGATCCACACTGCTGTGCGCCAAATAAATAGAGGTAGCCTTGTGTTTACTGAAATCCAGACTACTGAAGAGAAACCTATAGCTCTTAGTCACCCAGTTCTCAACTGAGACACAACCTAATAAATGAAATACTATTTTTAAAATGCCCTTCTTTATAACAATCCACAAGGTTGATTCAACTGTGACATCTGAAAATGGTACTCCTCTGTAATTCCGATTACACAAAATGAGTAACTTATCATCGGAACTATATATGCTCCAAAGGGCAAGATCACATGATAGAGTGAAATGAGTTTGATTACAGGTGGATCTTGACATCATAAAAACTATAACCAGTTTATTGTTGTAACTGGGATCTGACAGATACAATTTATTATTTTGAATTACTGACAAAGGCCATATCTATACTGTATGACCTCACTCAGTTAACTGCACCAGCTTCTGGGGTCTGGAATGCGTTTCCTCGTATCAGTCCCCTCCTTCTTCACTTCTCTCCTTTATTGTTCCCACCAGAAAAGTCCACTCTGGGCCCAGCTAGTTATACATGGTGCACAAGGAACAGGCCAAGCACACCTCTGGCATAGATAAAGGCTCTGCTGGTACAGGACTGTCAGGTCCTGTGGCCCCTGCTGCTCCCTAGATCCCCACTGCAAAATCCTCTCTAAGCATTGTCAGGCAAAGGTCTCTCTCTCTGAAGAAAGTTTTCATGTAGAGTTTTCTCGGGGCTGGGAGAGACTTTAGTGGGGGTAAGGAGTAAGCGAGGCCCTTCACGCCATCAGGTAATACTCACTGCCAGTTGTGCACAGACAGCATGCGTCCCGGCTATTCCCCAAGGGTGTGAACATTCAAACCACAAAGTGTTTAACCAGCCTATTCTGTTGAAAATGTCTCTCTTAAAAAGTTTTAACCGTGTGTCCAGCCAGGGATTTCATCTGCTGGATATACAGCTGTTAGGATAGCATCATTCACATACATCATAACAGTTTATTCTTTCCCAAACTGTTTTTATTCATATCTGACTATAATGACTTCATACTTGTTATGTGAAGATTTGCTGCGTCAAGAATTATTCAAAGGCATGGTCACGACACTGTTCCCATACAGTTCTAGTGTTTTAGCAGACCCAGGAACAAAGATAAACAGTAAGACAACCTAAAAGAAGAAAATCATATCTCTTTAAAACTAGGTAAAACATAAATAATCACTTCAAAAGTGCAAAAATTTGTTCAGTGTTGAAGTGGGCTAGACCAAGTAAAATGGCAGGTTTCTTGTCTGCCTCTTTCCCATTCTCAAGGTTCTTCCTAACATTTCTTCCCACCCATTCCACCTTCTCTACCCCTGGGTGATAGAACTAAGGGAAATGAACAAACGAGCTTCTATTTAGAAGATACCATGGAAAATTAAAAGTATCATGGAAATAGTTACATGCCACTAAGAAGGTGACAGGCGTTGGGACAACACTCTATCCCACCCTATACTCATTACATCAGAGTTGCACAGCTGTGTTTTACGTACTGGGTATTGGGACACAAGGCTCGCTTAATAAAAATTAACGTCATGGGAAAGGTAAACATTACACCAGCTCACTCAAGTTTGTTGACTTTCCTAGGAGAAGAAAGCTTAAAGGGAATAAAATTTCAAACTTGTGTTCCCCACCCCCACCCCCACACCATGGGAAAAGAATGCATCAGTTAAAAGAAGTCAGAAAATGCAAATTTAGTTGGCAAAAATAGGAAGATTCTCCCATGTCCCATCTCTGCTTGTCATTCTCTCTCCCCAATCAAAATCCTAAAACAACTAGTAATACGAAAGGAAATGAAAAGAAATGCACCCTCCCCACCTATACATCACCAACTAAATTGTTTCAACCATGTTTGAGGCTCAGGAAAGGGGTGGACACCAGTGTTACCATCTATATGTTCATTAAATATAATGGAAGCTTTGGAATTAAGATAAAGAAAGCACGTGAGCCACTTCTAGATAACACAATTCACTTGAAAAAAGCAAGTGTATTTTTTGGGTATGTTTTGAGTGGGGACAACAGAAGGTCTGGACTGCTCTTATGACAATAGATAGGACATTCTCAAGCAGAAACCTCTCCTGTAAGCCCCTCTAGGATACTTAACACAGTGGCAGGCACAGGGACTTTCAACAAGTACCTAATGACTGATATGAGAAGAGGGAGAGTAAATAAAAGGCAAACCTACAACACAGTTCAAAGTTAATACTTTAAAGGCTATTGATAATAAGAGTTATCTTCAGAACTATATATGCTCCAAAGGGCAAGATCACATGATAAACAGAGTGAAATAATGAGTCTGATTACAGGTGGAGCTTGACATCATAAAAACTATATAACCTGTTTATTGCTGTAACTGGGATCGGACAAATACAATTTATTATTTTGAATTTCTGACAAAGGCCATATCTATACCATATGACCTCACTCAGTTAACTGTACCAGCTTCTGGGGTCTGAAATGCCTTTCCTCCTATTAGTCCCCTCCTTCTTCACTAGGGGAGTGAAGTGGCGTTAGACTCCTCTTCATTGCTAGGGGAGTCTAATGCCAAATAATCGATTTTGTACTAATTGTGTATGGATTATCTGTGATAAAATTTTAATTCCAAGGGAGCATTTCCTCTGCGCACCACCTATATAGTGGGCCATCTACTAATGCTTAGCCTGTAATTGTGTTCTGAAACTCTGAAAAAAGACAAGGGGAAATTGTATTCAAAAGTCAAGTATATGACAACTAATATATGAAAACTGACTACAGAGTACCTTACTTTTCCTTGAAATGTGACATAAAGAAATATGTAACACAGACAGAAGCTACTGTAGGTCTGGAACATGAGCCTTATACTATGTTACACTTTCTAACCCTACACTATCAGTAAACTTTTTTTTTTTTAAACATTACTACACAAAAGAATCTCACAAAGCATACATTCAAACAAGAGGCATCTAAAAGATTAAAAAAATTACCCGCTGTATTTCTGTATAAAAATAATCAACATTCTCTAATGTACACAAAGCCAAAAGATAAAATCTGCGATGTCTGTATTGACATCTTAGTCTTTTTCTAGTTCGACACAATCTTTCTGAGAAGAGCAGTGGAGATGACTGAAACTCACGGACTCTTTCTCCACTTACTGCATTTCTGCCAAGTAGCTGTGTGTTCCCTCAATTATTAAAATATCTCAATTATGTGGTAAAGATACACGAAAAGATTAAAACAAAACCTGCGTAATCTTCTCAAATAAAATCTTCAAGGTCCAGGACAACGAAGCTCTCCAGGCTACCACAAATGATTTTAAGTGTGTCCTAATTCTATAGAATACTAACTGTGCTCAGTGAAAGATTCCACTTTAAAATTTCTTCCTTAAAAATGTACATACAAAATTAGATCTGACCTCCCAAGAGATATCACTTGGTAAGTGCTTTGCAGGAAGCATGCAAGGGAAAAAGCATGTAAAGGAAAAAGGAATGTGCATTCTAGCTAGACCCAGCATATTCAACATAAGAAAGAATCCAAAGAACCACCACGTATCCCCTACAGACTATTTCCTCACTGGTTCATAAGGTATAATTATATTTATGCTTTCATCAGTGCAGAGGAGCACAGAGATATGAAAAATAGTTAATATCAATCAGTACTTTCTGAGAGTCAACTTATTAGGAAGCTAGTCCTTATTTTATAGGTCAATTCATAATGGAGATTGTCTCCTCTTTTCCGAGTATGCCTAAAACTGAAAGAGAAAAAAAAAAAAAAACACCTTTAGCACACCACTGACATTATCTGAATAATTCTCTCATTGTATATGTATTCCTTATTATACTCCATCATTACAAAATATCCTTTGGGTGAAAAAGAGCAATACTTAACACTCCTCATTCTACTTCAGGGTTTCAACCCTGGAACTACTGACATTTTGGGCCAGATGCTCCTTGTTATGGAGGGCTGTCCTGTGTATTGTAGGATGTTTAGCAACAACATCCCTGGCTTCTACCCACTAGATGTCAGTAGCAACTCCTCCCCTTCCCCCCACCCCCAGGTGTGACAACCAAAATGTTTCTAGACATTGCCAAATGTCCCCTGGGAAGCAAAATTTCCCTCCCGTTGAGAACTACTGCTCTACATGCGCAAAAGATGAGAGAACACTAACTTTCTCAGTCAAGGCCAAACTCTTGGTCAAGTTCAGAATAGGAACCAACTCATCTGACTTCCAGATCACCATTGTTCATGCTAGAATGCAATCCTTTTTATAGGCAAAGCATCTGTCTAAAGGACACGTTTTGTTAAAATGTACATCGACATTTCATTGCATACGATTCCAGTCACTGGACTCCTAAATTATTCCATGACATAGCTCTTCTGACAACCTTTAAAAAACTAAGTAAATAGGGTATAAAAATGTATAAGAAAAACGAATCAAAGAAGGAGAAATGTAAAATCATTAAATTACTTTTAAAATGATTCTTTATATTAATGCAAACATTACCCTTAAAAAAATTGTCTAGTACAACACGTCTGTTTGAAAAATATTATGACCTTCTATAACAAGTCTTTCACTGATGCATGTAACCTGTAAAATTAATTTCACCAATGTTGGCTAATTATTAAAACATATGATGAATGATTTTATTTGTAGAAGAAATGCCAACATTTATTTGATGCAGAGATCCCAGTGTGCTTGGCTATCCATCATAATAAGTGTAATAGCCAGGCCGGCTGGAGCCTTTACCTTACAGATCTGTTTGAGAAGAGTAAAACTACTGTTACCACAAAGCCTCACGTTCCTGTTAAGATTCCTTCAGAGAGTTGATGCGTGCACAGATCTTTAGGGCTGGGCCTAGCTTGATGTTCATGGCACTCATGAGGTGGTCTTCTTTTAGCAGAAGAAGGGCCTGTCCATCAATCTCCTGTGCTCTGAACTCGTCTGCGATATCCTGGCAGCCTGGAACATGACCAAGGGAAAGAGTAAGAAGTAATTCACTACAATCAGACGTTACTCCTAACAGTTCACAGTCATGCTCTCACTGGGTCTGAGTATCTGAAATACAGGCTGAGAGACAAATGAAGTTGATGTGTGGTAGCCTCAGGTTCACTCCTGAAGAAGAGAATATTTGTTGGAATTCTGAAAATAAGAATTCAAAATCCAGGTAAAGCAATTAACTTGGAATCCTTGTTCTAAAAACATTCTAGAACTAATTAGTAATAGATAGATACAATGTACAGAGTGATCAGTCTAGAGATATGTTTCTTTCATGAAAAGGACTATGTTGTCACCCCAAAGCATGCTACAACATATAGCAGGTATGGATTAACTAGTTACAATGCTTAACTTAGAAGCAAGGATGGTGAGACTATGTCTCACATACTTTGGATATGTTATCAGGAGGGATCAGTCCCTGGAGATGGACACCATACTTGGTAAAGTAGAGGGTCAGCAAAAAAGAGGAAGACCCTTAAGGAGATGGATTGACACAGTGTCTCCAACAGTGGGCTCAAGCCTAACAATGACTGTGAGGATAGCACAGGACTGGGCAGTATCTTGTTCTGTTGTAAACAGGATCGCTGAGTTGGAACCGATCCGACGGCACCTAACAACAACAACGCCTAACTTATCTTTGCATAATATACCCTTTACATATGGTACAGAGGAATAAAATACAGTAAAACCTGCAAAAAGCCAGAGCCTGTGTAAGGTGGAAACCTGTCAAAGAAGGAAAACTCAGACATTTTCCACTAAAATCAGCAATAGAAAAGTAGTGAGACTGCACCCTGTCAAAGATGGAAAGATGTTAGACCCAGAAAAACAAGGCAGTCCCAGCAAGTTCCGGCTCTCGCAGGTTTTACTGTATAATGTTCTGCAATTAAATAACAATTTAGAAATATTTTCTCAAGTACCAAAGTACCACTTTCATTACCAATCTGTACCATCCTCTAATTTACAACCTTCAAGTGTCAAACACATCTACAACATTTTTACCGTTCACTCAGGACAGAACAAATCCATCAAGATTGTAATCTCTATCTACTGCCATGCTGCAGAAATGTGTAACACTGTTCGACTTGCAATTTTAACTTATAATCTTAATATTACTCAGGGCCACTGGCTGAAAATGAACTCGTCTTAATTTTTTATAAGAAAACACAAATTATCTTTGAAATTATGAGCCTGCTGGCTAGTAATTTTTGTAGGTGCCAAACAACCAGTATTTCAGCCCTAACTCTAAACCAGGTGCTTTAGCAGCTAACACTGCTCTAGCACGCACCAGAACCTCGTTATGTTTTTACTGTTGGCCAAATTTTGCATGTCTAGGTTACTCAGTAAACTTCCCCATTAAGGTTATAGAAACCAGTTGGGAAGGCAATGAATTAAGGAGACAAGAGAGGAGAGAATGCAAAAAAGAGGAAGTTTGTTTCTAAGAGACAGCAAAATTATTACAAAAAGCAAAAGCTTAAAATCTGTTTTATTCAAGTCATTCTAAGGGAAAACACAAAAAGATAATGGAAATGGTTACAGCACACCTTTGGACACTACAATTTTGTGAGACTGATTATTCTTTCTACTGCAACTAGCACTGAAGGATTGACTGAATCAACAAATAACAACGAACGAAAACAGAATCTGCTACAGAAGAGCTATCTGTGAGAATAACACAAACATTTTTTCCTGTGTCCAACTGAGCAGCCATCCTTTCTCTTGGTTATCTGTTTTCCCATCTCCTCTGTTGCCTGTATCTTTCCTCTTTCCCATACAGCAGCCAGCTTTTCAATTTCTCTATTTTAATAATTTCTCAGGCTTTTAAAAATTGGTATCTCAGTTCTCTCTACAAAATTTTTATGGTTTTGCCCATTTACCATAGAAAACTATATAGTTAAAATGGGGTTACTCACCACAGAAAAGCCCCTTTCTTTTCCCAGAGGTAGCTCTCAACAAAACTGGGCAGACAAAACTGACTAATCTTGCATCTAGTTGTGACTTCATCCTTCTTTTTATGAAAGAACTAATATTCTTCTCTCTTCAGTCTTACTTATAAGAACACAGGAAAGAAAAGAAGAGAGAGAAAGATAGAGTAGGACTTACTTAGATTCAGAAAACAGGAGCAATGAGAACAAGGATCGTAAGAGCTACATTTGGGAATAGAAACAAGGAATTCTCCATGAGGAAAATATATAGCATGTTCTTGTTCCATTGTATTTTGAGATCCCTTTTCGAATTGTGCTTTTGTAGGTGAACAGTAAATGTATTAGCAAAATAATAAAGAACAAAAAGCTTTTTAGAAAACAGCACCATCAAATAGGAATACCTTATTGTTGGAATTTTAGACAACTCTTAAGCCAACCACAGAAAAGCGTAGTTACATTAGTATAAAAATGAGAAAGTAACTTTAAAAAAAAAAAAAAAGTTTCCAGAAACTCATTAGAAAAAGACAAATTAAGAAAAACTTTAAGTGCTCATGGTATACTGAGCTAATGTTCTGTGAGTTTCTGACACGAGCATCTAGTTCTGCAAAATGGTGGTAGCCCTAGGGACCCATACAAAGCATACACCAACTGAAGCAGCCATTTGGCTCAGCTAGCTTTGCGCCAACAGCAGCAAGTGCAGTGCAGCTTTCAACGTGACACAGACATGGGTCCCAAGTGAACCTCACAAGTGTCCAGCTAAACAAAAAAAACCCCGAATAAAAACTGACCTCCCACACAAAAACTGAAAATTGGTGAAAAGATATCACCTGCCCCTCAATACTACAGGATAAAGGAAATGCCAATGTTAATATTACAGAAACCAGTACACAGTCATATTTTTAGGCAATTCTTATTTTATATGCCTACAAAGAAATCAAATCTGTAGATTCACAGATCAATAAACACAGAATAAACTGCTCTCTGCAAATAGTAGTTCACTGTATTAAGAAAGTCAAAGAAGATAACGTGTAGTTAACTGCAAATAAAGAGAATTGTGCCTAAATAGATCCTTTTAATTCATATAAAATTAGAAGAAAATAATTCTTCTGACAATAGCTCTGAGATGTGGGCATGCTACACATACGTTCTACC
This sequence comes from Loxodonta africana, assembly GCF_030014295.1. Lineage (NCBI taxonomy): Eukaryota > Metazoa > Chordata > Mammalia > Proboscidea > Elephantidae > Loxodonta > Loxodonta africana. The sequence goes on from NC_087364.1 coordinate 47,037,068, forward strand.
ATGGTCCCAATAGGATGGTTCACAAGATGGTGTTATACAAAGAGAAAAGAAAACGGTAGGAGTAAATAAAAGTGCCCTGCTCAAAGAGGGAAGCCTATCTCCAGCTGGAAAGAAACAAAATACAAAAGAGATTATAAAATTTATAAACAGCCCGAATGGGCTGAAAGAGGCCTAAAAAGAAAGTTACAAAGGCCAGAGAGCATAAAGAAGTGAAGATAAATGTTATTTTCTGGTATAAGATTTACCTAAAGCTACAGGAATTAGTCAGAGCAAATCTCTGAGAAAGAAGATACAACTGATCGCACAAGTAAGCCTGTTATTTTGTCTGTCAAAGCAGTTTATAAATACTCTCATTTAGTTAGTAAAAGACAAGCAGAATTATGTTAAGCAAACTGCTAAACTGTACAAATGAATTCTAAATTATAAAGCGGACTCCTTTTAATGAATCCAATCATTTCTAATTAAGTGTCTAGAGGAACTCACTAAAACAAGTAACTCAAGTTATAAACAATAATAAAAAAATTTTTTTTTAACTCAAATGAAGACAGGATGAATTAAAGGAGTTTGTCTTTGTTCTAATAAAGCAATCAAGAGTAGCCTCATAGCAAATGGATGCTGGGGAAAATTAGAAAACTAGCCCTAAAAAAGTGTAAGTCACAGAAGAATCAGAAATATCTATTATTTTTTAATTATCTTGGCAACTACCTTTTTCAGGATATAAACCAATGCCCCTGTCCCCCCAAAAAGATGAGAAATATTTTCCCCCAAATGAGAAATCAGGTTCACAAAAAGATAACATGCCCCATTTGGAAGCCTGAGACTGCTTCTGAAAATGCCACCATCAAATCCCAGCCACAGGTGGTTAGTGGTGGAGACACCATTGTTAATTCTCAAGATAACGTGTACTGGTCGAGAAACCAAAGTTGGTTTTCAGTAAATATTAAAGCCACAGCCAGAGAAGACGCCATCCCCTAACGCGGCGGTTCTAAAGCGGATTCTAAACCTACATGGCTGACAACTATTTAGACCCTAAGGCACGTGCCTAGAAAAGTTTTCCCATGAAGCATGCATCCCTTTTAAACAAGTCCATCTTTCTTTAAAAGTGACCATATCTTGTAAAAATACCTATTTAGCATTTTTAAAACAAGCTATTGATAAACAAAAATTCTGTATATAAGGTAAAATGGCTGACTTTTTTAAAACAGTGATTTTTTTAATATATTTTCTTCACTAGCACAGTGCATTAGCTACATGTTTGCTTCTGAGACCCTGGTCATCTTCAAAGAAAGATTAGTTAGCAAAAATAGCTGAATTAATCTTAGTAAGTCCGGTAAACAAGTTCAAATGAGATGAATTCTTCTGAAAAACTTGTCTCAAGAGAAATGGTATGATTCACAATAAAACCAAAAGGGGACAAATGTTTAAAAAAACAAGAACAAAAACTCCCTGTTTCCCATATTCATAAGGTCAAAATGACTGATAAGAGTTGGTGATTTAAAAATATATATTAATAAAAAGAACCGATGTGGGCCTCATCATGAACAAATGTACAGCTGTCTCTGGTAGCCAGCACCTTGAAAAAAGTGAATATGAAAGACTATTGTTGCATTAAAGAAAAAAATAAAGAACATAAAGACCTAAGCTGATGGAAAGAGTACCAAAATGAGAATTAAGAGCAGGAAAACATAAATAAGAAAGTTACTCTCAATATTGGAACAGAACATCATAACTGAATTTCAGCTACCTACTTAAAAAATAAAATTCCAGAAGTGCTCTTGATGTTTATTCATTGCAAGGAATCAAAGAACGCAGTTCCTTTAAAAGACTCAGCTTGATTTTTAAAAAAGAAACCAAAATTTTATCATATTCTAAAAGGTCTTGATTAGCTTTCCAAATGCAAAAAATAAAAAAGTCTCTCTTATTTCATGTAAAAAGGGTTAAATTAGGAATTAAGGAGGAAACAGAATAGAAAAATAGAAGAGCAGAAGGAAAGAAGTGTCTGATTCAATCTCTCTACTGACCTCTCGAGAGAAATCAGACTGAAGAGAAGAGAGCACCTTTAATATCTTCACGGCTGAGGTGTCACAGCAGAAGCAGGACTAGTCAGTTTTTATCGACTTGGGGGGTATGAGAAAATACCCAGTTGTGCTGAGGGAATAAGCAAGAGGAAACAGATCACATTTCAATAGCAAATGCCATTTAATTAATATATATACACAGTACTTCTCGCTTCTCTAGCCCTTTTGTGCAACAGGTGTGGATGGATCTAACATCACTGCTGTGTGTGAGTGCATGAGAAAAATACTGAGGCCAAGGTCGTGAATCACCTACCAGGCAGAGAATGGATGAAAGCCCAGACATCGTCAACAGTCCATATTGATGGCTCCGTTTGTGCAACTGGCAGCAAGTCACTGTTCTCCGGCATTTTCCTAATTCTCACATCTCGAAGCTCACGTTCTCTTTCCCGCTCACTCTGCCTGCGCAAACGAGTTGTCATAGCAGATGGCACAGAATCTTCATGAGAGGCCAAGTCTTCTTCTGCAGATGGATAAGTAATTGGAAGCTGGAAAATGTAGTACAAGTAAAATACAGCACTGTACTTTCCTTGCATTTCTGAAAAGGGTATTGTACAGTGAAGCAAGGTTTCTACAGACCTGCCTAAGGATATGTTCTCTTGCTGCCCCATCAGGGCCACTTGGACGACGGCCACGATGCCCAAGACTTTGATTATCAGGCTTACGATTCCAACGACTAAGTGCAAATTTTTTGGAACAGCTAACATTGTACCTAAGAAATTCAAGAAAGAAAAACTATTAAATGATACATGGGACATGCCATTTAGTATTCAATTACGACTTCGAAGTGCAACTATGAATCAGTAAGTGCCATATACTTCATTGCAGACTACAGTACCTCATAAAGTAAACCATAACGTTCAATGGATTTACTTATGCTAGAGGTCAAGTCATGGCCCCTGTGTATATTATATATCCCAACCTAATACTGACCACCTATAACAAGGTATTGATATTTTCTCCTGATAACAGCATGATAGTGGGATTTTTATGCAAAATACAGATGATATCATTTTTCACAGCAGCAAAATAATTCAAGGTTCCAGGAGAAACAGAAGTTAATATATTAACTATTTATGTTTATTTAAACTGATACTTTCCTAAGTAATCATTATAAGATTAATAAAAATAGGTATGAAGTAAGGAGGGGGAAAACCTTAAACAGCTAGTAAAATATTTTTCAAGTATTGCTGAAATCAACACAAAGTTAGAGATTTCAAAGTTACACAAGGAATTCAGTGCCCCCGCTATTCAGAAAATTCAGAAGTACGTAATTCTTTAAAATTGGCTGAAAGATTACTTTCCTTTTATAAAAACAGATTGCCTAGTGGTTTTGAACATAGAATTTTATAAGACGTGATGAAAACTTAAAACAGTTCTATGCCACTTATTGGGCTCCAAAGCCCTAGAATGGGGGCTGGAAAACTTTTTCTGTAAAGGGGCCAGATTAGTCAGTATTTCCGGCTTTGTGGATCACACGGTCTCTGTCCCCAAATATTCAACTGCATTATTGTAGTGCAAGAGCAGGCATAGACAATATGTAAGCAAATGAGCATGGCTGTGTTCCAATAAAACTTTATTTACAGACACTGAAATTTGGACATAATTTTCACGTCATGAAATATTATCCTTCTTTTGATATTTTACAATTTAAAAACCATCCTTAGCTTGTGGACCATACAAAAACAGATGGTGGCAAGGATCTGGCCAACACCTTCCCTGGAAAGAAGAATAGAAAGCTATGAAAAGACTGAGAAAAATACATGCAGTTCCTACTATAACTGTGATTCATAGTTTTAAAACTCTTTTGCTCTAAGAAGATTTTTCAGGAAAATGACAAAAATGAATCCCAGTTAATTTTGCTACTGATAACTAGGACTAGTAGGTAGATACTAAAATAAGTTTTCCTCACCTATGATTTATGAAAATATCAGGAGGGAGAAGTAAAAAGTACTATGAGAATGAACAGGCTATTTTTCTATGGGAAAAAAAAAATAGCACCCTGATGGACACTTTATTTTACCCCAAAACAATAAGCTCCTGCTATGTTCACCTGTGGGCTCAACTCTGTAGGTTTCTGATTTCTATTTAGCTCAATTAACAAAGCTTCTTTCCCCATAGAAAAAGGACAGAGAAAAGAAAATAATTATATACTCGATATCTAGTTCCTAAACATTTAGATCTCCACATATTTAGGCAGGCATGTAATCAGCAGCAGTTCCTCTCTGCCCTAATTTATCCTCTCTTCTTTGCTCTCTCGTCCATATTTCGCTATCACGGGGCCCCAAACCTTCTAGAGAAGCTCACCTTCTTTAGAGTTAAATGAGGATCCCTCATTTCTTACTGAACTCTCATCAGAATCACCCCACTGTCCTTAATTCTTCCAACAGTTTCTTCAAGGCCATCTAGACTCCAAACTCACTTCTACACTTTAGGTATTTGTTAGAACGGCACCCCATTCCTGGTACCAAATTCTGTCTTGGTTAGCTAGTACTGCTGTAACAAAAAATGCCATAAGTGGGCGACTATAGAACAGAATTAAATGTTAAATACCCTGAAATATTTCTGAAGAGTTAAATACCTAAAATATTCGCAAACATAGTCCTTTTCCCAAGTTTTCAGAGTTTTTAATCACTTAGAATCAGAGTGCCACTTTTTTCTTGTGGTATATGCAAACTAAAAAAATATCAAGTTAAACCAAGCGTTACATAATTTGATTATAGGGCTATCAATAACATGAAAGACTATTTGAGTAAAACAGTTTAACAAGTGAGAAACCAATAAACCTATTTTTGGAGGAAAATACTTCTATGACTTTTATAATTTAAGTTTTTCTAAGTATATTTTAGTACATTCATCCAAATGAAATGTTCAAGCAAAAAATTCCCTAAGTATGTACAATCAAGATCTTAATTCTTTGAGGGAACAATCACTTTTCTGAACACAGAACAAGTTTTAAAATAATCGATCTGTGTGTACACTTCAACTTAAGTAGTACTTATGCAATTATGATTTATAATCAAAGGTTTTTTTTTTTAATGTAAACTAAATTTGGGAATTATAAAATTAATTAAAAGACCAAACGTTTCTTTTGTTATTCATCCTATTAATCTATAATTTTACCAGTTGCTGTTGAGCAGATTCTGACTCATGGCAACTCCACGTGTGTCAGAGTAGAACTGTGTTCCATAAGGTTTCCAATGGCTGTTTTTTCAGAAGTAGATCACCAGGCCCTTCTCTTCCAAGGCACCACTGGGTAGATTCAGTTAGCAGCCAGGTATGTTAACCATTTGCAGCACCCAGAGGCTCCTATTTATCTACAATAATTACTATTAAAACTACTGGTTTAAAAAAGACAGACATTTTGCTGTCTGATAATGTGGCAATGTAGGGGAATTTATTGCTATAGCGGCCCCACTTAAAAACCTAAGACAGGATATAGTTCAAACAAATAAGATACAATCAAAACAATTTTAAACAAAGTAAATTATGCCCCTCAAAAAAGTTATGTTGAAGTTCTAACTCCTGTACCTATAAATATGACACTGCATAGAAATAGGGTCACGTTAATGAAGTCATAACAGAGTAAAGTGGGTCCTAAACCTAATCCCTTCTGAGTGACGTCTTATAAAAAAGAGCAGAATACACACAGACACAGAAGAAGACAGGTATCATGGGAAGACACATCTACAAGCAGCCAAGGAATGCTGAGAAATGCCCAGGGCTACAAAAGCAGAAAGAGACAAGGATCTTCTCCTAGACCCTAAGGAAAGAAAAGGTGCCTACCTGTGACAATACCTTGGAACTGGACTCCTACCTTGCAAAACTACTGTAAGACACAAAATTCTTGTTCTTTAAAGCCACCCACTCATGGTAGTATTTGTTACAGCAAAAAAAGGAAAAAAAAAAAAAGACTATCATCGATTATAACTCATAGCAACCCTATAGGTCAGAGTAGAACTGCCCCATAGGGTTTCCAAGGCTGTAAATTCTTATGGAAGTAGGCTGCCAACCTTTCTCCCACGGAGTGGCTGGTGGGTTTGAACCACCGACCTTCTGGTTGGCAGCTGAGCGCTTTAACTGCTATGCCACCAGGGCTCCCTATTTGTTACAGCAGCACTAGGTAACTAAGATACCCAAGTATTTCAATGTTGATAAAACAAATATCGTTTAGATATGTTAAGGACTAATACTCTATAATATCCTGATCACTTCACAGGAGTGATACTCCTAAACATACTGCAACCACCAGAAGATTTCTAATTCAATATTACACTGTAAAACTCATTGTAAGTGTTATGAGTACATAATTTTCACAGACCAAAATTTAAAAGCTATATACCAAGGTAGCTCCAGATGATGTCTATTTTATATTATTCCTGCATTTTATGATAATACCTATGTTTTGCTATTGGTAGACTATATGAAGGTTTTTTGGTCTCACAGCAGTGGTTTTTGGTTTGTGCTTTATGAAATTCAAGACAACAGAGATACCTTTTGGCACATGACATAGTGCAGAATCGTTTTGACCGCAGAAATTCATTTGCATATCCCATCTTCCCACAGAATTCACACTTGAGCAACTCACTGTCCATTTCTTCTAATGTCTCTAAAAAAAGGAAACAAAAGGAAAATTTCCAAAAATTTTATTTGCAGCAGCTCATCTTCTCTTAACGGCTACTTTGGTTAGATGCTGATGGTTCAGACCAATGGCTCTTTAACTTTTCAATTCATAGCCACTTTGGCAAGGTTAAAGCCTCCATTAAACAACCACCTCCATCAATTCCCTCTTGCTTCTGCATATAAATTATACAGTGTTTTCTCTATATAAATAAGGATTACAGTTTTAACAGTTCATCTCACGAAGATTCCACCATGTCTAAAATATGCAAATAGCTTTATTAAGCATCATGAGAGGAATGAAGATGAATAAGACATAGTCACCACCCTCCAGAAGGAACACTTTCAAATAGCAGCATGTGGGATCTGAATTTAGACACAGTGTGGTATGGGAATATATGGCACTGAACACTGAACTTTAAATGGAGAGAACAAGGATGACTTCAAAGAGGGGTGCTTTTTTCAGGGTGCTCCCTATTAAGTTAGAATCTCCTTCCTCCAGACCTACATCCATTTCTTTCTTCAGGTTATACAGCATAGAACCCAAAGAAAATTCCTACCTAAATCCTCAAGTACTAAACAGCAGTCACCTATAAGCAAGCAACTTAATCTTCTTGACCAGCTTTCTCATCCGTAGAAAGGTTTATAATACCTTCCCAAGAAATGCAGTGAAGGCTGAGCGGCAACAGGTAGTAGGCATAAAAAAGTGACAGTTCTGTTGTCTATTTTCCACGTAAGAACTAACAGAGTACTAATACCTGCAATAAGTACTCAAGAAATACTTCAATGAAAACTGTTTAATTTTTTAATCTATCTTGTCACTTTCTAGCATCATAATTCCTATGCCAAGTCATATAAAATATGCAACAAAAGCACTCCACTAACAAAAGCTTAGCTGTGAGCACTTATGCTTCTTCTGTATTATCCATTTAACAAAGGCTTGTTAAGATGAAGCCTGGGACTCTGAAATACGGGCATGGACGACATGTACTCTTTAAGTCTGGGCACTCACATTTGCCAGTTTTACTGGAGAAGCAGATGACAAAGTGCTTTAATCCTAACCCTGAAGTTTTTTATAGTGAATTAAATTGTATATACTACTAAAACCAAAGCCACTAAATAAGTGACATCACTATTTCACACCACTTCCCACAGATGCTTAAGTATGTCGTAATAGACAAAGGAATTATAAAATTACCTTGAGAAATTAAATTATGAAGTATTTAAAATTTTAGCTCACTTTATGTAACTATGTCTCCACTATGAAATAAATTATCTTTAATATTTTCTTATTCTGATACCTCGTCCTGTTGAACTCCCTTTGTTTTATTTCCCATTTATTCTTTCCTTCCTCATGCCACCATGACGGTGCTAATTACATGTCTAAACCTTCTATATTCATCCTGCGGATGACCAGATTTTTCAAAAACATGCTTTTGCTCATGTCACCTGCCTATAAACCAGTAACCATCCGTTTGACGAGATAACTCTTAACTCCTTAGTCTTGGTATCCAGCGTACTCTATAATCTGACTCTGCCAGTCTTACTTCCACTACTTCTCTGACCCAACTCTCTTCTCTTCACTGACTCCTGAAGTTGCCTGATGCTTAGACGTTCTTTCTGCACCTATTCATGGTGTTCTATCCTGAAATGTTGTTCCTGTTTGTAATCTTCAATCTATGCTTTATTATCCAAGACCCAGGTCAAATCCTATCTCTATAGGAAACTTACCAAACTGAGAACAGTCTCAGCCAATCTTAAAGTCCTAAATTACTACTGTCTATATAATTCATTTAAAACATCATTTTCTACTCCTTATCTTTTTATTATGGAGATTCTCTAGTTCCAAACCAAATTAAAAGCTCCTTGAGGAAGAGAGGTTGTATATTACTTCTACACACAGTTTACAGGTTGTAGCAGAGTACAGCATATGCTATACATGCTGTCAAGTTTCCTCAACAGTTTTCCCTGTTCTTCCAATATGTGAACACAAGGGGGCATATTACAAACACTTTTTAACCTAGACTTTCATTTATACTCATAGACATAAGTAAGGAAAAAAAGAATCCCTGCATATTTATCTTTGCTATGGTTATTTCAAATAAAATTTTTTTCTCAGATAAAGTAGTATTTATAACTAAAAGCTAGGAATTAAATGCAATTAAATTCATAATAACAGAAAGCAAGATGTAGACCATGTTTGGATCCTAATAAGAACAAAATAACCTAAAAAAGACATTATTTTTTAAATAACTGGAGAAATCTGACTATGGAATTATTATTGTTATGTGTGATACGGCATTGTAGTTGCATAAGAAAATTTACATATTTTTCAGAGATGCACACCGAAGTATATAGTGATGAAATAAAATAAGGGCTATAACTTTCCTTAAAATACTAGAGAGAGAGGACTTTTGGCCAACATGGTGCCACAGACAGAAGCACCACGCCGTCCCTCCACAGCAAAGACCCGTAAAACAGAGACAGACGTCATTCCTGGAACCTGAAGTGCCAAATGGAGAGAGAGAAAGATCTCAGCCAAACACCCAATGGAATAAGAAACTGACAGAGGACTGAGATTGAGGAGAGATATGTGCGGAGGGCCCCATCAGCTAAGGCAGCACAAATTCGCCATCTTGACTCCAGTTGGGGGTCAGCAAACAGGGAGCACGGGAAAGCAGCTTTGAGGAACTCCCAGCAGGAGACAGAGCACCTGGTAACCAGCAATACATGCTCTCCCACCCCCCTTCTCTCCCGCTGCTCTACCTCTGAGCTTACTGGCTGGCTATGGTGGCTTGGCCGGCTGGAAAGTGCAGTGTCTGCGCCGCTTGGATTCGCCCCACCCACGTCAGAGATCAGCGGACAAGGAGTAGGGGAAATCGGCTTCACCAAGTTCCCAGCGGGCGACAGAGCACCCGAGAACAAGCGATATGGGCTTTCCTAGTCCCCCCCTCCCCCCTTCGGCCTCCTCTGCTTCCCGCCAGCTGCAGTATCTTGGCTGAGAGGCAACTGCTTTGGCCTCAGGCTGCTTGGATTCGCCCTGCCCACACTGGCCGGGCCCCTGAGCTCATACCGCTTCTTTCTGCATCTTTTGGTTTCTTCTGTGCCTCCTACCACCTCCCCCTCCTTTCTCTGGAACACCTGGCTCCGTGTGCCATCTTTCCTTCTTCCTGAAAGGCTCTGAAGCCACGCTCAACTGGGGAACCACTCCCCTGGCCCGTGACACCACGCTTGTGGGATCCCTGGGGCCTTTTTTCCCCCTTGTTTTGCTTTGATCTGTTCTGTTTGTTTTTTTCTTTTTGCAGCTTGGGAGCCCCTTCTAGCCGGGCTGCACTGCACAGCTTAGGAGCCACTCCACCAATCTGTGCAGCCGCATAGGTGGGATCCCTGGGGGCATTTTATTTTTTCTTTTCTCTTTTTCCGTTTCAGTCTATCTTCATTTCTCAGTTCTCCTCTCTCTACACTTACCTTCTTTTCCTGTCTCCTGAATACCTGGTGCTGTGTGATATCTATACCCCTCTCTAGCCAGGCTATACTGTACAGCCTGGGAGCCACTTCACCCATCTTAGCAGCCCTACTGGTGGGACTCCAGGACTCCTGGGGGCTTTTCTTTTTCTCTCTTTTCCAAATTTTTATCTAGTTATTTTTTTCTTTCTTTTTCTCTTTTTCTTTTCACTTTTCTACATTTCTCTGTTTCTCACCTCTCCACTCCAACAGCAAGCTCCCTTGGCACTTTTTTTTTCCCCCTTTGCTTGCTTGTTTTTGGCTCCTGTTTTTCTCTCCTCTTTCCCACACCCCTATAATGCTCCACACATCACCACCTCTCCCCCTTCCTGCCTACCTGCTCCGTGCACTGAACATCACACCCCCAAGCAGCACGGGAACGGCCTACTGGAACCTGCCCAGCACTGATTCCTGGCCCACCCTGTTAGCCCTAGTACCTGCCACAAATAATCCATCCCAGCCCCACCCCTTCAGCTGGACCTGCCCTGCTGCACCACAGCTGAATGACTCGCTCTGCCCATTGGACAAGGAGATGAAGAGTATCGTGACGACAGACGAGCAAACAACAAAGAGCACATAGCCCACCTGCTCAGGCATAACCAAATAAAACAAAAAAGCAGGACAAAACAAACAAATCTACAATCAAGAAAATTACTACTGAATGTCCCAAAGACAGCAGACAATATCAAAACATTAAAAAAAAAAAAAAAAAGGACAGGATGGGTCCAGTATGCATCCAAAATAAAACACCAGATGACTTTCCAGTAGAAGAAAAGGCACGAGAACTACCTGACAGGGAATTCAAATCTAATATTCAGAGCAATCCAAGAGTTGAAGGAAAAAGCAGACAAAAATGAGGAAAAAAACAGACAAATTTTTGGAAAAGGCAGACAAATTCATGGAAAATACAGACAAAAAAGCAGAACAATTCAGGAAAGTAATACAGGAGCAAAATGCCAAAGTAAATTCACAACTAGAAATCTTACAGATACAATTAGAAATCCAAAAGATAAACAACAAGATTTCAGAAATGGGCAGTGTCCAAGAAGGGCTGAGGAGCAGGTTTGAAATGATGGAAGACAGAATCAGCGAAACTGATGACAAACACTTGGATAAAATTCTGAGGAAAGATCAGAGAAAAAGAATGAAGAAAAATGAAGAAACCCTGAGAATAATGTGGGATACAGTCAAAAGCAAAAATCTGCAAGTGATTTGAGTTCCAGAGCAGGGAGAGAAAACAGAAAACACAGAGAGGATCATTGAAGAATTGCTGATGGAAAACTTCCCTGATATCATGAGTGATGAAAAGGTGACCACCCAAGAAGCTCAACAAGCCCTGTACAGGATAGACCCCAAAAGAAAAACACCAAGGCGTAGCATAATCACACTCGCTAAACCAAAGAGAAAGGAAAAATCCTGCAAGCAGCCTGAGAAAAATAAAAAGTCACATACAGAGAAGAAACAATAAGACTAAGCTCTGATTATCTCGCAGAAACCATGCAGGCAAGAAGGCAATGGGACGACATATATAAAACCTTAAAAAAAACTGCCGACCAAGAACAATATATCCTGCAAAACTTTAGTTCAAATATGATGGTGAAATTACGACATTTCCAGATAAACAGTAATTAAGGGAATATATAAAACCAAATTTACCAGAATTATTAAAGGGTCGTTCAGTCTGAGAGCAAACAACATCAGACCACATCCTGAATCTAGGATGCAAGATTGTACCAGCCAGACATCAACCTAGGAAATGAACTCTCAAGGACTCTCCAAAACCAAAAGAATTCCAACAGGGGACCAGAGAGGTTAATTGGTAAATGACAACAATGTCAGAACAATAAAAGAGGGAATAAACGGTATAGGTATAGAACTCTCTAATGGAGAGAAAGGCAAGGCGATACCACATAATAATAGACTGGTTCAAGCCTAGGAAGGTAAGGTTAAATTTCAAGCTAACCACAAAGGAAGTTAAACCTACTCAGCAATATGAAGACAAAAAACATACAGGCTCAATAAAAACAAAATCTATAAAAACAAAAGAAATCCACAAACAAAAGGAACTCAGCAGAGGACATTATGCTGAGGGAAATAAGTCAATCACAAAAGGACAAATATTATATGAGACCACTACAGTAAAAACTCATGAAAAGGTTTACATACAAAAATAAACAATATTTGATGGTTACGAGGGAGGGGAGGGCGGAGATGGAAAAACATTTAATACACAAAAGACGAGCAGTAACTTTGGTGAAGGGTAATACAGTACACAATACTGGGGAAGCCAGCACAACCTGTACAAGGCAAGGCCACAGTAGCTCCATAGACACATCCAAACTCCCTGAGGGACCAAATTGCTGGGCTGAGGGCGGTGGGGACCATGGTCTCAAGGAACATCTAGCTCAATTGGCATAACAGAGTTTATAAAGAAAATGTTCTACATTCTACTCTGGTGAGCAGTGTCTGGGGTCTTAAAAGCCTGTGAGAGGCCACCTAGGATACTCCACTAGTCTCAACCTTTCAGGAGCAAGGAAGAATGAAGAAAACTAAAGACACAAGGGAAACATTAGTCCAAATGACTAATGGACCATGTCTACCATGGCCTCTACCAGACTGAGTCCAGCACAAAGAGTTAGTGCAAGGCTACCACCACTGACTACTCTGACAGGGATCACAGTACAAAGTCCAGGACAGAGCTGGAGAAAAATGTAAAACAAACCTCTAACTCAAAAACAAAGACCAGACTTGCTGGCCTGACAGACTGGAGAAACCCTGAGAGTATGGCCCCCAAACACCCTTTCAGCTCAGTAATGAGGCCACTCCTGAGGGTCACCCTTCAGACAAAGATTGAACAGGCCCGTGGAACAAAACAAGACTAAAGGGGCGCACCATCCCTGGGGCAGGGACTGGAAAGCAGGAAGGAACAGGAAAGCTGGTAACAGGCAACCCATGGTTGAGAAGGCAGAGTGCTGACATATCATGGGGTTGTTAACCAATATCATACAACAATGTGTGTACTGTTTGATGAGAAACTAGTTTGTTCTGTAAATCTTCATCTAAAGTTCAGGAAAAAAAAGAAAAAAAAAAAAACACTAGAGAGGGAGATTGAGAGAAAGAAGGTAGGCAGGCAGGTGCGCAAAAGGGATGGATAAAACAAGTATGGCAAAATAATGTTGAAATTCGGTGATAATGTTAGAGTCTGGGTGATTGCAGATTCATTATATAATTCTCTCTAATTGTATCTATGTTTGAAAATTCTCATGGTTAACATTCTTTTAAATAAAAAGTAAAACATAAAATTGAACTCAGTATAAGTTAGCAGTAAGAGTATCACATTCTTTGGAGCCCTAGTGGCTCGGTGGTTAAGAGTATGGCTGCTAACCACAAGGTTGGCAGTTCGAATCCACCAGTAGCTCCTCGGAAAGAAACCCTATGGGACAGTTCTACTCAGTCAGAATCAACTCAACGGCAACTGAGTTATACTCTTTAGAGCCCTAGTGGCTCAGTGGTTAAGAGCTATGGCTGCTAACCAAAAGGTCAGCAGTTTGAATTCACCAGCCACTCCTTAGAAGCCCTATGGGGCAGTTCAACTCTGTCCTATACAGTCACACTGAGTCAGAATCAATTGACCGCAACAGGTTTGGTTTTGGCGTTTTTACTATACTCTTTGCTATCTGGGGCCCAGGTGGCGCAGTGATTAAGTGATAACAGCTGCTAACCAAAAGACCAGTGGTTCAAATCCGCCAGCCACTTCTGGAAACCCTGATGGGGCAGTTCTATTCTGTCCTCTAGAGTCGCTGTGGGTCAGAATGGACTTGACAACAATGGGTTTTTGCTATTCAAATAGGGAATAAAATAGTAATGAAAACATTCCAAGTTTATAAAGTACCAACAATGACAGAGGTGCTTTCCTTTTAAGAGTTAGGAAAACTGTGACCAAAGACAATAAATATCACTTTCCTTAACCAAAAGGCTATTTTGCTTAATTTAGCAAAATACGGGTACATTATATATGCTCAATAAATATTTGCAAAATAAATTCATTTTAGATAAAACATACTAATATGCTGAAGATAATTACTTAGATACAGGTGTTAATGCACTCCTGTAGAACCATGACTATACGAAATGCTATTTAAAAAAAAAAAAAAAAAAACATTGCCATCAAGTTGATTCCAACTCACAGAGACCCTACAGGAAAGAGCAGAACTGTCCTATAGGGTTTCCAAGGCTGTAATCTTTATGGAAGTAGACTGTCACATCTTTTTCCCACAGAGTGACTTGTGGGGTAGAAGCGCCCACCTTTCAGTTAGTAGCCAAGCACTTAACCACTTCACCACCAGGGGTCCCTCTAAATGCTATTAAATTACTTACATTGAACTGTACCAATTACAAGATCATGAACGGACTCAGTCAGGGACAGTCTCACAAGATGCTCCTAGAGAACAGAGCTAGTTTTTTTTTTTTTTTTTTTAATCAGAAATTCAGAATTTCATTCAAAAAAATGCTAAAAGGATTTCCTGATTTTATTAGCAAACTCAAGGTATAAAGTATATCGTTTAATGTTTGCTTGTTTTTCTGCAGTAATTGCGTATACCATTTTGACTGCAATGGAATATTCACTATTAGAATAAAGTCTATAAAAAAGGATTCTTCTCTATAATATATAATATTAAGGAGGTTGGGTCATGTTTTTCTCTGTGAGCAAATTTAACCATCTCTTGATTGAAGAGTGCACCCCTAATACAATTGGAATATTCACCTGATGTCAAACATCAGAATGTGGAAGTTGAAAAACCAAACAATCCAGAAACTCTGAATTTCTAAGCAAACTTAGTGAAATATTCATTTTTTACTTAAGTCTGCTTTGAAAAACACAGAAAGTTGGTTGTTTTGATCCTAAAATTCTGAATTCCTTTCTCTCATATGTAATGGAACTTTTCCCACCCACACTCTTTCAAAACTCAAACTGACATCATGCAAATTAACAGCGATCTTGCTATTTTGGGTATTTGGCCGTTAAGAGCCTGTTTAGCTTTCTCATTATTTTGGTCAAATAATGCAATATATGAGACTAAAATAGTAAACACTTTCAAGTGAAAATCTATGTAGGATAAAAAATCCAAGTCCTTTCTCAAGCAGTAAAAGTCGAAGTTAATTTAAAGGGTCTCTGAAGTGAAGCCCACACACCTTCAGCAATCATGTCCTCCATCTCCGTGTCGGATGAATTATCTGCGTGCTTTGTATTGTTCTGTAGTTCCGGCTGAACACACACAGAATTGATCACCTGATTATCCAAAACAGGCCTTTTTTTCATGGGCTGTTCTACTAGCAAAGATGAACGACTCACCTTTAAAAGGGAAAGAGAATAAAGTTTAAAAAGATATTCAGAAATAACTTGTTTTAAAAACCTCTTGCAATGAATAGTACCCGTGATAATTTACTTGTTCAGTCAGTTAGATCCATTCACTAAGTGCTTTATTCCTTAAGGAAAGGTTAGTCAACCTGGACATAAATGCCTTCTTTCAGGTCACCAGTAGTTTGGCTGCTTCAAAGTCTCAGTCAAATGGAACCTAGGATTCCAGTTTAAGTATGTAGTTAAAAAACAGTCTTAAAAACTTAGCAATGGACTTGTATCAGGTGGACACTTGAGACTGTGGTGGCATCTCCTGTCTAGAGGGGAGATGGGAGGGTAGAGGGGGTTAGAAACTGGCAAAACGGTCCAGAAAGGAAAGACTGGAAGGAGGGAGCGGGCTGACTCATTAGGGGAAGAGTAAGTGGGAGTATGTAGTAAGGTGTATGTAAGTTCATATGTGAGAGACTGACCAGATTTGTAAACTTTCACTTAAAGCTCAATAAAATTAAAAAAAAAAAAAAACTTAGCAATGGTCAAAATAAATACTAATCATCAAGTTATCCTGCATTATGAATACTTCAGTGGCTAAGGCTAACACTGAAAGACAAAGGCAACAATTATCAGCATATTTAGTTTTTTTTTTAACTTTTAAAAAATACTACCTAATTAAGCAGTTCCTCTCTCAAGGCACTGCTTGACTAATTATTTGCCTTCAAAAACTTTAGTTTTTTTCCATGACTGCAACACAAATACACGATGACCAATAAAGCTTGAATTAGCCAGTATTGTCAATTAATTGATTTGTTTTCTGCAAACAACCTCTAAGATTTATCTTTCATGCACAAAGGTTTTTATTTATAAGGTAATTTCCTCAAGATAGAGCCTCTAAAAAGCAATTACTAGTTTAAAGGTTTTGAACTCTCAGATGACTCACAGTGCACATTGTCAGATCACGTAAAAGACTTCTAAATTAACTAGAAAGTTTTGCTTTCTCCAACAGAGGAATGACTGTGTATTTTACAGATAAAGGAATTGATGTTCAAAGTGTTGGCAGACTTCTTTATAAAAGAGGAATCAGGAGTAGAGATCAAGTCTCCAGACTCCTAATGCAGCAACCTAGTCTACTATAATCACACAAAGAAATGGAAAAACCTTCAAAGATTAATATTAAAATAAACAACAAAAAATTTTCACTGTGTCTAATATTCTTGGTTAAGTCATGAATGCTACTTATTTTAGAAATATTTTCAGCAAAACAGAAATATTTACTGATTCGCTAGTGAGCCCTCAGCTAATCAGAAAAACAGGATGACTAGAACAACATCTTAGTCCTCAAGAATGCTGGCTAAAAGTCTCCAGTATCTGCTACATACAAGACAAAACAGCTAATTGGAAATTTCTACATTTAGCCTTGCAAATAAATCACCACAAACTTTTAAATTTTGTTCACTTTTGTTAATATACTTAATGTATCTGGAATAGAAGTTATTGCTCAAAAATAAACCAATAATGCTGTTAACGGCATATACTTTGAGTAAATAAATTTAAACAATCTTTCTAGAAAATAATTTAGCAATATATATCAAGAATTTTCTGAATATATATTGGAATGTGATCTAATAATTCTACTTCTAGGAATTTATGCTAATGAATTATTAAAAATGTGGACAATTATATACAAAAAATTTATTTTAGCAGTTTGAACAGTGAAAAAAAGGAAACCTGAATGTCCAAAAATAATGGATTACATAAAAAATGGTTGTCCACAAAGTAGAATATTATGTAACCTTTCAAAATGTTTCCATAATAAAAATATATTTTTATTATTTTATTAATGATATGGGAAAATAAATGCTCAAGATATACTAAGAAGCAGTAGTGTGTGTGTGTGTGTGCGTGTATAGACACACAGTACTAATACATACAGTACTAATCTTGATCCTATTATGTATATGTGGGATTATTTGTTCCATACATTTTTCGAATTTTCCATTTAGAACATATATTACTTTTGTGATCAGAGAAAAAGTTAAAATTGCCACTAGTGATACTGCTAATAATAGCTATTGCTAGTAAATGCCAAGCACCACACAGAGCAATTCATACACATTAAACTCTCACTACAACCATAACAGCAAAGAATCATGTCTGTCTGCCAGGTGAGCAAAATGAAGATCAGAAAGGTTAAGGGACTTCACAAAAGTTAGTCAGTATGCGGTACAGCCAGGACTCAAACACTGAATCGTGGGGAGAAGAGACTGTTCCTCTACTGACTATCACAATTCTTACAGGAGATCCAAGTTTAACACACACACAGTAAACAACACAATGGCAATTTATTGGGTAACCAACTGTTACAATGGAGGATTTTCACTACCCATGAATCTGAAAGTCAAGGGAATCAAAGGCCTTCAAAATAAATATTTCAGGTTTTTGTCTACTTCTTTTTGATGTGTTTTCTCATGATAAATGTTCGCCTCCAAGTATCAGCATATAAATTACACATTAGAACAAAAAAAACCCAAACTTGTTGCCATCGAGTAGATTCCGACTCATGGTGATCCTATAAGTCAGAGCAGAACTGCCCCACAGGGTTTCCAAAGAAGCGGCTGGTGGATTCAAACTGCTGACCTTCTGGTTAGCAGCTGGGCTCTTTAACCACTAAGCCACAAGGGCTCCAAATTATTTTTAAAAAACCCAAACCCAAACCGGTTGCCACTGGAGTCAATTCCAACTCATAGCAACCCTATAGGACAGAGTAGAACTGCCCCAGAGGGTTTCCAAGAAGCAGGTGGCGGATTCGAACTGCTGCCCTTCTGGTTAGCAGCCATAGCTCTTAACCACTACACTACCAGGGTATAACACTTTCAGTAGTAGACGTAGCATTTACATTTTGCACTGAACATTTTAAAGTATTTTTTAAAACCTGATTGAAGGCTGAGATTTAGGAACAATGAGAAAATCTATTTGCTGATTATAAACCATCAACTGGGTGACTTCAGATATATTCCCTTCCCAAGTCACTGGGAAGTTACTATTGTTTGCACTCAAGTTAAAGCTCACAAAGCATCATGTTATATAAGCAACACCATTTTTAAAATAGTACGCGTTAGGTGTCACTTCAATCCCCTTGGGGGAAAAAAAAAAAGAGAGAGGGAAAGGTTTATTCAGTTGGGGTGAATGTCCAACTACCTTTTTCTAGAAATTATAAAATTGATATCCCCATATCCTGAAAATTCTTTCATTTTTTTCCTTAGTTTATACAACTAAACAGCTAGTATAAAATTCTAGAAAAATATCTGGAAATATACAAAGAATAGTATAGAAAGGAAAAGATAGTTCAGGTACAAATTTGACAACTTTTTAAAAAAACAAAATTTTAAGCTTTTTAATATATAAAAAAAAAAGAACAGACTAAATCTAAAAAATGAAAATTACATGAATGGTAAGTTTAAAAAATACAAATTTGCTTGCTACTTACAGGAAATGGCTCCAATCCCTCCTGAATCACAAAGCCTTCAATAACATGGGTCAAGATCTGAGGTTTAACAATAGCCTGTGGAGGTTTGTTTTCTATGCTGTGAGTGCTGCTGGGCACAGATGCACCACTCTTCCTTGTAGCCGCAGCCGGAAGCAGAAGCGGAGGTGGAGGAACAGAAGCATGTGAAGGATCTGATGGAGATTTAATTACCGAAGCACTGACTGATGCCACAGCAGGCAAGTCCACTTGTTCTGGAGGGAAAAAAAGGGATTTAAAAAAAAAAAAATCTTCAGCATTTTGTCCAGGTAAATATGAAGAGCGTAAAAGAATAAACGCTAACAGCGATAATAGGTAACATCCGGTAGTTTAAAACGCTATTCTAAGAACTTCATATTTATTGTCTCATTTAATCTGCACAATAACCTTATAAGGTATATACTACTGTTATCCCCACTTTACCAAAAAGGGGGTAAATGCTCAAAGTTATCATTCAGGCCTTAGTTAAAAATAACGGTCCCAGAAGACATGAAAAAGTTTTAGAATGTCAGTAATAATTACTAAAATGTTGTTTTCTTTTAATCTGACAGATATTAAATGCCCTGTGTTTCTGTTTATATATTTCAAATGGCAGGGAGAAAAGTACTTTGAAAGTATGCTTAAATAAAAAAGGGATCATGAAATGCACAGAATAAGTAGGGATTTTAATGGGTTTACATAGGTCATCACCCTTAATGTCAAGAAGACACACAAACATCAATTTGGGAGAATACTGTAGCACTAAGCAAGTTCAAAACGCTGGGCTGGATCACTGTGATTCCTCCCCTTCAGACTTATGAAGACATAATAAGGCAGAATTAACAGCCCATGATGGAGACTTTACCTACCCAGTCAGTGACACTGACTTTTTACTACCCATACTAAAGTGGAAATATGGAACCAGCTGATATTTAGGAATATCAGTGAGTATAGATATCTGATGGGGAAGGGAGGGAACTCGTGTGTAAAGATAATAACAGTACTCACAGAGTACTTATTATAATGCATGATACTGTATTAAGTGCCTTACATGCTGTAACTCATTCAATCCTCATAAGTAGCCTATGGGTAGATACTCTTATCTCCACTTTACAGATGAAGAAACCAAGTCACATAGAGATTAAATAACTTGTCTAAGGGTACACCGCTAGTAACTCTTGGAGCTGGGATACTAATTCAGGCAGTCTGGCTCTAGAGACCATACTCTTAATTGATATGATAAATTCTCTCCATTAGTATGAAATGGATTGATAGCCCCTATCAAAGATGCTCAAAATATACCCAGTTAGGTAGAAGAAAAGAAAAGAAC
Organism: Loxodonta africana; assembly: GCF_030014295.1. Classification (NCBI taxonomy): domain Eukaryota; kingdom Metazoa; phylum Chordata; class Mammalia; order Proboscidea; family Elephantidae; genus Loxodonta; species Loxodonta africana. The sequence goes on from NC_087364.1 coordinate 47,057,452, forward strand.
AGGAATGCCTTGAAGATAAAAAAAAAAAAAAAAGTCAGCTAATCAAAGTACGACAGATCATCTGTGTAGTCTCAGAAACAGAAAAAAAAGCTAAAAGTTCACATTTAATAACTGATGTAATTAATATACAGCTTATAACAGCACTATTACAGCCATAAATCAATCTAGTTCCATAAAATAATCTGCTGAGATAAACATTTTCTTGTTGGAGGGATAAAAAATAAATCTATGGGGAACTGAGACATCATCCCTTACAAGTTTACACATACTTTGTTATGTTGGAAATACAAAACTGCATTAGGCAGAATTTGGTTTGTTCAGAAAATAATGCTTGGTATATGTTCTAATTAATTTTTAGATCATACATACAAATTTGCCAATCTTGGGTAGTCCTAAATGTTTTTAAAAACAGAGATATCACACAAACCAGGGCCTCATCTACCCTGAGAACAGGAGAACTAGATAGAATCAAAAAACACTCTGCCGTATTTCCAAGACTATCACCCTGAGATACCCTTTAAACTTTGAACTGAAACCACTTCCGGAGGTCACCTTTCAGCTAAATAACAGATTGGCTCATGAAATAAATAATATCACCTGTAAGTACTGTGCTTTATTAAAAAAAAAAAAAAAACACTGCTGCCAAGTCGATTCCAACTCACAGCGGCCGTATAGGACAGAGAAGAACTGCCCCATAGGGTTTCTAAGGAGCAGCTGGTGGATTCAAGCTGCCAACCTTTTGGTTAGCAGCCATAGCTCACCATAGCTCTTAACCGCTGTGCCACCAGGGCGCCTTATTTATGTGTCATGAAATATTATTCTTTTCAACTATTTTAAATATCTAAAAATCACCTTTACCTCATGGGTCATTAAAAAACCAGGCAGACAGAAGGATGTGGCCTGTGTGCTGTAGTTTACCAGCCCCTGATCTAGATAAAAGATATTGATAAATTTTTTTAAATAACAACAACAAAAAAAAAAACATGTATTTTGGGACCTACACACTGAGCTACTGACTATATTAATGTTTTAGTAAAATATCTAGAATTCACTCAAGGGGACTGGATGAACCCCTACAAGTATTCCCCTGAGATAATCTTTAAACCTTAAACCAAAAATATCCCATGAAGTCACCTTAAAACTGAACAATATTTAGCTTAACTAGTAAAAAAAGGTCTTCCTTGAGCATTGCGCTTTTTTAAGAACTATCTATATGGGATCAAAGTGACAACAGCAACTCAAAACATTAGACAGGAACCGTTGGGGATGGTGAGTTTATGTTAATGAGGGAGAAACAACTCAGAAAAGGACGCTGAAAATGGTTTCACAACTCCAAAAGTGTAATCAAAATCACTAAACTATACATGTAGAAACTGTTGAATTGGTGTATGTTTTGCTGTGCACATTCTCAAAAAGAACAAAAAATCCTGTGGAACACACTTACACAAATTATCCCATTACTAACATTTATCAAACAGAATACTGCCCTAAATCTAGGAATTTGCTCACCTAACAAAGGATGTTCAGAAGTCAGGTCTTCTCTCCCCACAGTGATAGCTGCTGGAGACAAAGTGGGTGGTGGTGGGGTTCTGTCCATCCGGACACATTCATCTGCCTCTTCTGGCATTTCTTCTTCACATACATCTTCTACTTGATAAACCTGTAAAGACAAACCACGCTGCCTTCCGACGTTCTCCAAAACACGTTTCATGAAGTGTTCTTAATTTAAAAAAATCAAATTCTAAGTGTTTTAAATGAAAAAAAAAAGTTAAAATGACTATTCTGACAGTTTGAAACGAAAACTCTGAAATCGCTGTAACAAAGTTTTTCATAATACTTGACAATATTTTACTAAAAGCAAGCTATGGATCTGTATCTAGGGTAAAAATCACAAAGGTTTCTGAAAATATAGTCATATTGGGACATATTTTTAATTTTGAGAATTTTTATTTTCACACCCAAATAACTATTTTGGGAATTACGCTATTGCTTCTGTTAACTTCTAGTGTTCGCAAATCAAAACAGATACTTATATTTTTCAGAGGGATGCTAAGTAAATATTCAAAATGACACATAATATATCAAGAAACATATTGCACCTCAGGCTTTTCTTCATTATTAGTATGTGAATTAAAGATTAAATCATGGAAAATAACATCCGCGTGCCTACAAAAAAGGTATGTAATTATATCTTTTCCTTTTTTTGTTGTTCTACTCAAGAATCTAATGAAGAATTTTTATAAGCTACCATCAGGTAAAAAGAAAATATCTGTTCTTGAAATAGTATCTACACAAACACACACACACACACACACACACACACACACACACACACACCCCCAAGCCATCTGACACATTAGGTTTAGTTCTTTACTATTGCTCTACACTTTTGTGGAAAAGTTTTAAAGTCTTTAACTACCTTCTTATACAATTGTCAAGATTATAGAAGACAGAATCAAAAAACACTCTGAGGAGGCAAAGAACTAAAAATAAGTGAACTTATTACTAATGTTTCATTAAACTTAAAGCTTAATTTTCAAAGTGCACTTCTAGAGACTGATATAGGTATTTAATTTGTCGTCATTTTTAATTTATTTAGCCTTTACTTATGAAAGACAGGTCACTAAAAACAAAACCACAAAACGGTTCACCTCCCTTCTTTTATATGCAAAGATTATTATTTAAATTTACGATGATTTTTTGAAGATTATTTAACTAAACTGATTAATATTTCCAATACACGTTAATGAAATAAAAAACCTCTAAGCAACATTAAAGAAAAATAATTTTTTTCTAATATTGTATGTATTTTTAATTAAGCTATTGAAAAGGTTTGATGATTTGAAGTATATAAAATTAAATATAAAAATGATCAAGATTTCAGAAACCAGCATAAACAACGTGCTATAAAAGGAACGATGAAATTTCACTTACAAAGGAATAGCTTAACAAGTGATGGAGTTTAAAAAAAAAAAAAACACTAAGTTTTCAATTCTCTAGTTAAAACAACTTTTTTTTGCCTTTTTTGAAACTTAAAAATACTACTGTTACTGATTGTTATTTTTACCAAATATCTAGAACTGCGATCCAAAACAGCTACTAAGTAGACAAAATTTTTTTAAGTTATTTGTTCACAATTCTACTTCTCAAAACCTGTTTTATTTACCAAAAGAGATCCCTTGTCTCATGTCTGCCTGGATCCTTAGATGTGAAGGCAGTCATTATGGAACAATGCAACAATGATAGCTGCTAGTATCTGTTCATGACAATAAAAAAATTTTGATAATATCCAATACGGGGGAAAGTCATTCCCCAAAAAGCATCCTTGAGGTTAAAGAACAAAAAGACTTTCTAGTGAGGGCTATCTGCTGTAGTAGTGATCCATTAATTCACTACTACAAGGCGACAGGGATGTTGATTCAGATGTAATTAAACAAGTATGGTTTTATCAACCAAGTCAATTATATCTATGTAGCACTCCTTTATTAGATATTATTTTTCTTTCCAAAATCATCATCTTTTCTTAAAAAGCTGAAACTCTGTAATCTCATTGCTGTCACATTTATGCAAACATAAGCTACAGAATCTTTTAAGGAATCAAAGTTTGATCATGCATAGAATCCTGATTTTTTTTTTTTAAATGAAGGATTATTAAAAAATGAAAAGCCACAACACAAACAGTATATTTTAAAATAATCATTAACAAATATGCTAAAATACTTCTCATTCTTTAAAGTTAAGCCTCACTATACATACTTTCTTCCAAATTTTTTATACATACTTTCTTCCAAATTTCTCCAGTAAAGGAAAAATTAGTTAATGAACAAAAGAAGCAGGCAAAGGCAAATCTGTCGCAGACATCTGGCACCATCAGCATTAAAAGAAAAAAAATCTAGATGCAACAACTAAAATATTGAATAAAGAGAAAAAACGAAGGTTTTGCTCACAAGATCAGTTTCTGTTTAGCTAGAACCATTTTAAAGATAGCAAAGACTGCCAGACTTGCCCCGTTCCCATCTGTCTCTCTTCCTAAACAAACTGAGGAACATTTGTTTAGTAGTTCTAAATTATCTACCTCATCATATCTTATTTATCATACGCTAATGTCAATGAAAATTCACCCTTTTCAAAATTTCACACCTCTTACAAAATAAATGTATCCTGTGGTGCAGCGGTTAAGAGCTTGGCTGCTAACCAAAAGGTCAGCAGTTCAAATCCACCAGCTGCTCCTTGGAAATCCTATGGGGCAGTTCTACTCTGTCCCATAGGGTTGCTTTGAATTGGAATCGACTCAATGGCACATAAGAACAACATTTAAATGTTTCAAAATAACCAGAAAGGGGTAATTTGTGAAGAACTATTTTGATTAAACTTAAAAAAAAAAAAAAAGTTGCCAAAGATAATAAAAGAAAAATAGAGCAATTTAATTAACAGAGCTACAGTACTCAAATAAAGTTAAAATATAGTATGGGAACAGCTACAGCAAATATAATGATCATACCAGTGAGAGCAGAGAACATTATGGTTTTCATTAAAAAAAAAACAAAAAACTTCCAAAATGAGATAAATTTTTTCTTAATTAAAAAGGAAGAGGGTGAGAAGTGACAAAAGTGGACCTCAAATGTTGTCAGCTTTAATTTAATTAGTTTCAAAGTATATCTGTGATATTTTTATTCCAAATATCTTCCATCGAAGTTACTCTAATAAAAACAATTAAAAAAATATAAGGAATATAAAGACATTTTATTTTTAACTTGAAAAAATCACTGAACTAGAAAGTGAGAAAAATTGTATTTGATTTCTTTGAAGGTACTACACACACTTCTTAAATCCATGTCTTTATGTTACAATGCCCATTGCAAAGTCTCCAAAAACCCATTAAAAGAAAACATGGTAATGAAATGACAAACATTTCTAGATTTCCACTGATGTTTTGTCAAGTTCTCTTTTTAATAAAACTGAATGGGAAGTGGGCATTCAATCTCCTTATGTCTACTGAGGTCAGTCAGAATGGTAATTAAAAATCTATACATTTTCATCCTGAGAACCAGAATGTCTCCCATTAATGACCAGACTTCTAAACTCCTCTCCTTTCTGAGCTACAAGTTTTTAACCTTTAAGGGGTAAAGCTCTTCAATGAGATTTGATATAATACCTCCCTTTGAGAAGATTCTTTTCCTCAGTTAGAAATTAATTATGAATTTGATCATTCTGAGTAAATCTTTAGTGACTGCAGTTTTTATTGTAAATTATTTTGTAAATAAAAAAAACCCTTCGGAAAACGTTTAAAGTAAAAATTGCTCAAGATAATTTTCCTTTCTAGGCAAGATGCGCTGTTCTAGAGGTTTATTCTGACAAACCTTACTACATCTCAATTATTCAAAATCTGTACTCCTCCCAATGGATTTTTTATCCTCAATATTAAATTCAGCCATTGAAATTTTGAGCTTTTTAAATGAGAAACATTTTAAGTATATATTTTCTTAGAAATAAAAATTTAAGTTTAATAATTCTACAAAATGGTCTACAGTTAATTTTTTTGTAAAGTTGGACTCTTTCCTAGAATCAATGCTTTTTATAAAATTTTAATTACAAAACACATATTTACCAAAAAATCACATCCTATAAGTATACCTCCGCCTTGAAACAAAAGCCCCTTAAGGCCCAGAATTCCAGAATGCATGTAACCAAAAGATTAGCTAGAGAAATCATCAGTTTAAGAACATACAAGCCAACAGAAGGGATCTATGAAGGATAATCACCTTAAGAGAAAAAACTTTGTGCAGATGACACTGGTTCAAATGCATTCCCTTGGGGAAAAAAAATCAACTCTGTAAAGATAGCAGATGGATTTGTTTAAATAGTAATAAAATTAACGAGGGACTTTCATAACCATCAAACCACAATTATCAAGCATGCAACCATACTACAACAAACAATGGCTTTTTTTTTTTGGCCTATATAGCATGTTTGTCAGACACTGACATCTGGAGATTTCAAGCTTTTTAAATTCACAGGCATTTAGATCTAGCTTTGTAACACAACGTGGGAAACAACAGTTTTTACTTTCAGTTCAGCAAGAAAGTCAAAGAGCTTCCAAGGGCTTACCACTGGTGGATCAACAGGTGCTGGCGGTTGTACTTGTAGGTTTACCGCAACAGTCTGTGGAGGGGGAAGAGTCTGAAATGGCAACTGGACCAAAGCTTCTGCAGCTGGAAGCTCCTCTTCTGACACCAAGGCATTCTGCACCAAAACCTGGCCCTGGGACAGAATTTCAGGCTGCACTTGTAAAGACTGCATAGACTGCAGGGGCAGTGGTGGAATCTGAGCTGGAGGAGATGTCGACATCTGTGGAGGGGTTGCAATTGGGATTGGAGAGGACTGCAGGGTTGAATATTGCTGGTGTGATGTCGGAGATACAATCTGCTGACCTGGGGACACCAAGGCAGACTGCTGAACGGGGCCAATATGTACGACAGGGGAAGCTGGAAGCGGAAGATGGGATGGAAGATTCAGCTGGGCTGTAGGCTGCACCTGATTTGCAGTGGACTGCTGCAAGTTTGAGCCTGGCTGGAGGGCTGATGAAACGAGAGGGTGTGGCTGAATCAGTGCTTGTGGATGAATAATTATAGTAGGAGACTGACTTGGTGAGTGAGGTGGTGGAGGAGACACGACTACAGACTGCTGCGCTGACTGCGACTGGCCGGGAGACAGTGCTAGAGGAGGAGGATGGCTCTGAATTGGCGAACAATGTTGAGACTGGGCGTTACTGGGAGCCTGAGGAAGGCCATGGTTTTGGAGTGGTATACAGTGTTGGGATGGGGGTGGGTCTTGAGTTGGATTCTGAAGTGTGACTGGCTGAATCTGCTGCTGCTGCTGCTGTTGTAGTATCAGCTGATGGTGGGAAACCTTGGGAGGTGGTGAATGAAGAGGAATTTGTTGATGTTTTATTAGAGAATGAGGCTGAATTGGAGAATATGAAGCTGTGAGGGAAAAAAATGAAAATTAGTATTTATTTCAAAATAGCACACATTTTTAAATAAATCTAGAGGAACGTTTTCACATCAAAAGGTTATAATCATCAGAAATCTATTATAAGTCTTTCAGACAAGACGGTTTTGAAAATTCAGTGACAAACACCTTTTCCTTGGAAAACTACAAAGATTTTGTAAATTAAGCTGTACTGCGGTTAAGTTCCAAAAGAAAACTGCATGAAACAATTGATTCATAAATCTGAATCTACACATAATTTATTTTTTTATTAAACTGTTAAAGTCTCCAGGACATCAGCATTAACCTTTGGCAAAGCTTATCTACTTGAATTTTTTCTTTGGGTGGGAAGGGGAAGAGACATACTGAACGAACAAAGCACACATAACTTCAAAATCACAAAATTGCTACACTAAAATCAGGAACTAAAGGTCTCACACTCACATCTGTGTAACATGCAATAACCAAGGTAATTACTTATAAAATGTTCCAAATAAGCTCTCAAATTTTAGCTAAGATGAAGAGTTTGTATTATTTGAACCAGAAAAGAGACAATGTTTTATATAATAGTTTAACTCCACAAATTAAGCAAAAAACCCATGTATAAATGCTGTAGTACAGTTAAACAGTGACTGTAACTAAGAACTGAAACCTCGGGGGCCACTCCAACCTTAGGAGAGGGCTAGTCTTGCCGGCAGAGAGAATGCAACAATCAGAAGCTCCTGCTTTCTAGTAAACGATCTCGTTTACTCCTCTCCCCCCCGCCCCCCGCCCCCCCAACCACCACCAACACACACACACACAAACTCCAGTAATCTAAGTGACGGTATTCTTTTCTCCACAAAGAAGCCACTCCCAACAGGACTAACACATGTCAGAATTAGCATAATCAAGTTGTAAGCAGCTCCCCATCAATATGCCTCTTCTGTGCACTGGTGCGTCTGTTTACACTGAGGGAAATGCTGCTGAAATCCTCCCTATCTAAATAAGAATGGAAACTGGGGTCACTAGAAGAAAAGCTGAAATGACATCCTAATACTAAAATATGTACATTTAAATAGCTGTAAAAATCATACACATTTAAAATGGCTCTAAAGACAGTGCAGAATTTTTTCTTAAACTCATTGTTAAGATAAAGGCTATAACACTTTGCATCTATTTCTACATTCAACCACATTTCTGCCAATAGCCTAGTAAATAAAAACTTCCACCTTTTTTTTTTTTTTTTAACATTTTTGCATTTGGTTGGTATTATTTAAAATCTGGGGTCTTCCTTAAAGGAAGAAATTAACATCTGATTAACATCTCAGGAAAAAGGCATTTCGAAGGTCTGACAGAGGCACACTTAATTGTCAAAAAATAGAAATTAGGTCTGAAATCTAACAAAACCATTTTCATATATTAACTAGACTGGCACTTCTAACTAAGACTGATAATTTTATGTCAGTACTTCACAAATGTGTTGATAAATACTCTATATTATATGGCACTCCAAAAAAGGTGAATTAATAAAATCTTGGATCTTTATAAAGCGCTTTTTCTCCAGGGGGCTCAAGGTGCTTTCACATCTCTTCCATTTGTCCGCACAAAATGCCTGTCAAGTGGGTCAGTATAATTATTCCCCTTTTAAAGATAAGGAAATGGATTTTTTATGAGCATAACAGGAAAGGCATACATTAATTCAATTTTTAAAGTAAAGTTATAATTAAAATTCACCATATTCTTGAAGTACAATGGAATTATATCCACTAGAATAACAATTCTTTTTGTGCTCTAGCAAATAAGCAATCTTTTTATGTAATTGATAGATTAAGTCCATCCTTTCACCTAAATTAAATGTTTCTCGCATCAGAAATCAACTAACACATACATTACAGAATAATTACGAGGATATTTGAAAAATACTTCTGTACAAGAAAAGCCATAGTACTCTGGAGAATCATAGCATGGTTGCTAATTTTTCTAATTTTAATAAATACTTAAGAGTGGCCTTATATTAGGAGAATTAATGATTAGCACCATCTCTCACATATGTATAACTTGTTATTGTTTACAACAATATATATTATTTTGTTCAATCATTACAACAATCTATCAGGTACACAGGATACTACACTAATCCAACATATTAAAAAAATATATATTACAGGTGAAAAAATTCTAAGTAGCTAAGTGGCTTGCCTGAAATCACCTGGTTATAAAGGGGCAGAGCTGGGTCTCAAAGAACCCACAATCCTAACTGAGTCTAGGGCCCTTTTCACTACACACTGAAATAATGTCTACAAAAAACAGTACTGGTATATGTATTTTCCAAGTAAACTGACAGCATAAAAAGCTCTAAAAACTGCTATAAAAAAAAGAACTTCAGTACTAGTAGAGTTCATCATAATTTCCAGACTTTTGGCTAAAGTTTCCCTTTAATTGATGTATTAAAAATAGAATTATTAACTATCAAGTGCGAACTCCACCTTCAGAGAGAAATGATGAAGAAAAACTAAATGCTTTTAGCCCCCTAGAAATAACATATAAGGAAACAATAACCGTTTTCATTATAATCATCAGGCTATACTGCCTTGGAATACAAGTAGATTTTTTTATGTTTGAAAATGATCTTTAGGAACAGGCATGTTTTTAATCAGAGAAAAGGACAAATTACCAATTCTAGAATCTCTCAAAAACAGCTTCCCATTAACTTCCACTCAATGACAGCAGAAAAAGTAAAAGGGCGAAAAATACAGCTGTTGCCTCACCAGAAGATACAAATTGCTCTGAATAACTGCAGCGTGCTGCTTAAACAGAATGTTTAAGTTTGGTAGCTGCAACGGTTTACGAAGTTCAGGAATAAATGTTCCCTGGTTTTATTTCTGACACCGTGTAATACTGAGGTTGGTTAATATGTCTAAAATCTAATTTTGGAATTGCAATTGTCCCTCAATGCAGGAGATTCTTTGATGGTTTTTGGCTCACTGGTCTCCTCCACACCTACAAAAAATATTGGCCATCAGAACAAGGCAAACTATAAGGCTATTATCACACTATCAGTGAAAAGGGGAAGAATACATTGCAACTTGGAAGCAGGTATTGAGAGTTCAGGGATACTGCGAATCTGAAAGCAGATCTCCTTGTCTGAACTAACCCTGAAACAGTTTCCAGCTTTCTCTGAAGGTACCATTGTCTTAGGAAGGAAATTAACCTGCCCTTCATTATCATCTATCAAAACTATAGGAATCACTAGAAATTGTCCCCTGAGCAGTCATTCCAAGTACAGTGGTTCGTGCTGCTCCACAGTGACTCTTTCTGTCAACACTGGCTAGAAGCTGGTCTGAGGCTGAGAATACTCTGGACAGTGCAGTGCAAAAACCCAGTTACCAAGCCATAGAAAGTAGAGTCTGACACACAGAGGTTTATACAAAAGAATTCAAGCCTATCGATTCATGAGTGGATTTGCTAATGTATGCATCATAACAAAGCCTACACTTACCTAGGATTCAGATTTAACAATCAGCAGAGTAATACTGAGTGTGAACGGGAAAAATCGTGCTGTAATTTCTAAAACCAAATGGAAAAATGGATCCTGAACTATTAATCCAACAAATATTTACTCTCACGTAAAGTAGAGGGTCAGCAAAAAAGAGGATGACCCTCAACGATATGGACAGACACGGTGGCTGCAACAATGGGCTCAAACACAGCAACAATTATGAGGATGGTGCAGGACTGGGCTGTGTTTCGTTCTGTTGTACACAGGGTTCCTATGAGTCGGAATCGACTCAATGGCACCTAACAACAACAACAAATTTTATGTAAGTAGATATAAGGCACAACTAAGTGCTATCAGAATGCGAAGATGAAAAGGTGACTCTGAAAAAGCATTCGATGAGTTAAGAAATATAAAGTGCTAAAATAGTGCCTGACACATAAGTGCTCAATATTATTATCCTACCCTCAAGGAGCTTTATTCCCTAGAGCTAGGATCGATAAAAGAAAAAGTACCACAAGGGAGCATCAAAATGTTAAAGAAATTCAGAATGATAGGGGAATTTAACTAGGGGAATCAGACAACTCCAAGATTTTGAGATTGGACAATGCAGAGTGTACTGGCAATATTAGCACATAGAGGAAGCATGAAAAGAGAAATCAGTTTACGTGGAGGAAGGCAGACTTCCGTAACGTAAAATAAATCTTTTTAAAAAGTAAAGCAGAGTTACAAAAGGACATAAGGAAGATGCTTACCTGATGATGTTGCTGTTGTCTCAAAGGAGGATTTTTTAAATGTAAGTGAGATGTCTAGCCAAGTGCATCTCACACATATACACACTCTCAGTAAAGATTGAGTATAAAAAGCTATGCAGATATATTAAGAATAGGGGAGACCTAAGTATGCTTGAGAAGTAAAGGAAAGCATCTAGCATGAGAGAGACAAACCCTGTGACTACTGGAGAAGGTCAGGAGCAGAAAAATGAAGATGTGACCAATGATACAAGCAAATGGTGCTGACGTTACAGAAGAAAACAGATAATCCTTTATTTTACGAGGAGTGAAGAAAGCTCAACACTGGGAAATTCTGAGATGAAGAGTTGAGATGGTAAGGAAGCTCACTCTGGATGGCTCTAACATTTTCGGCATGAGAACCATGAGTGAAGGTTCTCGGTAGACTGTGAAAGGGAACACAGGTGGAATTCAAAGCTTACTGAGAATGAATGAAAAAAAACTTAGGTTAATTCCCCGACTTCTTCCTCTCAGAGATGAAATCAGAGAAAGGGGAAAAAAACACGGTAAGGAAAATAATTATGCATAACCCTTATTTTTGAAAAGAGACAAATTCCTCCCCACTGATTTGAAATATACGCTTGCTTTTTTTATAAGCTTTTAATTTCATTCCACTAAAACTACAGGCAAATCTTTTGTTTAAAGCTAAAACGATTTAGTGATATGATAAGGTACACTGTTAGCTCTTAAAAAAGTGAGACCACTACATAACGAAGATGTTAATCAAATGCCAATTTCCAAAAATGTCTATTTTACTGTTATAATTTGTTTTAGTTATTGGGCTTTTCTAATTTTTTTAAGTGACAATACTGAAATGTCCTTTTTGAATTCATAAAATTCACATTTTAAACTTTGAAAAGTATTATTTTTATTCAAGTAATACACATCCTTTGTTTTTCTCTGCCTGCTAAGAAAATTAATAATGTAACCATTTTCAATAAAAGTTTTATCCCACCTGGTGCTATTAATTGGTGAATACTTGATGTTCGGGTGACAGCTGTGCTTCGTGACTCCAGACTTGAACTCTCTCCTTTCTTATTACTTTCTGGAGAAGGATCTCGTTGGCTGATTTTAGAACTGGTCACAGTTGTTTTGTTATGGCAAATTGTCAGTGACTGAGTTTGACCAAGGCTTTTCGGTGGACCATTCTGTGAGCTAGATAATACACCCAACTTCTGGCTGCGTAATGTTAAATTCTGAACCTAAGAACCACATAACAGAAAATCAGGATGAAAACAGGTGGTTTTAAACAATGTGGTAATCATTGCCATTATAACTATGGCAACACATTTATATCCCACTTTTCATACATAAAGCTCCAAGCACTTGAAACAAATGATTAACCCTGAAGAAAAGGGGAATTGTTATTATAAGTTGCCACATCTTAAATAAAAAGTGGAAATTTTTTACAAAGACATTAAGAGAAAGAATCCAAAGAGCTAAAGGAAAACAGGTGTGTGTGCATGTGTTGCAAATGAACTACAAACATGAGGCAATTACTCTGAGCATACTACATTTTAATGTTAACAGCTCTAACTGTAGAAATTATAAAGGGATGCTAATCTTGCAAGTAAAGAAACTTAACCAATTAATCAAATCACCTACTCCATTGTGATTAGAATTATGAAAAGTACTTTTGATAAACGTTTTTTTTTCATTAAATTTTGTTGATTTTGTATTAAACACTCACTTGCCTTTTGAGGACTAAATCTCATGAACTGCAAAGATTATGCATGGTCCTGAAATGGGTATTTGTGATGGTCCCTTCTGTCCGTACCTGGAGCTATAATACTGGCAGTCTGGATCATGGCAAGGACCACCCCAGTTACCCTCACCTGAGATTTATAACATTTCTAAGCAGCAAAAATGTTTCTCCAATAACTGCTTAACTTTTTGTCTGTCTGGAATGAATGCAAAGGAGCCCTGATGGTGCAGTAGTTAAAGCACTTGGTTGCTAACTGAAAGGCTGGTGGTTCAAACCCACCAGCTGCTCAGCTGGAGAAAGATGTGACAGTCTGCTTCCATACAGATTCACAGCCTTGGAAACCCTATGAGGCAGTTCTAATCTGTCCTGTAGTGTCATTATGAGTTGGAATCGACTCAATGGCAATGGGTTTGGGTTTTTTGGTATGAATGCATCAAATACATTTTTGCTAGCACTGGCCCCTGGCAGGAAACTGAGGTAAACAAGATTCTAAGGTAATAAAGCAAATCATACAGCTGCTTTGTAAATGTTCTTCAGTTTCATGTGTGTTCTGTCTCTACATCATTACTCTGATGCTCAAAGACTACACCTCCTCTTTCCCAGTATTCTCTCAGCCAATAGCAGGTACTATTAAATAAATGTCCACTTCAGGTCAGTCAAGGTATTAATACCTTTAATTTTTTTTTTTTCTTAAACTACTGAAAAGAATTTTCTAAATGAAACCACAGGGACTGTCTGCTCTGATTTTTCTCAAGTACTTCACGGCAATGTAAACATAATGGACTACTCAAACAATGTTTCAAGGCAAATTAACACAAAAATAAAATATAACGAAATGCAGAATTGCCATACTGCCACTCGAAGCCCTCCATGACCTAGGTCCAAACCACTCTCAGCCCCATTTTCTACTACTCTAGTCGACAATTCTTATATTCCAGCCAAACCGTATTACTCACATAACCTTGCACCTCCCTCACTGGTGCCCTTGCTCAAGCCCCGCCTACCTAAAATGCCATTCTTCCTCAAAGCTCTCTGCTGAAGCCCTTAACCCATTCCTAGTCAAAATCTCACTCATCCCCTAAGAAACTTTCCCAAAGTCCCTGGCTAAAAATAATTTCTCCCTCCCCTCTAAATGGCTTTTCCCACAGAATTTGGATCACATTGGCCTAGAGCATTGACAAATGTCTAGCTTCCTTTAGAATTGCTAATATATGTCTGTTAACACTGAGTCTCCAGCTGGCAGGCTCTCATTTCTGACATTCATTTCTGTACTCCCCGCACTCAAGTGCTGCAGACATAACAGAAGCCACACAAGTCTGTGAAATTCTCCTATATCTGATTCTGGATTATGTATTACATGGCTTTTTTTTTTTTTTGTAGATATTTAATTCTATTTATGATTTTCTTAAGCTAACATTAAAATACCCCATTCAACATTTACCTCTGTTTACCACATCTACCAAACAAATCTTAACGTATCTGGTAGAGGCACATAAAAATCTCCCAGGAAGCAAAGGAAAGACAGCATAAAATTTAACATTGGACACAAATGATCTATAAACTGGACCACATAATAATGATAATCAGAGATTGAATAATGTTTGAAAAACTTGAAATCCTGAACAATTTTCTTCAAATGAAAAGTATATTCATAGTAAATGAGGATTTAACACAATAGTTTTTCTATTATTTTCTGGAATTCTAAAGAAAATGTGTTTGTGTGTGTACACTTACACGTGTATATACTATATGTTGTATAATAAAATACATTACATATTACTTATATATAAAATTTAAAATATGACTATAATATCTGCGGTTATTTTGGCTTAAATATTTACAATAAATTTCAAACATGTCAACAAAATTAACAAAGTTAATTTAGCCATTACTAGAAGGACTACATACCAGTATTCAGATTTCCTTGACAGAATTTTACTTTGGAGGAGAGAGAACTCATCCTGCCTTTGGAGATACAGTGGATTAAGCGATCGGCTGCTAATCAAAATGTCGGCAGTTCGAATTTACCAGCCACTCTTTGGAAACTCTATGGGGCAATGGGCAATTCTACTCTGACTTACACGGTCACTATGAGGAATTATTTTTTTTATGAGTCGGAATCGACTCAAAGGAAACGGGTTTGGTTTTTGGGTTTTTAATGCCCAACTTTCATCTGCTGGTACATCTGAATCTTCCCTATAATGACATTATGAGAACTTTCCGACTGCATGAGGTATTTTTGCTAATTTTGCACCTTACATTTTTCTAGTGGTTCCTCCACCAAAACACTCTCACATCGATTATTTCACTTCAAACTAAGACAGTGTGCACTGTCACGGCACCCTCCTCTGCGGGGGGGACACCCTCCTCTGCGGGGGGGACACCCTCCTCTGCGGGGGGGACACCCTCCTCTGCGGGGGGGACACCCTCCTCTGCGGGGGGGACACCCTCCTCTGCGGGGGGGGACACCCTCCTCTGCGGGGGGGGCACCCTCCTCTGCGGGGGGGGCTACTGTGACACTGACGGCAGCAGAGCTCAGTTTCCAGCTTCCAACTCCAGAGAACTGCTTTTTCCTCAATTCTAACATCACCTGTTAGCTAGCTTTGTTAAGATTTCTTACTCTTCTATGAACGTACACTTTTTTTCCTGTATCTTTCTGAAAATCAGGTTTTTTTTGCAGGGTGGGCAAAGAGATGGAATTTAAAATAGTAAATAAGGGTAGGATATTCCATATTTCTTGTTTTTTGACAGGATGCTATAAAAAATTTTCAATACTGAAGAAAAAGCAACTTATAAGATGATGATGTCAGTAACTTAAAGATTATTAAAATAAAACTTCAAATTTGGTATTTCTGATCATAAACAAATTAAATTTTTTTTTAAACTGACCAACAAAGTGGAGCAGAAATTTTTCAAAACTAACAGTCTTGAACTTGAGAAAAGTTCCCACTGGAGTTCACAAGGTGTCAGCATCACCTACCACCACAAGCCTCATTCACTGACATTTCCAAAGCACGGCAAAGAAAAACCACCATCACAGAGAAGTTCCTAAAGAGCAATCTATTCCCCTAGTTCCTCAAAAGTCCACCCTTGAATGAAGGCAGATTCATGGAGCCACATTCCTGGATCACACCAACTGGACCCTGAAGAGATACTTTTATAAATTGATTATGCTCACAGTAAAGATGCTGTTAAAGGCTGGGTAAGATGCTTTCTCCATGAGAATCCACAAGATAAACTGTGCTTTAGAGAGCACGTGCTAGAAATAGTTGTGTTTTCCTAAGCAACTGGTTTGTTTTACCTTGGAAACTATAAATCCTTTAAGTGGTTGTGTTTCTCTCTTCAC
Source organism: Loxodonta africana (assembly GCF_030014295.1). Classification (NCBI taxonomy): domain Eukaryota; kingdom Metazoa; phylum Chordata; class Mammalia; order Proboscidea; family Elephantidae; genus Loxodonta; species Loxodonta africana. Next base: position 47,073,762 of record NC_087364.1, read on the forward strand.
TATTAGCTACTTGAAAACTAAGAACCGAATATGTGATCCATCTTCACCTAATGTGTAACAAAAACAGTAATTAGTAACATGTGATATCTTATTATGTGCCAGGCACTGTACTAAGCATTTTATAATTCCTTATAACAATTTGGAGCTTTTACTTCCAATTTACAGTGAAGAAACTGAGGCTTAACAGGGGTAATAACAGTAACAGCTAAAATTTTTTTTTTTTTATGTATCAGATGGCGCCCTGCTGGTATAGTGGTTAAGCACTACAGCTGCTAACCAAAAGGTCAGCAATTCAAATCCACCAGCTGCTCCTTGGAAACCCTTTGCGGCAATTCTACTCTGGCCTACAGGATCGCTATGAGTTGGAATTGACTCAACGACAACGGGTATGTATCAGACAGAAGTCACAGTGGCGCAGTAGATAAAGCACTCGGCTGCCAACAGAAAGGCTCGTGGTTCGAACCCACCAGCAGCACCGCAGAAGAAAGATGCTGTAAAGCTCACAGCCTTGGAAGCTCTATGAGGCATCTACTCTGCCCTATAGGGCTGCTATAAGCCAGAATCAACTCGACAGCAATGGGTTTTTGGATGTATCAGACTCTGTTCTGTTTTATATTTATTAATATATTCATTCAATGCTCCTAACAACCCTATGAAGTAAGCATTAATTATTCCTATTTTATAAGTGTTAAAACATTTATAGAGGCCTGTCCACATGCCAGTTATATCCTTAACTGAGGCAAGAGGTTAAGGATATATAGTAAGTGGCAGAGCAAGTATCTAAACACAGGAAGTCTGGATCCAGAGTCCATATTCTTAAACACTATGCTATACTACAGCCATGTCCAAAACCAACCAGGTGGCAATTACTGTTGCTGAATTCAGAATATGAACCCAGTTCTGATTCATCCTAATGCTATGTTCTTCAGCACCGTATACTGCCTTCTTAGTCCCCTTTGCAAAAAAAAAAAAAAAAAATTCTGAGTATCTATAATATTCTAAACACTAAGAATACACCCTTCAATTTACCCTAAAAGTAAGAAATCTTTACTTTCCGTAAAGTCACCAAGATATTCTATGTTTCCTTCTAGAAGTTTTATAGTTTTGGCTTTTACCTTTACGTCTACATTCTACTTCTAGTTTATTTTTGTGAATGGTGTGAGGACGGAGTTAAGGTTCATTTTCCAATAGAACCAAAAAAGTAATATCCTACTCAATTTTTAAAACTTTAAATTTATCCAATTCATTTTTTGAACTTAAATCCATCTTGACATAGTTATTGTATAACTACTTACAAAGAAATCTGCACAAAAGAATACATCTCACATAATAAGAGAAATAATTCTGCTTTACCATAAAACTAAACAATAAATATCATTAGCAAATCTTCACATTAACCTTTAGTAATGTCGAATAACCTAGGTTACCTATGCCTAATGGCGTTATCATTTCTATAAAACAAAAAGCACTTTCTTGAAGTTCTAATGTTTTATTAAATTTCAATCTGGAATGCATGATAAAGAGCACTGAAACCAAGTACATGTTTATCTTTAACCTGAAGATCCAGACCTCCAGTTCCACATTATAAAGCTAGACAATCTCACCTGAGTAGCTGCAGACTGACAGGAAGATGACGATGACGACGAGACAACAGGAATGTCAGACTGTACAGCAGCCACAGTGGTAGCGGGTGTGAAAATCAGCTGTACAGACAGAAAACCAAAAAAATACCCTAAGACAAAAGAACATGTCCCACACACAATGTATAGCAGGCAAGAGAGACTGAAATTTGTGACAGAAAGACAATGCAGTTTAGGATCGTCTCCTAAGCAAAGATTTTATACAGGACAAAGAGAAGTTTCTGATAATATAGAGAACTCAAAAAAAAAAACCATAAACATTTCTGAAACAGCTTGTGATTCTAAGGCGTAGAGAAATAAATCAGCACCCAAAAGAGAAAATACGTTTTGGTAATATAGTATCTTCAGACCAAATTTTGCCCCAAATAAGCTATTATACGTAAACTTTTCCCAGCTCAAAACTACTGTGGCAGGGCTCCTTCGCTGGAAAGTTAAAATAGACAACTACAGTCACTATTCTTGGACACAATTAAGTTTCAGTGAGAAACATGAAAAGAAACACCAAAAAAGTCTTTTCAACCCTCTTTACCACAAAGGATAACTATGCCACATACTACATGACAGTATTTCACTCAGCTACATAGGATCTTTAAGATAAACCTACGTTACTCTTGATTTTAAAACTACTTGTAAAGAAATATTCACTTTAAATATAAACACTGCACATCCAAATTCAACAACAAAACAACCTTCAAGTCAAAAAAAGCAAAGCCAACTCATTTACTCATCACCATCTCTTAATTTTTTTTTAATATTGAAACAGAATGCCATTAACGTTTAAGGCAATACAATACAGAGAGTATCTATTTAACTTAATTATGGCAGTTGTTTCAAAGAATCTGTAAATATTCTATCTCAAAATTGTATCAAGGCTTATTCAACTCCTCAAAAAAACTGACTGCTATTCAAATTAAAATACCAATTAAGAGATCTTTTTAAACTTCAGTTTTTCAGTTACCAAATTTAAGAAAATTCAACAACAAAGTATAACTATCACAAAGAGGTAATTTTCAGCACAAAAAGCACTAAGCCTGAAAGTTTACAAGGAAGGTATTCTATCTAGCTTGAAATGAAACTGCCAGTTTTAGAGCCGAAAAAAGTCAAATAGCAACCATTTCAAATGGTTTGACCTAACTCAAAAGCACATTATTAGTTAAATAAGATCTCCGGGGGATGGGGCAGGACTAGAAATGTGGTAATAGCTATTCAGGAATCTGTGAGTAAAACGTGGGTTATGTCACTGTTTCTTGCTAGAAATATGACTGGAAACTTTCTTTGCAATTTTAGACGGACAGCTGGGGTCCAGATGTATATCCAGTTCACTGGTCAAAAAAGAATATAAACACATAACGGGGCCAGCACTTTGTCCAACTTTGTAAACACATCGCATAAATGCCAACCAATTTCTACATTCTTTAAAAAAGCTAATAAGTTAAATTAGAAAATGTAATAGGTACTCAAATACAAATAATCAAATTAACATTTTTAGATTAATAAAAGTTCAAAGTGAGAACATAAATAAGCTTGAAGATTTGAGGTGGGTGAAAATAAAAGCTAAGAATTATCTGGTGAATTATCAGGATATTCAATTCTGATTTCAGAAGATCTCAGGGTATAAATTCTAATGTATAATTAACAACCAAATTTTTAATATTTCTAACTATATTTCATCAAATCTTACAAATTTTACATAAGATATAAAAGATATACAATAATTTTATGCACCACTATAAGCACCAATTACAACCGTAAGATGCCACCAATTATAAAATGCATCCTAATTTCAGAGATGTTAAAATGTAGGAAAAAAGCGTTTTGAAATTGAGGAAATTTGATATTTTAAAAAATCACTCCTATATTAAAGAATCTTTGATAGCCTCCCAATGTTGCAAACTATATTTGATACGCCAAGAAGGCCTACCAATTAAAGGTAGAATTTTTCAGGACATAAATGTACAAGAGTTGAGCACAAAAAAAAAAAAAATTGTTAAACATTAATTAAATATTTTAAATGCCTCTTATTGCATCAAATCAAGAAACATTTTTTAAATTTCTCTCAAGTCCTTAAACACTGAAAAAATTTGGTAGCTCATATCTTACCATTTGAGCTCGGAGGTACATTTGAGCTTGGCTTGCCGTTAGGGTAGGGGAGGTACTCCCTAGTAACATAGTCTGTTGGGTAATACTGCCGCTGGTAGAACTGGAAGCCTGGGAACGGCTTATTAACTGAGCAGGTGTAGGAGAAGTGGACAGGTTGATCTAAGGAAGAAAAAATATTAGGTCACAGGCTTCTATTTCTTGCTTCCATGTCACTGAACTTCACCAAGCTATAGTTAGGCAATCAATGAATATAAACTATGGCTAAGGAACCAAAAGAGAGACCTTCATCTCTGATGGACCTCTTACTTCTTTGGTCAATTATTTGCACATATGCAAACAATAGCATGCACTGGTTAGTGATCAGGACATTTGTTAAGAATATCCACATGTGTTTAAATAAAATTCCTAGTGTCTTTCTTAAAATGTCATTTCCACTACCTTCCAAAGAGTAGAGTCAATTTTTTTTAATAATCCACATAAATAACTTAAAACATTCTAATCAATCATTTACATTTTGAGGAGTTTCTGAGAAGTGAACAAAAATTAAAGTACAAATAATCTACTGACGTATATAAAAACATACATGTAACATATAATTAAAGTTCTAACTCAAAAGTTCTCAGAGTAGAAAAACACACAACTGCGACTTATCGAACAGATGGAAAAATCCTGAATATTGGTTATAAAATTAAATTACGAATACTAAAGTTCTGCTCTTAAGAGAATAAACATAGTCTCTCTCTATAAGCACAGTCTATCTCTAGAAGGATACATAAGAAACTGGTAACTGGCTGTGTGTGGGAAGGGAAACGGGTGGGTGGGGACAGCGCAAAGGGAGACACCTATACCCTTTTTCATTTCAACTGCTTAGAACATGCACGTACTACCCACTTTAAAAATAAATAATATTTTTAAAGAGATAATAATATAATTTGATCTCAAATCCTTTTTGTGGAAAAAAAAGGACTAAAACTAAGAAATAGGTTATTAGACTTCTGATAAAGACGAGGAGGACTAATCTATCCATGTACACAAACCCACTCACTTAAATGCTAGATTGTTATAAAAAATTAGGGTATACACCTGAACTCAAAAAGGTGGAGGGAAAGAGAAATTCCTAGGTGCCAGAAAGGAAGAAGAAACTCAGAGCCCAAACACCAAGGCCCCTGGGGAGCTACTGAGCCTACTTCAGAGGAGAGTCAGAAGTGAAATCCCCATTTAGAGCCAACATAATGCAAACAACAACAACAACAAAAAAACCCAGTGCCCTCGAATCGATTCCGACTCATAGCGACCCTATAGGACGGAGTAGAACTGCCCCATAGAGTTTCCAAGGAGCGCCTGGCAGATTCAAACTGCTGACCCTTTGGTTAGCAGCTGTAGCACTTAACCACTATGCCACCACGGTTTCCTGATAATGCAAAAGGGCTGTTCAATACATTAAAGGGTAGCTGGAAAGCTCCACTCTTAAGCCCAGGGAAGCAACAATGAAGAGCAGTGCACCCCTCCCCAGTTGAGGGGGAAAGGGAGGTCCCTATGAGAAATCAAAACCCCAGGCTTGAGCCATGTGAGGGCACAAAATCCAAATTTACGCTACCTGCAAAATTCCATAATCCCTCCCAAGACATTAACATTAGAACCAGCTCAAGACATTAGTTAAAACTGAAGAGTGATTGGAGGAGGTTGAGTGAAGGCTACACGAGACCTCTCTGTACTATTTTTACAACTTCCTATGAGTCTATAATTATTTAAAACTGAACAGTTTTTTTAAAAACTGAATAATGGATACAGAGTTATATAATTCTCTAAACTTTATCTGTATCTTTTAAATATTTCCTAATTTAATGATATATTTAAATCAATAATCAAGTGCATAAGCGTAATTAATAAAGAATTCTTCTGCAATCTGCCTTTGACTCCTACTACACCACGGAAACCTCACTGTCACCAGTCTCCAAGGAGCTAACTGACAAACGCAGTAGATTCTCTTCTCAGTTTTCTGTACCAGCTCCTCTGTCTGTCTGCCTACCCCCAAATGCTCAAGCCCTGTCCTAGCACCTTCCTTTTTCTTGAATTCCTAGGTTATCACATCTACTCCCCTGGTTTCAAACAACTGAATCCTGATGACTCTCAATCCTGGACTACAAACCCTTATTTGGAACTCCAGATCCAACTACCTATAGAACACATCTTTCTGGATGTCTGTTACCAACTCAAACTCAACATGTTCGTGTTCAAACAACAAAATCATTATTATTCTTCCTAAACCAGCCCTCCTCCTATTACGTATTTCACAAATCATCCCGGCATCTTCTAAAATCCCCTTTTAGAATTATCTGGGACTCATCCTTGATTCTTCCCTCTCCTTTGCCACACACTCAAAATCAGTCATGTGCCTTACTGTATCTACATCCTTTATTCTCGTCATTTCCATTTTGATTTCTAATTACATAGGATGAGAGTCTGGGCCCACGCTGAAACAGGCTGCTTAGCCATGTTGAAAACCCCAATCAACACCCCTTCCCCCCTTTCTTTGTCTTGCTAACCACAAGCTTCTTTTGAGCAACATTTTTCAAGAAGTCGCAGCAGGCAGTGGCTCCATCCACTAAACTACCCCGAGTTATACCTTGAAGCATGCACAGATTGAAGAAATCATATCCTTCAACCGACCCTCCTGGACCCGACTGTCGCTGGAAGGAACGGTATTTCCCAGTCCATAATTTCACCCGGCTCCATTTCAGAAGTGAGGGGTCCCACTACACACACATCCGACAGAAGATGATTTAATATCCAGATCCCCAAATATGGACATGGGAGGGCTAAGCGTGGAAAGTTCCGCGTACCAAACTGAACCACAGAAGCCACTGGAAACAAAAAGTTCCCCAGCCCCCTTAGTCAGGTAGCATGTGGCCTTATGGTTACTAGACCCCACGCGCTCCTTGTACGCACAGACTATAAACTTGCCACTTTCTGTTTCCGTTGCAATCAGTGTCCGTCTTATTTCAATCGGCTAATAAGACTGGACAAGAACCTGAGCGGCGTCTGGTTACAATGTCACCATGGCACTTCTAGCTAGATTACTTTAACAGCCGCAAATTGATCTCCCTGCCTGGAATCTTGTGTCTTCCTACTTTTCAAAGAATCTTTCCCTGATTTTACTAATTTTCCATTTAAAATTCTTCCACACCTCCCATAAAGGATAAAGTTCAACCTCCCTAACTACCTCTCTAGCATCCCCTCCTCCCACTCCATACACACCCTTCACATTAGCCATGTGAAGTTATCTGCAACCTCACGATGTCTCAGGCCTCAATAGCGTGGGTAACAATGGTCCTGACTGGACTGAACAGTCCTCCGCACTTCCCATAGCCCACCCTATCCTCACCTATATTGTGAACAACTCTTCAAAAGTCATTTACTCTAATAAGCACTTCAAGGCATCCCCATATCCCAAAGGAGAACTGACTCCTTTTTTGCCTAACTCTATCTTCCATACATTTCTATTTCTTCTAAATGCTAAACTCTTAAGTTCTTTAAGGATAAGAATCATCTTCATAGATCATCTTCATATATCCACTGTCTGTGAAAGTGCCTTCATTCAATAAAAGTTTATTAAAGAATGCCACGTTGCTTAAAGGCATATTTCATAGTTTTAATAGTTAAGCTGACCACAGGGAGAATGAGTATGAAAAAGACAGAAGGAGAAAGAGAAAAACAGCTCCAGTATAGTCAATAACAAAGCAGAATAAAAATGCAAAGACGGTGTGGGTAATACTAGGTTCAACTCAATTTTTGATATACTACATAATTATTAACATGTCCCCCCAAAAAACTATTATTCTTTTTCTACACCTCACTACATATGGACATTTTGGATAAAGCCTTATTCCAAATATTAAACCACTCAGCAGAATATAACCGGACCATAGTATTCTAACTCCTGGTGAACTTTGGTGTTCAGGGATCTTTCTTACTGTTCCCTGATAATTTACTAATTCAGGTCACACTGCAGTAAGAATGTCTCCGCATGTTTTTTAGTCAATGATTCTAGGAAGGAAGGGTGGAAAGGCAGAAGAAAGGGTGGGTGGGAGGGAGGGAGGGAGGGAGGGAGGAGGGAGGGAGGAAGGAAGGAAGGAAGGAAGGAAGGAAGGAAGGAAGGAAGGAAGGAAGGAAGGAAGGAAGGAAGGAAGGAAGGAAGGAAGGAAGGAAGGAAGGAAGGAAGGAAGGAAGGAAGGAAGGAAGGAAGGGTAGAGGGAAGGAAGGAAGGGTAGAGGGAAGGAAGGAAGGGTAGAGGGAAGGAAGGAAGGGTAGAGGGAAGGAAGGAAGGGTAGAGGGAAGGAAGAGTGCAGGGAAGGAACTCTAGTAAGGATAATCTATGCATTCTTTAAACAAAACCATAATAAAGAATCTTTTTATAAAAAATGATTGGCTAATCACTAAAATGTCTAACAGAGTCTCTTTAAGGAAGTACAATACAGTACAAACAAGTTTGTGCATAATGTATTTTTATACAAGTTATATATTTAAAACCAAGAAAAAAGGAAGTAAGAAAACTACACAGTAACTTCCGGACCACCTGCATTCCACTTGTCTAAGTTATGAAATCAAGAACAAGTATTGTGTCTACTTTTAGCTCCATACAGCAAGTAACACTTCAGGCAGTGTCTACTATTAAATGCCCAACCCATATGGACCAATCAATCAGCAGCCATCTCTGTAAGAAATTCATCTCCCCTGCTGGCCTGACTAAAACAATGCCCTTCCTTTCTATAATTGCTAAGGCTTTCCTTTATTTTCTGCTTCACTCTGCTTACCTGACCCAGATGCCCTTAAAGTTTTCCAATATTTACTTTAACCCAAACATCCCTAATTCCCTTTCACTTGAAGCCTTAAAAGCCAATTCTGTCATCTCCTACTTCAAGTCCCACACTCCACAAAGGAACTTATTCCCTGACCTTATCAGGAAGCTCTCTCCCCACTGTCATTAATTCAGGATTCACTAGAGAAAAGCAGGTCTGCCAGGAAAAGCCACTGAACTCCCAACCCCCTCCTGATACCCCCTCCAAATGAAGGCTCCACAGGGTTTCTGGCCCAGAGCACTCCCTATACCCAAAGCCCATTTGAGAGCTGCCTCTGCCATTTGGCTAATCTGAATCAATCAGGTATATTCACACAAAGAAATACTACACAGGTATTAAAAGGAGAATGTAATCCGTATTCAATGGCATGAAAATATCTTTATGACTCACTGTTCTGTAAAAACAGGCTGCAGAGTAACAGTACAGTTTAATTCCATTTGTGTATATAAGTACATACCCTGAGATGTGGAGTCACCTTGCAGAAAGTAACTTGCCCTTTGTTCTCGTTTCTTTCGTGTCATACCAGTGCCTGAGGCTAAAGAATGGGGGCTACCTGGGGGCTTGATGCTTACTAAGCTTCACGAGGCGTGATGTAATCTATCATGGCCACGTAGTGAGGCCAATAAGAGCCCTGAACACCGAGGCTCAGGGGAGCTGCCTAGGTGGTGACCATGCACAGAAGAAAATAGCGTGACCCTCTCTGGGACACAGAAGCTCCACATGTGACCTCTCCCAAACCCTTGTATCTCTTCATCTGTATCCTTTTTGGCTGTAATAAAGTTGTACCTATACTATGGTTTTTGTTTTTTTTTTTTTTTACAAGCTCACTGGGGCGGCGAGAGCCAGGAGTGGCTGGCGTCTGCCTATCTGGCAGTCTGAAAGAAGATGTCCTTCTAATACGTGAGCTCTAATCTAGCTCTGGGTGGCTAGGGTCTGAGAAAAGCTGCATGGGCGGCTGGTCTGAAAGACAGTGTCTAACTTTGTGAGCTATGACCCAGCTCTGGGTGGCTATCGTTGGAGAGTGAGTGTGCCTGTAAGCAGTTGGTGACAAAGATGGAGGAGTGGGTAGGTGAGGACTGGATCCATTTCTACACTTTGGGAGTTGGATCCATGTTGATACTTACCACGAAGTTAGCCATGAACGTGGGACTTGCCCAGCATGCCGCTTGTTTAGTGCACATACAAATGTATACATATGTACGTTTATACATGTGCATATACAAAAAACCAAAAACCTGTTGCCATCAAGGTGATTCTGACTCATAGCGACCCGTTGGGACACAGTAGAACTGCCACATAGGGTTTCCAAGGAGCACTTGGTGGATCTGAACTGCTGACCTTTTGGTTAGCAGCCATAGCTCTTAACCAGTATAACACTAGGATTTCCTCAAAAAAAAACTGCCATCCAGCCTATTCAGACTCATAGTGACCCTATAGGACAGAGTGTACCTACGGGATATGTATGTATGTATGTATGTGTGTGTATGTCACATGTGAATAATAACGTTGAGAGAGATGACTAAACTGTGCATACATACGATGCATACTCATAAAACTGTATACGATGAGATTCGATGTAGATATGCACACATACCTAGAAGACAGTCATCAAAATGTTAAAGGTCAATAATGCCTGCTAGTGGTAAAATCTGGGATGATATATATATTTTTTACATTTCTGTCTTTTCTACTTAGGTATCAGCTTTAGAATCGGGGGGAATGCTGTTTTCTTTTTTCCTTTTTTTTTTTTTTTTTAAGGTTTAGGTTAGAGTATGTGGTTTGTTTTTATCACAGTAAAGCAGCTTATAAATTTTCTTGCCTTATTATATAGGGAGAGTTTGTACGTAATTCAGACATCTAGGAATATAAAGTGCTACACAGAGATTTTAAGTAATAATATCTATACCTACAAAGGATTTTTTAAGAGACTGTACATTTTTAATAAACCAAAGAAAAATGCTTATTCTATTATAGAAAGCCATTTTTTGTACTTTTTGCAATACAAGCTGGTAGAAAGGAGGGGAAAAACTCACAGTGCTTTCAGATTCTGACTCCCTAAAAAATAAACTTTAAATGTTGAAACAATTAAAATTTTGAAAATAATTTTCAATGTTCATCAGCAGGAAACAGTTATATACAGTGCATCCATACTGGGTAATGCTATACAGCAGCTTGAGTGAGAATGACCTATGTGTGCTGACAAGGAAAGATTTCAAAATACACAGTGAAGTAAAAAGACAAAATGCAAAATGCCTCCCTGTGTTTACAATCAACGTGTTAAAACACATGTACACACATTTCTTTACGACAGATCCGTCCATGATGCTTAGGAAAAGCTCTGGGGGATTATACAGCAAACTGAAGAGACAGAGGGACCTAAGAGAAAAGAAGGCTGAAGGAGACTTAACACTTTTTTTTTTTTTTTTAACTTTTTCTCTACTATTAGAATATTTCTTAAAATGCAGTAAAGTTGCTCATATCCATACAAATACTCGGGCTACAGTTTTATTTTAGACCAGTATTAAATTTGGCAAAATGAACTAAATGCAACCACTTGAGATTATATTTTTAAAACTATCTGAAAATGACGAGTTTTTAAACTTAAAAGCAACTAAGATACATAATAAATGAGGGCATTAGCTATAGAACACTGGGAATGATTGGTTACAAATAAATAATTTTATCTCAGATAAATTCACAACGGATTCATTCGATCTCCAGTTGATCTAATTTACAAGTCTGAAGAGAAAACTGAACAATCCCAATGACCCAGTAAGTGTATGCTTAGAAAATGCTTAGAAAGAAAATATCCAGACACGTGTACAGAGATTAGGACAGGAATAGTCAATGCTGTACTGTTTATAACAGCAGAGGGGTCGGGGGGGAGGTTCAAACAACCAGCAAAATAAAACAGTACAAAATGCTGGAACATTATGCAGCCATTAAAAATCATGTTTATCACACAAATTTTTTTTTTAAGCATAAAAGATGGTAGTCTGAACACACCCATTTGTTTTGCCTTCCTACCAAAATAGTCAATACAATACCAAACAGCATTAAGGAAACAAACAGATAAATACAGACTAGGACATTCCATAAGTAAAGCAACCTGGGCTCTTCAAATGTCGTGAAAGAAAAAAAAAAAACCCAGGGAGACTTTCTTATATTAAAGAAAAAGAGACAGGACAGCTATATGCGATATGTGATTCCTGGATTGGAATGGGGGAGCTATAAAAGATATCTGAGGCTACTAAGGGAATATGAGTATGGATTATGTATTAGATAATATTGCCTTGGTGTTAAATTTTCTGGGTATGGTAATGGTACTGTGGCTGCACAGGACAATCTCCTTCTCAAACAAAACATGCTAAAGTATTTAGGGCTAAAGCATCATGAGGTCTGCAACTTATTTCAAATGGTTCAGGAAACAGTGTACATACAAAGGGAGGCAGTAAATATGGCAAACTTAAGAAGGGTGCATGAGGGTTACTAGTCTTGTGCTTTTCTGTGGGTTCAAATATTTTCAAACCAAAAATATGGAGGATAAAAGAACACTGAACATAAAGCATACATACAAACTGCAAAAAGAGAGAAGCGCACCACCTGCATGAAGATATTTCATCGCATTTCTGTAAGACCCAAAGAAGATGGGATCATACTGACGGAGGAAACAACGAAGGAAGCTGCAGTCCAGAACACATGAGGAAACAGATCAGAGTTTAGACCCAGAGTTTATGGGTGTGGAGGAAGATGTGAGAAGTGAGGCTGGAAATTGTAGGGCTATCTAAAGGTCTTCTTTGAGACAGACTCACCAGTCATAACCCACCTTTCTCCACCTAGCACAAGAGGCATCTAGGCCTTTACTTCCAAGTAAGAAAGGACTCTTCTCTAAGCAATGTCAGAGACCTGGCATGGGAAAGCCAGGCTTCTTAGAATAGGTACTGGTTCCTTCAAGTAAAGCCCTCCTTATTCTGAGATTGCCCCCACCCCAGCCTAATAACCTCCTCCCTACCTACATACTTCACCACCACTGCTGTTCCTGCATAAAAAACCGGTTGCCATCGAGTCGATCCTGACTCATAGGAACACTATGGGACAGAGAACTGCCAGCTGGTGGACCTTTTGGTTAGCAGCTGAGCTCTTAACCACTGCACCACCAGGGCTCCAATATTCCTGCGTACAACACACAAAATCCAATCAGCCTTTCCACTAAGGAGAGAAGTCTACTGGGGGACAGGCCTATCTTCACGGCATAATCAAACACTCTTAAAAATAAGCAGAAAACCTAGGATTTCCTAACTCTTATAAGAGGAGAACCATCAGCATAAAAGAAAATGACCAAGATATCATCCAGGGAAAATAAATTATTCAGGAAACAAGAAAACTTTTTAAAAAATCTTCTGTATCGTAACAGAGATCTAACATATTTTACCGATAACAGAAAAAACAGGATGCTACAAAAAAAGAATACCCAGAAAACAATAAAAAGCAATTAGAAACAAAATGAGTAAACTAAAAAAAAAAAAAGCCCAATGAAAGGGTTAGAAGGGAGAAGTCAAGGAAATATCCCACAACCCAGATAAAAAAGGTAAAGGCAGAAAACCAGTGAAATGATAAAATAATAAAGAATCAATCTGGAAGGACCAACATCCAGCTAAGGAGCGCCAGGAAGAGAAGGCAGAGGAAATGAAAGGAATTTTTTTAAATTTCACATACATGAACACTAGACACTGAGTTTTCACACTGAGAGGGCCCAACAAGTGCCCTGCACAATGACATCTAGAAACTTGCTTATGAAACTCAAAAAAATTAAAGAGAGCTGCCAAACGTAAAAGATTTCAGAGAAAGAACATGTTACCATAGAGGAATGATAACGAGATGAGGCTGACATTGGCCTTTTGGTAGCAATACTGACATTTTGAAAACAATGGTCTTTGCTTTCAAATTTCCCAAGAAAAAGTATCTTCAACATTGAGTTTATATAGCAATACTAAATAAGGTATAAAAGTCAAAACCAAACCTACTGCTGTCAAATCAATTCCAACACATAGCCACCCTGTAGGGCAGAGAACTGCCCCACAGGGCTGTAAATCTTTACTGAAGCAGACTGCCACATCTTTCTCCTGTAGAGCAGCTGGTGGGTTTGAACCACTAACCTTTCAGTTGGCAGCAGAGTGCTTAACCACTGCGCCACCAGCGCTTCTCAAATAAGGTATACCAGAAAAGCCAAACCAAGCCCATTGCCACTGAGTAGATTCTGACTCATAGTGACCCTACAGGACAGACCAGAGCTGCCCCACAGAGTTTCCAAGGAGTACCTGGTGGATTTGAACTGCCAAGCTTTTGGTTAGCAGCTGTAGCACGTATCCACTATGCCACCAGAGTTTCCCAACTAAGGTATAGGGAGGGAATTTTCGGGCCTACAAGCATTCAAAGTTTATCTTCCATGTATGCTTTACAAGGAAGTTACTTGAAGATACTCTAGCAAAACGAAACTCCTATCACGCTGTCCTCTGAGACTTGTTGGTATTCTCCACTATACTTATTCTTGTTCACTGTGGAATCCGCAGCATCTAACAGCACCTGACAGCAAGCAGGCACTCAGCAAGGAAGTACTGGCACAAATTATCCTCACAAGTGTGGGAGACTAACACAGAATCCCACTCAGTCATGAATTCCTGAGACCAAACTCTGCTGTTTCAGGATCACGAGCTCATGATGAATCTTCTCTCCAAACTCTACCCATTTTTAAAAGCTCAGCTTAAGTCCCATACAAGAAGCCCTATGCAACTACTCTAATCCCCAAAGATCCCTTTTCTGTTAACTCTTATGGCATTTATCACTTGATTATATAATGTTATATTGTTTATTACCTGTTTGTCTAGGATGGTTCTTCAAATGGATAGCAATGTCACTGATGGAAGGGACTCTGACTCATGTGTACCTCCACAGCAACTAGCATGGGTATATCTGGTAACTGGCTGGCTGCCTATAACTGGTAACCAAAGAGTCTCACCGTTGAGGGCAGGATTAAACCCTTTTTCTACAACCTAATTTCAGACAATCAGAATACATTCTAAAATGATTATCTACACTGCAGATAATCCACTTCCGGTAACTGAGAATTAATATTATGCATTATATTTTCTAGTTGATGATTATAATTCCTATCATTCATCATTTAATAAATATTTGTCACATGCTGTCATGGATTAGACTGTGTCCCCCCAAATATGCTTATCAATTCGGCTAGGCCATGATTCCCAGTATTATGTGACTGTCCACCATTTTGTCATCTGATGTGATCTTCCTATGTGTTGTAAATCCTACCTCTATGATGTTAATGAGGTAGAATAGGTGGCAGTTATGTTAATGAGTCAGGACTCAATCTACAAGATTGGATTGTGTCTTGCGCCAATCTCTTTTGAGATATAAAAGAGAGAAGCAAGCAGAGAGACAGGGGGACCTCATACCACCAAGAAAGCAGCGCCAGGAGCAGAGTGTGTCCTTTGGACCTGAAGTTCCTGCACGGAAAAGCTCCTAGTTTGGGGAAGACTAATGACAAGTACCTTCCTCCAGAGCCAGCAGAGAAAGCCTTCCCCTGGAGCCAATGCCCTGAATTTAGACTTCTAGCCTACTAGACTGTGAGAGAATAAACTTCTGTTTGTTAAAGCCATCCACTTACGGTATTTCTGTTACAGCAGCATTAGACGACTAAGACACATGCCTACTATAAGACAGGCTGTTTTTACAATATATATAAACTGCTTAAGAAACCACAGAATCTTAGAGTAACATCTAAACCACCGGTTCTCCAGAAAAACCACAGGGTTTTGTTTTGTTTGATAATATTTTATTGTACTTTTGGTGAAAATCTACACAGCAGATTAGGTTCCCATTTGACAATTTCTACACAAATTGTTCAGCAAAATTAGTTACATTTTTCATAATATATCAACATTTTCTTTAAACTGCATTCTGGATGTTCTGTTTCCAGTACTCCAGTTTCCCTGCCCCCTATCTTCATGTCTTACTTTTAGAGTAATTATTGTCCTTTTGGTCTCACACAGACTGTTTTAAAACCACAGGGCTTTAACAGAAATAACACTTTCTTCAAACACAATCTTATTCAGGATTCTCAAATTCAAACAGATCACAGAACATTCTGGGGAAAGCTTAGGGTAAGGCCCAGATCTCCAACTACTTAACCTCCCCCTTGATCTAGACCTGGGGAGCCCTGAGATGAAAAGCCTGTTGTTGTTGTTGTTAGGTGCCGTCGAGTCAGTTCCAACTCATAGCAATCCTGTGCACAACAGAACAAAACACTGCCCTGTCCTGCACCATCCTCATGATCATTGCTATGTTTGAGCTCATTGTTGCAGCCACTGTGTCAGTCCATTTTGTTGAGGGTCTTCCTCTTTTTCACTGACCCTCTGCTTCACCGAGCATGATGTCCTTCTCCAGGGACTGATCCCTCCTGATAGTATGTCCAAAGTACATGAGACAAAGTCTTGCCATGCTCACTTGTAAGGAGCATTCTGCCTGTACTTCCTACAAGACAGATTCGTTCAGTCTTGTCCATGGTATATTCAACATTTTTCGCCAATACCATAATTCAAATGCATCAATTCTTCAGTCTTCCTTACTCTTTGTTGAGCTTTCAAGAAAAGACTAAACCATCTAATTAGACAACTCAGTTGTACAGAAGAGAAAACTGGGGTACAGGGAGGTTAAATGATTTGCCTAAGTCACAACACCAGTCAGTCACAGAATTAAGACTAGAACCCAGGTCCATCACCTCCTCCATTCTGCCAAGCTTTTTCTCATGATGCACCACAACTGGTAGTGAAGTCATTATGTACTCTCATGGCTTGAATTTTTAATGAGCTGAGTAAGATATCATTAATCACAGACCTCCCCCACATGAACTCCAGACTCACATATTCAATGTCTACTAAACATCTACAGGTAGATATCTAAAACACATTACAAACATAACATCTCCAAAACCAAACTCCTGGTTTTCATCCCCAATACTTATTTTTCCAACTCTTTCCAATCTTAGTACCCTTCCAGATGTTTGGGCCAAAATCCACATCTTATATTCAATCCATCAGCATGTCCTGTTAGCTCTACTTTCAAAACATCCAAATTTCCATAATAAAATTTTGGAGGAAAAAATATATCCAGAATCTGTCTAACCATTCTTCACCACTTCTACTATCACCATTATGGTCCAAGCTGCCAATACATCTCACTTGGATTACAGGTAGTCCCAATTTTATGACAGGGTTCCATTCTGACGACTCTGTCATAAGTCGTTTCTGTCATAAGTCAAACACCTCTTTTTTTAAAGTTTTCATAGCCTGCTATAGGGCAGTGTTTTCAACAGTAAATCATAATACTGTACATCTGCAAGTGAACATCTAAGAATAATATCAGCAAATTACATGCTCTAACACTGTATGTAGTACACAATACTAATAACAAAATGTAAAAAAAAGAGACAGTCATAAGGGTAGTTCGTCGTAACTCTTACTATGTCCTAAATCGAGGACTACCTGTATTACTGGTCTCCCCGCTTCTGCTTTTGCCCCTTATAGCCTATTCTCAACACTGCAGTTAAGCTGACCCTTTTAAAACCTATGTCAGATCACGTAATTTTTTGACTCAAACAGCTCACCATACGGTACATATCATACTGTACATTCTTGCTTCCCAACTCAAACCAATTAAAATCTAAGGGTTATATAATCTCCTGTAGGTTCCTGGGTGGTGCAAATGGTTTGCTCTTGGCTGTTACCCAAAAGGTTGGCGGTTGGAATCCACCCTGTGGCATTAGGGAAGAAATGCTTGATGATCTACTTCCTTAAGATTACTGCCATTGAAAACCCTATGGAGTACAATCCTACTCTGACACATGAGGTCAACATGAGTCAGAACTGACACAACAGCAACAGGTTTTTGGTTTATAATCGCCTGTAAGATTCTAAATCATGATTAGGATTCCAATGACCTTTCTAAGGTCATCTCTAAAGCACACTCCCACTCTCACTCCACTCCAGCCACACTGCCCTCCTCTCTGTTCCTTGAACATAGCTGCCTCCCTCGCCCTCTTTCAAATGCCACCTTTATTAGCAAGGTCCTCCCTGACCATGCTAGTTTAAATACTCCCCACCCCACCTCGCTTCCATTTTATTTTTGTCCATTGCACTTATGACCATCTGACATACATACTTGTTTACTATCTGTCTAGCCATCCCTAGCTCCACGAAGACAGATGTTTGTCTGCTGTGTTGCTGTACTCCCAGCATCTAGAAAAGTGTTTGGCACATATTTACTAAAAAAATCTGTTGCCATCAAGTCGATTCCAATTCATAGCGACCCTACAGCACAGAGCAGAACTGCCCCATAAGGCAGTTAGTAGCCGAGCTTTTAACCACTGCACCACCATATATATTGACACATATTAAATGCTCAATAAATATCTGTTGAAAGAATGAGGAAAGTGGACTTCAAAAGCTCATCCTGTGTAGTAACATAACTAGAAAACTATCAAAAACAAGGTTTTTCCATTTTTGGCAGAATAGTAAAGCAAATCACAGTCAAAACATCTGGGATAGTACAGATCCAGGGCCAAAATGCAACAAGGGAAGAAAATGAGGTATTAGCAGCCCTTGAGTTATTTACAGTTTATGCAATTAATTAACAGTTGCAGTCTTTAGTCACGTAATTCTCCCCAGCTGAAAATGCCCAAAGAGAAAGTATACACACGATATGATGGCACTTAAAATAAACAAAAATAACATAGGCCTATCTATTTATATTTATGTATAGAAATGCATAGTTTAAAAAGAAATAAGAGAGCTTTACACAACACTTTGTTAGGGCAAACAGGACTGCTGAAGTGTCACTTTTACTCTACATATTCGTATTGTCTGTCTCTTGGACAACAATATTACCTTATCAATATTGCTACAAGGGTAGCAATAATGAGGCACCCCTACCCCTCTCGGCCAGGGAGGGACTAGTGGAGGTTTAGTGAGGAGCCAGAACTGCCACCCTCACACAGCAGTAATGAAGAGCACCCCTCCTGGATATCAACAGAGGCCAAACGGGGAACCCGGACTTCTACACCCACCTGGCAGTAAGGAGGCGGCACACCTCCCCTTTCTCTACTGAAGCAGTGTCAGAGCTCAGTGAAAACAGGTTTAAATAAGATCCACAATCTCATAACATAATATTCAAAATGCCCAGGCTTCAAATGAAAATCGCTCATCATACCAAGAACCAGGAAGATCTCAAATTGAATGAAAACGACAATCAATAGACGCCAACCACTGATGACAGAAGAAAAAGAATTATCTGACAGATTTTAAAGCAGAACATCATAAAAATGCTTTCACAAGCAATTACAAACATGTTTGAAACAAACAGAAAAAAGCCTCAGTAAAGAAATAAAAGATATAAAAAAAGAACTACATGGAAATTTTAGAATTGAAAAATAGAATATGTAACCAAAATGAAATGTTAAATAATATACTGTACATTCTTGCTTTTTTCACTTAATAAGAAAACCTAAAACTCTCTGTATATACACATACGGCATTTTTTAGTAGGTACAGTATTTCATTGTATGAGTTAACCATCATTTATTTAACTAATCCTCAATTAATGGACTTTTATTTTGTTTATAATTTTTTTACTATTATAAATCATACACATTTTCACAATAATGTCATTTTATAATGACTTTGCTAAAATGAAAGTGCTTTGTGAAAGGGCATACACATTTGAAATTTTCACACACACTGCCAAATAATCCTCCAGAAAAGTTGTAACAATTCACATTCCCACTAATACTGTAAGTATACCTACTTCTTCACACCCTTGCCAACAATGTTTTTCTTTGTTTTCTAATTTGACAAGTGAGAATGGTATGTCATCATTGTTTTTACATACATATTACTAATATGGTAAATATATTTTTATATATTTTATGTGTTTAAAAGCCATAGTCTTTCATTTGAAAATTACCAATACAGGTCTTTTGTGAATTCTCCCTGTTTTTTCTTACTAGTGGAGAAGAGTCCTAGGTATTTCAGAGATACAAGCCACCTGACATATATGGGGCAAATATATTTTCTGCCATTTTGTAATTTGTTTTCTAACTTTGCTTATGTTTTGTTTGTTGGGTTTGTTTTTTAGTGGAGTTTAAAATTTGTTTAGATTTTGTTATAGTCAATCAAAGTTAATTAAATCTTAGCCCTACTCAGTTGAAGTAATGAAAATACCAACCTAAAGGCTCAGTCCCGACAATCACAGTTACAACCTTCACCACTGAATACAAGCCTAGAATTAGTCTTGCTCTTCTAATGAGGAGAAAGGAGAGAATGGTGACACCCTCTAGCTACCTGTATGTTCAACTAGCAAGTCTTCTCCTCAAATTGCATACACAGTTGCCCGAGGTTGTACGATTGATTTCATGTCTTTGTAATATTCCCTTTCCCAGCTGGTATACCACGCCTACCCTAAACTGCAACCTATTAGGCTGGTGACCTGACAACCTACTTTGCAGCTCTTTTTTCTCCTGGAGGCTGAACCCTCCTTTGTAGGTTTCATTGTTACCAGGAAAACTACCTCAAAATAACGAAAACTCTGAAACCTACTTGCCTGCCACCTGAAGGCTCATCATTATCACTAGGCAGAGATTTCTGCTACCACACTCTGCCCTCTTTTGGATGTTGATCTGAATTTACGGTGGCCATCATAATTTGTCAACCTACTTGAACAGCAGCTCACTAGGGAAAGAAAATAAAACCATGTATTATTCCTTTTTTTTCTAGGCAACTGTTCTCCCTACTTACTTCTTTTTCCCCACCAGCCAGTCACAGGCTCTGGCATACTTCATGTAACAACAGTATCTGGGCTTATGACCAGTGCCACTAATAATGTCATAAAAAACAAGCGCAATTATCGGAATTGTCATTTCTGTGAATACTACATACATAAAATGATGAGAGGAAAAGAGTTCAAAATGATTCCTTTTACTAATGTGAAGGGAAAAATATCATGACGTACACTTATAAAATGTTATTCTTATTTTAGTATTTCATAAAGAATTTGTCTATAATCTTTTTAACCAGCCCACAAAATGTTTACCAGTCCTTCCCTTAACTACCAATGTTAAAGGCATATCTGACATCAATAACCAGTATTAATGCTTAGGGCTAGAATGCATTACTTAAGTTTTTCATTTTCTTCAGTCTAACATCTTTAAGTCATAAACATTTTCTTTTTTAACTCATTTTGCTCGTGCTCCAGGATACTTCAAAGTTAAAAAAAGAATTTTTTTAATTAAAAATGTCAGGCCAATAGCCAGAAAAATAGCTATACTCTGATCACAGCATGTACTCAGTCAGCAAAGATTATACTCTTAAAGAAACATAATACAAGTTTATCTTCAATTCCTTAACCTACAGGCATACCTTGTTTTATTGTACTTCGCTTTATTGTGCTTTGCTGATGCCGAGTTTTTTTTACAAACTGAAGATTTGTGGCAACCCTGCATCAACAAGTCTATTGGCACCATTTTTCCAACAGCATGTGCTCACTTCGTGTCTCTGTGTCACATTTTGGTAATTCTCACAATATTTCACACTTTTTCATTATTATTGTATGTGATGATGATCTGTGATCAGTGATCTTTGATGTTTCTATTGTAACTGTTCTGGGGCACCACAAACTGTACCCATATAAGACGACGAACTTAATAACTGTTCTGTGTATTCTGATTGCTCCAACGACGGAATTCTCCCGTCTTTCTCCCTCTCCTTAAGCCTCACTATTCCCTGAGACATGAGAATATTGAAATCAGCTCAGCTAATAACCCTATGATGGCCTCTAAGTGTTCAAGTGAAAGGAAGAGTTGCACGTCTCTCAATTTAAATCAAAAGCTAAAAATGATTAAGCTTAGTGAGGATGAAACGTCTAAAGCCAAGACAGGCCGAAAGCTAGGCCTCTCGTGCCAAAGAGTTAGCCAAGTTGTGAATGCAAAGGAAAAGTTCTTGAAGGAAATTAAAAGTGCTACTCCAGTGAACACACGAATGACAAGAAAGCAAAACAGCGTTATTGCTGATATAGAAAAAGTTTTAGTGGTCTGGATAGAAGATCCAAAGGCCTCAACATTCCCCTAAGCCAAAGCCTAATCCAGAGCAAGGCCCTAACTCTCTTCAATTCTGTGAAGGCTGAAAGAGGTGAGGAAGCTGCAGAAGAAAAGTCTGAAGCCAACAGCAGTTGGTTCATGAAGTTTAAGGAAAAAAGCCATCTCCGTAACATAATGGTGCATGGTGAGGCAACTGCTGATGTAGAAAGTGCAGCAAGTTATCCAGAAGATCTAACTAAGATAAGATGAAGGTGGATACACTAAACAAGAGATCTTCAGTGTTGACGAAACAGCCTTATATTGGAACAAGATGTCATCTACGACTTTCACAGTTAGAGAGAAGTCGATGCCTGGCTTCAAAGCTTCAAAAGACAGGCTTACTCTCTTGTTAGGGGCTAACACAGCTGGTGACTTTAAGCTGAAGCCAATGCTCACTTACCATTCCAAAAATCCTACGGCCCTTGGGAATTACGCTAAATCTACTCTGCCTGTGCTCTATAAGGCCTGGAAAACAACACATCTTTCTATAACATGGTTTACCGTATATTTTAAGCCCACTCTTAAGGCTTACTGCTCAGAAAAAAAAGATTCTTTTCAAAATATTACTGCTCATTGACAATGTACCTGTTCACCCAAGGACTCTGATGGAGATATACAAGGGGATAAATGTTCTTTTCATGCCAGCTAACACAACATCCACTCTGCAGTCCACGGATCAAGGGGTAATTTCAACTTTCAAGTCTCATTATTTAAGAAATACATTTCATAAGGCTATCGCTGTTGCCATAGACAGTGATTCCTCTGATGGACCTGTGCAAAGTAAATTGAAAACCTTCCATTAAGAACATTCAAGACCCACGGGAGAAGGTCAAAATATCAACATTAAAAGGAGTTTGGAAGAAGCTGACTGCAACACTCATAGATGACTTTGAGGGGTTCAAGGCTTCGGTGGAGGAAGTAACAGCAGATGTGCTGTAAATAGCAAGAGAACTAGAATGAGAAGTGGAATCTGATGATGGGACTGAAGTGCTACAATCCCATAATAAAACCAAGGAGGAGCTGCCTCCTGTGGATGAGCAAAGAAAGTGGTTTCCTGAGCTAGCATCTACTCCTGGTGAAGGTGCTGTGAAAATTGTTGAAATGACGACAAAGGATTTAGAATATTACATAAACTTAGTTGCTAAAGCAGCAGCAGGATTTTAGAGGACTGACTCCAATTTTGAAAGAAGCTCTACTGTGGATAAAATGCTATGAAACAGCACTGCATAGTACAAAGAAATCTTATGTGAAAGAAGAGTCAGTCGATGCAACAAACTTCATTGTCTTATTTTAAGAAATTGCCACAGGCATCCCAGCATCCCAACCTATAGCCACCACTACCCTGAGCAGTCAGCAACCATCAGCTCAAGCCAAGACCCTCCACCAGCAAAAAGATTACAACTCACAGAAGACTCAGACAATGGTTAGTATTTTTTAGCAATAAAGTGTTTTTTAATTAAGGTATGTACATTGTTTTTAATGATGACATGTGCAAAGAGCTGGAGATAGAAAACCGAAACGGAAGAGCATGCTCAGCTTTTCTCAAGCTGAAAGAACTAAGGAAAAATTCAAGCCTCAAGTTGAAATAGTGAAGGATTCTAAGGGGAAAATATTAAACGACACAGGAAGCATCAAAAGAAGATGGAAAGAATACACAGAGTCATTATACCAAAAAGAATAAGTTAATGTTCAACCATTTCAAAAGGTGGCATATGATCAGGAACCGATGGTACTGAAGGAAGAAGTCCAAGCTGCTCTGAAGGCACTGGCAAAAAACAAGGCTCCAGGAACTGACGGAATATCCATTGAGATGTTTCAACAAATGGATGAAGCGCTGGAGGTGCTCATTCATCTATGCCAAACAATATGGAAGACAGCTTCCTGGCCAACTGACTGGAAGAGATCCATATTTATGCCTATTCCCAAGAAAGGTGATCCAATTATAGAACAATATCACTAATATCACACGTAAGCAAAATTTTGCTGAAGATCACTCAAAAACAGCTGCAGCAGTATACCAACGGGTAACAGCCAAAAATGCAGGTTGGTTTCAGAAGAGGACGTGGAACCAGGGATATCATTGCTGATGTCAGATGGATCCTGGCTGAAAGCAGAGAATACCACAAGGATGTTTACCTGTGTTTTATTGACTATGCAAAGGCATTCTACTGTGTGGATCATAACAAATTATGGATAACATTGCAAAGAATAGGAATTCCAGAACACTTAACTGTGCTCACGAGGAACCTTTACATAGATAAAGAGGCAGTAGTTCGGACAGAACAAGGGGATACCGATTGGTTTAAAGTCAGGAAAGGTGTACGGCAGGGTTGTATCCTTTCACCATACGTATTCCATCTGTATGCTGAGCAAATAATCCAAGAAGCTGGACTCTATGAAGAACGGGACATCAGGATTGGAGGAAGACTCATTAACAACCTCAGTTATGCAGATATACAACCTTGCTTGCTGAAAGTGAAGAGGACTTGAAGCACTTACTAATGAAGATCAAAGACCACAGCCTTCAGTATGGATTGCACCTCAACATAAAGAAAACAAAAATCCTCACAACTGGACCAATGAGCAACATCATGATAAAAGGAGAAAAGACTGAAGTTGTCAAGGATTTCATCGTACTTGGACCCACAACCAATACCCATGGAAGCAGCAGTCAAGAAATCAAACAATGCATTGCATTGGGTAAATGTGCTGTAAAGGACCTCTTTAAAGTGTTGAAAAGCACTAAGGTGGGCCAGATCCAAGCCATGGTATTTTCAATCGCATCATATGCATGTGAAAGCTGGACAATGAATAAAGAAGACCGAAGAAGAACTGAAGCCTTTGAATTCTGGTGGTGGCGAAGAATACTGAATATACCATGGGCTGGCAAAAGAATGACCAAATCTGTCTTGGAAGAAGTACAACCAGAACGCTCCTTAAAAGCAAGGATGGCAAGACTGCATCTTACATACTTTGGACATGTTGTCAGGAGGGATTAGTCCCTGGAGAAGTACATCATGCTCGGCAGAGTACAGGGTCAGCGGAAAAGAGGAAGGCCCTCAGCAAGGTGGACTGATACAGTGGCTGCGACAATGAGCTCAAGCATAACAACAATTGTAAGGATGGCCAGGACCGGGCAGTGTTTCGTTCTGTTGTGTACAGCGTTGCGACAAGTCGGAACCGACTTGACGGCACCTAACAACAACAACATTGTTTTTTTGGACAATAATACTACTGCACACTTAGCAGAGTGTAAACATAACTTTTATATGCACTGGGAGACCAAAAGACGCCTTGGTGGTGCAGTGGTTAAGACTTTAGCTGCCAACCAAAAGGTCAGCAGTTGAAATCCACCAGCAGCTCCTTGGAAACCCTATGGGGCAGTTCTACTCTATCGTATAGGGTCACTATGAGTTGGACTCGACTTGACAGCAACTGGTTTGGTTTTGTGTGTGTGTGTGTGTGTTTAGGAAACCAACATACTTGTGTGACTAGCTTTATTGCGATATTCACTTTATTGCAGCGGTCTGGAACCGAACCTGCAATACCTCCAAGGTATGCCTGTATCAGAGCCGGTTTTACGAAGTATCCAAGGTATTATCATCCTGGACAAGAAAAATTGCTGGAAAGGATAGTATTTGGATAATTCAGTGGTTCTCAAATGCAGGCAGTTATGCCCCCCAGGAGACATTTGACAATGTGTGGAGATATTTGGCAACATGTGAAGACATTTTTAGTTGTCACACTAGGGGAAGCGGAAGGGTCAGAGTCTACTGTTATCAAAAGGGTAGAAGGCAAGAATGTAGCTAAACATTCTATAATGCACAGGACAGCCCCTACAACAAAGAATTATCAGTGCAAAATGTCAAAGTGATGATGTTGAGAAACCTTGACAATGATGAAATTTTAATATGAACAGCATTATATCAATGTTAAATTTCCTGAATTTGATAATTTTTCTGTGATTCCAGAAAACAATGACTTTGTTGCCAGGAAATACATATCAAAGTATTTAGGATATACGGCATGTCTCAACTTACCTGTAAATGATTCAGAAAAAAATAATATGTACATATGCATAGAGAAAGAATAAATGATAGAACGGGCAAAATGTTAACAGTTGGTGAATTTGGGTAAAGGACATACAGAAATTCTCTTTATTATTCTTGTAATTGAAGTCACATCAAAATAAAAAGTACTACCACTTCTGTAGCTGTCTATTAACTGGGCAACTCTCCCAGCATATATGTATACTATAGGAAATCAACTTTAACTCCTTTCCCAAAATAAATTACACTATCTTGAATCAAACAAAAAACCCACTGATAGTTGCAAATTTGACTAAGATAACGCAAGTAAGCTAAAAGGTATAATTTCTAACATGTGAATGGCATAGACAAAGCTAGAAATATATATAGAGATGTCTCCCAAGAACATGACATATTTTAGAACAGCACGGTAAGCATTATATATTTCAGGCTTTCAATACACACTGAGAACTACAATCATTTAGAAAGAATCACATAAGATCTGAACACAATCAGTAGAAAAGAACGTAGAGGCAGTCTCCGGATCACGAATGAGTTCTGTTCCTAAGTCTGTCTTTAAGTCAAATTTGTATTATGTAAGTTGGAATATTAGGTGCACTTCATATCTAATGTCAATTAAATGTTCATCTTAGTACACATCCTACGGTGTACCTTTCTATGCATTAAAAAAAAATTAAAGAAACACTTCCAGACACACTGAAACATCTTTAACATAATAATACAGTAATAATAATAATGTTTGGATGTGTGTCGAAAAGTAGCACCCGTTTGTTATTACAAACCACTGTATGCACCTTGAATTTTTTAAAACCATAGGTTTTGTCGGAATTGGTTTGTAATCACAGGTTGTTTGTAAGTTGAACGTTTATAACTCTCGGACTGCCTGAATAAGAAACAATACAAACGCATTTTTAAGAGTTAGATTTTTAGAAGTTTAACATTAGTTCCAAATTCGTGAACCTTATCACTCCTGTTTCTTGGCACTCATTATTCAACTAGAATTCAACAAATATACAGTAACAGCTTCACAAGTATCAACAGTAGTTTACTTTTCGAAAACAATAATTAAAAAATTTAAATCCAAGAAAAAATTTAGGGCACTTACAGATGTCTGGGACATACTTGACTGTTGTGTGACACTTCCGGTCGGGGAAGTAGATGGTCTTCCACTGGACAAACTTGCCTAAAATAAAAAGACCTTCATAATAATATGTCTATAAAAACCTGAAGTTAAAACCTTTCTGTAACTAGGATAACACAAAATCACAACTCAAAAGGTCCACATATGAACCAATTAATTTTATGGTCAACATGACTTAAGCTTTATTCAGACAGGTTTTAAGAAAAGAAAAAACTGGATGGTGAAAACAGAGGACCAAAAGGCTAATCTTATTAGCTGCACCTCATTTTTCAGGTTTCTGTGATCTCTGACGTGGAATCACCATCCCAACATTATGAAAAAGAAATTGGAGCTACATCAAGAGCCAGTAGGTTTCAGTTTCCTAACTCAGACCATGAACACAATGTTATTTAAAATTACACTACCAAGAAGAAGCAACAGCTGAGGATCTGCTAATAACAGAAATAAGCCTTTTTTCAGGGTCAGTCACTAGAGATTCTAGATGAATCTACTGAAAAGACTTAAAACTGAGTTTCACGGTTTTATTTAACTGACAGTATAATAATGAAGAAAATAATTTTTTAAATATTTAATCATAAAATCATCTTGTTATCAGTAGGAATAGTATCACTGGATTTTAGAAAGGTACACATACACATTTACAAGTAAAAAACTTCTGGAGGACGGCTATTGATCTCTACTCATCCAGAACAAAAGAGAAAAAAGGAAACCAAAGACTCAAAGAAGAAAGTAGTCTACAGGACTAACAGTCTGCACAAATCACAGCCTCCTCTATCCTGAGACCAGAAGAACTAGATGGTGCCCAGCTACTACTACTGGCTGTTCTGATCAGGGCCACAATTAGACGGATCCTGATAGAAGGCGAGAAAAATGCGGAACAGAACTCAAATTCTTAAAAAGTCCATACTTAATCAAACTGGTTGAGACTAAAGAACTCTCCGAAGACTATTGCCCTGAGATACTCTTTAAACTTGAAACCGAAATTACCCCTTGAGGTTACCTTTTAGCGAAATTAACAGATTGGCTCATAAAATAAAGACTGTCACCCACCAGTAATGAGCTGCTTTAAAAAATCATCTATATGAGACTATATGGTCAAAAATTACTCCAAAGCAAAGATGAGAAGGTAAGGGGGCAGGGAAACTAGAGTACTGGAAATGATACAACCAGAACTGAATGAGTAGGAATGATTAACACATTGTAAAAAATGTAACCAAGACCACTGAATAATTTGTGTAGAAACTGCTAAATGGGAACCTAATTTGCTGTGTAAACTTTCACCTTAAACTCAATGTTATTCTTAGAAAAAATTTTTTTTCTGGAGGAATACATATTAGATGGAGTCCCTGGGTGGTACAAACCATTAAGTGCATGACTACTAGCCAAAAGGTTGGCAGTTCAAACCCACCAGAGGCACTTCAGAAGAAAGGCCTGGCGATCTGCTTCTGAAAGATCACAGACTTGAAAACCCTACAGAGCAGTTCTACTGTGTATACGTGGGGCTGCCGTAAGTCAGAATCCACTCAATGGCAACTAAGAACACATATTAAACTGTTACAATGACCACCTTACAAAAGGGGGAAACAGCAGTGGGTGTGGAAAAGGAATACCTTTACTTTATTTGCCTCTTATAAACGATTTTATACTGTCTGATATTTTCAATGAACGTAAACTATTTATATAATAAAAAACCTACTTGTTTGTTGAAATGTAAATATCTCATGTAACCCTGACTATTCACTATGGTTCCTAGAATCTTATACGCAAAGCTATGCCACCAGCATAACATTTCTGCAGTGTAGTGGGACAGAAGCTAGCAATAGGGTAATTTACAAAACAATTTTTTTCCAAATTAACTTCTATCTGACAGCCTACTAATACATTTCCTTAAGGACAAATAATCACAGGATATCTGAGAACCCTGAAATCATATCCAATATCCACTCTCTCCGCACTTATCAACGTGATTAGGTTCCAAAGACCAGGCCGATATGCAAAATCGGCATTACGCAAAAATGGAGGATGACCACATCAGATCACAAAATGGAGGATGACAACATCATTATCTAACTGCCAAATTACATCATTATATACTGCCAAATCACTGAGAATCATGGCCTAGCAAAGTTAACACATATGCTTATCCATCAAAGCCAGCATTACTCTCAACTCACGCCTCAGTGTTTGTTACTGCCAAAATACATGGTTAACACAAAAAATAGCTGGATAGAATTTTTACTGTTGTCATAACGCAAAATATCAGATAATGAGATAATGAGGAGAAGATATATTTATTTTCAGTAATCATCTACATATAATCTAAGCTTTGAACTTCTAAGTTCTTAATTAATATTAGTCTCACCTGAACAGCTGCAAGGCTCTGAAGCTGGGAGCTGCTCAAATGCTGCTGCTGAAGAGCTGCAGTGTGCAGCATCAAGTGCTGCTGCTGAGCTGCATACATCTGCTGAAGGTACTGAGCAGCTGAGCTGGGGGGGCGATGCAATGCCTGTTGAATTACCTGTGACGAGCCAGTTGAACCAATGTCAAACCATAGTCTTAATCTTAACCATAAAATAAAGTATAAAAAAAGGCAGCAGTTTAAAATTTCACTACATTGGTAATATCCCATGTCATCAAGTTTATTAACATATT
Source organism: Loxodonta africana (assembly GCF_030014295.1). NCBI lineage: Eukaryota > Metazoa > Chordata > Mammalia > Proboscidea > Elephantidae > Loxodonta > Loxodonta africana. The sequence continues at coordinate 47,103,407 of NC_087364.1, forward strand.
TCTCTCCTAGTTATATATCTCCAGGATGCATTAATAGCAATTATAAATAGTAATTACAAATACTAATGTAGATCAGGACTGTCCAATGTGGCAGCCACTATCCACATGCGTCTACTGAGCACTGAGCACTTAAAATGTGGCTAGAACAATTAAGGAACTGAATTTTGAATTTTATTGAGTTTTAATTAGTTTTAATTTTCACATAAACATGTAACCAGTAGCTGCTATACTGAACAATGCAGATACAGGTCTGTATTTAATTAACAGAAAAATGTTTCCAAATAAATCATCAGGTGAAAAAAGCAAGTATATAGAATAAGATCCATTTTTATATGAAAATATTTGAAAGTCTATTCAGGAAAACATTAACAGTCTACTGATAGGTGGCTGGATTAGAGGTGGTTTTTACCTTCTGGTTTGTACTTTTCTATAAATGTCTGAAAATCTTAAAATGAGTAGGTATTATATTAGCAATCATATAAAATCATAAAACTACTTCTTAATTACTAATTACTTTTTTTAAATGTTTTTATAGATTCTCAGATTCCTTGTTTCAATTGTTTCAACATGGAAACTATTGTTACTAAAGAAATATTCCTGAAAAAGTGCTAATCACTGTGAATATTTATTAGTAAAATGTAAAATGAGCCTAAAAAGTCAGGTATTCTAATAAGAGAGGAAAATTCTCTATCTGTCCGAAAGGAAGTCACACTACTCTAGTCCTCTGCAACCACATCTCAAAGTCCTATCATGCCCAACTAAGACTCTGAAACACACCACAAAACCCTAACCTTAGTATCAAACCAAAGAACCCCAGTAAGTTTTCAAAGATCTAAAGGAGTAATACAGCATACTAACCCTACTGTGTGAGAGTCTAAGTCAGGGCATCTTGAACCACAAAACCACGAATCCCTTTATCCAAATTCCAAGAAAAGTCTACTTCCTTGTGTTATTGTTTATTTTCACGCGTCCATAGCTCATTTCTCTATCCAACTACAAACTGCTAAACCTGCTATAAACTCCTGTCACAAAAATCAATGTAGGCTTTTGACTCCTCGTTGCAGAGGACTATAGGCCAGCATTAAGCGATTGAGAATTACAATAATAGGTCTTTTTGGTCAGATAAATCAATGTACGTTCTTCTAATTCCGTAACAAAATTCTAAAATCAAACTGAAATAACAATCTACTTGACACAAATTTTTGTCTGAGTGTAGTAATTTTTTCTGTTGTCAGCACAGTTTTCATTAGCATTCAACGCTCTATTCACAGGAATTGCTACTCTTTTTAAGTACAAGTAAGAGGTACAGTATGTTGTTCTTATTTTGCTCCTCTAAAGGAACAAGGAGGGCAGGGAAACTAGGGAATTCACAGGATTGAAAAAGAAGGTTGGAAGATTAAAAAACAACTTAGGTAATTCAATAAATATTAATTTGAATGCATTTTAGGGAAGCAATTCTATGATTTCAGAGGAACTAGTGTTAGCTCTATTTGTGAGCTACATCTATATCTATACCTATATATCTCCAGCAACACTTTATTTTTTACAAACACATCCAGCTTAAGGGGAAAAAAAAAACCTAGAAAACAAAATGGCATATTAAAATACCGCATCATCTATGTGCTCAAGGATCTGGACAATTTCCCCTATAGCTCTTATCTCAGAGAAAAGTGAAGGTCGTTAGAGGCACACTCTGCAGTTCAGCTTGAATTTCTGCTGAACTGGCTGGGTCTCCAACAGTTCTGAGTCCACCCTACAGTGACTTCAGAAAATTAGATCCCAAACCATAGAACAGTTAAATAGAATACTGACAGGCACTCTTGAAAGCAAGGGGTGGGGTTACAGAGGAGACAGGGAAGTTGTTTTCGGGGGGTACAGTGCAATTTTGAGGATTCCAGAGAAACCCAACGCAAAAACCCATTGCTGTCAAGTCAATTCCGACTCACAGCAACCCAACAGGGCACAGTAGAACTGCCTCATAGAGTTTCCAAGGAGTGGCTGGTGGATTCAAACTGCCGGCCTTTTGGTTAGCAGCCAACGCTTAACCACTGTGCTACCAGGGCCCCGATTCTAGAGAAAGCAAGTATAAAGGAAAAAGTAAGAACAGCTAAGGGTACAAACTCCGGAATCAGAGCATGTACTAGCTATGTGAGTTTGGAAAGTTATTCAGTCTATTTAAAAATCAATTTTCCCATCTATGAAAAGGAAATAATAGTATCTACTTCCTAGAAGTGTGGTGAGGATTAGTCCACGTAAAGCACTTATCAAATGCTTGGCACATAGCAATTATTCAATAAATATTACTATTATATATTAGGTATGTATAATGTACCCTGTACAATTCTAGATACTTCTCACTTAATCCTCGTAAGAACTAATGAAATAGGTGGTCTCATCCTCATTTTACAGTTGCCCATGACTCAAGGGAATTTTATGCCTCTCACCTAAAGTTCCATAGCTACTCCAATCCCAACAAAAGGCACAGCAGACTGTAATACCCAGACTCTTTATACAATACCATATTGCCTCAACCTCCATTATTATAAAGGTTAACTTAGTAAATTTTACTTTCTCAACTAAATGAAAAGCCTAAGACTTTTTCAAGTCAAATATTCCCTTCCCCTTCTGCGCCTAAGAGCTTTAGAATGGCTTCTCCTGCTTAAGGGTTCTCGGCCCCCAGGGATTAAAATGAACCTCTTAATGCATCCACAGGCCTAAGTAGATCTCTCTAAGCCTATTATTTAGGGTTCAAATATGTGTTCCTAAAACAGTCCAGAAAAACCTAGAGCCAACAAGCATGTTGGGGCTCTAGGGTGAATGTTCCCAGATCTTAGCAGCACCCTGACACCTTCTATTTATAAGTTTCCTGACACACAGTCTATAAACTACAGGCTGATTAACAGAAGCTTTCCAAAGAGTATAATTAGGAAGCCCTGGTGGCACAACGATTAAGTGCTCGGCTACTAACCAAAAGGTTCAAACCTACCCAGTGGCTCCATGGGAGAAAGACCTGGCGATCTGCTCCTATAAAGATTACAACCAAGAAAACCCTATGGGGCAGTTCTACTCTGTTGCATAGAGTTGCTACAAGTCAGAATCAAGTAAATGGCACCCAACAACAACAACAAACAGTAAGATTATTAAGTAATTTGTTGCTTGTTTCAAACATTAACAATGCTGTGCATGTGATATGAAACAATACATGCATCTGGCTTAAGCATAAAGTAATATGACATCCTAAATCTTAGCCTTAGGAGCCCTGGTGATGCAGAGATTAAGCACCTGGCTGCTAGTCAAAAGGTCAGCAGCTCAAATCTACCAGCCACTCTGTAGGAGAAAGATGTGGCAGACAGCTTCCATAAAGATTATAGCCCTGGAAACCCTATAGGGCAGTTCTACCCTGTCCTACAGGGTCACTATGACTTGGAATTGACTCAGTGGCAGCAGGGAGTCAGTGGGAAGTCTTAGCCTACCCGTCATTATAGCTTAAATACCTGCACAGCATGTCGGTCTGAGCCACTGTAGACAGATATCTGTGGTTGCTGCATTCGAGAAGAGGAAGTAGTGATGGTCGTGGTGGTAGTGCTACTGGTTGTTGTTGACACAGAAGATGTTCCAGGGTTTGGTTCACTATCCATAGTTGTACTGTGGTCCTTAAATCTGACAGATAACACAAAGGACTCGTATTGGTAAATGCATTACCTTATGAGCTTTACGGAATATTTAACTATCTCAAAGAAAAATCAGCAATACTCTAAATTTCTAATAAGGCCCTCATAAAACACAGATGGCCCACAGCCAACACAAACACTTAGAAGGAAAAAGCACTTCACATATATATAGCACATATAATAGTTAATACCTAAAAAATATGAATTCAAATGATTCAGAGCATATAACTCAGAGAAAGCCTGGCCTAAAGTTGATCCTGAAGCACTTACTGATGAAGATCAAAAACTACAGCATTCATCAGTATGGATTACACCTCAACATAAAGAAAACCAAAAACCTCACAGCTGGACCAATAAGCAACATCATGACAAAGAAAATATTAAAGCTGTCAAGGATTTCATTTTACTTGCATCCACAATCAACGCCTGTGGAAGGAGCAGTCGAGAAATCAAATGACATACTGCATTGGACAAAACTGCTGCAAAAGGCCTCTCGAAAGTGTTCAAAAGCAAAGATGTAGCCTTGAGGACTAAGGTGCACCTGACCCAAGCCATGGTATTTTCAATCGCCTCATATACATGCAAAACCTGGAAAATGAATAGGGAAGATCAAGGAGAAATGAATCATCTGCATCATGGCGTTGGCAAAGAATACTGAATGGACTGCCAGAAGAACCAACAAATGTGTCTCAGAAGAAGTACAGCCAGAACGCTCCTTAGAAGCGAAGGTAGTGAGACTCTGTCTCACTTACTTTGGACATGTTATCAGGAGGGACCAGTCCCTGGAGAAGGGTATCATGCTTGGTAAAGTAGAGGGTTGGCGAAAGAGAGGAAAACCCTCAACGAGAGGGACTGACAAAGTGGCTGCAACGATGGGCTCAAGCATAGCAAAGGCTGTGAGGACGGCACAGGACCAGGTAGTGTTCCCTTCTGTTGTACTGAGGGCCGCTATGAGTCAGAACCAATTCAATGGCACCTAACAACAACAATAAAGTTTATCTTGGCATTATTGAAAGAAGATGAAGATTTTAAAGCCATAATAGATGATAAAAGAATATTAAAATACCTAGGAAAATTAAAATTTACATTAGGGTACGATAAACATTTCTTTACATTTTTTGACCATACTAATTATGCACTGAAGCCCTGCTGGCATAGTGATTAGGTAATACAGCTGTTAGCCAAAAGGTCGGCAGTTAGAATCCACCAGCCACTCCTTGAAAACCCTATGGAGCAGTTCTACTTTGTCCTATAGGGTCACTAAGGGTCAGAATTGACTCAACAGCAATGATTACCTTACCTTAATTACAAATTAAAATAATTCTTAGCTATATTAATGTAGAATGCCTATGGATTTGTATTAACTAGCTTAGTTTTGGTTACCACATATATTTTGCTTGAAAATAAGTTCTATATTTTTATTAATTCCCACTGGCTTTTCCGCTAACTAGTCTATAACACTGTCCTTATTATGCCTAATAATTCTGAGTTATACTTATAAGCACATTACTCTAGGGGAAATAGAGAAGCAGATGACAGCAACTTCTCACATCCTTCCAAAATCTCTTTATAAAGAATTCCTCCATAACTAGACTAAACCAAAAGCTAAGAAGTTTCCTAAACACAACCAAACACTTCTAGGGACAGAGTAGCAGGGGTGGGGGTCTGGAGACCATAGTTTCAGGGGACATCTAGGTCAACTGGCATAACAAAGTTTATAAAGAAAATGTTCTGCATCCCATTCTGGTGAATGGCATTGGGGGTCTTAAAAGCTTGCAAGCAGCCATCTAAGATGCATCAATTGGTCCCAGCTCACCTAGAGCAAACGAGAACGAAGAACACCAAAGACACAAGGAAAACGCTAGCTCAAGAGACAATAAGGGCCACGTAAACCAGGGATTCCAAAAGCTTGAGACCAGAAGAACTAGATGGTGCCCAGCTACCACCAATGACCTGTCTGGCAGGAAACACAACAGAGAGTCCCTGACAGCAGGAGAAAAGCGTGGTTCAGAACTCAAATCCACGTAAAAAGACCAGACTTAATGGTCCGACCAAGACTAGAGGAACCCCAGAAGACACGGCCCCCAGACTCTCTGTTAACTCAGAACTAAAACCATTTCCGAAGCCAACTCTCCAGAGAAAGATTAGACTGGACTGTAAAATACACTTGTGGAGAGTGCACTTTTTAGTTCAAATAGATACACAAGACTAAATGGGCAGCTCCTGTCCAAAGGTGGAATGAGAAGGCAGAAAGGGATAAGAGCTGGCTGAATGGAAAAGGGAAATGGCGGGGTGGGAAGGGGGAGTGTGCTGTCACATTATAGGGATTGTAACTAGGGTCACATAACAATAAGTTTATAAATTTATGTATGAGAAATTAACTTGAGCTGTAAACTTACACCTAAAGCACAATTAAAAAAAAAAATTGCTCCAAATTCTGAAACAGCATTATGTCACCTTCCTCATGTATAGAGAGTAAAGTGTATTTTTCTATTAGTCTTTCTGATTTTTTTTTCCCCTCCAATGTTACTATCTCACTTCACTTGTGTTGTGGTAAAAACTTCTGTTAAATACAGAATTTAGTAAACCCAAACACTTTAAGTCAATTCTGAAGGCCCCAATATTGTTAGATATTAGAACTACAACAGTTTTCGTAGGGTTTGAAATGCACCACAATGGTAAAAAGCCAACTTGAGATAATACTGCTTTTATCTGCCTCTTCTTATCAGTCTTCTGAGAAACAAAATCTGACCCACCTCACATTAGCAGCACTGACAAGAATGTAACAATAACGCTTTCTATTTCTAAAAAGACAAAGGAATTTGGCACTAATTCTGTATGCACACTACGCCCATATTGTTTCCTTTTATGCACAAATTTTTTGTGGTTTATATCATGTATGTAAAAAGTATTCATATGCTCTTAAAGAAATCAATGTAAAAATTCTCTATTTAATAAGGGGAAAAGTGAATGGAAAAATGGAGGAATGTGGAGGGGGAGGCTGGGGGCTGATTCTTCATTTAACTTTTTTAATTGATAAATTACTTATATATCTTTGTCTAGTATATTTTCCCATAGTTTTTCAAACTGCCTCCCAATCATCAAATCACAGTATCATACGGTAATTGTTCAACATCATACAGAATTAGTGGTAGATAAGGCAAACTTTTTACCAAGCTACTGCCTGTCGTAACACTTCTGAACCATAATACTAGTTATATTCAACGAACCCAGAAAACCCCAGCTTAAAATTCTGGTCCTTCTGGAGTGCTGATCTGTTCAACCATGCCCTCAAACCCAAAGCCTACGGTAAGCAGTTCTCACTACTAACCAAAAATGGTCAGAGAATCCAAATTTTAGGCACAAAACGAAACATCGGTGAGTCGAACTGACCAAATCATCACATTGCATTTGGAGGCCTGGCACAAAAGAGAAATTTTGGTTAACTGCACCTTCTATGCATAGTAATGCCTGCAAAACACAGCCAGCAGCTCTGGTGCAAAAGAGGCCTACCCAGGAAACAGTAAGTTTTCGAGTCTCTAACTAAGCATACCATCACACCGCCACATAAGAATGTGGCCCTCTAGGGAGACACCAACACTGCAGCCACAGACCTAAGGGAAAGATCTTTCCTTCCAGGATTTTTCCGCCTCACCATACCCCAGCAACCCCCGCCGCTCGAAGGCCCGCGCTGGGACACCTCCTCCACGCCTCCCGGGGGAGGGCGGTGGGCAGCCCTACGTCTCCGGTTCTCCTGCCGAGGAGAGCAGGGTGGCGCCGGGGCGGGAAGACCAGGAGCGCGAAAGAGGCCTGGCAGTGCCCGCCCTGCCCTGCGGCCCCCGGCCGGGGCAGCCGCGATGAGGTTGCCCGCCGGGCCCCTTGCAGGGATGACAGCGCCTGAGGCGCCTACCTGGGATCATCTCCCGGGTCCCAGGGATGACCCTGCACGCAGGGCCGCACCGATCCGGGATCAGTCAGCGGAAAGGGCGCTCCCGCCTGGAGGATAACTGAACCCTTACAGGACGCCTCCGCCCCCCAACACGGGCCAAGCAGGCTCCTCCACGATAAGGAGGCTCTCGGGTCTCCCTTTACCCCGCACTGCCCGCGAAAGAGCCCTGAGACCTCCCCGTGAGGGACGTGTCGCTGCCCCCTCTCGCCCCACGGCTACGACATCAGTCACCAGCAAGTCACTCACTCCGCTTCCGCCATCTTCTCTCCTCCATCACTAACACGGGCTGCGCATGCGCCCCCTCAACGGCGGAGGGGCGGGGTCGGCTCAGCGAAGGGCCTCGGAGGTCACATGGGGTCCTCAGTTTCCAATCTCTTTCCCAACTCACGGCTTGCTGGCTCAGGGATGCGACCGGGTTTCCCCGATTTAGCTACGTTTCTCCATTTCAACTCCTTGCTTTCCGGTGTCCACGGGCTTCTTCTTGGTTGGGGGGAGGATCTGTAAACAAGATATGAAAAGTTCTGCTTAAACTGTTAAATTAAAAAAATTTTTTTTCAATTAAAAATTTGAAGAATATCGAAAATATACCAAAATCTTTGCAAACTGCAGAGAAGATGCTACGAGGATTGGAAGCGAGGCCACAGAGAGATAGGCAGCGCCTTAGTGGCTGCAGGGCTGGTTGGGATATATTGGAATGGGGGGGCCTCTCTGGGCTTTGAAAGGTAGTGGTTCAAATGCCGGTAACGTGGATGGTTAAGGAATCATCCTGATTAACCTAGGGATATTACTTATGCTTTCAACATCAATTAACTGAACGATTAAGTCAAGATGGCAACTTGAATACTTTAGGGACCCATCAGGAAAAGCCACCAGTCTGCTACCTGATGTGGCTTAAAAAAACTAATTACACTGAGGCTGGATGAGGCAACATATAAAAAAAAGATGAGTAAAAGGAGCCCCTGTCTTCCAAGTGTAATCTGGAGGGGAGTGTATTTTATAGAAATTTGTACAGAATATAGTTGTTGTTGTTAGGTGTGGTTGAGTTGGTTCTGACTCATTAGGTGCAACAGAATAAAACACTGCTCAGTCTTGTGCCATCTTCACAATGGTTGTTATGCTTGAGCCCATTGTTGCAGCCATTGTGTCAATCCATCTCCTTGAGGGTCTTCTTTTTCGGTGACCTTCTGAGGTACGGAAGAAAAGGGGACTGAGCCCCTAGGCAAGGAACGCCGCAACACCTGCAAGCTTGGCTAATGACAAAAAAAAAAATCCTGGAATGTGCGAAAAGTGCAACCTACTTCTTTGTAAGATGTTTTTCTGAAGGACCAGCCCGATCTGGTCCCAGGAGCATGCGCAGACATCTGCAAGGTCACTGACAGATGACGTCGCCCGATGCAAGTACCTGCGACAGGAATCAAACTGGCGCCGCAGGGGGACTGCGCAGGTGCGACACCCCATAATAAGTACTGCCACCCAGTCCCAAGAGCCTTTGCTACCGGCACCATCTTGGATTCCAGATGTTCGGTGCAGCCTAATTTAGTATGCACCGGTATTTTGAGAAGTACCCGCCCCCTGAAAGAAACCTACTGAATATTCATTACTCTATTATCTTCGCCAAACCCATACAAGCCCCAGAAAAACCTTCTTTCAGGGGAACAGAAGCTAGCGTTGCTTGATCACTCTCTATTCCTGCTCGTGAGCCTTTCCTGTCTTTTTGTCGCTAATAAACCTTTGTATGGAACCTCTGAGCCTCTCCTGGTCATTCGTGGTCAGACGGCAAGAACCTATGCAAGGCTTAGTCCCTAGCTGGGAAACCTTAGCCTGCAACACTCCTACTTTATCAAACATGATGTCCTTCTCCAGGGACTGGTCCCTCCTGATAAAAACATGTCCAAAGTATGTCCTTCACTCCTAGTCTGTCTTAGTCTGGAAGCTCAGCTGAAGCCTGTCCATCATGGGTGACTGTAGTATTATTTTAATACTGGTGGCATAACTTCTAGCATCATAGCAACATGCAAGCCACCATAGTACGATAAACTGACAGACATGGGGGGAACAGACACGATATACAAAGTGTTCTGAAACAGACCCACTAAGTGTTTTGGCAACCCTAAGTTCAAGGAATAATAAATCTTTATTGCCCTTTAAAAAAAAAAAAAGGCATACCAATCATAAACAATGTCTTTCTTTTTTAATTTCTTAAGAAGGTGAAGTCACACGAATTTCAAGATCCAAGAAACAAAGTATTGATATAAATCCATCTTAAAGTATAGTGTGGGCTAATGCAAAGTGTACTTATGTAATCTTAGAAAACCTGTGTTCCATGATCTGCCTAGAGGGAAAAGAACACTTTTATGTAAGCTTAAATTATCCCTTTACTTCCTTTCTCCATCTGATAATATTGTGTCCTCACCTTCTCTTCCTATCTAATAGCCCTGCCCTTGCTACTACTCCTGGAACTCACTGATAAAGTCCCCTTCAAAAAGTCCCTGTAGACTCTTAAAAAATACAATATTACTACTTCCCTTTTCTGACTTCCTCATATGATATCATTGTCATCAACTCTGAAGAATTGACTCTCCATTGGTATTGTTGAAATTATTTTGTTTAGAAAAACATAAGTGAAAAAAGCAGGGTTTTAGACCTAAAGATGGAAAATGCGTAATTCAACAGAGTATTAGGAATAAATAAGCCCCAATTGTTCCTTTTCAATCCCCCTTTCCTTTCAACACCCAAGGCCTATATCTATATTGTCACCTTATGCAGTCTGGACTCTAGGTCAGGAGTAGGCAAACTACAGCCCATAGGCCAAGAGTAGGCAAACTACAGCCCATAGGCCAAATCCACACAAGATGTTATGCAAAATCAGATCAGTATTACCTTTTAGAAACATGTCGAAGTTCAGTATTTGTCATAAAAACAGCTAACATGTACGTAGCCTTTTGCTAAATGCTAAAGGATTTCCACAATCTCGTTTGATCTTCACAATAGTCCTGTAATATAGTTATCATTACCATTTAGCACAGAAGTATAGTAAAGCTCAAGGTTATTAAAAACCTATGTTGACTCTGCCGGAATTAACCAGAAGTGGAGTTCTAATTTAAATTTTCCATCTCCAAAGCCAAGTTTTCTTCACCGCATCATCCAACAAGCCACTATGTGAAACCTTAGAGGAGGCAAAGTATGAGGGACTGTTCTTAAGAAATTGTAATTATTTATCTGGTCAAACAGAGGAAAGTATTTTACTTCTTTGCTGTTTCCTAAGGGAGGTAATCATGCTAGCAGTTTGGACTTCTTTCTAAAGTTTGCAGGAACAGTTACCTTGGAAAAGTGCTGGGATACTATTTGATTTTAGAAAAACCTCTCTAGCTTTATGAGCGATGAATTAGAGGAAAGTAAAGCTGGAGACAGGGAACCTATTTGGGAAGCTGTACATTAATCCAAGGACTACAGGAAAGGAGTGCAAACATAACAACGATTGTGAGGATGGCGCAGGACTGGGCAGCATTTCTGCTGTTGAACATGGGGTCACTATGATTTGGAACTGACTCGAGGGCAACGAACAACAACACAGGAATGGAAGGGAGAGTCTAGATTAAAAATTTAGTTCCTTAGTTGCATTAGTCGTATTTCAAGTGCTCAATAGCCTCATGGGGCTAGTGGCTACCAAAGTGTACAGTGCAGGTATAGAACATACCTATTTTCACAAAAAGTTCTACTGGACAGCACCAGTGTGGACTGTAGGTCAGAAGTAGGCAAACTACAGCCCATAGGCCAAATCCAGCCTATCACTTGTTTTTGTAGGGCCCACAAGTTAAGAATGGTCTTTACATTTTCTAGTGGTTGAAAAGAACCAAAAGAAGACTAATATTTCATGACATGTGAAAATTATCTGTGTTATGGATTGAATTGTGTCCCCCCAAAATATATATTGTAACTCCTAACCCTATACCTCTGGCTATAACCCCATTTGGGCATGGGATTTCTTTGTTTTGTTAATAAAGCAGTATTAATGGAGAGTGTGTTTTAAGTCAATCTCTTCTGAGTATAAAAAGAGCAGATTGAGTAAGCAATGAGGCAAGCAAGTAAGCAGATATGGGGAAGATAGATGCCAGGCCACAGGAAGATCACCAAGGAACCGACAAGCAGAAGCTCAAGAGACAAGGACCTTTCCCCAGTGCGCATAGAGAGGGAAAGCCTTCCCCTACAGCCAGCTTCCTGAATTTAGACTTCCAGTCCCCTAAACGGTGAGAAAATTAATTTCTGTTCATTAAAGACACTCACTTGTGTTATTTTTGCTACAGCAGTACTAAGACGAGGTGAAATTCAAATTTCAGTGTCTGTAAGTTTTATTGGAACAGCTGCACTAACTCGCTTATGTATTGTCTATGGCTGCTTTTTGCTACAATGGCACAGTTGAGTAGTTGTGATACAGACCATAATGGTCTGCAAAGCCTGAAATATTTACTATCGGCCCTTCACAAAAAAGTTTGCCAACCCCTAGTCTAGATCATCCAGCACTGGGCCCTGTCAGAACAGTTAATCCAGCACACTGTCTTAGTCCCCTACTAGACCTTGATGTCTCTCATAGAATCTTGGGCTCACGACTTTACCAAATGAGCCACCTTGGGCAAATGATTCAACTGGCTTCGACTCTTAGTTTTATAACATAGAAAAAAGAGACAACAATACATTGCAAGATTGTGGTAAAGTCCTAAAAAGACAAGCGTATGTGAAATTCCTTTTTTTTTTTTTTCCACTTTTTAGCCAGGGTCTTCCATTATCCAGATTTGCTCAATAAATGTTATTAAGTACGCTTAATACTCAATAGATTTTAAACACTTGTTGGAAAGATGAATATTTGGATGCATGAGGCATAAAATTGCAGTCCATCCTATAGACTGGAATGACACAATCCATAGACTTGCTTTCTCTTTTGCTTGGAAGTCACATGCTAAGGCTTACTTTTACTAAAACGGAATAGAATCAAAACTGAAAACAATCTCTAGCCCTGCCCTCTCACCTACTCTTGTAATAATCAGTATGTTAAACATATAGTTTACCAGCCTTATATTTCCTTGTAGATTGGTGGGTGGCACCCTACACAGTCACCTCCATTTCCCCAGGTGCTAAATAGTGGATCATGAAAGGTGGAAGGGAACTTTAGACTTCATGTGACTCATACTGAGGAAATAGAGTCCCAGAAAGGAATCCATGGGAAAGCACGTGGTAAAACCCAGGTGAAACTCTCCACTACAGGTTAGTAAGTAAGCACAAGTAAGCCCATCTGTACCTTGCTTATTGGGTAATCCGTCGTTGCCTAGAATAGTTGTTATAAGTAGGGCTTTAGAATCAGACAAACTGAGACTTGGACCCTGGCTCTGCTACTTACTAGTTATATGACCTCTTTTGATTCCTTCGGATGCATCTTCAAAATATAAACTCGTGTCTGGCCACACTACCATGACCTTACATGAAATACACACCAATTATGACATTTCTTGCCATCTCCACTGTTAGCACCATAGACCAAGCTACCACGGATCTCTGCCCTGGAGCACTGCAGTGGGCTCCTAACAGGTCACCCTACTTCTAGTCTTACTTCTCTAAGGTCTGTTCTGCACCCAGCAGCCTTAATAAGTCTTTAAAAATGAAAATTGGGTCCCTGTCTTGCTCAAATCCTCTAGTGGCTTCCCCTGACACTTAGCATAAAGCCCCAGATTTTCATTACAACCTGCAAGGCCCTATGGGATTTCCCTTTTGCTCACTGGGCTCCAGCCACACTAGCCTCCTTACTTTTTCTTCTTTGTACTTGCTGCTCCTTCAGCCTGGAATGCCCTTCACACAGATCTCACGGCTCACTTCCTCACTTCATCTAGGCCTCTGCTCAAACATCTCCTCCTCAGAGTGCTCTTCCTGACCACATAACCTAATATGCCCCTCTCATATTCCAGGAGTCCCTGAGTGACACAAATGGTTATGTGCTCGACTACTGACTAAAAGGTTGGTGGTTCAAACCCAACCAGGGTGCCTTGGAAGACAGGCCTGGTGATCTGCTTCCGAAAATCACGGCATTGAAAACCCTGTTGAGTAACTTTACACACATGGGTTGCCATGAGTTGGAACTGACTCAACGGCAATCGTTTTGGTTTTTTTGGGTTATCACTTTCTGTCCCTTAGCCCACTTTATTTTTCTTTATAGCATTTCAATGCACCTGACATTATGTTACATACATATTTGTTTGTTTATTTACTATGCCTATCAACCTCCAGTGTGTAAGCGCCACACTTTGTTCATTGCTGTATTCCTAGTTCTTAAAACATTAACTGCTCAACCAATATACATTGAAAGAATGAAGTTACTTAAACTTTCTAATCCTCAGTTTTCTAATCTGAAAAATAGAGATAGTTATTTTTTAAATAATTAAATTAAAGAAATTAGATAAATAATGAGCTAATGCATATAAATAGTAGAGTATAATAAATGCTCAATAAGTGTAGCTTTCATTATTGTTTACTTTTTGTTGTTTTGCCAAGTATTATCATGCTTGAGGCAAAGGAAAATATCCCTCCGATCTTATTCTATCTCCAAAGGTCATACTTTTTTAAAAATTATGGGACAGTCCCTACTTTTGAGAGTTATTTAACGCTATATGTTTTTAACTTGTAAATATTTAAAAATTTTGGCTTCAATACCTAAGAAATTTTTGCTTGTAATGTTCCTAACATATTAAAATAAAGTTTCATGTCAGTTTCTTATCAAATCTTAATTGCTATATGCTGTTTATGATAGATAAGTCTTTCATAGAATAATTATATAAAATGTCAGAAAAAACAGGAAACAATAAAATACACGACAGTGAAAATCAAAGCTAAGGAACAGGGCTGAAAAGTTGGGTAAAAAGTTATGTGACAGAAGCATACAAAGGCACAGAATTTGTTCTTAATATTTATCTTTAGCATTTTTTGAGTATAGAATTGTGAAAAAAAATAACGATTGCAGAAATACATATGAAGCAGGCAGTCATGAAAGGGTTATTAAGAGTTATTAACCATCCCATAGTAGTTGTTTTTCAGAAGTCTACTCTTGCTACATTCTTGTTACAATGTTTACAGCACTTCACCATGATTGGTTGAATCCCCAGGTTTCTTGTCTTCTCCTGGCAGGAGGCCAAAGTGCAGGCACACTGACCCCAAATCTACGCTCTATATGGACTTCCTGGGGTGGCATTAGCGAGCCATTCCCATTTTTTCAGGGCTGTGCACAGTACCTTTAGAGCCGTGCCCAAAAACCCATTCACTAGAATTATGCGGACTGCGGATGCATCACAAGACTGAAGATCCTCCCTTGCTGTTCATGCATATGTATATCACTCCCACTAAGAGGAGCAAACCTTTCCTGTTTCAGGGAGCTGGCAGCCTTAGGTCACAGACCCTGCCTGTCTCCCAGTTTGCAAACTATGAATAAACCTTTCTGTTCTTCCAACCCTGTGTGTAGCTGACTGCAATTTCTAGTATGCTTGACAAGAACCTATTAGTTGACGGCTTCGTATA
The DNA here is from genome assembly GCF_030014295.1 of Loxodonta africana. Lineage (NCBI taxonomy): Eukaryota > Metazoa > Chordata > Mammalia > Proboscidea > Elephantidae > Loxodonta > Loxodonta africana. The sequence continues at coordinate 47,118,581 of NC_087364.1, forward strand.
TGTAGAAAATGAAAGTCCACTATAGTCCATTCTTCTAGTCCTCATGCCCAGAAATGACCATGTATTATATATTCTTCCAGATTTTCTATGCACTGATATACATTTTCATGCATTCATGTTTTAAATCAAAAATGGTGTTAGACTATGCATTCTCTTCGACAGCTTTTTTCACTCGAGTATATCTTTCCACGTCAATGTGCACAGCTTCCTTTCAGTTCCTCAAACATGCCAAACATGCTTACCTCAGGACCTCTTCACACACCCCTGAAATACCCTATACTTTGTTTTCTTTCAGTTCTTTGCATAAATATCACTTTCATGGACAGGCTCTCCCTGACCAACCAATTAAATGAGATCCCCCACCCCTTTTCTCACTGCACCAAATCTATTTCCCCTGGAGCAGGTGCCACTGTTCGTAATTTGTTTTATTGCCTGTTTCCCTCTCTAAACTATAAATTTCACATGGAGGGGAACTAAATCTGGTTTGTTCATTACTGTACATGCAGTGCTTAGCACAGTGCTGGACATGTAGTAAGCTCTCAGTAAATTAAGTATTGAAAATAAAATACTGGAAAAGTATATTTCATCTTTCACTTCCTGTGCAGGACAGATAAAACATTACCTTCTTTTTGTTTCAGTTCTTTAGTGAAGAAATAATACTATACTTGCTTGAACCTCATTTAGGTATTACAAAGATTCACTCACTGATTAAATTTACTAGATAAAAGATATAAACGACTATGCTTTGCTATTTTAAATACACTACACACTTACATAGCGCATAGTATGCTATACCTTGATTTCGGGAAAGGTCCTGCTATGATAATTTAGTACACATAGCTTTACTGAAGCAATCTGTGTAGTAATAGCAGCATACTCATGTTGGGAAATGCTTGTGTTACTTATTTGAAGTAGTTTTATGAAAATAAATTAAAACATCAGAAAGCTGATGTTTTTCTGTTGACCAATGCTATTCTATTAAATCTACAACAATTTTTTTTGTCTCAATATAGTATACTTAAGAGCCCAGAAGCAATCTATGATTTGTAACATGTATGGGATGTTGTGTAGGTAGTTGAATACTTGTGGGGTGGGTGCGTGTGTGTGTGTGTGCGTATGTGAATCTCTGTCTAGTTCAAAGTGGGATGATAGGAAGAACCTGAAATTTAGAGTTAGGAAAATCTGAATTCAAGTCCTGGTCCTGCCCTTTTCCAGCTGCGTGCTCTTAGGCGATTACTTTAAACACTCTGAACACTAGGTACTTCATCACTAAAGTAAGGATAATATTAATCTCTACCAGATGTGCTCATTGGGAGACATAAATTAATCAAAATGTGATTGTGTATGCTAAAATGTTTTATAACTATAATATGGTATGCATATGTGTTAAAAGTTTGCTCTTCCTGCAATATACTCCAGGGACATTTTTCAGGATGAGAACTGAGGCTTTTTAAAAAATTGTTCTTGTAATTGGAGACATGTTCAAAGGCAAAACTGGAGGAGGAACATTAAAATTGATTCAGGAAAAAAATAATAAATCACTGTCTGTTTATACAGTGAAATTTTGGATTTAAAGGATACTTTCCATCAATGAACTTCAAAGAATTTTGAAACGTTTATTTATTGTCATAATATTTTGAAGTTAGTTAGGTTCAAGTTGTTATCGTCTACTTTCTGAAAGGAAAATAAATACGCAGCAAGTTACATAACCTGCTACAGTCAGTGGAAAAGTCAAAATTAGAACCAAGGCTTTCTATTTTACTGCATGATGTTCAGACTACAGAGTCCACTGCACCTCTCAGTAAGCATCTTCTTTTGCTAGAATCATCTGAGGCTCGGTTTTTTATCAAAATACTTACTGAAGCAAGCAATTAAAATATATAAAATCTGTCATCAAATAATCCTTAGCAATTTATTATCAGGAAATAAGTCACATCAAATGCCCTGAAGATGCAGGCGTTGGTTTACAATTAAGAAAGCTAAGAATCTACATCCTTTCCTGTGGCTCCAGAGCATACATTCTTGTCCAGCCTGGGCCACCCTTTCCTCCGTTCTTATCCAAAGAAACCCTGGTGGCGTAGTGGTTAAGTGCTATGGCTGCTAACCAAAGGGTTGGCAGTTTGAATCCACCAGGCACTCCTTGGAAACTCTATGGGGACAGTTCTACTCTGTCCTTTACGGTTGCGACTCGACGGCACTGGATTTGGTTTTTTTGGTTTTTATCTAAAGAACCAGTATCTTCACATGCCTCTCCTCCCTAAAACTTCGTCTGCTTCCAGCAGCTCTTAGGACTAAATCCAAAACTCCTACCTTGGGTTACAAAGCCTTCATTTCTGGCTCTAAAACACTTTCCAGCTTTCATCTGCTCCCAACTGCCTTTATACTTCAGTCTCATCGATCTTTTCGCCATCAAGCAAAGCTAGGCCTTTTCAGTGCTCTGCCTTTGTTCTCACCATTCATTCTGCCTAAAATAGCAGTAAGAAGAAGTTCAGGGGAAAAAGAGAAGGTTATTACTTATTGACTATTCTATGTACATTATCCCACCTAATTTGCACAGTAAACTCATGATGTAGGTGTTATTCTTCATTTTGTTTATGAAGATACTGATGTTAGTGACATTAAGTAACATTTCCAAGGTCACACAGGTAGTAAGTGGCAGATCTAGCATGGGAACCGAAGTCCAACTCCAAAATATATGTCCTGGCCTCTTCCACATGCTGACTCTCTTCACCCATTCTCTTCATCTGGCATTATTCAGATTTTGTTCAAAGTTTTCTTTCTTTGGCCTTCACAGCCTTTCCAAGATGAAGTTAGCTGCTCCCAGAATACTCTGTTTATACTCCTTTAAAAGTACTTAGGAAGCCCTGATGGTGTAGCGGTTAAGAGTTGCGGCTGCTAAACAAAAGATGGACAGTTTGAATCCACCAGGCGCTCCTTGGAAACCGTATGGGATGGTTCTGCTCTGTCCTATAGGGTCACTATGAGTCAGAATTGACTCAACGGCAAAGGGTTTAGTAGTGTTTACCATGTGCTTTTTAAAATTGAAATCTAGTTACCATACTGGAAAATTCACCTGACGTATACAATTCAGTGGTTTTCAGCGTATAGACAAAGTTGTGTAATCATCACCACTCCTAATTCTAGATCATCTTCATCACCCAAAAAGAAACCCTGTACCATCTAAGGAGTCACTCCCCATTCCCTCCTCCCCTCAGTCCCTGACCACCACTAATGGATATTACATACTTTCACTTAGCATAATGTTTTCAAGGTTGATCCATGTTGTAGCATCTATCAGTACTTTAATTCTTTCTATGACTGAATAATATTCCATTGTATAGATATACCACATTTGTTTATCCATTCATCAGTTGATGAACGTTTAGGATGTTACCACTTTTTAGCTATTTTGGACAATGCTGCTCTGAACATCCCTGTACAAGCTTTTGTGTGGACATACATTGTCATTTCTCTCGGGTGTATACCTAGGAGTAGAATTGCTGAGTCATATGGTAACTCTATATTGAACATCTTGAGGAACTGCCAAACTGTCTTCCAGAGCAGCTGCATCATCTTACATCTCACCAGCAACGTATGAGGGTTCCAACTTCTGCAAATCCTTGCCAACACTTGTTATTGTCTGTCTTTTTACTACAGCCAACCTAGTGCATGTGAAGAGGTAATTCCGTTGCAGTTTTGATTTGCATTTCCCTAATAATAAGTATCTTTTCATGTGCTCATCAACCATTTATATATCTTTTTTGGAGGAATGTCTACTCAAATCTTTTGCCCAGGAGGACAAATTGAGTTGTCTTTATTGTTGGGTTGTAAGAGTTATTTGTTTATTCCAGATGCTAGTTCCTTATCAGATACATGATTTGTAAATGCTTTCTCCCATTCTGTGCGTTGTCCTTTCACTTTTTTGGTAGTATCCTTTGAAGTATCAGCATTTTTAATTTTGATGAAATCTGATTTATCTATTTTTTCTTTTGCTATTTGTGCTTTTTGTGTAATATCTTAAGAAACCATTGCCTAACCCAAGGTCACAAGAATTTACTACTTATTTTCTTCTAAATGTTTTATAATGTTAGCCCTTACATTTAGTTCTTTGATCCATTTTGAGTTCATCTTTGTATATAATTTGAGGTAGGCGTCCAATTTCACTCCTTTGTATGAGACTATCCAGTTGTCCCAGCACCATATGTTAACTTGCATAGGGATGTTCAGAACAGCATTATTTTTAATAGCCAAAAAGTGGCAACAACCTAAACATTTCCCCCACTGAATTGTCTTGGCCCTTACCATGTGTTTTTAAATAAATGTTGACATTTGTCTGCTGCTTAAGGACAAGGTTCTGGTCTTCCTATCTCCATCTACCATGATACTATGACATAGTAGTCTCATGTTTAATGCATGAAAAGCTGATTGTAGTTTCCAAACATCAATCAACAAAGACCAAGTGACACAGATTTTGCTAGATGCTGGGGAAGTTGTATACATGAAGCTCACATCTAGGGAATTTTTCAAACCTAAGGTTTCCTGGGGTCCCAGAATTTTACAGTGACAGACTGGCATGAGTCTTAGAGATCATCAACCCCCTCATTTTCCAGTGAGGAAAAGCAGACCTCAAAAAGCTAAATAGCATCAATGACCTATCTCATGTAAAGCTGCCAGAGGGCCCCAGGTCTGTCTGAAATTACATTCTATTACAAGTTAACAAAGGATTTTTTCACTTAGTCCTTGATAAAGCATTTTTTCGGTTAGTCCTAGATAAAGTCCTTTCCAGATGAAAGACAATTGCTTCTGTTTCATACCACACTTATCTTCTGAGATAACTGCTATCAGAGTTTCTTTTTTAATTTCCTCCTACCCTAGCTGTACATAATTACTCCTTTCTCTGAAGTTCTACAGCTCTTACTTGCTCTTCTGGAAAACAACTATTTGTTTTGTACTGCTCTATGGCTTTGGTTTCTTATGCAATCTTGAATTGTTATTTGACTTATCACAGGTTTGCGTGACCTCCCTAAGTAGACTACCCCAACTAGACTCGGGCAGAAATAGGATTTTACACTTTGTTATATGAAATATAAAGCCTTGCACTAAGTATATATAGAGTAGACATTCTTGATATTATTTGTGAATTCAGTTAATTCATTTTTAAAATAAGAAGCCACTAGCCCTAAGTTCCACTCTGTTTTTCCCCCTCCTGGAAAAACAGAGTAGAGATGAGGCAGAGATGAGATGAGGCAGCTAGCTTACCCTTAGATTGCTCAGGATGAAAGTCTCTAGGAGAGAAGCACCTTCTCTCTTTTGAAAATTGTCTAGTGACAACCATCTGTTTTCCTAGAGGAATGGAGAAACTAGAGTCTGATAGTAGGAGCCCTGATAGCACAATGCTTAAGTGCTCTGCAGCTATCTGAAATGTTGGCAGTTTGAACCCACTCAGTAGCTCCACAGAAAAAAGGCCTGGAGATCTGCTCCCATAAAGACAACAGCTAGAAAACTCTATGGGGCAATTCTACTCTGTCACATGGGGTTGCTATGAGTCGAAAATCAACTTGAGAGCACATAACAACAACAAATAATTAGTATACATGTTTAAAATATTTCTTAATATTCCTAGTAACATTTTTTGAATTCTATAAAAAGGAAAAAAAGGATTGGCAGAATTCCATGAGTTCAGTAAATTAAACTAAATCTCAAAGGAACTCTGAACTGTAGTTAAAATTTTTTTTTAATAATTTTTATTGTGCTTTAAGTGAAAGTTTACAAATCAAGTCAGTCTCTCACACAAAAACTTATATACACCTTGCTACACACTCCCAATTACTCTCCCCCTAATGAGACAGTCTGCTCCCTCCCTCCGCTCTCTCTTTTCACGTCCTTTTTGCCAGCTTCTAACCCCCTCCACCCTCTCATCTCCCCTCCAGGCAGGAGATGCCAACCTAACCTCAAGTGTCCACCTGATCCAAGAAGCTCACTCCTCACCAGCATCCCTCTCCAACCCATTGTCCAGTCCAATCCATGTCTGAAGAGTTGGTTTCGGGAATGGTTCCTGTTCTGGGCCCACAGAAGGTCTGGGGTCCATGACCACCGGGGTCCTTCCAGTCTCAGTCTGACCATTAAGTCTGGTCTCATGAGAATGTGGGGTCTGCATCCCACTGCTTTCCTGCTCCCTCAAGGGTTCTCTGTTGTGTTCCCTGTCAGGGCAGTCATCGGTGGTAGTCGGGCACCATCTAGTTCTTCTGGTCTCAGGATGATATAGTTGCTGGTTCACGAGGCCCTTTCTGTCCTTTGTGCTCGTAATTGCCTTGTATCCTTGGTGTTCTTCATTCTCCTTTGATCCAGGTGGGTTGAGGCCAATTGATGCATCTTAAGATGGCTGCTTGCTAGTGTTTAAGATCCCAGATGCCACTCTTCAAAGTGGCATGCAGAATGTTTTGTTAATAGATTTTGTTATACCAATTGACTTAGATGTCCCCTGAAACCATGGTCCCCAGACCCCTGCCCCGCTACACTGGCCTTCGAAACATTCAGTTTATTCAGGAAACTTCTTTGCTTTTGGTTTAGTCCAATTGTGCTGACCTCCCTTGTATTATGTGCTGTCTTTCCCTTCACCTAAAGTAGTTCTTATCTACTATCTAATTAGTGAATCCCCTCTCCCACCCTCCCTCCCTCCCCCCTCTCGTAACCACAAAAGAAAGTTTTCTTCTCAGTTTAAACTATTTCTCAAGTTCTTATACTAGTGGTCTTCTACAATATTTGTCCTTTTGCAACTGACTAATTTCACTTAGCATGATGCCTTCCAGGTTCCTCCAGGTTATGAAATGTTTCACAGATTCCTCACTGTTCTTTATCGATGTGTAGTATTCTATTGTGTGAATATACCATAATTTATTTATCCATTCATCCATTGATGGGCACCTTGGTTGGTTCCATGTTTTTGCTATTGTAAACAGTGCTGCAATAAACATGGGTGTGCGTATATCTATTCATGTAAAGGCTCTTATTTCTCTAGGATATATTCCAAGGAGTGGGATTGGTGGAACCTATGGTAGTTCTATTTCTAACTTTTTAAGGAGGCGCCAAATCAATTTCCAAAGTGGTTGTACCATTTGACATTCCCACCAGCAGTGTAGAAGTGTTCCAGTCTTTCCACAACCTCTCCAACACTTATTATTTTGTGTTTTTTGGATTAATGCCAGCCATGCTGGAGTGAGATGAAATCTCATTGTAGTTTTGATCTGCATTTCTCTAATGGCTAATGATCGTGAACATTTCCTCATACATCTGTTAGCTATCTGAATGTCTTCTTTAGTGAAGTGTCTATTCATATCTTCTGCCCATTTTTTAATTGGGTTATTTGTCTTTTTGCAGTTGAGGTTTTGCAGTATCATGTAGATTTTAGAGATCAGGCGCTGATCAGAAATGCCTAGCTAAAAACGGTTTCCCCGTCTGTAGGTAGTCTTTTTACTCTTTTGGTGAAGTGTTTGGATGAGCATAAGTGTTTGATTTTTAGGAGCTCCCAGTTATCTTTTTTTTTTTTTCCAGCTATCTAGTTTTTCTTCTACGTTCTTTATAATGTTTTGTGTACTGTTTATGCCATGTATTAGGGCTCCTAACATTGTCCTATTTTTTCTTCCATGATCTTTATCATTTTAGATTTTATATTTAGGTCTTTGATTCATTTTGAGTTAGTTTTTGTGCATGGAGTGAGGTATGGGTCTTGTTTCATTTTTTTGCAGATGGATATCCAGTTCTGCCAGCACCATTTGTTAAAAAGACTGTCTTTTCCCCATTTAAGTGATTTGGGGCCTTTGTCAAATATGAACTGCTCATATGTGGTTGGATTTATGTCTGGATTCTCCATTCTGTTCCATTGGTCCATGTATCTGTTGTTGTACCAGTACCAGGTTGTTTTGACTACTGTGGTGGTATAATAGGTTCTAAAATCAGGTAAAGTAGGGCCTCTCACTTTCTTCTTCTTTTTCAGTAATGCCTTATTTATCTGGGGCCTCCTTCCCTTCCATACGAAATTGGTGATTTGTTTCTCCATCTCATAAAAGAATGTCCTTGGGATTTGGATTGGAATTGCATTAAATGTATAGATGGCTTTTGGAAGAATAGACATTTTTATAATGTTAAGTCTTCCTATCCATGAGCAAGGTATGTTCTCCCACTTACTAAGTCTCTTTTGGTTTCTTGCAAAAGTGTACTGTAGTCTTTTACGTCTCTGGTAAGATTGATTCCTAAGTATTTTATCTTCTTGGGGCTACTGTGAATGGCATTGATTTGGTGATTTCTGCTTCGAAGTTCTTTTTGTTGGTGTAGAGGAATCCAAGTGATTTTTGTATGTTTATCTTGTATCCTGGTACTCTGCTGAACTCTTCTCTTAGTTTCAGTAGTTTTTTGGAGGATTCTTTAGGGTTTTCTGTGTATAAGATCATGTCATCTGCAAATAGAGATACTTCTTCCTTGCCAATCTGGATGCCCTTTATTTCTTTATCTAGCCTAATTGCTCTGGCTAGGACTTCCCGCACAATGCTGAATGAGAGTGGTGATAAAGGGCGTCCTTGTCTGGTTTCCAATCTCAGTGGGAATGTTTTCAGGCTCTCTCCTTTTAGGGTGATGTTGGCTGTTGGCTTTGTATAAATGCCGTTTATTATGTTGAGAAATTTTCCTTCTATTTCTATTTTGCTAAGAGTTTTTATCAAGAATGAGTGTTGAACTTTGTCAAATGCCTTTTCTGTATCAATTGATAAAATCATGTGATTCTTGTCTTTTGTTTTATTTATGTGGTGGATTATATTAATTGTTTTTCTAATGTTGAAGCATCCCTGCATACCTGGTATGAATCCCACTTGGTCATGGTGAATTATTTTTTTGGTATGTTGTTGAATGCTATTGGCTAGAATTTTGTTGAGGATTTTCGCATCTACATTCATGAGGGATATAGGTCTACAATTTTCTTTTCTTGTGGTGTCTTTACCTGGTTTTGGTATCAGGGATATGGTGGCTTCATAGAATGAGTTTGGTAGTATTCCATCCTTTTCTATGCTCTGAAATACCTTTAGTAGTAGTGGTGTTAACTCTTCTCTGAAAGTTTGGTAGAACTCTGCGGTGAAGCTGTCCAGACCAGGGCTTTTTTTGTTGGGAGTTTTTTGATTACCTTTTCAGTCTCTTCTTTTGTTATGGGTCTATTTAGTTGTTCTACCTCTGTTTGTGTTCATTTAGGTAGGTAGTGTGTTTCTAAGAGTTCATCCATTTCTTCTAGGTTTTCAAATTTGTTTCAGTATAGTTTTTCATAGTAATCGGATATGATTCTTTTAATTTCAGTTGGGTCTGTTGCAATATCGCCCATCTCATTTCTTATTCAGGTTATTTGCTTCCTTTCCTGTTTTTCTTTTGTCAATTTGTCCAGTGGTTTATCAATATTGTTGAGTTTTTCAAAAAAACAGCTTTTGGTCTTGTTAATTCTTTGAATTGTTTTTCTGTTTTCTATTTCCTTTAGTTCAGCTCTAATTTTCATTATTTGTTTTCTTCTGGTGCCTGTGGGTTTCTCTTGTTGCTCTCTTTCCATTTGTTCAAGTTGTAGGGATAGTTCTTTGATTTTGGCCCTTTTTTTTTTTTTGGATGTGTGCATTTATTGATCTAAATTGGCCTCTGAGCACTACTTTTGCTGTGTCTCAAAGGTTCTGATAGCAAGTGTTTTCGTTCTCATTGGATTCTATGAATTTCTTTATTCCATCCTTAATATCTTGTATAATCCAGTCTTTTTTGAGCAGGGTATTGTTCAGTTTCCAAGTGTTTGATTTCTTTTCCCTACTCTTCCTGTTACTGATTTCCACTTTTATGGCCTTATGGTCAGAGAAGATGCTTTGTAATATTTCAATGTTTTGGATTCTGCTAAGGCTTGCTTTATGACCTAATATGTGGTCTATTCTAGAGAATGTTCCATGTGCACTAGAAGAGAAAGTATAGTTGGTTGCTGTTGGGTGGAGTGTTCTGTGTATGTCTACGATTTCAAGTTGGTTGATTGTGGCGTTTAGATCTTCCGTGCCTTTACTGAGCTTCTTTCTAGATGTCCTGTCCTTCACCGAAAGTGGTGTGTTGAAGTCTCCTACTATTATTGTGGAGCTGTCTATCTCACTTTTCAATGCTGATAGAGTTTGTTTTATGTATCTTGCAGCCCTGTCATTGGGTACATAAATATTTAACATGGTTATATCTTCTTGGTGTATTGTCCCTTTAATCATTATATAGTGCCCTTCCTTATCCTTTCTGATGGATTTAACTTTAAAGTCTATTTTATCAGAAATTAATATTGCCACTCCTGCTCTTTTTTGACTGTTGTTTGCTTGATATATTTTTTTCATCCTTTGAGTTTTAGTTTGTTTGTGTCTCTAAGTCTAAGGTGGGTCTCTTGTAGGCAGCATATAGGCAGATCTTGTTTTTTAATCCATTCTGCCTCTCCCTGTCTCTTTATTGGTGCATTTAATCCACTTACATTCAGGGTAATTATGGATAGGTATGAATTTAGTGCTATCATTTTGAGGTCTTTTTTGGTGTGTTGACAGCTTCTTTTTCCCACTTGATTTTAAGTGCTGAGTAGATTTTCTTTATATATTGTTCTTTCCTCATATTTGTTGTTGTTGATTTTGTTTCTGCTGAGTCTGTATTTTTCCCTTGTATTTTATTTTGATGAGTAGGATAGTTTGTCTCCTTTGTCGTTACCTTATTATTTACCCCTATTTTTCTAAATTTATAACTAACTTGTATTTCTTTGTATTGCCATATCTTCCTCTCCATATGGAAGGTGTATGATTACATTTCCTAGTCCCTCTTTATTATTTTAATGTTGTCTTCTTTTATATAATAACATTGCCGTTACCCTGTGTTGGGCTTTTTTTTTTTTTTTTTTTTTTTGGATTTCCCTTTCTGGGTTGACTTCTGGTTGCTCTGCCCAGGGTTCTAGTCTCGGGTCGATACCTGATATTATTGATTTTCTAACCAAAGAACTCCCTTTAGTATATCGTGTAGTTTTGGATTGGCTTTTATGAATTCCTTCAAATCGTGTTTATCTGGAAATGTCTTAATTTCACCTTCACATTTAAGAGACAGTTTTGATGGATATATGATTCTTGGCAGGCAATTTTTTTCCTTCAATTTTTTAAATATGTCATCCCAGTATCTTCTTGCCTGCATGGTTTCTGCTGAGTAGTCCGAGTTTATTCTTATTGGCTCTCCCTTGCAGGTGACTTTTCTTTTATCCGTCGCTGCTCTTATAATTGTCTCTTTATCTTTGGTTTTGGCAAGCTTGATCATAACACGTCTTGGTGACTTTCTTTTAAGATCTACCTTATGTGGAGTTCGATGAGCCTCTTGGATAGATATCTTCTCATCTTTCACAATATCAGGGAAGTTTTCTGCCAACAAATCCTCAACAATTTTCTCTGTATTTTCTGTCACGCCTCCCTGTTCTGGTACTCCAGTCACTCGTAGGTTATTTCTCTTGATAGAGTCCCACATGATTCTTAAGTTTTCTTCATTTTTTAAAATTCTTTTATCTGATTTTTCTTCAAATATATTAGTGCCAAGCGATTTATCTTCGAGTTCAGAAATTCTAGCTTCTACTTGCTCAATTCTGCTCCTCTGACTTTCTATTAACTTATCTAATTTTGTAATTTTGATAATCTTCTGAATTTCTGATTGCTGTCTGTCTATGGATTTTTCCAGCTTATTAAACTTTTTCATTATGTTCCTAAATAATCTTTCTGATTTCTTCAGTTGCTTTATCTGTGTGTTCCTTGGCGTGTTCTGCGTATTGCCTCATTTCCTTCCAGATGTCTTGAACGGTTTTTTATAAATAACTTTTGTATTCTGCATCTGGTAATTCCAGGAATGCACTTTCATGTAAAAGATCCCTGGATTCTTTGTTTTGAGAGCCTGTTGAGGTGATCATGGCCTATTTCTTTATGTAACTTGATATTGACTATTGTCTCCGAGCTAGCTATAAGTTATTGTATTAGTTTATGCTTGCTTAGTGTGTCGTAGCTGCTTGCTTTGTTTTGTTTTTGTATACCCCTATGGTTTGCTTGAGCGAGCTAGCTTGATTATTTTTGCCTTTGGAGCTCTGGTGTCCTGTTCCCAGCTGGCTACAGCTGTTATCAGGTATATCAGTCTAGGAGTCCATTCAGTTTTCTTGTATGAATTCAGCTCAGGTTTCCAGGTAGCTGATATCCAGTGTGTGGTACAGGCTCTGTCCTACAGTCTTAGAGGGGTAGGGGTGATTGGCGTATATACCCGTATCTGATTGCAGCAGTGGGTCACACTCTGAACAAGGCAGGGGGCTGAGAACTGACCCCCAAGTGTCTCTGAGGAAAACGCGCCTCTGTTCTCTAGAGCGTGCTGGTGGGCGGGCTCTGCAGGGGGACCATGGGCATCCAGCGTTTTTGAGTAAGGACTGGCAGGTGCCAGTTGTGCCTTTACCCATGTCTCTTCCTTCCCCTGCCCCTCAGTTCATTGTCTAAGTGGAGCCAATAGTCCTTAGGTCCCTGTTGTGGGTAGGTGAGAACCTTGTTTAATAGGCAAAGCAACATCAGACGTCAAACACCCACCTCTCCACCGCACAGCCGAAATGGTTGGAGTTTGCCAACAAAGGCCTATTCTCCCGAAATAGGCCCACACAGGTCCATGCAGAAGGGAAAGGTGCTCAAGGTCCACGGACAGTTTATGCCTGGCCAGGAGCCCCTTCTGTCCTGTGCTTCCCCAGTTAATGGAGTTAGCAAATTATTTTTTCCCCCCAGTTGCAAATTTTTTCCTTCCCCAAGGCCGGGAGGATGGCTCCACGTGTTCACCACGGTCTATCTCAGGCCTAGGGATTCAGCTGATGAAGCTGGCTTGAGGGGAGGGGGGCCCGGTAAAATATATGCAAGTACTTAGCTTTTGCCGAGAGCGCCCTTCTCCTCAGGTTCCGAGGTGTGAGTGGGCTGTGTGGCTGGCTGCTTCTCCCTGAGGAAACTGCAGCTGAACACTAGGAGCAGCCCGCTGCCAACGCAGCCACCACTGCCTCCGCCGACGCCGCCGCCACCACCGCCACAGCTCCGGGAATGGTGCCTGAGGGCTCCCCGCGATTCAGGGCCGGTAACTCCTCTCCACTTCTGAACGGTCTCTTCCTTCCCCTGCCCTTCATTTCATTGTCTAAGCTTGCCTTTGATGCTCAGGGCTACCAGCTTGTCACAAATATAATCGTTTCACTTGTTTTTTTTGGGTCTTTTTTGTAAAGAGGGCTTGAGGGAAGCGTCTGTCTATTCCGCCATCTTGGCTCTGCCTCTCTAGTTTTAAATTTTTCCTGTTGTTGTTAACTGCCATCAAGCTGGCCCCTGACTCATGGCAATTCCAACACAATGGGATTGGACTGTTGTGATCCATAGGATTTTCACTGGCTGATTTTTTGAAAGTAGGTCATCAGGCCTTTCTTCCTAGTCTGTCTGAGTCTAGAAGCTCTGCCAAAGTCTGTTCAGCACCATAGCAATGCAAAAGCCTCCACTGATTCAGAAAGTATGGAGAGATGGCCTATGCTTCTCTTCTACCCCAAGCTTGCTTTCCAGGTATGAGGTAGAGGAAGGAGATGGAATAATCTAGCCTCACATTGAACAGTGCCTTGCTGAACATAACCAGAAACTGAGTTAAAATATAAAAGTAAGACTAAATAAAAGGTTGCTGAATGAGAAAGAATGAGTGTATCACAACATGATACTAAGTAAGACAGCATTGGTTTTTTGTTTGTTTGTTTGTTTTTAATACTGCCATGCATCTACGGGACCACAGTGACTCTACCATTGATTTGATAAAAACAATTTGTGGGTTAAAGGGATCCTTTAAGGGGGCACGGAAACCCTGGTGGTAGTGGTTAAGTGCTATGGCTGCTAACCAAAAGGTCAGCAGCTCAGATACACCAGGTGCTCCTTGGAAACTCTGTGGGGGAATTCTACTGTGTCCTATAGGGTCACTATGAGTCAGAATTGACTCCACAGCAATGGGTTTGGTTTTCGGTTTTAAGGGGGCACGGTAACAGAGGCTTTCTAGACATAGCCAAACAAATCACAGGACTGGTTTACTGGGTTAAAAGACTTGGGACCACAGTCTCAAGGTACAACTTAGTCAACTGGCATAACATAGTTCACAAATATAATGTTCTACATTCTAGTTGGGTGAGCAGCTTCTGGGGTCTTAAAAGCTTGTGAGTGGCCGTCTAAGATACAGCTATTGGTCTATACTCACAGAGAGCCTTAATGGCACAGTGGTAAATAGCCTGTCTACTAACCAAAAGGTTGGCAGTTTGAATCCACCAGCTGCTCCTTGGAAACTCTATGGGGGCAGTTTTACCCTGTCCTGTAGGGTTGCTATGTATGAATCAGAATCAATTTGATGGCAACGGGGTTGATTTTTTTTCCTAGTATGGAGCAAAAGAGAATGAAGGAAGTCAAAGGCTCAATGAATAAACTAGTACACAGAACTAACAGCCCACATGAACCATAGCCTCTTCTAGCCTGAGACCAGAAGAACTAAATGGTGCCTGCTACCACTATCAACCATTGTGAGCAAGGACACAAAAGATAATGGGAGAAAAAAGTAGAACAAAACTCAAATTCCTAAAAAAGGCCAGACCTACTAGGCTAATAGAGACTAGAGGAACCCCCAAGACTATTGCCCTAAGATACCGTTTGAACTTGGAATTGAAGATATTTCTACAGGTCAACTTTCAGCCAAATAATAGATTGGCTTATAAAATAAACAACATCAGCCATAAGTAATGTGCTCCATTAAACAATTAACTATATGAGACCAATCGGTCAACATTTACTCAAAAGCGAAGATGAGAAAGAGAGGAAGGGAAGCTAGATCAAGGGAAACAGAACAAATAGAACAGGAATAATAAGAATGCTGACACATCGTAAAAATTGTAACCAATGAGACATGGGACGATTTGCATAAAAATTGTTAAAGGGGAACCTAATTTGCGGTGTAAAAACACAATAAAATATTATTTTAAAAGGGAGGATTCCTAAAAAAATAAATAAATAAAAAGAGGGGGTCTTTTAATAACTATGAGTCTAGATAGTATGTTGGCATGTGGTAGATCATGGAAAACAAAAAACAAATCTAAGGATTTTGTGGAGTTACAGAATTTTTTCCTCATCTATCAGAAATCACTCAGTCCCTGTTTCAAATTCATTCATACCATTTTAAAATTATGCTAAAGAATGAAAAAAAATGGAAGAATTATAAAAATTTCTAAGTTATTTCCCTTCTCTTGACCTCACTTGGTGCGGTGGTAAGAGTTTGGCTGCTAGCCGAAAGGTTGGCACTTCAAATCCACCAGCCATTCTTTGGAAACCCTCTGGGGCATTTCTACTCTGTCCTATAGGGTCACTATGAGTAGGAATCTACTTGATGTCAGCAATGGGTTTGACTGTTTTATTTGGACCTCACTTTACTCATTTGTAAAACGAAGGAGTTGGCCTAGGTTTTTTTGCTCCTCAAACTGTAATCTGTGGGCCAGCAGCAGGAGCGGCACATTGGAACTTGTCAGAATGCAGAATCTGGAGCCCCATTCTAGACCTCTGAAATCAGAATCTGCATTTCAACAAAATCCCTACCTAATTTGTATTCACATTAAGTTTTGAGAAGACTGATTTAGACGATACCTAAAATAACTTACAGCTTGTAAATTCTACCATCCCACAAGTCTAGTGGAAAGATTTCAAGTTAGGTAAAATGACTAGTCACTTCCTTGGGAGTTACATTCTGCTTGAGTAAACAGACTGCTGAGCAAGCTGAACTAACTTTTCAGGTCACAGCTTTAATAAGGAAAGTAGAAAATAAAGACTCGCTCTGCTTTGTGATGCTCCCAGCTTCCTTCCTAACACACTAATAATAATTTTAGTAAACCATGGGCTAATTTAGTATTTATTGAACACCTACAGTGCCAAAAAGAACCTAAAAGGTAAGATTTCTGCTCTTGAGGCCCCTCACAAAGGGTAGTTTTGCTTTAAAAGGGATCAGTGTCTGCAGTCCTGTGTTGATTTAATTACGGGCTGCTTTATAATTTGTTATTATTATCCAGAATAGGAAGCCATACCAATTCAGTAAAATATCATGTGCTTAAGTAGTAGGGTGATAGGCATACTCCAGTGACATTGTACGTGTGATTAAACAAGCAGAAATTACCATAGCCTATGGAGCTGTGCTTTTTTCTCTGATTTCTCTGCAGTCCAAAATAGGATACAGTTTAATTCAAGGTCAGCAGAAATTCAATCTGAAAACATTTTGAGTCCAATAGGAAGTAGGTAGAGGTGGTGGAGAAAATGAGCTAGGCTCTGTGGGAGGGAAGAGGAGTTAGCAACCTTGTCAGGGAGAGAGGAGTGTGCTCAAAACAGGATTAACTGGGCTGTGGGGGAGAAAATTATCACTGAAGGGGGTCAGCGCTGGTGTGGGTGAACTGCTGGAGCAGGGAAACTTTGTTAGATAAGGTTTACATTTTTCACTTGAATGCGTCATCTTCAATATCAGGTTTGTATTTTCAAATTGTAGGGCAGCTTACACTTAATGGCAGATTAGTATTAGTGGCAGAGTACTTGGTGTGCAAACATCATTAAACAACAATACTTTTAATTAAGGGTCTGTGTTTTGATGGCAGGTCTTTCAACATGTTGTTTTACTAATCAACATTTGTGCCTTTCAGTCTACAGAGACACAAGTGAATTCTTCTGGTTTCCAAAGAAGATGAGGTAGTATTCATATGCTATTCTTTGTCATTTACTAGCATATCACATGTTTTCTTCTTAGAGGTATATATCCTGACGTCTCATCTGGGCTGTAACTTTCTTGAAAGTAAGGAGAGATCATAGTCATGGTGCCTGGCATCAATTAACCCCAAAGAAGGTAATTACATTGAGATTTCTTAGACCTCTTAGACTAGGCAATGACTTTCATTAAATAAGTGTTTTCTAATTTTTTCTTAATGCTGATTCCTCTGGTTAATGGAACAGTCCATTTACAGTTCATTACAAATACACCATTTTTATCATAATAATAATAATAGTAATAATTTAAAAAGGCTTTCAGTTATTTTGGTTTGCTTAGGTCTTTTGTATTAACAGTGTGCCACTTCACATTTTAAGAATTAAATACTTAGTACAAAGTCTGAAACTCCTTTTCAAGTAAATAATTTTTATTATCTTTGTTATGCAGATAAGGAAGATGAAGCAAAATATTTAAGTGCTATTGTTCAGTGTCAACAGACATTATTGAGTACCTACTATGTACCTGACCCAAGCCATGGCATTTTCAATCGCCTCACATGCATGTGAAAGCTGGACAATGAATAAAGAAGAACGAAGAAGAATTGATGCCTTTGAATTATGGTGTTGGCAAAAAATATTAAATAACCATGGACTGCCAAAAGAATGAACAAATCTGTCTTGGAAAAAGTATAATCAGAATGCTCCTTAGAAGCAAGCATGGGGAGACTACGTTTCACATACTTTGGACATGTTATCAGGAGAGATCAGTCCCTGGAGAAGGACATCACGCTTGGTAAAGTGCGGGGTTAGCGAAAAAGAGGAAGACCCTCAACAAGATGGATTGACACAGTGGCTGCAATGATGGGCTCAAGCATAACAACGATTGTGAGGATGGCGCAGGACCAGGCAATGTTTTGTTCTGTTGTACGTAGGGTCGCTGAGTTGGAACCGACTCCACAGGACCTAACAACAACAACTATGTGCTAGCTTGACTGCTAACCCAAAGGTTTGGATTAGCAGTTTGAATCCACCATCCACTCCTTGGAAACCCTATGGGGCAGCTCTACTCTGTCCTAATAGGGTCACTATGAGTCGGAATCGACTCAACTGCAACAGGTTTGGTTTTCTTGGTTTTACCATGTGAAGGGACGCAGAGATGAACCAATCACAATTTCAGCCTTATAAACATGACACCAATAAAATAAATTACTGTGATACTGTGCAATAAGTACCATAATTGAAAATATGAACAGGGCAGAGAGGGAGTACAGAACAAGAGGAAGAAGAAGTGTGCAGAGAAGGGTACCTAAGAGCCTGGGGAACATAGGTGGGCTTGTAACCTAGTGAAGGAGAGTGGGAGTCAGCTAAGGAGCGTGGGGTTTGAGTTAGAGAGCCATTTTAGACTGAGCAGAAGAGATATACATACACACAGGCAGAGATATGTCTCAAGGAATAGCATCGCTAAATGAGTTTCCTTTTTTCCTTTTCTGTGATTGTCAGGGAACACATGGCATTAATTTAAAAATTATTTTAAATTCAAAATGAAGTAAAATAGATTAAGGCTGAAATCATCAAGTGCCATTATGTGTAGCGTGGGAGTGAGATTGGGGAACTCAGCTTAAGCAAACAAGTCTGTGTGGCTCGAATGAAGGGAGGACCTAGAGACAAATGAGAGGAAAAGTTGGCAATGTCAAAGGAGGATGGGGAGGGGGCAGGCGACAGGGAATGGACAAACTGTGGGGACATTGTTTGCTATCTATGCTAAGTTTGCAAGAGTTTTATGTAATTAAAATAAAAACTAAACTCTCTCACTAACCTGGGCTAGTCAGGTCTTCAATCAGGAATTTTGGTCACTGCTGGAGCTCTTGAAAGTTAGTAAAACAATTTAATGTGGTGTTAGGAAATGATCACACACAGGACTTGTGAGTTTTATTATTTATTCTCATATTCTCTGTTCTCCAAGCAGCTGATTTCTTTGCTCCATGTTGGGACAACCTCTCTGATGATCACAAAATGAGAGAATGTTGACCAAAAATCTTTTAAAATCTTTAAGCCTGTGGATTTGAGCACTAATTAATTTTCTCCTTTTATAAGTATCGAGATGAGTCCAGGGTAAGTATAATTTAGTACAGTGCCCAGTGCTTATCTCCACAGGTCGTAAAGCCCTTCCAAACGACCAGGAATTGCAGTTTAAACACTTTTCTCTCCTTTGGTATAATGAGATTATCACATGCTCAGTGTAACCACTGAAGAATGCTAGATGAAGGGTGGCAGGGTTATGCAAATTTGAGGGTATCAGTAAGTTCCATTTTAAGTAAAACACAAAAAATAAGGGGGGGGGTACCCTGGGAAGCTAGTTTACAGTGTCCACCATTGATGGAGCCCTGATGGCACAGTGGTTAACAGCTTGGCTGCTAATTAAAAGGTCAGCAGTTTCAATCTACCAGGTACTCCTTGGAAACCCTATGGGGCAGTTCTACTCTGTCCTGTAGGGTTGCTATGAGTCAGAATCAACTCAACAGCAACAAGTTTTGGGTTGACACCATTGATGGTTGCCATGAGTCAGAATCGACTCAATGGTAACTAACAACAACTCAGTGGTAGCTAACAACCACCACCACCACAACAACCATTAATCAAGGACCTAAATGTGACTAACAACAACTCAGTGGTAGCAAACAACCACCACGACCACAACAACCGTTAATCAAGGACCTAAATGTGACTAACAACAACTCAGTGGTAGCTAACAACCACCACCACAACAACCATTAATCAAGGACCTGAATGTGAGGACTAGAACTCTTGGAAGAAAACCCAGGGTTAATGCTTTGGGAGTCTATGGACATTCTAGAATTGAAAAAATACAATACTTGTATCAAGTGTATATACTTATACTCTAAAAACTATAAAACATTGTTGAAAGAAATAAAAGACTGTGAAAAGGTGGAAATAGTAGTAGTAGCATCAGAACCTGTCTAACTTCAGGGAGATAATGCTAATCAAGATCAACCGAAGACTGATCCCTCTGAGATAGAAGTCAGGCATACCTCCACTCTCCAAACTTTTTACCAATTCTGACACCACCCTTCCCCCTGCCCCAGCACTCTCTACTTTTCTTCTGGGTTTGGTAATCCATTGCAATGGCCACGTAGAACTCACAGACCATACTTAAAGTTAAGTAGTTTACTAAGGAACCAACAGGTTACAACTCGGGGTCAGCATCAATAGCTACAACTCAGGAATCAGGATCAGAAAGCACGCAGGCAAAAAACCTCCCTTTTTCAGTACAGGACAGCTCTCTCTACTCCTTTCAGCCATGCAGGACTCCTCTTGGCCCCCTCAGAACAAGCCTACTCTCGTGCCCCTGAGGACAGGCTCCTCTCAGCTCCCTCAGGACAGGCCTTTCTTTCTTCAGCCTTTCTGTTGTCAACCACCAACTCTGCTGCAGGACCCCTCCCAGGCACGTGGCCATCTTCAGTGTTACAGACCTTGACCTGTGTTAAAGCTCTTTTAGAAGGTTCCTTGCCTCCTCTCTATCTGCTCCTTCTCTGTTCTTTCTTCTGCTGCTCTTCCTGCTTCTTTCTGTCTGAAAAACCTCTGTGGAGTTGGCTGCATTTGCACACAAACTCTTCATCAATTTTAAGGTATAGCCTTTGCACCAGTGCCACGAAATGACCAATCCCCTCTCAATAAGCCACAGGCACTTCATTTGCATAGTCTTTGACCAATCCCTGTAAGGTGCATACCAATTACAGGGTAGGCTGCAGCCTACGACCAGACAAAAAGTGTCAAGCCACAAAGTGTTTACAGCTTACACGGGAAATGTCAATCAATGTGGACAAAAGTAACAAACTCTCTGGGGGTAGAAAATGATGGCAAAGGTAACTCCTCAGGGCTTAGGGGAAAAACCTCTCAAGCTGTTTTTCCAAAGAGCCAAGGCAAAAAAAAAAAAAAAAAAAAAAGGCAAAAGGCCACATAAAATAACTCATTTCACCACAAAATAAATAGAAAAACATTCCATGTTCTGGGGGAGAAGGATAAGAGTTTGGTGGGTACTGACCAGGTAAAATATGGAAGAAGGCACAGGGACAAAAAGAGAAGACCTTCCTGAAGACCAGTTGTCTGCATTGTCCTAGGTGGTGGCTTCCGGAAAGAGAATTTATCTTCATAATACCCAACTCCATTGCTGGGGGTATGCAGTGTAAATGCTCTACATAGGCACAGTCAGAGTGAGGCAGAAGGGGAAAAGAGGAGTGTCACTTTGTATTTTGTTCCTGCCCCAAATCTCTAGTACTTAACAGAATGCTGATTTACTGTAGGACCTGAAAAACCTTGGTGCTAACCTCCCCCCTACCAAAAAAAAAAAAAGATGCTCAGAAATATCTACCGCCTCTTGGAACCCATTCATGCCATGATTGATTCTATCAAGTTGGTTGAGACAATCTCCACACCTACTGGTGACTAAGAGTATGCCTGCTGCACAGAGCTGCAAGCGGGACTGCAGTGACAGGGACTGGCCCTCTCCCACCCTTGCTGGGTCAAGGCTCGACCTGTCTTACCAACATCCACTTCTCTATACCTGAAACTGGCCCTACTCTTTAACCGCTACGGGCAAGTAGGGGGTTAGAGGAGCTCACAGACCTCACTTATCTGACTGCACTGACATGTCTTTCAGTCCGCACTTTGGCAATTTCATTTGCTCTGAATCCCAAAAGTAGAAGCAACTTTGAATGCTGTACAGCTGTAGAAATAGGGAAAGGAAACTAATATTTGTGGCATGTTAAAAAGGAAAGAAAAACACCCCATGTTCTTGGGTCAGAAGACTTAATATTGTTAACATGTCAATACTCTATGAACCAATCTACAGATTCAAAACAATCTCTAATAAAAATCTCAGAAATTGATGAGTGGATCTTAAAATTCATATGAAAATGCAAGGGACACAAAGTAGGCGGTCTTAAAAAAGAACAAAGTTGTAAGACTCACATTTCTTGGCTTTAACAGTTACTACAAAGCTACAGTAATCAAGACAATGTGATTGTGGCATGAAGATTAAAAAAAAAAAAATTGCCATCGAGTCAATTCCGACTTATAGTGACCCTATAGGACAGAGTAGAACCACCCCATAGGTTTTCCAAGGAGTGGCCGGTGGATTCGAACTGCCGACATTTTGGTTAGCAGCCGAGCTCTTAACTACTACGCCACCAGAGGTCCGGCATAAGGTCAGACACACGAAGAGAATTGAGAGTCCAGAAATAAACCTTTACATTTGTGGCCAATTGTTTTCCAACAAGGGTGCAAGACAATGAAACGGAAAAAGAACAGTCTTTTTAACAATGCTACTGTGACAACTGGATATCCACATGCAAAGAAATGCACTGGGATCATTTCCTTACATCACACACACAAGTTAAAATGGATCATAGCATAACTAGAAAATTCTTAGAAGAAAGCTTAGGAGTAAATGCTCCTGACTTTGAGTTAAGCAAAGTATTCTTAGACATGACACCAAAAGGAGAAACAACAAAGACAATAACAAAAGAGATAAATTTACTTTATGAAAATTAAATACCTTTATGCTACAAATGAAGCCATTAACAAAATGAAAAGATAATGTACAGAATAGGCAAAGCTATTTGGAAATTATCTCATAAAGGACTTGTAACTAGAATATATAAAGAACCCTTACAATTCAATAATAAAGAAAAAATAACCAATTAAAAAATGAGCAAAGGTTCTGAATAGATATTTCTCCAAAGAAGATACACAAATGGCCAATGAGCACATGAAAAAATGTTCAACATCATTAGTCATTGTTGTTGTTGGGTGCTGTTGTATCAATTCCAACTCACAGCAACTATGTGTGAATAGAACTGCCCCATATGGTTTTCTTGGTTGTAATCTTAATGGAAGCAGGCTGCCAGATCTTTCTCCCATGGAGTGGCTGAGTGGGTTCAAGTCACCAACTTCACCATTATGCCACCAGAGCTCCTTTCATTAGTCATCAGAGTAATGCAAATAAAACCACAATGAGCTACCATTTCACAACCACTAGGATGGCTATACTAAAAAAAGATGAACAAGAAGAACTGTTGGGGAGGGTGTGGAGAAATTGGAGTTCTCATATTCTGTTAGTGGGAATGTAAAATGGTGCAGTCACTTTGGAAAACCGTCTGGCAGTTTCTCCATGGTGCAATGAATTACATAATATGGCCCTTCTACCCATGGTCTTTGCGACTCACACACAATGATTGGGTGGAACTATGCAAACAATGTGTATGGAACCTATGAGCATTGGAGGTACGTGTCAACTTAGCTAGGCTATGATTTCCAGTATTGTGTGATTGTCCTCCATCTTATGTATTGTGGACTGTGACCTCTACATGCTGATGAGGCAGGATTGATGTGGGTGTGTCTTGGGTCCCAGCCTCACAGGAGGGCATGACTCAAGTCCCACCCTTACTCAAGTTATGCCCTTCCCTGGGGTGTGGCTTGCATCTAAGGTATATATGTGGATGCTCTAACTGGGCTCTGTTTCTTTGCATCTGGATCCGTGTCTGGTTTGTGATCATCTAACCTCTAGTTCTTGGGACTTGAGCCAGAGGCCTGCTGTCTGACCTGCCGATTCTGGGATTCACTGGCCTCCACAGCCCTGTGGGCTGATGGCCTGTCTTCTGACCTGATTCACCAGCTTCTGCAGCCTCGTGAACCAGCAGCCTGTGGTATGAACTGCCAGTTTGGATTCATCAGCCCCTGTAGCCACGTGGGTCAAGAGAAGACTACAACTGGCCCATGGATTTGGAGCTCACCAGCCTCCACAACTGCATGAGTCATTTCGTTGATACAGTTTGTGAGTTCTGTGAGACGTTGCAGTGAATTTTGGAGCCCAAAGATGGGAGGGAGAGCACTGAGGGGAGGAGGAGTAGTTGATCTTAGAAATGATGGAGTGGTATAGCAGTTTGGAAAAGTTGAACATTTGGGACATCTTTAACCTCTGCCTCATAGGAACCAGGAACCAGCTATATGCTGACCCTTATAAAAGAAATTATTCATTCACCCTCAAAAAGTTAAACATAGAGTTACCATATTGTTGTTGTGGGCAGTCGATTCCAACTCATAGAGATCATATATGACATAGTGGATCTGGCCCAAGAGCTTCCTAGGCTGTAATCTTTATGGGAGTAGATCACCAGGTCTCTTGTCCCATGGAACGGCTGGTGGGTTCAAATCTGTGACATTTCATTTAGCAGCCAAACATTTAACCATTATGAGTTACATATGAAACAAAAATTCCACTCTTAGGTATATACCCAAAACATAAAAATATATGACATACATAAATTTGTACACAAATGTTCATACAGCATTATTCAAAATAGCTAAAAAATAGAAAAAACCAAAAATGTCCATCAATTGATGAATGGATAAACAAAATCTGGCATAGCCACACAATGGAATATTCTTTCACCATGAAAAGGAATGAAGTGACTCAAAATGGCTCAGTGATCTAAATGTAAGAACTAAAACCGTAAAACTCTTAGAAGAAAACATAAGGGTAAAACTACAGGACTAGTTTTTGACAATGGATTCTTAGATATGACACCAAAAGCACAAAAGACAAAAAAATGAATTGGACTTCAAAAAATTAAAAAAAATTGTGCATCAAAGGACTTTATCAACCAAGTAGAAAGAGTTATATAATGGGAGAAAATATTTGGTAAATATGTATCCTATAAATGTTTAATATCCTGAATATTTAAAGAACTACTACCACTCAAAAACCAAAAGACAAACAACTCAATTAAAAAATGGGCAAAGGACTGGAACAGACATTTCACCTGGAAAGGTATACAAATGACCAATAAGCACATTAAAAAATGTGCAATGTCATTAGTCATTGTTTTTGTTAGGTGCCGTTGAGTCAGTTCCAACTCATAGAGACCCTGTGCACAACAGACGGAAACACTGCCCTGTCCTGAGCCATCCTTACAATCGTTGCTATGCTTGAGCTCATTGTTGCAGCCACTGTGTCAATCCACCTCGTTGAGGGTCTTCCTCTTTTCCGCTGACCCTGTACTCTGCTAAGCATGATGTCCTTCTCCAGGGACTGATTCCTCCTGACAACCATTAGTCATTAGGAAATCAAAACCACAAAGAAATATCACTTCAGATGCTGGGATGGCTATTATCAGAAAATGACAAGCATTGGCAAGGAAGTGGGAAAATTGGAATCTCATCCATTGTTGGTGCTAATGTACAATGGAGAAGCCTCTCTGGAAAACAGTCTGGCGGTGCCTCAAAAAGCTAAACATAGACTTACCATATGACCCAGCAATTGCATTCCTAGGTATTTACCTGAAAGACTTGAAAGGGATTCAAACAGATACATGTACACCAATGTTCATTGCAGCATTATTCACAATACGCAAAAGGTGGAAACGACCTAAATGTTCAAAAGATGAATGAATAAACAAAATGTGGTATTTCTATGCGATGGAATATTATTCCCCTATAAAGAGAAATGAAGTTCAGTTCTGAGACATGTTACAACATGGATGAACCTTGAAAATATGCTGAGTGAAATAATTCAGGCCCAAAAGGACAAACACTGTATGACCCCACTTTTATGAAATATAGGCAAATGCATAAAGGCAGAAGTCTGTTTACCAGGGGCTGGGCAAAGGAGGAAACGGAGTTATTGCTTAAAAGGTTCTGAGTTTCTGTTAAAGGTGGTGTTATAAAAATTGGACTGTATCAAAATTAATTTGGAAATGGAAATGAGTAGTGGTGGTGGTTGCACAACACGGTGAATGTAATTAATATTCCTGGGTTGTACATACTTAAATGGTTAAAACGACAAGTATCTTGTTACACATATTCCACCACAATAAAGAAATTAAAATGGGGGTTAAAAAAAAAAAAGGGAATGAAGAACTGATATGTGCTACAACATGGATGAACTTTGAAAACATAATGGTCTGTAAAAGAAGCTAGATACAAAAGATCGTATACTATATGGTTCCATTTATATAAAATGTAGAGAAAAGGCACATCCATAAAGACAGAAAGTAGATTAGTGGTTACCAGGAAGAAGGGGTAGAATGAAGAGTGACTGCTAATGAGTGTGGCGGTTCTTTTTGGAGCGATGAAAATGTTCTGGAATGAGAAGCTGTGATGATTCCACAACTTTGTGAACGTACTAAAAACTATTAAATTGTATACTTTAAATGGGTGAATTGTATGTATGGTGAGTTGTAAAAGTAATCCTGTTAAAATTAATTTCATGCTTTCCCTGATAATCACAACTCATAGCTTTCATCCTTCAGAAAAAAAAATTTATATAGTGGGATTGATGCAACTCGTCAGTATTTACAGGTCCTTATCCCTGGTGACCTAGTGGTTAAGAGCTACCGCTGCCAACCAAAAGGACGACAGTTCAAATCCACCAGGCGTTCCTTGGAAACTCTACGGGGCTGTTCTACTATGTCCTATAGGGTCACTATGAGTCGGAATCGACTCAGCGGCAATGGGTTTTTTTCTTGGGTATAGCAACAAAGTAAGCAATAAGCCTCAGTAAACAAGGGTCACCTTCAAAGCAAGCTACAGGCCAATGATGAATTTTCAAGCTGCAAGGAATAAGGATCTAAATGAAAGTTCCCAATTCCTTACCTTTCACTTCTCTATAAATTCTTCCTCCTCAAATTACATAAATTTCCATTTCTAGAGCATTATATAATCTTTCAACTTGCCACAAGCATACTAAATTTTCCGTGGGTCCAATTGAAATTTTGTCATCTCGTTTGAGAAATAACTTACATTCCATAACTAATTGATCCGCATTTAACATGTTGATGCAGGTCTCCAACTGCCCCAAACCTGATATCATGTCCTTCAAGGGGAAATTTTATTAGAGCACATAATCCAAGTCTGCAGCAGTTGAAGGATGTCACGCTAGTATAAGTGTCACACATCACTCTGATGAGGCAATTTCCCAAACCTATTTTAGTAAAAATCCAGTTTATTTGATTATTCCAACTCTTCTAACCTGGATTGGTATCGTGACTGGTGAAGGAGCTAGATCCATGCTACCTGTGATTTTAGTAGGAGTTATGTGACAGAGCAAGACCAGAGGAAAGTCAAAGATTAGGCTGCAAGAATGAATCCTTCCTAATCCTTGGTTAACCGGTGCTAACAGAACAAATGCTAATCAGAGTCATTAACGGGTTGATTGATTGTATAAGTATTCATTGTGCACCTGTCCCGTGCAATGGCAGCACAACGAGGGACTAGCCATAGGGGCCGCGAAGGAAGAAAAGTCTGTCTTCCATTGTATCTTTTAATTGCTTTTCCTCCTTTATTACATTCATGATCCTATTTGTTACAAATATTAAATTCTTTCCACAAGAGAGGCTATACTGAGTAAGCGCCCATATTCTTGTTCCCAAGGAAGATACTGCAAAATTTAGATCATCTCGCTATGAGTCGGAACGGACTCGACGGCACTGGGTTGGGTATGCAATTGGAAGGGAGAATTCGTCAGAGAACAAAGTCTTATTCGTGACGAAGCCCAATCGTTTCCAGGGCCATCAGATGCCCATGCTGAATTCAGAATTTCCACGCCGACGGCTCCCACGTCGCACCCTGGAGACAGACAGGGCCAGGGAAAGACCCGCGTTCCGCACAGAAGGAACCTCAAGTCCCAGAATCCCACGGGAACTCCAAATCCCAGAATCCTGCACCCAAATCTACCCCGAATCCCCAGCGGCCGACTGCCGACGCGACCAAGTTGGAAGCTGGGAGGATACACTGTAGCTTTTGTTCTTTACCATTTTTCTTGCAGGGAAAAGGCTTTTTACAGAGCTATAGTTACCCTATTTTTCTTGTCTTCTTAATTACAGCTCCGAAGATAGGCCCCCTCCCGGCGTATTTGGCGTGATGACAAGCCCTCACTTTTTCCTCTCCCCCCTTTCTCTGGCCTCCGTAAGAATGGTTCAGCCCGGCACTGGGGCTCCGGAGTTGGATCGACGGTTGCGCCCGCCCTATCCCGGAATGCGGGCCTTCGGAACGAGCGAGGTGGGAGGGGCGGACGCGGGGAGGCTCCCTGGGCCGCGCCTGCCGTAGGGGCTGCGGCGGCGGCTGCCGGGGTGGGAGGAGCCGCGCGCTTCTGGCTGCCGACGCTAGGCGAGGCAACCCTCGGGTCGGCGCTGCGGGCGGGGAGAGCAGGTAGGCAGGCGAGGGGCCGCGACTCTCGAGAGGCTCGGGCGGCTGAGACCCGTACGGCGTCGGCGCCTCCTCCCGCCCTCTCGGCCCCGGGCGTTGAGGCTGGAGAGGGAGGAGATGCCGACCCAGAGGGACAGCAGCACCATGTCCCACCGGGTCGCAGGCGGCGGCGGCAGCGGGGACCATTCTCACCAGGTCCGGGTGAAAGCCTACTACCGCGGGTGAGTGACGTGGGGTGAGGGCAGGAGGGGAGGGGACAGGCCAGCTCGATTTGGCTTGGAGGTGGGGAGGGTGAGGGGCTGAAGGTGTGCTGGGCGGGTTGGGCTGAACGGACGGCTTCTGGGACTCTGGGTGGGTGACAGAGTGGTCGGGAGCGGGAGATGGGGGTGCGGGATTGGAGGCACCCCCAGGTGTGGTGCCGGGGTCCTGGGGTGGGGGGCAGAGTAGGATCTGAGGGGGAGCCTTCTCTGAGATAAAGTGGACTTGGTGGGTGTTGGAGACTCACCCACTGAGAGATTCGTACGTAAGGCCTTACGTCAAATCTGGATGTGTTTTGGTTGAGAGTTGAGGATTCTGAGTAATGCCTCAGTTAAATCAGTTTGCTACGGCCTTAGAAGACAGGACTGCATCAGTTCAGCTGGCCCTTTCAATGATTATCGGCAGGCCTAA
Organism: Loxodonta africana; assembly: GCF_030014295.1. Lineage (NCBI taxonomy): Eukaryota > Metazoa > Chordata > Mammalia > Proboscidea > Elephantidae > Loxodonta > Loxodonta africana. Next base: position 47,147,281 of record NC_087364.1, read on the forward strand.
AGCACCTTGGTCTCTAAGCCAGGTTTATCTTCGTGAAGTGTGCCTGGACTGTGGTCGGGCTGCCAGTGTATCAGACACAGGAGTTATTATTTAAGAGTAAAGTTGATGGGTGTTCAAGGATGTGAATTAGGTACTTAGGTCTTGCCAAGATTAGTTCGCATATGTGTTAAGTAAAATTTTGTGAACCCCTTCTTGACATTGTTGATTCAAGGACCATCCTATAGGGCGAGCTATTGCAAGGTGAGAAGAGGACGAGCCTAGGCACAAGTCTTAAATTCTGTGATCTTTACTCATATCATTACCTAAATTATAACTCCTGTGGTTACCAGGAAGAACCCGTCCCTAAAACCATTGTGTTAAATCATGTTCTATTATCAGTGACCCGAAGTGCCACCCTTCCTTTGAACTCAGTTGTGGTTTTGAAATTTCTTTGAGATAACTATGTTTAGAAGCATTAGAAAGTTGAAATGTTAGTGTGAGCGTAAAGAATTCAGACTAAGGGTTAACAGAAAACCCAGCTGCTTGTCCAGGCAGAAGTAAATTGCTTCAAAAACTCAAGCACTGAAAGAAAAAAAAAAAAAGAGAAAAACTCTCAAGTACTACAAGATTGAAACTGCATTGCATACTTTCACATTCCTGAGAGGATCAGTGAAGATAGAAAAATCTCCAATTGCCTCTTTTGTTTTAATTTCGAAGAAAAAGAAGCTCCTAAATATTTTGTTGATTTGATGTCAGAACTTACTAGTTTGCTGCAATGAAGCCTGTGACCTCTATTTATTAGCTTGACTGTATTCAGGACTGTATAAGGTGTTATGTTGGACAATATATCTGTTTTTACTTTAATTGATCAAGGGGGTATTGATTTTAAAATAATACCAAGAAGTGTAAAAAGTTTGTGGTTGTCATAAGAGCTGTTTTAACTTGAGGGTGGTCAGCCATGTATTTTGCATTGTGGGAAAAGTTTTGCTTCCTTTACCTTATCTTTAATTTGATAGATAATTCACCGTAGAGTATGTTCCATTTTATGAAGTGGACAGTCCATGAATTGTTAAGTGCAAGGAATGAGATAATAGTACATGTTTTTTAAAAAAAATGAATAAAAAAGATGTTGATAATTGACAATTTTGAAAAACTAGGTAAAAAAAACAAAAACATGCAAATTGTACAGAAGTATAAAATAAAAAGTACTCCCCACCCCCCAACCCAGCATCCAAGGTAACTAACCACTGTTGACAGTTTATTCCTGGTTCTTTTGGAGGTTGCTTTTATTACTTTTTTTTTTTTATAACTTTTATTAAGCTTCAAGTGAACGTTTACAAATCCAATCAGTCTGTCACATATAAGTTTACATACATCTCACTCCCTACTCCCACTTGCTCTCCCCCTCTTGAGTCAGCCCTTTCAGTCTCTCCTTTCTTGACAATTTTGCCGGCTTCCCTCTCTCTCTATCCTCCCATCCCCCCTCCAGACAAGAGTTGCCAACACAATCTCAAGTGTCCACCTGATATAATTAGCTCACTCTTCATCAGCATCTCTCTCCCACCCACTGACCAGTCCCTTTCATGTCTGATGAGTTGTCTTCGGGGATGGTTCCTGTCCTGTGCCAACAGAAGGTCTGGGGACCATGGCTGCCGGGATTCCTCTAGTCTCAGTCAGACCATTAAGTTTGGTCTTTTTATGAGAATTTGGGGTCTGTATCCCACTGATCTCCTGCTCCCTCAGGGGTCCTCTGCTGTGCTCCCTGTCAGGGCAGTCATCGATTGTGGCCGGGCACCAACTAGTTCTTCTAGTCTCAGGATGATGTAGGTCTCTGGTTCATGTGGCCCTTTCTGTCTCTTGGGCTCTTAGTTGTCGTGTGGCCTTGGTGTTCTTCATTTTCCTTTGCTCCAGGTGGGTTGAGACCAATTGATGCATCTTAGACTGCCTTTATTACTTTTAAAAGTTAAATTCTGTTTCGTGGTATATCAACTTTAGAAAGCATCTATTGATTCCTTCCCCTGAAAGATGAGAAATAGGGTGCACACTACTTTCTGTTTCCCTACTCCCCCCCCCCCCCAAAAAAACAAACCCATTGCCCTTGAGTCGATTCCGATTCATTGTGACCCTATAGGACAGAGTAGAACTGCCCCATAGGGTTTCCAGGCAGTGCCTGGCAGATTCGAACTGCCAACCTTTGGTTAGCAGCCTGACTCTTAACCACTACGCCACCAGGGTTTCTCCTTTCTTCCCAGTGCCTCTCAATTTTTGGTTGTTAATTATCATACTCGTTCTGCTGGTTACCTTTATGACTTCAAATTATACAAATTCTTGACTTACTAACCTTACATAGTCTCCGGTGACTCCAACTATGAAAAATGGAATTAGTGCTTTTTCTTTTCTTGTTGTTTTATTAGTTTGACAAACATAAATAGGCCTAGTTAGTAAATCAAAGTGATTGTAAGCTTCTCTTTTAGAAAGAAGCCAAAGTCTTGCTGTATTCTAGGAACACAGGTATCTTATGTTGTCTTGGCTTGTTGCTCCAATAATTTAAAGGAGAGTATGAGGACATAATAATCTCTTTAGTGCTTTAACCTTTGAGGCGAGGAGGGAGGAAATTCTGGCCCAGTGGGACAGCAGAACCACGTGCTACCTGGTTGCAGGCAGCAGCAGCAGCATCAGGGACCGTTCTCCAAGACATTCAAGTTAACGTTTTGTTTTTTTTTTTAAACTTATGAATTTTTGCTAAGCAAAGACAAGAATTAACCCTCTCCCTTTAGTGCTTTTTATTCAATGAAAGCTTTCTAGTAGTGCCTTCATTTCAAGCTGCATTTAAAGACGACATCAACAGTTTCTAAATTGTATCAATTTTTGTCCTATGAAATTAGATCTGTTAAGATGATACGTTTATTAACAATAGTCTAAACTGGCGGTTGTGATGTTACATGGTCAGCTGCTTATTACTACTGATGAAGTGACAATGAGTCACCAGCGAGTATAGGTTATGAACAGGTTGGCTAACTAGAACACCTTCTACATGATTTTAGAATAGAAGATCCCAGCTTTATACCAAGAAACGTAAGGACAATCTGCATTTGAAAAAGTTTTATTTTTTCTCAGATTTTCTGAATGGCCTTCCCCTTATCCCCTTCTAGCAATATTGCCTCCCAGTAGTTGCTGAATCTTGGAATAGCCAGAATTATTTAGTGAATTAATTGCCCTCTCCTTTCAAACATGTGTATGCTATTCTCATTCTGTTAAGTTTGACTTCAGCGAAAATGTGATGTCTTCCTAGATACAAGAGCTAACTGGAATTTTTTCTAGTTTTAAGCAGGACACTGATAGCAGTGAGAATCTGATTTGAGTGGAAGCCACCTAAGAGTAGCTGTCTCATGACATGTACTTCTCTTTCCCTCCCAGAGGATCTTCTCAGTGAGTCGCCGTCTTCAGTCATTACCAAGTGGTGTTAGTGTGGAGGAAGAGAAACAGGTTTTGTTACTTAGTGATAGATTGCCATTGTATGTACTTACCCTTATAAAAAAAAAGTTAGCTTGATATTGTGGGATAGAATTTAACAAGGAAACGTCTGGACTACTGATTTCTTTACATTATAAATGTATGGGAAAATTTGCAGAAAGCTTGGAAAAATGCTTTTTAAACCATTGGTGTTGATCAGTTGTAACAAGCCAGAGGATTCCTTCCATGAACATCTGGAAATAAGGTGTTGTTAATTCCTTACGTATTCGGGATGTATAGCTGGTTCTGTGAAGAAGTATGTAAGATTTCTCTCACTGTGAACAAGTCTTGGCAAGACTTTTTTGTAAAAGTGTTGCAAAATTATTTTAGCGATGTACTTTATTGACGGTTCTAAGGAAATAAAAATACTATACTGAGTTGAGGGTTCGGGGAAGGTTAGTTGTTTGGTCTTGGAGTTCCTGGCATGCAACTTAACCCTGGGGCAACTGTGCCACATTTTTAAGAGACCACAGTGACCTGGTGCCAAAAAAAAAAAGACCAAAAAATCCCCTCAGAAATTTGAATTAGAAAATATGGAGATAAATTGCTTGTTAGCAGTGGGACCAAAGAGTTGAGAGAGTGGCTGGAGAGGCCAGGATGGACCATATGCAAAATGAAGGTCTGAGGAAGTAGAGGGTAAAGAAGCAGTTCTGTATAGGGCAGATTCTTCCAAGAGGTTTTCAGTTCATGGTAGCTTTCTAATACAACTCCTACTTACCTTTTTAAGGTAAAACTTGAGTCTCTCTCTCCCTTTTTTTAATATGGTTGACATGAGCTTAATTAAACCATGCATTTTTAAAAATTCCTATCCTAAGAATTGGACAAGAGTCTAGTTCTTGTCCTATGTCTTGCTTAGAATTTCAAATATTACCAAAGAGTGTTTAAATTTGCTTCAGCAACACTTGCCATAAGGAAGGCACACAGTGCTTATACTAAGTGGGCACAGAGGATGTATAGGTGGGTAATAGAAGACTGCCCCTGAGCAACTAAGGGATTCGTGAGAGAAAAGACGTGCCCGTTGCCGTCAAGTCTATTCTGATTCATAGCGACCTGTAGGGCAGAGTAGAATTGTCCCATAGTTTCCAGTGGGTTAGAACCCCCGACCTTTCTGTTAGCAACTGAGCACTTAAATGACTACACTATCAGGGCTCCTTGAGGGAAAAGATAGAAGCAGTTACAAAATAGTTAAAATGGATGTACGTGTGTGGGTGGGTGGGTGGGTGTGTCTTAGTCATTTAGTGCTGCTATAACAGAACTACCACAAATGGATGGCTTCAACAAACAGAAGTTTATTCTCTTACAATCTGGTAGGCTAGAAGTCTGAATTCAGGGTGCTAGCTCCAGGGGAAGGCTTTCTTTCTCTGTCGGCCCTTGAAGGAAGGTCCTTGTCATTAATCTTCACTTGGTCTAGGAGCCTCGCTGCCTGGGAACCTTGCGTCCAAAGGACATGCTCTGCTCCCGGCATTGCTTTATTGGTGGTATGAGGTCCCCATGTCTCTCTGCTTGCTTCTGCTTTTTATGAAAGAAATTAACCTAAAACACAACCTAATCTTGTAGATTGAGTCCTGCCTCATTAACATATCTGCCGCTAGTCCCACCTCATTAACATCATAGAGGTAGAATTTACAACTAATGGGAAAATCACATCAGATGACAATGTGGTGGACAGTCACACAATAATGGGAATCATGGACTAGCCAAGTTGACACACATTTTTTGGGGACACAGTTCAGCCCGTAACAGTGTGTCTGTGTGCATGTGTGTGCGTGTGCACCAAGTAAAAAGTACCTGCAGGAATGACTACAGGAGCCCTGGTGTTGCAATGGTTAAGCGCTTGTCTCTTAAGCAAAATGTCAACCAGTGGCTTGAACCCGCCAGTGACCCTATGGGAGAAAAGACCTGATGATCTGCATTTGTAAAGATTACAGCCTAGAAACCTCTATGGGGCAGTTTCTTTTATCTAGGGTTGCTGTGAGTCAGAATTGATTGACAGCACATAAAAACAGGGATGAATATTGGGGAGGAATGTGAAGTGGAGGAAGCTTTCCTAGAAGATGAAGCGCCTGAGGTTTTTAAACGGTAAGTAGACGCTTGCCTGGTAGGTGATGATGTTGGGAGGGGGATCGTTCCAGGCATGGAACACATGCATGGTGTGTTTGAGGAACTAAGAGCAGCTTGGCTGTTAGCCCCATAAAAACAAAAACAACCAATCCCACTGCTGTGGTGTCACTTCCAACTCATGGCAACCCCATGTGTTACAGAGTAGAACTGCTTCGTGGGATTTCTTGCCTGTAATCTTTACAGAAACAGATTGCCAGGCCTTTTTCTTCCATGGTGCCACTGGATGGGTTCAAACTGGATCACACACAACTTGTACAGCCCAGAAACTCACCAGTCCCATATTTGTTTCTTATTATTAGTCTGTTACTGGGACATAAAGTATGAATGGATACTGATGAAAAGTGAGCCTAGAAAGGATGAGAGGCTACATTTTGAAGACCCTTGAATATCATACTGCAGGGTTCAGACTTTTTCTCATTAGTGAAAGTTTTAAGCAAGAGAGATATGTGATCAGCTTTGCATTTTAGAAAGATCACTTTTGGAACCATCATGGGAGATAGACTGGGAATGGATGAGCCTAATTTGAAGGCTTTTTAAGGTGTCCAGGTGAGAGATGCTAATGAGATGGAAAACCAAAAAACAAAACAAAACAAAACAAATCCATTGCTATGAAGCTGATTCTGATGCATAGCGACTCTTTAGGACAGTGTAGAACTGCCCCATAGGGTTTCCAAGGAGTGGCTGGTGGACTTGAACTGCTCACCTTTTGGTTAGCAGCCGAGCTCTTAACCAGTGTGCCACAGGGGCTCCATGAGATGTAAAAAAACCATACCTGTTGCCATCAAGTCGATTCTGACTCATAGTGACCCAGAGGACATAGTAGAGCTGCCCCATAGGGTTTCCAAGGATCGGCTGGTGCATTTGGACTTCCGACCTTTTGGTTTGCGGCTGAATGAACACTTAAGCACAGCGCCACCAGGTCCTGAGATTGAAAAGAGGATGTGAATTCAGTAGCGATTTTAAGGGGTAGAATTAACATGTATTAGGGATCGGTTGCATGTAGGGAAGAGAGAGGCCCTACAACTCATAGATTTCCTGCTTGAGAGAGACTATGGGGAGGAGGGTTTGGGGGGGTGGTGTAGCAGGATCCAGGGCAGGTAGAGGGGAACATGGAAGGAAGATATTTGTGGGAGAAGGATTCAATACTTGAAACAATTAACTAAATTTTGAATTTGAGGTTTTTTTTATGAGGCATCCAGAGCCCTGGTGGGGCAGAGGTTAAGAGCTTGACTGCTAACCAAAAGATAAGCGGTTTGAATCTACCAGCCACTCCTTAGAAACCCTGTGGGGCAGTTCTACTCAGTCCTGTAGGGTCACTGTGAGTCAGAGTTGACCAGATGGCATCAAAAAAAAATTTTTTTTTAATGAGGCATCCAGGTGGAGATGCCTAGAATTCACTGAACAGTCATTTATTGTGCCTGCTATGTGTACGGGCACGGTGCATGACAGCTAACCTATGCAGAAATGTCTGAGAGTGATGATAGAAACAAGTGATACCCGTCACCAAATACAGATCATAAAGGCAAGGCACTAAACCTAAATTAAAAAAATATGGAAATACATAAAGTGGAAAATTCCCCATATAGCTTCTCACTCCCACTTCCTAGGGGTAGCCATTGTTAACAGCTTTGGATATTCTATATCATATCAATATACAGCTGCAGCAGTGGGCAGGATCGGGCAGCGTGTCCTTATGTCGTACGTAGGGTCTCTATGAGTCGGAATCATTCAAGGGAACATAACAACAACTATGTATGTTTATACGTATGTGTACACAAACGTTCTTACATAGACACACCCTGACTTTTATTTTTCCAATAATGGGTTCATGTTTCTACACGTTTCTGCAGTTTGAGTTTTTTCTTTCATGACTGTCTTCCCATGTCAGCGTAGACAGACAGACAAGTAGAGAAATAGGTAGATACAGAGTGACCCACCTCTTCGTAGTTGATGTGTAGTGTTCACAGTGTTGGTATAACATTATTTAATCTTTTTTCTTATTTGATAAACATGTAAAGCTTTCTTCATTAAATCACTATTACAAATAATGTTGAAGGAACATCCTTATATATAATATATATTCTTGTAAACACGTCATATCTGTCCATTTTAAAATTTGATATTTTTCTCAAAAAAATGTATCAACTTTGTATTCCCAACAGTGATGTATGAGTAAAGCTTTTTCTTTATGCTCTCATTGCATGATACCCGTCTTTTAAACTTTTGCCAAATTAGCAAAAAGTGGTAACTTTTTTAACAAGTATCTTTTTATATATTATTGATTGTATTCTTCTCTGTGAATTACCTATTCATATTTCAGCCCAGTGTTCTATTGGATTATTTTTCTTTTACTTATTCATTTGTTGAAGGAACATTGATATTTTATCTGTCAAAAAAGTTGGCAGCATTTCTCCAATCTGTTGCTTGTCTGGAGTTTTTCATTTTTATAGCTACCAAATCTACCCTCCCCCCCCCCCTTTTTTTTTGCCTTTGTGGCTTCTGGCTTTGCTGTCTTAGGTAGATGCTTTTCGCTTCTAAAAATACTTTTTTTTTTTTTCTTTTTGTTATAGATTAAATTGTATATCCCCAAAATATCTGTTGGACTCCTGAACCCTACACCTGTGGATGTGATGTAATCAATCAGCAATCTGTTGAGGTCATACCCGTGTAGGGCAAATCCTAAACCTAGTGACTTCTGAGTTATACAAAGAGCAGCATAGACACAGACTCACACACAGTTGGGGAAGACAGCTGCCATGTGAAGAGCACCTACAAGTCAAAGAACCAGGACTACTGACAAGGAAGGGATAAACACAGCCAAGAGCCTAATTTGGACTTTTAGCCTTTAGAACTGAGAAAATAAATTTCTGTCCTTTAAACTAATTGTGGTATTTATGTTACAGCAGCATTAGGAAATTAAGAAATATTACTTATACAGCTGTTTGAGTGATTATTTTTTTAATAAATCTCATATTTTTGAGTCTAGCCATTTGTGATGTACTGATACAACTTAATTTTATTTCAAAATTTATCCTAATACCATTATTACAGTGTCCTTTCATTAGTGATTTGAAATGACAATTCTGCTATGTAGTAAATTTCTCACAAGTGCAAAGGTACTTTGTTTCATTGATTTGGTGAGGGGAATCTATTTTTGCACATACCAGTTGGTTTAATATTCTAGTTATAAAGGCCCATCCATTAACTCCTGACTTCCAAATTTTCTTGGCTATTTTTGCACCTTTTCTCTTCTCGATGAATTTTAGAAAGTTTTTATTGAAAAAGGAATCCTATTGGCATCTTGCTTTGGAATTGTATTGAATTTATAGATTAATTTGAGAACTGATAGCTTTATAATGCTGAGCCTTGCCCTCCAAGTATATGGTATATGCCTGCTTACTCAGTTCTTTGGTACTTTCCAGTAAGGTTTTATAGTTCTTGTCCCATAGGTCTTGCAAATTTCCTGTTCAGCTAGTCCCATGTTTATAATTTTGTGAATGGGATCTTTAGTTCTTACAGGCTTATTATATACCATCTATTTTTGTATGTTTAACTCGAACTGGCCACCTTATTCGTTCTAATAATTTCTTGGGTAACTGTCTTAAATTGTATAGGTAGATAAGTATGTCTTTTGTAAATAATAACAGTTTTGCCTCTTCAATATATATCTTATTTATTTTTCTTATCTTAACATTTGGCTAGGATTTTCCAGACAGGGTTGAATGATAACAATGATCTTTTATCTTAATGAACTAGCATCAGTAGTGAAAAAAATCTTTATAAATAATCTTCAAAGATACCCAGCCTCCTTTTCTCTGTTTGAATTACATTGAAGAACACAGAAGCAAGTTTTTATAAGTTACCTACATATTCTAAGAACTGTGCTAAGTGTTTTGCACTCATTATTTTTACTTAATCTTCACAGTAATCCTCAGAAGTAGATAACATTATTTCCATTTTACAGAGGCTTAGTAAAAGTAAAAAGATGGATCTTTGCCCTTCAGAGAAGTTTCTCTTTTCCCGTTTACTGTATTGATGGGACTCTTTAACATTGCTTTTTTGTCACATTAAGTTTTCACAGTGGTTATTTTTTAGTCCAGCTTTTACTTCCTTGATTATTTAAAAAATGGAAGTTGCTTCTACTTTTCAATTACTGGCAACAAATTAGCATAATAATTATATGGCAAAGTGAGGGGGACAATAGTTTTCAGAAGTATACTTTAGTTCTGGGTGTAGAGGTGCATCAGATTTGATGCCTAGAACCAGTCTTTCCTGGTCAGCAAGTAAGAAGGAAGTGTTTTTGAACCCAATAGGAAGGAGGAGACACCATGCAAAGTGTAGCTCTCATCCAGTGTGTATTTATTGTGCCAAGTGCCAGGCACTATGTTATCTCTGAGTAAGTTAGTTCATTGTTCATTGTAATTTACTCCTCCTGGATTTTATGTTTTTTAGTTGAGTAATATGGATAATTTGGAAGCTGACAGGGATTTCCATATGGTGGTGGTAATGGAGATGTTTGAGTTGGAAAGGCTTAGAGGACTAAAAGGTAATAGCATTTGTTAGCAAAATGAAGTAATTGTGCCTACCTGAGATATCTGTATAAGAAGCATGTAATCAGGTTTAATGCGAACAGTGATCACAAAGTGAACAAATAGCATATAGAGTGCTATACTTACATAGACAGCTTGTAACCAGATAACAAAGCTTTATTCTGTGGAACATCTGTGGAGAAATGGAAATAGTTTTGACATATAGAATACTGAACTATAATGAAATGTATTTAATATTTTACTATTAATTTCTAAGCATATTAAAAAATAGCCATCAATAGTTTGTTAACATTATTGATGTTATGGAATATCTCTGATGGTCCAGGGGCAAGCAGGGTAAGTAGGAAGCAGAAGTTGGGTTTCTAGATATCTAGATATTGGCAGCTCAGCTGCTAACCAACGGGCTGGCAGTTTGAACCTACTACCAGCTGCTCAGTGGGAGAAAGATGTGACAGTCTGCTTCCATAAAGATTACAGCCTTGGAGAACCTATGGGGCAGTTCTACTGTGTCCCATAGGGTTACTATGAGTTGGAATTGACTCCACAGCAATGGATATCCCCCCAAAACCTTCCACCCAATGGTCTTACCATCCATGGACAATCCTTGCCTAAATCAGTACATGAGTGACTGCAAACAAAACTTTGTCTTTTTTCCCCTGAATAAACTTTTTTTTTTTTAATTTAGGAGGAAAGGTTATGTTGAGATAGGAGAAGGTCTGAATATGGCTCTTTTTCAGGTCTTTTATAAAAGCAGTTAGTCCTAAGGAAAACCGTTAGATTCTGTATATAAGAACATAAAAAAAAAGGAGTATAATAAATATTTAAGGCAGTTTGTCTTCTGAAGCCCAATAGCAAAGTTGAAAAATGTTTTTTTCCAGCCTCTCTTTTTAAAATTCAACTAAAATTATATCTAAATTTGTTATTTTCGGAATCTTTTTGTGGTAAAGCAGGCAATATTCTGTTGAAGACTAGTGGTAAGACAATTTATGCTAACACTCAAAACCAGAGGAAAAAAATCGTCTATGCATAATTTGTTTTATTCCTTCAGAATGTAATATCTTTGCTTTGTAGTTTACTTTTAGCTTTGGTACTATAATAAGAATATGGTTATTATGAAGTGTATGAACATGGTGCTTTTCCTCTTACCATATTTTTACGCAAATAACGCACACCTCCTACATTTGCCTGCCAAGTGTACCCTCCCCTTGCAAAAATTAGCATAGCATGCTTACAAAAATACCTTGTAAGAGGAGGGTGTTCTTGGCAAACAAACGTAGAAGGCGGACATTATTTGCATAAAATACAGTATTTAGGAAGTGTTTGTATAAAACTCTCATATGTTTTAGTTCCTGGAACTTATAAAGAGTGGCAGTTCATAAAGAAAAGCACCTTATTTGAATCTCTTTAGGGCTTATGTACCTAAATTTTTTAAGGATTATACAGATGGTTTGAAAATATTTGTGTTGTTGTTTCCCGTACCCGTTGCTGTCTATTCCAACTCAGAGTGACCCTATAGGACAGAGTACAACTGCCCCCATGTAGTTTCCAAGGAGCACCTGGTCGATTTGAATTGCTAACCTTTTGGTTAGCAGCCGTAGCACTTAACCACTATGCTACCAGGGTTTCCATGTTGTTGTTAGGTGCCATCAAGTCAGTTCCAACTCATACCGACCCTATGGTACAGCAGAATGAAACACTGCCTGGTCCTGCACCATCCTCACAATTATTGCTATGTTTGAGCCTATTGGTTGCAGCTACAGTGTCAGTCCATCTCACTGAGGGTCTTCCTCTTCTTTGTGGACCCTCTACTTTACCAAGCATGATATCCTTCGCCAGGGATCAGTGCCTCCTGATAATATGTCCAAAGTATTTAAGATGAAGTCTCAACATCCTCCCTTCTAAGCAGTGCTCTAGCTATACCTCTTCCAAGACAGATTTGTTCGTTAGATATATTCAGCGTTCTTCACTAACACCACAGTTCAAAGGCATCAGTTCTTCTTTGGTCTTCCGTATTCATTGTCCAACTTTTGCGTGCATATGAGGTGATGGAAAATACCATGGCTTGGGTCAGGCACACCTTAGTTCTCAAGGTGACATCTTTGCTTTTTAACACTTTAAAGAGGCCTTTTGTAGCAGATTTCCCGAATGCAGTACTCATGCAATTTGTATGTTCTAGAAATATATTTTGTTTTTGAAAAATAAGATTTCTGAGAGATCCCTGTTTCTTACAGATATACTTATTAATGTGTTTAGTTTAACTCAATATGGACCTTAATAAGAAATTTGTATTTTGATGGTATCTGATATATTAATTTTTTCCCTTGCATTCAAAAAGGAGGCTCTATAGAGCTCTATAGGAAAACCTAGCAGCTTAGTGGTTAAGTGCTATGGCTGCTAACCAGAAGGTCAGCGGTTTGAATCTGCCAGGTGCTCCTTGGAAACTCTATATCGGGCAGTTCTACTCTGCCCTATAGGGTCCCTATGAGTCGAAATCGACTCGACGGCAGTAGGTTTGGTTTTTTTTTTTTGTTATACAGCTCTGTAGAAGCCTTTCTTTCTCCTCTGATATAATTCCAAAATACAGCCTACCAACTCTTCATCTCCTTGTACTAGTAGCCTTGAGAGTACTTTTGAAAGAAATGTTGCTTTAAGGCAAGCATGTTCTCTTTTGATGTCGTTAGAAGATGGAACTGTTTTTAATTTTTATTTCCTTTAAAATTAAAAAAATCTAAATATAATTTTATAAAAATCATGTACTCCCATGGTATAAAAATTAAAAATAACCTGTGCCATTCAGAAATGAATCCCTGGGTGGCACAAACTGTTCCGCACTCAACTACTAGCTGGAGGGTTACCAGTTTGAACCTACCCAGAGGTGCCTTAAAAGACGGACCCAGCAACCTGCTCTGCAAAGTCACAGCCTTGAAAACTCTGCAGAGCAGTTCTACTCTGCACATATGGGGTCACTGCGAGTCAAAATCAACTTGATGGAACAAACAACATACCATTCAGAAGGGCCTAAGTAAAAAGTACACCTTCCTTCCACCTCCAGTCTCTCCCCACCCCCTAGTTCCACCATTTAGAATTAACCACGTTTAAAATTTTATTTTATTTTATTGTATCACTTGATCAATGTGAGAGATGAGGAATTTAACATTTCGATGTTATTTCCTGGCCTGACTGTGTTTAGTTCTTGTTGTGGTTACGTTTAGAACCTTATATAATATACTTAAACCTTCCCCCACTTTTATTTTTAAATTATTAACTTTAGACATAATATTGACTCTCCAGTAGGAAAGATAGACATTTTTGAATTTACACTTCTCCACATCCTGATTTTTCTTAGTAATTTTTATATTGCAGAGGTTTATAACATTGTTATTCTATTTAACTCCTAAGTTTTTCTTTAAAGCAATTTTAAAAGAAGAATTTACAATGAATGATTATGTAAATATTATACACTTGAAGAGCCAAGTAGTGTGATTAAATGCTTAGAGAAGGAGAGGTAATCTTGTATCAGTTAAACAGTGTCAGTAAAACTTTTTTTAAAGGTTCCCCTTACTTTTGCTGTTTTGGGCTAATATGTTTTCTCAATCAATTTTATCCCATCTGTTTTCAGTCATCCAGGATTTTCTTATACTTCCTGGTCTGCTGTTGGCACCTTTTTTGTTTTCTAAGGCTTTGATAATTTGTTGTTTTAGTGGATCCTTAGGAAGGAAGAAATGTACTTGTGTGTTCCCTCTACCATATTAAACCAGAAGCATCTGTGTATTGCTTTTAGAAGATTGGATTACTTTTATCCTGTAATGAGGTTTCATTTCTATTTAAAGTATATATGAATACAATTTTTTTTTAATTGATTAAACACATATATCTTATGCTATATGCTAGGAAATTGTGCCACAGAGAATTTACCTAACTCCTCAAGGTCACACAGCTGGTAAGTCCTAGAGCCAGGATTTAAACCCAAGCATCCTGGCTTTAGTTTTCTGCTTTTAACCATTATAGTATGGCTGCCTTTTATATGGCATTTCTCCTTTCTGATATGCTTTTTATTTCTACATTTCCCCATGCTTTTTTTAGAGTACAACATATGACACTTCCATTCACTCAGGATATATTAATAGACCACCCAGGCTCTGCTTCAGGTATTGGTGATACAGTAATAAGCAAAACAAAATGCCTGCTTTCCTGGATTTTACATTTAGTCAGAGAAGATAGATTATAAAAAATAAGTCATATGTGCTGGCAGTGTGTGTTCTCTGAAGAATAAGGAAAATTACCTTCATGTACCAAGGTAGACTAATTTAATCTCCAAAACAATGATTATGTTTTTCATCAGCCGATCTCTTAAAGTGGGATTAATTGATTGTACCCATTATGTTTTTGTAAAAAAATACCATTTGTTAATAGTTATGCATTGAGTGGATGCTACTGTGGAAAGTGATGTCTCAGGAGATTAGCTTGCAGGAGGTTTATTAAGGAGTACTCTTGGGATCAACACCTGTGGAATAAAAGGGCTAGGAAGGAAGCAAGTTTAGGCAGCAGTCAAGCTGCACTAAAGTCTCGGCAGAAACCTCAGTTGACTTTCCAAGGAGTTCCGAACATGGGTTGACATTTCAGAGCTCTTGCAAGTTGCATTTAGGGCCCTTAATACCTTTAGGTTCAGTCACTGGTGTGGGCTTCTCCAGGAAGGAGATGTGACCATAGGTTAGGAATCAACCTCTGAAGGGGTCTGACAACTGAGGATTGCCTTCTGGCAGCACTCCTAGCAGCTGGTATAATAAATCCTCTATTGCTGTTGGGGGACCTAGGTGGATGGGGATAGGGGTTTGGAGGGTAGAGGGGAAAAAAGGTCAGATCACAGCATCTACCAAAAATATCTTTAGGAGAGTTGGATTTGGATTCATATTCCATTTCCTATGAGATTTTTAGCAAGTATGCCTTGTACCTTGCTTTTTAAATCTGTGTAATATGTATGTCTAATTTGACAGTTATTGGGAAGATTAAATCAAAGAAGGTTTAGACACCTGGAAAATGATAAGTATTCTATAAATGTTTATAGGAAAAGAAAACAAACTAATATTTCCTTGTTAAAAGTACATTTTCTGGAAGGTGGATTTCTCATAGGAAATATTTCTTCCACGTTGAGTCAAGAACTATTTGAGTGCCTAAATAGTTATGGGAATATATTAGGAAGTTCCAAGAATTCTTGCCTTCTAGTTGTTTACAATTCAGTTGAGGACGTGCCATCAAGTGTATGGTAAGTTAAATAACAAAAGGTGGAACGTAAGCTACAAGTTGGACGGATTTAGAAGTAAAGACCATTTGTCTTATGTGGCTGAAAAAGTTTTAATGGAAGTTAATGTTTAATGGAAGTTGATGTTGAAGTGCCCATTAAAGAGTATTTTTTCCTCCCACAAACTGAGCCATAACCTGAGGGAATGTCGGGATTAAGGATTTGGATGATCAAGATCTTGTATGTGTCAGGGTTGTGAGTAAACCAGGTGTCTGTAATAGAGTATTTCTGTTGGAAGTTGTGGGACCAGGGTGAGAACATAAATTGGAATCAGATACAACAATTGGTCTCCATTTACCTGGAGCAGCAGAGGAAGGAGGAGACCCAGGAATTGAAGAAGGACTGGACTGTAGGTCTAATTGACTCCAGCAACTGCTGCTTCCTTTGCAGTGAGACCAGAAGGATTGGATGGTACCTGCTTGCTGTTACTGAACATTTTGATCAAGGATTCAATAGATGAGTGTTGACCTAAAGGAGAGAAAATGTGGAATTTCAGGTTTCTTATAGAACCCACACTTACTGGGCCCATTGAGGGTTGAGAAACTCCCGAATCTGTTGCCCTAAGAAAGCTTTTTGACTTTGAACTGAAACTATCCCCTGAAGTCATCTTTAAACCAAACAACCAAACCAGAAACCAAAACCACTGCCATCGAGTCGATTCTGACTCCTAGCAACCCTATAGGTCAAAGTAGAACTGGCCCATAGAGTTTCCAAGGAGTGCCTGGTGGATTCAAACTGCCAACCACTTGGTTAGCAGCCGTAGTCCTTAAATCACTATGCCACCAGGGTTTCCAACCAAACAACAGTTCAGCTGAATTAGTAAGGAATGTTTGCCTTGAGCATTGCGCTCCTTTAAAGAATAATCTATGTCAGATTAAATTGGCAGCAGTAACTCAACACATAGTTGAGGGCAGTGGGAAGAGATAGTGAGAATACTGACAGCGTGAAGAATTCAACAGTGTCATTGAACTGTACTTGTAGAAATTGTTGAATGAGTGTATGATCTGCTCTGTATATTCTCACGAAAAATAAAATAAATATTAAAAAAGAAATTGGAACAGATTTCAGTTAAATCTAAGGCAGAAACGTATCAGTGCCAGAGCTGTTCCTCTGTGGGGTAGACTGCCTCAGCAAGGAGTGAGTTTCTGATAACTAGCAATAAAGCAGAAGTAGAACTGCCATCTCTCGGGGCAATTAGGGTGGGCTTCCTGAGTTAGGAGGGAAGTTTGTATTAAAGTTTCTCACAAATCCAGTATTTTTCAATCATTATTTTATTTTTACTTTACAGAGATAGTAGTTTATTGGAAGTCATGTATTTTGATGCACACACAGAATTGAGAAGTCGATCAAGTTGTCAGATGCTCAGTAATAGGTAGAGCATTATTTGTTTTAATAATTGTCAAACTTAAAACTGCTTTTCTTTTTCAGGGATATCATGATAACACATTTTGAACCTTCAATCTCCTTTGAGGGCCTTTGCAGTGAGGTTCGAGATATGTGTTCTTTTGACAATGAACAGCTTTTCACCATGAAATGGATAGACGAGGAAGGTGAGTGGGAATGCATTTGATTTAAGGTGTTATTTTGCTGTTGTTTTTAAAATACAATAACAGAGTTCTAAAAATTAAAGGAGGGAAAGGTATATTAGAAATTCGATGCTCTTCTTATTTTTTCTCTAAGTATTTAAGCTAAAAGAGTACCAATCTTTGCTCTTCCCTCTTTACCCTCAAATTGAGTGAATTTACTTGACCTTTTTTTTCCAACAATAAGGTAAACATCTCATCAAATAGTGTGACATTTTAACTTTTAATCTAAGTGTTGTCTTATTTTGATTTAAGAGATTACCTATTTTTATTGAATATTAAAGAAAATGTTATGGAATGAAAGTGATTGTGACAATTGTTATTTTAAAAGGTGGTGGCAGAAACCCAATATCTTAGTGACTTTTCCTCACAGAAAACATTTATTGAATATCAGTGTACTGAGGATGCAAGATATTTCATATTCTTAAACTCAGTCTTCTAGAGGAGACGGACATGTACATAACAAATACAATAAATGCTGGAACATAAACGCATAGGAGCCTCAGGGAGTACAAAAGAAGCAGCATCTGCTTCTGCCTGAAATATCTGCGATGTTTGACCTAAACCTCTAACAAAGAGTAAAGGTTTTTGAGGTGGAGGAGGTGAGGGGAAAAACACTTAGGCAGAAGAATAAGCTGTAAAAAGGCACGGAGGGGTAGAGAACATGGTGTGTGTGTGGGAGGGAGGGGTCAATTCACTACATCTCAAGTGTGGGGAGTGGTAAGGTATGAACTTGGGCTAGATCCTTGCTGCTCAAAGTATGGTCTGCAGAACTTGTTAGAAATGGGTACTCTTAGGCCCATCCCAGACTACTGAATCCAAGTCTATATTTAACATGGTCCACAGCTGAATTCCATGAATGTTAAGTTTGAGAGCTCCAGGACTAGATTCTGAAAGACCTTGCAAACCACGATAGATTTTATTTTACATGATAGAATGTCAGTCATTGAAATGTAGTTAAAAGATACCCTAAATACACTGCTTCTGTGAAATCATTTTCATTGCAGTACAAACGGAATTTCATTTTAATATTTGGCTCAATATTTGGGACTATTTCTGTGTTCCCTGATATGAAGAGCCCTGGAAAAATATCATCCCTGCCCAAAGCGGTAGGTAAGCTCACATTTTTGTTTTTTAAAAAAGTTTTTAGAAGTTTCTCTAATCCATGTTCACTGTTTAGGAAAAAAAAAAGTAGTACAGGTGTTTATAAAATTAAAAAAGGAGCCTTCTGTTTGCCCTTTCTCTTCTCTCTTCCCTCACCAATCCCATTCTTAATGGAGAAAACCACTGGTAACATCTTAGAATACGCTCTTCTAGGTATTTTTTATGCATATACAAACAAGTATGTTTGTATAAATTATCTATAAGCAACACTTTTCATTTACACAAAAGGAATTATACGAATCATTATACAGTGTTTTCCTGTGTATTGTATGCTTTTAAATTTGTGTATATCAGTTCATAACCTTTTTAATGCTCTGCACACTATTCCATATGGTAGATGTTCAATGATTCATTTGTTTGATCCCTTACTGATGAGCATTTGAACTGTTTCTAGTTTTTCACTACTGTAGCAGTATATAAAGAATATTTTCACATAGTTTTGTACGATCATATGGAACTCCATATAGCAAATTCACAGAAGTGGGCTAAGGAATATGCACATTGTCAATTTTGGTAGCTAGTGACAATTTGTTATCAAAAGAAGTTAAACCAATTCATAGTACAACTACAGTGAATAAGAGGGTCCTTTCACTCTTGTCCTCATCAACCTCAGATTTTAGAATTTTCAACATTTTTGTAAATCTAATAAGTGAAGTGCTAGCTTGGTTTGTGAAATTTTGCATTATTTAAGAATAAGATTATCTTCATCTGTTCAACCACTTCTGACCTACTCTATCACAAGGTTGCTTTAAATATGATTAATTGTAAGTAGTATGGATATCTTACAGTTCTTCAGCCTGCAAATGAGACAATATAAATTAGCACATATAGCAAGTACTCAATGAAGTGGTTCTTATGAACTGATGTCATTCTCATTTTAATCCTGTCCTGATCATTTCATGCCATTTGTTTGTCATTTAGAGTTTTTCAGTCAGTGATGCTCAAACTGATTTTCGTAGGAGTAACTGAATAATGCTTTTTATTAAAAGAACTTGATATAAACACATTCTATTAAGATTTTTTATTAGTACTTTTATACTTTGTATTGTCTTTGCCTGGAGAGTTCTGCTCCCACATAGCTGTATCTTTCTCGCCATTCAGGTCTTAACTCAAATACCATGTCCTCCAAGAAACCTTCTTACCCCACTCACTTTGTCTTGTTACCCCGTTTTCTCTTGTTATTTTATTGTAAGGTAGAATGTAAGCGCTGTGAAAGCAGAGATCTTGTCTATTTTGTTTGCCATTGAGCTTCAATGTCTAGAGCAGTACTCTACATAGTATGTTCAAAAAATATTTGTGACTTACACAGAAGACTAGTATAGCAACTTGCCATGGTTTAGTTTTACTTCAGTTATTGCAGACTTAAGCATTGGAATTGTTTATTCTGTTTCTTCTTAGGAAACCCTGGTGGCATGGTGGTTAAGTGCTGCAGCTGCTGCAGAAGGTTAGCAGTTCAAATCCACCAGGCGCACCTTGGGAACTCTATGGGGCAGTTCTGCTCTGTCCTTTAGGGTCGCTATGAGTCGGAATCAACTTGACAGCAATGGGCTTTTGTTTTTTTTTTTAATTTCTTCTTAAAGGAATAGCATATTTTAATTAACAATTTCATGTAGGTAAATTAAATTAACTCTTTGATGAAACGGCTTTATCGTTTTATAATGCAGCGATTAAGTGTTCTTATTTTCTTGGGAAAACTACGAAATTGTAGCCTTTGCCTCATTCAAGTAAAAGATTAAACTTCCCATTAAGGTCTCTTGATTCCTGTGTGATCCTTCGTACCCTGGTTAATTCTGGTACCAGTCTGGTTTTCTTAATTTTAGGTACACAGAATAATTATTTTTTAAGTTACCTGGGATTGTTTTTCAGCTGTTGTAGTTATGTCACCTTTAGTTTTAATCATGTAGGCTTTGGGGCACTCTGATCTAGAGAAAAATTTTTAGTCTAGGAGGATTGGAAGATAGGACTATAATTTGGTTTCCCTGGCATATTAGAAACACCATTCTAGAAGCTAAACATTTACTTGTGGAATTTTATATTAGGTCAAATAAAGATCATAAGCTTACATTTTTAAACAGATTTAAGACAACTGCACTTCTTCCTTGTGCTCAAAACCAGTTTTACTGATCTGTTTTGATGTACATGTGGAAAAACTGGTTTGCTTAATCTCACTAAACATTAGGGAATGAATAGCAATTTTGTAATCATCACACTCCTGCCCCCGTATACTCTTGTTGGTCAGAGGATATGGGGCAGAGACTGACAGTTGTGACTTTTTAGTTCACCATATTTTAATTGTGACTTGTTGTTTCTTAAGGATGTACTTTTTATATTTAAAACCTACTATTAAATATTTCCTGAAAATATGTGCATTTATCGAGAGTCTGATTGCCTGATTTAAAATCTGTTTCTATTCGGTCACTTTTCTTTTACTAGGAACTAGCCTTTGGGATATTTTGTTTCCCTAATGTTAAAGTTTTTATGGAGAATAATGCCTGCTTTCACATCCCAAGAGGTGGAGCCAGGTGGAAACATTATTGCTTTTTATAACATAGCCTCAGAAATCATAAGGCATTACTTCTGCCATGTTCTATTTGTTAGAAGCCAGCCCATATTCAAGGAAGGAGGAATTAATCCCTCCCTCTTGATTGGAGTGGTACCAAAGAATTTGTGGACATGTTTAAGGACCACCATACTAATCAGATTGAGAGAAGATTGATGTATGGATCAGACTTATTCTTTCATAATAATCAATAATGTATACAATTGTCAAATGGCCCAGAACAATCATACCAACTCGTCAGTGCATACTCTCTGGTAGGCATTATAGTATGGTGGCTAAACAAGAGCTTTAGGTTTATGCTTATCTGGGTTCATAGTCTGGCTCTGCCACCTATTAGCATTGTGACTCTAGGCAAGTTCCTTAACATCACTGATGCTTTCTTCTGTGTAAAATGGATGTGATAAAAACGTAATACCTGAAGAGTGTCGGCATATGCGGAGCATTCCATGTATGATAATGATTATTGTAAACCCAAGGTCCCTGAGTGGCGCAAGCAGTTTGGGATCAGCTACTGACCTAAAGGTTTGGCGGTTTGCGTCCACCCGGTAGCACTGAGGAAGAAAGGCCTGGTGATCTGCTTCTGCTTCAGTAAAGATAACAGCCAAGAAAATCCTACAGAGCTCAGTTCTACTCTGTAGCACGAGGTTGCCATGAGTTGAAATTGACTCAACAGCAATGGGTTTGGGTTCTTTGGTTTATTGTAAGCCCCAATTCTGCCCCAAGTCCTTTGCTATTACAGATGCTCCAACCAGGCATGAGGCACGCTCATTTCAAAGAGATGAGCAAGTGTGGAGGGCACCTTGATCTAACTTGGGTCGCCTGCGAACTTGACGGCCAATCTCCTCCAGCTCCTACAGCTCTCAGATCTAACCTGGATCGCCTGCGGTCTTGACGGCCAGTCTCCTCCAGCTCGTACAGCTCTCAGTGAGCCCCTCCAAAGTCTGGATTGCAGGCTGCTGGGGTGGGTGGGCATGGAAAGAGCCCCATCTCAGCTGGCATGTGGCCAGGGACTCAGATCTGCCAGCGTAGGTGCAAACATGCTTTCCCCAGAAAAGGTGCTTGAAGGCACAGACTAGGGAAAGGGAAGATTAAAACTAGAGAGTGGTCATGCTTGGTTTTCAAATAAAAGGAGAGCCTTGGTTTCAAAGGCCCTTTGATTCTCTTGCTTTGGGAGTAGGGTGTATAGGTGGGGAAAAAGGCTGAGGAATCATGATGAGGTCTCCTTGCCCTAGAGCCCTAAGACATGGGAACACCTAGAACTGGGCAGCTGCACCTCATGGCCACAGCTGTGCCCTTGACTGAAACATTCATGCTTTAATTGCTCTGCAGGATTTCCAAACCAGGGCTTCAAATCCAGTCATTTTTCAGTTCAAACCCCTGCTGAGAGGTTGCATTTCCACCCCAGATGTACTGAATCAAAATTTACATTTTAACAAGATCCCCAGGTGATCCTTATGTAGGGCTTGTTGGAAACACAAATTCTCAGCAGGGAAATTGTTAGAAATGCAAATTCTTAGCAGGGGTTCTAACCAGTTTGAAGCCCTGTTGCAAACTAGCAGCCCTCATACTTAACTTGGTTTGAACCTCACTGAGTTTGTAAATTTGAAAGTATTAATGCTTTTTTTTTTTAAATAATTTTTATTGTGTTTTAAGTGAAAGTTTACAAATTAAGTCAATCTCTCACACAAAAACCCATATACACCTTGCTGCATACTCCCAGTTTCTCACCCTAATGAGACAGCTTGCTTTCTCCCTCCACTCTCTCTTTTCGTGTCCTTTTCGCCAGCTTCTAACCCCCTCCACCCTCTCATCTCGCCTCCAGGCAGGAGATGCCAACCTAGTCTCAAGTGTCCACATGATCCAAGAAGCTCACTCCTCACCAGCATCCCTCTCCAACCAATTGTCCAGTCCAATCCATGTCTGGAGAGTTGGCTTTGGGAATGGTTCCTGTCCTGGGCCCATAGAAGGTCTGGGGGCCATGACCTCCAGGGTCCTCCCAGTCTCAGTCAGACCATTAAGTCTGGTCTTATGAGAATGTGGGGTTTGCATCCCACTGCTCTCCTGCTCCCCCACAGGTTCTCTGTTGTGTTCCCTGTCAGGGCAGTCATCGGTTGTAGCTGGGCACCATCTAGTTCTTCTGGTCTCAGGATGATGTAGTTGCTGGTTCATGTGGCCCTTTCTGTCTCTTGGGCTCGTAAATGCCTTGTATCCTTGGTGTTCTTCATTCTCCTTTGATCCAGGTGGGTTGGGAACAATTGATACATCTTAGATGGCTGCTTGCTAGTGTTTAAGACCCCAGACGCCACCCTTCAAAGTGGGATGCAGAATGTTTTCTTAATAGATTTTATTATACCAATTGACTTAGATGTCCCCAGAAACCATGGTCCCCAGACCCCTGCTCTGCTACACTGGCCTTCAAAGCATTCAGTTTATTCAGGAAACTTCCTTGCTTTTGGTTTAGTCCAATTGTGCTGACCTCCCTTGTATTATGTGCTGTCTTTCCCTTCACCTAAAGTAGTTCTTATCTACTATCTGAGAACCTCCCTCTCCCACCGTCCCTCCCTCTCCGCTCTCGTAACCACAAAAGAATGTTTTCTTCTCAGTTTAAATGGTTTCTCAAGTTCTTATAATAGTTGTCTTCTACAACTGACTAATTTCACTCAGCATAATGCCTTCCAGGTTCCTCCATGTTATGAAATGTTTCACAGATTCCTCACTGTTCTTTATTGATGTGTAGTATTCCATTGTGTGAATATACCATAATTTATTTATCCATTCATCCATTGATGGGCACCTTGGTTGGTTCCATGTTTTTGCTATTGTAAACAGTGCTGCAATAAACATGGGTGTGCATATATCTGTTCATGTAAAGGCTCTTATTTCTCTAGGATATATTCCAAGGAGTGGGATTGGTGGAACCTATGGTAGTTCTATTTCTAACTTTTTAAGGAGGCGCCAAATCAATTTCCAAAGTGGTTGTACCATTTGACATTCCCACCAGCAGTGTAGAAGTGTTCCAGTCTTTCCACAACCTCTCCAACACTTATTATTTTGTGTTTTTTGGATTAATGCCAGCCATGCTGGAGTGAGATGAAATCTCATTGTAGTTTTGATCTGCATTTCTCTAGTGGCTAATGATCGTGC
Organism: Loxodonta africana; assembly: GCF_030014295.1. Taxonomy (NCBI): domain Eukaryota; kingdom Metazoa; phylum Chordata; class Mammalia; order Proboscidea; family Elephantidae; genus Loxodonta; species Loxodonta africana. The sequence goes on from NC_087364.1 coordinate 47,171,194, forward strand.
ACATTTCCTCATACATCTGTTAGCTATCTGAATGTCTTCTTTAGTGAAGTGTCTATTCATATCTTCTGCCCATTTTTTAATTGGGTTATTTGTCTTTTTGCAGTTGAGGTTTTGCAGTATCATGTAGATTTTAGAGATCAGGCGCTGATCAGAAATGCCTAGCTAAAAACGTTTTCCCAGTCTGTAGGTAGTCTTTTTACTCTTTTGGTGAAGTGTTTGGGTGAGCATAAGTGTTTGATTTTTAGGAGCTCCCAGTTATCTTTTTTTTTTTTTTTTTTCCCAGCTATCTAGTTTTTCTTCTACGTTCTTTATAATGTTTTATGTACTGTTTATGCCATGTATTAGGGCTCCTAACATTGTCCCTATTTTTTCTTCCATGATCTTTATCGTTTTAGATTTTATATTTAGGTCTTTGATTCATTTTGAGTTAGTTTTTGTGCATGGAGTGAGGTATGGGTCTTGTTTCATTTTTTTGCAGGTGGATATCCAGTTCTGCCAGCACCATGTGTTAAAAAGACTGTCTTTTCCCCATTTAAGTGATTTGGGGCCTTTGTCAAATATGAACTGCTCATATGTGGATGGATTTATGTCTGGATTCTCCATTCTGTTCCATTGGTCCATGTATCTGTTGTTGTACCAGTACCAGGTTGTTTTGACTACTGTGGTGGTATAATAGGTTCTAAAATCAGGTAAAGTAGGGCCTCCCACTTTCTTCTTCTTTTTCAGTAATGCCTTATTTATCTGGGGCCTCCTTCCCTTCCATACGAAATTGGTGATTTGTTTCTCCATCTCATAAAAGAATGTCCTTGGGATTTGGATTGGAATTGCATTAAATGTATAGATGGCTTTTGGAAGAATAGACATTTTTATAATGTTAAGTCTTCCTATCCATGAGCAAGGTATGTTCTCCCACTTACTAAGTCTCTTTTGGTTTCTTGCAAAAGTGTACTGTAGTCTTTTACGTCTCTGGTAAGATTGATTCCTAAGTATTTTATCTTCTTGGGGCTACTGTGAATGGCATTGATTTGGTGATTTCTGCTTCGAAGTTCTTTTTGTTGGTGTAGAGGAATCCAAGTGATTTTTGTATGTTTATCTTGTATCCCGGTACTCTGCTGAACTCTTAGTTTCAGTAGTTTTTTGGAGGATTCTTTAGGGTTTTCTGTGTATAAGATCATGTCATCTGCAAATAGAGATACTTCTTCCTTGCCAATCTGGATGCCCTTTATTTCTTTATCTAGCCTAATTGCTCTGGCTAGGACTTCCCGCACAATGCTGAATGAGAGTGGTGATAAAGGGCGTCCTTGTCTGGTTTCCGATCTCAATGGGAATGTTTTCAGGCTCTCTCCTTTTAGGGTGATGTTGGCTGTTGGCTTTGTATAAATGCCGTTTATTATGTTGAGAAGTTTTCCTTCTATTCCTATTTTGCTAAGAGGTTTTATCATGAATGAGTGTTGAACTTTGTCAAATGCCTTTTCTGCATCAATTGATAAAATCATGTGATTCTTATCTTTTGTTTTATTTATGTGGTGGATTATATTAATTGTTTTTGTAGTGTTGAAGCATCCCTGCATACCTGGTATGAATCCCACTTGGTCATGGTGAATTATTTTTTTGGTATGTTGTTGAATGCTATTGGCTAGAATTTTGTTGAGGATTTTTGCATCTACATTCATGAGGGATATAGGTCTACAATTTTCTTTTCTTGTGGTGTCTTTACCTGGTTTTGGTATCAGGGATATGGTGGCTTCATAGAATGAGTTTGGTAGTATTCCATCCTTTTTTATGCTCTGAAATACCTTTAGTAGTAGTGGTGTTAACTCTTCTCTGAAAGTTTGGTAGAACTCTGCGGTGAAGCTGTCCAGACCAGGGCTTTTTTTGTTGGGAGTTTTTTGATTACCTTTTCAATCTCTTCTTTTGTTATGGGTCTATTTAGTTGTTCTACCTCTGTTTGTGTTCATTTAGGTAGGTAGTGTGTTTCTAAGAGTTCATCCATTTCTTCTAGGTTTTCAAATTTGTTTCAGTATAGTTTTTCATAGTAATCGGATATGATTCTTTTAATTTCAGTTGGGTCTGTTGCAATATCGCCCATCTCATTTCTTATTCAGGTTATTTGCTTCCTTTCCTGTTTTTCTTTTGTCAGTTTGTCCAGTGATCTATCAATATTGTTGAGTTTTTAAAAAAAACGGCTTTTGGTCGTGTTAATTCTTTGAATTGTTTTTCTGTTTTCTATTTCCTTTAGTTCAGCTCTAATTTTTATTATTTGTTTTCTTCTGGTGCCTGTGGGTTTCTCTTGTTGCTCTCTTTCCATTTGTTCAAGTTGTAGGGATAGTTCTTTGATTTTGGCCCTTTCTTCTTTTTGGATGTGTGCATTTATTGATCTAAATTGGCCTCTGAGCACCACTTTTGCTGTGTCTCAAAGGATCTGTTAGGAAGTGTTTTTATTCTCATTGGATTCTCTGAATTTCTTTATTCCATCCTTAATGTCTTATATAATCCAGTCTTTTTTGAGCAGGGTATTGTTCAGTTTCCAAGTGTTTGATTTCTTTCCCCTGCATTTCCTGGTAGTGATTTCTACTTTTATGGCCTTACAGTCAGAGAGGATGCTTTGTAATATTTCAATGTTTTGGATTCTGCTGAGGCTTGCTTTATGACCTAATATGTGGTCTATTTTAGAGAATGTTCCATGTGCACTAGAAAAGAAAGTATAGTTGGTTGCTATTGGGTGGAGTGTTCTGTGTATGTCTACGAGGTCAAGTTGGTTGATTGTGGCGTTTAGATCTTCCGTGCCTTTATTGAGCTTCTTTCTAGATGTCCTGTCCTTCACCGAAAGTGGTGTGGTGAAGTCTCCTGCTATCATTGTGAAGCTCTCTCACTTTTCAATGCTGATAGAGTTTGTTTTATGTATCTTGCAGCCCTGTCATTGGGTGCATAAATATTTAACATGGTTATATCTTCTTGGTGTATTGTCCCTTTAATCATTATATAGTGCCCTTCCTTATCCTTTCTGATGGATTTAACTTTAAAGTCTATTTTGTCAGAAATTAATATTGCCACTCCTGCTCTTTTTTGATTGTTTGCTTGATACATGTTTGTCCATCCTTTGAGTTTTAGTTTGTGTCTCTAAGTCTAAGGTGTGTCTCTTGTAGGCAGCATATAGACGGATCTTGTTTTTTAATCCATTCTGCCTCTCCCTGTCTCTTTATTGGTGCATTTAATCCACTTACATTCAGGGTAGTTATGGATAGGTATGAATTTAGTGCTATCATTTTTGGTGTGTTGACAGCTTCTTTTTCCCACTTGATTTTATGTGCTGAGTAGATTTTATTTGTATGTTGTCCTTTCCTCGTATTTGTTGTTGTCGATTTTGTTTCTGCTGATTCTCTATTTTTCACTTGTATTTTATTTTGATGAGTGGGATAGTTTGTCTCCTTGTGGTTACCTGATTATTTACCCCTATTTTTCTAAATTTATAACTAACTTTTATTTCTTTGTGTCGCCATATCTTCCTCTCCATATGGACGGTGTATGATTACATTTCTTAGTCACTCTTTATTATTTTAATGTTGTCTTCTTTTATATAATAACATTGCCGTTACCCTGTGTTGGGCCTTTTTTTTTTTTTTTTTTGAAATCTTGCTTTTTTTTTTTTAATTTTTTGGATTTCCCTTTCTGGGTTGACTTCTGGTTGCTCTGCCCAGGGTTCTAGTCTCGGGTCGATACCTGATATTATTGATTTTCTAACCAAAGAACTCCCTTTAGTATTTCGTGTAGTTTTGGATTGGCTTTTACGAATTCCTTCAACTTGTGTTTATCTGGAAATGTCTTAATTTCACCTTCACATTTAAGAGACAGTTTTGATGGATATATGATTCTTGGCGGGAATTTTTTTTCTTCAATTTTTTGTATATGTCATCCCGTTATCTTCTTGCCTGCATGGTTTCTGCTGAGTAGTCCGAGTTTATTCTTATTGGCTCTCCCTTGTAGGTGACTTTTCTTTTATCCCTCGTTGCTCTTATAATTGTCTCTTTATATCGACTCGACAGCAGTGGGTCTTTTGGTGGGATCTTTGGTTTTGGCAAGCTTGATCATAATATGTCTTGGTGACTTTCTTTTAAGATCTACCTTATGTGGAGTTCGATGAGCCTCTTGGATAGATATATTCTCATCTTTCACAATATCAGGGAAGTTTTCTGCCAACAAATCCTGAACAATTTTCTCTGTATTTTCTGTCGTCCCTCCCTGTTCTGGTACTCCAATCACTCGTAGGTTATTTCTCTTGATAGAGTCCCACATGATTCTTAAGTTTTCTTCATTTTTTAAAATTCTTTTATCTGATTTTTCATAAAATATATTAGTTTCAAGTGATTTATCTTTGAATTCAGATATTCTAGCTTCTACTTGCTCAATTCTGCTCCTCTGAGTTTCTGTTGACTTAACTAATTCAGTAATTTTATTGTTAATCTTCTGAATTTCTGATTGCTCTCTATGGATTTTTCGAAGTTATTAAACTTTTCATTATGTTCCTGAATAATACTTCTGATTTCTTCAGTTGCTTTATCTGTGTGTTCCTTGGCGTGTTCTGCGTATTGCCTCATTTCCTTCCAGATGTCTTGAAGGGTTCTGTATATTAAACTTTTGTATTCTGCATCTGGTAATTCCAGGAATGCACTTTCATGTAAAAGATCCCTGGATTCTTTGTTTTGAGAGCCTGTTGAGGTGATCATGGCCTGTTTCTTTATGTGACTTGATACTGACTATTGTCTCCAAGCCAGCTATAAGTTATTGTATTAGTTTATGCTTGCTTACAGTGTCTTAGCTGCTTGCTTTGTTTTGTTTTGGTATACTCCTGTGGTTTGCTTGAGGGAGCTAGCTTGATTATTTTCACCTTTGGAGCTCTGGTGTCCTGTCCCCAGCTGGCTACAGCTGTTATCAAGTATATCAGTCTAGGATTCCAGTTTTCTTGTATGAATTCAGCTCAGGTTTCCAGGTAGCTGATATCCAGTGTGTGGTACTGGCTCTGTCCTACAGTCTTAGAGGGGCAGGGGTGATTGGCGTATATACCCGTATCTGATTGCAGCAGTGGGTCACACTCTGAACAAGGCAGGGGGCTAAGAACTGACCCCCAAGTGTCTCTGAGGAAAACGCGTCTCTGTTCTCTAGAGCATGCTGGTGGGTGGGCTCTGCAGAGGGACCGTGGGCACCCAAAGTTTTCTCGTAAGGAGTGGGAGGTGCCAGTTGTCCCTGGACCCCTGTCATGGGTGGCTGGGCCACCTAAGTGGATCCACCAGTCCTTAGGTCCCTGTTGTCTGTAGGTGAGGACCTTGTTTAATAGGCAAAGCAATATCAGACGTCAAACACCCACCTCTCCACTGCAGAACTGAAATGGTTGGAGTTTGCCAACAAGGGCCTATTCTCCCGAAATAGGCCCACACAGGCCCATGCAGAAGGGAAAAGTGCTCAAGGTCCACAGACAGTTTATGCCTGGACAGTAGCCGCTTCCGGCCTGAGCTTCCCTGGTTAATGGAGTTAGCAAATTATCTTTTCCCTGAACTTGGTAATATTTTCCTTCCCCAGGCCGGGAGGATGGCCCTAGGTGCTCACCAGTGTCTATCTCAGGCCCAGGGATTCAGCCGCTGGAGCTGGCTTTGTGGGGGGGCCCGGTAAAATATATGCAAGTAGTTAGCTTTTGCCGAGAGCGCCCTTCTCCTCAGGTTCCGGAGGTGTGAGTGGGCTGTGTGGCTGGCTGCTTCTCCCTGAGGAAACTGCGGCGGAACGCTAGAACTAGTTTGCCGCGGCCGCCACAGCTCCGGAAATGGTGCCTGAGGGCTCCCCGCGATTCAGGCGCGGTAACTCCTCTCCACTTCTGAACGGTCTCTTCATTCCCCTGCCCCTCAGTTCGTTGTCTAAGCTTGCCTTTGATGCTCAGGGCTCCCAGCTTGTCACAAATACACTCGTTTCACTTGTTTTTTTGGGTCTTTTTTGTAAAGAGGGCTCAAGGGAAGCATCTATTTATTCCGCCATCTTGGCTCCGCCCCGTGTTAATGCTTTTGAATCAGGCATTTGCCCTCCCCTTATGTCAACACTCCTCATTATCTGGGTCTAGTCTGCTTTCCCCGACTACATTAAATATCTGCTTGACCCTATAGGCAAATTCGGTTTGCATCCCACTTGCTTTGTGCTTTTCCTCCTGTAATAATGCCAGTAAAACTTACATGTATTAAGCACATGTGGTGTTCCCAGGACTGTGCCAAATATTAACCAGCTATAGTGTTAATTATTATCCGGGAAGCTGTGCAAGGGAGGTGCCTCCACTCCACAGAGAAGGCAACTAAGAATCAGAGGTGTTAAATAACTTCCCAGAGCGACACAGATTCTGCATAGCAGAGCTGTTATTTGAATCCAGGTAGTGTACGTTGGGAGTTTTCCAGTTGCAAGTAACAGAAAATCCACTTCAACTTGTCTTTAAAAAAAAAGGGGGGGTGGGGGGGAGGAGGAAAATGCAGAACAGAATTTCAAGTTATCATGGGCTCCAGACTTTGTGGAAACATGGAGACTAGACGAACCCTTGAAACTATTGCTCTGAGAAAGTCTTCTTAAAACTGAACAATGGTTTAGCTTAATTAGTGAAAAAAGTCTGCCTTGAGCATTATGCTCTTTTAAGAACTATTTATATGGGATCAACTTGACAACAGCATCTCACAAGATTAGACAGGAACCTTAGGGAGCAGAGAGTTTATGTTAATGGGGAGGAACAACTCAGAAAAGGAGGGTGAGAATGATTACACAACTCGAAGAATGTTGTCAGTGTCACCAAACTGTACATGTAGAAACTGTTGAGTTGGTGTATGTTTTGCTGTATATATTATCAACAATAACAAAATAAAAAAATTAAAAAAAAAGAATAATGCATGCTTTTAACAAACATACTGATTTGTTTGAAGGAAAAGAGTATCTCTAGGAATGATCAGATCATTAGAGATAGCTGCTATAAAGAAATTGAAAACTCTTTTTCTATGAATATAAAAGTAGAAGGGATAGGGTAACAATTTTTTCCTTCTTACAAATAGACTAATACTATACAGGCTGTTATTTAATCTTCTTTTTTCACTTCACTTGTTGTGGTTATCTTTCCCTATCAGTGCATGTAGATTTATCTTATTCCTAGTAAATGATGTATGTAGTATTAAATAACATGGTTATGTTATTTAACCAGTTCCCTTTTGATGGATTGTTTACAGTTTGACCAGTATAATATTAGGACAGTAAATAGCTTTTGCATATGTTCTTTGGGCACCTGTACTGGATTATCGGTAGGGTAAATTCTCTGAAATGGCATGAGTCCTGGATTAAAAAACCAGTTGCCATTGAGTCAGTTCTGACTCATAATAACCTCATGTGTGTCAGAGCAGAACCATGCTCCATAGGGTTTTCAGTGGCTGATTTTTTGGAAGTAGATCACCAGGCCTTTCTTCCAAGGTGCCTCTGGGTAGACTTGAACCTCCAACCTTTTGGTTAGCAGCTGAGGACTTCAATTGTTTGCACCACCCAGGGACTCCCATTTTTGATGATAGGTAATACCCAATTGCCCTTCAAAAATACTGTACCATTTTGTTACACTTCCACCGATAGCATCTGAATGTGTTTTTTCACACTGTAATAAAAGACCATGTGAGGGAAGAAGTTGAAAACAGATGATTTTCAGGGGGAAGAATGTATTATTCTGATGTAGTTCTTTTATTTACATCCTGTTGGCTTGAATAGGTGAGATTCATGAAAATTTTAAATGAGTATAATAATTCTTTGACATAAAGTTATGGAATTTTCAGAATTCTATGCAGGTAAACCTCTTTCTGACTTGGATCAGATTATAAAATCTCACGTGTCCATAGCAGGGAAAATTGAGTGCCAAGATATAACAAAACAATACTTATGGTAACATATTTTCTAACATCTTTGGTCCTGTGTGTTAAGAACTAAAATGGGGGACGAATGCTTTTCATATTTTTCCTTATCATTCCACACGGTGTATTGACAGTGGTAATCATGCCAGAAAGAACAGTGGGGGGAAACTTTCATTGAGTGTCTTTAAGTATACTGAAGTGTTACTTCAGTTCTTCACATAAGCAGTATTATGGCTCCAAACCTGAAAATTAAAAATAAAAATCTACAGCAGTGAAGAAAATCTTAAGTACTCCTGAGCAGATCTAGATTTGCATCTAATATAATTTTTCCTTCTGCTTGAAGAACTTCCATTAACATTTCTTGCAGTAGAGGTCTGTTGGTGATAAGTTCTTTCAGCGTTTTCATATCTTTACTTCACCTTTGTTTTTAAAAGATAATTTTTCTGGGTAAAGAATCCTAGGTTGGCAGTTTTTTTTCTTTTCAATACACTGTCTCCTAGCTTGCGTTGTTTCTGATGCAAAATCTGCAGTCGTCTTTTATCTTTGTTCCCCTATACTTAAAATGCCTCTTCTCTGGTTGCTTTGTCTTTATCAGTGATTAAGATGGGCCACAGTGTAGTTTTCTTCATGTTTCTTGTGCTATGGTTTGACGAGCTTCTTGGGCCTGTGGGTTTAGTTGTCACCAAATTTGGGAAATTTTTGGCCATTATTTCTTCAAATATTTTTTCCGTCACTGGCGCCTTTCTTCAAGGACTCCAATTACATGTTTATTAGACCATTTGAAGTTGTCCTGCAGCTCACTGATGTTCTGTTTGTGTGTTTCAGTCATTTTTTTCTCTGCATTTCATTTTAGATAGTTTTATTTCTCTGTCTTCAAATTCTCTTGCAATGGCTAACGTGCCATTAATCCTATCCAGTATATTTTTCATTTCAGGCATTTTAGTTTTTATTTGTAGAAATTCAATTTTGATCTCTTAAAATACCTTTCATGTCTACCTAACATGGTCAGTCTTTCCTCTATCTTCTTGAACATACCAACTATAATTATAATAATTATAATACTGTCTGCAAATTCTTTCATTTGTATCAATTCTGGGTAAGTTTCAACCGATTAATTTTTCTCCTCTTGTGGGTCATATTTTCCTGCTTCTTCACATGCTAATTTTTTAAATTGGATTCTGAACATTGTGAATTGTACCTTATTGGGTGTTGGGTATTTTTGTATTCTTAAAAATATTTTTTAGCCTTGTTCTGGGATGCACTTAAGTTACCTAGAAATAGTTTGGTCCTTTATTGCTTGATTCCCTGTATCTTAAACTGTTACTTTATTTTGTCCAGTTTCTTGATTGCTTCCAGTGAGAGCATAAGTGCAGTTCTTTTTACTCCATCTTCTCTAGAAGTGAAAATTGAGGACGGGCAGTTTGATAGGATACCATATACTTCTATAACCACTGACTTCCACTTCAGACCAGAAATTCACTACTGTTGTGATTGAGCCTAATATTTGAAAGATTGACAACTTAAAACATCATGGAGTTCTTGGAAAATTTCAGCAAATCTAGATTTTAAGCATTATAACCCTTTAGAAGAGGAGTGCAGTGACTTTCACCAAGAGTTGCACTAGTTTTTCCAGAAGCACGGTAGCAGGGGGAACAGAGGGTGAGTGTCTGTAAATCTGTGGCAGACTCGAATGTCAGACAGAGGAATGTGGTGGTGCTGTTTCAGGCAAGTGTTACAGGTTGCCAGCTTTGGTTTTAAGCCTTGTTTGTTCTTTCAAATGTGGAGCACGGAATTCAGCCAGATGCTGAAATAACTAAATATAACTAGTGTTATATATGTGTTTCATGCTACACATCTTGTTGGATTACCTTGTAAATAATTGGATCTTTAATATTTATCAAACTTTTTGAGGTCCAGTATTCTTAATTTGCTTCTTTATTTTTGTAGGTGAAAAAAAAATGTAGCAGTATTAGGAAAAGAACAAGCCTATTGGTGAATATAACAGATTTTATTACCTTGAAGTTCTTTACATTGGGCAGTTACTCTGGGTATATTCCTGTTTTAGGATATGAATTCAGGTTTTAGTAACAGAGTGGGCTTTGATAAATAGCTTTTCCCCTCATGTTTCTTTCATGATGACTCTCCATGGAATGTTTTACTTCTGAGATATGCATCCGACTTTATCAGGCTTTAAACAGTTGGCCAAAATAGGTTATACTTGAGCTAAAGACACTCAGTCCAATAAAAACAAAATAGATGGGAACATACGTAATGTTACTGATTAACTCTTATTTTCACACTTCCTTGTAGTTATTAAATAGTATTTGACCTGGAAACCAAAAGCAAGCAGATACTGGCCTGATAAAAAGATAATCTCCAACAAAAGGGATTTTTGTAAATATGGTACTATTGGTAGTTAATTCAATTCATGATTTTTAATCAAAGTATAATAATAAAAGACACATGTGTAATGCACCAAGCACACTGTGAGTCATTTTAAATCTACGATCTAATAGCTTTTTTATTTTTTTTTACGTAGTAGAAAACTAAAGATCAAAGAAGTAATTTTGCTAAAATCATACAAGAAACCTGGTATTTGGATTCAGATTGATTGACTCCAAAACCTAGGTTTGATGTACTACAGAACAGCCTATTGAGAGCTGTATTTTTTCGTGTGTGTGAAAATATGCATAACAAAGCATACACCCGTTCAGTGTTTTCTACATGTACAGTTCAGTGATATTGGTTACATTTTTCACATTGTGACACCATTCTCTGTCTCTACCCATATTGTTTCACCTCCACTAACTTAGACTCTTCTGTCCCTAAACTTCTCCTCTGTGTTTTAGAGTTACTGTTGTCAGTTTGATCTCATCTCGATAATTCTTTAAAAGAATGAATTACTCAAGGTGAACATCTTTTACTACTTGACTAAATTGTTTAGTTTAAAGATGACTTCATGGGATAACTTTGGTTCCAGGCTCTAAGATTATCTCAGGGCAGTTGATTCAGGGGTTCCCCCAGTCTCAATGGGTACAATAAATCTGATTTCCATAAGAATTTGAAATTCTGTTCCATGTTTTTCCTCTTTTTGATCAGGATGTATTTATTGGATCCTTGATCAAAACATCCTTTGAGAGGTTCCCCCCCCCCAGGTTTCAACTTGAATCTGTTAAAAAAAAATTTTTTTTATTGTGCTTTAAGTGAAAGTTTACAAATCAAGTCAGACTCTCATACAAAAATCTATAAACACCTTGCTATACAGTCCTAATTGCTCTCCCCCTAATGAGACAGCACACTCCTTCCCTCCACTCTGTCTTTTCCTGTCTATTTGGCCAGCTCCTGACCCCCTTTACCCTCTCATCTCCTCTTCAGACAGGAGATGCCAACATAGTCTCATGTGTCTACTTGATCCAAGAAGCTCATTCTTCACCAGTATCATTTTCTATCCCATAGTCCAGTCCAATCCCTGTCTGAAGAATTGGCTTTGGGAATGGTTCCTATCTTGGGCTAACAGAGGGTCTGGGGACCATGACCTCCGGGGTCCTTCTAGTCTCAGTCAGACCATTAAGTCTGATCTTTTTCCTAGAATTTGGGGTCTGCATCCCACTGCTCTCCTGCGCCCTCAGGGGTTCTCTGTTGTGTTCCCTGTCAGGTCAGTCGTTGGTTGTAACTGGGCACCATCTAGTTCTTTGGGTCTCAGGCTAGTGTAGTCTCTGGTTTATGTGGCCCTTTCTGTCTCTTGGGCTCATAAATACCTTGTGTCTTTGTTGTTCTTCATTCTCCTTTGCCCCAGGTGGGTTGAGACCAATTGATGCATCCTTTGAGAGGTTTTTGATGCTTCTTTTGAAAGGTCTGACCCAGGTGATTCCTAAGAACATATTTTATTTACATAATATTATTTAAATTGCATTTGGGTACAACCTTGTATTCTCCAGGAGATTTTTTTCTTGTGTTTCAGAAGCACAGAACCAACTAATGAAGGTTGATATGATTTAAGACAACATCTTTCTCCAAGGCACACAACTCTTTAAAGGTTTTCCTAAACCTTTTAATATTTTGTTGTTTCTCTTGTTAGTTGCTGTCAAGTTGGCTTCTGCTCATGTTGACCTTATGTATGACATAACATAACAGAACGAAACGTTGCCTAGTCCTACAGCATCTTCACAATCTTTGTTACGTTTGAGCTCATCGTTGGTAGCCACCATGTTAATCCCATCTCATGGAGGGTTTCCCTTATTTTGCTGACCATCTCCTTTACCAAACATGATGTCCCTTTTTAGTGATTGGTCTTTCCTGATGTGTCCAAAATAAGCAAGATGAAATCTCATAATCCTCGCTTCTAAGGAGCATTCGGGCTGTACTTCTTCCAAGATAGATTTGTTCATTGGCATTGCCTGGTATATTCAGTATTCCTTGCCAACATCACAATGCAAATGTGTCAATTCTTTTTCAGTCTTCCTTTTTCAATGTCCAGCTTTCATATGCATATGAGGTGATTAAAAGACCATGATCTGGGTGAGGTGCAACTTAGTCATCAAAGTGACAGCTTTGCTTTTTAACACTTTTAAGAGGTCTTTTGCAGCAGGTAGTCGTTTAATTTCTTGATTACTGCTTCTGTGGGCATTGATTTTTGATTCTAAAACTAAAAGCCAAACCTGCTGTCTAGTCAAAGTCAATTCTGACTCATAGCGACCCTATAGGTCAGAGTAGAACTGCCCCATAGCTTTCCAAGGAGCGGCTGGTGGATTCAAACTGCCAACATTTTGGTCAGCAGCCATAGGTCTTATCCACAGCCACCAGGGCTCTGATTGTTTATCCAAGTAGAGTGAAATCCTTGACAACTTCAGTTTCTTCACCATTTATCATTATGTTGTTTATTGGTCCAGTTGTGAGGATTTTCATTCTCTTTATGTTCATATGTAATCCAAATTGAAGGCTGTAGTCTTTTACCCTTGAAAGTAAGTGCTTCAGGTCATCTTCTCGTTGGGCAAGCAGTGTTGTGTTGTCTGCGTACTGCAGGCTGTTAATGAGTCTTCCTCCAGTCCCGATGCTGTGTTCTTCATATAGTTCAGCTTCTCAGATTATTTATTCAGCATATGGATTGAATAAGTAAGGTGAAAGTATACAAACCTGCCGTACACCTTTTCAGATTTTAAACCACTCAGTACCTCCTTGTTCTGTTTGAATGACTCCCTCTTGATCCATGTACAGATTTTACATGAGCACAATTAATGTTCTGGAATTCCCATTCTTTGTAATGTTATACATAATTTGTAATGATCTACACAATCGAATGCTTTCGTGTAGTTGATAAAACACAGGGAAATATCTTTTTGGTATTCTCTGCAGCAAAGATCAATCTGACATCAGCCATGATATCCCTTGTTCCACATCCTCTTCCAAATTAGGCTTGAATTTCTGGTAGTTCCCTGTCAGTCTGTGGCGACAGTTATTTTTAAATGATCTTCTGCAGAATTTTGTTAGCATGTGATATTAATGACATTGTGCAGTAATTTCTGCATTCCATTTGATCACCTTTCTTTGGAATAGGCATGCATATGGATCTTTTCCAGTTGGTTGGCCAGGTAGCTGTCTTCCAAATTTCTTGACATAGATGAGTAAGCACTTCCAGTGTTGCATCTGTCGGTTGAAACATCTCGGTGGTATTTTATCAATTCCTGGAGTCTTGTTTTTTCCCAGTGCCTTTATTGGAGCTTGACTTCTTCCTTCAATACCATCAGATCATATGCTACCTCCTCAAATGTTTGAACATTGACCAATCCTTTTTGATACAGTGACTCTGTGTATACCTTCCGTTTTATTTTGATGCTTCCTGCATCATTCAATTTTTTTTGCCTACGGAATCGTTCAGTATTGCAAACTAAGGCTTGAATTTTCTCTTCGGCTCTTTCAGCTTGAGAAATGCTGAAGCCATACTTCCCTTTTGGTTTTATAACTCCAGGCCTTTGCACGTTTCATTGTAATACTTTATCTTCAGTTGCCCATTGAAATGTTCTGTTCATCTTTTTTACTTCTTCATTTTTTCTGTTTGCTTTAGCTACTCCGTGTTGAAGAGCAAGTATCAGAGTCTCTTCTGATACTCATTTTGGTCTCTTCTTTCTTTCGTGAATTTTTAATAACTTCTTACTTGCTGCATGTATGATGTCTTTGATGTCACCCTGAAACTCTTCTGGTTTTGGTCATCAATGTTCAGTGCGTCAAGGCTATTCTTGAAATGGTCTTTAAATTCAGGCAGGATTTATTCAAGGTTGTACTTTGACTCTTTTGGACTTGCTTTGAATTTCTTCGGCTTCGTCTTGAACTTGCATATGACCAGTTGATGGTCTCTTCCACAGTTGGCCCCCGACTTTGTCTTAACTGATAATAATGAACTTCTCCATTGTCTTTTTCACATATGTAATTTGATTCCTGTGTAATCCATCTGGTGAGGCCCACTTATATAGTCATTGTTTGTGTAGTTGAAAAAAACTTAAATATTGAGACATAATTCACATACCATACAATTCACACATTTAAAGTGTACAATTCAACAGTTTTTAGTATGTTCAGAGAGTTGTGCAACCATCTCAGTCAATTTTAGAACATTTTCATTACCCCAAAAAGAAACCTGTACCCATTTGTACCAGCAGGTTCTCCAGAGAAACAGCCAATAGGAGGGGTGTCTGTCTGTCTGTCTGTCTGAAGAGATTTATTTTAAGGAATTGGCTCACACAGTTGTGGGAGCTGAGAAGTCTGAAATTTGTTGGACAGAACAGCAAGCTAGAAACTCAGCAGGAGTTGATGCTGTATTCTTGAGGCAAAATTTCTTCTCCAGGAAACCACAGTTTTTTTATTGATTGGCTGAGACCTACCCACATTATCAGGGGCAATCTCCCTTATTTAAAGTTAACTGATTGTACTTGTTAAACGCATCTACAAAATACCTTCATAGCAGTACCTAGAATAGTGCTTAACCAAACCAGGGGCCGTGGTGGTACAGTGGTTAAGCATTTAGCTGCTAATCAAAAGGTTATCAGTTCAAATCCACCATCTGGTCCTCAGGAACCCTGTGGGGCAGTTCTACTTTGTCGTATAGGGTTGCAATGAATCAGAATCGACTTAGTGACAATGAGTTTGGTTTATAGCATAGCCAAACTGACGCATAAAGTTAACTATCATGTTATTAACCCATTGCCATCCAGTAAATTCCGATTTATAGTAACCCTATAGGACAGAGTAGAATTGTCCCATAGTGTTTCCAAGGCTGTAATCTTTATGGAAGCAGACTGTCTCATCTTTCTCCGGTGGAACCTCTGGCGGGTTCGAACTGCTGACCTTTTGGTTAGCAGCAAAACGCCTAATCACTGCACCATCAGGGCTCCATCACATCATTAGCAATCTAAAAATGTATGTCTGTTCAGTCTGGTTGAATCATACTGATGTTACTTTTTCATCTAGGCTGTTCAGGTATAAGCCTTAAGGCAGTTATAAAAATGCATATATGAAAACCGATAGTTTTCCTTCATATAAACAATACTCAGTCAGAAAGTATATTGGAAGAAAATATTTCATACATAGTAGCAACATACTTTTTTTTTTTTTTAATCTAGGAATAAGATGTAAGGAAATGTGCAGAAACTATATAAGGAAAACTAAAAAACAAAAAACTATACTAAGTGCCATTAAATAAATATATGTAGCTGAAAGAAACCATTTAGGACTTTGAACATTCCACTTAGCAATCATAATCTATTTAGCCAAATCTACAGGTTCATTAGGTGTACTTTTCTATTTTCCGGTTTGTTACAGACAGCAGTGTTGGTGGACTTTCCTTTGCTACATAGCCCAAAAAAACCAAAACCCATTGCCAAGAACCCCTTTTTCCCGTTTATGGTAAGAATTTTCTCCTTTTCAGCTTTCACCAACAGTTTTTTTCTAGGGCCTTTCAACTTCTGCCTTTCATTTGATGCCAAAGCCAGTGCCACATGTTTTAGGCTTTTCTTGCTGTACCAGCCTCCTTTGGTGCAAATTTTTTTTTGTATGTGTGTTTGTGTGTGATTTAGGTGAAAGTTTACAGAGCAAATTAGTTTCTCATTAAGCAGTGAATATACACATTGTTTTGTGCCATCCATTGCTAACCCCGCAATGTGTCAGCACTCTCCCCTTCTCCACCCCAGGTTCCCTGTTTCCATTCTTCCAGTTTTCCTGTCCCTTCCTGTCTTCTTATCTTTGCTTTTGGGTTGGTGTGCTCCTGAATCTCGTATACATGTTTGAAGTATGAAGTATGTCCCTCATGTGTGTTATTGTTGGCAGTATAAACTAATTGGTGTCGAGTCGATTCTGACTTATACCCTATTTGACAGGGTAGAACTGCCCCATAAGGTTTTCAAGGAGTGGCTGGTAAATTTGAACTGCTGACCTTTTTTTTAGATAGCAGCCAAACTCTTAATTACTGTGCCACCAGGGCTCCATAGACCTGTCTAATCTTTGGCTGAAGGTTGAACCTCAGGATTGAATTCAGGACTGAGTTAAAAGCGTATCTGGGGGCATACTCTTGGGGTTTCTCCAGTATCAGACCAGCAAGCCTGGTCTTTTTTTTTTTTTTTTTAATTTGAATTTTGGTCTACATTTTTCGCCCTCTCTGTCATGGACCCTGTATTGTGATCCCTGACAGAACAGTTGGTGGTAGTAACTGGGTACCATCTAGTTGTTCTGGGTTCAGCGTGTGGAGGTTGTGGTAGTTATGGTCCATTAGTCCTTTGGACTAATCTTTCCCTTATCTTTTTGGCCTCCTTCATTCTCCCTTGTTCCTGCCAGGATGGCACTGGTAAATGTGTCTTAGATGATTGCTGGCAGGCTTTTAAAACTCCAGTCACTATTTATTACAGTTGGATGTAGAACATTTTCTTTATAGACTATGTCGTGCCAATTGAGCTAGATGTCCCCTGCGATCACCCTCAGCCCAGTAGCTTGGTCTCTCAGGGCATTTGGATGTGTCTGTGAAGCTTCTGTGACTTTGCCCTGGCCAAGTTGTGCCAATTTCTGTTTTGATTGTCTACTGTTGTATATAAAACCACCCCACAATTCAGTGGTTTAAAAAATAACCTCATTTCATTATTATTTTATTTTTTATGGCTCTGCTTAACTGAGCAGTTGTGTTTGTTTTACTTAAGTCTCATGTGGTTGTAGTTAGGTGGTAGCCGGGGCTGTTGTCATCTCAGGGCTTGACAGGAATGCTGGGATAGTTGGAATTCTTTCTCTCTTCATGTACACTCAGAGCCTCTCCTCTCCTGTAGCCTCTGTGTGTTTCCCCAGCAGGACAGTTGGACTTCTTTCATGATGGCTTAAGGCTCCCACAAGTGCATAAGTGGAAGCCACCAAGTTTTCTTAAGGCTTGGGTCCAGAAATGATATACTGCTACTTATGCAGCATTTTCTTGGCTAAAACAGTCAGAAGCCAGCCAGTATTCAAGGAGAGGGGAAATAATCTCCATGCCTCAGTGTGGGATAGACAAAAGAATTTGTGGCCACTTTTTTTTTTTTTTTTTTTTTTTATCCATCACAGATGGTCTTTCTAGTACTATCATCAAAGTTAGGGAGGCACAGAAGTTTAGGTGATAGCTGGGTTGTCCAGTGTGGTCAGAGTTTACAGTAAATTTTGAGAGTACCTGAAAAAGAGCCTGAAAAGTTAGTTAGGGGTCATATTTTTTTGTTTACTTTTGAATAGAATGAGTATGGGTATGTAATAAAAGTCAGATAGTGGAAAGAGGGTATACAGGAAAAAGTCTAAATCTTCCTCCCTTTCTTCTTCGTCCTCTATCTGTCCAGTTCCTCATCCCAAAAGCAATCACTATTAACAGTTTATTTTGTAACATTTAACATATATTCTATGCGTATGTAAGCATTCATAAGGTTTTCACTGGCTAATACTTTTCAGAAGTAGACTGCCGGGTCCTTCTTCCTAGTCTGTCTTAGCCTGGAAGCTCAGCTGAAACCTGTCCTTCATGGGTGACCCTGCTGATATCTGAATACTGGTGGCATAGCTTCCAGCATCACAGCAACACACAAGCCCCCACAGTACGACAAACAGGTAAGCATATTGTTGTCATTAGGTGCCGTCGAGTCGGTTCCAATGCATAGCGACCCTATGCACGACAGAATGAAACACTACCCAGTCCTGTGCCGCCTTTATAGTCGTTGTTATGCTTGAGCTCTTTGTTGCAGCTACCGTGTCAATCCACCTCGTTGAGGGTCTTCCTCTTTTCCACTGACCCTGTACTTTGCCAAGCATGATGTCCTTCTCCAGGGACTGATCCCTCCTGACATGTCCAAAGTGTGTAAGACGCAGTCTCACCATCCTTGCTTCTAAGGAGCATTCCGGTTGTACTTCTGAGACAGATTTGTTCGTTCTTTTGGCGGTCCATGGTATATTCAATATTCTTCGCCAACACCACAGTTCAAAGGTGTCAATTCTTCTTTGGTCTTCCTTATTCATTGTCTAGCTTTCACATGTATATGATGCAATTGAAAATACCATGGCTTGGGTCTGTCCCACCTTAGTCTTCAAGGTGACATCTTTGCTTTTCAACACTTTAAAGAGGTCCTTTGCACCAGATTTACCCAATGCAGTGCATCTTGATTTCTTGACTGCTGCTTCCATGGCTGTTGATTGTGGATCCAAGTAAAATGAAACCCTTGACAACTTCAGTCTTTTCTCCGTTTATCATGATGTTGCTCATTTGTCCAGTTGTGAGGATTTTTGTTTTCTTTATGTTGAGGTGCAACCCATACTGAAGGCTGTGGTCTTTTGATCTTCATTAGTAAGTGCTTCAAGTCCTCTTCACTTTCAGCAAGCAAGGTTGTGTCATCTCCATAACTGAGGTTGTTAATGAGTCTTCTTCCAATCCTGATGCCCCATATTACACATGTGTATTTTATTCTATCCACCCCCATATGGCAGACAACAGGCACTGTTCTGTACTTGGATTTTTTTTTTAACTGAACAGTATAGCTTGGAGATGTTTCCGTATCAGTACATATAGAGCTGCCACTTTTTCTTTAAAGCCTGCATAAACTATTACTATACTATACATTTATTTCCAAGCTTTTGCAATTATAGTGTTATCATGACTTTTTTAAATCTTTTTATTGTACTTTAGATGAAGGTTTGCAGAACAAACTAGTTTCTCATTGAACAGTACACATATTGTTTTATGACATTGAGTAACGACCCCATGACATGTCAACACTCTCCCTTCTTAACCTTGAGTTCCGTATTACAAGCTTTCCTGTTCCCTCCTGCCTTCTAGTCCTTGCCCCTGGGCTGGTGTGCCCCTTTAGTCTTATTTTGTTTTATGGGCCTGTCTAATGTTTGGATGAAGGGTGAACCTTAGGAGTGACTATATTACTGAGTTAAAAGGGTGTCTGGGGGCCATACTTTCCGGATTTCTCTGGTGTCTATATGTCAGACCAGTAAGTCTGGTGTTTTTTTTGTGTTGGAATTTTGTACTACATTTTTCTTTAGCTCTGTCTGGGACCCTGTATTGTGATCCTGTCAGAGCAGCCAGTGGTGGTAGCCGGGCACCATCTAGTTGTACTGGACTCAGTCTGGTGGAGGCTGTGGTAGTTGTGGTCCGTTAGTTCTTTTGTCTAATCTTTCCCTCGTATCTTTAGTTTTCTTCATTCTCCCTTGCTCCTGAAGGGGTAAGAGCAGTGGAGTATCTTAGATGGATGCTCACAGGCTTTTAAGACCTCAGATGCTACTCACGAAAGTAGAATGTAGAACATTTTCTTTATAAACTGTTAGGCCAGTTGAGCTAGATGCTTCCTGAGACCGTGGTCCCCACAGCCCTCAGCCCAGTAATTCAGTCCCTCAGGGAGTTTGGGCGTGTCTGTGGAACTTCCATGACCTTTCCTTGTACAGGTTGTGCTGGCTTCCCCAGTATTGTATACTGTCTTATCCTTCAGCAGAGTTACCACTTATGTGTTTAGTGTTTTTCCAATTCCACCCTCATAACCATCAAAGATTATTCCTTTCTGTGTGTAAACCTTTTCATGAGTTTTTATAGTGGTGGTCTCATACAATATTTGTCCGTTTGTAATTAACTTACTTCACACAGCATAATGCCCTCCAGATTCATCCATGTTATGAGATGCTTTGCAGATTCATCATTGTTCTTTATCATTGTGTGTATGTACCATAGTTTGTTTATTCATTCACCTGTTGATGGGCCTCTAGGTTGTTTCCATGTTTTTGCTTTTGTGAACAATGCTGCACTGAACATGGGTGTGCATATGTCTCTTCGTGTGAAGACTCTTATTCTCTAGGATATATTCCTAGGAGTAGGACTGATGGATCATAAGGTATTTCTGTTTCCACCTTTCTAAGGAAGCGCTGTATTGTTTTCTAAAATGGTTGTATTATTTTGTATTCCCACCAGCAGTGCTTAAGAGTTCTGATCTCCCCAGCAGCCTCTCCAACATTTGTTATCTCCTGTTTTTTTGATTCTTGCCAGAATTGCTGGGGTTGAGATGGTAGCTCATTGTGGTTTTGATTTGCATTTCTCTAATGGCTATCAATCCTGATCATTTCTTCATGTGTCCATTGGTTGCTGCGTGAATGTCTTCTTTGGTGAAGTGCCTGTTCATTTCCTTTGCCCCATTTTTTAATTGGATTATTTATCTTTTTGTTGTAGAGGTGTTGTATTTTCTTCTAGATTTTAGAGATTAGACCTTTGTCTGATTTGTAATAGCCATGATTTTTTTCCTGGTCTGCAGGTTCTCTTTTTACTCTTCTGGTGAAGTCTTGCGATGAGCGTAAGCGTTTAATTTTTAAAGAAGATCTCAGTTATATAGCTGTCATGTATTGAACTATGTCCCCCCAAAAATGCATGTATCAATTTGGCTGGGGCATGATTTCTAGTATTGTGTGGTTATTGTCCATTTTGTGATTGTAATTTTATTTTAAAGAGGATTAGGGTGGGATTGTAACACCCTTACCAGGTCATGTTCTTGATCCAGTGTAAAGGGAGTTTCCCTGGGGTGTGGCCTGTACCACTTTTTATCTCTCAAAAGATAAAAAGGAAAGGGAAGCAAGCAGAGAGTTGGGGGCCCTCATACCACCAAGAAAGCAGCACTGGGAGCAGAGCATGTCCTTTGGACCCGGTGTCCTTGCACCTGAGAAGCTCCTCGACCAGGGGAAGATTGAGGACAAGAACCTTCCTCCAGAGCCTGCAGAGCGAGAAAGCCTTCCGCTGGAGCCGATGCCCTGAATTTGGATTTTTAGCCTACTCTACTGTGAGGAAATAAACTTCTCTTTGTTAAAGCCATCCACTTGTGGTATTTCTGTTATAGCAGCACTAGATAACTAAGACAGTAGCTTATATTCTAGAGTTTGTGTGTTGTTGGTTATGGTTTGTATCCTGTTAATGCTGTGTATTAGGTCATCAAGCAATGACCCTATTTTTTCTTCTGTGAACCTTATAGTTTTTTGCTTTATATTTAGGTGTTTGATCTATTTTGATTCAGTTTTTGTATATGGTGTGAGGTATGGGTCCTGTTTTTTTTTTTTGCAGATGGACATCCAGTTTTGCCAGCACCATTTGTTAAAAAGACTGTCTTTTCCTCATTTGATGGATTTTGGGCCCTTGTTGAAGATAGGTGACCGTAGGTGGATGGATTTACATCTGGTTCCCAATTCTATTCCATTGGTCAGTGTATCTGTTATACCAGTATCAGGCTGTTTTGACTACTGTAGCTGTATGGCAGGTTCTGAAGTCAGGCAGTGTGAGTCCTACTTTATTCTTCTTCTTCAGTAGTGCTTTACTTATCGTGGGCTTCTTCCCTTTCCATATAAGGTTAGTGATTAGTTTTTCCATCTCTTTAAAGAATGTTGTTGGTATTTGGATTGGGATTGCATTGTATTTGTAAATCACTTTAAGTAGAATTGTCATTTTAATGGTGTTGGGTCTACCTGTCCATGAGCATGGTATATTTTTCCATTTATGTAGATCTCTCTTGGTTTCTTGCAGTAATATTTTGTAGTTTTCTTTGTATAGGTCTTTTACATCCCTGGTTAGATTTATTCCTAAGTATTTTACTATTTTTTTTTTAGGGGCTATTGTAAATGGTATTGTTTTCCTGATTTCCTTTTCATCGTTCTTTATATTAGTGTATATGAATTCAACCGATCTTTGTATGTTTATCTTGTATCCTACTTTGTTGAATCTTTCTATTAGTTCCAGCAGTTTTCTTGTGGAGTCTCTTGGGTTTCCTGTTTAGGGACAGTTTAACTTCTTTATTACCAATTTGGGTGCCCTTTATTTCTTTTTCTTGCCTTATTGCTCTAGCTAGGACTTCCAGCACAATGTTAAATAGTGGTGATAAAGGGCATCCTTGTCTTGTTCCTGTTCTCAAGGGGAGTATTTTCAGCCTCTCTCCATTAAGAATGATGTTGGCCATTGGTTTTGCATAGATGCTGTTTATTATGTTGAGAAATTTTCCCTTCTATACCTGTTTTATTGAGGTTTTTTTTAAGGAATGGTTCTTGGACTTTGTTGAATGCCTTTTCTGTTTCCATCAAGATGATCGTGTGATTTCTTTTCTCTCCTTTTATTTATGTGGTGGATTATGTTGATTAATTTTCTAATGTCGAACTGTCCTTACATACCTGGTATGACTCCTTACTTGATTGTGGTATATTATTTTTTTGATATGAGGCTGAATTCTATTGGCTAGAATTTTGTTGAGAATTTTTGCGTCTATATTCATAAAAGATATTGGTCTGTAATTTTCTTTTTTTGTGGCATCTTTGCCTGGTTTTGGTATCAGGGTTATGCTGGCTTCATAGAATGAATTTGGAAGTGTTGCTTCCTTTATATGTTCTGAGATAGTTTGAGTAGTACTGGTGTCAGCTCTTGTATGAATGTTTGGTATATTTCTCCAGTGAAGCCACCTGAGCCAGGGCTTTTTTTTCTTGGGAGTTTTTTTTTTTAATTACCGTTTCAGTCTCTTCTCTTGTTACGGGTCTGTTTAGATTTTCAACAGCATTGTTGTATTAGTTTGGGTAGGTTGTGTGTTTCTAGAAATTTGTCCGTTTCTTCTAGGTTTTCAAATTCATTGGAATATAGTTTTTCATAATGCTCTGTTACGATCCTTTTTGTTTCAGTTGGGTCCATTGTAATGTTCCCCATTTCATTTATTTGAGTTATTTGCATCCTCTCCTGTTTTTCTTTTGTCAATTTGGCCAGTGGTTTGTTGATTTTGTTGATCCTTTCAAAGAAACAACTTGTGGTTTGTTGATTCTTTCTATTGTTTTCTTGTTCTCTATTTCATTTATTTCTGCTCTGGCCTTTATTATTTCCTTTCTTCTGGTGGCTGTGAGCTGTTTTTGCTCTTTCTATTAGCTCAAGTTGTGAAGCTACTGCTTTGATTTTGTCCTTTCTTTTTTGATGTACATGTATTGCTATAAATTGACCTCTGAAGGCTTTCTTTGCTGTGTCCCAAAGGTTTTGGTATGATGTGTTTTCATTCTCGTTTGATTCTAGGAATGTTTTGATTCCATCTCTGATTTCTTCTATTACCCAGTGGTTTTTAATTTTTTTTTTTTTAAGCAGGGTGTTATTCATTTTCCATGTAATTGATTTTTTTTTCCTTGCTCTTCCTGTTGTTTATGTCTACTTTGATGGTATTGTGATCAGAGAAGATACTTAGTGTTATCTCAGTGTTTTGTATTTTGTTGAGGGTTGCTTTGTGGCCTAAGATGTGGTCTGTTCTGGAGAACGTTCCATGTGCACTGGAAAAGAATGTGTACTTTGGAGCTGTTGGATGGCGTGTTTTGTATATATGTCTGTGAGGTCAAGTTGGCTGATTGTGCCCTTTAGCTCTTCTGTATCTTTGTAGAGTTTTTTTCTAGATGTTCTGTCCTTTACTGAGAGTGGTGTGTTGAAGTTTCCTGCTATTATTGTGGAACTGTCAGTTTCTCTTTTCAGTGCTGTTAGTTTTTTTATGTATTTTGGATCCCTGTCATTGAGTGTGTAGATGTTTATTATGGTTTGGTCTTTATGAGGGGTTGTCCGTTTAATCATTACATAGTGCCCTTCTCTGTCTTTTATGGTGGATTTTGTTTTAAAGTCTATTTTATCTGAGATTAGTGTTGTCACTCCTGCTCTTTTTTGATAGGTGTTTGATATATTTTTTTCCATCCTTTGATTTTTAATAAATTTTCATCTTTGTTTCTAAGGTGTGTCTCTTGTAGACAGCACATTGATGGATCCTGTTTTTAATCCATTCTATGACTCTCTGTCTCTTTATGGGTGCATTTAGGCCATGTACAATCAATGTAATTATTGATAGGTGTGAGTTTATTGCCATCATTTTGTAGTGCTTTTTTTTTTTTTTAGGCTTCAAATGCTGTCAGATTTTTTTTTTAATTAATTTTTATTAAGCTTCAAGTGAACATTTACCATTCCAATCAGTCTGTCACATGTAAGTTTACATACATCTTACTCCCTTCTCCCACTTGCTCTCCCCCTATTGAGTCAGCCCTTTCAGTCTCTCGTTTCGTGCCAATTTTGCCGTCTTCCCTCTCTCTCTATCTTCCCATCCCCCTTCCAGTCAAGAGTTGCCAACACACTCTCCAGTGTTCACCTGATTTAATTAGCTCACTCTTCATCAGCATCTCTCTCCCCACTGCTGACCAGTCCTTTTCATGCCTGATGGGTTGTCTTTGGGGATGGTTCCTGTCCTGTACCATCAGAAGGTCTGGGGAGCATTGCCTCCGGGATTCCTCTAGTCTCAGTCAGACCATTAAGTATGGTCTTTTTATGAGAATTTGGGGTCTGTATCCCATTGGTCTGTATCCCTCAGGAGTTGTCTGTTGTGCTCCCTGACAGGGCAGACATCGATTGTGGCCGGGCACCAACTAGTTCTTCTGGTCTCAGGGTAATGTAGGTCTCTGGTTCATGTGGCCCTTTCTGTCTCTTGGGTTCTTAGTTGTCGTGTGACCTTGGTGTTCTTCCTTTGCCTTTGCTCCAGGTGGGTTGAGACCAATTGATGTATCTTAGATGGCCGCTTGTTGGCATTTAGGACCCCAGATGCCACATTTCAAAGTGGGATGCAGAATGTTTTCATAATAGAATTGTTTTGCCCATTGACTTAGAAGTCCTCTCAAACCATGTTCCCCAGACCCCAGCCCCTGCTCTGCTGACCTTTGAAGCATTCATTTTATTCCGGAAACCTCTTTGCTTTTAGTCCAGTCCAATTAGACTGACCTTCCTTGTATTGAGTGTTGTCTTTCCCTTCACCCAAAGCAGTTCTTATCTACTAATTGATCAATAAAAAACCCTCTCCCTCCCTCCCTCCCTCCCCCCTTCGTAACCACAAAAGTATGTGTTCTTCTCAGTTTTTTCTATTTCTCAAGATCTTATAATAGTGGTCTTATACAATATTTGTCCTTTTGCCTCTGACTGATTTCGCTCAGCATAATGCCTTCCAGGTTCCTCCATGTTAGGAAATGTTTCACAGATTCGTCACTGTTCTTTATCGATGCATAGTATTCCATTGTGTGAATATACCACAATTTATTTACCCATTCATCTGTTGATGGACACCTTGGTTGCTTCCAGCTTTTTGCTATTGTAAACAGAGCTGCAATAAACATGGGTGTGCATATATCTGTTTGTGTGAAGGCTCTTGTATCTCTAGGGTATATTCCGAGGAGTGGGATTTCTGGGTTGTATGGTAGTTCTATTTCTAACTGTTTCAGATAACGCCAGATGGATTTCCAAAGTGGTTGTACTATTTTACAATCCCACCAGCAGTGTATAAGAGTTCCAATCTCTCCGCAGCCTCTCCAACATTTATTATTTTGTGTTTTTTGGATTAATGCCAGTCTAGTTGGTGTGAGATGGAATCTCATCGTAGTTTTAATTTGCATTTCTCTAATGGCTAATGATCGGCAGCATTTTCTCATGTGTTTGTTGGCTGCCTGAATATCTTCTTTAGTGAAATGTGTGTTCATATCCTTTGCCCACTTCTTGATTGGGTTGTGTGTCTTTTTGTGGTTGAGTTTTGACAGAATCATGTAGATTTTAGAGATCAGGCGCTGGTCTGAGATGTCATAGCTGAATATTCTTTCCCAGTCTGTAGGTGGTCTTTTTACTCTTTTGGTGAAGTCTTTAGATGAGCATAGGTGTTTGATTTTTAGGAGCTCCCAGTTATCTGGTTTCTCTTCATCATTTTTGGTAATGTTTTGTATTCTGTTTATGCCCTGTATTAGGGCTCCTAGGGTTGTCCCTATTTTTTCTTCCATGATCTTTATCGTTTTAGTCTTTATGTTTAGGTCTTTGATCCACTTGGAATTAGTTTTTGTGCATGGTGTGAGGTCTGGGTCCTGTTTCATTCTTTTGCAAATGGATATCCAGGTATGCCAGCACCATTTGTTAAAAAGGCTATCATTTCCCCAATTGACTGACACTGGTCCTTTGTCAAATATCAGCTGCTCATACATGGATGGATTTATATCTGGGTTCTCAATTCTGTTCCATTGGTCTATGTGCCTGTTGTTGTACCAGTACCAGGCTGTTTTGACTACTGTAGCTGTATAATAGGTTCTGAAATCAGGTAGAGTGAGGCCTCCCACTTTCTTCTTCTTTTTCAGTAATGCTTTGCTTATCTGGGGGTTCTTTCCCTTCCATGTGAAATTGGTGATTTGTTTCTCTATCCCCTTAAAATATGACATTGGTATTTGGATTGGAAGTGCATTGTATGTATAGATGGCTTTTGGTAGAATAGACATTTTTACTATGTTAAGTCTTCCTATCCATGAGCAGGGTATGTTTTTCCACTTAAGTATGTCCTTTTGAATTTCTTGTAGCAGAGTTTTATAGTTTTCTTTGTATAGGTCTTTTACATCCTTGGTAAGATTTATTCCTAAGTATTTTATCTTCTTGGGGGCTACTGTGAATGGTATTGATTTGGTTATTTCCTCTTCGGTGTTCTTTTTGTTGATGTAGAGGAATCCAAGTGATTTTTGTATGTTTATTTTATAACCTGAGACTCTTCCAAGCCCTTCTATTAGTTTCAGTAGTTTTCTGGAGGATTCCTTAGGGTTTTCCATGTATACGATCATGTCATCTGCAAATAGTGATAGCTTTACTTCCTCCTTGCCAATCTGGATACCCTTTATTTCTTTGTCTAGCCTAATTGCCCTGGCTAGGACTTCAAGTACGATGTTGAATAAGAGCGGTGATAAAGGGCATCCTTGTCTGGTTCCCGTTCTCAAGGGAAATGCTGTCAGGTTCTCTCCATTTAGAGTGATATTGGCTGTTGGCTTTGCATAGATGCCCTTTATTATGTTGAGAAATTTTGTAGTGCTTTTTTTGTGATGCTGACATTTTCATTGTTCCTCTTACTCTCCTGGCTGAATTCCTTTTGTTCGTGATTTTTTTTTTCCATTTTTTTTTTGTTTTTGTAGATTTTGTTTTTACTGAGACTTTATGTTTTTTTGTCTTTATTTTGATGAGTATGTTTGTCAACTTTCTTTGTGATTACCTTCAAATTTACTCTTACGTTCCTAGGTTTGAACCAGTCTATTATTACTTGTTTTCATATTGCCTTCCTCTCCATTAGAAAGTTTAATACCTACACTGTTTATTCCCTCTTTTTTTGTTCTGGTGTTGTTCCTATTTACAGATTAACCTTTCTGGTTCCCTGTTGCAATTCTTTTGGTTTTGGTCCTTGAGGGTTCATTTCCTAGCTTGGCATCTGGCTGGTAGAATCTTGCCTCCTAGATTCAAGCTGTGATCTGATGTTGTTTGTTCTCAGACTGAAGAGCTCCATCTAATAATTCTTGTACATTTGGCTTGGTTTTTACATATTCCTTCAATTTTTGTTTCTCTGCAAATGTCCTAATTTCACCAGCATATTTGAACAAGAATTTTGTGGGATATGTTTTCCTTCGTTGGCAGTTTTTTCTTTCAAGGTTTAATATATGTCATCCCATTGCCTTTTTCCCTGCATGGTTTGTTTCTGCTGAATAATCAGAGTTTAGTCTTATTGTTTCTCCTCTGTATGTGACTCTTTTTTTTTCTCAAGCTGCTCTCAGCTAACCCTGGTGGCATAGTGGTTAAGTGCTACGGCTGCTAACCTAAAGGATTGGCAGTTCGAATCCGTTAGGCGCTCCTTGGAAACTCTGTGGTGCAGTTCTACTCTGTCTTATAGGGTCGCTATAAGTCGGAATCGACTTGATGGCACTGGGTTTGGTTTGGTTTTTTGGTGGTGATTTTCTTTTGGGGTCTATTGTCTATGGGGTTTGTTGAGCTTCTTGAATGGCCAGTTTTTCATCTTTCATGATATTAGGGAAGTTTTCTGTCAGCAATAATTCAGTGTTCCTGTCTGTGTATTCCGTTTTCTCAGTCCATTTTGGAACTCCAGTCACTCGCATCTTTTTGCTCTTCATTGCATCCCACGTGATGCTCAGGGTTTCTTCAGTTTTCTTTGTTCTTTTTTCTGATTTTTCCTCAAACAGAGTAGTATCCAAGTGTTTGTCTTCAATTTTGCTGATCTTGTCTTCATTGTTTCAGACCTGCTCCTCAGCCCATCTATGACACTGTCCGTTTCTGAAATCTTGTTTATATTTTGGACTTCGGAAAGCAGAGAATACCAGAAGGATGTTTACCTGTGTTTTATTGACTATGCAAAGAAATTTGACTATGTGGATCATAACAAATTATGGATAACATTGCGAAGAATGAGAATTCCAGAACACTTAATTGTGCTCAGGAGGAACCTTTACAAAGATCAAGAGGCAGTTGTTTGGACAGAACAAGGCGACACTCATTGGTTTAAAGTCAGGAAAGTTGTGCGTCAAGATTGTATTCTTTCGCCATACCTATTCAATCTGTATGCTGAGCAAATAATCCGAGAAGCTGGACTATATGAAGAAGAACGGGGCATCAGGATTGGAGGAAGACTCATTAACAACCTTCATTATGCAGATGACACAACCTTCCTTGCTGAAAGTGAAGAGGACTTGAAGCACTTACTAATGAAGATCAAAAGACCACAGCCTTCAGTATGGGTTGCACCTCAACATAAAGAAAACAAAAATCCTCACAACTGGACCAATGAGCAACATCATGATAAACAGAGAAAAGATTGAAATTGTCAAGGATTTCATTTTACTTGGATTCACAATCAACAGCCATGGAAGCAGCAGTCAAGAAATCAAAAGACTCATTGCATTGGGTAAATGTGCTGCAAAGGACCTCTTCAAAGTTTTGAAGAGCAAAGATGTCACCTTGAAGACTAAGGTGTGCCTGACCCAAGCCATGGTATTTTCAATCGCATCATATGCATGTGAAAGCTGGACAGTGAATAAGGAAGATTGAGGAAGAATTGATGCCTTCGAATTATGATGTTGGTGAAGAATATCGAATATACCATGGACTGCCAAAAGAATGAACAAATCTGTCTTGGAAGAAGTACAACCAGAATGCTCCTTAGAAGCAAGGATGGCAAGACTGCGTCTTACATACTTTGGACACCTTCTTGGGAGGGATCAGTCCCTGGAGAAGGACAGCGTGCTTGGCAAAGTACAGGGTCAGAGGAAAAGAGGAAGACCTTCAACGAGGTGGGTTGAAACAGTGGGTGCAGCAGTGAGCTCAAGCATAACAATGATTGTAAGGATGGCTCAAGACAGGCCAGTGTTTCGTTGTGTTGTGCATAGGGTCGCTATGAATTGGAACCAACTCGACGGTACCTAATAACAGCAACAGTTGTTGTTTTTGTATGATTTCTAGTTGTGAATTTATTTTGGCATTTTACTCCTGTATTATTTTCCTGGATTTTTCCATCTTTTTTGGTTTGCGTTTTCTGTGAAGTTTTCTATTTTTTCCTCATTTTTTGTCTGCTTTTTATTTCAGTTCTTGAATAGCTCTGAATATTAGAGAATTGAATTCCCTATCAGGTAGTTCTACTGCCTCTTCTTCTACTGGAAAGTCATCTGGTGTTTTATTTTGGATGCCTACTGGCTCCGCCTTGTCCAGTTTTTTTTAGTATGTCTTAATATTGTCTGTTGTCTTCTGGACATTCAGTAGTTTTCCTTTGTTTAGTGATTGTAAATTTGTTTGCTTCATCCTTCTTTTTCGTTTTATTTCGTTATGTCTGAGCAGGTGAGCTGTGTGTTCTTTTTTGTTTGTTCATCCTTGGGCACAATACTTTTCACTACTTGTCCAGTGGGCAGAGCCAGTCAGTCAGCTAAGGTGCAGCAGGGCAGTTCCAGTTGAGGGGGAGGGGCTGGGATGGGTTGTTTGTGGCACATACTAGGGCTGGCAGGGTGGGCTGGGTGTCAGTGCAGGGCAGGTTCTGGTAGACTGCGCTTGTGCTGCTCGGGAATATGATGTTCAGCACATGGTGCAGGTAGGCTGGAAGGATGGGGGAGTTTGTGATGTGTGGAGCTAAGGTGGGTATGGGAAAGAGTAGAGAGAGGAGAGAGAAACAGGAGACAATAAAAAAAAAGTGCTAAGGGAGCTTGCCATTGGAATGGAGAGACGAGAAACTGAGAAATAGAGAAAAAATAAATGGGGGGAGGAAAATAATAAATAAATAAATATTAGAGGAAAAGAAAGAAAAGCGAAGCCCCCAGGGATTCTACCAGTGCAGCTGTGATGACCAGGGAAGTGGCTCCTAGGCCACACAGTACAGCCTGGCTAGAAAGGATAGAGATGTCACATAGCACCACGTATTCAGCAGACAGGAAAAGAAGGTACGTATATAGTGATGTGAAACTGAGAAATGAAGAAAGACAAAAAGGAAAAAAAGAAATGCCGCTAGGGATCTTACTGGTGCGATTGCATAGACGTGGGAAGTGGCTACCAAGCCATGCAGTATAGCCTGGCTGGAAGGGGTTCCCAAGCCACGAAAAGAAAAAGAAAACAAACAAAACAAAAACAACAAAAAAAGCCCCTGGGATCCCACCGGCATTGTAGCATAGGTCAGGGAAGCGGTTCCCTAGCTGAGCAGCCCTTCACAGCTTTTTAAGAAGAAGCAAAGATGGCATACAGAGCTAGGTGTTAAAGAGGAATGAGGTGGAGGTGGTGAGAGTCACAGAAGAAACTAAAAGAAGTGGACAGCAGCAACAAACAAATAGCACTCAGGAAACTGGCCAATGTGAGCGGGGCGAATCCAGGTGGCATGGGGCTGAGAGACTGTGTCCAGTGGAAAGCAGAGGAGAGGGGAAAGAAGGGTGGAGGGTGGGAAAGCATATATTGCTGGTTATCGGGTGCCTTGTCTCCTGCTGGGAGCTCCATGAAGCTGCCTTCTTGTACTCCCTGTCTGCTGACCTCCGACAGGAGTCCAGGATGGCAAATCCACGCACCGTTAGCTGATAGGGGACCTCCACACGTATCTCTCCTCGCTCTCTGTTCTGTGTCAGCTTCTTATTGCATTTGGTGCTTGGCTGAGTTCTTTATCTTTTCGTTTGATGCTTTTGGGTTCCAGGACTGACGTTTGTCTCCATTTTACTTAGTTTTTCAGGTGTTTTGCTACGGAGGGACAGTGCAGTGCTTCCGTCTGTAGCACATGTTGGCACCACCTCTGTCATGAGTTTTCTTTACAAGTGTCATTTTCCATATATGTAATATCTTTGATGGTAAAAAACATAAGAAAGATTGCTGACTCTTAAAAGATAATACATTTTTATTTTATTTTTTTTTGAAGTATGTTTTCTTTTTATTGTGCTTTATTTTTTTTTTAGGTGAAAGTTTACAAAGCAAATTAGTTTCTCATTCAGAAATTTATACATAACTTGTTTCATGACATTGGTTCCATCCCCACATTATGTCAGCACTCTCCCTCTTTCCCTTTCCGCCCAGGTTTCCCTGGTGCCATTTGTCTAGTTTTCCTGTCCCTTCCTGCCTTCTCGTCTTTGTTTTTGTGCAGGTGTTGCCTGTTTGGTCTGGTATATTTGATTGAGCTAAGAAGAACATTCCCCCCGTGAGTTATTTTTTGTTTTATAGGTCTACCTAAAATGGCTGAAAGGTGAACTTCAGGAGTGGCTTCAGTTCTGAGTTAGAAGGGTGTATGGAGGCCATAGTCTGAGGGGTTCTTCCAGTCTCTGTCAGACCAGTACATCTGGTCTTTTCTGTGAATTTGATCTTTTCTATGTTTTATCCTACTCTGTCTGGGACACTCTGTGTCCCAAGGATAATACATTTTTAAAATGAAAAGATATTGTGAAGTTGCCCTCTATAGAGTCTGTCCCAATTTTTATTCCTATAAAAAAGTATGAGAGAAAGGCCAAATTTTGAAGCAACTTTAATGCTAAACTCAAGATTTCCAAGTATATTATAAAGGAATTAGCCCACCAGGAATTGGGGAGCTAGTAAATGTTTTAAAGTAGGAGATTAATATTTAGAGAGAAGACCTTTGCAATTTAGAAAGAAGATTAATGTGAGAGGATTAGAGGTAGAGAAACTAGTTATAAAACTGGTGTAATAGTTCTCTTGAAACAGACGACCTTCAGATTTAGACAGTTACAGTGGGATGAGAAGAATGGAACTGATACCAGAGACATATCAGTAGTAGAAGTGATGGAACATGGTGACTGATTTGGTTGTTAGAAGAAAGGAGGGAAGAATCATCTAGAATGAGTTAGACTTTGGTGTGGTTTGGTTGCTGAATGGGACTTGGAGCTTTTGTATTTTGGCAACTAAATGCATTTTGATACCATTACCCATGATGGAAAACGAGAAGGACATGTCACAGTTATGGTGAAAAATAATATTTTGGTACATCTTGAGTTTGGGAAGTACCTGTACAGTATGTAAGTGAGGAGAGAGAGGGAATTAAAAATTTGGGTGTGGATCTCAAGGCCAGTATAGACATATAGGTTTGAGAACCATAAGAATGTATATGATAGTTGACTCTAGTGGGAGTAGCTGAGATTGATTTTCTCAGAAAGACATAGAGGGTCAAGTGAATGAGAGGGCCAAGGCAGCATCTGAGACACAGCCATCAAGAGTCAGAGCAGAGCTATTAGAAGACATCCTGGTGTGATACAATAGGGATCATACAACATCATCTAGGAAGTATCCTGGCTAAGTTAGCTACACCCAAATCTAATAAAGTCTCTGATTTTAACTGCCAGTATACAAGAAATTCAGAGGACAGAGGAATATGTTCAATGATATCATAGGTATGCAAATATAGAAATCCAGATGGACGAAACTCTGTGGAACAGACGATCCAGTTTCTTCAACAAACTAAAATGCATGGGGAAGAAAAGGAAGGAGAAACCTGTAGAGTAAAAAGAGTATTATGTGGACATTGTTTGGACCTTAACTCAAGCAATTCCAGGTATAAAAAAGTAAGATAAGACAATTGTGGAAGTGTGAATATTGTCTGGATATTTTATAGTGAGCTGTTACTTTTTATAGGTTAATAATGACATTGTGATTAAGGGATTTTTATTGTTTAGAGATACAAGGGTTTGTTCAAAATAATACATTGGAAGGGAAAGAGTGAGTGGGTCTACAGGTGAAATAAGATTTTGTAATGTTTGAGAACTTTCAAAATAAAAAGTTAAAAAGAAGTGTCGGTGAACCAGGAGAATGGTGCTTTAGAAACCTGGACACAGTTTTTATAGATAATCAATGGACAACTTTGTCAGGATGCTATAGAGAGGTCAACTAGAATAAAGACTTGAACAGATGCCGTTGATTTTTGGCAGTTATTTTGGGACCTTTGCTATAGTAGTTTTAGTGGAGCGTTTGAACTAAAACCTGATAGTAGCATTTTGAGAGATGAATAGAAGATAAGAACATGGAGATAGCAGGGTGAGATAATACTTGATAATAAAAAACATTTTATTATGAAATATAAATCTAAATTTAAAAGATACTAAATAAAGGTATAAAATGAAAAGTTGAAGACTCTGTCCCTTTTCTTTCCTGTATTTTTCAGTGTACAATTTACTCTTGAGAGGTGTGGCTACTGAATGAATGGAATAGCAACCTGTGTGGGAAAGAGATTTTTGAGGGGGAGATGCAAACGTGCCTTTGCCTGAGAAGACCTAGTGGGAAGAAGGAAAAAATGGAAATGGAACAGAGAAGGAGTAATGGAATTACTCTCAAAGAAGATAAATGTAAATAGGGATTCAGTGTCCAAGGTCAGATAAAAGAATAAAAGCACTCATTTCTTTGAGACAGCAAGAAAGGAGATGAAATGACTTCATTTTTCTCTCTCAAATGAGAGTGAGTTCTCTGTCAAGAGTGATTAAGTTTTGGGTAATGTGTAGTATTTAGTATGTGATAAAGTTTGGTGTAACCACAGAAATGAACAGAAGGATGGCAGTGTGGATGAACCAGCTCAGGCCCCAGCCATGTTCTAGGTGACTGTTTCATTGAAGAATGCCTTCTTCCAGGAAGATACACCACCTCACTGATTGCCAGGGATGACTCAGTTCTTTGGCTACTTGGCCAAACTATGAATGTTTACTGAAACTATGCATATATTTTAAAAGCAGCTCCATTACGACCGTTCTTCAGTCAAGAGCACTTCAGTGGCTGTACTTCCTTTTTGTGACCCCTTTGAGCAGGCTGTTATGTGAAGGGAAAACTTTGGCGAAATCTGTGGCTAAATCTAATAAATACCTGTTGCTGTTGATTCCAATTCATAGCTACTCTATATATACATGATGTCAGATGGATCTCGGCTAAAAGCAGAGAATACCAGAAATATGTTTACCTGAGCGTTTGAG
Source organism: Loxodonta africana (assembly GCF_030014295.1). Classification (NCBI taxonomy): domain Eukaryota; kingdom Metazoa; phylum Chordata; class Mammalia; order Proboscidea; family Elephantidae; genus Loxodonta; species Loxodonta africana. The sequence goes on from NC_087364.1 coordinate 47,205,855, forward strand.
TGTGTTGACTATGCAAAGGCATTCAACTTTGTGGATCATAACAAATTATGGATAACATTGTGAAGAATGGGAATTCTGGAACACTTAATTTGTGCTCCTGAGGAACCTGTACGTAGATTAAGAGGCAGTTGTTCGAATAGAACAAGGGGATACTGCATCATTTAAAGTCAGGAAAGGTGTGCGTGATCGTGGGTTGTATCCCTTTATCATACCTATTCAGTCTATACACTGAGCAAATAATCCAAGAAGCTGGGCTATATGAAGAAGAACGGGGCATCAGGATTGGAGGAAGACTCATTAACAACCTGCATTATGCACATCTTACAACTTTGCTTGCCGAAAGTGACGAGAACTTGAAGCACTTACTGATGAAGATCAGAGACTACAGCCTTCAGTATAAATTACACCTCAACATAAAACAGAAATCCTTACAACTGGACCAGTAACATCATGATAAACAGAAAATATTGAAGTTGTCAAGGATTTCATTTTACTTGGATCCACAGTCAACACTCATGGAGGCAGCAGTCAGGAAGTCAAATGACGCATTGCATTGTACAAATCTGCTGCAGAAGACCTCTTTAACGTGTTAAAAAGCAAAGATGTCACCTTGAAGACTAAGGTGGGCCTGATCCAGGCCATGGTATCTTTAATCGCCTCATAATGCATGCAAAAGCTGGACAATGAATAAGGAAGACCAAGAAAGAATTGACGCATTTGTATGGTGTTGGCGAAGAATGTTGAATATACCATGGACTGCCAGAAGAACGAACAAATCTGTCTTGGAGGAAGTACAGCCAGACTGCTCCTTAGAAGGAAGAATGGCGAGACTTCATCTCACATACTTTGGACATGTTATCAGGAGGGGTCAGTCCCTGGAGAAGGACATCATTCTTAGTAAAGAGTGAGTATAAAAGTGGAAGACTCCCAACCAGGTGGATTGACACAGTGGCTGCAACAGTGGGCTCAAGCATACCAAAGATTGTGAAGGTGGCACAGGACTGAGCAGTGTTTTGTTCTGTTGTACGTATGGTCACTATGAGTCGGATCCAACTCTATGGCACCCAACAACAACAGCAAGAAATGTAATAGTGATTACATGGAAACTTCTAACCAGCTATACAATGGCAATAGGATTACTTTCATGTATTCTTTTAAAGAAACTGGTAACAGAAAGTTTGTTCCTGGCCGTACTTACTAGTCATATTTCAGTGGTAATTTAAAATGTATTCATGGTATTTTCTGTTTGCTGCATTTTGAATATGTACGGTATTAAAGATAAAATGGTTTTACTACCCTATGATCCGACAATCCCATTCCTAGGTGTATACCCTAACCATAACCAAACTTGTTGCTGTGGAATCGATTCCAACTCATAGTGATCCTGTAGAATAGAGTAGAACTGCCCCATAGGGCTTCCAAGGCTATGATCTTTACGGAAGCAGACTGCCATATCTGTCTTCTGCAGAGCAGAACATATACACACCTATGTTCATGGCTGCTTTAGTCACAATCGCAAATGGAAACAACCACAGTGCCCATCAGTGGATGCATGGATAAGCAAATTGTGGTACATACATACAGTGGAATACTATGCACCCATAAAGAACAGTGAGTCTATGAAACATATAAAATCAGATAAAATGAATGAACCTGGAAGACATAATGGACCTAGAAGACATAATACTAAATGAAATAAGTCAAGAATATAAGGGCCAATAGTGTATGATCCTTCTTTTGTTAGAAGACAAGAATAGAGAGAGAGACCAGTGAGACCAGTGTTCATTGGTGGTTACCAGGGAGAGTTGTGGGGAGGGGGGGCAAGTACACTTTAGATCATAGAGACTTTTTATTTTTCTTGATGGGAAAAGTGGTACCAAATGTGGATGTAGTAAGCACAGCACAGCCCAGCCAAAGTAAAAACGAGTGTTTGAGCACATACGGATGGATATAGGCACATTAGCATAGGTAAGCTGAGGATAGATAGATATTTACCAAAAAGAAAAAAACCAAACTCGTTGCCCTCAAGTCGATTTCAACTCATAGCAACCCTATAGGACAGAGTAGAACTGCCCCATACAGGGTTTCCAAGGAGCGCCTGGTGGATTCGAACTGCTGACCTTTTGGTTAGCGGTCGTAGCTCTTTACTACACCACCAGGGTTTCCAGAAGTATCTATCCCGAAGTATCTATAGGTATGTGTAAATACACATTGTGGTAAATGTAACTAAAGTCACTGAATAATTTGTGAAATTGTCAAATGAGTACCTAACTTGCTATGTAAGCTTTTACCAAACACTCAATAAAATAGAAAAAAAGAATAAAATGGTTTTAAATGTATAAAATTTGGTGTATATGAACTTCGAGTAATATTTTATAGACATAGAAATGAAAGCTATGCCATCCACTTCAGAAAACAGAATTTTCTAAGTAAGGATTTGTTTTTATCAAATATTTTTCTATGTATATATAAAGTTGTTTTTCCTCAAGATTTTACTTTAGGAAATTGTGTATTAATCATCGCATTTAGTTAGCGGTTTTAAAAAGCTTCATTTTTTTGTATTTTTTAGGAGACCCGTGTACAGTATCATCTCAGTTGGAGTTAGAAGAAGCCTTTAGGCTTTATGAGCTAAACAAGGATTCTGAACTCTTAATTCACGGTAAAGGAGTAGTCATTTCTCACTCTTCTAGAATTATATATTCCTTGACCATTTAGAAAATAATCATGATGTAATTTTCTTAATCTTTGGTCTTCATTGCTAATTAATTGTTCTTATTCAGTAGTTTCACGGATGCTCGTTGTTGTTAGGTGCCATTGAGTTGGTTCCAACTCATAGGGACCTTTTGTACAACAGAATGAAACACTACCCGGTCCTGCGCCATCCTCACAACTGTTGCTGTCAGAGGCCTAACTTGTTTGGGGGTTTGGAAATGCGTGCCCTGGGCGCTGCTTGAGGTGGGGCACCAATTAGCAGTTTCTATTGGCCATCACTGTTTTCATCGCCAGCTGTGAGAGATTATTCAGCAATTTAACACTAATTGCCCGAGGTACTATTTTCGTAGTTAGGCCCCTGGATGCAATGTTTGAGCCCCATTGTTGCAGCCACTGTGTTAATCTGTCTTGTTGAGGGTCTTGCTCTTTTTCACCAACCCTCTACCAACCACTATGTCCTTCTCCAGGGATGGATCCCTCCTGATAATATGTCCAAAGTACATGAGATAAAGTTTCGCCATCCTCACTTCTAAGGAACATTCTGGTAGTACTTCTTTCAAGACAGAATTGTTTGTTCTTCTGGCATTCCATGGTATATTCAATATTCTTCGCCAGCACCATAATTCAAATTTATCAATTCTTTTTCAGTCTTCCTTATTTATTGGCCGGCTTTCGCATGCGTATGTGGCAATTGAAGATACCATGGCTTGGGTCAGGTGCACCTTAGTCCTTAAGGTGATACATTTGCTTTTTAAGACTTTTCTCAAATTTCAGAGAAGGTAGAATTAATGTGCCTTTTTTAGTCTTGGAAAACGCCTTCCTGTATATTAAAATGCGATCTGTCAGTGTTTCACATCAAAGTTTAGGATGAAGTTTGAGGATTGAGAGCCTAGTGAACCTAAGCTGTCTCATTTCAGTTTTGTAAAATATGCACATAATGATCTCTAAAGGTAAGGTATCTTTTAGTTTAGGAGTTAATAACGAAGCCATTTACACAGTATTTCATAGACAATAATGTATTTAAATGTCAGCAATGCTGAGAGATGGGTAGTGATACAGAAAAAGAGACCTAAGCTAAACAATCACATAACTGAAACATTGTAGACGTTGGAAACTAGGTACCATTCTGTTTCAAAATATTATGTTCTTTTCATTTTTCCATGCTACTTCTCAAATTTTTACGACATGTAGATCCCACTTAATACACAGTGTGTATTTTAAGGATCAGGTTAAAATTTGGTTCAGTATTTTTTATATTTGAATTTAATTTAAATTCCATATAATATGTGTTTAATTATCAAATTTGAATGTCTAAAATATGCTGTATTAATTTTAGCTTATTTTCTTTCAGTATTCCCCTGTGTACCAGAACGCCCTGGAATGCCCTGTCCAGGAGAAGATAGTGAGTGTTTATATACTTCATACAGAAAGATAACTGGAAAAAGTTATTTATGACATGATGGAACAAGTGAAAAGAAGTAAAAAATGGAACTTTTTTTTTTTTTTGCTTATAAACACTAGAAATTTATTATCTCACAGTTAGTTCCAAGACCAAACCAAAAAACCGAACCCAGTGACTTCGAGTCAATTCCGACTCATAGCCACCCTACAGGACAGAGTAGGACTGCCCCATAGAGTTTCCAAGGAGTGCCTGGCGGATTTGAACTGTCAACCCTTTGGTTAGCAGCCGTGGCACTTAACCACTACACCGAAGTCCAAAATCAAAATCAAGGTATCAGCAGGTCCATGCTCCCTGTAGAGGTGCTAGGGGAGGGTCCATTCTTTGCCTCTTCCAGCTCTGGTGGCTACTTACATAGAAAGAGAACTTTTAATTCATTTGAGTTCTTTTCCAGTTTTCAATCTATCTTATAATATATCAGCAACTGCTTTCTCTTTTTCTTAAACTTTAAGAATATACTAGCAATTATTGTCTTTTTCTTAAACTCTACATTTTGCCAGATCAAATTCAGAAAGCTTCTAGTTACAACTTACATAATTGTTGTGCATATGAAGGGAAAATAAAATTAATTTAAAATAATTTCTTCCCACTTTTTAATTTCAAAAATTTTCACACCTACAGAGAAATTAAAACAGCACTGAAAACAAAGATATATCCTTTGTCCAGACTGACCGATGGTTAACATTTTCTGTTTGCTTTATCTGTGTGTCTGCATATACACATATATATGCATCCATATACATAATAAAGTCTCTGGTTGGTGTAAATGGTTAAGTGCTCAACGACTAGCTGTAAGTTTTTTCAGTTCGAGCCCACCTAGAGGTGCCTCAGAAGATAGGCTTGAAGATCTACTTCTGAAAGGTCCCAGCCTTTAAAACCCTAAGGAGCAGTTCTGCTTTGCATAGATGGGGTTGCCATGAGTTGGAGTGGTCTCTACTGCAACCAACCAACCAACAACAACAACAACGTTTTACTGGAGTTCAGTGGCAGATTGGTTAAAGCCATGTATGTATGCTGCCTTCAGAGAGCTGATGGAGAAGCAGCTATCTTCCTTTTGTCTGGAGCCAGAGTTTTAAAAGACTTGTCATTTTAGCAGATCTTCTTGATTCCAGAGTCCCATTTCCAAATCGATTATGGATATAACACACTTTCCAGATAATATAATTTCCTGTGTTTTCATTCTACCTCATGAGCGTTTTCCCTCTGTCAGTTTTATTGGTGGGGATTTTAACACCACCCTGTCTCCACAGTATATATATTATTGAACTAGAACATGGAGGAAAAATGATAACCATTAATGTGGTCTCTTGGACCTCTAAATTCCTAGGCAACAGTAAAATGTTTACATTTGAGGTATGTCAAGTTGTAGTTCTTTGAGGTATGTCAAGTTGTAGTTCATAAAACCTCCAGAAATAGGATATTCTTTTAGTTAAAGTACTATTAACACAAACTTTCTGCTTTGGCTGCTGCTAACAAATTATTAAAAATAAAAGCACCTGTATTTGAGGTTCTGTAGTTCTGTGTTATACTATCTCAGTATTTCTAATTCAGAGCATTGGGAGTGGTCTCTTTTATCTTAATTTTACTTAGTAAACATTATGCTATATTTGCTGTAAAATAGAATTTTAGAACTCAAATGGAATCTTTCCACAGTATTAACATTTAATGAATAACAGGCAATATATATTATAGTGATTATCTTTACCAAAATTATGGAGATTTACTAGATTTGATCTTTTGGAACCTCTTTTTATAAGCGTGTTTAGGAAAAGTGTTAGTATTAAAGCCACTGGATGAAAGATTGTTGGGGAAAAGAATATTTTTGTCATCACAAAATATCACTTATAGATTACTTAGAAAAAAACAAAGTGCACCTTTACAGTGAAGAGAGCTAGCAATCACTACCTTTAAGTGATCAAACACCAGTAGTGGAAGTCAGTAGTCTGACAGCTACATTCCTTGTGATGTGACATAATAAGAAATACACATCACCTATGTAGTGTTTTTGCAAAAAGCGCTTACCTTTAGAACAGACAAATCCAAACATGGGCCATTCTACAAGACAACTGCCTAGACTTAAAAAAAAGAAAAAAGCCTACATCGTGAAAAACAAACAGTAACAAAAAGGCAGAATAAATGTTTCAGAATACGTTAAAAAGACAAAAGAGACAGAACCAAATGCAAGCCTGCATCTTGACTAGATACTGGATTGAAAAAAAAAAATGCTATGAGAGACATTTTGAGGACACTTAGGGGAAATTTGCTTATGGACTAGATAGTAGCTGATACTGAATTCATCAGACAGTGTTCTGCTGCTATCCATAAGGTTTCCACTGGCTAATTATTTTCAGAAGTAGACTGCTGGGTCCTTCTTCCTAGTCTGTCTTAGTCTGAAAGCTCAGCTGAAACCCGTCTGCTGTAGGTGACTCTGCTGGTATCTGAATGCCGATGGCATAGCTTCCAGCATCACAGCAACACGTAAGCCCCCACAGTACGACAAACTGACAGACACGTGCTTTGGAGGTTGGTTGGAAGGCACTCAGAAGACGACTGGGGAAGAGCTGCCTCCTCAAAGTAGAGTTGACCTTAATGATGTGGATGGAGTAAAGCTTTGGGGACCTCCACTTGCTGCTGTGGCATTACTCAAAATGAGAAGAAACAGCTGCAAATACCCATTAATAATGGGAACCTGGAGTGTACAAAGTATGAATCTAGGAAAATTGGAAATCGTCAAAAATGAAATGGAACACATGAACATTGATACCCTAAGCATTAGTGAGCTGAAATGCACTGGTATGGGACATTTTGAATCAGACAATCATATAGTCTACTGTGCTGGGAATGACAGCTTGAAGAGGAATGGTGTTGCATTCATTGACAAAAAGAACCAGATCTGTCTTGAAGTACAAACCTGTCACTGATAGAATAATATCCATACGCCTATAAGGAAAACCAGTTAACAAGACTGTTACTCAAATTTACTCGACAACCACTAAAGCCAAAGATGAAGAAATTGAAGATTTTTATCAGCTTTTGCAGTCTAAAATTGATCAAACATGCAATCAGGATGCATTGATAGTTACTGGTGATTGGAATGCGGAAGTTGGAAACAAAGAAGGATTGGTAGCTGGAAAATACGGCTTTGGCGGTAGAAACAATGCTGGAGATAGAATGATAGAATTTTGCAAGACCAATGACTTCTTCATCGCAAATACCTTTTTTCACCAACGTAAACGCGACTATATGCATGGACCTCACCAGATGGGACAAACAGGAATTAAATCGACTACATCTGTGGGAAGAGACAATGGAAAATCTCAATACCATCAGTCACAACAAGGCCATGGGCCAACTGGAACAGACCATCAGTTGTTCGTATGCAAGTTCAAGCTGAAACTGAAGAAAATCAGAGCAAGTCCATGAGAGCCAAAATATGACCTTGAGTGTATCTGAATTTAGAGACCATCTCAAGAATAGATTTGATGCGTTGAACACTAATGACCAAAGACCAGACGAATTGTGGAAGGACATCATACATGAAGAAAGCAAGAGGTCATTGAAAAGACAGGAAAGAAGGAAAAGACCAAGATTGATGTGAGAGGAGACTCTGAAACTTGCTCTTGAATGTCGAGCAGCTAAAGCAAAAGTAAGAAATGATGAAGTAAAAGAACTGAACAGAAGATTTCAAAGGATGGCTCTAGAAGACAAAATAAAGTATTATAATGACATGTGCAAAGAGCTAGAGATAGAAAACCAGAAGGGAAGAACACGCTTGGTGTTTCTCAAGCTGAAAGAACTGAAGAAAAAATTCAAGCCTCGAGTTGCAATAGTGAAGGATTCTATGGGGAAAATATTAAACAACACAGGAAGCATCAAAAGAAGATGGAAGGAATACACAGAGTAATTATACCAAAAAGAGTTAGTTGACGTTCAACAATTTCAAGAGGTAGCATATGGTCAGGAACCTATGGTACTGAAGGAAGAAGTCCAAGCTCCACTGAAGGCATTGGTGAAAAACAAGGCTCCAGGAATTGACGGAATATCAACGGAGATGTTTCAACAAATGGATGCAGCGCTGGAAGTGCTCACTTGTCTATGCCAAGAAGTATAGAAGACAGCTATCTGGGCAACCGACTGGAAGAGATCCATATTTATGCCTATTCCCAAGAAAGGTGATCCAACCGAATGCAGAAATTATCGAAAATATCATTAATATCACATATAAGCAAAATTTTGCTGAAGATCATTTAGAAGCAGCTTTACTGCTTTTGCAGTAGTATATTGACAGGGAACTTCCAGAAATTCAGGCCGGATTCAGAAGAGGATGTGAACCCACGGATATCATTGCTGATGTCAGATGGATCCTGGCTGAAAGCAGAGAATACCAGAAGGGTGTTTACCTGTGTTTTATTGACTATGCAAAGGCATTTGACTATATGGATCATAACAAGTTATGGATAACATTGTAAAGAATGGGAGTTCCAGAACAATTAATTTTGGTCACGAGTAACCTGTGGAAACCCTGGCGGTGTAGTGGTTAAGTGCTATGGCTGCTACCCAAGAGATCGGCAGTTCAAATCCCCCAGGCGCTCCTTGGAAACTCTGTGGGAGCAGTTCTACTCTGTCTTGTAGGGTCGCTATGAGTCGGAATCGACTTGACGGCAGTGGGTTTGGTTTTGGTTTTGAGTAACCCGTACATAGATCAAGAGGTAGTTGTTTGGACAGAACAAGGGGATACTGAATGGTTTAAAGTCAGGAAAGGCGTGCACCAGGGTTCTGTCCTTTCACCATACCCGTTCAATCTGTATGCTGAGCAGATAATCTGAGAAGCTGGACTATGTGAAGAAAAATGGGGCATTAGGATTGGAGGAAGACTCATTAACAACCTGTGTTATGCAGATGACACAACCTTGCTTGCTGAAAGTGAAGAGGACTTGAAGCACTTACTAATGAAGATCAAAGACCACAGCCTTCAGTATGGTTTACACCTCCACATAAAACAAAAACCCTCACAACTGGGCCAATAAACAACATCATGATAAATGGAGAAAATATTGAAGTCTTCAAGGATTTCATTTTAGTTGGATCCACAATCAACAGCCATGGAAGCAGCAGTCAAGAAATCAAAAGACTCATTGCATTGGGCAACTCTGCAAAGGACCTCTTTAAAGCGTAGTAAAGCAAAGATGTCACCTTGAAGACAAAGGTATGCCTGACCCAAGTCATGGTATTTTTAGTCGCATCATATGCATGTGAAAGCTGGACAGTGAATAAGGAAGACTGAAGAAGAATTGATGCCTTTGAATTGTGGCATTGGCAAAGAATGTTGAATATACCATGGACTGCTAGAAGAACGAACAAATCTGTCTTGGAAGAAGTACAACCAGAATGCTCCTTAGAAGCAAAGACGGCGAGACTGCGTCTTACATACTTTGGACATGTTGTCAGGAGGGATCAGTCCCTGGAGAAGGACATCATGCTTGGCAGAGTACAGGGTCAGCGGAAAAGAGGAAGACCCTCAACGAGGTGAATTGATACAGTGGGTGCAACAATGAGCTCAAGCATAACAACGATTGTAAGGATGGTGTAGGACCGGGCAGTGTTTTGTTCTGTTGTGTGTGGGGTTGCTGTGAGTTGGAACTGACTTGACTGCACCTGACAACCACCACGACAACTGAATTAATGTTGATTTTCTAAGACATGGTAATGGTGTTATGGTTCTGTAGAATTAAAGTGAATGTCCTTAATCTGAGGCAGTGGATACTAAGATATTTAAGGGTACAGACATCATGATGTCTTTAGTTTTCAGATAATTCATTAGGAAAAAAAATAGTGTGCACAGAGAAGAAAGCCAATGCGGCAAAATGCTGATAATCGTTAATCTAGGTGAAGGATATACAGTTGTTTATTCTAGTCTTTCAGCTTTTCTGTGGGCTTAAACAAATTTCAAAATAAAAAGTTGGAAGGGTGGTGTTTGTTGTAGCTTTATTTATAATTGTCAAAAATTGGAAGAAACCAAAATGTCCTTAAGTAGGTAAATGGATAAAGAAACTGTGGTATGTCCATACAATGGAGCATTATTTAGCGAGAAAAAGGAATGAACTATCCAGATGTGAAAAGACACAGAGGAGCCTCAGGTGCATATGTACAGTATATGATTCCAAAACTGAAGAGACAGTAAAAAATCAGTGGTGGGGTAGGGGGAGAATGATGCGGTAAAGCACAGGGCATTTTAAGGGAAGTGGAACTGTTCTGCATAATAGTGCAGTCATTGATACCTGGCATTATTCATTTGTCAGAGCTCAGAACCGTACAGCACAGAATGAACCCTAATGCAAACTGTGGACTTCTAATGTATCAGTACTGGTTCATCAGTTTTAACAAATGTTCCACACCAATGCTAGTTATTAATAATAGGAGAAACTGTGCAGGAGAGAGAGAAGGTAGACAGGAACTCTACTGCAATTTTTCTGTAAACCTAAAACTCTAAAAAATAAAGTGCATTTAAAAAAAAAATGCAAAAAAGGAAGACAAGTTGGAGGAGGGAAGCAATAATAGTTATTCAAACATTTATACTCCCTAGGCTTAATTTTCATCTAGTTCCTTGTATATATTTTACTCTTTCAGGTTTTTGTAATTTTTTTTTCTTCCAATGAATATAATGAAAAGAGTCACAGGCTTAATTATAAAACAAATTTTATTCACATTCTCCTTTTTTTTTTACTTAAAATTTTATGTCTCTCTTCAGAATCTATCTATCGCCGAGGTGCACGCCGCTGGAGAAAGCTTTATTGTGCAAATGGCCATACTTTCCAAGCCAAGCGTTTCAACAGGGTAGGTTTGTTTTGTTAAATGTTAATAATTTGAGACATCTATTCTTTTAATTCTAATATGAAAGAAAGGTAGTCTCGTTATTCCCTTTTAATGAAATAAGTAGGGTGGCCATGTGTTCCCTACTATTATCCAGAGACAACTTTTGATAGTCTTTTTTTTCACTCTGAGAAAGTGTTTCAGATTGGATTACAGTAAAACCTGCAAAAGGTGGAATCTATGTAAGGCAGAAACCTGTCAGAGAAGGAAAACCCAAACATTTTCCACTAAAATGATAGAAAAGTGGTAAGACTGTACCCTGTCAAAGGCGGAAAACTTGCAAGACCCGGAAAAACAAGACAGTCCTGTCAAGTTCCAGTTCTTACAGGTTTCACTAATTACATGGTCACTCTAGCTATAAGAAATTTTTAAAAATATATATGTAAAATTTCAAGCAGCCAGAAAAATAAAGTTTGTTTTGCAAATCACCTGATGTTATAATTTTAATTTTCATTATTTAGAAAATAATAGTGAGCACTTTCCTAGCTTTTACTATATACCAGTTATCCAAATGCTTTGTATGTATTGGCACATTTGATCTTCACATCAACCTTGTGAAATAGGTACTGTATATTTCCATTTCATAGATGAGGAAACTGTGGTGCAGGGAGTTAAGTAACTTGCCCAAGATGACACAGCTAGTCAGTGACAGAGCCAGAGTTTGATTGTAGGCGATCTGTCTCCAGAAGCCCATGTTTTTAACTATTCTTGATAACCATGAGTTTATATAGTTTATTCCATTTTCATGCTAAACTCTTTTCTTCCCAGTAGACTGACATTAAAAAGGCTGTGAAATGAAAAGGCACCTTAAGTATTGTTCTTCAAAAGATCAGGGCTTTGGTTTGACCACTGATCAGCCTGGGAGGTTTTATGTTTGTTTGGGAGTTGTCCGTGCATGGCTTTCTCTGCTATGTGCTTTTCAAGTTTAAGTCACTTTTCCCACTTTTATTGTTCTTAATTATATGAAGACCAAAAAGTCTTGGACTTAAACATAGAAGGCAACATGGTTGCAAGTCTCACTGTCTCTTTAGAACAAGCTCTCTTACCTGTTTATTTTTCCCTGACCTTCATAGGTTTTGAAAAATTATGTATGGGGAAGGTTTTTTTTTTCTTTTTTTTTTTTTTTTTGGTCACCATGATGAGGGTAATTGAGTTGGAGAAGAAAGCCACTGATTTTCATTATTTTATAAGTAAACGTGAGGAAACGACCTTTTCTGTTAATAAACTATTGTTGAACTACTCTTTCCAGCGTGCCCACTGTGCCATCTGCACTGACCGAATATGGGGACTTGGACGCCAGGGATATAAGTGCATCAACTGCAAACTACTAGTTCATAAGAAGTGCCACAAACTCGTCACAGTTGAATGTGGGCGACATTCTTTGCCACCGGTAAGACACAGCTATCTTTTTTAGTACAGCATAGTTGACAGCACTCCTAGAACAAAGGGGAGGTGCCAGGGAATCACAGTGCAATACATTTATTACAGAACTGGGGTAGGAATACTTCACAGTGCTGGTAACAGCTTTGGACTTGTTATCCAAATAACTAGGGTAATACTGGTTTCTAGGCTATAATTAACTTCTTTGTTTAGCCTGCTACAAAATCCTCTGGTCTAAATTTAGAAAGATGTGGGGTAAACTACTAAAGACTTTTTTTTCTCTTTAAGCTAAAATTATTAATTTATAGCTCCCATTATTCTAACATCTATACTCTGCAGAGATCAATTAGAAAGAGTCAGAATTATTGAGTTTGCTATTTAGAGTATGATATTCCAAGGGGGGGGTGTTGGCATTTTAAAATTTCATTTTTTTACTTTTATTTTAAATATGTAACTAAAATTTGTTCATGGAAAAAAAGGAATACAAATAAATAAAGAAAAAGACTAAATAAAAATCACCTTAAACTATCTAAAAATCATTGCCGTTTGGTGTATAGCCTTCCATAACTTTTTCTGTGCAAATTTATATGCAAAAATTTAAAAAATTTTTCTGTATGGAAAAAATTTTAACATATATAAAGGTAGATAGAACAGTATAATGGAACTGCCATATTCCACTTACCTAGCTCCAGCAGTTACCAACTCATGGGCAATCTCGTTTCATCTATACTTCCACCCACTTACCCCATACTCCCTTCATATTATTTTGTATTTATTTTAGTACGCACCTCTGTAGGTCCTCTACATATTTTAGTATAGACTCTTTTTAAAAACTAACTAAAAATCAAATATTCATCCAGGAAATGCTTTAATTTTGTTATAAATATCATAATTTTGTTTTGCAGTTTTTATTATGAATCAGGATCCAAGTAAATGTCACATCTTCCAATTAACTGATATGTCTGTTAGATATTTTTTAATTTATTGGTTCCCCCTTCATCTCTTTCTGTATTTTTTTTCCTTTACAATTTAATTGTCGAAGAAACTGCTTTGTCATTTAGAGTGGTGCATAGTTTTGCTTATTGCTTCTCCATGGTGATGTTTAACATGTTCTTTTGGCTTTTTTATTCCCTACATGTAGTAGTTGGATCTAGAGACTTAATTAGATTACAGTTTTGCTTTTGTTTGTGGGATTTTTTTCTTTTTTTTTTTTGAGACTTCTTCATAGAAGATGGGGTGTTTTTCCATCAGAAGGCACATAATACCTGGTTGTTTGGTTCTTTTACTTACTTTTTAAATGAAAGTGAGATCATACTATGTATACGGTTTTCTAACACATTTTTCATTCTGAACAATGTATTTCGGTCGTCTTTCTATATCAATATAGATGATAGAATGTATTCTCTTTATTTTTTAGCATAAGTTTATTATACGTTGAGGAAAACCAGTTGCTGTTGAGTTGATTCCTACTCGTGGTGATCCCGTGTATATGTCTGTACCATGATTAATTTAACCTGTTCTCTGTGATTGAACATTTGAGTTGTTTTCCAAATTTTCTAATAAAGAAAATCATTATGAACTTCCTGGTAAATTTATATTACTATTTCCGTAAGAATCCAGAAGTAGAATTACTGGATTAAAGGATACGCATTTTTATAAAGATTTGGATGCATCTTTCTAAATTGTCCTCTAGAATGATTATAACATATTTATTCGTAAGGCCTTCTTTGGACATAGTGAAAGTAGGTTAATATTGATGGCTCTTTGGTAGTAGAATTATTTAGCTAGTTCATATACATTTAGGAATGGGTTTGTAGTAAAGGCGGAAAAGTTCAGTCCTAAGGAAAAACAGAAGGCCAAAATTTCTGAACGTAATTTATCCAAGTTACTGTTGATATTGTTGAGAGTTCTTAGGTGCTGTAATACCTTGTATAAGTTCATAAATATAGAAGGAAAGATGGGCAGGGTTAGAGATTATATTGATACTTTAGGATGAGGACTGAAAATATTTAAACATCCATAAGGTTACTTACAAGCCTCTCTCTAAGACAGCCTTAAAATTATGGCTATGACTGTGTGCTTCTTGAGTTTAACTCTTTCCTGCTGGTTGTTCATTAAACTTGAATCCAAATTAATGAATTAATAAAAATTTTAATTTGAATTAGCATTGTTCCTGAGGTTATTGGCAGTTACTTGGTTAAGTTAGTTTCTAGGAGGTATTTCTTTTAATTTTTTGGGCCACAGACACATTGAGCATCTTCAGAAAAATGGAAAACCCACAGAAATTTATATATAATTTTAAGAGGTTTTTAGACAAGCTGAAGCCTATCTCTGGACCTCAGCTAAATGACTCATATTCTAGAGACTCCTTTTGCCAGGGACTTGAAAAAGCATATGGGCTTGAAGGAAGAACAGATAGTGTAGAAGAGAAATAAGTCAGAGTATTCAGGAGTTTCATTTGAGGTATAATTGATGTCGCTTTAATGAACTAAAATTAGTTTTGTGTTTTTTCTGCTATCTGTAAAATATGACTAACATTACCTCATTCACAAAAATATTGTATATTTTTGTTGTTGTTGTATGCCATTGAGTGGATTCTGACTCACAGCGACCCTATAGGACATAGTAGAACTACCTCATAGAGTCTCCTAGGCTGCTGTTGTCTTTACAGAAGCAGAGTGCCACAGAGCAGCTGGTAGGCTCGAACCTCTGACCCCTTGGTTAGCAGCTGAATGTTTAACCATTGCATCACCTTGGCATTTCTTCATTCACAAAAATATTATATGGTTTCATACAATAAAATTACAGTAAATTAAATATATTAACAAGTTATATTTTTCCAAATTTAAATTTTAATATGTTGTGTCTCGTTGGGAGCCCTGGTGGTGCAGTGGTTAAGAGCTATGGCTGCTAACCAAAAAGTCAGCAGTCGGAATCTACCACCTGCTCCTTGGAAACCCTAGGGGCAGTTCTGCTCTATCCTGTAGGGTCACTCTGAATCGGAATTGACTCTGTGGCAGTGGGTTTTGGTTTTGGTGTCTCCCTGAAATAATGTTGCCTCTGGATTTATAAAGCTATTGAAATTTTAAAAGAATTCACTGAGTTATTTTATCTCTGGAAATTTTTGTAGGAACCAATGATGCCCATGGATCAGTCATCCATGCATTCGGACCATGCACAGACAGGTAGGAATGATGCTGGCATGAACTGTTGTTCGTTGACACTACTGCTTGTGGTGACTCTGTTCTTCCAAATAAAAGTACCACTTTGCAGTGGTAAGATCAGTCACAATACTAATCATACACAGTTGGCATTTTAAAATGTAACAGTGTAAACTAAAACAAATGTGTTTTCTCTAGTTTAGATAATTTTCTTTTGAAATCCCTTTAATTCAGCAAACCTTTTTTTTTATGCAATAAGGAGAAAATAGAAGGACTAAGTATACTAATATTATGACAATGTTCAAATGACCTGTTTTTATTAAAAGCTTTATTATTAGAAGTAGAAATTATGTAAAAGATATAAAAATGCAGTCTAGAAAGTGTAAAATAGATCATGTGAGTTAAAACATCAGATATGTACAAAACCTTAAATACTTCTCTGGAAACTTTGAGATCAGTTAAAAGAGGCAGAACACCCTATGCTGGCCTGAATCAGGAAAGCGAAGGCAAGGGCGTTTTTTCTGGAAGGACAGAATACAGTCTCTTGGTCTTGGAAAAAGCTGATTATATGAAGCATAGGCTTTTCTGCCCTGATGAGCTTCAAGGAGTAGCCTAGAGTCCCATCTTTGCCAGTTCTTTACTTGTTGTATGTAGTAGTAGTTTGAGTATGAAGGGAATGAAAAGTCATACTAAAATAATTAAATAGCATTTATAGCATCACCCTTATAGAAGGGATTGTTGAATTAATTTGTAAAGAGGAAAAATGTTTAAAAAATAGGAAAAATATCTTCTAAAACCAGTACTTGGCTACCAGGTTGGTCCTCTTCTCTTTACCCCCGCTGAAGGTTATAATTTGACTCTTCCACTTACGTGCAATTTGTTATTATTAGGACAGGTGTTTAATTTTAAATGATGAAGACTTATTTAGAAATACAACAAAGTCAAATTGAGAAAAATTTTATGTTAAACTCAGTTAATGGATGCTATGTTGTTCTTCCTCTTTTATTTTTTTTTAATGTTTGGGATTGGGTTTTCAGTAATTCCATATAATCCTTCAAGTCATGAGAGCTTGGACCAAGTTGGTGAAGAAAAGGAGGTAAGATAATTTGTTTTATTGTGCATTATGTCATCAGCTTTTTAGTAAAATCTGACAGCTTAAAAATATGATAAATTGACTTCCTTAGGTTTGGGATTGTCATAGTACAATACAGGAATAATTTTTAATGATTACAGAGTTTTAATTCTGATTTAATTATTAATTGAATTATTACTTCAGCTTGAGTTAGAACATAACTTATTTTAAGATGTTGTTGTTGTTGTCAGGTGCTGTTGTGTCAATTCTGACTCATAGCGACCCTACACACAACAGAATGAAACTGCCCGGTCCTGAGCCATCCTTACAATCGTTGTTATGCTTGAGTTTATTGATGCAGCCACTGTGTCAGTCCACCTCGTTGAGGGTCTTCCCCTTTTCCGCTGACCTTGTACTCTGCCAAGCATGATGTCTTTCTCCAGGCACTGATCCCTCCTGACAACATGTACAAAGTATGTAAGACGCAGTCTCACCATCCTTGCCTCTAAGGAGCGTTCTGGTTGTACTTCTTCCAAGACAGATTTGTTCGTTCTTCTGGCAGTCCGTGGTGTATTCAATATTCTTCGCCAACACCACAGTTTGAAGGCTTCGGTTCTTCTTCGGTCTCCCTTATTCATTGTCCAGCTTTCACATGCATGTGATGTGATTGAAAATACCATGGCTTGGGTCTGGCCCACCTTAGTCTTCAAGGTGACATATGTGCTCTTCAACGCTTTGAAGAGGTCCTTTGCAGCAGATTTACCCAATGCGGTGCATCTTTTGATTTCTTGACTGCTGCTTCCATGGCTGTTGATTGTGGAGCCAAGTAAAATGAAATCCTTGACAACTTCATTCTTTTCTCTGTTTATCATGATGTTGCTCATTAGTCCAGTTGTGAGGATTTTTGTTTTCTTTATGTTGAGGTGCAGTCCGTACTGAATGAAGGCTGTGGTCTTCGATCTTCATTAGTAAGTGCTTCAAATCCTCTTCACTTTCAGCAAGCAATGTTGTGTCATATGCGTATTGCAGGTTGTTAATGAGTCTTCCTCCAATCCTGATGCCTCGTTCTTCTTCGTATAGTCCAGCTTCTTGTATTATTTGTTCAGCATACAGATTGAATAGGTATGGTGAAAGAATACAACCCTGACATGCACCTTTCCTGACTTTAAACCAATGAGTATCCCCTTGTTCTGTCCGAACAACTGCCTCTTGATCTATGTAAAGGTTCCTCTCGAGCACAATTAAGTGCTCTGAAATTCCCATTCTTTGCAATGTTCATTTTCTGAATAGCAGCAGAACATTTTAAGATAGCATAATCTAAAAGTTACAGTGTATTTAAGAATAGTGTTTAGAATATTTGGTAGTATTCTTTAAATACATTGTAGACCCTTGTATTTTGTGGGTGAATTGTTTATTTAAACTATAAGTGATTAAACATCTTAACTGCCACTGTTTTTTTCTATTAAGCATTTTATCAGTCTTTAGAACAAAATCGTTTTTAATTAACAACATTTAATTAACATAAACGATGTTTTGAAGAAAGCTTGTAGTAAAAAAGATTACCATCCCTCACATCTCTTCCTGCTTCTCAGAGGCAGCGCTTTGTAGCTCTTTCTGGTTGTCTTCATAACTCTGAATAATGTTTATAACTTTGTTTCTCAATTTTTCAACTTTATTTATTCCTGCCTATGAAAGATTGAATTACTTCTCCCTTTCCTTTTTCTTTCCAGTGTTTTGGCAGGTGTATTGTTTTGCTCTTCTCTTGATTGCTTTCTTAAAAGGAAAAAAAAAAACTTTTGTTGGAAAATTTCAAGCATAAGTAAAAGTAGAGGAGTAGTACGCCTTCTCACTTACCAACATGGTTAGGTTCCAAAGATCAAGTCATTATGCAAACAGTAGCATTGTATAAAATACTTGCCATTTCCTGTGCTGGCTTCCACTCCTCCCCAGCCCCAGCCCTCCCAGCTGGGCGCTGAGGCCCCTCTCTACCTTTGATGTTTTTGGACTTACCCTCGCTCAGCTAGCTGGAATCCAGATCCATGCTGCAGGCTCCTAGCTTGGGCTCTGCGGTGAACTGGATGTGGGAAACAGGATGGCATGGGCTGGGCGGTGCATGGTGGCCTTGGCCAGGGCAACTCCGTAGAGGCGAGTGCTGCCTATGCCCTTCTCCCAGTGCCCGCTGGCCAGTGATGCAGGAGGAGGGAGGAGAGGCATAAGCTGGGAGAAACTGGAGTGTCACGTGCCCGGCAGTTTCCAAACTGGGGTTAAATACCCCAGGGGTGGCACCACTCCTCCCTCTGTGCACCCTGAAGGAGCTGCACATGGCAAGGGTGTGCGGATTGGAGGGGTCATTAGTGTGCAAAATAGTAAAAATAGTTGGCTAGTAGATTTTTTACTATGGTCCTAAATGTGAAATGACAGATAACAAAATAGTAAGTGAGGAAAAGGTGTATACAAGAAAAACCCTGTATGCGTTACCTAGTTAAAACACATTATTAATACCTGGCCAATTTTGCTGCTTCTATCTGCTTCTCTTACTCCTATAATATTTTGAAGCAAATCTGTTGTTACCTATTAAATCTCATATCTTAGTTTCTTGCTCTATCAATTTTAGACATTATGTTGTCTCCCCTTCAACCATCCATACTCTTTCTTCCAGCTTTTCTCTTTTAGTTATGTATTTATTTTTACATTGCAAAGATTTTAACATTTATATTCCATCCTGCAACTACAACCAAATCTTTCATGTAAGATTGCCATTATTCCTGAAATTTTTGAAAACATTTACCAGGAAAGCCGTCTGATTCTGGAGTTTTCTTTG
The DNA here is from genome assembly GCF_030014295.1 of Loxodonta africana. Classification (NCBI taxonomy): domain Eukaryota; kingdom Metazoa; phylum Chordata; class Mammalia; order Proboscidea; family Elephantidae; genus Loxodonta; species Loxodonta africana. The sequence continues at coordinate 47,225,330 of NC_087364.1, forward strand.
CAGAAAGAATTTTAGTTGTCGATCTTATGTCTAAATAGATTTAGGGAAATTCAGATTCTTCATTTCTTCTTTGTCTGTTTTATTTCTTGAAATTTCTTCATTTTACCATATATTTTCAAATTTATGGACATAAAGTGAATTTCTGAGACTATGAAGTGATACTGTTTTTCACTCCTGATACAGATTATTGTGCGTTCTCTTTTTCATTAATCTTGCAGAAGGTTATCAGGTATCAGTCTTCTCAAAGAACCAACTTAAAAGAAAATTATTGTAATACAATATATTTAACACAAAATTTGCCATTGTAACCATTTTTTAGTATATAATTCAGTGACATTAATTACATTCACCATGTTGTATAAGCACAACCACTATCTTTTGAAAAGTTTTTCATCACCCCAAACAGAAGCTCAGTACCCCTTAAGCAGTAACTCTCATTTCCCCCTCCCATCTAACCTGGTAGCCACTAATAAACTTTTGGCTGTATGCATTTGCTTATTCTAGATATTTCATATAAGTGGGGTCATACAATATTTGTTCTTTTGTGTCTGACTTATTTCACTTTTTTTTTTAATTGTGGGAAATATACATGTCACAAAGAATTTGCCATCTCAACAATTTTCACATTTAGGTTTAGTGAAATTATGTTCATGGTATTCAACCATCACCCTTATCCTTTCTCAGAATCTTCCATCACTCTTAACAGAAGTTCATTGTCCTCTAAACGTTGAGTCTTCCTTTTCCCCTACCCTCTGCTTTCCCCTTAGTGACCACTAATAAACTTAGATCTCTATACACTTGCCTATTCTAGACTTCACGTAAATGGGATCATAAAGTAAGTGTCCTTTTGTGACTCACTTACTTTACTCGGCATAATGTTTTCAAGGTTCATCCATGTAGCATTTATCAGGACTTCATTTCTCTTTATGTATGTATATACCACATTTCATTTATCCATCTGATGGAAATAGCCATATTTAGGCTATTTCCACCTTTTGGCTATTATGAGTAGTACTGCCGTGAACACTGGTATACAGATACCTGTTTGCATTTTTGCTTTCAGTTCTTTGGGTACATACCTGGGAGTGGAATTGCTGGGTCTTATAGTAATTCTATGTTCAGCTTTTTGAGGAACCACCAAACTGCTTTCTACAATGACTGTATTATTTTACAATCCTACCAGCAGTGGATGAGGATTAGCATAGTGGTTTCAAAGTTCATCCATGTCATAGCATTTGTCAGAACCTCATTTCTCTTTATGACTGAATTCTTTTTAGTCTTTTCTATAAATAGCTAGAAGCTTAAGTTTCTAGTTGTCAGTGGATTAGAAAGCTGACTTTGTCATCCTGTAGGGCCTTGGTATGCAGTGGAAAAGAATGTCTTCCATTAGGTGAACTGCTTCATGCTTATTTTCTGCCCGTAGTTTCTAAAAATGTCTCTGAATATGTCCTCTCACTAGCTCAGATTTCATATGCTTCCAGCAGACTCTTTCATCTTGATGTCCCATTGTCACTTCTAATTTAGATATGAAACACCAAGCTCATTATCTCCAACAACCCTGTCCATCTTATCCTCTCTCTACACTTTATCTTCCCTATCAGTGGTACCTCCAATCTCCCACTCACCAAAGTTTGTGTCATTTTTTAATTCTTGCATCTCCATTACCCTCGTGACAAAAAGTTACCAGCTAGCTCCTTTTTAAGACATCCTTAATGTTTCTCTGATTTCAACTCCATTCTCACCACCACTGCACTGACTTCAACTCACAAACTCATCCTAGCTCTTACGTAGTTAGATTATATGCTCTAGAATGATGTAAGAAAGGAATTATTAAGAGCTTAAATCAGAAAATATTTTAAATCGTTACAGGTATTATTACTAGGTCTTAGAAATACGATGTATTATGCAGAATACTTCCAGGTATAACTCTTGGAGATAAATGTTCTCAACAGGCAATGAACACCAGAGAAAGTGGCAAAGCTTCATCCAGTTTAGGACTTCAGGATTTTGATTTGCTCCGGGTTATAGGAAGAGGAAGTTATGCCAAAGTACTACTGGTTCGATTAAAAAAAACAGATCGTATTTATGCAATGAAAGTTGTGAAAAAGGAGCTTGTCAATGATGATGAGGTAAGCACAGTACAATGTTCATGCTTTATTATTTCAGTCTACTTTTCTAAATATATGCTTCAAAACAGATTATATAAGAGATATTTTACCTATTATTAGATTTTTTAAAAATAGAAATCAAATCACATCATCACGGGAAAGTACATGAGGTTCATACAAATTTTCTAGACATGTTCATTATATTGAAAGATTTACTAGTGGTTTTTTTTTGTATGTAAGTCGTTGTGTCATGGTATCAATGGTTTTGGTATTAAACTTATAAACTAGCTGCTAATAATTACTTTTGTGATAATTCAGTTGCTAAGAACAAATTTATCATTAGATTTGATGATGCCATTTCAGTTTGACATCATATATTTCTTTTGTTTTTTAAAATAGGATATTGATTGGGTGCAGACAGAGAAGCATGTTTTTGAGCAGGCATCCAATCATCCTTTTCTTGTTGGGCTGCATTCTTGCTTTCAGACCGAAAGCAGGTAAGATTGAAAGATAATGGCATGATTACTGGGCTTTACCCATTTGTATACTACACTAACCCTTTCTACTATAATTCATGGAGTAGAAGTCATGGAGAAGGACACAACAGTACTATGCTTATAACTTCTTGCAACTTATATTCCAATCAGCGAGAGCAATTTGACATGGGTCAGCATTAGGAAATTACCTGCTTTAGGCAAAAAAAGAAAAAAAAAAAAGCTGAGCCATGATTGTGACAGTAGAAATCCAACCTTTTAAATAATCCCAGGATCCTAGTTTTAGGATTTATGGTTTCTCTAGAGTTTCGCTGGTGTGGGGAGGAAGGAGATCATGACTTATTTATCTTAAGTGGCAGTTGAAAATTCCTTACCTAGTAAGTGCTAAAATTTGGGTTGGGAGTAAGTGGTTGTGGATCGCAAGTGGTACAACTTTAGAAGAGAAGTAAAAGTTAGAGAATTATCATCATGTTGGTTTAAACAACTTTCTATTCCTGCTGCCCTTTGTTTGCACCAAATTCCTGCCATCTCTATTAAGGGTAAATCGTATAGAATGCTGCCTCTGTTGTGACTGATTTCTGTAGTGTTTAAAATGCCAAGTTACACTACCCTATTTTGGATCATGGTTTCATGGATCCTTTCTTGTGTTTTTAGGTTGTTCTTTGTTATAGAGTATGTAAATGGAGGAGATCTAATGTTTCATATGCAGAGACAAAGAAAACTTCCCGAAGAACATGCCAGGTAAGTTTTTTGTTTATCGTTTGTGTCGAATTTTTTGTGGGGAAGTGACTTTTTATGTGCCAGTAGTCGAAAACAGTAAATAATTCATTTATTTTGATACTAGTTAATTTTTTATAAGTATGTTGAGGCTGAGCTAAAAGTTAGTTCACATTACACTGTAATCATAATATGTATTCTAGAATGTATTTAGTGCTTTCTAAGCAATTAAAAGTTTAAACAGTAGTGAAAGGAAAACCTTTAGTTTTCATTTAGTACTACAACCAGTTATTTTCAAATATTTTTTATGTTGAGCATCAAGTCACTTAAATAAATGATGAATTTACAAATACTTATTAATCTTAATCAGTTTGCAGTGATTTCTGTTTGACAATTTTTCATTAGAAAGTTGTTCAATAGATATTTGAGAGTAATAACAGTTCCTCTTAAACTATTATATGATTCTGTTTTTCCTCTAATTATAAATTTGAATTGTTCTGCCTTTGACTTTTTCTCTGTTCATGAATAAGAGAGAAGAGTGTTAAATATTAATTTTGTGCCTTTAATTTGATATTATTATAAAAGATTATAAATCATATGTTGGAGGAGTTAGGTGGGGAGGAATCATGAAATATTTGACCTTATACCGATTGACTGTGACCTTAGATAAACAGTTTAATCCATCGGTGCCATGTTTGTGTGGGATTTTTTTTTTTTTTTTTAACTCATAGTTAGCAGTATTTCCTGCTTCATAAGAGTAATGCCAAAATGAAACATGAGTTTCTATATGCATGTAATTATTAAATGGAGAACATAGGTTAGAGATTTCATTTTAAAAATTAATTTAATAGAAACCTCTCTCACCAATTATTTCTTGTCAAAAAGAGAAATTGCCCTTGAATTTTATAAGAATGTATAAGCCATACTAATCTAATGTTAAGCCCAAACTTTTTTTTTTTTTCTTTTTCTGTTCGTTTATATTTAGACTTTATCAAATGGTCGCCCTTCACAGCAAAGCTGTGAACATAGCTAGTATTTGTTCCTACTTTGTTTAGTTGGGCTTGGGGGAGGTGGTGTGGTTTTTACTGTATTAAAGTGCTGATTCTGGTTTTATACCATCCTTGCTTTTTTTAAGAACCAAAGAAGAGGTCAAGCTCCTTGATCATAGAATTAAGTAGCTAGAAGGTGTGCATACACACCGCTAAGCGGGATCATGATAACGTGCCACCAAAGTGGCTATAAACTACAAAAAAAGTCTCATCATTGTTTTAATTTTATGCTTTATAACACGGATAACATTCTTTATAATTTTGTTTAGTTTCATTTTTGTTATTTATGCCAACATTTCTGGTTATCATCAGTAAGCTAGTAGTAATTTTAAAAAGTTCTTACTTTAATGTTAAATTTTATGAGTAGCTTCTTTTAGTTCCTGTTCTGAAATCTTAGTATGAATTTATAGTGGGTTCTTAGCCTTTCTGGGGTCGTCAGTCCCATATAGAAGTGTTGAAAGTTGTGGAAACTTTCTAGAAAACGTACATATGACTTTGCCTTCACTTCAAGGAGGAGTATGGACTGGCCGAAGTCCATCCAAGGACACAGATTAAAAACCCCTGTTTCAGACTTTCAGGTTACCAACTTCATGAAAAATAGTAGGTCTAAGCTAGATTGAAACTTTTATAATTGTGTTTTGGGCCCAGATGTTTTAAAGTGGTGCTTCAATTTTTTTTTTTTTAATTAATTTTTATTGTGCTTTAAGTGAAAGTTTACAGATCAGGTCAGTCTCTCATACAAAAACTTACATACATCTTTCTGTGTACTCCTAATTGCTCTCCCTCTGATGAGATAGCACAGCACTTCCCTCCACTCTCTCTCCTCATGTCCATTTGGGTAGCTTCCGGCCTCCTCTGCCCTCTCATCTCCCCTTCAGACAGGAGATGCCAACATAGTCTCATGTGACCACTTGATCCAAGAAGCTTGTTCTTCACCATTCTCATTTTCCATCCCCTATTCTAGTCCAATCCCTGTCTGAAGAGTTGGCTTTGGGAATGGTTCCTGCCCTGGGGTAACAGAAGGTCTGGGGTCCATGCCCTCCAGGGTCCCTCCCGTCCCAGTCTGACCATTATGTCTGGTCTTTTTACGAGAATTTGGGGTCTGCGTCCCACTGCACTCCTGCTCTCTCAGGGTTTCTCTGTTGAGTTCCCTGTCAGGGCAGTCATCGGTTATTGGCTGACACCATCTAGCTCTTCTGGTCACAGGCTGATGTAGTCTCTGGTTTATGTGGTCCTTTTTGTCTCTTAGGCTCATAATTATTTTGTGTCTTTGGTGTTCTTCATTCTTCCTTGTTCCAGGTGGGTGCAATTTGGTTTTTAGTGTTAGATCCTAAAATCATCGGAAGGAAAAAAATCTTTAAACATGATTTTTATATTTCTGTTTGCAGGTGGGGGTAGACCTTATATTCCTTCTTCTAACAGCTTGCCACAATGTAAATATGGGAATCAAATATGCCTTTTTTTTTTTTTCTTTAGATTTTACTCTGCAGAAATCAGTCTAGCATTAAATTATCTTCATGAGCGAGGGATAATATATAGAGATTTGAAATTGGACAATGTATTACTGGACTCTGAAGGACACATTAAACTCACTGACTATGGGATGTGTAAGGTGAGGAAAAATATTTCTAATTACCAAGAAGGCCTTCAGCAACTCATAAACCCCAAACCCAGTGCCGTCGAGTCGATTCCGACTCATAGCGACCCTACAGGGCAGAGTGGAGCTGCCCCATAGAGTTTCCAAGGAGCGCGTGGCGGATTCGAACTGCCGACCCTTTGGTTAGCAGCCATAGCACTTAACCACTACGCCATCAGGGTTTCCTCAGCAACTGATAAAAAAAAAAATAGTGCGGCCTTAATAAAAAAGCTTCATGTTTAGAGATGGGGAAATGATTGCTAATTGGTTTGTTACACTTTTTGGAATTATAACTTAAAAACAAATGTACTTTTTTCTTAAACATTTGCCAAATTCCATATATTCTGTGTTACATGGGCTATAATTATCTTATTAAATCAGAGTTAATTTCTTCTTGTCTGTAACTTTTTTTAAATTGTAAAAAGATATGTAACAGCATTTGCCAACTCAAGTTAATTTTTTGTTTTGAAAGTTGTGACACAATCAAAGAAAAGTTGGAAATAAAAATTGCCTGTGATCCCACTCCCTGAACACAACTACTTCCGTATCACCTTCCAGCTTTGCCATTTAGTGACTCTTTAATTAAATAATGATTTGAGGATTTTCCTATGATATCTATCATTTTATATATTTAAAATGTAAACATATGATCCAGAGTATAATTTTTTTTAATAATAGAATAAAATAAGAATTTTAGTTACTTTCAGAAAGATAAGGTGTTTTTATTAATTGATGCTTTATTCTTTTGTAACAATGCTTATATAAGGTTTAACCTTCAATGACATAACTGTTCAGCATATGTTAGAAAATAAAACCTTCAACTACTTTTGCTTTTATGTACAAAACGTAAAGCCATTTTTCTTATGATATTCTTTTAATTTTTGTTATGTAAATATTTAATAATAAATAGACTAGTAAATTAACCCGAGTATCCATCACACAGATTTGTGTCTCCTTTTTGATCCTTCTGTCATTTTAACCCAGTAGATATTTTTTTTCCCTTCCTTTGCAAAAGAAAAATGACAATAATAAAGCATTCTTACAGTTCTCGAGAGAAAATTTGTTGTTGTTAATTGCCCTCAGATTGATTCCGACTCATGGCAACCCCACATGTGTATAGGGTAAAACTACTCCACAGAATCTTCAAGGCTGTGACCTTTCAGAAGCAGATTGCCAGGCCTCTCTTCTGAGGCACCACTAACCCAGCCCAGTGCTGTCGAGTCGATTCCAACTCATACTGGGAGGGTTCAAATTGCCAACCTTTCAGCTAGTGGTCAAGCATTTGACTGTTTGTGCCACCCAGGAACTCAAGAAAAAATAAAACTAAAAACTATAAAGAATGTTCACCTTGTTATAAAGTATACAAATTAAAACAATAATGAGACTTTTTTTTGCATGTCAGATACTGGTTTTAAAATTATAATAGTCTGTATTTATAAGAATTTAATGAAATGGGTGTTCTCATATGTCATTGGTGGGTATAAAAATTGTTACAACCTTTTCAAAAGCAGTTTGATGGAATGTATTAGGGATATTCTGAGTAAATATTTTGGATTATGAGTAGAGTTTATGATAAAAAAAAAATTTTTTTTTTTTTTTTTTGGCTATAACAAAGAGAAATTTATTTCCTCACAGTAAAGTAGGCTAAAAGTCCAAATTCAGGGTGTCAGCTCCAGGGGAAGGCCCTCTCTCTCTCTGTTCGCTCTGGAGGAAGGTCCTTGTCTTCAATCTTCCCCTGGTCAAGGAACTTCTCAAGCGCGGGGACCCCTGGTCCAAAGACGCGCTCTGGTCCTGGTGCTGCTTTCTTGGTGGTATGAGGTCCCCAGCTCTCTGCTTGCTTCCCTTTCCTTTTATCTCTTGAGAGATAGAAGGTGGTGCAGGCCATACCCCAGGGAAACTCACTTTATCTTGGATCAGGGAGGTGACCCCCCACCCTAATCCTCTCAACATAAAATTACAATCATAAAATGGAGGGCAACCACACAGTACTGGGAATCATGGCCTAACCAATTTATATACACACATTTGGGGGGGGGGTACATAATTCAATCTATGACAATCATGTAAAATAAAAAGTTATTGAAGATTAAAAATCGAAGCGTACATCTGGGGGCAGGTGAAGGGCTCCTTCCTGCTTTGTTTGTGCCCTGGCCCTTCCAGAAGCTGTTTCCTACCCTCAAGTGTCTTTTTTTTTTATATATAATAATATTCTATTGTGTTTAATGTGAAAATTTACGCAGTACATTAAGTTCTCATTTAACAGTTTCTACATAGATTATTCAGTGATATTGGTTGCGTTTTTTGCGTTGTGTCGTCATTCTCATTGATTCCATTCTGGTTTGGTTGTACCATTTCCAATATTCTAGCTTCCCTGCCCCCTTACCTTCTCATCTTTGCTTTAGAGTAATTGTTTTTTTTGTTTTACTGGGTTGGTCCTTTTTTCAAAAAAATTTTTTATTGTGCTTTAAGTGAAAGTTTACAAACCAAGTCAGTCTCTCATACAAAAATTTATATATACCTTGCTATATTACTCCTAGCTGCTCTCCCCTAATGAGACAGCATACTCCTTCCCTCCACTCTCTGTTTTCGTGTCCATTCAGCCAGCTTCTGACCCCCTCTGCCCTCCCATCTCCCCTCCAGACGGGAGATACCAAAATAGTCTCATGTGTCTACTTGATCCAAGAAGCTCACTCCTCACCAGTATCATTTTCTATCCCATAGTCCAGTCCACTCCATGTCTGAAGAGTTGGCTTTGGGAATGGTTCCTGTCTTGGGCTAACAGAAGGTCTGGGGACCATGACTTCTGGGGTCCTTCTAGTCTCAGTCATACCATTAAGTCTGGTCTTTTTACCAGAATTTGAGGTCTGCCTCTCACTGCTCTCCTGCTCCCTCAGGGGATTCTCTGTTGTGTTCCCTGTCAGGGCAGTCATCGGTTGTAACTGGGCACCATCTAGTTCTTCTCGTCTCAGGCTGATACAGTCTCTGGTTTATGTGGCCCGTTCTGTCTCTCGGGCTCATGACTACCTTGTATCTTTGGTGTTCCTCATTTTCCTTTGCTTAGGTTGAGACCAATTGATGCATCTTTATGATCAAGATTTTTATAGTAGTTTATGATAAATATTATAAATAACCTAAATGACCACTGATACGTAGATTGATAAGGGAAACTATGGAGTGACCACAAAACATGGCATTATGAAGCCATTTAAGATGTTTACAGAGAATTCATATAATTTAAAACACTTATAATGTAACATGAAGTAAAAATTTAAAGAGTAGAATTGTGTAGTTAGGTAGCCTGACATATTTATTCTGCTTTCTTTTCTGTATTTTCTAAGTTACTGTAATGAGCAGTGAGCATGCATTACTTAAATAATGCATGTATAATAATCACAAAAAGGAATGAAAAGTTCCTTTTCTTTTTTTCTTTATCCAAGAAGATGTGGGAATCCTGTTTTGCTTGGCAGATATTATTAGAGAAAAATTACTTAATATTTTGTTCTCTCATGTAAAAATAGCATTGGTTTGTTATACATTCTCATTCCTTACAGAAATTCTCAACCAAGTTTGTTAGGCTCTTTGATAAATCTCGGTGATATTATTTAGTAGGTCTTTAAACTGGTTTTCCTGCCTACCTCCCTCTCTACCATTCCCCCTTCGTTTTATTAGTGGGAAAAGACACAGGGGTTAGAACCTCTTCCCAAAGACTTGACTGACAGTACTTTGTGTCTTCTCTCACCACCACCTCTACACCCTTGTGGTGTTGAGATTTATGAGAAATGAACCCCCTCAAAGTTTGAATGCTCCCATCTTGACTTAAAGTCAACATTTAAACTTATTAAAGTCTGCAGATTTTTAATTTCATGGAAGTATTGAATGAATTTCTTTTGCTTATAACAATTGCTTGTGAAACCTGAAACACTAAATTTTTTTTTGTTTCCCCAGAAATACTTCCTTCAGGTTTAACTAATTTCTTCAGGTTCTCACAAGATGCTTTTATATAAAGAGTGCAGAAAGATAGTGATGACCGGAGGCATTTGAAAACTTGAATTAATATCTTCAGACTTAATGTTTACAATATTTTATGAACATTGCTTTTATTGAATGAAAACCTTTAGCCATTTTATGAATTGATGTGACTTTATTTTTTCATCAGTAGGAGAATTTTAATAGTAACATCTATGTTATGGTAGATAATTTAGCTGATGGGCATAGGCTCCTATATTGAGTGAGTGAATGATTTAGCATAGCTCTGTTACGATCAACAGACTGAATCCCTTGCTGTAATTGTCTTGAAAATGCTTGCCATTTATCGTAAGAATGTATGACAAGCCATTGCCAACAGTATAAAGCAGCTTAAAATTGCATTAATATTTCTTAGTATATAAAAATTATAGATATATATATTCCTATTAGGAATCATAAAAAATCCTTGGGAGTCTCAACGTATTACTAAATATTTTTTCTAGATGTTTATAGCAGTGTTGTTTATAACAGTTATATATCATATACCTGTTTCCATTGACTTGAGTCTCAGAGGGTTTCTGAGGCTGTAAATCTTTAGGGAAGCAGACTGTCACATCTTTCTCCCGCGGAGTGGCTGGTGGGTTTGAACAGCTGATTTTTTCAGTTAGCAGCCGAGCACTTAACCGCTGCACCACCAGGGCTCCTAGTGTTTATGTAAAGCTAAAACACCAAACCCACTGCCATCAAGTTGATCTCAACTCATAGTGACCCTATAGGACAGAGTGGAACTGCCTCACAAGGTTTCCTAGAACAACTGATGGATTTGAACTGCTGATCTTACTGGTTAGCAGCCGAGGTCTTAACCACTGGATCATCAGGGCTCCAATATTATATATAAAAGAGTAGAATTTGCAGAAAAATACTTACATATACTATGCCCAGCATCTCTGGAGGAACACATAAGAGCCTCATAATAGTAGTTGCCTCTGGGGAACAATTACCACATGAGTCAGGGACAGGAATGGGAGGAAGGCTTGATTTTCAGTGTATACCCTTTTATTTATTTTTTCCTGTTTGCAATTTTATATCTTATAATCTAACAATAGGGAAATAATTAAATTGTAGGTACATATGTTCAGCTGAATTTTTGTGGAGCCATTAATAAAAGAAGTCTGATTATGTAGGCAATGCTTACAAAGTAAAAAAAAGCAGATGCTTAGTTATATATATAATAATATTCTGCTTTTTAAAAGGCTTTTTACTGTTGATTTTTTATTTAATTGCCTTTTGACCAGAGAATGATCTAAATGATAATCTGTTTTTTGAAATACATTGAGATTTTCTTTATGATTTAGTATTTGGTCAATTTTTGTAAATATCTTACATGTTCCTCGAAAGGGTATATAGTATCTGTTTTTGTAAGCAGGCAATCTCTGTGTCTCTCTCTCTCTCTGCACTTATGTACATGTTCTGTATGTGTATATATTCTATATGATACATACCTATACCTGCTCTAGCTTTTGGCCAAATCTTTCTCTGCTTACTAATATCTGGTCTGTTTGATCTGTCATTTTCTGATATACACCAACCCAGAGCCAGTGCCGTTGAGTCGATTCCGACTCATATAGCGACCCTATAGGACAGACATAGATGTGTTAAAATCTCTTACCGTGATTGGGGATTGTGAAATTCTTCTAATAATTTTATCCACTTCTAAATCTATATTTTGATGCTGCGTATATACGTGCATACAAGTTTATATTTGTTATACTGTCTTGGTGATTGTTGCATTTATTATGTAGTTTCTCTGTTTATACTTATTAGTGCATTTTGCCTTAATTTTCTTTGTCCTGTAGCTGTTAAAATAGAAACCAAAAAACCTGTGCATTAGGAAGAAAGGCCAGAAGGAACACACCATAATGCCAGCAGTGGTTGTTTTAGGAAGTAGGATTTAAAATGATTCTTATCTGTATGAAATATAATTCATTTTACTTATATAATTTAAAATTTTACATTAAAGTTTAATTTGAAGAATATAAATTATTTTAAATGTAATTTTTATCTTAATTGAACTGGTCTTTGTGAACATCTATTGAGGATAGGTTTTCTTTAAGTTATTTAGTGGTAGTCTATGATTTTAATCAAAAAGGCAGTTTTACTAGTGATATAGTATTAAGCTTGATGTTGTTGTTGCGTACCACCGGGTCAGCTCCAACTCATTGCGGCCCTGTGTACAACAGAACAAAACACTGCCCAGTCCTGCACCATTCTCACAATCGTTATGTTTGAGCCCATTGTTGCAACCACTGTGTCAGTCCTTCTTGTCAAGGGTTTTCCTCTTTTTCACTGACCTTCTACTTTACCAAGCATGGTGTCCTTTGCCAGGGACTGGTCAACATTTCCAAAGTACGTGAGACAAAGTCTCACCATCCTTGCTTCCAAGGAGCACTCTGGCTGTATTTCTTCCAAGACAGACGTGTTCATTCTTCTGGCATGTATTACCTATAAAGTCTGAGCTTATGTGATAGCTGATACAAAAGTAATGAATTTAAAACAGAATTTTGGATCTTAAGTTTTCTCTCTTTTTCTTTTTTATTAAAGGAAGGATTACGGCCAGGAGATACAACTAGCACTTTCTGTGGTACTCCTAATTACATTGCTCCGGAAATTCTAAGAGGAGAAGATTATGGTAATAAATGAATAGGTGGTATCTTAGCTGTATGCTGAATGGCTGGTTGAATGGGATACCAATTGTATCATAGTACACTATAGTGTTTTAATATTGATCTTCTTAGTATAAACCTTCTTGATCCCTTTAAAACATAGGTGAAGACCCCTGAACTCTGAAATTAGAGACAGTAGGTCCTTGGCACTATTTGGAGGTATAAATTTGAATAATATTTTATTAGTGGCAAATAATAAACAGTGCCAGGCACTATCCTAAGCACTTTACATATATTAATAACCCTATGAGGTAAACACAGTTAATCCTCATCTTACAGATGAGGAAACTGAGGTATAGAAATTTAAATACCTTGCCCAAGGTCATGTAGCTAGAAGGTGGCAGAGCAGAGATTCACACCTCAGCAGTGAGACTGCAGAGTAACGAACCTCTGGAAGATTGTTGAGATTTCCTGGGATGTTTCCCCAGAAATCTGAAGGATGGTGGAAAGATTGACTCCTTGTCAGGAACCAGAGAGTGTATTTACCTTAAGAAAACATTTGACTCCTTGGGTTCTGGCCCTTGGATTTCAGCAGATGAAGAGGAAGATGTGGTACTTCTGACAGCTGCTCACAGTCTGATTCCAGGGCCCTTTAAGGATCTTTAATCATCTAGCAAAAAATCAAGTTTCAGACGATAGGAGGTTATTCTCAAATACAATTCAATTACATCCGTAAACAAAATGCTAGCTATGGGCATGAGTCTGATATTACAGGCATGTTTGGAAAAAGAAACTAATGTTTCATTGCCCATAATTTTATATTTAAAGTTATATTTTAGGTTCCCACCCTTGTTGATAAGTGAAGTACTCCTGTACTTCTGCATGCCTCCCATGATAGTTACAACGCTTTTGGAGTTTGCTTGTTCATTTTTTCATGCAATAGATTGAATCTCAAATTAGTGACTTTTAAGAATGCAGAGTGGATAATTTCATTGCTTCAAAATTTCTTTTCTGAAGGTTTTAGTGTCGACTGGTGGGCTCTTGGAGTGCTAATGTTTGAGATGATGGCAGGAAGGTCTCCATTTGATATCGTTGGGAGCTCTGATAACCCTGATCAAAACACCGAGGATTATCTCTTCCAAGGTAATTTGCAGTATTTTATAAGTGCTCTTTGTGAATATTCTAGAGCACACACGTGGACGGTACAAGTTAGTACTTGGAGTAGGCAAAAAGAGAATAATCTGGACAATATATTTCTGGCTTCATGTGTGAGATTTTGAGTCTTTTTTGTTATATCCTTTCTACTTCTGTAATCTTCAGTCCCATTCATCAGTTACCTTCTTATACTCAAAAAAAAAAAAAAAAGACTTCTTCAGATTGTATATCACAAAGAAAGGTTGGGGGAGTGAATCCTGTGGCTAGAGAGGACAATTTTACATGTGGACACTGAGGCTGAGTACCTAAGTCCAAGAATGGTATAGGGGAAAAGTAGAGTACCAAGAAGATAAAAGGGATCAGAAGGTGAAAAAGACTCCATAACTGGAAATACAAAAGAATTGAACAGAATAGAAACAAGCAGACAAGCACAAGGACTTCCTACCATACAATCTGAAGAAGTACTAAGAGTCTTTGCCATAAAAGTCTACGTTGAGTAAGTACAGCTATCAAAGGATATGCGTATACATTGAATGTAATAGATAACCCAGGTGGCCAGGGAATATGTGTAAAGACATTCAACCTCCTAGTAATTAACCAGTGACTAGTTGCCATAGAGTCGATTCTGACTCATGGCAACCCATGTGTGTCCGAGTAGAACTGTGCTCCAAAGGGTTTTCAATGGTTGATTTTTCAGAAGTAGATCACCAGGCCTTTCTTCTGTGCAAGTAATTAAAAAAAAAAATTTAATTAGCTTCTATTTCATACTCATACATTTGGCAAAAATTTTTAAAGTATGATAATGCCAAGTGCTGGTGACGATATGGAGCAACTGGAACTGCCATAGACTGTTCGTGGGAGTGAAAAAAAAAATTTTTTTTTAATTGCACTTTAAGTGAAAGTTTACAGTTCAAGTCAGTTTCTCATACAGAAATTTATACACACATTGTTATGTGACCCTAGTTGCTCTCCCTATAATGTGACAGCACACTCCTCCTTTCCACCCTGTATTTCCTGTGCCCATTTACCCAGCTCCTGTCCCTCTCTGCCTTCTCGTCTTGCCTCTGGGCAGGAGCTGCCTATTTAGTCTCATGTATCTACTTGAGCTGAGAAGCATTCTTCACAAGCATCATTTTATGTCTTATAGTCCAGTCTAATCTTTGCCTGAAAAGTTGGCTTCGAGAATGGTTTTAGTTTTGGGCTTACAGAAAGTTCAGGGGCCATGTGTTCTGGGGTCCCTCCAGTCTCAGACCATTAAGTCTGGTCTTTTTACTAGAATTTGAGTTCTGCACCCCACTTTTCTCCTGCTCCACCAGGGACTCACTTTTGTGTTCCCTGTCAGGGTGGTCATTGGTGGTAGTCAGGCACTGTCTAATTCTTCCTGGTCTCACTCAGGCTGATGGAGTCTCTGGTTTATGTGGCCCTTTCTGTCTCTCGGGCTCATATTTTCCTTGTGTCTTTGGTGTTCTTCATTCTCCTTTGCTCCAGTTGGGTTGGGACCAATTGATGCATCAGATGGCTGCTCGTTAGCTTTTAAGACCCCAGATGCCACTCACCAAAGTGGGATGTGGAACATTTTCTTAATAAACTTTATTATGCCATTTGACCTAGATGTCCCCTGAAACCATGGTCCCAGACCCCCGCCCCTGCTATTCTGTCCCTCGAAGTGTTTGGTTGTATCCAGGAAATTGTTAGCTTTTGGTTTAGTCCAGTTGTGCTGACTTCCCCTGTATTGTGTTTTGTCCTTCCCTTCACCTAAGATAATTCTTGTCTACTATCTAGTTAGTGAATACCCCTCTCCCTCCCCCCCACCCTCGTAACCATCAAAGAATGTTTTCTTCTGTGTTTAAACCTTTTCTTGAGTTCTTAAAATAGTGGTCTCATACAATATTTGACCTTTTGCAACTGACTAATTTCACTCAGCATAATGCCTTCCAGATGAGATGTTTCATGGATTCATCGTTGTTCTTTATCGTTGTGTAGTATTCCATTGTGTGACTATACCATAATTTGTTTATCCATTTGTCCATTGATGGGCACCTAGTTTGTTTCCATCTTTTTGCTATCGTGAACAGTGCTGCAATGAAGAAGGATGTGCATAAATTTATTCACGTGACAGTTCTTATTTCTCTAGGATATATTCCTAGGAGTGGGATTGCTGGATTGTATGGTACTTCTATTTCTAGCTTTTTAAAAAGTGCCAAGTCGATTTCTAAAGTGGTTGTACCATTTTACATTCTGTGAGAATGAAAATTGACACAGCACCTTTGGAGAATAATTTGGTGATGTCCAGTAAAATTGGTTATGATCTTTTGTGTGATAATTAATGCCAAGGTCTATTTTACCATTTTACTCATTTAAACTTCACAGCAGCCCTGTAAAGTAGGCATTGTTATTATTTTTGAATTTATTTATTTATTTTGCTTTAAGTGAAAGTTTACAAATCAAGTCAGTTTCTCATGCAAAAAGTTATAAACACCTTTTACACACCTTGCTGTGTACTCCTAGCTGCTCTCGTCCTAATGAGACAGCACATTCCTCCTCTGCACCCTGTATTCCCCGTGTCTATTCAACCAGCTCCTGTCCCCCTCTTCCTTCTCATCTCGCCTCCAGACAGGAGTTGCCCATACAGTCTCATGTGTCTACTTGAGCCAAGAAGCTCACTCCTCACAAGTATCATTGTATATCTTGCAGTCCAGTCCAATCCTTGTCTGGAGAGTTGGCTTTGGGAATGGTTCCAACCTTGGGCTAACAAAGGGTCTGGGGACGATGACCTCCGGGGCCTCTTTAGTCTCAGTTAGACCGTTAAGCCTGGTCTTTTTACAAGAATCTGAGATCTACATCCCACTGTTCTCCTGCTCCATCAGAGATTCTCTGCTGTGTTCCCTGTCAGGGTGGTGATCACTGGTAGCCAGGTACCAGCTAGTTCTTCAGGTCTCAGGCTGATGGAATCTCTGGTTTATGTGGCTCTTTCTGTCTCTTGGGCTCATCTTTACCATATGTTTTTGGTGTTCTTCATTCTCCTTTGATCTAGGTGGGTTGAGACCAATTGATGCATCTTAGATGGGCGCTTGCTGGCATCTAAGACCCCAGGCAGTAGGCATTATTTTTATCCCAATTTTTACAGATGGGGAAACCAAGACAAAGGTAGTCAAAGAATAAAACATATGCACGGAAATGGTAAACAATTTCAGATTAGAGATTATCTCCAAGAAAGAGGGAAAGGAATGGGATTGGAAAGGTACGTAAGGCACTTGGTCGTGTTATATGATGCCTCTGCTGAATGCGTTAAATATTTTGTAATAAAGATACAAGATCAAAGCTATGTTAAAGTTAAATATAATGCCATAATTTTATCTTTTAGTTATTTTGGAAAAACAAATTCGAATACCACGTTCTCTGTCTGTAAAAGCTGCAAGTGTCCTGAAGAGTTTTCTCAACAAGGTAGAAATCATGTACATAAACCTATTGTGGTATATCTCTATGCATAGAACTGTTAGGTATAGAGGTCGAGGCAACGTAAAATTCTAAAATAGCAGATTATTTAACTTTTTCAATTAGATCTGGAATTTGGCTCTTAATCAAAGAGTAATCGATAGCATTAGATGCTGGGATGAGCTGTCTTTTCTGCTTTGCCCATATAGGTTGTCTGCAACTATGTATTACATAGGGTGTTTTTAATGTAAATGATATCTACAATATGCTCAATTATGGAAAAACTGAATCTTTGCAAATAACCTCATTGTACTTCTAGCTCTCTTATTCAAAATTGTTTGGATCATTATCAATAGAATCTCTTCATTACCGTGTATTTATTGAGCACTTGGGACAATGGTGTTCTCTACAAGTTCTCATATCATACTCCATAATCAGATAAAAATCAGAAGAAATGAAATGCTCTTTGGCTATTAAAAAATTGTATACATTATTCAATTGTTTGTTGCAGCTGGAAGGTTAGAAGAGTTTTAGGC
This sequence comes from Loxodonta africana, assembly GCF_030014295.1. Taxonomy (NCBI): domain Eukaryota; kingdom Metazoa; phylum Chordata; class Mammalia; order Proboscidea; family Elephantidae; genus Loxodonta; species Loxodonta africana. Next base: position 47,243,089 of record NC_087364.1, read on the forward strand.
TCTTTTGGTAATCATAAATCTTTAAATACATGGCTGAGTAGAAGGTAAATTGATGCATATTTATCTCCTAATGTAAACAGGTAGGATAATAATAAAATAAGAGATGAAACTTTGTTTTAAATGAATAGTTTATATGAGGAAAGATTTAAACTTGAAACCTAATCTGTAGCACATTGAAAAGTGAAGATTAAAGGTGTTAATATGCAAAATAAAATGCCTTTTATAAGAAAGAAATATGGGAACATGTTCTTATTCACAGTAATGGATAAGCCAGGACTTTTTTGAAATTGCAGTCTCCTTGTGAGCTTAATGATCCAGATACAGTTGCATAATAATGTGTCTTACACGGATTATGATTTGTTGCTCTAATTGGGCATAGGACTTTCAAACTGAGCTGAGAACAAAATTGTGTTGAAGTTTGGGGGTTTGCATATTTTGACTGTCACTCTAACCCATGCCGAGGAAGTAGCTGAATGCTGCTTAAATGATTCTCTTATTCTTTTTCCTCGCATTATTCTTTAGCAGGAAATGGTGACAGTTTTCCACTTTGATTACATGATATGTGGAAAAGAGCCCTGAGGAAATCTGACCCATCAAAATATTCAGATAAATCATTTGGGTCTAGTCTTATACTTTCTAGAAATAAAGGGTAGGCTATTCTGACTTCAGGAATAAAGGTATCATATATAGTAGGCATAAAACAAAGGTCACAAAGATTATTTATAAGCATGATAATTACCCAATTCTTGAAACCCTTCTTTCCACCACAGGATCCAAAAGAACGATTGGGTTGTCATCCTCAAACGGGATTTGCTGATATTCAGGGACACCCATTCTTCCGAAATGTGGATTGGGATATGGTATGTAAATGTGGATTGGGATATGGTATGTAAGTGTGGATTGGGATATGGTATGTAAATGTGGCTTGGGATATGGTATGTAAATGTGGCTTGGGATATGGTATGTAAATTTTGATTGGGATATGGTATATAAATTTTGATTGCTTGCTTTATTAGGTTATATTATTATCTTGGCCAAATGTTATCGTGTTGGGCCAATGTTTATTATCTTGAATGAATGTTAAAAAACTAATGTATTAGAGCTTACTTAAGTAACTTAAAACCAGTCTCTAAAGTGATTTTTAAAGAACTTTTAAAACAAAAACTTAGAATATTAATATAATGGGGTAGGTTGTAATATTAATGAGGCCTATGCCAGTGTTTGGATTTGTAAATCATGTCCAGCATTGTTAATATTGTAGAACCTTGCCTATGGTCTCACTTTTGATTTGATAAGACTGGGAAACATCTGAAGGCAGAGGAGAAATGTAAAGGCAGAATTTTTCTAAGAATACAGGCTTGAGTTGTCGTCCAATATGTCTTTTTAGATGGAGCAAAAGCAAGTGGTACCTCCCTTTAAACCAAATATTTCTGGGGAATTTGGTTTGGACAACTTTGATTCTCAGTTTACTAATGAACCTGTCCAGCTCACTCCAGATGATGAGTAAGTAATTCTATATACTGAAATATTTTTCAAGTTTTTTGAAAGCCCCGTTTTTAGTGGCCATGCACAGTGTTTCATTATCAGATTATAATATACTTTTTCTTGCCTTTAGGTTACTGGATATTTGAATCTGTTATGCTATTATAAACTGTAATGATAACTGCCATTTACTTCTTAATGTATTTTACATGCATTATCTCTAATTGTCACAACAGCCTTACAAAGTAGGCACTGTCACCTTCATTTTCTAGAGGAAACCGAGGCGCCAGAGGATAAAGAAGGTTTCACAGCTATTAGGTGGCAGAGTCTGGATTCAAGTCCAAGTGTGACCCAGGCTGTACTCTTTCCCTGTGCTGCATGGTTTCCCATTTTGACAATGACCATCTTTGAGTTTCTGAGTATTACGTTAAGATAGATTCCTAGAAAGGGAATTGGGTCAGAGGGTTTGACATTTTTAAAGCTCTCAATATGTATTGCCAACTTGCTTTTTCAAAAGATTACATCAATTTATCAAGTCCCACAAGCAGTGATCTAAAATATTTTTTGTGTTTATATTGCAGCTGTTTAAAAATACAGGTTAGAATAATTTGGAGGTATTGTGATCATTTGCCTGTCATTACAGATTCATGCTCACATCTCAAGGGGATCCCTTAGGCAGTCATTTTACTTATATCTTGTTCATTCTTTTCACATTCCTCACAGCAGCTGGTCCTCACTGTCTCAGTGTCTTAGAAACCTGCAGTCCTGCGTCTGCCTCCGTCATTCTTAATGGATTAGCCTTGCCTTGACGGACTGCAAGGATTAAGACCTGTCTGCTCCCTTTCCAGCTCTCACCAGACCACCATGCTTCTCAGAATTGTTGTCTGACTCTTCTCAGCCTTCGTCACCTTCCTTTTCTTGGAAGACTATCTCTCTTAGGCAAGGGGCGCCCCTCCTGTTTTCCCAGTTCTGTTTCCTTCATTGTCTGCAGGATCCATTGTGTCAGTTACCTCACTGCTCTGCCTTCTTTAATCTCTCTTTTCCACTTTCTTTCCTTCTGCCTACAAACATGCTCAGATATCTCTTATCTAAATTTTTTCCCCTTTTATTTTAGTACCTCTTAGACCACCACGTTTTTTCTCATTTTTCTTTCATTTTCAGCTTTTTTTTTTTTTAAGGAGTTAATAGAATGCCAGTGGCAAAAGAAAAATAAGCAGTATCTCTGTCCAACTCCTGCAGAATAGTCAGCATTGTCTTGTACTTTCTTACTGCCAACACTTTTAACTCCTTAAAATTTAATCTGCTCCTTCAGCTTTTGAATGTTGAATTGACTCCTTAATTTCTAGATTTAAAAGCATTTTTTGTCATTCCTCATCTCCCCTGATATACTTAGGGCCTTGACGTCCTGGTTCTGTTTCATCTCTGTGACTGCTGTCATCTTTTTCACCCCATCCCCTTGAGACCGGGATGCTCCGTGGTTCTGTTCATGACAGCCTTCTCTTGACAATGTGCATTTTGTACCTTGGAGATTTCAGCCAACCCCATAGCATAGATACCAGCTATTTAAATGATTCCCAGCTAAACTAGCAAACGGTTACTGAGCAAAAGACACTATGCTAGGTACTGGACATTCGAATATCACAAAAAACTTACTGTTTATTAGAGGAGAGAGATATGTTCTAGATATTTCTGACTGCATGGTGTATTAAAAAAGAGCACTTGATTTATTCAAAAGGTAGGACATTGAATCCCAACTTTAACTCTTATCAGCTGGGTAACCTCTGGTGTGAATCACGTAGCTTCTATTTGCCTATTTCTTTTTATATTCCATACCTCATAAGGTGGCTGTGAAGAATAAATGAGAGGTGGTTTCTAAAACACATAGCCCCAGCCCTGGCCCCTCTCCTGAGCTGCATTTCCATCTCCTTGCTTAACATGTTCCCCAGTTTGTCAAACAAGCACCTCAAACAGAATATGTCTAAAATCAAAGTAATGATCCTTTATGGTCTCTTTTTCTGTTATTCTCAATCAATTCCTTGTTTTTATTTACCTATTTCTGTTCATTCTGCCACCATGTTTCCCTGTCATTCAGGCTCTACGTTTAAGTCATTGTTGACTCCTCTTTTTCTTTAACACACTATACTACCTTCAGTTGTCAAGTGCTTGCCTCTTTTTTCTTTACTTCAACACTTGCGTCATATACTTCCTTTTCACTCTCATTGCTTTAACAGCATCTCAATCCTCTTTCAAATTATACCTAGAATATTGCACCAGCCTCCTGCTTGGTCACCTTCAGTCCTCATTACTTTGTAGCCCATTCTGCACATCTCTTAAAGTAATACTTGAATTCTTCAGCTCCTTTAACTGGAGCGCTTCAGTAACTCCTACATTGCCAATTAGATTAAGTCCATCATCTGGGCTGGTATTAGGGTTCTAGGTGTATCTGTCACTGTATTCCAACACAAGCACCGTGTCCTCCTCAGTCTCATTTACTCACTATTGCCTGAGAGTTTGCTGTTACCTTTTCTCATGCTGTTTCCTCTGTATTCCTTTATCATTTTTACCTGCTGGGATCTTCCCATGCTTCAGAGCCACCTGAAATGCAGCCTAATGGATCAAGTTGAAACTCCTTTGTAAACCTGACTGGCTTCTTTGATCCAGCATCACCTTCCTTTCCAGCATCGTTTGCCATAACAGCCTTCTATTCCTAATGAATTACTTGCAGTTCCCCAGACCTGCCATGATCTTTCATAATTCTATTCAGTAAATGTTTGTGGAATGAACGCTGTCTTCTTTGATTTCTCAAACTAAACATGACTCCTTTCTTTAGAGCTATGGTTAGAGCAGGACTTATTTGATCTTTATGGAATTTAGCAGGTACTGCTTCCCTTGTAGCTTAATAGTTTATGAGTTACCCTTCCTCTTTTTGAAGGGACTGTATCCTGTGTAACTTTGTGCTCTGCAGTATGGCATATACATTGAAGTATTAAAAGATTGGACACCACTCGCACTTATTTTCAACTAGAAGCCCAGTGTAACAGAATGCCAACTTCTCCACTCCTTGTGACCCATATCTCCATGTGGCGTCTCTCCTCATTCCGGGTCTCTCAGTGTCCTATTGCCTTTTCTTTTGGCTCACTTTTGGCCCTTTTCTTTGCCACGTTCCGTCTGGCTGTTGAGGTGACTACTAGATGGAACGCTAATTCAGACCTCTATGCTCACTTATAATTAAGACTGTCATTCAGGTGAAAAGTTAAGATTAACTGGATTGTGACTACCTGTGCCTTTTTTATTTCCAATCTTCGAACTGCCTTTTGGTTCTAAGCTTGCTTGTGTGATAGTCTTTTTTTTACTTTTAGTACTTTTTATCCTTGATTATTTTACAAAAATATTTTGGGATTGACCTAAGAACTTGCAGTATCTTCCCCCATAATTTATATTTTATTAGCCTTATTTTTTGTTGTTTAACCTTAGTTTATCATTTAAATAAAAAGTTGAAGAAATCTTGATTATGAAAACAAATGTATTATCTCTTTCAACAGTGACATTGTGAAGAAGATTGACCAGTCTGAATTTGAAGGTTTCGAGTATATCAATCCTCTTCTGATGTCTGCAGAAGAATGTGTCTGATCCCCATCTGCCGGCTATGCGTTTTGCTTGTATTGCCATTTAATGCATGGATAAACATGTTACCAGCCTGGGTACAATGATGCAGGTTTAAAAACTAACCATTTGACATTTGCCACCTATGGAAAAGCACTCAGTATCTCCTGTTGTTGACTATAAGAGTTAATTATTACGTCTAAGCTTAACGTAAAAAAAAAAAGAAACTAGTTTCCAGACAATCAGTCATACCAAAATTTAGTTGTACTGGTTATTCAGTGGCCTACTTCAGAGTTACAAAGTTATTATCTCTTTTATTTAAAGGAAATACTTTCTACTGCTTTGAAAGAAGAATATCTGTTGGATTGAGGCACGTAGTGGGATTATAGCATAAAAAAAATAAGCCACCTACAATTTCTGTTGTTTAATTTTGAAATAAAAGATTAATTCAAAATACACCTTTTAATGTTACCTATTAGTTTCCAAGTTCTTTATGTTTCAAAATTCAGCTGGAAATCTTATTGCCCTGGATAATTAAGCTGTTGATTTTAAGGTAACGGTTATTAACTGATAATAAAAGGTGTTGCTTGCATACAGTTGGAGAACACAGATTCTTCTTGAGTAAAAAGATACGACACATTAAGAATCAGCTCTTTTTAAGAAGGTGGCACAAGTGATTTTTTAGGATGATAACGGAGTAACTTCTGCGCTTACTCCTTTAGCCAGAACCTTAACTGGAACGTTAATCACTGTAGCTCAAAGAACTCAGGATGCGACTGAAAGAAAATTTCTCAGTATATGCAAAGGAAAATATAGAAATTTAAAGTAGATACAGAAAAGTATAATAGTACTATTTATTTCTTATTGGAGAGTAAATTCCACAGTTGCTTTACGTAATTTGATTTAAATAATGAGGAGCAACTCACTTGTGAAAGCATTGCATTTATTCAGGGGAGGCAGAACATATAATATTTTTTGCTTAATAATTTATTATACAGGAAAGGAATTTATCTTCCAAGTAGACTGTCTTAACTATACTCATTTCTTCCCCCAAAAAAGACATTGTCCATACTTTTGGACCCATTTATAGTGTTTTCAGTGAAATTCAAGAAAAATAATCAGCACGTTCAGGGCACACATCCACTCACACCATGGTCCCAGCTCCTCAAGTGCATTCGTGTGAAGTAGGTAACACATGGAACATGGAGTAGAATACATTTCAGGGGCAGAGTTCTTCAGGCCATTTTTTATTAATATTAGTGTTTAGCAATTTCTTATTTAAAAGGGTGCCAGATATAGCACCCTTCTCTTCTTTATTTTAAATCATTTTTTTAATGAAAAGGGACTTCTTAAGAAGTAACTATGATTATCTAAATTACTTACAATTGTTGAATCTTAGTGAAATTAAATTTTAGGGAACACTAGTCTTAAATTTAGAATGAGAAAAATTATGGGCATTTAATAAATAATACTTTCTTTTTTAGAAGCTATATTTTGTTAGAAATATAATTTTTCTGAAGTTTCAGGCCATATATTCTCTTTTCTTCAAATAACTAGGTCTGAAAGCAGTGAAAATCCCAAAGGAAAACGTTTGTATGTAATCACATGTTCATTTGACAGGTATACATGTTCCTCCGAACACCTGAAACTTGTTTAAAACAAAAAGCAGTATTCACTTCAAGTCATGAATTTATAGAGAACGGTGACATCTTATGTCAGAAATGTGTTTATGATCTTGCTTTTAAGTGATGCTTTTTCTCCTAGGGCATTACTTCTTAAATTTTAGAATGTGGAGCAATCACCTAGGGAGTTTGTTTCAGGTGCGCGTTGCTGGGCCCACTGTAGAATTCAGTGCGCCTCTAGACCTCACTTTGAGAAACACTTCGGTGGAGTTATTCTTCCTTTGCCCTGTGGTTAAATATTAGAAAGCATATTCATGATAAAACATTTTGAGGAGGGATGAGCAGTGAGTTACTACCTTATCCACAATTTTAAATTTTGAGTGAATGACTTGAAGTTAGATCATCTTCTCAAAACAAAATCAGTTTTCTACTGATTTTCTAATGTTACAAATGATGGACATTTTTCTATGATGAGGTTTTAACCATTATTCAGGTGTTTTTTTTGTTTTTAAATCTTTTTTTTAACTAATAATATTTCATGTGTATATTTTATACAGAATTACATTACCAATATGTTTTTAATTGTGTTCTGTTTTTGCCATCTTTAAGTGCCATGCCGGTCCTTTGTGAAATAACAGTTCTCAGAATACTCACCAGGGGAATAAGGCAGAATGATGGTCTGAATGGTTAGAATTTCAGTGTTCTAAGAAAAGTTGTATTTTGCGTAAGCGTGATATTTGTGGTCAGATCATTTTATGTGTACGCAGCCTGGATTTAGATACCAGGTATTATGCTTGTTTGGTACCGGTACGTTTGTATTTTTAACTTTTTTGTTTTTGTTTTGTCATGTAGAATACTGCCTTGGTCGTCATAATGTAATCTGTATTTGCATACCATTTTTTTTTTTTACTTTAAAATCTTCAAATAAAATGTTTAATACCCCGCTAGAATGGAATGTTTTTAATATGTAGCAGATCAGAAATTTATATAAGTACAAAGTTACATCAAAATTTATTTAAGAAGGAAAATGAAAACTTTCGAGTTTGGAATTTTGCTGTTCTTAAAGCAGCATTCTGGTAGTGATGATGCTGTCTGTATTTTAGACATTCACCCATAAATTAAAATAATCCCCAGTGTATTTTTAATCCCACCTTTTCATGCATCTCTTCTAGTGGAAAACAAATTAGTAAAAAATCAGCGAAACACAGCATCTAAAGTGGTTTTAAAACTGAAGCAAATTTAAACAGGTTTAGAACAGATGATTTTAAGGATTAGATTGTACAGCTGTTGGTTCTACCCTGGAGTTCCAGAACTCTTACTTTTTCAGTTGTAGCTAGTGTCCCTGGATAAGCAAGTGGGAGCGTGGTGCTACAGGTTACAGCCCTCTTTACCATACTAAATCATTGTTTTCTTCCCTTCACAAGGAGAGGGACTCTAAAGCACCTTTACTTTTTTCGGAATTGACTCGTCAGAGAGCAAGGGCCTGTATTAAACCACCTGAGGACTGATCTCCTGTGCCTTCTCCATTATTTTATCCTAATCTCAACTCCTGCTTAAAATGCAGTTACAAGGCAGCATTAATGAACTATTGTCCAGGCTTCCTGTACCAAATCATAAATTTGGTTGTTTTCTCTTAGTAAAAGCCCAAAGAGGAGCTTGAAGCTTTAGGGAAGGTTTACATTAAGGCAGTTAGCCACTGGGGCAACCAGTTTCTCCCTGAAATTCAGTAGCTTGGCTTCTGGACAACACCCAACAGTGAGTCATTTGGTATATTTAATGGCTGTTCCATAAGTTTACCCTCCTCTGCTTTGGGACTTAAGGGATTAGTTAAGACCCAGGTAGTCTAGGCAGGTTTGTATCCATAGTTAAGTTAGTTCCAGAATTTTCTGGAATTGGGGAAAATGTTTCTATTTAATAGATATTTCCAGCATCCTCATCTCACTATCATGAAATCCTAACTTAATATCTGCCTCCATATTTTCCTATTCAAGGTGCTAAATAAAGTGAATAAAAAGACTGCCCTTGACATTCAGAATGGAGAATAGACATACTGGATGCTTATCTTCACAGCAGTCCAGTGATGAATGCCAAATAAATGCTGTGTGGTCATGATTGTTATCAGCTTCACTAATGAAACTTGTCTGGGTTTTATTTGATGTTCATATGTAATTGATCCATGGTAAATAGACATTTTTTACATTTATGGTAGATTCCCCAAAGCTTTCTGAATTCACATGTACCCTGTGAAATATTTGATGCCTGTGTATATATGTATATATACCCTCCCCCCCCCCCAAAAAAAATCCACTGCCTTCAAGTCAATTCTGACTCATAGGGACCCCATAGGGTTTCCAAGGCTATAAATCTGTGGAAGCAGACTGCCACGCCTTTCTCCTATGGAGCCACTGGTGGTTTGAATCTCCGACCTTTCAGTCAGCAGTTGGTTGTTTTAACCACTATGCCACCAGGGCTTCTATATATATAAATAAAACAAACAAACAAAACAAAACCCCTTACCATTGAGTCTATTCTGATTCATAGCAACCCTGCAGAGGGTTTTCAAGGCTGTAAATTTTTACGAAAGTGGACTGCCACATCTTTCTCCCATGGAGCAGCTGGTAGGTTCAAACCATTGACCTTTTGGTTAGCAACCGAGTGTGTAACTATGTGTGTATATGTACACACACACACACACACACACACAGAGGAAACCCTGGTGGCGTAGTGGTTAAGTGCTACGGCTGCTAACCAAGAGGTCGGCAGTTTGAATCTGCCAGGTGCTCCTTGGAAACTCTATGGGGCAGTTCTACTTTGTCCTATAGGGTCTCTATGAGTTAGAATCAACTCGACGGCAGTGGGTTTTTTTGGTTTTATACACACACGCACACACTCTGTATTTTTACACAACACATGCCTTCTATGTTTCCCAACCGCTCCCTTCAAGGTATTTTTGTTAATACACTATGCTAATTTTTTTTTTTTTTTTTTTACAGCAACATGTAAAAAAAAATTGGCATAGTGGTAATTTGAGAATACCTTGTGGGGTGGGAAGCAGGGAAGTGGTTGGCAAACAAACGTAGAAGGCATGCGTTATTTGTGTAAAAATTGGGGTGTACACACACATATACATGTTCACATTATGTGAAAGATTATTTTTGGCTTTTGTGCTGAGAAATATGAGTTGGATTTTACATGGAAATGGGAGAGAAAACTGTCAGATGCTTCCGCTTGGATATTGTGCAATCCAGTTCTGAAATTCATCGTTAAAATGAGTCCAGCTCAGAATTTCAGGCTTTGAATGTGAAATGCAGCAGTGCAGTTGACTCTCATCTGGCAACTTGTGTCTGTCTTACTGGCAGGGAGATTGTGGTTTGTATTCCAATTACCATTCTTAATTTTTTTTTTGTTTAACTGAAATTATAAGTATTTAAGAATTAAGTGGCTTTTGAGTGTGATCTTTTACAGGATACCTGAACATTAAAGCCCAAGCCAGATGGAGTCACTAGACTTGAGTAAGTGTTTGTTGAAGTTTGTATTGACAGGTTAGCTGGTCTGAAGCAAATTCTAACTGTGTAAGAAATAGCCTGTTGAAAGACTGTATAGTAAAACCCTTAAAATATTCGATCCTTTGTTTTTTCCAAAAAAAGAGAAGTGCTGAATCTCTAGAAGTAGTGCCACTTAACCAGACTTTAAACTCACATGACAAAAACTTACCTGTAATGTGGATATGTGGGTGACTACACTTGGTGACTTTTTACATTATTCATAACATATGTAGGAGTAAAATCATGTGAAGGTAGCTAAGTCCAGAAACATAATTCTAACTCAAATTTTATAGAATTTTTAAAATTCTTTTTCTAGGCACTCAAGATTTTTATTTAAAACCACCTTGGGATTTTTATGCAAGGATATGAATTTGTAAACTATTTTCTTCAGGTTTAAGGAGTCCCTGGGTGGCACGAATGGGTTAAATTTGACTGCTAACCGAATGGTGGTTCAAATCCATCCAAAGGTGCCTTGGAAGAAAGGCCTGGAAATCTACTACCAAAAGATCACAACCATTGAAAACCCTGTGGAGCACAGTTCTACTCTGAAACACATGGAGTCGCCAGGAGTCAGAATTGACTCTGTGGCAGCTGATTTGTTTTTGGTTTTGTTTTCAGGTTTACCCAGTTTGAAATTTCCTAACGAGGAAATCTGAATCTCTGTGCCAAAGGCTTGATATTTTGCTAAATTATTCTTACTTTCTTCTAAGTTTTAAACTTTAATTCACGTACTGGAGGCTTTACAGTGTAATTAGCACGATGCTAATTCTGCAGGATTTGGAAAAGTTATGTCTTAAAGAATCTTCGTGATGTAATGAATAAACGCATTCCAGAAAATCTGGCTTGAGTTAATAAAAAAAAGACGATGTGTATGTTATCCCTTTAAATAGGAAATATTTTCCTAGGGTTAAAAAAAAAAAGTTCTTCCTCAGCAGTGAGGTGAGGTCGGAAAAATATGGAGATGGGGTGAGAGAGCAGTGGTAAAGAGAGTGGTAGGTCCAGTTCTCTCAGAGTCCTGATTCTTCCTCACCACCACCAGGGGCCAGTCTCTCGCTGTCATAAGGTCAGCGTCGCCATGTACTTTAGCCCTCTGTACAAAGCAGTATATTCATTACAGACCCGTTGCCAAGAGGTTCCATGATCTTTCATCAGCCCTGACCATGTGTATTTTGATTTTACAAAATTAATAAAAATACGCCATTTAAACCGCTCTTCGGAAGGAAATCTCAGATATGTTATCTGGGAATCTGGCAAATTTGCATAGAACTGCTTTTCCTCCTTTAACCATTTTGGGTGTTAGAACTTCCTTCATTCAACACAAATGAGGGCCTACTGTGTGCCCCCACAGAGCACTGGGGATACATCAAGCAGGAGTCTAGTCCTGCCCTGTTTCACGCCCTGGGGCACATCTACATCTGCAAAGAACGCCTTTAGTTGAAATTAAAACCAGCATCGATTTTGGTCATTTAAATCACTTACAAAGGAATCCAATTAAAATAAAATCCAAGGGATTGTCCACATTCTTTAGTTGTGGGACTTCCTGTATCAAATACTGGGTGATATTAAAACTGTCATTCAGGAATAACTGCTTAATGGGTATGGATTTTATTTTGAGGTACTGAAACTGTTTTAGAACTAGATAAAGATCGTAGTTGTACATCATCATGCATGTATTAAATGGCACTGAATCGTTCATCTGAAAGTGGTTAACTTAGGTTGTGTGAATTTACCTTAAAAAAAAAATAACGTCATTCTCAGATTTAACCCGTGAGTGTTTGCAGACACTCAGGTTGTCCATTAAAAACATGATCTCAGAAGACTTTTGTCTGTGTTGGTATTTCTGAAACACTAAACATACTGGAGGGTAATAGATGAAATCATCAGTTTGTCAAGGAGAGGCATTTTCCTGCTAATCTCGCTGAAAATGTCTTCCCCATTTCCAGGCAGTTATTTACTTCATTGCCGAAAATAACTGATTGTACAATGTGCTGTAAGTTGCATTAAACAACCTCACACCTTCTCCTTCACAGGTTTTTCATCAACAACTTTTTTAGATTTGTTGTGTTGTTGACACCACTTTATAATTTGCTTTGTTACTTGGTAGTAAGAGCAACTAAGAAGTATGAAGTCTGCCCACTTTATTCTTCAAAGTATTAGAATTTTTTATTTTGAAATAGAGGGAAAAATGTGTACCTTATATTTGTAATGAGGCCTCATGTTTTTTACTTCTGTTTGATTTTCAATGACGCCAGTGAAATTTAAGCTTCCCAAAGAAAGCTGCTCCTCAGTGTTATGTCCATCCAAATACAAATATTATCTATGGATTGCAACAGCTGACACGTGCCCAGCATGTGCTAAGAATTTTGCACACCTTGTTTCATTTAATCCTGATCCACCTATGACAGTGTTTCTTCAAGTTTGTCCACAGGCCATCTACGTCAGAATTTAAAATGCGGGTTCCTGAGTCCCACCCAGACCTTCTGAACTGAAATCTTTGTGAGTGAGACCTGCTTTTAGCACCTCAAACTAGTCGCAAGGAGAATGTTAAGAAACGTCGCCCTGTATTATACATACAATAATAATAATTTCCATTCAAGAGATTGTTTCAAAATTGCTTTAAAATTTCAGTCTCCCTTTGAGAAATCACACACACACAACTAATGCAATTTTTTTTTTTAATTCCGTTTTGCGCAGCCCTTGATGGTTGTCTCTGACGGTCTGTTGAAGCCCTTAGTCCTTTCTCAGCAATGTTTGTGATTCTTTGCATTCCTGCCAGCCTTTCCCATTTCGCTAGACCCACAACTACCTCCCAACCCTCCCCACATCACACTGTACCTTGACAACTTTGGAAATACCCATTTTTCCCACTGGTCCATAGGTGCTGGTCCCAGCCCTGCTACCTCTGTACTCTGTCATTCAATGATTTGAGCCCCCCCTTTCATATACCTATGAAATACTCTTGGACAGCCCAGGCCCCCTCTCTTTTAAGTACCCAGAACTGTGTGGTAGCCCATCAGCAGCTGTTCCCATGTCCAAAATAATACTGAGAGCCTGCTGAACCAAATAATCCTGTTGCTGGCCTTGTCACCTGTGTCTTCCCCAGGTGAGAAATATTGCTGATTTCTGGAAAACCAGCGCCCCCCCCCCCAAAAAAAAAAAACTCCCCAGGCAACTGCTGGGGTTCTTTTAGTCATCTTGTGGTTGGTTATACCCACATGCTGGTTGTCTGGGGTATCCATCCAAGATGTACCTCCGGTAACCTACCTTTTCCACTACTCTCATTCCCATCCTGCTCTGTTTTTGCCCTTCCCAAACTCAACTTTTGCCTCTTTCCTTCCCTCCTAATATTTCTCCTATGCTCACTGGTACCCTTCTTCTGGGTAAATGAGCATCTGTTTTCTCAGCCTCTTCATTGCAGCTTCCTTCCCTCTTTATGACTCTGTCCCCTGAAAACATTGCTTTTCCTTCCACCCCTTCAACTGGAGGCTGCTCATTCTGATGTTTCCCACTGTTCAGCATTCTCCTGGTTATTAAGGCCACTTCCATACTATTACTCCTCCTATGTATAAAAACCCTTCTTTGGGGCTCAAGCTATGTGGATCTGCCATTTTGGCGTATGGTGGCACAGTTGTTAAAAGCTACAGCTGCTAACCAAAAGGTCAGCAGTTTGAATCCCCAACAGCTGCTCCTTGGAAATCCTATGGGGCAGTTCTGTTCTGTCCTTTAGGGTCGCTATGAGTTGGAATCAAATCGATGGCAACAGGTTTGGTCTTTGGTATATTCCATTTCATCTGAAGAAGATTTGGCACTTGGGTCTGATTTCTCTACCCTAAGGCCTGCCATTCTTGACTTTAATGTCTAAACCAGCCAGGCGTCCGACATCTCAACCAAAGACCAAATCTTGTCCCTTCTTTATTCTTCTTCATCTTTTTTTCCACTCTTCTTTTTCTCCTTCCCTTCTTCTTTCCAAAAAAAAGAACAGACTTGCTGGTCTGACAGAGACTGGAGAAACCCCAACAGCATGGCCCCCGGACACCCTTTTAACTCAGTACTGAAGTCACTCCTGAGGTTCACCCTTCAGCGTAAATTAGCCCATAAAACAAACAATATTACATGTAGCTTAACCATATATATAAGACCAACGGGGCACACCAGCCCAGGGGCAAGGATGAGAAGGTAGGAGGGGGAACAGGAAAGCTGGACGAATGGAAATGGGGAGCCCAAGGTCATGAAGGGGAGAGTGTTGACAACCAATGTCACAAAACAATATGTGTATTAAAATTCTTCTTTGGTCTTTCTTATTCATTATCCAGCTTTCAAATGCACATGAGGTGATTGAAAATACCATGGCTTTGGTCAGGTGCACCTTAGTCCTCATCATAATCTCTTTGCTTTTTAACACTTTAAAGAGATCTTTTGCAGCAGACTTGCCCAGTGCAATACATCATTGGATTTCTTCTGCTTCCACGGACGTTGACTGTGGATCCAAGTAAAATGAAATCCTTGATAGCTTCAATATTTTCCGTTTATCGTGATGATGCTTATTGGCCCAGCCGTGAGGATTTTTGTTTTCTTTATGTTGAAGTATGATCCATACTGAAGGTTGTAGTCTTAGATCTTCATCAATAAATTCTTCAAGTCTTCTTCACTTTCACCAAGCAAGGTTGGGTCATCTGCATATTGCAGGTTGCTAATGAGTTGTCCTCCAATCCTGATGCTGTGTTTTCTTCACATAGCCCAAACCAAAACCAAACCCAGTGCCATCGAGTCGATTCCGACTCATAGCGACCCTATAGGACAGAGTAGAACTGCCCCATAGAGTTTCCAAGGAGTGTCTGGTGGATTTGAACTGCCAACCCTTTGGTTAGCAGCTGTAGCACTTAACCATTACGCCACCAGGGTTTCCTCACATAGTCCAGTTTCTCAAACTACTTGCTCAGCATACAGATTGAATAAATATGGTGAAAGGATACAACCCTGACACACACCTTTTCTGATTTTAAATCACACAGTATCCCCTTGTTCTGTTCATACCGTGCTTCTTGGTCTATGTACAGGTTCCGCATGAACACAACTAAGTGTTCTGGAATTCTCATTCTTAGCAATGTTATCCATAATTTGATATGATCCACACAGTCAAATGCCTTTGCATAGACAGTAAAACGCAGATAAACATCTTCCTGATAGTCTCTGCTTTCAGCCAAGATTCATCTGACATCACCAATAATATCCCTCATTCCACATCCTCTTCTGAATCTGGCTTGAACTTCTGGCAGTTTTCTGTTGATGTACTGCTGCAACTGATTTTGAATTATCTTCAGCATAGTTTTACTTTTGTGTGATATTAACGATGCTGTTCAATAATTTCCACGTTCCATTGGATCACATTGCTTTGGAATGGGCACAAATATGGATCTCTTCCAGTCAGTTGGCCTGGAAGCTGTCTTCCAAATTTATTGACATAGATGAGTGAGCATCTCCAGTGCTGCACCCATTTGTTGAAACATCTCAATTGGTATTCAGTCATTTCTCGGAGCCTTGTTTTTCACCGATACTTTCAGTGCAGCTTGGACTTCTTCCTTCAGTACCATTTTTTCTTAATCATATGCTACCTCCTGAAATGGTTGAATGTCAACCGATTCTTTTTGGTACGGTGACTCTGTGTGTTCCTCCCATCCTCTTTTGTTGCTTCCTACATCATTCAATATTTTGCTCATAGAATCCTTCAGTATTGCAACTCGAGTCTTAAATGTTTCTTCAGTTCTTTCATCTTGGGAAGTGCTGAATGTGTTCTTCCCTCTTGGTTTTCTAACTCCAGGTCTTTGTACATTTCATTATGATACTTGACTTTATCTTCTCAAGCTGCCCTTTGAAATCTTCTGTTCAGCTCTTTTGCATCATTTCTTCCATTTGCTTTAGCTACTCTATGTTCAAAAGCAAGTTTCAGGGTCTCTTCTGACATCCATTTTGATCTTTTCTTTCTTTCCTGTCTTTTTAATGACCTTTTGCTTTCTTCATGTATGATGTCATCCTACAGCCCATGTGGTCTTCTGTCATTAGTGTGCAGTGCATCAGATCAATTCTTGAGATAGTCTCTAAATTCAAGTGGGAAATACTCAAAGTTGTACTTTGGCTCAATATTCTAAGTATTAGTGAGCTGAAAAGGACTGGTATTGGCCATTTTGAATTGGCCAATCATATGGTCTACTAGGAATGGCAAATTAAAGGGGAATGGTGTCTCATTCATA
Organism: Loxodonta africana; assembly: GCF_030014295.1. Lineage (NCBI taxonomy): Eukaryota > Metazoa > Chordata > Mammalia > Proboscidea > Elephantidae > Loxodonta > Loxodonta africana. The sequence goes on from NC_087364.1 coordinate 47,259,589, forward strand.
ATCAAAAAGAACATTTCAATATCCATCCTGAACTACAATGCTATCAGTGACAGGACGATATACATCTACAAGGAAGCCCTGAGCCCTAGTGGCACAGTGGTTAAGAGCTCTGCTGCTAACCAAAGGTTGGCAGTTCAAATTCACCAGCCGCTCCTTAGAAACTCAATGGCGCAGTTCTACTCTGTCCTACAGGGTCCCTATGAGTCCGAATTGACTCAATGGCAATGGGTTTGGTTGTTTTTTTTTTTTTTTTTTTTGGTTTACAAGTAAGGAAGACAAGTTAATATGACTGTCATGGGTTGAATATGTCTCCCCAAAAAATATGTGGATCAACTTCATTAGGCCATGATTCCCCGTATTGTGTGGTTGTCCTCCATTTTGTGATTGTAATTATATGTTGAGAGGATTAGGGTGGGATTGTAACACCACCCTTACTCAGGTCACCTCCCTGGTCCAGGGTAAAGGGAGTTTCCCTGGCTTGTGGCCTGCACCACCTTTTATCAGAGAAAAAAGGAAAGGGAAGCAAGCAGAGAGTTGGGGACCTCATACCACCAAGAAAGAAGCGCTAGGAGCAGAGTGGGTCCTTTGGACTCGAGATCCCTGCATGAAGAAGCTCCTAGTCTGGAGAACATTGATGAGAAGGCCGACAGAGACAGAATGTCTTCCCCTGGAGCTAATGCCCTGAATTTGGACTTTTAGCCTGCGTTACTGTGAGGAAATAAATTTCTCTTTGTTAAAGCCATCCACTTGTGGTATTTCTTTTATGGCAGCACTTTTTAGATGACTAAGACAATGACTATTATTCAAATTTATACACTGAACACTAATGGCAGAGATGAAGAAATCGAGGAGTTTTTTACCAACTTCTGAAGTCTGAAATCGATCAAACAAGCAGTCAAGATGCATTGATAATTACTGGTGATGGGAATGCAAAAGTCAGAAATGAAAAAAGATCAATAGTTGGAAAATATGGCATTGGTTACAGAAATGATGCTGGAGATCATGTGATAGAATTTTGCAAGACCAATGACTTCTTCATTTCAAATACCTTTTTTAGCAACATAAACAGAGACTATATATGTTGACCTCTCCGGATGGAATACACAGGAATCAAATCGACTACATCTGTGGAAAGAGATGAGGGAGAAGCTCAATATCATCAGTTAGAACAAAGCCAGGGGCAGAGTGGAAGAGACCATCAATTGCTCATGTGCAAGTTCAAGTTGAAGCTGAAGAAAATTTGAAAAAGTCCACAAGAGCTGAGGAACAACCTAGAGTATATCCCACCATCCTCATTATCTCTACCTATATTGTTTCATCACCATTAATTTAGACTCTGTCCCTTAAAGTTCTCATCTATACTTTAGATGAACCGTCGTCCATTTGAACTTATACAGATACTTCTTTATAAGAGCACAGTGCTCAAGGCAAACATTGTCACTTCCTTCTTATCAGTCTTTTGTCTGCCACACTTGTTCCCACCTAAAGACCTTAACATATGCCGTTCCTATGCCTGTAATACTCTCTCCCCCATTTCCCAGAGTGGGCACTTCATATCCTTCAGGTGTATGCGTTGTTTTCACAGAGAGGTCTATCCAAGGCCACCTTGTCTAGTGGGTTCCTCCATTATACTCTATCTCTGAACATTCTCTGTTTTATTCATAGCACCTCTCACAATGTGTAATTATGCATTTGCTGGTGTATTTGGTTGTCATCTGTCACCTCTATCAATTTGTAAGTTCCACAAGGACAAGGGCTGTGTCAATTTTATTTACTGTTGCAGTCTCAGCACCTAGAATAAGGCTCAGTGCATAGTAGACACTCCAGAAACATTTACTTAGATGAATGAATAAATGAGTGAATGAACAAACATTAGCTCTGTATGTTGAAAAGAAACAGAAGAACTAGTTGGTACCCGGCCACAATCGATGACTGCCCTGACAGGGAGCACAACAGAGAACTCCTGAGGGAACAGGAGATCAGTGGGATGCAGACCCCAAATTCTCATAAAAAGACCATACTTAATGGTCTGACTGAGACTAGAGGAATCCCGGCGGCCATGCTCCCCAGACCTTCTGTTGGCACAGGACAGGAACCATCCCCGAAGACAACTCATCAGACATGAAAGGGACTGGTCAGCGGGTGGGAGAGAGATGCTGATGAAGAGTGAGCTAATTATATCAGGTGGACACTTGAGAGTGTGTTGGCAACTCTTGTCTGGAGGGGTGATGGGAGGATAGAGAGAGAGGGAAGCTGGCAAAATTGTCACGAAAGGAGAGACTGAAAGTGCTGACTCAATAGGGGAAGAGCAAGTGGGAGTATGGAGTAAGATGTATGTAAACTTATATGTGACAGACTGATTGGATTTGTAAACGTTCACTTGAAGCTTAATAAAAGTTAATATAAAAAAAAAAAAAAAAGAAATCCCACTGGCTCATGGCTCCACCATGAGTAGAGATTGGCAGGAAAACTTTCATTGCTCCAATTGGGTTGGGGCTAAGGAAACAGTATTTTTAAAAATAGACCACCCAGATGATTTTTTCTGCTTTGGTAAGGTTTGGAAAACAGGACTAGGGAAAGGCCTTCACCTGCATACTTTATGGTAAATGCTGACCTAGGATAAAGAAATATTTTGCTGCAGCTGGGAAGGCGAAGCATTCTGGGGTTTTGTGGGATTCCCCAGTACTGATGTAAATGGAAGCTTTTAGAGAAGGCTCCCAATTACTCAGGAAATACATGGAAATCACAGGAAAGTGGACTCCTGAAATATTGTAGAGTGTGACTGATTTTAGTTGGTTGTTAGTTTTCTGTTTTGTTTAAGAAGAATTTAGAAGAGAAGAATTTCAATGTGTGAATTGCTTCTATCACCTGAGTAAGGTTAATCCTATTAAAAATCCTCAAGGGCAGCAAATTTTCATACTGTGAAAGGAGATTTGGTTCACAGAAATAGCCAAAAGCCATCTGGAGTCAAGTTTAGTTAATGTGCGTAGCAAAGCTGGGAAATACTGCTCTGGGAATTTAAACCTTAATTCCCCCTCCCTCCATATCTTCTCCATTCCCTGCCGTTAAGAGGAGCCGCTGATGCTATCGAGATGGCTTCTGGAGGTAAACGGGAACTTCTCCTCCTTCTCCTGGGCCCACAGGGGAAAATTTTTACTTTTTCTCTGGGGAAAAGAAACAATGACCAGGAAGACATGCTTTTTATACAGCACAGTGATTCCCAAGGGCTGTACCCTTTGTCTCCTTATTGAGCACCCTGGAGATATGTCAAGTTGTGGGCCAAGGGCGGGGTGTAGACTATTCCCAAAGCTCTTCCAAACCAATATTCACAGGATCCAGGAGAGTATTCATAGTTCTGTACTCCAGAATTCTTGTTCATGAGATTTCATAAGGTTGGTGTGGTGGAGATAAAATCCTAGTCCCCAGAAGCTTACGCAACTGCTGTGTCTCATACCCAGGCCACTTGGTGTTCTCCGATGGTTGCTCTCTAAGGTAACAGAGAATATCCCATACAGAATCTCCTTTGTTCTCAGTGCTTTGACCTCTCTCTCCAACCCTCTTGCCCATCTCCTTTACTACATGGGTAACAGCTATCTGAAGTCCCTGGGTAGTGCAATGGTTGATGTGCTCAGCTACTTTCTGAAAGTTTGGAGGTAGGAGTCCATCCAGGGGTACCTCAGAAGAAAGGCCTGGTGATCTACTTCCAAAAAATCAGCCACTGAAAACCCCATGGGGCACAGTTCTACTCTGACACACATGGGATCGCCATGAGTTGGAATCAACTCAAAGACAATTGATTCTAACAGCTCTTCTGACCTACCCTACCTCTGCTGCCCAGGTGGATAGGGGTAGCATGTGTATTCTAGCATTGAACCAGGGCAGGAAAGGAATGAGATCACCTTGCTTTTATTTTCTGTTTGTCATTTTTTTTTTTATTTGATCACTCCTAACATTCTATATAAAAAAAAAAAAATTAGACATCTGGCATTGGGAGGATTAATATCTTGTCTAGCCATCTCCAAGTCTACATTTAAGATTCATATTCTCCCTGCAGGAAACCCTGGTGGTGCAGTGGTTAAGTACTACGGCTGCTAACCAAGAGGTCAGCAGTTTGAATCTGCCAGGTACTCCTTGGAAACTATGGGCCAGTTCTACTCTGTCCTAAAGGGTCACTATGAGTCAGAATCGACTGGACGGCACTGGGTTTGGGTTTTTTTAGTTTTTATTCTCCCTGCTAGCATGATTCTTGTGCCTTTGGGGCTTTGGGACTTAAAAGAGCATCTGTCTCCTTCTAAATCTCAAGTAACATTACAAATTCCTCTTCTATGAATTTTGACTAGATGGAAGCCGTGTCCAATTTCCCCTTCCCAATTTCCTATTTTCTTCACCACCTGACATCAGGCAAAGACAGTCTACAAATGATGGTGGACTGTACTGAATGACTGCTTTTGGTATTGTAGAGTAAGCAGATTTCTGGTGTGAGGACCTAAATGCCATTTTTAACATTATCTATATGGGAAAATATCTTCTGTGTTCCAAACAAAGGACAAACAAGCTAACTAGTGGACCTGTTGTTACCGTGGAAATAGTCTCTATGTGTATCCATGGGTGTTCATACACATACCACACATAAAGGTGATATCTTGTGGCATTTTCTCTAAGACGACCCTTTTGGGGCCTTGGCAAATCTCTGGCCACACTTAGGGTATTACTTAGGATAGGCTACATTGCTCTAACAGATAGACCTGTAAGGTAATGGAAGTTTATTTCTTCTAAAAGCCCAGAACAGATGCTCTGGGTCAGGGGCTGGGCGGAGAGGACTCTGTTTCCCATCAACATTCAGGGACAAGGCTGATGGTAGCTATGCCATCTTCAACACATGGCTTCTGGCTCAGATCTGAAGTCACTTGGATCGCTTACACTCACATTGCTTTGGGTAGAACTCAGTCCCATGGCCTTTTGTAATCCAAGGGAGACTGGGAATATCAGCTCACCCTGTGTCCTGGAAATAGCAGCAAATAGATTTTGGTGGCCTGCCAGCTGTCTCCACTGTGCTGGGGCAGTTTCTTTCAAACCAGTTGGGAAGCCCTGGATTGGCCCTCAGAGAGTCACTAGCACAACACTCTCTTGATTCTTGGTTGCTGCAGTTGCTCCCTTTCACTTTGATTTCTCCTTGGATCCCTGGCTCAGCCGGACATCCAGTGCCCTCCTTTGCTCTCCTCCTGTGCCCTGTCCTTGAGTCAGCTTGGCCCTGCCTCCAGGTCCACGGTCTCTCCCAGGATCCAACAGTCAAGTTTTTTTTTTTAAATAATTTTCATTGTGCTTTAAGTGAAAGTTTACAAATCAAGTCAGTCTCTCACACAAAAACCCATATACACCTTGCTACATACTCCCAATTACTCTCCCCCCAATGAGACAGCCCACCCCCTCCCTCCACTCTCTCTTTTTCGTGTCTATTTCATCAGCTTTTAACCCCCTCTACCCTCCCATCTCCCCTCCAAGCAGGAGATGCCAGCGTAGTCCCAAGTGTCCACCTGATCCAAGAAGCTCATGCCTCACCAGCATCCCTCTCCAACCCATTGTCCAGTCCAATCCATGTCTGAAGAGTTGGCTTCGGGAATGGTTCCTATCCTGGGCCAACAGAAGGTCTAGGGGCCACGACCACTGGGATCCTTCTAGTCTCAGGCAGACCATTAAGTCTGGTTTTTTTATGAGAATTTGGGGTTCTCTGTCCAACAGTCAAGTTTTCTGGCCCATTATTCAGCTGCTGGCTGGACTCTTTGCTTTTGGCTCCCATGTCTGCAAGTACTGTCCAGTTCCTACTCATGTGGACAACAGGACCCAGGGCTCGGAGCCCTTGTGTGGTTCACATTCCACCTCCATCCATTGTCCTTTGTGGGCCCTCCTTGGCTTTGGTGCTTTGGTTTCCTCTTTTGTCTCTCTTACTTCTATCTGACCTCCCTCCTGGCTGACTGCTTGGCCTTCTTCTGGTTGTCCTCTTCACATTCAAAGACACTCAGTTTTCCACCTCACCAATACATTGAACCCATCTAATCGCTTGGCACCCCACCCCCGCATTCTCACTACTCATCTATCTAGATAGCTGTAATGTGGCAGCCTGCATGCTGCTGTGATGTTGGAAGCTGTGCCACCAGTATTTCAAATACCAGCAGTGTCACACATGGTGGACAGGTTTCAGCAGAGCTTCCAGACTAAGAGAGTCCCGGGGTGATGCAAACAGTTAATGCTCTCGGATGCTAACCAAAAGTTCAAATCCCCCCAGAGACACCTTGGGAAAAAAAGCCTGCAATGTAATTGGGAAAAAATCAGCTATCGAAAGCCCTATGGAACAAAACTCTACTCTGAAACACTTGGGGCCACCATGAGTCAAAATCAACTCATTGGCCACTGGTTGGCTGATTCCAGACTAAGACAGCATTTCATTCTGTTATAGGTAAGGTTGTTATGAGTCGGAGTTGACTCCATGCCAGCTAACAATAACAATCACCCTCAATCTCCCAAACTCCAGATTGCATCTGTTTTGGGGGCCTGGGTCTTCACCTTTTCTTTCCTGTGAAGAGCTCCCTAGTTGGACACCATCTGTGGCCCCACTCAGTTCAGAACAGTCTAAACATATAATACACTCAGTAAGAATTGTCACTTGTCACTTAACATATGCTAGCAGACTCGTATTGGTGGAATTTTTGAGGTAGGTGATCTGCTGACCCTTTCCCATTTAGGCTGTAAATTCCTGGTATACACTTAATGAGTATCTTATTATGTGCCCGTTTCTACTTCTTTGTTTACTCCACAACACCTAGCATATACTAGGCACTCATTAAATCAAACTAATAGTAGCTTTTCTCTCACTCATTTATTATTTTAAGGGAAATACTTTTTTTTAGTGGAGATTTAGGTGATTTAAAACATTGGCCGCTCAGCTCTTAAAATAAGTACTGCAAATGAAACCAAGAGAGAAAAGATACTAGAAAATACTGAATATATAGCACTACAGAAGCAGACTATATCAAAAACTAAAGAGAAAGGTGGTTTAAAGACTGCATATAGATCAAAGAGATAAAGCTGTACACTCTACTATTTTGAAGCTTGCTTTGTCACGATGCTTATAATGTGGCTTTGCATGTTTTTAACAGTATTATAATAACTACATTTGAAATGAGGATGTGTCATGAGAAAAAATATGGAGGCTATAAAGAGAAGTGTGTATGCAGCCTGAAAGTTGGCCTGACCAAGACCTGAATTCTTTAGGGCATCATTTATATCTTTTGGCTAAGTGGGCCTGGAGAAGAAACTGTAAGAGAAAGAATGCTGGCCAAGATTTGAAAAGGGAGACCTGCTACGTAGGAAACAAATTCTTCTCTATATAACCCGATTCATTTGAAATGAAAGAGAAAAAACAGAAACCCTGATAGATGGTTTAAAAGGCAATGTTTGACTGAAGCCTGCCTGCTGTACCCATAGCTACCTGCCCACAAGAATGTGGCTCCCTGGTGACAGCTGCACTAATTATAGAAAAAACAAGTTGAGTGGAAGAAGATGAATTATGTAAATTTACATTGACTGAAGATCCTGTTGGAGCATTTAAGAATTTTGATTATTAAAAATAAGCCTAGGATTTTCTTACATTGAAAAAGCAATTAAAAGATGAAGGCTAATTTGCTGCAGTCTTAAAATGAAATCGGGAGCAGCCAAAATAGCATTTATAAACATTACTGTAAATTACTTGCAGGTAATAGCCATTTTGGGGATTTGAAAGGAAATAGCAAGTGTGCTTTAAGCTGCACATTTATATTTTATTTTTTGTTTATTAAAAAAAGAAAGGGACAAGAAAAGTCACCTGTTTTTCATAACTCTTAAGTAAAATAGGACACTGTGACTTTCTATGCTCTGTTTCGAGCAGTTTTAAAATATCAATTTAGCTTAAAATGCAGAGGATTAGAAGACAAGAAGGAAAGCCACTCAATCTTCTTCAAGAAAGCATTGTTTTTATGTGTGTGTATGCAAAAATGGGCTACTGAAATCAAATACCCGAACGATCATGCCTAACATGATTCTTTACATATGTAACAATTTGATAAACTCAGCTTTAGTGAGTATGTTAACAAAAGCAAATGAAACTGGTATTTAACATTTTTCTCAGTGAAACGTTACTCAACACTTACTTTAACATGCTGTAATTTTTAATGAATCTTTTTTTCTTACTCAGACACATTGGAAATGCAGCTAAATTGTTTCAGTCACCCACTCGCTGAACGAAAAAAAAAAAAATTTATTACTTGCTACATATCAGGAAGGCTAAAGGTCCTCCACAAAAGCAGCAGAGTTTGCAGGGAATGGACTTTCTCACTCCCCATCAGATGATAGTACTTTGAACAAGCAGGGATAGCACTGTTACAGCAAGGTCAGAAAACTGTGCTAATGCAAATGTCCTATGTTTATTGCTGCTCTTAATTCCCAAATGTATGCATGTTAATAATTTACAGTTCAGGGGCCATGTACTGAAGCCTTCTTCCAAATGCAAATCTCCCACAATCTGTAGTATCCTGAAAACCCCCGGGGCGGATAGAGGAAACGTTACCAGGTGGAAACCCCAGTTTCTTACTCGGCATGACTTGTATTGGCCAATAAATGAGAGACCAAGGTGGGAGAACAGGAAATGCACCTAGATTTCGTTGTACAAGGAAATGGTGTCAGCCGGAGCTGCTGCCACCAAGACTGCTGGCCAAGAGTGGGCAGGCCAGTTACTTTTAAAGGGGTTTACAAGTAGGGAGTTCGACAAATTACCTCAGCAACATCCTTAATCAGATTATGCAGTGCAGTGGGGTTTACATAAAAGCAGAATTCAGATGCAAAGCTGGGGAGGAGGAAGCCAAGCAAAGAAAATAGGATTTTTCATACAGCACTGTGGGGGCTGTCTTAAAAGGATGGATTGAGGATACCCAAATGTTCATATTTAGCACTGACACAACACTTTCCTCTGTAACATGCCTTACAAACATTAACTAATTAAGAGGAACAACACCCCTGCAAGGTATTTAGCGGGATGTAAAAATGAAAATCTACAAGCAAGACACCAAGGGTGCATAAATCATGAAGTGTTAAGTGAACATGACCTGGAAACCAACAGGACTCCCTTCTGCCTTTCCTGCCACTACCAACCGTCTTTGGGGAAAGTTAGATTTTATACCAAGTCATCTGGGGAGGAATGCCTGCATGAGGTGGGTGGGAGGACTATGATGATAAAGTTCTGAGTGTCACACTTGCAAAGGGGATGCGTTCACTGATTCAGAGAAGTGGTGTCAAGGCTATAGCCCTTTTAGAAGGACTCCAGAGAATATAAAATCAACAGTGTTCAATTAATCCATTCCAGACCGACTTCACAGAAAGGTGCCTCGACCAGGGAAGTGTCACGCTGGGCAACCTGACAGTGTGCATTTGGAGCGTCTAAGAGGGCAATTGAGCAGCCTGTGGTAGAATCCGCATTTTTTTGTTCTTTCAGGGGTAGGGGAGGGCGTTGTGAAGACACAGCCCCGTGATCTGACTGCACAGACTTCGCTCACTGACTCTATGAAGCTAGTCTCAGCTGGTGACACCTTGCATAGCGGTGAGTGGAGAAGCTCGGGGGCATTGAGAGGAGGTGACGGAGTGTTGTTTGGAAGAATCTGCAGCCCAGGGCTTTGGATGAAGATGACTGGGTTGCTGACTAGTGCTGGGATCCACGCCTCTGGTTCCTCATCTCTGATATGGATTAATAATATCTACCTCCGAGGGGGTTCTAAAAAAGGAAATGGCTATAAAAGTACTTAGGTGCAGAGTAGGTACTCAGTGTGCTGGCGTTCTCTTCCCTTTACTGCCTTGCGTGTGCTGCAGATACGCAGCTGGTGCAGTTCTGTCTCAATCCCAGGAGGTCTGTCCTTGTTAGAAGCAGTGGTAGGGTCGGAATGTACCCTAGATGCCCTCTAAAACCCTGGAACGGCCTTCTTCAATGTGGCGGGTGTGAACTATTGAGCACTTGAACTGCAGTTAGTCAGACTTGTGATGTGCTGTTGGTGTAAACGTGTGCCACTTTTTGGAGACATGGTAAGAAAAAATCCAAAATATTAATAATTTTTATATTGATTACATGTCGAAATGATAGTATTTTGGATATATTGGTTAAATAAAATATATTACTAAAATTAACTTCAATTATTTTTACTTTATTGTAGCTGGAGCCCTGGTGGCACTACGACTACCACTACCCATTGCCGTTGAGTTGATTTTGACTCATAGCTCTCAACCGCTAGGCCACCTGGTGGCACAGTGGTTAAGAACTCGGCTGTTAGCCAAAAGTTTAAATCCACCAGCCGCTCCTTGGAAACCATATGGGGCAGTTCTACTCTGCCATACAGGGTCACTGCAAGTTGGAAGTGACTAGACAGCAACGGGTTTCGGGTTTTTTGTTTTGTTTTGTTGCGGTTACTGGAAAACTTAAAGCTACATACATAGTTCGCATGTGTGGCTCACATTGTATTTCTATTAAACCGTGTTGCCCTAGAACATAACTCTCAAATGTCTTAGACCACACACTCCATCAATAAAAAAAAATTTTTTTACATTTGAGAATAACGCCCCCCAAAAAAACCCAAACCTGTTACTGTGGAATCCAACTCCTAGTAACCCTATAGGACAGAGTAGAACTGCCCCATACAGTTTCCAAGACTATAATCTTTACAGAAGCAGATTGCCAGGTCTTCACTCTCCTGGAGCGCTGGTGGGTTCCAATCACCGACCTTCAGGTTAGCAGCAAAGTGCTTAATCACTACTCCACCAGGGCTTATATAGTTTGAGAATATACTGCCAAAATATGTAAATGTTTTATGAATTATAAATGCACTTTTTATAGAGTAGAAAACATACAAAAAGAGGAAGTAAAAAAGAACACGAGAAAACATGACCAGAAGTCTTTCCATCCCTGATGATTGTCACCTACCTAGACCTCTGGGTGTGTGCATGTCTCTTTGAAGATCTCTGCTTTAGAACTGGCTCTTGATGAAGCAAAGGACCCGCCTATCACCCTCCTCTCCAGTGGGTTGGGTGGGGGGGAGAATTGGGTGATTACAATTAGAGAGAAACAAAATGACAATGTAAATCGTAACAATGCCCAGATTATACAAATACAACTAAAGTAAAATATTACAAATGTAGCAAGAAGAGTAAGGAAAAAAGGCTGATGGTAGATTCTGCCCGGTTGCTGCTGCAGAATTTTGATGGAGGCTAAGGAGGGGCCAAGCGAGAGGGAGGCAATGAGGTTTCGCCTGGAAGCCAGTCTGCATAGAAGATTATGAAAGATTGGGTAAATGTCAATAGTTTGAATCAAAGATTACGGGATTGGGGCTAAGGTACGCTCAAGGTGCTCCTTGGTACCTACTGCTCTCAACAGTTCTGAGTTTCTAAAGGTTCATTAAGAGATTTTTCCTGATTCTCCCAGAGGTGGTGAAACTGGGGGGAGGAGGTCTCAGGGAAAAAAGGAAGTGGAGCATGGGAAGGAGTTAGTGCCTATGCTTTTAGGTTGTCTGAGCAGGGAACATGAGTCTCACTGCGCATAGGGCCCGAAGAGGCGACAGAAACTCTCTTCTGAGAAGTGTGGAAGATGTTAAGATCTGAGTGCAGCAAGGAAAGATTCCTCTGCCCAAATTTGGCCCAAGAACCAAACAGACTCTATGGCTTGGACTTGGGAGGGGACCTGTGTGTACCAGAGACTAGAGGGCCTTCCCTGGATATAATACATTGCATGAGACTATCTGGAACCATTGCACGACCTTAGAGAGAGGAGAAAACCACAAATCATGATGAAGATTAATTTCCTGGCAGCAGAATTATGTGAATTATTTGAATACAGGTAAATGTGACTAGTTTTTTTTTTTAATTTAATTTTGCTGTTTTTCAGAATATATACAGCAAAAACAGACACCAATTCAACTGTTTCTATGTGTATAATCCACTGACATTGATGACATTCCCTGAGTTGTACAAGCATTCTCACCCTCCTTTTCTGAGTCGTTCCTCCTCCGTTAACATAGACTCACTGCCCGCTAAGGCTCCTATCTAATCTTTTGAGTTGCTGTTGTAACTTTGATCTTATATAGATAGTTCTTACAACAGCATAATGCTCAAGGCAGACTATTTTTTAAAGCTAAGCTATTGTTTGATTTTAACAAGACTTCAAGGGATATTTTTAGTTTAGGTTTTAAAGATCAGTTTAAGTTTTAAAGAAGTAAGAACCGTCACGTGAACAGATATATGCACACCCATGTTTATTGCAGCATTGTTTACAATAGCAAAAAGATGGAGGCAACCTAGGTGCCCATCAACGGATGAATGGATAAATAAATTATGCCAGAGTAGCAGGGGCTGGAATTTGGGGACCATGGTTTCAGGGGACACCTAGGCTGATTGGCATAATAAAAACTATTAAGAAAACATTCTGCATCTCATTTTGGAGAGTGGCGTCTGGGGTCTTAAACGCTAGCAAGTGGCCAGCTACGATGCAACAATTGGTCTCAACCTACCTGGAGCAAAGGAGAATGAAGAACACCAAAGACACAAGGTAAGTATGAGCCCAAGAGTCAGAAAGGGCCACATAAATCAGAGACTACATCAGCCTGAGTCCAGAAGAACTAGATGGTGCCCAGCTACAACTGATGACTGCCATGACAGGGAGGACAACAGAGAATCCCTGAAGGAGCAGGAGAGCAGTGGGATGCAGACCTCAAATTCTAGTAAAAAGACCAGACTTAATGGTCTGACTAAGACCAGAGGGATCCCGTAGGTCATGGTCCCCAGACCTTCTGTTAGCACAAGACAGGAACCATTCTCAAAGCCAAGTCTCTAGACAAGGATTGGACTGGACTACAAGACAGAAAATGCTACTGGTGAGGAGTGGGTTTCCTGGATCAAGTAGACACATGAGACTATCTGGGGAGCTTCTGTCTGGAGGGGGATGTGAAGGCCAAGGGGGACAGAAGCTGGCTGAATGGACACAGAAACACAGGGTGGAGGGAAGGAATGTGCTGTCTCATTAGGGGGAGAACAACTAAGGGTATATAAAAAAAAAAAAAAAAAGGGTATATAGTAAGGTGTATATAAGGCTTTGTATGACAGACTGACTTGATGTGTAAACTTCCCCTTAAAAAAAAAAAAAGATTATCTCAGGGCTATATTTTCAGGGGTTCATCCAGACCCCATGGCTCCAGAAAGTCTGGAGTCCATGAAAATTTGGAATTCTGTTCTGCATTTTTCCCCTTTTGATCAGAATTTGTCTATAGAATCTTTGATCGAAATGTTCGGAAGTGGTAGACAGGCACCATTGAGTTTTCCTAGTCTCACAGCAAAGGAGGCAGTTGTTCGTGAAGGCCATCAGCCACACACATTCCGTGTCCTCCTCCTACTCCTGATTCTCCTTCTTCCCCTGTTGCTCCAGGCAAATAGAGGCCAATTGCGACCTGAATGGTCATTTGCAAGGTTTTAAGACCCCAGAAACCGTGCAACAAACTAGAAGTAGAACAGAAGCACTAAACACATTATTAGACCAATTAACTGGGATGTCCCATGAAACCGTGACCCTGGACCTCCAAACCAAGGGTCCAAATCTGATGAGGCTTTTGGCTGTACGTAAGCAGCCTTAACAGCTACTTTTTTTTTTTTTTTTTGTCATTGTTGTAAGTATATCTATCACACAACTTTTGCAAGTTCAGCTTTTTACAGGTATATCTCCCACGGTATTGCCGGATGGGTTTGAGCGGCCAACCTTTAGGTTAGCAGTTGGGCACCAACTGTTTACATAATTTAAAAAGTCAAATAGGAATGAAGGTAAAAATCCTTTGCCCCACTCCCACAGTCCAGATTTTCATTTCCCAGGAACAACTACCTTCAACTTTTAGAACTGTTTCTTCCAACATTTACTTCCAAATCGCTAAATAATACATCCTAACTGCTATTTCTGACTTTTTTGCATTTTACATGTTGTCTAAAGATTTCCTACTATGGAAGACTAAAATCTAATTCTCTTTCTCTCTCTCTCTCTCTCTCACACACACACACACACCCCACACACAATTTATCTGCTTTCTCTTCTCAATACAGTTATACCACAATTTTTGGTTATTAATAGTGTTTACTGAAATCACTGGATGGTGCAAAAGGTTAATGCTCTCAGCTGCTAAACAAAAGCTTTGAGATTCAAGGCCACCCAGAAGCACCTCAGAAGAAAGGACTGGCAATCTGGAAATCAGTTATTTAAAACCCTATGGAGCAGTTCTACATTGTAACACATGGGGTCGCCATACATTAGAATCAACTCCATGGCAACTGGTTTTACAGTTCTATGGTTATGTAAATTTTATTCACAGCAGAGCCAGGTGATGTATTATGATTTTCCTTCTTAAATAGCTTTTTAGTTCCTTAAAAAAACTTTGCTTTTAGCTTTCTATGTTTCTATTTATTACTCATTTATCTTCAAACTTTCTCACAGAACAATGAGTCTCTTCCAATAGGCTCAAACATCAGGAAATGTGTCAGGGCACCCCCCCTCTTTGATAATCTGGACTGGGGCATAGTGATCACTATCATCATTCTCAGCTTTCCCTTTGTCAGCTCTCATCTTTTGCATTCTTTTTGTCCTTGTGAGTTTATGCTTGTTTTATTCATTTAAACTTAATTTACTTCCCTTTTAATGAGGTTTCAGGAAAGGGGAGAGTTTTTTTTCTCAGAAGAGCTTGTCAAGCAATGGGAAAGTGACATTTCCCAACCTCAGTGTTATAGAGTAAAAGTCATAGCATCATCACAAGAATAACAGCAACTGCAACCCATGCCCAATGCAAGACAACCCCAATGACAAATGCTAAAAGAAGTTCCTTGTTCCAGTCTGAGGTAACTCAGACTACCTGCATAGCAGCAGTAAGACACAGAGTGTCATACAGAGTCCTTATAAATTCTAGTAACACACAGACTTTAGTTCACAAACACCAGGTTCAGGTAATTCTTAACAACTCATTTTGTAAATTCTGGAAAGTAGCCCCTAGTCCTATGGGTAAGTGAACACTTAACATGCTTGTGGGTCATTCGTCTCTAAGAACCGAAGGGCCAAAAGTGGGACATTTTGAGTTAAAAAAAAAAATCAAACGAAAGATAATGTGTTAAAACATATAAAATATCCATGAACTAAAACCCAAAAC
The DNA here is from genome assembly GCF_030014295.1 of Loxodonta africana. Taxonomy (NCBI): domain Eukaryota; kingdom Metazoa; phylum Chordata; class Mammalia; order Proboscidea; family Elephantidae; genus Loxodonta; species Loxodonta africana. The sequence continues at coordinate 47,274,825 of NC_087364.1, forward strand.
AACACCTTGGTCATCTTTGGAGAATGCTCATTATTCTGAAAACTGACTTAAAAAGGGAAAAGACCAAACAGAAGCATTCCCTGAAACAATTATACCTCCAAGTAACCAACAGATGACAAAGGAGGATTCTTCTTTATTTAAAATATTTCCAGGTAATACATGAAGAAGGAATAAATGACTTTGCAACCTCTAATGGAATAATAGATCCAGTGGTTACTGCACCCATTTGCTGAAAACTGATGGGGAACTTTATAATAGATGGGTCAGATTGGCAACCTCTGAGCCTACCGATCGATTTTAATATCACAAACAACAAAGACAAGTAGACACTATATGTCTCCTTATGTGAGGTACATATAAGTACACAGCACTACCAATAAGATATTCTTGCAGGAAAAAAAAAATCACACCTAATCTGATCAAGCCTCTAGATTTCACTACCACTCTGCAGAAAACAGAGGGAGCAGAGGGAGCAGAGGAACTGGTACCATAAGCGTGCATCCGGCCAAATCATCAAAGCTCAGGATATGGGAAACCCCACAGTACAAATGACCCAGTTTCTTCCACAAATAAATTACAAGGAAAAAAACGAGTTTCTACAGATTAAAAGGGGGCAATGGTGGTTCAGTGGTAGAATTCTTGCTTTCCATGTGGGAGACTCAGGTTCAGTTCCCCCCAATGTACCCCATGCACAGCCACTGCCTGTCAGTGGAGGCTTGTGTGTTGCTCTGAGGTTTCAGCAGAGCTTCCAGACTAAAATGGAAGGAAAGACCTGGTGACCTACTTCTGAAAATCAGCCAATGCAAACCCTATAGATCACAACAAAGCTATCTGAAACTGATCATGAGGATGACGCAGGACCAGGCAATGTTTCATTCCATTGTGCGTGGGGTTGCCATGAGTGGGTGGCCTGAGAACAACAAAAACATAGATTAAAAGAGACCCAAGGAACTCAAATGCAATATATGGACCTTGATGCAAACACTCAAGCTATAAAGGCAAGCAAACAGACAAACTTTTGTGAGACAATCAGGGAAATTTGAACACTTAGTCAATTTTAAATGATATTAAGAAATTATAATTTTTAAGATATGATGATGGTATCATGATCATGTTTTAAAAGAACTTCTTATTGTTTAGATACACATACCAAAGTATTAACAAATGGACAGATGAGATTTGCTTTAAATAATACAGTGGGAGGGGAGAAGTAGGTGGAAGTACAGATGAAACAAGACTGGACATGAGTGGATAACTCCTGAAACAGGGTGTTGGGTACACAGGAGCATGTTATACTATTCTTTTTACTTTTGAATAAGTTTGGAATGTTCCACAATAAAAAGTTTTTATTATTATTATTATTTTTTAATCTTGGTATTCTTAAAAATCAATTTTTCAGCCCATTGGGAAAACTCCATACTTTGAGATTCTCTACCCTAAACCAAAACCAAACCCATTGCTATCAAGTTGATTCCAACTCATAGCGACCCTCTAGGACAGAATAGAACGGCCCCATAGGGTTTCCAAGGAGCAGCTGGTGGGTTTGAACTGCCGACCTCTTGGTTAACAGCTGAACGTTTAACCAGTGTGCCACCAGAGCTCTGCTAGAACCCTAAAAAGAGGCTTATTTTGCCTGTCTTTCTTGTCTCACAAACTGTTATTGTACAGGGTTGACTCCCTTCCCAACAGAGTCAGAAAACTAGTGTAGATGCCCAAGCCCCCATTGGCCATCACAGAGCCTGCCCTGTGTGGGCCTTGGGGCCAGACAAGGTCTTCAGAGCCAAAAAAGAACCAAAGTAGCTGATCACCATGAATAGTAGTAAGTGCTGAGTGACAAGTTGTCACCCTGGACCAGGGATAGGGAGTGATGAGGCCATGGTAAATTGAAGAGCATATACTCCATTTAAAAGCACTCAAATTGATTGAAAGAAAGAGAGGAAGAAATTAAGGGAGAAAGAAAGAAGAAAGATTAAAAAAAAAAAAAAAGGAAGAGAGGGAGAGAGAGAAAGAAAAGAGAAAAAACAATCAATACTGGAGAACCATACTGGAGCACAGCTCTTGACCATATTCTGTAGTCTTGCCCATGACCCCTGATGAAGACCTAAACCAATAGTTGAACTGAGTCCAGATTTTTTTGAGAAGTACAACTGTTGGACATATTCATCTCTCGATAGTCAGTAGAGGACTCCAGTGCCTAATCAGGGTGGATTAAAAAATAGTGTGCTTATCAAACTGACAAAACAAGAATGAGTAGGAAATGGACTACCAGGAAAAGGCAGTCCCTTGGGGAGGCTGACTTGTTGATTTAATGATAAGAATCTGTACACCGAGGGTGTCAGCCAGCACAGGAAATCCATCCGGGTGGAGAGTCAGAAGTGCCCCAGTCAAGGCTGATAGCCTGTGGCCATATCGATTGGCTCCAAAGGGCATCCCTTATACACACAGGCAAAAGCCACATGTAGACTTCCCAGTCATGGGAGGTTTCCCTGGGCACTGAAAGGGAGTGAAGGGTGAGGGCCAGGGGCCAAGAAAGAGGCAGGAAGCCTACTTCTCCTTACCTCCCTGTGATTGGTTGGCTTTTATTCAATTTAAAAATAATTCTGAGATTCTTCCTAAAATATAAGAGCTATATCAGAATGCAGAAGAAAACTATTACGAAAAGTAGGATTTTTGGTGTGTTTCAATATCTTGCTCACTAGATAAAATTATTAATTTATTTGGTGGGTTAGCAGGAAGACTTACTGTATCAACTTCTGCATTGTCAAAAATGCAGAACCATACCAAGTTCTGTGGAGGATTCAGACTGAAAGAAAACAGGGTTCTTGCCCTCCCAGATATTACAATAATTGGTAAGTATAAGTAATTGTAAGATCAGGAAAGAGAAAGCTTCGCAGGAGATCTGGGGGTTGACTCTGGCTTTGAAGACCGATTGACCCGTAGTGACTCTATAGAACAGAGTAGAACTGCCCTATAGGGTTTCCAAGGAGCCACTTGCAAATTTGAACTGCTGACAGTTTGGTTGGCAGTCTGAGGTCTTAACTACTACACCGCCAGGGCCTCCTGGCTTTGAAGGGTAGTCAGAATTTCAGTAGGTGTAAGCGGAAAGAGGGAAACCCTGGTGGCGTAGTGGTTAAGTGCTACAGCTGTTAACCAAAAGTTTAGCAGTTCGAATTCACCAGGTGCTCCTTGGAAACTCTATGGGGCAGTTCTACTCTGTCCTATAGGGTCGCTATGAGTCCGAATCAACTCGACGGCGACCGGTTTTGTTTTTTTTCTTTTTTCAACTTTTATTGAGCTTCAAGTGAATGTTTACAAATCAAGTCAGACTGTCACATAAAAGTTTATATACACTCCCACTTGCTCTCTCCCTAATGAGTCAGCCCTTTCAGTCTCTCCTTTCGTGACAATTTTGCCAGCTTCCAACTCTCTCTATCCTCCCATCCCCCCTCCAGACAGGAGATGCCAACACAGTCTCAAGTGTCCACCTGATGTAATTAGCTCACTCTTCATCAGCATCTCTCTCCTATCCACTGTCCAGTCCCTTTCATGTCTGATGAGTTGTCTTCGTGAATGGTTCCTGTCCTGTGCCAACAGAAGGTTTGGGGACCATGACCGCCGGGATTCCTCTAGTCTCAGTCAGACCAATAAGTATTGTCTTTTTATGAGAATTTGGGGTCTGTATCCCACTGATCTCCTGCTCCCTCAGAGGTTCTCTGTTGTGCTCCCTGCCAGGGCAGTCATCGATTGTGGCCGGGCACCAACTAGTTCTTCTAGTCTCAGGATGATGTAGGTCTCTGGTTCATGTGGCCCCTTCTGTCTCTTGGGCTCTTAGTTGTCGTGTGGCCTTGGTGTTCTTCATTTTCCTTTGCTCCAGGTGGGTTGAGACCAATTGATGCATCTTAGATGGCCGCTTGTTAGCATTTAAGACCCCAGACGCCACATTTCAAAGTGGGATGCAGAATGTTTTCATAATAGAATTATTTTGCCAATTGACTTAGAAGTCCCCTTAGAGCATGGTTCCCAAACCCCCGCCCTTGCTCCGCTGACCTTTGAAGCATTCATTTTATCCCGGAAACTTCTTTGCTTTTGGTCCAGTCCAGTTGAGCTGACCTTCCATGTATTGAGTATCAGGGTTTTGTTTTTTTTAAGTGGAAAGAGAATCTTCTTCACAACTATGTCTTTCATGTACTAGATTTTTCCTGCATTCCTTCCAAGGAAGCGGCTTTGCCCACAGACTCTTTTAGGTAGTCATGTTTTTAATGCCCACAGCCCCCTGTTACAGCCAATCTAGGCAAGAGGTTACCTGGCTCCAAAACTGTCAATCTCAGGTATGGCGTGACAAGTATGGCCCTGCTTTGAGAGATGTTCTGAGCCAGTGGGGTCCGTTTCATGACAATTTAAACTTAAACCAAAAAACCAAACTCAGTGCCGTTGAGTCGATTCCGACTCATAGCAACCCTATAGCAACCCTATAGGACAGAGTAGAACTGCCCCATAGAGTTTCCAAGGAGCACCTGGTGGATTTGAACTGCCAACCCTTTGGTTCGCAGCCGAAGCACTTAACTGCTACACCACCAGGGTTTCCAACTTAAACTTAGGATGGGAAAAAAGGCTTGCAAGAAGGATGCCATGTGTAAATCAAAGTTATGAAGAAAAGGTGGTACCAGGCTACCTAGAAGCCAGAGGACTTTCTGGTTCCAATTACAGATCTCCTTATAATCCTCCACCCCTAAGAAACTTGAAGTAAACAGGATGGATATCTATTTCTTAACCAAAATTATCTGATTAAATTATATGGGCAGGGTGAATGGAAATAACAATCTCTGTCCTCCCCCCGACCCCCACTTAGCTCTGAGACCTTGAATACCTTGAATGGCATCTTAGAATTTATAGGGTGAACATTGCCCTTATGTTTGTATGTGAGAGGAATAAAAAAAAAAAAGGCATTTTGGTATGAGTCAGCCAGAACTTCCGGTTTCTCTTACCCCCAGTTTCTCTCCCTCCTTCCCTCCCTCTCTCTCTTCCTCCCTCCTCTGCCTCATGGATGAAATGAGAGCATTGAGAAATGAAAGGTGGGAAAGAAAATCAAATCAGGGGTAGAGTCAACACACAACTGTAGCTGGAGGTAGTCTATAAACTTGATTCTGAGCTTCTGAGGTGCTGGGGGAAACATGATTAATAGCGATATTTTTAACCTGAAATTCTGATAAAAAGACCAGACTTAATGGTCTGACTGAGACTAGAAGGACCCCAGAGGTCATGGTCCCCAGACCTGTTAGCCCAAGACTGGAACCATTCCCAAAACCAACTCTTCAGACAGGGATTGGACTGGACTGTAAGACAGAAAATGATACTGGTGAGGAGTGAGCTTCTCGGCTCAAGTAGACACATGAGACTATCTGGGCAGCTCCTGTCTGGAGGGGAGGTGAGAAGGCAGAGGGAGACAGAAGTTGGCTGAACAGACACGGGGAATACAGGGTGGAGAGAAGGCATGTGCTGTCTCAAGAGGAGAGCAACTAGGAGAATGTAGCAAGATGCATGTAAGTTTTTGTATGAGAGACTGACTTGGTTTGTAAACTTTCACTTAAAGGGCAATAAAAATTAAAAAACAAAACAATATTTTTAGCATCCATAAGACAAAAAGCAAAGCAGTCAAGACAACAGAAATTTCTCTCATAAGTCCTCATAAAGCAACCAACATATTAAAGGTGGCTGTTTCCTAAAAGTTCTCCTATGTAGATGAGAACATAATGCCAACCTTCTTCTCAGGAAGGGAACTCTTGATGTTTTAAATATGGTCATTTCTGGTGGTTTGATTTGATCCGAGGAAAAACTTCAAGGGGGAAAAAAAAACACAATCTGCCTAGAAGTGTGGATGGTGGTCCAGTCCTCCAGGCAGCCTTTGATAAATAGCATTCCTCACAACTGTGCTATGATGAGAATTAAAGAGCAGGGAGGTTATATCCTGAAGGGCAGAAATTCAATACAATTGATTAACAGCAGATGCAGATTTTTGACATTTTGATATTTGGACAATCAACGGAGCAGAGGTTATGTTTGGCATCATTTTCTGGATGCAAGCAGCCAAACCAGAAGAGGTCATGAAGATCTTCCGGTTTAGGTAGAGGTCCCAAATGAATATCCAAACAGGTGTGGCACTGCTGGAGGGGTGAAGGGGAGGCCATAGAGGCCTGTGAAAGACTGGACTCTGATTTCCTATTTATTTTGGCCCACCATGATCTCTGTGGTGTATATTTCATGACCTTAACTTTTTTTTTTTTTTAGGAGTCTACTTCAGTGTTGGTGTTTGTTTATAACTAAATGATTTTGTAACATTTATTGGCAAATTGTTCTTTAATATCCTAAAATTATGGTAATACAGTGTTTATTTTATCTATTTTTAAATGTGTAAAATATACCGAAGGCCTGGCATGACAAGTATGGCCCGGCTTAGAAAGAAACATGAGGAAAATATTATATAAAGCTTTATTTGACAAGCTGATTTATTTAAAAATTTATTTATTTATAGTGGCTAATGGAACTTCAGCATAGTAATTTCACATTTATATTAACCTTTAATGAGTCCATGTGGTTTCTTTAAAATCTTTATTACCTGTGCAAAGAAAACCTACTCATTAGAAATCCAGCCTCTGATTTTGGTAACGGAGCCAATATTCATTTCCCACAGAGGCTATCTTAGTTATCTAGTGCTGCTATAACAGAAATACCACAAGTGGGTGGCTTTAACAAACAAATTTATTTTCTCACAGTTTAGGAGGCTAGAAGTCCAAATTCAGGGTGCCAGCTCTAGGGGAAAGCTTTCTGTCTCTGTCGGCTCTGGAGAAAGGCCCTTGTCTCTTTGAGCTTCTGCCTCTGAGCCATCTTCATGTGGCTTGGCATCTCTCTTCCCCCGTTTCTGTTTCTTAGCTTGCTTGTTTAATCTCTTTATATTTCTAAAGAGATTGACTCAAGTCACGCCCTACGCTAATCCTTCCTCCTTAACATAATACAGCCAATGGATGCCCAAAAGGGATTATAACCACAGGTATAGAGGATAAGATTTACAACACATACTTTTGGGGGACACAATTCAATTCCTTACAGAGGCCAATTCTAGTGAGCTTTAAAGTTCAAGATATTTAACTTTGGGAATAAAAGACTTTACAACGTATTGTATCAGGCAAATCTGCTGCAAAAGACCTGTTTAAACTGTCAAGAAGCAAAGATGTATGTCATTTTGAGGGCTGAGGTGCACCTAACCCAAGCTGTGGGATTTTCAATCGCCTCATATGCATGCGAAAGCTGGACAATGAATAAGAAAGACTGAAGAAAAATTGACATCTTTGAATTGTAGCGTTGCTGAAGAATATTGAATATACCACGGACTGACAAAAGAAGGAACAAATCTGTGTTGCAAAAAGTATACCTAGAGTGTTCCTTGGTAGTGAGCATGGCAAGACTTCGTCTCACGCACTTCGGACATGTTATCAGGAGGAACTTGTCCCTGGAGAAGGACATTACGCTTACAGAGTTGACGGTCAGCGAAAAAGAGGAAGACCCTTAATGAGATGGATTGACACAGTGGTTGAAACGGTGAGGATGGCACAGAGCTGGGCAGTGTTTTGTTCTGTTGTAGATAGGGTTGCTATGAGTCGGAACCGACTTGATGGCACCTAACAACAACGACATCATCGACATTTATTTCTCATGCTGTCAACTGAAAGAATATATTGACCACACACTGTAATTAGTTTAACTGATAAGTGGTTGAGACATTAATAGATAAAACAACAGCGCTGTTAATATTTTTCTAAGGCATATTTGCAAATAATCATTTTATTTCCTGAAGTTTTAATAGATAACTTAATATATAGTTTGTTTGTAAAGGAAAAGGGGCACATCAATATGATGAAGAGGTTAAGAGCTCAGGCTGCTAACCAAAAGGTTGGCAGGTGGAATCCACCCAACCGCTCCTTGGAAACCCTATGGGGCAATCCTACTCTGTCCTATTGGGTCGCTATGAGTCGGAATCTACTCGATGGCATACAACAACAACACAAGTACTAGAACACTGAGGCTATTTTTGGGTTAGGGATGGGACATCTTGATTCACTTCAAAGAGCCCACAAACAAATGATTTTTGCCACAAAAAGTCAAAAGGCATAATAATGCAGGCTGCATGCTTTAGGCAACTAAAATTATTTTTACAACTTTGTTAGAAATGACATACCATTTAAATTTGTACCAGTATGCTGTGTGTGTGCCAGTTGATTCCTTTGAGCTGGACTCTCTGGTGGCCTGTATGGAGGGTTTTTAAAGCTAATGCTGAGGACTTGAGCTATGGAAGCCACCTTCTTTGATGACTAAATGGTGTTCTCACTGTTCTCTCATGGCCAGGACAGTGTTAACTGAGGAGTCAATAATCAGATGGAAAATTACTTGTGGGGAAGGTTTTGCAAGTAATGAAAAACCCAAGTGAATAGAATGTCACTCTGCTAGGACTCTGTTGTGTCTATAATGCTGTGTCAGATAAACAGGAAAATGTGCACGTTAGTACTGTACAGTGATTCTCGGATTTCTTCTGCTAAGAAACCCTTTTGACAGCGAGTTTGAGAAGTCTTTTAAAAATTGTTTAGTAATGAATTTTCATCTATTCTGCATGCATCTTTCTTCCTCAAATGGTAGTAGCCTTGTTTCATCTGATTATAAAAATAGTACATAGTCATTAAAAAATAGACAAAGAAAATAAAACAAAGAGTGTAAAGAACACCCATAATATCACTTTCCAATTCTTTTATAAGTACCTTTAATAGTTTGGTATATGTCCTTCCAAGTTTTTTTTATGTGTATATATCTGTATCTATATAATGATTTAGAAGAATAGGTAACATCAACCTATTCATATATATATATATATATATATATATATATATATATATATATATATATATATATATATCTCGCCCAAACTGTTTTGTAGCTTATATTTTTCAGTGACAACAAAAATTGCCGCGAGTATCTGGGGCACAGCATTCCATCGTAAGGAGGTACCACACTACTAGCTTTCTCTGGCTTTTATGCATGCAAGAAATAAAGAACGAGTCAAGCTACCTCAAAATAAGTTAAAATAAGAGTCCATGTGACAAAAGGGAAACGGGATGTATGGATTGTTCAAGATCTCAGGAAGTTCTAGAGGCTGAGTGACTTTGAGAGGCTGTCATCAACAGTTCTTGGATCCTCATGTCTGGGCTCCTCCATTGCTGTGTCCTGTCATTCTTTATTGCTCTCTGCTGCTTCTTGTATGTTCTCCCACTTTTCCCTTCAATTCCAACTGGCTAGCTCTGCATTTTTCATTAAATTCTAGAAGGAGAGAGCCTAATTTGTCTAGTTAATTAATATCAACCTTTCTGGGCCAGGCTAAGTCATAGGATGTTGGCCATTCTATGGGTTCAGGAGCCAACTCCTGATCCACCCTTTGCTCAAAGGACTGTCATCAGGATGATCTCTGTTAGAAGAGGCTGGAGGAGTTCATGCATATGATTGAAATGTTTCGTGTTAGGCTTCCACTTTTCCTGTACCTTTTTGCATTAGTCCACTAAACTTCATTAGGATGAATTTCTAGAAGAATAACTGTTGAGTCAAACGGTGTAAAATTTTAATTTTAACTTCTATCCTGCCATAGAAGAGCCTGGTGGCACAAAGGTTAAGTGCTCGGCTGCTAACTGAAAAGTTGGTGGTTCAAACTCACCCAGTTGCTCCACGGGGAAAGACCTGGCGATCTGCTCCTGTTAAAGGTCACAGCCTAGGAAACCCTGCGGGGCAGTTCTACTCTGTCATATGGGGTCGCTATGAGTCGAAATCGATTTGAAGGCGCCTAACAACAACAACAATCCTGCCATAACTTTACCATTTCTCTTCATGTTCCCCTTACTGAACTCCACGAATATATTCTCACTCCCTCTTTCCTTATGGGTAAGCACGTAAGAAACAAAAGTTCTGCTTCTGTAATCAGCTCACAAAAATATTTGAGCCTTACAACCTTGTTCTTTTCTTTGTTTTTCTGTGAAACAGTTTATGAAATAATTTTGGTTATTTTGGGAAATACTCATATCTCTAGAATGTTTTTCATTTCAGAAAAGAGTTAGGGCAGCTTGACTGCTGCTGGGAAGGCTACTCTCCAAGAGAGTGGGAGATTAAATTCCAGGTGTTCTTTTTTCACTTAATGTTGCCAATTTTATAGGAGTTTATAAAAACAAACCACTTTCAGAGTGACAGGGAAACAGACAGAACAGAGAAAGTTCTCTCTGAAAAGTCTGCATTCCTGTTTCTGTTCTCCCTCACCTCCCCCCAGTAGGTGGGACTGAGTGATCCTGGTGCCACAGCTGTTTCTGGTCACTGTTGGGTTAGGAGAACTCTTCCTTCTACCTTTTCTTTCTGATACTGTTCTGTTGGTTTACAGCTTCTCAGGCTTGAGAGGGCAGAGAAGCACTTGGGACCTTGTTCAAAGTACAAATTCCTATACTCCAATCCCTGAGATCCTAATTTGATAGTTTTGGGGCCCAAGAACCCATGTTTTTAACAAGCTCCTCAGACGATTCTGGCATAAGTGTTTGGTAAAAATCCCACTATGGGAAAAAATTGCTTTGGGGACTTGCTGAGTACTTTTTGGGTTGGGAGAAATAAAAAACTAAAAGTTTTCTACTAAAAATTCTAGTGGATGATTTGTTCCCAGGTTTCAGCACCAAAAAAAAAAAAAAAAAAATCCTGTGGACAGGCTAGGGAGGTCAGAGAGTTGCTGGGGAGGTCATTTGGCTGTCTGCCAGGGACCTGACCAGGCTGGTGTTATCTGGGCTAATTAGAACCTGGCTTTTTGCCTTGAAGGTTCAGACACCTGATTTTGTCAATACTGTACGCAAGATTGGATCTGGTTTCTGAGCAGGCTCACATTAACCAAGCACACAGCACCTGATGCACACAACCAGTGTGCCAGTACATTTGTTTACAGTTAGAAAAGTAACTGGAATGTTTGTATTGGCATGGATCTTCCCACAGGCAAATGGCTCAGGAAGCCAGTTATAATCAGAAGGTTGTTTGGGTAAGAAATCAGATAAGGGAGGTGTTATGGATTGAATTGTGTCCCCTAGAAATATGTGTTGTAAATCTTAACCTCTATGCCTATGGTTATAATCCCACTTGGGAATGATTTGCATATGTTATGTTAATGAGACAGGATGAGTGTAGGATGTGTCTTAATTCAATCTCTTTTGAGATATTAAAGAAATTGAACAAGTAAGCAGAAGAGGTGGAGATGGGGGAAGAAAGATGCCAAGCCACGCGGAGTTTGCCCAGGAGCAGAGGAGACATGGACCTTCCTTACTCCAGAGCCAACAGAGACAGAAAGCCTTTCCCTAGAGCCAGCACCCTGAATTCAGACTTCTATCCTCCTAAACTGTGAGAAAATAAATTTCTGTTTGTTAAAGCCATCCACTTGTGGTATTTCTGCTATAGCAGCACAAGGGAACTAACACAGAATTTGATACCAGAAGAGTGGGGTGCTACTCTAACAGATACCTAAAACGTGGAAGTAGTTTTGAAACTGGGTAGTGGGTAAAGGTTGGAAGAGTTTTAAGGCAGAAACTATATGGGGCAGTTCTGCTCTGTCCTATACGGTCACTATGAGTCAGAATCGACTTGATGGTAACAGGTTTTAATAGTAAAAGCCTAGATTGCCTTGAAGAGGCTGTTGGTAGAATTATGGACGTCAAAGGCAATTCTGGTGAGGGGTCAGAAGGAAGTGAGGAGAGCTATAGAGAAAGTCTCTATCATCTTAGAGAATACATATGGCGCCAGCAACAGAATGTTATTAGAAATGCAGACATTAAATGTGCTTCCAGTGAGACTTTAAAAGAAAATGGTGAGCATGTGATTGGACAACAGAGGAAGGGTGATGCTTTTTTATGCCGTGGCAAAGAACTTGTCTGGATTATGTTCAGATGTTTGGTGGAAGGTAGAACTTGATCGTGATGAACCTGGATATCTGGCTGAAGAGATTTCTAAGCAAGATCTTAAAGGGGCTGTGTGGTTTCCTCTTGCTGCTTACAGTAAAATGTGAGAAGAAAGACATGGACTTAAAAATGATCTGTGCAAAATGAAAACAGAAATTAAAGATTTGGAAAATTCTGTTCTACAAACTAAGGACAAATGTCCTAGAATGTTCACCAAGGACATGGCTATGCAATCTTTTGTTTAAGAGATTAAGCCTGCGACTGATGGATCTAATCAACTACCACAACAGAAAACCCATCAGCTTAGACTGAAGAAGAAAGAGAAAAAACGAAAGGAAAGAACACTGTCTGTCTCTTGGAATTCTACAGACAGGAAACAGGCCAAAGAAGCTACATGTTTTGTCCTCCAAGAAAAGAAAGGGGCCATCCTTGGAGCAGCTCAGAGACCAGCAGAACTGTTGGAAGGAGCAGGAGATGCAGAGCTGCCTAGGTCTCAAAGCGTGGAGCCACGCAAGGGTGGATTAACCAGTAAGCAAGGTATGCTTGGGCTAAATTGCCTTTACTTATTAATATGTAGTGCACCATGTTACATGGGTTTTACCACATCTTTGTGGACTACACTACAGATTAGTAAGATTGGTGCACTACAGATTAGTAAGCAAGGACAAATATACCTTGCTTATTGGTTAACCCATCCTTGGCCCCGGCCATGGCCTCAGGGGTGTCAAAGAGTACAGCCAAGGCCTTCTAAGTTTCAAAGAGGCAGGACTTCATCAATTTGGCCAAGGAGATGGGGCCACTGCCCAAAGCTGAGGGGGTGCAGTTGCCATACCCAACGGGCAGAAGAATGGGGTCTGCCAGGGCCAAAGGGGTGGGGTCACCTCTCAGATGGACTAGGAGAATGGGGCCACTCAAAGAGTAGAGAGCAGAGTCGCCATCCAAGTGGGCTTGGAAGGTGGAGTTGAAGCCCAGGGCTAACGGGCCTCTACCCAGAATCCAGAAAGCATGGCCAACACCAAGTCTGGAGGGCAGGGTCATTACCTAGATGGTCTCAGAGAACAGAGGATAATTTTCAAGGCTTGAGAGATAATGTAAATTGTTCTGCCGACTTTTAGACTTGGTTGGTGTCCATGACCGAAGACCAGGTGAGCTATGGGGTGACATCAAGGACAACATACGTGAAGAAAGAAAAAAGTCAGTAAAAAGACAGAAGAGAAAGAAAAGACCAAGATGGACATCAGAAGAGACTCTGAAACTTGCTCTTGAACAAAGAGTAGCTAAAGCAAAAGGAGGACATGATCATGTAAAAGAGCTGAACAGAAGATTTCAAAGGGCTCGAGAAGAAAAAGTACTATAATGAAATGTGTAAAGACCTAGAGCTGGAAAACCAAAATGGAAGAACATACTAGGCCTTTCTCAAGCTGAAAGAATTGAAGAAAAAACTCAAGCCTCTAGTTACAATATTGAAGAATTCTATGGGCAAAAAGTTGAATGAAGCAGGAAACATCAAAAGAAGATGAAAGGAATAAACAGTCACTGTACCATAAAGAATTTGTCAACATTCAATCATTTCAGGAGGTAGCATATGATTAAGAACCGATGGTACTGAAGAAAGAAGTCCAAGCTGCACTGAAGGCATTGGGGAAAACAAAGCTCCAGGAATTGACGGAATACCAGTTGAAATGTTTCAAAAAACGGATGCAAGCCTAGAAGAGCTCACTCATCTATGCCAAGAAACTTGGAAGACAGCTACCTGGCCAGTCAACTGTCAGAGTCCATATCTGTGCCCATTCTAAAGAAAGGTGATGCAGTAGAATGTGGAAATTAATGAATAACATCACTAATATTACACACAAGTAAAATTATGCTGAAGATAATTCAAAATGGGTTGCCCCAGTACATCCACAGGGAACTGCTAGAAATTCAAACCAGATTCAGAAAAGGACATGGAATGAGGGATATCATTGCTGATGTCAGATGGATCTTGGCTGAAAGCAGAGAATACCAGAAAGATTTTTACCTGTGTTTTACTGACTATTCAAAAGCATTCAACTGTGTAGATCATTACAAATTATGAATAACATTGTGAAGAATGGGAATCCCAGAACACTTAATTGTGCTCGTGCGGATGGAACCTGTACTTAGACCAAGAGGCAGTCGTTCCAACAGAACGAGGGGATACTGAGCGGTTTAAAGTCAGGAAAGGTGTGCATCAGGGTTGTACCCTTTCACCATACCTATTCAATCTGTATGCTGAGCAAATAATCTGAGCAACTGGGCTATATGAAGAAGAATGAGGCATCAGGGTTGGAGGATGACTCATTAACGACCTGTGGTATATAGACGACACAGCCTTGCTTGCTGAAAGTGAAGAGCCCTTGAAGCACTTACTGATGAAGATCAAAGACCACACTGATCTCTGCAATTGAGATAGCTTTGCTAATCTAATCTTGCTGGCCAGTTCTGCCTGATGAGGGATACATTTTTTCTGTAGATTTGTTAATGTAATCAGTTGACATTTACTCTGACCAAAGAACCTTTTTATCTCTTTAAAGTGATTTTTTCCTCTCTCTGTTTTCCTCCTTCCTTTCTTTTTGTTTGTTTTATAGGTAATCCTCAAAGTATGGACTTAATATCCTTTTTCCAAGTTATTGTATGGAACGAGAAGTAGCAACGTAGTTTACAATTGCTGGGCTGGCTACTTCACAATTGTCCCCTAGTGTACGTTCAGTACTCACTTCCAGTTTTCTTGTGATTTTAATCTCAATGCTACAAACCAACTTTCCTATTTACTTCTAGCCACAGAAGAAACCCTATTTTCAATGGTTAGAGAGCTGTGCTGTTCAATATGGTAGGCACTAGCCACATGTGACTATTTAAATTTAAATCAATTAAAATTAGGTAAAATAAATAATTTAACTTCTTAGTCACACTTGGCATAGGCGAGTGAGCACCTCCAGCACTTCATCTGTTTGTTGAAACAGCTCAATCGATATTCCATCAATTCCTGGAGCCTTGTTTTTCACCAATGCTTTCAGAGCAGCTTGGGCTTCTTCCTTCAGTACCATCGGTTCCTGATCATATGCCACCTCTTGAAATGGCTGAATATCGACTAATTGTTTTTGGTATAATGACTCTGTGTATTCCTTCCATCTTCTTTTGATGCTTCCTGCATCATTTAATATTTTCCCCATGGAATCCCTCACTGTTGCAACTTGAGGCTTGACTTTTTCCTTCAGTTCTTTCAGCTTGAGAAACGCCGAGCGTGTTCTTCCCTTTTGATTTTCCATCTCCAGCTCTTTGCGCATGTCATTACAATACGGGAGACAGCTTCCTGGCCAACTGATTGGAAGAGATCCATATTTATGCCTATTCCCAAGAAAGGTGATCCAACTGAATGTGGAAATTATAGAACGATATCATTAATATCACATGCAAGCAAAATTCTGCTGAAGATCATTCAAAAATGGCTGCAGCAGTATACAGACAGGGACCTGCCAGAAATTCAGGCCGGTTTCAGAAGAGGACGTGGAACCAGGAATATCATTGCTGATGTCAGATGGATCCTGGCTGAAAGCAGAGAATACCAGAAGGATGTTTACCTGTGTTTTATTGATTATGCAAAGGCATTCGACTGCGTGGATCATAACGAACTATGGATAACACTGCAAAGAATGGGAATTCCGGAACACTTAACTGTGCTCATGAGGAGCCTTTACATAGATCAAGGGGCAGTTGTTCGGACAGAACAAGGGGATACTGATTGGTTCAAAGTCAGGAAAGGTGTGCGCCAGGGTTGTATTCTTTCACCATACCTATTTAATCTGTATGCTGAACAAATAATATGAGAAGCTGGACTATATGAAGAAGAACGGGGCATCAGGATTGGAGGAAGACTCATTAACAACCTGTGATATGCAGATGACACAACCTTCCTTGCTGAAAGTGAAGAGGACTTGAGGCACTTACTGATGAAGATCAAAGACCACAGCCTTCAGTATGGATTACACCTCAACATAAAGAAAACAAAAATCCTCACAACTGGACCAATGAGCAACATCATGATAAATGGAGAAAAGATTGAAGTTGTCAAGGATTTCATTTTACTTGGATCCACAATCAACAGCCATGGAAGCAGCAGTCAAGAAATCAAAAGACGCATTGCATTGGGCAAATCTGCTGCAAAGGACCTCTTCAAAGTTTTGAAGAGCAAAGATGTCACCGTGAAGACTAAGGTGCACCTGACCCAAGCCATGGTATTTCAATCGCATCATATGCATGTGAAAGCTGGACAATGAATAAGGAAGATCCGAAGAAGAGTTGACGCCTTTGAATTGTGGTGTTGGCGAAGAATATTGAATATACCTTGGACTGCCAAAAGAACGAACAAATCTGTCTTAGAAGAAGTAAAACCAGAATGCTCCTTGGAAGCAAGGATGGTGAGACTGCGTCTTATATACTTTGGACATGTTGTTGGGAGGGATCAGTCCCTGGAGAAGGACATCATGCTCGGCAGAGCACAGGGTCAGCGGAAAAGAGGAAGGCCCTCGACAAGGTGGATTGACACAGTGGCTGCAACAATGAGCTCAAGCATAACAACGATTGTAAGGATGGCACAGGACCGGGTAGTGTTTCATTCTGTTGTGCGTAGGGTTGCTATGAGTCGGAACCGACTCGACGGCACCTAACAACAACAGTCACACTAGCCACATTTCAAGTGCTCAATATCGATGGCACTGGGCCAATAGCCTCATGTAGCTTGGAGCTTCCTACTGGACAATGCAGATATAGAACACATTCCTGATTGCAGAAAGTTCTATTGGACATCACTGGCCTGGAGACTCAGATATTTAAAGGAAACAAGAAGATCCTTAGTTTATATTTTATGTCAAAGGCAAAAAAGGTGGATTTTTTCAATTGTTTGCTTTTTTTTTGGTTGAGGAATTCAACACTAATGAGACTTGGCAGCTATAACTAAGTCCAGCGCTATGCAAAATTGAAGTGAGTGGAGCAGGTGTTTGCTACCACCACCCCTCCCTTCCACTTCTTCCTCAAAGCCTGTCACCCTTGAATTAGTTAGAACTCTTTGGTTGCAAGTAACAGAAATCCACTCTGACTAACTAAAAAGTTCAAGCAAAAAAGAGATTTAGATCAAGATTGTAGGAGCATGCAAGGACAGGAATACAGTTCAGCCCCAGGAATAAGCTAGAAGCTAAACTTGAGTCTTATCAGCAATGGTATCTGTTCCTCTCTCTGCATCTGCCTCGTTTGGTTTCTCTTCGCAGACCAGCTTACGCTGCTTTTCCACTCTATGTTACAGCAAGTATGACCGCTAGTAGCTTCATAGATTATATTTCCTTCATTCAATATACCAGCCAAGCTGAGGCTAGATTCTTTTTGTGCTCATTCCAGACACCTCTGGGAAGGTGCTCATTGGCCTAGGTTGGCTCGGGTGTCTATTTCTTGTCCAGTTAGCTGTGATTGGAGGCACGAAACCCTGCTGCTGTGGCTATGTGATTCAGGGAGGTAAGGCAGTACCCAGAAAAGACACAGGGGTTGGGGGTGGGCAGCCAACCTCATGGGAGGCCACTATAATTCTCACTCTGCCATTTAGAACCCCATGTCTACTCCCTTCTCTAACCAAAGTTTCTTTAACTTGTGTTTCATTGCAGGAGAATTCTGCTAGATGACTAATTAATCTGATCTAGGCAGTAAACTGTATCAAAGATTTCACAAAACCCGGAATATCAATTTTTTCATCTGGTAAATGGAGGTAGTATTGCCTACCTTGAAGCATTGTTGTGAGGTTTAGAGATTTATATAAAAATGGCCAAAATTAGCATCTGGCCTATGGTAAATATTCTATAAATTAATAAGATATTAAACCAAAAAAGCAAAACACCAAGCCCATTGCTGTGAGTCGATTCTGACTCATAGTGACCCTATAGGGTTTCCAAGGCTATATAAATCTCTATGGAAGCAGACTGACACATCTTTCTCTCAAGGAGAGGCTAGTGGTTTTGAACCTTGACCTTTCGGTTAACAGTCAAACGCTTTAATGATAATAGGCATTATTATTAGCAATAAGAATGCTTATTCCCTTCCAAGTAACACCTTTTCAGTTTAACCTGGGTGTTCTAGAAATAAAACACTTTCTGGATTTTTCAAACACTATGTCAGAGGGAGAAACCCTGGTGGCGTAGTGGTTAAGTGCTAAGGTTGCTAACCAAGAGGTCCGCAGTTTGAACCCTCCAGGCGCTCCTTGGAAACTCTATGGGGCAGTTCTACTCTGTCCCATAGGGTCGCTATGAGTCGGAATTGACTCGACGGCGGTGGGTTTGGTTTTGGTTTGGTTTATATCAGAAGTTAGTGGGGGAGATGGAATCTTTACTGACCATCAAATCATAAAACAAACTTTGATTCTATTGTTTTTATATTCAGATTGATCCTACATAGAACTCAGATTTAAAAATGAGTATAGCCTTTTACAAGGAGACCTGGTGGCGCAGTGGTTAAAGTACTCAGCTGCTAACTGAAAGGTAGGTGGTTCGAACCCACCAGCTGCTGCTCGGGAGAAAGGTGTGGCAGTCTGCTTCCATAAGGATCACAGCCTTAGAAACTCCATGGGGCAGTTTTACTCTGTCCTATAGGGTCGCTATAAGTTGGAATTAATTCAACGGTGGTTAGTTTGTTTTGGATAAACTTTTACACAAGCTGTGGGGGGTTTAATCTAGCTATGTTGTCTTGGGGCCAATTCTATACCAGTTTTCCCATCCATGAAATAATAACAGCCACTACCTCATAGGGTCGTTGTCAGGATTAAGTCAGTTATTATATGTGAAGTGCTTAGAACAGAGTCTGGTGTTGTTACTGTCATTGCATGCCTTCGAGTTGATTCTGACTCGTAACGACCCTATAGGACAGAATAGAACTGTCCCATAGGGCTTCCTAGGCTAAAATCTTTATGCAGGCACATTGCCAGGTCTTTTATCCCACAGAGTGGCTGGTGGTTTCGAACCGCAGACCTTTTGGTTAGCAGTCGAGTGCTTAACCATTGTGCCACCAGGCTCAAGTGTTAGCACTGGTTACTGTTCTTTAAATGTACTGTTTCCTAAACTGCAGATTGCAATGCATTAGTAGTAGATTGAAATATGAAGGAACAGAACAGAATATAATAAAAATATTGTAGAGCACTACACACAGTAAGACCAAGTATTATTGTGGGTTGTGACAAATGGTGGGTACAGTGAGTTTCAATAATTGCTCTTTTTTTTTTTTTTTGGCTTATTTGAATCAGTTCTTATAGCCTATTTGAATGAGCAGCAAGAAGAGAGAGGAAATGAAGAATGAAAACTCTACTAATGCAGGGCAAGTGCTTCCGGTCCCAATGCCTGCTCTGCCCTGATGAGCAATATGGTTTAGCACATGACCTAAACACTGCCTCGATTTCCCTTTTGTTAAAAGAGGGAATTTCTTATACATACCTTGTAGAACATGTGAAGCACTGAGCTACTTGGAGTCCAGCACTACTAATTAGACAACATTTCTCAACTTGCAGGTTGCAAATCACAGTTAGCAACATCACAGGGGTAGTTATGACCCCTCCCATTTTTGGGGAAAGAAAAGGCCAGTGAGAAGTCTCTGGCAACAAGTCAAACTTTGCCAAGCTTTCTAATCACTTCTGAGATTCCAAGAATCGACAGTTCTGAACTGACTGTGCTGTCACATTGATTTCAGAATTTGTCTCAATTTCAGGATTGAAAATGTGAACATTTCTAACATGACCATTCTCTATTCCTTTTTGTTTTCTTCTTCCTCTTTCCGTTCCAATTTCACAGAGTCTAAGGTAAAAACTGAAGAAAGAAGGGCCTTAAAATACTATTCAGGGAGAGAATGCTTATGTTTTTAAATACCATCTGATTTTTGCCTTACTGAAGTCATTAAAAGTAGGAATTGAGACCTTGTAGATCCAGTACTGATTTGGCAGAGAAGAGGAGAAGGCAGCGCCAAAAAGAAAGTCCCATCAGTGAGGGGAAGGCACTTTGCACAGTGACAGTAGCATTAAACAAACATGGGAGTCAAGTGCCCAGGGGAGAGCACAGGCGGGAAAGAGGTTAACTCGCAGTGACGTTAAAGAGCATCATCAACATAATTCTGACAAAGAGAAATAAATGAAAAGCTACAGAAACAATACGAGATGGAAAAGGAAATGGTTGAGGTTCTTTTGTAAAATTGAAGGACCTAGCGGCATTTTGACTCGCTGCTAAAAAAATCTTCCAAAAAAAATTTTTTTTTTTGAGGATCAAGGAAGAGGGAAGAGGAGGCAGAAGGACGGTCAAGCTACAACTGGTTTCTCTTGTTTAGAACAGCAGCAGGTGTCAACAAATATTAGCTAGTGTTTGCATGTTCAATTAACATTTGACTTCCCTTTCCTTCATAAAAGTAAAAATAATTTGTATTAATTTTTTGTACTTTATCCTAATTTTTCCAGTTTCATATTCTTCATAATTAATATTAGTAGGTCATTAGCACTATACCAAGGGGTCCTGGTGGTATAGTGGTTAAGTGCTGGGCTGTTAACTGATAGGTCAGCAGTTCTAATCCTTCAGCAGCTCCACGGGAGACAAGACCTCGTGATCTGCTCATGTAAAGAAACAAACCTGTTGCCGTTGAGTCAATTCTGACTCATAGCGACCCTATAGGTCAGAGTACAACTGCTCCATAGGGTTTCCAAGTGAAGTGGGCTTCAAACACTTACTGTTGAAGATCGAAGACTACAGCCTTCAGTATGGATTATACCTCAATATAAAAAAAACAAAAATCCTCACCACTGGACCCATAAGCAACATGATGATAAACAGAGAAAATACTGAAGTTGTCAAGGGTATCATTTTACTTGGATCCATGATCAAAACCCATGGATGCAGACAGAAGTCAAGAAATCAAACAACGTACTTCATTGAGCAAATGTACTGCAAAAGACCTCTTTGAAGTGTTAAAAAGCAAAGATGTCACTTTGAGGACTAAGGTGCACCTGACCCAAGCCATAGTATTTTCAATCATCTCATATACACGTGAAAGCTGGACAATTAATAAGGAAGACTGAAGAAGACTGATGAATTTGAATTATAGCATTGGTGAAGAATATTGAATATACCATGGACTGCCAGAAGAATGAACAAACCTGTTTTGGAAGAAGTACAGCCAGAATGCTCCTTAGAAGTGAGGATAGTGTGACTTCATCTTGCTTACTTTGGACATGTTATCTGGAAGGATCAATCCCTGGAGAAGGACATCATACATGGTAGCGGGTCAGTGTGTTAGTTATCTAGTGCTGCTATAACAGAAGTGCCAGAAGTGGATGGCTTTAACAAAGAGAAGTTTATCCTCTCACAGTCCAGTAGGCTAGAAGCCCGAATTCAGGGCGCCAGATCCAGAGAAGGGTTTTTCTCTCTGTCAGCTCTGCAGGAAGTCTTCCCTTGGTCAGGGGGCATCTCAGCACAGGAGCCTCAGGTCCAAAGGATGCGCTCTTCTCCCGGGGCTGCTTTCTTGGTGGTGTGAGGTCCCCCAATCTCTGCTTGTTTCCTGTTCCTTTCATCTCTGGTAAGATAAAAGGTGGTACAGGCCACACCCCAGGGAAACTCCCTTTACATTGGAATAGGGATGTGGCCTGAGCAAGGGTGTTACATCCCACCCTAATCCTCTTTAACCACAGGCAGAGATTATGATTTATAACACATAGGAAAATCACAAAATGGAGGACAACCACACAATACTGGAAATCATGGCCAGGCCAAATTGATACACACCGTTTTTGGGGGACATAACTCAATCCATGACAAGTCAGCAAAAAGAAGAAGATCCTCAATGAGATAGACTGACACAGTGGCTGCAATAACAGGCTCAAACATAGCAAAGGTTGTGAGAATGACACAGGACTTGGCAGTGTTTCCTTCTGTTGTGCGTGGAGTTGTTATGAGTCCTAACGGACTTGATGGCATCTAACAACAACAAATCTTTACAGATACTGCCATGGAGCAGCTGATGGGTTTGGGCCACTGATCTATTGGTTAGCAGTCCAGCACTTAACCACTATGCCAACAGGGCTCCTTCCGTAGAAAATCCTATGGGGCAGTTCTGCTCTGTCCTCTAGAGTCACTATGAGTCAGAATCGATGACATACAACAATAACATCAGTATATCAGTAAATGGAGACAAAAGGAAAGGATTTGCCCCAAATTATTTATCAGGTCACAGGGTAGAATTGGCCTTAAAATTTATACCTCTAAATTCGTGATTTCTATTATTATCAGCCCCCATGCGTCTGTCAGTTTGTCATACCGTGGGGGCTTGAGTGTTGCTGTGATGCTGGAAGCTATGCCACTGGTATTCAAATACCAGCAGAGTTACCCATGGTGGACAGGTTTTAGCTGAGCTTCTAGACTAAGACAGATTAGGAGGAAGGAACTGGTGGTCTACTAATGAAAAGAATTAGCCAGTGAAAACCTTATGAATAGCAGCAAAACATTATCTGATATAGTGCCCGAAGATGAGCCCCTCAGGTTGGAAGGCACTCAAAAGACGACTGGGGAAGAGCTGCCTCTTCAAAGTAGAGTCGACCTTAATGACGTGGATGGAGTCAAGCTTTCGGGACCTTCATCTGCTGATGTGGAACAACTCAAAACAAGCAGAAACAGCTGTATAACATTGATTGCGAAGATGGTGCAGGACAGGGCTGTGTTTCATTCTCTTGTATGTAGGGTCTCTATGAGTTGCAATCGAGTTCAGGGCACCTGACAACAACAACGTTATTACCAGAGGGGGCAATGGTGGCTCAGTGGTAAAATTCTTGCCTTCTATGTGGGAGAGAAGCCGGACTATATGAAGAAGAACGGGGCATCAGGATTAGAGGAAGACTCATTAACAAACTGCGTTATGCAGATGATACAACCGTGCTTGCTGAAAGTGAAGAGGACTTGAAGCACTTACTAATGAAGATCAAAGACCACAGCCTTCAGTATGGATTGCACCTCAACATAAAGAAAACAAAAATCCTCACAACTGGACCAATGAGCAACATCATGATAAATGGAGAAAAGAATGAAGTTGTCAAGGATTTCATTTTACTTGGATCCACAATCAACAGCCATGGAAGCAGCAGTCAAGAAATCAAAAGATGCACTGCAACGGGCAAATCTGCTGCAAAGGACCTCTTCAAAGTGTTGAAGAGCAAAGATGTCACCGTGAAGACTAAGGTGCGCCTGACCCAAGCCATGGTATTTTCAATCGCATCATATGCATGTGAAAGCTGGACAATGAATAAGGAAGACGGAAGAAGAGTTGACGCCTTTGAATTGTGGTGTTGGCGAAGAATATTGAATATACCACGGACTGCCAAAAGAACGAACAAATCTGTCTTGGAAGAAGTGCGGCCAGAATGCTCCTTAGAGGCAAGGATGGTGAGGCTGCCTCTTACACACTTCATACATGTTGTCAGGAGGGATCAGTCCCTGGAGAAGGACATCATATTTAGCAGAGTACAGGGTCAGCGGAAAAGAGGAAGACCCTCAACAAGGTGGACTGACACAGTGGCTGCAACAATGAGCTCAAGCGTAACAACGATTGTAAGGATGGCGCAGGACCGGGCAGTGTTTCGTTCCGTTGTGCATAGGGTCGCTATGATTCGGAACCGACTCGACGGCACCTAACAACAACAATCCAGGTTCAGTTTCCAGGCAATGCACCTCATGCATGTGATACTGAACAGGTTTTAGCAGAAGTTCCAGACTAAGGTGGACTAGGAAGAGACACCTGGAAATCTGCTTCAGAAAATCAGCTAATGAAAGCCCTGTGGGTTACAATTGTCTAATTTGCAACTGACCATAAAGATGAGGTAGGACTGGACATCAGCGTAGGTTAGGGCAGCATTTTATTCCCTTGTACATGGGGCCACCATGGGTCAGGCCAACTCAGAGGGCAGCTAACAACAATCGTTACTTGATATTATTATCAGAAGGCCATAACTTCTGAAGAAGAAATTCTAGATCACCTAGTGTCAGTTAGTTTGGACCTTCTATCTGTACTACATGATGAAAAAATCCGTCCTCCCCATCGTTTGAAATTTTTAGACATCCACAGGCACACATTTTTACAGTGGCCTTGCTTAGCTCCTGCTGGCTGCCAAGAAGGTGAGATAGGAGGCCAGTTGAAATCCACCTAATAGGTATTTACTGACAATACTTAAGTTGACTTTCACCACTGATCAGTATGTGGGAATTACAACATTCATTACCTCACAGCGCTTATTTTTCTAAGGCCTGTGTTCTCTGTTGGTTAAGGTATTTTTCCGGGATAAAGAGCCATTATCATTTCAGTGCTTTTTAATTTCACATTATACAATCCATTTTACTGATAATTTTCAAAAATCTTTGAGGCCTGCAAAAAATGTGGCTAAGTGTGATCCTCCAGGTCTGCATCAGCACTATGTAAATGTACCCTGCTGAGTTTCAGTTGCATTCAAACCTGTACCTTTGGGGCCAAGACCTTGGAAATTTAAGGGCAAAGTGAATTTTAATTTGGTACATTTTGTACTTTGACAAACAGTGAAAAAAAAAATGCCCCCAAAGATTGCTTACTTCTAACCACATCTGCCCTTCACTATTTCTCAAGGCACTGCGCATAAAATCACACACTCAAAAGAGCCTTCCCTCAAAAACAGATGCCTGGGGAAAGCAAACCAAAAAAAAAAGGGGAGGAGAATAATGTTTGATTTCTCAAAAGTCTATTTACTGTCCAGTTTATTTTGGTCCTTAGGCCTTTGGCAAGGAATTGTTCTTATGACTAATAAAACGACTACTAAACATTGGTCATTAATTGCAGTTCTGAAATCACTTTTTTTTTTCTTTTTAGATATGTCATCTTGGTTTCTAAAAATTGTTTCTTCTCGGTAGACACAAGACCCAGGTGCTGAGAGTTGACCCGGTGCCAAGTCTCAGTTCCGTCCAGTCTTCCCCATCAGATCTTCTGCCAGGCCTTCTGAATATTCTCGAGGTTAGAAAATCTATCCCCCCAGACTCGCAGATGCTGTTCTCCCCCCACTGGCTCTGCACAGAACATCATTATCTTTGCTGAGCTTCTGTCTCTATGGCAATAACAGATGGGAAGTGCTGCGGAATTATTCATGTTCAGAAAGAGAGGCAGTCAAGAAGGAGTGAAAGGTGGAGGGGGGAGGTGGGAGAGGGGGCACGACCCGGAGCAGGGCGATGGGGGCGTAAGAAAGGGGAACTTGGGGCGGGGGTGTGGTAGGAAAGCGAGGCTTGTGAGCCTTTGGTAGGCCCAATGGAAGGAAAAAAACAAAATCTACAAGCACAAGAGTAGAACAGTCGGTTGCTTCCAATTGTCGAGTCCCTTTAGAGCGACCTTGAAACTGTAAAGCCAAAGAAAATTGGACAAAATGGGCATGAAGGGAAAAAAAGAGGGGGGCGGGCAAAGCTTTCGTCTCCTTGAATTCCGTGCTTTGCGACTCGGGGGACTGTTTCAGTTCCTGATCTTGAGGTGGAGAAAGGGGGATTTTTAGGTGTTTCGAAATAAGACGGAGCAGCTCGGGAGAGTTCAATATGCTAATTAGCTGTCCTGGGAACGCTGACCAGCCAGAGGCCTTACATCGTGTCTTCTCCATCCCATCTCTCCCTCCTTTGCTCCTCCCAAGCCTAACATTGTAAAAACATGCAATTTGTATGTTCTTTTAGGAACCGAGAAAGCAGTGTGGCGAGAGGGGCACGCGGGAGGCTGAGAAGTAGGGAAAGAAATGTTCTCCCTCGGTTCTGCCGGAACTTTGGCCACACTACGGCCTGGCCGATGGCGGACGGAGGTCAGCTCGGGGGAAGGCGGCGGCGCGGAGGCGGGCGCGAGGCGGGGGCCGGCAGGGCGGGGCGCCGGCAGCTGCAGGGGCGGCCCTCGGGCAGGAGGCCCCGCGGGGGCGGGGGCGGGGGCGGGGGCAGGCCGGCGCTCTGGGCGTCTGCGCGGCGGGCCCGGGGGACGCGGCCCGGGGGGGCGCTGCAGGCCGGTGGCCGCTCGGCTGCCGGCGGGCCCGTGGGGGAGGGGCGCCCGTGCCTGACCTCGGGCGGCGGCGCTCTGCCGGGCGGGCCCTGCCGGCTGCTGGGGTCGCGCGCAGTGCACGGCGCGACCGCCCTGCTCCTCTCTCCCTGCGGCGCGGCGGCTGAGCGGCCTGGGCGCCCCCGGGTCTGGCCCTTCACCACAGAGCCGAGGGAGGGGCGGGGCAGGGCGGTGGCGGCCCCAGACAGCCGGCTGGGCGACTCGAGGAAGGAAGGAGGGCGGGCGGCGGTGGGGGTGGGGCGGGAGGGAACATCCTGTCTGCGCCGGGTGCACCGCAGACAGTGTCGCGCGCCAGCCGCCCAGACGGCGCGCGGCGCCAGGCGCGCCGGGCGCGCGCTCGGGGGGGGGCGGGGCGGGGCGCGCGCGTGAGACGAGCGGGCGGGGGCGTCCTGAGGAGCCACAATAGGCTAGACGGCGCGCGTCCTCGAGGAGCTGGTAGCCGTGAGGCGGCGGCCGCGCGCCGCTGGCTCGGCTCCTTCCCTTCCCCTCCCCCCCGCCGCCCTCGCTCTCCCCCGGGCGGCCGGAGACGGCGGCGGCGTCTGCGGGAAGCCGTGTGTCTCCGCAGTGACGTGGGCGGGCCGAGGGCTCGGTGACGTCAGAGGGCTGTGTGTAGCGATGTGTGTGGGGTTCGGAGCGGCGCCGGCACAGCCGAAGGGAGCGGGCGAGCGGCGGTGGCGGCGGGCACAGGTGCGGCCCGGTTCGTGGACGGGGGGTGGCACGGTGGAGGCGGCGGGAGGCGAGGGGCGCGCGGCCTCGGGGGAGCTCGACGGGGTAGTGGGGAGTCAACAAAGCTCTCCAGCGTACCCGGGCGCCGAGGCCGGAGTCGGGGATCCGGACGCACGGGTCCCGGTGGGGTCGGGGCCACCGAGGCGTGGGGCCGGTGTCCCAAGGCGGGTTACGCCTGGCTGACCCTGGGCGGGTGGGCGCGGGCAAGGGAGGGGCGCTGCACTTGATCCGAGCCGTCGGGACCCCGGAGACCGGGACGCCTGTCAGCGTCCCCCACCTGTCTGCGCTCCGCGGGGATGCCCGGGCTCGACCCGGTCGGCCGTTCCCCAGCGGTGCGGGGATCCCGGCTGGGCGCCTGCCCTGCCGCAGACCCCTCTCCCGTTTGGCCCCGGGCGGGGGGAGGTGCATCCTGAGGGGTGCTGGGTGAGAACTTCCCGGGGAGAGGGTGCACGGGGGATTTCCACAGTCTTTCTCGCGGCCCCCGCAGTGAGGCCGGGCTGGGAGGGCATTTGGGGCTGTCCCAAGCTCGTGGGTGGGGGTTGGGGGACTCCTCTCTTTTTTTTCCCAGTACCTCCCTGCACACCCCCAGCTGTCCCGGGTGCCTAGTCTTCTCTCTTCTTTCGGGTTTGAGATGAGTGGGTGGCTGCGCAGGCGGAGGACGTTAGGGTTTGGGGGGCTCCCCCATTCTAGGTCATGTCTCCTGCCCTCTTCCTTGGTCTGCGTTGGCTGAGGTGTTCCTGTGGTGCGCAGAAGTCGGTACGACGGCTAGTGGCCTTGGTCTTTAATCTTTTGGGTCTGTTTTAAGAAAAATTGCTAGGAGTTAGGGAGACAAGAATTTCCATTTGTTGGATTTCTTCTGGGTTTTCTCTCAAGAAGGAAGTGGGAGAAGAATCTTTTCCCCCTTCCTCCATTTGCATTCTTTGTGAAGTCTGTCTGCCTTGTGCTTTTTGTCCCGGATTAGTCTTGTTCTAGGATGGAGATTCCCCGGTACGGAGTCTGTAGCTTTTGGCTTTCCATTAAGCCAATCCGCTTTCCTATTAGAGGAAGTTAATTTTTGCCCACAGTCATTTCAGAAAAATAGCATACACTGACTAGATGAATTAATGCATTTAAAATTATAACTGAGTTACAAACCATAGGTATGTTAACACGCGTCTGATTTTTTGGGATAGAACTTTTTTTAATTAGGAAATGAAGTAATGGATTATTTTAGTCAAAATGGCTTAACTGAGAAAACCTCTGGTACTGATCTCTGGGTAAACTCTGCTTACGGTACTGTTTATAGAGTTTAAGAGTACCCCTCCCCTTTTTGAGGGATGTTATTGCTTCATTTACCCACCTTTCAAATTGCTTTCTTTACTTAAATGAAGGTTCTTCAAGTTAACTGATGTTAGATTTAAAGGAATCACTGAAACGTCACCTTTGGTAAAGTGAACTTAGTTTAACATTAAGAAATTGGTTTCAAACTGACCCTTTGGCATCTGGAGCAAATTCAAATATAACTCTCCCCCACCCCCCTTCTCTTCTTCCAGATTAATTGAAAGAAGAATGAGCTGTAATCCTTGAAGCTAATCAGCCAGTTTTTAAGTATCATTTTTTGATTGTAGATGTTCAAGTAGAGTCAGAGGCTCTTACTGTTGTGAAGATTTATACAAGCCTTTAATTTGTCAGCACAGACCAGCAGACTTTTTTTTTTATAGGGGATACATTTTTCCTCCTTTTTTGGCGTCTTTGGTGGCGAAAATTAAATTTGGCTGCATCATTTTGACTCTTCTTTTTCTGACACAAGTAATGGCATAAACTGTTCACAGGTTTTACTGAAAAAGAATTGAACCTGGACGGCTTGAATTGAGAGAATTGATAGCTTACTTTAGTACATATATCTGAAGAATTTGAGCAAAAAGACTTTCTCATTGTTGTGTCTCTTAAAAAAATTACCTTATTAGAGGTAAAACAGAGATTTATACATTTGCAGTGAAATTATATTAGAGTTTAAGCAGAACCAAAACAAAGTTGCCAAACCACTTGAATAAGGATCTCTCTCTGGAAATTGAAATTTTCTGTGACAGTAAGTTACCATAAGTATTTGTGTACCTTATTTTTCTCTCTTCAAATAAGTGACTAAATAAACATGCAAATCTCCGACTTAATTTTTTAAAACAATAGTTGAACTATGGAAAACCTGCAGACAAGTTTCACCATGGTTCAGTGCTCAAGTAAAAAACTGAAGGGGATGGGAGATGATGGCAGCCCTCCAGTGAAAAAAATGATGACAGACATTCATGCAAATGGAAAAATGTTGATAAACAAGGTGCCAACGGTAAAGAAGGAACACTTGGATGACTATGGAGAAGCGCCAATGGAGACTGATGGAGAACATGTCAAGCGAACCTGTGCCTCTGTGCCTGAACCTTTAAATTTAAATCCCAGTTTGAAACACACATTGGCACAATTCCATTTAAGTAGTCAGAGCTCTCTGGGTGGACCAG
Organism: Loxodonta africana; assembly: GCF_030014295.1. Classification (NCBI taxonomy): domain Eukaryota; kingdom Metazoa; phylum Chordata; class Mammalia; order Proboscidea; family Elephantidae; genus Loxodonta; species Loxodonta africana. Next base: position 47,304,160 of record NC_087364.1, read on the forward strand.
CAGCGTTTTCTGCTCGGTATTCCCAAGAAAGCATGTCACCTACTGTATTTCTGCCTCTTCCGTCTCCTCAGGTTCTTCCTGGCCCACTGCTCATCCCTTCCGATAGCTCCACAGAACTTACCCAGACTGTGTTGGAGGGGGAGTCCATCTCTTGTTTTCAAGTTGGAGGAGAAAAGAGACTCTGTTTGCCCCAAGTCTTAAATTCTGTGCTCCGAGAATTTTCACTCCAGCAAATAAATACAGTGTGTGATGAATTGTACATATATTGTTCAAGGTGTACTTCAGACCAGCTTCATATCTTAAAGGTCTTGGGAATACTTCCATTCAATGCCCCATCCTGTGGCTTGATCACATTAACTGATGCACAGAGACTATGTAACGCGTTATTGCGGCCACGCACTTTTCCTCAAAATGGTAGTCTGCTTCCTGCTAAAAACTCATTGGCCCAGTTAAAGGAAACTGGCAGTGCCTTTGAAGTGGAACATGAATGCTTAGGCAAATGTCAGGGCCTCTTTGCACCCCAGTTTTATGTTCAGCCTGATGCTCCGTGTATTCAGTGTCTGGAATGCTGTGGAATGTTTGCGCCCCAAACATTTGTGATGCATTCTCACAGATCACCTGACAAAAGGACTTGCCACTGGGGCTTTGAATCAGCTAAATGGCATTGCTATCTTCATGTGAACCAAAAATACTTAGGAACACCTGAAGAAAAGAAACTGAAGATAATTTTAGAAGAAATGAAGGAGAAATTTAGCGTGAGAAATGGACAGAGAACTCAGTCCAAGGCAAGTGTTTTTTTGTTATTTTTTAATAGCAATTATGAATATCGGTAATGGTTTACTTGGATGTTACAATTCCCTGTTTATGTATTGTTAAGAAACTGCTATTGTTCATGCAACAACAGCAAAAAATATCGATCAACATATAATACATTTGTATTGCACTGTAAAGTGCTTTCCTGGATGTGTTCCCATTTGTCCTTCCAGACAACCTTGAGAGTGAAGTAGGGTTATTCTCAGTTTACAATGAAGAGAATGAGACTCAGATCAAGTGGCTTTCCCAAGATTATATAGCCAGGGTGTGGAAGACTCAGGGCTTCTTTCTCAAGTCATCCTTCCTTTTTCATACATCCTACTTCTCGGTGACTGAATCTGTGGTTTTCGTAGGGCCTGAGGTATTTACACTTTGGTGTTATCTCCATTTACAGATGCTGTAAGTGTACCAAGACAATTCTGGTGGTGGGCTCCCAAGAGCATTCTCCAAAGGTTCACCCAGGGGTTTCTGACATAGTTTTCATTCTTGGATATTCAGGCTTGATCAGTGTTGGAAACAAATGAAAAAGACAGATTTACCTGAAGAAATTTGTGATTTTAGTAGCTAAGGTTTTTTTTTTAGGTCTTTTTAAAGCAACGGGATAATTTAAAAAAATGATAGCTAGAATAAAGAAAAAGTTATTGTAGGCAAATCAAATATTAATAATAAAGAAACCTATTGGGTTAAGAGCTACAGCTGCTAACCAAAAGCTTGGCAGTTCGAATGGGGCAGTTCTGCTCTGTCCTTTAGGGTTGCCATGAGTCAGAATCAACTCGACGGCAACGATTTTGGTTTCGTTGCCATAGAGATCTTAAACTTGCCATCTTCCCACTGCGTTATCTGCTATGCTAAACTAATATCTTTGGCTAGTTAAAAGTTTGAATGCCTGGGTAATGAGAAGATTTGATTTGTTACATATTCAGTTAGTCTGGCTGTTTCGTATCTTCTTGATTACAGTTGGTATATAGTAACTAAAGCTAACAGCTTATTGAATGTTTAAAATGTGGTGAGCATGCCCTGGAGCCGTTTTACATTTATTATTTTACTTAGTTCTTGCAGCAAAAGGTTGGCCATGTTTAACCTAAACGTTTAGTTATTTAATTTTCCATTATTTTTATTACTTGAAATATATCTGCCCTTGCTATTCTACAGAAGGAATGAATGTAGCACATTAAATGACTGATCGAATGTTATTCACAGCAACATTAGATCTTCAGATTTGGTGTTCTGTGCTTTATTAGGGTACCATTAAGGTTTTGAGAGAAATTCAGTTAACGATGATTTGCTTCTGAAGCCCAGTGAAGATAATAATTTTAGACTCTCATTCAGGGTAGTTTGCTGCTTGCCATTCCAAAGGTCAGTCAGCACTTCTTTGGAATTCCCTTGCCAGTGGCTACTAGGTATGTTTTTATCCGTGAGGTGCAGTTATTAGCTGATTTTAATGTAGAATTGGCTTCAAGCCAGTACTCAAACTGTTGGACTTGCTTACAGCTGGACTTGTCCCATGCTGGAAGCGTGTCCTCAGAGATTATCCATATTCTCAAGATGTGGAATGCCCCTTTTGATATCTTATTCCCAAGCTAATTAGGGTCTTGACTCTTACATGTCCCTAGGTGGTCACATTATTCATTTTAATCTTCGTTACTCTGACATAAGCATTTTTGGGGTAAGCTGTTAACTTGGCATAATATTCTTGCTCTGTGCTTGTGTGAAAAAAATTTGAGAATTACAGTAAAAGTTAAAAAAAAGATAATGGATGAATTTACTTATCTGGAACAGGGAATATGCTAGGGATTGGTAAAATTAAAACTATGCTTCATGTACAATGTAGTACTCTGTTGTCTCAGAACTTGTTTTTAATTTGAATACATTTTTGATTTGAAGAATTTGTGATATTTTTCCCCATCTTTTTTTGCTATGTTATTTTTTGCAGTATTTGCTAGTGTTTGTGGTGTTTTTTGGTATTGTTTGCTATTTTGTGAATTTAAGGGAATTTAGGAAAATTTCCAGGGACCAAACCTTTAAGAATGAAGATTTTTTGGGGGGTTATGTTGCAAACATACTTGAATGCTTGTTTTATTATACTTAACACTTAATATTTAAAAAACTTATCCCTCAAAATATTGTGAGGTAGTTCCTTTTTAAAGGTCTGTGGAGAAGCAGGATTAGTTATAGTCCCCTTACAGATGAGGAACTAGTCCCAGATAGGTCACATACACCTGGTTGTAGGTGGTAGAATCAGGAGTTGATTGTGGGTCTTCTAACTTGAAGTCTAATAGTTTTCACTAAACCCTTTGCCGTTGAGTCGATTCTGACTCATAGTGACCCCATAGGACAGAGTAGAACTGTCCCATGGGGTTTCTAAGGAGAGGCAGGTGGATTTGAACTGCTGACCTTTTGGTTAGCAGCTGAACTCTTACCCACTGCACCACCAAAAAACCAAACCTGTGCTGTCTGTCTACTGATTTTGGTAATTTTCACTGATTCTCCTTAAAGCCAACCTAGTTAGTAGCATAAACAGTTTTGAGAAACATTAACTTTTCTCATTGACTTCCCTTAGGATAATGGTTCTTAAATGTATAAACCTGTATATAGAACTTAACTTGAAAGGGGACAAGAAGATAGTCCTTGGGGAATATTTTTCATTATTTTCTGTGAGTCAGTGAGTTGGTTGACAAACAAACCAAACTGACCCAGAGGAAGCTTGTTTTAAAATATCAAAATAGGCTTAAAAAAAAAAAAAGTTCATGTATGTTAACATGAAGGACGGAGCCCTGGTGGCACAGTGGTTAAGAGCTTGGCTGCTAACCAAAAGGTTGGCAGTTTGAATCTACCACCCTCTCCTTGGAAACCCCACGGGGCAGTTATTCTCTGTCCTGTAGGGTCTGTATGAGTTGAAATCAATTTGATGGCAATCTTTTTTTTTTTTATTTTTATGCTTATTGTGATTACTAATGTAATTTGATATGTTTATGTAATTTGTAGTCAAAATATTGCTTTTGGATCAAAAAACCCTCTAAAACCCCATAAGCAATTGTTTGAAATGTGCCAACTGTTATTTCATAGGACTGAAGTTATATTAGTAATGATCAACAAACTACTTATTTGCATATCTAACAGTGGTATTAATTTGCATAGTTAATAGCTGTACTTAGATGAGAGAAATAACTGGTAAAAGATCAGTGTTCTAAGAACTGAAACTAGGCTTTGTAGAAACTAAAGATGTGTTTTCAACTCTTTATTCAGGCCACCACAAGAAATATACTTGATTTTAGATCTGCTTAGTTTGCACTGTAAAATAGTGTTATCGAATTATTTATCTCCTCATATCACTTTGAGCTTTTTGTGCTTTTTATTAGAAAAATGGTTATTGTCTTTTTCAGTGCACAAATATATGCAAGAATATCATAATCCTGATGCCTTTTCAGATCTCTAGTGGGTATTATTTACTGCTCTAATTCTGATTTGTTGAATCTTATATTTGTGTCCATGGAAAAAAGGTTGTTAAGCAAAGTGATCATATGTAAATAAAATGTCAAGGGTGGTGTTTACTTAAGAGACAAATTATTTTCAAGAACATTAGGCTTATTATAGTCAATTAGATGATTATAGGAGATTCTTACTGTGGCTGACAGTCTCCACCTAAGTTAAAGATGTTATATGTCCTTGTATGTATTTTTTTTTTAATTAAAATCTGGATTGTTAATATTCAGACTGGACTATTCTTAGGTAAGTCAAATAGTATGGTTTTTACTGTTTAGGAAAAAATACCCTGTAGATTATAATACAAATAGATGATCTAAAGTTATCAACTTGAAAAATTTTCACTTTAAAACATATTAACCATGTCATTACCTTTAGTTTTGCATTTTCATTTCAAATCTTCATTTGATGCTAATACTATGAAACACTTCTTTCCTCTTACAAACTACTGTACTTTTTGTTTAGGAAGTTTATTTCTGAGTATAAACCTAAATGAGGTAAGGAAATACACTGGTGAGAACGGGCAACTACAAAGAGTAGTTTGGGACAAAATGTGTTCGAGTAATAATTGTGGCAAATTTGACAGCTTTAGTTATATCAGTGGTCTACTTTGCATTTTGTGATTAGCATACATTTTGATCAAGTGGTAATAAGGCCTGAGTCAAATTAAGGGTTTGCGCTCACATGAGGGACCAGTATGAACATTTTTACCTAACTTTTTAAAGTTACAGCTGTCTCCATGAGTTCAGAAACTTTTTTCTATTTTCCCAGACCCCAGTTTAGTGCCTGGTATGTCAAAAGGCATTCAGTGAATTTTGTACTTTTTTTAATTGAATATGTTTTTGATAAACAGCACTAACTTGTATTTTAGAATATGTTTTTGAAAAATGATGGCTTAAAATTTAAACACCTACATAATTTGCACATAAACTGTTGAGTAAGATTAACTGATCAAATGAGAAAATGAATATGAAAGCATTTTGGAAGCTAGAGTAGAATGGCATTTCAGAATGTTATTTAAATATTTACTAATGTATGTTTGGAAACCCTGGTGGCGTAGTGGTTAAGAGCTACAGCTGCTAACCAAAAGGTTGACAGTTCATACCCATCCACCAGGTGCTCCTTGGAATCCCTATGGGGCAGTTCTACTCTGTCCTATAGGGTGGCTATGAGTTGGAATAGACTCGACGGCAGCGGTTTTTTTTTTTTTTTAATATATGTTTGAGGGTTCTTCCATTCACCAAACATCTTCTTGACTTACCTAGAATTATGTGAATATATTTCTAAGACAAATAGTAGGTATCGCATTCAAATGTATCTCCCTCTTAGTTGCTTATATACAGTAATTATACTAATATTTGTATACTAAAATGAAGTATGCTAGAAAGAAATGTGAAACAGGTTTGCTACAAGAAATAGAAATCATTGTCATTTCTAGAATCATTTCGTTATTTTAGACTGGCAGCCCAAAAAGATGCATTGGTTGTGTTAGACATGGTACCCATTCCAATGATTTGGTTGAGATCGCTTTGAAGAGGAGAATGAGGGAGTCCATCACAGACCTATTTAGATTGGACAAGTTTGTTTAGAGTAGCTTTTTGATTTCTTCAGGGTAATCAAGTTTTTGGAGCTCATTCTATCAATAACTGGATTTGTGGACACTCCCGTTCCTTGGCATTATTTTTTTGAAATCTTTTGGATGACTTTGGGAATAGTGCCCCCTTATGGTTTTGGAAATAGAGTCTAGTAATGATTCATTTTTACCATTAAAAAATATTAGCATTTTTTAAAAAGACACGATTGGAAAACTTAGAAATTTATCCTTTTGAACTGAGAAATAAGAAAAAAAATTCCAAACAAGAAAAGGAAAAGATTCCCCCCGCCTTCTTTTCTTCAGGATAGGACTGAATCGGTGTATAGTTAGCAGGAAGTGTTCTGTTAGCTGTGCTCATTTATGCTGTGGGGTGAACAAGGAAGTGATCAGGAATTGGGGTAATTTCAGTCCTTCAGAGTTTGGGAGTGGAAGGTGATTGTGGAGGCAGAAGTCAGCTTGTTCAAGTACAGGCGTAGAACTCTTTTGGGAACAGCTTTAGTAATAGCTCCAACCTGTATTTTGTTCACATGCAGAATTTTGTTCTATTGGGGTTCATATATATGTATAAGATAATTTAAGGATTTTATTAGTAATAAAATTAGCAAAAAACAAAACAAAAAGCACCTGTTGCCGTCCAGTCAACTCTGACTCACAGCAGTTCTGTAAGGCAGAGCAGAACTTCCTTATCGGGTTTCCAGGGGTTGGCAGGTGGATTCGAACTGCTGACCTTTCGGTTAGCAACTGAGCTCTTAACTGCTTTGTCACCAGGGCTCCAATAAAAGCAAAAGGATGTATAATTAAACCATAAATCTTTTTTTTAGGTGTGGTTTGCTTCAATCACTAAATTATAGCACCATGCTAGGCAGAAAGAGGAATGAATAAGAAAGATATAAAATTAGTTTGAAACTCATGTTGATTTCCTGATTTCTAGAATTAGGAATGGAAGAGAAATATCTGTGTAGGGCTAGCGGAAGCCGCATAGGACAGGAATTCATCTTGTAGTCCCAGAATCTAGAACTGTGCATCGCATGTGTAGATGCTTAATAAAGCTTTAGATGCCTGAGTGAAAAGTTTTAGTAGCCCTATAAGGTCACCGATGATTCTTTAGGAAGAAAATAGGTTTAGTTTTAAAACAAAGCAGCATTTTTTTTTTTCATTTGTGACATTGAATTTGTTTTGAGATTTTACATCGCATTTAAAATTACATGTTTTATTCATCTTTTCAAAATAGCTTTTTTTTTTTTTTTACAACAGTCACGTGCCACATAACATCCATTTGGCCAGCATCCAAGTCTGTGGTCCTATAAGGTTATAATGTACCTTTCTATGCATAAAAAAATTAAAGAAGCACTTCCAGATACACTAAAACATCTTTAACATAATACTACGGTAATAATAGTAATGCTTTGATGAATGTCGAAAAGTAGCGCCCGTTTATTAATATGAACCATTGTATATGCCTCTAATTTTTAATAACATAGGCTTTATGGGGATTGGTTCGTAACTACCGGTTTTACATAAGTCAGAAGTTCATAACCCAAGTCCTGTCTGTGTGTAATACGGTGCTTGGACAACGTCCAAATCACATATTGTCGTCTTTCACCGAACATGTCATGGACGTTAAGCAATGCATGACTATATTAGAATTCTCTAGTGTCCAATCCACTTAATACTGCAATTGCTTGGAAATCTCAACACCATATACATATTTTCACTAAAATACTTATTGGCAAAAGTTTTAACTTAATGTAAATCAGAAGCTTGCTTTCCTATTGCATTTCAGCATGTGTGCTGAAAAGTCCTAGTAATTAACAGGATTTTTACTAGTTTGTTCCTTTTTCTTTTAAGTTGTATAGTGAGTGACAGCATACTACTGACTTACCAGGGCTTTCTTTCCCTGAAGGATTTCAGGTTGTACATTTATATAAGAATGTAAGCCTTTGCTTTTCCTGTGAGCATTTTTATGCATTTAGAATCTCAACTTTGTGAGGTAGGTGGTATGGATCTTTCGTCTGGGAGCAGCACGCATTGCTGCAACTCCTCAGAGTCTGTCGGATGATCATGTCTTCACTAGTTTTGCATTATATTGATTCTTTTTTCTGTAATTTGTTATATTTTCTGTTGAGAATATGCACAGCAGAACATACACCAGTTAATTTCTACATGTACAATTCAGTGACGTTGATTACATTCTTTGAGTTGTGCAGCCATTCTCACCCTCCTTTTCTGAATTGTTCCTCCTCTATTAACATAAGCTGTCCGGCCCCTAAGTTTCCTATCTAATTTTTCAAGTTGCCAGTTTGATCCAACGTAGATAGTTCTTTTTAATTTTTTGTTGTATTTTAGGTGAAAGTTTACACAGCACGTTAGGTGCCCATTTAACAGTTTTTATACAACTCGTTCCATGGCACTGGTTACTTTTTTCACAATATGTCAACATTCTTGTTATTTCCATTCTTTTTGTTCTGTTTCCATTAATATGGCTTCCCTGCTTCTCCTTAGCGGGTCATCTTTGTTTTACGGTAAATGTTAACCATTTGGTCTCATATGGTTGATAATAATTTAAGGGAGCACAGTATTCGTGGGTGATATTATTTATGTTATAAGCCAATCTCTTATTTTGATGAAAGGTGGCCACTGAGAGTGGCTTCAGTTCTGAGTTTCAAAAGGTAGATAACCCACTGCCGTCAAGTCAATTCCGACTCATAGCGACCCTATAGGATAGAGTTAGAACTGCGCCATAGCATTTCCAAGGAGTGCCTGACAGATTCAAACTGCCGACCTCTTGGTTAGCAGCCATGGCACTTAACCACTACGCCACCAGGGTTTCCTTCAAAGGGTATCTTAGGGTAATAGTCTCCGGGGTTCCTCTAGTTTCTATTGGCCAGTAAGTCTAGCCTTTTTTAGGAATTCAAGTTCTACATTTTTTTCTCGTTCTAACCTGGACCTTCTATCGTGTCCCTGGTCAGTATTGCATCCCTGGTTGGAATAGTCGGTAGTGGTAGCCGGACAACATCTAGTTCTTCTAGTCTCAGGCTAGAAGAGGCTGCGGTTGTAGTGGGCATTAAGTCCTATGGACTTTTTCCTTGGGTTTTTGGTTTCCTTTACTCTCCTTTGCTTCAGAAGGGAAGACTCCCATAGTTGTATGTTAGATGGTTGCTTGCAAGCTTTTAAGACTCCAGATGCTACTCACCAACCTAGGTTGTAGAACATTATCTTTATGAACTATGTTACGACAATTGATATAGCTGTCCCCTGAGATAGATTAATTCTAATGATTACAATGAAATGAGACAGGAGACTAAGCCTTAAAATCTCCTAGGTAGCTATTTGCTACCTTGTAACAGTATGCCTGTTTCAGTTATTGAAACACTCATTCACAGCATGTTGGAAGTATTGGGGAAACCTAATACTGTACCGAGGGATTCGGTTTCTTTCAGCAAGAGTTGTTGGTAGCTGTCTGGTAGGGTGTCTTCTGTGTCCTTCCGAAATCATGTATTGACCACTTGAGTATCTTAGTATTGTACACAGTACAAAGACCCTGATGGGTATGTTCACTTAATACCTAAGGAGTTAGTGCCTGTGTATCCAGTCATGTGCTTAGGATTGTTGGCGATTTATGTTGGGCCAGTACAAAGTATGTGCATTTAATATGCATTCTATTTTATTTCTTGTGTAAAGAGGCTTTTAAGAGATAGACCGTTAAATTTAACAACCTACTAGTATTAATGTTCTTCATATGGTTACTGCCTTATGATTTAAATACCAAAATTAAAGACTGAATCCTTGTCTTTTATAAAGCATTTTTTTTAAATCCTATTTTTTTAAAAGTAAAATTTCTCACATTTTAAAAAAGGCTTACCTCTGATTTTTGCTAAAACTTTAGAAATCCCACCAGCATTTTGAGGCATTGTCTTGTTTTAATTCATCGGTATTTGCCATTACCAAAACCAAAAACCAAACCCAGTACTGTCGAGTCAGTTCTGACTCATAGCAACTTAATTAAAGGTCATAATGTTAATCTGATGCTATAATTAAAAACTGGAGTGCTACCTAAAAGCAAAAGTTTATTAGTGAAGTTAAGTCTAGGAATTTTAAAAGGTTTCGATATTTTGAGTACTAATTGGAGTATTTTATATGAACAGCGCTGAGTGGGTAGAGTTGCTTTTATATCTAGAGAGTGGTAACAAAACTTTTCATTACTTTTTTGTAAATCAAATTGAGCTCTCTAAATTATTTGTCAGTGTGAGACTAATAAGCATTGTGCTACCAAAATACAGTCGTTTTTTCCTTAGGAAATCTGGTTATTAAACAGTCATGCACACAAAATAAAGAAATTTAGAGAAACGTTTTACAACATTTCTTCATTTTTACTCATTTTAAATAAGTGCCTTTACTATATGTAGTTTGAGATTGTTTAGATTTGGCTTTCATAGACATTGTTTGGAGTTCTATGACTTAGAGAAAGAGCCTGGAGATGGAATATTGTGTCTCAGATTTTGCTTATGTGTTTCAGATGAGGAGGCCATCTGTTCATTGTGGGATAGATAATGGTGGGGAAGGTGGGAGAGAAAAGCATTTTAAAAATGTTAAGGCCTTGACTTAAGCTACTAAATCATCTGCTTCCCCCCTTTGCCAAGTAATAAATTTTATTTTAATGTTTAAATACACAAAGGGAATGAAGTATTCTCATGTTAAAAAGTAAGATAAAAGGCTTTAGATCCTCATATTTTAGCATCTAATTTTTATTCCTGAGCAGTAGCATTACTGCTGTGCCATTTAATTATATTGCTCTTTTTTTGAAAACCTAATTTGTATGTTGACACAAATGCAGAATAGATGAGAAAATCTGGCATGCCTATGAATGTTTTGTTGTGTAATACATGCTTTTCTTAATTGTTCTTAACATGCAGTTAGGATCATTTGTTAAATGTGTTTATGCCTTACCCATAGCATATTGGGTAAAATTAACTCCCTACATTTTATCATTATTACTGTTGTATATTTTCCGTCATTTGTATTATTTAATTTGTAGCTCTGATCTCTAAAGATACAGCCTGGAGATTGCTAGGCTTCTTTGGTGATTCATGGGGTGGAAGGATATTGAATGTGAAAGACTATCTAGTGAGTTTCTTGGTAGCAGAGTAACCTTGAAAAAGGCCACCCTGGGAATTAACGAGCTACCCTTTCATTCAGAATTCATCCAACAAATATTCGTTGAGACCCTACTACATGCCAGGCGTGGTGCTAGGCACTGAGAATACAAAAGTAAATGAGATAAATTGACCTCCAGCTGCTGTTCAGGCAGAGGCTGGATAGTTACTTGTCAACGATTTTGAATAGGGAATTCAAACATTGGCTAAGGGCCTACGCTAGGTGATCCTGTACGGGACAGACTTTTATAGTTGATTAGTGTGAGAACAGGGAATAAAATAAAGGACGGAAACTGGAGAGGAATGAGTGTTTAAAACTAAATGAATGTACTGGCAATTATTTTATGGTGGTGGTGGCGGTGGTTGTTAGGTGCTGTTGAGTCAGTGCCAACTCATAGCAACCCTATGTGTACCACAGAATGAAACACTGCCCAGTCCTGTGCCATGCACATAATGTGTTTGTATGCTTGAGCCCATTGTTGCAGCCACTGTGTCAGTCCATCTGGTTGGGGGTTTTCCTCTTTTCCGCTGACCCTGTACTCTGCCAAGCATGATGTCCTTCTCCAGGGACTGATCCCTCCTGACAACATGTCCAAGTACGTAAGACGCAGTCTCGCCATCCTTGCTTTTAAGTAGCATTCTGGTGGTACTTCTTCCAAGACAGATTTGTTTGTTCTTATTTTATGGTGGCATCTGAAATTTGGTGATGGAAATAAAGGGACAATGGGTTTGAATCTTGAGTAGAAGTAAAACTTTTACAAATCAAACTGCAGTATTTTGAAATGAACTTAATGATTACAAGTCGGATTCAAGGAGATCTTTGGCTGAAGAAGCTTAGAGTTTGCTCTTTAGAAGATTTGAGATTCCAGATATCTAAAATAGGAAAAACTGTTAAACAGTGAACCAGTTTTTATGACTTTAATAAGCATTTTACCAGCAACATACAGTGGTTCTTTATTAGGAAATCTGGTTATCGAAGGGTCATGTACACCCAATCTGGAAACAGTTGATTTCTTGCGCACGTATATTCTGAAATGTTTCAGGTCTAAAACTGATTTAAAGTGGAACTTTGTTTTCTAAATAATGAGTTTTAGCAAATAGAAAGACTTTTAGAAAAAAAGTTCTCACTGAATTCAAGCTTATGTTAGATTTCATTGATATGTTAGAGTGAGCTGATCCGTGCTCATTAATACCTCTTAGCATACAGTGTTGGGGTACAAAATGCTCTGCTCAGTGAGCTTTGTAGAACATGAAGCTTGCTCTTTTAAGCACTGCGGTTTTTTTTTTTTTTTAAGCTTTCATCTTTTTCATGAGATTCTAAAATGTTCTAAATAGTTAACTGTCTTTCTAAATGGTATGCAGAACATAGTTTAACTATATCATATTGATCTTAAACGTCAGTTACTGTGTTCCTGTTGTGTTGGGGGCAGGAAGCAATTGAGGTACTTCAATTATGTGCCCTGGCCTTTGCTAACGCCCTCAGATCGTCCTGCTTTCTGAATCGGTTTTTGTTTTTGTGTCCTGTAATTCTCATCTCTCCTCTGGTTGTCACCTGTCATCTCGCATCTCTCATTGTCTCTGGTGCCAGTAGCCAGTTCCCTTTCTAATCTACTGCTAGAACTAAACTGTAGGCATAAGGAAACTATGTAAACTAGCGATTGATTTATTTTGTAAATAAGTAGTTGAATTTGCTCCAGATTCTGAACTTCTTTAGAATGTTTGATCAGGATGTAAGATAGGTTTGTTCGTTTATTTAGATATTTATAATTCTCTTACAGCCTGGGGACCTCAAATCTTAAATCCTTTAAAAATATTCTTTGCCATGTAATTTTCTAGTCTTGTTAGTCTTTCAAATTCTTTGTCCAGTAATTCGTCACAAAAATGTAGTTCTCCCACCAATACAAGTTATTATACTTATGATTTGATTTAGCTTAGATCACAGCTGCTTAGCATCTGGGGATGTTTCCTTTCAATTTTACTTAGTTTCTTGGTTCTGAACTGGAATATTGGGAAAACATCAGGCAAAACAGTTTTCCTGCTTTCTCTGTAGTTAGTTAGTGGCTGTCCCCCAAGTGTGCGCATTGTTGGGTGAGGTGGTCATTTCCAGCATGCCCTGCCTGGTTGTAGAGCCTCCCGGAGGCAGGACTCAGAAGAATACCCAGCTCCCCTTTTGTCTTATCCCCCCTTTAACTCATTCCCAGTTCTGTTCTCCCTCATTCACTGTTTGTCTGTTGACCTCCTATCTTTGTTGCTCATCCTAACCATGCCTCTTCGATCTCCACTCTCCCTCCTCCACCACTGAGTCTTGTTCCCTTTTTGAGGTACTCTTTTCCCACAAAAAAATGTAACATGAAAATATGTGGGGGGTGAGGGTTGAGAGAAGGGGTCATGGTAAGAAGCGCATCAAAATAAGGGGAGAAGTTAGTAACCATGGTGTATCCTCTTTCTCAGTTTTGGAGCCTCAGTTTTCTAATCTGTAAAATAGAAATAATGATACTTAATAAGGTGTTTGTTAGAAATAAGCAGGATGTGTAAGTTGCCAGTTACCTTCCTCCTTTTTTCCCCGTATTTACAGGTAGAATTCATTCTTCAGGGCTAAAAAAAAATAAAATAAAACTTTTTTTACATTTATGAGGAAATATGGTTTGCTGCTAAGGATTAGCAAACAAAGTAGTTTCAGGATTAGTTTTATGAAATACTGTTGGAGAATGTTATCTAGCTAGTATGCTGACAAATACTTTAGGGGTAGTGTGTATGCTGGCTGATTGTTGTAGCAAGAATAAGAACCAGAACATCTCAATGCTGTACATTTGGAGAGTACTAGTCTTTAAAATGGATTTTTAGAATAGATTCCATAAATGTGAAATTTGATGAAAGTATGTCTGTTAATCTGTAACAGGTATTCTGAAATGTATTGTGATGACACAGTTCATGTGGCAGTCTCTGAGTTTGTCTTCAAGTGACTAGACATGATGCTCTTAGGAAAGACTGCCTCGTTAGAAGATGGCTCTTAAATGATGCAACTCTTCATCTAAGTAGTTTTCCCTCCAATTTTTCTACAGACAGATACATCATCAGGAGTGGAATTGCAGTCATGGTATCCTGTTATAAAACAGGAAGGTGACCATGTTTCTCAGACACATTCATTTTTACACCCCAGGTGAGTGGGCATTCCTTCATTCATTTAACATTTACTGTATTCCAGATACTGTTCTAGGGTCTGGAATTCATTATTTAGCTAATCATAGATCATCTTTGAAAAATTGTTTTCTAAGCAAGTATATTGTGTTTTAATACATTTTTTGTTGTTTCTGTTTGGTGTGTAACTTGGATATTTTAAAAAGAAATTACTTTGATACTTAGAAGCTTTCAAATTAACCACAGTCCCTCAAAATCAAGTTTTCATGCTTTTAGTAAGAATACATCCTAGATTAGGAACTTTATATTTATTGAGTCCTAGATTTTTATCCGCTGCTGTAAATACATATTCCTTCCAAGCATGGTGATGAAATCTCAGTCTTATTACATTTGCATAGTCATTACCATACTTACTGCATTTGAATTAAGTCTTTTGGGCAGTATGAAACCTGTTAGTTTTCTTAGCAGAATACTGCGATTGATAAAAAGGGACAATATAGGTGTCCAGTACTGAGAAGGACACCCTGGTGGTGAGGTGATTAAGAGCTCCGGCTGCTAACCAAAAGGTCAGCTGCTAACCAAAAGGTCGGCAGTTCGAATCTACCAGGTGCTCCTTGGAAACTATGGGGCAGTTCTACTCTGTCCTATAGGATCATTATGAGGCAGCATCGACTCAACGGCAGTGGATTTGGTTTTTGGTTTGGGACGAAGAAATTGAGATGTAAGAGGAGATAGATTATTTGGAGTTTAGGGGATAGATTGTTGTATCAGTTAAGTGGTTATATCTTCTGACGAAAGGTTACACAGATTATAGTTAAAAATACGGTATTTAAGTTTCTAAATCAAATTTATTCCATAAGCTTCTCAGATGATTAACCTACTGAGGAATTTTATGTGAGCCTTTGAGCACAAGTAGTTATCCCCTCTCTCTCATTTTTACACAATTTACTATTGCTGTTTTATCATATAAGTAGGAAGTACTAAAGTATCTTAAGAAGGTAGCCCTTTGGGGTTTTATATAAGAATATGTTCACAGCACCTGACCTCTTTCTTGAGCTCTATAAGAAGGGCCCTGTGAGCTCCTCTTTGGGCTTATTGTGAACTCAGGTCCTAGTTACGCAGTGTGGGGCTGAAGCAGCCTCACTGTAGCTAAGAGCAAGGATTCCCTGCTTTGGAGGAGTGCTGGGGCAAGAAAATAGCACCCCCAATGCAGCATACAGTCTCTTATCTTTCTGGCATAAACCTTACAGACTCAGGGCTACAAAGTGCTTCCTGCTTTTAGTTCTCATGTGATTTTCAGGACAGGAGAAGAGACTGCTTTTCTTTCCCAATGAGTACCTTTTTAGTACATAAAAATTACTTGCAAAGTAATAAAATGCCTCATAGTTTTGCCCTTAATGCTTAAATGCTGATTTTTTCAAGATTTGCTTTCTGTGACATTTATTTTCTGAGTTGTTACATTGTCTGTTCTGGTAAAAAAAATTTTTTTAGTTTAACCATAGAAGTATACATTATATATTTTGATTTTTACTTTAATATGTATTATGCATCTTATTTTGCCTTTCTGTGTTTTCAGCTACTACTTATACATGTGTGATAAAGTAGTTGCCCCAAATGTGTCTCTTACTTCTGCTGTGTCCCAGTGTAAAGAGGTCACAAAGACAGAGGTGTGCAAGTCCATGCCAAGACAGCCAGAGAAGCCTTACAGCACTGGCAGACATCAAAAGCCAGTGTCCTACCCAGATGTCTCACTTGAGGAACAGGAGAAACTGGATTTAAAAACAAATAGAGAATTATGTAGCCGTTTTGGTGAGTATTCACAAATTATCTTTTTAAAATAAAATATCAAAATATCTAATAAACACTTTTATTCAATATCACCAAAGAGCATTTTTATTTAAGAGAATAGTTGAAGCTTTAACTTTAAAAAAGAAACCTGTCATTTCTATGCTGGGCGATTACTTTGAACCTGAACTACTATACTCTTAGGACGATGATTGCTATAGACTATAGAGGCGAATGAGATAGATGTACATACATATATATGTACACATATAGACTACATAGTTTTCACACTGCAATTAGTTTTTGTCTGATTTTTTTTCTCTTCCTGCCTTTGCTGTCAGATTCTTCAGTAGGTCCTTATTTTTATTTCTAATTGGCTATGAACTGAGAAACCATTTAACTAGTAATGCTAAGAAGTATGTATACGTAAGAGTAGTTGAGTATAAGACTCAGGGAAACTTAGTTGTGGAAGAAAGCAAGGATTGAAAATTCATAGATATAGGGGCCTGGCAGATGGCATAAATGTAGAATGCTGGCTGAAATCTAAAAAAGAGCTGCCTACTTATAGTGCCTTTTAAAATACTGTGGACCAAAACAAGACACGCCACCTGTTTTACCTTTATACGGCAGCAGTGTGACAGTGACTTCAGCTGCCTCGGAGCAGTGGAAGAGCCCTCTGATTATTTGTTTTCATAGAGATTTGAGATTCTTGGGGTTTTTTTATACTATCGTTTTGAAATTTAAAAAACTCTTTTGATTTAAATATGATAAGTAATACGTAATGTTACCACTGTCATTCTTGCATGTATCATATTTCCCAAACTAATTTATTCTAGTGACTTTTTAAAATTACTGAGATAGAATTCACATACCATAAAATTCCCTTCTTTAAAATTTACAATTCAGTGATATTTAGTATGATGACACAGTTGTACAACCATCACACCCAATTGCGGAACATCTTTATCACAACCCAAAGGGCAGCTTTCCAACTCATTAGCAGCGGCTCATCTTCCCCCTTTCCCAACCTTAGCAACCAATAATGTGCTGTCTTTATGGATTTGTCTATTCTGGATATTTCATATAAAAGGAATCATACAACATGTGACTTTTTGTGTCTGGCTTCTTTCACTGAGCATAATGTTTTCACGGTCCATGTTGTATCAGTCTTCATTCCTTTTTATGACTGAATAATATTTTCGTGTACAAGTTTTAGCGTGGACATATGTTTTTAGTTTTCTTGGGTATATACTTAGGAGTAGAATTACTGGGTTATATGGTAACTTTTTGAAGGAGCCTTGGTGGCACAGCGGTTAAAGTGCTTGGCTGCTAACTGAAAGTTTGGTGGTTTGAACCCACCAGCCTGCTCCTCGGGAGAAAGATATGGCAGTCTGCCTCCATGAAGATTTACAGCCTTAGAAACCCTATGGAGCAGTTCTGCCCTGTCCTATAGGGCCACTATGAGTCAAGATTGACTTGACAGCAGTGGGTATGGTAACTTTTTTGAGGAATTGCCAAACTCTTTTTCTGAAGCAGCTGCACCATTTTACATTCCCATCAGCAGTGTATGAGGGTTCCAATCTGTCTGCATTCTCCCCATCACTTCTAATTGTCCATCTTACTGGTTATAGCCATTCTGGTGGTGGTTAAGTAGTATCTCATTGTGGTTTTGATTGGCAGTTCCCCAGTGACTAATGATGTTGATATTCTTTTCCTGTGCTTATTGGCCGTTTGTATATCTTCTTTGGAGAAATGTCTGTTCAGATCCTTTGCCCATTTTTAAGTTGGGTCATTTATCCCTTTATTATTGAGTTGTAAGAGTTCTTTATATATTCTGGACATTAGGCCTTTACCACTTTGTGGGTTGTCTTTTCACTTTCTTGATCAAGTCCTTTGAAGCACAGAGTTTTAAATTTTGATGCGGTCCAGTTTTCCTAATTTTTCTTTAGTTGCTTGCTTTAGGTGTCATGTATAAGAAACCGTTGCCTAATCCAAGACATGAAGATTTACATTTATGAGTTTTAGGTCTTCAATGTTAAGTTTTTAACATTTTAAATTAGTTTTTATATATGATGTGAGGTAGAGGTTCACCTTTATACTTAAGCATGTCCATACAGTTGTCACAGCACCATTTGTTGAAAAGATTATTCTTTTCCCATGGAATTGTCTTGGCTCTCTTGTCGAAAATGCATTGCTCATAAAAACACAGATCTATTTCTGGATTCTCAATTCTTTTCCATTTGTTTATATGTCTGTCCTTACGCTAATACCACCCAGTCTTGATTTCTGTAGCTTTGTAGTAAGTTTTGAAATTGGAAAGTGTAAGTCCTCCAAGTTTGTTCTTCTTTTTCAAGATTGTTTTGGCCGTTCTGGATTTCTTATATCTCCATATGAATTTTAGAAACAACTTGTTGATTTCTGCGAAAAAGCCAGTTGTGATTTATTAGGGATTATGTTGGATAATAGTTAAGTGGACTCAACAATATTAAGTTTTTTTTTTTTGTACTTTAGATGAAGGTTTACAGAGCAGATTAGTTTTTCATGAAACAATATACATAGTGTTTTGTGACATTAACTCCAATATTAAGTCTTCTTATCTGTGAACATGGCATCTTTCCATTTATCTATCTTTAATTTCCTTCAGTGATGTTTTATAGCTTTCAGTGTACACATTTTGCATTTCTTTTGTTAAATTTTGATGCTATTGTAAATAGAATTTTTTTTTTAATTCCATTTGTGGGTTATTTTAGTGACTTTTTAACAAAATTATATTCATACTTTGTTACTTGATTTTTGCCTTTCAAAGAGCCGTTACTCTCAAATAATTCGACAAGTGAAAAGAAACCCGAGTCTGCCACTAGCAACTTAGTCAGAGACACAAGCAAGGCGGGGATTCGTTGTGATGCTGCAGCTTCGTCTCCGCTTCTGGCCAGAGATGTCGTCTGTGAGGATGATAAGGGGAAAATCATGGAAGAAGTAATGAGAACTTATGCAAAACAGCAGGAAAAGCTGAACTCAATTCTGCAGAAGAAGCAACAACTTCAGATGGTAAAATCGTTATTTAAATGATAGTCCATTATAAAAAGATACTTTTGCATATTCTTAGAAAAATCGAGGTGCTGCAAGTGTGCTTAAAATTACTCAGAATTTTATACTGATAAACAATTTCAACGTACTTTTAACTTTTCAGACTAAATGGTTTTTCAAGATAATAAAATTCAGTTCGGTAATAAAAATCAGTTTTATATTGAACTGATATGATGGCTGAACTTCAGGTATTTTTCTGTTCTCTTTTTCCTGAAGAGAAATTTTTGACATGATGAAAATAAAGTAAAAAATTGTGTTGTCCTTCTTTACATTACAGGAAGTGGAAATGTTGAGCAGTTCAAAAGCTATGAAGGAGCTCACTGAAGAACAGCAGAATTTACAGAAGGAGCTTGAATCTTTGCAGAACGAACATGCTCAAAGAATGGAAGAATTTTATGTTGAACAGAAAGACTTAGAGAAAAAATTAGAGCAGGTAATGAAGCAGAAATGTACCTGTGACTCAAATTTAGAAAAAGATAAAGAGGCTGAATACGCAGCACAGGTAAGAATTACTCAGTTTATCTGATGTTGCCCTTTCAGCTTGGAAATGGAAACTGTCATCTTCTCTGTTAAAGGAAATACTCATGGCCAAACTCATTTCGTTAGGCTAGATTTCAGAACAGATAATTCTGTTAAACACAGCCTTATACTATATTGTCCAAGATGATTTTTTATCTTTATTATTTTTTTTAAACTTGTGTTGGGTTTCTGTAGTTTAATGCCTAAATTGCGGATCTCTGGCTCTCTGAATAACAAATATTATATGTATATTATTTTAATCTAGTGTATGGGCTTTCAAATCAACAAATTAACAACATGTCTTGCCCGCTGTGTCCACAAGCTCTGGGGCAAAAATGAATACTTAACTGCCTTCTGTTAATTGTAGCGTGAACTTAGGGGAGGTGAACAAATGGCTAACGTGAACAGGCACAGTGCAAGGAGAGAGAGTAACGTGTGGGACATAGTGAAAGTGCTGTAGGTGTTCATTTCTCTTGACGCTTTGCTTTTCCTTCAATTTAATGTCATGTCAGATGTCAAAAGTATTAGATACTCAAGAGATTGTATTATGTATGAAAGAGCTTATCTTGTAAAAAAATAATTTGCAAGTAGATCTCTGCCACTATGAGGATTAAATGGAGAAACAAGACTGAAAACTGACATAGCCTTTTAAATCACACAGCTGGCGGAGCTGAGAGAGAGATTGGACCACGCGGAGGCTGACAGACAAGAACTCCAAGACGAACTCAGACAGGAACGGGAGGCAAGGCAGAAGTTAGAAATGATGATAAAAGAGCTAAAGCTGCAAATTTTGAAATCCTCAAAGACTGCTAAAGAATAGAAAACTTTAAAGAGATTAGTCTGTGTACTATTACCAAAAACAAAAAACTCCTAACAGGGTTTTTTGTTTTTGGTAATAGAATTGTGAACAACTTATATGTATGAAGATAACAAGGCATTCTGTTCATTTGTAGATCAGAGAAAGTGAAAGATTATATATTAGTATATAAATTTTTACATTTTCCAAATGAATGAAAATGTATGTTTCTTTGTACCTTTTTTTTTCAACCAACTTAATAACGATACTATATGGTTTCAACTAGTAGATAAGCTGCCTATATTTCTAATGCAAATTTTACAGTTGAATACTTTTTTAAAGCTGCGTTGTGTGATGGCAAATGGCTGTGGTCAATTTTGTTATCCATATTTCAGACTCAGTTTTAGATACAATGATGACTTCATATTTCACATGTATAGAGCTACTCAAGAGGAAGTTGAATCTCTCTTTCTTTTTTTTTTTTTTCAGGAACACAGTCTCCTTTCTAAGTTGATATAGTATGTTCATTATTATACACAGAATATTGCTTTCGTTTTGTACAGATTGTGGGATGAATTTCCACCAGTTCTCTCAATGTCTCCTACTAAGACATTTTGCGCAAAGAAGAATTTCATTGATGAGGCTAAAGCGTACCCTGTAGGTATACCAGGGAAGGATAACGTGCTTTGTTATGCGCTGCTGCTAAGAACAAGCAGCTGTAATTTGTTTTTCAGTTTAAATGTGATTATAGTTCAAAAAAAAATTTTTTTTCAGCAACTTCAGAAGAGGGAATAAAAAGTAATACTTTCTGAACTTTTGTTTGTTGTTAATAATAGTGTGAAAATATTAATGTTCTTGAGAAAAACCGATGTCGTTGGTGTGCGTTTATTTCTGTGGAACTCCTGATTCTCCTGTACAGTTTTATATGTAGCTCTGGGTCCTCCTGAAACTTCCATAATGGATTTGTTTGCCTTTAAATTGTAAAATATTAAACACCTTGAAGGTTATTTTGGACTTTTGTATGTATAAATGTTGTCTTAACCAAAATTTGCACGAATGGACCATTTTCAATTACTACTTACTATTAAAATCAGGAATTGACAGTCAACTGTATGATAGGTTAATATAGGAAAGTTTAGTTACTGCTATTAAAATGTTTTTAGATAATATTTAGAAGATAAAGGAATTCCATAGTTTGGGGAAGGGGGAACATCTTCTGCACTTTTTTTTTTTTTGCACAGAAAAGTCTTATTCTTTCATGGCAAATTTCATATTGGTTGATTCTTAGTTTAAAAGGTATTAGGTAAAATTCTTAATATGACTTTTTTTAAAAGGACATTTCCTGAAACTACCATTCATTGACATGTATTACCCCTTGAATTTGTGTTTTCTCATGTTTTCTTGTAAGGTACTGTGTGAAATTACTTAAGAGAGGTAAATTTATTTTTAAAATAATTAGCTAGGGTTAAGGTTATATACTGTTCCCAGGGTAGAAGGTAGATGCTCTGCTGGTATAGAACTTCAAAGTCACTAGGTTATCATTTATTTAATCAGTTATTTTCATATTTTGCCTAATGGTACTCACAAAAATAATTTTTGTCCTTTCCAAAGTGTAGTTTCTTCAGTAAATAGAGCATGCTCTAAGTATGTGTTTTCTATTTCTCATTTAAATTTTAGTATATTCACCCTGTAGCTAATTCATTGATTCTTGGAATCTCCTTGAGAAGAAACAAATGTTAAAATGACATATAGGAACAATTGTCAAAAAATGACATGCTCCCTCAATACCTTTTATTTAGATCTGGGAAAGAAAAATCACAAAGACACTTAAGATACAGTTTTATTTTAGTTGTGAATTAGTTAAGTGTCACAGCTTACCTTTTTGGAAGGCAAACTCAGGCCCATATATTTTCATTTATTTTTCTAATCCACTCGACCTTTTTTTTGCGTTTACTTAGTAAATCATAAGCTTACTTAACCCTCAACCCAAAACTTCTAAAATAAACCATTTAATCTTCAAAATATGTTATTTTAAAATTCTAAATGGTGCTTACACACCATTAAATTATTATAAAATTGTAGTTTAGAATTGAGTAAAGATATTTTTTCTAGTCCTTTACGTAATGAAAACTTGCCACATGACATAGTATAGTCTTCATTTTACAGAAGATACATTGATGTGCCATAGGTTTCTGTCTTAACTTCTTTGAAAGTAGTTTTCTAGTCAATTGTAAATATTATACCTGTTCTAGTTAAAAGTAATTTTATGTTAAACTGCACCACATAGCTTGAAAACAGTATAGCAACTTTGTAATACTTTGAAAGTGGCCTCCACTAAAATATCTTACCCATATAAATTTACTATATTCTTTGCATGCTCATTTGTGTGTTGGTTGCTAGCTTAAAGTTTGTTTTGACGTAGTTTTTGTGTGCCAAATTTATTAGGAAACAAATATTTTCCTCAGACTTTGTAGTGTTATTCTTTGAAGGAAAAATTTGAAAATGTTGACTTTAAAAAGCTGCGTTAAATCAATGGCCTATTAAAAGTTAAGCTAGAGCATCTTTAGAAGGATGAAAAATTAAAATATTACCTTCCTGGGTGATAGGTCATGTTTAATTTTGGTGATGACAGTTTCTTAAATTTATGAGAAAAAATAGCACCAAATTTATAAAAGTAGAAATGTTAAACCTCCTGCTGTCATTGGAGAAGCTCTAGATCACCCTAATTTCACAAATGCAGCTTGTAACACTAGAAAAGGATTTGACCAACAACCTGTTTGGCTTGTACTGGAGTTTTTATAAAGCATATTCTTTTGCTTGGATTTCTGTGTACATGAGAGTTAGGATGTTTTATGCTTCTTGAGCTAATTTTATAACATATTTAATATATTAATAGTTTAGATGTAAAATCATTTGTACATATTGAACTTATAAAACAGTTACTAAAGTAGATAAAATAGAGCCAGTAAAATATTTGTAGGTTATCCGTGTATTTTAGAAGTCATGACAGAACAGCCAGTTTATTTGCACATCTGTGGCTTCAGTTTTAAGAAAAGTAAAATGATGAGCAAACTCAAGTGATAAGAAATGTGCTCAAAATATTCCCCTAGAATTAATTGCAGAGAGCTGGTGCTGAAGGTTTTCAATCAGCTTCTAAAATTTTCTTCTCAAAAATAATATTTATGTTTTGATTACTTAGGGAAGAATTCTTCACTTTTATTTGCTCTTTATGCATTTATTCCACGTTAAAAATTGATATGCTGAAAAGTTGTGCTCATACTGTACATCTGTTTCTGTTCTTGGAACTACTTGTTAATAGTTTTTATTGAAGCTGTCAGCAATAAGGGACACATAACTGCTGCATTATACGTTGTGGAAGCGAATAAACAGCTTAACATTTTTTTTTCTAGTATAGCATTTCCACTATTGGAAGAAAATTGTATGAGTATTTTATATGGCATCTTGTATAAAAGGACAGTCTTTTTTTTTTTTTTTGTAATACCTTTTCATTGAATTGCTTCTAAACTACAAAATACAATTCGGAGCCCATTTCTTCAGTAATAGAATTCAATGTCTTACGTAGTGCTTATGTAGTGTTTTTGAATTAGAAAGTGATCAAATGTAAAAACTAAAATTACAAAAAGCCCAGAAAACAAAATAGTGTATTAAGTCAGTTTAATGTAAAAGAAATTTATAAGATTTTTTCTTCGATATAGATACCTCACTTGAAACTAAAGAAAGCACAGCAACTTAAAGTAGTTCTAGTAGAAAGATCCTACTAAAAGAATTGCTTAATCTAGGATACCTTTTGGGGATTTATAATTTGTGAGAAATAAAAGATTTGCTTTTAACCATCCTTTTAGAAGTATTTGTTTATCCTGATAATGTTAAACCAACACAGTAGTCTTTTGTTATTTCTGAATTTCTAATCTGTTAAAGCAGTAACATGAAATATCTGTTCTGCAACTGTTGAAACTAATTGTTGACTACATTGACCATAATTCAATTTAAAATTTTGCCAGTGATGTACAGTTTTATGGTTAAAATCGCTGTGTTTGGTTGCATTATATGACACACAAAATGTCCTCTACCTCACGTAAAATAAATATTTTATATGGTTTTATAAACCAGACTCATCTATCTGGTCACTTAGTTTAGGTGAGCAAGACTCATCTATCTGGTCACTTAGTTTACAAATTTTGAATTGTATTTATTGAAACATGACATACTGTGCTCTTAGCTTATACCTCAATTGTATTTCGTGCTGTTTTCCATTTTCATGCCTTGTAAATAACTTGTATAGATTGTGGATTAAATTCCAAATAAAAACTTGTAATGCCAATGAAATTGATTCCAGTCATCCGGGTCTTCTGTGGGAGCTTTCTTGTACCTTAAGATTGACATTTTCTACTTTTGTACCTTTAAAGTCTATTACTCATTACACACTGAGTGATTAACTTTGAAAACCTTACTATAAAATGTGAAATTCTATGCAATATTTCAGGTGAGGAAAATAGGAACATTTTGTGTTTATTCTCTTTCATGATAACCTGGACTTTTACTCACATACTTTTCCTCCCACCTCCTCTCGTAATATTAATTGCTGCATAACAAATTACCCCAAAATATAGCGGCTTCAAACAAAAAATACTTCACAGTGTATCCGAGGGTCAGAAATCCAGGAGCAACTGAGCTGGGTATTTTGGCTCAGGAGCTCTTATGAGGGTGCAGTTGAGATGTTGCCCAGGCCTGAAGTCATCAGAGCTTGACTGAGCTGGGGGATCAGCTTCCAAGCTCAGATAGGTGACTGTAGACAGGGGCTTCACTTCCTCATTACGAGGACGTCTCCTTGGAGCTGATCATGACACGGAGGCTGGTTTCCCCCAAACGAGTGATCCAAAAAAAAAAAACAATTTCCTTTATGACCTAGACTAAGTTGCATAGTGTCGTTTTTGCCTTCTTCTATTAGAAGCGAGTCCCTAAATTCAGCCCATATTCAACGGGAGAAAATTACACAAGGGTATGAATACCAGGAGGTGGAGATCACTGGGATCATCTTTATAGAGTCTGGCTACCACACCTTCCAACTTATTTTGAAAATATGAGAGATTTATAAAGCTCCCTATGGATATCTCATTCCCTAGATTTTCCTTTTTTTTCATCAGCCTCTTGTTTGCTTCAGTTGGCATTGCTACCTCAGGCAGCTGCAGTGTCAAACAGTTGCCACTGATTGCATTTGACAATGCCTCGAAAATAGGGTTTTCCCACTGAGCTCTGAGTCAGGTCCAATAACAAGGCCTGTGAACGGTACTTTTCAAAGGAGCTGCCAGACAGGTCAAATAGTGACAATTCTCCGGGGATGTGGCTTTTGGAGGAGCTCCAAACCTGGTCTGCTCTCCACTCCCACCCCAGTGGTTGCTAGTTTTGACAGCTACCGTAGTTGCAAGGCTGCTAGTTTTTAAGGCCACTACAGAGCAGGGGCAGGGAGAATGGGAATAGGGCAAGTTAAAATACCACAAATCTCGCTGTTTGTACCAAGATTCAGCAGTTTTTCTTAAATGCTCCTTGGCTTGTTGCAAGTCTTTGGTCATTTCCAGAGTTAATTTTGACAATGCTTGTGAGTGTTCTCATTGCTTTTATGGAAAGGTGGATTTTTAGAAATCCTTACTCCACCTTCCAGAAGTTTGGCCCTCTGAAAATATATAGTTTGTATGTGTGTTCAAGTAAAGCTTGCTAGTAAAATTTTAAAGTAATAAAAATATAAACTAAGTAAAATGAAACTCTCACCATTCTTCACCCCACCCCTCAACCCTTGCCACAATTTCTGTTTCTCAGAGATTACCATTGTAGTTGTAATTGGAGGGAATTAACCCAAACTTTTTCTGTATATAAATATATGTATGTATGTATGTCCTTATCTCTCTCTCGCTCTTCTCTCATTGAAAATCTTTCTTCCTCTCTCTAATTAGTAGAGCACAGTGATAAAAGAGTACAGATTCTGATGTTTGAACTTGAAGCCCATCCCCACCATTTGCTTGGACTGGTTACATAACCCCTCCGAGTCGCAATTCTTTTTACTGTAAAATGGGAATAATAATATCTGACTTATAGTCATATTAAATGAGAGAATCCATGTAAAGTGCTTAGCAAATAGCTAATATTTATTGAGCACTATTAAAATAGTTTCCACTTTTACAAAAACACAATGAAAATGCAACAATGGCCTTGAGGTGAATAGCCCAGAGAGGAATCTAAAAACTTTTGGAATTATTTGTCACCTTGGACATAGGACATACACAGATCTGTAGGTCCTGGTATTGTCTGTACAGCCTCATCCTTCACTGCCATAGGAACACTTGTGTATGCACCTTTAGAAAGAGCACACCCCTTCTAGTGTGCTGCAGCCCCTTTCACTCTATTAATCACAGTATTTCTGTGCCAGTTATGGTTCCCATTTGGATTTTGTAGGTCGCACAGGCAGTGACACCTGTAAAAATTCTGGACTTCAGAGTACATGGCTTCTTGGCAGGACCCAGGGAACAGTCTCTCTTTAACAGTGCTGGGGCATATGGGTCATTCCCTGGGAACAAGTGACCCAATTAATGCTTCTCCTAAATGCACTAGAGGTTGTCACAACTGCTCCCTCCTCAGGGTCCAGGGCCTGGGCCTAACCGTGCCATCCACACCAATATTAGGCCCGTGGCCCCCTTCATTCTTTCCTAAAGGCTTTGGGTAGCAAAGTAAATCAGGCCAAAAAAGACTGAGATCTGCCATCTTGCTCTCCCCTCCAAGACACACAATGGGTATTAACCTTTTTATCCCGGCAGAACTCAATTCTGTTCTGAACCTACCCCACATAGTAGACAGATAAACAGACAACACACTAAGATAACATAGTAGACAGATAAACAGATAGACAAAACACTAAGATAACAGGTGGCTCAACAATAAGGCCTTTATTATTGTGCAAACTCAGAGCAACATCTGGCAGGCAGTTTGTAGATTGGGTGACTTGGAGGCTGGACAAATTCACTATGGGCATCGCATGAGAACAATGTCCGTGAAGACTGTAAACTGCAAGTTGCCAGCAGAATCCATCTCAGCTCCTCCTGGCCAAAACTGAGTTCATGTCCATCCCCTAACCATTCAAAGAAAAGGAAATGAGGCACCTCAATGGGTTCAGGCTATTCATGACTCCTTGTAGGATTTGGAGAGAGGGCACAGAGGTCAGCCTTCTCTGAGCATGTTGGGGTGGCTGATGTACTTCATGAGGACAAGTCAGCTGGTAGAGATGAAATGGCTTCTTCCACAGGTATGGGCAATGACACAACTTGCAAGTGCTATGGGTAGGCTAGAAAGTGCAGTGCAGTTCCTGAAGGTCCCTGTACCTGGCAAATTGTTGAGAATCTTCCCCAGTGTGGGTGCTCAGATGTGTGGGGTTTAAGTGCTGGTTGATGGCTCCCTCACAAAGGCTACTCTCAGAGCTTCTCTCTGGCGTGGGTCTTTTTAGGATGAACCAGGAGATGGCTATTTCTGTATATAAATATATGTATATATGTATGTCCTTATCTCTCTCTTGCTCTTCTCTCATTGAAAATCTGTCTTCCGCTCTCTGATTAGTAGAGCACAATGATAAAAGAGTACAGATTCTGATGTTTGAACTTGAAGCCCATCCCCACCATTTGCTTGGACTGGTTACATAACCTCTCTGAGTCGCAAAGCTTTTGTCAAGTGTGAACTGTCTGGTGCTGGATGAGAGAAGTCATTTGGATGAAGGCTTTCCCACATTTGCTGCACTCATAAGACCTTGCCTCATTGTGAACAATGGTGTACAATAAGGTCGCAGTCATAGCTAAATAATTTCTCACATTCACTGCATTCATAAGGCCTTCATTCTTACATAAACCTTTGATCCAATGTGAAATTTCTAGTGTAGAATGAGGTTCAAGATTTAGCTAAAGAATTTCCCACATCCACTTATTCAAAAGGCCTTGGTCCGGTGTGGATGCCCTGGTGTTGAATAAGTGTGTCTTTGTGTCTGAAGGTTATCCTACATTTGGTGCATATATAATGCCTTTGTCCAGTGTGAAAATCCTCTCTACAGGGTGCTTTTGTGGCTTCCGCCATGAGCACTGGAGAAGGCCAGAGCTGGCTGGCAAGTCCTTCCTACCCTCCCTGCATGTGAATAGCTTCTCTGACACATGGACTCTACAGCTCTTCACAAAGGGGGTCCTACACTTGTTCCTTCTAAAGAGTTTCTCTCCACTGTGTTGCTGGGGAATGTTTTCAGTGATCCAGAATCATTTCCCATGTGTATCACACGTGTATAGTTTATGCCTGGAGTGTGTTCCTTGGTGCTCAGCCAGGTGCAAATTATCTTTCATGACTAAGCCACATATCTCACAGAGGTGGGCCTTCTGGGTGGAGGAGCTTGCCTTGGGAGCTCTGACCTGTGACACTCCTTCTTCAGAAACACTCTGCTCAGAAGGTGCTTCCTCATTCTTGCTCCATACCAACAACCAGGGCCAGACACCCTCCGAGCCCCTCTTATCATGGCTGGAGTTATGTTTATCCCATCAGGCATCCAAGGCTCAAGTTGGTTATCTACATGGGAACTGGAAAATGCAAGTCTCAGGGAGTCTGTAAGTGAAAAGTTCTCCAGCATCACATTACAGAACAGGATTCTCTGAGTTGCATCAAGTAGCCCCTACTTTTTCTGGGAGAAGTGCAAGAACACATCCTTGAAGGTCACATGGCCTTGCTTACGGGGTCCATAAGTGCTTCTGCCACCAGGAAAAACTGCACTGGCTCTATCAGCACTGTCATCAGAACCTGACGGCAGAGTGGGCTGTGAGACTGTGGCAATCAGGGCAGGGGCCTGCAACCTAGTATCCCAAGTAGCAGGGTCACTCAGGGCAGTGCCATCGCTGAGTCTCAGATCCACCTCTATGCAGTGGCACAACACTCTCTGTCTTGTCTTTCCACTCCCGTTACCTTGGGCTACCCGGCACTCAAGAGCCTCTGATCTGGTGGATGGACCCATGAACAGCCAACATGAATGCCAGGAGGGCCATGGTAGAAATCCTTCCATGATCTGGTTCATCTTTATCTGGCTGCCACACAGGGAAATGCCCCTCTCCTTCATTATCCCACTGTTGCCACTGCAGGGTGCAGAGCCTACTGGATAATGTAGTTCCCACAACTCCACCAATGCTTGGAATTCACCAAAATCCTTGGATCTATAAGTTTGTAGTGATCATCAAGTTATTAAAATTTTGGTTATTTTTTAGCTGAAATGTCTTTTTTTTTTTTGGACACTTCCCTTCTCTCCTTTTTTTCTGAGCTCCAGTGACACAATCCACCACGTGTTGCTCTGATACTGGAAGCCTTGCCACTGATACTTCAAATATCAGCACGGTCACCCTTGGTGGACAGGTTTCAAGATCTACCCTGAAGTAAAATGCCGTCAGTGATAGGATAATATCCATATGCCTGCTAGGAAGATCAGTTAATACGACTACTATTCAAATATATGCACCAACCAATAAGGCCAAAGAGGAAGAAATTGAAGATTTTTACCAACTTCTGCAACCTGAAATTGATTAAACTTGAAATCAAGATGCATTGGTAATTACTGGTGATTGGAACGCGAAAGTTGGAAACAAAGAAGAAGGATTGGTAGTTGGAAAATATAGCCTTGGTGACAGAAATAATGCCAGAGATCACACGATAGAATTTTGCAAGACCAACTGTCTATTCATTGGAAATACCTTTTTTCACCAACATAAACGGTGACTATACACGTGGACCTTGCCAGGTGGCATACACAGGAATCGAATTGACTACATCTGTGGAAAGAGATGATGTAAAAACTCAGTATCATCAGACAGAATAAGGCCAGGGGCTAACTGTGGACAGGCCATCAATTACTCATAGGCAAGTTCAAGTTGCAGTTGAAAATTAGAACAAGTCCAAGAAAGCCAAAGTATGACCTTCAGTATTTCTCACCTGAATTTAGAGACCATCTCAAGAATAGCTTAGACACATTGAATACTAATGACTGAAGACCAGAAGAATTGTGGAATGACATCAAGGGCATCATACATGAAGAAAGCAAGAGGCAATTAAAAGGATAGGAAAGAAAGAAAAGATCAAAATGGATGTCAGAAGAGGCTCTGAAAGTTGCTCTTGAAGGTAAAGTAGCTAAAGTGAAAGGAAGAAATAATGAAATAAAAGAGTTGAACAGAAGGTTTCAAAGGGCAGCTCGAGAAGACAAAGTAAAGTATTATAATGACATGTGCAAAGATGTGGAGATAGAAAACCAAAAGGAGAAACATGCTTGGTATTTCTCAAGCTGAAAGAACTGAAGAAAAAATTCAAGCCTTGAGTTGTAACATCGAAGGACTCTATGGGGAAAATATTAAATGATGCAGAAAGCATCAAAAGAAGATGGAAGTATAATACACAGTCACTGTACCAAAAAGAATTGGTTGACGTTCAACCACTTCAGGAGATTTCATATGATCAGGAACCCATGGTACTGAAGGAAAAAGTCCAAGCTGCACTGAAGGCATTGGTGAAAAACAAGGCTCCAGGAATTGACGGAATACCAATTGAGATGTTTCAACAAATGGATGCAGTGCTGGAAGCACTCACTTGTCTATGCCGAGAAATCTGGGGGAGAACTACCTGGCCAACCGACTGGAAGAGATCCATATTTATGCCTATTTCCAAAAAAGGTGATCCAATGGAATGTGGAAATTATCAAATAATATCATTAACATCACACACAAGTAAAATTTTGCTGAAGATAATTAAAAAGCGATTGCAGCAGTACATCAACAGGGAACTGCCAGAAATTCATGTTGGATTCAGAAGAGGATGTGGAACGAGGGGTATCACTACTGGTGTCAGATGGATCATGGCTGAAAGCAGAGAATACCAGAAAGAAGTTTATCTGTGTTTTATTTACTATGCAAAAGCATCTGGCTGTGTGGATCATAACGAATTGTGGATAACTTTGCAAGAATGGGAATTCCAGCACACTCAATTGTGCTCAGAAGGAACCTGTATCTTTTCGCCATACTTATTCAATCTGTAAACTGAGCATATAATCTGAGAAACTGGACTATATGAAGAAAAACCTGGCCGCGGGATTGAAGGAAGTCTCATTAACACCTGTGCTACGCAGATGACACAACCTTGATGCTCAAAATGAACAGGACTTGAAGGACTTACTGATGAAGATCAAAGACCACAGCCTTCAGTATGGATTACTCCTGGACATAAAGAAAACAAAAATCCTCACAACTGGACCAATAAGCAACATCATGACAAACGGAGAAAATGTTGCAGTTGTCAAGGATTTCATTTTGCCTGGATCCACAATCAATGCCCGTGGAAGTAGCAGTCAAGAAATTAAACGGCACTTTGCATTGGGCAAATCTGCTGCAAAAGAGCTCTTTAAAGTATTAAAAAGCAAAGATGTCACTTTAAGGACTAAGGTGTACCTGACCCAAGGCATGGTTTATTTTTAATTGCCTCATACGCATGTGAATGCTAGAAAATGAATAAGAAAGACCGAAGAAGAATTAATGCCTTCGAACTATGGTGTTGGCAAAGAATATTGAGTATACCACGAACTGCCAGAAGAACAAACAAATCTGTCTTGAAGGAAGTATAGTCAGAATGCTAATTAGAAGCAAGGATGATGAGACTTAGTCTCACATACTTTGGACGTGTTATTGGGAGGGATTAGTCCCTGGAGAAGGATGTCATGCTTGGTAAAGTAGAGTATCAGCAAAAAAGAGGAAGACCTTCAACAAGATGGATTGACACAGTGGCTGCAATAATGGGCTCAAGCATAACAAGGTTTACGAGCATGGTGCAAGATTGGGCAGTGTTTTGTTCTGTTGTACATAGGGTTGCTACGAGTCGGAACTGACTCGAAGGCACCTAACAACAACACAATGACATATTGTTTTCTGCATTTATTGTTCACTCTTTTTTCTCTCTTCTATTTATTCGCGAATAGTTTCTACTGGTATATTCTCAAGTTCGCTGATCTTTTCCACTGCAGTGTCTAATCTGCTATTGATCGAATTCAGCCCATTTTTCATTTCAGGAAATTCAGTTTGGGTTCAGTTTCCTTCTTCATCATATTTATGTTTTAACTACCTTCTTTACTATATAAAGTGTATTTATAAAAGGCGTTTTAATGTCTTTGCCTCCTAATTCTATAACCTATACAATTTCTGGGTCTGTTTCTATGGATTGATTTTCTCCCCTCTTATGAACCTTGCTTTCCTGTTTCTTTGTATGCTTGGTAAGTTTTTGTTGGATTCCAATAACAGTTTTATTTGAATTTTTTGTTGTTGGGTACAGGATGGAAACCCTGGTGGCTTAGCAATTAAGTGCTATGGCTGTTAACCAAAAGGTTGGCAGTTTGAATCTGCCAGGTGCTCCTTGGAAACTCTATGGGGCAGTTCTAATCTGTCCTATAGGGTCACTATGAGTTGGAATCGACTTGGCGGCAATGGGTTTTTTTTTTTTGGGTATAGGATTTTGCTGTATTTCTTAAAATATTGTTGGACTTTGTTGTGGGATGTAGTTTAGTTTCTTGGGGTCAGTTTGATCCTTTTGATGCTTGCTTTTCGAATATGTTAGGGTGGGCACTGGAGTGCCTGGGTAGTGCAAACTATTAAGCCCTCAGCTACTAGCCAAAAGGTTAGTGGTTCAAACACACCCAGAGGCGCCATGGAAGACAGTCCTGGCAATCTGTTTCTAAAAGGTCGCAGCCTTGAAAACCCTATGGAACAGTTCTATTCTTAACACATGGGATCACTCTGAGTTGGAAGCAACTAGACAGCAACTAACATCAACAACAACAGCAGCTAGCAGGGTGGGTACAAAACAGCCTTTCGTCTAGAACTGATTACACTTCACTAAGATAATACCTTTCTGAGCACTCTACCTGCTATCCTGTGTAGTAGGGGGTATTTTCATTCTGGCAGATGGAAGCATGACCTGTTACTACATGACCTAGTTCTAGCCCTGCGTAAGCTCTGGGGATTACTCCACTTATTTCTGTCAGCCACCGTTTTCCCTGGCCTCAGGTAGTTTCCTCACTTGTGTGCTCCAATGAGCACTTAGCCAGAGACCTGAGGGGACCCCTTTCCATATCTCTGGAGTTCTTTATCCGTGCAGCTCCCTTCCTTCTGGTATTTTCCTCCCACGAATTCTACTTCCTTGGCCTCACCAAACTCCAACCTCTGTTGCCTCAAATACTGAGCTCTGTTTAGGTCCATTCTTTTTGCACCGTGACCTAGAAACTCTGTTTAGACACTAAGCTGGGGTAATCATAGGGGTCACTTTGGTTGTTTATCTTCTCTCAGGGGTCATTGATCTGTACTGCTTGTTGTCCAATGTCTGAACTTCATTGTTTGGTTTTCTAGTTGTTTACGCGGGAGGGTAAATCCACTCTTTGTTTCTCTATCTTTGCTGGAAGTGGAAGTCTGGACAAAAAAGTCCAGATGTTTCATCAACAATGGGCATTTTCAATCTCATTTTGCTAATCTGATAGATTGTGATATTGATTTAATTTTAATTTCTTTGACTTTTAATTAGCTAAGAATCTTTTCATATGTTTCATGGCAAGATTTATCTTGCTTGGCCTTGTATTTATTAGTCCCCCTGGCCCTCCCTTTTTTTTTTTTTCTAAATTTGAAGAATATCTTTATACGGTATGCATATTAGCCTTGTATTTTGTAAATGTTTTCCTCCTGGTCTTTTAGTTTGCTTAAAATGTCCTTTTCTATGCGGAGCACAAATTCCTGAAGATTAAAATAGTGGACATCAAAGACATCTATCTAGGCTTGGAGTATACCCCCCAGGTCTCCTCTGAATCTTCCTCCACTGTTCTCTTCCCTGGGTTGTTGGTTGAAGTTTGAGTAGTTGGAGTGAATGAATGACTGTCTTGGGCTGGGTTCTCTAGAGAACCAAAACCGGTAAAGCACATAATATATATATACACAGAGAGAATTATACCAAGGAAATGGCTCAGGAGATTGTAGATGCTGGAACGTCCCAAGTCCATGGATCAGGATAAAGGCTTCTTCTGATGCACATAACCATAGGGGCTGGTGAACCCAAGATTGTCAGAATCAGAGAGGAGGGCTCTTGCTCACAGGCTGCGAAGATCGACAAATCTCAAAGATTGGCAGGCAACACTGCAGGTAAGCTGCTAGCCAAGTCCCAAGAACCGGAGGTCAGATGAATAGGAGACAGCTGCAGGATCCAGAACAAGCAAAAGCCCACAAGCCTTGCTAGAATATCCACTTATATTCAGGGCAGGCCACATGCCCAAGAAAACTCCCTTTCAACTGACTGGCTACTCACAGCAGATCCCATCATGGAGGTGATCATATAATATCAAGTTTCATGATGGAAATGATCACACCATCATACGACTACCAAACATTGAGAATCATGGCCCAGCCAAGTTGACACACAATGACTAACACTTTTCTACTCAGTTTATGACAAGATCTGATTAGAGCCGACTCAGACTCAAAGTGTGGTCCCTAGACCACAACACTTTTTTTTTGGCTGGTATCTTTTTTTTTTTTAGAATTTTTATTGTGCTTTAAGTGAAAGTTTACAAATCAAGTCAGTTTCTCACACAAAAACCCATATATACCTTGCTACACACTCCCAATCACTCTCCCCCTAATGAAACAGCCCGCTCTCTCCCTCCACTCTCTCTTTTCGGGTCCATTTTGCTAGCTTCTAACCCCCTCCACCCTCTCATCTCCCCTCCAGGCAGGAGATGCCAACATAGTATCAAGTGTGCACCTGATCCAAGAAGCTCACTCCTCACCAGCATCCCTCTCCGACCCATTGTCCAGTCCAATTCTTTTTTTTTAATTAATTTTTTTTTATTGTGCTTCAGGTGAAAGTTCACAGCTGAAGTTAATTTCTCATTTAAAAAGTTATACATGTATTTTTTTGTGACATTGGCTGCAATCCCCACAATGTGATCGCATGCTCCCCCTTCCCACCCCAGTTTCTCTGTGTCCATTCGTCCAGTTCCTGTCTCTTCCTGCTTTCTTGTTCGGCTTTTGAACAGGAGCTGCCCATTTGGCCTTGCATATTTGATTGAACTAAGAAGCACGTTCCTCATGTGTGTTATTTTTTTGTTTTATAGTCCTGTCTAATCTTTTCCTGAAAATCGGGCTTCAAGAAAGACTTCAGTTCTGGGTTAGCAGAGCGTCTGGGGGCCATAGTTTTGGGGTTCCTCCAGTTTCTGCTAGGCCATTAAGTCTGGTCTTTTTATGTGACTTTGAATTCTGTTCTACTTTTTTCTCCTACTCTGTCCAGGACTCTCTGTTCTGTTCCCTGTAAGAGCAATCATTGGTGGTAGCCAGGTAACATCTAGTTCTTCTGGCCTCAGGCTGGTGAAGTCTTTGGTTCATGTGGTATTTTAATCCTTCAAGTCAGTATTTTCCTTGTGTCTTTGGTTTGCTTCATTCTCCTTTGCTCTGGGTGGGATGGGACCAGTAGATGTATATTAGATGACTGCTCACAAGCTTTTAAGACCCCAGACACTACTCACCAAAGTAGGAAGTAGAATGTATTCTTTGTAAACTATGTTATGCCAGTTGACCTAGATGTCCCCCCGAGACTCTAGTCCCCAGGACCCAGCCCCCGCTGATCCCCCAAAGTGTTTGGATGTATCTAGGAAGCTTCTATGCTTTTGCTTAGGTCCAGTTCTGCTGATTTCCCCTGTATTGTGTGTTGTTCTTCCCTTCACTGAAGTTGACACTTGTCTACTATTTAGTTAGTGGTTTTACTTCCCTCACCCTCTCTACCCTTATAACCAGCAAAGAATACTTTTTTCTCTGTGTAAACCTTTTCTTGAGTTCTTATAATAGTGGTCTCATACAATATTTGTCCTTTTGTGGCTGATTTATTTCACTCAGCATAATACCCTCCAAATTAATCCATGTCATGAGATGTTTTGCAAATTTATCATTGCATAGTATTCCGTTGTGTGTATGTACCATAATTTGTTTATCCATTCATCTGTTGACGAGCATTTAGGTTGTTTCCAACTTTTTGCTATTGAACATGGGTGTGCTACAATGAACATGGGTGTGCATATGTCTATTCGTGTGACAACTCGAATTTAGGGTATATTTCTAGGAGTGGGATTTCTGGATAGTATGGCATTTCTATTTCTAGCTTTTTAAGAAAGTGCCATATTGTTTTCCAAAATGGATGCACTATTTTACATTCCCACCTGCAGTGCATAAGAGTTCCAATCTCCCCACAACCTCTCCAACATTTGTTATTTTGTGGTTTTTGGATTAGTGCCAGCATTGTTGGAGTGAGAGTGTATCTCAGTGTAGGTTTGTTATGCATTTTTCTAATGGCTACTGATCATGAGCATTTCCTCATGTGTCTGTTAGCTGCCTGAATGTCTTCTTTGGTGAAGTGTCTGTTCATATCCTTTGCCCATTTTTAAATTGGATTATTTGTCTTTTTGTTGTTGAGGTGTTGCAGTATCTTCTAGATTTTAGTGATTAGGCCCTTATCGGATATGTCATAGCCCAATTTTTTCTCTGTCTGTAAGATCTCTTTTTACTCTTTTGGTGAAGTCTTTTGATGAGCATAAATGTTTGATTTTTAGGAGCTTCCAGTTATCTAGTTTCTCTTCTGGTGTTTGTGCATTATTATTTATGGTGTGTGAACTATTTATGCCATGTATTAGGGCCCCTAGCTTTGTCCCTATTTTTTATCCCATGATCTCTACCATTTTAGATTTTATATTTAGGTCTTTGATTCATTTAGAGTTAGTTTTTGTGTTTGGTGTGAGATATGGCAGACCAGCAGTCTTGGCATCCCCTGGGAACTTGTTAGAAAGGCAGAACCTGAGACCCTACTCTAGATCTGCCAAACACTGTATTTGGAGAAGCACTTCTCTAGTGTGTGCTTGAAACAAGGCTTTGAACCGGTTCCTTCTGGTTTGAGCCCATGCAAAGAATCTGCATTGCTAACAAGTTCCCAGGTGCTGCTGCTGGTTAGGGACCAATTCTGAGAACCACTAGTACAGCAGTGGTTCTCAAATTTTATTATACGTAAGAATCACCTGGGGATCTTGTTAAAATGTGGATTCTGATTCAGTATATCTGGGATGGCAGTGAAAATTCTCAGCAGGGGTTTGAACTGGAATGAACTGGAAGCCCTGGCTTGACATACCAATTTTTTTTGTTTTTATTGTGTTTTCGGTGAAAGTTTACACAGCAAATTCAGTTCCCATTTAACAATTTCTATACAACTTGTGCAATGCCATTGGTTACATTTTTTTACAGTGCGTCAACGTTCTCATTATTTCTGTTTTGGTAGTTCCGTTTTCATTAATTTAGTTTCCTTGGTCCCCTAACCTTCTAATCTTTTCTTTAAAGGGTAAATGTTGACCATTTGGTCTTGTATGGATGTTTTTTTAAAGAAGCACAATACTCACAGGAGATATTGATTATTTTATGGGCCAATGTTATTTAGACGAAAGGTGATCTCTGGGAGTAGTTTCAGTTCAAAGTTTAAAGGGTATCTCAGGGCGATAGTCTCAGGGGTTACACTAGTCTCTGCCAGTCCAGTAAATCTGGTCCTCTTTTTTTTTTTTAAATTGTACTTTAGATGAAGATTTATAGAGCAAATCGATTTCTCATTAAATGATTAATACACATATCATTTTGTGACATTGGTTGCCAACCCCACAACACTGACATATCAATTTTCTGCTGGATTAAGAGTCATATTTTCTCCAGATCAGTAAGGTAGGCTGCAGAGTTAATATCGTGGCAACATGTAGTTGTGTGCCATTGAGTTGATTCCAATTCATAGTGACCTTATATGACAGGGTGACCCTGTATGACAGCTCATTCCCACGGCCCTTGGCAGGAGGCTTCAGTTTCTTGCTACATGGACCTCTCCATAGAGCAGCTCACATTACATGGCAGCTGGCTTCCCCCAGCATGAGTGATCTGAGAAAGGGTGAGAAAGCACACCTGAGATTGAAGCCCCAGTGTTTTTATAACTTGATCTTGTAAGTGACAAACCATTGCTTCTGTCACGTGCTATTGGTCATGCAGACTAACCCTGAAAAATGTGGAAGGGCACTACACAAGGGTATGAGTTCCAGGAGGTGGGATCGCTAGGCATCGTCTTAGAGGTTGCTGACCACAGGATGGACAGAATTGTCCCAACAGAAGATCTTGGTGGAAACCACAGGGCTTTCTACATTAAAGTTGGAACTTTCACTTGGGAAGCTTTAAGCATAGCTGTTTAGCTGAGATAACAATACCGGTGCTTACCTTGGCCTGACACTCTGCTAGACACTGGGCTCACAGGAAGAAGTCAGGTGGTTTCCACCTTTGATGAATTCTCAGATACTCGAGCAGGTAATTTCAAAGTAATGTGGTTCAGTTCAACAGAGGGGTCTATATAGAGGGCTAAGGGAACATGAGAGATACAGGTAGCTCGTCCTGGAGGGATGGGTTGTTCCTGGTCAAGAGGACACCTGAATAAAGCTTTGAAAGCTGTGGGTGAGGGGATGGGAAGCAGTGACTGTGCTGGGAAACATTCTGGGCAGAAGGAGCTGCATGAGGACAGGTGTGGACGCCAGAAGCTGATGCATTGTTACACTTACAGAGAAAATGATTCACACAGCTAAATTAGAAATTAAATACTATAATGTGGGTGATTGATGTTTTGATAAAGCCACACTTAAGATGCTATGGGAATCCTTAGGAACTCCACAGGAAGAGGCAGGAAAGGCTGTCATAGGAGGTTCTTGGGCTAACTAAAACTTTTGAATGAGTGGAAAGCAGCTGGGTGGAGAGGCCATCTCCTGGAGGATGAAGGACAGGTATAAAGCAGGCGGGAATGGGCAAGTGTGGTGTTGCTCTAGGAGCAACTGCTGAGGAGTTCAGTAGCACTGAGGTGGACGTTGCTTGCGGTGCTGGACAAAGGAGGGGCTGCGGAGAAGCTGGGTCACGAAGGGCCTGTGTGAACCTGTGGCCTAAATGGTTTGAACTGTGCTCTGAAGGTGAAGACACTGCCAATGTGGCCGTGACACATCATCAGGTTGGCCACATACTATGTAGGGACATGAGTACTCTTTATAAACCCTTATAATAACTAATATTTTTAAGTAGCATTTTTTTTTTCTCTGTAAGAGCAACTGATGTTGGTTGGAAAACACCTAAAGAAATAAAAAAGAGAAAAAACCCTCAATTTCACTACGCTGGGTGGCGCAAATAGTTAGGCACTGGACTCCCAGCTGAAAGGCTGGTGGTTCAAATCCTCCCAGAGATGCCTCAGGAGTAACGCCTAGTCATTTGCTTCCAAAAGGTCACAGCCTTGAAAACCCTGTAGAACAGTTCTACCTTGCACAAACATGGTCGCCATGAGTCAGAATTAACTCCACAGCCACTAAAGACAACTCACTCTACCCAAAGGAACTATTTCTTAACATCTCAATGTGTATTTTCCAAGTGTATTTATACATATTTTTAGATTGGTGTCAAACTGAACAGATATTTTGAAATGAGATTTAGCAATGCATATTTCAAAATCAATATTTTATAAGAGATCTACTTCTTATGTTATTCTTCTATATCATAATGGTAAATTCTGTCCTATTGATCTACCATGATGTATTTAATGGATTACCAACTATTAAACTTAAAAATTTCTTCCAAATTTTTTTGAATTTGAAATAATACTATGATAAACAGTTCTGAAATACTGCATTGAATACTTTCCTAATCATTTTCTTAGATACATTTTTGGAAGCTGGTTCAAAGAATATGTATATTTTAAATCCTTTGCTATAGCTTGCCAAATTAATTTTGAAAAGAAGTATATCAGTCATGCTATTGCTATTTCGTAAAGTTCATTCTTTTTAATTTTTTTATCGGATCACTTTTATTTTTATTTATTTATTTATTAGCATTAAACGGGAGACTGTGAGAGCCCTCCAGTGGCCAAGCTAATTTCTGCAAAAATATCATCAGTGCAACTAAAAAGGAATCGTATCTAATTTGTTAAATCTCAACGGCAAAGGAGTGGAAGATGGCTAGAAATACCATGCCTGTTAAAAAGGCCTTATCCTATAGCTGGAGAAGAGTTGCTGTTCACTTTCTCCTTGAACTCTTTTTCATTTTCTACCAGATTATGAAACGTTACAAAATTGTATTTCACTGCTCTGTAACGCGAAAAGTTTAGGTTGTGTTGGTTTCTGTTATAGATTGAATTGTGTCCTCCCACAAAATATGTGTTGGACTCCTGACCCCTGTACCTGTGGATGTAATCCCATTCGGGAACAGGGCTTTCTTTGTTGTGTTAATGAGGCCATATGGGGGAAGGCGGTCTGTCCTAAACCTAGTTATTTCTGAGTTAAAAGGAACAGCTCAGACACAGAGACAAGCAAGCACAGACGGGGGGAGGGGGAAGGTAGATGCCACGTGAAGACTGACAAGGAATAAGAATTGCTGGGAAACAAGGATCTTCCCAGCGCTGCCAGAGAGAGGGCCTGCCCCTAGAGCTGGTGTCCTAAATCAGCCTGCAAGCCTCCTGAACTGTGAGAGAACAAATTTCTGTTCTTTAAAGCCACCCATTTGTGGTATTTCTGTGATGGCAACACTAGG
Organism: Loxodonta africana; assembly: GCF_030014295.1. Classification (NCBI taxonomy): domain Eukaryota; kingdom Metazoa; phylum Chordata; class Mammalia; order Proboscidea; family Elephantidae; genus Loxodonta; species Loxodonta africana. Next base: position 47,345,239 of record NC_087364.1, read on the forward strand.
AAGCTAAGACAGTTTCAAACAGGTACTTCAGTTTTACAATCAACTGACTACTTTTAGATAAAAGCTATTTATTGCATACTTTCTATTTGTCAGGTGCTGCTCCAAGCATTTTATTTCCCCCACAGAGTTGCCAAGGAGCGGCTGGTGGATTAGAACCGCCAACCTTTTGGTTAGCAGCCGTAGCTCTTAACAACTGCACCACCAGGGCTCCTTTTACAAGTAATAACATTTAATTTTCACAACAAGCCTATGAAGCAGTTACGGTTTATTTATAAACAGTTATAAATGATTAATATTATTTTACTGGTAGGAAATTAAACATTAATTATTAAACAGAGTTGTGTAACAAAAAAGGTTAGAAGACTTGTCCAAGATCGCACTGCTAGTAAGGGATGGAGCCAGGATTTCCAACCCAGTTCACTTAGCCAAAGATCCCTGGTGGCACAGTGGTTAAAGTGTTTGGCTGCTAATGGAAACATCAGTGGTTAGAACACACTAGTTGCTCCACGGGAGAAAGGTGTGGGAGTCTGCTTTCATAAAGATTTACAGCCTCAGAAACGCTGTGGGGCAGTTCTACTCTGTCCTACAGGATCGCTATGAATTGGAATTGCCTTGGTGGCAGTAGTTTTTGGCCCTTAACCACCCTCCTCTAAGTCCTCCCTTGGATCTTGGTGCAAAAATATATCGCCATTCAGGATAATTTCATAAAGTCAAATCTTTATTTCTATAAGAAACAAATGGACAAACAAAATCTATTTGGCATGATTAAGACCCAGGCTTCTCTTCTAGCCATTCGAAAATAAGGAACAGTGTAGTATCAATAACATAATTTATGATTTCATGTTATGTTTTGAATGAATAACAAAAGGACTTCTGATAGTTTCGATCATTTTATAATCCATTTCTCTTAAGTAAAAGACTTAAAGTTAGACAACTGTTCTGCATTTTGATGTCCCAGGTAGCTAAACGGAAACACCTGCTCTTAATTTCTAAGCTAGAGAATTTAATGGAGTGACTTTCTAGTTAGGTTCTTATTTTTCCTTTAAATAGTTTATCACTATTATAGTTTTAGAAAATGTGACCTCCAGTTTCGGCTAAAAATAAGAACTTTTACTGCTCCCAGAAAGTACGACCTCATAGGGGTAGTTAGACATGACATCATCCCATGTGTTCTGAAATTTCTGGTTGAAGAGTGAATAGATTGGCTGTTTGAGGATAGAAGAGAGAAAACACTCGGGAGAGGACTTGAACCTAGAGCTCCAGGCACAAGCTTTTCATGGTTTTATCTGCAAGCTGGAGGAGGAAAAACTCAGGACAAAATGGCTTCAGAAGGACTGATACTATAAGTGCGCCACGAAGGCCAGGAAATGGGACCCTGAAAGGGCATTTCTTTTCTAGTAGATGTATTGAAGTTCTAAGTGGAAGTAATGTGTGAAGGTGCTGCTCTTTTCTTGATGGAGAAACGCTGACTGAGGCCAGCATCTCTAGGTAGTCAGAAACTTTTCTGCTCGAGACCTTGTCTATCAAGAAGGCTTCACTTTACCAGGGATGGCCAGGTGCGTATGTGAGACCAAACAGGTTACATTCTTTCCCTAACCAGTTTCTGTCAAGTTGATGTGACTCATGGCAACCCCACGTGTGTGGGAGTAGAGCTGTTCTCCACAGGGTTTTTGATGACTGATTTCTCAGATGTAGATCGCCGGGCCTTTCCTCCAGGGCACCTCTGGGTGGACTCGAACTGCCGGCGTTTTGGTTGGCAGCCGAGTGTGTTAAACGCTTGTACCACTCATTGACTCCTGCCCGCTGCCTAGGCCATTTTTAACCCCCGCCTCTGGATTTCTCTGCACTGTGTCTTCAGATTCCTGTCCTAGCAAGCCTTGAAGGCTTGTAAATTTAGTCTCTCTCTCTCTCTCTTTTAACCCTTCAATTCAGCTCCATTCAACAGGTATTTATGGAGTGCCTTCATGTGTGCCAGGCCCTGTGCCATCCTCTGAGGTTTCAGTGATGAAGAAAAGAGACAAACTCCCTGATCTCACAGGATATTTCGGCTTTTTAAGCCGAGGTTTGATATAATTGTTTGCACTATGAATTTGTACTACAAATTTGTGTCTATGTGGGATTTTTGTATTATCAAATGTTTAAAATCCGTCAGAGGAATTTATTCTTTAGAAAGTACTTTATTTTAAAATGAATAATCTTGCCTAAGTAGTAGTTTTCATAGATTTGCATTGCTAAAGGGATTCATATTTTTTAATATACGAAGAAAGTTTTCACAGAGAAATGTAAACACCAGTCGGAACTAAGATCACACATTTGAAATGAAGGAAGCTGTGGTTCATCACGTTTCTTTACAAGCCAGCCTCCTGCAGGAAAAAATGGTCTTTTGGCCAGGCTTGCAATGATAAAAGACAACCACTAGTGGTCGCTGAGAGCCCACTCCTTTGGTCCAAGCTTTGCTCTCAATGTAGGCTTTTGATGCTTGCCTGCAAACATATTTGCCAGTGCGACAGGCATCACTCCAATTGCATCACACGTTAGTTTGATTATTTTTAGGTGTAAATGGTAGAAGAGCAATTAACCAGGCCATTTCCTTTGTTCAGTTACACGTCTGGGTTTTAGGGCATTGACTGGCTCTCTACTCTTCCCTTCAAACATCTTCAAATAGGGTAAGAGCAGGGAACTTATGCTCAAGCCATAGCAAAGCCTGTGACATTTTTCATAATATAAAGAATATTGGACTTAGCACTGGAAGACCTGGAGTCAGGTCTCAGCTATCTTACTAGTTCTGTTCTATGCTGTAGAAATGTAAAGAAATGGCAGAGTTTTCCAAGACAAAATCACCTGGCAAGGCCTTTATCCAGAAGGTCTGGGGACCCACCATTAACATTTATCTGGGATGGCCAGGCCCTGAAAGACTAACTGTCTCAACTAAAAGGGTGCCTGGGACTGGGATGGGGCCCTGGTGGCACAATGGTTAACAACTCAGCTGCTAATCAAAAGGTTGGCAGTTCAAATCCACCAGCCACTCCTTGGAAACCCTGTGGGGTGGGTCTACTGTGTCCTACAAGGTCACTGTAAGTTGGAATCGACCGATGGCAATGAGTTTTGGGACAGGGATAGACCCAGAATGTGACTTTATTAAGTTATGCTACTTTTAAGGTCAGATCCTAATCACAAGGTAGGCTAACCTAATTATTTTAATTTTAGTCTCTATCAAAGGCAACTCACGTTTCTGATTGATCGGCTTTGCCTATAAATCATACTAGCAGTGTTGTTGGTGTTATGTGCCATCAGTCAATTTTTGACTCACAGAGAGTCCATGTGACAGAATAGAACTGCCTCATAGGGTTTCTTTGGTTTTGTTTTTAATAGTATTTTATCATGTTGTTAGTGAAAGTTTACACAGGAAATTAGATTCTTATTTAACAATTACTACACAAATTGTTCAGTGACATTGGTTACATTTTTTACAATATGTCAACATTCTTATGAATCCCATCCTGGATGTTTTGTCCCCATAGGGTTTTCTTGGCTATAATCTTTATGGGAGCCAGGTCTTTCTCCCATAGAGCCACTGGGTGGGTTTGATCTGCCAACTTTTCAGTTAGCAGTCGAGCACTTAACCATCATGCCACCAGGGCTCCTATTAGCAGTGGTGAACATTAATGAGTGCCCATCGTTGCCAAGTACTGTGCCAAGCGCTTTGCGTGTTATCTCTCTTAATCCCCACAACAACCCTCTGGAACACTTGCTACTATTATTCTCACTTTGTAGGTGAAGAACCTGAAAGTCACATAGGTTAAGGGACAGCCCAAGTGAAGGAGTCCCACTCTAAGACTGCGATCTTAACCACTAGACAGCTCTTTCTACCACTTAGTGCCTGGCTTTGCAAACACCTCTGTGTGCTTGACCTGTGGCTGATCTGGGCATTGTTCATTTTGATTGTTTGAATTTTCCTGGTTAGAACGTCAAATGCTAATGGAGTCAAAGCATGGTTTTTTTTTTTTTTTTGCAGTAAATTAATGTTGCTTGGGTTTTAGATTTTATATTGTACTTTGAACAAAAGCTATTTTTTGTGTTACAAGGAAATATTTGAAAATATTCCGGTTAATAGATGATGAAATGCCCCCAAACACAATGGCTTACTCTAAAAAGAAGGAAGATACCTCTATAAAACACTTCCCACAAATCAAACTTGCATGAATTCAGGGAGAACACAAAAGGGTGCAAAAGCAAGAGTTCTGAATCACCGTATTATAATAACAGGAGCTCATGGTGTATTGAGCACTAACTTTGTGCCAGACTTTGCTTTAAGCTCTGTTGTATATGAACTTACATAATCGCCAAGAAACTGTGAGGTAGGCATTAATCTCATTTTCATTTAAAAAATGAGAAAGTTGAGGCCCTGAAAGGTGAAGTAACTTACCCCCGGTCCCAAAACTAGTAAGTGGTGAAGCCAGGATTTGAACCCAGGCAACCTGGCCTGAGCTCTTAACCACTGTGCTCTCCGGGGTGGTTATTGTGGCCCTTGTACTTGACACCCTGTCATCTATTACAGAACACTTTCTGTCTGTGCACTTGGCTTCTTTGGGGTCTCCATTGATATGTAATTATCTCCTCAAGGTCGGTCTTGCCTAGATATGGTGATGTGCCCAAACACCCAGCATTACAGATGGTTCATGGGAAAGCTCGGTACCTATGATTTATGGTCCAAAGCTTAGATTTTAGAATGCTGAGTAGAATGTTTCTGTTTGTTGAATCCTTCACACTTTTAAATCTCATGATTGTTGAGTAGACAGTGGTTCAAAAGAATAAGATCCCAAAAAATCCAAATTCATTGTCACCGAGTCGATTCCAACTCTTAGCAACCCTACAGGACAGAGTAGAACTGTTCCCTGGGGTTTCTAAGGCTGTAATCTTTACGGAGGCAGAGTGCCACATCTTTGTCCCACAGAGTGGCTATGGGTGTGAACTGCCCATCTTCTTGTTAGCAGCCAAGCGCTTAACCACTGCATCACCAGGGATCCTTCAAAATGAATGGATAGACAGGTATAATAACTCAAACATTCCAAAGAGAGTTAAAACTGTTCAATATAAATACAGCCCAAGGCAGACTTCTTACATGATAAAAACCATGTAGATAATGCGGTTTCCACCACCTGTCTGTCAGTTTGTCATATTGTGATAGTTTGTGTGTTGCCGTGATGCTGGAAGCTATGCCACCGGTATGTCACATACAAGAGGGTCACCTGGTGGACAGGTTTCAGCAGATCCTTTTCTAGCCTAAGACAGACTAGGAAGAAAGGCCTGGTGATTTACTTGGGAAAATTAGCCAATGAAGACTTTATGGATCACATCAGAATACTGTCCCATTCCTTGCTTTGGACACATCACTAGGAGAGATCAGTCGCTAGAGGAGGACATCATGTTTGGTGAAATAGAGGGGTCCGTGAGGGTATGAGAGGCCCTTGGAGAGATGGATTGGCACAATAGCCACAGTAATGTATTCGAACATGCTGGTGATGGTGATGGTGCAGGACTGGGCAATGTTTTGTCCTGCTGTACGTAAGGTCATCATGAGACATTGTTGACTGGATGGCAGCTAAAAAAAATGTGGTTTATTTAAATACATGTGAGGGGAGGTGACTTAATGATGGTGATAGTTTGCACTTGCAGAACTCTCACTCTGAGCTGGGCATTGTTCTCAGTGGGGAACAGACATTAACTTCTTTACAGTGTTTTACAGGGCAGGTTCCCAGCATTGTTTAGTGAGGGGGTGAGATGGGCCAGAGAAGTGTACCCCCTCTTAGCTTTGTGAACTTGGGCAACTAACCCTTTTTCATACTCTTGCTTCCTGCATATCATTTGTAGGTAGCAATTGTTTTTACCTTAAAGGATGTGACGAGAATTAAATGAGATGTCACATGTAAAGTGTATGTACACAATAAACCAGACCCCATGTATGTCAGAGTAGAAGTGTGCTCCAGAGGGTTTTCAATGGTTGATTTTTCAGAGGTAGATGGCCAGGCTTTCTTCCCATGCAGCTCTGTGTGGACTGGAACCACCAACCTTTCCGTTAGCAACCAACTTGTTAACTGCTTGAACCTCCCAGTACATAAATGTGAGTTCCTTTTGTTGTCATGGTTAAAAAAATGGTTGCCTCTGATAATTTTCGACCAGGGGAAAGTATCTTTTTTTTTTTCCTACCAGCAACTAGGCAATGGAATGTTTGTTGTCCCTTCAGGGCAATTCTCAGCTCTTGGGTTATATTCCTGGGCCTTCCTTCTAGACAATTCTCTCAGTTTAAGACACACACACACACACACGTAACTCCAAACCTGTCTGGCACTAGGGCTCAGAGGCATCTTTCTAGCATCCTCTGATGAGCGTGAGGGGAGCTGTACCCTGCACACTTGGAGGAACCAAGGTCCCTGGTTTCAGTCGGGAAAAAAGAGGAGCGCAGAGAGAAATTGAGCAGGAACGGAACCGTGACAGAGGCTAGAAAGGGTCAGCAAGAAAAGAAATATTTTGCAGCAAAACAGAATTCATTTCTGATGTGCGCCCTCCTTGCGCTCCTCACTCCTTGGGTGTAGGCTGAACGACCTGACTTCTCCGCATTAGCTGCGCTCGGCCAAGCCCGGCCCCGCGCTCTGAGCTCCGGGCTTGGGTACCGCGCTCCCCTTCCACCCACCCCAGGCCCCCGCCCGGCGATTGGCCCACTCGGCCCGGGGCCGCCGCTGATTGGCGTTCGCCGCCGGGGCTCCCGCGTTTAAAGAGGGGGCGGGGGCGCGCAGCCCAGCCTCGCCGCTGTCCCGGCGGATCGCCCGCAGCGCAGAGGGAGCTACGCTCGCAGCCGCCGGGCCCCACTGCCGCCTGGAACGTCCGCGCCCCGGGCCGTCGCCGGCTAGCGGCTCGCGTGTGCGGGAGGAGGACCAGGCAGGCGCCGTCCGGCCGGCGGCCCAGGCACAGCCAGTGAGGGACGAGGCGCCAAGACGGCCACCATGGTGGCCACGTGCCTGCAGGTGGTGGGCTTCGTCACGGGCTTCGTGGGCTGGATCGGCATCATCGTGACTACGTCCACCAATGACTGGGTGGTGACCTGCGGCTACACCATCCCCACCTGCCGCAAGCTGGACGAACTGGGCTCCAAGGGGCTGTGGGCTGACTGTGTCATGGCCACCGGGCTGTACCACTGCAAGCCCCTGGTGGACATCCTCATCCTGCCGGGTAAGGACCCCGGCCGGGCCGCGCCGTCCGTGCTGGCAAGCTGCTGCCCCCAAACCTTCATCCTCTGGGTGGACCCGGGGTGGGGGTGGGGGTCATTGGACGGCTTTCACAGAAACGTGAAAACCCGCTCCAAGACATCTGGGCACATTTTTGACACCACCAGTCCCAAATTGTTGTAGAGGAATTAGGCAACCCTGAACTGAACTTCTCTCAGCCTCAGTTTCCTTATCTGGAATTTGGACTAATAGTAGTGGCCACTGGCAGGATCACCTTGAGAATGTAATGAGCTGAGACAGACATATAGTAGGACCTCCAAACCCACTAACCCACTGCCGTCGAGTCGATTCCGACTCATACGGACCCTGTTAGGAAAGAGTAGAACTGCCCCATAGAGTTCCCAAGGAGCGCCTGGTGGATTCAAACTGCACACCTTTTGGTTAGCAGCCATCGCTCTTATTACCACTACGCCAGCAGGGTTTCCGCAGCAGCACCTCGATACAAGTTAATTAACGCCCCTACCCCATTTAGGGGGGACCCCGTTTATATACCGTCGATTGACTAGAAGGAGTTCAGTCTCCGGGCCCTGGCCTTCTCCCGCAGGCGGCTGCCAGTTAGATTTCACTCGCAGGGGTGAGGAGGAAAGAGTGACATGAAAGCATTTGAGGGATCCGAGCAGACGGAAGGTGAGTTTCCAGAGCCGGTGAAGCTAGACTAGGACCCTCCTAGCCCCGCCGGGACCGCTGCCAAGCGATTCACGTCCAAGGAAATCTCCAGGATGCCCAGTTTTGTAAACCGCAGGTTGGTTCAGGTATGCTCCGGAGCCTGTCTCATCCCCTCACCCCGAACCCCTTTCCCCCTGCTCTCCGCCCCAGGCTGTGGTGTTCACCTACCCGGGGGCTGCCTTGACCCTCCTCCTCCCCTCCTCCCGCCGCAGGGGTTGGATTGGGACGAGTGGGCGACGGGGAGAGAGAGTGCGTTGCCAAGAGTCGCCCCTCTGTCTCCCCGCTCCATCCCGCCACCCCCAGCTCTGTCTCGGAGTAGGTCGGTGGGGAGGGGAGAATCGATGCCGTCCGGGGTTCCTTCTCCTTCACTTGCTGACCTGTTGAAGAAATTCTCAGGAACAGTTTCACTGCAGATTTTAAACTGGAGTCCGTTGGGTGATGGGCGAGCTAGCGGGCGCCCCCTCAGGTTTTCTGCTCCGAATCTACCCTGGCCCCTGCGCGGTTGCCCTCGGTCCCGGGAGCCTTTGTGTCTCACGACTTGGAATCGTGCGCATTTAGCAGCATGTCCCCGTGTCCTTAAGGTGCTGTTCACCCTGTGCCCTTGCCGGGAAGAGACTTTTGCTGCCTGGAGACTCTGCTCCCTCTTTAAGCCTCCCTTCATTGCACTTTTTTTTTTTTTTTTCATTGCACCTTTTTTCTAGTGTTCCCAGGAGGAATCAATGCCCGTTCCTTGCTGCCTAGCGCTTGGCCCTTAGCCCCATCAGGGCACATTTCATCTGGAGTTTTGTTCTTTGTTCCTGGGTCAAGTTCTCCCACTGCATTTTTAAGCCCCTGGGAGATACGGGTGCATCCTGTTCTCTTGGCATCCTCTCCTGGACCGCTCAGTAGGTGCTCGGGGCATGCCAGTCCTGTGTTCACTCCCCTTTTCTGCATTTGAAGCTTTCAGAATGACTGAGGTTGGGGGAACTAGATCCAAACCCAGCTTTAGTTAATGCTGGTGCCCATAGACCTTGGTCAGACTCTCATAATCTGGGTGATTTGGGGCAAGTTACCTAACTTCTATGAACCCTAGCTGTCTTAAACATTAGAATCAAAACAACCTTCTATCTTACAGGGTTGTTTTAGGGATTAAATGAGATAAGAACTGTAACTCCCTGGATGTTCCATAAATGGTAGCTATAATTATTAAAGTACAGGAATGGTATTGTAGGAACCTTGATGGACCCATAAAATTACTCTCTGCTTCTTTCATTCCAAAGTAAGTTTACTGAGCAGTCAGCACCAAGTGGTTTGTTTTCAGAGAACACAAAGTATACTCCAGAGTGGAGTACATTTTAGGAGGGGCCTAATCCTTCCAGTGGAAACCCTGGTGGCATAGTGGTTAAGTGCTACGGCCATTAACCAAGAGGTTGGCAGTTCGAATCCACCAGGCGCTCCTTGGAAGCTCTACAGGGCAGTTCTACTCTGTCCTATAGAGTTGCTATGAGTCGAAATCGAGTCAACGGCAGTGTTCTGTTTTTTTTTTTTTTAATCCTTCCAGCTTCTCCTCTCCCTCACACTTTGGGTGGGGATGGGGGCAGATCTCTGTCTTTATCTTCTGATTTCCAAACATGCCCTTGGCACCATAGCGCATGGACAGCCTGTGCCATGCATTTCCGAGCAACCGTTGCTAGTTGACTGCCTCCTTTGTGCTGCCCCTGCTCTTCTAGAAGCTGCTGGGCTAGAGGGCTATGGTCAGGCCTCAGGCTTCCTGTGGCTCTTCTCTAGGAATCTTCAAGTCAGTAGGTACTTGATTATCTTTAATTCTGAAGAAGCCAAGATGGAAGGTTTTTGGAAGAGGGAGGGCCCTGAGGAGTCTATTTGAATTCTGGTGAAATGTATCTTATTAAAAGATGGTGTTGAAGTTGGGTCTTGGTGCACAAGGCAGGATGGTCTAATGAGGGGTCCTGTTGTGTGATGCAGAAGTGGGCTGTTTTCCAGGCTTTGCCATGAACTCTGCCTCGCCCAGGCCACTAGCTCTCGTTTCCTCTGAGCAAAAAAGGGAGAGTAATAGAGGCAAACATTTTTTTGTTGTTGTTGAGAGTGAGTGTTTTAATGAGAAACAATAAATTTGAAAGTGACACAATACATGAAAGCTGTGATATTCTGCAAGTATCTTTTCAGATTTATTCTACGTATACCTTGCACGTATTATAATCTGTTTCTTAATAAAGTTGATATTTGGCATTTGATATGGCAGTATAAATGTCAAAGTAGTTTTGCTTCATTCTTTTATTATTCAACTTATATATTCCTTCATTTAGAATTGCTTCTTTACAGTCTCTGTTGTGGGGACTGTGTTAACTCTGTGAAGACAGAGGCAGGTGTCTGCCTCCCAGGCCTCTGGGGCCTGGAGAGATGCTGGCTAAGCAGCCATAGTGCAGTGCAAGGAGGACCCTGGGAAAGCATGCGCAGGGCCTTGTGGGGCGGCAGGAGATGGAGCCTGAGTTTCTATAGGTGGCAGGCCAGGATTCACAAGGACAGCAGCCTCTAGGGGGGTATCAAAGAGAGGAAGTCTGAATCTTAGCTTAAGCTAGTTTAGGGCCACAAACTAGTCATACACATGGTTAGGGACCAAAATCACCAAGTACACCTGGAGATGAAAATGCTGCACTGACACAGAGTAATCACACTAGTAGTAATAGCTAAGGGGGGCAGTGGGGGTTTGGTGGTAGAATTCTTGCCTTCCACATGGGAGACCCAGGTTTGATTCCAGCCAGTGCACCTCTACGCAGCCACTACCTGTCAGTCAGTGGAGGCTTGCATGTGGCTTTCATGCTGAACAGGTTTTAGCAGAGCTTCCAGACTAAAACAGACTAGGAAGAAAGGCCTGATTATCTACTTCTGAAAATCAGTCAGTGAAAACCCTATGGGTCACAAGGGTTCAATCTGCAATAGATCATAAAACTGGCACAGTGGTTTGTTCCATTGTGCTTAGGGCTGCCACGGCAGCTAACAACGATAATTAACCCATTTTGAGTACTTAGCATGAGGTAGGGCACTATTCTAAGCACTGCATGAATTAACTAATTTAATATTCAGTAGAATTTTATTAGATGTAGGTGCTATTATAATTGACACTCTGTAGGTGAGGAAAGTAAGACACAGCCATTCAGTAACTTGCCCAAGGTCACACAGGTAGAGCATAGAAATAGACTGGAACCATCACAGTAGGCTTCCTGGAAGATTTGAGTTTTAATCTGAAACTTTTCCAGGTGATGTAATGATGTAAATAGGCTCTTCATCCTGGAAGTTTGGCCAGGTGGTCTAAGCCAGGGATCCACATTCAGTCTCTCTGGCCCTCAACCCCCTTTTTTTGGTTGTTGAGTCAATTTAAAATTGAACTACACTTAAAAAGTTGTAGTAATCTTAGACAATATTTAGCACATTCTAAGTCCTGGATTGGAGCTAGAGAGTGGAAGGGAAGAGGTGCTGAATTCTCGTAAGACAGGGTTCAGGAACCAAGAGGACCATGGCCTAACCCACCCTTGTCTGCTCTCTTGTTCTCAGGCTACGTGCAGGCTTGCCGAGCCTTGATGATTGCAGCATCCGTCCTGGGTCTCCCAGCCATTCTCCTGCTACTGACGGTTCTCCCCTTCATCCGAATGGGCCGCGAGCCTGGCGTGGCCAAGTACAGGCGGGCCCAGCTGGCTGGCGTCTTGCTCATTCTGCTGGGTAAGACAGCCTTCTATACCACACCCCAACTCTGAGTGAACCTGATGCACCTTGAAACTTGTGCTTGCTGCTTTATCAAGTTCAACAGACATGTGAAAGGAAGCCAAGTGAATCTTCTGGGAAATACACTCCCACAAGCCGTATCCCTTTAGCTCTTTGGGGCTTTCACTTTCTAGCTGATATGTTTCCTGGGCAATTTACACAGAGGAACAGGTCATGTCTGTGTGAGTCACTGAACATGGAAATAAATAACAGCACAAAAAGGAAAAGAGGATTTTCAGGGCAGGAAATATCTAAGAGAGGGACCAGAAAGAAGAGAGTTAACACAGTGGCACTTTGCCCATGCTGCATAATGGGATCCTTTTTTGAAAACACCTATGCCTAGGCCCCAGGCCAGACCAACTGAGTCAGAATTTCAGGGAATTGGGCCAGGCAGATATTTTTAAAAAAGATTTTTTTTCAAAAAAGCTCCTCAGGTGATTCTTGTACGCAGCCAGGAGGGACAGCCTCAGTAAGTGTACAGAAGGAATAAAGAAAGAGGAGGGCAAGAGAAAAGTAGGAGTTGAGAGTGATGATTCAGTCCTTCATTCAGTAAGCAATCATTGAGCACCTGCTGTGTGCCAGAAACCACGGTAGTCATTGGGGATAGTGGAAAGAAAAAGCAGTCTTTCCCTGAGTATAGTTGTGTATCTCGATAGAGTGTGGTGTGAGCACATCTGAAGGGATTTCTTAGAGCAGAGGACCCTAGTGATGAGGCTTGAGGGTTGAACACAAGGTAGTCAGGACATAGACTAGAGGGAAATGGCATGGACTTGTTCACTTTGGCTTACGCTTATTATGCCTGCACGTATAGGGCTCACTTTAACAACCTATGGTCCTTCCAGCTCTGCTCTCTGCAGTGATTCATTTTTTCACATTTTTTTTTTCAATGCTAATTCCATTAGCTGGAGCCCTGGTGGCACAGTGGTTAAGAGTTCAGGCTGCTAACCAAAAGGTCAGCAGTTTGAATCCACCAGTCACCCCTTGGAAGCCTTATGGGGCAGTTCTACTTTGCCCTATAGGGTCACTAGGAGTTGGAGTCGACTTGACGGCAATGGGAATGGGTAAGTCAATTAGCGTGTCCCAAATCCTAATAGAGGATTAAGAACAGCAGCTCTTGTTGCAAAGCACACACATCGTTGAGGAGAAACTGGTCCGGGTATGGGTTAGACATAAACGTTCTTCTGGGACAAGGACTCCGCATCTCCTAACTGGTGTATCAGTCCATGTGCTTGAGAGGTGAGGGAAGTGGTCAGGGTTCTGTGGGAGTGGATGTTACTTAGTGACTGTCTACTCCCACCTGGAGTCTCCTCAGTTGTCTCCAAGGCCTTACCCACAGTGCCACCAGTGAGGTAAGGGGCCTTGGGTAGTAGGCACGGCATTTCCAAAGGTTGCAGAAGGATAGAGGTTTGCACGGTCTTGCAAAGTCATGGAGAATTCGGAATTCACACACCACTCAGATATCCAGAGAAGAATCTGGGCATGGAAATTTTGATTCCAGCCACAAAGAATTTCTTTGTGAGTGCCACGTGGAACACACAACCAGCATTATATGCTTCATCTAATGCACAGAGGTGGCCCCTCTCAGAGTGCTGTCTAATGTTCAGATGTTTGCATCTGGACTCCCTTTCCAAGTGGTAAACCAATCAAAGCTGTACAAGCAAACTGAATTTTCAGGATCCAGGTGAAATCCTTCTCATTCTAGACATTTGCTGCTGTTTATTACTTTCCTCACATTCTCACAGAAGCCCCAGAAGGCTCTCTTTGGCTCTAAGGATGGATGACAGAGCCAAAGAAGTAACTGTTAGAGTTAGAAGCCAATTATGGGTCTGATGTGTGAGGTGTTCGTCTTTAGGAATTTTGGCCCTCCATATGAGTCACAGAGTATCCACAGGTATGAGAATACTTAGAGGAAAAAAACCAAAAAAACCCATGGAAAAGAGAGGAACGAGAGCAAACACACATATAGACAAACTGGCTTAAAAAAAAAAAAAAACTTAAAAACAACTGAACTGTCCAGGTGAACAAGAAGATTTATTAAAAAAAAAAAAAAATCAACGTCTAGTTTTTTGAAACTTCCTAGCTGAATTAAATAAAGTTTTTCATTATCTTTTTAAAATGTGTTGGTATATGCAGAGAGAATCATAGATGAGGAAAGTGAAGTGGGGCTGGGTAGTGGATGTGAGTCCCTCAGTTCCTGTTTGCTTGTCTGTAGTGAAACTTTGTAGGGGGTAGGAGGAACACTGAGGGGTCTGATCACACCCAGGGAGGCTGCACCATTCCGGCCCCCTCACCATTCTGACGGGTGTGGGGACAGCTCTGTCCTCTCACAGTCTTGCATTTCTGTTAGTATTGCCTCTGCCTCCACTTTTTGCTTCAGTCCTGATTTATTTCTCAGTGGGTCACCAATTTACTTGCCTTTGGGCTGGATGTTGTTTTGACTGGAACGAGCTAGCTCTGGAAATGTAAAGCTCATTGTCTCAAGTATGGCACCTGCTGGTCTCCTCGAGGTCCTCTCACAACGGAGCCCCAAGTGCCCTGTTTGCCCCTGTTGGCAGTGGGTGGGAGGAGCAAGAGAGAGTGAAGGCTCCCTTTGTGTCTTTCTGGGTTGGCTTCTGTCACTCCCCCAGGAGAAGCCAGTGCTCGGCTCGTGCTGGGCCCTAAGGGTCAACAGATGGTGTTTCAGCTGAGGTGTGGTTGCTGTGCAAACGGGACAGGGCCACACAGGGGTGTGGGGGCCTAGGGACTGGAAACAATGTCACCGTTAGTCCTGGTATGGAAACTATGAGTGCTATTAATTAAAACCGGTGCTTCCTGACCCTGACAATCTGTAATTATTTTTCTGAAAACTTAAATGTTATGTCTGTTGTACAACAAGCGAGTTCTTTATCTTCTCAGCAGTTGAAGTTTAATGGTGTGAGGATTTGGTTCCTGCTGTGGTGGAAGGAATAGGAGCCTAGTGCTTCTGGCTTCTTATGCCAGATGAGCAGCCCCGGCAACAGCAGACTACTCAGATCTGGGTACAGGGTGGGGCTTCGTGAGCTAATCTGTTGGTGATTTTTAAAGAGTCTTTGCCAAGACAGAAGGTTCTTGTGTCCTAAATTGTTTTACCTTATTGTTCTTAGCTTTGGAATCAGACCCAATTGTACTGAATGTTGGATCTACCACTTTCCAGCTGTGTGAACTGGGGCAGTTAATATTTCTGAGCCCTTCTATAAAAAAAAAAAGGGGGGGGGGACTAATAATATCTATTTCTTAGGTTGGTAAGAAATAGTAAAACAATGCATGCAAATTATTTAGCAGGGTGTCTGGCACATAGTAAGTGCTCAGCAAATGGTTGCTATTATTGTTGGTTAGAGAAAATAGCTACCTAGAGGGCAATTGGATATTCTTCCAGGCACGTCTAATTTCTGCAGGGTCATCTCCATCCATTGAACTAGTGAGGAGAGACAATGACCTGTTCCTGAAAACACCACCTTGCACTCTGGTGTAATGGAAATATTTCCTATGTTTGCTTCGTAGAAACCAGATTAAAGGAAAAAAGATAATGATGTGTGGAATAGAAATAAAGGGGGAAAAAAAAAAGGTTGAGAGCATGCCAGGAAAATTATGCACTCCAATATTCCATTGACTTGATGATTGTTGTAAATATTACATTTTCATACAAGTCATTGAGTAAAAGGAGCATTTACTCCGGGAGCTATGCTTTCTTAGGTCAACATTTTAAAGAATTACAAATGAAAAAGAGAAAAAAGAAAATATTTCTAGTTTCAGATTATAAGAGAACTACAATAAATATGACTCCAGCCAATAGCTGGTTAGAAATGTCATTGCTTGTTGTCTTGCGTTAACTGCTTCTTTGCAAAAAAGCTAAAGGTAATAGCTACTTAGATTGTATAACAGTGGTGATTGTAGCAGAAGTATTCAGTGTTTGTTAAATATTAAATGGAAGAGGATTTTAAAAAGCTTCATTGTGGAAAATTTCAAGCAGATACGAAAGTAGAAAGAGTAATGTAATGAATCCCCATGATCCAAACACATTCTCAACAATAATCAATTAATTCATGGCCAATCTGCCCCATCTATACTTTTCTCTGTTTTCTCCGGTGCCCAGACATTTTTTGAAGCAAATCTCATGTATAATATCAGGAAAGATTTTTTTAAGTGTTATTAATATAACCCATTAGAGTAATTTTAATTTAGTTTGAAGAAAGTATTGCTTTGTGCTAGATAGAAATGACGCTTGCTAAGTCTTCCAGTTGCTAGTATTGAAAGCAACAAAGCCTGAAAGAAGAGGTATTAATTAGAGGAAGGCAGGAAGGTAGGGGTCTAGTCATCTTCTGTATTTCTCTGCCTCTTTGTTCTGATTCTCTCTCTCTCTAGGTAGTTACCCTCAAAGCCAAACAACTGTATTAATTTTATTTAACTTGATCACATTTATTTAGCTCCATATGTTACCATGTGTCTCCTAATCCCTAAAGAGATTAAAGTTATATTTCATTGCTCTAAAAGTGTCTTATCCAATTTTGTCAGTGTTTGGCTCCATCAGGATTATCATTAACTTTTCATAAGGTTATAGCCTACCAACTGAAGAATACATTATATTACATTATTTGAAACTTGCTCTCAAAAGAGGCGAGCTATTTTATTCTATGAAGAGCAAGGAATTCTATTTGTGGGGGAACCAATACTCGATGAATCTATAGCCACAGGGTGAAGCTTTCTTCTCTTCTCCTCTCTTCCTTTTCCTCCTTCCCCTCTTCCTCCTCTTCTCTTCTTCTGTCTCCACTAAGACTGCCCCCACATCTCGCTTTTATTCCTCAACCACAAATGACAGATTTTTCCCTTTATACAGTTAACTATTTCATCTTCTGGAGATAGAAGAAAAGAAATAGATTGAAAAATCCAAGTGTTGAAATTCCCCTGTGATGTTTTTAGAGACTTATTTTAAAAATGAATTCAGATGACATAAAAAGAAAAGGAATGAAATTGCCATTTATCTTTCAATTTTCTTCCCCTTACGGGTAACTGTGACCTTTTAGAAAAATAATTTCATTTATTTTTCCCAAATAATGGAGAGAACCATTATAACTCCTCCTTCTCCTTTGGTCTACAAATACAGAGAAATAAATCTATGAGGCTTTCTCCTATATCTTAAAGAAAGCTAAAAAACTTTGCCAGTTCTTTTAATATTTCATATTTTTTAGTTAAGTATGATTTGACTTGCATTTTTAACTTTACTGGTCGAAACATATCCCTTTTCCCCCTTTCAAATCATTATTGAAATGGAGTAAATTCTTCCTTTTTTAGTCTCGGAACATTCTTCAGTCCGAGTTCAACTGAAGGTCACTGTTTCCAGGGAGCCTCTCATTTCCCTTCTTCTTGTGTGGCGGTCTGTCATTTTTTAGTGGTTTTGATGTGGTTCATCTTTGAGAGCCACAGGAATTCCACCCAGGGTTCAATTATCTACTAGGAAATAAAGATCTTGCTGGCAGTCATTTGCCTTGTTTTGCATGGGTTATAAAAGAACTTGTAACTTTAAGTGTGTTAACATCACATTAAGGCTTTATGATTTTAGAAGTTAATTTTGACATGCATGGAGTGGAAAGTAGAGTTGAAATGATACTACTTCTTATCTGCCCGTTCATCTGTCCATCCGTCTATCTTCTGTCTATGATCCATTTGTTTACCTGTTCATCTCCCTACCCCTTCACTCATCTAATCCTACGAAGTTCATTGTATAAATGTTTACACATTTTCCTGATTTTTCTAATGAATTATGTTGGAATGGAAACCCTGGTGGCATTGTGGTTAAGTGCTACAGCTGCTAACCAAAAGGGCAGCAGTTCAAATCTATCAGGCACGCCTTGGAAACTCTATGGGGGCAGTTCTACTCTGTCCTATAGGGTCACTATGAGTCCGAATTGATTCAATGGCAATGGGTTTTGTTTTTTTTTTGTATTGGAATAAAACTGAACAAAATCCCTAAAACACTCCAAACCAAGTCGGCTAATTATTTTTGGAACACTGAGCCTGATTCTTTCTCCATGTGAAGATGAACTTGTTTTGTTACTTTTCTTAAAAAGAGGAGGAGGACTAAATGATATGTAGAAGCAATTTCTTATCTTATTTTATAAAATCTAAACCAAATCTGAAGGTTGGTTAAGTTTAAAAGAGATATGGGGAATGCTTTCTTGTGTGTATATACAAAACAGGTGAAAAATATAAAACTTGATTTGAACAATGAGCTGTTTTGAAACCAGTTAATTGTTTATAGGAAAGATCAGTTGGATTGAACAAAATCAGTTGTTTGGGAATTAAACCTTTTTTCCTGCAAAATTTAGTTTTTTTTTCCCCACCTTTTTCTGTAAACAAACATGGGCGTTTAGAAGCCCTAGCTAGGTGGCTGTTCTTGTCCGTAGCGGGATGAAGGCCCACTTTTGGGGTCTAGAGATGTAAAGGTGGACTGTGTTGCTGGGTTAATCTAGAGCAGTTCTCTCTGGCAGAAACACTCCAGAAGAGGATTTCCACCCCCTGTCGTCAGAGAAAGTCCCTTCTCTGTTCCTTGTTGAGAGTATGGCTATGACAACAGCCAAGTAATTCTCCAAGAGTGCCTGACTTGGAATTCGTGGCTAGAAGGAGAGACAAAAAAAGTCCTTCCCTGGTATTTGAGGTCTTTGAAAGTCCTGGGCTGGAAAGGGGACATTCAGATAAACAGTGGTCTTCTTGAACATTCTTTTCACAGAAGGAAAATACATCTTCCCAAGGCATCACATATGAAAATACTACAAAACTAGCATGATTGTGCTTACCCTTTAAGAAAAAGGAAACCCTAGTGATGTAGTGGTTAAGAGCCACGGCTGCTAACCCAAAGGTCAGCAGTTCGAATCCACCAGGTGCTCCTTAGAAACTCTATGGGGCAGTTCTACTCTGTCCTATAGGGTTGCTATGAGTAAGAATTGAGGGCAATGGGTTTGGTTTTTTTTTTTTTTAAGAAAAAGGAACTTCATTTACATATGAACACATTTTAGTGTTTTAGATAATCTACATAAACTTCTTAATTCTGTGAATAGTTCACAATTAATGGAATGAATTTAGACTGTTAGAAAGCCAAATTCAATTCAAGGCCCCATAATTCACCTTCTTCCCTCTAACTTCCACTTGGCATCTATGCTTTTTAGGTACCTTGAGGATAGGAATCACATCTATATAGGCGTGTCTGTGTCCAGCTTGTGGGGGTGGGCTGAGTCTGCTATCAACAAAAACCATTGTTACAAGCATACACAAATGTAATGAGATAGTTAAAAAGCCTCTCAAGACGGGTAAGACTTCAATCTTTCCTTCAGTTTAGAAATAATGTACAAAGCTGTTAGATTTTAGTGCTTGTGTTAAAGAAAAATGTTATTTCTTCTCTGTGGGCATAAAGTATAAGTTAGAAAATCATTGAATATGAGTAGAAATCAGAAAAAGCTTGCTGAGTTGAAAGCAACAGAGGTACCCCCAGGTGGCAGACACCGGACTGGTGTTTCAATATCATGTTATGAATTCGTAGAAGGTTTTATGGCTAACAATTGCAACCCTTGTTTTTTTAATGTCTGCCAACTTTAATGTGCCAACCCAAGTTAAAGCTTTGCTTAAAAAATCTGTCCTGCTCGTAGTTGTAGACGTGAAAAATTAGGTGACACTAAATGGCGTTATTTTGTCTAGAGCTGTGCTATCCAATGTAGTAGCCATTAGCCACAGGTGGCTATTTAACTTAAAATTAATTAAAATTCATTTCCTCAGTCTCACTAGCTTCATGTTAAATACTCAATAGCTCCATGTAGCTCGTGGCTACCCTGTTTGACAGTGCTGGTCTAGGGGTTTAAAAAAATATTTTTTAATGTCTTATTGTGTCCTGTCCTACATACTACTTTGCTTAGAAGACGTGGAAGAACTAAATGATATAGGGACCATTTCTTCTCTTATTCTGTAAAGTCTAAACAAATCTAAAAGATAGGTTAATACAAAACCATAAAGTTCTACCGTTGTGACCCGTGACAACAAATATCATCCCCATAAAATCCTTGAACGGGTGAATTCTTTCACTGCAAGATTGTTCATTTCTGTGCTGGGATTCTGTGATTGTGAACAGCATAACAAGAACTCATACTTTTAGCTGATACTCTGCTGACGCCTAGGATAGCAGGAAAATTTCCATAGTTTCTTTAGGTCTTTGTGATATGAATTGACCAAATTGAAAAAAATAGAGTGGAAAATTGAGATGAGCAGTCTCTTGTTTCTCATCCCTGGATATCTCAGGTCCTTTGATCATTCAACTAGTATACATTGAGCGCATACTATGTGCTTGGTCCTGAGCTAACCACTGAGTTTACACACAAAAGTAAGACATGGCTCCTGCCTTCCAGGAACTCATAGCTTAGGATGGGAGGTAGACATGTAAAGAGATAATTATAATACAATTAGGTAAATGTAATGACAGAATTATAAGTACAGATAGGTAAAGTCAGGGTATACAAATAAAAATAAATACTTTTTGGGCTTAAATGATCCATTTCTAGATTTTTCTACATCGGAGTTCTTTTGTCTCTGCCACCTGCCGAAAAAAGTAAAAAAAGTAAGGACCCAAAATTTTGACACAAGTTTTTGCTCAATTTATTCTGTTGATGCAAACCTTTAGGTTCAGATGACCAGGAGAGCAGAGCGCTGTGTTTTGGAGTAGGTTGGGAGTGAGGGGTGTGTGTTTGTGGAGTGAATGCAAGCTGCCTGGCTGCACTTGGTGTGTGATGGGCAGGCTAGTCACAGCCCTCTCCATGTCTCCCCAGCTCTCTGTGCCATGGTTGCCACCATCTGGTTCCCTGTGTGTGCCCACCGTGAGACCACCATCGTGAGCTTTGGCTACTCCCTGTACGCGGGCTGGATTGGAGCTCTGCTGTGCCTCGTGGGTGGCTGTGTCATCCTCTGCTGCGCTGGAGATGCCCAGTCATTTGGTGAAAACCGTTT
Source organism: Loxodonta africana (assembly GCF_030014295.1). NCBI lineage: Eukaryota > Metazoa > Chordata > Mammalia > Proboscidea > Elephantidae > Loxodonta > Loxodonta africana. Next base: position 47,365,944 of record NC_087364.1, read on the forward strand.
CTACTACTCTTCTGGCTCCAGCTCGCCCACTCATGCCAAGAGTGCCCACGTATAAGTGTGCTGCCAGGCTGCGCACGGAGGTGCTGTAGATCCTGGGCTTGTGGCCCTAAGTTTGCTCACCACAGCGGGGTGAAAGCCCACTCCTGCCAGGCTGCAAGCCAAAGGTTGGAAAAGCATCCTGGCATTTTGTTGTCTTAACCTCCCACCCCTTCCCATGTTTGTTGCCTTAAAAGAAATTTCTAGCTCAGATAATGCCCACACATTTTTCTCATGGTTTTGCCTGCTATTATCTCTTTTCTTGGGCATTCCTTTGTTTTTCATTTTTAAAAAGTACATATTTTGTTTCTTTCTCTTTAAATTTTAAATGGCTTTCAGACATTGCTGAGTTGGGTGGGGTGGAGAGAAATAAAAGACACTTTTCAAACTGATGACAATGAAAGCCTCATAAAGACGCCTCTCTGTTTCTGCCCTCCTCTTCAGCTCCAAGGTCATTTAGCTATAAGCGATAGAAAAAGATAGAATTGGGGACATTGGGGCGGGGGAGGGAGGGGAATCCTGGAACTTTCTCTCCATGGGAAATTTTCACTTTTTTAAGTGGAGGGAAAGGGGTGGGGGTATTTTTTAGTTTGTAATTTTACATTTATCTGTACATACTTTTTTCCAAGATTCATCATTTTTATAATATGGATTTCCTGAAATTCTCAATTTATCGGTATGAAGGAAATGAACCAAAAAGACTTTAATTATTTAACAAATAACAGTACAAGTGAGTATAACTTTAACTCCCATTCCACAAAAACATTTTTGATCTCCAGGTTTGTATGATGTAGTTTTTTAATCTTACACTTGCGTGTGCTTCAACGTAACACATTTTTAAAGCTTTTTGTCACCTTTCTCTGTTTTCATTCTTCTAGCCATCTTGAGATGATATTGTTTAACATAAGTTGTACTGTTGAATTTGGCTTTACGGGTGTAAACACTGATGGTATATCAGTATCAGAGACCCCAAACTCTCCACACACTGATGGTGCATTTTGTTTTTTAAACGAAATCTGTGCAATAAAATAACACTGCAAAACTGGCCTCCAATCTTCTGTTATATTGAGAGGTGTTATCTATTTATTGATTTTTTAAAATTTCATTCATCTCTATTGGAAATTTATAGGGAACCTGTCCAAGAACAAGTCATTATGCACTGCCCCGAAAAATTAAAAAGTTATATTTTATTCACTGCATTGTGGTGGTAATTTGCTGTTATAAAAGTGTAATCTAGGTGCTCTCTGGGTGTCTCCCCAGATGGAGTGACTTTAGGTATGTTTCTGTCATGTATAAATGAGCAACCATCAGAAACCAAGTTTCAAGCATGATACAGCTAAACTCCTTCATCTACTCTGAACACATAGTAAAGGAACTGGCTAGGTATAGAGGAAAGCATAAAACCAACCCATTTTGTTGGCTCTTTAAGGATTGATATCTAAATGCATTTAGTTCAAACATATGCATAGAGATGTTTGGGAATTTTGGACAAAGACATATTGAGTTGATTTTTACATGTTTTCTATTCCAGAAATTGTCAATTTATGGGTTTGCTCTAAGAACACAGATTACAATCTATTTTGGCAGACTTTTTCCAAATAAAATACTGATTTCATTAGCTGATAGGACAATAACTGGAAAACATTTCCTCTTTGGAAATATCCATTTAGGCTGGCCATTTTGTGGACGTTGTGTACATTAGTGGATTATACCCAAGTGGAAATTTTTTCTCAATTACTTTTACAGAAAAAGCAACCGTCATATTGACCAAAATATTTGCTTGGCTCTGATACAGTTTTTGTAAGGACACAAGTCATGTGATTATATTGGAGGGCTCTCCCTACCTCGTAAGAACTTGTCAGGGCAAAACAATTATGAACATGGATGGAGCAAAAGGTGTTCGGGGGTGAGGGAGCAAGTAAGGCCTTGGGTCTTCGTTTCCTTGTATCACAACCGCCAGCTTGTGTCAGAAGCAGCCCCAGGTAGCTCTCCTCTCCTGTCCTGGGTCACCTTTCCTCACCTGCCTCCTTTCCTGAGGCTGCTGCTTGCCTTCTCATGTGAGGGGTGTGCTACTTGAGCCTCATGTTTCCCTACAGCATGAGAAAAGAGACTCAAAATCTCTCTCAGCTGACTGTTGCCTGGCTAATTAATTAGGGAATCACTTTTTGGAGGTTATAACTCCAGTGTTAGTTTCTGTTATCAGTTCGAGGATGGGAGAGTGGCTGTTTCCTAGAATGGCACTGCCCAGTAGAAATATAACATGAGCCACCTGTAGTTTTAAGTTTTGGAGATGACTTCAAGTTGATTCCGACTCACGGCGACCCCACATGTATCAGAGCAGAGCTGTGTTCCTTAGGGTTTTTAATGGCTGATTTTTCTTGGAAGTAGATTCCCAGGCCTTTCATCTGAGGTGCCTTTGGGTAGTCTTGAACCTCCAACCTTTAGGTTAGGAGCTGAGTGCATTAGCCATTTGCACTACCCAAGGACTCCAAATTTTCTAGTAGCCACATTAAAAAAGGTAAAGATAAATAAGTGAAATGAATTTTAGTAATTTACTTAGCCCAATACATAAAAATTGTCATTTCCACGTGTAATCATTATTACTAAGGTATTTTAATGTACTAAGTCTTTGGAATTTGATGAATTCTTTACGCTTACAGCATATCTTAATTTGTGCTAGCCCCATTACAAGTGCTCAATAGCCTCATGCGGCTAATGGCTGTGTTAGATGACACAGCTGTAAACAGGTTCTGCCTCAGAGGGCTTTGTTTAGTCTTGATTATTTTATCTGCCCTTTGTGGCTCTCCATCAGAATTTAGTGAGTACAGTGACAAAAAATTTTTCACCCAGGTGAGGACATTAACCTCCTAAACCTCCTATAGCCTGTAAAATGGCAGACCCCAATACCTGAATAACAGGGAAAAAGGAATTCATGTTTATGAGACCTGTTTGTGCCACGCACTTCATACATTTGGTCCTCCTGCAGTCCTCGTTATATAGAGGAGGAAAAGGAGATGTAGAAAGTTCAGGTTATTTTCCAAGGTCACATAGCCACTACATGGAACTAGAATTGGATTTAAACCCAACTCCAAGGCCCTTGTTCTCCAATGTAAGAATACTAGGGAGTTACTTTAAATTCAGGTTCTCTTTCTTCACCCGCAGAGACTGACTCAGTAGATCTGGGTTGGGACCCAAGAATCTGCATTTCTACTGAGCGCACCAGGGACTTTGATGAGGTGATCTTTACACCACACTCTGAGGAACAGTGAACAGAAGGACTTCTTTCTCACTGCCTTCCTGTAGTGCCGCTAACAGCTTTCCTAGTTCCCTTTTTGATGGTTGTTGGAGGTGAGATGATTTTGAGGTACCCCAAGATTCCCCGCTCCCCACCTGCCTGCCTTTTTGGTCTGTTCTGAAGAGACCAAATATCTGAAGAGGTCTTTGGTTTGAAAATGAACCACGCCTTCCAAGAATCTGATGGAAACCAAATTAGAGAAAAGAATGCTTCAAGGGAATCTCTTAATCTAGGGCTGCTTATTAAGTGATAGCAACAAAAAGAGAAGTTTGTGTCCTTAAAGAATACAAGTTACATATTAGTGCTGAATTGGTGTAACAATAGAGCAAGGTTTGGTTGTATCTTGCCGTGTGTGTGTGTGTGTGTGTGTGTGTGAGTGTGTGTGTTTATCTGCATGCTAGTGTTTTTCTATACAATGTGCGCAATGTGAACTGCCACATCTTAAATGTTTGGCAGGACACCCATGCTCATGACATCACATACTGGGAGGACAGGGAGGCCACTGTGGGGCTGGCCCTGGGGAAAGGCAGCATCAGTGTGGCCATTGAGATGGCCCCACAAAAGAGTGTGTGACAGCCAGATGTGCAGCTTAATGGAGACTGAACCAGGATTGTGGGTGGAACATTGGCACATGCTGCTTATGGCTTGAATAGCAGCTCTTGAGGAATCTATATTTCTCTTCCTTCTGCAGAGTCTCAGAGCCCAGGCTTTGTGGCCATGTGGCAGGGGGAGGGAGTGGAGACGGAGGGACTTGTCACTGCTCCATGCCCCATTTCCATTGTTGAAAAGGAAAATGTGGAAATGTTAAGACATTTCTGGGAGATTGTGAAGGATAAGGGTTGTTTACTCCTTATATTAAAGTTATCTTTCAAATAGTAAAGAGCACCCAGTTGTAACAACTGGGACTTTCTTTAACTGAAATGAACACTGGTAAAAAATATAAATAAGAAAAAAATTACCCATAATTTTATCACTGGAATATCTCTATTAGTTTCTTTCATATGTATTCTCAGCCAATCATTTTTGTCTAAAACAAAATCTCTAATATACTCCACATATAGTTTTGTAACCTACTTTTGAAAACATAATATACAGAGAACATTTTCTTATACATTATTTTTCTATAACAAAATTTTTAGTACCTGCATAACCTTTCATTGTTTTTTGGATATACCACAATTTACTCAAATGAATTCCCAAGAATATGTAGGTCGCTTTGGATCCTTTCTAATTTTTTCTACAGAAAATTATTTTGCCGAACGAACACCCTTACAAATAATTTACACGTACATGTGATAATTTCTTTAGAATAAATTCCTAGAAGGGAATTGCTGGATTATGGGATTTGATACATATTCTACACAATGTTTCAAGAACAGGTTTTTTTTTGGGAGTGGGATTCTTAGCTTCCCTTAGCTCTTATAATAAAAACCAAAAAAAGAAAAAAAGCTCTTATAATAGCATGTGTTTTATCAATTTAATATGTTGTTCTTTTAAAATTATTTGACATATTTAATTTTTTAGTTATGTTGATATGGAATTATGTAAGAAAATACACATAATAAATGGTTAATGAAAAAATTTCCGAAGTATTCGTGATGGGAGAAAGGTACAAAAAGGAGAGGCTGGGGGCCTCAAGTTCTGCCCGACTCATGTCACAATTCTACTGCAGTTGACTCTGGCCCATAGGAAGTGGGAGTGTTTATCTCCAGACCCTGTGTGGAGGACACCCTGGTTTCAACAGCCGCTGGTTAATGGGAAGCTAAGCCATTGTTCTTTTACTTGCTCCCACCATAACCTACTAAAGCATAGTATACCAGCACTACCTACTGACACAAAAACAAAGCAGGGTAAAACTGAATCACTGGACATTTCCCCAAGCCTTGTAGACATTATTCCTGTACGTAAGTTAGAAAGAAAATTTACCTGGGTTCCCTTGCTGCCTGGGTTTTAAAATTACCATTTTGACAAAGGATTAGGAAAAAATGAGCGTAAGGGAGAGAGCTTCTAAAAGTGTGGGAAGGTCCAGGACTGTAACTGATGAGAATGCTTGTATGCTTAGGGCAGCTGAGAGCCTAAGGTGTTTCTCTTGGTTCTGTTCAGGCCTCTGTGAGAGCAGGGATGCTGAGTAGCTCAGCGCTTGCCAGCACTGGGGAGGAAACCTCACCGTGCATTCCAACCAACAGGGCTGGCCTGGGGCTGCAGCATTCCCTTCAATTCTGGGATGTGGCAAACCCTCCTCCCACCCCTTGGCTTTTCCCAAATCAAAACACAGCGCAGGTTTGCTTGTCATGGAGTGTCTAAACAAAGATCTCAGCCATTCCATTCACTACTTCAAAAGTATGGCATGAGGACCACCAGCAGAAGACTCAGTAAAACGGAGATGCAGAGACAGTGTCTGGGAGTGGAGCCTGGCCACCTGCGTTTTAAATGACTCCCAGGTGATTCTGAGAGTGCCCTACAGTTTGAGCACCATTGAAAAAGCTTCAGTGAATGTGCATGCTAGAGGAGACCATTACGGAAAGAATATCCGGTCAGATGAAGAAACTTGTAGCCAGAAAGGCACAGTTATTCACAAAGGCCACACTGCTAGGGAGTCATCTCTTTTCCCTAAACCAAGACAAACAAACAGAAAAAACCAAACCCTTTGCCATTAGGTTGATTCTGACTTATGGCAACCCCATATGTTACAGAGTAGAACTGTTCCGTGGGGTTTTCTTGGCTGTAATCTTTATGGAACGGTCCCTGTGGCACAAACAATTTGCTCTCACACTCCCGTTAATGAAACTATGATTAGAGCACATTTCTCTCCAACAGCAAAACTGGGAAGATGTGAGCCCAGAAGCTCCAGCCTTGTGGAAAAAGCAAGTCTGAGAAAATAAGACCAAAATGAGGAAGGCAGGAAGGCAGAAGAACAGAGCAAGGGTCTTTGTGGTGACAAGGACCTAGATCCATCGTTTCTGAGGCCAGTTTCACAAATGACCTCTGGTTAATAAACCAATACTTCCATGCCTTTGATTTTTCTCATCTAAGCTCAAATTAGGTTTCTCTCAAATGTAACCAAAAGAATTCTGTCTAGGCAGAGACTCTAGTTATAGACATAGTTCTTCAATGTCTATGTCTGTTCTCCCTTCTTTGGGGCCTTGCACCTTCTCTTTCACTGTGTGGTCTGAATGAGACCTTCCATCCTCTCAATGACCCTCCTCCTTGGCCACGATGATAGGTCCAGAATGTGGACGTGTGACCCAAGTCAGGCCAATCAGAATTCTCTCCTGGAATTTTTTGGGCTGAAACTAAGACCTGTCTTCTCTGATTATGTGAGCTTCCACTATCCATGTGGCCTCTCTGCTGTACGGGAGACGAACAGCAGAAATGAGAGACAGAGGAGCAGGGGACCCAACAACATTCAGGTCCCTAGTTCCAGGTGACCTTAGAGCCAGTGCCATCTTTTTTTGGCCAACACTTACCTGAGGTGGATTGCTGTCACTTTCAATCTCTAGTAGAGGGCTGCTGAACCATTTGGCTTAGGCCTCAATCCTGAAGAGATCTCTTATTTGGGCCACTATTTGTGATTTATGCAGAGAAGCACATCACTAATGTTTATCCTAGGTGAAACCCGTAGATGACCTCCTTGCCTTCACTACTGTTCCTTCTCTTCCTCTTCCTTCTCACTCCCGATACTAGTTGGGTAAGCCAGAGTTCAAGAGGACATAAACCACCTGAGGATTTCAAACAGACAGAATTTAATATAGGGAATTGGTTATAAATGACAGAACAACTGAGAAGCCAAACAGTGGATGAGTTTGGCAACAGCAGGAAATCACTACCAAGAGACAGAGAAGAAACAGGAGGAGGTGGTGCTACTATAACCATAAACTGGGGCCATCTAATGGGAGCTGCCTGGTGAGAGCTGAGACTCACAGAAGGAGGAGGTCTGCTGTGAGAGCTGGGACCATGGAGAAGACTCAGGCCCTGCTGAAGAAGCCACCCAAAGCAGAGCAAAAGAACGATAGATGTCTTGGTTTCTCCTCTCCTCACGCCCTCTGGTCTCTTCCAGTGCCTTCCTTTGGCTGAACCACACAGAAGCCAGCCAAAGTTCAAGAAGCTGGCCAAATGCAGATAGAGAGCAGAGGAAGAGAAGGACAGATGATGAATGGATCTCAAAGCACACAGGTAGTCAAAATCTGAATGTGGCACAGCAGATCCAAGGATTAAACCAAAAACCAAACCCGTTGTTGAGTCGATTCCAACTCATAGCAACTCTATAATACAGAGTAGAAGTGCCCCATAGGGTTTCCAAGGCTGTAATCTTTATGGAAGCAGGCTGTCACATCTTTCTACCTTGGAGTGTCCGGTAGGTTCAAGCCACTGACCTTTTGGTTAGCAGCCAAGTGCTTAACCACTGCACTACCAGGGCTCCTTTTTCCAAGAATTAGGAAAAAAAAACAAAAACAAAAACAACAAACTCTTTGCCACTGAATCAATTCTAATTCATAGCGACCCTATAGGACAGAGTAGAACTGCCACATAGGATTTCCAAGGAGTGGCTGGTGGATTTGAACCACTGACGTTTTGGTTAGCTGCCAAATGCTTAGGTAACCTCAAAATCTGGAAGTAGTCAAGGCTTCACTGTGGTTAGGGCGGGGTGCTGAGAACTTGCCTGTAAGTAGCTTGTAAATGAGTGCTTTGGGGCTTGTTTAGGACATGGATTCAAAACTAATTCCCAAATCAGCCTTCTTCACTGGAACCAGTTATGTTTTTGATAGAACTCAGGACATCCTGAAGCTCTCCTGCTCGGGTTTAGGCATGCTCCCTGGAACGTAAACCAGAATCTGAGTTCTGATCCAATCCTTTCCTGTTGATAGTTCCTTGGCCGTGTACCTAGGCTCACCCTCCTCTGCGTTTTCACGGTCTTCTTATCTCCTGGAAGCTGCGTTGACTCCTTCCTCGGTGACTCCTCCCTCTCTTCCCTACAGTCCACCTGGGCTTGGTCAATGCACAGACCTCAACCTTGTTTTTCCTGGCTTGACATCCTTTGATATGCCCCCTTTCTCACCAGATAAAGTGCAAATGCCTTAGCTTAGCATGCAAGGCCCTTCGTAATGTGTGCCCAACTTACCTGTCATTAAAAATACCTAGCGAAGCATCTGGTTATGAGTAACAGGAACAGACTCTGGCTAGACGAAGTAGAAGTGGAAAACAAAATTTTTTTTTTTTTTTTTGTAAAGAAAATGGGATATTTTGAGAAGGAAAACTTGGTTTTTCAGGAAAACCAAGTTCAGAGATGGGCAAGCCCAGTGGACAGTTCTGCAAGGGCTCCATATCTAGGATCAAGGAACTCCATCTTCTTTTTGTCACTCAGCTTAAGGTTCAAATACCAGGAAGGGAACATCTGATTGGTCTAAAAGGGTCATGAGCCTACTCCTGAGCCAATTGTCGTAGCTAGAGAAATTGGACCAGGCCTGGGTCACATGCTCCATATATTTATTCCCCTGGGGTGTGAGTGGGGAAGAGGACGGTTTCCCTAAAGGAAGTAAGGTGCTGTTATTAAGAAAAGGGGGAATGGATGCTGAGAGGGTCCAAAATAGCCCATGTCCACACTTACCAATATCCCACAGTTTAACGCAATCATAAAACTTCTTTTACATTGGCTCCCGTCACCCTTTGCGCCATTACCTCACACAGTCTTCTGGAGGCAACCACCACCGCTAAACAAGAGACACTTTACAGGGAAAACATCCTGGAGAATTACTATAAATTTTTTATTTTTTTTCCTAAGGTTATTTATATTTTCATTAATCTAAAAACCTATTATTAATTTGAATGTCTCCCTCATTCTGTCTCCTGCTCAGAATGGAACAGAATTTTGAAGAGGCTGGCCTTCAGGGTATGATGCCACCTGCATAGTTCATGGCTGTACTCTGCTTTTAGAGCCAGGATTCCTTCAGGCTTATCGATATTTTATTGTGATTTGAAGTCTTGCATTTTATTTAAAAATTCACAGACTGTTTAAGCTTTGGTAGTTTTAAAACGGGATTTATGAGCATCAGCTAAAATCACATTATTCATTCATTGGTTAATTAGTTAATTAAGCAACATTTAATGAGGACTTACTATCTGCCACGCATGCATTAGCCACCGTATAAAAAAGGAGCACAAAAACAGTCCTTGTTCTTTAATAACTCAGTCTAGTGGTGCAGTCAGGTACCTCATGAATAATGATGCTATTAGTTTCTTATCAGTAATGTCATCTCTAATCTACTCTGGAAAGTTATACCCTGATTGAAAGGAGAAAAAAAAATATCAGCAGAAGCGTATCATTACAGATTAAAGATAAGAGATTCCAGGATATTTGATGTAATAAAGGCATATTGACTTTAACTAGGTCTTCCTCTAACCCTGTACCATTTTTATGGATGTTGCAAGTCAGCCAGTCCCTAAACTTCTTGAAACCAATTGATTTAACTATGAGTAAATAGCAAGGAATTCGCCGAGAAGCGCCTTCTCCAGGCTTCTACCGAATGTCCTGCTAAGACCTTCTGCAGAGTGGCTCACTGTTTCTTCTTAGGGCTGGATTTAGTTGAAGGCATCAATCTTGTGCTTCTCTGAATGATTTAAAAACTCCCTCCCCAGGTGCTAGAGCTCAGTTTCTATTGTGACAGGTGCAAAAAAACATAACCAAATCAGATGGAGCTGACATGCACATAGAATGTACGGCCAGGTACAGTTAGCAGACTGAAGGGCAGAATGGAAACAATGACCCCATGCTGGGGACTGTACATGGTCTGGGGGTGCTGAACTGTCCCAAAGAAAAGCATGGAGAATAGTGTCTCTTCTCGTAGTTGATTTAAAAACAAACACCGAAAACCTAGACATTTATTGAGTGGTTAATATAGGCTAAGGAGCCCCGGTGGCTCGATGGTCAAGCACTTGGCTGCTAACCAATAGGTTGATGGTTTGAACCCTGCAGTGGCTTTGTGAGAGAAAGACCTGATGATATGCTCCTGTAAAGATTTCAGCCTAGGAAACCCCATGGGGAAGCTCTACTCTGTCCTGTAGGATTGCTATGAGTTAGAATTGACTTGATGACACACAACAACAATGATACAGGCTATGCACTATCACATGAATCATTTCATAAATCCATTTCATGAAATGTAAAAGTTGGTGATCCTCAATACAGGTAGCATTATGGCTCTGCCTCACAAAGTCCTCAGGGACCCCAGCTCCTTCTAACTCACCTCTTTACCATCACTAGGAGGTGGCTCTTAAACTCAGGGTCCAAGATGGCAGCATCTACATTGCAGGTGGAGAAAGGACTGAAGAAGAGGAGCAAATGTCCTGCCCAGTATCTCCTGCAAAAGGTCTCTGAAGCCACCAAAGGACTTCACTTGAAGTAAGGTGCGTGGCCACACCTAGCTGCAAGGAAGGCTGGGATATATAGTCTTTTTCAGGCCTGCCTGCATAATTTATAGGATGAGTCCCTGGGTGGTTGCAAATGGTTAATGTGCTTGGCTGCTAACTGAAAGTTGGGAGTTCGAGTCCACCCACAGTCTCCTTGGAAGAAAGGCGTGAAGATCTAAAAAAAAAAGATCTAATCCCCCCAAAATCAGCCATTGAAACCTCTATAGAGCACAGTTCTACTCTGACACACGTGGGGTCTCCATGAGTCAGAATTGACTTGATGACAACTAGTTTAAGTATAAAATAAAAATGTGGAGCCCCTTTTTCAAAACTTAGGAAAAAAGTGCCATTACCAAAAGCCACACCAAACCTGTTGTCATGGTATTTTTTATTTGCTATTTACTGCTGGTCCAAGCAAAGAAAAATTAAAAATTTAAATGATTAGCAGAAATTTTACCATTCATTTTTATTTGTGCAATGTTAGTTTTAAAGGCAAATTTAACTGGTTTGAAGAAACACTGACATTTAACAATTCACATTTGGTAGCTCATACATACATATATGTATTGTTCTTACCAGAACAGTGGAAACATTGTATAACACCAACACAACTGTTTTATTAATTTTACTTCTTGATATGCACACATTCTGCCAACACTCTCTACCTTTGGCTTACTGATGAGCAAGGAAGGAATAGTAAAGTATCTGATCTTTCCTTTAGGAGACCTGGTGGTGCAGCAGTTAAGAGCTCAGCTGCTAACCGAAAGGTCAGCCGTTGGAACCCACTAGCTGCTCCTCAGGAGAAAGATGTGGCAGTCTGCTTCCATAAAGATCACAGCCTTGGGAACTCTATGGGGCAGTTCTACTCTGTCCTGTAGAGTTGCTATGAGTCGCAGTTGACTCGATGGCAACGGGTTTGGTTTTTGGGTATTTTCCATTTTGCTTCTATGTCATCATTTTCAGTGAAAATGATTGGCTAGCAGGAAGTTAACACAAGTAAAGAAGAACATGATCAAGTCCTTTGGTCATTTATGTTTTTTAGAACTCCATTGCCTCCTTTCTGCACTTGAAGCAAGATCTGGTTGGAATGGAAATCACGGTCTCTTGGAGTTGTCAGTGAACCTAGATACTCGGTCACGGCATAACATACACCTACCTTTGAACTTGCTTTGAGTCTTACTGAACTCCTAGGCATTGTGGGTTCACCAAAATTCAGTGCTCATAGGGTGTCATGAATGCTGTATGCAAATAGAGTGTCAAGAAGTGGTGTACACACAGACAGAGTGTATCCCTTCTGCTCGTGTACACGTTTCATTGTCCCATCAGACTTCACTTACAAAACACAAGTTCAATGATAAAGCTATTAAATGTTTCAAGATGGTGACAACAGAGCATCACACAAAGTGTGGGGCCCTTCTGATGGCAGCTCTGACTTTTATTCTTGCTGGCTCTGTGCATAGCTAACGTTTTGATCAAGTATGGAATATGAGAAAATGAATTTGGAGGGAAACTTGAATTTGGAGGGAAACAATAGGAAGGTGGTTGTTTTTAGCTACCACAGAGTGAGCCCCTAGCTCGTGGCGACTCCATGCACAACAGGACTGTTCATGTTACGATCCATGGGGTTTTAATTGACTTATTTTCAGAAGTAGGTTGTCAGGCCTTTCTTAGTCTGGAAGGTCCACCAAACCCTGTTCAGCATCACAGCTGCACTGAATCATCCACTGACGGATGAGTGGTGGCTGTACTTGAGGCGCATTGGCCAGGAATTGAACTTGGGCCTTCTGTGTGGAAAGCGAGAACTCTACCCCTGAGCCACCACTGCCCTCGTGTAAGAGAGGCATAATTTCCCTTTTCCGGGTGAAGAAATTGGAGCTCACAAAGATAAAGTAATGCACCTAAGTCACAAAGGTAATAAGTAGTAAGGGTAAGATTTGAACCCGTGTCTCCCAATGTTAAGGTCCATTCTCATGCTGCTATAGCATACCTGGTGTTTACGGAATGAAACAAAATTATGTCCAAAAAATACAGTGGAATGAAAATATTGGAAATATACATCTTTCTCATAGGATATTAAAAAGAACTAATTTTACCTGAAATAATAATAATGTAGAATGGACTACTCAGGTGTTTACTCATTTGATTCTCACAACAATGCCATCAATGTGGGGCTGTTAGTATAACCATTTTGGAGTTGAGGAAACAGGCACAGAGAAGTTAAATAAATTGCCCAAGGTTCCATGGCCAGGTTTATAATTCTTGCAATCAGGTTGTACAGCCTGAGATATTAACCACCACTTTATCCTTCAGGTGGAATTTATTCCCTATGCAAGTGGAATGAATTACCATGGAAAACTGTTTAAGGAAAGAACAGTTTCAAAATTGGCATAAGATTCTTTAACATAAATATTCTCTCAATTAACAATGTTGATGTAGGGGTAGGGTTAAATTCTGGACTTGTCTTTGAAACAAATAATCTTAGAAAGGGATCTTTTGCCTATAGTCGATTGGAAAATAAAGGAAACTCAAGCTTCTGTACTAGTACAAGGGCTATTGGGGTATTTGTGTCTATGGAAAGAGGAAATGTAGGCTCATATTCTCCACCAAGTCAGGAAATAAGAGTGATTAGCTACTGAAGGGGATAAATGCCTTTGTAGGCTTTGAAGTTCTAATTAATGGCAAAGGTTGTAATCTGTATGTAAAAAAAGTCACTTGGGAAAGCCCAGATTCGGTCCACTGTGGTCACCACTTGTTAGCAATTCCCAATATTGTTAAAATGGGCAATGGACAGTGTTCATGCTGTGGGCTTGGTTTGCAAACAAAAGGCCAAGTAGAGTGAAGTACACTCTATTTTTAGGAAAGAAATCATTGGGCTGGAAAACCCTCAAAATATCAATCATTCAATAAGGCCTCCTTAGTAGAACAATGTTAGGATTTTTGCACAGAGTCCTTTTGAAGTTAACCAGTTTTGGCTTAAAAGTTGAAAATAAAGGGAGAAGACAGCACCCTAGGTCTGGAGGTCTTTCTGAGTTACTTTCCATTTGCGAGGACCCTCAGAAGTAAGGTAGCGTCTGAATTTTGTTTATGAAAAATATTTGGCTTCGGGATGGAAAAGAAACAGAGCCAGGATTCTGATTTCCTAGTCATGTACTTTCCCTCCTGGACCAAGGAGAGTGGGCAGTGCCAAGATCTGGGAGGCTATCAAAGCCTGCCTCTGTGTGTTAGGCTTTGGAATTTATTTCTGATGTCATGTTAAGAACAAAAGAATCTCACACTGTGTCAGGCCCGGGTAGCTACAGTGTTTTGATGGGGAGAAGGGTGGGATAAGTGTCCTCCTTGATGTCCATCTCCAAAGCCTGGAGGTGGTCCCTGAACAAAGCTAACTTTCATTTAATAACCCATTAGAGAGCTATTTCTGAGCCCTCTTTGAACCTATTTATGTTCCAGCTAACACTGTCACTTGGAGTTAATGATTTCCATATGTTTATCACCCACAGTGAAAGTAGTTTTCCTTATATTTGTCCTCAAATTGTCTCCTGCAAGTTAGTTGCTTTGTCCCATCAATAGTTCATTTGATTGCCACCAGGTGTGCTCACCTCATCTCATGAGGTCACTAAACTGATTCTGGGACCTGAGAAAGAGCAGTTTTTGAGATGCAAGTTTTGCCTAAAAAGATTGATTACCTATCTTGTAGGGGGATGGAGACCTGGGCACAGCAATAGGTGAACTAACTACAAATGCATCCATCTTCCAATCTGTTAAATGGAAACGAAAGCTCTACAGAATTTGTGGGAAGAAAACATCTTACTTTCAAAGCATTAAATTGCTATATAATGATAAAAATGCCTCTAATTTTTCTCTGTGTTTCACTAACTGGCTGGGCATTTTCTACAAACAGCTGAATTTATCATAGTCATGAATTCAAATTGGTGTGCTTTTAGCAAAGATACTATAACGGGTCTTTGTTTGGCCAAGTGAATTTATTTAATGGTCAGATCTTGAAAGTTTGCCAGAAAAAGCAACTAAACTTCAAGATATAATTCCTCTCTAATATACTTTCTTAGCTGGAGAGACAGTTCCACACTATTTTCTTTTACTCAGTGGGGGAGTTTAAATTCTAGGCCACCAAAAATTATAGCGATTTCTTTCCCTTTGATTCTTACAAAATGAACAGACCTCAGAATTCTTACCCCTTCCTTCTTGTACTATGCACAGGTTTCTTGGGCACTTTTTATACCTGTGCTGCTAAAGCTGATAAGATTTTCATTCTGTGAGCATTCATTATCTTTCTCCTCTGACTTCAAATGTCCATATGTGTGTTTATTGTTCATATACACGGACTATTGTATTGATGTATCAGGTACATTATAAAACATACCAAACACATTAAAACATATTAAAAGGATGAGAAAAGATGAATTAACATTTTAAATTCATTTCACATTATTTACTAATGACACAAATCCATTTTTTTCTCTTTATGTTAGTTATACTATTTTAGAGAAAGCAATGAGTTGGGAAATAATTTCTTATTTAATATTTGGGATAAAAAACATTAAAAAGTCTGATTCTTAGTTCAGTTTTTTTTTACTACTTGGTTTCAACGGTTGCTTTGGTTGAAAAACAACACCTCACGTGAATACACAGAACCACATACAAGAAGTACATTGTTGACTTTCTTCCTAAAGCGTTACACTTTTTTGTCAGCCTCCTTCAACAATTTTGCAAATATTTGTATTAAAATTTGACGTGTGTTAAAACTAGTTCTCCGTCTTCCTTGATGTCTTTCAGTTGTTCTTGCCAACTCTTCAGAATATGTTGCGTTTTAAAATATTCTAATACGTGGTTTGAAAACCCACGAAGGCTTGTCATTTGTAAAATTTCATAATCAAGTTTTTAAAATTCCAAGATTCCTTTCTATATATTTGGACAGTTTTTATATTCAACACACTATTTTCAACAGTAAAATCACACATATTTCTAAATTTCTTTTTGAAACTGGTCTCTCCACAGCATGAATTTCCTTTGAAAAGCAATTGATTTCTTACAAACCTTCACAATATCACAGATTAACAGTGTTTACTCTGTTTCAAAATTCTTGCTAGGTGACAAACTGTCATCACAGACAAGCTCGGCAAATTTGGAATACTTTCCCTTTTATAAAATAAAAATGTATAACTCTCCTTTAAGCTAAGGGCTTTGCCACCAGATAGCTAGCAAGCCCCCGGATGGTACTACAGATTTTTCCGGTCATTCCCCATCTCTTTCCTAAGACTTATTCAATTTACATGGAATAAAATCCTATTTTAATGTAAACATATAGTTTTAAAAAGAATTAATCATACTGACCAGATCCAGGAGCGCGCTTTGCACTTTTGGCTTCGTGTTTTGCAGCAATGGCCACCTTATGGTTCTTTTGTAGGAATCTTTTTAAATGACTTGTTCTTTCTTGTGGGGTTAGTTTAATTAAAAAATGGATAGTGCAGTTTACAAATCCACATAAAGGGGTATTTGTAAACTACAAAATATCACAACTTGAATGACAGAAGGAGGGTGGTGCTGTCTGTCCCTCTTCTGCCCCGAGGAGACCTTAAGATCATGGTAGGATGAGTATGTGGCCCGCGACAATCCGTAACAAACCCCATAATACGCAGCTCCACCATAACATAAATTACCTGTTGAAACCACACGTGTTTCAGAGTAGAACTGTGAATAGGCATTTCAATGGCTATAATCTTAGAGAAGTAGATCAAGGTTTTCATGGCTGAAATCTTAAGGAGCAGGTCCCGAGTGGCACAAATAGTTAAACACTTGGCTACTAACCAAAAGGTTGGTGATTCGAACTAGCCCAGTGGTGGTGTGGAAGAAAAGCCTGGTGATCTGCTTCTGTAAAGATTGCAGCCAAGAAAACCCTGAGGAGCTCAGCTCTACTCTGTAACAAAGGGGCCTCCATGAGTTGGAATTGACTCAGTGGCAATGGGTTTTTGTTTGTTTAATGTTCTGAAAGCAGATCAGTAGGAAGGCCTTTCTTCTGTAGCCTGATGGGTAGGTTCAAGCAGCCAACTTTTCGGGTTAGTAGCCAAGCACAAACCGTTTGTGCCACCCGGGATCCTACACCTGTGGCCACTGAACGGACTGTGCCACCCGGGATCCTACACCTGTGGCCGCTGAATGGACTCCAAAGCATGGTGACCCCATGCGGGCCAGGGTCGAACTGTGCGCGGTGACCCCATGCGGGCCAGGGTCGAACTGTGCGCGGTGACCCCATGCGGGCCAGGGTCGAACTGTGCGCGGTGACCCCATGCGGGCCAGGGTCGAACTGTGCGCGGTGACCCCATGCGGGCCAGGGTCGAACTGTGCGCGGTGACCCCATGTGGGCCAGGGTCGAACTGTGCGTGGTGACCCCACGCGGGTCAGAGTCGAACTGTGCTCCAAGGGGTTTTCACCTGGCTCGTTTTCAGGAGTAGATCATCAGGCCTTTCTTCCGAGGTGCCCCTGGGTCTGAAACAGCTGGCCTTTCAGTCAGTAGTCATGCAGCGTACCTGTTTGTGCCACCCGGGAACTCCACAATATCAGTTAAGCCTTATATATTGAATATAAGGCTTTTGGTTTTACTTTTTAGATTAAAAACATGTTAGAAAAATAGAAGTTCAAATACATATATGTTTAATTAATTTATTTATTTGTACCATTGGGAGGCTTCTGACCTATAGGGGGAGAGAGAGACATAGAAACAAATAGCCAGATTCAACGTAAAGTGTTATATATATTTAATAAAAAGAATGCTGTGGACACACATGGTTGGGAGAGGAGAGGGTGAGACAGAGGGTGAAGTCAGGAGATCCACAGAGGACACACATTTGAGAAGTCCCTGAAGGATGAATGGGGGTTTGCTGAGTGGACAAGGAGGTGAAGGACACATGGACGAAAACAAAGAAACAAACAAAAACAAAGAAGAAGAAGACACACGGAGAAGAGCATTGCTTAGGAAACATTGGGGAGTTTGGCACGCTCAGTATACAGGACGCAGGGGGGAGGGCAGGGCTTGAGACTGAAGAGCTGGGTGGGACGCAGCCTGGGAAGGGCTTTGTTCTGCTGGCAGTAGGGACCCACTGGAGATTCAAATAGAAGAACGCCCTTAGTGAAGAAGGTATTTCATTTATAAATCGTCAACAATATGTACATTTTGAAAATAAATGCATTTTTGGCAGATGTGGATGTGATTCTGTTCCATCTTATTTAACAAATAATTACTGTGACAGGCAGTAATCCCAAGGCAACATATATTTTACTTGGTAGAAGAATTAAGCTGCATGTTTACAACTAAACACACATATATTTGTCCTTTAAAATTGTGATTTTTTAAAATATCCTTGACGTCTGGAACAAATTAACCCCATTATCCCATTGCCATCGAGTTGATTCCGACTCATAGTGACCCCATAGGATAGAATGGAACTGCTCCATAAGCTTTCCAAGGTTGTAATCTTTACAGAAGCAGACTGCCACGTCTTTCTCCTGAGAAGCAGCGGATTCTTGGGTTTGAACGGCCAACCTTTCAGTTAGCAGCCAGTGGCTTAACTACTGTGCTATCCATTAAACCCATTGTCACCAAGTCGTTTCTGACTCATAGCAACCCTACAGGACAGAGTAGAACTGCCCCATAGAGCTTCCAAGGAGCGCCTGGGGGATTCCAACTGCTGACCTTTTGGCTAGCAGCCATAGCACTTGGCCATTTCCACTGTGCCACCAGGGATCCTTAAACAAATTTATACTAGTATTTAATCTTTAACAATGTATATGTAAGCCAAGTATGTAAACTTTGTTTGAGTATGGATTCTTTCTCCTGAAGGAATATAAGAATTCTAAACTTGTATGTGCCATTGTAGAGGGAGCAATCTGACCAAGGCTTGGCTTTGAAGAGGATAGCTTTTGTTATTTGTGTCACTGCTTGGGGTCATTACCAGGATGTCCTCTTGGTTTGCCATATAGAACATGGCAAACATTTGAAAAGGGACTTATGTTATAGGAAATAGATTAGTTATATTTTATTTCTGATTATAAAAGTAAAATACGTTTTGAAGAACATTTGGAAATAACAGAAAAGTATAAAGAAGAAAATGGAAAACCACCCCAAATCAGACTTCTCAAAGGGAACAATGGTTAACACTTTATGTACCTATTTCTAAGTCTTTTTCTATGCACATATAAAACACATATATTTTCAAAGCTTAAGGACATGATATATAATCTTTGTATCTTAATTGGATAATTTAGTATTAATTAATGAAGATTTCCCATGTCATTAAACAGTCTTTGAAAACATCTTTTAAAATGGCTTTACAGTACTGATTTCCATAGTTACATTATAATTTATTTAACCAACCTCCAATTTGGGGCATTAAGTTAATTTTAATTTTTTGGTATTTTTCCCTGAATTATGTCACTTTACATAAACCTTTACCTATATCTCCAATTATTTATTTTCTTAAGAACAATTTCTAAAAGTGATTCAAGTGATCTGAAATTTTCCAGGGAAGTAAACTGTTGAATATTTAAATAAGAGTGATTCAAATTGTTCTCCATCTTGGCAAACACATAGTATGGCCTCTGTATGATAAGCGGAAATTTCAGCTCCTCATTCATTCCTTCAACAAATATTTGTTAAACACCTCCTGCCTCCTAGGCTCTGCACTAGGTGCTGGGTGCAGCAGGAAACAAGAGAGATATACTCACTGCCCTGATGGCAGCGATCTGGGAAGTCAGAAATCACAGGTCATCTTCTTGTTCACAGATGAGGAAACAGAGGAAGTGGCTTGCCCAAACCAGCTGTGGAGAGCCAGGACTGGAACACGGGTCTCCAGCAGTGCGAGGCATTTTGCACCCCACCAGCCATCTCTTTCCTCAGAGTGACCCTTGGGGGCTTCACTTTGGGACTGGCTTATCATGTTTTTAGAGCTAGCTCTGGGCAAGGCTGTGGAAGAAATGAGGCCACATGTGTCTTTGGTCCCCAGCCTCTCCCTTCTGGGCCCATTTTTCCCTTCCGGAGCACCCGCAGCTCCCCGTCAGGTTCTCTGAACACCGGTTGCCATCTCGTTAGCTCCGACTCACGGCGCCTCCTGTCTGCCAGAGCAGAACTGTGCTCCACAGGGTGTTCAACGGCTGATTTTTTAGAAGTAGATCACCAGGATTTTCTTCGGAGACACCTCTGGGTGGACTTGAACCTTCAAACTTTCAGTTAGCAACTGAGAATGTTAATTATTTCCACCATCCAGGGACTCCCTCAGAAACTCAGGGACCTCATAATCCTTCCTCTTGACTTGTGAAAACTTCCTTTTTCAGAAGAAATTGATATCAGTCATTTGTATCTCAACATAGATGAAGGAAGGCACTCTGTTCCTTGTTCCAGGGGGAGTTAACTGTGAAGACATTTAAAGATCTCCTTCTTATTGAAGAATGCCAGACTTTGTTTCCAGGGGAGGAATTTCAGGCATCAGGGAGCAGATAGGGCAGAGGTGCCCTTCCTCCACTGGTCCTTAAGGCTCACAGCTTGTTTATGAACTTCTCTTTCCCCTGCCCTTGCCACCACTGTTCGTTAACCCAAACTCCACCTTCTCTTATGAGTTGGACAAGGCTGAGTGGGGAAGTTGAGGACACTGTATCCACACCTTGAACTTATTTCCAGTACATTAGAGAGACTGCTTTGGAAACAGATCTTCACAGAACAGGGGAACTCCATTGTCAGGAAAGCCCTTCCTCCTCCCCACCCACACCCTGGGGGTGGGGGTGTGGTGTCTCCACATGGAAGGAAACTCATTCACAGTCTTCCAGCCACCAAAATTGAATTTGAATGAACTATTTTTTTATTTCCTCTTGGATTCTGTTCGGAATTGCATTCCTGTGGTTGTGTTTGAAGTTAGAGTTGCAAACCATTTCTCTTTTCCTTCTCTGAGGGAAAGCCTACCATAGTACTTATCTCGTTGGGTTAACTGACTTACAGGGGGCTCATCCCTCCCTGAAAATGGTAAATGGCTTTAACAGGGTGCTGGGAATCAGGCTTATATGTACACACATAATATAAGTTTGGAGAATTCAAATTTCCAGGCCAGGGAAATGTGAGTTTGTGGTTTTCTCTCTGAGCTTCATAGCCAAGAGTTTTGCTGCCCGGGATTTGATCGAGGCCAATGTGAGAATAGAAGAATCTGTCTTTAGGTGGGGGAAGAGATGCATGGGACAAAGGAAAGGAGGGGGAGCTTTGGCACAGAAAAGACCTTTGTCAGTCAGTGACCTGTCGATAGCTGAAAATAGAATCCAGAAGAGTTGTCAATTTGACGTTTGCAATATGGGATTCCTTTAAATTTCTAATAAGGTGTGTCTTAGTCATCTGGTACTGTTATAACAGAAATATCACAAGTGACTGGTTCTAACAAACAGATTTATTCTCTCACAGTCTAGGAGGCTAGAAGTATGAATTCAGAGCCCCAGCTCCAGGGAAAGGCTTTCTCTCTCTGTTGGCTCTGGGGGAAGGTCCTTGTCATCAATCTTTTCCTGAGTCTAGGAGTTTCTCAGTGTAGGACCAGCTCCACTCTCAGCTCTTCTTTCCTGGTGGTAGGAGGTTCTTCTCCTCTCTGCTTGCTTCTCTCTTTTATATCTCAGAAGAGATTGACTCAAAATACAACCTAATCCTGTAGATCGTGTTTTGTCTCATTAAGGTAACTGCCTCGAATTCAGCCTCATTAACATAATGGTGAATCCTCTGCGGAGACTTCCTCGGCTTCGCTGCATTCCCTGTCCCTCTCACAGCCACCAAGCCACAACTTCTAACTGGTCGGGCCCTAACCACGGTTTGAATTTGGTGCCGGAATCCTGTGCATGTGCGAACCAAGATTTTGGTGCATGGACAGGACTTGAAGAACTGTGTTCTCAGCCTGTCCTTGGACCTGAGCACACTGACATGACTCAATATCCGGACCTCCAAATGTGGACATGGGGGGGCTAAGGGCGGAGAGTTCTGGGCACCAAACCCAAACCCCAGGTGCCATTGGAAATAAAAAGCTCCCCAATCCCCTCAGTCAGGGAATGAGTGGCCTTATGGTCACTAGACCCCACGTTGTTCCTTGTCTGCACAGACAATAAATTTCCACTTTCTGTTTCCCTTGCAACTGGTTGTGTGGTGTCTGTTTTATTTCAATCAGCTAATAGGACAGGACAAGAACCCATGTTCGGTTACAATGGTCAGCTCACTCCCAAATAGGTTCATAACCACAGGCACAGAGGCTAAGTTTTACAACATATAGGATAATTACATCTGATCACAAAATGGAGGACAACCACACGATACTGGGAATCATGGCTTAGCCAAGTTGGCACACATTTTGGGGGGATACAATTCAATCCATAACAGGGTATTTAATTTTCAAGACGGTTTTGAGTTTTGACCTAAGTAGAAGGTGCCTCTACAGTAGCTTTGATACCCTGAATCACCTTTCAATTTTAAATTCGAGTAACGAAGTTGTATTTTGGAGTATTAGTCCAATTACTTTTGACTCTGATAACTCCTAGTTCCAGGGACTACTGAAGGATAGGAGTTTCTTCCGCGGTATAAATAGGGCAACCTTTCCACCAGTAAGACTGAATCATGAGGCTTATTGCCTCCAGGGAAGAGGATAATAGGTATGAGGAATCCTTGTCACACAGGAAGAAGAAGGGTGGAAAGCCAGGCCCTGCTGGTCCTGCTGGATAGTGGGGTGGTGAAAAAAGAGGTGGTGAGAAAAGAGGATGGAGAGGGCAAAAATGCTTGTGCAGGCTTTCCCTGTTCTGTGGGTGGGGGTGTGACTGGAGTCAGAAAGCCTGAAAACATTGGCGAGTTAAGGTGCACTTAGCTGGAAAGGATATAAGCAGTGGTGTGCTGATAAATGTTTAACAGCCAGCTCTGGGGAGGGTGGAGGGAACGAAGCCCTGATTTGTAGCATTTGCCTACTTCCAGGTGGAAATAATCCCATGATGGCTGATTTCAAGCTACCAATGTGAACGCACTGAACACAAAGTTGGGAAGAGATGTACAGTAAAACACCATTATGTTAATAGTCTCCCATACAGATATAATAGTCATAAATAACTTCAAAAATCAAACCAGTTACTGTCAAGGCGATTCTGACTCCTGGCAACCCATAAGGCAAAGTAGAACTGTGCTCCATAGGGTTTTCAGTCGTTGATGTTTTGGAACTAGATCTCTAGGCCTTTCTTCTGAGGTGCCTCTGGGTGGACTTGAACCTCCAGCCTTTTGGTTAGCAGCCAAGTGCTTAACTGTTTGCACCACCCAGGGTCTCCTAAATGACTTCAAGAGAATAGATAATAACAAAATGTAAAAAAATAATTGTTGTTGTTAGGTGCCCTCAGATTGGTTCTGACTCATAGTCACCCTGTGTATAACATAATGAAACCTTGTTTGGTCCTGTGCCATCCTCACAATAGTAGGTAGCCCATTGCTGCAGCCACTGTATCAATCCATCCCTGAGGCACTTCCTCTTTTTCAATGACCTTCTATTTTACCAAGCATCATGTCCTGCTCCAGGGACTGGTTCCTCCTGATAACTTGTCCAAACTATGTGAGATGAAGTCTCACCATCTTCACTCCTAAGGAGCATTCTGGCTGTACTTCCTCCAAGGCAGATTGGTTCATTCTTTTGGCAGTCCATGGTGTATTCAATATTCTGTGACAACACCATAATTCAAATGCATTAATTCTTTGATTTTTCTTTTTCACTGTCCAGCTTTTGCACGCATATGAGGCAACTGAGAAGATCATGGCTTGGGTCAGGCGCACCTTAGTCATCAAAGTGACACCGTTGCTTTTTTAGATTTTAAAGAGGTCTTTTGCCACAGATTTTCCCAGTGCAATACATTGTTTGATTTCTTGACTGCTGCTTCTATGGGCATTGATGGTGGATCCAAGTAAAATGAAATCCTTGACAATTTCAATATTTTCTCCAGCTTTTCATTATGTTGTTTATTGGCCCATTTGTGAGGACTTTTGTGTATTTATTAACCTTGTTTTAATGTGATTAATTTAAGTGTAAGTTTTAGGAAACCCTGGTGACATAGTGGTTAAGAGTTATGGCTGCTAACCAAAAGGTCAGCAGTTCAAATCCACCAGGCGCTCCTTGGAAACTCTATGGGGGAGTTCTACTCTGTCCTATAGGGTTGCCACAAGTTGGAATTGACTCTGCGGCAATGGGTTTGGGTTTTTTGGTTTTATAGAAGTTAATTTCTAGTACTAGCTATGTTTAATAACAAAGAGCCCTAATGATGTAATGATTAAGCGCTCAGCTGCTAACTGAAAGGTTGGCTGTTCAAACACATCAGCCGCTCCATGGGAAAAAGATGTGGCCGTTGGCTTCTGGAAAGATTACAGCCTTGGAAACCCTATGGTGCAGCTCTACTCTGTCTTATACATTTTGTTCTGTTATACATAGGGTTGCTATGAGTCAGAATCTACTCGATGGCACACAACAACAAGAACATGTTTAACAACTGGCTTACAAAACTACTGAAAATAAGCAGTTACTCTTACAAGCAGCTGCAGCATACCACTGGCTATAAACCTCAATGAGCAGTGCCCAGAAATGATAGTATATTATTAGTGAAGGAAGTGGGAGGATAATTGAGCCTGAGGTGGTGTTCCCGGTTTCCCTAGGCTCCTGGTGACACGCAGTGGATTCTAAAGTGGAAGCAGGGAGGGGCCGGTGGATCAGCAAAGGCATGGAGTCAGAATAAAGAGGTATCAGGGTTCAGGGACCTCATAACTGGAGTTAAATGCCAGACCTGAAGATTTTGGAAGTGAGTGTCATCTCATCATGAAGCCGACTGGCTAGATGGGCCAGTCCCTTTTCTGTGACCACTTGTCCAGGAAGCAGACCCATGAGCCATTGTGCCGTAGTATAGGTTAGGGCTCCAGAGAGCCCTAGTTCTCACCTGCACCCCAACTCCCCCAACCCCACCCACGCAAAATATGAGATCATAAAAGCTCTGTTTGCACGTACCATTTTGGAGGGAAGAAAGGGTGAGGAGGAGGCAACCTAAAAGACTAAGCATTTATCCAAAAGACACTCAATCATCTAAAAGAGACTAAACTGGAAGACAGCCTTGTTTTGTAAATTAATACATTTGAAGTTTGTTTTTCTCTCTCCTGCTGCCCAGACAGGTGGCCCTTTGCCAAAAAGAACAGAGTTGTAGAAAATAAAGATGTGGCAGGTCTTTGCATCTCCTGTGGTATGGAGAATACATGACCCTGCTACACCCCTCTACCTTTTCTCCAGGTATTACTACCTGTGCCATCAAGAAAGGAAGATGAATTAAACCAGCACTGATGTTATTGTAATTGGGTTTGGGACTGTAGGCAGGTAATTCCCCTCCAATTTGTCCTAAAAATAAATGGGGACGGTGAATTGAATATGCTCTTGGGTTTGATTTGGTTTGTGTCAAGCATCAGATGGTGCTGAGGGTAGAGAGAGGGTGTGGCTGGGAGCTGGTACAGGAAGTGGGATAATTAAGGAGACAGTATAGAGAACAAGGGCCCAGATACAGTCCTGTACACTTGTTGGAAGAAAATGGTGAGAGGGTGATTGAATAGCTTCAGGCCCTCCTGAGGCCACAAAAACGAAATTTTATGTTCTCCTCATGAAAGTAAAAAAGCCAAAAACCAAACCCATTGCCATCGAGTCAATTCCGACTCATAGCGACCCCATAGGACGCAGTAGAACTGCCCCATAGAGTTTCCAAGGAGCGCCTGGTGGATTCAAACTGCTGACCTTTTGGATAGCAGCTGTAGCACTTAACTGCTACGCCACCAGAGTTTCCAAGTAAGTTTAAAAAGCTAGGTTAGCACTGACTTTCTTCGAATTTAAATTTTAATACTCCATTTGCTGTAATTTTTAAAATACTTTTATTCTGAAAACAAATTTTCCACGATAATGTAATTAGTTTCAAAATGAGCTCATTTATCTGGCTTTTCTACAAAGGACAATTGATACACTTAAGGCAAGATCCGCTTATTCATCTCCATTTTAGAGTGGAACAAAAGTACCAGAATTCAGGTACTAGTTCAGGTTAACAAAATGTATACAGGAAAGCTCTTGTTTTCCTTTTTAATGGTAGTCTCCTCTGTAAAAGCTTGACATTACTATGGATATTTTGTAGTAAGACACTTTTGTTTCTGACTTTTTTTTTTATAAACCCACTTTTAAATTTAAAGGCACACAATAAAGCTGTATGCATTTATTAAAATATACACATTTTGGTAAATTCAGAATTTTTCCTTAGTATCTTGATAAATTAATATATTGTCAACACTACAGTCATTTGAAAATAAAACACACTTCATAACATATCTGCATAATATTTCTTTCTTCATGATACACTACAACACCCCACTGTACAGTGCACCAATGGGAATTAAAAACCACAAAACGAACAAACTTTAACAAATACAGCAATTTCATACCAAGAGAAAAAAAATAGCAGAGAACGACACCAGAAATTACCATTTGCAAAAAGCCAGTTGTACTTCTCAAGGACCGAACAAAAATGAAACAAGTCAGTAAAATTTACAAGCTGTACTGATAACTTTGGATAGGAATTACAGAGTAACATTTCTGTTCCACAGTGAGAAAAGCTACAATGTGGTGTCTTGTCATCAGATTAGGGTTACTACATGGGATGAGGACTATAGCTGCCCTCTTAAAAACGTGCAGCCCCTTCCATCAACCCAAACAGTTGAGGTATTTATGCGCCATCAAAACATGAACAGTGTCTTTGCTTTGGAAAGTGGGGGATTATGATTTCCAGTGTAAATACTTTCTGGAGTATGAGCGATTGAGACAACTGTATTAGTAACTGCCAACACCCAATGGTAGGAATTGTATGTGGACTAGTCTTCTCATTGTAATATTAAAATGAACATAACCCTTCAAAGACCGTGCTTCCTGGGCAGTTCTCACGGCCCACAAATTCCCTTTAGCCAAAGTCACCAATGTCAATGTTAGGAAATCTTAACAGGAGGTGGGGGAGGCACAGAAGTATTCCATAATGTAAACACCCAAGCTGCCTGTTTGCTAGTCCTAATACAAACCCATTTTCTTTCCTTACGTGTGCCAAAATGCATAAAATGTTCTCAAAGAATAAAATATTAGAGCCACCCGCTTTTGGAAAACTTGAAGCCCAAAGCTGTCTTTGTGGATTTTGTAATTCCACGCATGGGAGGTGCTGTTTAATGATTTCTACCTCTATTTTAGTTGATACTGCAGAATATATATTTACTTTTGATGGGCTTCAAAAGTTTCACTCATCCCTTTTGGGCTTTAAGTCCAAGAAAAAAAACTTAATTTTCTTAGAGAAGCAATTTTGGCAAAAGACAACCACCTAGGTATTTCAGGAAGATGAGTGTGTTACTCAGGCAGAGCTAGAAAGGGAAAACTTTTTAGAAAGGGAGTTGCTCCTGAGGAGGACAAACAAATGAAAACAGCCTCTCCTATACAGTCTTAGGGAAAATAAAAGCATGACACAGGACTAACAATTATGAAAACAAAAGGGGCTTTTGCTACCCACTACCACCTCCCACAGAGAAATAGGAAGTAAACTCCTTGGTAAAACAGCTCCTGGGCCCGGTTTGTGGACTGGGAGGTGGGTTCTGCAGCTGTGCGTTGTTTAATTGAAA
The DNA here is from genome assembly GCF_030014295.1 of Loxodonta africana. NCBI lineage: Eukaryota > Metazoa > Chordata > Mammalia > Proboscidea > Elephantidae > Loxodonta > Loxodonta africana. The sequence continues at coordinate 47,393,393 of NC_087364.1, forward strand.
ACACTGTCTCTCTCTTTGGCCACCAGTCCACCCCTGGCTGTCTGCTGGCGCATCTCTGCTAAGGGACTACAAAGGGCCTCTAGACGAATGGGTCCTCACCATCAGGAGAAACAGAGGCTGGGTGAAAATTTTGGATGGAAACACCCTCCTGAACATGGAGCCCTAGTGTGACCGAGCCCCAGTGGAGGACTTTGGAAACTGTTCCGTTTGTGCCTCCCTTTCTCCCTCCCAATCTAGGACATAAAGTCCCCCTCTGGACTGCTCACTAACTGGAAGGTTTAATTCCAAGAGTGGGCCTTTTACTGCTGCCCGGACTCCGCAACCAGACCCCAGCGGTGGCTTCTGACACTTCTCTCGACCTCTGACTTCTCCACCCAACAAGACACTCTCGTTTGAGATACCTGTGGCTGACCCTGAGCGGCCTTCTCATTGACATCCTGGGCCCTTGGCAAAACTTGGTGAGAAAGAGGACAGAAATTTCCTGTAGTCTTTAGGTAGTCCTCAAATTCATGTAACTTCCACTTATAACTCAGAGAAGTGGTAGCCCCTTGTAAGGTAGATTTCTAACAAGTGTGATTTAAAGCATGTCACGGTTATCAACTCTTTTCAGGAAAAACAAGGCAAGACATTTCTTCGAAGGAATTTCCTTTTTGTTTTCAAATAATTAGTGGGTTTGTATCTTGATGGACCTATAGAATCCAGAGAAGGGTGGTTATACTAAGGTCAACAACTTCTCTCTTGCTTATTTAAACGGGCACATCATGAGCGTTATTTAAGCATTTGATTAGCTATTAGCTTGTTACTAAAAAGTAGAATTGGGTTCTTAACATAATTCTATCCTTCAGTTTTCCTTTCATGTGTCTAAGAGGGCTTTGCACTTAAGCTAAATAAAACACACTCAAGGCTGTGAGTGGCCCCAACCTACCTTTCCAACATGATTTCTTACTATTTATGTATAAATTATGTATCAATCATAAGCTCCAGCCAAACTAGCTTCTTGCTTTCCCTTGAAGGAAGCACGGTACAGATCATTAGATACCAGCCAGACATGGAACCAGTCCAGAACTTATTCCTGCTGATCCCTCCACTCCCTATGCCTTCCCCTATTTCTATGGCACAAAGTTCTGCTCATTCTATAAGGTTCAACGCAAGGGCTGCATCCTCTCTAATCTTTCTTACGGGAGGAGGTTTTTTCCCATATTTGAATCCCCCCAGCACATTACAGCTCCCTTATCTCACCTGTCACCTTCATTATTATATTTTATACATTCTATTTTCCCAACTTGTTAAAAGCTGATTTCTATGTATTATTCTATCGATGTTTTTTTTATGCCATAGCACGTGATAGACACCCCATAATTGTTGAATAAATAATATTTCATTTTCCTCTCATCCATTCATTCATCCAATCATCAGGCATTTATTGAAGACCTACTGTGTGTAAGGCATGGGCTAGCTGGTAAAAACGAGGTTTGATGCATCTCTGTGGATTTCAATGACCCAAGCTATCACAATCCTCCACTCTCACCGGGAGAGATCTACCATCAGGAGCACTTCTTTGCCATTACTGCCAATTCCTTAGTTTTCAAGATGCCCCTTATGGGCACATTTAGCATTTTGTATCAAGGTTATGCATTTTGTATCAAGGTTATGCATAACCCTCTTAGCTTTGCTTTATCCTATTTTTATTTTCCTTATGCTTCTTATTTAATTTTTGTTTTGTGTTATTAATAGCTACCTCAAGTCTGTTTGAATTGAAGCAAAGTACCAATAAATAAGGAACCTTGATAGTGCAGTGGTTAAGTGCTAAGCTGCTAACCAGAAGGTTGCTGGTTTGAACCCACCAGCCACTCCTCGGGAGAAAGATGTGGCAGTGTGCTTCTGTGAAGATTATAGCCTTGGAAACCCTATGGAGGAGTTCTACTCTGTCCTATAGGGTTGCTATAAGTCAGAATCAACTTGACAACAACAGGGTTTTTTTTTTTTTTTTTTAGTTTACCAATAAATAAATAAAGATGTTATGGATTGATTGTGTCCCCCTGAAATATTTGTAAATCCTAACCTCTGCCAGTGGTTATAATTCCATTTGGGAAAGGGTTGTTTGTTATGTTAATGAGGCAGGATTAGGTTATGTCAATAAGGATTAGGTTATGTTTATTATGTTAATAAGGCGGGAAAGAAAGGTGATCCAACCGAATGTGGAAATTATAGAACAATATCATGAATATCACACACAAGCAAAATTTTGCTGAAGATCATTCAAAAACGGCTGCAGCAGTATATTGACAGGGAACTGCTAGAAATTCAGGCCAGTTTCAGAACAGGACGTGGAACCAGGAATATGATTGCTGATGTTAGATGGATCCTGGCTGAAAACAGAGAATACCAGAAGGATGTTTACCTGTGTTTTATTGACTATGAAAAGGCATTCGACTGCGTAGATCATAACAAATTATGGATAACATTGTGAAGAATGGGAATCCCAGAACACTTAATTGTGCTCATGAGAAATCTTTACATAGATCAAGAGACAGTTGTGCGGACAGAACAAGGTGATACTGACTGGTTTAAAGTCAGGAAAGGTGTGCTTCAGGGTTGTATTATTTTCCCATACCTTTTTTTTATTCAATCTGTATGCTAAGCAAATAATCTGAGAAGCTAGACTATATGAAGAAGAACGGGGCATCAGGATTGTTATGCAACCTGTGTTATGCAGATGACACAACCTTGCTTGCTGAAAGTGAAGAGGACTTGAAGCACTTACTAATGAAGATCAAAGACCACAGCCTTCATTCAGTATGAATGGCATCTCGACATAAAGAAAAGAAAAATCCTCACAACTGGACCAATGAGCAACATCATGATAAATAGAGAAAAGATCGAAGTTGTCAAGGATTTCATTTTACTTGGATCCACAATCAACAGCCATGGAGGCTGCAGTCAAGAAATCAAAAGATGCATTGCATTGGGTAAATCTGCCACAAAGGACCTCTTTAAAGTGTTGAAGAGCAAAGATGCCACCCTGAAAACTAAGGTGCGCCTGACCCAAGCCATGGTATTTTCAATCACATCATATGCATATGAAAGCTGGACAATGAATAAGGAAGACGGAAGAAGAATTGACACCTTTGAATTGTGGTGCTGGCGAAGAATATTGAATATACCATGGACTGCCAAAAGAACGAACAAATCTGTCTTAGAACAAGTACAGCCAGAATGCTCCTTAGAGGCAAGGATGGCGAGGCTGTGTCTTACATACTTTGGACATGTTGTCAGGAGGGATCAGTCCCTGGAGAAGGATATCACGCTTGGCAGAGTACAGGGTCAGTGGAAAAGAGGAAGATCCTCAAGGAGGTGGATTGACACAGTGGCCCCAACAATGAGCTGAAGCACAACAACAATTGTAAGGATGGCTCAGGACAGGGCAGTGTTTTGTTCTGTTGTGCATAGGGTCGCTATGAGTTGGAACCGACTCAACGGCACCACCACCACCAACAACAAGGCAGGAAAAGGATGCATCTTGAGTCAATCTCTTTTGAGATATAAAACAAGCAAGCTAGAGAAGCAGAGATGGGGCAAGAAGAGATGCCAAGCCACGTGAAGATGGCCCAAGAGCAAAAGCTCAAGGGGACAGAGACCTTCCTCCAGAGCCAACAGAGAGAGAAAGCCTCCCACTACAGCTGGCACCCTGAATTCAGACTTCTAGCCTGCTAAACTGTGAGAGGAGCCCTAGTGGTGCTGTGGTTAAGAGCTTGACAGCTAACCAAAAGGTCAGCAGTTTGAATCTGCCACCTGCTCCTTGGAAACCCTATGGGGCAGTTCTACTCTGTCCTATAGGGTCACTATGAGTCGGAATCGGCTCAACAGCAATGGTTTTTTTTTCCTTTTTTAAACTGTAAGAAAATAAACTTCTGTTTGTTAAAGCCACCTATTTGTTTATTTCTGTTATAGCAGCACTAGAACTAAGACAGTTTTAAAAAATCAAGCTACTATCTCCAAACCAAATGCACACGATCAAACTGCTGGAAGAGCTCTTGTTACAGAGAAGAATTAAACAAATTGTAGGTCCTCCTTGGACCCCATTCAAGGGAATGAAGTTCTAAGGTAGTAATCTACAAAATGATCTTAATGTAGTCCCACAAGCGTGGTCTGAAGGCAACTGCTAGGAAATGCCATGACATTCATTCTAGTGATTGATGATATTTGAAAACTCAATGGTGAAGTTGGGACTGTTTCACCGAAGCTGGGAAACGTGAGAAAAAACGTGCTTATGTGCTTACAAAATTTTTCTGTTGTATTGACTTTTTTTTAAACCAAGTTTGCTTGGGAGATGAACTATAAACTTCAGATAAATAAAGAGAACAGAGTTTCAAATATTATAGAGATGCTATCTGGGAGAAATGGTTCCCAAGAGTGGTTCACAGAATCTGCAGGAAATCAGTCCCAACAAGGCATGTGTTCTGTCTTCTCATGCTGTAAGATTGCATCAGTCTGCCAACAGGCTATCAGGACTTTGACACCTAAACCTCACTAGTAAAAGATTTTGTTATTTTGAACTTCTATTTCTCTTTTAACTTTTTTAACGAACATAGCTCCACCACATCTATCCATTGTATTCTCAAGCTTCTTGCTGTGTGCTGTTGAGTCTATTCTGACTCACAGTGACCCTGTAGGATAGAGTAGAACTGCCCGATAGAGTTTCCTAGACTGTGGTCTTTATGGAAGCAGATGTCTAGGTCTTTTCTCCATGGAGCTGTTGGTGCGTTCGAACTGTTGACCTTCCAGTTAGCAGCTGAGAGCTTATCCATTGTGCCACCAGGACTCTCATCCCAAGCTTAACAGATTGTACTTAAACTAGGCAGATTTGTTGATTCCAAATACCAGTTCCAATTTTTTTTTCCAGGAACATTACTGATAATTAATTAAAATTAATTCCGAAAGATATTTTTCACAGGCCAGGCGGCACTGTGTCTTTACGATTAAGTTTAGGAGACAGAAAACACAGCATTGCCAATCATTACATTAAAATGACAAAACTAACTCAGGAAACCAGATTTCTAAACAATTAGTGTCCACCACAACCAGTTGTCCCAGAATCAACTCTGACTCATGGCGACCCCATGTATGTCAGAGTAGAAATGTGCTCCAGAGGGTTTTCAATGGCTGATTTTTCAGAAGCAGATTGCCAGGCCTTTCTTCCCAGGGAACCTCTGGGTGGACTTGAACCCCCAACCCTTCAGTTAGCAGCAGAGCACGTTAACTGTTTGTACCACCCAGGAACTCCAAACAATTAGTAAAAAAAACCCAAACCTGTTGCCGTCGGGTCCATTCCGACTCATAGTGACAGTGTAGAGCTGCCCCATGGGGTTTCCAAGGAGTGGCTAGTGGATTCGAACTACCAACCTTTTGGTTAGCAGCCAAGTTCTTAACCACTGTGCCACCCAGGGCTCCAAACAATTAGTATAAGAAGAATAAAAAAAGAAAATCTATAAAACAGTAGTTATTTGAAGTTAATGGCATACATGGGCTATGGGTGCAATAGACACATAGCCTATTTAAAAAAACTAGTCTCAAGGGATGATTTTAGATTATGTTAAACCTCAGTGTATCAGCTGTGAGGACTTGTCAGGCTTGGTTGTTTAATCTCATTTATCATGCTTCAGTGTGGCTGTCTCCTGGACTGGGAGCCCTTGAGGGCAGATGCTACACACCTTTCTATTACCATCACTCAACACTTGATAGATTCTCAGTGTTCGCTGAATGAAAGAATGGACTTTGCCTCCTCTCCAAGATGGCACAAGCCTCGGCCTTTAAGGAAGAATGGACTTGAATGCTTGTCGATGTGTTTAGGAAAACTTATGGCATAATAACGGATCTAGGAGGGATAAAGTGAGGAATTCATTATTTTGCCTCCTTTTCAGGAAATTTTAGCTTGACCCAAATCGTGACTTCACACACGTGCGTATATACCTCCCTGCAGCTATGGGAATCCCTGTAAGCCAAGGGTAGAACATACAGACAATGTGTTTTTTCTCTTGTCTACTTGTTTCTGAGAAAATTTCTTTTTTTAAGATCCCCCCCTTATGCTCCAGATTTAGCCCTTAGCAGTAGGTATTTGTCTGGGCTTCAGTGAGCTGCTCTGAGCTACCCCAGAGGACTACCATTCAGAAGAGAAATGCAATCCCACAGAACGCAATTACCTAAGCAGCTGGGCTTCAACTTTTTCTGTTTTGAGGGTAGCACCCACCAGTCAAGTGCTTACATATTCTAAAAAAACTCCAGAATTTATAATTTTAGAAATATGAAATAGAATTTGCAATGTGATCTCAGTGGCTGGGCCACTTCTCCTTGTAAAGGTTTTTATCTGATTCTAAAACAACGGCCTACTTTTTCAAGGCATATTAGTGCCATGAAATCATGGTCCACCTTTGCCCTCTTTCATGGTGCCAGGAGGAGCTTAGAGTCTGGTATAAGAGAAGGCATGACAGAGAGGTAATTTCTGCCAATGCCCTGCCGGCCTTCCCTGCAAGAGATGGCCATTTAATTTTTTTGGGCATTGAAGTTGAGCTTTCTTGGTGCTTTTCACCATGTTATTGGGCTTGCATAAGTAATTTTTGGTGAAGCAGAAACCTTTGGGGAAATGGTCTCAGAGACCCTCATCTCTGCTGGACCTTCACATATGGTTTGGAGACAGTGACACATTGATGAATGAAGAGAATCATGTGTCTTCTCCGTGAGTTTGTTTTTTGTGAGATTTCAGGACAAAATGTTGCTTGCTCAGGAAGCGCCAACTCTAGCCTGCCCACCCTGGCCTAGGGGAGCCACCCTCAGCCCGACATGCTGGGAACAGAGCTTTGCCCCTCCGGTCTCAGGTGGTCGAGGTGCTGCCTGCACACTCCCACCTGCCTTGGCTCATCTCCCAGAGGAGCTGCAGCCTCCGTGTGGTCCAGGAAGCCTGCTCCTTGCTTCTTGGGGTCTCAGTAAGAAGCAGAAAGATCTAAGCAGCAAAGCAAAGACCTAGGAAACATTTGCTACCATCAGCTCTGATGGTTGCACCTAAGATAGAATTTCTTGTAGCCTCTCGTTTAGCTTTTCATGAGGGAACCAACCCTTCAACCCAACTATCCTGAAGAGCAAAAGGAGCAAATGACAGGCTATGACAGGGGACTGACTTTGGGGGAGGCTGGGTTTGTGAAATGAGAGCCAAAACAGTTCACATTCTAGCCCACAGATCAAATGACTGAAAATAAATCCTGGTCATCTCCACCCTCTTACGTGTTTACTCCTACTCTGGAGAGTAATCTAACTCATCGTTTGCTATCAGGGCTTCTGAGTTCTGTTTGTGTTTGCTTTTGCTCTTAGCTTTGCTACTTGTCCGGCTGTTTGGCTTCGCATCTGACATCTGCTGGTAATAGAAGCCTTTGTCTTCGGCCGGCCCGCCCCAGCCCTCCTGGCTCTCACCCTCTGTGGCGTAGGAGAAACCCTCTTCCGCCGAGAAGGGGTCATCAACGTCGTAGCGCTGGTACGTGCTCTGGTGCAGGGCTTCCTCCCGCGCGCTGATTTCCAGGGTGCTGTTCCAGATGCCGTACCCAAAGTAAATGAGCATACCTGCAGGGGAGGAAGGGCACAGGTGGATGAGCAGGTGCTTTGGGACCCTCGGGTCTAGAGGGGAGATCTTGGTCGATGGCGAAACCAGACCTGGTGTGGGTGTGCTTTCTTCGGTCTACACGGTGTTTTGAAAAGACTCTAATTCGATGCCATTTGCAAGTGCAGAGATCTTGTTCTAAACAATGCATATTTCCAGCTTTCCCTAAAAAGGTCAGAAGGTGACAACATGGCACCCACACTTCTATATGGCAATTATTGGGTGGAAGTGAGAGTAGGTGACTTTAGACAGGACACTCGCTCTCTAGGTTGCTGTTCAGTTCACTACATTCGTGCAGTGACAGCCCGGAACCTGCCTTTTCTAACCAGTTGTTGTAGAGTCGACTGGGACTCATGGCCACCGCATATGTGTCAGAATAGAATTGTGCTCCAGAGGGTGTTCCATGGCTGATTTTTCAGATGTAGATTGCCAGGCCTTTCTTCCAAGGCACCTCTGGGTGGACTTGAAACTGCCAACTTTTCGGTTAGCAGCCAAGTGCATTAACTGTTTGCATCACCCAGGGACTCTGCATTTTTTAAATATTTATGGATCAGCGACAGTGTGTTACCAACATTCTCATAGATTTTATTATTCCCTGCCTCTATTTAGGGACCCCATCTTTTGTATCGCCACTTAGCAACATGCATACGTTATCTTATAATTTACCTTGCCATTTTTCACTGACCAAAGGTATAATATATCACTGCCACCCAGAGCTGCCTGCTTTCTTCTGGGGACTCACAGAGTGTATGGAGCATGCCACTGTTACAGCTCTGAGCACATCTTCCTGTGGTGATCTCTTTACCTGTCTGTCTCTGCAACTCATTAAATAACTCTGCCGAAAACTGGCCCTTAATTAATGTTTGTTGAATGAATGAATGAAAACTCCTGATAAGCATGAAAAGACCAATGCAACTTTTCTGTGTTGACGTCATTCCAACAAAGGAAAGAAACTTGGCACACTAGTTATTATGTAGCAGTATTACAGGTTAATGTTTCATTTCTATTAGTTTTTTTTAGAAACAATTTATAAATATAGTTTTGGAGCCTCATTTTCTAACCTGAAGAGCCCACAAAGTTTCAGTGCCTGGAAAGCTGAGAAGCATGGCTTTGGAAGGTGATAAAGCATTTTGATTAAGAGGGCGAGCTTTGGGTTCAAATTCTGCCTCCATCACTAGGAGCTGTGTAACCTGGATCAGTTACTTTCCCTCTCTGGGTTTCAGTTTTCTCCTCTGCAAAGTCATGAGAGTTAGAGTACCTTTAATGGGGTTGTTGTGAGAATGAAATAAATTGTGGTTCTTAACCCTAGCTGCAGTTGAGCATCACCTGGGGAGTTTTTGAACACTGATACCCAAGCCTCAGCCCTAATAATTCTGCTTTAATTAGTCCGCAGTGAGACCCAGGCGTAGGTATGTTTGCGAAGCTTCACAGGAGATTCCAGTGGTCAGCCAAGGCTGAGAACCCCTGAGATAAGGGACATCAAGTGTCTGATTCACGTGCTCGGCCACCACCTGGGGGGATGCTACGACCTGGCCACTGACTGGGGTCCAGTGAATCAGGCAACCTCCTTCTGGGCCCCTGACGCTCTCTTCTGGTGGCAGCAGTCTCTGACTTTGCTAAACCTGAAGGCGTCTTCTGGGTTGTCCGCTTAGAACCACAAATCCAGCCTGCTTTGCTGCTCTGGTGCTTGAGACACCCTGCTTGCTTTTGCATTTGAAGTGTGTCTTTTTAAGCTCGGATTTCTCCCTCATTGTCTCAAATGCCACCCCCTCCCCCGCCCGCCCCTGCCCCAGTGAAATCAGCTTTCTAGGAGCCAAAGTAAGCAGAGATTTATAGTCCTAATTGGTAGTGAATCCTAGAGTTAATCATTTGCAGCTGTAGCTATTACTTCTCAAATGGCAACCTCATCTTTTTGAGCCTTTACTCTTTCTTACCTGGGCGTGGGGTGTAGTTATTATCCTTGTGTAGAGCGAGATATCAAATCAAGGGCTTGTCTAAAGGGGCCAGAATGCCTGTTCTGGGAGAATGTTGCTGTCTGAAGCATGTTTGGGACCTGAGATGAATTTCAGGTGACCAAGGGGCTCTGCCTGTTGCTGTCAAGTTGATTCCGACTCATAGTCACCCTGTAGGACAGGGCAGAACTACCCCACAGGGTTTCCAAGGAGCAGCTGGTGGATTCAAACTGCAAACCTTTTGGTTAGAAGCCAAACACTTAACCACTACGCCACTTCGTCTCACATATTTTGGACATGTTATCAGGAGGAACCACTCCCTGGGTAGGGACATCATGCTTGGTAGAGGGTCAGTGAAAAAGAGGGAGACCCTCAATGAGATGGGTTGACACAGTGGCTGCAACAATGGGCTCAAGCATAGCAATTATTATGAGGATGGTGCAGGACTAGGCAGTGTTTCACTCTCTTGTCACTATGAGTTGGAACTGACTTGATGGCACCTAACAACAGCAGCAACAACAACAAGGGGATCTGCGGGTACATACTTCCTTTTGCCCAGTTTTATCTTTTGTGGTCTTTTCTCCTAGATATCCAGGTAGGTGCCAAGTCTTGACTCCTAACCCAGAATCTATTATGCCAGTTCTTTCCTCTTGGATCCTCTTCTTGATCCTACTTACGGATGAGTTATTTTCCCCATTGAATGCAATGCCATGTTTTCCCCTCCTTTTGTCCCTAACTTTCATCTTCTGCCACCAGACATGTCATTGTCAGGCTTTGCTATGACATCCATCCTAATAGACCTTCCCTGCCCCTACCAGGTATTAGGGAATCAAGCAGATTCACAGTTATGAGAATTCTCCAAAAACCTTGGTGTGATTGCTCATAGAATCATAGATGTCTAGAGAGGGCAAACACTATAGATTAGCCACCTATTCTACTACCTTCATTTTACAGGAGAAGTAACAGAAGTTGGGAAAGATTATGACTGCCTGGGTCAGAACGGCAGAAACAGCATTCCATATGGGTAGAGAAAAATCTCTTGCTGATCAAATCCTCCACTCCCTCCCTCCCTCCCTTGCAGGCTGGTTTATAAACAAAGCCAAAGCCATTGCCATCGAGTTGATTCCAACATATAGTAACCCTACAGGACAACGTAGAACTGCCCCGTAGGTTTTCCAAGGCTGTCAATCTTTATTGAAGCAGAATGCCAGGTCTTTCTTCCACTGAGCAGCTGGTGGGTTTGAACCCCTAACCTTTCCTTGGGTGTGGCTAGGTTTGGAATGAACACTTGTGTGTGTGTGTGTGTACATATGTGTGCACATCGACTATGATTTACTTTGGGAAAACAACTCATGGAAAGCTGCCACATAAATATTTATGGGCCTTTTCATGTTTGCTCTGAGCCCCCTGCAGTTTCAAAGGTGTGTCACTCTGTCTTGAAAAATGCAGTTTAAATATGAGCACTGCGAACCACGAAGCAATTGTGGCACCCTGATGGAATACATAGCCAGCTCCGGCAAAAGCCTTCTCTTTGGTGTTGGTATTCAGTTTTGTATTTATCCTTCTTGCTGCCCCTTGAGTCAATTCAGGAAAAGTGGTGTGTGGCAGAGGAATATTGGAGAAAAAGGAAAACTGGAGGGAGACAAAGAAAGAGAGGGGGACAAATGAAGGAAGAAAGAGAAAGGAGAAACATGTACTACCATCTGTCACACATAACAAGGGCTTTGTGTTGGAGGAGTAAACAGAGCTGCTAAAAGCCTCCTGTGTAGAAGCAGGGTGTTTTGTTTCTGCTCCTTTTTTCAGTTGGCTGAGAGAACTAAGCATGAGGTAGTTTCTGAAAAATCTGTGAGGATCCTGGGAATCCTAAACCGTCTAAACTAAGCTTCACACAACACCTCTTGGGGCAAGGTCCTAAAATAATGCATCATTTATGTTGCACCTTTCCTCCAAGGAACTCAAAATGTTATACAAATGTTCTTTTACTTAGGCTCTTTTTAGCCTGTTTGGGTAGAAGTGTGTGTGTGCGTGGGTTATGATTATGTACATTTCACAGAAAGGAAAGTGGGCACAGAAAATGTAAGGGGTTGTCTATGGCAACATGGAGAGTGGTTGGACTGTCTTCCAGGTCTCTCCATACCCTAATCCAGGGTGCTCCTATCTGTTTTTCTCTCATCTATGAGGTACAGACTGAAAACACCAATGCTTAACTTTTGAACACACACAAAAGTGGAGAATAGTATAATGAACCCCCCACATCCTCGTCACTCAGCTTCCCCCCAGCAGTCACTCCTCTGCCCTATTAGATGATCTTGAAACAAATCTCTTCTGTCTTGTTTCATTGTAATATTTCAGTCTGTACCTCTAAAATTGTTGTTGTTTTAGTTCCCATTGAAATGACTCTGACTCATGGCGACGTCATGATTGCAGAGTAGAGCTGTTTCATAGGGTTTTCAAGGCAGTGACTTTTTGTCTGGAAGCAGATGGCTGGGCCTTACTTCCGGTCCATTTCTGGGTGGGTTTCAACCACCAATGTTTCAGTTAGCAGTCCAGAGCTTAACCATTTGCGCCACCCAATCAGAGTCCCTGGGTGGCGCCAATGGTAAGTGCTCACTACTTGCCAAAAGGTTGGCTGTTTGGACCCACCGAGAGGCACCTCGAAAGACAGGCCTGGAGACCTACTTCCAAAAAATCAGCCTTTGGAAACCCTATGAAGCAGTTCTATTCTGCACACATGGGGTCGCCATGAATCAGAATTGACTTGATGACAACAACAACAACAACAACAACAAATCTTTAAAATGAAGACTCCTTTAAAAAATGTAATATAGTATTATCACATCTAAAAATGAGCAATAATTCCTTAATGCCATCTGATGTCCACCCAGTATTAAAATTTTCCTGAATTATTATACACATGTGGAAAAACCCTTTAAAGTAGTCACCTTAAGAGGGTATGCCCTTATTTCAATGAGGCTATCTTTGCTTGAAATCTTTTTTTTTTTCTTGGTGTCATTATTTAAGATTGTCACTGGGACTGACATCACATTCTTTTGTCAACCCTTACACATGGCCAAGTTTTATCTTTTAAGAGTGAGTTTGATTTTGGCATAAGCTGAAAGTCATTTGGAACCAAGCCTCAAGAATAAGATGGCTAATAAATAAATGATACTATTTATTCTATTTGGATATTTAATTCTGCTGATTCTTAAACACTTGGTTCAATTCTTTTGTAGTTATACATCGTATATCTATCTATGAGAGACTGGTTATAGGGCAGAGTGATATTAAAAATCAGAAGGGAGTCAGCTTTCATGCTACAGCAGGGATTGGAGGACCCCTGCTGGGCCATGCTGGAGCGGTAAGGGGTGGGGGGCACTAGGGTGTGGGGTGCCTGGTGTGGCCAGGGCAGCAGGGGACACTTGGGAGGAGGAGATCAGGGCAGTGGCCTGTTAGCAGCAGACATAGAAGCATTTCACTGTAGTAACAAGACATAGCTGTACAGGGCACATGGCTGAACGCCAGCTCTGGTCAAAGGCAATGGCCATGAGTTCTGTGAGAGGCTGTTTTCAGTAAGAGAAATGTTCCAAAGTAGGGGGGCAGGGGAGAGTTGGCTTCTCTTCCAGACAGAAGTCCCCCAGTGGAGAATGTGCCTGAGAGTGGTTTGGGCTGGACAGAATGAAGAATCATGCCTTCAGCGCTTGAGTGCGCTGTCTTTATGTCATAAAACACCTTGTGATTGTAAAGTCCTTTACAAAAAGGCGCACTGTCATCCATCATCCCAGAGAACTGAAGGACTGTGCAGTACAGTTGTGGCTGGAATGGCACCAGAATGCCTGTCTCTGGACTCTAAACCGAGGGCAGTTCCCATCCCACCCAGGGGCCCCCAATGAAGGTTCAGAAATGCCGAGCCTGCTTCTGCCCTCAGCATCAGCTGATGAAACACGTTTACACTTTTCGTTGAAAATTAAGCAAATGGCCTCAAACCCAGAAGTGAAAGGGGTGGGGAGAGGTGGGTGTCTAGATCCTGTGGGAGTAAACTTAGAATAAAAACTCCACTCTGAAAAGAGACTTGGTAACCTGTGGATAAGCAAGAGCAGATTTCCAATCTTCAGGAACAAACCCAGGTCGAAGAGCAGGCCCCTAACCTCTAGGGTCCTCCGGAGTTTCCTGTCCTCTGTGTACAGCTCCAAGCTCGGCCTGAGGAGAGGTGGCCTTTGACCTCCGTGGGGTGGAGCTGCCTCTTCCTGGGGCACACTTTCCAGCAGGAAGCCCTGCCTGCTGCAGATAACTGAAGCACTCTGTTATGCCCAGAGACCTTTTTTGTTTTTATTACTCTGGGATCAAATTTCCAAAACAGACAATTGTCAATGCAGAAATGAAGACTGGATGGTAAGGAGAAGGTGTCCTCCCCACCCTCTGCAATCACGGCCAACTGCGACTGTTGCTGAATATTATTATTTTTAATATCACCATAAGCTTATTGGTTAAAACAACAATAAGATTTGTTTAATATGGTGTGGCCAGGAAGAGCAGGTTTAGCGTGGAAGGTGGGGAGGCTCTCTCTCTGGCCCTGCAAGAGATCTAATATGAAGTCACTTTAGTTAATGCCTCAGTGTCTCATCTGTAAAATGGAGTTGGGAACCATTATTTTATTTGAGAGGTAAGGGGTCATGGGATGTAATTCAATCTTATTAAAAATTCAGTAATCTGAGCCAGCAATTCTACTTCCAACTCAACAGACACCCAACAGAATTGTGTCTACGTATCCACAAAAAATATGTATGTGATGTTCATAGCAGCTCTATTCATAATATCCCCAAACTGGAAATGGCCCAAATGTCCATGGAAAATAGAATGGCTACACCTATTGTGGGATATTAACTCAGTGGAATGGTAAACAGCAATCAGTATGAACAAACTACAAGTAGCAACATGAATGGATTTTACAAATATTAAGAAAACCAAAGCACCAAACCCTTTGCAGTCAAGTTGATTCCGATTGATGGCAACCCCACATATTACAGAGTACAACTGCTCCATAGGGTTTTCTAGGCTATAATCTTTACAGAAGCAGATTTTCAGGTCTTTTCTTTTGAGAAGCCACTGGTGGGTTCGAACCCCCATAAGTGTAGAGGTGAGGTATTTATCCTATAAAACCTTTGAAGATTTTATAAGTCAGTTTGGAGTTGTGGGATGGATAAATTTATGCAAAAGTTTATTTTTGAAAAACAGGGAGTTTAATAATTAAACTATCTGCCCCGCTTGCCCACTACTCATCTGTCAGTTTGTTGTACTGTGGTGGCTTGCACGTTGCTGTATTGCTGGAAGCTATGCCACCAGTATTTCAGATACCAGCAGGGTCACACATGGTGGACAGGCTTCAGTGGAGTTTCCAGACTAAGACAGACTAGAAAGAAGGACCTGGTGATCTACTTCTGAAAATATTGGCCAGTGAAAACCTTATGAATACAGCAGAACATTGTCTGATATGGTGCCAGAAGATGAGCCCCTCAGGCTGGAACTTGCTCCAATTACAACTGAGGAAGAGCTGCCTCCTCAAAGTAGAGTTGACCTTAATAATGTGGATGGAGTCAAGCTCCTGGGACCCTCATTTGCTGATGTGGCACAAAAGAGAAGAAACAGCTGCAAACATCCATTAATAATTGAAACATGGAATGTATGAAGTATGACTCCAGGAAAATTGTAGTCATCAAAAAATGAAATGGAATGCATACAGACTGATAATTTAGGCATTAGTGACCTGAATGGGCTGGTATTGGCCGTTTTGAATTGAACAATCATATGCTCTACTATGCTGGGAAGGACAAACTGAAGAAGAATGGCATCACATTTATTGTCAAAAAGAACATTTCAAGATCCATTCTGAAGTAAAATGCTGTCAGTGATAGGATAATATCCATATGCCAAGGAAGACCAGTTAATACAACCATTATTCAAATTTACTTAGCAACTACTAAGGCCAAAGATGAGGAAATTGAAGATTTTTACCAACTTCTGCAGTCTGAAATTGATGAAACATGCCATCAAGATGCATTGATCATTACTGGTGATTGGAATGTGAAAATCAGAAACAAAGAAAGATTGATAGTTGGAAAATATGGCCTTGGTGAGAGAAACGATGCTGGACATGGCATGGTAGAATTTTGCAAGACCAATGACCTATTCATTGGAAATAGTTTTTTTCGGCAACATAAACAGTGACTATACATGTAGACCGTGCCAGATGGAATACAAACAGGAATCAAATCGACTACATCTGTGGAAAGAGATGATGGAGAAGATCAATATCATCAATTAGAGCAAGGCCAGGGGTGAACTGCAGAACAGACTATCAACTGTTCATGTTCAAGTTGCAGCCAAAGAAAATTAAACAGTCCATAAAGCCAAAGTATGACCTTTAGAATTTAGAGGCATTCTCAAGAACAGATTTGACGCGTTGAACACTAATGATTGAAGACCAGATGAGTTGTGGGATGACATCATGGACATCATACATGAAGAAAGCAAAAGGTCATCAAAAATGCAGAAAAAAAGACCAAAATGGATGTCAGAAGAGACTCTGAAACTTCCTTTTGAATGTAGAGTAGCTAAAGTGAATGGAAGAAATGAGAAAGTAAAAGAGCTGAACAGAAGATTTCAAAGGGCAGCTGGAGAAGACAAAGTAAAATATTACAATGAAACATGTAAAGACCTGGAGTTGGAAAAATAAAAGGGAAGAACATGTTCAGCACTTCTCAAGTTGAAAGAACTGAAGAAAAAATTGAAGCCTTGAGTTGCAATATTGAATGATTCTATCTGTGAGTAAAACATTGAACGATACAGGAAGCATCAAAAGAAGATGGAAGGAACACACAGTCACTATACCAAAAAGTCTTGGCCGACATTCAGCCATTTCAGGAGGTAGCACATGATCAAGAACTGATGGTATTGAAGGAAGAAGTCCAAGCTGCACTGAAGGCACTGTTGAAAAACAAGCCCCCAGGAACTGATAGAATTACCAATTGAAATGTTTCAACAAACAGATGCAGCGCTGGAAGCACTCACTTGTCTATGCCAAAAAATTTGGAAGACAGCTACCTGGCCAACCGACTCGAAGAGATCCATATTTGTGCCTATTCCAAAGAAAGGCGTTCCAAAGATGTAGTGAAACTCGTGTGAAACTGTTCACTACATATTAGTAGATGAATACAATTAAGCCCGTCATTTTTTTTTTTTTTTTTTGGGTACCTTGCTTGGAAACCCTGGTGGCATAGTGGTTAAGTGCTACAGCTATTAACCAAGAGGTTGGCAGTTCGAATCTGCCAGGAGCTTCTTGGAAACTCTACAGGGCAGTTCTACTCTGTCCTATACGGTCGCTATGAGTTGGAATCGACTCGATGGCAGTGGGTTTGGTGTTTTGGTTTTGTACCTTGCTTGCTGTGCCTCTGGTTAATCCACGCCTAATTGTACATAGAGTGGCTGTGAGTCAAAACTGACTCAACGGCCCCTAACAAGAACAACCCTGCTTGAAAATCTCTTCTTATTCTCCTCTCTAAATTAGTGTGGAGCAGCTGCACATCAGAATAACCTCGAGGGCTTGTTAAAGCTTAAGTTGCCATCAGAGAATGATTTGGTAGGTCTGGGATGGGATCTAAAAATTGCATTTCTAATACTTCCTAGATGATGCTGATGCTGCTGGTCTGGGAACCACTTTGAGAACTACTAATCTAAATCATTGTAACCCTGGCTGTACATTAAAATTACCTAGGCAGAGGGGCTTTCACAAATATCCATTGCCTTGCCACACCAGACCAATTGAATCAGAAAATCCCTGATTTTCTGGGTTCTGGGCATAGTATGTTTCAGAAGTAGCCCAGGGGATTCTAACGTGTAGCCAGGGTTGAGAATCTGGGCACTGGGGCGATACGTACTCTTTGCCAGCCTGTACAGAGCAAGATATCAAAGCAGTGGCCAGAACCTGCCAGATATCCTAGCCATCCTTCCCAAATGTGGTTTCGGGGCTACACATTTTTGTTTTTGTGCTTTAGGTGAAAGTTTACAGCTCAGGTTAATTTTTCATATAAAAATTTATATATACATACTGTTTTGTGACATTAGTTGCAATTCCCACAATGGGACAGCACACTCCTCCTTCCCACCCCAGGTTGCCTGTGTCCATTTGACCAATTCCTGTCTCTTCCTACCTTCTCATCCTGCCTCGGGACTGGAGCTGCCCATTTGGTCTCGTGTATCTGATTGAACTAAGAAGCACACACCTCACGTGTACTATTTTTTGTTTTATAGCCCTGTCTAATCTTTGTCTGAAGAGTGGGCTTTGGGAATGGTTTCAGTTCTGGGTTAACAGAGCATCAGGGAGCCATAGTTTTGGGAGTTTCTCCAGTCTCTGTTAGATCATTAAGTCTGGTCTTTTTACACGAATTTGAGTTCTGCTCCACACTATTCCCCTGCTCTGTCTGGGACTCTTTGTTGTGTTCCCTGTCAGGGCGGTCATTGGTGGGGCAGCACATTGAACTGACCTGGGTGCTTGTTGAATTGCAGGCTACTGTGTCCTCTACTTTGGACAGCCCAGGGCTGCAAGGGTGGTACCTCTTGTGCCAGTGAGTGGCAGTTTCTGGAAGGGAGTTTGGAATTTGTGCTATCAGCAAGGTTACAAAAGGGTCTCAGGGAGTTTCCCATAGGCTGTTAACTGGGAGGCAGCCTGAGTGAGAACAAGTTCACATCAACCTTTGACCTGCAAGAGCTAGTTTGTTCATAGTGGGGGACAAGAAATCATTTTAGATTTTCAAAAGAACAGCAGCATGTAAATATTTCATATTAATTCTGCCAACATTTTCTTATTTAAGCCACAAATAGCAACCAGTTCAAGTTTGGACCCTGGGTAGTGCAAAGGGCTAAACACTCAGCTACTGATCAAAAGGTTGGAAGTTGGAGTCTACCCACAAAGCACCTGGGAAGAAAATGCTGGAGCCCTACTTCCGAAAAGTCAGCCACAGCAAACTCTATGGAGCACACTTCTACTCTGACGCACAAGGGGTCGCCATGAGTTGAAATCTACTGTATGGCAATTGGTTTTTGGTTTTACAGATGAGTAAATTGAGGCCCAAAGAAGTTAAGCAACTTTCCTAAGGTCGTAAGACAAGGAGGTGGCAGAGCTGTGACTTGAACCTGGGAGCTGCTTGACTCCAAAAATGAAGGTCCCTGCCACCTCCCTACTTTTGAAAAATGCCTCTGGTGCTGCAGAAACTACAGAGGCTACATAATTTGCAGGGATCAGTGGAAAATGAGAATTTGGGGCTCCTTGTTAAAAAATTGGAGCCCTGGTGGCACAGAGGTTAAGAGCTTGGCTGTTAACTAAAAAGTCAGCAGTTTGACTCTTACAGGGGCTCTTTGGAAACCCTATGGGGCAGCTCTACTGTGAATTGGCATGAACTTGATGGCAATGAGTTTTTTTTTTTTTTGATTTGTTATAAAAAGAATTTCAAGATGCCAATAGCAGAACATAAAACCAAGCGTGGGGCCCTTTCCAAGCCTGGGGCCCTGTGTGACCACACAGGTTGTGTACCCGTGAAGCCAGCCTGATGCTATGTGTTAATCCTCACAAACTTCTTATCAAACACTTTGATCAAATAAGAAAGTCTGCTCAGAGACACCCTGGTGGAGCGGTAGAGGTGCCAGGTCTGAACAGGGGGATTCTGGGTTCTGCTGATAGCTCTGTGACTAAACTCCTGTTGACCTTGAGCATGTATTTAACATTTTGAAGTTTCAGTTTACTCTGTAAAATTTAGAGAGAGGAGGGGGAGGTCGTAGACCATGTCAGTGTCTCCTGAACTTTAGTTTTTTGTATGTCAAGTTTCTAGTATAGTGGCTACAATCATGGATTCTGGACCCCGAATACTAACCTTAGCTCTGCTATATCCCAGCTATGTGATCTTGGGCAGGTTACTTAATCTTTCTGTGTCTCAGTTTCCTCATCTGTGAAATGGGAATTGTTGTGAAAGTTCATTCGTATACTCTCTAAAATCAGCCCATGTATCAATAATGGGATGGACACCACACTGTGGATAACGTTGTACTAGATGATATTGAAGAGCCCTGGTGGTGCAGCGGTTAAGAGCTACAGCTACTAACCAAAAGGTCAGCAGCTTGAATCCACCAGCTGTTCCTTGGAAACCCTATGGGGCAGCTCTATTGTCTTATAGGGTCACTATGAGTTGGAATTAACTTGATGACAATGGGTTTTTAGATGATATTGAAGGCCCCTTCCAGCTTTATCAGCCTGTGAATGAATGACTAAATCCATGTGTATTTGTATCTATACCTTCATTCATTTGACAGCTGCTATGTTATGTGACAACATTTATTTGACTAAAATGTTTCTACCTGCTTTGGTCACTTCTACCCGCGGTAAAATCTTTCCAATGCTTAGCTACATATTCTAGTGGAATAGTGCTTAAACAGAGAAGAGAGGTTGTGAATAAATCATATAAATGTTTAAAACCTTGATGAGTCAGTGGGGTCCTCTTAAGAAATCCTTCTAAAGCATAACGAGGGATGAGGCTTAGAGTAGTGAAAAGTTGGACAACACAGTTGCAGGAAGGCACAGGATGACCTTTAGAGGTGTGAAACCCAGTGGAAGACACATGGCCTCTCCTTTGATCACTATGGCTTTTCCTACTTCTCTCTATCTAAATCTTACCTAAATGTCTATCTAAATTCTACCTCCTTGAAGTCCCCTCTGTTATTCTGCCTGAAAATTTCTTTTTTCTCCTTTGAAGGGTACTTAGTAGTCATTTAACAAGTATTTATCGAGCATATACTATGTTCCAGATGACAGAGGGTTGAACACCCATATCCCTGACCTCAAGAAGTAGATAAAAGTCTCTGTAATGCCTCCGCAGCCTAGTTTATACACGTATATTTGTCTTGCCTGTCCTAAAGGCAAGGACTGTTTATTATATTACTTTCCTATTCCTCAAAGCACCTAGGTTCCTCCTTAGCTAAGTGTTTGTTATCAGGTTAGCCAAGTTGTATAGGGAACAGAAAAAATAGTGACTAAGGAATTTTAAAATTAGTCTTCCCCGAAACATTCTTCCCAAGTTATCACTAGCAGTAACCCCCAGCCATCTCATAAACATCAGTGATTGTTATATTACAAATACAATATAAATTGGCCACAATGTAAAACTGGAAATCTTGGAAAAGGTACACGACTTTCTGAAGTCAATGAAAGTGATGTTGGAGAACAGTTCGAATTCCCACCCAAAGCTGTGGACAGTTGAGGATCTGATAGAGTCACATCAATTATTAACAGAAGTGGGGAAGAAAAATAATGATTATGACATGATGGGAACTTCACAAGAGAATGATCAAAATGCTAAACAATGAAGAAAGGATCTTGGGGAAAATTGAGAAACTTTTGAATATTTTATAAGTCAAATATGAAGGGATGTTAAACGGTGTCAAGATGCAATTTTGTCAGAAAAATTATTCCGAAAGATCCACACTTTATTCATACTTTGCTCATTTTACAAATTAGAGCATGGCTGCTATTTTAATTTTGTCAAGGGCAAGATCAAATGCATATTTTATAATTTTTAATTTCTAAGTTAGAGTTCCAATCAATCTCCTTCACCTTCTCCCCTGCTTTTGCTATTTTGGTCTCCATTTTATGTGGATTCACTTTAAGTGGACTTTTTCTGATACTAGTTATGCTAATATGAGAAGAGCTTCCAGTAATAGTACTCATGGAAGTGATGGTTTGATTAGCACAATTCTTCCAGAGCCAATGACCAAGACCCTAATAGGCGGAAAGGGACAACTGACTTTATTGATTGTAATTTAGAAAGCGAGGGTCCGTTGAGCCAGCCAGATTGATCTTAGAAAGGAGGTGCCTAGTCTAGCCAGGAGGTAATTTTGGGATCAGCCTTTTTAAGGCCTTGAAAGGGAACTCTCAATATTCCAAAAGAAGTTGCTTACCCACGAAGCACCAGACAGCAAACCGGATCCATGTGATGGTGGACAGCTTTAGCATGAGATAGATGTTCACCAGCATGGCAAAGGCAGGCACAAAGGGGAGGCAAGGGGCCATGTAGGGCAGCTTCTTGGGATTCTCTGGCTGCTGCAGGATCACGAACACCAGGGCGCTAATCAGCAGCACCATCAGAACAACCAGAAGGATGGCCCACCAGCTCTGCTCTGAGATGTAGTCGGAACCAAAGATGATGAAGGAGCAGAAGATGAACATGAGGATGAAGAGCAGAAGCACACAGATGGTCACCGTGTGCCCCGTGGCTACTGTAGGCCGGTCCATTTTGCCTGGAAGGCCCAGCCGGATCCTCATGGTGTAGTAACGGGGCCCAATCAGTTTCTTCAACTTGATGAGATAAATGTTTTCAGATTCATCAGCTTCTATGCCTGTGGTTATGTCCACAGTGCCATAGTTGGGGTGGTTGACATTGTAAGCCGACTTGTCTGATTTTCCTATGAGCATCTCATTGTCTCCCAAGGATGGTAAGTTCTTGGCCCCGCATGTGTTGGTGGCTGGACCGGAAAACTCTTCCCCTTCACTCACAGGAGAACAAACTTCCTTCTCACAGTCAGCCAGAATGCCCTCCTTCTTCTTCGTGTGTTCCTCAGACAAGAACTTTACAAAACCATCAATGTTACTCTCTGGTTGGTATCGAAGGAGCAAGACACACACAGAGACCAAGGTATAGGCAAGGAGTGTGCCGATGGACATCATCTCTATCAAGTCCCTCAGGCTGACCAACAGTGAGAGGAGTGCTGCCAGGAACCCTGACACGATGCAGGCCACCACTGGTGTCTCTGTGTAGGAGCTCACATGAGCCAAGAACCTGGAGAGAGATGCAAGAAGAGGGTTAATGGTGGCTACAGATGGTGATGGCTACAGAGGGTGATTGATTCCACTACAGCTTAACTTGAGGTCCTGCTCCTCCAAGTTACTTCTCGAGTCACTACATTAAACACATACAGCTGTTCTCCTATCCCAAGATTTGGTTCCTGGGAGAACAATATAATTCAAAGGGAATTTACTTTAATTTTTTAGTTTTGAGGCAAACTTCTTTATTAAAGTTCCTATTTCAGTATGTGATATGAAGGATTGATTGAATCTAGGAGGTATGTCAGAGACCGCAATTGAAACCCAGGCTTTGCCATGAAGAATTGATGGTCCCAGGAAGTCATACACCTGCTTGGGAGTTCTCTACCCATGTGTTATCCAAAGCGTGGTCCATGGGTCAGCAGCATCAGGGAGAACTTGTTAGAACTATGAATCCTCAGGTTTCACCCAGGTCTACTGCATCAGAATCTCTGGGGGTGGGCCCCAGAATACTATGTTTTAAAAGACATCCAGGGGATTCTGATGTCTTCTAAAGCCTGAGAATTACTGCTGTACAGCAAAAGCATAGGGATTTAGCTGGCAAAATAGCACAGTCACTAAGAACATGCTCTTATAGAGGTAGGCTCAAGTTCAGCTAGTTAAGAGTTGAAGAAGAGAAAACCAGTAAAAAAAGTTACCAGTTGAAGAAGAGAAAACCAATATGGGTGATTAAATGGCAGGTACGTTTTTAGCAGTTCCAGTAGGCCTCAGGTAGGCCCCCCCCCCCTTTTCTTTCTCCTCCTGGTCTTCCTCTCTCTCTTCTTTCCTGTTCCTCGCTTATTTTCATGATTCACACAAGGCTATAAACTCTGCTTGGAGCACCAGTATCTTTTCATTTTCTTTGACAGCAGAAAAACCTTTTGGATGTGTGAAATTGTCACACCTCCTCCATCCTCATCGTCTTCTCGATCTGTCCATCTCCTCAAACGTGACAGCTCTGACCTGGTGATGACTTCAGGGTGTGTGGGAAATAACAATTGGGGAAGAGGAAACGGAGCAGAAGATGACTGCCTCAGAGACAAAGTCCCCGAGCCAGCTCTCTCTGTACCCCTAAGGGTCCCTTGCTCTCCCTGGTTTACTCTTGGCTTTGTGTTGTTAAAAGGATGCCTTTCCTGAAAGTCCCTCACACAGTGGGGACTGGGAGCCAAGAGATGGGGCCACATCCCCTTTGTACCTACCACGGGCAGATAGGTCACTTCATGGCTAATGTAGGGGACTGGAACTGTTGATACACTGATGTGGTTAAAATAACTTCAGGGTCATTTTTAGGGGCTTTTAGGGGATGTGACTGTCAACATATTGACATGGTTAAAAGTTTGATCTTTTGAGTCAGGCAGTTCTGGGGAACTTTAGGCAAGTTTTCCCACCTTTCTGGGTCCTATTTTATGCATTTGCAAAACAGAGTTATCATAAGGAATAAGCTGGGATTCTGTATATAAAGCATCCAGCTTACACAAATGTTCAATAAGTGGTACCAGCGATTATGAAGGTGGCACAGGATCAGGCAATGTTTTGTTCTGTTGTGTATAAGGTTGCCATGAGTCAGAGCTGACTCAAGGGCAACTGACAACAACAACACTGTTGCTACTATTATTAGGTTCTGTTCAGAGCAAGTTAACTAGTGTTTTATTGTTGTAATTATCACCCAATGTGAGGGCAAGCCTAAGAAATCCCTGGGGTGGGCTCTTCCATCCAGAGGCCACTGGTGCAGCAATTTGGCATCCGCCATCTTCAAAAATGAGCTCACAATGTCAAACAGGAGGGGAAGTGGGAAGTTGGGGAAGATATCAATTTGTGCCGAATTGAGGGACTCGGAGTCAAACCAAGGGGATAGTTCAGGGTCTGAGCTCATTTCATTCAAATCCCTTGCAAGAATATTTAACAAGTCCCACTGTCTATGGGAAAGGCACTCACATCAAATTATTGTCAGGCTGACAACAGGTGACATCCTTCTTGTACAGGGATGACAGAATAGAATGAATTCCATGGAGCATAGAGCTTACCTGAAAAGGAGCCCATCACCAGCCATGGCATAAATGACCCGTGGCATTGGGAAGAGGGAGCCCAGCAAGCTGACTATCAGTCCTGCCACTGAACCAATGGCCACTATGAATTTTGCAGCATAGAACCCATGTGCTACGAACATCTCCATGAGTGGGGATTCCGTGTCAATGGCATAGTATGGCACCATCAGAGTTAAGATCACGCTCACCTGTTAAAACAAGAGAAGACATGGCTGGAGGTAGAGGAGGCTGACAGCATGGCTAGATGCCCCACAGGGGAGGACAGAGCCCTGGACCTGGAGTCAGGAACCTGCAGTGCAGTTTGAACCTGCTACTTCCTGGCATGTGGTAGAATTTGCCTACCAGTCATTTGACCTTAGGGCTCTTGGCCTCAATATTTTCTCCCTAGATGTGAATTTCAGTAGACTAGACCAGATAATCTCTAGTATCTCTTTGTAGCCCTTTGTTATCTGAGGAATAAATTTGCAGGCATTCCAGCCCCATAAGGCAGAGCTATGCTGACTGTTCAAAGGAGGGAGATGTTACCTGGTAGAGGGAGCGCAGTCAATGGCACTGGGCAGGGCCTGCTATTGACCACGATCACTCTGCCCACAGGGACAAAACTGGGTCCTATGGGGTCTTATCTGTATTTCTTCCCACTCTGAAGATCAGAGATCAAAACTCCCCAAATCAGGCTTAGGTGGTCCTGAGGACTGGGGCGGTTGGCTGGGCCACAGCCATTTAACTGATGGGACCCAGATGAGGGCTTCTATTTCCATCTCACCTTGGAAGCTTAGTCCTAGGAGCCAGAAAGGTCAATAAACAAATTATGGCCTCAGGATGGAGACCAGTCCTACTTTGGCCTATAAGACCATTGTGGCTTTGCTTAACCAGTCACTAGACTATGGGCTCCCAGGACCTATGTCCCTTCATACATCACAGATCTACTATAACATCCTTCCCTTCAGAATTCACCTAGGCAATGGAGTCTCCAATCATAGGGGGTCCCCCAGGTCTGTGAAGGCCATTCTTGTCATCAAGAAGAAAGTTCAGAGCCTGAAAAGGAGAGGGTGTTGCCTTTCTAGACCCCTCTCTTGCCTATTTCTCAAGAGCCAAGATCCTTTAGCGAAGCCGTGGGCTGCTAGGGAGGACAGCAGGAGGCGCCACCACAGCCCAGCCATTGGGCTATACTCATGGAGGTGAACTGGCCTGCTGACCAGCACTAGACGGAACAGCCCCTGAGGTATGCAGTCTAAAAGAGAACGTTTCCCAGCAGCATCACCACTTGCAACTTCATTGTTGGGGGTGGGCTAGGGTGGTCTGCAGGACAGTGGGACTGATTCTGATGGCACTTGTCCATGTGAGAGCGTCGGTAAACGCATGGAAGTACTCTGCAGGTTGTAAAGCGCTACTCTAAGGAAGGAATTGAGATTATAGACTTTTGCTGTGTGTGCAGCAAGGGTCAACTCCCCAGAGGAGGGGGTGGTGTGAGGAAGGAGTAGAAGGAACAGTGCAGGCAGAGTGCCTCTGCTGGTCCTGGCCATCCCGCCCTGCACTCCCCTGCAGAGATGATCAGGGTCTGGATGAGATGAGCCAGGTGCACGTAGATGCACCAGGCAGGTGATAACTGACTCACCCATAGAAAGCTTGGGAAGGCAACTGGATTTCTATAAACCACATCCAAGGCTGCTCTCTTGTTTTCCTTTGGCTTCGGGGACAGTCCTGTTTTGCAACTTGCCTTAAAGATCAATTGGTCTAGCTTTAGGTGATTTCTAAAGCGGTTTTGTGTGTGTGTGTAGGGGGGGGCTGGTGGGGAGAGGTGCTTCTCTCATGCTATGGCAGGGCTGACATGCCCCACCCCCAGCTGCGGGCTCTTCCCTAATCACGGTGACCAAGGTGAGTGGGACCCTCAGGATCTGGGAGTATTTGCACAACCATACGCCTATTGGTTAGTCAGTTGGTTCGCTCCATTGCTGGAGGCTGAGGGGGATGTTGGCTGTAGTTGAGCTATTTCTGAGACAGGAACTCTGGGGTGAGGGCTGAGAGATGAAGTGTCAAAAATATGAGGAGTGTCTCAGGGGCGTGATCCTGAGGAGACAAGGCTTGAAGACTTCATTCTGAGGCTTCCCTTTGGCAAGGGGTGAGATTGAGCTGGTGTGAGAAGAGGAAGCAACAGCTGAGAGAAACCACCTTTGTTCTCCTGAGACTGAAGGGAAAGAGAGTCCCTAGAGGACAATGCAGTCCCTCACCCCACACTGCAGGAGTCTTGCCTCTTTGCTGCAGGGAAGCTCTCAGAAGACAGAGGAGCATTGAGGAGCGTGCACAGAGCCCCACAATGCCTCTGCTTGCACACCCACCCGTTACTGCCAGCCTATGATCTGAGCTCCTTGGACGGAGGCCCACTCCCTGCACACCAGTCCCTGGGTGGGGCAGCGGTGGACAACAAGAGCCTATGGGAAGAGAAGGGCAGGGGTGGAGACACTGGAGGCCAAGGCTGAATTGGGGGCCTGGGCTTCTCCCTGTCTCCAGTCTGGAGTCCTCATTTCTTCCTGTCATCAGTCATGTGGCTACAGGGGGCATGAGACACATGCATACTAACATCAAAAAGGCACAAGCAAAGGACCATTTCTGGATGGAGAAGGGAGCCCAGTGTCAGCACCATATTTTAAGATTAAATGTAAAGAGGCCAGAAAGAGGATTCTGTGCAATTCCCAAGCATTTGGTACTTACAGATACATATGCTGTCAGGCAAATGACCAGGGAGGCAGTGATAGCATAGGGGATGGATGTGTTGGGATTCTTGGCTTCCTCTCCAGTGGTGGCGATGATGTCAAAGCCAATGAAAGCATAGAAACACGTGGCTGCTCCTTGCAACACCTGTATGGATGACAGCATTTGACAGACTCAGAATGTCAGGGCAACACGGGCCTGAAATGTGGTACTCACAATTGTCTAATGCCCTGCTGACATGGCTGGTGGCAGAGCGGGGTGCCACAGACTAATATGGTGACACAAATGCTTAGCCCCGAGTTGTGATCTTCTTCGCTTTCTAGCTATGTGACCCTGGACAATTCCCTTGTGTGTGAAATGGAGATAAGAAGAATTATGCCCAGATAAAAACTGAGTCATTCAATAAATTTAAATCCTTTTTGGAAATAAACCAAAAAACTAAATCAGTTGCCATTTAGTCGATTCCAACTCATGGGGACCCTACGTGTGTCAGAGTAGAACTATGCTCCATAGGGTTTTCAACTGTTGATTTTTTGGAATTAGATTGCCAGGCCTTTCTTCTGAGGTACCCCTGGTTGGACTTGAACCTCCAGTATTTTGGTTAGCAGCAAGCATGTTAACTATTTGTAAACAAAAAAAAAAAAGAATAAGTGGGGGTATAAATAAATCAGTAAATTGGCTATCTGTATTTTTGGGAGAACTTATTAACCTCGCCGTACTTTATTTTCACTCAACAGTTCTCAACTTCACCCACAGGCTGTTTGGAAATGTGGGGAGTTAGTCTTGACCGTCATAAACACATGGGGTGGGAACTGCTGGCATTTAAAGTAGAGGGCCTGAGGTGCTTCTGCACAAGGAATTGTCCTGCCCCAATTAGTATTAGTGCCCCTGATATGGTAACTTCCAGAGTTGAAATGATATAAAAGATTTTTAGAACTTCAGATATTCTATTGTCTTTAATGAGAAGACACAGTAGAGATAGAGATTGGATTTGCTGCTCCTTTTGGGGGCTTGACTGACCTGGCCAGACTGTGAGGCAGGAGCAGGTCAGTGTACAGCTGGGTACAGCGTACATCCAAACTTCTGCCTGCATGTCTGTCTGACAGAAGCCCACGTGACTTCAACGGTGGCTTGGACTTTAAAACAGGGCTTAGAACCAGTTCTTCCCAGGTCAGTCATGGACAAGGAAGTGAAAACAGAACACACTCGAATTTTTAAAATTTGGGTCAACCAGAATGATAACTGGAATAGGAAAAATTACGGATAGAAGCCCTGCTAGAAACCTAATCTCTGTCTTAGAAAACAAGGGCAGCATACGCATTGCATAGCAACCAAATCTCTTGCCCGTAGGATTTTGAGCAGAGTTAGAAACAGCGGTGCACCACTCAAAGATGGGGCTCACTGCACTGCTTCGAATGTGTGTCCTTCTCCACTGTCCTGGCAATAATCCAGTCTCACGCAGCAGGCCCTTGAAAGGGCTCACTAAGCCTCTTCTGAGTTTCTCATTCTAGGGCTTCAACCCATAATTTTTTTTGTTCTGGTTATCGTTCTGGATGACCCAAATTGTAAAAATTTGTGTCACTTCCAGTTTCACTTCATTGGCGTTGACTGAATTGGTTCAAATCAGTTCAATGCTCTGTTTTAAAAGTCAAGATGTCAGTGAAAATCTTTGATCAAGGAATGTGTTACGTTATACCAAAGAATTTATTGACGTTTAACTGAAGCTTCCGCACAATGGCATGCTTATTATCCACTGAAAATAAAAAAATGTGTTTCTTTGATTGCTTCGGGAAAGGAAGGTGAGAGGCATTTTTTCTGAACTTAAGTGTATGTATAAGGGTGAGGCGACATGGCAGCAAGTTAGCTCAGGGCAGGGGTCCAGGTGGGATTCATTGTAGACAGTGGACTGTGTTTTTTCTTTTTTCCACATTATTTGTTTATAAATTATGAAATTCAAAACATTTACCAAGCAGATACTTTCCCCTAAAATATCACTCTTACTGTCTCCAGTGATTTTCAGTAAGTAAAAGACCAAATACGAAATACTAGAATCCACAAGGTACATCACAAAATTAAAATTTCAAAACTTCAAAAGCAATGTTTGCTCATCTGTACAATGAGCTGGTCTCTCTTACAGTCTCTCCCAATTGGGATTCATTTCCTTAATTCAGGGCTTCTTATCCTGGGGTCTGTAGATTTCAGGAGGTCTGTGAAATTTGCTGGGAAATATTACATCTTCATGTTTTTAACTTCCAACTGAGTGTTAGCATTTCTTTCAGCTGTGAATGTCGATGGCTAACAGTATCTGTGACTTTGTCACCAGTAGCAATTAGATATCTTCATATCACATGTTGCAGAGATCTTGAAATAGTTATGCTTATTGCTGCTTCCAAATTATGATAGTTCTTAGACATAGATGTTAATATTTAATGCACTAAGAGGCACATTATTATTATACCATAATTTTAAAGTATTTTGCTAACTATATTTCAATATAATTGATTTCTCTTGAAATCCTATGTAATTAGATTATTCATTTAAAAAATACAATTCTCAGAAAGAGACCATTGGCTTGCCCAGACTGCTGGGTGGTCCATGGTACAAAAAAAAAATAAGAACCCCTGGTCTATTTTAGTAATTCAAGTACAAAGATCTTCTCAAACGTAAGCAGCTTCATCTCCAGAAGGCTATTTTCTGGAAGAGGAGATAAATCCCATTTTCATCCAACAAAATCCTTCATTTCATGGTGTAGAAGGTACGGCTGGCCTCCAGTCAATGAGAGGAGACAGGTCTCACCTCATCGTACGCGGTGGTTCGTGGGCTGAAAAGTGGGCTTGTCTTTACTTGTCTGTAAAATGTTTGTGGTCTTCAGGAATGAACCGATTGCTGGGATTGTAGGCTCATTAAGCTGTCCTGATCAAGAAATGTTCTGCTTAAAGACAGATTCCAGAAAACACGTTCTGTGTCTGCTCTTAACACACCCATACACACAAGCACATGCATGCGTGCACATACACATGCACATTCCTCTTCTAAATCATCCAGTGACCTGACTGAAGATGCCTCACTACCGATTTAGGATGACCCAGGGCTACAGCCCCGTACCTGTTTGTTGTGGTCAGCTCTGCATACAAAGGCCATAGACACTGGAAGGGCTAACTCGCTGCTGAGTGAAGGCCGGCGGGAGGGTTTTACAGAACTCTGGGGGAATATCTACCCTAGGAAAAGGTGGTAGGTCTCTGATCCACGCCATGTGAGGACTGATTGGTGACTTCGGGATGTTTAACTTGAAGAAGAGAAGACTCAGTGGAGGACACAGACCAAGCCAAACCAAACCAAACCCATTGCTATCAAGTTGATTCCAACTAATAGCGACCCTATGGGACAGAGTAGAACTCCCCATAGGGTTTCCAAGGCTGTAATCCTTACAGAAGCAGACTGCTACATCTTTCTCCAGTGGAACAGCTGGTGGGTTTGAACTGCCAACCTTCTGGTTAGCAGCCAAGCACTTAACCACTGCAACACCAGGGAGGACGTGGAGGGCACCTTCGAATATCTGAAGTAGTGACAGTGCAGTAGTTGGAGTAGAGGTTCACTGTAGGGCTGCAGAGGGAATCGCAGAGCCATGCACCAGGCTGTACTGGGTTGTCCTTAAGAGAGTAGGTTTTGCAGATGGACAGACCTAGGCTGGTTCTGCCACATACTAGCTTGGTGACCTAGGACAAGTTCCCAACCTCTTGGAGATTCAGTTTATTACTTAAATGGAGATAATAATAGTACTTAGCTCAAGGACTGTTACAAGAATTAAATGAAATAAATAGTGAACTGCAGTCCTGGAATACGGTAGGTGCTCAATAAGTGTTAGTTTTTACCAGCATTAATATTATTGTAAATTTTTCCAGCACAGATGGAAAAGAGCACAAGTTCTTATCTATTATTATTATTGAGCCCAACATGTATTTATCAATTGCTACCACACCACATGCCAGGAAATGTGCTTAGTGACGGAAATACTGTAATGAGCAAAAAGGACACTGAGCTTGACCTCATGGGGCTTGGAATCAAGAGAATAGTACAAAACCCAAAATGTAACCTTGACTCTGGTAATAAGCAGCAGAAGATTAATACATGCCGATATTGTTTATAAAACAGAAAAGGAAACCCATTTTCTAAATGAATGAAAGAGTAGATGGCAATTACTAATAATGATTAGATTCCAGAAAGCTAACTATGATCAGACTGGGAAGAGAGAGATTAGGTTTGCAAAGAGAAAGTCTGTTACTGGATTTGCATATGTAGAATTAGAAAGCAATTATGGTTGAAGAAAGACTGGGTAGACCAAAGGTAGGAGGATACTTGGTGGTTCTACTCCTTTAGGCAGGAAACAATTCAACTCAAGTGGTTCAAATGAAATGATTTCAATGAAAGAACTATAGGCAGGTATAGGTGGAGGGATAGGTAAGGTGTAGGCTGGGTTAAGGGAGCCAACGAGGGATGTGGAAGCATCAGAGACTAATAACAGTGAGAAGTTGTTGTCATCCCTAGGCCTACAGGTAAAGAGTGAAATGAATGGTGTTCCTAGAGTCTAGTGAGAGCTGGAGATGTGGAGCAGGGGCTGCCCAAAAGGAGCTGTATTTGTAGAGGGACACAGCCAGTGCCAGAGACATGGTGCCAATGCTGGAAGGGAATGAAGAAGAAATACCCAGGGCTTTCTCTCTTCTTACTTTCTGATCTTCTGTTAGTATCTCCCATTGGCTAAACCCATCAAGAAGCAATAAGCCAGGGGTCTTTTGGAACAGAAAACAGGACATAAAGGGTAGGGGGTAGATCTGGGTAATGGAGGCAAATGGAGAAAAACCAGCAGACCTACCAAGGTCAAACAGATCTTAGTACAACAAGACATAGATTAAACAAGAAGATTATCAAAGAGAAGATAATAAAATTAGCAAAACAATCAAATAAACAAAAAAACCTTTGTATTTGAGTTTGTTTGAATGAGTTTTTCTTCCTTGCAAGCAAATGTTCCCTGATTGGCCAATACAAGAGAGCCATGAGATGAAATGGTGCGTGGATGTGTCTCCAACCAAACAACCACTAAAATTGCTTTCCATTTCATTCTATCCAGATCTCAGATCTGGCACTAATGTTTATTATTATGATTCCTACCTGTCCAGGCATGAAAGAATGTGCCAGGTACCCAAAGTGAGCATCTGAGAATAACGTTGGGGGATAAAATGTGCCTGTGTGCATGGTGTGTGTTTTTGTGTTCATTGACAATTTGTCCTAACTCTTTCCTTTAATGTTTCACAGAAGTAAAAAATGACATTGACTGTTTAATTTGATGGCATGAGCTGAAATTGTTTCCCAAAGTAAACCTGGTGGAGCTCCCCAGACAGGCCATCCAGAATGGGTCCATTCTTCTATAGAGCTTTGCAGGGAAGCTGCATGTGCTTCACTTGCCAGAGTGTGTTTTGCCAGAGGGCTGCTGCTTAATTAGTTGCCAAGAGCAATGTCACTAGTGGCCTGCTACGCAGCATGTGTGGTCCCTAAAAGCTGGCCCCCCGTGCTTTGCTGATACCTGAGAGGCATTTGGATGAAGCAGTCCTTCCATGTATTGCCTTGGCAAGCCCACCAGATGCCTAGGAGATAATTAGGCCCCTTTATATAATCTCCCAAGGTAACAAGACACAACTCCAACTTTAATAGAATTTTCTACCATCCTCATGCCCCAGCTCTATTAGTAGCCTGTCCACAGTGACAGTGGAATGTGCTAATAGGCCCCAACAAATGGATTCAGATGTGGAAAACATGAAAAACAACCTTTTCTTTGTTTGGAGGCTATCAGCATTCCCTTCAAATGCCTGCTATGGTCCATTTTCCTGGGAGCTATTTGTGCTGGTGGAGCATCATATTTGGTTAAAGCAAAACCATAGGATAGCATCAAGAACAAATAACATAAAGGGGATACCCATCCAACAATGTTCAGGGGCCGAGGAATTGCAGATGGAAGCAGGGGTTCAGCTGTGTGCCAGCAGTTACTTGATATAGGGGAAAATGTTTATTTTTCTTAAGCTCTTCAAGACCAAAGAAACAGTTGACCCAGAACCCGTAAGTGAGTAAACCATTCCTTAAGATATTTTCTCTGGAAAGAAGTGGTTGGAGCAGGGGGAGGAGTAGGGCTTATGTGTCCATAGCCAGAGGACACACTGTTCATTAACCCTTTCAAAGTAACCCAGAATCATGTTTCAAATTACATAATGATATCCTGATAAATCATACCCGAGAGTTATAGACCTGTGCAATGGTTTGCTCCATCCCATCTACCTGAAAGGGCTTGAAGAGTAAAGTGGGCTGGAACTCCTAATTAGTCCCCTATTCAGGGGTAGAGGTCAGGGTTTCCCTAAGGAGTGAAGAAATTCGTGTAGCTGCCAAGTGGGCCACACACTTTTGTTGACTATTGTTTGATAACAGAGTGGGAAGCACGTTTATTAACTTGGCAGAGGACATGCTCATGGGAGGATGGTCAGAGCTTAAAAAACAGGATCTAGACTCAAAGTGGCCTTGCTGGATTGGAAAAGTGACCTGAAACCAAAGTCGAGAAAGAAGAAGTCCAGGCCAGTTCACTAGGAAGGAAATGTACTATGTAGAAGTCCAAGGCCTGGCAGATAGCATCTTTACACTAGGCTCAGATGATACTTTTAGTCACACCCACTGGGACACACATTGGAGTTTTCTGCAGGAATGACAGATTTGTGCAAAAAATCACAAATCCCAGCTATGCTTTCTTGGTGACTGTCAAGGATTCAATTATGTCTCCCCCAAAACTGTGTATATCCATTTGGCTGGGCCATGATTCCCAGTATTGTGTGATTTTCCTATATATTGTAAATCCTGCCACTATGATGTTAATAAGGGAGGATGGGTGGCAGTTGTGTTAGCGAGGCAGGACTCAACCTACAGGATTGGACTGTGTCTTGAAGCAATCTCTTGAAATATAAAAGATAGAAGCAAGCAGAGAGACAGGGGCACCTCATACCACCAAGAAAGCATCACCGGGAGCAGAGCATGTTCTTTGGACCTGGGGTCTCCACGCCTGAGAAGCATTTTGACCGGGGGCATACTGAGGACAAGGACCTTCCTCCAGAGCCGACATAGAGAGAAAGCCTTCCCCTGGAGCTGACGCCCTGAATTTGGACTTTTAGCCTCTTTACTGTGAGGAAATAAATTTCTGTTTGTTAAAGTCATCCACTTGTAGTATTTCTGTTATGGCAGCACTGGAAGACTAATACGGTGACCAGTGACATGCCTACTCAGATTAGTGGGTGTGGGTTGGAGTGAGATCAGTGAGCAGAGGTGCAGACAAAGGTAATTGGTTCAATGGTCCTAATCTGGGGAGTAGTAGAGTAAATGCGGGCTTTGGCTCTTCTGGGACTATGGTTGAATTCCGGCTGTCTCTTCATTAGGATCTAGATCTGTGACCTTAATTCTCGGTTGTTTTGATATAAAAGTGGAGATCATTATACTTATTCTGCAGGGCTGTTCTGAAGATTAAATTAAAAGTGTATATAAAAGAGTTCATCATAAAGGAAATATTAAATACATGTTAGGAGAGGCATCCTTCCTTTCTTCTTTTATGCCTGACTTTCTACCTTCTTTCCTTCTTCTGTAAAAGCTAGTGAGAACTTGGGATGATGCATCAGTGGGAGTCCCTAAGACTGCCTTGGTTAGCTCCTTCCTTGATCAGGTGGGTCCCTGAGTGAGGAAGGATGGAGAGCCCCTGAAAAGGGAAGAAGAGACTCCAAAGGAGAATAAAGACTCCACAACAAAGTGCAAGAAGGGCTGAAAGACTCGTTCAACTTTTTCAGAACAGGTGAAAGACATTTACACAGAGCATACCACTCTGCCCAGTCTTTACATGGGGTCTAAATTGCAGCATGTGCCATTCAGGTGAGTTATTAGGAGGATTTCGAAAATTAAACATGAACTGAGTAATTAAAAAAAACCTTTCAAATTGCTTTGACCGGATATCTAAATAAACAATGCATAATCTACTCAGCCTGGGTCACTTAAACTATATTTCCTTCTGAGGGTAAGAGATAGACCATCTCATAATGCTCCTTCCAGCTCTGAGATGCTATGACTTTGTGAAAGTTTAAAGGAAATGAAAACGTAACATGTCATATTAATTACCTTATTACTTCTCTTTCTTTTTATTTTAAAATAAATCTTAAGGGGGTAGCTGTCATGCCCAAGGTACTCAGTGTAGCAGAAAGGACATTGGAGTCATACTGACTTGAGTAGGAATTTCAGCCCTGGCTCTGGCTAGCTAAGTGACCTCAGGTAAGTTACCCAGGCTCTCTAAGCGTTGGTTTCTCCATTTGTAAATTGGGGATAACAACACCTACCTCAAAGTTTTGTTATAAGAATTGAATAAGATAATATCCA
This sequence comes from Loxodonta africana, assembly GCF_030014295.1. Lineage (NCBI taxonomy): Eukaryota > Metazoa > Chordata > Mammalia > Proboscidea > Elephantidae > Loxodonta > Loxodonta africana. The sequence continues at coordinate 47,429,087 of NC_087364.1, forward strand.
TGAGGCACAATGCCGGTCATCTAGCAACAATCAATAAGTACTAGCTCCTTCCTTCTGTCGTTACTGACCACAGCAACGTGGACATAAAAACATCCAAGATTGTATGCTTCTTTGCAAACATTTGGTGTAATTAATTTCCCCGTTGATAGATGAGAAAACCTAAAAAGCACAGAAGTTAACTGATGTCCAAAGTCTTATAGTAGGCCCATGACCCAATAATTTCTTATATTGTTAAGAAAATGGTGAGAACATTGTCATGTACTAAGATGAAAATGCAAATGAGTTCCGGGAAAACATTCTTTCTTTTCAGTTTTATAATTTGTTGTTTGTCTTGTGTGATAGGAAAGGAACAATTTGTAGCATAAGAAGATACAGATTTGGGGATTCAGAACAGGGTCAACAGTGTTTCTTTGTCTCTTCTTCTGGTTTTAACCAGTTTCAGGATTTATTCATTTCAAAGAGGAGGGACGGGCTTTGTGGTTCTGTGGAATTCTTACAGATGAGCAGAAGACTAGAAATCTTGGCTTAGATTGCTTCCTAGCTTATTCCTCTGCATTGAGCAGCGTGCCATGGTTCAGAATAAACAGAAGTTTTTTTGAGTGTTCTTCAAGAGAGATTTCTGATCCCTGGACATCTTGGAGGAAAACCAGTCTAAGCAAAAGCTAAAAAAAGCCAAACTGATTGAATTCTGGACATGCTTTCTGCTACCAGTCCTAAGCAGGCTTTCCTCTCTGGGCCTCTGTTTCTTCACCTGTTAATGAGGGTTTAGGACTAGGTGACCTCTGAGATTCTTTCCAGCTCTGAATTCTCTGATTTATGGTCTACCATTAAAAAAAAAAGGATGGGCTAGTGAATTTTACCAATAAATCCATCAGCATTTTTTAGTCACACTAGAGGAAAAAAAAACAAGTACAATTTAGAGCCACTTTCAGTGTAAATAATTTATACCTGGCTTCTCCATTTTTTTTTCTCATAAACCACCCTCCTGGGATAAGATCTGCACATGGCCCTTTGGTCCAGTCCACTCTCTTGCCAACCTCCAGGCCCTACCAGATAGACTTCTCTGCCATGGCTCACACCCCTGGAATGAGATTTATAACCAACACTCCACTTGGTCCACCCTGGCAGGACTCTCCACCTTGGATCAAACATCGGGATTGGATTTAAAAATTATTCCTTCCCTAGTTCCATAAGCAAGCAGCACTTATACCACCATACATGCCTGTCTCTCCTGATGGACTGTAGAGAGAGTCTATAGAACTGCACTATTTATGTACAGGCTTTGGAATAAGGCAGTACTAGCTGTGGGTCCTGACTCAGCCACTTATGCCATGTGCTTAATAGCAAGTCGTTTGACCTCTCTGACTGTGTTTCTTCATCTGTAAAACTGGAATGTAAATATCTTTCTTGCAAGGTTATTGGGATGATTAAAGGAGACACTAGATGCAAAGCACTTAACACGGTGTTAGGCATATTGCAAGTCACCAAAACACTGAAATTGAGTATTATTTGTATAAAATAGCTACTTAACAAATATTTGTCAAACTAAAATATATATAAGAACCAGTTTTCCAGAACATTCCTATTAAATTAAGATTAAAAGGTGATGAAGAGGGTACCATAAAGGTTATGGGACAGAATGTTTTCTTGAAAATATGTCTTAGATTAGTCACAAGGTGGAAGGCAGAGCCTACAATAGGTATACCTGGCTTCTGGGAGGAACTCACCCCTGACCAGCCGTGGGGCAGGAACTGGCCCTCAGCCCAGTATTTCCCGTTGATGAAGAAGAGGCCTGCAATCATGATAAACACCCACACTGCCAAGTTCAGCACGTTGAGGACATTATTGAAGCCCACGGAATTCTTCACTCCCAGAGCGACAATGATGGTCACGATGACTGCAATCACCAGAGCCAGAAGGTCTGGGTATGATTCTTCACCTTTCCCTAGAGGGGAAAGACATATGTTAATATTGCCTGGGAGGGGGAAAAGAGGGTCATAATCTCTCTCCCCCCAACTTCACCCCCCCGCGGTACATCCACATTCAGCTGTGAGAAGAGTGGTCAGTCAGTCACGGAGGGGGGAGAAGCAAGTGTGTGTGTGTGTGTGTGTGTGTGTGTGTGTGCATACGTACATGTGTGTGCATGGATGCATGCAGCCTATGTTGCAGTTCACAAGCAGATACAAGTGTCTATTTGCAAATGGGCAGCTTTTGAATACGTGCAAGATGATCTGATGTTCTGAACCAAAACTTGGAATCCATGATGTGACAATTACAACAGTGCGTATGGAACAATGGGACAGAACGTTTGAAGTTATGATTGTTTGGGACATTTGGGATGTACAGCTAGGTCTAAAACGTTATTTGAAAACCCTTCTATCTTCAATATTGTTAATTTTATAGTCTATGAAATTTCCATTTCATTCCAACAATATTTTCTTTCTTAGAAAATTTAAGAATTTTTTCTTTGAAAACTGTCAAGAGGGCCCCTCCCCCTCATTTATGTGTATGTGGTTGTGGAGAGAAAATGACTAGTGAATGCACCCCCTTGCTGGGTCTTGCTCATTGGCCGGTGGACTCCTGCCCTCTAGAGAATGGAAAAGGCATTGGCACAGGATTCAGAGTCCTGAAGTTCAGCTGTACTTTGGCCAGTAACCAGCTGTGTGGCTGTGGGCAAGTTGCCTCATTTCTCTGGACCTCATTTATAAAAGAAGGGATTGGACTATGTGATTTTGGAGGACCCTTTCATACCTAAAATTCTGTGACTTCAGCATCTGAACAGGTGTGTTCTTCATATTTTTTTTTTTTTTTTTTATCACATCACGTACCTGGGTGTTCAGGATTGAATTGTGTCTCCCCAAAACATGTGTCAACTCAGCTAGGCTATGATTCTCAGTATTGTGTGATTGACCACCATTTTGTCATCTGATGGGATTTTCCTTTGTGTTGTAAATCCTACCTCTATGATGTTAATGAGGCAGGATTAGAGAGAGTTATGTTAATGAGGCAGGACTCATAATGAGGGAGGACTCAATCTACAAGATTAAGTTGTATCTTAAGTCAATCTGTTTTGAGATATAAAAGAGAGAAGTGAGCAGAGAGTCAGGGGCACCACCTACCACCAGGAAAGCAGAGCTTGAAGGACAGCATGTCCTTTGGACCCAGGTTCTCTGGACTGAGAAGCTCATAGACCAGGGGAAGGTTGATGACAAGGACCTTCCTCCAGAACTGACACAGGGAGAAACTCTTCCCCTGGAACTGGCACCCTGAATTTGGGCTTCTAGCCTCCCAGACTGTGAGAGAATAAAATTCTATTTGTTAAAGCCAACCACTTGTGGTATTTCTGTTATAGAAGCACTAGATAACTAAGACACTGGGTACTGAGTGTTTCTGTCAGCTTCTCTGAGAGAAGGGCACTGAAGTCAAATGACTTGCACATGGTTATAGAGCCAGTCATTGGGAATGGTGGGGCAAGACTTCGAAGCTCCTCAACTACTGCTTAGCTTCCAACAGATGTGAAAGGATAAAGTCAGACAGGAGGCAGAGTGGGTAGTAAGTGATGGTGGACCCTCGAGCCTCATAGCGTTTGTTACAAAAGCTTTTGTTGGTTTAGCAATCATTCAGTTATATTACCCACCTCCTGGCATCTGCTAAATTGGCACCCATTTGGTTTCTCTTAAAAATATTTTTTTTATTTGAAAATTAATACATTTTCATGAATACATATTTAAGAAAATTAAAAAAAATCTTCTGATGAAACTATTGGAGAAGTTCCTTAGAGTTTTTTTTTTTTCCTGCACTGTCTTTATTTTCATATAGCTATTTTTTTTTTATTATTAACATGGTGCATGTATAACTGGTATCCTTTTTCACATGACATAACTTCAAAATTATTTTCCATCCTCTTACACTAGCCTTCTGTATCATCCTGTTACTTGCTAGCTACATAACATGACTCCATAATTAATCCTTGCCCCATTGTAGAATATTCAGGCTGTTTTACATTTTCTGTTATTATAAATAAGGCTGTGATAAACACCTTTTTGTATAAAAGTTTTACAGAAATTAGAATTAATTCCTTAGGTTAGATTCACAGAGGAAGAAACGGTTTATTTAAAAAATAAAAAAGACATTTTAAGGCTCATGATACAGTTTGCCAAATTGCATTCTGCAAGGGGGAGCCCATTTTTCTGGCTCTGTAAGTTTCCTTGTTGGGCTAAGAGGATGTAACAGTCTCACCTAGGCCATTGAGGGTTCCCACGGTGTCCACCATCCAGTGGCTGATGGTGTGGTTTGCCAGTGAGTCGAACATGCTGCTCAAAGCACTGGCACCAGCCGCAGTGCCAATCAGGTACTCCAGGATCAGATTCCAGCCAATGAAAAATGCCACAAACTCCCCCACAGTGACGTAGCTGTAGGTGTAGGCTGATCCGGTTGTCTTGGGGACACGTACTCCAAACTCGGCATAGCAGACACCTGTGGGGACACACACACACAGATGGGGGAGCTTCAGGAGATGAGCTAAACTCTTGGCCGCTGACACTCTCAGGTAGAGCATACTGGGACTCTCCAGGACCTCAGAACAAATCCACAATTTTTGTATATACATGAAGTGATTCAAAGCCAATTCTATCTCTTCCAAATCTCATTTCTGAAAAATTTGTAGCCTAAATATCTGGGAAGATGATCAGAACTAATTCTATTGAACAATTAGAAACTGATCTTTTTCTTTCAGGAAAATTTCCACTTCTATTGTGTGTCTCTGTCTTGTTTATTGTTCTTTTGCTTTCAGATCTGAGGGAGAAAGATGTGGCAATCTGCTTCTGTGTCTGAAAAGAATTAGCCAGAGAAAACCTTATGAATAGCAGTGGAACATTGCCTGATATAGCGCCCGAAGATGAACCCCTCAGGTTGGAAGGCACTCAAAAGATGACTGGGGAAGAGCTGCCTCCTCAAAGTAGAGTCGACCTAAATGATGTGGAGGGAGTCAAGCTTTTGGTACCTTCATTTACTGATGTGGCACGGCCCAAAATGAGAAGAAACAGCTGCAAACATCCATTAATAATCAGAACTTGGAATTATGAAGTATGAATCTAGGAAAATTGGAAATTGTTAAAAAGGAAATGGAATACATAAAGATCGATATCCTAGCCATTAGTGAACTGAAATGGACTGGTATTGGTCATTTTGAATTAGATAATCATATGGTCTACTATGCTGGGAATGACAACTTGAAGAGGAATGGTGTTGCATTCATCGTCAAAAAGAACATTTCAAGATCTACCCTGAAGTATAACACTGTCAGTGATAGGCTATATCCATATGCCTACAAGGAAGATCACTTAATACAACTATTATTCAAATTTACGCACCAACCACTAAGGCCACAGATGAAGAAACTGAAGATTTTTATCAACTTCTGCAGTATCTGGAATGGACTGAACATGCAATCAGGATGCACTGATAATTACTGGTGATTGGAATGCAACAGTTGGAAACGAAGAAGGATTGGTAGTTGGAAAATATGGTCTTGACAGAAACAATGCTGGAGGTCACATGATTGAATTTTGCAAGACCAACAACTTCTTCACTGCAAATACCTTTTTTCAACAACAGAAACAGTGGCTATACACATGGACCTGACCAGATGGAATACACAGGAATCAAATCGACTACATCTGTGGAAATAGATGACAGAGAAGCTCAATATCATCAGTCAGAACAAGGCTAAGAGCCAGCGGCGGATCAGACCATCAATTACTCACATGCAAGTTCAATTTGAAACTGAAGAAAATCAGAACAAGTCGACGAGAGCCAAAGTACGACCTTGAGTATATCCCACCTGAATTTAGAGACTATCTCAAGAATAGATTTGACATGTTGAACCCTAATGACCGAAGATCAGACGAGTTGTGGAATGACATCAAGGACAACATACATGAAGAAAGCAAGAGGTCATTTAAAAGGAGAGAAAGAAAAGGCCTAGCTGGATGTCAGAAGAGACTCTGAAACTTGCCCTTTAAAGTCGAGTAGCTAAAGCAAAAGGAAAAAAATGATGTAGTAAAAGAGCTGAACAGAAAATTTCAAAGGGTGGCTCAAGAAGACAAAGTAAAGTATTATGATGACGTGTGCAAAGACTGGAGATAGAAAACCAAAAGGGAAGAACATGTTCAGCGTTTCTCAAACTGAAAGAACTGAAGAAAAAATTCAGGCCTTGAGTTGCAATACTGAAAGATTCTATGGGGAAAATATTCAATGATGAAGGAAGCATCAAAAGAAGATGGAAGGAATACACAGAGTCACTATACCAAAAAGAATTGGTCAATGTTCTACCATTTTAGGAGGTAACATATGATCAGGAACCGATGGTACTGAAGGGAGGAGTCCAAGTTGCACTGACAGCATTGGTGAAAAAAATATTCCAGGAATTGACGGAATACCAACTGAGATGTTTCAACAAACGGTTGTAGGGCTGTAAGTGCTCACTTATCTATGCTGAGAAAATTGGAAGACACTACCTGGCCAACCAAAGGGAAGAGATCCATATTTATGCCTATTTCCAAGAAAGATGATCCACCCAAATGTGGAAATTATTGAACAATCTCATTAATATCACATGAAAGCAAAGTTTTGCTGAAGATCATTCAAAAGTGGCTGCAGCAGTATATCAACAGAGAACTGCCAAAAAATTCAAGCCAGATTTAGAAGAGGATGTGGAACGAGGGATATCATTGCTGATGTCAGACAGATCACGGCTGAAAGCAGAGAATACCAGAAAGATGTTTACCTGTGTTTTATTGACTATGCTAAGGCATTCGACTGTGTGGATCAGAACAAATTATGGATAACATTGAGAAGAATGGGAATTCTGGAACACTTAACTGTGCTCATGAGGATTCTGTACATGGATCAAGAGGCAGTTGTTTGAACAGAACAAGGGGATGCTGCATGGTTTAAAGTCAGGGAAAGTGTGCGTCAGGGTTGTGTCCTTTCACTGTACCTATTCAATCTGTATGCTGAGCAAATAATCTGAGAAGCCGGACTATATGAAGAAGCATGGGGCATCAGAATTGGAGGAAGACTCATTAACAACCTACAAATGTGCAGATGACTCAACCTTGCTTCTGAAAGTGAAAAGGACTTGAAGCACTTACTGATGAAGATCAAAGAGCACAGCCTTCAGTACGTATTACACTTCAACATGAAGAAAACAAAAATTCTCACAACTGAACCAATAAGCAACCTCATGATAAATGGAGAAAAGATTGAGGTTGTCAAGGGTTTCATTTTACTTGGATCCACAATCAGCTCTCATGGAAGCAGCAGTCAAAAAATCAAGACGCATTGCATTGGGCAAATCTGCCGCAAAAGATCCCTTTAAAGTGTTGAAAGCAAAGATGTCACCTTGAGGACTGAGGTGAACCTGACCCAAGCCATGCTGTTTTCAATTGCATCATATGTATGTGACAGCTGACAGTGAATGAGAAAGACCGAAGAATTGACGCCTCTGAACTGTGATGTTGGTGAAGAACATTGAATATACCATGGGCTGCCAAGAGAATGGACAAATGTGTCTTGGAAGAAATACAACCAGAATGCTCCTTAGAAGCCAGGGTGGTGAGACTATCTCTCATGTACTTTGGACGTGCTATCGGTAGGGATCAGTCCCTGGAGAAGGACATCATGCTTGGTAAAGTGGAGGGTCAGTGAAATTCACAGATGGATTGACACAGTGGCTGCAACAATGGGCTCAAGCATAGCAAAAATTGCGAGGATGGTGCAGTACCTGGGGAATGCTTCATTCTGTTGTGCATAGGGCCACTATGAATCAGAAACAACTTGATGGCACCTAACAACAACAATGCCAACAACCATATAAGACAATTTCTGACGATTCCTCCAAGAGATCATTCTTTGGGACAGATTCTCATTGCTGAATCAGATCTCATGGTATTTTTGCATTCTCCTAGTTTGCTTGTGTAGGAGTCCAGGCTTTCAGTGAACATTAGAGAGCATCCAGCCTGGCACTGATGCTCAATGATGGGGACTGAGTTTTTACAATCCAAATATTCTGGAAAAAACTGGAGAATGTAGTTAATAGCCAATTATTTTCAAATATCTGGTGTGTGAGAGAGAGACACATTCAGGGTATCTTTCTAATTTCAATACAAAATAAAAACCATAGAATGGGAAACATTGGTTTTTATCCTAGAGTATCTAGTAGCTGAGTGTACAAGGGCAAGTTACTTACTCTTGCATGGGTGAAATGAGGCCAACTAGATAAGCATTCTAGTGTGTCATTCTTTGATTTCACAACCCTTAATCATCTGAATCAATGGGGGAATTGATTACTATAAAAATACTGTAAACAAGTGGTTTTCAACAGAGGCAGTGCTGCCTTCTAGAGGGAGTTTTGGAAACCTATGCAGGTATCTCTGCTCCTCACGATGGTTGCGGGCACTTGTGGCATTAAATGGGCAGGAGCCTGAGATGTTAGACACTCTGCAATGTGTGAGAATGTCCCACAGAATGAAGCATCGTCCTGTGCTGCTATGACTTCTGAAAGTTCCAACAGACATTGATGCAAGTAAAAAATCTGTGCATAATTTATGAACCTGAATCTATCCCCACTTTACATAAAAACACACAGCTCCCCTCCCCCGCCCCCACATGGTTTTAAATACATTGAATTTCCTAGGAATTCAACTACTGGGTAAATTGAGGGACAGCTTTACTTTCTCTTATTTGTAATTCACCAAGAGTTGTTCATCATTTTGGAAAACCACATCACCAACAGCAACATCACTATGGTCTTTGAGGCACCAAGCAGCATGCCTGTGTCAAGGTGCATTTGTCCTATGAAACCTATTGCTGTTGAGTTGATTACAACTCATAGTGACCCTACAGGGCAGAGTAGAACTGCCCCATAGGGTTTCCAAGGAGTACCTGGTGGATTTGAACTGCTGACCTTTTGGTTAGCAACCATAGCTCTTAACCACTACGCCACCAGGATGTATTTGTAGTAGTTGCGTTTTCATGGTGGTTCTCCAGTTGGCTGCACACATCTGATGACTTCATTACATCTCCTAATGTCCTCACCCTCCAGCATTCACACAGTGAAATAAATATTGTTTTTACTAGAAATTACCTTCCTTTTATTTATCTTTCATACCAGGGCATTAAAAAAAAAATTAGGTGTGTAGAAAGGTTACATTACCTTTGGTTTTCATTTCAGAACGGTAAAGGAAACATTACTAAGTATTACCAAAAGCTAATTTGGCTCAACTAAAGTGAAGAATCACTGCTCCAAATGAGAGATGAATTTATAATTAATCTTTACTTAATTTGGTAATGCCTTTAAAAAAGTTCCTACTCCAGAGTTACATTCGTAATCATATTTGCCTTATGCTATTATCAAAGTGACTTTGCATTCCTTAGTTACCTATCAGGTGATCAAAGAGGAGATCCATATTGATTCCAAAAGTATAACCATGTAGTTGGAGGAAATTGACAGAGACTACAATGCGGGGTGGGGTGAAGGCAAACGGACAGCCACCAATGTTGACTGCAGACTCCAGACCACGTGGTGGACGTTTCCCATTAGAGTTAGTCAGAGATGTGGACTCTAGGTCCTTGAGAAATAGAGAGGGCTCGTTACAGTAGGCTAGAGGGAATAGAAAGGAGCCCTGATGGCACAACGGTTAATCTGAAAGGATAGCGGTTCGAAATCACCCAGTGGCAGTATGGAAGAAAGATGTGACAATCTGCTTCCCTAAAGATTAAAGCCTAGGAAACCCTATGGGACAGTTCTATTCTGTCACATGGAGTCACTATGCATCAGAGTTGAATTGATGGCACCAATTTACATATTTATTTAGAGGGAGTAGGACTGATTCCTAGCATATAACTCTGATACTCTTTTCAATGACCTGCCCTATAAGTGTTTTTGTAAACATACCCCTATTTTAATTTTGTCCTATCCCTAGTGTTTTATTTCTGTACTTGAGAACTAGTGTTGGTTGACCAACGAATGCCAGTCTAAAAGGCCATCCAACTTGAAGAGGATTTAAACATTTGAAAAGAGGCCAAGACAAGCTATCAGGAGAGTCTCTATTTGAAATATTCTATATCAACTCCCTATGTGTGTCCCAGAGATGTGTCATTTGGGATTCAGAAAAATATTGTCTGTTTCAGTGTGAATTTCCAACAGAGAGCCAATGACTCTATCACATATAGGCAGGAAGGGTCAGCACTAGGTTAAATGTTCACAGAGAGACTACACGTAATGCTGAACTTTCCAGACTGTGCCTAGTACAGTGCTCCTGGCAGTGAAGATGATGGCTGCTCCTCCACCTCTAAGTTCATCACATCACTCACAAGTCTGCTCTGGCTCTCTGTTACCTTCTTAGAACCAGGAGGCAAAGGTTCTCCATCCTAAGAGGGTGTAAAGGAGAAAGAGGTAGTCAGGATTAGATGCAAGGTAGAGAAGGGTTTCTCCACTCAAGAAATAGCTTTCCCTCCACATTCCACCAAAGAAAGCCATTATATAAACAAGTACTTTTAAAAAAAGGGCAGTTTCACCTGAAAGAATTAAATCAAGTGGTTATTCACACCTGAATGCCAATTACTTTACTCAGATAAACAGAGGTCTTCCATTAACATGTAGTTACCTTACTTCAACTAATTTCCTACCCTATTTATCAACTAATGTACCAATTTCTGAATTAGCTTCTAGCTTCTTAATTTCCTTCCTTTGTGGTGACATTGTTAAAAAAAAAAAAAAAAAAGTTAAGTGCCTGCTAAATCAGGTACTGTATTGAATACTAGAGGCACTAAAGTAAGGCAGGCTCCCTGACTGTGAAGCATCTATATTCTAATCAAGGAGAACTAAGCAGACAGATGACTCCACATGGCCTTTATTAAATACATTTACGCGGTGCTCATGGAGCCCAGTGGGGTGAGCTTTGGCGAGGAAGAAGGAATGCTTTTGAGCTGCATCTAGAGGGGGTAGGGCCTTTGTCAGTGGGAAAAGGTTGGTTTCACACAGATAGAAGAGCATAGTTGGAATAGCCCAGGTGGGCTACTTGGGGAACTGGGGAAGATGAATCTGCAGAGGTAGACTATCAGTCAAGTGATTAAAGGGGAGGAACGTTTATTAGTGGACTCTATCTAAAAAAGGACTGTACAGTTCATCTACTTCCATAGTTTTAAAACTTTTTCTTGGTGGAAGACCCTTTTCCAAACAAAGTCTTATTTGAGAGCCCAATACATAAATAAGTAAAAGCAGGGTGCCTCTCTTTGGAGATGGGGCTAGAGACCTGAGGCTGACCTGCTCAGGCTCTCCCTCACCTTATACCTCCCCAAAAGCCCCTGACCCTCTTCTGTGGACCCACAAGGCTGTACTGAGCATGTGGGTGGGAGGGAGTGTCAGCTTCTCATCAGAGTTGTTCCCTTACTTCATGGGTAACACTACTGAGCCCTAGAACTGAAATCACACATTCAACTAATGACAGAGCTGGGACTAGAACTGAAGTCTCCTGATACCCAGTCCCGGGAGCTTTCCAGTTCATTCATTCATTTACCCCAAAACATTTATAAGGCACCGTCTCTCTGCATCTGTGTTAGACACTAGATATAATGGTTAAGGGACCCTCGTGGTGCAGTAGTTAAGCATTTGGCTGCTAACCCAAAGGTCAGCAGTTTGAATCCACCAGCTGCTCCTTAGACACCCTATGAGTCATAATCTATTTGACCAAACCAAATTTGTTGCCATTGAGTCAATTCAGACTCATAGCAACCCTATGAGGTTGCCCCATAGGGTTTCTAAGGAGCCCCTGGTGGATTTGAACTGCTGACCTTTTGGTTTGCAGTTGTAGCTCTTAACCACTACGCCACCAGTGTTTCCTATCGATTCGACAGCAAGAGGTATGATGTTAAGGCTAGGTGTCAACTTGGCTAGGCCATGATTCTTAGTCGTTTGACAAATATTATGTAATCATCCTCCATTTTGTGATCTGACGTGAGCAGCCAATCAGTTGAAAGCCAGTCAGTTTTCTTGGACGTGTGACCTGTATCCAATATATATGTGCATGTTCTGACAAAGCTCTCTCTGGATCCTGCATCTGACTCATCATCCTCTGACCTCTGGTTCTTGGTATGCGAGCTAGCAGCCTGCCACCTGACCTGTAGATCTTGGGATTTGCCAGTGCCTGCAATCCTGTGAGTGCCTACCCTGACAATTTTGGGTTCGTCAGCCCCTGAAGCCACGTGAGTCAGGAGAAGCCTCCAGCCTGACACCTGACCCATGGATTTGGGACTTGCCAGCCTTCACAACTGCATGAGCCATTTTATTGAGATAAACCTCTCTCTCTCTATGGTTTTGCTTCCCTAGAGACCCTAGCCAAAGATTCCAGGAATTCAAAGGTGAACTGGAAGGATACAGTCTCTTTTTTGTGGGTCATATAGTCTAGTGGAGCAGACAGACCTGAAAACCAACAATCATAATAAAACAAGAAAGGAGAAAATTGGTTGGGGGCAGGATGGGGGATGAATTGGGTGCTTTAAAGAACTGCACAATTGAGTTTTGCAGTCTAAAGGGAATGAGAGCATAAGGAGATGTGAGAAGGAGTAGGGGAGAGAGCAGGGCATCCAGGAAAACAATCTGCCAACTCTGCAGTTTTATTCAGGCCCCTGGGATCAACAACATCTGGAGCACTGCACAGAGGCTGACCAGGCTGCCTTGGTGATCATCCACAGGTGGCAGGCACCAGGCCTGATGAGTTGTTTTGAACACCTATTCTACTCCATACTGAAGCGGTAGGAAGGTTGGGGTGGGCTGATCCAGGAAATAGATGAGGCTAGTGATTCCTCACCCATGAAATCCGTTCCAGCGATGGTTACCCACCACCCCAGACTCAGGATGGAATCAGCCCCAGGACTACACAAGTGTCACCACTTAGGCCCAAGAATCTCTGTAAGAAAGTCCTTGCCAAATATAGCACTTTGCTGAAATGGTCACTACCTATTCTCATTCTCTTAGTTTTCTTAAAATGTCTCTGCTTCTTTTATAAATTCACAGTAGGGCTAAGACATCTTTATACTGCTCTGGCCTGCTTAAATGTAGATTGGGGGCGAGGAATAAGGAAAATCACAGGACTACAGAGAGAGGGTGTGGATTCTCTCAAAAATGGTTGTTTTCTTTGTGACACTGACTTCCAGATGGTGGGTAATGAGGTGTCCCTGTCACTGTTACCGCCCTTGAGAAGTGGGTTGCTGGATTCAGAGAAACATCGATTCAGCTCCCCTGTCGTGTGTGGTTGGACCCAGTGATCCTGCACTGATGTCCCCTCTCTGATACTCTCAGTCAGCCAAACAAATTGTGAGCTTCTTTTTCATGGCTAGCCTCTCTCTTCCTCCCACCTCACTGCTCCTGTTTCTTCTACCTGAGCAACCTTGGTCGCTCCATCACCTGTCTGGGAAGGTCAGTCAATTTTTACAAATGTGTCTGGAAGAAAAGCAATCTGTCTGGGAATATCTAAGTTTCTTTGTGTCTAAGAAGAGACTTATAATTTCTCTGCCATGGTGGGCCCCAGGTGGACAACAACAGCCCATGGATAGGTGCTGGGCAGCATCATCAATCAGGGAGCGTATGGCACTATTAGTTACTGAGCCAGACAGCGTCCCAATTACAGTTGAGCAGGGAACAGAGAGCTCTCAAGTCCCCTGAACCACAACACCAATATATCAATATATAAACAAGAAGGAAAGAACCTGCCCTTGTCATTAGAGAAGTGACCCCAAAACAGGCCAAAGAAGTTTAATATTTTGATGATTAAATGTGGTCAGCCTATCTGTTCCTATCTGCTTACTCTCTTCTCTAAATTTCCCTCTCTGAAAGTATTTTGAAGATAATTTGAGGTATAGGAGGGCTTGGGTGGCTCGAACAGTTAAGTGCTTGACTACTAGCTAAAAGGTTGGTGGGTGAAATCCACCCAGAGGTGCCTCGGAAGACAAACTTGTTGAACTGCTTCCAAAAGGTCACAGCTTTGAAAACCCTAAGGAGCCATTCTATTCTGCATACATGGGGTCACCATAAGTCAGAATCGACTTGAAGACAACTAACAACAACAACAGTTTCCATAATATGATGAATTCCAGTACTCTTTCATCTGATCACCCTATTGTCAATGATAATCATCAATGTACATAATTTTACTTTATTATTTTATCAAACGATGATGATAATTATGAAATAATGATAACATTAATAATGCTTATGTGGTTGTTTTCAACTAAAAAATTCACAGGGTTAGATCTTCTGGACCAGATGGGTCCATTTCCATTGCTGAGGTTAGCAGATGGGGCAGAGCTGCCCTTTTCTCTGCTTCTCGCATTTTATGTATGTAGGTGACCCCAGATTAACATCAAAGGCAGCCTTGGAGGGGAAGAGATGTTACAAAAGGGAAAACCAAAGCCACATGTTTTCTTGGTATCTTCCCGTGCTAAGGCCCTTTGTAGACAGTTCTCATTTGATACTCAGGTAAGCTGTGAGGGGGTGGTGACATTGGCATCATCATTCCCTCTTTGCTTTAGGAGAAGGAGTGAAGTGTCACAGAAGCTATACAGCTGTACAGTGTCACTATGAGTCAGTCGACTACACTCGACAGCAACTGGATTGGTTTTGGTTTACAAGAAAGACCAGTTAATACGACTATTATTCAAATTTATGCACTAACCACTAATGCCAAAGATGAAGAAACTGAAGATCTTTACCAACTTCTACAGTCTGAAATTGATAAAATATGCAATCAAAATGCACTGATAATTACTGGTATTGGAATGTGAACGCTGGAAACAAAGAAACATTGGTGTCTGGAAAATATGGCTTTGGTAATAGAAATGATGCTGGAGACTGCATGATAGAATTTTGCAAGACCATTGACCTATTCGTTCCAAATACCTTTTTTCAACAACATAAATGGTGACTATACATGTGGACCTTGCCAGATAGAAGATAAAGAATCAAATCGATTACATCTATGGAAAGAAATGATGGAGATGCTCAATATCATTACTCAGAACAAGGCCAGCGTCCAACTGCAGAACAGACCATCAATTGTTTATATACAAGTTCAAGTTGAGTGAAAGAAAATTAAAACATGTTCACGAGAGCCAAAGTATGACCTTGACTATATCCCACTTGAATTTAGAGAGCATCTCAAGGACAAATTTGACGCATTAAACACTAATGGTCGAAGGCCAGACGAGTTGTGGAACGACATCAAGGACATTATACATGAAGAAAGCAAAAAGTCATTAAAAAGACAAGAAAGACCAAAATGGATGTCAGAAGAAACTCTGAAACTTGCTCTTGAATGTCGAGTAGCTAAAGTGAATGGAAGAAATACTGAAGTAAAAAGCTAAACAAAAGATTTCAAAGGGCAGCTCGGAAGACAAAGTAAAGTATTACAATGACATCTGCAAAGAGCTGGAGTTAGAAAACCAAAAGGGAAGAACATGCTTGGCATTTCTCAAGCTAAAAAAACTGAAGAAAAAACTTTAGGCCTCGAGTTGTAATACTGAAGAATTGTATGGGCAAAGTACTGAACAAAGCTGGAAGTATCAAAAGAAGATGGAAGGAATATACAGAGTCACTGTGCCAAAAAGAATTGGTCATACTTCAATCATTTCAGGAGGTAGCATATAATCAAGAACTGATGGTGCCAAAGGAAAAAGTCCAAGCTGCACTGAAGACATTGGTGAAAAACAAGGCTCCAGGAACTGATGGAATACTGACTGAGATGTTTCAGCAAACGGATGCAGGGCTGGAAATGCTCACTCATCTATGCCAAGAAATTTGGAAGAAAACTACCTGGCCAATGGACAGGAAGAGAGCCATGTTTATGCCCATTCCAAAGACAGGTGATCCGACAGAATGTGGAAATTATTGAACAATATCATTAATTTTGCTGAAGATAACTCACAAGCAGTTGCAGCAGTACACCGACAGGGAACTCCCAGAAATTCAAGCCGGATTCAGAAGAGGACCTGGAACCACGGATATCATTGCTGATGTCAGATGGATCCTGGCTAAAAGCAGAGAACACCAGAAAGATGTTTATCTGTGTTTTACTGACCAAGGCATTCAACTGTGTGGATCTTAACAAATTATGGGTAACATTGTGAAGAATGGGAACTCCAGAACACTTAATTTTGCTTATGCAGAAGCTGTACGTAGACCAAAAGGCAATCGTTCAAACAGAACAAGGGGATACTGTGTGGTTTAAGATCAGAAAAGCTATGCATCAGGGTTGTATCCTTTCACCATATTTATTCAATCTGTATGCTGAGAAAATAATCTGAGAAGCTGGACTATATGAAGAAGAACTGGGTATTAGGATTGGAGGAAGACTCATTAACAACCCGCAACGTGCAGATGACACAATTTTGCTTGCTGAAAGCTAAGAGGATTTGAAGCACTTACTGATGAAGATCAAAGACTACAGCCTTCAGTATGGACTACACCTCAACATAAAGGAAATAAAAATCCTCACAACTGGAACAATAAGCAACATCATGGTAAACAGAGAAAATATTGAAATTATCAAGGGCTTCACTTTACTTGGACCCACAATCAATGCCCATGAAGGCAGCAGTCAGGAAATCAAAGGATGTATTGCATTGGAAAAATCTGCTTCAAAAGACCTCTCTAAAGTGTTAAAAAGCAAGGATGTCACTCTGAGGACTAAGGTGTGTATATGCATATATACACATATATATATATGTATACATAAATGTATACATGCATATCTATATGTTTTCAGTTACTTTGCAAAGGGCTCAACCCATGAAAATGGCCAGTGGTGAAGCATGCTCCTTGCCTGAGTTTCTAGCCTGCTGGTCTACCTTACAGAAATGTTTGAGATGCATGTTAGCAAATCACTGCTTTTCATACACATACCCATGGGCGCTCAGTAAAGCACAGGATGAATGCACTCTTTGCGTTGTTAAGTAAAGGCTTCATTCTATTGATTGCTGTCTCCTTTTTGTACCAACACTACCCTTTGTGTTGTGGTGTTTACCTGCACTCTACTCCTCTCCCCTGAAATTGTCATCTGCAATCCACAGGCTGTCAATTCTGGTGCCTTTTATCAGTGTCTCTGTAGCTTGTGACGTCAATCAACACTCACACGCTCTTCGTTTCCCTGTGTAAAACTTTGTTCTTTCTTTCGTTTTACTCCTACTTCCCTGCCCACTTCTTTACTTTCTCCATTGTTGCTTCTTATTTCTCCTCTCTTTTACCTGTGTGTAGACATTTGAAAAAGCTTTGCCATTAGCTCTTTCCTCTCCTTACACCCTTTGCTTTGGTGATCTCACCCTCTTTGGCAGGGTAAATAGTTTGCCAGGGGCTCTCTGATTTCCTCAGGTACATGTGGTTCCTTAGGACCGGCGTCTGTGCACTAGCAATGAAAGGAGTAGAAAAGAGATGACCTGGCACGTATGAAGCTCCTGAGCCGCTGTGGTCAGCCAGTTAGACTCCATGCACAAAGCCTGCCTTATACCAGGCCTCTGGCCTGAGGGCTAGTGCTTGGTGTAGCTCTTCCTCACGAGTTTCCATCAACAGTCCTGTCTCAGGCAGCTATCTCATGGGCATCAGCAGGCATCGTGTTTTACTTATCTCTGCATCTGCAGCACCTCTTTCAGTGCAGAGTTGAGGCTGTTGAATGACTGAATGGATGGATGAATCCTATGCTAGCAAACAGTGCATCTCAGAGGCGCTCCCACAGAGTGTGTATATCTCATCCCTTCAGGCTCATTTTATGGTGCTCTTCATCATGCTCCAGTCACACTAGTTTCCTTTCAGTTCACAAACACATCAATTTTTTTCTTACCACAGGGCTTTTGTGCAAATGATTCCTTCTCTTTTGAATACTCCCCTACTCTTCAGATTGCCGGACCCTTCTAATCCTTCTTGTCTCTGATTAAATATCACTTTGTTATGGTGCCCTATTTATTTTCCTTATAGCACTTGTCACAATTTATAATTATTACATGTATTTATTTACTTTTTATTTTTTGAGACATAGCCTATTTGTGTATTTTGAAGCACAGTGTTTTTTAAGGGAGGTGTCCCTATAGAGATGAAATCCCATCCTCCACTGAGAATTCCTCCTGGGCAAATATCTTCAGAGCCAAAAGTAGGCTGTACACAAGGTTCATCTGGAGAAACGGTGCATGGCGGGAGGGATGCTAGGTCTTTGGCAGGGCATGAACTGAAGGGGTTCAGAATCAGAACCAGAAACTTCTCTGTTCTTTTGAATTAAGAAAGAACCCAGCATTTTAAAGACAAATAACCCAGTTTAAAAATGGGCAAAGGATATGAACAGGCACTTCACTAAAGAAGGCATTCCGGTAGCTACCAGATATATGAGGAAATGCTCACAATCATTAGCCATTACAGACATGCAAATCAAAACCACAATGAGATTCCATCTCACTCCAACAAGGCTGGGATTAATCCAAAAAACACAAAATAATAAATGTTGGAGAGGTTGTGGAGAGACTGGAACACTTATACACTGCTGGTGGGAGTGTAAAATGGTACAACCACTTTGGAAATCTATTTGGCATTTCCTTAAAAGGCTAGAAATAGAACTATCACACGATCCAGCAATCCCACTCCTTGGAATATATCCTAGAGAAATAAGAGCACTTACACGAACAGATATATGCATACCCATGTTTATTGCAGCACTATTTACAATAGCAAAAAGATGGAACCAACCAAGGTGTCCATCAATGGATGAATGGATAAATAAATTATGGTATATTCACACAATGGAATATAATGCACTGATAAAGAACAATGATGGGTCCGTGAAACATTTCATAACATGGAGGAACCTGAAAGGCATTATGCTGAGTGAAATTGGTCAGTTGCAAAAGGACAAATACTGTATAAGACCACTACTATAAGAACTGGAGAAATAGGTTAAACAGAGAAGAAAATATTCTTTGATGGTTATGAGGGGGGGAGGGAGAGGGGTATTCACTAATTAGATAGTAGACAAGAACTATTTTAGGTGAAGGGAAAGACAACACGCAGTACAGGAGAAGTCAGCACAACTGGACTAAACCAAAAGCAAAGAAGTTTTCTGACTAAACTGAACGCTTCGAAGACCAGCGCAGCAGGGGCGGGAGTTTGGGGACCATGGTTTCAGGGGACATCTAAGTCATTTGGCATAATAAAATCTATTAAGAAAACATTCTGCATCCCACTTTGCAGAGTGGTGTCTGGGGTCTTAAACACTAGCAAGCGGCCATCTAAGATGCATCAATTGGTCTCAATCCACCTGGAGCAAAGGAGAATGAAGAACAACAAAGACACAAGGTAATTATGAGCCCAAGAAACAGAAAGGACCACATAAACCAGAGACTACATCATCCTGAGACCAGAAGAACTAGATGGTACCCAGCTACAACTGACGACTGCCCTGACATGGAACACAACAGAGAACCCCTGAGAGAGCAGAACAGCCATGGGATGCAGATCGCAAATTCTTGTAAAACGATCAGACTTAATGGCCTGACTGAGACTAGAAGGACCCCGGAGATCATCGTCCCCAAATCTTCTGTTAGCCCAAGGCAGGAACCATTCCCAAAGCCTACTCTTCAGACAGGGATTGGACTGGACTAAGGGATAGAAAATGAAACTGGTGAAGAATGAGCTTCTTGGATCAAGCAGACACATGGGACTATGTTGGCATCTCATGTCTGGAGGGGAGATGAGAGGGCAGAGGGGGTCAGAAGCTGGCTGAATGGACACAAAAATAGAAAGGGAGGGAACGAGAATACTGTCTCATTAAGGGTAGAGAGCAATTAGGGGTATATAAAAAGGTGTATATAAATTTTTATATGAGAGACTGACTCGATTTGTAAACTTTCACTTAAAACACAATAAATTTTTTTTTTTTTTTAAAGAAAGAACCTAGCCTTTTTAGGTTGGAGACTTGGCCGGTAGTAATGAGAATAGTGGTGATAATAATAATAGAAAACATTACTGAACATTTACTACTTGTCAGGGATTATGCTAAATGCTTTATATGCACAGCCTTAATCCTCATGAGATGCTTATGGTATAGGAACTATTATTATTTCCATTTACAGATGCTGAATCCAAGACCAAGAAAGGTTCTCAGGACTTTCTAACCTTTTTCACTTGGTAGGACACACCTACCTGTATACCCATTGCTGTTTACTCACAGTGACCCTAGAAAATGATAATGTTTGTGTGGATATGGAAAAGAGGTAATGTGTAAAAGGGCAAGGCTGCTTACAGGTAGATGTGACTAGCCTGGGAACTCTGCCACCTCCTAGGTGCCCTGAGGGCTGAGGGATCAGTACCTTGGCACACCTTTAACTTTTGGCAGCCTGTTTGGGAAGCTCTGCATTAATTATATTCCCAGTCACAGAAGTAGTAAATGGCAGAGCAGGGCTTGAACCTAGGAACTTCCACTCTAGGGACTAATTGCATCTGGCTCCCTGATGCTAACTGGGAGAGTGTGTGTGTTTCTGTGTGTATGTGTGTCTGTGTGTGTGTGCAGTTGAGACACTGGACCTTTCTTTACAACTCTTTCTCCTCCCTGGGTTCTTTTTTATTCTAACTCATGAAACAGGCAATCAAATTCAAACTCTTCATTTTGCAAAAGAGGAAACTGAGGCTGAGAGGTAAGGATGACTTGCCCAAGGGCCCTGACTTGCTGAAGGAGAGAGTTGGAAAATAGTCTCAGGTGTTCCGACTTCTGATCCAGAACCCTGTTGTCTCTTGCAGTGCTCACAAGCCCTTTGTCCCAGAGTTCTTTCCTGTCTTCTGCAGCACCTCCTGCCATGCTGATCAGTCCCTTCTCATAGCCGTGCTGGGGGCTCTGGGTGTGCACTGTCCACGCCTCCAGGCACTGCAGAAGATGCAAGAGGAGCCCGTGTTTTCCTGGGTTTGCAGGAGGAAATTCACTTTCACAACCAGCAGTTTGAGAAACTTGCAAATCTCTGTTAAAATGTGCCCACCTTCTCTGAGCTGGCAGCTGACATCCTTCCTTTCGGCTGTCATTCCCGCCCTATATACAAGAGCTACGTGCACTTCACAAGACCTTCTTACTGCTGACAGGTGACAAAAAGAAAGACGCTGAACTTAGAAGTCATTTTTCATGACCTGATTTACAGAAGTGTTGATCTAGAAAAACGCTCTCATAATCAATAAGATGGGCCGAGGTAAGGCTGCTCTCCAAATAAGGATGATATTTTCCTTGATACATTTGATTATCTATTGTAAGTCTTTTAATTTTGGGGGAGAATGTCTGCGTGAAGTATCTTGGGAGTAACAGTGTCTTAGGCTGGGTTCCCTAGAGAAGCAAAACCAATGAAGTGTATGTATGCATATGTATCAGAGCCCTAGTGGTGCAGTGGTTAAGAGCTTGGCTGCTAACCAAGAGGT
This sequence comes from Loxodonta africana, assembly GCF_030014295.1. Taxonomy (NCBI): domain Eukaryota; kingdom Metazoa; phylum Chordata; class Mammalia; order Proboscidea; family Elephantidae; genus Loxodonta; species Loxodonta africana. The sequence goes on from NC_087364.1 coordinate 47,450,577, forward strand.
AAGCAGTTTGAATCTACCACCTGCTCCATGGAAACCCTATGGGGCAATTCTTCTCTGTCCTATAGTGTTGCTATGAGTCGGAATTGACTTGATGGCAATGCGTTTGTTTGTGTTTTGGATATATATAGAGAGACAGAGAAAGAGAGAGGGGAGACAGAGAGATTTATCTCAAGGAAATGGCTCACATGGTTGTAGAGGCTGGCATGTCCCAAGTCCATGGGTCAGGTGTCAGGTTGGAGGCTTCTCCTGACTCATGTAGCTGCTGGGGATGATGAACCAAAGATCAGCAGGTCAGACAGCAGGCTGATGACTCACAGGCTGTGGAGGCTGATGAATCCAAGATTGGCAGGTAAGATGGAAGGCTGCTGGCTCACAGTCTGTGGAAGCTGATGAATCCCAAGATTGGCAGGCAATATGGCAGGTCACTGGCTCAAGAACCAGAGGTCAGATGATGAAGAGCCAGATCCAGGATCCAGAGTGAGCGAAAGCCAGCAAGCTTTGCCAGAACATCCCTATATATTGGATGCAGGCCACACCCCCAAGGGAGCTCCCTTACAACTGATTGACTGATCACATCATGGAGCTGATTGCATTATATCACAAAATGGAGGATTAAAAAAAAAATGGAGGATAGCTACATTATTACATAACTGCCTAATTACATCATTATATAACCGTGAAACCACTGAGAATCATGGCCCAGCCAAGTTGTCACACAACCTTAACCATCACAAACAGACTCCAGAGTCTGGCAGAATCAGATTTAGACTCTGCCTTTGCCACTTGGCTCTGGGCAAGTCGCCTGACCTCTCTGAGTCTCAGTTTTGTCATTTGTAAAATGAGTATAATAATGGTACCTACTGTGTTCTGTTTGTTGGGAGGGTTATGCAAATGGTGTTCAGCTAGTGCTAGGCACATAGTAAGTCCTCAGTAGTTCAGCTATTATGATTAGCTGTAAAATGGGAACACTAATATCCACCTAGCAGGGTTACTGTGAGGGTTAAGCGAGGTAATGTATGCACAGTGCCTGGCACACACCATGTGCCTAATGATGATAGTAACAATGATAGCCAACATTTATCGAGTGCTTACTAAGTTATGTCCCAGGTGCTTTATAGACATCAGGGGTAGCTAGTATCATTATTAATATTCCACATGTAATTTTGTGTTATGGGTTGAATTGTGTATCCTAAAAACATATGTTGAGGTCCTAAACCCCAGTACTTATGAAAGTGACCTTGTTTGGGTCTTTGCAGTTGTGATTAGTTAATGTGAGGTTATACTGGAGTAGGGGGGGTCCTCTCCTAAAAAGAGGAGGAGAGACACAGAGACAGAGAGAAACAGAGGGATGCGATGTGCTGTGGTGACAGAGACAGAGGTTGGAGGAGTTATACTACAAGCCAAGAAATGCCTGGGCTACTAGAAGCTGGAAGAATCCAGGAAGGATCTTCCCTAGAGTCTTCAGAGGGAGCCTGCCGACACCTTGATTTAGGACTTCTGGCCTTCGGAACTGTGAGATAATAAATTTCTGTTGTTTTCAGTCACCCAGTTTGTGATATTTTGTTACAGAAGCCCTAGAAAATTGATACATTCTGTATATGAACAAGGAGTCCCTGGGTGGTGCAAACGGTTAACATCCTCGACTGCTAACCAAAAGGTTGGTAGTTCGAGTTCACCCAGTGGTGCCTTGGAAGAAAGCCCTGGCAATCTACTTCTAAAAAATTAGTCATTGAAAATCCCATGGAACACAGTTCTACTCTGTCACACATGGGGTCACCATGAGTTGGAATCCTCTTAATGGAAACTGGTTGGTAGTATTTGGACAATATGTTGGAGAGGTAGTTTTCCAGAAGCTTAAGGACTGGTGTGCATTTGTTTATCTTTGTATTTCTCCCCACCCTGTCAATGTGTCTTTACCACCATCCCCCTTCTCAGCAGCTGGTTGACAGCAGTTCTCAGTAGGTGTGTGGGGGAACTTGAACGTAAGTTTGAGGACTGAGTGATCCTACATCTCTGAGAAGGGGCTGCGAAAGGACCTACTCTCTAGTGTTCACCCCTCATGTCTGGCTTCAGTCTGAGTAGGGGAAAAAGATTTACTGTTCTGAAAATCAAAATAAGCTCAAATTGACAACAGCAACTTGGATGATTAGACAGGACACTTAGTGGGCAGTGAGTTTATATTAATGGGGGAGGGATAATTTGGAAAAGGAGGGTGAGAATCGTTGCACAGTTCAAAAGATGTAACCAATGTCACTAAGCTGCACACATAGATATCGTTGACTTGGTGTTTGTCCTGCTGTGTATATTGTCAACAACACAAATAAATGAAAAATTAAAAACTAAAACAAACAAAACAAAACAAAACAAAAACAAAGAGAACTCACCAGACTATATAAAAAAAAAAAACAAAAACTATATAGACTCTGAATATTTGGGCAATATTTCCTCAGTCATGAAAACACAACCCAAGATGAAAACTGGAATGTAGAGACCACATTTGAGCTTCACAAAGGTCCGCAGACCCAGCCAGGAGGAGGTTGGGAGCCTGGCTTGTGGGAAACGGCATGTGCTTGACAGACTGTGCTCCCCTTGCCACCTCCCCAGGGATTCCGTTGCTGCGGGCTGGCCTGATGATGGGTCAGAGATGCTAAAGAGCAAATGAGGACAGCAGGAAATACAAATTAGAAACCCCAGTGCTCAATCAAAAACTAAAAGTGCCAAGAAAAATACTGCTCAGCAAGACAGCCCTTTATTGCTTTTTAGACCCTCTTCTTGATTGCAATTTATTAATACACATCTAATGAGAATTATTTTGGGCTTCAAAGATCTCAGAGGCAGCTTGCTAAGTAAGATGAGAGAGCGTGAGTTTTGGCATCCTACAGCCTTAGATTTGAGTTCTGGCTCTGTCACTAAATATCTGTGCGACTTTCTGGAACTTCCTTTAACCTCTCTCAGCCTCTGGCTCCTCATTTCTAAATAAAACTAAAGTCACCCTCTCCCTCCACTAGGATGGTGAAGACCACAAGGAGGCTCTACTTGGAAGCAGCTTCTGCAGTGTCCGGCTCACAAAGTCACCGTCCTCTTCCTCATGGTGTCCTGTGGTGGTCTCCTTTACTGGACTTTTGTGTTCCGACTCTCACTTTCTGTCACCAGAACTGGGCTGTAAAATCTGTTATTCTGATAACATTATTTAAAAAACATTCTAATTTACTATGTGTCTTTTCTTCCTAGAGGGAACATTTTTCCCTCTTTCATCTTCTCTCATCCCCCCATTGCCAAATTCTTTCCAACCCAAGCTCTATTTTGACCTCCATGTCAGGGCCTAGGACCTCATCACCTCTTTCCTGTTCTATACGATATGCACAAGACCTGTTTCAGTTCTTTCATCTGTAACAGAATAATAATGCCACTTATTGCTTAGGGCTGTTGTGAGAATTAAGTGAGATACTGTGTTAAGCACTTAGAACTCTTTTGGTACCTAAGAAGTGCTCAGTGAATGGCAACTACTGCTACTGCTATGACTGTTACTACTATAACTTTTGCCATAGTTGAGTTATCAGGTTTGGTGTCCATCTCCATCAGTAAACAATCAGTCCTTTAGGGTAGAGACCATTTCTTATTTACTTTTGGTACTGCCCCAGTACAGAGCCCTGCTGGTGCAGTGGTTAAGAGCTACAGCTACCAATAAAAGAGTTGGCAGCTCACATCTGCCAGTTGCTCCTTGGAAACCCTGTGAGACAGTTCTACTCTGTCATGGCAATGGGTTTTGTTTTTGGTTTACTGGTGTCTATGGTGGGCACACAATATACTTTTACTGAACCATATACAGTAAAACCTATGAAAGCTGGAACCTGTGTAAGGTGGAAACTTGTCAGAGAAGGAAAACTTAAATATTTTTGACTAAATAGAGAATGATAAAAAAAAAGTGGTAAGACTGTACCCTCTCAAAGCTGGAAAACTTGTGAGACCCAGAAAAACACAGCTGTCCTGTCGAGTTCTGGCTCTCACAGGTTTTACTGTATTATTAAATTTTTGCTGACCATTTCTTTTTTTTTTTTAATTTTTTATTGTACTTTAGGCGAAGGTTTACAGAACAAACTAGTTTCTCATTAAACAGTCAGTACATACATTGTTCTGTGACATTAGTTAACAGCCCCACGACACGTCAACACTCTCCTTTCTCAACCTTGGGTTCCCTATTACCAGCTTTCCTGTCCCCTTCTGCCTCCTAGTCCCTGCCCCTGGGCCAGTGTGCCCCTTTACTCTCATTTTGTTTTTGGACCTGTCCAATTTTTTGCAGACCACTACTTATGAGTAGATGCTAAAAAAATTACTGGTGCTGTGCCCAGGCAGGGGACTGACGCTGTGCATGCAGACTGTCATTTCCTCCTTACCAAAACCACTTGAGATATTGGACTGAAGAGTTACTGTAGAAAGAACATGAGTTTAGGAGTCATTCAGTCAAGTCAAACCTGCCACCCTGCCCCTGCTCACATTCTTGGGAGCCTTTTGGGGCAGGTGCCTTTGAATAGCCAGGTGGTGGCCTAATGGCTTTGTTTTGTATTTTGTCCCCAGGTAACTGAGTTAGACAACCTCTGTAAACCATCCTGCCTCTATCCTTCAGTCCCTCAACAAAGCTGTAGGTGAGAACCAGGAAGAAAAACTATTTTCCCCTATCTGGTTTATATAATCTGGTATACACAAAATGGACAAAATTTTAGGTTTGGCATAGGCATGAGGTATAGTTGTGACCTATTGGGCAATTAAAGAGTAGATGAGACTTTTCAGGACAAAGAGTGAAGGTTGGAGCACAGCCACCTCCTCTGAAAAGCTTCCTTCCTTCCACCTGGGACAGGGCTATGGGCAGTTATGGTGTAGAGGGGAACAGGTAGGTGGAGCTTGGGAAGTTATTGTAGCTTGTCAAATTGTAGAGAAAGTGGTTCTCTCCCTGAGTCATATTTGCTTCATTTTATAAGCTGGTTTGCATGACATGGAGGATGCCACAAGGTCAAGAAAATCTCTTAGATTCTGCTGGCCAAATAGTTTCTATTTTAACATATGTTTCCTCTTCTTTCAGGTCATGCATGCAGCAGAGTGTAGGTTCTGGTTCCTGTAACACAGCAGTTCTCAACCCTGGCTGCACATCAGAATACCCCAGGAAACTTAAAAAAACACCAGTCCCCTGGCTCCACCCCAATCCAATTGCATTAGGATCTCTGGGGCTGGAGCCTGGTCATCAATATTTTTAAAAAGAAATAAATAGACATTAAAAGAAAACTAAAGACAAGCCACAAACTGGGAGAAAATATTTGCAAAACACATAAAGAACTTGTATTCAAATTTATAAAGAACCCTTAACACTTCATAATAAGAAAACAAGGAACTCAATTTAAAAAATGGGTGAGAGATTTGAACAGAGACGTCACCAAAGGAGATATATGTACGGCAAATAAATACATGAAAAGATGCTCAGCATTGTTAGTAATTAGGGAAATACAAATTAAAACCACACTGACATATCACTATGTATCTTTTAAAATGGCAAACAACAACAACAACAAATCCTGGTAATTCTGAGTGCCGGCAAGGGACAGAGCAACTGAATTTTAAATGTGAACTGTCATATGTGGCTGGTGAGAATGCAAAATGATACAGATGCTTTGGAAAAAATTTGGCAGTTCATTGTAAAGGCAAACATACACTTAGACCATAAAGCCAACAATTCTACGCCTAGGTATTTACTCAAGAAAAATGACAGCTTGTGTTCACACAAAAACCTGTACGAGAACATTTACAGTGGCTTTATTCATAACAACCCCTGACTGGAAACAACCCAAATGTCCCTCAACTGCTGAATGGATAAACAAACTATGGTGCATCTATATAATGGGATACTACTCAGCAATAAAATGGAACAAAACACTCATACATGCAGCAACATGGATGAATCTCAAATGCATCATACTAAGTGAAAAAAAAATTCAGAAGGTTACATACTAAATGATTCCTTCCATTTGTATGATATTCAGGAAAAGGCAAAACTACAGGGACAGAAAACAGATGAGTAGTTACCAGGGACTGGGGGTAGGAGGAGGGATTGACTACAAAAAGACAGTATTAAAGAATTTGGCCGAGAAGAATCTAATAACTAAAATATATACAAAACTTTGACAACTTGACAACCAAAAGACAAAGAACCCAATCATAAAATGGGCAAAGGACTTGAATAGACATTTTACCAAAGAGGACATTCAAATGACCACCAAACATGTGAAAAGATGCTCCGCATCATTAGCCATCAGAGCGATGCAAATCAAAACCACATGAGATACCATTTCACTCCCACTAGGATGGCTAAGATTAAAAAAAAAACAAAAAAAGATAGACAATAACAAATGTTGGCAAGGATGTGGGGAAATTGAAAACTTATCCATTGCTGGTGGGAATGCAGAATGGTACAGGTGTTGTGGAAAACAATGTGGTGGCTCCTCAAAAACTAAAAATAAAACTACCACACAACCCAGCAATTCCACTTCGAGGTATACACCCAAAAGACTTGAAAGCAAAGACTCAACCAGAGACTTGTACACCAGTGTTCATTGCAGCACTATTCACAATAGCCAAAAGGTGAAAACAACCTCAATGCCTCTCAGCAAATGAATGGATAAACAAAATGTTACATACATACCCAGCCAGTAGGAGAAATGAAGCCTTGACACATGCTATCGTATGGATAGAGCTGGAAGACATTATGTTGAGTGAAATAAGTCAATCACAAAAGGACAAATATTGTATGACCTCACTTATGTAGATGCCCTGGTGGTTCAGTGGTTAAGAGCTCAGGTGCCAACCAAAAGGCTGGCAGTTAGAATCCACCAACTGCTCCTTGGGGCAGTTGTACTCTATCCTGTAGGGTTGCTATGATTTGGAATTTACTTGACAGCAATGGGTTTCATTTTTTTGGTATTCACTTATACAAAAAGACAAGAAAAGGCAAATATATAAAGAACAAAGTTTATTGGTGGTTACCAGGGGTGAGGGGGAGGGAAGGAGGGGGAGTTAATGGGTATGCAAATATTGCATTGATTAAGGGTAGGATTGCACAGCTGATTACTGTAATTGCTGTCATGAGTTGTACACCTGTAAGAAGTTGAATTGGCAAAAGTTGTATGATAGATATATTTATAACAACGACAACAACAACAACAAAAAAGAGTAGCTGCTGAAGCTGCTTATGTACAGCCAAAAACCTCATGGGATTCAGTTTCTTGGTTTGAAGACTTAGGATTATGGTTTCATGGGACATCCCAGTTAATTGGCCTAATAACATGTTTAGTGTCGCTGTCCTACCTTCTAGTTCATTGCATAGTACCTGGGTCTTAAAAGTTTGCAAGCAGCCATCCAAAGCACAACAATCGGTCTCTATTTGCCCCGAGTGACAGAGGAAGAAGAGAGTCAGGAACAGGAGGAGGATATGGAGTGTGTGGCTGATTGCCTCCGTGAAAAACTGCTTCGTTCGTTATGCAACCAGAAGATCTGGATGGTGGCCAACTACCATTACTGAACATTTCGATCGAAGATTCCATAGAAGAATCCTGATCAAAAGGGGGGAAATGCAGAACAGAATTTCAAATTGTCACGGACTCCAGACTTCCTGGAGCCATGAAGGCTGGGTGAACCCCTGAATCTATTGCCCTGAGACAATCTTTAAGCCTTAAACCAAACAATATCCCCTGAAGTCTTCTTAAAACCAAGCAGTAGTTTAGCTTAACTAGCAAAAAATATCTGCCTTGAGCATTATGCTCTCTTAAGAACTATCTATACGGAATCAAACTGACAACAGCAACTCGTAAGATTAGACAGGAACATTAGGGGGCAGTGAGTTTATGTTAATAGGGGAAGAACAACTCAGAAAATGAGGGTGAGAATGGTTATATAGCTCAAGGAATGCAATCAATGTCACTAAATTGTACATGTAAAAATGTTGAATTGGTGTATGTTTTCCTGTGTTTGTTCTCAACGACAAAAACAAAATAAATAAAATTATATTTATTTATATGTAATATATATAAATAATTATTTGGGGTGATAGAACTCTTCTGCATCTTGATTGTGGTGGTGGTTACATGATTGTATGTGTTTGTCAAAAAGGGTGAATTTTACTGTTTATAATTATAATTCAATAAAACTGACCCTCTAAAAATATCTATTATTCAGAATAAAACTGGTTTAAATTCACAGCCAGGTTTGAGAAATATTGTTGGCATAACAGATTTGAATCTAGGCTATGCCATTTAAACTTCAGTTTCCTCATATGTAAAATTGGAGATGATAAAATCTACCTTGAAAAGACATTGTGAATTTTAACTGTGATAATGTGTGGCAAGCAGCTAATATAGTGTTTGGCACACAATAATAATAACCACTGGTTTAGTGCTATATGCCAGGCATTGGCCCAGGCACTTTATACTCATCTCATTTCATTTTCACAACTCTATGAAGTGGGTAGTATTATGATCATTTTTAAAGTGGAGAAGCTGAGTCTCAGAGAAATTATGGAACTTGCTCAAGGTCTCTCCTAGTCAGTGGCTGACTCAGGTTCCGAACCTAATATAACATTGCTGTACTGATTACTGTACCACTTCTGAAATCTTAATTTCAAACATCCCATTCTTCAACTGTCATTTCCTATCCTTCTAGCTTACTTTCTCAGTATTCTCATCCCAACAATTTCTTGACTTCACTGAGATCTTCAATTTCCATCAATCCGACCACTCTTCATGAATCATCACCACCCTCATATTCTTACTTCTTTTTTTATCCAGCTGAGATTGTATGATCCAGCACTATTTACTCTTCTTTTGCAAACACCCTTAACCCTATTGCTCTTTTCTCCCTCTGCCTGGAAAAAGCTAAGCTTAGTTAATCCTTAATTTCCATTTACTCTACTCTTGCAAACAAGCAGTGATTTTTGCTGAAGAAAAATGCCCGAATGTGGAGACTGGGTTCACCTTCAAATTCATTACCACAAATATTAAATGGGCAGTCAAGCTGCTCAGTTTGGTATGCACCTACCAAGTGTTGCTGTTTTTCTCCTAGTCCAGCAATATAAATGTGGATACATGACCCAAGAAAAGCCAATCAGAGTCCTTCCATGATATGAAGATACTGGGTGAAGGTTTCTTTTACTTCGGTTTGTGAGTTGTAAAGATGAAGAAATAACTTTTATGAAGATGAAGGCAATACATAGGGGGAAAGACAACTAAGAGTTGGAAAGACAGAAAACATGCAACAACGTTGGTTCCTAGATCCAGGAATTGAGCCAATACATTCATGATAGGTAGTGTTGTGTTACAGTGGCTTTAAGTAGAAAGAATTCTGACTAATTGAGATTTCAGGGCAAGAACAATAAGAGAAGGTGAATTGATCTGAGAATTGTTTAGGAGGTAAAACTACTAGGATTGGGGATTAAATGTGAGAGTTAGGGCAAAAAAAGATAGCACCTAGGTTTCTTCCTGGAATGGATGTGTGTGTGAGTATAAGAGAATACAGTTCAGGAGCAGATTTGGAGGAAGAAGATAAGTTTGGGACATGCTGAATTGAGATGTGTCTGGGACATCCAGATGAAGATGTTTGGCAGGCAGTACAAAGCTTGGGAGAAATGTACGTGAAAGAGCTATGAATATGGATATTGATATAAGCATCAGAATGTTGATGGCAGTTGAATCAGTAAGAGAGGATAGGATCACCTAGGAGAGCGTGTAAAGTGAGAGGAATAGTGGGAAACACCAACATTTAAGGAGCAAGTGGAGAAAGGGAAGCCATGAAGAACATAGAGAAGGAATGATCACAGAAGTGTGAGGAGAAGAAGGACAACATAGTCATACAGTAATCAAGGGAATGTAGAATGTCTCAGGAAGGATGGCATGCCAGCAGAAAGTTCCAGTAAGACATGTGCCGAAAAATATTTAGAGGTCTTGGAAAAGAGAATGTCATTGGTGACTTTATTAAGGGTAGTTTTAGTAGAATTATGGGAGCAGATTCTAGAACACAGTGGGTTGAGGAATGAATTGGAGGTTACGAGTTATTGGAGACTATTCTTGAGGAGTTTGGATGAGAAGGAGAGGAAAGAGATTGAACAGTCACCAGAGGAATATTAAGAAGAATTAAATTTTAGGATAGGAGAGATGACTACGGGAAGAAACCAGGGGAGAAGGAGAGGCTGAAGACATAATTCCAAGAAGGGGAATATTGAGGGGGTAGAAGATGATAAGGTTAAGTGGACAAGGGATTGAGTTAGCTTGAGAGCAGGAACACTTGACCCTTTGAAACCGGGGAAAGGTGGCAAGTATGGGGTAAGCATATAGACACACATTTTGGAGAAGAATATTTAAGGAGTCCGTGGCAGATATCTTCAAGGAATTGAGATTCTTTGCTGAAAGTGAAGAGATGAGAATTAAGGGTGGCTTTTTTTTTTTATTTTTTAGGAGAGGCAGTGAAAATGTAGAGTAATAATAAAGAGGAATTGGCAAAGGGCAAGTGAAAGAACTCATGAGCCCAGCTGAGGAAGTCTGGTGTGCTCACCTATATAGATGTGTAATCTTTCTAAACAGCTTTTATTCACCCAGGAACAGACTTGGGAAGGCAGAGATTCTAGGCTGGATTTTACTGGGTAGTTTCAGAGTCTGGATGGGGCACAAGGGAATCAAGGAGGCTGGGGAATTCTTGATGAGGTTTAGGAGTCAGTATATGGGGACTGAGTGAATGAGCTGAGGCCAGAGAGTTCTTGAGGTAAAACAGTCCCAGGTGTTCCAAGACCAAGGTGTGGCCATGAGGGTGGTGGCTGATACAGCACTGGTGGAGGTGAAGGCTTTGTGCATGACAGTATCCCAGAATGGATGGACTAGGTTGGTGGATGGGTTTAACTACTGGATGTTCGAATTGCCTGGCATAATGGCAGAAGCTGGGCTGTTGAAGAAGACTATGAGAGGGAGTGGCTGTGAGGTGAGGAGATCAGAATAAGTAAGAGTTGAAGGTGGTAGGGCCAGGGGGCATAAGCCTCAGGAGGATGAGCTTTAATGGATGCTTACCAGCGACAGGCATGAGACCAAGAGCTTTGTATATATTTTCTCATTTAATCTTCACAGTAGTGCCATCAGTTAAGCACCATTATTAGCTCCACTTTGCAGTTGAGGAAAATGAAACTTTGATAGGTTCTGGAACTTTCTGAAGATTGCTCAGCTAGGTAGTGGTGGGGCTTTGACATGATGGTGGAAGAACACGGATCTGGAAGGAGCAGTGGGGAAACAGAGGTAGCCAGATCTTTCTGATCTGGTGAGTGCGCGAGAAGTATGGAAGAGTGGACAGCTGGGGAAACGGTGTCCTTAGGGTTGAATCAGGTTTTAGCAAAGGCCAGAAGGAGAAAGGGCTGTTGCTGACAAGGATGATCAGTGTGGGGATGATGATATGAGAGTGGAAAGAAGTCAGTGGAAGGGGACTTACCTTTAGTTTGGAAAACAGGAGTGAGAGACCTGGTTGAAGAAACCTGCCACAAACATTCTAACTTTGGCACAAGTTATTTTGGTCCTGGCTCTGGCTGAGGGCTCTAGGCAGATTTGGCTGCCCGCAGTGGGGAGAGGAGTCAGCCACAAGGTGTAGAGAAATGTTAAGGATGTGACCATAAGTGGAAAGATGGGAGCCACAACTGGGGGAGAGGAAGAGTGGAATTTTCTTCTGATGCCTGGTGCAGGGAGAAGGTATTTGTCAATTTTCTGTGGTGTAATAGCCATAGCCAATTTCAAGTTAACAACATGATGTCACTGAATATGAAGCTGGCAAAAGATGTATACCATTGGGCTTCTGGCAGCTGGTGTGAGCTGATTCTAGCACAAAACTTGGTAGGCCAATCTTAGACCCTCCATCTGAGCAGTGGAAAAGTCTATATTATATAGTGACCATGACCACTGTGGTCATGGAGGTGGGCTCACAGAATGCCAGGAGCAGTACGGGGCCATGTTCTGGTTTCCAGATGTAACGTACCACTGTGAAGGGTGAGGTGTAGATGCTCCGTTCATCATGGTCTGAGGAATGGGTCGTAACAGGGTGAGGTCTAGGGGAGACTGTGCAGTCCATATTAACTGGGCAGGACCCTTAGGTATCTGCCCTATGTCCTCTGTGGGACCCTCTGGTTATATGCTGCCGGCATCCTATCATTACCATTCTGCTCTATATGATAACACTTTTAGATTTTTAAATTCATGGCGAGTAAGAATCTGGCACTTTCTCCCAAGTAATTTCTTTGCCAAATAAGTTTGGAAATGACTGCAATCAGGTTAATAGAATTTAAGTACCTAAGAAACTCATCCATGTGAATAATTTATTTTTATCTACAAGAAAAAAAAATCTTCTGTTTTGCAGAAACCTCAATTATTAGGATACGCATGCATATGAGAGGATGACTTTAGGAAAAAAGCAGAGTGGTAAAAACCAACAGGGAAAATAAGCCATGACAGGAGACTAACCATCACAGACTGGAGATACTGTCCTCATCAAATTAAGAAGATGTCAGATATAAACCAATGCATTTTCTGGTTGTGCACACATGGTATGTGCACACCACATGATAAAGGTGGTTTAATCTGGTACAACATTAATGCAGTGTGTTTCTTATGACGGAATGCATACACAGGCTCCCAATGTAAGAGTCCTACTTCTCCTGAAACATTTGAAGAGACCAAGACATTCACTGTCGGTAATGGGCTGACCTGCATGATCTGCCACCAAAAAAATCAGGAAACCCTCGTGCTTTTGCATTATGACCATCAAGAAGCAGGATGTTTTTCCTTTTCCTTCTTTTTCAAATTGTCCATTGACTTACTCCTGGTATCCTGAGAAGATGCCGTGGATTACAACCCAGGAGAAGGCAAACCAGCCTTCTCTACTGGTTTGGTGTGCAGGAAAGAGGAAAAGGAAATAGAAGAGCCATTTCACTATTTATGAACATGTAAGTCTTGGTAAATTAAACGCATTGCCATGGAGTCCATTATGACTCATAGGCATTTTATGACTCTTTCTCAAGTGTAGAGAAGGAACTAGTTGAGGTAGTTCTGTAGAATATCAGTCCATTGAGGTTTGTGGCAGATGGTGATTCGTGATTCTCACAATGGCCTTAAAGCTCCTAGCCTGGCTCCTTCTTGCTTGGGGTTTACAATGCCAGTTTGAGGCTTATCAAATCCCAATAATAGCAGATTTATTGATTTGTCTATTTGCTACTCTGCCTACCTTTTGTTTATTATTTATATCCTAGCATCATCCACTCCCCCCGCCCCTTCAAGGGTTTGAGCCATCTTCCAATGAAAGGGAGAGTTATAATAAAAATAGAAACAGAACATGGATGGGAATGAGAGGTTGGCATAAGCAGGGGAACCAAAAAATTATTTATATTGAAAAGCCAAAGAAGGGGGAAACTACTACAACTGAGCCAAAATTTAGCCCTGAACTCCCTGGAAACCAAGACAAAAAGGGAGCACGATGAACCACTCTTCTGCCACTTCATACATCTCACCACTAAGAACGTTTCCCCTGCACTGAGACACTTACCTGACAATATGGATGCAACAGCTGCAATGATGAAGGACACAATGACACCGGGTCCTGCCATTTCCTTGGCCACCAGGCCAGACACCACGTACATACCCGTGCCCACACAACTGCCAACACCAAGAGAGATGAGGTCCATGGTGGTGAGCACCTGGGCTAGCTTGGTACCATGTGCTGTGGTGGCTCCAGTTCCCTCTAGCATGGACTCCACTGGTTTGGTGCGCAGAATCCTGGAGTGCATGGCGTACCAGGCAGCCCCCCACTGTACCCGCCGGGGGTCCAGGGAGGCAAGGAAGCCACTCATCTTGAGTGATACGGGTTGTGGTATAGGTCAGCCAATGAAGAGGGCTATAGAAGCCTTAGTGCGTGGTTCTGGAATTCATCTAGTGAACAAAGATCTCCATTTCAGGAATGGTCCAGAGGGACCCAAAGCAGTCGTCTCCTGGGCATGAACGTCTGCAGGCAAAACACAAGAAAGGAGAGGATGAGACCAAGTGGGAACAAACCATGACTGGGAGGCGTAAACCAAAACCAAATCTGTTGCCGTCGAGTTGATTCTGACTCATAGTGACCCTATAAGACAGAGTAGAACTACCCCATCAGCTTTCCAAGGAGTGGCTGATAGATTCAAACTGCCAACCTTTTGATTAGCAGTCATAGCTCTAAACCTCTACACCACCAAGCTAGCTGGATGTTAAGGTACTGAATTGGTAGAAGTCTATCCTGTGCACTCACAACATGCGAGGGATACATATTTTTAAAGTACAGCTGAATGTTCCAAGTACTGTGCTGACATGCCTTGGACATTTATATTTACACTAAGTATCAGCCCATGTAGTCTATTAATGTTATTAATTACTACTACTTAGCACTTAACATAACACTTGCCTGCCACTAAAGGCTTTTCAAACATAAACTAATTAGAAGAATAAGGTGATATATGGCAATTTAGTTCACAGGGTTTGGGTGACAGCCCTACTAGTTTCATTTCCCCCTAGATTTGACAGTGTCACCTTGTGCTATGCCTTTATTCTTGACAACAGCTTGAATACCACTGCAGTTGGATAGTCACTGTATACACCAAAACCATTTAAAAGCCTGGAGTGTCTGCATTCATTTCATATTGGGATTTGTGAGAAAACATGCCACATGTATACAAGGAAGGATGTAAGAATGACTGCTTTGGTTGCGGTCTTGTGGGGAAGCTAATGGGCATATATACTTAATTTCAACTCGATGTGGTCCCTGCTCTTATGGAGCTTCCAGTCTAGAACTGGAGATGATGGACCCTCAAATTACAATGCTAGTGAAAGATGCTTTTTTTGTTTTTCCTGAAAAGTTTGTCTTTTAATATTTTTCTTATTTCAAAAAAATAGCATGTCTGTTGCTGAAGAATCAGACCATATAAGCAGAAAACAAACATGTGAGCAAACAAAATGCTACCTACCTATTGATCTATCATTAAAACCTAGTTTATATTTTTTAGACCCTTTTCTACACATGTGTATGCATATGTTTGTGTGTGTGTGTATATGTGTGTGTGTATATATATATTTATAGGTATATATATATATGTGTATACATATATATATATATATAAAAGCCCTGTTACACAGTGGTTAAGAGCTCTGCTGCTAACCAAGAAGTGGGCGGTTCCAATCTACCAGCTGCTCTTTGGAAACCCTTGGTGGAGCTCTTAACCCTGTGCCACCAGGGCTCCAGAGAGGGATAAGGAAACAAACAAACAAAAACAGGTCAGGAACGGTCAGGCAGAGTCTCTGAGGACATGGCATTGGGTCCTGTGTGACGAGAAGGAGCCAGTCGTGCAGGGTGTCGGGGAAGAGTGTTCCTCATAGGTGGTTCACAGGGGACAACCATTGAGGCCTGCTCCAAGAAATGATTGTGACTGGTATAGGGTGTGGCGAGGATTTGAGCGCTGCGTTAGAGCTTCATGTGTATCAATTAATTTATCCCTCACAACAAATCTGCTTTCACAGACGAGGCCACAGAGGCCGGAAGAAGCCACGTCACTTGCCGGAAGTGGTACAACCAGTTGGCGCGGGCGCCGTTCCTCTTGGGTCTCTGATGTGCGTTTGGCTAAAGCTGGCGAGGGTCCCGTAAGCCAAGATAGGGGGTTGAGTTTTATCTAAGTGCTGTGAGAAGCCATGGAGGATATTATTCAGGGGAGAAACATGATGTAATTTACATTAAAAAAACCCATTCTAGCCCAGGCGCAACGTTTAGCTGACGAACCATGCCCTGAGGAATGCTTTAAGTTAGTCCCATGAATAGCTGTAAAAGGTGAGCAACATGTGGACTTGCTGCTGAGGGAGGCCAACAAGTAAACAGTCTAGTGCAATTCTGCAGCAGGCCAACGCCTCCAAGCAAGGAGGTTGCACTCAGGAGGGTGGGACAAACTGTCCTCGGGGTCAGGGAGGGCCTCACAGGCCACGTGCGGTTGGAAACGAGGAGGGTAGACACCTAACAGCTGTAAATGCAGGTAAGCTGGATGTCAACTCTTTGGGGGGTGGTGAAAGGGTTTTCTGATCTTCGGATCCCCTTTGCCAGTGGCTCTCCGTCTTGGCTGCACATTGGAATTACCTGGGAAGCTTTCAAAAACACTGATGCCTGGATCCCACCCCAGAAATGCTGACTTAATTTGTCTGGGCCCTGACCTAGACATAGGGATTTATAAAAACTCCCGGGATGATTCAAATGCACAGCAGGGTTGAGATCCACAAGTAAACTGCTGAAGTGCTTGGCGTGGAAAATCAGATATTGCCATTTTCCACGTGGGTCCACAAGTCTGACAGGTACTTCCTCCTGGGCAGGTAGGTGGGTCTCTTGACAGCTTTCTTCTGCAGGTAATGACTATGGATGCAGCCCTGCCTGGAGGTTCCCCTCTGGGATACTTGCCTTGATCAGTCCTTCATCAGAAACTGTCACAATGACACTGAGACATGAATAGGCTCATTAGGGAGGCGACAGCTTCTATTTGCCCTCCGTATTCCTGGTGATTAGAAACTATGGTCAAAATTTGAGAATCAACTAGAACAAATGTTGAGGTGACAAGAATGCCTTCCTGGCTCTATTCCCTGGGTGTAATTCCTCTGAGTGCTTGCTTTATGGATGTAAACAGGAGCTTAGGGCATTTCCTTTCTTGGTAGGAAATTTACTGGGAAAGAACAAAATGTACAAATGAAAACATGCTTCTAAATGACTGTTGACAATAATCCATATTCATTACCCCCAGATTATGTTAAGCAAAGATAGTTTTGGAAGCTCATTGCTGTTGTCTTTCCAAGATGGGCGATAAATGTGTGTTGTGCTTTCTCTAGCACTTTAATTCGAGTTTCTCCAAATACTTCACAGCTATAACTAAGGAAGTCTTACAGGGCATCTGGGAGGAGAGAGTCATCATTGTGGTGTTTGCTGGCATGCTTGAGGGTTCAGTGGGCTCCAAGTATAATGATGGTAAAAGTAGCTTTGTTCAAGGATGAACATAATTAAGGTTTGGAATTTCACTTGCATAGGTAGGATTATTGAATTAGGTTGGAGCCTGCCATTGGAGGTGAAGAGAGGAAGAAAACAAAGGCTAACAAAACAGTAAACAACCAAAAATCATTCCTGTCTGACTTTGCAAATACGTTAGAGGATTACAAAAATCCCTTCATGACCTTCCCTATGAATAGTTCTTCTGGCAGACAGAGGAGCCCCTTCACGTGGTTAGCAGCTGTGATTGTTAGAAACTTCGTGTAATCAATCTCCCAGACCCAACAGTCTGTGGGCAAACATGAGTTTAGAGTGAAAGTAAAAGTTGCCTGATTTGATGAACCCCATCTGAGGACTGCACGAACTGAGTGACCCTTCTGAGGCCTTCCCCACTCCTGTATCCCAGGGTCCTGCCTTGACCCTACTCCCCACCAACCTCACTGCTTCTCATACTCTGGGCTGAGCTCCTGACTCTTGGTGAAGAATAGAATTCAGATGCCAGTTTCCCTGGGTTCAAATCCTGGCTCTGCCCCTTGCTAGCTATGTGACATTGGGCGACATCTCTCTATGCCTCAGTTTTGCCATCTGTAAAATGCAGTAATAATGGAATCTGCCTCTCACAGGGTTGTTGTGAGGAGTGAACGGTTAATACAAGTGAAGCTTTTAGCACAATGCCTGGCATGTAGTGAGTCCCAACTAGCATCACTCTGCTCTGGCCTCTAGCCAGGTCTTTGTCACCTAATGCTGACACCCCCTGCCACCACCTCCACTTCCTTGGGCTGCTCTCAGGGAGCCCACAGGCTGCTGCCCAGTCCTTAGCCATGGCTTTTCTATGCTGAATTCCCCTGTGTTCCTTCTTGCTGAAGACTGTATGCCCTAGTACTCACGCCAAGGTATTCTTGCTTACTTCTTCTCATGGTTGTAGAGAATGGCTTTCTTCTTTCTGGTGTTTCATTATCTAATGAAGCCCCCAGTGTTATTAATTCTTTTATACCCTGACTTTCCTCCCCAAGATGCGCCCACAATGTTGGGTGGCTAGAACATGGTGGATTCACCTATAGTCACCATCCTACACCTGAGAACATGCTTTCTGACCTTTATGCTTGTGGCTTACTCTGGCTCACTCAGGCAGTCTTGGTGGATTCTCACCTGAGATGCTTGCTTCTGTTTCTCTTCGCTTCTTTTTTAAACTGATCAGATATGCTGTGTATTTGCACCCTAACTGTGGATGTGTCTACCCATCAGTTACAATGTGTTTTATACTGGGTGGCCAGATATAAGTCAGATGTATCTGAATCTTTGTGTCTGCTAATCCTTAACAGAACACCCTGGCAAACTGAATTGAGATCTGGGTCCCTATAATGTTCTGTTGTTGTCGCCAGTTTGCTCACTGTATCTATACAGATTAGGGCTAATCTGCTTACAGGATAAACCTTCAAGTTTTTGAAGGTGACTGTACTATCTCTTTTGAGTCTTATCTTCCCTAAACTAAACATTTTCAATTTCTTCAGTGATCAGCCGTGTCTCACATATTACAGCTTCCAGATCAGTCACATTCTGATTGTATTTCTTGGTAGGCTGCAGTTCATTATGGTTGATGGTTTTTAGACCATGGCAGTGTGGTAGGGGAGTCTGGCCCTATGTTGCGCATGTGTGCACACGTGCCTCCTAAATCATACAATGTTGGTGCCTGTCAAATTCACTCAGGTGTATGATGGGCTCTAAAACTAGGGTTCCTGATTTATAGATTACTAATCTTCCCAGTCATGTCTTTGCTAAGTGGTTGATCAAACCTACTTCGAAGTATTTTTTGATCACCTACCATATTACTTAATAATGTGCTAACCCATTTGTATTGTATCTTAGACACAACTAGCTTTATTATTTTTTTAAATAATTTTTATTGTGCTTTAAGTAAAAGTTTACAAATCAAGTCAGTCTCTCACACAAAAACCCATATACACCTTGCTACACACTCCCAGTTACTCCCCCCCCAATGAGACAGCCTGCTCGCTCCCTCCACTCTCTCTTTTCGTGTCCCTTTTGCCAGCTTCTAACCCCCTCCACCCTCTCATCTCCCCTCCAGGCAGGAAATGCCAACATAGTCTCAAGTGTCCATCTGGGCCAAGAAGCTCACTCCTCACCAGCATCCCTCTCCAACCCATTGTCCTGTCCAATCCATGTCTGAAGAGTTGGTTTCGGGAATGGTTCCTGTCCTGGGGCAACAGAAGGTCTGGGGGCCATGACCGCTGGGGTCCTTCCAGTCTCAGTCAGACCATTAAGTCTGGTCTTTTTATGAGAATTTGGGGTCTGCATCCCACAGCTCTCC
Source organism: Loxodonta africana (assembly GCF_030014295.1). NCBI lineage: Eukaryota > Metazoa > Chordata > Mammalia > Proboscidea > Elephantidae > Loxodonta > Loxodonta africana. Next base: position 47,469,997 of record NC_087364.1, read on the forward strand.
TACTCCCTCAGGGGTTCTGTGTTGTGTTCCCTGTCAGGGCAGTCATCGGTTGTAGCCGGGCACCATCTAGTTCTCCTGGTTTCAGGATGATGTAGTCGCTGGTTCATGTGGCCCTTTCTGTCTCTCAGGCTCGTAATCCCCTTGTGTCCTTGGTGTTCTTCATTCTCCTTTGATCCAGGTTGGTTGAGACCAATTGATGCATCTTAGATGGCTGTTTGCTAGCGTTTAAGACCCCAGACGCCACTCTTCAAAGTGGGATGCAGAATGTTTTGTTAATAGATTTTATTATGCCAATTGACTTAGATGTCCCCTGAAACCATGGTCCCCAGACCCCTGCCCCTGCTACACTGGCCTTCGAAGCATTCAGTTTCTTCAGGAAACTTCTTTGCTTTTGGGTTAGTCCCAGTTGTGCTGACCTCCCCTATATTGTGTGTTGTCTTTCCCTTCACCTAAAGTAGTTCTTATCTACTATCTAATTAGCGAATACCCCTCTCCCACTCTCCTTCCCTCCCCCCTCTTGTAACCACAAAAGAATGTTTTCTTCTCAGTTTAAACTATTTCTCAAGTTCTTATAATTGTGGTCTTATACAATATTTGCCCTTTTGCAACTGACTAATTTCGCTCAGCATAATGCCTTCCAGGTTCCTCCACATTATGAAACCTTTCACAGATTCCTCACTGTTCTTTATCAATGCGTAGTATTCCATTCTCTGAACAGACCGTAATTTATTTATCTGTTCATCCATTGATGTGCACCTTGGTTGCTTCCATCTTTTTGCTATTGTGAACTGCTGCAATAAACATGGGTGTGCATATATCTGTTCGTGTGAAGGCTCTTCTTTCTCTAGGATATATTCCAAGGAGTGGGATTGCTGGATCGTATGGTAGTTCTATTTCTAACTTTTTAAGGAACAACTAGCTTTATTTTGCTTAAAGTGTCTTTAAAGAAGCGTTTGAATCTATGACAACTGAATAACTATATAAGAAAGAGATTCAGCTTCCTTTTCAAACTTTGCTGTTTCTTTTTCTTTTTCGAAAAGTTATTGAGTGTATTAATCAGCTTTTGCTGCAGTAACAAACAACCCCAAATTTCAGTATCTTACAACAATAACATTTATCTCTTACTGTGGCTCTTTTCCAGGCTGTGAGTTCGCCTCAGGTCTCTTTCCTTATTCTGGACTGTTGGTCTGTCTTCTCCACATGTCTTCTCACTTTGGGATTAAGGCTGAAGGAGCAATCTCTATCTCACTTACTCTCTCATATGCTGTTCTCTCATGGCACAGGCCAGGAACAAAGAACTGACAGAAACATGCAATGCCTTTCCACTTCTTATTGGAACTGGCATTTCCATTGACTTTACACTGGCTAAAGGAAGTCACATGACTAAGCCCAAAGTTAATGGGTTGGGATGTGTACTCCTCCTACAGGAGACAGGTGAGTTACATGGCAAAGGTTAAGGTGCCACACTTTTCTTATAAAGGAGAATGTGAATAGTTGTGATGAAAATATAATTTTTGTTATTGAACCCCTACTATGTACTAGGCAAAACATTTGTATATATATATTTTTTTTGAGGTGATTTTCTCTGGAATGGGCAGAAGTCTGAGGTATAAACTTAAAGAGACTTTGGTATGTTCATTACTGAACTTCCACCATTAATTCTGGAAAGGTATAAAATACTAATGTCCTTTAATGCTCAGTATTAGTTCAGAATTGATCAGGAAGAGCAAAACAAGGAGAAATCAGTTCAACTTGGTTTGCTTGAAGTAAACAATTTTTTTTTTTTTAAACCCTAAGAGGATTGATATTTATTGGTCTGGGACAATATTTCTGCTTTAAAAAATAGTTTCTTATTCTAAAAATAGGGACAACGTTAGGAGCCCTAATACAAGGCATAAACAGAATACAAAATATTACCAAAAATGACAAAGAGAAACCAGATAACTGGGAGCTCCTAAAAATCAAACACCTATGCTCATCTAAAGACTTCACCAAAAAAGTAAAAAGACCACCTACAGATTGGGAAAGAATTTTCAGCTATGACATCTCCGACCAGTGCCTGATCTCTAAAATCTATACGATTCTGTTAAAACTCAACCACAAAAAGACAAACAACCCAATCAAGAAGTGGGCAAAGGATATGAACACGCACTTCACTAAAGAAGATATTCAGGCAGCTAACAGATACATGAGAAAATGCTCTTGGTCATTAGCCATTAGAGAAATGCAAATTAAAACTACGATGAGATTCCATCTCACTCCAGCAAGGCTGGCATTAATCCAAAAAACAGAAAATAATAAATGTTGGAGAGGCTGCGGAGAGATTGGAACTCTTATACACTGCTGGTGGGAATGTAAAATGGTACAACCACTTTGGAAATCTATCTGGCATTTTCTTAAAAGGTTAGAAATAGAACTACCATACAACCCAGAAATCCCACTCTTCGGAATATACCGTAGAGAAATAAGAGCCTTCACACAAACAGATATATGCACTCCCGTGTTTATTGCAGCTCTGTTTACAATAGCAAAAAGCTGGAAGCAACCAAGGTGTCCATCAACGGAGGAGTGGTTAAATACATTGTGGTATATTCACACAATGGAATACTGCGCATCGATAAAGAACAGTGACGAATCTGTGAAACATTTCATAACATGGAGAAACCTGGAAGGCATTATGCTGAGTGAAATTAGTCAGAGGCAAAAGGACAAATGTTGTATAAGACCACTATTATAAGATCTTGAGAAATAGTAAAAACTGAGAAGAACACATACTTTTGTGGTTATGAGGGGGGGAGGGAGGGAGGGTGGGAGAGGGCTGTTTACTGATTAGTTAGTAGATAAGAACTACTTTAGGTGAAGGGAAGGACAATACTCAATACACGGAAGGTCAGCTCAACTGGACTGGACCAAAAGCAAAGAAGTTTCCGGGATAAACTGAATGCTTCAAAGGTCAGCGGAGCAAGGCGGGGGTTTGGGGACTATGGCTTAAGGGGACTTCTAAGTCAATTGGCAAAATAATGCTATTATGAAAACATTCTGCATCCCACTTTGAAATGTGGCGTCTGGGGTCTTAAATGCTAACAAGCGGCCATCTCAGATGCATCAATTGGTCTCAACCCACCTGGATCAAAGGAGAATGAAGAACACCAAGGTCATACGATAACTATGAGCCCAAGAGACAGAAAGGGCCACATGAACCAGAGACTTACATTATCCTGAGACCAGAAGAACTAGATGGTACCCGGCCACAACCGATGACTGCCCTGACAGGGAGCACAACAGGGAACCCCTGAGGGAGCAGGAGAATAGTGGGATGCAGACCCCAAATTCTCATAAAAAGACCATACTTAACGGTCTGACTAGACTAGAGGAATCCCGGCAGTCATGGTCCCCAAACCTTCTGTTGGCCCAGGACAGGAACCATTCCCAAAGACAACTCATCAGACATGGAAGGGACTGGACAATGGGTTGGAGAGAGATGCTGATGAAGAGTGAGCTACTTGTATCAGGTGGACACTTGAGACTATGTTGGCATCTCTTGTCTGGAGGGGAGATAGGAGGGTAGAGAGGGTTAGAAACTGGCAAAATTGTCATGAAAGGAGAGACTGGAAGGGCTGACTCAATAGGGGGAGAGTAAGTGGGAGTATGGAGTAAGGTGTATATAAGCTTATATGTGACAGACTGACTTGATTTGTAAATGTTCACTTAAAGCTCAATAAAAATTATTAAAAAAAAAAATTTTCTTATTCTGCCGTCCTGCTTGTTAACATTCCAGGGTTGAGACCATTACCTATGTATGTATTTGGCAGAAAGTTGTGAAAACACCCTCAGGAGAACATCTGGCATCTACTTAGCAGGAGAAATGAGAATGGTGGTATGCAGTCGCCATGGCTTGTTCAGAGATCTGGTTGTTCAGCACTGAGGCACTACCACTCTCCTCCAGCGCCCTCTTCAGGGAGGATATCAGTCAGGGAGGATATCACAGACCCACCTCATCTCCACCCTCCTTTCCCACCAATCCCAGGTCCAGGCCCTCAGGTCCTTGTTCTGGGGCCATGTGTCATTCATTGTACCTATAGTGAAATAAACAAAACCAGAGCCATTGAAGTGAAAAAACAAAACAAAACAAAAATCCCTCCTTTCAGATTTCACTGGGAAACCCCTCTTTTGGAAGGGACAAATGATGGAAGAAAATCAGTTAACCCTTCAATGCCACTGTGAAAGATTTAAGAAGTTGTATTAAATTGATTACCAGAAAAGTATTTAATGAGTTTCTACTATGTGGTTAGATCAATGGTAGGTGTTATGGGTATAAAAGAAATTCCTGTAAGGCACTGAATATGAGGAATTTTAGACATAAAGCAGATTCAGAGGGTGCAGGTGTCTGCTGTTTGCCCTTCCAGATCCTCCCCCCCCACCCCCCCACCCCACCAGCTATGTCTTGGGGAGTTGACAGCATGGAGCACATCAAAGGCTCCCTTGCCCCCTGTTGGATTGGCCAATGGAGGGTGAAGGAGAGTGAGGCTAGGGCTTTATCCCCAGTGCCCTCCCTGCTAGGTCACTGTGTCCATCCACTAAAGGCCACAGCTCCTACCAATGGCACTCTACGCATGGCCCTCTCACAGAGTTCTGATAACCCTTCTCCCCTTTGTCCTTTCAGGCTGAAGGTGGTACCCATATCTCTAGAGTCCAGAACTGCACTTTGCATTGTGGTTTCTCTACATGCTACCTATACCTTTGTATATAGTTCTTTTCATTAAACTCTTCTCAAACTACCAGATTTGAGAAAGTACAAGATCAGCGAAAATGAGGAAAACCCTCAATGAAGTGGATTAACACAATAGCTGCAACAATGGGCTCAAACATACCAGCAATTGTGCGGATGGCACAGGACCGGGCAATATTTGGCTTTGTTATACATGAGGTTGCCATGATTCGGAGCTGTGGCAACTAACAGTAACAGTAGCATACGTCTCCTACTGGGACTCTGGCTGATACATGGTTATATCCTGGGACCGGCAGAGATTCAGGACCATCAACCACACAGTGTATCTCTTTAGAACATTTGGCCTTGAAGTCAAAACACTGAGGTCTGAGCTCTGACCCTGTGTGATCTTGGGTATGTCCCTTAAGATCTCTGAGCTATAGTTTTCTCATCTGAAGGACAGGAGTAATAATAGATACTTTGTGGAGTTGTCAGGAGGATTAAATGGAGTGATGTTTGTGATGCAGTTGGAAAGCAGCCTGTCAGTGTGGGCATCAAACTGGTGACTGGCGCCCCAAACAATGGCTGAGACACAGGGAGAGCCTCAGTGATCAACAAAGGTAGATCACACTCTATCGCCGTGTTCATCTTACCAATGTTGTATAGCAAACCATTATAGTTTAGAAAATCCAACAGGAAGATGGATACAACAGTACTTTCTCTGGTTAACATTTGGATGGCCAGAAAAGTTAATTAGTAGGAACATATTTCCCAAGCATTCTAGTTACTTGGGATTTTAGCTGCATCCAAAGGTTATTGGGCAATATGGTGAACCCATAAGCAATTTCTAAGACATATACAGATTTTTTAAAACACCTTGAAAGGTGAAAGTGAATTAACGTACAATGAACATAGGACTGTGAGTCAGGAGGTATTGTCTTAGCTCTGCCACCCGCTACTGGTGAGATCTTGAGTAAACACAGCCTGCTACGAATTTAGTTTTTTCCTTTAGAAATATGATAATAATGATTTACTTTTTAATGCAGTACCACAGGTTGCAATGTGCATTCATAGGTGGTCCCTGTGGTGGCTATTGGCACAAAAATTCCGATCTCCCTACCCCAAATATGATTTTAGAGCCACTCTGAAATGATGCAATCATAGGATGTTTGTGTTTGAGATGATCCAGCCCGGCACTTTGATGCCATGTGTAATCTGAATGTTGTAGAGCCTCCAGAAGCCAGGCTGCCTCTGGCTGGGCTGAAGCCCATCTCAGCATGTCCTCACCCCCAGGACAGAAACCCCAACTGGACTCCTGAAATACTGAAAGGTAACTAGACTTTACTGAAGACTTCTTGAGAAAAGAGAGAACCGCCATCACAGGTCACACAGGAAACCCTTCTCTATTAGTTTCCTATTGCTCTGTAACACATCACCACAGACCGAATTGCTTAAAACAACACAATTTTATTGTATTATACTTCTCGGTCCACAAGACTGTATTCCTTCTGGAGGCTGGAAGAGAGATTCTGTTTCCTTGCCTTTTCCAGCTTCTAGAGGCCACTTACTTTCTTTGGCTTGTGGCCCCTTCCTCCACCTTCAAAGCCAGTAGCACAGCATCTTCTATCCTGCCTGACTTCCCACCTTCCTCTTATAAGACCTTTGTGATTACATAAAACCCATCTGGATAATCCAGGATAATCTCCCATCTCAAGATCCCTAGCTGAATTACATCTGCAAAGTTCCTTTTTCCATGTAAGTTAACAGAGTCATAGTTCTGGGAATTAGGACGGGACATCTTTGGGTGACCATTGTTCAGTCTACCACAGCTTCTAAACACTACTCTTTAGACATATCTCTCTTCTTATTTCCACACTCTATGGCAAACTGCCATCTCTGCCCTCTCTTTTCCCGAAAAAACTTGGCTCAGCTTTTCTCCATACTTTCTTTCCAAAATTCTGTCCCTAATTAAAAGAAAAATGTAATCGAAACTATCTACTACTATCCCTCAAGAATGCCCTTGGGTAGAGTGATTTACCCAGCTACTTTCAGATGAGCCTGAGCACTGAAGTGATTCCTCCAAGGCCACCCGGCCAGGTGATGGCCAGTGTCCTGACCACCAAGCCAGTGCTTTTCTTACTGCTCCATATTTAAGAAAGGTGGCTGGAGTGGCCTACATTTTCTTTGTATGACATCGTTCTCATGCCATGCTTGGGAAGATCCCCAGAAGAAAATCAGGCAGTCGCGCAGTTGTCAATGTGGTCACGTCCCTTTTAAATATATGTTTCCCTAGGAGCTGAGGGAAGAAGGAAAGGCGATTTAATGATCCTCCGAACTCTTCTTGGTGACTTGGCACCACTGGGATTTTCCTCATCCTAATTTGAAGAAGCACAGCTCTAGCAGGAGTCTTCTAAATGCCTTTGTTTATATTATTAACCAGCTGGCTTCCCCCAGGGTTGTTCAGGAAGATCCTTAAGTAGATAAATCCCTGCAGCTACTCTCCCTAGACTCGTAGCGACCCTATGAGTCGGAATCGACTCAACGGCAGTGGGTTTGGTTTTTTGGTTTGCTCTCCCTAGGTTTGCTAAATAGAGTTGCCCATGTGAGATGCTCTCTCGCAACTCGATAACTGACACACTCAATTTGGATAACTGACTTTGTGCCTTTGGGTTTGAGCTCATATTTGAAACTATTTGTTTTCTCTATCCGCTGTGTCTCAGCCCACACCCAGACTCTCTTGTACTTTTCAGCTACTTCGGAGTCTAGGTGCTTGTCTCTTTGAGGGGCCTTCCAGTGACCAACCCTCCAAGGGAATTTCCAGAATTCCAAACAGTCTACATTTTAAGTCAGATAATTTCAAGTAGACCCTTCAAGTTTTGAGAACAGCTATTTTTATATGATATAGCGATAAACAACCAAATGGACAGAATCTTAATTTTATTAAGGTTTGTCTGCTTACAGCTCTCAACAAAGCCTGACCTCACCCCATTCAGCCCCACTCTACTTATAGTTTTTACTATTCTCTGTACACATCATCTGCTTTAGTCAGCTCAGTGGATATGAACAAATATTTACAGAGCACCTAGTAAATGTCTGGCACTGTATGTACAGGATGCAGACATAGAAAGAGGAAAAAGATGGCCTCTGTCCTCCAGGAGCTTGACAATGAAGTGGCCATCCAGTGCAGTACACGCAGGTCTCCCCACTGACCTGGGCACATCCTACTACGGGTTTTACTTCATAGCCTCTGATTATGTTGTTCTCACCTTCTTCCTAGAACCTATCCACGTTTTCATGTTTCTGTGAGACTCAGCTCATATCTCATGTATCGTTAAATGTGTGTTAACTACTTGAGCCTCCTTTTCTCTGATTTTCTATGGGGGGTCCCCAATTGAGCACATATTCTTAAATTGCCTTGCATGGATTCTTAACACTGAGGGCTTCCTCCAAATGGTTTTATATAGCAAGCGCAATGAAATTCAAACTTCTCATGATGGCGTACAGGTTCCTCTACAATCTGGTGTCTACTCGCATTCCTGAGTTCCCCTCTTGCCAGCCTACCTATTGGCTCAGCCACACTGACCTCTCTGTTCTTGAAACATACTAAGCATTCTGTGTTTCAGGATCTTTGCACTTGTTTCCTCTACCTGGAATCTCTTGCCCTGGATCTTTGCCTGGCTCTCTCCTTCTCATTATTCTAGTCTCAGCTGAAATGTCACTTCTAGAAAAGGGAGGCTCTCCCAGACCACTTGAGCTAAAAGTAGCCCTGGTTTCTCATACTCTTTCCCTCATATTTTATTGTCTTTGAGTATTTTATCCCTATTTCATGTCTATTTGTTTACATTTATATTGTCTGTCTTCTTCCTCTTCCTCTAGACTGTAAACTCCTTGAAGGTAGGAATTTTGTCTGTCCCATTCTTTTCTGAATTCCCAGTGACATAGGAGTCACCAGGTAGTACAGTTATTGGGCTCAGCTGCTAACCAAAAGGTTGGAGGTTTCAGTCCACCCAGAAGTGCCTCGGAAGAAATGTTTGGTGATCTACTTCCAAAAAATCAACCATCGGAACCCCTATGGAGCACAGTTCTACTGTGACACATATGGGGTCTCTGTGAGTCTGAATCAACTTGACAGGAACTGTTTGGTTGGTTTTGGTTAGGGCAGGGCCTGGCACAAAGTTAATCAATAAATATTTGTTGAATGATTGAATCCCCCACAATGCTTAAAAGGATGGTGAGCACAACATGTTTCTTAATAAAAATAGGTCATTTTCAATGGCAATATGTAATAATCCCAGCTATTCTGAGACATCTATTGCAAATGTAATATCTGTGTTAGCTGCTCTTCATGTATGAAATCACAAACCTTAAAAGTCATCTGGTGCAAGTCCCAGATATTATAAATGAGGAAACTCTGTTTTTATTGAATGCTGCCACAAATCTTTTTGCAAAAATAAATTATCTGTAAATAATTGTATCTAATTAGAAATAATTTATTTATAGATTATTTTTTATCCTTTTCTGTTCATTAGGTAAAGGTCAGACTGAACTAAAAATCCACAGTCTAATATTAAAACCATTGTTACAGTTGTACTTTTTGATGCAGAAGCTACATGTTGCTCTTAGGAGACCCTAGATAGACACTCTTTCACCAAACCAGAGCAGTAAAACCTCACAAATCATAGAGTAGGGTATGAAGAGAAGATAGACTTTTATTTCTACTTTGCTTCAATTTTTTTTCTTCTTCTTCTTCTTATAGTTGAGACCTTTGAAAGTCTTGGAATTTAAAACGTTTTTGAAAAATGTGGCTATGCTCTGCCCTATAGGTGCCCTGTTCATTTCTCTTCTGAGGCTAGCACCTACGCAGGGTTTATGAGTCCACAGGCCGTCAGGGTATGTGCTGCATCCGTAACCCAGAGAAATCCTCCCTTTTCCGGACTATAATCATGTCTTTCCATTGGGAAACGTGAAAGCTAGGAGGGTGTCTTTCAATGTCAACAACCCTAGCTCCCGGAGGACTGCCAAATTTTATTTGGTGACTTTTAAATGCATTTCTAACCTACATGCTATTCAAGTGAAAACTATTTGCTTCCGAACTGTTGAGTAATTTTTCCTAGACTGCATGTTCCTAAGTTAGAATGTGTTCCTTGTAGAACACACTAAGGGGATCAGCTGTTAATGCACGTGTAAATACTCAATATTACGTCAGAACATATCGTCAAAGAAATGCCAGCTAAAAGGAGATGTTTTCAGTTATTCACACCACAAAGTTGAAAAAATAAAAATTCTCACTGCTGATGGTGGGAGTATAAACTGATGGAAATGTTTTTGGAAAGCAGCTCAATCATGTGGAAACAATCAGGTGCAGATATTTTCAAGGGGAGCCGCTGCAGTATTATTTATAGTAGTAAAAATCAGAGACAACTCAAATGTCCAAATACAGTGGCTGATGTTGTTAGCTGCTGTTGAGTTGGCTCTAATTCATGACAACTCCACATACAACAGAATGAAAGATCGCCCAGTCCTGAGCCACCTTCACAATCGTTGGTATGCTTGAGTTAATTGTTGTGGCCATCGTGTATTTTGAGTGCCTTCCAACCTAGGGGGCTCATCTTCCAGCATTATATTGGACAATATTCTGTTGTGATCCATATGCTTTTTATTGGCTAATTTTTGGAAGTAGATTGCCAGGCCTCTCTTCCTAGTCTGTCTTAGTCTGTAAGCTATGCTGAAACCTGTCCACAATGGGTGACCCTGTTGGTATATGAAACACCGGTGGCATTGCTTCCAGCATCATAGCAACATGCAAGCCACCACAGTCCAACAAACTGACAGATGGACAAAGGTACAAATATAGAGGCATGGTTAAATAAATTGTGAGACATTCAAAGAAGAAAATATTAAGTAGTCATTAAAATAATGTTCTAAAATAATATTTAATGATGTGAAAAATTATACAAGATATGTTCAATTTTAACAATGACAAAGGATATTAAACTGTATATAGAGTATGATCCAATTTCATTCTGTCCTTTGAAAGGCAATATGCTAAAATGTTAAAAGTGAGGATCTTTGGGAGGTGGGATTAGGAATGATTTCTATTTCTATCTTTTCTGTGGTCAGAAAAAAAAAAATATTAAAAAACCAACCAGAGAGGAGGCCAGAATAATAAGCTCACGGCTGTTCCTATTGGCCATGAAGAAATATCCTTGTTTTTTGTAGTTATGCTTCTGTGTATCTCCATTATGGGGAACTGTTCTAGGGTTTGTTCCATGAAATTAGATTAGGCAACATTATCATGTCATTTGTTTCTCATTTACTCTGGAGATATAATTTTTAGGCCCAGGGAAAGCTCTGACTTGGTCACAGAGTCAGCCTTACACACCAGATTCAAATCACTGGAAACCTGGGGGCAGAATTCTCCTGGTTGCCACCAAAAGCTCAGATCAGCATCCTTACTGGGAAGATAGAAGCTGCCCCTGAAATAAATACCTCAGTTTGATGACTTTGGTTTCTCATAGCTTGGTTTTCTGTCTCTCCATGTTGACCATCCTCCCCGCCTCCCAAGGAAAACTAATTCTGATAGTTTGATGGACTTTGCTAAGAATTCTAATTATTCTCAACAGATCCATCTTAAAAAACAAATAAAAGCATCTTCCCCCAAATGCCATACACCCCTTTAACTATTGCCCCACCTTCTCCCATTTGTATCCAGAATTCTCGAGAGAGTTGCCTACAGGCTGTCTCCACTTCCTCATATCTCGTCATTCACTGGCCTTCTCCATTCTGTCTTCTGCATCTTTCATGTCCCCTACACTGATTTTGCTGAGGTCATCAATGGCCCCATGTTGCCAAGTTCACTGGACTTATTTTAGCCTTCACCTCCCTCACTTGACCAGTCAGAAGCATTTAACATAGTTGTCTAATCCTCCTCCTCAAAACACAATCAGTTCTTGACTAAGGGACTTGGATTTCATTTTATAGCAGCAAGAACCATGGATTGTGTGTGTGTGTGTGTGTGTGTGTGTGTGTGTCCTCATGCAAACTTGACCATGACCTCATGTCATTCTTTTCAGAATAAACTATTACAGTTTTTTTCCCTTCAATATAATGGGATTTTAAAAGGTTTTAGGAAGAACACACTCTTCAGATGACCTTTACTTGGGTACATTTTAAGTCCTTAATATGGTGTCTGCTACTAAATGGAATTGCAGAATGACATTTAGATGTAAGTATGTATTGGACAGTGTGAGTCAACACCGAGAATCCACTATGTCATGATGCCGGGAATGTTTTTGCTGAAAGAATGGTTGAGAAGGGAGAAAGAGACTGTTTAAATGCTCTTTGTTTTGACTTGGAAAAGAAGTGGGAGAATCTACTTGATATATTAAAAAGGATAAAAATATTCCTTGAGGTACAGGGTCAAAAAGGTGGTTTACAAACTCTCAGGTCTCTCTGGACTCTCTGGCCATCTTGCTTGGAGCTGACCTATCTGAAACTGTCTGCTTCTCTGAGATCCAAAGCTCAGGCTGAAGGTGTAGAACCTCTTTGCCAAGCCACATGGGTGGACCTGCTGCCCTGGTCCTTTTGAGGACCACCTTTGCCATAAGATACCAGTCCAAGTCTGACTTTATTCTTTTATGCTTCATCCACAAGTGAAGCCTAATGATGCCTGGTGACTAGATTAGTCCAAGAAGAACTCACTTCACCATGTTTTGCATCAGTGAGTTCCATGAGCTCATGGCCCTCTATCTGTAAGAAACACCATGTCCCGAGAACCAACAGGGGTGGGAAAGGGGATGGACCAAACTGCATTTCATATTTTGACAATTGAAGTAGATCCCAACAAATGAGCCTTCACGTTCAGAGCCGGATACTTAATTTGCTCTGCCTGTCATAGGGCTACTCAGGAAGGTGGGAGCTAGGAGTCTAAGTCCTTCTTGCCTATGGTTGGGGTCTGATCAGGACTCCTTTTCCATTCAGTCCGTGAGAAATCTCCAAGTAAAATGGGGTGAATTCCCTTTGGGACACACCACAGGACTGAAACGGCCTCATTATTTTTAACTCTGGGTCTTATTGCCAAATTCTGTTGCAAGAAGATAAGGGATATAACAGCTTAAAAAAAAAAAGTCTCTTACTGTGAGGCAATAAACTGAGGTTAAATAGTTATGTATCTAAAATACAAATCATAGTGCTTAAAAAAGAGTTTCCTACCCTTCTTCCTATGTTTTCATACCTCAGGCAGAAATACTTGTTAAGCCCCTCCTATGTGGGAGATGCTGCACATGCCTTATCTTAGGTAACCCTCACCTAAATAATAGCATCACTTATATGGTACTTTATGTACCAGGCATAGTTTTGACTGACTTATATATACTGGTTCTTAGAGTAACCCTGTGAGATAAATACTATTTTTAATCACTACCAAGTTAATGAAGAGGAAACTGAGGCACAGAGAGGTTAACACATATGTTCAGAGCTACACAGCTAATAAGAGGCAGAGCTAGGATTTGAACCCAGAGCTAGAGTGTTGCTCTAGAACACCACTGTCCTGCAGAACTTTCTGTGATGATGAAAATGTTCTCTGTGCTGTCCAGTATGGTAGCTACTAGCCACATGTGGCCATTGAACACTTGAAATGTGGCCACTGCAAATGAGAACTGGATTTTTAATTTAATTTCAGTTAAAATAGCCACATGTGGCTAGTAGCTATTATACTGGACAAGACAGCTGTAGAGTCTGCACTTAATATCTTCAGAAATAACATCAGAAGATTGGTGACATCCTTTACAGAAGAGGACAATGAGTGTTTGAGCAACTCAGGAATTTATCAGAGGCTGAGATGTGGAAGAGCCAGAATGCAGCTTCTCGGCCACATTCTCTGGTCTCTAGTGATGTCCTCTGAGCCACTCTTTGGTTATTCACCTCTTTCCATACAGGATCTGGAGGCATATCTTTCCTCCTTCATTCTTATCTAAGAGGCTCTTTTTCCTTTCCTCTATTATTAATGCCGTAACAGTAGAACAGCACTTTGCGACAGAACATCATGCTAAATGCTTGGGGGATGTGGGATGGCCTTGTAGCATGCAACTGGGACACTTTAACTTGGTAGTAAGTGGTGTGCTCGTTCTTAACATCCTTAAGGCCTTACTCCAAACTATTCTTTTGTTATTTCTTTTGTTTTGATTATTCCCTCCTCACTTTACTCGAAGTCTTCATCATTGGTGCCAAAATGTGTGGTGTATAATCCAAACAGCCTTTTGCTAAAAGTATTAAAGTTACAGCTACCTCAAACTTTGCTATTTAATTTGAAGTACACCCCTCCTACCCTCCCCCCCCAAAAAACAATGTTTCAATTAGGTTCACATTAGCAATATTATTACTAAAGAAATATACAGTTGCTTATGGTTTGGGAGACCGTCTTTTTTTCTTAAGCACTCTTTTGAATGAACCAACATAATGTTAACCCACAGTCAGCCAAGCACAGTGCCTTGTACCCAGTAGCCTCTCAACAACTGTTAACATTTTACTGGTTTGCCTTCCTCTGTCTTCCTTCAATGACTTAGGCCTGAACTGGGCAGGAAATCTCACTTTATCCACTGAACATGAACAGAGAAGACAGAACTCTGTTAGCAAAGAAAAACTGTATTTCAACACGTGCACACCCAGGCTTAGGAAACCCTGGTGGCATAGTGCTATGGCTGCTAACCAAAAGGTCAGCAGTTTGAATCCTCCAGGCGCCACTTGGAAACTCTACAGGGCAGTTCTACTCTGTCATATAGGGTCGCTATGAGTCGAAATAGACTCGACAGCAGTGGGTTTGGGTTTTCTGGTTTACACCCAGGCTTGAAGCACCCAGTCTTTTTTGGCGTGAGAAGAGAAGAAACTCTGTTAACTTTGTCAGATAGCAGCCTGCCCATCTGATCACAAAAATGCGACTGCTGTCTTATCTGGAGACAAAGGCTCATTCAGCTCCCAGACAGAAGGAGGCTGAATCTAGTGTTACCCGGTGGGGAGGCATGCAGCTAGTATTTACAGTGACCTGGAAAGTAGCAGTCTGTTAGAAAGCATCTTGAGAAAAGAGATTGAGGAGGACACCTTTATAGGACAGTGAGAATATTGGGAGACAGGGCATGTGTTTGGGTCTCCTTTGATGCTTTTAATTCCCCTGTGACAGACCTTGAACTTCGTGGGTCTCAAATGATGACCTATGCCAGTACAGCCAGCCTGCTGGTACAGCCAGCCTGCTGGTGCTTCAGAAACCTGAACACTGACATGAAACGAGTGTTCCCATTTTTCTGAGTCATATAGAGGGAACAAGTTCACATGCTAGTGTGAACAGCGAAGGAGGAAGAGATAGGAAGGCATTTTGTAATTTATCAAGGTATGAAATCTAGCATTGTACTGTTAAACAGAAGCTCCTTCTGCTCCCAAACAATAGGCTTCCATTCCACTTTCTGGAGAAATCTCACTGTCAAATCATGCCCGTTCCTTGGTGCTCCCACTTGTAAAGCAACCAGAGGGGTGGTCCCTCCCACTGATGGACAGCTGGCTTTATGGAAGGCGATTTGGAATAGCCTTTCACTTCTCCAATAATTTTCCCCCTACAGGCTGGACTTGAACTTGAACTGCTGGTGAGAGCTGTAGCACCATGGATGATACTGCATGCAGGTGGATGATGCACAGATCTCCCTGGCCTTGCAAGCTAGACTCGCCAGAATTCTCAGTCCTGGTTCACATTAGAATCACCTAGAGAGCTTTTCAAAATCCTAATGCCCCTCCCTACTCCCAAGAGGTTTCTTTTCAGTTGAACTGAGGTGGGAATTTGGTATCAGTGATGTTGAAAGGCTCCTCAGGTGATTCCAGTGTGAAGCCAGGACTGAGAGCCCTTGGCTGGGGCAGCGGCAGGTGGTCCTCCTTCCCCTCCCCTTTCTCTTTCCTCTGCTTCTCCTCCTCCTCACTCCTGTCAATGAGCCAAATAGGGTAGGTTTTACTTTATGAATTAGAGGGTTTTGTTCTCTTTTATGAAATTTCTGTCTTCTATAAACAAAACAATATACACTTATTGTAAATAATTTTAGGCAACTTACAGATGTAAAAGAGAAAGTTGAAACTACTTTCATATGTAGCCAGCAGGCTCTGTCCCACGCATGGGCCTTCACGATAGTACTTCCTTCTTCCTGTTTTGCTCTTTGCCTATTCTTTGCCTGCCTCATTGTTCCCATACCTGGCTGTACACCAGAATCACCAGGGAAACTTAAAAATATCAAAAGCACAAACACAGCTCCCCAGGCTCCTCCACAGAGCTACTGAATCCACATATCTGGGTGCAGGGTCCAGGTGTCAGTATTTAACGAAAATCACTAGGCCAGATTTTTGGAACTGCTGGCTATGCTTCTTTCACTGGCCCTTCAGGCCTCACCTTGAGTGTCACTTCAGAGAGTCTTCTCCAACCCCAGGACAACTATAGACCCTACCCCACCATTTTAAACCTTTATAGTACCCTGCAGGCCTCTTTGGGAGCACTTGATGTAATTAACTAATTAATTGTATACTTATTTATTTAGAGGCTGTGTCTCTTCTAGTCTCTCCATTCCATGAGGGCAGAGCTGTGTCTGTCTTAGGTACCATAATATCCTTGGCACCAAGCACAGAGCCTGTTGGCAAGTAGGTGGCACTTAGGATATTAAAAAAAAAAAAAAAAAAAACCCAGTGCTGATGAGTCCATTCTGACTCACAGCAACCCTATAGTACAGAACTGCCCCATAGGGTTTCCAGGGCTGTAAATCTTTACGGAAGCAGACTGCCACATCTTTCTCCTACAGATGGACTGTTGGGTTGGAACTGCCGACATTTAAGTTAGCAGCTGAGCACTTAACCACTGCACCACCAGGGCTCCTGGAAATATCTAATCAAGCACTTTGTAAACATTTTCGCATTGAATTATCATAAGTCTGTAAGCCAGGAAGTATACGTGTCAATATCTCCATTTTATAAATGAAAAAAGAGAGGTCTGGAGGGATTAAGTGACTCACTCAATTATGGCACAGCATGAAACCAGACATGGACACTGGCCTTCTGAATTCCAGAGCAGTCCCCCTTCTGCCACTCTAGGCGGTACCTCTGCAGCTATTATGCTCAGCCTGAGCTAATGAAATTTGTTTAAATGTCCCCAATGTGACACTTATTATGATCTCAGAAATTAAAAATACTAAGAGTTGTCCTCACCTAATGTCTTTTTTTTTTTTTTTTAATGTCTTGGAGAGAGGCACTTAGCTGGAACAAGTGATATGAGGACATTGTCCTTTAAAAATAAACAATGATGGGAGCCAAGATGGTGGAATAGACAGACACTTCCGGTGAGCCCTCTTTACAACAAAGACCCAAAGAAACAAGTGAAACGAGTATGTTTGTGACAAGCTGGGAGCCCTGAGCTTCGAAGGCAAGCTTAGAAAATGAACTGAGGGGCAGGGGGAGGAAGAGACCGTTCAGAAGTGGAGATGAGTTACCAGACCTGAATCAGGGGGAGCCCTCAGGCACCATTCTCAGAGCGGCGGCAGCAGTGGTGGCAGGCTGCTACTAGCGTTCCGCTGCAGTTTCCTCAGGGAGAAGAAGCCAGCCACACAGCTTACTCACACCTCCTGAACCTGAGGAGAAGGGCGCTCTCGGCAAAACGAAGTACTTGCGTGTATTTTAACGTGCCCCCCCACCCACAAACCGGCTTCAGCGGCTGAATTCCCTGGGCCTGAGATAGGCCTTGTTGAGCACCTAGAGCCATCCTCCTGGCCTTGGCAAAGGAAAAAATTTGAAACTGGGGGAAAAGATAATTTGCTAGCTCCACTAACCCGGGGAGCTCAGGTCAGAAGCAACTCCTGTCCAGGCATAAACTGTCTGTGGACTTTGAGCACCTTTCCCTTCTGCATGGACCTGTGTGGGCCTATTTCGGGAGAATAGGCCCTTGTTGGCAGACTCCAACCATTTCAGCTGTGTGGTGGAGAGGTGGGGGTTTGAAATTTGACATTGCTTTGCTTATTAAACAAGGTCCTCACCTACCCACATCAGGAACCTAAGGACTGGTAGCTCCACTCAGGTCACCCAGCCACCCACAACAGGGGTCCAAAGATAACTGGTACTTCCCAGTCCTTACAACCAAAAACTTTGGGTGCCCATGGTCCGTCTGCAGAACCCACCCACCTGCCTGCTGTAGGGAACAGGGACATGCTTTCCTCAGAGACACTCGGGGGTCGGTTCCCACCCCCTGACTTGTTTAGAGCGTGACCCCCTGCTGCAATCAGATACCGGTATATACGCCAATCACCCCTGCCCCTCTGAGACTGCATGACAGAGCCTGTACCACACTCTTGATGATCAGCTACCTGGAAACCTAAGCTGAATTCATACAAGAAAACTGAATGGACTTCTAGACTGATATACCTGATAACAGCTCTAGCCATCTGGGGGTAGGATGTCAGAGCTCCAAAGGTGAAAATAATCAAGCTAGCTCACTCAAGCAACCCATAACCAAAAATCAAACCAAACCCAGTGCCATAGAGTCGATTCCAACTCATAGCGACCCTATAGGACAGAGTAGAACTGCCCCACAGAGTTTCCAAGGAGCGCCTGGCAGATTCAAACTGCCAACCCTTTGGTTCGCAGCCATAGCACTTAACCACTATGCCACCAGGGTTATAGAAAAGCAAAATAAAGCAAGAAGCTACAACACAGTAAGCAAGCATAAACTAATGCAATAACTTATTGATGGCTTGGAGACAACAGTCAATATCAAGTCAAATAAAAAAACAGACCATGATCACCTCAACAGGCTCTCAAAACAAAGAATCCAGTGATCTTCCAGATAAAGTGCATTCCTGGAATTACCAGAACCAGAATACCAAAGTTTAATATACAGAACCCTTCAAGACATCAGGAAGGAAATGAGACAATACACAGAAAAAGCCAAGGAACACACAGATAAAACAACTGAAGAAATTCGAAAGATTATTCAGGAACATAATGAAAAGTTTAATAAGTTGGAAAAATCCACAGACAGGCAGCAATCAAAAATTCAGAAGATTAACAATAAACTTATAGAAGTAGACAACTCAATAGAAAGTGAGAGGAGCAGAATTGAGCAAGTAGAAGCTAGAATTTCTGAACTCAAAGATAAATCACTTGAAACTAATATATTTTATGAAAAATCAGATAAAAGAATTAAAAAAAATGAAGAAACCTTAAGAATCATGTGGGACTGTATCAAGAGAAATAACCTACAAGTGATTGGAGTACCAGAACAGGGAGGGATAACAGAAAATACAGAGAGAATTGTTGAAGATTTGTTGGCAGAAAATTTCCCTGGTATCGTGAAAGATATCTATCCGAGATGCTCGTCGAACTCCACATAAGGTAGATCTTAAAAGAAAGTAACCAAGACGTATTATAATCAAACTTACCAAAATGAAAGATAAAGAGAGAATTATAAGAGCAGTGAGGGATAAACGAAAAGTCACCTACAAAGGAGAGCCAATAAGAATAAACTCGGACTACTCAGCAGAAACCATGCAGGCAAGAAGGCAATGGGATGACATATTTAAAAAATTGAAGGAAAAAAATGCCTGCCAAGAATCATATATCTAACAAAATTATCTCTTAAATATGAAGGTGAAATTAAGATATTTCCAGGTAAACACAAGCTTAAGGAATTTGTAAAAACCAAACCAAAACTACAAGAAATACTAAAGGGAGTTCTTTGGTAAGAAAATCATAATATCAGGTATCAACCCAAGACTAGAATACTGGGCAGAGCAACCAGAAGTCAACTGAGACAGGGAAATCCAAAAAAACAAAGCCAGATTGTATATATATATAAAAAAAGCTCAAAACAGGGTAACGGTGATGTTATTATATAAAAGAAGACAACATTAGAATAATAAAGAGGGACTAAGAAATGTAATCGTACACCTTCCATATGGAGAGGAAGATACGGCAATACAAAGAAATAAAAGTTAGGTTTAAATTTAGAAAAATAGGGGTAAATAATAAGGTAACCACAAAGGAGACAAACTCTCCTACTCATCAAAATAAAATACAAGAAAAAAAATAGAGACTCAGCAGAAACAAAATCAACAACAACAAATATGAGGAAAGGACACTATATAAAGATAATCTACTCAGCACATAAAATTAAGTGGGAAAAAGAAACTGTAAACAACACACAAAAAAAGACATCAAAATGATAGCACTAAATTCATACCTATCCATAATTACCCTGAATGTAAATGGATTAAATGCATCAATAAAGAGACAGAAAGTGGCAGAATGGATTAAAAAACAAGATCCGTCTATATGCTGCCTACAAGAGACACGCCTTAGACTTAGAGACATAAACTAAAACTCAAAGGATGGAAAAAATATATATCAAGCAAACAACAAAAAGAGCAGGACAGGCAATATTAATTTCTGACAAAACAGACTTTAAAGTCAAATCCATCAGAAAAGATAAGGAAGGACACTATATAATGATTAAAGGGACAGTACACCAAGAAGATATAACCATATTAAATATCTATGCACCCAATGACAGGGCTGCAAGATACGTAAAACAAACTCTAACAGCATTGAAAAGTGAGATAGACAGCTCCACAATAATAGTAGGAGACTTCAACACACCACTTTCGGTGAAGGACAGGACAGCCAGAAAGAAGCTCAATAAAGACACAGAAGACCTAAACGGCACAATCAACCAAATTGACCTCATAGACATATACAGAACACTCCACCCAACAGCAGCCAAGTATACATTCTTCTCTAGTGCACATGGAATGTTCTCTAGAATAGACCACAAATTAGCTCATAAAGCAAGCCTTAGCAGAATCCAAAACACTGAAATGTTACAAAGCATCTTCTCTGATCATAAGGCCATAAAAGTGGAAATCAATAACAGGGAAAGCAGGGAAAAGAAATCAAACACTTGGAAACTGAACCATACCCTGCTCAAAAAAGACTGGATTATAGAAGACAAAAGGATGGAATGAAGAAATTCAGAGAATCCAATAAGAATGAAAACACTTCCTATCAGAACCTTTGGGACACAGCAAAAGTGGTGCTCAGAGGTCAATTTTTATCAGTAAATGCACACATCCAAAAAGAAGAAAGGGCCAAAATCAAAGAACTATCGCTACAACTTGAACAAATAGAAAGAGCAACGAAAGAAACCCCCAGGCACCAGAAGAAAACAAATAATAAAAATTAGAGCTGAACTAAATGAAATAGAAAACAGAAAAACGAAAGAACAAGACCAAAAGCTGTTTTTTTGAAAAAATCAACAAAATTGATAAACCACTGGCCAAACTGACAAAAGAAAAACAGGAGAGGAAGCAAATAACATGAATAAGAAATGAGATGGGTGATATTATAACAGACCCAACTGAAATTAAAAGAATCATATCCGATTACTGCGAAAAATTGTACTGTAACAAATTTGAAACCTAGAAGAAATGGATGAATTCCTAGAAACACACTACCTACCTAAACACAAACAGCGGTAGAACAACTAAACAGACCTACAACAAAAGAAGAGATTGAAAAGGTAATCAAAAAACTCCCAACAAAAAAAAAAAGCCCTGGCCTGGACTGCAGAGTTCTATCAAACTTTCAGAGAAGAGTTAACACCACTACTACTAAAGGTATTTCAGAGCATAGAAAAGGATGGAATACTACCAAACTCACTCTATGAAGTGGCCATATCCCTGATACCAAAACCAGGTAGAGACACCACAAGAAAAGAAAATTATAGACCTATATCCCTCATGAATGTAGATGCAAAAATCCTTAACAAAATTGTAGCCAATAGAATTCAACAACACATCAAAAAATAATTCACCAGGACCAAGTGGGATTCATACCAGTTATGCAGGGATGGTTCAACATTAGAAAAACAATTAATGTAATCCACCACATAAATAAAACAAAAGATAGGAATCACATGATTTTATCAACTGGTGCAGAAATGGCGTTTGACAAAGTTCAACACCCATTCATGATAAAAACTCTCAGCAAAATAGGAATAGGAGGAAAATTCCTCAACGTAATAAAGGGCATTTACACAAAGCGAACAGCCAACATCACCCTAAATGGAGAGAGCCTGAAAGCATTCCCATTGAGATCGGGAACCAGACAAGGATGCCCTTTATCACCACTCTTATTCGACATTGTGCTGCAAGTCCTAAAAAGCCAGAACAGTTAGGCTAGATAAAGAAATAAAGGCATCCAGATTGGCAAGGAAGAAGTAAAAGTATCTCTATTTGCAGAAGACATGATCTTATACACAGAAAACCCTAAGGAATCCTCCAGAAAACTACTGAAACTAATAGAAGAGTTCAGCAGAGTATCGGGATACAAGATAAACATAGAAAAATCACTTGGATTCCTCTACACCAACAAAAAGAACATTGAAGAGGAAATCACCAAATCAATGGCATTAACAGTAGCCCCCAAGAAGATAAAATACTTAGGAATAAATCTTACCAGAGATGTAAGAGACTTATACAAAGAAAACTACAGTACACTTCTGCAAGAAACCAAAAGAGACTTACATAAGTGGAAGAACATACCTTGCTCTTGGATAGAAAGACTTAACATTATAAAAATGTCCATTCTACCAAAAGCGATCTATTCATTTAATGCAATTCTGATCCAAATCCCAAGGACATTTTTTAATGAGGTGGAGAAAAAAATCATCAACTTCATATGGAAGGAAAAGAGGCTCCAGATAAATAAGGCATTACTGAAAAAGAAGAACAAAGTAGGAGGCCTTACTTTACCTGATTTTAGAACCTATTCTACCGCCACAGTAGTCAAAACAGCCTGGTACTGGTACAACAACAGATGTATAGACCAATGGAACAGAATTGAGAATCCAGACATAAATCCATCCACACATGAGCAGTTGTTATTTGACAAAGGCCCCAAAACAGTTAAATGGGGGAAAAGACAGTCTTTTTAACAAATGGTGCTGGCATAACTGGATATCCATCTGCAAAAAAATGAAACAAGACCCAGACCTCACTCCACGCACAGAAACGAGCTCAAAATGGATCAAAAACCTAAATATAAAATCTAAAATGATAAAGATCATGGAAGAAAAAATAGGGACAACGTTAGAAGCCCTAATACCTGGCATAAACAGTATTCAAAACATTATTAAGAATGCAGAAGAAAAACTAGATAACTGGGAGCTCCTAAAAATCAAACACCTATGCTCATCCAAAGACTTCACCAAAAGAGTAAAAAGATTACCTACAGACTGGGAAAAAGTTTTTAGCTATGACATTTCCGATCAGCATCTGATCTCTAAAATATACATGATACTGCAAAAACTCAACTATAAAGAGACAAATAAACCTATTAAAAAATGAGCAAAGGATATGAATAGACACTTCACTAAGGAAGACATTCAGGTGGCTAACAGATACATGAGGAAATATTCAAGATCATTAGCCATTAGAGAAATGCAGATCAAAACTACAATGAGATTTCATCTCACTCCAACAAGGTTGGCATTAATCCAAAAAAAACACAAAAAATCAATGTTGGAGAGGCTGTGGAGAGTTTGGAACACTTATACACTGCTGGTGGGAATGACAAATGGTACAACCACTTTGGAAATTGATTTGGCATTTCCTTAAATATCTAGAGATAGAACTACCATACGACCCAGCAATGACGCTCCTTGGAATATATCCTAGAGAAATAAGAGCCTTTACATGAACAGATATATGCACACCCATGTTTATTGCAGCACTGTTTACAATAGCAAAAAGATGGAAGCAACCAAGGTGCCCACCAACGGATGAATGGATAAATAAATTATGGTATATTCACACAAGGGAATACTATGCATTGATAAAGAACAGTGAGGAATCTGTGAACCATTTCATAACATGGAGGAAACTGGAAGGCATTATGCTGAGCGAAATTAGCTGCAAAAGGACAAATATTGTATAAGACCACTATTATAAGAACTTGAGAAATAGTTTAAACTGCGAAGAAAACATTCTTTTGTGGTTACGAGAGGAGGGCGGGAGGGAGGGTGGGAGAGGAGCATTCACTAATTAGATGGTAGATTAGAACTACTTTAGGTGAAGGGAAAGACAGCACACAATACAGGGGAGGTCAGCACAACTGGGACTAACCCAAAAGCAAAGAAGTTTCCTGAAGAAACTGAATGCTTCGAAGGCCAGTGTAGCAGGGGCAGGGGTCTGGGGACCATGGTTTCAGGGGACATCTAAGTCAATTGGCATAATAAAATCTATTAACAAAACATTCTGCATCCCACTTTGAAGAGTGGCGTCTGGGGTCTTAAACGCTAGCAAACAGCCATCTAAGATGCATCAATTGGTCTCAACCAACCTGGATCAAAGGAGAATGAAGAACACCAAGGACACAAGGGGATTACGAGCCCAAGAGACAGAAAGGGCCACATGAACCAGTGACTACATCATCCTGAGACCAGAAGAACTAGATGGTGCCCAGCTACAACTGATGACTGCTCTGACAGGGAACACAACAGAGAACCCCTGAGGGAGTAGGAGAGCTGTGGGATGCAGACCCCAAATTCTCATAAAAAGATCAGACTTAATGGTCTGACTGAGACTGGAAGGACCCCAGTGGTCATGGCCCCCAGACCTTCTGTTGCCCCAGGACAGGAACCATTCCTGAAGCCAACTCTTCAGACATGGATTGGACGGGACAATGGGTTGGAGAGGGATGCTGGTGAGGAGTGAGCTTCTTGGTTCAGGCGGATACTTGAGACTATGTTGGCATCTCCTGCCTGGAGGGTAGATGAGAGGGGTAGAGGGGGTAAGAAGCTGGCGAAATGGTCATGAAAAGAGAGAGTGGAGGGAGAGAGCAGATTGTCTCATTAGGGGGAGAGTAATTGGGAGTATGTAGCAATGTGTAGATAAGTTTTTTTGTGAGAGACTGACTTGATTTATAAACTTTCACTTAAAGCACAATAAAAATTAAAAAAAAAAAATAACAATGGTTTCCTGGTCACCTGCATGTTTTATTTTTTTTAACATGAGCAGGGGAGGAAACTTACCTAGATCGGTTAACTAAACAATCACCTTCCCCCCAAACCCATAGAAGTGTGGGGAGCCTGAATGAGAGAGAAGACAAGAAAGTGATTTTAACTCTTTACAAGAAAATCTTCTAATTCCAGAGGTGGAGCCCAATGCATGAAGGCTTGAATCCAGGGAAATCCCCAAGACTGGGCTTGCTGTGATTTTACCTGACTGCAATTTTTTTGTGCAGAGGGGAAAAGAGGAAGGCCTGTTGGTACAATGTAATGATGGTTGTGACTGCGTATGTGTGTGTGTAATGAGCGTTGATCTGCAAACAGGCCAATGGTCTTCAATTCTATTAGCCTCATCGCTACCTTTTTATAGCACACATTGCTTTACAAAACGCAATGGGACATTACTCTCATTCCTATCCTGAAATGAAATTCATAGATAATATAACCAACTTATAAATGTTATTTAAGAAAA
Source organism: Loxodonta africana (assembly GCF_030014295.1). Classification (NCBI taxonomy): domain Eukaryota; kingdom Metazoa; phylum Chordata; class Mammalia; order Proboscidea; family Elephantidae; genus Loxodonta; species Loxodonta africana. The sequence continues at coordinate 47,495,248 of NC_087364.1, forward strand.
ATCAATACAATGTACTCTCTGTAATATAAAGAGCTAGAAGACAATTAATTTATAGTAAAAATGCTCTTCACACTGTAAAGGCTCAAGCACAATATAATGAAATCCTCAAACTTATGCTGATGCATAGAATCGTTGTTCTCAACAGCCACAAATCGTAAAGTTGTGGGTGTTGGTGATTCAAATACCACAGCCAAGGGACTTGGTGGTGAAGTGATTTTTTGAGATGGTGAACAACTCTTGCAAACTTCCAAACTAAACCCAATACCATCTTCTCTAGATTTGTACCTTAGTGACTTTTCTGAAAAATTCAGCATATATAAAATTTTAAAATTGAGATATAATTTACATATCATAAAATTCATCCTTTCAAATTGAGTACATGTAAAGTTTTTAAATATAATCACAGAATTGTACAACTATCACCACTATCTAATTTCAGAACATTTTCATCACTCCAAAAAGAAACCCATACCCATTAGTAGTTACTCCTCAGTTCCCTTTTCCTCAGTTCCTAGAAACCACTGATTTCTTTTCTGTCTCTATGGATTTTCCGATTCTGGACATTTCATATAAATGCATCATGCAACATGTGGCCTTTTGTGTCTGACTTTTTTTTACTTAGCATTGTTTTCAAGGTTTATCCATGTTTTAGCATGGATCAGAACTTGATTTATTTTTATAGCCGAATAATATTCCATTCTATGGATATACCACATTCATTTATCCATTCCTCAGTTGATGTCATTTAAGGTTGTTTGCAGTTTTGGGCTGTTATGAGTAATGCTGCTCTGAGAGCTTGTGTACAAATTTTTGTGTGGCTATGTTTTCAGCTCTCTTGGATATATACTTAAGAGTAGAATTGCTGAGTCATATGACAATTCTATGTTTAACATTATGAGAAACTGTCAAACTGTTCCAAAGAGGCTGTACCACCTTCCATTCCCACCAGCAATGTATGAGGGTTCCAATTTCCCCACACCCTCACAATGCAGTCACTATTTTTCATTATAACCATCTTTTTTTAGTGGATGTGAAGTACTCTCTCACTGTGGTTTTGATAGGCATTTCCCTAATGAATATAGTGTTGAATGTGTTTTCATGTGCTTATTGGTCATTTGTATGTCTTCTTCGGAGAAATGTCATTCAAATCCTTTGCCCATTTGTGAATTGGGTTGCCTTTTTTTTGTTGAGTTGTGAGAGTTCTTATATATTCTGGATACTAGTCCCTTGTCATTTTTTGGGTCAGTTACATAATTTGGAAATATTTTCTCCCATTCTGTGGCTTGTGTTTTTACTTTCTTGATGGTATTGTTTTTTTATTGTTTGCAATACATAAGTTTTAAATTTTGATGTAATCCAGTTTACCTGTTTTTTTCTTTTATCACTTATGGTTTTGGTGTCATATCTAAGAAATCTTTGCCTAATTTAAGGTCATGAACATTTACACCTATTTTTTCTGCTAAGAGTTTTAGCTCCTACATTTAGGTCTTTGATCCATTTTGAATTAATTGTTGTATATAGTGTGAAGTAGGGGGTCTCTTGTGAGTTGAATTGTGTCCCCCCAAAGTATATGCTGAAACTGATGATTTCCAAGTAAAAGGTTGAGGGTGCAATCTGGTTTCTCCTTACAGCTTATAGTAAAATTCAAGAGGAAAACAATAAATTTAGGAAGGAACTGTCACGCAAAAAGGAACCAGGCCCTGATATTTGGGAAAATCTTGGCTTATCCATATCTCAAAAGATGAGAAAACATGCCCTGCAGAGGACACCAAGGGTGTGGATGAACAACCATTTGCTAAAGAGATTAGGTGTGTGACTTAGGGATCCAATAACTATCCCAGTAGAAGCTAGAATTAGAGATGGGATTATCCAGGAAGGATCTGTGGAGAACCCACATTTCTAATGGTGTGGACCCCCTTGATACCCACAAAAGACCTATAAAACTTTTGAGAATGTTGTATCAGCAGAAACACTGCCAGCCTGGACTGAAAGGGACAAAGAAAGGATAAAATGAGGGAAGAATAACTGCGAGGGTAAAGTCATAGATGCAGAAGCCACAAAGGGCAGACTTAGGGACCCAGAGGCTGGGGCCGATAGAACCTCTCGGGGCCCAGAGGGTGGAACACCCAGCCACAGGATTATTCTCAGGCCTAGGAACCTAATGGAATTTTTCCTACCAAGTTTTGAACTTGCTTGGGACAAGTGACCCCCTTATTCCTTCCATTTTCTCCCTTTTAGAATGGGAATGTCTATTTTCTGCATGTCCCACTACTATATTTTGGAAGCAGATAACTTGTTTTCTAGTTTCTTCTCCACAGATGGAGAAGAATTTTGCTTCAGGACGGTTCATACCCAGAGTCTCACTCATACCTGATTTAGATAATAAAAATTGGAACTTTTTGAGTTGGTAATATTTAGATGAGATTTTGTATTAAGAGTTGATAATGGAATTGTGTCTTAGGGTGGATTCTCTAGAGAAGCAAAGCCAGTATAAATATATATAGAGAGATTTATATCAAGGAAACAGCTCACTTGATTGTCGGGGTTGGAACGTCCCAAGTCCTTGGATCAGGATAGAGGCCTTTCCCAATTCATGGAACTGCAGAAGCTGGTGAACCCAAGATAAACAGGTTGGAGAGCAGGGCTCCCACTCACAACCTGTGAAGGTTGAGGAATCCCCTAGGTCAGCAGGCAAGACTACAAGGTTTCTCCCGATTCATGTAGCTGCAGGGGCTGGAGAACCCAAGATAGACAGGCTGGGGAACAGAACTCTTGTTTGTAGGCCATGAAGATCGATGAATACCAAGATGGACAGGTAAGCTGCTAGCTCAAGTCCCAAGAACGAGAGGTCAGACAAAGGATAGCTGCTGGATCCAGAACAAGCCAATAACTTTGCAAGGTGAGCAGGAAGGAAGTAGGTGGCAGAAGGGGGAGAGATGAAGGCTGAGGGGGCAGTGAGCTGCCACAGGCCCTTCCCCTGACAGTACCACTTAGCAGATTCCATCATGGGGGTGATCACATATCAGATTTCAACAGGGAAGTGGTCATAACATTGTACAACTGCCAAAATACTGAGAACCATGGCCCAGCCAAGTTGACACACAATCTTACCCGTCACAAATGGGTTAAGACTTTTGGTATGTGAATGTATTTTGCATGTAGGAGCAATATAAATTTTAGTGGAGCAGAGGGCAGACTTTTGTGGATTGAATTGTGCCCCCTAGAAATATATGTTCAAGTCCTAACCCGCTCTGTCTCTCAATGTGACCTTATTTGGAAAGAAAGTCTTTGTAGATAGAATCGAGGACCCTAATCCAATGACTGGTGTTTTTATAAGGAGAGAGAAATTTGGAGACAGATGGACACACACAGAGGGAAGATGACCAAGTGAAGATGGAGGAAATGGCAAAAATTGGAGTGATGTAGCTACAAGCCAAGGAATGCCAAGGACTGTGGGCAACCACTGCCAGTCAGGGAGAAGCAAGGAAGAATCTTCCCTAGAGCCTTCAGAGAGAGGGTGGCCCTGCCAACACCCTGATTTCAGACTTCTGGCCTCCAGAACTGTGTGAGAGAATTAAGTGCTGTTGTTTTAAGCCATCCAGTTTGTGCTACTTTGTTATAGCAGCCCTAGAAAATTAATACTGTCATCATGTGGATATTCAGTTGTCCCCATACGATTTGTTGAAAACACTATTCTTTCGTTATTGAATGGACTTGGCACCTTTGTTGAACATCAATTACCCATAAATGTGTTTATTTCTGGACTCTCAATTCCATTTCATTGATCTGTATGTCTATGGAAACCCTGGTGGCATAGTGGTTAAGTGCTATGGCTGCTAACCAAAGGGTCGGCAGTTCAAATCCACCAGGCGCTCCTTGGAAACTCTATGGAGCAGTTCTACTCTGTCTATAGGGTCACTATGCGTTGGAATTGACTCGACGGCACTGGGTTTGGTTTTTTTGGTTTTTGTTTGTCTATATCCTTACAGCATATATAAAATTTATGCAAAGACATTTTATGTTTATATGTAAAATGAAATTATGTTCTGGGCTCAGACTATTATGAACATGTTTTTCACCTATACAATTTTCTGGAGGGGCATTTATTTGAAAGTCACAATATTTGAAAGTCCATGTGTGGGATTGTGCTGCTACTTCAGGACATCTAGCATCTTAGCATTTTCTAACTAAATGCCACTGTACCTCGAACCATTTTGACAATAAAAAAATCTCATGAATTTCTAGAACACCACCCCAGGAGGCAGTACCACCCTTGTTGAGATCTACTCTCCAGAGTTACATATTGTGCCTTTTTCAATCTATGTTCTCAGCCTTCTCTGGTCCATCTCCCACGTTGCTAAAGTTCGATCTCTCCAGCTCACTTCTTGTTTAAAAGCTTTCAGTGGTTCCATATGCAGTGTGAGATGGAGTCCAAACTTTTCAATATGGCCCATTGGCTCTATCACCCTCCACATCCCGTCCTGTAACACTGCACTCTACCCTGGCTATGGAACCTGCCTTGCCACCACCGGCATCTACTTGCACTGCCCCTTCACCAGGCACACCTACAGCCCTTCGGAAGTCCCGTTCAGGAAGCCTGGCCGATCTCCTCTTCAGCTGGCGGTGCCCTGCCTTAAGCCCTCAGAGTGCCTTTTGGAGGCTTCCATTCTGGCATTTATCACTCTGAAATGCAAGAGCTGGATTCTCTGTCTGCCTCAGCCTGTGAGTGCCCTGCCTCGTTCATCTTGGCATCCCCGACTCCACCTAAGTCCCAAGCATGTTGCCTGGCACATTGTTGGGTTCAATGAATTTTGGTTGAAAGAACGAATCCTCAGTACTGCTATGTGCTCTTCCCTCTTAGGAAGCTACCTTCTGCATTCTCCTGAGACAGCGATTAGCTGAACAGCTTATAAAGACTTGTTACCATTTGCTCACATAACACACATGTCTTTGTTTGAGAAGATAGACAAGGTCTGTGTAATTTCAGGGAGTAAGAGGAGGAGTATTCCAGTTCAAAACATCAACAACATCATCAACAACAGAAAGTCTTCCAAATACTAGAAATTCTCTAGTGGGGCACAGCCCTTTTCTTCCATAAGGAAAGAGGTAGTTGAAGATGCAAATAGCCTGTGTGATGTATTCACATAGACTGGAAATGTCCAACAGAAGATGGTTTCTTGAGATGGCAGAGGCTATGATGAGATGAGGAGGTGGCAGGAACCTAAAAAGAGCACAGTGAAGGGGCCTCTGAAAAGAGAACAGGTCAGAAGAATAACTTTGTCTGAAGTGGAGCTGCCATGTTTAAGCAATTTGCTTGCAGAGACTGGCACTAGACTCTACCATGGCCATCAGTTCTCCTGCCACACCTCTGGTACCCAAAAACCAAACCTGTTGCCATCAAGTCGATTCTAACTCATTGAGCCCCCATGTGTTATAAGGTAGAACTACTCCATACAGTTTTTTTGGGCTGTAATCTTTACAGAAGCAGTTCGGCTGGCCTTTTTTCCACAGAGCTGCTGGGTGGGCTCAAACTGCCAACCTTTAGGTTAGCTGTTGTGTGCTGTGAATCGATTTTCAACTCATAGCAACCCCGTGTCACACAGTAGATTGCAAACTTCTTGCTCCACCCAGGCTCCTTCTGGTACCCAAGCGACTGTTAAAAAATATTTATTTTTTGTGGTTTGACATTTTAAGGTAGCTCTTTTCTTTTTTCTTTCCAAAATTAATAGACATTAATTGGAAAAATCTTAGGAAATATGCCTAAGTAAAAAGAGGCAACATCCATCGGCGTGAACCCCACTGCCTACAGAGGGCCACTGTGCATATTTTGGTGTACATGTGTCCAGAAACTTTGTTTTTCTCCAGTATTTTTAATCCCTCCTTGATGTGACTCTGTGGTCAGGGAAAACTACAAACTCAGAGATTTAAAAAAAAAAAAAGGCAAGAACAAGGAGTGAGGAAAACAAGAAAGGCTGAGGAGTTTGCTGGCCCTTCTCTGTCCTGGGACGTGCTGCGAATGGCTGGGAATGATTAGAGTATTGATCGTGTTACATCTTCCACTGCACAGCCGTGACGTCAGTAATGCAATACAGAATGACCAGAATAAAATTAACCGTGAGTCAGATGGCAGCTCCTGCCTGTTTAAGCTAAGGAGAAATGGTTCTTTTAAGATTTAGTAATTCAACATTTTGTCCTCTACGTCTAAGTTTCATTCATTTGGTACAAAGTCCAGTGGCCACACTGAAACCACAGGGTAACTGCTGTTCAGCATTTTCTTCTCCTGGCTGGCTGGCTGGCTTCTCCTTGTCTCCAGAAAGCAGCCCTGGGCCTTTGCAGTGTTTCTGGCGTAGCTCCTGTCTGTCTTCCCACTTCAATCTTGAGGAGCCATGGGCTGCCCTGACCACTGTGGACACAGCCATTCTCTGGAAGGTCATTCTCTGCCCACGGCCAGAGCCTCTCCTGAGGCCCAGCCCTCATCATTATCTTTTTGCTCAGTAACCTTCAACAGTTCCATGATGAAAAAAAGAACAAAAAAACGAAGTACAGGCTCTTCTCAGATTATTTGTTAGCCTTCCAGCCTTAAATTCTCTTACTCTCAGATGGCTCCAGTGGAAAGCAATTGTTTAAGAGGACACTGAGCACTTAAAAAAAAAAAAATACTGTTTAGCTCATTAATTGTAGACGATTTGGAAAATAAAGGAGAGCATAAAGAAGAAAATAATAATTGCCCATATCTCACTCTCTGGAATTAGCCACTGTTAACATTTTGATGCAGAATAGTTTAAAATTATGCTCACACCGTACATAAAATATTGTTTTAGGCTACTTTCACTTATTATGGGCATTATTAGAAAATATGATTTGAATGACTGTTCAATGTTCTATCAGAAAATTGCAGCATCATTGTTGGACATTTAGGTTTCTGCCAGATTTTTACTATTATAAATTACGCTGCAATGAACTTGCTTGCACCTAAACCTTTGACCACATTTTTTTAATGATTTACTTAGAAGAGATTGCTAGAAGATGGCACCTTAATATTCTTCTGCCTATTTTATTATTTTGATAATAGCACACTTGTTTTATCTCCTTTACTAAATATGTGTCTACCCTGTGCAAACTGGCACAAAGTTCTGCCCCATGTAAAGAAAGAAGTGGTGCTGCCCCTGGTAAAAGTGCACTATAAATGTTGATTGAATTAAAAGACACTTCACTGCTCTGGGTCTCAGTTTCTTCATTTGTTAAAATGAAAGTGTTGAAATTTACCACCTTTTAGGAATGCCATTTTATGGTTTTCATAACCAGACTTTAGCTAATAGCATATATCTCAGAGATGATATTCACAAATATTTGTGATCACAGTCTCATTTCCTGTGTGAGTAACTAACATTCCATGCGGCTCAGGATGGCCTCTAGTCTTGTATAAGGACTGGGATCTGGCTGTCGGGAGACGATATGGAGAGAAGGGAAGCCCATGGAGTTTGCATTCTGTTAGTGCTTGCTTTAGTTTCTCCTCTGTGTGACCTTGGGCAAGTAGCTTAACCTCTCTGGATTTCATGGCTTCTTCTGTAAATAATATTAATGATGTCTACTTTGCAGAGTTGGTGTGAGGACTAAATGGGATAATATATGCAGGGCTCCTTTTAACAGTAGGGGTTTAATTGTCGTAGCTATTAGTATAACACACATTTTAGTAAATCCCTTGGGCATTATGTGCCCCGGATGACCACACAAAAGATTGGTATACTAGGGTTATTCTTTGAGGAAGGCATTAGTTTTCTTTGTCAACATCTGCATAGAGAATAGCAAGCCACCATATAAGCCTATTTTCTGCACGTGTATTTTTAATAGCTGAATCTAGACACAGGGCCTGTTTAGGCATTCCCCCAGAAAATCTAGAGGAACTGGGTATTGACTATTCTCTACCACAGACAGACACAGACGTACTGAAGGAAGTGAATTCATTGATTCTAAAAATGAATTATTTCAAGACCTATATTATCCCCACTGAAATATAGTCCACCAGGCTGTCTGCAATCCCCATCACAATCTTTGTAACAAAAGTCCTGTTAAAACAGCTAAGCTACTAAGGAAGAACTAAGGCAAAGGGGCCTGGAAAAGCTTCTAGGAATAAATGAGAGCTTAGTTTTAAATGGTGCTCAGGAGGATGTTTTGTTCTTTTTCTCTTGCGTCCACTTCTGAGTCCTAATCAAGTTGGATCTGGCTTCCGTGCGTTCTTACCACCTGCTTTTCCAGTGGTTTCCAGGTGGATTATGGAGCATAATTGTCCTGTTAAGTGCATTTCTGCAGTAACTCTCTGCCCCCTCTCCTTTTTTTTTTTTAGGAATTGGTTGATTCCCTTACTGAATTCAGGCCATCCCCGGATTTTCTAACAGGATATATTATGGGGGTTCATTGGTAAGGCCATCCCTTGGAGCATGGAACCCACTTTCTCAGAAGCCATGTCATGACAACTGGCTCTGCTGCCCGGTGAGCCTGAGCTCACAGGGAGCGGGATGGGGAGAGGTAGGCATCCCCTCAGCAGAGGCAGACAGTGTGATCCAGGAGGGCTGGGCCAGGTTGCAAGTTATGGGCAACTTGGTATTGGCTAGGTCTTTACTGGTTTGTATCTCAGAGGAAAGGGCAGAAAGGACTATGATATTGAGAAGGAGCTTGCCCGGGCTCCCTCCTGAGTTCACGCTGCCCTTGGTGCCTGCCTCCTTGGAGGTACTGTACCACAGGGGTCATTGCTGAGCAGCAGGGGTAAGGTGGGGTCTTCAACATGTGTCTTTATATTAACAAACTGATAAAGGAATTTTGGAAACAAAAGTCAAAATGGCTGAATTAACACAAATCTTATATTTAAAATTGTAACGTGCATTCTTCAGAATGAAACATTCCTATGTGAAAAGTCTGTTTCTACCATTTTTAGCTGCACAGTCCTGGGCAAGTTTTAGTTTTCTCATGTGTAGACTGGGGGAAATAACAGCACCTATTTTTTTTTTATAGGGTTATTATACCATTATAGGGTTGTTGTGAAGATTATATGAAATACTGTATGTGAAGTGCTTAGCACAGTCCAGGCATATTGGAAGTGTTAAAAAAAAAAAAAAAAAAAAACCATTGGCAATGACTTTTTACATGCAACAACAAAAACAATTCATAAAAGAAAAGAAAAATTGATGTTAGACTTCATAAAATAAAAAATTTCTGCTTTGTAAAAGACACTGTTAAGAGAATGAAAAGATATATGCAAAACACATATCTGATAAAGAACATAAATCCAAAATATACAAAGAATTCTTAAGACTCAACAATAAGAAAACAGCTCAATTACAAAATGGACTAAGGATCTGAAAAAGACACCTCAACAATGAAGACGTACAGATGGCAAATAAGCATATGAAAAATGCTCAATATCATACGTAATTGGGGAATTGCAAAATTAAAACAACAAATGAGACACAAAACCAACAACACTAAATTTACCTCAATGAGTGAAAAACATACATCCACATAAAAACCTGCCCATGAACGTTTATTGTAGCTTTATTCATAATTGCCAAAAATTGGAAGCAACTAAGATGTCCTTTAAGGGTGAATGGATGAACAAATTGTGGCATATCCATACAATGGGATATTATTCAATGATAAAAAGAAATGAGCTATCAAGCTATGAAAAGACATGGAGTAACTTCAAATGCATGTTGGTGGAGAAAAGAAACCCATCTGAAAAAGCGACGTACTCTGTAATAGCAACTATATGGCATTCTGGAAAAGGTAAAAAAACTATAGAGACAGTAAAAAGATCAGTGGCTGCCCCGTGTTCAGGGAGATGGGGGAAGGGATGTGCATGGGGCATTTTTAGGGCAGGGAAACTATTCTGTATGATACCGTAATGGTGGATACATGACATTGTGCATTTGTCAAAAACCATAGGACTGTACAACACAAAGAGTGAACCCTAATGTAAACTGTGGACTTTAGTTAATAATAATATATCAATGTGGTTGATCATGTGTAACAAGTATACCAAATTAATGCAAGATGTTAATAACAGGAGTCACAGTGTGCAAGCGTGGGGGTGGGGGGGAGTATATGGGAACTCTGTACTTTCTATAAACCTAGGACTTCTCCCAAAAATAAAGTCTACTTAAAAACTGGGAAAACAAACAACTCTTTTATTGTTTCAAATACCATGAATTCAGGTCAGGAAATTTTTAATGAGCCTTCACTTGTAACAGTCCCTAAGCTACATAATTCTGTATTGATTTTAAGAACACTGCAGCCTGAATTGCCTAATTGTGTTACCGAGAGAAGTTCAATCTCATTCATGAAACTCAACAAACTCTGATTCTGTGTCAGTGTAAAAATGACGTCGTGATGGCATCTGACCGCCTCTCTCTGGCCCTTGGCCTCTCCACCCTCAGCCTTTCAGGCCTCTTCAGCCTCTTGGGCTGGCCAGGCCTCTCTCCAGCCCTGCACTGGCAAGTGTTACGAAGCTCTTTAGCTTCACCATAAGTGCCTGGGGATACCCCACCCCACCAGTAAGCTTCAGCCTGAAGGGGCTCACATCTCTTGCTCCATGGGTAGGCAAGCTTAGCTCTGCCAACAAGTGCCTGGAGGCACCATACTCCACTAAGAAGCCTCCTGCCCAAAGCCACTCAATCTGTCACTCTGTGGGTTGGCCCGCTCACTGTAACCACCTTGCTTCTTGGACTGGGAAGCCCACTGCACAGTCTCGTGCTGGTCCCCTGGTTCTGCTGCTGCTGTTTCTCTGTCGCTGTTTCTTGATTTTTGCACTGTCTCCAGTGTTACAGCTCTCGGTCTCCTGGGTCTAGGAGGTTCTCAGTGCAGGGACTCCAGGTCCAAAAGATGCACTCCACTCCCGCCTCTTCTTCTCTGGGATAGCTCATTTTAAGCCTAGGAGGATGGCAAAACTGACCAATTCCCTCGTCAGGGTTCCATAACGCCTTATTTGCATGGTCCCACCACCACAAAGATGCCATTCACCTTATTTGCATTATTATCAAGTTGTCCAATCCCCTGGTGGGCCAAAAGCACCTTATTTGTATACTTCCACCCAATCATTTGGTGGGAGTTACAAGAAAGACCAAGGCGAAAAAGGCCATATAAAAGTGATCCATTTGACCACAGTCAGTCATTGTGCTTGGTGCTGGGGCAGGAGATGAAGGGGACGAGGCCTATGCTCTTGGGGATCTCATAATCAGTTGCTTCTAAACCTGTGTAGTAGAAATGTCATTGGATTGAAAGACATGAGCTGGAAGGAAGTAGTATGATCTAGTGGATAAGAGTGCAGTCTCTCGTGTCCAACTACCTCGGTTCAAATCCCAGCTCTGTTACATACTAGCTGTGTGACCTTGTTACTTGAGTTCTCCATATTTTTGTTTGATTATTTTTTCTTTTGTAACATGGGAATAATAATAGTACCTTCCCTAAAAATGTTATTATAAGGATTAAATGAGATGTGCCATGCAAAGTGCTTGGAAAATGCAGGACTTACAGTTAGCAGCAGTAAATATTGTTTATTATTATTATTGATAGTCAAGAGTTCTATTTCCCACTGAATAATCTCCTTATCTTGGGCAAGACTCACACCTCTGCAACAAAAGAGAAGGAAGGAAGTTACTGTACTTTCTGAGTTGATTGGTCTTAACCATCATGGGGAAATTGGGTTGCTACTACCCACTGGGGGTAAGGAGGAATATGTTTGGGATGCAGGAGCTCCCCTAGGCTGACTCAGTACTCCCATGTCCTATGATCAAAGGCAATGGAAAATTATCCATTGCCATCAAGCAAGTTCCAACTCATAATGACCCTGTAGAACAAAGTAGAACTACCCCATAGGGTTTCCAAGGCTATAATATTTACAAGAGCAGATTGCCAGGTCTTTTCTCCCTTGGAATTGTTGGTTGGTTTGAACCACTGACCTGTCAGCAGCTGAGTGGTTAACCATTGTGCCACCAGAGCTCCTCAATGGAAAGCTACAGCAACCCAATTCAACTGGGATGGCTCTGAGCCTTAGTATTCTCAATTTTGGGGAAAAAAAGCAAGTGGGCAGGGTGGGAGTACTTCAGGTCTAAATTCCCTTTCAGATTTATAATTCTGAAGTTCTAAATCCCGACTTTACCTCTAACTTGCTGTGCTTTGCGCACTGGTATCTGGGCAAATAGCCAGATTTATTTTCAGATCACCATGGTAGATGGGAGTAGCTTAGTAATAAGATGGTATGGCTGGAATTCACTTTGCATGAAAAATGTCAAATGACAGGGTTAAAAATGATGTTTTTCTACAATGTCATTCTGAATGGAGAGTTACGAAGTTGGATTTCAATGCCTGGGCTCTTTCACTGGCTATATATATAACGTTAGAGTATAAGAATGGCTTGTTTAAGCTTCTCCTTACACCTAAACAGAAGGGGTAGTAATTCCTTCCTGTTATAATAGTGCTTAGTCCTGGTATAAATAGCTCTTCCTGTGTGTGGCCCTGCTGGACTGAAGAATGTAAGCTGTATATTTTCATGCTAGTAACTGCCAGGCTGAGCAACTGTCTTGGGAAGCTTATGTAGGTGTCCAAGAAGTGTGAACATCCACATCATAAAACTCACAAATGACAGACGTGCTTTCTGAACTTATACCCCACAAAATTACCAATCAATATGTTCCTACCAATTGCCATTACTAATACTGATAAAGAACCTCTTTAAACAGCACATTAGTAGTTTCAAAGGGTTGTTTCAACTTTTAAATTTGTTCAGGGAGAGGATATAGAATGTAATTCTTTTCTCTTTTGAGAGGTGGATTGTTATTAAATTAAAACCGATTTCTTAAGGTACTGTAAGATTGTTTTCTGGGTACATGAAAAGATGTATCCTCTTAATCAGAAGCACTAACTGATTTCAGAAATGCAAAGCTACCCATTTTACTTAAAAACTTTGTTACTATAAATGTAATACTGTATAATTAACTACCATTATAGAAAATTTCCACCACTCATCTGCACTGTGTTGTACTGAGGTGACATATATGTTGTGATTCTGGAAGCTATGCCACCAGTATTTCAAATACCAGCAGAGTCATCCGCGGTGCACAGGTTTCAGCAGAGCTTGCAGACTAAGACAGACTAGAAGGACCTGGTGATCTACTCCTAAAAAAACTGGCCAGTGAAAACCTTAAGAATAACAGTGGAACATTGTCTGGTATAGTGCTGGAAGATGAGCCCCTCAGTTTGGAAGGCATTCAGAATATGACTGGGAAAGAGCTGCCCCCTCAAAGTAGGGTCGACCTTAATGACATGGATGGAGTAAAGCTTTCGAGACCTTCATTTGCTCATCTGGCATGACTCAAAAGGAGAAGAAACAGCTGGAAACATCTATTAACAATCAGAACGTGAAATGTACGAAGTACGAATTTAGGAAAATTGGAAGTTGTCAAAAATGATCTGGAAAGCATACAGACTGATATCCTAAGCATTTGTGACCCGAAATGGACTGATATTGGCCATTTTGAATCAGACAGTCATAAGGTCTACTATGCCAGGAATGATAAATTGAAGAGGAATGGTGTCACATTCATTGTCAAAAAGAACATTTCAAGATCTATCCTGAAATATAATGCTGTCAGTGATAGGACGATATGAATACACCTACAAAGAAGACCAATCAATAGACTATTATTCATATTTCTACACCAACTACTAAGGCCAAAGATGAGGAAATTGAAGATTTTTACCAACTTCTGCACTCTGAAATTGATCAAACAAGCAATCAAGATGCATTGATAATGACTGGTGATTGGAATGTGAAAGATGGAAACGAAGAAGAGGGATTGGTAGTTGGAAAATATGGCCTTGGTAATAGAAACAATGTGGACATCGCATAATAGAATTTTGCAAACCAACGACTTATTTGTTGCAAATACCTTTTTTCAACGACGTATACAGCAGCTATACACATGGGCTTCATCGGATGGAATACACAGGAATCAAATCGACTACATTTGTGGAAAGAGATGGTGGAGACACTCAACGTCATTAGTCAGAACAAGACAAACGGCCATCTGTGGAACAGACAACCAGTTGCTCATATGCAAGTTCAAGTTGAAACTGAAGAAAATTAAAACAAGCCCACGAGAGCCAAAGTACAACCTTGAATATATTCCACCCAAATTTAGAGACAATCTCAAGAGTAGATGTGACTCACTGAACACTAATGACAGAAGAGCAGACGATCTGTGGGATTACATCAAGTGCATCATACATGAGGAAAGCAAAAGGTCATTAAAAAGACAGGAAATAAGGAGAAAACTAAAATAGATGTCAGAAAAGACTCTCAAACTTGCTCTTGAATGTAGAATAGCTAAGGGGAACAGAAGAAATGATGAAGTAAAAGAGCTGAACAGAAGATTTCAAAGGGCGGCTAGGGAAGACAAAGTAAAGTATTATAATGAAATGTACAAAGACCTGGAGATAGAAAACCAAAAAGCTAGAACACACTCAGCATTTCTCAGGCTCAAAGAACTGCAGAAAAAATTCCAGCCTCAAGTTGCATTATTGAAGGATTCTACAGGCAAAGTATTGAACAGTGCAGGAAACATCAAAAGAAGATAGAAGGAATACACAGTCGTTGTGCCAAAAAGAACTGTTCAATGTTCAGCCATTTCAGGAGGTAGCATATGATCAAGAACCGATGATATTGAAGTCTAACCTGCAGTGAAGGCATTGTCGAAAACAAGGCTCTAGAAATTGACAGAATACCAATTGAGATGACTCAACATATGGATGCAATGCTGAAGTGCTCCCTTGTCTATCCCAAGAAATTTAGAAGACAGCTACCTGACCAACCGACTGGAAGAGATCTTTATTTGTGCCCATTCCAAAGAAAGGTGATCCAACAGAATGCAGAACTTATCGAACAATATCATTAATATCATACGCAAAACATTGCTGAAGATAATTCAAGTACGATTGCAACAGTACATGAAGAAGGAACTGCCAGAAATTCAATCTGAATTCAGAAGAGGACATGGAACAAGGGATATCATCACTGATGTCTGATGAATCTTGGCTGAAAGCAGGGAATACCAGAAAGGTATTTACCTGTGTTTTATTGACCATGCAAAGGCATTAGACTGTGTGGATCATAACAAATTATGGATAACACTGTGAGGAATGAGAATTCCAGAACACTTCAGTGCTTAAGTGATATGGATGCTAACCAAAAGGCCTGCAGTTCGAATCTACCAGCCACTCCTTGGAAACCCTATGGGGCAGTTCTACTCTGCCCTATCGGGTCGCTATGGGTTGGAATTGACTCAATGGCAACGGGTTTGGTTTTAATTGTGCTCATCCAGAACCTGAGCATAGACCGAGAGGCAGTCATTCAAACAGAACAAGGGGATACTGCTTGGTTTAAAATCAGAAAAGGTGTGGGTCAGGGTTGTATCTTTTCACCACACTTATTCAATCTGTATACTGAGCAAATAATCTGAGAAGCTGGAGCATATGAAGAGGAGCGCAACATCAGGATTGGAGGAAGACTCATTCACAACCCGAGATATGCAGATGACACAACCTTGCTTGCTGAAAGTGAAGAGAACTTGAAGCACTTGCTAATGAAGATCAAAGACCACAGCCTTCAGTATGGACTACACCTCGACATAAAGAAAACGAAAATCCTCCTAACTGGACCAATAAGCAACATCATGATAAATAGAGAAAATACTGACATTGTCAAGGATTTCATTTTACTTGGATGTCACCAAAAGGTCTGCAGTTCAAATCCACCAACCACTCCTTGGAAACCCTATTGGGCAATTCTACTCTGTCCATTAGGATTGCTATGAGTTGGAACTGACTTGATGGCACCTAACAACAACAATCAATGCCCAGGGAAGCAGGAGTCAAGAAATCAAAGAATGTATTTCATTGGCCCAATCTGCTGCAAAAGACTTGTTTAAAGTGTTGAAAAGCAAAGATGTCACTTTGAGGACTAAGGTGTGCCTGACTCAAGCCATGGTATTTTCAGTTGTCTCATATACATGTGAAAGCTGGACAATGAATAAGGAAGACTGTAGAAGAATCGATGGCTTTGAATTATGGTATTGGCAAAGAATACTGAATATACCATGTTCTTCCAGCAGTCCAAGGTATATTCAGTATTCTTTGCCAACACCGTAATTCAAAGCCATTGATTCTTCTTCAGTCTTCCTTATTTATTGTTCAGTTTTCACATGCCTAGGAAGAACAAGCATGCCAGAAGAATGAACAAATCTGTTAGAAAAAATACAGCCAGAACGCTCCTTAGAAGCGAGGATGGCAAGACTACTTCTCATGCATTTTGGACATGTTATCAGGAACGACAAGGCTCTGGAGAAGGACATTATACTTGGTAAAGTAGAAGGTGAGCGAAAAAGAGGAAGACCCTCAAGGAGATGGATTGACACAGTGGCTGCAACAACGGGCTCAAACATAGCAACGACCGGGCAGTGTTTCGTTCTGTTGTACATAGGGTCGCTATGAGTTGGTATCGAGTCGACAACACCTAACATACACACACACACACACACACACAAAGAGAGAGTAAATTTAGAAAGTGAGAAAAGAGACCTCACTGAGGTCATTATGCTGCTCTGATATGGCTGGGGGCAGGCACAGTGCTTGAGACTCTCCTCTAAAACAGAATATTAAAATAATTTTAAGTTATGAAATATTTCAGGCACACCAAAAATTCTAGGAAGCAATCTAATAGCCACCCATGTATTAAAAAAAAAAGCTGTTTAATAGATGAGAAGTTTGTGGAAAACCGTAACAAAAGCAGAAAGTGGCCAGCATATGCAACTCTTCCCAGCAACAGAAGAAAATCCAGAGCATACTTGGAAAGTGCTTTTCAAGTGAAAAATTCTATTCAATAAATTTATTTGCCTTATTTTATTTTAGTGCATAAGTTGAAAGGACTTCTTCAGTCACATATATAAGCACTTTCACCATGTGTCTGGAACTTATAACAATAGATGGCCGAAAAGTTATATATAATATATAACAGATGCACATTTGTCTGGGTGTACACGCACACCCATGCATGTATTTAATTGTGCAGTATTGATCTATAAAAAAGAAGTACCAGTCAATTTCTAAAATTATTTTTCATTCTGTCATTAGATTAAGGAAGAAATGAGTTATGGGAGCGATTCTTGCTATTTTAATAGTTACTCTGCATTCTGAAACCCTGGGTCTGCATTCTAATACTTTATATATATGTGGTCCACAAAGCATTGCCATAACAAGTCTGTAGCTTGTCTTTTTTAATATTGGCTTTTATTGTAGAGAAGTCTAAAATTTTAATGTAGTCCAATTTATTAATGTTTTCCCTTACCGTTTAATGTTTATTGTGTATATGTGTGCTTATATGATTTGTTTAAGAAATCCTTCCTTATTTTGATGGTGTCAAGATATTATCTCATATTTTTATCTAAAAGTTTTACCTTTTCACATTTGGGACTTTTTATTTTTAGCGATTTTTGTGTCCTACATTTTGAGGCTATGTTGCTAGGGGTATAGAGGTTTAGGATTATTACCTCTTCCTGGTAAACTTTTCCCTTTATAATTATATTATTATCATTTTTATTGTATAAGCGTGTTTTTGTTTTAAAACTATTTTGATATTCAGAGCATTATAATTGTCCCTTTTGATGAGTATTTGAGAAATTTTGTATATATTTTTTCTATTCTTTACTTTCAACCTTTTTGTGTATATTTTCTTTTAATTTTCTTGTGCTTTAGGTAGAAGTTTACAGCTGAAGCTAATTTCCCATTCAAAAATTTATACATATACTGTTTTGTGACATTGGTTGCAATCCCCACAGTGTGACAGCATGCTCCCCCTTTCCATCCCGGGTTCCCTGTGTCCGTTCATCCAGTTCCTGTCCCTTCCTGCCTTCTCATCATGCTTTTGGACAGGAGCTGCCCATCTGGTCTTGTACATTTGATTGAACTAAGAAGCATGTTCCTCACTTGTCATTTTTTTTTGTTTTATAGGCCTGTCTAATCTTTGTCTGAAAAGCAGACTTCGGGAATGGTTTCAGTTCTGGGTCTGTATATATTTTCTTGAGTACTCCTCTAAAAAAAAAATTGAAAATCCACTCTGAGAACTTGAAAATTGGCTCATCTAATTTGTTTGTACTTATTGAATTGCTGGTAGATTTAGATTATTTCTGCTATATTTTGTGTTGTGTGTTTACTATACCTTTTCTTTGCTCTATACCACCCCTCCATTTTCTATAGTACTGAATAAGTCTTTTCCTCTGTTCATTTTATTGTTAAATAATCTATTTTTGTTAGCTATTTTTAAATATTGACTTAAAATCTGAACCTAATATCTGTATTTATCTTCTGCACAGAATAAGCACCTTTAACTCCTTTTAATTTCTCCCATTCTTCAATGCTATCGTTACCTATTTCAGTCCTACCTGTTTTTATTCCCCACTGCATTAGTCATTGTTTTTTATTTATACATTTTTTTAACAGTTGGTGCTTTTTTAGGTTTACTCATAAGTTTCCCATTTTCTTTCTTTGCTCATTACTCTTCTAGGTTCAGTATCCTTCTTCCAGAAGAATAAACTTTAGCTGTTATTTCATTAAGGGTCTCTGAGTGTGCAACGATCCCAGTATTTGTCGGAAAATGTCTTTATTTAATTTTATTCTTGGTGGATATAGAATACTAATTGACAGTTATTTTCCCTCAGTATTTGGAACATAGAATTGAGTTGTCTGCTGGCCTCTATTATGGCTTTTGACAAGTGTGCTGAGATTCTAATTGTTCCTTTCTAGGTGATCTTTTTATATTTGCTGTGTACGTTTGGGATTTTTCCCTTTGTTTTTGGGATTCTGAAGTTTATTATATGTATCTAGGTGTGGATTTATTTTTATTTATCCTGCTCAGAACTGATGGTTATTCTTAAATCTGAGAATTCACGTCTTTATGAAATTCTGGAAAATTTTCAGACATTATGTCTTCAAACATTGCCACCCACACATTTTCTCTATTGTGTCTTTTTGAAATGCCTATTGAATAAGTGTTGGGCCTTCACATTCCATGTCTCTTCATTGTGCTTTCATATGTCCAGCTCTTTGTCTTTCCTTACTGAATCCTGTGTAATTACTTTAAATCTTTCATTTCACTAATTTTCTGTCCAGCTTTGTGTAACCTGCTGTTTAAGCTTGAAATTTCAGTGATTATATTTTTTATTTCCAAAAGTTCTATTGGTTCTTTTTCAGATTGGTTTATTCTTTTCTCATGATGTCTTCTTCTTTCTTTGTGATCCCCTTTCCCCCTTCCTTTAAGCTCTTTAATTATTTTAAATTAATTTATTTCATAGTCTTCTTCAGACTTTCTGTTATCTCAGATTCTTGGAGATGCTAACCTCCAGTTCTTTGTGTTTACTCATTCTGAATTAGGGGGAGTATTTCTTTATGTATTTTATAGTTTCTGATTGTGAGCTTACCTTCTATGGAACCTGTTTTCTCTGGAAGTATTCCATGTAACCTGGGTCATAGAAGTTTCCTTTCAGAGTTGTTTTATATTTGTCTTCTGTTAGGTACCTCATGGGTATCCCTGGCCCAATTTTTATGTTAAATTCTTAGCCTTGGATTCTCACATCACATGAGTAGTGTCAGTCTAGACTCCAAACTCTTGGGTAGAAAGGCTTGAGGTTTTGATTTCTCAAGCAAGACTTTTTGTTTCCTTTACTCAGAACAGGCAGGGGTCAGCTTCTTTGATGATCACTGATGCACTTGGTGGGGTTTTGTTTATGTTTTCACTGAGAGTGAGCCCGTTGAGGGTCTTAGCTCCAAGCGGGACCTTAGTTATAGCTCCCTTCATCCCAGGTTTCTAAAGCCTCATCTACTCTCCCTCCTGTGTGGGCCTTCAACTAGAACCTTTAGGCGTTGGTACCCTTTGCTGGGTCTTATAACCCCCGTTGTCCCAACTCCCTGCAGGAATATGCCCCTATTTCTTTCCTCTGTCTCCTTTACCTCTCCATTCTCTGGACCTTAATTGGTACTTCTCATAATGCATCTGTCCTCTGCAGCCTCTTCACAGATTAGGGCCTTCTGCTGTTGGCTCTCTGAGGACATGGCCCATGTTTCAGCCTTATTTAGAATGTAGAAAGCTTATTGCAACAAATTTTTGTTAACTGATCCACAGTTCCCCAGTCTGGCAATTTCTGTGTGTGTGTCTTCATACAAAATGTATAAGCGATTTTCCACTTAAACGGATGTGGTTGAGGTTGCCAGAAGCCCCAGATCTTATAAGATTTTTGTGGAGAGAGCGTTGGGTGAGGAGTCAGAAATTCAGGGTTTAGACTAATCTATGTCATAGAAAAATTATGTGTCTTTATACAAATCATTTTACTTTTCTGAACCTCAGTTTCTTTGTCTATAAAATGGAGATAATGTATTTGTCCTGTTTACCCCACAGGGTTATGATGAGAATTAAATGAGAAGTGCTATGTGGAAAAGTGGTATAAACTTTGAAAGGCTATCCGTGGGTGTTGTTGATGTTAACGTGCTGGTGTTAATGGACCAAAAAAAAAAAAAACCCCAAACCCATTGCCATTGAGTTGATTCCGACTCATAGCGACCCTACAGAACAGAGTACAACTGCCGCATAGGGTTTCCAAGGGGCGCCTGGTGGATTTGAACTCCTGACCTTTTGGTTAGCAGCCATAGTACTTAACCACTATGCCACCAGGGTTTCCTTAAAAAAAAAAAAAACCCAAACCCAGTGCCCTTGAGTCAATTCTGATTTATAGCGACCCTCTAGGACAGAGTAGAACTGCCCCATAGGGTTTCCAAGGAGTGCCTGGTGGATTCAAACTGCCAACCTTTTGGTTAGCAGCTGAACTCTTAGCCACTACACCACCAGGATTTCTGTTAATGGACCAGGAGGTGGTAAACCATAGGGACAGTAACAAAATTTCCTGAATTCCCCTTGGAAACACTGTTTATCTTGGCATTGTCTAGCCACTGGCCTTGCTATAAGAAATATGTTTTCACTTGTCAAACTCCTTTTAATAGTTAACATGCTGACCAAACCTAAAAATCAAACCAGTTGCCATCACGTTGATTCTGACTTGTGATGTGTTGACAAAAGGTACCCTATTGATATTGTAGATGGCTTAGACAAAGCTTCCTTTTGGTCGCTTAACCATTAGAACTGCATCAAATACCATCTTCTCTTCTACTAACACCTTTCCAGTTTTTGTTTTTTCTTACGTCAATGCAATGTTTGCTACCACGATGCCTTCCTAAGCACAAGTGTGGCTCTCTCACCTTGTGCCTCCATATCCCTCCCTTCTCCCCTTCCATTGTGCTGCACCCAGCTTCTCTGTACATACCATGCTGATGGTCTCCTGCCACACCAAAGATGTACCTACGTCAGTTCAACACACATCACTCCTAAAGGGGTGTGTAAGCTTTGCAAACAGGATCATACTTTCACCTTAAGTAACACTTGCTCCCTCTTTGTTTCTGATCTGCGTTCAGTCAGCATTGATTCTCCATACATTAGATTTAGTATCTAATCTCCCTCCAGTTCAGTCTTTGATGGACTATAAGCATACACTATTGGTAGGAATCCTGGTGATTCATTTTATTAAATGAAGAATCCTTGTCAGTAGATCATTCCAGCTCTATCTACCATTAACATGTTCTTGTGATGAATTTTCTTATAAAAGGTGTGTGTGGGTTTGTAATAATTCTTTTTTTTCTCCATTTAATTTTTGAGTCACTATCCCTTTAAACATGTGAGTGACAAATATTGAGCACATAGTCTCTCTCCAGTGTTGTCAGAGAGAGCTGTGGAGTGGTGGCAGAATAAACAGCGGTGAGTGTTACCTAAGCCAGCCACTGACCAGTGGGTAATTGTAGTCAGAGAAATTATAGGCTTCTCTCCGGAGAACAGAATTCTTTTCTGAGTCATTTCCAGAACCTCTGAAGTGGCACTTCCTGTTGTTAGAGATCTGTTGTGCTGAGGCAAGATTTTAGCTGCTGGCCCCTGTAGAGGAGACACACAGGAACCAGAAAGCACAGTCTCTGGTGCTGGAGCTGGAAGAAATAATTGGATCAAACGCCCTCATTTTATAGACAAGGAAACTGAATGAAGCCAATAAGATATGCTCAGGGTCACACTGCTAGTTGGAGGCCATAGTCCCAGAACCCAAGGATCTGTTTCCAGCTCACTGGTTCTGGCTTTATTATAAGGTTTAAATTTTAACAGTTTATTCTTTTGCAGGGGAATGTAGCCTTCCACAAAGCCCGAAGTTAGACAGACCTGTGTTTGAGTCTATGTTCTACCTTTTACAAGGTTACTGCTTTTCTGAGCCTCAGTTTCCTCATGGAAAGATGGGACAATCATGCTCAACTTGTAGGATTATCACCCTAATTAGTGTCAGGGTATGCGAACTGCCTGGTACATAGTAGATTGAAAAACAAGACGTCATTATTACTCCAGATAATGACTGTACACCAACTGCTGCCTCTGTTTTTAATAGTCACTTGCATTTGACATAGCACTTGTCTGGCAACTAAGTCTTTCTTCATCTTTCCAGCTTTGGGGTATATGTAGGTTCAGATTCCCGACAGGCCTTTCTTGGGAATCAAGGGTTTTATTTTGTAAAGATTTCTAAAACAAAAAACACCCCCCTCCCCAATCCACTGTCATCGAGTTAACTCTAACTCATACCAACCCCCTAGGGTTTCCAAGGCTGTAAATCTCTACAGAAGCAGACTGCTACATCTTTCTCCTGAGGAGCCACTGGTGGTTTTGAACCTCCAACCTTTTGGTTAGCAGTTGAGTGCTTTAACCACTGCACTGCCAGGTCTCCTAGCAGGATTTCTAGCAACCCAATAATCTGGGTATCTGCAAAACCCTGGATTGTTAGGAGGGAATCTCAACCTCCTTAGAATCTGAGGACAGGACAAAATGGATTCTGTGTTCTTCACTCAACACCTCACAGGCAACTTCAGTTGCCTCCAAAAAGAGAGAACAAGGCTGGCATAGGGGGTAAAAACCCAAGCAGTAGTCAGAAGCTGAGGTTGGGGTTGGAGTAGGGTTGCAAGGCAGGGGAGATACTATCTGAGCTTAGTGTCAGCTGAGATGAGCAAAGCAAAGAAGTGATGGCTCTCAAATGCAATACTAGCTCAGGGGATGAGAAGATAAGTGACCAACTCAGGGTCTTGGTCCATTCCTCGGATGTGAAGGTATCATGGCTCTGCTGATTTGAGCAGGCCAAGCTCAAATAGAGGCAATAGCAGATAGGAGGCTAGGGGCTGTGCGTGTACACGTGCGTGTGCATGGTGGCTATTTTCAAACTAAGCTAGAGCAAGACTTATGCCAATCACCTCCCTCTTCATGACTTTTCCTAGGAAAAGGGGGTGATGACAATAGCCTTGCTTGGCCTGCAGGCAGTGAGGAAAAGAGTTACCTAGAACATCTGGGAGACTAAAACTTGGCAGAGAAAAGATGTGATAAAAAATATAACAAGTCAGAAGGGAGACTGAGTCCAACGTCCCTTGCTTGTTGGTGCAGAAGGGTCATTAGCAGAATGGTGTGTGAAAGAACTGGCTGGCTTGGCCTCGGATAAACAGATGACTTCAGCTTCCTTTCATATTGAAGCAGCCCCTTCCTTGCTGTCAGGAGAAAAATGAATGAAAAAAATGGAAGAGGGGGAAAAGTACTGCATCAGAAAAGTAATGGAAAAACACAAGAAATGGAGGGCAGACAAATAAAATGAAGAAAGCAAGCCCTCAGGAGCTTTGGCATTCTGTACAGTGGCCCATCCTGGAATTGAATTGAGTATGATCCATGAAATGCATCTTTAAATTAATAACATGCTGCTGATGTAAATTTTCAAGTTAGAAAGAACCGTGGCCATCATCTGTGCTTGCTCTTCTGTCTTACAGATGAGGAAACTCAGGCCCCCAAACCAGTAAGCTAGTTTCTGACGAGTTGACCCTCACTGATCGTGACCTCATGTGTGTCAGAGAAGAACTATGCTCCTTAGGGTTTTCAGTGGCTGATTTTTTAGAAGTAGATCATCAGGCCTTTCTTCCAAGGCACCTATGGATGGACTCGAACCTCCAACTCTTAGGTTAACATCCTACAGTGTTAACTGTTTGCACCACCCAGGGACTCCAAAGAAGCAAAGGGAGTTGTGTGGGGCGAGACACGCACAGTTGAATAGGGGCTGAGCTGAAACCACCATCCTGAGCACCACTTTTCCACGGTACTTCCTTGGTCTCGTGTTGGTTCCAGACATGCAAAGCTCATCTGATTTCCCCCCTTCTCTGCACCTTTTTTCATCCCCACAAATCCTTCCACCACAAGTTGAGTGGCTTCTGCCAGCTGGGAGTGAAAGGGGGTCTCCAGTGTAGTCAGGTGTGAGACCACGGAGAAAAGGCTTGCTCTCTGTCCCCAGTCCTAGACTTGTGCTCCAGAAGAGGCCATTTCAAACAAAGTTTGGGCAACATGGTTCGACATAAGAAATAACAGCAACGGTCCTCAATCTACAGCTATGAAATGCTGTTTTCCTTGCACAATTTTCACAGCTTAGCCTTCTGACTTAATGTTCTAGTTTTTCTCTCTCTTCCTGATCCATCCCACTCATTACTGTTGCCAAAACTTCTTGCTACTTTTCTGGTCACAATTCCTCTGCTCTGAAACCTTTGCTGGCTCTTGCTGACCATGGTTTAAACAAAGCCTAAGCTCCTTAGCTCAACATTCAAGATCCAGGGAAGACAAGTTTCACTCATTTTACATCCATTGAGCTTGTAATGAAAACTGTAAGCAGCTGAACTGAGCCCCAGATCAATTTTGGTGAGGATCACCTTATACTTCATGTAAAAAAAAAAAAAAGCCAATCTTTGCGATGGCTTTTAAAGCAAGGTTTACATGGACCACCCCAAGTGACATGATGCAGCCATGTCTTAAACATTCCATTTAAAACCGATATTATCCTATGTTTCAACTAGAAATTAGCCCTACATACAAACTGAATTGTGACACTAGGGTGGTAGATTTCATTTTCTAATGACTGTAGGAAAAGCTCAATGTCTCTTAAGAGTAGAAAATCACCTAAGAAGTTCAGACGGGTTTCTGAATATAAATTAGGCCTTTAGGCTTGGTCCAGTTGGGATCCATTAGTTAATGGCTTCATGATGATGACTCTTGAAAATGACTTCTGAAAATTGGGGACAAATTGGATGATTTAGAGCTGAGAAAGAGCCAGTCGTTTATTTGTGTGTGAGGTGTGTATCTCATCCCAACCCCAAGCTTTGATGGGGGAATGAGATGAATCTTCACTTCTCACTGCCCAGCAAACGCCCCCGTACCCACTCCCCCCACCTCAACTCTCCCTTTTAAAACAAGGTGCTTGAAAAAGAATGTAATTTCTTTCCTTTTAAACATTTTTTGTTACTTAATTTTCTTTTTTTACTCTCTCACTGAACATCTCCTAAATATATATACTCCTGTCTGTCAGCAAGATTAAAATTTAGAATTCTCCTACACTGAACAAAATGGCTTTTCAAATTACTTCCCTTTCATTCAAATCTTCCATTCTGTTTGGCTTGCTTAATGAATATCTTTCTGCCATCAGTTCTCCGCTTACAGCATATTGGCCTTTTTGTACCATTTTCCTGCTCTGGGATAATTACCCAATCTTAACTTTTGCCGTAAGGAAATAATTCCTATAGGCAAAAAAAGTGTGCATTGAATTTCTAGAATATTAATTTGTTTTAAATCAATATATGTAGTGTGCATTGCTGACAGTTTGGGAGAAATGTGTCTTCCACAGTCTCTCACGGGAACCTTCAGCATTCAGGCCTTTGCTATCTTAAGTGGTAACTTGAATTATATGGATCAGTTGGGCCTGTAATTTTGTTTATTCAACAGTTATATGAAAGGAATTTGAAACACTTCACTGATTAAAAAAATTAAACAGAAACAACTACTCTTGAATACAATCCTCCAAGTGCCCTAGGCAGTTGGGACTTGATATTGATTTTATATTGACAGTAATATTTAGTATTGATAGTCCCTAGTCTATGTTTTTCCCCCATTATGGCTTCAGTCCCGAGTATTTTTGTTGAATAAATGAATAACTAAATGAATAAAGAGCCAATATTTCTCCCTTTCTTAGATGGAATAACTAAAGCCTAGAAAACATATGACTAGTCACAAGTCCCACACCAAGTTTTTAGACCTCTAGATCTAATCCTTTTCTAAGGCCGTGACGGTAGACCTGCAAAGCCAATCTTACCACCCATCCACTCATGTGAGGTACATTAGGATTGGTAATTTCCTGAGAGATCTTTTTAAATGGCATGAGCAGGAAATGGAGGACTTTGGTGTCAAATGGCACAGCATTTGAATTTTGACCCTACCACTCCCTGGCTATAAGACCTTGGGTAAGTCATTTAACTTCTATAATCCTCATCTGTAAAAGGAGGATAATAAAACCTACTTTATAGGATTTGGTGGCCTGGTTGCACAGTGGTAAAGAGTCATGGCTGCTAACAAAAAAGTCAGCAGTTGGAATCCACCAGCTGCTCCTTGAAAACCCTATGGGATAGTTATACTGTGTCCTATAGAGTCGCTATGAGTCGGAATCAACTTGACAGCAACGGGTTATAGGATTAAGTGAGTAAATGTGAGCTATTGTTATTACTTTCAAAAGTATTATATAGCTCTATAATTAACCTTGACTTTAAAAAGAATGCTCAGTAACTTGCTATATTGAGATCATATAGCACTGACATCATATTGCTCAAATGGCAAGTTCTCCTTTCGATTCTTAATGTACTGTGATGGCACCAACCATAGTATTTATTTGTAACTGTTTCTTTTATTTGTAATTTGGAACAGGGTTCGGGACAGGAAGGATGAACACAGGCTAGTTGTGCAGATAGTATTGAAACATGGAAGTCTTGTCTTTGTTTTGACAGTTATGTTCTAGAGTGGCACATTTTAGTCATCTGTATTAGGAATTTATTTCTGGCACGACAGACTATACCCATTCAGATATTTTTTCCTCTGTGTTCTGTTGCGGGAATAGAAAGTGTGTCAAAGTCCATGTGACTGGGAAAGAACTTGAAGTGAATCCCAAACTTCCTGTCTAGTCTGTGTCTCCTTAGAGCCAGGGCAAGCAGGCAGTTCAAGGGGCAATAAGAACAGGGAAAATGGTTGTTTGGTCTCTTTTAGAGGCAATGATGTTGTCTGATCTTTTAGAAACAATTTTGAGTTGAGTCCTTTGGCATTTTGTATGAGTCACAGTCACCTCATGGATGTTTTCTGTATTGAGAGTGAGTAACAGATGCAGTTTCAAATGTCAGGGCCCCACATGGAGATTACTGACAAGGATAAACTAGACACAGGAGCACTTAGAACAAGGTCAGATCATGGTACCCTCTGAGGTGGAATAAAAACAATCGGCACAAAGTACAAAAGAATTCCTCCTTACAGAAATAACCCAGCCTCTCTGGGATGGTTTATTCATAATTGATGGTTAAACCAGGGTATCTACCAGAGCTCCGTAGAGGAGACTGACATGTAACTCATGTGTAAGATGGGATATGGGTTCAATAGTTATAACACATCTGATGTAATTCCTAATAGAAGATGGGAAGTGCATAGAAACGAGATAAAGTCTCTATCTTCTACCAAAAGAATTTGGTGAGGTTTCTCTTCCACTAGGGAAAGAGGGTTGGTATGACTTGACCACAGTGGGTTTCTTTTTTTAAGGGAAAGAGGCTCAAGAGCGTCTGTTTGAAGGACACAAGTATTCCAGTAGCCTGAAAATTGTTTTGGGTGAGAATTGGGAAAATTCTCTAGTCTCTGTCACAGCCTAGATGACACACCACTGGAGACTGTCTGTCCAACTCCAGTGACCCTGATTTATGCCCCACAGGTTATCTTTGATCACTCATTTGACTTTCTTGGTATCCTAATGCTAGGGAGTGTAGCCTTGGGTGAAGCAAACTAGTGTTCTCTTTTGGTGTGTGGTTATGTTGGTGTCTGGTTTACATATCAGCCTCTTGGGAGTTGGGAAGCACAGCTTAGTTCTGCAGAGCTAGACCATTCTTGGTATAATTGAGAAAATCAAGTTTCTGTACCTAATAATCCTGCTCACACTGTGAGGCAATCATGCCCCTTCCCTGCCTAAGAAGCTAGTTCTTAGGTTTCTTTCCCCCCTTCCCTGTTTCTATTTTCAATATAATCTTTATTGAGGCAAGACCTGTTTTGTCTTAAAACAATTTTTCAGAAGTAATTTAAACAGAAAAAAATAACTTCCATTCATTTTCTTAAGGAAAAAAAAAAATCTCCTGTAACTGTAAACTTTGTCTACACTGAATAAAATTCATCACGCTGATCAATTCAGGCAAAACACCTCGCTTCTGAAGCAGAAATGGTCTGCAAATTCTGAAACCGTTTTTCACTTACTTGGCTATGATCAATCTCATTTAAATCCATCAAGTTATTAATTGCCTGGTCTCTGGGATTATGAAGCCACTTACAGTAAACTTGGGATGAGCTTTGCTCTATTCTCAAATGATGGGAGCTCTGGCGTCTGCCTTCTTTCTCCTTGGGCACACTCTTTTCTATGGTGATCTCTGCTTAAGCAATGGCCATTGATCTTATATTCTCTAGTCTAGGAATTGTATTACACTCCTCCATATATAAAAAAAATATATAAAAAATAAATTTTTAATTTTATATACCAGCTTCCTAATACGCTAGGTGGGCCAAGACAGCATGGGGGATAACATATTGGGGATGCTCAGGTGCTGAAATGAACCTCGGAGCACAAAGCAGTCCATTGTTTCCATCCATTGTTACGGGGTTTTGCAATGAAGGGGGGTATTTAAGGTGGTGGAAATAACATGTTATTTACCCCTGGGAAGCAGCAGCTTGATGTAGAGGGAAAAGCACTGGACTGGGTGTCGGGGGATCTAGTCACAGCTCTGCTTTTAGCTGTGCAACCTTGGGCAAGTAACTTCACCTCTCTGGGTCCCAATTTCCACTTTGTAAAATGAGTGGATTATTTTAAATGATGTCTATTGGATTGGGGATGAATGCAACACAGAGCAGGGCAAGGAAGGAAAAGTGGCCAGAGAGAATGAGAAGCAAGAAATAATGGCTTCAGAAACCTAAATGTGCACAGACTAATTTGACTGTGAGGTGAAATTTAAGACCATAAGCCTGGATAAATTATTAGGAGTGCTCAGATGGGTGAAAAATTCAACCCTGTTACAAAGAGAGCCGGTGCTCTGGAATCTGAAATCCTATCTCTGATGCGCTCTGTGCACAGGCAGCTTCATCTTCCTGAAGGCTCCCTCATCTAGAAAATAGAGAGGCTGTGATCATTTATACGCAAGCGTGAACAGCATATCATTTACAGAAGCACCAGAGATTAAGATGCCTTCTGTTCAGGCTGTGCCTCTATAATCTCTGGCAGTTTGAAGGCAGGAGGCAAGGGAGGGTGAGCTAGTAGGGGAAAGATGTCATGCCGACGTGTTGGGTATGGTGCTTGTCTGCATTTCTGAGAACGCTATTGTATAGAAGCCGCCCAGGATATTATCTATTGCTTGGATGTAATGAAGGAACTACATCTTAATAGTGAGAAATGGAAAACTTCAGAACTTCATAAATACTTAATAATCACACTACATGTTACATTGAATTATGCTCAAACAATGATAAAACTTATGAATGCAGCACAGAGGAGGGCAAAGTGTCCTTGGACTGCCACTAATTTGTTGGCTTATCTTGGGCATGTCACTTAGCATCTCTGGATTTAAATAACTTCACTGTAAAACATAGGGAAAGGAGAAGGCTGAGATGATTTCTGAGCTCCCTTCTAGCTGTTAGATTTAACTCAATGACTCTGGGGTCTGTCATGAGCCAGTCATGAATTCAATAACAGTCCTGAAATACCTGTTCAAAGGATAAATACATCCCCCCAGCTCCATTCAAGGCTCTTTAGAGTCTTCCCAGTATAACCTCCCACCATTCCCGGCCAAGCCTCTACCTAATCCTGTCTACTTGCACACACGCCATTTCTATTCATACTTCCAGCCTTGCTTATGCTGTTCCCTTTGTAGAATAGCCTTTCCTCTCATTTATCCACCTGGGAAAATGTTACATACTGTCCAAGATACAGTTTTAATTGTCATTTCCTCTGTGGAGGTGAACTGTTCCCTGGTCACTCTTATGGGCTCCCTCATAACGCTGCTACAGCATATGTCATATTGTGTACATACCTAGTGAAATTTATATCTGTTGACTGTTAGATTGTTGGTGACTTGGACACAGTGATTGTCTATCATGTCAGTGCCTACACCCATTTTTGTCACAGAGGAAGGGTATATAACCCAACGCTTCTTGAACGAACTGCAAAGATGGTGGATTTCAGAATCATAATTCAATGATTTTGGGCCCCCAAATGCCAATCTAAGCTAGACCTCACATTATGAGCAGGTAACTTGTTAGGACTCCTTGCTCCAGCTAAAGTTGGAGGAGGCTTCTTGTAGAAGCTCCTGAGGATCAGTTTGAAAACCACGGATTTCCGACCCCATTTTTTACTTTTTGATAAAGCTATTGGAAGCCTAGTAATGCTTCTGAGCTGCTGTAGCCTTCACTTGAGCAAGGCTGGATTTCACTTGGGGGAAGAGACCAAAAGTAAATTCTCTCAGCATCAATTGAAGAGGAGCCCTGGTGGCACAGCGGTTTAGCAGTCAGCTGCTAACCAAAAGGTTGGAAACCCTATGAGGCAGTTCTACTCTGTCCTATAGGGTTGCTATGAGTTGGAATTGACTCGACGGCTATGGGTTTGGGTTTTTGGTTTGTATCAGTTGAGGAATTAGGCACCATAAGCAGCACATTACTTAGAGCAGTATTTTTCAGTGGAAGAGTAGTGCTACTGGCGTTTTGGGTACAAACACATAGGCGTTTTGGGTACAAACACATAGGCGTTTTGGGTAGGACATTTTCATTGTGCAGGATTGTCCTGTCTAGTATAGGATATTTAGCATTCCTGATCCTAGTCCACCAAAAGTCAGTAGTAACACTGCCCCTTCCCCTCCAGGGTCTACGGAAGCCCTATGGAGCAGTTGTACTCTGTCCTACAGGGTTGCTACGAGTTGGAATTAACTCGATAGCAACAGGTTTTATGATTCACTAGGAACTTTAACAAATGTTATCTAATTGGTCCTTCTTGTGATAAGAGGGGAGATTTTCTATTACACTCATTTTAAAGATAAACTGAGTCTTGAAGTTCAGTGGTGCCAGCTCAAGTCTCACAGTCAGTACATTTCAAAGGTGGGATTGGAAACCAGGTTTTCTGACTCCTAGGCCACTCCATTCCCCCAAAAGTTTCTAGGAAACCAGAGAGGCAGGAGTAGAGTTATGCATTCTATAATTGGCTTTGGTGTTGATGGGATATGTGGCTAGTTTGCCAAGCGAGAAACTGGAGATAAAGAAAAAAAAAAAAAAAGATTATGTATTTGGCTGCTCTCAGAGCATTCTCAGATGATTAGACATGCTATATTAAGTGCTGGATTAAAATGAGTCCAGGATGCCCATTAGCAGATTTAGCACACATTAAAATCGGCAGTGAAATAGATGGATACTGTGATGTATTGTATTCATGACTAATTTAGTAAAGTAGGTTTAATGAGAAGAAAATGTATTTTACTACATGATTTTGAAAGTTTTAGTCTTATCCTTGACCCAAGTCTACCACCAGGAAATGGCACTCTGGAAGTGCTCTCTGTCTCTCTCTCTACCTTAAAAACTGTCTAGATTGTCACTCACTGTCAAAATCCTGGAGCCAGAAACAGAAGAGTCAACAGAACAGTGAAGACCTTGTAGGCTGACTTTTGTAGCCCTGAAAAGTGCTAGATCCTATACCAGCATCCATCTATTGCTGGCAGTAAAGCCTGGCCACGCTTTCTTGAAAAAGGCAGCAGAGTGGTCGTCATTGCATTTAGCAGCCTGCAGAGCACCAGTATTGAATGCTGAAGTCCTGAACTAATTGATTAATGACATCTACTGCAAAGACAGTAGAGCCATCTTGCAGGAAGACAACGCATACCCCTCTACAGCTTCACCAGAACCAATGACCTGAGGTCCTTTTCACCCTCTTGATTGCTCTCCTAGTCAGAAAATGGAGGTAAAACGGAAATTCCCCAAAGAAGGTACCTACAAATGCACATCGGTTGTCTGAGAGACTCATGGTTTTCAAATGGGTAGTATTGCATAGTGGTTAAGAGCAAGAACGTGCTGGCTGTATTTCTTTGGGAAGGTTAATAAGCACTTTGGGATCCAGGTTTCCAATCTGTAAAATAGGGATAATAACATTACCAGTCTCATAGGGTCACGGTAAATGGGAATAAATAAATACATATTAACTATCATCATCATTATTGTTGTTATTATATTATTGCTGCTGAGTAAAGTACTAACATGAAATGTCAGAATGTCCAATGAGTAATAATGTCAAAATTAAAAATCTTGATTTATTTTGAATTATCTGGGGTGAATGAAACAGAATATGGATTACTCAAGCCCTTGATCCCATTTCATAGATTCATCGAATATTTCAGTTGGCAGAACCTGGAACACTGTTTAATCCAAATCTCCTACTTTAGTGAAGAGAGTGATGAAGACAAGAGAAATTAAAACCTTGCTGGTGAAAGCTTGGTAGGAGGGGCTAAACTCATTGACTAAACAGCAGAGGTATGCTGTGTAGCCACTCATGTCCTTCTATATTTTCATGACTAGTGAGTTGGAATCGACTCGATGGCACTGGGTTTTTAGTGAAAAGATGCATGATATTTAAAGATGCAATGAGCAGTGGATTGAGAGGGAGAAGAGTCTTGGGTCTTAATTCTGCCTCTGGCATTACTCTGAATGACTGTTCTCAGTCTCGATTTCTCTGTTTGTAAAATGAGAGAGTTGGGTTATATGATCATTACAAAATGTTAGCGTAATAATATTTTGTGTAAATACAATCCCTAATGAACAGTTAAGTCTTTCCAATTATGAAGTCCATTTTTTCAGCAGAATGTTCAAGCACCTGGGTGCAATTTTTTTTTTTTAATTACTGATTATTTAAAAAACAAACAAAAACCAATTTAAAAAATGAGCAGACCATGGAAACCAGCTTGCTCATCTGTAGGACAGCTTATTGGGTTGGAATATTTTGCCTCTGGCAAATGAGACTCAGTTAATTCCAGGCATTTATTTATTGACCTGCTAGAATAGAGTGATTTGTTTTTCTTTCATTTGTGTCAGAAATCACCAGCTAAAACTATTAAAGAGATGCCCAATTGGTCCCGAAAAGGAATAATATTCTGTGATTTGTCAGACTGCGATGTCACTAGCTATCCTCTAGTTAATATACAGACAGTCCCCGGGTTATGACCGTCAGACTTACTGACAGCTCATACTTAAGAAAGGACTGCCATAATGAGTTAAATACAATGGCTCCTACACACACACTACTTAGTGATGCTCATATGAAAACATTGCATGGTTTTGGAAGTATTTCTTAAATGTTTTATATGCATACCCAGTATGCATAGAAAGGTAAAATATATATTATATACTAAGACAAACATTTGACTAACTGTTGCTAAATAAGAACTGTATGTACCTGTTCCAACTTACCTACAAATTGTACTTAAAGACAGACTTAGGAGCAGATCTTGTTTGTAACTTGGGAACTGCCTATGTGTGCTTTCATTCTAAGGTAAGCTCCTTCTGAATTTAGGAACAATAACAATTGCCTGCCACAAGCATGGAAGCCAACCAAATGATCACTTTTTCAAGGAAATATGTATCTCTTTAACATAAAAATGGAAAATAACGTGCAGCCCCATTTAAACATTAAGTATATAAAGTTGTTGGATCGCAACGAAATGCAAGACCCTTGTTCCAATGGGGAGGCAGCAAGACATAATTTTCAGGAGCAGGTTGTCTTGGTCATCATCACCTGTGCCCCTAGACATGCTACAGAGTGGTTGGCAAGGTAAGATTTGTTGCTCTTCCTGTGTTTGTCTCCTGATTTATTTGCCTTAAAAAATGCCATAGGGGATACTCATTTCTTGATTGAAGGGGTTGGCTAGATGAGTGTATGACATGAACTGGCCAGAACAATGGCCTGAATTCAACACATATTTATTGAGCACCCATAGCAGTTACAAACATCCTTGACCACTGCATTTCTTTGCCAAAACAGGATACCCCTTAACTACATTATTGATGAGTGGATGATTGCATGCTAGAAGCATATGTTTCAAACCTACATTATCAGCTCTCTTTATTTTCTGGAATATAAAACCAAAGAAATCCTTCAGGCCAAAGACAGAGAAAATTTAACACTTTTCAGCTCCAAAGTAATGCATTTCCACCTTCCAAAATCCTGGCCCTCCCAAGAAATAAACAAGGCAATGAAGTGAATAAGTATGATTCCCACCAAAAAGTGTTTATTATTAAAGCCATTTTGATCTACTAGAGGCTGGAATTGACCACCTAACTAATTTTCCCATCAGTGATATAATTCCCGTGGGAGAAAGATGTGGCAGTCTGCTTCCGTAAAGATTACAGCCTTGGAAACCCCATGGGGGCAGTTCTACTCTGTCTTACAGGGTTGCTATGAGTTGGAATTGACTTGAAGGCAATTTTTTTCTTTTTTTGGTTAATATAATTCCATATGCAACAAAGGCCTGAAAATGGCATGCTTGACCAACATCAGGGGCTGAGATTATGTCTCAGCTATTTTCCTGGCAGAGCATCTTACAAGTTACCATCCGTGCCTGTAACCAGGCCCCGTAAACTAGGGCCCTAAGAAAGGAAATAACCTGCCATAGATCCTGGAGCCAGAGATAGAATCTAGTGCCCTTGGTCACATCAGCTTGACTTCTCAGGTGCTTTGCCAAAGACAGAGAGGGGGAAAAAAATTACCTCACTGAGTTTCCAGGGTAAATGACAACCATAATATATACAATTAAGAATTCGGATGTTCTGAAGGAATAGCTTCCTCTACAATGCCTGAGCACTGTGTCAGTCCTTGTGTTGTGAGAGAAAAATATTGAGTATCAAAATGTTGACCCATTATAGATGGCATGGCTGCATTTGTTTTGCTTCCTGACCCAGTCAGGCATACAAACAAAACAAAACAAAACTCCTGCTTGAGGCATAAATACCACAGATGAAGGTGGAGAAGTAGGCAGTAGATGCTAAATTTGGGAGTAAATGTTAGCTAGGTGCTTAATGTTTTACTCATAACCTCAACCAGTTTTACTTTAGCGAATGGAAGGTATAACCCATTGCTGTCAGGTCGATTCTGACTCATAGCAACCCTATAGGACAGAGTAGAACTGCCCCATATTTTCCAAGGAGTGCCTGGCAGATTCGAACTGCCAACCTTTTGGTTAGCAGCTGTAGCACTTAACCACTATGCCACCAGAGTTAAGGTCAGGATCCTTAATACAATCTCAAGAATTAGATTAATTACCTTCAGTTTTATTTTAGGTTAAGCAATGCATGAAAGAAAATTATTTATCTTTTCATTGATGCATGAGATGGGAAGAAACTCATTTTTATTAGTAAATAGTAAAAATGCTCTTTTTAAATCATTCCCCTCACCTACTCATACTGAGGAATAGCCATAATGCTTTTTCTTTCATCTCCAGACCCCTATTACCATGATAGGATAATTATTGACAATTGATTTAAAACTATTAATCCAATGGTAAGAGCTATTTCTGAACCATTGAAACCTCACTAGTTCCAATCTTTTTTTTTTTCTTACTCCCAAGAAGGAAATGTTCAGGGCCAAATAAACTAAACCACACAAAATACACAGTATTTCAGTTAACAGAACCTGACCAACCAGAAATCTAAACAATCAAATATTTTTTCTTTAGTATCCCACTGAAATGAAATAAATGACAACAAAAGCAAAATACATTCATATTAGAAATTAAAAGCATTCAAAAATGCATTCAGCTTAAACTACCCTACTTGTATAGTGACTATACTATATTTATATGAAATTATCAACCATTATAGATTCAGTCATGCCCCTTACAAAGTACTTTCATATACTTACAATCTGAGTTTCATGACAGCTTTTTGAGATAGGTATGGCAAGAGTTCCCATTAACATTTTATGGATGAGATCATATTATACTTACTAAGACAAGATACACACACACATTATATATATATATATATATAAAATTCTGAATAAAAACTTTCAGTTTATTTTTAAGTTGCAATTCAAGAAAGCAGCAAGCACCATTCATGAAACATTTTATTCTGTGATAAAACTGAATCCATATGAAGCAAACTCCAAATCTCACATTCTTCAGTGAGACATGGCCCCTCCTTGCTAGCCTGCATATCCTGAGCATCTTTGGGATGCTGGGGACAAGTGGCTTTTTCTGCTTTCTTAGCAGAAGCTTCAAAGCAGAGTCCCATGTCTTTCCTTCTTCCCAGTTTCTAGTCCTTGATTGCCATGAGAATGTTTTTTAGACATTCTAAAGCAGTGCTGTCCAATAGAACTCTCTCTGATGATGGGAATGTTTTATATCTGTACAGCCCAATAAGGTAGCCATTAGCCACATGTAGTCGTTTAGTGCTTCAAGTGTGGTTAGTGTGACTGAGGGACTGAATTTTTTAATTTTAATTAAAATTTAAATTTAGCCACATGTGGCTAGTGGTTACCATATTAAACCGAATGTTTTAGAGAGTTCAAGATTTTGGTTCTGAGGGCCCAGAGCACTCTGGCAACAGCATCCTTGCAGGACCATCCAATGAGAGTAGGACAGAAGTTATGTATTTAATCACGAGTTGTGCCTTACTTTGTTCTAGAGAGGGTTTGAAGCAGAATGTTGGTGTTAGGCAATAAGAACATATACAGGATCTTTAAGCAAAGGATAACAAATGGGGGATGTGTTGTGGTTAAAAAAATAAGAGACAAAAGAGAAGAATGTTGCTATTTGAATTAAATGTGAATTTGTAAACCTTACATCTTAGAGTGTACAATCCAATTATAGAGAAGAACTTTGTCCTTGCCAATGCAATTACTGTTATTATTAGTGGCTCTAGAGTTGGCCCCCAACTCATGGTGACCCCATGCACAACAACAAAATGCTGTCTGGTTCTATGCCATCCCTGTGAAAAGCCGCAGATCTAACCATCGTGATCCATAGGGCTGTCTTAGTCTGGAAGCTCTGCTGAAACCTGCTTAGCATCATAGGAACTTGCAAGCCACCACTGACAGACAGGTGGTGGCTGTGCATAAGGCTCATTAGCCAAGAATTGAGCCTGGGTCTTCCCATGGAAGGCAAGAATTCTATCACTGAACCACCAGTAACCCCATATGTAATTCCTAGGGATAGGCTTACAAAAATCCAATTAATGAGATTTTACTATGAATTGGAAAGAGAAGTGAGAAGAAATAAACTTTGGGTTCTGCTGTGTTAGAGTTAACTAGAGCACCAGGACTATCTCTAATAAAAGTACCTACTTGACAGAATTGTGAAGGTTCAATAAAATTATTTGTTCCTAGCATGGTCAGCATTTG
The DNA here is from genome assembly GCF_030014295.1 of Loxodonta africana. Lineage (NCBI taxonomy): Eukaryota > Metazoa > Chordata > Mammalia > Proboscidea > Elephantidae > Loxodonta > Loxodonta africana. The sequence continues at coordinate 47,532,918 of NC_087364.1, forward strand.
ATAGATATTAGCACTTCCAGTGATCATTTATTTCTGCCTAGATCTTTTTAAAGAGCTCTTCCAAGTCTCAATGAGAACAAGAGGCTGCCTACAGTCACTAGTTTTGGAAAAATTATTCTGTTGGGAACAGACCATTGAAGAGGGAATACAGACAGTGTAAGTGCAGGTTGAAAAGTGCCACACTGCCACCCCCACTTGTGAATTGATATCATAGGGAGAATCGTTACTGTGGAAGGTGGGTCCTATCTCTCAAGTGTGCTGGGTCAGACGACATTGCAATAGTGAGAACAGAGGGAGAAAGAGCAGGAAGAAAACGTAGCTAAGAGGACTGCTTGTATTTTTGGTGTTTATTGTGTAAAACTAAACATATTTCACTGAAGCTGATGTTCTTGCCAAAGGAAATCAAAGTAGGCAGCCTGGGAGAGCATTCAAGGCACCATAGGGGTAGTGGAAAGGGCATTAACCCTGGAGTCAAGTCAACTGGATTCTAATCCTAGCTCTTCAATCACACCACTTAGAGTAATGATCATCTTTTGGTCCCAAAATTCTCCTTCTTGGATCTTTAAGGTGATTCCAGCCCTAATCCTCAGTAGTATAACTCTAAATATGAAAGCACATGCAGGGTCTAGCCTTCCAGGCTTCCTGAAATCCTGCTGCTCTTTCAGGAAAGCCCACTGGTTTAGTCCTCAGCTGATTTCTGCAATCCTGAAGCTCAAGTTGCATGAATAGTGGTATCTCCAGCAACATGCATAGAAACAGTTGGGAGGGTGGGAGTGAGTGACAGTGGGTGGGAGAACAGTTTAAAGAGAAAAGGGTTGGAAAAAAGAGTAATGCTTATGAAAGAAAATCAGGCCTCCCTTTAACATTCTCTTGCTATATTCCCCAGTAACAGCTATCCAAGGCTTCATGCTAAAATGAGAGTATGAAAATACCTCAAATTTTGGAGTTAAAAAAAAATTTTAAGCAGACCTGAATTTGAATCAAAGCTCTGGATTCAAGATATCTAACTTCAGTTTCCTTATTTGTGTGATACTTCAGCTATTGTGAAGTTTAAATGTGATAATATCACCTATTATCCATAATATAAAAGACAAGTTAAAGAAATAAACACAGAGAGCTGCTTAGAGTTCTATATCTAGAGGAATGTATATAACACATAGAATGTGGAGAAAAGGGTTCTGAGGAGAGAAAGAGCCATAACTAGCAGCGGGGGGGAGTAGTAGAAAGCCCTGTCTCTGCATTGAGGAGCCTCTTCCTTTGTGTAGCCTCACAATTCTCTGGTTTCTGAAAGCCACAGAAGTGTTTATCAGAATAGCATCCCTAATTGTTTTTTAAATACTACCAACAGGAGGACTCACTGCGCAGGCAGAAGAAGTGACACCCGCTCCTTGTTCCTCCCAAGCAGGGTCCGGGAGCGGGGGAGGCAGAGGATCAGGAAAGGCAGATCACCATTACCGACATCTCTAGATCTCTTGCCCACCTTACTTCTTTTCTGCTTAGGAGGAACGCTGGCCAACGAGGAGCCTACGGCTCCCGGCCAGAATAAGCTCCCAGCCTCGAAGAACTTTCAGTACCGCGGACAGCGTTTCTCTCCACTGTGGGCACTCCATCTCAGGCTCCCGCCTGGTCCTACCTTGCCCCTGGCGCTCTCTTCGACCCCTTACCTCGGGGGAGGGGGGAGAGGGAGAGGCGGATTTTCACCATGTGGCCCACGCCAACTCCGGCCAGTAGCTGTCTCTGCCACTTCGGCAATAATCTCTTTCCCAGAGCAGTTCCTCCGAGCCTCGCAGCTCAAGACCTCAACGAACCAAGCTTCGCACACGCAGGGGGCGAGAGCCCTTGCTGCTCCAGCCTGCGTCTGTCCTCCGCCTTCCTTGCTTGCCTCTGGTCATTTGACTTGTATTTTGCTCTTCAGTCGCAATAAAAAAATACACTTTTGGGTGGGAAGAGGTGGGTGACTCAGGAGGGAGATAGAGGTTGAGGGCTACGTCCCGAGTGAACACGCTGCCTAACCAGGCCCCCTAGATTCGTGGGAAACAGACGTGCATGGAGTGGGAGGAGAGAGAGGAGGCTTTGATGGGGTGAAATAGTGCGGGCCATAGTCCTCTCTCTGGGGCTGACCCCCTTGGGCAGGGAGCTTCCCTGGACACTTCTCACGTCACGTCCTCCTCGCTGTCCCTGGTGTGTCACCTTTCTGGGGAGAGATACCCCTCGGGGAGCGCTGGCCTGGTCAGGGCGCCAGGCTCAGCTAGTCTCTTTGAAGAGTTTGCTCTCAGGTAAAAGGGCAGACGTTACTCCCGCCCTCCCCTCCTCCGACTGGGGCCGGAAAAGCTTCTGTGCTTTTCCGTGAGCTCAGTCCGAGGCAGAGAACGGAGCCACGGGATCAGGGTACACGCCGGGTCGGGGAGGGAAGGATGGGCCTCGTGCCGGTGTCGGCGGAGACCCAGGCGCCCCGGACACTGCTCCCGGCCCCCTTCTCCGCCCCTTGCTCCAGCTGCGCTGGGGCTGAGTGTCCCCCAGCCTCTCTTGGCAGCTCCGACGAGTCGGAAAACAGCGTCCCCCCCACCCCGGGCTCTGCCCAGGACCCATTCCGGGTCAGATCCGGAAAGACCCCCACCCAGCTCTTTCCTTCTTCCAGGGGACCCCTTCCCAGAGGGCGCCCTCAGCCTCCGCGCCATGTTCCTGCTTCCCCGCTCCCGGTGGCTTCGGCTCCCTGGTTCATTCAGAGAGAGACAATCTTCCCAGTCTGGGGGGTCCGGCTGGGCCCGGGGGCTCCGGTTGGGCTCCGGGGGCGCGGAAAGGGACAGACTGAGGCGAAAGGGGCAGTTCACTCACCCGAGGGGCTGGAGACGATGGGCAGGCTGCGGGTCAGAGGCTGGCGGTCCGCACTTGCAGCGCCGGGCTCAGCCTCTCGGGCTGTGATGGGGGGTGGTGGTGGCAAAGGAAGGCAGGAGGCAGCCGCTGCTGCTGAACAGCTCCTCAATTATTCAGATCGCCACCCCCCACACACACCTTCCAGAGCCTGCCAGTCCTCCCTCCAGCTCGCCTGTCTCCACCTCCCTGGAGTCACGTGGCCGGCCCAACCCCTCACATTATTGAGCCGAAGCCTCTCACCAGACACCCGCTTCCCCCCAGTCCCCCTCGCTCAGCTCTGTCTGCCCCTCTACTTCTCGTTGGCCTTCTGAGCTTCGGGGGGTATTGGCCCCAGCATCTCAGGCCGCCCGGAGGCGGAGAGTCCCGGGGATGAGGGGAGCTCCCTGCCCTGGGAAAGCTAGGCCGGGCAGGAATCTGCAGTGTCGATGTGCTGGGAAGACACCTGCCAGTATCTTGCTCCTCCTCTGCTAGGCTCGGCGCTGAACAAAGCTTGCTCCCCAGACTTGCTTCCTGCCCTCTGAAAGCTTCCCTCCTCCTCCTCCTGAGACCTTGCTGCTCTTAAACTTCTTCCACGTCCCTCAGCACTGCTGGAAAGAAAAGATTGGGGAGGTTGGTTTCTTCACTCCTTCTAAAGAAGGCAAGAGCCCCTTCTTCTCCAAGGCTCAAGTGGGACAAGCTTATCTTTATGTTCTCAGTATTTTACCGACGGAAAGACTGTGGATTTGAGGTTTGAGGACTGACCAGGAATTCCGGTCTGTGACCTCAGGATATTTAACATCTCCTATTCTTTCTTCTCTCATCTGTGACATACCACCTCAAAGGACTGTTATGAGAATTAAAAATGATGTTCTTGAAATTGCCTAGCTCAGTGCTGGGCATATATTTGGATTTCAATTAATGAGAATCCTCCTCCCCCTGCCTCTGTTAAAATAAATTTCAAAGAACACAAAGGATATAATGCGTGCCGGTAGAATTGAGGCATTTTTTTTTTTTTAACTTGAGAGGGGTCTTCTGCGAGGTCTGGCTAGACAAATAACCTATCTAAGGGGGAAAGGAGAGACAGGCTTATGTTTTGCATGGGCTCTTTTAAGCTGAGTGTTGCAGAGCCGTGTAGTCTCAGAAGGATGGAGACTGGGTGGTACCAATCCAGGCATGTTTGGCCTCATCAGTGAATGAATTCTTTAATACGCATTGAGTAGATTGATTTGGATGGAAGCTATCTACATGGATTCTTACACCTTTGGTCCGAGCCCTCAAAACACATGGGAGGTAATAAAATGTAACACCCTTACCCTTGGGAACAAATTCAGTAGGCTTGTTTTTGGCGAGAATACTGGCTGACTGACACCCCCTCTGAAGAGTGGAGCACTTCAAATCTAGCTCTAGGGTGTGGGTCTTCCCTGGGTCTCAAGAGTGCTGTGTTCGCCCCAGAAAGGTGGGATATCTTTGCCAGGAGAGTCTCTGTAAGCTCACCTAGCTCAAACTCACTGCTGCCTTAGACCGGCATCCAGACCCGAAGTCTTGAGACATGCCGTAATTTAAGATGTCTGAGTAGTCGTGCAGAGTACGTCAGTACATCAGCCCTCCTGAGATCCCCGAGAAGCTGCGAAATGTTACAGAAAACGCAAAGAATTAAAGAATAAGAAGGTTGGAGTCTAAGTGCAAACTCTGCCAGTTATTGTATCATGTTTGGCAAATCACTTGAACTGTAAGCGCCTCATCTTTAAAATGGGAATAAGATGTCTATTTCCCCCATGAGATTGCCGTCATGTCTAAATAAGATAATGCAGAGAAGCCGTGCTATTAATATTATGGACTGAAGGAACTCTTGAGCCTTTTCTAGTCCAGGTGTATTATGGGGGTGAAGGAAGCTGGGATTTGTCACGGAATGGGCTGGTTTGGTTTTTTTGGTTGGCGGCAGCCACTAAAATGTTGGTGTGTTTCTGTAAGCCTGCTTATGTGCATGTAATTTAAGAAGTGAATTCAAGAAGTGTTTCGAGAGCAGTATTTGAGTTTCACTCTTCTCTGTGATAATTTCTGGATTCAATACTTTAATTTTTCTGTTTAAAAGAATTGTCTGGTCTAGGGAAAATTTGGCTTCCTATTCCCACCCATCTCTGTGATGTCATCAGGAAACATGAGAAAGGGGAGAATGAGCATGAAGTCATTTCATTTGGCTCCAGACATGGTGCTTTCATGAGCACAGTTACTTGGACAAGTATAAATTTCAGAAAATTTTGGGCCGTTTCACTAGAAATTGCTCCAGGACTCTGAATATTTTTTTTCTTTGAAATCAAACCAATTTTGAATGCCCAACTCAACTTTACCCAGCAAAGGGAAGAAAGGGGACAAATTTTGCATAAATTGCTATAGAAAATTACACTTGAACAAGTTATTTCTTGATCAGGGTTTTCTTGGGTCCTCCTCCCTTACTTAGAAGTGCTTATCTTTCACCTGGTGATTCCTGCCTTTTTTTTTTTTTTTTTATAAGTCACCGCAAGTTCTCCCCAGCTGTAGGTAAAGCATTAATGAACCAATAAATAGAAATGCAGTTGACAGAAATATAGTCAAACATTTACAGCCTCACACAGCAGCAATAATTGGCACAAATCTTAGTCCCACAGTTCAGCAACGATATTGGAGTGACTGCTAATTAGATCTCGAAAGCACACATCTTAGTTTTCTTGTTTCAACAACTGGGATATGGCTGTGTTGAATTCTTTGTTTAACATGTTCTAGGCACTGGGGCACAGTCATGCACAATACTGGAAAGGCTCCTGTTCCTCTCAAGCTTACAGTCAAGTGGAAGGAGTCAGACCATAAACAAGTAAACTAAGAACCCAGACACAAGAGCGATGAAGAAAATAAAACAGAATCAGATGACAAGAAGTCAAGGGGGCTACTTAGTTGAGTGGTGGAGATTGACATAAGCTAATGAAGAAGCCCAGGCACAAAGGCTGTTTTTCTCCAAGGAAGGGGCAGGGTCTTCTTACATAAGGCTTTTTGCCAAAAGTCTTTGCCATTGGCAGGACAGTCGCTAAAATCCCTCGTTATTGACCTTGATGGGTGATGGTTTGATCATGAGGGAATTGGCCAGATGCCTTAAAAACAACAATCTGTTTTTGTCGCATGACTCAGGGTGATGAGTACCTAATCCTTTTGTCTAGAAGGACCCCAAGATCATTAAAGCCCTTGACTTTTGCCTCTAACCAGTTTCAAAAGCTGACCAAAGATTGCAATAACCCTGCTAGAGACTGGTCCAGAGCCCTCAGAAGGGAGAAGGTGCCCCTGGGCAGCAGGAGGAGAGAAGACATGCAAGCAGGACCTAGTATATCATAGGCATACATTAAGATCTATTGAGCAAATAACCTGCTGCTAGGATTCTACCAGTTGGGCTGGGAATTTACGAGCTAATTATCTCTGTGTAATTGTCCTTTGGGCATCTTACTTCTAAGACGAAGGAGGAGAATACTGATCTGAGCATGCCTGGCTCATTCCTCCCAAATTTACAATTGTCTATAGCATTCTCCCACCCCAAGCAGAGTGAATAAAGTTGCATGGTGGTTGGTGAAGCTCTGGAAAGAGATCACCAGTGTCAAAAAAACTATGTTTCCTTGACAGAGAAGGAAACATTAGAGCAAACATTCTTCCCATTTATTATGATTTTTTTCTTTTAAATACATTAACTTTTATACTTAGATAAATTTGTTAAATTATTAAGGAAGCTTCTATCACTACCTTAAATGGAAAACTGATGTCAGTTACTATAAATACAAAGAAACCATTTAAATAAATAGAACAAAAATGAAACAATGCTATTATATTCATGCTAAATACTATTGTGCGCTCACGAACCAAGGTTTGTTTTTTCTTTGTTTAAAAAAATATATATATATCAGCTGTTAAAGAGGTTTTGTGGAGTTCTTGGATGGTGCAAATGGTTAAACCCTTGACTACTAGCCTAAAGGTTGGGCTGTTCTCTACACACACAGGATCGCCATGAGTCAGAATAGACTCTATGACAACTAGCAACAACAACAAGAGAAGTGTTAAAGACATATTGGAGCCAAACTGAAACTTTCTCCGTGAAGTAATAAAAAAGATTGAAAGACAATTAGAAATGGAATAACTTTCTTACTATGCAGTTATAGACCATTTAATGCTGAGTCCTAAACTCATTGCCATGCAGTCAATTTCAACTCATAATGACCCTATAGGACAGGGTAGAACTGCCCCATAGGGTTTCCAAGGTGCAGCTAGTGGATTTGAACTGCCAACCTTTTGGTTAACAGCTGTAGCTTTTAACAACTGTACCACAAGTCTCCTTGCTAAGTCCTAATACCATCTAAATCAGTGCTTCTCTAACTTTAATGTGCATACAGATCACCTTGGGATCTTGTTAAAAATACAGAATTGGATTCAGTAGGTCTGGCTTGAGACCCAAGATCTTACATTTCTAACTAGATCTCAGTGATGCTGGTGCTGGTGATTCTTGGACCACTCTTTGAGTAGCAAGGATCTAAAGTACCAATCATGGTATGTGTCCCACACTTTTGGAAATGCTCACTCTTATTTAATAGATAAGAAAATTGAGGGCTTGAAGTTTGTAACTCACCTAATGTCCTATAGTTAGTTGATAGACAAGCCAGGGCTAAAACTCATATTTCAGACATCTCCTGTCTCTCAGTGTTGTGCTATTTCCCAACAGATATATAAGGTTGGCTACCAAGTCCCCAAAAAATGTTTTTGAAGGGGTTATGATGGAGCCCTGGTGGCACAGTGGTTAAGCTCTTGGCTGCTATCTGAGAGGTCAGTGGTTTGAATCCACCAGCTGCCCTGAAGGAGGAGGATGGGGCAGTTGGCTTCTGTAAAGATTACAGCCTTGGAAACCCCATGGAGCGGTTCTACTCCATCCTATAGGGTCGCTATGGGTCACAATCAAATTGATGGCAATGGGTTTAGTGTTTTTTTTTTTTAAGTGATTTGAAAGCAAAAGCTTGGACTGCTGTTTTCTATAGGTTATGCTGTGGTAACAAATACATGCAAACTCTCAGTATCTTAAAACAACAAATGTGTATTTCTCCTTCACATTTTATCTCCATGAGTCATGTGGTTCTCCGGCAGACTAGGAAATTGTCCTTGTAAACAGACACACCCAGGGCAGTAATGAAAAGGGAAACAAAACCTGTTGCTGTGGAGTCAATTCTGACTCATAGTGACCCTATAGGACAGAGCAGAACTGCACCACTGGGTTTCCAGTCTTTACAGAAGCAGACTACCACGTCTTTCTCTCATAGAGTGGCTGGTGTGTTCAAGCCATCCACCTTTTGGTTAGTAGCTGAGCTTAACCACTGCACTACCAGGGCTCCTAAAGGGAAGCAGCTCAGGATGAATTAAGGAGTCTTTGGGGCCACTGGCAGAGTTTCTGAGCCTCAGACAGTAGCAGACTTCCTTTCGTGGTCATTGCCGCCAACCAATAGGCGATATGGAGATGACCATGGGTCAGGATGGTCTTTTCAGCCACTTTTTGCGTGTAAGAAATGTCACATTGTTAACAGAAGCAGTGTCTGCCAGGGCAGCAGCCACAGCAGAAGTTTTGAACACAAAACAAAAATGTCAATAACCACAGGAGAGAATTGCAGAGAGAGGGATGAGGCTCATTCTAATGGGATTGTTAGTTTGCTCCAATCTTGACAGCCCATGCTATTGCCACCAAGTGGATAATGGATTACTCTGGTAGTGTGTCAATTATGGCCACAGCGGATTCCCTTCAGGAGATGGTCAGGCTAATCACTACCCTCCGAGTAAGCATCCGTCGTGTAAAACTGATTATTTTATTGTCGGCCTTTTAAAGATATGTGTTCACCTGCTGTGTGTAAGCTTTCTCCTGTTTAATTCAATGACTTTTAGAAAATGAGGATCTGTCATTCTATTTACTCATTTTTTAAAGCTCTTAAGAAGACCAAAGACTTTGTAAATTGTTTCAGTGCATTAGATGAAAGTTATAAGACAATTTAGAAAAGGGAATGAAATTCCAGACTTTATCTCCCCCAGGTCCCAGCACTCCAACTCTAAAAAAAATCGTAGCGTATGTAGCCTTTTCAATTGTTTGCTTTTACTTAGCAATATTCATTTAAGGTTCTGCCATGTCTTTTTGTGACTTGATAGCTCATTTTTTCTTATTGGTCAATAATATTCCAGTGCCTGGATGCTCCCTGGTTCAGTGGTAGGATTCTTTTCTTCCAGGCAGGAGACAGATTCGATATCAGCTAATGTTCCTCAAGCGCGACCACCATTGCAGGCTCGTGTATTGCTACGATTCTGAACAGGCTTCAGCAGAACTTCCACACTAAGACAGGCTAGGAAGAAAGGCTTGGAGATTTACTTCTGAAAACTCACCCAGTGGAAACCCTATGAATCACAGGAATCTGATCCTGTACATGGGGTAGCCATGAGTCAGTAGCTGACTCGACAGCAGCTAATGGCAACAACAACATTGATGTACTGCAGTTTGCTTATTCATTCACCTAGAAGGGCATCTTGGTTGCCTCCAATTTCTGGCAATTATGAAAAAAGCCCTAGGTTTTTTTGTGGAAGTACATTTTCAACCCATTTGGGTAAATACCAAGGAACATAATTGTTGGGTAATGTGGTAAGAGATTGTTCAGTTTTGTAAACACTGCCAAACTGTTTTCCAAACTGGCAGTATTCCCACCAGCAGTGACTAAGAGATACTGTTGTTCTACATTCTCAACAGCACTTGGTGTTCTCAGTGGTTTAGATTTCAGCCATTCTAATAAGTAGGTAGTGGTATTTTATTGCTATTTTAATTCCCTAATGACACGTGCCAACACGTGCCACCACGTGTCTGTCATACTGTGGTGGCTTCTGTGTTGCTGTGATATGGAAGCTTTGCCACCTGTATTTCAAATACCAGCACGGTCACCCTTGGTGGACAGGGTCCAGTAGCGCTTCCAGACTAAGACAGACTAGGAAGAAGGACCTGGTAGTCTACTTCTGAAAAAATTGACCAGTGGAAACCTTATGAATGGCAGTAGAACATTGTCTGATATAGTGTTGGAAGATGGGACTCTCAGGTTGGAAAAAAAAAAAAAACCAGGTTGGAAGACACTCAAAATATGACTGGGGAAGAGCTGTCCCCTCAGAGTAAAGTTGACCTTAATGACGTGGATGGAGTCAAGCTTCTGGGGTCTTCATTTGCTGATGTGACGTGACTCAAAAGGAGAAGAAACAGCTGCAAATATCCATTAATAATCAGAACAAGGAATGTATGAAGTATGAATCTAGGAAAATTGGAAATTATCAAAAATGAAAAGGAACAAGAAACACCAATATCCTAGGCATTAGTGAGCTGAAATGGACTGGTGTTGGCCATTTTGAATCAGAAAATCATATGGTCTACTATGTCTGGAAAGATAAATTGAAGAGTAATGGTGTTGTGTTCATCGTCAAAAAGAACATTTCAAGATCTATCCTGAAGTACAACGCTGTCAGTGATAGGATAATATCCATACACGTATAAGGAAGACCAGTTAATATGACTGTGATGGTTAAGATTGTGTGTCAACTAGGCTGGGCCATGATTCTCAGTGTTTATATGTGTTCACTCCCATGATTGAATCTGTTGTGAGTAGCCAATCAGTTGAGAGGGAATTTCCTTGGGGGGAGTGGGTTGGTTTTTTTTGGTTTGGCTTTTTTGCTCTTTCTGGATCCTGTGCTGCCTCCTATTCCTCTGACCTCCAGCTCTTGGGACTTGAGCTATCAGCTTATCTGCATATCTTGGGATTTGTTGATCTTCACAGTCTGACAGCAGGAGCCCTGTTCTCCAACCTGCCAATCTTGTGTTCACCAGGCCCTGCAACTAAGTGAATTGAGAGAAGCCTCTATCTTGATACAGGGACTTGGGATGTTTCAGCCTATACAATTGCATGAGCCATTTCCTTGATATAAATCTCTCTCTCTATATATTTATATGCTTTACTGGTTTTTCTTCTCTAGAGAACCCAGCCTAAAATAATGACAATTATTCAAATTTATGTACCAACTACTAAGGCCAAAGATGAAGACATTCAAGACTTCTTATCAACTTCTGCAGTCTGAAATTGATCAAATATGCAATCAAGATGCATTGATAATTACTGGCAATTGGAATACAAAAGTTGGAAACAAGGAAGAAGGATAGGTAGTTGGAAAATATGGCCTGGGTGATAGAAACGACGCCAGAGATTTCATGACAGAATTTTGCAGGACCAACCACTTCTTTGCGGATACCTTTTTCAACAACATAGAAGGCAGGTATACATGTGGACCTCCCCAGATGGAATACACAGGAATCAAATAGACTTCATTATGAAAAGAGATGATGGAAAAGCTCAATATCATCAGTTAGAACAAGGCCAGGGGCTGACTGTGGGACAGACCATCAATTGCTCATATGCAAGTTCAAGCCGAAGTTGAAGAAAATGAAAACAAGTGTATGAGAACCAAAGTATGAACTTGAGTATATTCCACCTGAATTTAGAGACTAGCTTAAGAATAGATTTGATGCATTGAACACTAATGACCAAAGACCAAATGAGTTGTGGAACGACATCCAGGACACCATACATGAAGAAAGCAAGAAGTCATTAAAAAGACAGGAAAGAAAGAAAAGACTAAAATGGATCTCAAAAAAAAAGACTGAAAGTTGCTGTTGAACGTCGAGTAGCTAAAGCAAACCAAAGAAACAATGAAGTAAAAGAACTTAAGAGAAGATTTCAAAGGGCAGCTCAAGGTGACAAAGTAAAGTGTTACAATAAAATGTGAAAGGACCTGGAGATAGAAAACCAAAAGGGACATACATGCTGGGCATTTCTCAGGTTGGAAGAACTGAAGGAAAAAATCAAGCCTCGAGTTGCAATATCGAATGCAATACTGATGCATTGAACACTAATGAGTCGCAATATTGAAGGATTCTACTATGTCTCACATACTTTGCACATGTTGTCAGAAGGATCAGTCCCTGCAGAAGGACGTCATGCTTGGTAAAGTAGAGGGTCAGTGAAAAAGAGGAAGACCCTCAATTAAATGGATTGACACATTGGCTGCAACAATGGGCTAAACCATAGCAGTGATTGTGAGAATGGCACAGGACCAGGACTCGCCATGAGTCAGAACCGACTTGACAGCACCTAACAACAAAAACAACACTAATCTAAAGATTGTCAGTTCAAACCTACCCAGCACTGCCATGGAAGAAAGGCCTGGCAATCTGCTTCTGTAAAGATTACAGCCAAGAAAACTCTATGGAGCAGTTCTATTCTGTTACACGTGGGGTTGCCATGGGTTTGGCTTTTTTGGTGCTTTAGCTAGGAGGTCTGTTTTCACTCATGGCTTCTCTGCATGGTCTCTGGGATCTCCACCTTTTGATGTGAAGATACGGTGATGAAAATGATGACGACAGTCCAGTCAGTGTCTATGCCTCTTCTTCCACTCGCTGTACCCCAACCCCCTGACTCAGGCTGAATCAGTTGCTCTTCTTTTCACTGTGTTCAGTAGTGGAAACATTTGTACCAATTAATATATCATCAGAAGCTGTAATGGGAAATGAGGTGAACTTAATCCCATCTCACAATAGCTTAAAGACTGTAATTGTTTTGTCCAGAGCAGATGCCTACAATGGCTAGTTTAACAAGCAAGTGTCCCTCTTCTTTGAATTCTCTAAGTAGCTTTTACAGCCCTGATTCTTTACGAAATGAAGTCTGAAAAAAAACTTGGGTCATTTTTCAGCTGGTTAGGAATCCTCAAAAAAAAAAAACAAACAGAAAAGTGGTCAGCGAGGAGAAAAACAATAGAATGTTTGCCCTACTCAGAAAAGTGATGTGGCCTCTGGCTTTGACAGAGCTGTGTGGCAATAGCATTGAATGTTTTGAGAATCCTGCCTTTTTCCTCTTACCTAGCAAGTGAATTACAAGATAAAGAATCCCAAATTGTGTGTTTTGTGTTTTTGTGGGGATCGGTTGGGGGAGTGATGATAAAATAACCTTATGGGAAATACTGATTGCTATGGTCTGAGGCCTCCCCTGGATAGACTAGGGCTAGTTTAGGATGGTGTCTTAGTTATCTAGTGCTGCTATAACAAAAATACCATAAGTGGATGTCTTTAACAAGGAGAAGCCCATCCTCTTACAGTCCAGTAGTCTAGAAGTCCGAATCCAGGGGAAGGCTTTCTGTCTCTGTCGGCTCTGGAGAAAGGTCCCTGTCATCAGTCTTCCCTTGGTCTGGCAGCAACTCAGCGCAGGAACCTCAGGTCCAAAGGACGTGCTCTGCTTCTTGCACTGCTTCTTGGTGTCCCCCTGTATCTCTGCTCGGTTCTCTCTGTTATATCTCAAAAGAGATTGGCTTAAGACACTATCTAATCTTATAGATCTTATCTATATAACTGCGTCTAATCCGTCATAGTGGTAGGATTTACAACACTTAGGGAAATCACATCAGATGACAGAATGGTGGACAATCACACAATACTGGGAATCATGGCCTAACCAAGTTGACACATATTTTTGGGAGACACAATTTAATCCATGACAGATGGTTATTGGAGGAGTTGCTTATTTGAAAAAAATAGAGAAAATGCAAGTAAAAAGCATGGTTTTGGTTGATTTCAACCTGTTTAAAATGACTGAAAGCTCTTAAGAAATAAAAATTATAATGGCTAGCATTTATTGGGTACTATTTTTTTTTTAACTAAGTAGTAGACGCTATTCAGGAAGGTCAAAGATCTCAGGCATTTGTTAATAACTTAATCAGAATCAACCCCAGATGACAAAGTTCACAGTAGAATCTGATACATGAGTTTTCAAGAGAACTTCAGATGAGCTGTACTGTGGAGAATTCATTCAACAAACATCAAACATATTTCCCAAGAGCCTACCATGTGCACAGTGACCAGCCTGGACCCCTGAGATTAAAGAAAACAGAACTGAGATATTTTTGGTGGGTGGGCACTAGGATGGTGTGTGCAAATGAAGAGTAGGGGCAATTGGTGTGTGGCCAGGCTTCCTGTGGTCTAAAATGGAGTGGGCAGTAAGGGAATGTGACTATGACCTGGCCTCTTTAGTCTGCCCTGTGAATGGCCTTCTAAAGGGAAGGCTTATGAAACTGCAAAGTCAAGGACTTCAGACATAGCTGGGCTCAGGCGCTGAAAGACCATCGCTAGGCATCTGTCTATCTTCATCTCGGAGTTCTGTTTGTTTCTGAATTAGCTGCATCCTCAGCCAAGCTCTCTTCAACTGGTAGTAAATGGCTACCAGTGATTCTAGGCTCACTTTCTACTAGCTTAACAACCCCAGGGGGAAGGATGGTACTTACTTTCCCATAGTTCCAGCATAAGTTCCAGGGTTGACTCTTATCGGACTCACTGGGGTCATCTGCGCATTCTTAACCAATCACTAAATTCCAGGAAATGGAGTATGATAATTGGCTGGTTTATGTCCTGTGTTTACCATAATCCTGGGAGGTGAGGTTAAGTCCACATGAACCACATGGTCTGAGAATGGGGATGGGACACTATTACCAGAAAAAAAGAGAAAAAAGATTCTAGGCAGGTGAAAACAATGAAGCATTTCCCAAACTTACTGACCATGGAATCTTTTTCTTGGCATCATTATTCAGTAGAATGCAGTTGGGGAAATGCAGTCCCAAGGCATCTGAACCCCAAATAATTTCACACGATAATCATTGTCTTGTGCCCAGAGATTCTTATCTCACCCCAATAAAGTTATTTGTAAATAAAGACAAAAAATGCATTGCCTGATTTCATTGAAACCCAGAGGAACTGCCCTATTGTTAATAATAATAAGAATGATTACATTTCTTCTTAATAGTAACATTCTATATTTGTTCAATGCTGTACACTTCACCAAGTTTTTCCCCCCACATACCATCTCATTGGCTCTTAGGTGCCATCAACTGCAGTCAATTATTCAGTGACCTCAGCTATCAGACATCAGTCTTCTTATCATTAGTTGTCAAAATGTCATGCCTGATTCCCAGCTCCCCTAAGTTCCCCTTGTCATCTTGCTGGGCTCAAAAGCCTTTAATGAAGATGTTAAGTATGCTAATTAATTCTGCCTTGGTGAAAGTATCTTTTATTTTAGTGCCAAGAGAAATTAGCAGTAGAAAAGACTGCTTGAAGAATGAATACGGGCAAGTTGTTCCCAGCTGTCAACCTGAAAAAGGCAGAAAGCAATGGACCTGGCCCCCAGCTATTCATGTTTCAGAGTGGTGGCCTTGGGATGGCTTAGTTGGAGCTGCTACTGAACACTGGGCAGTAATTCGTTTTTATCCAACAATGTCTGGATGCATGTATTGCTGAGTATGCATTTGGTTACAAGGAAAAGCCAATTCAAACTGACTCAAAAATAAGGCGGATTCATTAGCCCTGATAACTGTAAGTCTGCTTTAGGTCTTTTTTAGGACAAAGATAGGCAGATAGATAATATGTAGGGTGGGGTTCAGGATTTGTTTGATTCAGTAGCTCAACACAGTCAACAAAAAGAGTTTCTTTTCTGGCGTCAAAATGGCTGCTATGGTCCCAGGCTCACATCTGCACCAACCAGAAAGAGAGAGCATGCATTCTTTTCTCCCTGAGTCCCCAGCAAATATTCTCTCCAGTCTTATTGACCTGGGTTAGGTCATATGCCCCTTTCTGATGAAAAGCTCTGCCTAGATTTTTTTATTGTACTTTAGATGAAGGTTTACAGAACAAACTAGCTTCTAATTAAACAGTTAGTACACATTTTATTTTATGACATTGGTTGACAACACCAGGACATGTCAACACTCTTCCTTCTCAACCTTGCATTCTCTTATTACCAGCTTTCCTGTCCCCTCCTGCCTTCTCGTCCTTGCCCCTGGGCTGGTGTGCCCCTTTAGTCTCATTTTGTTTTATGGGCGTGTCTACTCTTTTTTTTTTTTTAACGGGTGAACCTCAGGAGTGACTTCATTACTGAGCTAAAAGGGTGTCGAGGGGCCATACTCTTGGTTTCTCCAGTCTCTGGCAGGCCAATATGTCTGGTCTTTTTTTGTGAGTTATAGTCTTGTTATATATTTTTCTTCAGTTTTGTCCAGGACCATTTACTGTGACCTCAGTCAGAGTAGTCAGTGGTGGTAGCCAGGCACCATCTAGACGTACTGGACTCAGTCTGGCGGAGGCCGCGTTAGCTGAGGTCCATTAGTCTTTTGGACTAATCTTTCCCTTGTGTCTTTAGTTTTCTTTATTCTCCCTTGCTCCTGAAGGGGTAAGATTAATGGAGTATCTTAGATGGCCACTGACAGGCCTTTAAGACCCCAGACATTACTCACCAAGCTAGAAAGTGAAACATTTTCTTTATAAACTATGTTATGCCAATTGAGCTAGATGTTCCTCCACACCAAGGTCCCCACAGCCCTCAGCCCAGTAATTCAGTCCTCCAGGGAGCTTGGATGTGTCTGTGGAGCTTCCATGACCTTGCCTTGTACAAGTTGTGTTGGCTTCCCCAGTATTGTGTACTGTCTTACCCTTCACCAAAGTTACCACTTATCTATAGTCTGTTTAGTGTTTTCCATGCCCCTCACCTCCCTCGTAACCATAAAAATTGTTTCTTTTTGTGTGTAAACTTTTTCATGAGTTTTTATTTTTTAGTCTCATACAATATTTATCCTTTTGTATTTGACTTATTTCACTCAGCTTAATGCCCTCCAGATTCATCCATGTTGTGAGATGCTTCACAGATTCATTATTGTTCTTCACCATTGTGTAGTACTCCATTGAGTGTATGTACCATAGTTTGTTTATCCA
This sequence comes from Loxodonta africana, assembly GCF_030014295.1. Lineage (NCBI taxonomy): Eukaryota > Metazoa > Chordata > Mammalia > Proboscidea > Elephantidae > Loxodonta > Loxodonta africana. The sequence goes on from NC_087364.1 coordinate 47,549,632, forward strand.
TTCATCTATTGACAGGCACCTATGTTGTTTCCATCTTTTTGCTATTGTGAACAATGCTGCAACGAACATGGGTGTGCATATGGCTATTCATGTGACGACTTTTATTTCTCTAGGATATCTTCCTAGAGGTGGGATTGCTGGATCATATGGTATTTCCATTTCTAGCTTTCTAAGGAAGTGTTATATTGCTTTCCAAAAATGTTTATACCATTTTGCATTCCCATCAGCAGTGCTTAAGAGTTCCAGTCTCCCTGCAGCCTCTCTAACATTTGTTATTTTTTGTTTTTTTTGATTCGTGCCGGTAATTTTTGGGGGAGTTGGTATCTCATTATGGTTTTGATTTGTATTTTTCTAATGGCTACTGATCACAAGCGTTTCCTCATGCGTCTGTAGCCACTTGAAGGGATTCTTTGGTGAAGTGTCTGTTCATTTCCTTTGCTCATTTTTTTAATTGGATTATTTGTCTTTTTGTTGTAGAGGTGTTGGATTTTCCCGTAGATTTTAGAGATTAGACTTTCATCGAATTTGTAATAGCCAAATATTTTTTTCCCAGCCTGTATGTTCTCTTTTTACTTTTTTGGTGAAGTCTTTTGATGAGTGTAAGTGTTTAATTTTTAGAAGACTCTGGTTATCTAGCTTATCTTCTGGAGTTTGTGTGTTGTTATGGTTCTTATCCTGTTAATGCCTCTACAGTTGATCTTATTTTTTCTTCTATGATCTTCATAGTTTTTGTTTTATGCTTAGGTCTTTGATCCATTTTTGAATTAGTTTTTGTGTATGGTGTGAGGTATGGGTCTTGTTTCATTTTTTTGCAGATGGACATCCAGTTTTGCCAGCACGAATTGTTAAAAAGACTGTCTTTCCCCCCATTTAATGGACTTTGGTCTCTTGTTGAAGATCAGGTGGCCATAGGTGGATGGACTTACATCTGGGTTCTCAATTCTGTCCCATTGGTCAACGTATGTGTCGTTGTACCAGTGCCAGGCTGTTTTGACTACCGTAGCTGTCTAGTAGGTTCTGAAGTCAGGTAGTGCGAATCCTCCTATTTTATTCTTCTTCTTCAATAGTGTTTTACTTATCCGGGGCTTCTTCCCTTTCCATGTAAAGTTAATGATTAGTTTTTCCATCTCTTTAAAGAATGTTATTTGTGTTTGAATCAGGATTGCATTGTATTTGTAAACTGCTTTGGGTAGAATTGTCATTTTCACAATATTTAGTCTACTTATTCATGAGCATTGTACGTTTTTCCATTTATGTAGACCTCTTTTGGTTTCTTGCAGTAGTGTTTTGTAGTTTTCTTTGTATAGGTCTTTTACATCGCTGGTTTGATTAGTCCTATTTTATTTTTTTAGGGGCTATTATAAATGCTATTGTTTTTCTGATTTCCTTTTCATCATTCTCTTTATTGGTGTATAGGAATCCAACTGATTTTTGTATGTTTATCTTGTATCCTGCTACTCTGCTGAATCTTTCTATTAATTGCGGTAGTTTTCTCATGGAGTCTTTTGGGTTTTCTATGTATAGTATCATATCATCCAAAAATAGGGAGAGTTTAACTTTTTCATTACCAATTTGGATGCCCTGTATTTCTTCTTCTTGCCTTATTACTCTAGCTAGGACTTCCAGCACAATGTTAAATGGGAGGGGTGATAAAGAGCATTCTTGTCTTGTTCCTGTTCTCAAGGGGAATGTTTTCAGCCTTTCTTCATTAAGAATAATGTTAGCTGTTGGTTTTGCATAGATGCCTTTTATTATCTTGAGAAATTTTCCTTCTATACCTATTTTACTGAGAGTTTTTTTTTTTTTTTTAATCAGGAATGGGTGTTGGACTTTGTCAAATGCCTTTTCTGTTTTTATTTATTGAGATGATCATGTGATTCTTTTACTTATGTGGTGGATTACGTTGATTGATTTTCTAATGTTGAACCATCTTCGTGTATGAATCCTACTTGGCCGTGGTGTTTTTTTTTTTTATATGATGCTGAATTTTATTGGCAAGAATTTCATTGAAAATTTTTGCATCATATTTATGAGACATATTGGTCTATAATTTTTTTTTATTTTTGTGGTGTCTTTGACTCGACGGCACTGGGTTTTGGGGTTTGCCTGGTTTTGGTATCAGCGTTATGCTGGCTTCACAAAATGAATTCAGAAGTACCCTTACCTTTTCTATATTCTGAAATAGTTTGGGTAATACTGGTGCAAGATTTTCTCTGAATGTTTGGTAGAATTCTCCAGGGAAGCCATCTGGGCCAGGGTTTTTTTTGTTGTTGTTGTTGGGAGTTTTATTATTATTATTACCTTTTCAACCTCTTCTCTTGTTATGGGTCCATTCAGATCTTCAGTATCCTTTTGTGTTAGTTTGGATAGGTAATGTGTTTCTCGAAATTTATCCATTTCCTCTAGGTTTCCAAATTCGTTTGACTGTAGTTTTTCATAATACTCTGTTATGACCTTTTTTATTTCAGTTGGGTCTGTTGTAATGTCCTCCATTTCACATTTCATTTCTTATTTGGGTTATTTGTGTCCTCTCCTGTTTTTCTTTTGTCGGTTTGGCCAGTAGTTTGCCGATCTTGTTGATCCTTTGAAAGAACCAACTTTTGATTTTGTTTGATTCTTTCTATTGTTTTCCTATCCTGTTTCATTTATTTCTGCTCAGATCTTTATTATTTCCTTTCTTCTGGTGGCTGTGTGCTTCTTTTGCTGTTCTCTATTTGTTCGAGTTTTGTAGCAAATATTTTGATTTTGTCCCTTTCTTCTTTTTTGATGTGTGCATTTAATGCTATAAATTGACCTCTGAACACTGCCTTTGCTGTGTCCCAAATGTTTTGGTATGATGTGTTTTCATTCTCATTTGATTCTAGAATTTTCTAATTCCATCTTTGATTTCTTCTATTCCATAGTGGTTTTTAAGCAGGGTGTTATTCAGTTTCCTTGTAATTGATTTTTTTTCCTTGCTCTTCCTTTTAATTTCTTTTTTGATGGCATTGTGATCAGAGAAGATACTTTGTATTGTCTCAGTGTTTGGGATTTTGTTGAGGGTTGCTTTGTGGCCTAAGAAGTGGTCTATTCTGGAGAACATTCCATGTGCATTGGAAAATAATGTGTGCTTTGCAGTTGTTGGGTGGGGTGTTCTATATACTTCTACGAGTTCAAGTTGGCTTATTGTGGCCTTTAGATCTTCTATATCTTTGTTATGTTTCTTTCTAGATGTTCTGTCCTTTACTGAGAGTGGTGTGTTGAAGTCTCCTACTTTTATTGTGGAACTGTCAATTTCTCTTTTCAGTGTCATTACAGTTTGTTTTATGTATTTTGGAGCCCTGTCATTGGAAGCATAGATATTTATTATGGTTATGACTTCATGATGGATCATCCCTTTAATCATTGTATAATGCCCTTGTTTATCTGAGTAGATGTTTTAATTATGCCTATTAATGCTCTACCCCTAAAAGCCAGATTTGGGGTAAGTTTCTTCTCGAACACATGCAGGCTGAGTAAAATGAGTGTTTACCAAGGAATGGGAGTTGGATATGGTGGAAGGCAACTTCAACCAATGCTCACTGGAGTAGGTTTGAATTATTGTGTCCTCTCTTTCTATTCGTATTTCTCCTTCTCTACTTTGAGATGTTAACTGTTTATCCTCATTCTACAAACGATTTCAGGCAGACATAGGTAGTATACAGGAAGGGGGCTTGGGGATAACAGAAAGAGCACTGGATTTGGGATTTAGTGTTTAAGGTATGGCTTTTCTGTATCCCATCTTTGTGACCTTGGCCAAGTCCCATATCTGAAACTCAGTCTCTCTCATTGGATAAATGGGAGTAATATCTACCCCATCCACCCCACAAGGCTGTTGTACAAAAGAAGAGATCATGAGTTTAGTAGCATTTTCTAGTTTACTGTGCAAATGTAAATTGTTACTATTTTCTTCCTGGCTGGCATTATTTACTGAGGAATAGACATTTCAGAGTAATCACTTTGAGCAACAGATTTGCTTTGGAAAATATTCTATCCCAAACCTCCAGTTGCAGAAAAAGCAGCAGCAGTGGTTTTTAGATCTATGGGGCCGAGCACAGGAAACAATGACTTCAGAATAGCTGGAGAAAGACCACATGGATGGCTTTATGATCAAAGGAATTATTTTTAGAAACATTTCCAGTATCATAGGACAAGGTCATATGGGGAGAAAATGTCCTCTGCAATATAAAGTACTAGTTATTCCCTTTGGAACATCCAGAGGTAAAAAGCCTTGGTTTGCAAACAGACAGACACCGACTTGCCATGTAACCTTGAACCAATAATTAATCTCTTTGATCCTCAGGTTACTCATATAAGAAATGGAATAATAACACTGACCTCATAACATTTTGGGGGGTAGTTACATAAGTTGGTGACTATACAGTGATAAATTGTGCCTGGCACATACTAGTTGCTTACTAAATAGTAACTTCCCTGGTTGCCTGAAGTGACCAGTAAATTTACAGATGGATAATAGAAGGATCTTCTCTCTCTGAAGCTTTCTTCTCCAAGGCACAGAAGTTCATAAACATTTTTAATATGATTCTTTATATTTTTAATCCTAGGAAGAATGATTTGGAGGTGACACTAAGATATTCAAAGCTATCCATTGTCTTAGGCTGAGTTCTCTAGAGAAGCACAACCAATGAAATGTGTGTGTGTGTGTGTGTCTTAGGCTGGGTTCTTTAGAGAAGCAAAACCAATAAAGTGTATAAGTATATATATAAACCAAAAAACAAACAAACAAACAAACCCACTGCCGTCGAGTAGATTCCAACCCACAGCGACTCTGTAGGGCAGAGTAGAACTGCATCATAGAGTTTCCAAGGAGTGCCTGGTGGATTTGAACTGCCGACCTCTTGATTAGCAGCCATAGCACTTAACCACTATGCCACCAGGGTTTCAAAAATGGAGAGAGATTTATAGGAAGGAAATGGCTCATGAGATTGTAGAGGCTGGAACTTCCCAAGTCCATGGATCAGGATAGAGGCTTCTCCTGATTCATGTCAGACAGCAGGGCTCTTGCTCACAGGCTGAGAATATAGACAAACAAATCCCAAGGTGGCAGGTAAGCTACAAGCTCAAGTCCCAAGAACTGGAGGTCAGGAGAACAGGAGCCAGCTGCAGGATCCAGAGTGAGCAAAAGCCCACCAGCCTTGCCAGAGAGTCCACTTATATTCAGGGCAGGCCACACCCCCAAAGAAACTCCCTTTCAACTGATTGGCTACTCATAGCAGATCCCACCATGGAGATGATCACATAATATCAAATCTCATAATGGAAGTGATCACATCATCATATGACTGCCAAACTATATCATAACTGCCAAACAACTGAGAATCATGGCATAGCCAAGTTGACATGCAACCTTAATGATCACAGTATGTATATGTACATATATATATATATACACACACACATGGAGAGAGAATGGCTTATGCTGTTGTGGAGGCTAGCAAGTCCCAAAGTCCATGGTACAGGCAGTGGCTGGAATCTTCTCCTGACTAATGTGGCTGGCCAACCCAAAATTAGCAGATCAGATGGCAGGCTGTTGGCTCACAGGGCTGGGGAGCTGGTGAATACCGAAGTCGGTAGATTAGATGACAGGTTCCTGGCTGAAATCCCAGGTAGTGAAGGTCAGATGATGATGACTCAGAAACAGGATCCAGAGCAAGCAAGAGAGCTTTGTCGGGCCATCTATATATCTATTTAGATCTATATATACACACACACACACACACATACATACATATATGTTGGGTGTAGACTACCTCCCCTGGGGAAACTCCTCTTACAACTGACTAGCTGATCACATCAGATCACATCATCATGGAGGTTATTACACTATATCACAAATGGAGGATAATTACATCAGATGACAAAAATGGAGGATAGTTACATAATACTGAGAATCATAGCCTAGTCAAGTTGACATGTGACATTAATTATCATAAGTGAGATTTCTAAACTCTTAAAGTGTCTTACTGTGCTTGCCTCTATGTTTTCAAATATATTTCTATTACGAGAGTGGTTTGGATATAAACTACAAACAAGTAGCTATCTGTTTAGTTATCAATACGTCAATTTATAGATCTAATTCATATATTTAAAAAAATTTGTAGGGCCTCATTTAGATATCTAGCTACCCTTCATTTTTTAAATTCAAGAAAGTTGAATGGTTTTTAGAAATTTGGAAAATCAACTCTGGTCTTTATACACTAGAACTATCTACTAGCAATGCATCCATGCAGTAATAGCTCAGTTAGTTAATATTTGTAATAATGCCTCCCAAGACATAGCAAATATCTTCTGAGTCATCAGACATAGTCTGGGTAACATAGCTTTAGTGTTAAATGCATTTTGTTCTATTTGAATTTTTTGAAACCTGTATTCATGACACAAACTATCTTATCACTAGACATTTTTATAGATTGAATCTGAGAACTTTGCTTCTGGACCTGGAAATACTACAGAAACCTTAATCCAACTTGGAATGCTTTGCACTCTAATAAAAGCTGCAATTATCTTGCAAATGAATGGAAGGTTATGTTTAAGAGTGACTGTAAACCTTTATAAACAATGATAATTACCCAACACTGTGGTTTAGTAGAAAGATCACAGGCTAGGGATTAGAGGCATAGATTCTAGGCCCACAGTATCTTCACAGCCTTTGGCAAATCACTTAACCTCCCTGACCTCAACTTCTTTATCTGTAAAATAAGGAAGTTGCATTAAATGATTGCTGAAGTGCCTTTTGGTTTTAACATTTTATCTTTCTATCCTCATGTGTAATATGCAGTGTGTGCTTTGAATAAGGAACCCAAATTAGGTTATGAGAACCTCATTCTCAGAGAACAGCCTGTAGCAAATTTATTAATGTTTATTGTCCAAATGTTACCATTTTTAAGCTTAAATAAATTACATTGTTTTATACAGGTACTTACGACAATAGCAAGCTACATTGTTAAGTGAAATGTAAGCATGTCTGTTCTGAGAAAATTAGTTAATATTTTCCCTTATTTATAAATATTACTTCAAATGCTTTCTTTAACCTTGCTATAAATGAATAGCTTCAATTATAGTCACTATTAGCTATTCATATATATATATATGCTGTCACAGCTAACATCCATCAACTGGCTAAAATTCATTAATAATCCTCTAATCAATATTTATTTGTTGACACATCTACTTATATCCTCAAATGGCCCGTTCTTGGTTATTTAACTATTAATCATAAAAATACTTAGCACAAAAAAAAATTCCTTAAAGTGTCCAATTATGATAAGCTCTTGGATTGACAAGCATTGTTAGATGTGTTAACATCCATCAGTAAAGGCAGCTTGTGTATAATCCTAAAAAGCCTGTCATTGATGGACGGTAACCTGTTGGTGGACTTTGGTTATGGCATGTTCACTCAGTTGCAATAGTAATCTGTGATGGAAACTCTGCCAGGAGCAAAATGTAGCAGCATCCATTTCAGCTGATTAGATTGCTGCCTTAAATATGCACCATGAAGTAACAATTGAAGGAGACAGCTGACATGCTACAGGAGCTGGAGATCAGAAACAATGAGGAATGTATTCAGTCTTAAGCAGTGGGAAGTCAAGAGATGCCAGATCTGTGTCAAGCAGCAAAGCTGACATGATTGTTGAGGTAGAGAAGACATGCTGTGACCCTTACTGTGACACCAGGCATTGGTGGAGAAAGAAAAGATGGCTTTGTATGAAAGCAGAAAAAGGGAAAACTTGAAGTATAGTTACTATCGTGGATAGTGAAATATGGGGTTAGCCTAAATTAGAGGAAACAATTATTTGTACTTACACGGCATTTTGTATGTTATTTTCAAAGTGTTGCCAGATCCTAGGTTGTTAATAGTATGGCTCCCACTATATAAACAAAAAGGAGTCTTTCAGGATGGTGGAGGCAAAAATGTATGGACCAGTGTCAAAGCAGGTGTGTCTGACAAACTAACAACTACCACCCAACTCCAATGTCTTAAAAAATAAGAAAATTCACCTGGAATACAGAGGTAGAGAAGACCACTGTCATGGGTTCAATTGTGCCCCTCCAAAAAATGTGTGTATCAATTTGGCTAGGCCGTGATTCCCAGTATTGTGTGGTTGTCCTCCATTTTGTGATCGTAATTTTATGTTAAAGAGGATTAGGGTGGGATTGTAACACCCTTACACAGTTCACATCCCTGATCCACTGTAAGGGGAGTTTCCCTGGGGTGTGGCCTGCATCAACTTTCAACTCTCAAGAGATAAAGAAGGAAAGGAAAGTTAGCAAGAAAGCAGTGCCAGGAGCGGAGGACCTGAGGTTCCTGCACTGAGATGCTCCCAGACCAAGGGAAGACTGATGGATCACAAGGACAGAGAGAGAAATCCTTTCCCTGGAGCTGATGTCCTGAATTTGAACTTCTAGCCTATGGTACTGTGAGAAAATAAATTTCTTTTTGTTAAAGTCATCCACTTGTGGTATTTCTGTTAAAGCAGCACTAGATAACCAATACGACCACTATGTTAACTTAATCCATTTGCTCCATCTTGGCTCTCTTGCCATTTTCTTTGTTCTTTTCTCCTTCCTGTATGGTGGTTTCATACTGGGAGTGGGAGGTTGCCCTAGAATTAGACCTCTTATCCACTAATGAGAAAATATCAAGTGAGATAAGGTATTGCTTCTGGAGATGCCCTCCTAGGAGATCAACAAATAGCTTTTCCAGAGCCAAGAGAAAACTTCCCCTTTCATCTAATTCACCCATTTACACCATGTGACTAGTCCTGAATCGATCACAGCAGGGGAGATGGGATGCCCTTTAAATCAGCTAAGCTCCCTTCAGGGACTAGATGTGCAGATGGTTTCTGTCAATATAGGAGCACTGGGTGTGGGAGGAGTGAATACCTGAAGGAAATCAGGATTCTGTTGGGAGAACACAGACAGAGAAGAAAGGATGCCTGTGATACTAGTCTAGGACCTTCCCTTACCAGCTGTATGTGGTTAGGAAAGCCAGCTAGCCACAATGGGTTTCATTTTTCTTATCCAAATAATGGAGGCTATTCACATACTTTGGAGCCCTGGTGGCCCACTGGTTAATTGAGGTTGGCTGCTAACTGAAAAATTGGTGGTTCCAACCCACCAGCTGCTCTGTGGGATGGCAGCCTGCTTCCGTAAAGAGTTACAGCCTTGGGAACTCTATGGGGCAGTTCTATTCTGTCCTATAGGGTCACAATGAGTCAGAATCAAATTGACAGCAGTGGGTTTGGACTTACATACTTAACATCAATTTTTTCCTTCCTTAGTAACAATACCTCATTTTTGTTCTGGTTGGAAAATCCAGCTGAAGTCTATACTTCTTAGCCTCCTTTGCCTCTAAGGATGTTGGAAATCCTCCTTAAAAAGTGAATCAACAGCTGATATGTGACTTTTTTTGTGTTTCCTTGTTTTGTCTTGCTCCCTGCCTTTAACATGAATGTGATCACTAGAGCTCAAGCAGCCAATATAGAATGTGAGGTAATCTTGAGAATGGCGACCATGTGCTCAGGATGGTGAAGCAGAAAGGTAGCAGGAGCCTGTGTCTTTTATGACTGACTGTGTAGTTGCCAGTCCATCCCTGGATGGCCTTTTATGTGAGAGAAAAATTAACTCATAAATTCTTTAAGCCACTCTTATTTTTGACCCTTGTTACTAGCAGCAGAACACATTTCTCAAATGGGTCATCTTCAATCATCAGTGTATAATAATTTGTTAGTATTATAAGTTCACATCTTATGGCGACTTAAGGCCACCCAAATGTATGGCCTGTCAAAGCTTCCACATGCCCATGCAACAAATCGTTCTCTTCTAGTGGAGACTTTTAATGAAATAAAATTTAATAATTATGATTTTTGTCCATTCACAGATAAACAGTTGAAAAATAAGAGCATGCATGAGAGACTGATTTACAAGAAGAAAGAGTGGGATTTCTTCCCCATGTTCCTTCAATCTGCAAAATCTACATCAGAGTTGGCAAATCATTTAATACTTCAGCACCAATTTTTCATGGAAATTGTATGATTTAGGAGGGGGCACTTCTGCACTGCTGTAAAACTAAGTGAACAATCCTTAAAATACCTTAAGTCATATTAAATTTGATCTGCTGTTAATGCACGTTCTGGAGCCACTCAGTGATGGCAGACATGACTAAGTGCTTTGATTAGAAATTGTCTGTGTTTATGCCAGGGATAATTTGTGATTTTTTTTGAAAACTACATTAAGAGATATTTATATTCAGTTTCTCTTAAATTATCTTGACAGATAGCATCCATAAATGGAGTATGACTCTCTTTCATGCCTTCATGTTCAAAGATAATGGTATCACTTATGCTTGGTTTTGCTTTCATCTTTCTAACCTATAAGTTTTACTCTTTACCTTGATTTTGACCCCTGCCTGTGGACCCCTTAGGTTTGAACCATCTCCTGGCATTTTTCACTGAGGATTTCTGCATGCTCTTTTTCTTTCTCTGATTTCCTTTTTGATTTTGGGAGTTGACATTACCTTGAGTCAGATTATTCCACCTTAGCTTCTAACCCATGGAGCTTCCCTTTACCTACCTCTCCAGCCATGCTCATTTCCTAGGTAATATTTTGGATGCATAAAATAATTGTTTTACGATTCTTCTTTGAATTGAATTGGTGGTCTGAGTGGATGGAGTGGAGAAGGTTTGGGGTTTGGGAGGAAGCCAAAGGAGGACTGAGGACATGATAGTAGAATTTCACCCTTGATTTTAAGTTTTTATGCACCCTTTAGGCTTTTATTTAGACTCATTACCAGACTCTATATTTCATTCATTTAAACACCATTTATAGACTCCCTATATGCCTACCACCATGATAGCTACTAGGAATAAACAGGGAAACAAAGCATTACCTGCCTTCTAGGAGCTTACTGTCTAATGGAGGAAGCAGAGAAGTAAATCATCGATTACAGTTTACTGTGGTAGTGCTACTGGAAAGCACCAAGTGTGCTAAAACAACCCTTGGTGTTTACGGCTTTGATTTCATGAACTGGTCTGGAAATAGGGTAGGGGTTGTTTAGCCTAGCAGGAATAATCAGACAATATACAGGCAATATTTGTAAGTCCCTCTCATCTGCTGGAGTCATTCTGCTTAAACTTGGTGTGCTTCTCAGAATGGTAGAGTTGGCCACCCATGCACCCAAGAACCAATGATTGCTGTCCTTGGTGCTGAAGAAAATATTTCTGGATGGGAAAAGTAGACTGCTTGTAAACAGTGCCAATTTCTAAAATTGAGGACAAAATGAAGATATTTATCTGGAGGGCAAACAGGGAAGTGGGTGGGTGGGCTCCATTTTGTACAAGTAGAGACGGAAGTGTTAATGAAAGTCAGCACAGAGAGACAGTACAGGCCCTTCATAGGCTAATTTCTTTTATGATTAATTGGTCCCAGGGAAACCTCACCACACTAGTGTGGGAGCAGCACACTGAGTGGAGGTGCTGTCTGCCCCTATGTCCTGACACAGCAGGCACCATGGATATGAGTGGGCAGCTAGAGGTGGGTGTCTGGGAAACACACAGTACAGCAACTGCTCCTGGTCTCACTTTCCCCGCAGCTGCTGTCAGGGTTGTGACCAAGGCCATCTTCATAAATGCACCAATTTTCGGAATACACTTTAAAAACATAGTGTTTAAACTTGGGACTGCTTGCCATCCCCTAGTCATATGTCTTCTAGATTTTTCCCTCCCAGAGGACTTGTATCTGTTCCTTTTCCTAAGACCATTGTGGAGGCAGCACAATGTAGTAGAAAGCCAAACAGATCTGGAACAAAAGCTCAGCTCATTTATTTGCTTGCTTTAATACTTGGGGGAAATTAATTCTCTGAGCATTAGTTTGATAATCTATAAAATGGGCTAAGGTACTTAACTTGCAGAATGGTACTGAGGATTTACAGCTTAACACATGTAAAGTGCCAGCACAGTTCCTGACAAACAGTAGGTACCCCATAAAGGATAGTTATTAAACTTACATATTACTGTTTTCCATAAGGTTTTTTTTGTTCTTTTGCGCATGGTGTGTGAGCAGAGAAGCAGAGAGCATTTGATAGAAGCCAAAGTAGTCTCATTGCAGGTAGGCTCAGAGCACCTTTATCTCTCTTTTATTCTTGGTGAGGAACAGCTGACTGACAGGTACATGGTGGAGTCCAGGGCAATTAGGCAATGTGCCCTCAAGGGCTTTGAAACTAAATTTCCCATCTAGGATAGTCTAGAAGTGAATTATTCAAGAAGCGTTCTTGAGTTTCTTTTTCTTCTTTTGTACTCTGTATACATACAGAGAGAAAGAGATGATAGATAGATAGATAGGTAGGTGGGTAGAGAGGTAGATGGTTGGATGATAGTGAGGGTGATATGGAAGCTCCGATGTCTTTTTATGACCTAGGCTCTGGAGTCCCACACTGGCATTTTCACTCTATTCTATTTGTTAGAAGCCAGTCTCTAAGTCCAGTCTACACTCGAAGGAAGGAGAATTAGATTGCACTTCCTGAAGGGAAGAGTATCAGAGAATTTATGGACATATTTTTAAAGCTACAACTACAACTATCTTTACTTCTAACATTTTTTAGTTTTGCCTCTTTTTGAACTTTATATAAATAGAATCATACAATATATATTCTTTTGTATCTGGCTCCTTTCACTCAGCATTATATTTGTGAGTTTTTTTTTTTTTTTAGTATAGCAGTACACTGTTCATATTAATTTCTGAGTAGTATCTCTTTATATGAATATACCACAGTTTATTTATTCATGGAAATTTAGGTCATTCTAGTTTTAAGCTGTCTTAGTTATCCAGTACTGCTATAACAGAAATACCACGAGTGGATGGCTTTAACAAACAAATTTATTCTCTCACAGTCTAGGAGGCTAGAAGTCCAAATTCAGGGTGTCAGTTCCAGGGGAAAGCTTTCTCTCTCTGACAGTTCTGGAGTAAGGTCCTTGTCATCAATCTTTCCCTGGTCTAGGAGCTTCTCAGTGCAGGGACCCTGGGTCCAAAGAGCCATTCTGCTTCTGGCCCTTCTTTCTTGGTCGCAGAAGGTCCCCCTTCTCTCTGCTCTTTTCTCTCTTTTATATTTCAGAAGAGATTGACTGAAGATACAACCTAATCCTGTAGATTGAGTCCTGCCTCATTAACATCATGGAGGTCAGGATTTACAACACAGGAAAATCACATCAGATCACAAAATGGTAGACAATCACACAATACTGGGAACCGTGGCCTAGCCAAGTTGACACAATTTTGGGGGGACACAGTTCAATCCATAACATTTCGGCTTTTGGGCCCCCAACATTCATGTCCTTGCCACATGTAAAACACACTGAGCCCATCATATCATCCCAAAAGTCTGAAATCAACTCTGAGTCCAAAATCTCATCTCTTGCAAAATTCCTCTTCACCTGTGAAATCTGGACACAAGTTACCTGTTTCCAAAGTAAAATGGGGGGACAGGTACAAGGTTGACATTTCCATTACAAATGGGAGAAATTGGAGGGAAAGAAGGGATAACAGGCACCAAGCAAGTCAGCAGAACACATTATGTTATCTTTCAAGGCTTGAAAATAATCCTCCTTTCTCTGAGACCATTTAGGCAATGGCCCTGCCCGCCAAACCCTGGGTGTTGGCCATACTCTCCAGATTCTGTGTGGAGGCCCCTTGGCTCTGAACTTCAGCTCAGCCTTCCAGGCTCACTGGGGTGGCAGATTTGGGGGGACCCTTTCTCCCAGTCTGTCTGAGTGGTGACCCTGTAGGCCCCATTGGCACCGACAGGCCCTGGGCACTGCCAGGCCCCACTTTTCTGCTCTTTGGGCATGGCAGCCCCACCACCTCAGCTTTGGGCAGCAGATCCAGCCCCATCCTGATGGCAGCACTCTTGAATGGCAGCCCCAGATTCTGGAACTGAGTTGATGAAGATCTCACTCTGAAACCTAGGAGGCTGTGACCCATCCTTTGAGAAACAGCAGGCTGTGGTTCTACCCTTTGATACCCCAGAGGCCATAGGCTTACCCTTTGAGACTGAAGCAGCTCTGCTTCCTGTACTCCTTGTCTCTTCTGCTTCTGCTTCCTGGTTGCTTAGCCTCTCAGCCTTTCGGGCCCTCAGCCCCTTGGGCCTCTTGGGCTGGTCCAGCATCTGCCCTACTTGGGCAAGTATTCCAAAGCTGTTTAACTCTACCGATAAGTGCCTGGAAGCCCCCCCCCCCCCAACCAGGAAGCCTCCTGCCCAAAGGCAATCAGCTCTCTTGCTCTGTGGATTCGCTCCAGTGCAATCTCATGTCGGTCCCTTAGTTCTGCTGCTGCTGCTTCTCGGCTGCTGCTTCTGCTGCCTGTGCCGTCTCTGGTGTTACAGCTCTCCTCATTTCCTTCTGAGCCCTCACCAGAATTGTCTTTGATGCTCGTAATTCCACCAACAGTCTCTTTAAGACAATCTAGGCCTTTACTATTAGGCACTTGAAACTTTTCAGCCTCTACCAGTTACTCAATTCCAAAACCACTTCCACATTCTTGGTACCAAATTCTGTCTTAGTTATCTAGTGCTGCTATAACGTAAATACCACAAGTGGATGGCTTTAACAAACACATTTATTTTCTCACAGTCTAGGAGGCTAGAAGCCCAAATTCTGGCACCAACGCCAGGGAAAAACTTTCTCTGTCAGCTCTGGGGGAAAGTCTTTGTCATCAGTCTTCCACTGGTCTAGGAGCTTCTCAGTGCAGAGACCTTGGGTCCAAAGGACACACTCCTCTTGTGGCTCTTCTTTCTTGGTGGCTCAAGGTCCCTGTCCTCTCTGCTCCATTCTCTCTTTTATATTTCAAAAGAGATTGACTCAAGATACAACCTAATCCTGTAGATTGAGCCCTGCATCATTAACAGAACTGTCTCTAATTCTGCCTTATTAACATCATAGAGGTCAGGATTTACAGCACACAGGATAAGCACATCAGATCACAAAATGATGGACAACCACACAATCCTGGGAATCATGGCTTAGCCAAGTTGATACACAATTTTAGGGGACACAATTCAATCCATAACATAAGCTATTACAAATAATGCTGCATGAATGTTCTTGAACATAATTTTTGGTGCACATGTATATGTATTTCTGTTGAGGATATACATTGGGGTGAATTTTGGGCCCAAAAGTATGCGTATATTCAATTTTAGTAAATAATGCCAAAGAATTTTCCAGAGTGACTGTATGAATTTACATTCCCACGAGCAGTATATAAGAATTTTTTTTATTCCACATTTTGTTAGCACTGGTCATTATTAGTCTTTTCAATTTTTGTTATTCTAATGGGTATATGGAAACCCTGGGGGCGTAGTGGTTAGTGCTATGGCTGCTGACCAAGAGGTCATCAGTTCAAATCCTCCAGGCACTCCTTGGAAACTCTGTGGGGGCAGTTCTACTCATATAGGGTCGCTATGAGTCGGAATAGACTCCACAGCAGCGGGTTTTTTTTTTAATGGGTGTATAGAAGTAATTTGAAGGCAAATGCACTTTCTTCCTTCCTATTCCTCTCTCATTTCTCCACTTGCTTACTGGTGTTTCTTAGGATCACCTCCCAAATAAATCATTGTCCATAAATCATCTTAAGGTATGCTTCTGTGGGATCTCAAAATAAGTCAATTTTTTTTGAACTTTCCATCTGTGTTCAAGAATGAAATTGCCTGTAATTTTTTAATTTATACTTCTCTTTTCCTGTTTGATTATCTGTATTATTCTATCCTCATAAAATCAGTTGGATAGCTTTTCCATCTTCAACAATTTATATTAGGAGTGATTATTCTCCACAGTTTTGTAGAACTCATACACAAAAATGTCTGGGTGTGATGATTTTTAGGGGGGGAAAGAGGAAGTTTTGACTGCAATCGTTATTTGTTTAACAGTAGTTTTTCTATATAAGCTTTCTATTTCTTTGTCAATTTTTATCATTTTCTACATATTCCAAGAAGGCTATCCATTTAAATTAAGATTTCAAATTTTTTGTGGTTTATAGTTGTTCATAACAGTCTTTTGATTTTTTAAGAATTACTGTTGTCATTAGTTATTTTCCACCCTTCCATTCTGTGTATTGTTTATTTGTACATTCTTTCTATTATTCACTTCAGGATTCTTGCCTGAGGCTTTCTATCTTATTAGACTTTTCAAGAACACAATTTTGGTTTTATTGACCATCTCAACTTTTAATTATTTATTTTCTACTTCATTTTGTTTTTGTCTTTATTTTTATTAGTTCCTTTTTTTCTCATCCTTCTGGGTTTTTTACTGTGGCTCTTTTTCTAGTTTTTTGACATAAATTCTGGTTTATTAATTTCACTTATTCTTATATTTTGATAATTGTATTCAAAGTTATACATTCCTCTCTAGCTGAATTGCACAAATGTCAACATGCAGCATTTTCACTGTATTTCAGTTCTAAATCCTTTAAAACTTTCTTTATCAGTCTATCTGACCTAAGGAATTTTCAAAGCTATATTTTGGAAACTATGATTTGTAAGTTTTATTTGTTTATTTGTGGGTTTATATATTTTGGATTGTGGTAAGAAAACATACCCCATATGATGAGGATTCTTTGGACTTTATTGATACTTGGTATACGATTGATTTTTACGTATGTTCCATGCATTCTCAAGTAGAATATGCATTTTTGTTTGGTATATGTATCCCTCTAAGACAAACTTTGTTAATTGTTTTCTTCTTATCTGTTATCTTATTTTTTGACTGCCTGAGCTATCAGTTCCTAACAGAAGTGTGTTAAATCTCCAGCTAAACCAGTGCTCATTGCAGCCCTATTCACAATCCCCAAAAGGTGGAAACAACCTAAATGCCCATCAATAGATGAATGGATAAACAAAATGTGCTCCTTGGAAACTCTGTGGGGCAGTTCCGCTCTGTCCTTTAGGGTCACTATGAGTTGGAATCAACTTGATGGCAGCGGGTTTGTATTTTTGGTTTTGGTACATATATACAGTGGAATATTTCTCAGCCAGTCAGAGAAATGAAGTCTTGATACATGTTACAGTATGGGTGGAGCTCGAAGACATTATGCTGAGTGAAATAAGCCAAAGACAAAAGGACAAATACTGTGTGATCTCACTTAAATAAAAAGACAAGAAAAGGCAAATGTATAGAGACCAAAGTTTGTTAGTGGTTACAGGGTGGAAAGGAGGGGGAAAAGGAGGTTAATGGTGATAGAAAAATTGCACTGATTAAGGGTAGAGTTATACAGTTGATTACTGTAATTGCTGTCAATAAGTTGTACACCTGTGAAAAGTTGAACTGGCAAAAGTTGCGTGATACATAAATTTACAACGACAAAAATAAATAAATAAAAGAGTAGCTGCTGAGGCTGCTATGTACAACCAAACACCTCATGGGATTGTGTTCCTTGGTTTGTAAGTTTAAGATCATGATTTCATGGAACATCGCAGTTAATCGGCCTAGTAACATGTTTAGTGCCTATGTTCTACCTCCTAGCTCATTGTGTAGTGCCTGGGTCTTCAAAGCTTGCAAGCGGCCATGCAAGACATAACATTGGTCTCTACTCACCTAAGGAAGGAGAGTCAGAAATAGGAAGAGGATATGGAGTGCCCGGCTAATTGCCTCCATGAACAACTGTCTCCTTTGCCATGAGACCAGAAGAATTTGATGATGCCTGGCTACCATTACTGAACATTTTAATCAAAGCTTCCATAGAAGAATCCTGATCAAAAGGGGGGAAATGTAGAACAGAATTTCAAATTCTCATGGACTCCAGACTTCCTGGAGCTATGAAGGCTGGATAAACTCCTGAAATTATTGCCCTGAGGTAATCTTTAAACCTTAAATCAAAAATATTCCCTGAGATCTTCTTAAAACCAAATAATAGTTTAGCTTAAATAGTATAAAAAGTCTGCCTTAAGCATTATGGTTTTGACCAACTATCTACAAGGGATCAAATTGACAATAGCAACTCAAAAGATTAAATAGGAAACTTAGGGGGCAGTAAGTTTATGCTAATGGAAGACAAAAAACTCAGGAAAGGAGGGTCAGAATGGTTGCACAACTTAAAGAATGTAATCAATGTCACTAAACTGTACATGTAGAAATGAATGAATTGGTGTATGTTTTGCTGTGTATATTCTCAATGACAATAAAATAAAAACAAAGAAAAAATCTCCAGTAATAATTATTGATACTTCTGTTTATCCTCATAATTCCGTTAGCTATTGCTTTCTATAAGACTATATTTTAGGTACCCAAATATATCCATGATTAGAGTAAGTTAGGGACCCATTGTTCTTTCTGTCAGTGTGCAACATCCTTCTTGGTTCATTATAATGCTTTTCATCTAAAATTTTATTTTTCCAGATATTAACATCAAAACCTTGCCTCTTTTTGGTTTTGTATTTGTCTGTTTTGTTTTTTCTGATCCTTTATTTTCAAAGTTTATGTATTTGTGTTTTAATTGTGACTCTTGTAGAAGGCATATCACCATATCATGTTGTGTTACTCTAATTTGAGAGTTTCTGTCTTTTTGTCATTTAAGCTCTATTTATATTTATTATAACCACTTTAACATTAGAACACATTTATGTTACCTTATTTCTTTCACGTTTTGATTTCTTTCTTTCCTCTTTTCTTGTGTTCTCTTGGATAGATAACGTTTTCTTTACCTGGTTTGAAAATTATACATTTTATAGTTATTTTCTAGTGGTTATCCTTTGTTCATTAAAACCTCCACTATTTTTTTCCTCATTCAGCATCTAAAGCTTATTAACAACGATGTGCTCTCTCTTAACAAAAGAATTTAGGATTGTCTGACTTGTGTCTTTTCCAAATACTGAATCCTACCCCATGTTGGGGTTGTAGGGAGATTTAGTTCTAGCTTATTTTGAATACATTAAGCTACTGCTTATTTAGACTACTTTATTAAGATCTTTCTTCGCTTTACTTTCTGTTTCAGTGCTTCTTCATGGATGTATTTCTCTTCTCTTTGAAGTGCTTCCTCAAACATTTCTTCTGAAATGGTTTACTTGCCAAAAATTTCTCAGTATGTTTAAGGATAATAATATTTTTACTGCACATTTCTTTAATCTTGCTTTTAACTCTCTATTTTAAAATAATTTCAGACTCGTAGAAAAGTTG
This sequence comes from Loxodonta africana, assembly GCF_030014295.1. Classification (NCBI taxonomy): domain Eukaryota; kingdom Metazoa; phylum Chordata; class Mammalia; order Proboscidea; family Elephantidae; genus Loxodonta; species Loxodonta africana. Next base: position 47,568,828 of record NC_087364.1, read on the forward strand.
AAAAATACAGTAAATGAATTCCTGTTTTCATTTACCGTTAAATGAAAGCTATGTTAGATATAAAATTTAAGGTTCATCTTTCTGATAGGTGATAGGGTTTAAAATGGAAAGAAATAGTTTTAGAAGTAATGACTTCAACTGTGTCCATGAAGTTTAGATAAGAAAAGCAGAACCACTATGAATGATATGGAATAATGGATTTATCATAGTGATTGGACTTGATGTAATTGTGGGAGCTAGTGAAGAAGCCTGTGAAAGCTGTTGCCTTTGCATCTGGCAGTGGGTCTGAAGTTGGTTTTGGTTAGCAGGAATGGCAGCTAGAAAGAAAAGCTGAACATGGAACAGAGGAGAGTGAGGACAAATTAGAACCTGCAAGGACAACCTGGAACCTACTTCTGTCTCTTACCATCTCCAGCCTCAACGATGCAGATAACCTATAGAAGGAACATATGCAGCTCATCATGAAACTGAACATGTGCCTGTCCCTGGATTCAGAGATGCTGAAGGAGGAAACCTAGTCGGGGCTGGAGTAGCTGAAGTCCTAGATGCTTCCCCTTAGTCAGGTAAGCCAGCAGATCAGCCATAGCATGCATGAGCTATAATGGCACCTGGTACCCTACACTGAACTTCAGAGGGTAGTCGCTGCTACTTCCTCTCTGCCTTCCAAATCTCATGCAGTTTCTGTTTGGGCTGACCTAGCCATATAGAGAAGGGAATTCTGGGAAACATATGTTGACACAGTACAAACCTATTACTTTATTTCATAACATTTATATTTTGTAATAAAATGAAAAACATTTACCTGGAGGTACAATTCCTCTCATTTCACTCATTTTTATGTTCAATTTATATGTAAGAACTTTCACTTAAAGCACACACGTGTAAAAAAAAACTAAAAAAATACTTAAAAAAATTCTATTTATCCATATAGCTATTCATGTATCCACCCAACCATCCATCCTTCTATTTCTATATATTAAAAGAGAGACGTTTGGAATGATATTCACAAAATGCTAGTATGGTTATTAGGGGGTTATGGGATTTTCAGTCATATCGTTCCTTTTTTTCCTCTAATGCTTGAGTTTTAAAAAATACTATTCTAATAAAAATTATCCTTAAAATATACATCCAAATTTGGGTTTAGTTGTCATTTCCAGTCTGTTTGATTTGATAAGGAGCTAGTAAGAATCTCAAATTCCCACCACATCTTTCAGTGAGTGTAACTTTTAGATCAGTGCTTCATGGCAGGTGTGCCTTTACTAGTCCCTTCCATCCTGTCATCTTCTATTATCTCAGATTGTTTTATGTATCAAATGCACTGAATTTTGCGGTAATAATTCTTTTTTGTATTTTATTATTAAAGTGCATATGATTTCCAGTAAGAATTTCTGATCAGCATAACCTACTAAGTGCTACCCCCTTGAAATGACATAGTTCCAGAGAACTGCAAAGAGAAAACATATTTTAGTTACTCGGTTGGCCAAATTTCAGATGTATAGTTGTTAGTTTCAAGGAATAGGAACTAACTCTGGCTATGATAAGCAAGTACCGCTTAGCAACATGACTTTCTTTTTTTAAAGCTATAAAGATGACTGATACAATTGTAATATGGCTGTTTGAATTCAAGTATTGTATTAGTTATCTGTTGTTCCATAGTAATTATCTAAAACTGAGAGGTTTAAAAGCACATGTCTTTATTATCTCATAGATTGTGTGGGTCAGGAATCTGGCATGCCTTCGATGGGTCTTTTGTTTCATGGTCTCTTATAAGGTTGCAATTACTGTGTTGGCCAGGGATGGGATCTCATCTAAATGATTGACTGATCAGATCACTTCCAAGCTTATCCATGTGGTTGTTGGCAGGATTCACTGTTGGACTGAGGGTCTCAGTTCCTTGTTGGTTGTTGGCCAGAGGCCACCCTCAGTTCCTTGCCCCATGAATCTCCCCAACATGGCAACTTTCTTCATCAAAGCCAGCAAGAGAGAGAATCTGCTAACAAGATGGAAGTCACAATCTTACGTGGCCTAATTGCAGAAGTGATGTTGCATCACATCTGCCATGTGGTATTTGTTGAAAGTGTCCCTAGGCCAGCCCAAACCCAAGTACAGGGGATTACACAAGAGGGTGAATACCAGAAAGCAAGTGGTATTGGGGATCATTAGTATTTGTCACAGATACTAATGTTATTTTAAAATGTATGAATGTGGTAGGTTCTTAGCTTTAACTTGAACAATCAGAAGTATTTGATGCAGTAAATTACTCCCTCTTCCTTCTTATATATTCACCATTTTGTTACTGGCATACCTCACTCTCTGGATTATATCAATGGTGTGATGGAGTTGGCTCATAGTGGCTAGCAAGAGCCAATTGTTAAATTTTCAGGAATTTTGGGAGCAGTGACGTCACATTGGTAGCTGGAGATTCACCATGGTGGAAGTATTTACACCATGGAAATTAGCAAAGTGTGTATCGGCTTGTATGTTTGTTTATATATGTAACTATTTCTAGAGAACTGGTCATTAAACGTTTACCAACACACCTCTGGTTATCCTCCTACTTCACTGGTCCCTCCTTCATCTCCCTTGTTGATTTCTCCTCTTTTCCCTGGCCCCTGAACATTTCAATGTCCCAGGGCAAAGTCCTTAGTTCTCTTTGCTGTCTACACTGACCCCTTTGGCGATCTAATCTAGTCTCAGGCTTTTACAAACCCTCCACATGCCCATGAGTTCCAAATTATATCTCCAGTATTTCTTCTAAGTACTAGACTCACATATCCAGTTGCCAACTCAACACCTCTGCCTGGATGTCTAAAGTTGTTGTTAGATGTCTTCGAGTTGATCCTGACTCATGATAACCCCATGTGTTATATAGGAGAACAGCTCCATAGGGTTTTCTTGACTGTAATCTTGATGAAAACAGATCACCAAGCTTTTTCTTCCCATGGTACAACTGGGTGTGTTTGAACTACAAACCTTTAGGTTAGCCGTCAAGCACAAACCATTTGCACCACCTAAGGACCTTGGATGTCTAACAGATATCTCGAATTTAATATGATCAAACTGACTTTCTGATAAAAAAAAAAAAACGACTTTCTGATTTTTTTTTTTTTTTTAAGTCACCTATAAATCTGGTCCACCAGCAACATTCCCCATCTGTTCTGGATAGAATTGTGTCCCCCAAAAAGATATGTTGAATCATAACTCCTGTATCTATAAATGTGACCCTGTTTAGGAATAGAGTTTCTTCAATTGCTATGTTTTTTTTTTAAATTGTGCTTTAGGTGAAAGTTTACTGCTCAAGTTAATTTCTCATACAAAAATTTATGCACATACAGTTACGTGACACTAGTTGCAATCCCTATAATGTGACAGCACACTCCCCCTTTCCACCCTGGGTTTCTTGTGTCCATTCAATCAGTTCCCGTCCCTTCCTGCCTTCTCATCCTGCCATCAGACAGAAGCCGCCCATTTGGTCTCTTGTATCTGCTTGAATTCAGAAGCACATTCTTCAGGAGTATTATCTTATGTTTTATAGTCCAGTCTAATCTTTGTCTAAAGAGTGGGCTTTGGGAATGGTTTTAGTTCCACGGGCTGTGGCTTCAGGGATTCCTCCAGGCTCAGTCAGACCTTTGAGTCTGGTCTTTTTACATGAATTTGAGTTCTGCTCTGCACTTTTCTCCTGCTCCATCAGGGACTCTTGTGTTCCTGTCAGGGCAGTCATTGATTGTAGCTGGGCACCATCTAGTTCTTCTGTTCTCAGACTGATGGAGTCTCTGGTTTACGTAGCTCTTTAGTCTCTTGGGCTAATATTTTCCTTGTATCTTTGGCATTCTTCATTCTTCTTTGCTCCAAGTGGGTTGAGACAAATTGATGCATCTTAGATGTAAGCTTTTAAGATCCCACATGCCACTCATTAAAATAGGATGCAGAACATTTATTGTTTCATTTTTTTTTTTGCATATGGATATCCAGTTATGCCGGCACCATTTGTTAAAGAGGCTGTCTTTTCCCCATTTAACTGACTTCAGGCCTTTGCCAAATATCAGCTGCTCATAGGTAGATGAATTTATGTCTTGTTCCTCAATTCTGTTCCGTTGGTCTTTGTATCAGTTATTGTACCAGTACCAGGCTGTCTTGACTACTGTGGCAGTATAAAAGTTTCTAAAATCAGGTAGTATGAGGCCTCCCACTTTGTCCTTCAGTAATGCTTCACTTATCCGGGGCCTCTTCCCTTTCCACATGAAGTTGGTGATTTGTTTCCCATCTCGTTAAAAAAGTGTCGTTGGAGTTTGGTTCTGGATTGCATTGTATCTGTAGATTACTTTGGGTAGAAGCAACGTTTTCACAATGTTGAGTCTTCCTATCCATGAGCATGGTACGTTTTCCACTTACGTAGGTTTCTTTTGGTTTCTTGCAGTAGTTTCTTGTAGTTTTCTTTGTACAGGTCTTTTATGTCTCTGCTTAGGGTTATTCCCAAGTATTTTATCATCTTGGAGACTATTGTAAATGGTATTGATTTGGTGATTTTGTTTTAGATATTCTCTTTGCTGGTATAGAGGAATCCACCTAATTTGTATGGTAATCTTGTATCCTGATATTTTGCTGAAATCTTCTATTAGTTCTAGTAGTTTTCTTTTAGATTCTTTGGGGTTTTCTGTGTATAAGATCATATCATCTGCAAATAGGGATACTTTTACTTCTTCCTTACCAATTTGGATGGCCTTTATTTCTTTTTCTTGCCTTGTTGCTCTGGCTAAGACCTCCAGCACAATGATGAATAAGAGTGGTGATAAAGGGCGTCCTTGTCTGGCTCCCGTTCTCATGGGCAATGCTTTCAGGCTTTCTCAGCTTAGGATGGTGTTGGCTGTTTGGCTTTGTATAAATGCCCTTTATTATGTTGAGGAATTTCCCCGCTATTCCTATTTTGCTGAGAGTTTTTATCATGAATGGGTGTTGGACTTTGTCAAATGCCTTTTCTGCATCGATTGATAAGATCATGTGTTATCTTTTATTTATGCAATAGATTACATTGATTGTTTTTCTAATATCGAACAATCCCTGCATACCTGGTATGAATCCCACTTGGTCATGATGAATTATTTTTTTGATACGTTGTTGAATTCTGTTGGCTAGAATTCCTGATGAGGATTTTTACGCCTATGCTGATGAGGGATATTCGTCTACAGTTTTCTTTTTTTGTGGTGTCATTACCTGGTTATGCTGGCTTCATAGAATGAGTTTGGGAGTATTCCATATTTTTCTATACTCTGAAATACCTTTTGTAGTAGTGGTGTTAACTCTTCTCTGAATGTTTCGTAGAATTCTCCAGTGAAGCCGTCAGGGCCAGGGCTTTTTTTGTTGTTGTTGGGAGTTTTTTTTTTTTTTTTTTAATTACCTCTTTAACCTCTTCTTTTGTTATAGGCTTGTTTAATTTTTCTGCCTTGGTTTGTGTTAATTTAGGTAGGTAGTGTGTTTCTAGAAATTTGTCCATTTCCTCTAGGTTTTCAAATTTGTTGGAGTACAATTTTTCATAGTATTCTGTTATGATCCTTTCAATTTCAGTTCAGTCTGTTGTGATTTGCTTCCTCTTCAGTTTTTCTTTTGTCAGTTTGGCCAATAGTTTATCAATTTTGTTGATCTTTTTGAAGAACCGACTTTTGGCCTTGTTAACTGTTTCAATTGTTTTTCTATTCTCTATTTCATTTATTTCTGTTCTAATCTTTATTATTTCCTTTCTTTTGGTGCCTGAGGGTTTCTTTTGCTGCTCTCTTCTATTTGTTCGAGTTGTAGGGTTAATTCTTTGATTTTCACCCTTTCTTCTTTTTGGATGTGTGCATTTATGGGTACAAAATGACCTCTGAGCACTGATTTTGCTGCATCCCAAAGGTTCTATTAGGATGTGTTTTCATTCTCATTTGATTCTATGAATTTCTTCATTCCATCCTTAATTTCTTCTATAAACCAGTAGTTTTTGAGCAAGGTGTTCAGTTTCCATGTATTTGATTTTTTCCTTGCCTTTTTCTGTTATTGATTTCTTCTTTTATTGCTTTATCATCAGAAAAGATGTTTTGTAGTATTTCGATGTTCGGATTCTGTTAAGACTTGCTTTGTGGGCTAATTTGTGGTCTATTCTGGAGAATGTTCCAAGTGCGTTGGAAAATACAGTATACTTGGCTGCTGTTGGGTGGAGTGTTCTGTACATGTCTAAGAGGTCAAGTTGGTTGATTGTGTTATTTAGATCTTCTGTGTCTTTACTGAGCTTTTTTCTAGATGTCCTGTCTTTCACCGAAAGTGGCATGTTGAAATTTCCTACTATTATTGCGGAGCTGTCTACTTCTCTTTTCAGTGCTGCTAGAGTTTTAGGTATTTTGGAGCCCTGTCATTGGATGCATATATATTTATCATGGCTCTGTCCTCCTGGTGTATTGACCCTTTAATCTTTACATAGTGTCTTTCCTTATCTTTTGTGGTAGCTTTTGCTTTAAAATCTCTTTTGTTAGAGATTAATATTGCCACTCCTGTTCTTTTTTGGCTGTTGTTGGCTTGATGTATTTTTTCCATACTTTGAGTTTTAGTTTGTATCTTTGAGTCTTTTTTAGACAGCATATAGACTGATTGTGTGTGTGTGTGTGTTTAATCCATTCTGCCACTCTCTGTCTCTTTATTGGTGCATTTAGTCCATCTACATTCAGTGTAATTATTGATAGGTATGAGCTTAATTCTGTCATTTTGATTTTGTGTGTATGTGTGATGTTGACAGCTTCTTTGTTCCACTTAATTTTCTGTGCTGAGTCATTTTTCTTTATGTGTTTTCTTTTCATTATTGTTGATTTCATATTTGCTGAGTCTTTACATTTTTCTTCTTTTTTATTTTGATGGGTAGATTTATTAGTTTCCTTTGTGGTTACCTTAAAATTTACCTCTATTTTTCTAAGTTTAAACCAATCTTTTATTTCTTGATATTGCCTTAAATTCTCCCTTGTATGAAAGTTCTATTTATTCCCTCTTTTCGTTTTAATGTTGTCTTCATTTACATATTGCTGTCTCTATTTCCCTATTTTCAATGTTTAGCTTTGGCTTATTTTTGTGACTTCCACATTAGGATTAATGTCTAGTTGTTCTGTACTGTGTTCTAGTCTTGATTTGTTATTTGGTATTGTTGGTTCTCTAGCCAGAGGACTCCCTTTAATGTTTCTTGTAATTTTGTTTTGGTTTTTACAAATTCCATTGACTTCTGTTTATCTGGAAATGCCCATTTCATTTTCATATTTGAGAGACAGTGTTGCTGTACATATAATCTTGGCTGGCAGTTTTTTTTCCTTTAAAGCTTTATATATGTCATCCCAATGCCTTTTTGCCTGCATGGTTTGTGCTCAGTTTTCAGGGCTTAGTCATATTGGTTCTCCTTTGTAGGTGACTTTTTGCTTATCCCTAGCTGCTCTTAAAATACTCTCTTTATTTTTGGTTTTGGCAAGTTTGATTGTAATATGTCTTGGTGATTTTCTTTTGGGATCTACCCTGCTTCATGAGCTTCTTGGATAGATATCTTCTCATCTTTCATGATATCCGGGAAGTTTTCTGCCAGAAAACCTTCAACAATTCTCTCTGTATTTTATGTTATCCTCCTCCTGTTCTGGTACTCTAAACACTCATAGATTATTCCTCTTGATAGTGTCCCACATAATTCTTAGGGCTTCTTCATTTTTAAAAATTCTTTTATCTGATTTTTCCTCAAATAAATTGGTGTCAAGTGCTTTGTCTTCAATCTCACTGATTCTGACTTCCATTGCCTCAATTCTGCACCTGTGAATTTCTACTGAGTTGTCTAATTATGCAATTTCATTGTTAATCTTTTGAATTTCTATTTGCTGTCTCCCTATGGATCCTAGCAGCCTGTTAAATTTGTCGCTCTGATCTTGTATAGGTTTCCTGAATTGCTCTATAGTTTTGTCTGTGTGTTCCTTGGCTTGGTCTCAGTTTTGCCTGATCTCTTGAAGAGCTCTGTATATTAATCTTTTGAATCCCATCTCCAGTAATTCTAAGACTTTCTCTTCCTCTGAAGATTTCTTGGTTCTTTGTTTTGGTTGCTTTCTCAAGCCATTTTGACCTGCTTCTTTATGTGATTTGATGTTGATGGTTGTCTCCGAGCCATCAATAATGTATTATATTTATTTATTGTATGTTTGCTTACTGTGTCCTAGCTTTTTGTTTTGTTTTGTTTTGACATGCCCAAGTAGGCTGTGCATGTAAGCTACTTTGGTTATTGGCATCTTTGAAGCTCTCACATCCTCTCACCAGGCGGTTAGAGCTGCTACTAAATGTGTGAGTCCAGGAGTCTTTTACTTTTCTTGTGTGGATTCAGCTCAGGTCCAGGTTGTCAGTCACCAAGTGCGTGGTGCAGGCGGTCACCTGCAGTTCTAGATGGGCAGGGCTATATAAGGGTGATTAGAACAGGCACAGGTATCTGGCTGTAGTAGGGGGCTATGTGCTGAGCAAGAAAGGGGGATGATGGCTGCTCCTCAGTGCCTAAGTAGAAGGTATGCCCCTGTCCATTAAAGTACATAGGTGGATGGGTTTTGCAGCTGGACTTTGGTTACTCAATGCTCTTGGCTGTAAGGACTGGGACACACCACTTATTCATGGATCTCTGTCATGGGTGGCTAGGTGCAATGCGTGGATCTGCCAGTCCTCAGGCCCCTGATTTGGGTGGGTGAGGACCATACTTAATGTGCAGAGTGGTGTCAAATGTCGTGAATCTGCCACTCCCCCTTGGCTGTTGCAGTTGAAACAGGTATATACCCTGTCATTCTATGCTAATGAGGGCCTACGCTGTTGAATGGGCACACAAAGGTCTAGGTAGGGGTGAAGGGCGTTTGAATGTTTGAAGTTCATGGACCGCTTATGCCTGTGCCTGGGCAAAAGGGCAGTGCCTATCCTGAGTTCCATAATTAGGAGGCATGGTGATATTTAAAGCTGTGAGACTGGTTTGTGCATGGTTAGTCCTGAGCACCAGGCTTAGGGGAGTTGGTGGGGTTTTTTTTATTTGTTTTTTTCTCTAAAGCTGAGAGACTGGTTTGGGCATGATAGCTCCTATTTTTGGCTTGGGGGTGTGGCAACTGTTGAATACTGCCCAACTGGTATAAGAGCCAGGTGAAGAAGAGGGTGGGTGACGGGATAAGAGGCATTTCTCAACTATGAAAATCCCAGAGACAGAAGGGTCATTTTGAACCTGTGCAGTAGGTTAGATGTTTGCACTTAACTTTCGCAGATCCAGTGCTGCTTCCCCCTGGCTTTGAAAGCTTATGCAGATTCTCTGCCGCTGAGTCTCTCCCAGCATGGTAAAACACATCCCGAGCACTACTGCTTGCCTCAGCCTCCATGCACCAGCCAATCCAGCCGGCAGGGTGCCAGCTGGCTCTAGCCTGGCACTTCTTTGCTGTTTCTGAACTGTCTCTCCCTCCTTCTGCCACTCAGTCTGACTCCTCAACTTGTCTTTGATGTTCAGGGCTCCTAGATTGTCATGTACAATGAATTCACTTGTTTTTTTAGACCTTTGTTGTAAGAGGGACCACAGGACGCATCTGACTATTCCATCATGTTGGCCCTACCTATCATATTGGAGTAGAGTGGGTCCTAAACCCAATCCCTTCTGAGCAGTGTTTTATAAAAAGGCAAAATAGACACACACAGGTTGAAGATACCACGTGAGGATCATGGATAAGTCAAGGAATGCTCAGGGCTACAGAAACTGAAAGATACAAGAATCGTTCCCTAGAGCTGGTAGAGCCTTGTCTATGCCCTGAGTTTAGACTATTAGCCTCCAAAACTGTGAGACAATGAATTCTAGTTTTTAAAGCCACCTTGTGATGTTTTTGTTATAGCACTAGGTAAATAAGATACCTTCTCAGTAATGACAACTCCATCTTCCAGCTGCTCAAGCTGAAAATCTTATAGCCATCCTTGATACCTTTCACTCACAACCCATGTTGAGTCCATAGAAAATCGTGTTGGCTCTACCTTAAACGTATGCAGATCTGGCCATATCTCACTAGTGAAGCCTGAGCACCCATCATATCTTACCTGAATTATTGCCATAGCCTCCTAATGGGTTTTCTCACACCCACCTTTTCCCTCCCAATAGTCTATCTTCAACTCCTTCAAGTAGCCAGAATGATCCTTTTAAAATGTTACTCCGATCACACTACTCCTCTGCTCATAACCCTCCGATGGCTCCCGCTTTCACTCAGAGTACAAGCCAGAGTCCTTACGAAGGTCTGCAGGGCCCTATGTGATCTTCCCCTGCCTTTACCTCTCTAGATGCAGCAGTATCAATTTCCAATGAGTCGACTCTGACTCATGACGACCCATGTGTGCAGAGTAGAACTTGCACTCCATAGAGATGTGACCTTTCATAGCAGATCTCCAGGCCTTTCTTTGGAGGCCCCTCTGAGTGGGTTCAAACTGCCAATCTTTTGGTTAGTAATCGAGACTTAACCGTTTGTGCTACCCAAGATTATCTTTCACTAAATCTGCTACTAAATGCCCCTCCACTCAAAATCTGCTCATTTCACTCTGGCCTCTTCATCATTCCTCAGAAAACAAAACAAAACAAAACAAAAACCTGGCAGGTAAGCTCTTTACTCAGAGCCTCTGTCTGGAATGCTCCTCCCCCAGATAACTGCATAGCCCACTCCCTCACTTCATTCAAATCTGTGCTCACATGTCTCAGTGAGGCCCTTCCTGACCATCTTGTTTAAAATAGTTACCTTTTTAACTCCTGAAAACCCTTACTCTTATCTAACTGTCTATGCGGTACATTCATTGTCATCTCTCTCCTCCCATTCAATACAAGGGTAAAAGTTTTCCTGGTTGAATCCCACTACCGATGTATCCTAATAGTGAAGCAGAAGAGTGCCTGACACACAGTGGTGCTCAATAAGTGTTTGCAGTGGTAATTAGTTACTCAATTAATGAAGAAATGACCATGGCCCTCTTGTTAAGAGTCAGGGCTACACCTAGTCTCTCTCAGATAGTCTCAGGTAAAGGGACCAAAGAGTCCATGCTGCACAGGTGTACTTGCTGAGATCCATGCCTGTGCTGCCCTTCCTCTAATGGGGAAAGAAGATCTAGTTTTCTTGGGAAATCACAGGCAGTTGGAATAAATCCAGCCCCTCTTCACCATCTGTGAGTGCCAAATCCTGTATGGAATGATAGAAACTTTTCTCTTGGCTGGAAGCCCCATTTCCTTCTTCCCTTCTGGAACAAGGGAGACTGGAAAGCAGAATTAAAGCTTGGTCAGGTTTTACCTAATTCCCTAAATTGTTGTTTTTTGCCGTTGAGTTGATTCCGAATCATAGCGACCCTATAGGACAGAGTATAACTGCCCTATAGGGTTTCCTATACTGTAATCTTTATGGGAGCAGATTGTCAGATCTTTTCTCCTGTGGGGCCACTGGTGGGTTTGAACCACTGACCTTTCAGTTAGCAGCCAAGTGCTTAACCATAATGCCACCAGGGGTCCCTTTTCCCTGAATTAAATTTTTTTGGGGGGGGCACGGGGGGTGGGGATTTAAAGGAAAAAGAGCGCTTTTCACTCCATTCCTGAAATTAGAAAGTTAATCCTTAATCAGGCAAATACAGATAGGTAGTGATTCAGCAATAGGTTTAACAATTTATTGATGAGAATCAACTGGGTGGAGTATAAACATGAAGTGAGCAGAAACTTTAAAAGCAAGCATGAGGTCCCACTGTCTTATTTCTCTTTTCCTCAGATCAAAGGTCCCAGATGGGGCCACTCCTTTAGCCTGGGCCTTGAGTTGAAGACACACATGGAACAGTGCTCAGCTGCCTACGGTAGATATGTAGCCCGAGTAAGGTATAAACCTTTGTTATTCTGCTAAGATTCGTGGGTTGTTTGTTACAGCAGCATAACTTAGCCCAAGTTGATTAACACAGTGGCAGAAACAGGATTTAAATCCAGGCCCGTGTGACTCCAAAGCCCATGCTCTTTCCCTCACAACACACCACCTCCCAGGAGGAAGAGCAAGGGGCTTCACCACCATGTCTGTACTGCATGTAGCATCTCCTCCTCCTCCCACCTCCTTTCACATAGGCCCAGCGGAAGCCGTAGGAACAGTTTCAGGAGAGCATGGCCAGCCCAGAGAAGCCTCCCTGGCTGCAAATGTAATATAACCACACATAAGATGCAATTCCCCAAATCTTCCCAAGAGGGTGTCACCTCCGCCTTCCTGGAAGCACTATAGCAGGAGAGGAAAGAACACAGTGATGACAGTGATGGGTTCCATGTTGCCTGCACGCTCTGCAGACGCTCTCTCTGGCTCAGCACCTCAGGCGCTGACGCGATCTGGCAGGCCGGCACGCAGACTGAGACAGGCCAACGTTCCGTTCCTGGCTCCCTCTGCGTCTCAGGAGTAACGGGGAAGTCCTATCTCCCAGACTGGAAATGGACATTTCCCCTGAAGGGAGAGGAAAAGCCTGAAGGACCCTCATTCCAGAAACAATAGTTGTTCTGGTGAAAACCAGGCTGCGCCTTCAGGCAAAAGGGATTGATTAGTTATCTGGACTGACTGGTTTAGTCAAGTCAGTGGGAAAAACAAAGAAACCTGTGCAAAACAGTTTTCCTGGCATGATGGTAACCAAAGGGTTGGTAGTTCAAACCCTCCCAGTGGCACTGTGAAAGAAACAAACCTGGTGGCGATCAGCTTTTGTAAAGATTATAGCCACGAAAACATGTGGAGCAGTTCTACTCTGTAACACATGGGGTCTCCTAAGTCACAAATCAACAACAAAATCAACAACAAATCTGTGCAAGAAGCTAGTTTATCCAAAAAGTGCTCTGATGTTTTTTTTCTTAATTCTGTTATAACGCTTCTGGCGTACACTACTTCCCTCCATACTCCTTACTTCTGTCCCTTGGATTTAAACCGAGAAATCTGTAGAATTGACAGTTTCCTTTCTTTGCTTAAATTTATCCCAGGATTGACCAGCCCTGGTCAATGACCTGGAGAGTTGTCCTGAAGAGTTAGATTCTCCTGATGTCTTCTGCTGACACCAGGCAATCTGGGAGCACAACCGACTCAGCTGGTATAATGTGACTAATGATCCACCCCCAGAAAGATTACGGCTTAGAAAACCCTATGGGGCAGTTCTACTCTATGGGGTTGCTATGAGTCAAAATCAGTTTGAGGTCACCCAACAACAACAATAATGTGACCGCAGCTTCCATTTCTGGGAAGGAGTTCTCCGTGCTTGGCCTGCAGGCCACCAGCTCCATCATGCTTTTGTTACAGCCTTTGCCCCACTATATACGGTTATTGTTGTTAGCTGCCATGGAGTAAGTTCCGACTCATGGTGGCCCTGTAGCCACCCTGCCTTATCCACGGCGGGGGGTGGGGAGGTGGGGGGATACATTCCAAGACCCCCGTGGATGCTTGAAACCAAGGATAGTACTGAACCCTATATATACTCTGTTTTGTCCTGTACATACATAAAACAAAACAAACCGAACCTGTTTCTGCCGAGTTGATTCTGACTCATAACACCCCTACAGAAGAGTAGAACTACCCCATAGAGTTTCCAAGAAGCAGCTAATGGATTTGAACTGCCAACCTTTTGGTTAGCAGCGAGATCTTAACTACTTCGCCACCAGGACTCCATACATGCATACTTATGATAAAGTTTAACTTACAAATTAGGCACAGTAAGAGATTAACAACAATAACTAATAATAAAATAGAACAATTACAACAATATACTGTAATAAATGTTATGTGGACGATGGAGCGGCATGAGATTTCATCATGCTACATACTCATTTAACATTTTTGAACCGCAGTTGACCACAGGTAACTGAAATCTTGGAAAGCAAAACCGTGGATAAAGGGGAATTACTGTAGTCTCTCTCAAGTGACTGACCATATTGGGGAGCTGATTGGCACTTGAGTTTCTTGCACCTCTTTTGGTTTTCCTGGAATTCGGAGTACCAAAAATACCATTTTGTTCTGTTTTACCATGTATCACTTTGAGAGACCTCAAGATAGGCATTTCACAGATAGAAAATTGAGAGATCAGTCCCGAGAGATTTATAAACACTTTACAATAGACAAGAGGACACTGAAATTCCCTTTGTTCCATGATACATGTATTTGCCCCTGATAGGTTTACCAGTTATGATAGCTTCCTCTCATTACCTGGCTCCTCATTTCACCAGTTACAGGAACAAAAGCATCTTCTTAGTACCAGTGCTTTCTGGCTATAAGTAAACTTGACTGTCTGATCAGCTTCAGTGGGTCCTTTTGTTGTTGTTGTTCTTGTTTTAGTTCTCCAACTGTGACCATTATAATAATAGCCATCCTTGGAAGAGGGCTTCGCTGCTTCTAAAATGCTTTGCAGGGTCTAATCAAACCCTCACAACTTCTGTGGAGTGGGTTGGACAAGATAATGTAGTACTAGGAGCCCCAGTATATAGCAGTCACAGACCAGTTTCATCATCACATTGAGTGGAAATCATGGACCTGGGATGTTAGGGACTAAGTCACGTCAGTGTGGTTCTGAATAATGTGCTGTTTTCCTATAAAAAAAGGTGCACAGAATGAGACAAAAATGAGGAAGGAAAGAAGGAGCAAGGAAGAAAGGCCAGGGTGTTAAAATTATAGGTAAAGCATTGAACTAACATGAAGCTCTAGTCAACTGAGTGCTCCATGGGGCAGGGATGGGGGTTGCTTTCTAAACAGCCCAGGCTCATCGTAGGGGCACTCAAGTCAATATCTGCTGCAGGAATTGATTAATAAGAATGATGCATAATTCCTCCTTCTGGATGGAGGAAGTTTTGTGTTGTTGTTTATGTGATAGGTCTCACTCACCTTATCATAAAATAATTGGTAACAAATAAAGCATTCAAACAATCAGAACTTCTCTTGCCTTAATTGCAAACAGCACTTAGATCTTTTTTTCCCACTAAATTGTTTAGAACTATGCCCACCACGTTACAATTTGGTGAAGTGACTGCTTCCCCAGAGGAAATGCAGACAGACCCAGGCCCTCTGCACGGGGACTATAGCAAGAACTAGCTGGTCTTTCCCTACTCACATTTTTATTTTCTTAGTGGAAGGTTGTGCCTGGGAAATTGCCAGTGCCCTAGAAACTCTGAGCTCATTAGTGTTTATATTATTATTCACTTTGACATTTAATTGTTTGCTGCCTCTAATATTTTTTTCAAGCACATATGGCTTCTTCATTCACTGACTAAGTTGAAAGCTCCTTGAGCACAGTGACATTCTATACTTCTCAAATATATCCCTGTCTCATTATGCCCAAGACCAAACGTCTTAGGCTGGGTTCTCTAAAGAAGCAAAATCAGTGAAGTCTATCTATTGACTTAATGGCAACAGGTTTTATTTATATATATATATATATGTATATATATATACATATATATACACATGTGTACGTAGAGAGAGAGAGATTTATTTCAAGGAAATGGCTCATGTGGGTGTAGAGTGTGGGAAGTCTCAAGTCTGTGGGTCAGGCATCAGGCTGGAGGCTTCTCCTGACTCACATAGCCATAGGGGTTGATGAACCCAAGATCAGCAGGTCGGATGGCACTCCGCTGGCTCACAGGTTGTGGAGGCTGACGAATCCCAAGATTGGCAGGCAATATGGAAGGCATTTGGATCAAGTCCCAAGAACAGGAGGTCAGATGATCATGAGCCAGATGCAGGATCCAGAGTACACAAGTGTGCTGTGCCAGAAAGTCCATATATATATATCCTGTATGCAGGCCACATCCCTGAGGAAACTGCCCTTACAACTGTTTGGCTGATCACATCATGGAGGATGACTACATCATTACATAACTGCCAAACCACTGAGAATCATGGCCCATGACACAATGCTTGGCACACAATTTACACAGCTTAATAACACCATTACATATATTTTATTTTTTATGTTTATATACATATAAAAAAATTTTTTTTTCATATATATGTTTAAAAATCTATTAACAAAATATTTTAACATAATTCAGTTCATTACAGATTCATTTTGGTTTGTTGGTGAATGACTCTGCTTTATCACCAATGATTTAATCATTTCCTTGAATAGAGAATACACGTCCATGGTAAATATTTTACATAGTATGAAAGATTATGTGGTGACTTTCACCTAAAACACAATAAAATAAAATAAAATAAAAAATTATATGGTGAAAAATAAGCCTCGTTTCCTCCTCAGTCCCTTATTTCCAGTCCTCCTCCCTAGAAAAAATGTGTTGTTTGTCTTAACCAGTGTATCATCTATCTTTCCAGATACATCTTTGATTAAAAACGTATATAAGTTTATATATGTGTGTCTGTGTATATACATACATACAATAAACAACCGATTCGTCATCCAGTCGATCCCGACTTACGGCAACTGTGGACGTGTCAGAGGACAACTGTGCTCCACGGGGTCTCAAGGGCTGATTTTTGGGGGAAGCAAATTGCCTGGACTTTCTTCTGAAGCACCTCTGGGTGGACTAAAACCTCCAACCTTTTGATTATCGGTCACCCAAAACCGTTTGCACTACCCTGAACCAAAACCAAACCTATTCCTGTGGAGTCAGTTCCAACTCGTGGTGACAACATGTGCTTCAGAGTAGAACTGGACTCCACAGAGTTTTCTGGCCTGTAATCTTATGGAAGAAGATTACCAGACCTTTCGTCTGCATTGCCGCTGGCTGGATTTGAACCACCAACCTTTCAGTTAGTAGCTGAGAGCAAGTGCCCCACCCAATAACACACACACGCACATAGACTATATATGCACATATATATTATAGATAGATAATTATAGGTATTATAGATAGATAGTATATGCATATTCTACTTAAAAAATTAACAACATACCTTAGGAATTGTTCCATGTAGGACATACAAACCATCTCATTCTTTGTAATTTATTTTAGATGTGTTGTCTCCCCTGCTTCCCCCACCTGACCCACACCCATTCACACAGACAGCCACATCAAGTACAAATAGGGAACAGAAATTTTAAAGGAGCTCCTTCTTGTTGGCATTTTCTGATAGAAATACTTGAGTGAAGGGTTTAATCAGGCACTAAAGCCATAGGTATTAAACAACAGGGCACAATTTTGAGACAATCTAAACAAGCAGACAAATTAATGATGAAACTAGGCCATTACGATAATTGCAGGTACGTGCCAGCAATCTTGTGTACAGCCCATATCCTCTGAGTTAAAAAGTGTTTATTTATTGTGCCCTTAATATTATAACAAGAAAATGGGGATAATTCTTTTTAAAGAATCATGCATAAACCCATCATGCTAGAAAACCAAGGAGTTTTTTCCTGTTCTGCTAGTACTTGTTCATATGTATACATACTTTGATAGTTTTAATTACAAATCAGAGGGATTATGTATTCTGTTCTTGTCCCTTAAAGTGAATCATAAGCATCGCTATTACTATGTTTGCATAATAATAATTTCATACGGCTGCACAATATTCCACTAGTTGACATATTGTTTCCTTTAATTAAAAAAAAAGGGACAGCTGTTCTATCTGAGCTGTAATTAAGTAAAACTTACCAGAAAATCAATCTGACACATATTTAATGATATACATAAATGTTATTGAGCTATAAGGCAATTGACTATAAAGTGGAGAGCAGCTCACATAAATGATTATAATTAATATTCTATACTTTGTGAAATTATAACCTTCTGGGGGAAGCTGTAGAACAGGAAACCGTTCAGAAGTCCTTCTAATAGTCCTTTCTATTAATTTCAGAGTTAGTTTCAGGAAAGAAAGCCACAAATTCCTCTTTCCCTTTCCTGAAGCTGGGACTCTACTTGCACTTAAGTAAATCAGATGGCTTTCCTAACAACTAGCCATAAAGTATGAATAAGTAATGGCCTTCTTCAATTAATTAATTCACTTAACAAATATTTACCGAGCACCTATTATGTGCTAGATGTGAAAGACGTAGTGAACAAGATAGCCATGACCTCTGCTCTCTTGAAATTTACAGCCTAGACAAGGTATAGAATGGTAAACAAATGACCAATAAATAAAATAATTACAGATTTTAATAAATGCTAAGAAAGAAACAAGGTGCTATCACAGAGAGAAGTGGAAATGAGGCATCCTTTAGAGAGGTTCTCAGAGAAGGCCTCTCTGAGTAAGTCACAGTGATGCTGATACTTGAAGAAGATAGAGCAAAGAGCAGTGAGAAGCATTTCAGGAAGAGGGATCGGCAGGGCAAAAGTCTGAGCCATGGTTGAACTTGCATGCTTGAGATGACTGAGACCGGTGGGACTGCGGTACAGTGAGCAAAGAGGAGCGTAGGCCTGGATAAGGAGGAGAGGATGGCAGGAGCTACATCATGCATGCCCGAGACACCATGATAAGAATGTTGGGTTTCATTTAAAGTACAATGATGTCTTCGCTATCTAGGGCTGCTTTAACAGAAGTACTGCAGGTGGATGGCTTTAACAAAGAGAAATTTATTCTCTCACAGTCTAGGAGGCCAGAAGCCCAAATTCAGGGATCCAGCTCCAGGAGAAGGCTTTCTTTCTGTTGGCTCTGGAGCAAGGCCCTTGCCATCAGTCTTCCTCTGGGTCTAGGAGCTTCTCAGTGCAGGGATCTCTCCTTCTGGCACTGCTTTCTTGGTGGTTTGAGGTTCCCCTGTCTCTTTGCTCACTTTTATATCTCAAAAGAGATTGGCTTAAGATACAACCTAGTCTTGTAGATTGAGTCTTGTCTCATTAACATAACTACCACTTATCCCATCTCATTAACGTCATAGAGACAGGATTTATAACACATAGGAAAATCACATGAGATGAGAAAATGGTGGACAACCATACAATACCGGGAATCATGGCCTAGCCAAGTTGACCCATATTTTTTGGGGACACAATTCAATCCATGTCAAATGGGAAGCCAGGTGACAGTTTTAAATGGGTGAATGACATAATTCAAGTCATATTTGAAAAAGAACTCTGGTTGCTGTGTGGAAAATCGATTGGAAGGGGGACAAGAGCAGACACAGAGCAATTAGGAGGTGCTTATTTTTTTTTTTATTGTAGTCCCATGAGAGGTGATAGTGGCTGAACCAGAGTGGTGCCCATGCAGATGGAGACTAATGGGCAGTACAAATCGAGGCTCAACTGGAGATAGAGCCTACAGCTAAGATGGTGTGAGGGATGAGGGGAAGAGAAGATGCCCTTGATGAC
The DNA here is from genome assembly GCF_030014295.1 of Loxodonta africana. Taxonomy (NCBI): domain Eukaryota; kingdom Metazoa; phylum Chordata; class Mammalia; order Proboscidea; family Elephantidae; genus Loxodonta; species Loxodonta africana. Next base: position 47,588,086 of record NC_087364.1, read on the forward strand.
ATCCAAGTTTCTGGTGGAGCGCCAGATTTGAAAGCGGGTGGCAGAAAATCAAGAGTTCCCTTTCGGATTTTGTCTTAATTGTCTACTGTTTCCATAAGAGAAATATCACAAGTGGATGGCTTTAACAAATAAACTTTTGTTCTCTCACAGTTTAGGAGGCTAGAAGCCTGAATTTAGGGCATCAGCTCTAAGGGAAGGCTTTCTTTCTCTGTCGGCTCTTGGCGGAGGCCCTTGTCTCTTTTCAACACCTGCGGGCCTGGCATTCCTTAGAGATCTCCACGTGCCTTGGTATCAATTTTCTCTTGGGTCTAGGAAGTCCTCAGCAGAGGGACCCCAGGTCCAAAGGATGCACTCTGCACTTGGATCTTTCTTGGTGATAGTGAGGTCCCTACATTCTGCTCGCTTATCTCCCCTTTTATCTCTTTCTGGATAAAAGGTGTGACTCAAGCAAGGCTGACTTGAGTAAGGTTGTGACCTAAGTAAGGACGTGAGTCAGGGTATAATTTGAGTCATGCCCTTTAGGCAGAGTATGACTCAAGACACACCCCACACTAATCCTGCCTCATTAACACATAGAGGTTTAGGATTTACAACACATAATGTGGAGGATAATTACACAATAATCACAAAATGGAGAACGATTACACAATGCTGGGAATCATGGCCCAGCCAAGTTGACACATGTTTTGGGGGGACTCAAGTCAGTCCATGACACCATGAGGCATCTAAGTGGAGTTGTCAACAAGTTAGACGCATAAGTCTGACGTAAGTTTGGGAGTGATTGGCAGTCTGACCATATTGAAAGCCAAGGGCTGGATGAGACTCCCAGAGAGAATGGCCCGTTGAGGGATAGCAGAGGGTCCAGCACTGGACCTGTACCCTTCCCAGGGTTGCTTGATTGTAACAGAAGTCAGCCCCCTGCTGGTGGAATGGCAAGCCATATGAGGATTTATAGTGTGTATTTTCTTTATTAACTGATCCCTTAATCATGGGGGACATCACTCAGGGACATCTTTTTCTTTCAGATCTTTTAGTTTATCTCCTGCCTACCTTCCCATCCTGTATCCTCCAAAGTCTAGAAATCCTCCTATGAGGAAAAGAGAAGAAAAGTGTGGTGAGGTTCTTCACGCTCAGTGACGGTGTAGACTGTGACGTTGAACAGCTCTGCACAGCTGCCAGAGTATTTTATCATGTGTTTCTCCATTTTCATGGGTGTAAGTAACTCTTGCGGTTCTTCTCGGAGAGCCAGAACCCTGCGGCAAGCTCTTGCCTCTGCATTTTCCAGTAACTCTTGGGGGCAGCACTTGGTAGCTATATACCTCTGTGGTTAGACTGTAAAGAGCTGGAAGAGACCTTTGAAAGCATAAAGTTCAAGCCTCCCATTTCAAAGGGGAGGGAATTGACTCACCCAAGGCCACCCATAACATAAAAGACATTCCAGGTTTCTTTCCATTTCACCAATACTGATCAACTTCTTTGATCAAGGAGAAGCTCATCAAGCCTCATTCAAGCCAAGAGAAGACTTGTTTACTCTGGCTCCTAAGAAAAGACCAAAGCAGTGTTTAAAATTTCTCTAACTGGAAAAATAAATTGAGAGTATATCTAAGGCCCTGCAGCATACAAGTCCTAAGACATACCCTGTCAGTGCTGCCCTTTTCCTCCTGTAGCCTTAAAGGTGGGGGGAAGAAAAGAAAAAAAACAGTTGCCATCCAGTTGATTCTGCCTCGTGGCAACGCTGCGTGTGTCAGAGTAGAACTGTGCTCCGTGCGGTTTTCAGGGGCTGGTTTGGTAGGTCACCAGGCCTTTCTTCTGAGGCACCCCTTTAGGTTATAGCTGATCAGGTTACCCATTTGCACCACCCAGAGGCTGCTGGAAATTAGGTGGATTTTGTCACCCAGGATCTCGTTAGTCTGAGACACTGCGTCTGTAAAGGCTCAGAGTATGTATGCTGCTTTGTGAACGGCTTTACAAAAGGCCTCGTTGCTGTCCAGTTGATTTTGATCCACAGCGGCTCTGTGGGGCAGACTAGAACTGCCCCACTGGGATTTCAAGGAGTGGCTGGTGGATTCAAACTGCCAGCCCTTTGGTTAGCAGCCTGATCTCTCAATCAGTGTGCCACCAGGGCTCGGGGGGCCTGTAAATTAGAGAGGCGAGTTTTTATTGGCATAAAGAAACCCAAATTGTAAATTTAAAGCACTGCCTCCATGTGACCGAATAATAAAAGATGGGAATATGCATTAAATAATTGATAATGCTTGCTCTTCTGTAAGGGCTGATTTTAAAAAGGAGAACTAGAGCGTATTATGAATTCAGTGGGAAAAGACACTGTTCCCATTTTTCTGAGAACCGTTTGCTGAGACAAACACACGTACATTCCGATTCCTCTCCTCTCTGCCCGACATTCCGCACTTCATTTATACGGAGAAATATCTCGATGCCTGTTTGTGATTTCGGTGAACTCTTCCTTCTAGTAATGTCAAGATAATAGATTTTAGGGCCAGAAGGAGCTTTAGAGGTAATTCGGCACATCTCTCTTACTTTCTGAAAGGTAAACTAGAGATGAAAGGCGCTTGGCCAAGATGACACAGTGATTAAAGAAACAGCTAGGACACGGCCAGGAAGGACTCGGGGCTGACGTCGCTGCTTCTCCCGGCGGGCGGGCCGACAGCTGCTACCAACACCACGTGGGCAGAATTTTTCTGTTGTTGCTAACTATTCATTTTATACAAATCCGATTTTTATTCTAAAAAACGTAACATTAAACACTTTTGGAAAAAAAAATAACATATACAGGATCACTGCTAGCATTTTCACGTATTTCTTCCCAGTTTTTTTTTTTTTTTCTGAGCATATTTTTGAATACTTATGATTTAGTGTTTAGCCAGGTGCTGTCAAGTTGGATCTGACTCAGGGTGACACTGTGTGTGTCAGAGCAGAACTGTGCTCCACAGGGTTTTCAGTGGCGTTTTGTTTTTAATTAGACCGCCAGGCCTTTCTTCTGAGGGGCCTCCGGGTGGACTTGAACCTCTAACGTTTTGATTAGCAGCTAAGTACATTAGCCGTTTTTACTACCCAGGGACTCTGATTTAGTGTATACATAATTTTTTTTCAGTTAGTATATCGTAAGCATTTCTACTGGGTGCAGAATGTTCAGGCAAATGAAAGTACTATAATTCACTTAACTTTTCTGTAGTTGGTGAGCATTTAGGATGATTCTGATTTTTTGTTATAATACATAACAATGGTATATGACATTTAAACAGCTTATTGCATATAGTTTTTCCTATAGTTTATATCCTTAATACGAAATCTTAGAAATGAAATTAGAGGGCTGTGGTTATTACAACATAAATTGTGATAGGATCTGCCCAATTCACTACCTACTATACAGCACTAAGCATTATCATTAAAAATAACTGCTAATTTCTTAGTTGAAATTGGCGCTGCTTGTGTTCTCATTTCTTTTATGTCTGGTGAATTCTCCTCAGGATAGCGACCCTTCCTCCCCTAAGCATTTTAGCTTTCTTAATCATTTAGAGTTCTCTTGATACAATGGCATGGGCCGTGCTTCTTGTTTGCGGGTCTATCTCTCTTGCTAAAATGGGAGCCCTGTGAGAATGAGATCTGTGCTTTGCTCATCTTTGTACCCACAGTGTCTTGCACAGTGCCTGGCACATGGTAGGTGCTTCATAAATGTGTATTTAACAAATAAATGAATGAATAAATGATGTTGAACATTTCCCTTGTGTTGGCCCAGTAGATGTGATATTTTTAATACCTGGTCTGGTTATGTCTTTTGTCTGTTTACTAACTAGTATCGGGTTTTCACTGATTTCCAGTAGTGTTTGAATATGAAAAGATAGGACCTCTTTGCCTGGCACATTTGGGCTAATAATTTCTTCCAGGCTGCGGTTTGCTTCGTATTTTCTGTGGCTTTGATATTATAGTGGAAAAATAAAGGTGCAAGTTGGGCTAGCAATTTTGTCATCTCCTGATGCATTTTTTCTACCTAAAAAGCATGGTCAAGGCAGTGAAGGAGGAGCCAGGGGAAAGAGGAACAGGGGTGGGAGATGGAAGAGAGGGACAGAGAACGTGAACGGGAGAATTCTAAGACAATGAGTTCTGAGAAAGGTCAGACAATTTAGTTACTCTGGTAAAACAGATTGCACGGGGTTGTTCATGTGAAAAGAAGAAATATGTTGACAAAATTTCAGGACTTTTGAAACTGAAAAGGTCAAGCAGCCCCTTTATGCTGTGAAAAACAAGATCAGCTCATCCAGACCAAGAGGTAGGTTTCAATTAAAAGCCACAAGGAGTGGGTGAGTAATTTCTTAAAGTATTCTATTTGTAAATGAAAAGTAAAAACATTCGTTAGTAATCCTTGAATCCTTGGTGAATCAGCATTGTCCACAGAAAACAAACATAAATTACTCTGCTTATATTGATAGGCGAAAAAGACTCACCTTGCTTTATTATTTTTTTTCTAGATACGCTTTTTGTGTGTTTTTTTTTTAAAAACACATCAAAAATTGTATTAGCACATTGTCCTCTGGATCTGTTCCTGCATTTGCAAGCTTTAATATTTTCCCAGTTAATTTTTTTATAAAGCAGGTGAACTCATAAAACACAAGCTGTCAGGAGCTTCAGGATAACAGCAGCCCCCTCTGGCCACCTGAAGTAGAAGCTTAAGTCACATGGCTGGAAATAAAGAGAAAAAAACAGCCTCCTCCTTTTCTTCCTTCCCCTGCCTTCTTGTTAAACTCATTCTTTGGAAAAGGAGATCTCTAATTCACACGGAAAAGGATTGTCATCTTCTCTACTGGGACAGAAACTTCTTGAGGATTGGGAACCATAGTGGACATGTCAGTGTGTCCCCAGAACCCAGACCAGTGCCTAAGAGAGGGGCTTTGAACAAATGTTCAAAAAACTAATAAGTGATTGAGATGGCCTTGACCGGGGGGGGGGGGGGGCGTGCACTGGATATTTCCTGTGTGCCCCCCAGATCCACGTTCCACCCTCTACGTGCTGCTCTCTGCCTGGGAGGCTGACCTGCACAGGCCACATCAATGGGCTCCCTTGACCTCTGGCTTTTCAGGTGAGTTCAGCCTGAGAAGTTCCAGAGGAGTTCTAGAAAGGGTTTGGAGGGATGAGGAGTGTGAGTGTGGGGTATTTATTCCCTTGACTTTCTCCCTGTGGAATTGCCACAGGCTGGCTGCATTCCAGAGCTCATAGCATCTGTCAAGGAAACCCTCTCCATATAACCCTCTCCTTCCAGGTTCCAGGGACACTCAGGCCCTCATCTCATCAGCCTAGGGCACTGTGCTGTCCCTCCTGGTGCCCTGCACTCTGCCCACACCTTGGTAAACACCCCTTCATCAAACCCTCCTTGAATTATCCTAATTTGAAGGTGCCATCTATTTCCTGGGGGAACCCTGATGGATACAGATGTGATGGGATGTGTGTGTGCCAGGTTAGTGGCTGCACTCTAAAATTCAGCCTGCATTCTGTTCACCAAGCTGCATGCCCTGGAGAGACTTCATCTTGTTTGGTAAAATAGAGGGTCAACAAAAACAAGGACAACCCACAGTGAGATGGATTGACACAATAGCCTCAGCAATGGGCTCAAACACACCAACGACCAAGGAGATGGTGCAGGGCAGGGCAATGTTTTGTTCTGTTATATGTAACGTAGCCACGAGTTGGAGGTGACGCCACGACAACTAACAACACATCAAGTCGTTTTCTACTCATAGTGACTCCATGTGACAGAGCAGAACTGAAGCAGATCACCGGGTCTTTCTCCCATGGAGTCCTTGGGTGGGTTCAAACTGCCAGTCTTTTGGTTAGCCACCAAATGCTTAACCACTGCACCAAACGAGAGAGTATATAGGCTGGCACCACCTTGGGCTGAATGTATGTATATGAATTTTAGCTTATAACAACAACAGCAACAAAAGAATCTGCTGATAAGGCCATTTTCTCTGTTCTCTCCCCACCCCACCCCCATTCCGTGAGCTGGCAGCTTTTGTCTGCTGCCTGAGAGAGACATCTCTATTCACAGCTGCAGCCACAGAAGCAGTAACAAGAGGGCTCCAATTGCTCTCCAAAGGTTGACTGCTTCGGCTGTTCCTGCCGAACACAGGAAGACCAAAAACCAAAGATAACAGTCCCTGTGGCCATTTGGTGCTTTGTGGGCAAAGCAGCTGTGGTTGGCTGGTTTTACCTGCTCCTTCAGGAGTGTTTTCATGCAGGCCTGTCCTCCCCCGCTCTCTGGGGCGCTGTGTGGTACAGTCCCAGAAGCACTGTTGCAGAGCCTGTTTTTATCACTTCCACCTTTAGCGTGAATGATGGAAGCAGATCCAAGGGGCGAAGAATGCCTCAGGGTAATGAAAGGCCTTGCCTTGTCCTATGCCTTCACTTGTCCGATGTGATACCCAGTCCTGAGGGGTGTGTTTAGACTCCCAGGCTACTTTATTCAACTTTTCTTGCCAATCTTTGCTAATGATTTTAATTGACTTCACGCTTCTGCCTCCAGAGCTTGGAATGCTCCCAAATAAGGGTGCTACCTGTAGGGTTGCTATGAGTTGGAATTGCCCTGACGGCAATGGGTTACAGTGGTTCAGTGGTAGAATTCTCACCTTTCATACAGGAGGCACGGGTTCCACTCCTGGTCAGTGCAACTCAGTGCAGCCCCCACCTGTCAGCGGAGGCTTCTGTGTTGCTATGATACTGAACAGGTTTCAGTGGACTCCACGGCAGCAAACAACAGGAACAAGTGTGCTGTGAATGGATGTTGGAAATGCAAGGCCTCGCTCCGTTCAATTTCTACATCCCGAGTGGCTGAAGGCATGCTGCGTTATGCAAAATAAAGGAGATATTTCTCTCTCTCCTCATCCACACGAAGGAATGGACAGTTATCTGGGTTACTAGAGCAAGCTATGGCCTCTAAAGCTGACTTGATTGCTCTGTTCTAACACAACTTCCCATTTTTCTCTTCCCTGTGCATCTTGAGGAAACCCTGGTGGCAAAGTGGGTAAGAGCTCTGCTGCTAACCAAAAGGTCAGCAGTTCGAATCTACCAGCTGCTCCTTGGAAACTCTATGGGGCAGTTCCACTCTGTTGTATAGGGCGCTATGATTTGGAGTTGACTCGATGGCAACAGGTTTGGTTTTTTGGTTTTGGTTTGTGCATCTTGAAGCTGGTCTAGCCCTCTGACTGTTCAGCTCCTGTACTATGTGTGCTTCCTCTCTAATACTACACTCAAACTGGTTTTAGATCCCAATCTAACAGCTCCTTTCAACAGCACTCGAAGAGATGAAATCTCTCTGCAGGCTGTCCTTGCTGCTGAAAGAGACTAGCTAGATTCGAGCAGCAGTAATTAATTTCAAGAAAATGTTTCATCTCCAGACCTGTGCTTCCCACTATTTTCCAGGTAAATTGAATTTGCTTTGCAGTATCTCACAGCCCCACCTTCCTATAAGCAATTTAATGTGAAATTGCTGCCCTATAGTTGCGCATTCCCATCATGGACTCCTAATCCTTCCGTAAATTATAGTTGTATCGTCTTTAAGTTGCAACTGAGTTTTCCACCAGGGTAATTACCATTTTCTTTATTTTTACCTGTAATGAGCAGCTGTGGTACTGTGGTGCTCTGGAAAGCTCCAGCTACCAAAACCAAATTCAACCCACTGCTGTCCAGTCAATCCTGACTTATAGCAACCCTGTAGGGTACAGTCAAACTGCTCCATAGAGTTTCCAAGGCTGTAAATCTTTATGGAAGCAGACTGCCATGTCTTTCTCCTGTGAAGTGGCTGGTGGGTTCAAACTGCTGATCTTTTGGTTGGCAGCCAAGCACTTAATGACTACACCACCAAGGCTCCTGAGCTCCAGCTGTTGTTTGGTAGTGTTGAGTCAGTTCCAACTCATAGTGAGCCCACGCACTACAGAACGAAACACTGCCTGGCTCTGCACCATCTTTACAATTGTTGTTATGCTTGGGCCCATTGTTGCAGCCACTGTGCCAATCCACCTCATTGAGGGTCTTCCTCTTTTCCACTGTACTTTGCCAAGCATGATGTGTTTCTCCAGGGACTGATCCCTCCTGACAACATGTCTAAAGTATGTAAGGAGCATTCTGGTTGTACTTCTCCCAAGACAGATTTGTTCATTCTTTTGGCAGTCCATGGTATATTCAATATTCTTCACCAACACCACAATTCAAAGGCATCGATTCTTCTTCGGTCTTCCTTATTCATTGTCCAGCTTTCACAGGCAGATGATGTGACTGAAAATACCATGGCTTGGGTCAGGTGCCTTAGTCTTCAGGGTGACATCTTTGCTCTTCAACACTTTAAAGAGGTCCTCTGCAGCAGATTTACCCAATACAATGCATCTTTTGATTTCTTGACTGCTGCTTCCATGGCTGTTGATAGTGGATCCAAGTAAAATGAAATCCTTGACAACTTCAATCTCTTCTCCATTTATCATGATGTTGTTCATTGGTCCAGTTGTGAGGATTTTTGTTTTCTTTATGTTGAGGTGCGATCCATACTGAAAGCTGTGGTCTTTGATCTTCATTAGTAAGTGCTTCAAGTCCTCTTCACTTTCAGCAAGCAAGGTTGTGCCATCTGTGTAACAGAGGTTTTTAATGAGTTTTCCTCCAATCCTGATGCCCTGTTCTTCTTCATAGAGTCCAGATAAAATAAAGAGTCCAGCTTCTTGGATTATTTGCTCAGCGTACAGATTGAATAGATACGTTGAAAGGATACAAGCCTGAAGCACATCTTTCCTGTCTTTAAACCATTCAGTATCCCCTTGTTCTCTCCGAACAACTGCCTCTTGGTCTATGTCCAGGTTCCTGATGAGCATGATTAAGTGTTCTGGAATTCCCATTCTTCACAATGTTATCCATAATTCGTTATGATCCACGCAGTCAAATGCCTTTGCATAGTCAATAAAACACAGGTAAACATCCTTCTGGTATTCTCTGCTTTCAGCCAGGATCCACCTGGCATCAGCAATATCACTGGTTCCACGACTAGGAAGGACCCGGCAGTCTACTTCTGAAAAGAATTAGCCAGTGAAACCCTTATGAATAGCAGCTGAACACTGAGATCCAGCTAGTCACTGAAAATTACAGCATAGCAGTTGCTGGTTTCTAAGCCGTGGGTGGGTGGCAGCATGTTAGAAAATAGAACTGCAGGTCATTTGGGGAAAATATTTCGATGAAATCCATCAACCTGGGAGATGTGCTGAATATTAAACCAGGAAGAAAGAAAGCCAAGTCAAAGAAAAACGGGATTGTTTTTCCCTTCGAATGAACAGCCAACAACATCTTTAAATGCTAAATAACGTAGCCCTGTGCCCTTGAGGATGCCCCATCAGGGACTCTTGTCCCAATTACCAATCAAGGGACTTGGTTTTCTGCCCTCAGTGCTTCTTTGCTTTTCCAGCTTTCATTCAAAGGCTCTGTGGTCATTAACTGAGTTGCCAGCTTTGATTTCCAAAGGTTCCCTTTTAATATTAGAGCTATATTATTTACAAACCAGTCCAGTAAGATAGCTTAATATAGCCACACCTATAATTGCAGACCTGGGCAGTGCAAACCAGTAAAAGCTTGGATAATAATCCACCCAGAGCATTTTGGAAGAAAGGCCTGGCAATCTACTTCTGAAAGGCCACAGCCATTGAAAACCTTATGGAGCACATTTCTACTCTGAAACACATGGGGCCACCATGAGTCAGGATTGACTTGATGGCAGCTGGTTTAGGTATTTTTTGTGTGTTTGTTTATAATCACAGCCAGTGATAACCAGAAAATCTAGACTTTTGACTTATTTCTGTCTGGCCTTAAGTTAGGTCATGATTTCTCCTTCAAAGGTTGCCAGTGCTTTAGAAACAGATGCCGCTGGTGCCCTTTGCTCCTGCGTATGAGAGAAACAGGTGCAGTGTGGAGGAAAGAGCTCTGCACAGGAAGTCAGGAAGATGGCGGATGACGAAGAAGCTCACCATCCAGCAGAAGGGAAGATGTGCAGGTTAACGGGGTGCTGGCCACCCTGTGCTAGAACCTGGGGCCTTCAGAGGGGTGCAGACAAAGTGAGGCTGGAGTTCTGAGGAGGGAGAAGACTGAGCTAACTTTTGACTACATGTGCAGTGAGTCTTGACCAGGAACAATTTTGGCAATGTCTGGAGACATTTTTGGTTGGCACAACTGGGAGGAGGCTAGGCCCAGAATGAGAGAGTGGTTTACAGATGTCACACACTAGGAAGTGGCAGAACCAGTCATTTAATTTCTACCTTCTCATCAGCTCTTAGGCGCCCGGGTGGTGCAAAAGGTTTTCTCTCAGCTGCTAACCTAAATGTTGGAGGTTCAGACTCACCCAGTAGCACTGCAGAAGAAAGGCCTGGTCACCTGATTCCATAAAGATTACAGCCAAGAAAACCCTATGGAGCAGTTATACTCTGTGACACATAGGGTCACTACCACGAGTCATAATCAGCTCAAGGGCAACAGGTTTGTTTTTTTTGGTTTCAGCAGCTGTTACCCATCTCCCTTTGTGCAAATAGTACCATCATTCAAGGTGCCACCTACTGTCCATCCCCCACACTCCCAAACTCCCCATCCTCTTTGTAGCCCACTGTTTCTCAACTCATTACTATGGACATTTTGGGCTAGATAATTCTTTGTCATGGGGTAGGGGGAGGGGAGGGAGGCTGTTCTGTGCATCACACGAAGGGCTTTTAAAAAATACTGATGTCTGGACCCCACCCTCAAAGATTATGATTTAACTGGTCTCGGGTAGAGCCAAAACATGTAAGTGGCAAGTAAGTGGCATGATTAGAGTGGTCCTTTAGGAAGATTGATCTCGCAGCTATAGATAGGATAGATGAGGGCAGGGGCAGAGAAGGCAGGAGCCATGTGGTCTTGGAGGGGGTTCCAGAGTAGATGGTCCCCAACTGCCTCTCTCTGCTCTTGGACAAGTTGTGAGTCTGAATAAAGAGGTTGAGATTCCCAAGGACTCCATAGTCTGCCTTCTTTGCATTAACCAGTACCAAGTCCAACACCCACATATGTTGGAGGAACCAGCCAGGGCTTCCCTGGAGGCCAAACTGGTCACTAAGCAGCAAACACATCTAGAGCAGCAGTTTAAATGGAAATGCTTTTGCTACTAGGCATTAATTACCATATAATTTGCATGTCCTGTTGATTAACTGTACTCGTGGCCAAAAGTCCAGGCCAAAGCCCCTTAACTATAGCTGTCGACTCCTTCCCACCTGCTCTGGTAGAACATGAGTCCAAGGACAGAAGGGCGTTACCAAACATAACCACCAAAGTCAACAGTGACAAGAGAAGAGGCCACGGCATTTCTCATCCTCCATCCACCAGCTCCCTCCTTAGGCTCCCACTCTGTGGAGACCTCAGGAACTTGGCCTGTCATCCATGTGCAAATTGTATTTGTTTATGAGGCTGAATGTACACTTCAACTAAACACTAATTTATCAAGTATCTATGTGTGAAAAGGAGTTTTTTTTTTTTTTTTACTGCAGATAATTAAAGATTCTGAAACCCAGTAGAACTCCAGAGCGCTAAGTATAATCAAACCCCATTTCCAGTGTTTCCAGTGAAGGAAAACGAAATGAATAAGCAGAAGTCTGTCCAACAATGGAGCCTCAGGAGTAACTTCATTGCTATTGCAGATGGACTCCATTAGGATGTTGAAGCCAAAAGCAGCAGATGTCTGTGGAGAGAAATAAAGGACTTGGAGATGTTGTGTTGACAGATTGGCATCTTATGACTCTGTGAAATTAGATCTTGGTTTTCTGCTCCAACAGAGCTCAGGACTTGGGTTGGTTTCAGGAAAGATCACTATTAACAAGAAGCAGTTTTTTTTCCCCCCGGTTGATGTTGAGTCGACTCTGATTCATGGTGATCCCACTTGTGTCAAAGTAGAACTATGGTCCATAGGCTTTCCAATGGCTGATTTTTCAGAAGTAGATCACCAGGCCTTTCTTCCAAGGCCTCTGAGTGGACTTCAATGTCCCACTTTTGGTTAGCAGCTGAGATCATTAATCATTTGCACCACCCAGGGACTCTGTTAACCAGTTGGCCACTGATATATAGAGGGATTTTTATCACTTGATCATAGTTTAGTGGATGTAGTTTCCACAAGACAGCCTTTAGTTTTAATTTGGAGAAATGTGAACATGCCTGGGTATCAACTGGACATTAAACCCTATGGAAAAGGAATGCCGCTTGGAGCCCTATGATGGGCCAGGCCACATCCAGGCAGTGGGTCTGAACTGGAGAGAAGTGCGAAAGTTTTCCTGGGGGAAGTGGTTGAGCTTAGATCATGTAGGGTTGGGTGGAGGCAAAGACACTCGCCCTTACAAAGTTTTCTTGGCCTCCAGGTTGGGCCAGTGTGAAGAACCACCATGACTGGTCCACTGGTATTGGACCAGGTACTGATGACTTATGGCTCAGTTGAGGCTTGAAAAACGATGGAGCAACAATGGGCTTTGTTGTAGGGTGGGGCTAGACCTAAAATATGGGCATATTGTGGGGGAAGGGGTAAGTTTTACAATTAAGACCATCTCGCGCCATGCTTGGGAATTCCTAGACATCACACTTTCCATTCATTCCACAACTACTCTGCATCGTGTGACCAGTCAGTGCTTACTGCTTCCTTCCACATTTATTCATGTATAAGATTTTCACCAAGGGAGATTCCAGTGACAGTATTTATTAGAAAACTTTTATTATTACAGGTAGTTATTTTTTTTTATAATAGTCACAGGGATGTGACCTGGGTATGTGTCTTCTGCCCATGGCCCCAGGATGGGGCCCCTTGTCTTTCTGCCCTGCTCCATGGCAGAGGGGGTGCACATCCCGAGACCTGTGTGGCCCCACTGGGGGTGGCTGCGCAAGCTTCCCTGTCTTAGACATACCTGGCCTGCCTTCTAGAGGCCCACACCTGTGGGGTGCCTCATCCCTGCCTCCCTCAGCAGCTGCAGCTCCAAGCTGACACAGAAGACCTGCGAAACCACAACTCTGTCTGTGCCAGCTGATTTCAGTAAAGGAAGCCATTATGGATAGAATTGTGTCCCCCCAAAAAGTGTGTCAACTTGGCTAGGCCATGATTCCTAGTATTGTGTGATTGTCCACCATTTTGTCATCTAATGTGATCTTTTTCTGTACTGTAAATCCTACGTCTATTATGTTAATGAGGCAGGATTAGAGGCAGTTATGTTAATGAGGCAGGACTCAATTTATAAGATTAAATTGTATCTTGAGTCAATCTCTTTTGAAATATAAAAGAGAGAAGCTAGCAGAGAGACAGGCAGATCTCATTCCACCAAGGAAGTACTGCCGGGAGCAGAGTACATCCTTTGGACCCAGAGTCCCTGCACTAAGGAGCTCCTAGACCAGGGGAAGATTGATGACAAGGACCTTCCTCCAGAGCCAACAGAGAGAAAAAGCCGTTTGGAGCTGGCGACCTGAATTTGGACTTCTAGCCTACTACACTGTGAGAGAATAATCTTCTGTTTGTTAAAGCCATTCACTTGTGGTATTTCTGTTATAGCAGCACCAGATGACTAAGACAGAAGCTATGCATCCACGGGACTTGTTCAGTGAAGCCTCACTGTCTTCTCTGAATAAAGGGATTTCCTATGTCCTGTTAACATGCTCCTTTTTCCCCTTTCTGACATTGCATTGACTAAAGCAATCCATTTGAAACCTGTCAGTATTGTTTCTCCTCCAGGTGAGGGGCTTGGTAGCCACAAATAAGTCAAGTGAATTGGGGCCTGTGATTCAGTTTTGGCAGGTGGTGGGGCACTGGCTTGTGGAAGCCAGGCCACAGTGAAATTGCAAGGCAGCCATGCACCTCCCTCTAGGTTCCCCTGGGGTCTATTAGACATGCTTCTGAGTGCAAAGCAGGAGCTGGATTATAGGAAGAGTCTTCTTTTCTAAGACTTGTTCACATTAAACCAAAAAAACCAAACCTGTGTGGTTGAAGAGATTCCAATTCATGGCAACACCATGTGTTACAGAGTAGAACTATTCCATGGGATTTTCTTGGCTATAATCTTTTTTTTTTTTTTTTTTTGTGTTTTGGGTGAAAGTTTACAGCTTAAGTTAATTTCTTATAGAAAAATTTACACACATATTGTTTTATGACATTAGTTGCAATCCCCACAATGTGACAGCACACTCCCTCTTTCCACTCTGGCTTCCCTGTGTCCGATCAACCAGTTTCTGGCCCTTCCTGCCTTCTCAACCTGCCTCTGGACAGGAGCCACCCATTTGGTCTCATATACCTGATTGAACTAAGAAGCATGTTCCTCACGTGTATTTTTTGTTTTATAGTCCTGTCTAACCTTTGTCTGAAGAGTTGGCCTTGGTAATGGTTTCAGTTCTGGGTTAAGAAAGTCTGGGGGCCGTAGTTTTGGGGGTTTCTCCAGTTTCCATCAGATCACTAAGTCTGGTCTTTTTATGTAAATTTGAGTTCTGCTGCACACTTTTGCCCTGCTCTGTCCGGGACTCTGTGTTGTGTTCCCTGCCTGGGCAGTCATTGGTGGTAACCGGGTACCATCTAGCTCTTCTGGTCTCAGGCTGGTGGAGTCCCTGGTTTGTGTGGTCCTTTAGTCTCTTAGGCTAATATTTTCCTTGTGTCTTTGGTTTCCTTCATTCTCCTTTTATCCAAGTGGGATGGGACCCATTGATGCATCTTAGATGACTTGGCTGTAATCTTAACAAAAGGAGCCCTGGTGGCTCAATGGATAAGCGCTGCGCTGCTAACCAAAAGATCAGCTGTTTGAATCCACCAGCTGCGCCATGAGAGAAAAGACCTGGCAGTCTACTCCATAAAGATTACAGCCTAGGAAACCTTATGGGGCTGTTCTATTCTGTCCTACAAGGTTGCTATGAGTTGGAATTGACTCAACACACAAGAACAACAAATCTTAATGGAAGCAGATCACCAGGTCTTTCTTCTGTGGTACTGCTGGGTGGGTTCAAATTGCCGACCTTTTGGCTAGTAGGTGAGTGCAAACTGTTAGTGCCACCCGTGGACCTGGGCTTGTTCACATTAGCTTGTCTAAATAGATCAGAAAGAAAGTTGCTCCTGTGCTCTACAAATGAGAGAAATGAAGACTGAACAAAGGAGCCATGATCCCTAATGAGTGTAAGGTGGAGTCACAGCCTTCAGGCCTGTGTTGTAGCTTTTAGGGAATTGTGGCTTCTTTCCTCATCACAAGGGAGTGGAGGAGGTACAAAACCCGACTGCCCCTCATCTTTCTTCTTTTGTGCCCTGAAAAGGCCAGAGCTGGCGACGGAGAGCACTTAAATGGTGTTCTGGCAGGTGAAGGTCCCTTAACTATAAGGGGCACATTTAGAAAATGGAAACAAGTGATTGACTCAGCAGCAACCCCTGCCCAGGGCAATCTGGCACCGTCTGGGCTGTCTTTCATCAATGCCTTCATAATGTTCTGTCAGACCTTTGGTGGAGAAATGGAAGTGCCACGTCACAGGAGAGTGTCAGGGCTGGAGAGATTGATGCACGCCCATCTCGGGTGAGACCGTGCTGATTTTGGAACTCACACACCACAGCCAGGGTACAGTCACTCTTGGGTGGCTTATTTTGTTGGGTTTGAGTTGCGGTGAGTCGGTGCTCAGGAAACATGGGTGAAGTGGGTGGAGACAGTTTCTTGGCCCGGACAGAGGTTGGTTGGTTTGCTGACCCTTCGTCAGAAGTTGGGGCAGCATCCCCAGTAACCCCCTGCCCCTTCCTGACACATTGCTGTTGCCACTTGGCAAACGAACCATGGTTACAGCAAATGTTGAGCTCGAACCATCTGTAGACTGAGGGGATGTTTAGCTCCGAATTCGCCATCATCCTTTGCAGAACTCCTGCTCTTCTCAATCCCCCACCGCCTCCCTTCCCTCTCCCTCTCCTGTGTCTTCTCCCTCTACCCTCATCCCACTCCCCCATTTAAAAATCTATTTTCTTTTATTCCTTCTCTTTCTAGACTTTATTTAAAAAGCAGTTGGGAAAGCTTTTTTGGGTATTCCAAGAAAAAGGAGGCCTGGGTCTTAGGAGCAGCTTTGCCATTTCACCACTGTCTCACCTTGGATAATTCCTTGGCCCCTCTGTCCCCATTTGTCCCAACTGAGAGAAAAGGGGTTTGGAGGGGACCTTCTCCAAGGTCTGCTCTGATTCTGATGTGTGATTCTGTGAGAATACCATGTAATATGGGGCAGAAGCCTTGTCCTGGCATCATATGGTAAGAATTTACCAGGTCTGCCCACTTAGAATCTTAATTACAATCACCAGGTGTCATCTTCTTCTTCCTTCTGTCCTGGTTCTGCATCATTTGCACAGGTTTTCCTATTTCTCAACTTTTCACCTCGGAAGAAAGACCTTGGCAATCTACTCCTGAAAAACCAGCCACTGAAAACCCTATGATGTGCAGTTCAACTCTGACACACATGGGGTCTCCAATAATCAGAATTGACTCGACAGCAACTGGTTTGCTTTTTTTGGTTTCCATATCTGCACTGGAATAGTTAGGTCCCTGGACTAGGAAGTTTAAAGTATTTGCAGAGTATCCACAGTCTTTCTGACTTCAGTTATGCAGTGTTAGCACCTTAAGCCCCCAAACCGCATCATCTGAATATATCCTAAGCGTTGAAGCACAGACTGGTGCAAGTTGATAACTGGGAAGGTTTCTGTCTCTCGATTAAAGTTCAACCAAATGCCTGATGCAGAAGTCTGCTCCTCTGGTGGTATGATTTTTTTGCAAAGCATGTTCAAATATTTCTCTTTCACCATTTCACAGCCACACTTTACAGCACAGAGAATAGCATCCTCAGCATAGTAGACAGTCAGAAAATGTTTCTTGAAGCAATGAATGGAGGACACAATGGTAAAACCTTCTGAGGATGGAGAGACATTCATGAATTCCAGTAATCCACCCCCACGCTCCCTCTAACGTCGAAGCTTTTTCCTAAGACCTGTATACAAGTGAATGTTTCCCTGGGTGGTGCGAGCTGTTAAGCCCTTGACTGCTAGCGGAAGGGTTGGCAGTATGAATCTGCCCATAGGTGCCTGGGAGAACAGGCCTAATGATCTGCTTCTGAAAGATCACGGCCTTGAAAACCCTGTGGAGCTGTTCTACTCTGCACACGTGGGGTCGCCATGAGTTAGAACTGACTCCACAGCAACCAGCAATGACAGCGTACACAAATGAACATGGAAATAGGCTCCTTTGTCTGCAAAGCCCTGGTGAGAAAGATGAGCATCCCGTCCTTCCTTCGCATCAGCAAGGTCTGCGAATGACAACCCCCTGGAAACCCTGGCCTGATCTCAGATAGGCCAAGCTTTAGTTAGACGTCAGGGTTATAGAGGGGGATTTCGCAAATGTCAGGGGCTCAGTTTTTCTATCTGGTAGATATTTTGGAAGGAGCCCTAATGGTACAATGGGTAAAGCATTTGGCTGCTAGCTGAAAGGTTGGCAGTTTGAACCCACCAGCCACTCTGAGGGAAAAAAGACCTGGCGATCTTCTCCAGTAAAGATTATAGTCTAGGAAATCCCATGGGACAGTTCTACTCTGTAACACATGGGGTTGTTATGAGTTGAAACTGATTCAACAGCACACTACAGCAACAAATATTTTGGGTGGTGCAAATGGTTAACGTGCTCAGGTTGGAGACTGGAGTCCACCCACACGTACCTTAGAAGAAGGGCCTGGCAATCTACTTCCAAAAATTCAGCCACTGAAAATCCTATGGACCACAGTTCTACTCTGGCACAAGTGGGGTTGCCATGAGTCAGAATCAACAGCAATGGATAGTTTTTAAAAAATATTTTGGCTAACAGCCATGTTATTACATGATGTGGTATTCCCATTGCTGTGTTAAGAGGAATAGAGCTCAATGGTTAAGGGCTTAGAACACATGGGCAGACAGACACACAGGTGAACTGTTTTCTAGCTATTTACCCTTTCTAGCCACAGCTCCTTCATCTGTACAATGAGGCTAATATTAATATCTGTCTCATGGGAGGTTAGTGAAGATCAGTTGAGATCATGGCAAGAAGGCACATATATAGTGCTTGGCACGTAATGACACTTGAAATGTATCAGTTATGTTACTAGAACAATTATGGTGATAATTTACTACTATAATGTTATCATCATTATTGTTGTTGTTACTAGCTGTCTTACCAGTATTACTTAGGAGAATCATTACAGTTGTTGTTGAGTCAGTTCTGACCCTTAGTGACCCCTGTACACCAGGGTAGAACTGTCCTCCATAGGGTTCTCAATGGCTGAGTTGTTGGAAGCAGATTGCGAGGCTTTTCTCCCAAGTGCCTCTGGGTGGGTTTGAAACTCCAACCTTTCAGTTAGCAGCCGAGTGCATTCATACCACCCAGGAACTCCTGAAAGAACCATTAACTATCAACAAATAAACGAACCATTGCCTCTACTCACCCTAGAGGACATTGTATAGAGTGGGCCACATCAGAAGTAACTCCATCACAGATCAATGCCTGCGATCCAGGAATCTTTCCATTTGTAGCTCTTGTTTGAAGCCAGTTTCTCTGCTTCCTTGAGTGGCTGACACAAGGGCCTCTAATTGTACCTTAGTTGTATCTGTTAAGCAGGAAGCTGGATGTCTTACATATCTAGTGCTACTGTAACAGAAATACCACAACTGGGTGGCTTTAACAAACAGAAATGCATTTTCTCACAGTTTTAGGAGGCTAGAAGTTTGAATTCAGGGTGCCAGCTCTAGAGGAAGACTTTGTCTGTCTCTCCACTCTGGGGGAATGTCCTTGCCTCTTTCCAGCTTCTATTCGTAGGTTCCTTGTTGATTATGTATGTGGCTTGTGTCTCCCCCTCCATTTGTGCTAGCTTGCTTGCTTAATCCGCTTTTTTATATCTCAAAAGAGATTGATTTAAGACACACCCTCCACTAATATTGCTTCATTAACATAACAGAGAAAATCCATTCCCAAATGGGATTATAACTAGAGGTATAGGGGTCAGGATTTACACCACATATTTTGGGGGGAGATAATTCAACCCATAACACCTGCCTACCTCTTTGAAGAGCTCCTTAAAGTGAAGGTCATGTTTGCCACGTGGCATATATGCTTATTCAAGTTTTTGAATAAGTAATAACATGTTTCAAAAAGTTAAAAATTTTTATAGTGAAAATATTCCCTCTCGTCCCCAGCCATGCAGTTCCCTTTTCTATAGGCAAACAAGGTTACAATATTACCTACCAGAAAGATAAGCAAACACACACACAGTCACACACACACATACACACATTTATGTTCTTTCCCTCCCTTTTCACATAAACGGCAACACACTACACATACAGTTCAGCAGCTAGCATTATTATTGTTATTTTTGTTAATTTTTTAGCATTTTTAAAATAATTTTATTTTGCTATTGTTGAATGTGAGTATACATAGCAAAACATATACCAATTCAACCATTTCTACACATACAATTCAGTGACATTGATCACATTCTTCAAGTGTACAACCATTCTCACCCTCCTTTTCTGAGTTATTCTTCCTCCAGTAACATAAACTCATTGCCCCCTAAATTTCCTATCTAATCTTTCAAGTTGCTGTTGTCAATTTTGATCCCTTATTGATAGATCTTAAAATAGCATAATGCTCAAGGCAGACATTCTTTACTAGTTAAGCTAAACTATAGTTTGGTTTTAGGAAGAGTTCAGGGGATATTTTTGGCTTCAGGTTTAAAGATTATCTCAGGGCAATAATTTCAGGAGTTCATCCAGCCTGCATGGCTCTAGAAGATCTGAAGTCCATGAGAATGTGAGATTCTGTTTGGCATTTTTCCCGTTTTGATCAGAATTCTTCTATGGAATCTTTGATCAAAATGCTCAGTAATGGTAGCCGGGCACCATTCAGTTCTCCTGGCCTCACGATAAAGGAATCAGTTATTCATGAAGGCAATTAGCCACACATTCCATTTCCTTTTCCTATTCCTGAGTCTTCTTCTTCCTCTGTTGCTCCAGGTGAGTACAAACCAATTATTGTGCCTTGGATGACCACTTGCCAGGTTTTAAGGCCCAGGCACTACACAACTAACTAGGAGGTAGAACAGAAGCACTAAACATGTTATTAGGCCAATTAACTGGGATGTCCCATGAAACCATGACCCTAAAACCTCCAAACCAAGGAACCAAATCTTATGAGGTTTTTGGTTG
Organism: Loxodonta africana; assembly: GCF_030014295.1. Taxonomy (NCBI): domain Eukaryota; kingdom Metazoa; phylum Chordata; class Mammalia; order Proboscidea; family Elephantidae; genus Loxodonta; species Loxodonta africana. The sequence goes on from NC_087364.1 coordinate 47,608,334, forward strand.
TACATAAGCAGTCTCAACAGCTTTTTTTGTCATTGTTATAAATGTGTCTATCACCCAGCTTTTGCCAGTTCAGCTCTGTACAGGCTGCTCCTAGCATTCGTCACTTAACATCTCTCAGGGACTTTCCATATCAGCATATAGAGAGTTGCTGTATTCTTTCTTACAGGTGCTTAGTATTCCTTTGAACAGATTACATGATTTACTTAGTCCTGTGTGGATGAACACTGAGGCTGTCTCTTTTTTGCAATGTTGCAATGAATAACCTTACCTCTGTATCTTTGTGCCTGTAATGTGAGCAAATCTGTGGCATAAAGCCCATGAAGTAGAATTTCTGAGTCAGACAGAAAGACTGAGGTAACATAGAAAGCACATACTAGATTGTGTGACCTTGGAGAAGGCACTTGACATTTCTGGACCTCAGTATTCTTATTTGTAAAATAAGGAAGGTGGCCTAGGTAACCTGCAGTCCTTTCAGCCTTGAACATTCCTGGGATTCAGGATCTCCCATCTGGGAGGAGTTTGGCAAAAATGACTGCTCTAGTCTTGTGATCTGCCCACAGACACAGTGTTCCTGGGTCTAGGCCTCCACAGCCAGCTGGGAGCCAAAATCCATTCTGTGCACAGCCAGCAGAGCAGAACTTGAAGAGACAAGTCTAAGGGCCAGGCCTGACCTCATTTGTCCTGAAGTGACATCTTCCTTCTGTTTTAATCTCTTTAAAGGTGAGCTGCTTTTATAGGCTTTCTGGAACTGAGAGTGGGGCACGGAGATGTTTGTCTCAAAATATGGAACTGAGGAAAATGAAGAGATGAATGAAGTAAAGCACTAGCCAGCATGCTGGGGAACGTGAGAACATTAGTAGAACATTTAACAGAAAATTATTCAATAATGTAGTTAACCAACCAATGCATGTTTTACTGAAACATTGACTAACGACAAGCCTGCCTGATGGTGTTGCCTTCTCTGAGTGTTGTGTTACATGGCCACTAGGCTAAATAAGGAGCCCTGGTGGTGCAATGGTTAAGTGCTTGTGGCTGCTAAGTAAAAGGCTTGTGGTTCAAATCCAAGTAGCAGCTCTGCAGACGAAAAAACTGGTGATCTGCTCCCATAAAAATTATAGCCAGGAAAACTCTATGGGGCAGTTCTACTCTGTCACATGGGTCACTGTGAGTCAAAAGTCAACTTGAAGGCACTTAACAGCAACAGCTAGGCTGACTATTAGGATTGCCACAGCCAAGGCATGGGGTTTCTGCACATGTTCTGACACTCACTATTAACATCAATCAGATCTGGGAATCCTAGAATCCTTGGCCTCAAAGAGGCCCTAGGGATCAGCCAAGCAAGCCCTTTGCTTATATACCAATGAGGAAATGGGAAGTGCGGTTTACCAACTGGGGAACTAAGAGGGAAAAGGTCCTGGGGCTGGGGGTGGGGCAGAGACCATTCATTATGATAGGTAGAACAAAGTATCCAGAAGGCATGGCAACAGGTCTACATTTCCCAGTAACTCAGCTAGTAGGTGAGAGGGGCCCAGGGGTGTGTACAATCCCGGGGCAGACAGATTAATGAGATCCAGGGAAAAGGCTTTAGGGACATCTGATAGACAGAGTACTCTGGATGGGCTCAGGGTAGGGGGTGGTGGGCCCTGGGAAGAGGATTGGAGACGACCTCAACCTTAGAAGGCCTGTGTGTCCCCGGGCAGGTTGCTGAGTCTCAGACATAGACACAAGGGCCGGAGCAAGGCAAACATTTAGGTTCCAGGACTGAGGTATCCCGTGGGGACAAGGGAGAAGCACAGTTCTCATGAATGGGGCCCAAGTAAGAGGGATTTGATCCTTGAGGACAGGAACTTTGTGTGTGTCATCTTTGCATTCCCTTTGCCTCTCCAGCTATAGCATCCTGACATATAGTCGGTATTTCATATATGTTTGTCGATGGTATCTGAAAGAGCATTAGGGACATCTAATACATTTTTAAATGCCTGAGTGTTAACTGGTTAGTCTTTCTGGTTGTTTTTTTTTTTTTTTTTCTGAATTGTGTCTGAAGCATTCAAGGTATATAGGCAATTATAATATTTATTATCCATTCATTCAATCATTTATATTACCCCATCTTGGTTCATGATTAGCTTTAGAGGCTAGGGGAAGTAAGCCTGCAGATGCAAACACTCCAGTCCAGAGTGGGGACAGGAGTCAGGCCAGGCTCCAGCCACAAGGTGGTTCAGATGACATCCTGGATAAGTGCCTATCTTAGTCATCTAGTGCTACTATAACAGAAATACCACAAGTGGATGCCTTTAACAAAGAGAAATTTATTTCCTCAGAATAAAGTAGGCTAAAAGTCTAAATTCAGGGAGTCAGCTCCAGGGGAAGGCTTTCTCCCTCTGTTGGCTTTGGAGGAAGGTCCTTGTCGTCAGTCTTCTCCTGGACTAGGAGCTTCTCTGTGCAGGAACCCCAGGTCCAAAGGATGTGCTCTGCTCCTGGCACTGCTTTCTTGGTGGTATGAGGTCCTTGTATCTCTCTGCTCACCTCTCTCTTTTATATCCCAAAAGAAGTTGGCTCAAGACACAGTCCAATCCTGTAGATTGAATCCTGCCTCATCAACACAACTGCCACCCATTCCGCCCCCCCCGCCCATCATTAACATCATAGAAGCAGGGTTTACAACACAGGAAAATCACATCAGATGGCAAAATGGTGGATAATCACACAATACTGAGAATCATGGCCTAGCCAAAATGATACACATTTTTGGGGGGACACAGTTCAACCTATAACAGTGCCTTTCAATTCTTCCCCCCCCCCCGCCCTTCTGCAGACCCACCACTGCCCTCATTCAGATTCTCATTGTCTATCTCTAGGACTAATGCAATAGCCTAACTGATGTCACCTTCTCCATCATTGCCCCCCAAACCCATGCTCCACCTGGCAGCCAGATATGACCATGTCCCTGCCCTGCCTGAATCACTTATTGGGTCCCTGTGTAGCATATGAGACTTTGTGACAGGTCTCTCCTCCATTCCAGCCACACCTCCTGCACCTTTGTGCTCCAGAAATTCTAAATACACCATGACATTTCCAGCCTCCAAACATGTGATCAGACTATTTCCTTTGTTGTAACTTCCGGCCTCTCTCATATTTACCAGGTAACTCTTACTTTCAAAACTCAGCTTTGGCTTTACATCCTCCAGAGAGCCTTCCCTTTTTCCCTTTAGTGGCCTGGAACCCCTTAGTCCTTCTGTCCCAGGAATTTTCAACCTTGGCTTTGAGTCCAAGTGGAGAATTTCAAAACCTACAGACACCGGGGACCCACTCCAGATCTATTAAATCAGTAAGTCTGCCCTATGCATGCTGAAGTATTTGGCTGAGGTCATGATGTCTGCATCTTATTTTCAAATGGTTCAGAAAAGAGGATGTGTGTGTGTGTTTCTCTCTTTGTATATCTCTCATTCACCTATCTGTCTGTCTATCTATCTATACCAGTCTATCTACCTATGTAACTAATTCTTAATATGGGTCTAAATAAGTGTTTCTTGTAATATTATTCTTGCTTTTCTGTATGTTTGAAATTTTTCAAAATAAAAAAATTGGGTAAAAATGATCTGTACCTCTCAGGTAGGCCAGGCCATCTGTCATTGTACAAAGCTCCTGAGTCATGCTCCTTCACTGAGCTGGTGAGAACTACAGGCCTACCTTATGATTTGCCGCAATATTTTAACAATCTCTTTGTTGTGCATCTGACTCCCTTAGGAGACTGCCAGATCCTTGAGGGCAGGAACCTCATGTCTTTGTCATCTTTGCATCCCCACTGTCTCCCCAGCCCTAGCATGTGCCTGGCAGGTATTAGATATTAAATACATGTTTGCCGAGTGTAACCAAAAGGAAGCTAAGGACATCTAATAAAAGCCTCAGTGCTAACTGGCTAGTCTTTCTGGCTTTTTTTTTCTGAAATGTGTCTGGAGCAACCAATGCAGACAGGTGATTATAATATTTATTATTTATTCATTCAATCAATCTTTCATCACCTATTGAGTGCCTATTGTTTCGTGCATGCCCTGAGCACAGTAGATATAATGATCTACAACAGGGTTTCTCAACCTTAACACTATTGACATTTTGGAGCAGATAATTCTTGGTTGTGGGTGCCGCCCTGTGCATTGTAGGATGTTTAGCAGCATCCCTAACCCCTACTCACTAGCAATTCCCCAACTCCTGATAATCAAAAATGTGTCCAATGGGCAACACCTGCCCAGAGGTGGAGACGAGAAGGCAAAAAGGGACATGAAAACTGGACAAATGGACACAGGGAACCTGGGGTAGAAAGGGAAAGAGGGAGAGTGTTGAAACATTGTGGGGATTGCAACCAATGTCGCAAAACAATTTGTTTATAAATTTTTGAATGAAAAACTAATTTGAGCTGTAAACTTTCACCTAAAACAAAATTAAAAAAAAAAAAAAAGAGGCTGTAAACAACCAGGTGTATATAACGACCAGTCCAGTGGAGGTCAGCTAGAGTCCGCAGTCTTCCACCTCAATGCTTACACAATGAGCTCATGATTGGAGTAGCTCATTGTGTTAGGGATGGAGGCTCTGCGTGGACTCAACACCATGGGCTCCATCTCACATGGGCTGATCTAGCTACTGTCACTGCTAAACATTCAACCTCTACAGGCTAATTCTGAAATCTCAATATATACCATCTTTCGAGGAGACCAACCAATGGCTCGATGACAGTCGATTACATTGGACTTCTGTTTTGAATGAGCAGAAACTTGTCCTTACTGAGATTGATACATACCCCAGGGATGGATTTACTTTTCCTGCTTCAAATCCTTCAGCCAACATCACTATCAGGGAAGCTCACAAAGTGTATGATTTATTGTAATGAGCTCCTGCATAACACTACCTAGGCACTTTATAGTAAAACTGACAAGTGGTTGTTCTCAAGTGTAGGGAAAGTTTAATCTTCAACCCCTCCCAGAATAGAATGAGAAAGATTTGTATACTGTCTTTCATTCGTAGAAAAGAAAAAATTAATGAAAGACGTTCTTAAAAAAAATAATGTGTCCTGTATTCCTAAATGTCCCCTGGTTGGGGGGTAGGGGGGGAAATTACTCCTAATAGAGAAGCTCTGATCTACCTTTGAGAAACTTGAAGGGTATTGAAGGGAAAGGGCACATGCACACAATGAAAAGGAAGGTGTAGCAGGGCTGTGACAGATCACAGAGAAAGTCCTGTGGAGCACAGGAAGAAGAAAACATCCAAACCAGGTGGGGGCATTTGGGAAGTTACTGTATGAAAGAACTGGGTCTGTCCTATAAGTGGGAATCTCATTGTTCAATGTAATTTCTTAAGTTTCTGCCACCTTACATTTGTATAGTCTGTGGACATCCATGGCGTCATCTGATCCCCGTTACACTCCTGTAAGGTAGACATAACAGATAGTATTAAGTCTGTTTTATAGAAGAAGCTAAATTCAAGCTAGTTTGAATGATTTGAGAGGCAATAAAGTGGTTAACAGCACAGACTTGGAATCAGATGGCCTGGATTTGAATCCTAGCTCCCTTTTGTGTCTTAGCTCCACCACTTTCCAACCGTGTGTCTTTGTGCTTGTTACTAACTTCTTTGTACCTCACTTTCCTCAGGTGGAAAACAAGGTAATAATAGTTTCCATACGTTATAGATTGAGTTGTGCCCTCCAAAAACAGATGTTGAAGTTCTAAACCCTGGTGCCTGCGAATGTGACCTTATTTGGAGATAAAGTCTTTGAAGATGTCATCAGTTGACCAAAAGATCATACTAAAGTAGGGAGGGTCCTAATCCAATCATGTTGATGTTGTTAGCTGTCGTAGAGTCCATTTTCACTCATATTGACCCCATGTGACAGAGTAGAACTGCCCCATATGATTTTTTAGGCTGTAATCTTTCTTTACAGAAGCAGATCACCAGGTCTTTTCCCGAAATGCTGTTGGATGAGTTCACACCACCAGCCTTTACAGTTAGCTTAACCGTTGTGTTACCAGAGTGGTGTTCTTATAGAAGAGGAGAAGAGATACAGAGAAACACACAGAGGGAAAACAGCCAAGTGATGGTGGAGTTATGGTTTAGATGTAAGCCAAGGAATGCCTGGGGCTGCCAGAAGCTGAAAGAGTCAAGAAAAGTTCTTTCCCTAGAGCCTTTGGAGAGAACATAGCTCTGCCAACACCCTGAATTTAGACTACTAGCCTCCAGAACTGTGGGAAAATTAATTTCTGTTGTTTTAGGCCAACAGATATTAATTTGTGGGCTTTGCTATGGCAGCCCTAGGAAACTAATACACCATCTCATAGGGTAGTTGTGAAAAGTCTTATGTGTGAAATGCTTAGAATAGTGCCTGGCTGGTTAAAAAAGCATGCTATAGAAGTATATGCTACTATTATTGTTACCAAGGACATGCAGCAATGTAATGGCAGGGTGAAATGATAATTTGGATTTGCCTTGGTGCAGGGCTTGCTTTACCCCAAAGTCTTGTTATCTGACCAGTTATGGACGGGTCATCCAGCACTGCTGGGAAAAGCAGACCCCGTGATTGATCACCATCCTCTATCTAAACTCGGCTCTCCAATAGGGGTATAACGCAAGCCATAAGTAATGTCAAGTTTTTTGGAAGTGTTAAAAAACTCACCGCTGTCAAGTTGATTCTGACTCATAGTGACCCTGTAGGACAGAGTAGAACTGTCCCATAGGGTTTCCAAGGCTGTAAATCTTTACAGAAGCAGACTGCCACATCTTTCTCCCACAGAGCAGCTGGTGGGTTTGAACTGCCAACATTTTGGTTAGCAGCTGAGCACTTTAACCACTGTGCCACCAGTACTCCTTTTCTAGTAGTAGCCACATTAAAAAAGTAAAAAGAATCAGGTGGAATTTATTTTGATAATATATTTCCAATATATCCAAAATATTATCATTTCAACATGTAATCAATAAAAAAGTATTAATGAGATAATTACATAATTTTTTTTCATAGTAAGTCTGGGTAGTAAGCCTTTGGAAACCAGTGTACACATACAGCTTATCTCAATTTGGACTGGCCACATTTCAAGTGCTTGATAGTCACATGTGGCTCGTGGCCACTGTACTGGACAATATAGGTACTCTAAACATGGCAAAGGGCATTTTTTGCTGTGGATACTCCTATTATTTCAGACTGGGCCCTGGGGATGGTAAATGAGAGCAAATAGTGAAAGCCTCCTGAGTTTTATACACAGGACACTTACCCTCTCCTTGCTCATTCCTATCCCAACATCTTCAAAATGAGGCCATTATATATGCAAAAATCTATGAGTCTGTAACTAACTTTTCAGTCTTGCTTTAACTCGTAAGCAGCTTTCAGTGAATCATGGCACCACATCATCTAATGCCACCTTTCAGGGATCTCACAGTGTACACACAACCACAGCAGGCACTAAGCTCCCGTGTAAACAGCCCGGATGAAGCCCTCTGCCATCAGGCTGCCTTGCCATCTCTTTCTGTGGCAAACACAGAACCGTCCTCCCTGACTCTGCTAGTGGTGACCTCAGATGCCAAATGCCTCCTAAATAAGCCTGCACTATCTCTCCCTCCTCCATCCCAGGATTGAAGTATGGATGGAGCCCAAAACAATTAAGTGGCTACCTGGCACCAGGTAGCAATTTGTTACCACTGATGGACTACACTGCTACCCAAGAGGTCAGCAGTTCGAATCTGCCAGGCGCTCCTTGGAAACTCAATGGGGCAGTTCCACTCTGTCCTGTAGGTTTGGTATGAGTTGGAATCAACTCTACGGCAGTGGGGTTTTTTTGTGGGTGGACTACAAGCTGTCAGACTCTAGGTGGCCTCGTTAAAATGTGCCGCAGAATGAGCTTTGCACATTCCCAGCATTTTTCTAAGAGCAGCATCCAGGACAATAGTAACTAGATTCTCAGTGTTTTCTCTGTGCCAGGCACTGCTCTTACTATTTCTCTTAACTGATTTTAACCTTCACAGCAGCCTTCTGCGGCTGTTAGTCGTATTATTCCCATTTTACACAGGAGGAACCTGAGGCATGGAGCATTACATGGCTTGCCCAAGGTCACAGAGATGCAAGAGGCAGACAGAAATCAAACCTAGACAGAGTCCAAGTTCCTCACTGCACCCGTGTCACCTTTCAGATTGGGGTCGGCAGCCACCGTCTCCCTCTCAGTAGGGAATGTAGGCTCCATGAGGGAGGAATTTTTGCATTTTTGTGCTCCATCCTTAGCATCTAGAAGAGTGCCTGGCATTTGGCAGGTCCTCAGTAGTCACTTGTTGATAGGCTGATTGAATGTCACCTATTTGCTGCTGGTGGCATCTGACCTTAGCTCTAGACTGCAATTCTGACCACTGGTTGTTCCACTTGGACTTGATATCTTTTGCCCTGTGCTTGAACTGACTTTGACTTCATGCCTTGCCTCCTGAGCTGAACTTGACTTTTGTCTGTGGCTTCTCTGTAAGTAAGGTGCTCTGATGGTGCAGTGGTTAAAGAACTTGACAGCTAACTAAAAGTTTGGTCGTTTGAACCCCTCAGCAGCTCTGTAGCAAAAGGAAGTGGCAGTCTACTTCTGTAAAGATTACAGCTTTCGGAACCCTTTGGGGCAGTTCTTTTCTGTCCTATGGGGTCACTATGAATCGGAACCGACTTGATGGCAATGGGTTTAGTTTTTGTTGTTAAGTTTGTTTCTCTGTAAACATCCTGAGCCCTGCCCCAAAGCCAGAGAAATGTTCAATTGCTTCAGGCAACTCAGGCTAAATACAGGCCGATCTTGGCACAAGAACAGTGGGTCTGGTTTTCCCACTTGAATGAGGAGGCTGGACTGGGTGACCTCTAAAGAATACCAAGGTTCTATGCCTTCACACCTGGCAGGCTGAGATTGGAGGGCAGAGGAATTGGGGGGTGGGGAAAGGGTAGAGGCTGATGGTACAAGAACTTCAGTATGCCAGGAAATGTGCTTTGTGCCAGGCTTAATGGGTGATCTCAGGGAAACGAGCCTGGCACAGGCTACCCACGCACAGCCCTTAAAAACCTAGCCTGAATGGAGCAGGCTCCCATTTCCCCTCCTCCTTCCAGATCTACTCCCTGCAGAGCTCCTGAGGTGGGAGGCAGGGGTGGCTGCCCAAGTCCCAAGCATAGGTCAAGTGGAGTCTTGTTTCCAAAGATGTAGTTAGTTTGTGGCACCCTAGGGTTTTCTAGAACCAACAGCATATTCAAGAATCTGTGTGTTAGGTAGTGACAGTGGTGGTAGCAGGGAATCAGCCAATGTCCTCTCATGGGTATCACCTGCCTTCCACAAGGGGGTCTTCTGTATCCCTTCTCTCAGCAATCGAGGCTCCCTCCAACTTTATTTGAGGAGAGTCTTTGCTCAGAGTAAATTCCTGCCTTCCACACCCCAGGAGGTCTCTGCCCTGGCCTTGTCCAGCCTTCCACTCCCTCTCACCTGACCCAGAGAACAGAGCAGGAAGTCTGGGTCTGCTGTTCTTTGGGGGCTTTTCCCAGGTTGGCCTATCTTTTCTAGCCTAGAAAAGGCCTAGCTGACACTCTGCAAACACCTTTTCTCTCCAGAGACCACTGGTTTTGGAGGTGAGGGAGGAAGTGGGGGGATGAGCGACTTCGGGAGAATATTAGTTGTTTCGGCTCCCAGAGTGCCAGAGACGCAGCCGTCACTCCTTGCAGCCTGGAGATGTTAATAACATCAGCTATACTAGCAAACATTGAAATCTACACATTTAATCTTGACAATAGTCCTATGAGGTAGGGAATATAATTATTCCCATTTTACAAAAGAGGAAACTGAGGTCTAGAGATGTTAGAGAACTTGCCCAAGGCAGTAGAGCTGGCTAGTAAACCCAGGTGGGCTGGTTGTAGAGCTGCTATGCTCTGAGCCACAGTGCAAGCTGTCTCCGTCATAACCCATTGCTGTCAAGTTGATCCTGATTCACGGAGGCCTCATGTGTGCAGGGTAGAACTGTACTCCACAGGGCTTTTACGGCTATGACCTTTCAGAAGCAGATCAACAGGACTTCCTTCTGGGTGGGTTCAAATCCCTAACCTTTCTGTTAGTAGAGAGCTTAACCATTTGTGCCACTCCACAGAGCACCCTTGACCTTGTCTGACACAAGATTTTTGTGCAGGAGATGGGGCAGACCTTCTTGCCCTGGTTCTCATAAATGTGTACACTGAGGCCCAGAGAGGCCAAGTCAGCTGCCGAAAGGCAACATGGGCGGTAAGTGAAGTGGCAAAGCTCAGGCTCTAGCCACATCTGCCCAACTCCTGGCTCCACTTTGTTGCCATGTTGGCTGAGGCTGGCAGGTTGGCAGGTCTGCCTTGAGGAGGGATCATCCCGTGCCCTCCATTCCTACACCGAATCCAGCACTTCAGCTTTCTGCATCTGAATACCAGGCACAGAGATCACAAAGGCTGCCATGAGGGGAAGAGCATCAAAAGGGGGTAGTCTCAGGGAGGACACTGGGCAAGACAGGAGCCCCTGTTGTCTGGGAGCCAGCTTGTTCTGTATCTTCCCTGTGCAGGCCCAGGCCCCATCCCAGGCCTGAGGCCTGCACACTGATGTTTCCTCTGTGGTAGGAATAGGCAGTCCTGGGAGAGGTGGCCTTGAACTTTGAGTGGGGAGAAGTGGAAGAGGTAGGTCTTGAGTGGGGTGGGACACAGGGACAGCTAAACACTGGTCCATATGAGGGCTTTTTCCCTGGGTCTGATATCCTTTAATTCTCATATGAAGATATTTCCATGGTACCACAGGGCAAGGTTTGGCCAGTTCACAGACACACACACATACATACACTACACCAAGCCCCAGAGGTCCTCAAAGAGGCCATGAAGGCAAACCTGCCAGAGGCCTTAATGCTATGCTTCTGAGGGTGATTAAACAAAACCATCTGGGAACTCTATTTTCCCCAGAGTCTGTTATTCTTTAACTCCCTCAAAAGCAAGGGTCAGTAGCACTAAATGCAGAGTGTCATTTAGCCAACTGAGTAACAGCAGCCTGGAAGTTCAAAAACCTTGGTGGGAAGTCAGCTTTACCCTAAGCACTGGCAGACCCGACATAGTTTGTGGAACCTTCTGGAGCCTTAAGCTGTCAGAACCTATCTATCCCCAGCTTCCAGGGCCACCCTGGTCAGCCAGGACCCACACTTCGGACAGAGCCCTTCTCTCATCACAGCCTAACTGTTCAATCTTCCAAATGGCTTCAGTGCTTTGATTCTCTGCCAACGGAGACAACTGAAATCCAGAGATAAGGACACATCCTGGATGAGAGACACAACACAAGTGACTCTGACATGATGTGGAAGTGGTGGGCTAGATGCAGAGGCAGACCCAGGGCACCGGGGGAGCCAGGGTGAGATACGCTGCTTCCTGGTGCTGAATTCTAGATGGAAATTGGTTGTCTAAACTCTGATATTAAGCATGATGTAATATATAAATCATTCAATAGTAGTAATGCAAAATATAATTAGAAGTATTTTTTTATGGCTGTTTCTGATCATAGTGATAAAAGTCAATAACAGAATTTTGATTGCAATTAACCCCAGTTGAGATAGGTAAACCAGTTGTATCACAATGATTCCTGGATCTTGTGTCAGAGTAGAACTGTGTTCCGTAAGGTTTTCAATGGCTTACTTTTTGGAAATAGATAGCCAGGCCTTTCTTCTGAGGTGCCTCTGAGCAAATTTGAATAGTGAATCTTTTGGTTAACAGCTGAGTGTGTTAACCAGTTGCACCACCTAATTGGATCAGGCAGAGGTTTACCTGTCCACCTGAAAGGGCCCTCAAGTTGAATGTCTTGTGAGTTGAGCGTCTTTGGTGAGAGAATGTCACTGTACTTGAACTCAGGTGACGCATAGGGCTGTCAGAATTAAATGGTTTTTTTTGGCCAGCACCTATTGGTAGGAGGCTGCCTGATCTACCAAAGAAGTTCTGATTAGGGGGGCACATGGGCAAAATATACCTGCCCCAGTTGCACCCAAGGAAACGAAGCAGAATCTCTGATATCTATTGTCCCTTCCCTCTTATTGACTTTTAATGGGAATCTGTTGGTGATGGAATGGTTGCATTGATCTGTTTCAGGTTGCTGCTAGCTTCCTTTCAGTCTTGTGACATGGTGACGGTGAGAAAGAGACACATGGTTTGCCTGAACAGGGTGGCCTTGAGATTCTATTTGAGTTTGCTTTCCTGTCTCCTTTCCAAGGAAAGCCACATTTGTTCTTCTTCGTACTTCAATGTCCTGATCAGTAATATGGGCGTAAGGGTTATAGAGTCGTTATGAAGATTAAATGAAACATCACACGTAAAACATTTAACACAGCTCCTGACACGTGTGGAGGGAGGCGAAGTGTACCGAGGGCATTGTATACCCTAGAAACCACTCGTGTGCTGAACTCCTGGTGGTGCTGCTCACTTTTGGGATGGGGGAAAACAAGAAATGTACAACTCCTCTGGTTCCTCTCTCTAGAACTTCTGAAAAAAAGCACCTATCACCTTTCTACTTTCTTTCTTGACAAGATTATTGATTTTACCTTTGTTCTTCAACAATCATGGTTCTTCAGGAGGAAATCCATTTAATGAGACTCCTGTACTGCTGGAACGATGAATATTGAGAAGGGGGTGCTGGGAGTTTCTGGTGCAAACCCACTTGCTCCTAATTAAGCTCACTCTGCTCACCTGTAGACTTTGCTGGGACTTGAGAGTTTAAGTCACCTGAAGCCTGCATGCCTCAGAACTAGAATTTAATGGGACAGATTTCCCAGGGGTGTTTTGAGGACAGCAGCTTATTGTCAAATAAGAATCTTCCCAGGTGTCGTTGTTAAAACTGCTCTTCTTCTAGAATATGACTCTGCCTGAGGACAGGAATTCAAAGTCTTCCAGGATCTGGCCCCATTCTACCTTCCAGACTCAGTCATTATCTACCAAACCATCCCATGCTCTGGTCAACCCATTGATCCCCACACAGGCTCAGGCTTTCCTACCTCCAGGGCTTGGCTCAACCTGTTTGCTCTACCCAAAAGGGTTTTTGCGCTGTCAACTCCTATTCCCATTCTCCCTAGCACAGATACCATCTCCTCTGCAAAATCTTCCTGGCTGGACTTCCTCTCCATTCCTACCCCAGTGGGAAGTTGGAAGTTCTCCAGGCTTCTTTTGGGCTTGTATAGCTTCCTCTTTACCATCTCATTTCTTCCATCATATTCTTGTCCTGGCCCACTTTCTAGGTCTGAGCTCCCAGCCCTGGAGTTACCTGTAGAGATTTTAAAAGTTCAGATGCTGGTCCCCGGATGGGACAATCAGGGTTGAAAACCACTGCTCATAACCCATTGCCATTGAGTCGATTCTGACTCACACGGACCCTATAGGACAGAGTAGAATGCCCCATAGGGTTTCCAAGGAGAAGCTGGTGGATTTGAACTGCCTACCTTTTGGTTAGCAGCCAAATGCTTAACCACTGCGCCACTAAGGAAAACCTTTGCACTAGGCTGTAAATTCCCGGAGAATGTTGTTCCTATGGGCATAATCCCTTCTGTGCTAGATAACATTTATAAGACCTTAGCTGTCATTTTCTTTAGTAGGGTGTTTTTTAGACTACCTTGCCACAGGGGTTCCAGATGCAAGTTTGGGTCTGCCAGTGAGATGCTTTGGGAGCTGACTTCCATTTTATAGGCCCTGGGAGAGAGCAAGCGAACTTAATGAAAGGTCATCAGTCAAAGAAGACTAATAAATGCCATTTATTGAACCCCTATGTAGTGCTGGAAATTGTGCTAGGTGCTTCATAGACTTTCTTTCACTATTATTTTTATACACATAACATAAAATTCACCATTTCAACCAGTTTAAAGAGTACGACCCAATGGCATTTAGAACATTTACAATGTTGTTCGACCATCACCACTATCTAATTTTAGAATTTTTAATCACTCCAAAAGAAAAACCTGTACCCATCAAGCAATCACTCCCCATTCTTTCCTTCCTCCCAGTCTGTTGAAACCACTAATCTGGTTTCTATCTCTATGGATTTGCCCGATTCTGGGTATTTCATAGAAATGAAATAATATAGTATGTGGCCTTTTTGTCTGGCTTCTTTTACTTAACAATGGTTTCAGGGTTCATCTATGTTGTAGCTTGTCTCAGAACTTCACTCATTTTTATGGCTGAATAATATTTCCCTGCATGTGTATACCACATTGATCCTTTCATCTGTTGGTGGACACTTCAGTTGTTTCTGTCTTTTAGCTATTGCGGATAGTACCTCTATCACATTTGTGTATAAGTTTTTGTTTGAACACTATCTTTCAATGCTTCTTTGCATACTTTCAAAAGTTGGTGTTTGTCTTAGTTATCTAGTGCTGCTATAACAGAAATACCACAAATGGATGGCTTTAACAAACTAAAGTTTATTCTCTCACAGTCTAGTAGGCTAGAAGTCCAAATTCAAGGTGCTAGCTCCAGGGGAAGGCGCTCTCTCTCTGTTGGCTCTGGGAGAAGGTCCTTGTCATCAATCTTCCCTGGTTGAGGAGCCCCTCAGTGCAGGGACTCCAGGTCCAAAGGCCAAGCTATTCTCCTTGCTCTTGTTTCTTGGTAGTATGAGGCCCTCAAGTTTCTCTGCGAACTTCTCTCTTTTATATCTCAAAAAAGATTGGTTTAAGATATAACCTAATCTTGTAGACTGAGTCATTCCTCATTAAAGTAACTGTGGCTAATCCTATCTCACTAACATCATACGATTTACAACGCATAGGAAAATCACATCAGATGACAAAAGGTTGGACAATCACACAGTACTGGGCATCATGGCCTAGCCAATTTGACACATTTTCGGGGTACACAATTCAATCCATAGTATTATTGATATTTTACAGATGAAGCAATCCAGTCTTGGAGATCTCACTAGTTCAAGTCATACAGCTAGTAAGACACAGAGTTGGGATTTAAATGAGGTTTCTGAAGTGGAATAACCAGAAAGGACATCATGAGAATGTTCATACATTGTGACGAATGTAACCAATGTCCCTGAACAATTTGTGTAGACATTGTTGAGTAGGAACCTAAACTTCTGTGTAAAGCTTCATTGAAAAAAACAATAAAATATTACTAAAAAAAAAAAGAGGGATTGACAGACAAACATAAATAAATAAATAAGGTTTCTGTCTCCAGATTCTGGGCTTTCTTTACTCACACTATGAGCTACTTCGGAGAAGTCAGACCTGAGTTGTCTCCTGTGGTAACCTCCGAGTTATACTTTCTTACTTTCTTTTCTCAGCTTCTGGAGAACTCTTTCTCGGGTATCAGAGGCTGTTATGTCCGACATGAGCTTGTTCACTCTTCTTTTTTGTCTCAGAGAAGCAGCCATGCCTTACATTTATTAGAGTAGCAAAGGCTTGCAAATTTATTATACAACTTTAAATAAGGTTGACAAATCATAACTTCACCTAAGCAAAATGCTTTTTGATCCAAGGATCCCTCAGAGACTAGGAATCTCTCCCTCCTGGGCTCACTCCTTTGTCTTTTTAGATCTCTGAGTCTCATTCTCCTCATTCGGTAAATAAAAATTAAAGTTGCAAACCAAAAATAGTGTCAGGGTGTTGCAGGGACCAAATGAGATTTGTGTGAACAGCTTTTTGAATACTTTATCATAAAGAATTACCCAAAATGTGGTTATTCTTTAAACATTTGTAAATACACACTCTGAATTGTCATTATGGTAAATAATTCCTCATCATGATAAATGTACTCTTTCCTCTTAGAATCAACTCAATATTATGCTTATCATTATGGATAATGGATTTATAGGTGTTCATTTTTATAATCAATCAAGCATTAATGACAAAAATAAGACAATAGGATTACTGTCATCTGGAGACTTAGGGAAAATTGAGATAAATCATGATAAAAGGAAGGAAACGTGAAACCTCTCAAGAAAGAGCCAATGAGAAAGGGTTTTTGAGCCTCCTAACAGTTACTGAGGAGCCCTGGTGGCACAGTGGTTAAGAGTTCAGCTGTTAACCAAAAGGTTGGCAGTTCGAATTCACCAGCTGCACCTTGGAAACCCTATGGGGCAGTTCTACTCTGTCCTATGGGGTCTCTATGAATCGGAATCAACTGGACAGCGATGGGTTTTAACAGTTATTGGAAGCAGAGAGAGAAAACAGTGTCCCTGCTGAAGAGCAAAGGATTCCTTGGAATCTGACAAGAGCAAGCAAGGTTAGGCACCAAGGCCAGAGTAATTCATGAGGCTCTGGTCTTCAACTGTGGGGCTGGGAGCTTGGGATTCTGAAGTACTGACAGGAGGAAAATTTCCAGGCAGATGGGGGAGGTTGAGTATGGATTCCTGCCAGAAAAGACTCAGCATTCTCAAGGACCAACTACCCATTTGGGGCTTGAGAGAGGTGGGCCTGAATAAGTCAGACTTCATTGTTATGCTTTGCCAAGCAGTGTGTAATTGGCCCAGTTTATCTATTGCTACATAGGAAATCATCTTGAGATAGTGGCTTAAAAGAAAAACAACCATTTATTACCTCTTACAGCTTCTATGGGTCAGGAATTTGGGGACAGCTCAGCTGAGTAGTTCTGGCTCAGTCTGTCATGGAGTTTCAGTCAGTCAGTGGCTGGAGTTGGAACAGGGGGAGGTGGGTGCCGGAGCAGGTGAAAGCTGGCCAGCATCTCTTTCTCTTCACATAGTCTTTGGACTTTTTCTCACGCTCTCTTCACGTGGACTGGCTTGGGCTTCCTTACAACATGGCGATCTTGTATTTCTTAGTCTGTGGCTCAGGGTTCCAAGTTGAGTATTTCAAAAGAGAGCTAAGCGGAAGCTGTGTAGCTTTTTATGACCTAGTCTCAGAAGTCACATAACACCACCTCCACTGTACTCTATTAATTGAGGCAGTCACAAAAGCCTGCCTCTGTTCAAGTGGAGGGGACCTAGACTCCATGTCTTGGTGGGAAGTGGTAAGATGCTGGAAGAGTTGTGGGACTGAAAATATTGTCACAGCCATTTTTGGAAAATGCAATCTGTCACAGTAACTAAGTACATTTGTTGTAATTTACTTTTCTTTTACTTCTCTCTTACTTCTTCAAGATTCTTTATACCATAGTAAAAAGACTGATGGTTGGAAAACTCTTACTTTTCTATAGCAAGACTGATGGTAGAAGTGGGGTAGAGAAGAACCAGGTGCAACCCTGGCCCTAAGGCCATGGAGCTGGAATGTTTATTCATCTATTCACTCTTCCGACAAATATTTACTGAATGCCTATTGTGTGCCAGCTGGTGTTACGTTATTGGCACTTAGAGCACAGCAGTGATTAAACGAGCAAGAGCTCTGCCCTCATGTGTGCCTTCCATCCTAACAGAACACTTATAAAACAGGTAGCAGGAGGCAGAGCCACAATGTGTACCCAGGCATTCTGCCTCTAGATCTGGAAGGGACTGGAGGTCAGTTAGTTCACCATCTCATTCCATCAATGAGGACCTGGAGGTACCTTGTGATTAGGTGACTTGCCCAAGATCACACAGCTGAATAATGTCAGAACCAACATTACTAGAATCTTATCTTTCAGTAAAGGACTCTTTCCTCCATACTGTAGATTCTTTGGGTAAAGAATTTTGTGGAGGATGGGGGCTTAGCCATATCCTCATATTTCCCTCCCTTGAATGACTTTTTTTTTTTTTTTTGAATGACAGCTCTCTGGGGACAAAGATTGCTTTTGCTGTTATTTTTTCTGTGTTGTCCACTGGTCAGTAGTCCTTCTTCTCTCCTCCACCGGTAGGAAGAAGATGTCCTGTCCAAGTTCACAGATAGTGTTTCCCAGTTCAGCAGGATTCTCCCTCATCTGAAGTTGCATCGCCCTTCCACCTGATCATCAGTGGGACAAATACTCCATGTGAGTCTCTAGGACAATCACCCCGATCAGTTCTTGTCTCTCCATTCCTCAGCCTTCAGTGAGGCCAGGTTCCCCCATGGCAGGGCCGCCATGGCATGCCTACTGAGGGCTAGTAAAAAGAGACTGTAGGGGCTGGTTGTTTCTCCTCAAGCAGCCATCTCGTGTGTGAGAGGCCGTGGAGAGAGAATCATCAGCCAGAACCATCTTAGTCACCAGCGGCTTGTCCACTGCAAGGAGCCCACTAGATGTAGAGAGCAGAGGGGCACAAACTCCCCACCATATGGAGCCTGGAGAGCAGAACTGTAGAATGTCAGGCTGGAAGTTAGAGGCTGGTAGCCATCCTTCTCAGATTTTCCAGAACAGTTCCATCTTATGCACCTAATTATTTTTGATAAAGATGGCTTG
Source organism: Loxodonta africana (assembly GCF_030014295.1). Taxonomy (NCBI): domain Eukaryota; kingdom Metazoa; phylum Chordata; class Mammalia; order Proboscidea; family Elephantidae; genus Loxodonta; species Loxodonta africana. The sequence continues at coordinate 47,626,650 of NC_087364.1, forward strand.
TTAAATAAATTGCTAAATGTGATTTGATTATTATGCCTTTTATACCACTTTTCATTTAAATAAATCAGAAGCTTTGGAAAATATATTCCCCTTATTTATGGATTATCCTGACTGGAAAGGGGTCCAAGAGTAGGTTAGCTGGGCTCAGATTGGAGAGTTGGGGGCTTGAGGTTATATATTTCCTCTGACTAAAAAAAGTGCCACCACATATGGTTGTACAGGTCGCACACTGTTCAAGCCTGCCTCATATAAGGGGCCTCCATTCACACTGCTGACAGCATCGATTTGTATGTTTATTACAACAGTTTCCTGACAGATGGGCAGATTTTATTCTAGCATAATCAGTATACAGTATTAAGACAATTTCAAACAGAATGAAGCAACTCATCTTGGGGAAAGGGTGCCTTTTCTAATTTCCATGGTGATGTTTTATAGACCATTGGTGACCTGGACTAAATGTCCAGTCCCAGGCAGGTCATGCATCTAGGATAAAGAAGCCAGGGTATGAGCAATAAAGGGAAAGTGGAGCAGTTAATGGCAGGACTTTGGATAGCCTACCCACCCAGTGCCGTCGAGTCAATTCTGACTCATAGCGACCCTATAAGACAGAGTAGAACTGCCCCATAGAGTTTCCAAGGAGCGCCTGTTAGGTGTGTAAATCAACACACTATTTCAAGTTTGGCTATACATTGCAATCTTTTAGGGAGCTTAAAAAGGAATACTGATGCCAGTGTCCCACTCCCAGAGATTCTGATTTAATTGGTCTAGAATACAATCTGGACATTGAGATATTTATATTTCTAATTATATTTCTAATGAATGGTAAAGGTTGAGAATCACTGCATTACTTGTTGCCTGTATGTCAGATGAATGGATGACATCCATGAATGGATGCATGGATAGGATGCGTGGATAGATAAATATCCTGAGAGATTCAAGGAACTGGCATAGATGAATTAGATGGCATGGATAGATAAATATCCTGAGAGATTCAAGGAACTGGCATAGATGAATTAGATGGCTTAACATCGTTTCCATGATGTAGCATCTGCTCAAGCCTCCAGACACATTCTCTCTCATCATGTACCAATACCTTGCACCCCACGCTCCAGCCATACTGAATTTCAACCAGTTCCACTGTGGCAAGTCTCTTGCAACTCTGGGCCCTTTCATTCCCTGTTCTCTTTACCACAAATGGATGGCTTTATCAAAGTGAAATTTATTCTCTCATAGGTTAGGAAGCTAGAAGTCCAAATTCAGGGCACCAGCTCTAGGAAAAGGCTTTCTCTCTTTGTTGGTTCTGGGGGAACGTCCTTGTCATCAATCTTCCCCTGGTCTAGGAGCTTCTCAGCACGGGAACCCAGGTCTGAAGGATGCACTCTAGTCTCGGCTCTTCTTTCTTGATGGTAGGAGGTCCCTCTCCTCTCTGCTTGCTTCTCTCTTTTATATTTCAAAAGAGATTGACTCAAAATATGACCTAATCCTGAAGAGTCCTGCTTCATTAATATAACATTATCTCTAATCCTGCCTCATTAACATCATAGAGATTAGGATTTACAACACATCAGATCACAAATTGGGGGACAACCACACAATGCTGGAAATCATAGCCTAGCCAAGTCGAGACACAGTTTTGGGGGACACAATTCAATCCATAACACCCTGATTCACGTACTTGAGGGTAAGCACTTAATTTGACAATAAAATCTGTGCCTCATCCTCTGAAAGTCTGATAAAGAGTATGCTGCCCTTGAAGGACGCCCTCCTCCTTACCCTGCCTGGCAGTTATCATTTAAATCTGCCATAGCTCAATCCACAGAGTTCTTGCTCAGAGTAGCTTTCTTTATGTCCACTCAATTAATGTTCTTGAAATAAATGAGTGAGCATATTTCAAGGTTCTAATTTGTACAAGTCTGTACATTTTCTCATATGAATCACTCAGGAGCTTAGTTTGCTACAAAACATTAAAAAGAAGCTTCACTGAATGAAAATTATCCATAGGCTATGAAAACGAGAAAGCTAAAATAATCTCCTTTATTTAGTTTACACTTAAATACACGCAGGTTTCTTTCAGGTGAGACAGTCATGCTGAAGTTGAGAAATGGGCCCATTCAGATGGCGAGAGCTCTATTTCACTCCCAGAATCTCATAATCTGAGGGGACTGACAGGGAACAACAGGACAAAGAGCAATGTAGTGGCCACAAAGCACGTGGACATAGGAGTCAGACAGACCTGGGGTCAGATCCCAGCTTCATCACTTTTGGCCTGTTTGACCTTGGGCTTCTCACTTTACCTTTCTAAGACTTAATTAAGGACTATACCTACTGTCATAGTAATTAAGGACTATAGACACTCTCTAAATCCTTAAAAACAATTTTTTCTGATACATAGCACATGCGCATAGTACAAAAAACTCAAAAGATACAAAAGTACATAGTGAAAGCAGTCTCTTCCCTACTCCTGTCACTGAAGTCACTCAGTTCTCTTCATAGGAGGAAGCTTCTGTTACCAGGTTCTTGTGTATCCTTCCAGAGATATTATGTATAATTTTAGATGGATAGATAGATGGTGAGGATGGCACAGGACCGGGCAGTGTGTCGTTCTCCTGTACATAGGGTTGCTATAGTTGGAACTGATGTGATGGTACCTAACAACAATAACAATATACAGAGGTAGATAGATATACATACATTCATAATTTTAATACACACACCCATATATACAATTTTTATAAAAACATCCACACTGTCCTGTACCTTCTATTTCCAGTTGCTAATATGCCTTGAAGCTCCTTCCACTTTAGAAAGAGTGGCCTCATTTTTAATGGCGGCACAATAGCCTATTGACTGATGTGCTGTGTTTATTTAACCAGTCTCTCATGGATGAAGATTTTGTTTGCTTCTAAGCTTTTGTTCTGCAACACTGCCAAAACGAACACACCGCGTGCACACGTCTTACACGTGAACACGTATCTGTAGGATGATTCCCAGTACGTGGAATTGTTGTGTAATAGGGTATGTATAGTTATATTTTGGTTTTTTAAAAAAAAAAAGAGAGAGAAAGAGTTGCTGTCTAGTCAATTCCAACTCATGGCAACCCCATGGTATGTCAGGGTAGAACTGTGTTCCACAAGGTTTTCAATGGCTGATTTTTTTAAAGTAGATTGCCAGGCTTTTCTTCGAGGTGCCTCTGAGTGAACTCAAACCTCCAAACTTGCAGTTAGTAGCTAAGCGTGTTAACAGTTTACACTACCCAGGGACTCCTACATTTTGATAGATATCTCCAAACTGCTCTCCATAAAAGCTGTAATTTAAAGTAAAACATATCTATTAGCTGTTGTTGTTAGATGTCATTGAATCGGTTCTGACTCATAGCGATCCTATGTACAACAGAATGAAACACTGCCCAGTCCTGTGCCATTCTCACAATTGTTGCTGTCTGAGCCCATTGTTGCAGTCACAGTGTCAATGCACCTCACTGAAAGTCTTCCTCTTTTTCACTGACCCTCTACGTTACCAAGCATGATGTCCTTCTCCAGGGACTGGTCCCTCCTGATAACATGTCCAAAGGGAGTGACAGAAGTCTCGCCATTCTCGATTCTAAGGAGCATTCTGGTTGTACCTCTTCTAAGACAGGTTTGTTTGTTTTTCTGGAGGTCCATGGTGTATTCAGTATTCTTTGCCAACACCATAGTTCAAAGGTATCAATTCTTCTTTGGTCTTCCTTACTCATTGGCCAACTTTTGCATGTATATGAGGCGACTGAAAATACCATGGCTTGGGTCAGGTGCACCGTAGTTCTCAAGGTGGCATCTTTGCTTTTTAACACTTCGAAGAGGCCCTTTGCAGCATGTAAAATGAAGTCCTTGACAACGTCAGTATTTTCTCCTTTTATCATGATGTTGCGTATTGGTCCAGTTGTGAGAATTTTTGTTTTCTTTATGTTGAGATGTAATCCATACTGAAGGCTGTCGTCTTCGATCTTCATCACTGAGAGCTTCAAGTTCTCTTTGCTTTCATCAAGCAAGGTTGTGACACCTGAATGTCACAGATTGTTAACGAGTCTTTCTCCAATCCTGATTCCATGTTCTTCTTCATATAGCCCAGCCTCTAGGATTATTTGCTCTACCGAAAACCTAATACGTCTGTTTTCCTGTGATATGGATGTGCTAGTGTTCACTGTCTTTTTTCTCTCTGCCTTTCCTCATTGGCTTGCCCCACCAATCTGTGAAATAAAAGTGATTTTAACTCCCAGGGTTGTTTGGAGGATTTATTTGAGTTTCAAAGGCAACAGAGTGTTTGGCCCTGCTTCAACCCTTTCCCTTTCCAGAAGGCTTTTGAAAGAATCTTCTTTGGTTCTCTGTGACAGGCAAATGCCATGTTCTTACTGCAGTAGAGAAATGCCCTCAACAGCCTCCAAACTGGGACTGGTGGCCTGTCAGTACCACAGAATGGTTTCCATTTTGCACCAACTCATTCTTGAGACTATTGTGTTCTGAACTAAATGAAAGATGTTCTTCTGACACCTCTGTTTGAATGCTTTACATTGTTAAAACTAATCAATTAAGGATTTCATTTTGGTAAATGAAAAAAAAAGAAAGCCAACATTCTTTGGAGTGAAAATATTGACTTATCGCCAGTGAAGCAGAAAATGACTTATTTCTCAACCTCCAGTTAATCAAAGAATGAATGTCATCTTAAACTGAAAAATGGTCCTTTGAGTGGTCTTATATTGTGATTGCAATGACTCCTGCTCTGGTCCTCATCACCTGCCATGTCATCCCCTTTTTTTATCCTTCAGTCTTAGTTTCTTTATTCACTATGTAGAGGGAAAGACTTATCAGTGACATTCCAACTCATGCACTTTTTTCAAATTTTTCTTCTGTGTTACTTCTTAATTTCTTTTACACGGAGTTAGCTGGTGGGCAGTGGCGGTTCAGTGGTCTTCAGTCAGAAAACCTGGGCTTGAATCCAGGCCAATGCACTTCATACACAGCACAACTGTCAGTGGAGGCTTGCGTGTTGCAGAACTTCCAGGCTAACATGGACTGGGAAGAAAGGCCTGGTGATCTACCTAATATCAGCCAATGAAAATCCTATTAGTCACAACGGTTTGATCTACAACTGATCATGGGAGTGCTGCAGGACCCAGCAGCATTTTGTTTCACTGTGAATGGGGTCACCATGAGTCCATGGCCAGCAACAACAACTAAGTGCAATCTGGTGGGGGAAAAAGGGGGGACAGAGGCCCAGCAGGCCCACCTTGAAGCCAGGCTGTCAGCATAACCATTGTGGTTCTCTCAGAGGTTCCTGGGCTCCCCTTCTGGGCTTTGCCTCCTTAGTTTGAGGGAAGGTGGTCTAGGAGAATTCTAGAGAGCCCAGTCTACTTCTCAGAGTTCCTTCCATCCTCCCTGAAAAAAAAAAAAAGGAGCTGAGTACCTTCAGATTCATATGCAAAAGACCTCTGTGCAAACGAAAAGCCTAATAATTACCAAGAGTGAGTATTGTAATTTTGCAATTTAAAAATCTTTCTTAAACCTTTTTCAGTCTTGATACAAATTATTGCTGGGGGTTGTGTTTTTTAAACAATGAAATGGTTTAGGTATTTAAGTTCCAGCCTTCGCAGTAAGCTATTTGTATATTGATTTTTTTATCTGTGCCAAAAGTGGTATTAATCATTGGCAAGGGAGGAGAGTCCTATGGGCCCAGCATTGACACTGCGTTAAATCCAAATTCACCATCATCATCTCTAAGTTCGCGGCAAAGATGTGCTCCGTGCTGCTGAAAGGGTGCTCAAGGATGCCTCTCTCCTGAAAGGAGTCACAATGGCAGTGCAGTTTGGGAAAGGTTGGCTTAAACTACAAAACTTCCAGGTGTGAGGGGTACAAGAGGGGAGTTGCTGTTTGAGCAGTGAATCTTGACCGTGGCTGCACACTGAATTTATGTCGGGAGCTTTAAAACTCCTGATGCCTAGACTACACCCTAGTCTAGATGAAGCAAATCAAAACCCCCGGGGTGCGTGGGACCAGGGTGAGAACTACTGTGTTAGAGAGAAAGGACGCCATCTCTGTATGTCTCCACTGTCCCCTTGCTCTGGTCTCGGTGGGCAGGAGGAGAACAGAAATGAAAAGGAAGATGAATTGGGAGCTTTAAACCGTCTTGGAGAATAAACACCATTACGAAAAGCATGGCGCCCCACTCCCCCTAGTGGCGGTGTGCCGGAGGGAGGTGGACCCGGCAATAGGGGTTCTAGGTTGGCTGTGCATGGGTTAGGTAAACCATGGATCTTCTTCAGGCTTCCATTTTTATAACATAAAGGGTGTGGGTCACGGAGAGCTCTAAAATAGTCTGGATTTTGAGTGAGCAGGTGCAGGTAAGGCCAGACAGTGACTCCAGAGGCTTTCGCCGGGTCTCAGACTGGAGCCCATGTAGAAGGATAGGGCCTAATATTTTATTCTGAGTACATGGTGCTGAGTGCCCAGACTTGCGGGGTATGTCTGACCTCCTAACCTATTGGTGGCCACACCCATTCCCCTGCCTCTTCAGCACACGTAGACACGCAGTCCCCTAGTTCCAGCGGAACAGACATACCTGAACTTTTTAAAAATTTAGGCATTGGTCTTGGCTGTTTTCCTCCACAAAGACTACAACTCTGACCCTTTTGCACCTTTCTCCATGTGTTTTAAGCTAAACCCATATATCCTGAAGTATGGACTTTTTCTACAGAAAGCTGAACTTTTATCTCCACTTAGATAACATTTCCTTCCCTGGACCAGGTTGTGTGGATCAAGGGGGTGGGAATGAATGCTATCCTGAGACTGCTGTGCTCAGTCCCATCTTCTCCTGATTAAATTGGGTCCCTGCACCCTTTTACTAAGGTATACATACTGCAGAGCAGAGGAGAAAGGCTAACAAGCCCTTACCACCATCTCTAGTGGGTACAGGGAGAGCATCACACAGCAGCTGGCCTATGTGCCTTCTCACAAAGTTACATGTAGGGCCCAGGGCAAGACAGAATGGAAGCCCACACACATATGTCTTAATACTTAAAAGTTACACATCAAGGTAAGTGACTAACACATTAACATGTTCTATCCTTCTACTTTCACAAATACACCTTTATAAAGGCCAGGTTCGACTTTAGAATTCTTGGAATCCTCAGAATTCCTCACTACCCCACTAGAACATGTTGGCATGAAACAACTAGTCCCTTCTTCCCAATCCCTGTTGAGAGCCCACCCACCTTCTTTTCCCATGCCTGGCTTTATCCCACACCACAAGAAACTTCCTGCGTATAGATTCCCCAGCTTACCTACTCAAGCTTTCTTCACACAAGCCTTGCTAACAGCTTGCGCTTGGCCACCACCAGGGCCTAGGTGTGCTTATAATGTAACACAGTTCTCCCTTTGGGAGAAGATGGACTCACAGAAGAGGACTGCATAGGTTCGGGGGACATTTGGACAAGGAATTTCATGGTCTTGAGTATCTGGAATGTGGTAAAGAAGGGAAGAAATGGACTCTGGGTGAGCACATTCCCTGGGCCCTAAGAGAGAAGGGCACAGCCAAAAGAAGGCCAGAACTAGGTCATCTAATCCTGAGCCTACGGCCTCTCTGAGGAGGTGGCACTCAGAAATCTGGATTGCCACCCACCTCTCTCCAAAACTTGCTCCTCCTCAAGTCTCCCAATTCAGTTAATGGCACCACTGGCCCAGTAATGGAGGCTAAAAACCTAGAACGTTGATTTCTGTCTTTACTTCCCCATATGCAAATCATTAGCAAGTTCTGTTCCTGAATCTGTTCAGTCCTCACTACCCCCTCTGCTACCAGCCTAGTTCAAGTCACCCTCATCCCTCTCCTGGGCTCTGGCTAGATCTTCCAAAATGGTCCTCCTTGCACTCTCCTCTTCTAGAGTCCATTCTCCAGTTAGAAGCCGGAGTGATCGTTTTATCAAATAAATGAGACCTTATAATTTCTCTGTTTAAAATCTCTGTGACTTCTCATTGCACTTAGAATGAAATCCAAACTCCTTACCCTGTCCTATAGGGCCCTACTATGACCTGACTCCTAATGTCTTTCTGAACTTACCTCTGTATCACTCTCCTCCTTGTTCATTCAGATACAAACTTACCAACATTCTTGATGTTCCTCCAATATGCCAAGTTCATTAGTGACTCATGGTCTTTGCACTTTCTTCTCCTCTGCCTGGAACACATGTCCTTTAGATCAAGACATGGCTGGCTGTCTCTCTTCCTCGTGGTCTCACCTCAAATGCCACCTCCTCAGAGGCCTCATCTGCCCACCGTCTTGTTTTATTATCCCCAGAGCCAGGGTGACCATACATTCTGGTTTTCCCGGGGTAGTCCTGGTTTATGCTTGTTGTTTTAGGATATCCCCTTTCCTTCTTAAAAGTGTCTTAGTTTGGACACTTTTATATATAGTGGGACCTCCCATAAAGGAGGAGGTGATTATGAGCTGATGTTGGCCAGGCTTCAGATGGTATAAAAACAGTTAAAAGTCACTGTCATGCTCTTGATAAGGAGCCCAGGTGGCACAGTGGTTAAACCACTCAGCTTCCAACCAAATGGTTAGTGGTTCGAACCCACCAGCCACTCCATGGGAGAAAAATGTAGCAGTCTGCCTCTATAAAGAAGCAGAAACCCTATGGGGCAGCTCTATCCTGTCCTATCCTTTTCAAGACCCAATTATTTTCTGCTTTGAATTTTTTATTGATACCATGTGTTTTCATTAATGAAAGCATGCTGAGTCATTGAATGTGTTTAACCTTTTGTTTGGTAATAAGGATTTGAGAAATATGTGGAAATAGATGTTACCTTGAAACTCAGGGGGTATGCTGGTGCCATGATTGTGGGCACCCCTCTGGTCCATCAGTCATGGGTGGCAGGATTTACTGGGGGGTGACTTCCATTTGGGTGAATTGGGCACCCCTGGTTTTCCAATATGACACACAGACAAAATAAAAAGAAAAACAAACCCACCAGGGCTTTCTAACTATGATACAGGGAGCCATAAGTATGCTTACAAGGCTTATTCTAGCGGTGCAAAAGCCAAAAGAGACAAAAGTTTTACCCAATCTCACTTCCTGGATGCTCTACCTTACATTTAAGCCTGATATCCCACCTATTTCACGCCAACAAGATTTTTCCCTGTTACACAAGTCCCCACTGCAGGGCAGCAAAACTTTTCTCCAGAAAAATGAAAGTCCTAAGAAGAAACCTGAGGGGTGGAAAAAGTGGGTACTCAGAAACCCAGTATAAAGTGGGTGGGCAACCATATATCCCATGGATCTTGAAAGGACTATAGGGTTGCTAGGAGTCAGAATTGACTCAATGGCAATGGGTTTTATGGGTCATGCTTTTTTTGAGGTCTCTGGGTCATGTAAACAGTTTGCACTCACTAATTAAAAAGGTTGGTTGTTCTAAACTACCTAGCAATGCCATGGAAAAAAAGTCTAGAGATCTTCTGTAAGATTACAGTGACTGAAAAACCTATGGGGAGCCATTCTACCGTGTCATGGGTTGGAATCAACTTGGTGGCAACAGGTTTGGTTTTTCGTTTTGGGTCATGTTCTTGTGGCTCTCTTTATGTTATTTCCTCTGCCTGGAATACTCAGTTTATCCCCAAAGGCTCAACTCAAATGCCATCTCTTTTTAAAAGTATTCTCTGAGCCTGCCACCCTATCCTGCCTATTAAAGACCCTTTGCTCTTCCTGTATATTTGTTTGTACTTGCATGAGGTTCTTTCTAATGGTATTATTGTGTTGGGAAGGTAATCTAGGTTGCAGTAGCAGAGACCCAAACATCTAATGGCACAACACAGTAGAAGTTTATTTCTTAGTTGTGTAATAATCAAGGGTGTGGATTCTAGGTCAGAGACAGCTCTGGTTTATGTCATTATTCACAGATCTAGGCTGATGATGACAGCTTCTAAGGTTGATGTGGCAATCTCAATCCCCATTGGGCCAAAAGGTGAATGGAACAAGGAGGAGCATATGCAGGATGTGTTTACGAGCCAGGCATGAATGCAGCTACATAATTTCCAATTATATTTCACTGGCTGGAGCTAAGTAACACAACCATACTTAACAGGAAAGGAGGCTGGGAAATGTGTTCCGTGTGCCAAGGGAAGAGAAGAAACTGGATTTTGGCAATTAGCCAGCAGTTACCACCACAAGTATTGTTAATTGTATCTGCTTACCTTGCTAGACTATGAGCTCCTTGAAGGTAGCAATGATATATTTTTCATCTCTGTAAGAAGTAGACTTTTTTAAATAAATTTTTATTTTGGAATAATTATAGGTTTACAAAAAATTTGCAAACATAGAAATAGTACAGAGAGTTCCCATGTAGCCCTCACTCAGTTTCCCCATTGTTGACATCTTACATCACCATGGTACATTCATCAAAACTAAGAAGCTATTGTTGGCACTTAAATATTAACTAAACTCCATACTTTACTCAGATTTCTCCAGTCTGACAATTAATGAACGCTTTCTGTTCCAGTATCCAATTCAGGATACCACACTGTGTTTAGTTGTCATGTCTCTCTCGTCTTCTCTGGTCTGTGGGTTTCTCAGTCTTTCCTTGCTTTTCGTGACTTTGTCAGTCTTGAGGAGTACTGGTCAGGAATCTTGTAGAATGTCTTCCAAGTCGGTTTTTTTTTTTTTTACATTTTTCTCATGATTAGATAGGGTTTCTGAAAAGAATGAAGTACTCTTCTGATCACTTCATAGCAAAGGGTACATGGTATCCACATGGCATCACTGGTGATGCTAACCTTCATCACTTGTTTATAGTAGTGTTTCTCAGGTTATTTTACCCTTTAGAAGCAAGTCACTAAGTCAAGCCCACTCTAGGTAGGTGGTGTGGGGTATCTAGCTCCTAAGAGGGAAGTATCTGCATACATTAAATGGAGTTCTTCTAAAAGGAAGATTTGTCTCTTCTTTTCCATTTATTCAGTCACTTATTTATATCAGTACAGACTCGTGTATATTTATTTCATACTTTGGTTATAATCCAATACTGCGTTTTTTATTTTGTTGTTCAAAGTGTTCTAGCTTTGGCCATTGAGAACTTGTTCAGGTTGGCTCCAAATTACCTTTGACATGCCCCTCCCCTCATCCTTTTGTTTTTGAGCACTTTTTCACTTTCTGGTACTACCAAATTCTCCAGGCTCTTCTTTTTTTCTTTTTGTATTTTCCTTGCCCCAGACCTAGAATCAGCCATTACTCTAATGAGTCCTGGTTCCTTTTATTGAACAATGGTATTAAAAGTCAATATCTGAGCACTGACTGTGCTCATTGCTACGTTGTGAAGCAAGATGTTTTGAACCTACTGCTTTGATTATGGTACTATTTAGAGCCTATCTCCCCTTTCTCATTCTCCTATTTAATCACAGAAGAAGGGATAAAGACGTCCTGCATTTATTAGCAAGAGCAGATGTTACATGCTGTTTCTAGTTACGTGACCACTCCCTTCTTTTCCACCCTACCTCATGTGGGAAAAGTTTTTCATATACATCTAGGTGGGCTCACATTGATTCTGGGGTTGGGCATCAGCTTGACCTAGGGGATAGCAAAGGCCAAGTTGATGGTGTGTGTTGGGGAGTGGTGAGAGATCATCTCAGTCAAGTTTTTAATATTCGTGTCTGCTTCTCACTTGGTCACACTGAGCATCAGAACATTAGCCTTATGTACTCTTTTCCTTGCAGGCACAATGCCTCTCTGGCGGGGTCCAAACTCAAATGCTTTCAGGGGCCAGGAAGGAAATGCAACTGAAGTAATGAGGTGGAAAAGAGTAGAATATAATAACAGAGAGGAACAGAGTCCGGTGGCCAGCCTGAGGAGAGAGGGCCCACTTAACCTAAAGGTAAGCCAATTATTATTATTATTATTTCTCTACAGTACTCTGCTGGCCAAATCAGACATTCTCTACATGGATTTGGCTCTCAAGATACTCTGTGGGGGAAACTTGGTGCCATACCTTTAGGCTGAGACTGTACAGAGTTATACAGATGGGACCGAGACTAGCTCTCTGGGCAGTACTAACCCTTTGTTGTTGTCAGCTGCTTTCAACCTGAATGCAGCTCCTCAGCAAATATTTTTTGGCAAGATCTGAAGGAGGAGATCCTTCAGAGGGCTGTGAATCCAGGTTACTTTTTTGTCAGCACTAGTATAGCTGCCTCACCTTAGGCCTAGATGTTGGAACCCACATTCTTACCCACCTGGCAAGTTTATGGTGATAACTACATGGTTTACCTCTTGACCTTCTTGAAATGTGTTATTGCAAGTTGTTTACACATGTCTTTATGTATCTGTCAGCCAGGATAAACTAGGTTATGCTGCAATAATAAATAACTCCCAAATTTCAGTGGCTTAACACAACAAATTGAGATCTTGCCAGGATGACCATACATTTTCAAATTGTGCCTGCTGTCACTTTTACTCTCAAAATTGTCCAGTTTGAAGTTCTAGTACTCACTCATGTTATAAGTCCAAAGCAAGTCTGAAGAAGGGCTTTTCTTGTTGTAAACCCTTAGAAACTCAAGCTGGTAGAGGCATCATCTCCACACATGCTTCCACATCATTGCAATACTGGGAAGAGAATGAGACAAACTGCGTGTTGCATGCAAAGCTGTCACTCACAAATCATTGGCTGAAGCTGATCACATGACCACAAAGGGGGAGGAGAAGTGCAATGCTCGGAAAATGAAAGCCAGAAATAATTTGTGAATAGCACTAATGACCATTCCATTTGGGATTTTTTTTTTTTTTTACTATAACAGAAATAACACAAGTGGATGACTTTAAAGAACAGAATTTTTTTTTCTCACAGTTCTGAAGGCTAAAAGTTCAAATCAGGATCTTGGCTGTGTTGACTCCTTCCTTGTCAGTAGCCCTGGGCATTCCTTGTTCTTTGACATTCCTCGGCTTGAAGATGATCCTCACATGGCATTTTTCACTTCCTGTGTCTCTTCTGGTCTTTTTATAACTCAGAAATAATTAGGTTTAGGATTTACCCTACACTGGTATGGCCTTATTTACATAACAACAACAAAAAAAAACCCTTATTTCCAAACAGGATCACATCCTATTGCAAGTGCCAGGAATTCAACACATATTTTTGGGAGACATGACTCAATCCATAGTAGGATCAAGTATTTTATTTAGAATTTATTTAGTGTTTTTTATTTAGTACACTTCCTTTAGTATTCAATGAAGATGAAGTTTATGAATGCTTCCTCTGATTTTGTTGGGAACATTTAATTAAATAGATCCTGTCCATCTTAATGCAATAAACCATACTCCCTACACCCCACCCCCACAAATACTCATCAGACACTGTGGCAAAGGGACACTCTGATGAACTTGGTTTGTGGCCTTGAGTTTAGTTCTACTTTTCTCTGTCCATATCTCACTCTTCAGTCCACCCTACTTTCAAACTCCTCCCTTACAGCCCTAACTACTGTCAATGAGTAAGGACACATACTCTGTTAAGGGTAAAAGCAAAGAGATTTATTGAAGGTTCAAGTCAGTTTGAACCAGGGATATGTCTGATCTCACAAAGTGAAACTAAATACTCCAAAATGATGGAGTTACAGAGGCGTTTTTATGAGCGAAAACACAACATTCTGATTGGAACTTGCAAGGCCCAGTAAGCAGGAGGCAGGACAACTCAAAGCAGGGACTTTACAGTAATTGGTTGGAAACACGAATGTGGGCTATTTGGATTAACCAATCTAACCAATTTAAATACATGACTGGGGGAGGTTTACAGGGTGGTCACAAGGTAATTATCTTAAAATATTTCCTGAAGGCTGCTGAGGGCATTCCTGATAAGGGTCTTGTGTGAAGACCCTCCCTTAGAAGCATTCTTTCCATGTTTTTAGTTTAACCACAGAGAAGAATGTTTCCTTTGTTATGTACTGAAGTTCTTCTAAGGGTTTAATGGTTGTTGGGGGGGAGGAATTCTTTGTTATGTACTTAAGTCTGTGTAAAAGTTTGATGATCACAAGGGAAATAAGCAAAAGCTAAGATGGAATCAGGGCTCAGACCTGGGCTAATCATTCTGATATGAGTCAAACCAAAAACCCGTGCTGTTGAGTCAATTCAGACTAATAGCGACCCTATAGGACAGAGTAGAAGAGCCCCACGTGGTTTCGAAGGAGCGCCTGGCGGATTCAAACTGCTGACCGTTTGGTTAACAGCCGTAGCTCTTAACCACTATGCTACCAGGTTTTCCTGATATGAGTCAGGTACCTCAATTTTGGAACTTTCACACAGTACTTCTTTACTCATCTTTGCCTTCCCTTAAACACGAATAGTGGTAAAGTATCTCATCCATGCCCTCTCGCTCTTGCCTTAGCTCCTCAGGCAGAAACTTTTTTTTTTTTCAAATTTATCCCAGGCCCAGAGGCTTCTGTCCTTTGACTTTCATAATTTTGTTAACACAGTGTGGATGGTTTACACAAACCATTCTGTAAAATGTGTTAGGATAGAAATAGAATCGAGAACCCAGATGTAAATCCATCCACCTATGGTCACCTGATCTTTGACAAAAGTCCAAAGTTCATTAATTGGGTAAAAGACAGTCTTTTTAACAAATGGAGCTGGCAAAACTGAACGTCCATCTGTGAAAAAATGAAACAGGACCCATACCTCACACCATGCACAAAAACTAATTCAAAATGGATTAAAGACCTAAATATAAACCAAAAACTATAAAGATCATAGAAGGAAAAATAGGGTCAGTGCTAGAGGCCCTAATACCTGGCATAAATAGCATACAAATCATAACTAACAATATACAAACACCAGAAGATAAGCTAAAAAACTGGGATATTCTAAAAATAAAACACTTAAGCTCATCAAAAGGCTTCACCAAAAAAGTAAAAAGAAAACCTACAGACTGATAAAAATTTTGGCTATGACAAATCTGATGGAGGTCTAATCTCTAAAATCTATACCTCTACAACAAATGTACACTTCGACAACAAAAAGACAATCAATCCAATTAAAAATGGGCAAAAGAAATGAACAGACACTTCACCAAAGAAGTCATTCAGGAGCTAATGGACACATGAGGAAATGCTCTAGATCACTAGCTATTAGAGAAATCCAAATTGAAACTACAGTGAGATATCATCTCACCCTGACATTACTGGCATAAAAAACAAAAAACCAGAAAATAACAAATGTTGGAGAGGCTGTGGGGAGCTTGGAACTCTTAAGCACTGCTGGCGGGAATGCAAAATGTTACAACCACTTTGGAAAATGATATGGTGCTTCCTTTAAAAGCTAGAAATAGAAATAGCATATGATCCAGTGATCCCACTCCTAGGAATATAACCTAGAGAAATAAGAGCCATCAAATGAATAGACATATGCACATCCATGTTCTTTGCAGCATTATTCACAATAGCAAAAAGATGGAAACAACCCCAGTGCCCATCAACAGATGAATGGATAAACAAACTATGGTACATACACACAATGGAATACTATTCAAAAATAAAGAACAATGATGATTCTGCAAAATATGTCACAACATCAATGAATCTGGAGGCCATTTTTCTGAGTAAAAGAAACCAATTACAAAGGACAAATATTGTGTGAGACTATTACAAAAACTCATGAGAAGGTTTACACGCAGAAAGAAAAAATCTTTGAAGGTTACTAGGGAGGAAAGGGGTGGAGAGGTAAAAACACTAAGTAGACAATAGATAAGTGGTAACTTTGGTGAAGGGTAAGACAGTGTACAATTCTGGGGATGTCAGCACAACTTGACCAAGGCAAGGTCATGGAAGCTTCGTAGACACATCCAATCTCCCTGAGGGACTTAATTACTGGGCTAAGGGCTGAGGATCATGGTCTTGGGGGATATCAAGCTCAACTGGCATAACGCAGATTTATAAAGAATATGTTTTACATCCTACTTAGTGTCTGACACCTTAAAAGCTTGTGGGCAGCCATCTAAGATACTCCACTGGTCCCACACCGTCTGGAACAAGGAAAAATGAAGAAAACCAAGGATGTAAGGGAAGCTTAGTTCAAAGGGCTAAGGGACTACAAATAACACAGTCTCTGCTAGACTGAGTCCAGCACAACTCATTGGTGCCCAGGTACTACCATTGACTGCTCTGACAGGGATCACAATAGAGAGTCCTGGACAGAGCTGGAGAAAAATGTAGAACAAAATTCTAACTCACAAAAAAAAAACCAGACTTATTGGCGCGACAGAGACTGGAGAAACCCTGAGAATATGGGCCCTGGACACCCTTTTACCTCAGTAATGAAGTCTCTCCTGAGGTTCACCCTTAAGCCAAAGATTAGACAGGCCCCTAAAACGAAACAAGACCAAAGGGACACACTAGCTCAGGGGCAAGGACAAGAAGACAGGAGGGGACAAGAAAGTTGGTAACAGAGAACCCAAGGTTGAGAAGAGGAGAGTGTTGACAAGTCGTGGTGCTGGCAACCAAAGTCACAAAACAATATATGTATTAATTATTTAACGACAGACTAATTTGCTCTTCACCTTCACCTCAAGTACAATAAAAAAATTAAAATAATGTGTTAGGATAAACAAAAAGTTGATTACAGATTAGGCAGTTGCTATAAAAATTTGTGCAAAAAAGAAATACAGTGTTCAGACCACAGAAGTTATGAGTCTTGCTGCCCTCTGCTCTGTTCAGACCGCCTCTGGAGCTCTCTGGTCAGCTGTGGCCCCATATTTAAAGGGGGCCCTGGAGTGGATCAAAACCTGGATGGCACAAGTGGCTTGGGATTGGCTGCTAACCTAAAGGTTGGCAGTTTAGACCTGTCCAGCAGTGCCATGGAAGAAAGGCCTGATGACCTGCTTCCATTGAGATTACAGCCAAGAAAAAAATATGGAGCAGCTCT
The DNA here is from genome assembly GCF_030014295.1 of Loxodonta africana. NCBI lineage: Eukaryota > Metazoa > Chordata > Mammalia > Proboscidea > Elephantidae > Loxodonta > Loxodonta africana. The sequence goes on from NC_087364.1 coordinate 47,643,565, forward strand.
ACTCTGTAACACATGGGGTCGGTTTTTGGTTTTGGGAGTGCATCAGGAGGGAAGTATCTAAGATAAAGAGGAGCTTACGAAATGTAGCTTAAATAGGAATGGGGATATATAGGAGACTGGCAGAGTGTGTGAAGTTTAGTACAGTGTAAACAGGAGACGAGTTAACATGAGCCCTGGCACTAAACATTTGAAGTGCCCAAATGGGCTTGGCACCGAAATTAATAACCCAGAGTGGCACCACCGCTACTATGATTATTTCTTCTACTTATTGTAATTGTCATTGTTGTTTTTTCTTTAGAGAAATTCTGATTTTAGTCTGTTGGATCATTGTCCAAGGTACAAAAAGAAAGGAATTTTTAAAGGACTTGAGAAAATTTCCTTTATTGTTAATTTTGATGATAAATGGCTTTTGCAGAAAATTGGCATGAGGTATTTGTGAAAAGCACATCATGGGACATATACCTCACCTGGCAAGGAAACATAATCAGACCTATAGGATTTGATTTTCAAAACTTTAGGGAAGTATTTACAACATTCATGAGAGAGGGTCCCCTTAACCAAAGCCAACAACTATGTTAATTTATGGTTGTATCCTTTCACAGTCACTGGGCCCACCAAGCTAGACATATACAAAGAAATGTAGAAGTTGGCCAGAGCACTTAAGCAATGGGTGCTCTTATAAACACAGGCATATATTTTTCTCAGTGGGGTTGTTCATTTTCTGCTCCAGTTTGAGTGCCAAGTGTGCAAATCAAAGGACAACAGGATGAGATAAAAAGCGATATCCTGTAGTGAAAGATCTTTCTAGGGAGTAATAAGTCTGTCACTTTGTTGCCTAGAGCCCTAAGAAACTACGAAATTATGTAAAGTTTTAGTCCACTGTTAGAGGAAAAATAAAAATCCATAAATAAAAAAAATTAAAATCTTTTCTTTGTATTGCAGCCATTCTGCTACCCACTCAATCCTTTTATCAGGCCTAGTGCTTAGAAGCAAAATGAGATTACCTCTTTTCTCAGACCCAAAGGGATAATGCTATCAAGAAAAGAAATAGAAGGCTGGAAACAGAGAAATGGGGAGAAATTATGGACTTCAAAAATCTACCACTTGCTGACCAAGAGTTGCTTGTAGTATAACACAAATGGGTTATGTAAGTCAATCAAATTCTCCTTCTCTTCAACTTCTGTCTTTCTCTTACCTTGAAGGCTGCTTATCTTCTGCTTATCCTTTATATATAGGGTCTTCCAGGTTCTACTTGCTCCTCTTCTCTTCTCACACACCATTTTCTCCTTTGATAATCATATGATTTTCTACTCCCACCATTCCAGCTATCAACCCCAGGCAGACGGTTCCCCCAAACTGGTGCCTTCAATCCCAATGTTCGTTGAACTCCCGGCCCACCTTTCTACCAGACTTGTGTACTGCTGCATATGGTCATTAGATGGACCTCTTAATCGCACTATCTTGGCAGAGGTGCCTGGCGTCTGGGAGTCAAACACACCATGAGCCTATGGCTAGTGTTCATGACGCTGCAGAGGGAAAGACATGAGGCAAAGTGTTGAACAGAAGCTGACTAAAGTCATGCAGACCAAATCTCTCATCATATTGAAAAAGCTGGGCAGAGGGGGAGAATCTGAATGTAAAACCTTATGAGAAAGACAGAAAAACAAGATAAAAATGAGAAGACTTAAAGTGACTTTGGGAGGCAAAGTTTGGAGGAATGTATCAAGTTGAGGAGGGTACTGTGGGATTCCCACTGCAGCTTCTATGCTCTTACACGAATATGTTCCCTCCTTTCAAGGAGTTGGTCAGAGGTGGGAACGTGAATAAAGATGCATCAATGAGAACCTTCTCTTGGAATCAAGAAAGAACCAAAATAGTCTGTCTTTAATAGCTGAATGGCCTAGAGAAGAAGAGGGTGGTCAACAGGGAAAGAAGCAGTTGCTTGAGATGGAAAAAGGGTTCTTTTCAGCATTTGGGTCCCTGGTTTCAATTGGCTCTGAGGTTCATCTGGGTTGCTTCCTTTTGCAAGATTTGATTCTTCCATGAAATATCACTAGTAAAACCCACTCCAGCTTTTTAAGGCTAGTCAGGTTCACCCTTGAAATCAAAAGAGTTTTAAAGAAGAGAGTCACCAAGTCCTGCTGAACTTTTGCAATCACTGGGTCATATGTTCTTGTTTTTCCAATACCTGTGCTGGAAGACGTGTCCCTGGTGTCTTGCTTACCTTTATGCCCCTTTAGAGCTGGCACAGTGCCTTGCACAGAGAAGGTGCCAAGAAAGCATACACTGGGATGATTTCCCACAGCCCACCCTACTGGCCCATGTGTATTAACTTAGCACTCTGACTCAGAGATCACCTACATGTACTTTATCCCCAGTGATTTGTAGTGGAGGTTTGACCAGGACACAGGAGCAAGACTGTCACCCAAGAAGCCTGGGCTCCATCTTGGTTCTGCCACTAAACAGCTTTCCATTGTTACTTTTGATTCATATTTCTTGCTGCTACTTGTCCATACTAAAATGATGAGGCTATTTCTTTTCAATTCTGTGTTTCTTGCCAACAGAGTGTTTTCTTAAATTAAGCAGTGAAAAACATTTTAAACACATAACAACAGCCTAGCATGTCCTCTCAGCATGTGCTTCGTGAAGAAGGCAGGAAATATGGGGAAAACAGGAAGGGCAGAATGATACAGGCAGGGTGGCCTCTTGGAAAAATTATCGGAAAGACACATATACTAAGGTCATCTGTCAGTCCCCTGCCTTCTGTTGACCAAAGGGTTGGGCTGGGCCTGTGCTCCTCTCTGACGCTCCCTCCTCTTCTATTTCATTCCAGAAAATTCAGGCCCAGTGGTTTGTTTTGAAAATGCTATCATGTGCTAGCTTAGCTTTTATCTCAGTTGGATGCTTTTCCTGTTTCACTGCTTTCCTTTCAAGGAGGCAGAGCCAACCCTTGACTCTGGGAGTTGTAGTCAACACACCCCTGTTGTTAGACAAAGCTAGAGAAGCTTTGATTGACAAGTGGACCTGGGATTTTAAAGATGGTCTAGGGTACGTGCCTGCTACCTTCTGAAGCCTGAAGAAGAGATGGAGTGACTGGAGCTTTTGTTTGGGATACTGGCCTGGTAAATAAACTCCGGTGGGGTGTGGCTCAGAGGATAATCTGCTTGTGTTCGGGTGGAGCAACCGCCTTCATTAAGGTTGCCCCCAATGTTGATGTCAGAGTAGTGAGTGGAGTTTCAGTATTCCCATGTGGTCCAGCATGGTTTCTGATAGTGCGAAGTCAGTCTTCACCAGCCACATGGAATTCCTCATCGGGAATTCTGAGAACTATAAAAGACAGGGAGGGAATTAAGTAGAAATACAGAGATGGGATGATAGGGAAGAAACATCTGCAAATAATTGGCAAGGAGAAAGGCTCTTATAAATATTGAAAATAATGATAATAATTACCATCATCATCTTGAAACTTTATATTTGAGCAATATTTTATATTTTTAAAAAACAATTTTATTTAAAAATTACTTTTTAAATCATTAACCTACTTGTTCTTACATAATCGTAAGGGCTAGAGCTATTCAGGGTCGGGGAGATCACGGCATTGATACTCTGTATATGCCGTAGATGGAAACCCTGGTGGTGTAGTGGTTAAGTGCTAAGGCTGCTCGCCAAAGGGTTGGCAGTTCGAATCCGCCAGGTGCTCCTCGGAAACTCTACGGGGCAGTTCTACTCTGTCCTATAGGGTCGCTATGAGTCGGAATCACCTCGACGGCACTGGGTTTGTTTTTGTTTTTTTTTTGTATGCCGTAGAAGGCCAAGATTATCAGCCCAGACTCATTATAGCAAGAAGGAAGAGAATCTAAGAGCTAAAAATTAAAAACTGAAACATGACAAAAATTACAAAAAAAGGTAGCCACCTGCTCTTAACATCTTGATTGGAGAGGAGGGCAGGTCTTGCTTATCAGTTCACAAGATCCAGAAACCATATAAAACTGACAGACTTTACTGCATCAATTTTTAAAATGTATACTGATGAAAGTCATCATGAGAAAAGTTAATTGGCAAGAGACAGACTGGGGGGAAAACCTTTACCATAAATAATAAAAAGGATTCTAAATCAAAACCACTGCCTTCGAGTCAATTCTGACTCATAGAGACCCTACAGGAAAGAGTAAAACAGTCCCATAGGGTTTCGAAGGCTGTAATCTTTATAGAAACAGACTGCCACATCTTTCTCCCATGGAGCTGCTGGTGGGTTCTAACCACTCGGCTTTCTGTTAGCAGCCATGTGCTTTAACCACTGCACCACCATGGCTCTTCTAAAAAGGATTAATATCCTATAAATCAATAAGAAAAAGATAACTGCCTTACTGAAAACACACAAAGGAAATGAATAAGCCAGTCAAAATAGAAGAAATTAAAATAGGTAATAAACGTATAGAGATGTGCTCCATGTCTCTTGTTGTTGTTGTTAGGTGCTATGGAGTCTGTTCCAACTCATAGGGGCCCCATGTGCAACAGAACAAATGACTGCCTCTTGGTCTGTGTATAGGTTCCTCGTGAGCACGATTAAGTGTTCTGGAATTCCCGTTCTTCTAAATGTTATCTATAATTTATTATGATCCATACAGTTGACTACCTTTGCATAGTCAATGAAACACAGGTAAACATCTTTCTGGTATTCTCTGCTTTCAGCCAAGATCCATCTGACATCAGCAATGATATCCTTCATTCCGTGTCCTGTCTTGAATTTCTGGTAGTTCCCTGTCAATGTACTGCCACAACCATTTTTGAATTATCTTCAAAATTTTGCATGCGTGTAACATTAATGATATTGTTTGATAATTACCATATTCCATTGGATCACCTTTCTTTGGAATGAGCACAAATATGGATCACTTCCAGTCAGTTGGCCAGGTAGCTGTCTTCCCAATTTTTTGGCATAGATGAGTGAGCACTTGCAGCATTGCATCCATTTATTGAAGTATCTCAGTTGATATTCTGTAAAGTCCTAGAACCTTGTTTTTTTGCCAGTACCTTCAGTGCAGCTTGGACTTCTTCCTTCAGTACCCTTGGCTCTTGATCATATGCTTCCTCTTGAAATGGTTGCTCGTCGACCAATTCTTTTTGGTACAGCGACTCTGTGTACTCCTTCCATCTTCTTTTGATGCATGCTGCTTCTTTTAATATTTTCCCAGTAGAATCTTTCCAAATTTCAAATTGAGGCTTGAGTTTTTTCTTCAGTTCTTTTAGTTTGAGAAATGCCAAACATGTTCTTCCCTTTTGATTCTTTATTTCCATGTCTTTGCACATGTCATTATAATATTTTACTTTGTCTCCTTGAACTGCCCTTTGAAATCTTCTGTTCAGCTCTTTTACATCATCATTTCTTCCATTTGTTTTAGCTACTCAAAGTTCAAGAGCAAGTTTCAGAGTGTATTCTGACATCCATTTTGATCTTTTCTTTCTTTCCTGTCTTTTTAATGCCCTCTTTCTTTCTTCAGGTGTGATGTCCTTGATGTCATTCCACAACTCTTGTGGTCTTCAGTCATTAGTGTTCAATGCATCATATCTATTCTTGAGATTTAGGTAGCAAATACTCTAAATTCAGGTAGAATATACTCAAGGTGGTACTTTGCCTCTTGTGGACTTCTTCTAATTTTCTTCATTTTCAACTTGAACTTGCATATGAGCAACTGATGGTCTGTTTTGCAGCCAGCCCATGGCCTTGTTCTGACTGAAGATATAGAGTTTTTTCATCATTTCTTTCCATAGATGTAGTCAGTTTGATTCCTGTGTATTCTATCTGGCGAGGTCTACGTGTGTAGTTGCCATTTATGTTTTTGAAAAAAGGTATTTTCAACGAAGAAGTCGTTGGTCTTGCAAAATCCTATCATGTGATCTCCAATCTCCAGCATTGTTTCTATCATCAAGGCTATATTTTCCAACTACCGATTCTCCTTCTTTGTTTCCATCTTTTGCATACCAATCACCAGTAATTATCAATGCATCCTGATTGTGTGTTCAATCAATTTTGGACTGCACAAGTTGGTAAAAATCTTCAATTTCTTCATCTTTGGCCTTAGTGATTGGTGCGTAAATTTGAATAATAGTCGTGTTAACTGGTCTTCCTTGTAGGCATATGGCTATTATCCTATCACTGACAGCATTGTACTTTAGGATAGACCTTGAGATGTTCTTTTTGACAATAAATGCAATGCCATTCCTCTTCAAGTTTTCATTCCTGGCATAGTAGACTATATGATTATCTGATTCAAAATGACCAATACCAGTCCATTTCAGCTCACTAATGCCTAGGATACTGATGTTTATGTGTTCCATTTCATTTTTGATGATTTCTAATTTGCTAAATTTGTACTTTGTGTATTCCACATTCCATTTATTAGTGGATGTTTGCAGCTGTTTCTTCTCATTTTGAGTCATGCCAAATGTCTCTAGTAATCAAGAAAGAGAAAATATATATATTTCCATTCATCAAATTGGTAAATATTAAGAACATTAATAATATCTAATGTTAGTAAGGATTTAGGGAAATATACTCTCATCTGTTAGTACAAATCGTTGAAATCATTTTGTAAGGCAATTTGGTGCTATCCATAAAAATTCAAAACGCACATACTTTTTAAACAAGAATTCTACATCCTGGAATTTGTCTTAAAGAAATATTTGTACATGAGAATAAAAATATTTGTATAGATGTATGCATCCTTTCACCATACTTATTTAATCTGCATGCTGAGCAAATAATCTGAGAAGCTGGGCTATATGAAGAAGTACGTAGCATCAAGATTGGAGGAAGACTCATTAATGACCTGTGATATAGATGACACAACCTTGCTTGCTGAAAGCAAAGACAATTTGAAGCACTTTATGATAAGGATCAAAGACTCCACTCTAACATAAAGAAAATAAAAGTCCTCGCAACTGGACCAAAAAGCAACGTCATGATAAATGGAGAAAATATTGAAATATTGGATCCTCAATCAAAGCCCATGGAAGCGGCAGTCAAGACACCACAATGGAGTATTCCATTGGACAAATCTGCTGCAAAAAGACCTCTTTAAAGTGTTAAAAAAACAAAGATGTCACTTTGAGGACTAGGGCATGCCTGATTCAAGCCTTGGTATTTTCAGTTGCCTCATATGCTTGCAAAAACTCGACAATGAATAAGGAAAACCAAAGAAGAACTGATGCCTTTGAATTATGGTTTTGGCAAAGAATATTGAGCTGCCAGAAGAATGAACAAATCTGTCTTGGAAGAAGTACAGCCAGAATGCTCCTTAGAAGCAAGGATGGTGAGACTTCATCTCACATACTTTGGACATGTTACCAGGAAGGACGAGTCCCTGGAGAAGGACATCATGCTTGGTAAAGTAGAGGGGTCAGTGAAAAAGAGGAAAACCCTCAATGAGATGGATTGGAAAAGTGGCTGCATCAATGGGTTCAAACATAGCAATGATTGTGAGGATATACAGGACCAGGCAGAGTTTCTTTCTGTTGTACATAGTATTGCTATGACTTGATGGCACCTTACAACAACAAAGATATTCATTACAACATTGTTTAAGGTAGCAAAAAAAAAAAAAAAAAAAAAAAAATTAAATGCAAAGAGATATGGGAATGTTTAAATAAAATGTAATACTTCCTTACAATAGAATACTATGCAATTGTTAAAAATGATAAGGTAAACCTACATGTACTTGCTTGTAATCTGTATGGATTATACCGTATATGTCAAGGATTTCATTTTACTTGGATCCACAATCAACAGCCATGGAAGCAGCAGTTAAGAAATCAAACAACACATTGCATTGGGTAAATCTGCTGCAAAGGACCTCTTTAAAGTGTTGAAGAATAAAGATGTCACCTTGAAGACTAAGGTGTGCCTGACCCAAGCCATGGTATTTTCAATCACATCATACGCATGTGAAAGCTGGTCAACGAATAAAGAAGACCTAAGAAGAACTGATGTCTTTGAATTGTGATGTTGGCAAAGAATATTGAATATACCATGGACTGCCAAGGGAACCAACAAATCTGTCTTAGAAGAAGTACAACCAGAATGCTCCTTAGAAGCAAAGATAGCGAGACTGCATCTTACATATTTTGGACATCTTGTCAGGAGGGATCGGTCCCCAGAGAGGGACATCATGCTTGACAGAGTATGGGGTCAGCGGAAAAGAGGAAGACTCTCAACGAGGTGGATTGACACAGTGGCTGCAACAATAAGCTCAAGCATAACAATGATTGTAGGGATGGCTCAGGACCGGGCAGTATTTCATTCTGTTGTGCATGGGGGTCGCTATGAGTCAGAACCGACTCGAGAGCACTTAACAACAACAGCAACAATGTGTACGGTTAAATGAAAATTAGTAAATCACAAGACGATGTGTATTCTGTGATTTCACTCATGTGTACAAAGATGCATGAGTGGTTGTATTCGTTTCCTATTGCTGCTATAACAAATTACCACAAATTTAGTGGCTTCAAACAACATAAACTTTTTTATCTTACAGTTCTGGGTGTCAAAATTCTGAAATTGTCTCCCTGGGTTAAAATCAAGGTGTCACCAGGGCTGTATTTCTTTCTGGAAGCTGTAGGGGAGAATCCTTTTTCTTACCTTTTCCAGCATCTAGAGGCCACCTGAATTCTTTGGCTCATAGCTCCTTCCTCCATCTTCAAAGCCAGCAACGGTAGGTTGAGTGTTTATCACATCGCATCACGTCGCGTCGCGTCGCGTCAAGTCACATCACATCCATCAGTCTGACACTGGCCCTTCTACCTCCCTCTTCCACATTTAAAAGATCCTTGTAATTACATTAAGCCCACCCAAATAATCCAGGATATTCTCCTTATCTTAAGGTCCGTTGATTAGTAACATTAATTCCACCTGCAACTTTAATGCCCCTTTGCCATGTAGATTCGGGGATTAGGACATAGACCTCTTTGGGGGATTATTACTCAGCCTACCACAAGTGTATGTACACATACATGTGTAAATGCATAGAAAAAGACAGAAAGGACATATATCTAACTATATATCAAATTAAATACCTCCAAAAAAAAATGTTTTTTTTTTTTAAGTAGGAGGAATGGAAATTAGGAGAATAATGGAGAACTGCTACATTTTACCCAAGAAATGTGACATTGTATACACATGGGATTAACAAACCCTGAACTAAAAGAGTTTAAACATATCAATAAAGTATTTTTTAATTTTAATTTTTTATTTATATTTGTCCTAGTACTACACTTAATGGGTTTAATGGTAGAAATATCAAAATATTATTATGTATCTATGAATAAAGAAAAAAAAATTTTATCTATGAATAAAAACAGGTTATAGAGGTATAAGCAGAATCTGTTAAAAAAAAAAAAACAAAAAAACCTGCCCCTTTAATTTGTTGATGGTCACTGCAAAAATGGGAAATGTGTAGATAACTGTCTTGTCCGCTTCTGGGGAGTACATTTGTGTCAGAGAGAATGAGAGAGGTGTGTGGTGTGAGGCCAATACTGAAGTTTACAGAAAGATGAAATATTTCCTGTCATATTTGTCCACCTTGATTATAGTTTGTTACTTATCTCACCAGAAGTTTCTATTTAATTAGTCTTAGGGTGTTTACTGCCTTCTCATTTCCAATATACCCCATTTTTCAATCTTTTTTGTTTTTTATAGTCTTAGGGATTCATTTAATCTATTAGCCCATTTGCCTCTCGTTTAAGCATTTCTTTTTTGGTTTTTCAGCTATTTTTATACTCTTTGAAATGTTTAGACTTTGATTAAATAAAAAACACTCCAAAAGACATGGAACTATTTGCATAAATACAGACTCACAAATGCATATAGTTATCAAAAATACTTTTATATACACAATAGACAATACAGGGGAAGTCAGCACAACTGGACCAAACCAAAAGTAAGGAAGTTTCCTGGACACATCCAAATACTTTGAGGTACAGAGTAGCTGGGGCTGGGGCCTGGGGACCATAGTTTTGGGGGACATCTAGATAAACTGGCATAACATAGTTCATTAAGAAAATGTTCTACATCCCACTTTGAAGAATGGTGCTCAGGTCTTAAAAAGCTTATGAGTGGCCATCTAAGATGCATCAATTGGTCCCATCCCACTTGGAGCAAAGTAGAATGGAAAAAACCAAAGACACAAGGAAAATATTATCTCAAAGGACTAAAGGACCATGAACCAGAAACTCCACCAGCCTGAGATGGGAAGACCTAGGTGGTGCCCATCTACCACCAATGGCTACCATTACAGGGAACACAATAGAGAGTTCCAGGCAGAGCAGGAGAAAAATGTAGAACAGAACTGAAATTCATGTTAAAAGACCAGACTTAATGGTCTGACAGAGAAACTATGGCCCCTGGACTTACTGCTAATCCAGAACTAAAACCATTCCCAAAACCCACTCTTCAGACAAAGAGTAGGCAGGACTACAAAACAAAAAATAATACACTTGAGGAATGTGCTTTTTAGTTCAATCAGAATATATGAGACCAAATGGGCGGCTTCTTTTCAAAAGCAGATGTGAAGGCAGGAGGGGACAGGAACTTGAAGAATGGACACAGGGAACCTGGGATGGAAAGGTGGAATGTGCTGTCACATTGTGGGGAGAGCAACTAATGTCACGAAACAATATGTGCATAAATTTTTGTATGAGAAATTAGCTTGAGCTGTAAATTGTCACCTAAAGCACAATAAAAAATAAAAATGAAAAAAGCTTTTATACATGAGCTTAAGGTTGCACTTAAAGATATTCTAAGGTTACTTTAAAAAGCTAAATACTGAGGGCATACAATCCTAAGCACCACCTCCCTCACATCCATCAAGGTAATATAAATTAACAAGCGTGGTTTTCACATGATCACAGGGTGCTTGAACATGCATTGGCTACAGTGATCACATGAAAAGCCATATCACACTACACCTTGACTCTTTAAATACAAGAGTATATTTATGAATTACTTTTTTTTTTTTTAAATGAAAGTGAGAGAAGGAAAAGAAGTTCTGAAGTAGAAAAGAAATGGTGTTTGGAATGGGTCAGAGAGTGGTAGAAATACAGAGTAGGGGCACTGGCCAAGCTCTGATAGAGAGAGGGTGCCTGCGGAGTGGCTGTCCTGGCACTAGCAGGTCAGGAAGTAGAAGAGCAGAGCTGGGGGCTAAGTCTGTGGTGGAGGATGCTTTCTCTGGCCATCTGGCGGAGGCACTGATAGAGACCTGTACACTGACAGAGACCTGTAACCCAAAACCCAGTGCCTGTAGCAGGTAACAAAAGGCTGCGACTCAGAGCTGAGAGGTTAGGAAGGGCGTCCTGCAGGGAGGAGTGTATTTTCTGTTGTATTTTCATCTCTGTCAAAGCAGAAAGAACAGAGAGGGAGACTCTCCCATTTCCAGAAGAGTCAAACAGCAGCCTCCAAGTCCCTGATTGCAGGGGCAGAGAGAGGCATGTGGATGGTTCTAAAACGTGGTAATGCCTATGACCACAGCAGAAACGTAAAAGGTTCTTGACTTCATGGCCCAAACCACCTAGTGGTGTACTCAACCCGCAGCCCATTCATTCTGTAAATATCTCATCCAGCCTGCTTGTTGTTTGGAGTTATGGCACGCGCTTTGACTGTGTTGTCTTGGTATTGCTTTCTATCTTTAGGTTATCTTCTCCTTCAGGGCTAAGCCTGTGTTTTTATAGCTTCTTATGAATATGTAACATAGACCATACACAAAAGCTCTTTGATGATGATTGGAACTAGAGACAGGGGAAGCCTTCAGGCTCACATGTATTTAGACCAATCTCAGAGAGCTTAAGTATTTCAAAAAAGATAAGAGATGGAAAGTTTTTGTTGTTGTTGTTATTGTTTTCTTTTTTTTTTAAATAAAGCACAAGTTTTTTCATATCCATTACTCTTGAGTAATTCATTTTAATAAAATAAATAGAAATACAGTCAATATGTCCAGAAAATATGTAAAGAGTCTAGGTAAAATTCCAAATAGAGATGGCAAGTTGAACATACGTATTTAATTCCATTTCCTCCACAAATCAATAAGATTATTGTTTTTTTTAATTCACAAGGAAAAGAAATGGAAGAGAAGATTATACTAAGAAAATTTGGGAAGCTGAGAAACTGAAGGAATGAGAGATAACTGACTTAGCAGACCCAAGTGAGCAAGTGTGTGATTAAAGACAGCAAGATTGACTAAAAGTATCTTAGTTATTAAATTTTTATTTTTTTAACTTTTTTGATGGCATGTGTTTTCCGTGTTGGAATGCATGCTTACTAATTGAGTGTGTTTAAATTTTTGGTTGGTAATACAGATTTTGAGAAATATGATCTGGTAATACAATTCACCAATGAGGCTAGTGGCACTTTAGCACCACCGATCTGTGGTATGACAATATACCAATAAGAACAAAATAGAGAATTTATTGCTGGCGTCTTTCCGTTAGATTACGTGGAGAACCTCTGAATTTCCAAATATGACACAGAAAAACCAAAACAAGCCCATCAGGGCTCCATAACTATCACACAGGAAAGCCATAGTTAAGGAAAAAAAGGCAAAAATTTACAAAACTAACACATCCAGAAAGCATCACCTAATAGAATGCTCAACCTACACAACAATGAGGCTCCAATTCCAGTCTGCTGAGCTCCATGCATTTCAAAAGGAACCCACCTTGATGCTAAATGCATTAGAACTGGAATAACGTACTACCTACGAGGTCCAGAAACATAAAAAGTGGCTGGTATGGCGTTATACCAATGGTAATGAAAGCATTTTAAAGAAGCAGTTAGATCCTAAGATCTTCTCCCTACATCCAAATGGCTGGTATTTGCCTCTTCTCTATCTGGGATGAAGATTGGAGATCTATTCTCTGGCTACCAAAACAGAGGATCTCTGGCCTGGGGAACTTAAAGATACTGTTTCAGTTATTATTGCTGCATAATAGTTCACCCAGAAACTTAGTGAGCAGAGCAACTATTTTATTCTGCTCATAAATTCTGAGTCAATTAATTCACACAATGCAGCAAGGACAGCTTGTTCCTGTCCACGATGTGTGGGACTTCCCCTGGGAAGACTCGGTGGTTAGGTGCTGGAGTCATCTGGAGGTGTCTTCATTCTACTGCCGTCGAGTCCATTCCAACTCATAGCAACCCCACAGGACAGAGCAGCACTGCCCCATAGAGTTTTCAAGGAGCACATGATAGATTCGAACTGCCGACCCTTCAGTTAGCAGCGTAGCACTTAACAACTACACCACCAGGGTTTCCTGACTATTGATAGTGGTTATAAGTTAAGGCCTCAGCTGGGCTAATTTGGCAAGAACACTTTTATGTGGCCTCTCAATGTGGTCCCTCTGCCTGGGTTAGTCTGGGCTTCCTCGCAGCGTGGTGGCTGGGTTCCAAGACAAAGAGTCCCATGAGGGCAAGAAGAGAGTATGTGACATTCTTGGGATGTAGCCTTTTTCAAGGTATGGTCTTCCAAAGGATAAATCCAGCTTATGATTTTAAATCACCTGCTCATATCTTGGGGCCAGGGTGGGAGGAGGGGGCGGTGGGAGGAGGGGGGCGGTGGGCGGGGAATCACACCATCATTGTCAATGTCAGAGGCTACTGTGGTTTTGATTCTGACTCAGACAATTAATTTGGTAGAAACCCTGTTTGACTTCCAAAATCAGCTTTGCAAGGACATTAACTCATGTCTACAGTCTTCAGTGAGACAGAGCTCCATAAGAACAGTTTTCCTGCAGTGCTTTAGGTTCGACCTTTGAGATGTTTTGGTCACTTAAGTTTGAGGTCTTAGTATTCAAATACGCATTTATTGAGTACTTTTTGCCATTTTATATTTAGGTTTGCAAATTCGTTACTCAAGGGGCTGCTAATCCCAACTTCCTTTACAGAGTGTTCCTGCAATTTGGATATCCTGACTTCAGTTCATTTGAGGTGTCTTAGTTTTGGTCAGAATGTGTGTAGCAGCCAAACAAATCACAAAAGAAACCATGCTTTTCTACCTAGCCATCCTCTTATAAAAATATAATATTATTCCTCATCCATTTGCTGGTGGGAATTTAAAATGGTACAGCTGCTGTGGAAAACAGTCTGGTGGTTCCTCAAAAAGTTGAACATAGAACAATCACACGACCCAGCAATCCCAATCCTGTACACCGACATTCATTGCAGTCCTCTCCACAATAACTAAAATATGGAAATAACCAAAATGTCCATTAGCAGATGAATGGATATCCAAAACCTTGTATATACACACAATGGAATACTACTCAGCCACAAAGAGAAATGGAGTTCTGGTGCATTCCACAGCATGGATGGATGTTGAGATAAGTCAGTCACAAAAGGACAAATACTGTCTGATCTCAGTTATATGAAATCAGCAACATATAGGAACCAGGAGTTATCCAGAGTGGGAGGGAGGGGGAAAGGGGGAGTTTTTGCTTAGGGAGGTTTATGTTAATGGTGGTAGAATGACTTGGAAAAGGACAGAGAGAATGGATGAGCACCTTAAAGAATGCAATCAATGCCACTGAATTGTACATGTAGAAATTGTTGAGTCGGCATATGTGTTATTATGTATATTTTCAGCACAATAAAAAATAATAAATATATAATATTATTAAAATAGATATAAAAACATTAAAGAACAACACAGTTAAACACGCTATTCTTACAGAGCAAGATTTAAAGCAACAAACACCTGGGTATATTTTTAGCATCTTATTCACTGAGCCTCATTCATTATGGTCCCTAAAATTTTCTGTGCTTTTCTATAGTCAAAAAGCTCTTTGATTTGTCATTGAAGTCTCTAAGCTTTTATGAAGTTTAACTCTGCGATGAAGTATACCTCATTGTTCTCATGGTAACCCCATAGTTGCTCTGCTAGTTCTGCTATTTTAGTCTTGTGGTTCATAAAACTGAGGAAGAACTGTGAGTAGAGCAAGGAAAACGCGGCATCCCTATTCCTCCCCTCCTTGGAGGGTTGCCCCTCTTTCCTTCACAGAGCAAAACAGACAAAGTAACACTTGTAGTCACACAGCAGTGTGAAAACCTTTTTCAATCAGAAAAAAATTTTTTTCAGACACTTTTTTGAGAAGCTCTCACTCCTCCCCTACATTCGTAAACAACCCTTCCTCACAACTAGAGGTGTTGTTTCCAGCAGCTCCCATGATCTGTAAATGAACTTCTATCATTACCCAAACATTTGTAAAACGACTTTCAGTTGCAAAACTTAAAATATTATAAGCTCGATTTTTATTTATTTTGAAATGTTATTTTAAGAACTTTTTAAGTAGAGACTTTTTTGTTGTTTTGTTTTTAAGTGCTTTCAATCCCACCATCTAATGTAGTTTTTCTGCATGCTGAGTTCTGCTTGGTGGATAAGACTGTCTCAGTTTCTACTTCAGCCCTGCCAAGTCCTCTTTCAGGCTCTGGCCTCTCCCTTGTTTTCATTCTACTACAGATTAAGGGTCTTTTCTTCCATCCCCAATACCAGAAATGTCAGTTTCCTACTGTAGACAGGGCAGTGGTGGAACCCAAAACAGAGAGCATGCCACATCTCTGAGTTCCCTGAGTTGAAGCAATTTAGAGTCTGCTCGGTTCTTCATTACACCTGAACATGAAGAAAATGAACTAGACCTATAAGCAGCATCGTAATGAAAGGTAAAGAAATTGCAGTTGTCAAGGGTTTCAGTCTACTTGGATCAACCATCAATGCTCATGGAAGCAGTAGTCAAGAAATCAAAGGACAGCCTCATGTACCCTGAGACCAGAAGAACTAGGTGGTGCCCAGCTACTATCAACCACTCAGATCAGGGCCACAATAGGTGGACCCAGATAGAATGAGAGGAAAACATGGAACAGAACTCAAATTCTTAAAAAGTCCAGACTTACTGGATCAGTTGAGACTGGAGGACTCCCTGAGACTTGTGCCTTGAGATACTCTTTAAACTTTGAGCTGAAACTCTCCCTTGAGGTCATCTTGTAATGAAATAACAGATTGGCACATAAAATAAAGGATATTACCTGTGAGTACGGGGTGCACTAAAAAATCATGTATGTGAGACCAAAAGGTCAGTAACTTCTCTAAAGCAAAGATAAGAAGAACTGTGAGTAGAGCAAGGAAAACACAGCATCCCTGTTCTTCCACCCTTGGAGATTTGCCTCTCTTTCCTCCACAGAGCAAAACAAAGTAACACTGTAGTCACACAGCAGTGTGAAAACTATACCATTGGCAGCCCTGCTGTTGCCATTTCCTGAGATGGGTCAGCCTTCAGGAATCCAGCATGCAGAGTCCAAAAGACTGTCAGATTGAGAACAGCATCTCAGCAGTCTTGTACCCAATTCCAAAACCATTTCCATAATTTAGGTGTCTGTTAGAGTAGCACCCCACTCTTTGAGTACAAAATTCTGTCTTAGTTATCTAGTGCTGCTATCACAGAAATACCACAAGTGGGTGGCCATGCAACTTTAGCAGGAAGAATGCAATCAAGGTGCACCACATTCATCTTACAGGGAAGCCAAATTAGAATCGGGAAAAATAAGTACTTATTGACTGTGCCTGGATCACTGCTCTTACAGTAATGGAGATTAACCTGGCCAGGGAACAATGTGACAAAGCAGATTTCACCAAATTTTTTTTTCTAAATTTTATTGATTTTGTTGTTGTTGAGACTATATGCAGCAAAACACACACCAATTCAACAGTTGCTACATGTACAATTTAGTGACATTGATTACATTCTTAGAGTTATGCAACCATTTTCACTCTTCTTTTCTGAGTAGTTCCTCCCTCATTAACATAAACTCACTGCCCCTTAAGGTTTCTAGCTAATCTTTTGAGTTGTTGTTGTCAATTTGATCTTATATAGATAGTTCTTAAAAGAACGTAAAGCTCAAGGCAGATTTTTTTTTACTAATTAAGCTAAACTATTGTTTATTGTCCAGTTTAAGATGGCTTCAGGGGATATTTTTGGTTTAAAGTTTAAAGATTATTTCAGGGCAATAGTTTCAGGAGTTCATCCACCCTCCGTGGTTCCAGAAAGTCTAGAACCCATGAGAATTTGAAAATCTGTTCTACATTTTCCCCCTTTTAATCAAGATTTCTTCTATGGAATCTGCAAATTTCACATTATTGTTTGAGGCAATCATCCTCTGTATTCCTGTAGTTCCCTGTGCATGACTCTGCTACAGCCCCCATTGCACTCTTCTCTAATTGTCTGTTGACTTATCTTTCTTCTCCACTTGGCCATGAGCTCCGTAGGGTGGGCACCGTGTTTAATTCATCTTAACCCATTGCCTACACAGTGCCTGGCTTAAAGCAGGCACTCTATAAATTCTTATTCAATAAAAGGTTCTATGGATGAAAATGCAAGGTGGTGATAGATTTTGCTTCCAAAAATTCAAATTTGAGAAAGCAGATATGTTTGCTACCTATAGAGAGTCTTTGCTTTTAAAACTATCTCCCTCTTCAATTCAAGAAAGGAACCACTTTCATTTTGGAGACCTATTCAAGGTATCTATCAAGCCTAATCATGCAGCTATTAGTTTTCCGAAGTTTAAAGCTTGAAGGACTTATTTTAGGCCTAATTTATAAGGGACAACCTTAGTCGTCAGACAAGGTGGCCCGAGGAAGACGAAAGTCAATGGGGAGCCAACGAGGTGAGAAGATCATTGTATAATGTAACACAAAACCGTGGAATTCGATATAGACAAGTGAGCATCAGATTGACAGTTCATCCAAGATTTTTTGCCTTTTTCCTGTCTAGATTGTAAAATCAGCTTCTTAGGGCAGGGACCAAGTCTTCTTTGGCTCTGCATCCCAGGCACCTGTGCTGTTCAAACAGAAACATCTGAAGATATTCCATGTCCTGGGGCAGAGTAGGAATATGGAATGGGGTTGTGAATATGCAGAAATGATGGGAAGGTAAGAGTCTTCCTGAGATGGCCCCTGGGGGTGGGGTAAGTGAGTGAAAGAAGGGAGGAAAATAACTTTTATTGAATACTAACTGCATGCCAGGGACCATTGGTCGTTCAGTGGTAGAATTCTCACTTTCCATACAGGAAACCCAGGGGTTTGATTCCCAGCCAGTGGACCTCATGCACAGCCACCACCACTCTGTCAGTAGAGGCTTGTGTGTTGCTATGATGCTGAACAGGTTTCAGTGGAGCTTCAAAACTAAGACAGACTAGGAAGAAAGGCCTGGCCATCTACTTCTGAAAATCAGCCAATGAAAACCATGGATCATAATGGTCTGATCCACTCCCTGACCATGGGATGGTGTAGGACTGGGTCTTGTTCTCTCATGGTTTTGTTCACTCCCCATGATTGGGGGCCAACTAGACAGCAACTAACAACAACTGTGTGTGCCAGACACTGTGTACAATATTTTATGTGGATTATAGATGACAATTTTGTTTTCCAAAATGTCTGAGACTTGATTTCTCCTAGATGAACAATGTTTCAGAAGTTTTGATATTTTAACTCCAAAGAGCAAAATAATAGAAAAATAATTGTCTGGCCTATGAGATATGGTAATAAGTAAACAAATTTTGAAAGAGTTGAGCTTTAAAGCTCTATTATTTTACATCATGAATGTGTTTTGTAAGTCAGTTGAAGAATATAGTAAGTATTCATCATGATTTTGCATAGATCAAAAACATCTGGGTTTATCTGAAAAAGGAAAAAAATAGCATGCTATGTAAAATTCTAAATCTTCAGCTGTGTAAGCATGCATACGAAAATAATACATTGTATTTAGTCTTTCTCATACTGAAAATCTGAATTTGCAATGCTCATTCATCACCTTAAAACTGTTGACATCTATATAATTTTTCTTCTTCGGATATGCTTGTTGATCTATGGCAAATCCCTCATCCTTGAGAGCTGATGTAATTGCATCTGCAGAACCAAAGGAGAGGATGTTGCAATATCTATCTCTCCTGAGAAGATTTCTCAGTGTCATCTGTCTGCTCTACCAAAGCCTTTCCTTTCCAAGCTCTCTTCTCAGCCTGCGTATCTGAAGGGTCTCTGTGAAGTCTTCTAGAGCTTCCTAAAGTGACCCTGTCTAAAAAGCAAACTCACTGCTATCAAGTAAATTCTGACTCGTGGCAACCCCGTGTGTTACAGAGTAGAACTGCTCCCACAGGATTTTCTTGGCTGTAATCTTCATGGGAGCAGATCACTAGATCTTTCTTCTGCAGCACTGCTGTGGGGATTGGAACTGCCAACCTTAAGTTAGTAGTCGATCAAAAACTATCTGTGCCACCCAGGAACCTAACCTAGCTTAGGCTGAGTCCTTTTGATCTGTCAGGCTGCTTCTTTCCCCTCTGAACCATGGTGATATCACCACGCAGCCATGCAAAGTCCAAAATATCATCACACCGTCCCTCTCTGAAAGCTTCCTCTATTCAGACACTCCAAGAAACGATCATCTGTCTTGTCTTACTCAATCCTCACGCTAACTACTATTTTACAGATGAGGTGACTGACACTTAAAAGGGCTTAAAAGCTGTTATTTGCCCATGGTCACTCATTGAATAGGGACTGGAATCTGGAGAATTAGGATTTGACTCAAAGTCTGTCTGACTCCAAAACCTAGTCTTTACCTCCACTCTGGGAGATTAGGTGGTGAGAACACCATAATATTAGGGGAATCACTGAGTACTGGGTACAGATATCAATCCACAAACTCCAGTATAGGAGAAATGTCCCTGTTTTCATTTATAACTCAATATAATTTATATTACAAGACCTCATTCTGTCAGAGGCCAATGCAGGTTACCTCTCCAGTTCCATCTGAGCTCTGGGAGAACCCTCGGGTGGGAGGGGAGGCACCTAGTATTGGTTGTCTGCTATCAGCACTGGGCCCACTAGGTCATCTGTCTTCCCCTCACATCATGTCCAGTCATCCCTCAGTCCCATAAGAAACCATCCTTCATGCCTAAAAATCTACTCTGCTGCTTTTGCGCCCCTCTTGGACACATGGGACCATAACTGTAAGGACTTCTGAGAGGGAGGCCCAGAAAAAAGCAATATTGGAAGGACAACTGTGCAGTCTGGCAAAGTGGGCAAAACCAATGTAAATATCACAAACTGAAGAAGTAGGAAGAGAACTGAAAGGAGCTGCATTCATTGAACTCTTTGGCCACCCTACTTCCTTGGCCACTTCCTTAAGCTGTGTCTCCAATCCCTTCAGCAACAGAGGAGTAATTACAGTGGTCACCATTTACGGAATGCCTTCTACAAGCCACATGCCATCCTAGGTGTTTCTAGAAACATAATTTATAATATTTTCAACAACCTTCTGGGAAAATATCACAAATATCTCCATTTTTTTTTTTTTAATTAAGAATCTAAGACTCAGGAGAGTTTAAGCAACCAGCCTATGATGACACAACTAGCAAGTGATAGCACAATTCAAACTCTAGTAAGTCTGTTGCTTAGCAGACCAAGGCTCGGGACAGAAAAATAATCTTACCTGTGTGACCTGGAAGTAATTACCAAATGCCAAAACCAGTTCAGGAAAATGTGTAACTGCAGGAACCTAAGAAGAAAGTCCTTCTAATTCATGCTGGGCTGGCTTCCGGTGTGGCCCCGTGCTAGTGACCCCATTTTATCCTGTTTATTTAAATTATTTACTTACTTGAGAGTAGACTTTCTATTGAATAAGACACAAAAACCTGGCATTACGCTGCAGTTGAGACAGTTCTCAGTTACAGCCGCAATCACCAAAAAAGAATTCTGGCTGAGAGGTATGTACCCAGCCAGGTGACAGAGAGCTTTGTCTCTCTGGAAGGACAGTTTTCTCAGGCTTAAAGAGGAGCAGTGAGTCAGCTGAGCTGGCTCCCACTGGCTCTCAAGAGCTGATTGTATACCTGTCCTCCTCAGCCTGTATCCATTGATGCCATGTGGGTAGCTGAGTTGTGGTGTAGCACGTGGGTGGTGTTGGCAAACACTACAGATGTAGCTGGCTCCTGAGCATTTCCCTCAAGGACAGAGGCTGCCCTTTAGACACTGCCATCTGTCCTGCTTTGGCAAAGACAAAGTGGTAATATGGTGGATAATATAGACTGTCTCCATCTGTTGCACTTTTAAGGATCCCTAAACACACCCCTTTTCCCTGATCTGGTTTTAAAAACCAATTGATATAGATTGGATTAGATATATCTATCTTTGTATTAGCAAGCCCTAGTTGCACAGTGGTTAAGTGCTTGGCTGCTAACTGGAAGGTCGGCAGTTTGAACCCACCAGCTGCCCCATGGGAGAAAGATGTGGCAGTTTGCTTCCATAAAGATTATATCCTTGGAAACCTGTGGAGCAGCTCTACTCTGTCCTATAGTGTCACTATGAGTCAGACTCTACTCAATGGCAAGTGGTTAGTTAGTTAGTTAGTTAGTTAGTTAGTTAGTATCTCTCTACCTATGGATACACAGATGAATGATTGACTCCAACAGTCAGGCAGGTGGAGTCGGATGTATCCGTTTCTTTGCTGATAAAGTTTAGGTTGGTGAATGCGGTTTAGATGCAGTGTCTTAGTTATCTAGTGCTGCCATGACAGAAATGCCACAAGTGGTGGCCTTAACAAACAGAAATTTATTTTCTCACAGCTGCCAAAAACCAAAGCTGTTGCCGTCGAGTGGGTTCCGACTCATAGCAACCCTATAGGACAGAGTAGAACTGCCCCATAGGGTTTCCAAGGAGCGGCTGGCGGATTCAAACTGCCAAACTTCTAGGCACTGTGCCCCCTAGAAATCTCAAATTAGGGTGCTGGCTCTAGGGGAAGGCTTCTGTCTCTGTAGGGGGAAGGTCCTTGTCTCTTCAGCTTCTATTCCTTGGCTCTTCGGTGATGTTCATGTAGCGTGGCATCTATCTTCCTACATCACTGCTCTGCTTGCTTGAAGGACATCATGTTTGGTAAAGTAAAAAAAAAAAAGTAAAGGGTCAGCAAAAAAGAGGAAGACCCTCAATGAGATAGATTGACACAATGGCTGCGACAATAGGCTCAAGCATAACAATGATTGTGAGGATGGCACAGGACGAGGCAACATTTTGTTCTGTTGTACATGGGGTTGCTATCAGTCAGAACTGATTCAACAGGTCAGCACCTAACAACAACAACATATCTCAGAAGAGATTGACTTAAGACACACCCTACACTACAAGGAAAACCCATTCTTAAATGGGATTATAACCACTACAGGGGTTAGAATTTACAACTCATGTTTTTTGGGGACACGATTCAATCCATAACATGCAGCAAGAATGAGCTTCCTAATACTGCACCCTGGAATCAGACTGACTCACCCACCAGGTTACAAGCCCAGCTGGACAACCATTGGCCTCCCCATTGGACCTCTGTCATTGCAAAACTCGTAGCACAGAGAATCAGAACAGAATGCTTGCTTTCTATGAGCAGCTGACTCCCAAGAGGAAGGGGAGAGGAAAGGACTGGGCTACCTTTGTCTAGTTCTTCTCCCAAAATCACCAACAAGAGTAGTCACTCCTCCTGTCCTGAGGAGGAGTCAGTGAGGGAGTGGGTAGATGGTAGAAGCATTACTTTAATTACCACACAAAGGGAAATATCAGAGTAGGGAACAGCCGTAGTCCTCCTATGAGAACCTAAAAGCAATCAAATAGGAGAGTGATAGAAATGTAAACTGAATTTTTAGGTCACAAGCTGGACATGCTTCTGCCTTCCCAGTATCAATTTTTTTCAGTCTCAGATTCCCCTGTATCTTGGGGAAAATATGGTACATTCCTACGAGGACTCCTTTTCATCATGTATGTTGAATATTTTTCCTTCCATTCTGTCTCTTGCAGCCTTAGTCATCCAGTATTGTTATAACAGAAATACCACAAGTAGATGGCTTTAACAAAGAGAAATTTATTTTCTCACAGTCTATTAGGCTAGAAGTCCAAATTTAGGGCATCAGCTCCAGGGGAAGGCTTTCTCTCTCCGTTAGCTCTGGAGGAAGGTCCTTGTCATCCATCTTCCCCTGGTCTAGTCACTTCTTAGCACAGGGACCCTGGGTGCAAAGGATGCACTCTGCTCTCGGTGCTGCTTTCTTGATGGTATGAGGTCCCCCCCCGACCCCGGTTAATTATTCTTGATGTGCTTTGATATACCTGTGCCTATTACAGCATTAGGAGTCCCAGAGTGGCACAAATGGTTAAGCACTACTAGCCAAAAGATTGGCGGTTCGAATCTACTCAGAGGCACCTTGGAAGAAAGGCCTGGTGACCCACTTCTGAAAGACCACATCCGTTGAAAACCCTATGCAGCACAGTCTACTCTGAAACACGTGGAGTCGAAATCGACTCCACGGCAAGTCGTTTGTCTTATTGATTTTTGATTAGTGCATTATTATTCAGAGTTCTTCCTAGGTGCCAAAAATCAATGACAATTTGTTTGGGACATGAAATAAGAATTTGAACTCCGTGGAGTTTCTCTGGTGCAAGTTGGGTCATGATCTCAGCCTCCTTCCACTGGCCTCAAGAGTCTCCTTTCATCACAAAATGGTCTATAACCTCTTCTGGGTCTAATTATGTTTTGAACTATAATATGGACTACAATTTTGAGAGTTTTGACCTTGTTATAGTTCAATTAAGTCCAAAATACCCATTCAAAGTGAAAATGTGCTTTGGATTTTATGGTTAGAGCCTTCCCGATTGATCATATTAGATTGTTAATACTTTCAGAAGATTTTCTTATTTTAATGTATTGGACATAAGCCTTGGCTTTATAGTGAAGCTCAGTAATTGCCCATTTATCTATTCAACAGGTCCTTATTGAATGCCTACTATGGGCCAAGGTTTGTACTGGGTGTCGAGGACTGAAGTATACTCAAGGAGCTGAATGAGGAGAAAGACCTGCTGGAAAATCATTACAATTTAATGAACATTATGGTGGTGGGATGTACTAGAAACTGTGTACCGAGGATAGAAGAGATATGTAAGACTGCCTGGGTGGGGCATGGAGCATTTGAGCTAACCTGGAAGAATGAGGAGGGATTTTTTAAGGGGACAGGCAATGTTTTGTTCTGTCATACATAAGGTCACCATGAATCGTGGCCAACTCAACTGTGACTACCCACAACAGTAGCAATAGAGGAAAAACCTACTGGGCAGAGTGGAAAGGCACTGGTGTGTTAGAGAACATGGCATTTTTGGGCTGAAGAAGATAAGTCCTATTGGAGCCCAAAGGGCAAAGAAAGCAGGGAGTGAGACTTACAATGTGCTAGATACTGTTCTGTTTTTCATTGATTATCTCACCTAATTTCCATATGACTCAGAGGGTAGTACTGCTATCCCCATTTAACAGATGAGGAAACTAAGTCTTAGAGGGGTTACATAATTTGCTCATAGTTACTGACCTAGTAGATAGTAGAGCTGGGATTTGAACCCCTTGTAGAAGTGACATTATTAATGACTATACAAAACGAGCTCCTCTGTATCTATCTTTATACTTCAGCTCACAGACGAACTTTTCTGGTTTTCAGACTCATTAGTAACTGCCAAAGGCCCTGTTTCTAGGCGAGATATTTTTATCCACAGGGTCAGCAAAGATAGTTGGTGTGTGGAATGCAGCATTTTATGACATCATCATTCCTAGGTTAAAAGGAATGTCGATCATACTCCATTCCTCCAAGCACAAAAATCACTATATGGCAGAGAAATTTCCAGTTCAAATCTGAGACTCAGTAATTTTCAGCTAATCAAATTATAGCTCCACAAAAACTTGGACACATCCTTAAAGTGTCTTAAGGAGGGTTTGAGCAGTAGAGGGAGTTTTGGAGTTTTGGAGAGAGCTGGTTATTTGAAATTAGAGGGGCCAGTGTGTTTATTCCAAAGCAGTGAGGCAAACAGGTGCTTTTGTGCCTTCACTACTCTGCTTCTTATTTAAATTTTTTGTTTTATTGTACTTTAGGTGAAGGTTTACAGAACAAACTAATTTCTCATTAAACAACTAATACACATATTGTTTTGTGACATTGGTTGCCAACACCACAACATGTCAACGCTCTTCCCTTCTCAACCTTGGGTTTCCCATTACCAGCCCCCTCCTGCCTTCTTGTCCTTGCTCCTGAGCTGCTGTGCCCATTTAGTCTCCTTTTGTTTTTTGGGCCTGTCTAATCTTTGGCTGCAGGGTGAACCTCAGGAGTGACTTCATTACTGAGCTATAAGGGTGTCCAGGGGCCATACTTTCGGGGTTTCTCTAGTCTCTGTCATACCAGTAAGTCTTGTCTTCGTGTTTTTTTTTTTTTATGTAAGTTAGAATTTTGTTCTATATTTTTCTCCTGCTCTGCCCGAGACCCTCTACTGTGATCCCTGTCAGTGCAGCTGGTGGTGGTAGCCAGACATCACCTAGTTGTGCTGGTCTCAGTTTGGTGGAGGCTGTGGTAGCTGTGGTCCATTACTCCTTGGGACTAATCTTTCACTTGTGTCTTTGGCTTTCTTCTTTCTACCTTGTTCTAAAAAAACCCAGTGTTGTTGAGTCAATTCCGACTCATAGCGACCCTATAGGACAGAGGAGAACTGCCCCATAGAGTTTCCAAGGAGCTCATGGTAGATTCAAACTGCCAACCTTTTGGTTAGCAGCCGTAGCACTTAACCACTATACCACCAGGGTTTCCTTGCCCTAGATGGGGTGAAACCAATGGAGTATCTTAGATGGCTACTCACAAGCTTTTAAGGCCCTAGACACTACTCACCGAGGTAGAATGTAGAACATTTTCTTTATAAACTATGTTACGCCAATTGAGATAGTTGTTTCCTGAGACCATGGTCCCCATAGCCATCAGCCCAGTAATTTGATCCCTCAGGGCATTTAGATGTGTCTATGGAGTTTCCATGGCCTTGTCTTGGACAAGTTGTACTGACTTCCCCAGTATTGTATATTGTTTTACCCTTCACCAAAGTTACCACTTACCTATTTTCTAGCTAGGGTTTTTCCCTCCCCATCCCTCATAACCATCAAAGATTGATTCTTTTTGTATGTAAATCTTTTCTTGAGTTCTTATAATACCGGCCTCATACAATATTTGTCCTTTTGCGACTGACTAATTTCACTTGGCATATTGCCCTCCAGATTCTTCCGTGTTGGGAGGTCTTTCGCAGATTTATTATTGTTCTTTATCATTGCGTAGTGTGTATGTACCATAGTATGTTTATGCATTCATCTGTTGATGGGCATTTAGATTGTTCACTACTCTTCTTCTTAAGAGTCTCCCTTCACTCTCCTAATGGCCTAGTTGGTGTGTGAAGAGCCAGTCTGGATGATGGAAACCCTGGTGAACCTATAGTCCAAGATCTTAAGTTTGGTTACTTAGGACATTTGGGAAAGAACCTTTAACTCTTTTTATTTTTTTGCCTGTGTAGAAGAGTGGTTAAGAGTATAGGCTTTGGGGCCAGACTCCCAGAGCTCCAATCCTAGCTTTGCCATTTCCCAGTTACCTGCCCTTGGTCAAGATACTTAACTTCTTGTACATCCATTTTCACATCTGTAAATTGAGATAGTAATAGTGTCTACCTCATGGAACTGTTTGGAAGAGTAACAGATAATTTGTAGAAGGATCTTAGAATTGTGTCTGGCACAGAGAAAGAACACAGTGAATGTTAGCTTTCACTACTGTTGTTTTCTTCTAGTTCTAGACTTCTCTGCTCCATTCAAGGCTAAGTGCTCCTTTCTAGAGAAAATCATTCTTTCTCTTTAATCTTGGTTTCTGCTTAAGGAAGAACAATTTAAATTTCTGTGTGTTATAGTCCACTCGCTGGCATTGCATCTGTATGCAGATCTGAAGGAGACAGACCTCCAGCCTCAGTACGGTATGTTCGGAGCTCCATTTCTTGTGTTTGCTGTAGCTCCTCCTCACCAACAGAAAGCCATTTTGTTCCGGACGAACAATGGAGACTTTTTCCTGTTTCTCTGTAGTGGGAATTGTCTCTTTGCCATAGCCAAGCACTATGATCTGTGGATAATGGAAAACAAATAATGGTGAACTTTTTGTTTCTTTTAATTAGGGAAAGCTACTATTTTAAGTTGACAAACTTAATTCTACTGGAAACAAATCATATTGCTATGGAAACCATGAACAATCACAAATGAAATGTGGCTGCTATATATGTCCTTTGGATGTACATGCTATAATCACTACATTTCAGCACAATTTGACTTTCAATTCTGTTTCCATAGTGTTAGACCAGAGCTTGTCAGCTGACTCCTTCTCTATTTAGTCTTTTAGGATTCCTTACTATCTTTAGGATGTGGAATCATGTGGAAGAAGCCACAAAAATCTTATAATTAGTTCTGGCTCAGCTTCTTCTTTGCATGTGTCCTTGGGCAGGTTGTTCAGTCTTTCAGATCCAATAAAATGACCTATGAATTCTCTGAACTATAAAAATTAAGATAATATCTAATAAGGTTTGGGAGAAGATCAAATAATGCATAGCTACTTAACACATTCTAAAATGCTATATAAAGGTAAAACAGTTTTGCTTCCACAAAAGCTACCCATTGCATAAATTATACATCCTAAGTAATCTTCTGAGTTCCTGTTTCTTCCTGACAGATTATGAGAAGTATGGAGATGTAGGTTATGAATGCAGACCTACCTGGATAAGATTCTCAACCACACTAGCCTCTATTTATGTAATCTTGCGTAAATTACTTAATCTCTCAAAGCTTCACTTTATTCATCTTTTAAATAAGAACAATAAAATTTATATCCAAGGTTATTAAACATATTAGAAAAAAAACTAAAAGTCAAACACAATGCTTAGCAGATAGTAAGCACTTTAAAATGATGTTCACAGCTGGAAATAACAGTGCTGCGCCAAAGCAGACACCATCAAACAAATTTCAAATTACTCAGCAATTTGGAACTGGTCTCTACAATTTTCTCCACTCTTGAGAAGTGTTTGCTTAATGATAACAACTAGTCATGAATTCTGCAACAAACCTTTATTGAGCATCTAATAAGTGCATGAGAAGATGACTAGAAGGACAAGATTCTTGCCTTCTATAGTATCATATGAAAATAAATACGTACATAAGTAGTTGCAATATCAGCGGTAATTCATTGATAAGGCCCACATAACAAGTAACTCTGGTGAACGTTGTAATAGAATGACCAAGAATGCAGAACCGAATTCTCTCAAGCAGAATTTCTTGCATGACATTCTATAAACACACAAAACAAGAGAAACAGATCCCAAGGCTCATAGATACTAATATACAAAGGGATACGTCTGTCCGTACAAAACTTTGTAGACACTCTGGCTGGCCCTAAGATAGAGGACCAAATGGGAAGAGAGGGAGTGCTAGTATCTAAAGAATGCCTTCTGACCTTTTTTCAGCTTGGTAATTACCTTCTGTACTAGTATAGTGACCAGGTTTAATCTGGATAGAAGTTAAAAACACATGGTCTCCCTGAACCAGAGCTAACCCTTGTTGGAGAGCAGAAATAGATCTGTCAGTAGCTCAGTCAAGGAATGTGAAGTCAGAGGTAAGAAAGAGAGGGGGCATCTCATTTTCAGTTTGAGGAACCATCAGCTTGGCTTATTTAGTCAATTAAGCATACCTACAGCTTAGCAGTAATGCACATAAACAGCACCTTGGCCATAAATCAATTGTGATAAATATTAATAGAACTCCTGAAGCAGCCACCAAAACTATACATGTGTACATGCACATGCACACACACACACACATGACTGAACCCTATCTTAGGGTGCCCTTCATGATCCAGTGATGCCTTCCTTCTCCTCAAACCAGTACTATCTATTCCCTCCCCTCCCCCTCCCCTCCCCCTCCCCTCCCCTCCCCCTCCCCTCCCCCCTCCCCTCCCCCTCCCCTCCCCTCCCCTCCCCTCCCCCTCCCCTCCCCTCCCCTCCCCCCTCCCCTCCCCCTCCCCTCCCCCTCCCCTCCCCCTCCCCTCTCCTCGTCTTCCCTCGTCTTCCCTCATCTTCCCTCGTCTTCCCTTGTCTTCCCTCATCTTCCCTTGTCTTCCCTTCCCTTCCCTCACTGCTCTTGTCTTCCCTTCCCTTCCCTCACTGCTCTTGTCTTCCCTTTTCTTCCTCTAACTTTTCTCCATTTCCTTTCCTCCTTTCTTTTCTGTCCTTGGTTTTAGGGGTAATAGGATGCCAGTGGAGCCTTGGTAGTTCAGTGGCAGAATTCTTGCCTCCCACGAGGGCGACCTGGGTTTGTTCCCAGCCAGTGCACCTCATGCACAGCTAAACCACCCACCTGTCAGCGGAGGCTTACGTGTTTCTGTGCAGCAGAGCTTCTAGACTAAGATGGACTAGAAAGAAAGGCCTGGTCATCTACTCCCCAAAATCAGCCAATGAAAACCCTGTGGATCACGACTGTCCATCCACTGCCAATCATGGGGATGGCACAGGACCAGGCAGCATTTTCTTCTGTTGTGCATGGAGTTGCCAGGAATCAGGGACCAACTTGACACCAGCTAACAACAAGAATGACAGGATGCCAGTGGAAGGGAAAAGCAACCATCTACAACTGGCATATCTCTCAGAACGTTCTACCAGGAGTCTCATTTGGAATTCACAGCAATGATGTGGGTCTGGGTCTCACTTCAGACTTCCTTTGTGGGAGGGAGCTGAGCATTTATTGAGTCTCATTAAGGGGGAAAGTCTTGAGGAGCAAGATGATGCAATAAAGAGTCAAATTATGCTCTTCAGAGAGGCTATGTGGAGGCATATTTTGAATAATGCCCTTCTTTATAAGAAAATTAAATGGGAATGAACATCTTCCCCGAGCAGAATACTGTGAATGCAGATATAGGAACTCAATGGATATCTGTTGAGTGAATCAATTGACCAATGAAGGAAAAAGAAGGAAGGATTTATGAAAGTGAAAGATGGAGAATTAAGAGGGAAAGATTACTCAAAGTTCCAAAATACCTTATTTCAGCTTACCTTTCCTTCCTGGAATCACAGCTTCTCATTTTCTTCCCAACACAGGCTTCTGGGACTGTACCTGTTCAGTTGGAGCTCCACATTCACGCATACACGTATACATATATACATACACTCTAACAATTCCTGCTTCCCTGTGCCTAGAATCTCCACCACTCAACCTTGAACTAGGACTGGGTAAACCTGAGTCCATTTAGACATCTCTGGTGCCAGCTCAGCACTCCAACATTAAAGACTCAACCATCAGCCACAGAATTCCAACAGGATTTGATCATCCAACTTTCGGTTGCCCATGCAGATATTTTGGGGTTCTTGATGTTCCTATTCGACTGGTTTTATGTGACGATCAAGGTCTTGTGAGGAAATCTCGGAGATTTGCCTTTTCAACTCCCATCTATTTCCCAGAGATTCCCTGTCTGGAGCTGTTACCTCAGCCGATCTGCTGAACTTAAGGGAAGAGGTGTTAAGATAACAGCTACAGGTGAGTGAATAGGACAGGATAGAGCTAAGATGTAGGCCAAGGAAGTAAAAAATGACAGTCGGGATACCAGTCTGGAGCTAGACGGGATATAGGAGCTGGTGGTCAAAGAGAACTAAAGAAAAAGGCAGGGGTTGGCACCAAGCCCCAGCAGTGGTAAAACCCAGAGAAATAGCCACAAAGGCAGGAGAAAATGTTTATTCATTTGTTGGTTTTTAAAGCTATGATTCTACAAGTGGGCCTTTGAACCGAGGCAGAGCTTACCTCAACCTGCAGGCATTTCGTTCTTTTTTTCTGAAACAAAAATCCTTGACTGGTCACCATGAGTGTGGCCAGTTCAGGCCCTGGGTATTCAAATAGTGGGGCAGTGTAGTTTAGTAGGTAGAGGACAGTCTGAGCTCTCGTTCAAACCTGAATTCGAGTGCTGACTTAACCATTTACTGACTGTGAATTTGGTCAAGTGGCTTAACCTTTCCTAGGACTCAGTATTCTCATCTTAAAGATGGGAATAATAACAGGTACTTTGTAGGGGTTGTGAGGATTGAATAAGATGAAATGTATGAAACATCTGAAACATGGTACGTTTTCAATATGTGATAGCTGTTTTACCTTTGTCAAACCTATGCCATTTCACAGGCCTTGAAGAGGCCTCTCCACGAATTACTCCTGGGTATGGATGGAAGTCTAGAAGCCTTGGTGGTGCAGTGGTTAAAGTGCCCAACTGCTGACCAAAAGGTTGGCAGTTTGAACCCACCAGCTGCTCCACAGGAGAAAGATGCAGCAGTTTGCTTCCGTAAATATTACAGCCTTAGAAACCCTATGGGACACGCCTACTCTGACCTACAGTGTCGCTATGAGTTGGAATCGACTCCATGGCAATGGATTTGGTTTTGTTTAATGGATGAGAGTCCAGGATAGGGTCAGCAACCTTGAGTTCACATCAGTTACTTCCATCCAAGGGCATATTGTGGTGCTCAGGATTCAACTCCGTCTACCACAGCCTCAGTGGGGGCTGGCAGATGGCCCTGCTTTTTACAGCTACTCTTCAGGAACATGTGGGTGACAGGAGCTGAGAAGTGAACCTCATCAAACACTCCCATCTTGCTGCGAGCTCTAGCCCCATCTTAGTCTGGCTTCTTGCCCTTTGGCTTTGTGTTTTAGACACACAGCTCCCTGGCTGCCCTCCAAGAATTTGACGAGCTCAGAGAGACAACGTAATCTGTAACGACGAATGCCCAGCCATTCCCCTCTGCCCACAGTGGAAAGTTTGGTTTCAGGCACAAGACTCTTAAAACACCTGTATTTCCATTTCAAATTCATTTCTTCTTAGAATGCTTCCTGGTGCATTACTGTCTGGCTGTTGAATGAAACAAAAGGAAGAACGCCCACTTAAGTGATGTCTTTGAGATTTCCTTATAAAATAAAGTCGTTTTGTTAACTTTGGGGCTAAACCAACCAATCAACCAACCAACAATAACAACAAAAAACAGGAGAAGAAAGCAAGGGCTCTAGACTCAGTAATAGGTTAACAGTAGGTCAGATCTGCAGCAGCTAAGAAGTAGAATACAGGGAAATATACCTGCTGTAGTAAGAATTTCTTGTGTGGTAGGAGGTAGACCCTTGAGAGCTTATTAGCCCCACTCTCAGCCTCAGGTATAAAATGCAGCATTGCAGGGCTGGTTTCTCATTCCAAGCAGGCAGCATCACCACCAAACTTCAGGCCCCACAGAGCTGCATCCACTCATTCTCATGTATTCTTGATACCAATACTTTACTGGTGTGTTAATTCAAGTTTTTTCTGAATCTTAATTCTTTCTTGCCCAATTATCTAATGCTGCTCTAACCTTTATGGACTGGCCTTTTTCCTTAGAATGGAAAGACCTGGATTTATATTCTTTCTCTGCCATTTGATGATCTAGGGTCATGGGCAAATTATTCAACCTTCTAAAGCAACAGACACTTCAAAGAGTTTTTCTGAGCATTACATGACAGAACACAAATGAAGTGTCTAGGGCATCCTAATGAACAGATGCTCAGTAGCTGTCAATTCCTTTCTTTCCTCTTCTGCAGTGATCAGGTGGAATGGCCCTAAGCTGGAAGACTTGGTTCTCCCCCTTATAACCTATGTGTCTTTAGGCACCTCAGAAGAAAGGCCTGGCGATCTACTTCTGAAAAATCAGCCATGGAAAATCCTATGGAGCACAGTTCTGCTCTGATGCACACGGGGTCATCTATAATTTGGCAATAGTGTCTGTTTTGTTGACTCTCAGACACCCTTTCCCACATTTTAGCATCTTAAAATTCGAAGCATCCCTGGTTGCATTGCATGATAGACAGCTGTTGTGACATGGCTGCCATTGCTTGTGTGTGTGTGAACTTATTGTTATTCCTGATGACATGACTAGACAGTTCTAGCCTTTTCAACCATTTAAGGACAATTTGAGGAAGGAATATAAGTCCTGGTCATGGTATAAAAGCTTCAATAACTCCTGATAAGATTAAAAAAAAAAAAAAGTCCTAGTATCAAAACTTGCAAAATGGTATCAGCAGCATGAAAGAAAATATCAGAGACAATAGTGTTTTTAAAGAGCAGCAGACCCACCAACGCACTTGATGGCACAGAGGACAAGATCAAGTGCAAGAGCATGGGATCTTTGGACAAGTCAAGAGAAAGGTAATTCAAAAGAGTCGGACTCTGAAAGTGAAGAGGTTTCCAGAATACCTTAATTAATTTATTTTGCTATATTTTTGTTTCAATGTACACAAAAAATGATGTTGTTGTTGTTGTTAGGTGTCATCGAGTCAGTTCTGACTCATAGTGGCTCTATGTATAACAGAATGAAACACTGCCCGGTTCTGCGCCATCGTCACAATTGTTTTTATGCTTCAGCCCATTGTTGCAGACACTGTGTCACCCCATGTTGTTGAGGGTCTTCCTCTTTTTTGCTGACCACCTACTTTACCAACCATAATGTCCTCCAAGGACTGATCCCTCCTGATAATTTAAAGAAAGTATGTGATGTCTTGCCATCCTTGCTTCTAAGGAGCATTCTGGCTGTACTTCTTCCAAGACAGATTTGTTTGTTCTCCTGGCAGTTTATGTATATTCAATATTCTCCACCAACACTGTAATTCAAAGGCATCATTTCTTCTTTGGTCTTCCTTATTCATTGTCCAGCTTTCACATGCATATGAGGCAATTGAAAACACCATGGCTTGGATCAGGCACATCTTAGTCCTTAAAGTGACATCTTTGCTTTTTAACACCTTAAAGAGGTCTTTTGCAATGCCCAATGTGACACGTCATCTGATTTTTGACTGCTGCTTCCATGAGCACTGGTATAAATAATAAAAAACTATGTCTATATAAGTCTAAGAGAGCTCTTTTTATATGCACAGAATAAAAAGCTACTTGATAAAAGATATTTTGTCAAAATTTAATTGGCAGTATTCTTTCAATCTTAGAACCAGTTGCCATGGAGTGATTCCACCTCATCACTATCCTATGTGTGTCAGAGTACAATTGTGCTCCATAGAGTCTTCAATGGCTGGTTTTTCAGAAATAGATCGCAAAACCTTTATCCTAAGGTGCCTCTGGGTGGACTTGAACCTCCGACCTTTTGCTTAGCAGTTGAGCACTTTAACTGTCTGCAACCACCTAGAGACACCCCTTTCAATCTTAAAACAAACAAACAAAAAAACCTGTTGTTGTTGAGTCAATTTCAACTCATAGCCCCTCTACAGGACACAGTAGAACTGCCCCATAGAGTTTCCAAGGCTGTAAATCTTTACAGAAGCAGACTGCCACATCTTTCTCCTGAGGAGCAGGTGGTGTGTTCAAACTGCTGATCTTTTAGTTAGCAGCCAAGCTCGTAATCACTGTACCACCAGGGCTTCTCTTTTCAGTTCTAGTGGTACATAAAAAATGTCTCAGCTTACAATTAATGGCATCTTAAAGTCAATGAACTGTGGTAGAAATGATTCCAGACTTAAATAAGAAATAAATGAGACCACGTATGTGAGAATGAATACCTGATATGCAATCGTCATCCAACACATGCTAATTGAATTTCATTCTGAATTGGTGGTCATAGACTCAGAGTTAGAAGTGAACTCAAAGATTGTTCTATTGTTCAAGAAAGGCAAAGAACCTGTCAGTTATCTGTCTTAGTTATCTAGTGCTGCTATGACAGAAATACGGCAAGTAGATGGCTTAAACAAGTAGAAATTTATTTCCTCACAGTTTAAACCTGAAACCCGTTGCCATCAAGTTGATTCTGACTCACAGCAATCCTATAGGACAGAGTAGAACTGCCCCCATAGAGTTTCCAAGGAGCGCCTTGTAGATCCGAACTACTGACCTTTTGGTTAGCTGCCATAGCACTTAACCACTATGCCACCAGGGTTTCTCCTCACATTTTAGGAAGCTAGAAATCCAAATTCAGTGCCAGCTCCAAGGGAAGGCGCTCTTTCGCTGTTGGCTCTGAGGGAAAGCCCTTGTCATCACTCTTCGCCTGGTCTAGGGGCTTCTCAGCACAGGGACCCTGGTGCAAAGGATGTATTCCTCTCCTGGCTCTTCTTGCTTGGTAATAATGAGTTCCCTCTTCTCTCTGCTTGATTCTCTGTTTTAGATCTCAAAAAATTGACTCAAGATACACCCTGATCCTGTAAATTGAGTCTTGCCTCATTGACATAACTGCCTCTAATCCTGCCTCATTAACATCATGTTGTTGTTGTTAGGTTCAATCGAGTCAGTTCTGACTCATAGTGACCCTATGCACAACAGAAGAAAACACTGACTGGTCCTGCGCCATCCTTACAGTTGTTGTTAACCCTTGAGCTCATTGTTGCAGCCACTGTGTCAATCCACTTCGTTGAGGGTCTTCCTCTTTTCCGCCGACCCTGTACTTTGCCAAGCATGAAGTCCTTCTCCAGGGACTGATCCCTCCTGACAATATGTCCAAAGTATGTAAGACACAATCTTTCCATCCTTGCTTCTAAGGAGCATTCTGGTTGTACTTCTTCTAAGACAGATTTGTTTGTTTTTTTGGCAGTCCATGGTGTATTCAATATACTTTGCAAACCCACAATTCAAAGGCATCAATTCTCTTTTGGTCTTCCTTATTCATTGTCCAGCTTCCACAGGCATATGATGTGACTGAAAATACCATGGCTTGGGTCAGGCCCACCTTAGTCTTCAAGGTGACATCTTTGCTTTTCAATACTTTAAAGAGGTCCTTTGCAGCAGATTTGCTCAATGCAATGCGTCTTTTGATTTCCTAACTGTTGCTTCCATGGCTGTTGATTGTGGATCCAAGCAAAATGAAATCCTTGACAATTTCAATCTTTTCTCTGTTTATCATGATGTTTCTCATTGGTCTAGTTGTGAGGATTTTTGTTTTCTTTATGTTGAGGTGCAATCCATACAGAAGGCTGTTGTCTTTGATCTTCATTAGTAAGTGCTTCAAGTCCTCTTCACTTTCAGCAAGCAAGGCTGTGTCATCTGCATAATGCAGGTTGTTAATGAGTCTTCCTCCAATCCTGATGCCCTGTTCTTCTTCATATAGTCCAGCTTCTCGGATTATTTGATCAGCTTACAGGTTGAATAGGTATGGTGAAAGAATACAATCCTGACGCACACCTTTCCTGACTTTAAGCCAATCAGCATCCCCTTGTTCTGTCCGAAAAACTGCCTCTTGATCTATATAAAGGCTTCTCATGAGCACAATTAAGTGTTTCAGAATTCCCATTCTTCTCAATGTTATCCATAATTTGTTATGATCCACACGGTCGAATGCCTTTGCATAGTCAATAAAACAGAGGTAAACATCCTTCTGGTATTCTCTGCTTTCAGCCAGGATCCATCTGACATCAGCAATGATATCCCTGGTTCCACGTCCTCTTCTGAAACCAGCCTGAATTTCTGGCAGTTCCCTGTCAATATACTTCTACAGCCATTTTTGAATGATCTTCAGCAAAATTTTGCTTGTGTGTGATATTAATGATATTGTTCTATAATTTCCACATTCGGTTGGATCATCTTTCTTGGGAATAGGTATAAATATGGGGCTGTTCCAGTCAGTTGGCCAGGAAGCTGTCTTCCATATTTCTTGGCATAGAGGAGCGAGCACCTCCAGCACTGCATTTGTTTGTTGAAACATTTCAATTGATATTCCATCAATTCCTGGAGCCTTGTTTTCTGCCAATGCCTTCAGAGAAGCTTGGACTTCTCCCTTCAGTACCATCAGTTCCTGATCATATGCTACCTCTTGAAATGGTTGAACATCAACTAATTCTTTCTGGTATAATGAATCTGTGTATTCCTTCCATATTAACATCATAGAGGTAGGATTTACAACATATAGGATAATCGCAACAGATCACAAAATGGAGGGTAAACATACAGTACTGGGAATTATGGCCTAGCCAAGGTGACACATATTTTGGGGGGACACAATTTAATCCATGATAGTTACCCTGGTGGCAACTGCAACCACAGACCATGTTAAGGAGTTTCACAAGCATAAATATCACATGATGCCAACCTCCTGGCCCCAGCTGCTTGGAGCAGAACCCGGAGCAGCTCCTGACTCCAAAACAGCCATCTCCATGCTGGCGCAGACCTAGTGCTAGAGCTCGGCCCACCAGACATGCTCTACTGATGGTGAGAGACCCTCTTAATCAGACCCCCTGATTTGGGGCATTTGAGAGGCACAGAATCAGCCAAGAGTAAAGTGGAAAGAAAGTGAAGGACCCACAGAAAGAAGACAGAGGACAGAAGCCATGAGACAATAGAAACCATGAGAAGAAGAAGCTGGGAGTAAGCAAAGCCCCCAAAAACAAAGTAGCACAGGAGTGAGAAAAGCAGGAAGAGAAAGCAGTAGTGATGGAAGAAACCTGAATAAGCCTATTTCACTCATATCCAACCTCTACTTAGGGTTCATTGAGAAACAAATACCTCAGTTTCCCATTACTCATGAGATCCGATCATAGAAATAAAGATACTTTTTCGCTGGTTTTCTATAACTTTCTTTTCTTGCCGAGTGATCTTTCTTCTTTAAACCTCTTTATAAAATCAAAATAAATTAAGCTTATAACCAATTATAATGCCTGGGACAATGAAATAAAATAATCAAAACATTTCCATATCTGCAATTCACAATAGCCACAAACACACTGTACAGATCACATTTTATTTTCAGCAGATTGTCTTAGGCAGCAATTTTCTTGCTTATGAATTTTGGGAAATGTTAATTTCCTCTAATGTATGGCATATTTACTATAATTAAAAGCATATATATTTTGTTCTAAGTTTAAGTTTCCAAAAACACAATCTGTATTATGTTGATGTTACATTTAACATACATATTTATAATTAGACTTATGAACATACTGTGTATATAACTCTACATGTTTAATATACTCATATGTGATAATAATAATAATAAAAAAAAAAGCATTGCCGTAAAGTTGATTCCCACTCATAGTCACCCTATAGGACAGAGTAGAACTGCCGTATATGGTTTCCAAGGAGTGCCTGGTGGATTCAAACTGCCGACCTTTTGGTTAGCAGCTGTGGCACTTAACCACTATGCTATGTTATCAGGGTTTCCCATATGTGTTATACACATATCTAAATATGAATGGGGAAGGGGCCCTGGTTGTGAAGTGGTTGAGACCTTGGCTGCTAACCAAAAAGCAGGCAGTTGGAATCCACCAGCTGCTTCCTGGAAGCCCTATGGGGCAGTTCTACTCCATCCTATATGGTCACTAAATATAAAGGGAGAAGAAACTACCCCATTGAATAATACCATGTGTCATGTATTTTGTATCTATTATTCCAGTCTTCACAAAAGCTGTGAGAGCTATGTCTACCTACCTACTTACGTTTTACAACAGCTTTGTTTTCTGAATTCCTGAAAAGTTGTCCCCAGACTTGTTACAAGTAACCTCTAAGGGGCAAAAAGTTTATTGTCAGATCCTTAAAGTTGGTAGCATCCTTTGTAGCTGCCCACCTCACAGGCCAGGAAGTAAACTGAGGCCAAGTGAAATGTCTTTGAGTTATTGTAATAACTTGCTTAATTTTGAGTAGGACTAAATTGGAAGCAATTACCTGGAGAAGGAAGGTGCAATACATCATTATCAGCTCCCTACATCATTCAATTTCCTATTTCCATTATAATTGGATGTTCCCAAAAGCATGTTTGTTAAGGCTTTAAATAGGTCTGCTTTTTCTAACTAAATTAGGTATTCTTTACACAGGGACACATATAATAAAAGACCACCAAGTGGCTTTGTTCACTGAGAATCTTGAAACTTTCAGACATTTTCCATACCACATTTTCAAATTTCACAGCCTAATTTCGAAAATCGACTCGAGAGCACCTGACATCAACAACAATCATACATTACTTCTTTTGGAAGCTTGCCCTTCCCATCAAGTTTTAGGAATACTAGCTTTTACAGATGGTCAGCTTTAACTTGATGAAAATAATAATCCCTATAAGAGCTCAGCTGCTTACCAAAAGGTCAGCAGTTTGAATCCACCAGGCACTTCTTGGAAACCCTATGGGGCTGTCCTACTCTGTCCTATAGAGTAGCTATGAGTCAGAATTGACTCAACGGCAGTGGATTTGTTTTTTTTTTTTTTAATTCTTACATAGCATAAAGTTTTATATTTTGCAGAGTATTTTTATGCTTTATGTGATTTAATCCTTGCTCCATAAAGAGCAGGGCTGTAAACCCCATTTTTTAGATGTTAGCTGTCATCTAGTCAGTGCCCTGACTCATGGTGACCTCACGCACAATGACACAAAATGGTGCCTGGTCCTGTGCCATCCCCATGATCCATTGTGACCTGGAGGCTTTTCATTGGCTGATTTTCTGCAGTAGATCTCCAGGCTTTCTTCCTAGTCTGTCTTAGTGGGAAGATCCACTGAAACCTTTTGAGCATCATGGGAACACACAAGACAGGTGATGGTTGTGGAGAAATTAGGCCTTTCTCTTTTTCATTTTTGAAATAAAGGATATGATAAAAAACTTGGGAGTCTTTCTTGTTTGATTTTCACAACCCTCCCCCCCACTCTTAACTTTATACTTGAATCTCGACCAGTAAAGGCTTTGTTTATTATTGACTTAAAACTTTCATCAATCAGTGAACGCTTGGCATATTGGGTTAAGTGTTGATGGGGTAGGAGGTGTAAGGGGAACATTCTGTTGGAGTATAATATATATTCCTTGCCTTCAGAGAACTTACAGGCTGGTTGACAATATATAATCACAGAGGAAAATAGCTGCTAATTCAAGGCAGCCTTTGATATGATATATGAAGGCTTAAGGCAATAAATGAGGCCTGTGAGTGTATAGAACAGAAGGAGATTGGTTATGTTCCAGGCAGGAAGAAGATGGCAGATTCAAATTGGGTGAGTTAAGGGGAGTTTATTTTGGAAAAAATCAAAAAAGCTGTTTACCAAGCTGAGGGTAGGATAGAAGGAAACCACAGAAAAGAGTCCAGTATTTGGGGACAAGAGAATGAG
Organism: Loxodonta africana; assembly: GCF_030014295.1. Lineage (NCBI taxonomy): Eukaryota > Metazoa > Chordata > Mammalia > Proboscidea > Elephantidae > Loxodonta > Loxodonta africana. Next base: position 47,683,554 of record NC_087364.1, read on the forward strand.
TCCATGCAGCTCAGCCTCCTGAGGCACAGAGCTGGGTAGAAGAGGGTGAAGAGTGAATCTCGAGGGACAAACAGAGGACACCCAGCCCTGAAAAAATTGCCATCTACTGGTATATTTAGGGGAAGCCTTTGAGGAGGTGAAAATGAACCCCAGCTTTGAAAGGATAGAAATAGAATATATAGGTACGGAGGAGAGATGAGGGCAGTGAACTCAGACAGGATGCAGGAAACAAAGCATTAGATTTGGGACTATACATACTCTGGGGTAGGAAGGGGTAGAGGAGTGAGACATACAATTACAAAGATAGACTGAGGCTAGATTGTGGAGGCCTTGAATGCCAAGCCAAGGAGTTTGTACCTGATCCTGTGAACAACAGCCAGTGAACATTTTTAATCAGTCAGGTGATGTAATGAAGCTGAAGTTTTAGGAAAATGAACCTACATCAACGTAAAAACTGGTTTGGAAGAGAGAAGCACGAGTGACAGAATGTTCAGCTTAGATACAATAGGCTGGTGTGTGGTAATGGAGGAATGGAGGCAGTGGGATGGGAAGGGGAAGAAACAGATATGAGACATAATGAGGAAGACACATGCTCATAAAGGCAAGGCTGAAACCCTGCTTCTGGAATGTTCTTGTCTCCCACATGGTAATCCTGATTGCAATGCACCATCAGTAAACTTGGACCAACGCCTCTTTCAAGTTCACGAGGTGCTACTCAAGTGGACTGTCATAAATGCAGGCTGGTTGGGCTGTGAAGAAAGCCCAGACCTCGACTCAGATGTGGTTTGAGTCTCTGCTCTGTCACTTATGAGCTGATACCCTTGAGCAAATCATCTGACCTGTCTGAGCCTCCAACCCACCCACATCCTCAAAATGAGATACTAACATTGGTCAGCAAGATTTGTGGACTTCGGTGAAGGACATTGGGGAGGAGGGTAGAAGGGGAGCATGGAAGGGTGGAGGGATAGTTACTTTTATGCCCGATATCTCTGAACATTTTGTCGCTCTGGGCAGGGCAAATGGGCAAGAAGCAAACTCTTGCCAAAACATTAACTTAGATCCCCATTCTCCTGCCAAAGCTGCTGCATGATCAGATTGATTGATTGTGATAAGCCTCAGCATCTCAATTATCCCTCCACTGCTACATAAGGCGGTACATTTTTCCTGACAATTTTTTTAAAAATCTTGGTTTATTTTCATTCTCCCAGCACAAAAGAGTCACAGAGTCATTATACCAGAAAGAATTAGTTGATGTTCAACCATTTCAAGAGGTAGCATATGATCAGGAACTGATGGTACTGAAGGGAGAAGTCCAAGCTGCTCTGAAGGCATTGGCAAAAAAACAAGACTTCAGGAATTGATGGAATATCAATTGAGGTGTTTCATCAAATGGGTGCAGCACTGGAGGTGCTCACTCATCTGTGACAAGAAATATGGAAGACAGCTTCCTAGCCAGCTGACTGAAAGAGATCCATATTTATGCCTATTCCCAAGAAAGATGATCCAACCGAATGTAGAAATTACAGAACAATATCATTAGTATCACAGGCAAGCAGATTTTGCTGAAGATCATTCAAAAATGGCTGTAGAAGTATATTGACAGGGAACTGCCAGAAATTCAGGCTGGATTCAGGAGAGGACGTGGAACCAGGGATATCATTGCTGATGTCAGATGGATCCTGGCTGAAAGCAGAGAATACCAGAAGGATGTTTACCTGTGTTTTATTGACTATGCAAAGGCATTCAACTGTGTGGATCATAACAAATTATGGATAACACTGCGAAGAATGGGAATTCCAGAACGCTTAATTGTGCTCATGAGGAACCTTTACATAGATCAAGAGGCAGTTGTTCGGACGGAACAAGGGGATACTGATTGGCTTAAAGTCAGGAAAGGTGTGCGTCAGGATTGTATTCTTTCACCATACCTATTCAATCTGTAAGCTGATCAAATAATCCGAGAAGCTGGACTATATGAAGAAGAACGGGGCATCAGGATTGGAGGAAGACTCATTAACAACCTGTGTTATGCAGATGACACAACCTTGCTTGCTGAAAGTGAAGAGGACTTGAAGCACTTACTAATGAAGGTCAGAGACCACAGCCTTCAGTATGGATTGCACCTCAACATAAAGAAAAAAATCCTCACAACTGGACCAATAAACAACATCATGATAAACGGAGAAAAGATTGAAATTGTCAAGGATTTCATTTTACTTGGGTCCACAATCAATAGCCATGGAAGCAGCAGTCAAGAAATCAAACAACGCATTGCATGGGGCAAATCTGCTGCAAAGGACCTCTTTAAAGTGTTGAAAACCAAAGATGTCACCTTGAAGACTAAGGTGTGCCTGACCCAAGCCATGGTACTTTCAATAGCATCATATGTATGTGAAAGCTGGACAATGAATAAGAAAGACTGAAGAATTGACACCTTTGAATTGTGGCATTGGTGAAGAATATTGAATATACCATGGACTGCCAAAAGAATGAACAAATCTGTCTTGGAAGAAGTGCAACCAGAATGGTCCTTAGAAGCAAGGATGGCAAGACTGCGTCTTACATACTTTGGACATGTTGTCAGGAGGGATCAGTCCCTGGAGAAGGACATCATGCTTAGCAAAGTACAAGATCAGTGGAAAAGAGGAAGACCCTCAACAAGGTGGACTGACACAGTGGCTGCAACAAGGAGCTCAAGCATAACGATTGTAAGGATGGTGCAGGACTGGGCAGTGTTTTGTTCTGTTGTACGTGGGGTCGCTATGAATCGGAACTGACTCAACGACATCTAACAACAACAACAGCTCAAAAAAAGCAAGAAGATTTTTCTGGTATGTTTCCTTAAACATGTCACTAATGCTAGTTTTGGATGAAGGCAATTCCCTCCAGAGCTAGGTACTTCTTGACCTGAGTATTTTAGCAGCATCCTCAAATGCAGATTAATGTGCTGATTTAAATAAAATGGAAGTGAAATTCGTTCTTTGTTTTTTGTTTTTACTACCTTTTTGAGGTTTTGAGGTTTAGATGCAGAGGCCTCTAAGCATTCCCCAATGAAAGTTCTGCTCTCATTTTTAGGCAATTTTCCATAAATAACTACAGCTTTCTTCCCTTCAGGAAGTACCTACAGATCTGACAACAGCCGTAAAACAGCACGGCCACAAGGAGATGCAGGCACTAAATAGCTGGCTGGTCTCCGTCACCAGCTAAGACTTAATACCATAAAATTCAAGTTCATACTTTAGCCAATTACATGTGACCTCCTGCCATGGAATTCTATGGCTGGCTTTGAAAAATTATAATCATTACTTTAATCGCTCTAAGGTCAGGGATGGCCTTTAGCCCATCTCAGTGCCTTGGGTAATATTTGGGGGAAGGAGGGAAGGACACAGAAAGTAGTAGTTTGTAGTAGAAGATCTGAGTCTCGTTGCCCTGATTTTCCTCAATGGCCGAACTTTCATTCAACACTAAGTCATCAGCATTAATGAAGCCCTTGATGAGCCCATAGCACTGTGCTGGATGCTTGGGGAGAAAGGCAAAGAAGTAGAAAATATGAATTTTCTCCTCTAAGCACTTATTGGTGCATAAGAGCCAAGGAATATGCAGGGCTGTACTGATAGAGGAAACTCTGGTGGCATAGTGATTAAGTGCTACAGCTGCTAACCCAAAGGTCGGCAGTTCAAATCCACCAGGCGTTCCTTAGAAACTATAGGGCAGTTCTACTCTGTTCTGTAGGGTCACTGTGAGTCAGAATAGACTTGACGGCAACAGGTATACTGATCGAAGGAGCCCTTGTGGTTCAGTGGTTAAAGCACTTGGTCAGTAGTTGAAACCCACCAGCCACTCCGTGGGAGAAAATGTGGCAGTCTGCATTCATAAAGATTTACAGCCTCGGAAACCCTATGGGGCAATTCTACTCTGTCCTACTGGTTGCTATGAGTTGGAATCAACTCAACGGCAATGGGTTTGGTTTATTTTTTTTATACCAATTAATGATCTTGTCCTCTGCCCTTCCTTAGCCTCCCAGCTCCATAGCCATAACCTATAACTGTTTATTCCTGGTAACCAACTATTCCATAAGCCACACTCTTACATGCTCATCTACCGCCTCTGATCTTTCCAAGCCACTTCCTCTAGCTCCTCAGGTCCAACAATTCTTCATCTTCACGAAGACCTACAAGCCATGCATTCACTGTTCCTCACTCCCTTCAGGTCTTCATTTCCCTCCCTACCCAACTTAAAATCCACGGCCATTCATTACATATTGCTCACTTGCATTCACCTTCAAGTCCCTTTCTCCTTCCTCCCCTTGTTACAACTGCCTGGTAAAACCCCACTTAAATCCAACTCTCCTCCACTTAGACCTACACTCCAGCTGCTGACAATGGCTGAAGAGAATCCCTACAACCACATTGACAAGTCTCACATTAAATTCATGATTACCAACCTCAGTGGGCCTTTAGAGCTGATGACAATCCTTTTACATTTCCTGGTCCATTCGATTCTCTGTTTCTCTAGATAAATATATGTTCTCTTCTTTCTTCAAACCTTCAGCACCTCCTCCATCATTTTTCTGTTTCACTGGGGGAAAAAAAAAAGATGCTATCAGAAGAGAACTTCTCTATTCTCCCAGCTCCCGCTTCTCCCAACTTATATGTGTATCTGTACATATATACTCTGTCTTCTCTTTTGTTGGTTGGGTTCCTATCTGAAGCCAAACTCTCCCTCCGTGCACTGGATTCCATCCCTTCTTGCTTACCCACAAACATATTTCCAGCAACTGTCTCTTCTCTTTCCTGATCAACAATCTTTCTTTTTCAATTGGGTCATTCCCAACAGCATACAAACATACTGAATTATCATTCATATTACAAAATTAAAACAAAACGTCCCTGACTCCACTTTCCCCTCCTGTTGCTACTCCCTTTTACAGCAAATCTCCATGAATGAGTTGTTGAAACTACTTTCAATTCTTCTTCTTCCAGGGTCTTTCTTAAATACACTCCAGTTACCCTTTCATCTTCAAAATTGCTCTCTCAAAATTGCTTTTATCAAGACTTCCAGTGACTTCCACGTGACCAAATTCAACGGCCTATTCACTTAATGGCAGTACTCCACATAGTTGACCACTTCCTCCTTCTTCAAACACTTTTTTCCTTGGCTTCCAAGACATCACTCTCAGTTCTCATCGGTTGCTCCGTCTCAGTCCCCTCTGCTTGTTCCTCCTCATCTTTCCAAGCCCTGAACACTGGAGTCCCCGGGATTCACTTTCTCAGTGACCTCATCTAGTCTTACTGCCATAAATTTTATATATATGCTTTTGACTCCCAAATTCACATTCCAAGCCTAGATTTGTCCCTTGAACTCCCTACTCACATATCCAACTGCCTAGTTGATCTCCACTTGGATATGTAATATATATCTCAAACTCAAGAGATGCCAAAACGAATCCAAAATTCCCCCTCCAAAAAAACCCGACTCTGCTCCTCCCATAATCTTCCCCATCCTTCTAGTTGTTCAAACCAAAAACCTTGTTGACTCCTTTCTTTTTTCTCACCACATTCCCACTCTATCAGAGAATCTTTTTTTATTCCTTCTTCAGAATATATCCAGACTCCCACCGTTTTTCACCACCTTCGTAACTACCGTCATGTTCAAGCTGCCAGCATCTCTCACCTGTCACTACAAGAGCCTTTTAACTCTCTCCTTCTGTTCTTATTTTTTCCTGAAGTCTATTTTCAACACAGTAGACAGTGAGCCTTTAAAGAAATCTAAGTAAAATAATGTGATTTCTCTGCTCAAAACCCTCCACCAAACTAGATTAATGGAAATAGAACAATGAGAATGGAAATAATGAGAAAGTTCATGCATTGTGAGGAATATGACCAATTCACTGAAATAATTTGTGTAGAAATTGCTGAATGGAAACCTAAATTGCTGTGTAAATCTTCACTGAAAATAAAATATTATTATTATTTTTTGTAATAATTTTTTTTGTGCTTTAAGTGAAAGTTTACAGATCGTCAGTCTCTCACACAAAAACCTATATACACCTTGCTACACACTCCCAACTACTTGCCCCCTAATGAGAGCCTGCTCTCTCCCTCCACTCTTTCTTTTTGTGTCCATTTCTCCAGCTTCTAACCCCCTCCACCCTCTCATCTCCCCTCTAGGCAGGAGATATCACCTGATCCAAGAAGCTCACTCCTCACCAGCATCCCTTTCCAACCCATTGTCCAGTCCAATCCATGTCTGAAGAGTTGGCTTTGGGAATGGTTCCTGTCCTGGGCCAACAGAAGGTCTGGGGGCCATGACCACCAGGGTCCTTCTAGTCTCAGACCTTTAAGTTTGGTCTTATGGGAATAAGGGGTCTGCACTCCACTGCTCTCCTGCTCCCTCAGGGGTTCTCTGTTGTGTTCCCTGTCAGGGCTGTCATTGGTTGTAGCCAGGCAATAAAATATTATTTTTTAAAAAGTAAAATGAATAAATAAATAAAACCCTCCAATAGCTTCTCATTACACTCAGAGTAAATATCAAATTCCTTCCCATCACCTTCCAGATTCCTACATTTCTGACCTCATCTCCCACCAGTTCCTCCCTGGCTCACTCTGCTTAGCCATACTAGCATCTTTGCTGTTCCTAGAATATACCAGTCTTGCTGCTGCCTCAGGGCCTTTGCACATGTTTTCAGCTCATTCCCTCTACTCCACTGTTACCTTCTGAGCGAGCCCTTCCTTGACTGCCTGATATAAAATAGAATCCTTCCCACCCTGGTACTTCCTTTCCTTATTGCCATATATTATTTTTCTTCATAGCACTTATCATTATTTGACTTACTGCATGTTTAGCTATTTGCTTATTATCTCCCTGTCCCACTATAACCTTTGCACACAGCTGTGTTTCCAGCACCTAGAACAGTGCCCAGTACTGAGTAGGTTCTCAAGAAATGTGTCGAATGAATAAATGAGTGTGTGTGTTCAAAAATTGAACACTTATTTCCTTTCCTGTTGTTTCAGAGAAGAGATAGTACTACAGACAGCAGTCAGAGAAGGCCTTGATGAAATGGTAAAACCAGACATTGCAGGATGGTAGGACTTTGAAAGCATCAGGAAAAAGCATTCAGGTGTGGGAGGCCAGGTTAAAAACTAAAAGTTGAAGAGAAAGAACTGCAACAACATTTGTTGAGCACCTACTACATGCCAGGTACTTTACATTCATTATTTCCTGTTATCCTGAGGATCACTATAGCAGAGAGGTATTATTATTACCATTTTATAAATGAGGACGCTTTGTTTCAGGGATTTTCAAAAGTAGCTTTCCAAAAATCTATAGTTAGTAAGTTATAAGCCATTTTTGTAATTGAGCTTTAACTGAGTCCAGAGTCCATTTTCTTTCTCTTTGTACTTCTTTATTATCATCACCACTACCACTCTTATTATCATCATCATCACTCTAATCACTATTACTGGTGTTACTTGAGCCCAGGCACTCTCCACCTGACATGACCCCTCCCTTCCATGCTCCATGGTGACCCTTGTTGATGCTCAGCTAAGTAGTCATAAGAAACAGAGCAAAATGTGTTCTTCACTTCTTCTCATGAACCTAGTGAAAGTTAAACGATCAGTGGCAGCACAAGCTTTGAGCACCGCGGCCAGCGTTACCAAGCCATTTCCATGGTGGCGATCTCAGCATGAAACCTCTGTCCATTCTTCTTTGCTGAGCCTGAATGGAATATTCCATCCCTCGAAAATAAAACTTCAAGCTTACATTTGAAATCCTTATTCCTGTCTGGCAAATGCTGATACCCACAACAACTTGGAAGAAAGTGATGCCTTTTCTGCCATCAGCTACGAAGTGTTGGACGCCCACATTGCTATTTATCACATTTACATAGATTCCAGGTGAATCTGATCCAGTAGCTATAAAGAGTGAGTATTGTTATTCTATTTCCACAGACTGCTTCTGATACGGAAAAAAGCAATTGAATCCAAATAGAGTCAGAAATTAAGATGGGGTTTTGTTTACCACTAAAATTCATGGGACTCCCCAGAGGGGGCAGAAAGGAAAATTTTTGTTGTCTTTTCCAAAATCCATTGCCTTCAAAACAAAGTGAAAAGTGTTTATTAGTCAGCTTTGTTGTGGTAACAAACAACCTTCAAATTTCAGTGACTTGCAAATAACAAAGGTTTATTTCTTGCTGGTGTCATGTTAATTACGGGTCATTGTGGGCTCAGCTGTGGATCTGCTCAATGGGTTGTCATCATTCTGGAATCCAGCTGAAGGAGCAGCTTGTGTTTGAGATAAACCAAGCCCAATACAACACTGTTGGGGAAGAAGCCAGGTAAAGAATACAGCGCTGTGGGGGCTCGTATCCCATCTTACAGATAAAACTGAGGCTCACACATTACACAGTTCTTAGCCAGAAAGCTGGGACTAGATGGCAGGTCTTCTAACTTTTTCTATGATGGCCAAATTCAGTCTTAGTTCCTTAATTCAGTATGAGACACTATTTAATGCCCTTTCATGAAAATTCGACAGGGTCAAGTTTAGATTTGTGTTATTTGTATGGCAACGGCAACGCTAACTGCAACTAGACCCAAGTTTCCTTCTTGGTAACATTTCTTTTGAGGTAACCTGTGCCACCTATAACATGAACTAAGGAGTGATTTTCAGGCCAGAAGCATTTGGTCCAAAAGTACAAGGAAAAATCTATACTTCACTGGAAAAGTACGTTTTCTAAACACTCTTCTGGGTTATCTGATTCTGATTCTATGGGAGCTGTTTTACAACTCAGTAAATTGTAATAACTGATAGCAATGCAAAATAATTACTGTAAATAGACAAGCAAATGATTTCTGTCTAGGGGAGGGACAACCCTTCCCCCACAAAGAGAAAGGATTTTGCACCCATTTGTGCATTCATTTCTGCATTCTTATTCCTTTGTTGTTGTTAGGTGCCCTCGAGTTGGTTCCGACTCATAGCAACCCTATTCTCAACCCAACGAAACACTGCCCGGTCCTGTGCCATCCTTACAATCGTGGTTATTCTTGAGCCCATTGTTGCAGCCACCGTGTCAATCCACCTCGTTGAGGGTCTTCCTCTTTTCCACTGACCCTGTACTCTGCCAAGCATGTTGTCCTTCTCCAGGGACTGATCCCTCCTGACAACATGTCCAAAGTATGTAAGATGCAGTCTCGCCATCCTTGCTTCTAAGAAGCATTCTGGTTGCACTTCTTCCAAGACAGATTTGTTCGTTATTTTGGCAGTCCGTGGTATATTCGATATTCTTCGCCAACACCACAATTCAAAGGCATCAATTCTTCTTCTATCTTCCTTATTCACTGTCCAGCTTTCACACACATATGATGCGATTGAAAATACCATGGCTTGGGTAAGAAGCACCTTAGTCTTCAAGGTGACATTTTTGCTTTTCAACACTTTAAAGAGGTCCTTTGATTTGCCCAATGCAATGCATCTTTTGATTTCTTGACCACTGCTTCCATGGGTGTTGACTGTGGATCCAAGGAAAATGAAATCCTTGACAACTTCAGTTTTTTCTCCATTTATCTTGATGTCACTTATTGGTCCGTTTATGAGATTTTTGTTTTCTTTATGTTGAGGTGTAATCCATACTGAAGGCTGTGGTCTTTAATCTTCATCAGTAAGTGCTTCAAGTCCTCTTCACTTTCAACAAGCAAGGTTGTGTCATCATATGAATTTGAAGTAAAAATTTGTGCTTCTCTTACTTCTCCTTTGAACCAGTTATAACATCTGCCTGATTGCCTTATTTAATTCATGAATCAAATAAGCTCTTTAACATGTGTTCTCTATAGGAGTCGTGGTTTTGCTTTTACATATATGTATATATATAAACCAAAACCAAACCCACTGCCACCGAGTGGATTCTGACTCATAACGACCCTATAGGACAGAGCAGAACTGCCCCATAGAGTTTCCAAGGAGCGCCTGGTGGATTCGAACTGCTAACCTCTTGGTTAGCAGCCATAGCACTTAACCACTACGTCACCAGGGTTTCCATATATATATATATTCTAATAAATGTCATGTTTTTTCCAGCAAATAAAAAGGATGCTCTGCTTATATGTCTGAAGTAAAAATTGACCCTCTGCCCAGCATCCGTTTAGCTCCATTCAGTTCTAACACTTCACATTAAAAAAAAAAAAAAAAAAAGTTCGGTTAGGTTTTCACAGGATTTGCTGCATTGGAAATACAGAAAAAAAAAAAATAGCTGTGGAAATAGAGACTCTAACAGCAAAAGAAAATAGGCTGAGGAGGAAGGGAAACAGCATATAGATTTCTTTACCACTTAGTAAAGATCTGAGAAATTAGGCTGGGATAGGAGAGGGTAGATAGAGGAAAATAGGATAAATAGTGGCTCAAAGCAATTGCCTCAGAGATCTGCCCAAATCATCAGTTATCCCCCTAATGAGCTGTTTTGCTCTACCCCACACTCCCCATAAACTCTTATAATGGATTATTAGCCAGTGTTTTGGGCTCTATGTCATCTCAGCATGGCAGCCTGGGTTCTACCCCACCCCCACTTAGCAAACATTGAGGGAAACCTGGGTGACGCAGTGTGAAAACTTCTCAAGAAGAAGATAAGAAAGAGAAAGAGGAAAGGACTCAAACAAGTCCCAGACCCCAGAGAGCTTTGTCCATCTTCCCCCCACCTCTGTATCCTGGGTCCCCCAAGGGTTTAAATGTGTGTTGGGGCAGAGATAAGGAGTATAGTACAGACTCTCTGGGACCTCTACCATTGTCTTGGGGGCATTGGTGATACAGTGGTAGAATTCTCGTCTTCCATGGGAGAGTTGGGTTTGATTCCCAGCTGAAACACCTCATGTGCAACTACCCATCTGTTGGTGGCTTGTGTGTTGCTGGACAGGTTTCAGCAGAGCTTCTAGACTAAGGTGGACTAGAAAGAAAGGCCTGATGATCTACTTCCAAATATCAGTCAAGGAAAACCCTATAGATAACTCAGAAATAAGTCCATCCATCTATGGTCAGCTGATTTTTAACAAGAGGTCAAAATCCATTTAATGGGGAAGAAACAGTCTGTCATGGATTGAATTATGTCCTCCCAAAAATGTGTGTATCAACTTGGTTATGAGATAAATAGGGTTAACTGTGCTGGCGGAACAAAACAGCTGTTAAAAGATTACCATCTAGAAGCTGGGTAAACAGGAACCACACCCTGTTAACATGAGATAAGGTTGAAACAACCCGTGAATTACTATCTCCTTCTTAGTGTTTTTCTAGTCCCTTTTTCCCTTTTACAGGCTCCTGCATGCACAGAAGAACAAAGTGTGACTGCTGTTTAACCTTCCTTAGCCCTCTGAAGATGGAGACTTAGTGCCAAAGATCGGTGTGCTTGTGCTATATCCCATAATAAGTGATGCCAAGGGCTGCTGAGAGGACTCCATCTTGAATATCAGTGGGTTCCATCTTGGATTCCAGATGCGCGGGCAACCTAATTAACATGCATCACCATTCTGAGAAGTACCCGCCCTTGGAAGAAGCCCACTAAATATTCATTACTCTATTGTCTCCACTGAACCCATATAAGCCCTAACCTTGCTTCCCTTTTAGAGACAGACTTTTGGAGAGGCTTAGTTCCCTCCTGACTCCTTTTGCTTGACACAAGCAAAATAAAACTTGCTGAAGATAAAGTTTGTCTTTTGCGTGTATTCTTACTCTGGAAAAGACAAGGACTCTTTGCGTCAGATTGGTGATTGTAACAGTTAAGCCATGATTCCCAGCATTGTGTGGTTGTCCTCCATTTTGTGATTGTAATTTTATGTTGAGAGGATTAGGGTGGGACTGTAACATCACCCTTACTCAGGTCACCTCCCTGATCCAAGGTAAAGGGAGTTCCCCTGGGGCGCAGCCTGTACCACCTTTTATCACTCAAGAGATAATAGGAAAAGAAAGCAAGCAGAGAGTTGGGGACCTCATACCACCAAGAAAGCAGTGCCAGGAGCAGAGCATGTCCTTTGGATGTGGGGTCCCTGCACCTGAGAAGCTCCTCAACCAGGGTAAGATTGGTGACAAGGAATCTTCTTCCAGAGCTGACAGAGAGAAAGCCGCCCCCTGGAGCTGACATCCATGAATTTGGACTTGTAACCTACAAGACCATGAGAGAATAAATTTCTCTTTGTTAATGCCATCCACTTGTGGTATTTCTGTTACAGCAGCACTACATGACTAAGACGCAGTCTCTTTAACAAACTGTGCTGACAAAGTTGAAAATCAACTTTTGGAAAATAAAACAAAATTCATCAAAATGGATGAAAGACCTAAATGTCAAATCTAAAACTATAAAGCACTTGGAAGAAAACTTAGGAACAAAACTATGGGACCTAATCTTAAAAAAAAAAAAAAAAAAAAAACTATCAAACACAACTATAAATGCATGAATAGCAGAACGCAAGTTAGGTAACTTAAGAGCTCATAAAAATTAAGTACTTATGCTCATCAAAAGACTTTATCAAAAGAGTAAAAAGACAACATAAACACTGGGAAAACATCTTTGGAAACAACATATCCAATAAGGATCTAATATCCAAAATATATAGAAAACTTCACCAATTATACAATAAAACGACAAACAACCCAATTAAAAAATGGGCAAAGGACATGAACAGATACTTCACCAAACAGGACATTCAAGAGGCCAACAAACACATGAAAAGATGTTCTCAATCATTAGCCATTAGAAAGATGCAAATCAAAATTGCAATAAGATATCATCTTAAGATAGCATCTTACCCCTGCTAAAATGGCACTGATAAACAAATAAATAAATAAATACTGGCAAGGATGGGGGAAGATTGCAACACTTATATACTGCTGGTGGGAATGTAAAATGGTGCAATCGTTATGAAAAATGGTATGGTGCTTCCTCAAAAAACTTGAAATAGAACTGCCTTATGAGCCAGCAATCCCATTCCTAGGTATGTAACCAAGAGAACTAGCAGAAACAACACAGACAGATGTATGCACACCTATGTTCAATGCAGCACTATTCACAATACCAAAAAGATGGAAACAACCTAAGTGCCCATCAACAGCTGAATGAATAAACATAGTGTGGTACATATATATAATGGAATACCACACAGCCATAAAGAATAATGAGTCCCCAAAACATCTTATAACATGGTTGAATCTGGAGGACATTGTGCTGAGTGAAATAAGTCAATCACAAAAGGACAAATATTGTATGACCCCACTTTTATAAAAAGGCAAGAATAGGTATACATAGAAGTCAATGCTCATTGATTGTTACCAGGGATGGGAGGAGAAGGGTTGAGGAAGGGAGGGGAAGAATCGATCTCTAGATAGTAGACACTTGTCATTTCTGGTGAAAGGAAAGGTAGTACCAAACATGGGTGAAGGGTGAAAACTTGACCAAGATAAATAATATCATGAAGAAGTACACAATAAGGGACGTTTTGGTAAATGCAACAATTTTGCAACAGCAACAACCAAGAAATATGTGTGTGGTTACATATGTGGGTATGTATGCATATATGAGTGTTGTTGTTGTTAGGTGCTGTCGGGTTGGTTCTGACTCATACTGACCCTATGTACCACAGAATGAAAAATTGCCTGGTCCTGCACCATCCTCACAATCATTGTCATGCTTGAGCCCATTGTTGCAGCCACTGTGTCAACCCATCTTATTAAGGGTCTTCTTCTTTTTTTCCTCTACTTTATCAAGCATGATGTCCTTTTCCAGGACATCATGATCCCTCCAGATAAAATGTCCAAAGTATGTGAGATGTAATCTCACCATCCTTGCTTCTAAGAGGTATTCTAGTTGTACTTCTTCCAAAACAAATTTGTTCAATCTTTTGGCAGCCCATGGTATATTCAATATTCTTGCCAACACCACAATTCAAAGGCATCAATTCATATACATGTATGTGTATGCTTCATATATATTCACATATATAATAAAGCACATTGGGTCACAGCTAAGGATACTTCTTAGACATGAAGAAACAACTTGAGGGACTGATTGTCTAGGTTTGAAGTGCAATTGATTACCTTTGTGTGACCTTTCTAACCATGGGCCTGTAACTCCCACCCAGGTGACTGGGTGAGACTGTGTGATAGGGTAATTGTGGCCCACCAAAGGAAATGATCAGTTTTGCCTTAAAAAAGAGCCAATCCAGAGCAGAGTTGAGGATCCTAGCACCACCAAGGAATAACAGCCAGGAGTGGAGAGCACATCACTTGGACCCAGGATCCCTGAGCTCAGAAGCTCCTGGAAGCAGGAGACTGAGAGAGAGAGAGAGCAAGCTGTAACCCTGAAGATGGTGAGAAGCAGTGGCAGGAGAGACCCAACAGTAGAGACCTGGCAGCAGGAAATGGCAGGGTGGGCTGGGAAACTGAGTGGCTTTGGGAAGAGGCGTAGGGCCAGGGGGAGGTGTGCCTGTGAGCACAGTTGGGAAGAGGCTGTCCTGATGGAAGAACTGTATCCTGAGTGTTCCTGAGCCTGAATTGTAACTGTTACTTCCCTAATAAACCCCATAATCATGAGTATGGTCTGTGAGTTCTGTGCAGTCATTGCAATAAATTATCAAACCCAGCAGAGAAGTAGAGAGTGCTGTGTGAGGGACGGTTGGTGTCAGAATTAGTAAAGATGTCGGAGACAAGAGGTTTGTCTGGCCTCTACCTCATGGCAGTCAGCCTTGCAGTATTGATTTTGGTTCTTCTTCCCCCTTGTGGGGTTGGAGGAGGTCAGACACTGCCCCCACGCAGTTTTTACAGAAGGCGTTAAGACCATAGTCTTGTGGGACAACTCCATCAACTGTTCATAAAGTTTATGTTCTATATTCTAGTTTGGTATGTAGCATATGGGGTCTTAAGAGCTTGTGAACGGCCATCTAAGATACAACTATTGGTCTCTATTCATCTGGAGCAAAGGAGAAAGAAGGAAAACAAAGACTCAAAGAAGAAATTAGTCTATAGGACTAAAAGCCTACATGAACCATGGCCTCATCTACCCTGAGACCAGGAGAACTAGATGGTGCCTGTCTACACGTACCAACCATTCTGATCAGGGACACAATAGATAGACCCTGATAGAATGGGAGAAAAATGTAGAACAATACTCAAATTTTTAAAAAGTCCAGATTAGCGGGACTCCCAAGCCTATTGCCCTTAGATAGCCTTTAAACTCTGAACGGAAACTACTCCCGGAGTTCGTCTTTCAGCTAAAGAACATGTTGGCTCATAAAATAAACAACATCACATGTAAGTACTTTCCTCCTTTAAAAAATAATCTAAATGAGACTAATAGTCAACATTTACCCCAAAGCAAAGATGAAGAGGTAAGGGGGGAGGCAGGGAAACTAGATTGATGGAAACGGAACTACCAGAACGGAAATAATGAGAATGTTGACACATTATGAAAAATGTAACAAATGTCACTGAACAAGTTGTATAGAAATTGTTAAAAGAGAACCTAATTTACTGTGTAAACTTTCACTGAAAACATAATAAAATGTCATTAAAAAAAAAAATACCATGGATCACAACCATTCGATCTGCACATGAGGATAGCACTAGACTGGGGAGCGTTTCCTTCCCTTGTGCATGGGATGGCCGTGAGCTGGGGACTGACCCCGCAGCAGCTAACATCGTTGCCTTTCCCAGAGAGCTGAATGGCTTCCACGGTGTCTTTGCCATTAAGGTTCCCCTGCTGTTTCTGTCCCTGTCAGGTTACTCTGTGCTCTCAGCTTCTTGGTGACCTTGCTGGACGGCTGTTGTCATAGTTACTGCTGCTTTTCCTAACTGATGCCTCCAACATCAGCTCCATCATCTGTTTGGTTGCTCGCTTGGAGGTCTGTCTGCTCATTCCTCCTAGTCAATAGAGCTCTAAACAATGCCCGATTCCTTGACCACCCTCTCTGCTGAGAAACATGAGAAAGTTCCCGGGGGCTGAGCCACAGTTTACTTTTCCTACTCTATCCCTGATGCCACATCCTAGGTCAGGTCCTTATCCTCCCTTTTTGGGTCACGCAACAATCTACTATGTGGACTGCATTAGCTTGTGGACACAAATAGTTACCAAAACGTCAATGGCTTAGCACGAAAGAAATTTATCGATGGGGCAGCTCTCCCTGACACAGTCCTTCAGAGACCCTGACTGAAGGAGGTTTATCTGTCTTCTATATGTGGCTTCCAAAGGCTCCATGGGCATTGATACTCTGGTCAGCTGGAAAGAGAAATGAGAATGGAAATATGGGCCTGGGAGTTTTTTCTGGGTCATGCCTGGAAGCGGCACACATTTCATCTGCTCTCATTCGACTCGAATAAACACAGTCATATGATGTCACCTAATTGCAAGGGAGTCTGGGAAATGTAGGCCAAGCATGTGCCAAAGAAAGGGAAAGTAAGTTTAGGGGTACACTAGTGGTCTCCACCACAAGGTCCGCTGACTCCAGTCTTGTTCCCCTCCAATGCTTTGTACCCGTCATAGTTTCAGGGTTTGAAAAGGCACAGAGGCTCGCAGCTACTGAGTAGTAGAGCCAGTACCAAGTCCAAGTTTGTCTGACTCCAAAATCTGTGTGCTTCTACTATAAGCCTCAGCCTCCTGTATTAGCTTTCATCTCTTCATTTCTTCTTCCTCTTGGAATCTCACAACAGTCTCCAGAGTGGGGAGCATTTTTTAGGAAAAGGAATAATCAGTTGCCTTTCCTTTACCCAGCTTAAGCCTGAGAGTTGTATGAAAATCTTTTTTCTTGCTCACTTCTCCTCAGCTGCTCCACCTGGCTTCCTTCCCATTGGTTCCCACTATGTTCTCAGTTTTGTGAATCCTCAATTCGTTATTGATTCTGTGAGGCCAAGTTTAGCTCTGGTGATTGACAGAAAGGTCTCTCTATCATCCTGCCCCTCCCTGATTCCGTCTCTGTTTCTGGTCACGCCTCTCTCCTTTACTGCTGCTTGTCTCACGTGTTTCCCTACTTCTCTCTAATCTTTTGGTTGGAAACCCTGGTGGTGTAGTGGTTAAATGCTACAGCTGCTAACCGGAAGGTTGACAGTTTGATTCCACCAAGCGCCCCTTCGAAACTCCATGGGACAGTTCTACTCTGTCCTATAGGGTCACTATGAGTTGGAATGGACTCAATGGCAATGGTTTTTTTTTTTTTTTAGTCTATTAGTCAAAGCACAGTTAATATGGGAGGGGCAATAGACTTCACCTCATGATAATAGGAGTGGCAAAAAAAGTTGTAGCCATCTTTAACCAACTATAAATAATAACAAAAGTAGTGCAAAAGATCTCTTTAAAGTGTTAAAAAGTAAAGACGTCACTTTAAGGACTAAGGTGCCCCTGGCTCAAGCCATGGTATTTTCAATTGCCTTACATGCATGTGAAAGCTGCACAATGATTAAGGAAGAATAAAGAAGAACTGATGCCTTTGAATTATGGTGTTGGTGAAGAATATTGAATAAACCATGGGCTGCCAGAAGAACAAACAAATCTGTCTTGGAGGAAGTACAGCCAGAATGCTCCTTAGAAGCAAGAATGGTGAGACTTGGTCTTACATACTTTGGACATGTTACCAGGTGGGATCAGTCCCTGGAAAAGGACATCGTGTTTGGTAAAGCAGAAGGTCATGGAAAAAGAGGAAGACCCTCAAAGAGATGGATTGCCACTGTGGCTCCAACAATGGGCTCCAGCATAATAACAATTGTGAGGATGGTACAGGACCAGGCAGTGTTTTCATTCTGTTGTACATAGGGTAGCTGTGAGTCAGAGCTGACTCGATGGCACCTAACAACAACAACAACAAACTTTATGGAAGCAGATTGTCAGGCTTTTTTTTCTTGGAGGCTCTGATTGTGTTCAAACCACCAATCTTTTGGCTAGTAGTCAAGCAGAAATCATTTGTTCTACCCAGGAACCTACATAAAGCAAAGATCTTGGACTTTAGTAGTTCTTCTCCGAAGAATGAAGTCAGGTTCCTCCTGAAATTTATCTAAAATACATGACTTAATTGTACGAGAAAAGCATGCTACATGTGAGGATCTGGCTATTTTTAGAACATGCTTTCTGAATTTTGTATTTTTTGTTCTATTTACCAGCCTGAGTTACATTTTTAACTTTCCTATTTTCTGCCTTTAAATCTTAAACTTCTTGTGTCTTTGAGGAGATTTTCTTAGAAGGGTAACCAGAGTGCAAGCCTTTCTGCCTTTTAACTGCTACAATATTTATCAAACCTTCTGTTTGCTGTGTTTTGGATGGAGTGGCATCGTAATGCCAAGAAATTGTCAGACAAGCTGTATGTTTCACCCCCAAAGAAGCAGCTCAGAGTGAATGAATTATGAAGAAATAACTGGATATCTGCAGAGTGATTTTTATTTGCATCTTCTTTAAAAGGTGGCTTTGGACATCTCTAGTCAGAGAGCAGAGAGAGAGCAGGTGAGGCCTGGAGGTCTCTGGGGACAAAAGTCGAGCTTAGACAGCCTGGTGAAACTAGAAGCTGCTAAGAACTCAGAGAAAGTGGCAGAGATGCGTGAATGACACACTTAACACTGGCCATCTAAGAGAAGTCGTGGATAATAGGAAACAGATTGACCAGAAATGAGAACATGGATTGAAGGAGAGGCAGATTAAAAGAATATATTTACGGATATGACCAATCAAATAATTAGAAAACTGGAATTAAAACAACTAAGTTAGAGACTGTTGTGGGTTGAATTGTGTCCTGGGATCTCATTTGGAAATAGTGTCATTGCAGATGTAATTAAATTGAGATGAGGTCAAACTGGAAGAGAGGGGGCCCTAATCTAATGACTGATATTAAAAAAAAAAAAAATTCATCTGCCCTTGAGTCAATTTCAACTCATGGCGACCCCTGTGTATCTGAGTAGAACTGTGCTCCACAGGGTTTTCAATGGCTGATTTTTTCGGAAATAGATTGGCACACCTTCCTTCCAAGGCATCTCTGGGTGGACTTGAGCCTCCAACCTTTCGGTTAACAGCCAAACACATTAACCATTTGCACCACCCAGGGACTCTGGGATTCTTATAAGAGGAGGGAAGTTCAGACACAGACACACAGAGGGAAGATGGCCATAGAAGCCAGAGGCAGGCATTGGAATTATGCTGCCACAAGCCAAGGAGTGCCAAGGGTTGTCAGCAGCCACCAGAAGCTAGGAGGGAGGAATGAAACAGTTTCTCCTGGGCAACCTATAGAAGAAATCAACCCTGCTACCATCTTGATTTCAGGTTTCTGGACTCCCGAACTGTGAGAGAATAAATGTCCATTGTTTTAAGCCATTCCATTTGTGATTCTTTGTTACAGCAGCCCTAGCAATTGCAGAGCTAAGTTATTGGATGAGTTCTTAAAGGGAACATTGAAATCTTCATAGGATAGTAAAGAGGTTTCAGGTTATATATCTACTGTGACTGAATATTCTGGCTGCCTGGATTGTTGTCTTAAGGATTCTGAGGCCATTTTAAGGTTCAGATAGAAAGAGTGTCATGATAGATTAGCAATATTTTCCCACAGGTGGAGGGAAGAGTAGCAAGCATGTCATGTATGTAACATACATGATTAATTTAAAGCTGTAGCAGGAGTTGGGATGTGGAAGAAAACTGAGGGAGGTATGAGCCAGGAATTCAAAGACTGAGAGGTAGTGACTAGTTCAAGATTGACTACAAACATGTAGAATGTATTAATCACCAAACCGATTTTCTTTTCTTTCTAACTAGGCTTTACATCTTCCTTTCCTCCTTTCTCCTCAAGAATTCTTAATAAACCCAAGTCCCCATCCATTTTAAAGGTGGGTTAGAGTCTTCCTTTGTCAGCGTTTTTTGAGATTTGTCCAATTAAAGGTCACTTGGTAGAAATACGTACTGCAACATCAATCCAGATTTAAGGAATCCCAACTATTCTTGCAGAATGACATTGGACTCATTTCCATTGAGAAAGTGCCCACTTCCCTGTGCAGCCAGTCCTGCTGTATGTGGTCTTTAACCCTAGACCTCAACCATTAGTTATCTTCCCTATCATCTGCATTTTCCCTGTCTCCTTATTGTCTTTTTATTGAAGTCTCTCACAGCCTTAAAAATAAAATAGAATAAAAATTTAAACTTCCTACCCAATTAAGCTACTTCCTTGTCTTTCTCCTTCCTTCCATCAGAAAACTTCTTGCTAAGCCTATACTATTGGCCTCCATTTCCTTAAAACCCATTTATTTAATTGCTTAAAATGTGGCTTCTACTCTCACTGTTTCACTGGAGCTTCTTTCTTGAAGGCTAAACCCATTGCCATCGAGCTGATTCCGACTCATAGGGACCCTATAGGACAGAGTAGAACTGCCCCATAGAGTTTCCAAGGAAGGCCTGGCGGATTTGAACTGCTGACCTTTAGGTTAGCAGCCATGGCACTTAACCACTAAGCCACCAGGGTTTTCTTCTTGAAGGCTAGCAGTGAGGAACTCACTACTCATTAATCCGAGAGTCTTCCCTCTGCTGTTATCCACCTAAAACTCTCAATGAAATATCTGGAGTTTTCGATGCTCCTGTTATGGATTAAATTGTGGCTCCCAAAAGTATGTGTTGTAAACGCTAACCCCTATATCTGTGGATGTAATCCCATTTAGCAATAGAGTTTTCTTTGTAATATTAACGAGGCCATGTCACTGTAGGGTGTGTTTTAAGCCAATCACCTTTGAGATATAAAATATGCAGATAAGGCATAGAGAAGCAAACAGAGATGGGGGAGATAGATGCCACGCCGCATGAAGATCACCAAGAAAGTGAGGAACAGAAGCTGAAAAGAGACGAGGCCCTTAACCCAGAGCTGGAGCCCTGAACTTGGACTTCTAGCCTCCTAAACTGTAGGAAAACAAATTTCTGTTTGTTAAAGCCATCCACTTGTGGTATTTCTGTTGTAGCAGAAGTAGATAACTAAGGCAGCTTCCCTTCTTCAAAAAAATCTTAAAAAAAAAATGAGAAATAAAATATGCATACAAAAAATGTGCATAGCACATAACTATACAACTTGGATTGTATCACATAAATATACAACTTGGATTGTATATTTATTATACAAAATTGGATTGTTATCCATGTAATCACTTCCTAGGATAAGACGTTAATTTTGCCAGCATCCCAAGTATGGGCTGGAACCCTTCCAATCCCAATCCCTCCCTCCTGAAGGTTTTGTATTAATTACTTAATTGATTTTCCTTATTCTTTTACCATTAGTATGCATTCCATAATACTTAGTTTTGCCTGCTTTTAAATTTTATATAAATGGATCCACACAGTGAATGTTCTTTTGTATATGGCTTCTTTCACTCAACACTCTATTTGTGAGATTTACCTGTTTCCTTGGATTTAGCCATGGTTTATTCATTTTTATTGCCCTTATATTGTTCCATACTATAAACCACCATTTATTTATTCATTCCACTGTTGATAGCCATTTGGATTGTTTCCGGATGGAGCCAGTATGCTAGTGCTGCTATGGACGTTCTTGCATATGTCTTTTTATGTGTGGGCATACATTTCTTTTGGGGATATGCCTAAAAGTAGAATTACTGAATAGTAGCTTATATGTATCCCGCACTTTAGTAGACAATGTCAAACATTTTTCCAAAGTGTTTGCCCAATCTATATCCCCACCAGAAGTATATTGGTTTCCATAGTCCCACATCTGCATCAAAACTTAGCATAGTCAGTCTTATCCTTTTTAACCATAGCTGAGAACTTGGCACACATTCTGGACATTTGATATCCACTTTTTATGAAGTACCTTTCCAAGTCTCTCGCCAATTTTTGAAGGAGCCCTGTGGCACAGTGGTAAGTGCTTGGCTGCTGTCATGGATTGAATTGTGTCCCCCCCAAAATATTGGTCAACTTGGCTGGGCCATGATTCCTAGTATTGTGTGATTTCCCACCATTTTGTCATCTCATGTGATTTTCCTGTGTGTTGTAAATCCTGCCTCTATGAAGTTGATGAGATGGAATTAGAGGCTGTTATGTTATTTTTTTTTTTATGTTAATGAGGCAGGACTCAATCTAGATTGAGTTTTGAGCCAGTCTTTTTTGAGATATAAAAGAGAGTGAGCAGAGGGACAAGGGGACCTCATACCACCAAACAGGCAGTGCTGGGAGCAGAGCATGTCCTTTGGACCCCAGGTTCCTACGCGAAGAAGGTCCTAGTCCAGGGGAAAATTGGTGACAAGGACCTTCCTTCAGAACCAATAGAGAAAGCCTTCCCCTGGAGCTGACTCCCTGAATTTGGACCTCTAACCTACTAGACTGTGAGAGAATAAACTTCTGTTTGTTGAAGCCATCAGCCTGTGGTATTTCTGTTATAGCAGCACTAGATAACTAAGACAGTTGCTAATTGAAAAGTAGGTGGTTCAAACCCACCAGTAGCTTCCTGGGAGAAAGATGTGGCAGTCTGCTTCCATAAAAGATTTACAGCCCTGGAAACCCTGTGGGGCAGGTCTACTCTTTCTTATAGGGTTGCTATAAGTCAGAATCAACAGAATGGCAATGGGTTTGGTCTTCATTTTTTTTTTTTTGTCTATCCACTAGGCGCTCCTTGGAATCTCTATGGGGCAGTTCTACTTTGTCCTATAGGGTCTCTAGGAGTCGGAATCAACTCGATGGCAGTGGGGTTGGTTTGGTTTGGGTTTTATTTTTACTCTGTGTTGCCTTTCTTTCTCTTATTTATTTATTGAAGTTCTTCATATATTCTTCATTGTATCTAGCAGTGGTTATATGTGTTTCCAATATCTTCTTCACTACGTGGCTTGCCTCTTCAGTCTCTCAGTGGGCACTTTTGAAGGAGAGGAGTGCTTAATCTTAATTAAATTATTTGATCTTTTCATTAGTGGTTAGTGCTTTTGATCTCCTGTTTAAGAAATATTCTCTATCCTCATTCATGAAGTTTTATCCTTGTTTCTCAGACCCAGCATTTTCTCCATTTTCCTTTCATTTGGAAAGATCCATCTCAGTTTCATTCAGGAGGAATGAAGGACTCATGAAGGTATTGAAGGAAGAAGGACTTTTTTTCCTTCTCCCAATCTTCAGTGTGAGTATCCTCTATGTAAAGCGCTGTCTTCTGCCTCTGCTCCGTTTGCTTCCTTCTTAACTCTCACCTCTTAGCAAATCCACTCCTCTCTGTAGTACCACGCCAGCATATCCATATGCAGAGCAGTTAAAGTCAACAGTTCAGTTCCACAATGTCTGTTGAACAATTTCTCAGTACCTGGCATCGTGCCAGGTTCTGGGGCTACTCAGGAGAACATCACATCATTAACACCCTTGGACAAACCATCAAATGAAGATACCTATAATCTGGCCACACTGAAGTCTTGAATACACTAAAAACATCAAGCCCCCAACATGCTCTTACTACTAGAGTAATGGCACTATCAGCTCCTTGACCACTCAAGATGCAAAGGACATCTTGGACTCCTCCCTCTCACTTGTGTAATATCACAACACACCCTGCTTGTTTTAATTCTACACTTTTAATTCTCATTTTCCCTTCTTTCCATTGCTAATACTGGCTTTCACATACAGCACCTTAGTATGCCTTTAATCCCCCAAGCATCTGTTAGTTTGTCATACTGCGGGGGCTTGTGCATTGTTATGCCACTGGCATTCAAATACCAGCAGGGTCACCCACCCGTAGTGGACAGTTTTTAGCTGAGCTTCCAGACTAAGACAGACCAGGAAGAAGGACCCAGTGGTTTACTTCTGAAAAGAATTAGCCAGTGAAAACTTTATGAATAGCAGAATGTTATCTGATATAATGCCAGAAGATGAGCCCCTCAGGTTGGAAGGCGCTCAAAATGCAACTGGGGAAGAGCTGCCTCCTCAAAGTAGAGCCAGTCTTAATGGCATGGATGCAGTCAAGCTTTTGAGACCTTCATTTGCTGATGAGGCATGACTCAAAATGAGAAGAAATAGCTGTAAACATCCATTAATAATTGGAATATGAAAGGTACAAAGTATGAATCTAGGAAAATTGTAAATCATCAAAAATGAAATGGAACATGTCAACATCGATACCCTAGGCATTAGTGAGCTGAAATGGACTGGTATTGGTCATTCTGAATAGGACAATTTTATGGTCTACTATGCCAGGAATGACAACTTGAAGAGGAATAGCATTGCATTCATCGTCAAAAAGAATATTTCAAGATCTATCCTGAAGTACAATGCTGTCAGTGATAGGATAACATCCATATGCCTACAAGGAAAATCAGTTAATGCGACTATTATTCAAATTTACACACCAATCACTAAGGCCAAAGACGAAGAAACTGAAGATTTTTACCAGCTTCTGCAGTCTGAAATTGATCCAACATGTGATCAGGATGCACTGATAGCTACTGGTAATTGGAATGTGAAAGTTGGAAACAAAGAAGGATTGGTAGTTTAAAAATATGGCCTTGGTGATAGAAATGATGCCAGAGATTGCATGATTGCATTTTGCAAGACCAACAACTTCTTCTCTGCAAATACCTTTTTTCACCAACATACACAGTGACTACACATTTGGACCTCGCCAGATGGAATATGCAGGAATCAAATCGAGCACCTCTGTGGAAAAAGATGATGGAAAAGCTCAATATGATCAGTCAGAACAAGGCCAGGGGCTGACTGCAGGTCAGACCATCAATTACTCATATCCAAGTTCCAGTTGAAAGTGGAGAAAATTAGAAAATTCCATGGGAGCCAAAGTACTACCTTGAGTACATCCCACCTGAATTTAGAGACTATCTCAAGAATAGATTTGACATGTTGAATACTAATAACTGAAGACCAGACCAGTTGTGGGATGACATCAAGGACGTCATACATGAAGAAAGCAAGAGGACATTAAAAAGACAGGAGAGAAAGAAAAGACCTAAATGGAGGAGACTCTGAAACTTGCTCTTGAACATAAAGTAGCTAAAGCAAAAGGAAAAAAAATGATGAAGTAAAAGAGCTGAACAGAAAATTTCAAAGGGCGGCTCAAAAAGGCAAAGTAAAATACTATGACGACATGTGCAAAGAGGTGGAGATAGAAAACCAAAAGGGAGGAAAAAACTCAGCATTTCTCAAGCTGAAAGAACTGAAGAAAAAATTCAAGCCTCAAGTTGCAGGATTCTACAGGGGAAATATTAAACCACACAGGAAGCATCAAAAGAAGATGGAAGGAATACACAGAGTTACTATACCAAGAAGAATTGGTCAACCTTCAGCCATTTCCGGGGGTAACATATGATCAGGAACCAATGGTACTGAAGGAAGAAGTCCAAGCTGCACTGAAGGCACTGGTGAAAAACAAAGCTCCGGGAATTGACGGAATACCAACTGAGATGTTTCTACAATTGGATGCAGTGCTAAACTGCTCACTAGTCTATGCCAAGAAATTTGGGAGACAGCTACCTGGCCAACTGACAGGAAGAGATCCATATTTATGCCTATTCCTAAAAAAGGTGATCCAACGGAATGTAGATATTATTGAACAATATCGTTAATATCACATGCAAGCAAAATTTTGCTGAAGATCATTCAAAAGCAGTTGCAGCAGTATATCAGCAGGGAACTGCCGGAAATTCAAGCCAGATTTAGAAGAGGATGTGGAACCAGGGATATCATTGCTGAAGTCAGACAGGCCCTGGCTGAAAGCAGAGAATATCAGAAAGATGTTTACCTCTGTTTTATTGACTATTCTAAGGCATTTAACTGTGTGGACCATAACAAATTATGGATAACATTGTGGAGAATGGGAATTCTGGAACACTTAATTGTGCTCATAAGGATCTGTACATGGATCAAGAGACAGTAGTTTGAACAGAACAAGGGGATACTATGTGGTTAAAAGTCAGGAAAGGTGTGCGTCAGGGTAATGTCCTTTCACCATACCTATTCAATCTGTATGCTGAGCAAATAATCCCAGAAGCTGGACTCTATGAAGAGGAACGGGGCGTCAGGATTGGAGAAAAACTCATTAACAACCTGTGTTATGCAGATGACACAACCTTGCTTGCTGAAAGTGAAGAGGACTTAAAGCACTTACTAAGGAAGATCAAAGACCACAGCCTTCAGGATGGATTACACTTTCACATAAAGAAAACAAAAATCCTCACAACTGAAACAATAAGCAACATCATGATGAATGGAGAAAAGATTGACGTTGTAAAGGATTTCATTTTACTTGGATCCACAATCAGCACCCATGGAACCAGCAGTTAAGAAATCAAAAGATGCATTGCATTGGGTGAATCTGCTGCAAAAGACCCCTTTAAAGTGTTGAAAAGCAAAGATGTCACCTTGAGGACTGACCCAAGCCATGGTGTTTTCAATCGCCTCATATGCATGCAAAAGCTGGACAATGAATAAGGGAGATCGAAGAAGAATCGAAGCCTTTGAATTGTGGTGTTGGCAAAGAATACTGAACATAACATGGACTGCCAAAGGAACGAACAAATCTGTCTTGGAAGAAGTACAACCAGAGCGCTCCTTAGAAGCAAGGATGGCGAGGCTACATCTCACATACTTTGGACATGTTATCAGAATGGATCAGTCCCTGAAGAAGGGCATCATGCTTGGTAAAGCAGAGGGTCAGTGAAAAAGAGAAAGATCCTCAACGAGATGGATTGACACAGTGGCTGCAACAATGGGCTCAAGCACAGCAACAATTGTGAGGATGTTGAAGGACTAGGCAGTGTTTCGTTCTGTTGTGCGTAGGGTCGCTATGAGTCGGAATTGACTCAACGACACCTAACAACAACAACAACATTCCGCTTATAAGGCCCCTAACTAGTACAATCTGTTTGCACTTGACTACTAACCTGAAGGTTGATGGTTTTAACCTACCAAGTGGCACCAGGGAAGAAAGGTCTAGTTATCTGCTCCCATAAAGATTACAGCCAAGAAAACCCTATGGGGAAGTTTACTCTGTAACACATGGGGTTACCATGAGTCAGAATCAACTCAACAGCAAGAGGTTTGGTTTGGTTTTTATGCCTTTCACAGAAGGCTGCATCAGCCTCCTCACTGTATCTGTAAATCAGTCTCTCCCTCCTCTCACTCAGCCGACTCCATTCTCTTCAGGTCATTTTAATTTGGGCGGAAGCTTTCAATAACAATTATTTGAACTCTCATCTTATTCCTCCTATTACCCTGAAGCCTCTCTGAAGACAAGGACTAAAAACAGAGTCTTAGTCATCTCTGAGAAAGACTTACTCATTTCCTGAGCTAGCATGGACCTTCAGGCAGTCAGAGCTTCATTAGTAATTTGATTTGACAGACCTGAGCAGTAAACAGCACAATAATGTGAATAGACTAGAGACTAAATTGTGTGGCTTCAGCTCTGAATGCAGTGGGGGCCAGAAGCTCCTGAGAAATTTCCGCTCTGGCCTTTGCAGTAAATCCCGTAAAATTCTCTACGCTCCCATTTTTACAGTTGTTGTTAGTTGATTCAAGTTGATACTGACTCATAGCAACCCCATACGCGCAGAGTAGAACTGTTCCATAGGGTTTTCAAGACTGACCTTTCACCATGCCTGTCTTCCCAGGCACCTCTGGGTGGATTAGAGCCACAAATCTTTCAGGTAGTAGCTGAGCTCTTAAACATTTGCACCACCCAGGGACTCACTTAATTTTATTACATCCTTCAAAACTTTGTGATTCTGGATTACATTTCGTCAGGATTTTCTTTCTCTGCTCTGTGAAAATGAGGGATACCAGGGCAATTCATTCATGTCTCTCACTTAATCAAAAATCTTCCATGACCAACTCCCCACAGCCTGACACTCAAGCTTTTTAGGATTTTATTCCAGTCTACCTTATTGGCTTGATCTTCTACTACCATTTGTTGTTATTATTAGCTGCCATCAAGTCAGCTCTGACTTATGGCAACTTTAAGCATAACAGAACCAAAAGTTGCCTAGTCCTGCACCATCTTCATGATCATTGGTATATTAGTCCATTGTTGCTGCTATTGTGTCCATCCAACTCATGGAGGGCTTCCCTCATTTTTTCTGACCCTCTACCTTACCAAACATGATGACTTTTTCTAGCAATTGGTTTTTCCTGATGATGTGTTCAAAGTAAGCTAGCCGATGTCTCACCATCTTGCTTCTAAAGAACATTTTGATTGTGTTTCTTCTAAGACTGATTTGTTCCTTCTTCTGACAGCCCATGGTATATTTAATATTCTTTGCCAACACCACAGTTAGAATGCATCAATTCTTCTGTCTTCCTTTTTCATTGTCCAGCTTTTGAATGCATATGAGACAATTGAAAAGATCATGGTTTGGGTCAGATGCACCTTAGTAATTAAAGGGACGCATATACTTTTTAAAGCTCAAATTGCTAGCCAAGGCCTGTATGTGCTCTGTGCTTCTGTCCTTTGATCTGACTGTTATAGCTGCCTACAAAGCCTTCCTGTACCATCTCACCATGTCCAAATCTTACATCTCCTTCAAGTCCTGGCTCAAATGGCACCTGTTCCATAAAGTTTCATCCAGGTCTCCAGGCAGAAGTACATGCTCTTTCTCTGAACCTCTACCATTTAATTTGAATTTGGGCCACACTGAGTGTGCTCCCCTCATGCTGAGTATTGTAGTTGGCTGTTCTCATATCACCTGTTCTCTCTGACCACAAGCTGTATCTTACTCGTCTTTGTGTTCCTCACGAAGCTTTGTAGAATGCTGCTTGTGTGGCAGATGCTCAGTATTTGTTCTGTGAGTGGGTTATTTACGGAGGACATGTTAGGCCAAGCTCAGTGATAGGCACTGTAGGCAATATAAAAACAAAGGTAGTTCCATTTCTACTAAAAACCAAAAACAAAAATCTACAATCTAATGAAGTACATATGCACTAATAGGTATTAGTCTGTTATTATTCATGTCATAAACAAGATTCCAAAGGCTGTAACTTTGTCCTTTCTTTACCAGTGCTTTTTCAACCTCATAATTCATAGAAATCCTATTAAAAGACAGAAATTTTTATATATATAGGGTCACTATGAGTTGGAATCGACTCGACGGCACTGGGTTTGGTTTTTTGGTTTTATATGTGTGTATATATATATATATAAAGCTTATACCCTTTGCCCTCCAGTCGATTCTGACTCGTATCAACCCTATAGGACAGAGTAGAACTGCCCCATAGGGTTTCCAAGGAGCAGCTGGTGGATTGAACTGCTGGCCTTTGGTTAGCGGCCATAGCTCTTAACCACTGTGCCACTAGGGCTCATATAAAGCAATATATGCTTACATATATATATATAAAGTACCTTATGCTTATAGCTTACAACAACTATAAAATCAAAACACATTTATAAATTGTAATCAAACTACTCTTGATTGTGTTAACTCATTCAGGTCACAAAACACCTTTAATCAGCTAGGAGAAGCTTGGTGGAGAGTGACCTGGGGTCAGGAAAACTTTCATTGATTCTCAAATTTCCGTGCAGAGGCCTCTTCTGCTCACGAAGTGCAATTTGGGAACACTCATTCTTGAGAGCTAGAGCTTCAGGCTGGGGCACGTCAGAGTCTGCATTTTTTTTTTTTTTTTTTATGCTTATAGCTTACAACAACTATAAAATCAAAACACATTTATAAATTGTAATCAAACTACTCTTGATTGTGTTAACTCATTCAGGTCACAAAACACCTTTAATCAGCTAGGAGAAGCTTGGTGGAGAGTGACCTGGGGTCAGGAAAACTTTCATTGATTCTCAAATTTCCGTGCAGAGGCCTCTTCTGCTCACGAAGTGCAATTTGGGAACACTCATTCTTGAGAGCTAGAGCTTCAGGCTGGGGCACATCAGAGTCTGCATTCAGATATGGTACAACTGGGAAAAAGAGAAGAGTCAAAGGCAACATAAAACAGAGGAGATCCTGGAAAACAGGGACTCTAGGAGCTCTGAAGCATTGTAAAGGCCAGGATGGATCCCAGGAAGCATGTGATAATAGCCTGTTTGAAGAATGCTCTTGGTGAGCATTCATGTTCAGCTGTTGCTCTGTGCCAGACTGTCTTCTAAACACTTGCCATTTATTCCATCATTTAATCCTTATGGTAAACCGACAAGCTAGCTCAATTTCATTGATCGGGAAATGAGCATTAGAGAAGTTCCATAATTTGTCCAAAGTCACAAAAACTGGTAAGTTGGGAGAACCTGGATTTGAATCCCGGTTTCCCTGATCCCAGAGTTAAAACCCTTAACCAACAGCAGCACTGTCTCTTGGTCGACCTGGCCTCATGTGGGGTTTTTTGTTTGTTTTCTTTTATTTCTAAACAGCAGAAAGAGAATGTTATCAGAAGGTAAACTCCCCTAGTCACTCAGGATATGGTACCAGCTCAGAGCATTCCTATACCCTCCAGGGCAATGTGGGCAAGAAGGAAAGTGAGACGGGTTGGAGCATGTTTTAGGGGGTGCCTAGAGTGTGTCAGGCTCACAAGGTCTGAATCTTAGAAGGACCTCCTGAGATTTCAACTCCAAATGCCTTCTTAGCTTGCTCTGTGTATCTTAGCCCTGTGCTGAGGTTGCTATAGCTCCCATACATGGGCAGGGCATGTTGGGTGTATGAAAGACAGGTCCAGAGTTTGATAGGCTGATGTCTATAGGAGCCATTAGGGAGTAAGGCAGGAGCTCTCTCCCTGTAGCTGGTGCTAACTCCGAACAGAACATTCACACTAAGGACCAGTTTGGTGATGAATCAGCAACATTCATCTGTAAGTCACTCAATATATATTTAGAACCTGTTGCTGTTAGTCACCGTTGAGTTGGCTCCAACTCATAGCAACCCCATGTACAACAAACCAAAATGTTGGCCACCATCTTCATGATTGTTGATATGTTGGAGTCCATTGTTGCAGCTGTTGTGTCAATTCATCTCATTGTCAATTGCCCTCATTTTGCTGACCTTCTACTGAACATGATGTCCTTTTCCAGTGATAGGTCTTTCCTGATGATGGCCAGCACTATATTGGAAAATATTCTGTTATGATCCACAAGGTTTTCATTGGCTAATTTTTGGAAGTAGATCTCCAGGACTTTCTTCCTAGTTTATCTTAGTCTGGAAACTCTGCTGAAACCTGCCTACCATAGGTGACCTGGCTAATATTTGAGCTACTGGTGGCATAGCTTCCAACATCATAGCAACATGCAAGCCACCACAGTACAACAAACTGACAGATGGGCATTTAGAACATACTGGGTGTATAATGGAGACCTAGTAGCATAGTGGTTAAGAGCTACAGCTGTTAACCAAAAAGGTCGGCCATTGAAATCTGCCAGCTGCTCCTTGAAAGTCCTATGGGGCAGTTCCACTCTGTCCTATAAGGTCACTATGAGTCAGAATCTACTTGATGGCAAGGGTTTTTTGTTTGGCTGGGTGCATAATACAATATGCTGCTTCCAAATAAATAGAAGCCACACTTCCTGCTCTTCTCTCTATTTGCTGATGATACAGCTGAGGAGACATGAAGATTTAAGCTTAATGAGCAACGTAAGTAACTCAAGTTCAAAATGGCACCAACCACTCCCAAAAGTTACTATGCCTACAGAAAAGGCTAGTTGTAGACTAAGTAAAGAACTAGGGAGGTGAACTTCAGTGTACCCTCACCCCTCTTCTCCATCTTTCCCTTGCATTTACAAAGCCAACTTGGAAGATAGAAATCTAATGAATATGTTCATTCCCTTTAGATTCTTCAATTCATTGAGATCCAGAATGGGCCATCTTGGATGTTAAGGGCCTAATGTTTAAGTATTCTAGAGCCTCTGGGTATTGAAAGATCAATAGATTTTATTCTTGAGGACAGGGAAAACATACTTGGGTCCCAAGTACTTACTACATTGTCTGGCACATAGACAGACTCGTGGCAACCTTATTTACAAAAGAACAAAATTTGTCAGGTCCTACGCCATCCTCACAATTGCCAGTATGTTCACTGCAGCTATTGTGCCAATCCGGCTCACCATGAGTCTCCCTCCCCATCATTGGCCCTCTGCTTCACCAAACATGACGTTCTCCTCCAGCGACTGATTCCTTCTGATGATGCGTGCAAAGCACATGAGTCAGACAATGTTCTGCTGTGATCCACAAGGTTTTCATTGGCTAATTTTTAGAAGTAGGTTGCCAGGTTTTCATCCTAGTCTGTCTTATTCTGTCAGCCCCACTGAGACCTGTCCCATGGGTGACCCTGCTAGTATTTGAACTACTGGTGGCACCACTTTCAGAATCAAAGCAGCATGCAACCATCGGAGTATGATGAACTGATAGATGGGTGGCAGTCTGGCATAAAAAAAAAGACATTTAATATCTATTGGTTAATGAACCAATGAATGATGATGCTGGGACTTCAAAAACTCGATGAAAGTAGCTTTGTGGTCAATTGGTGGCTGGGGGATGGGGAAAAGCTAGGTAGCAATTGCTGGAGCCTCTGACGCCCTGCTGGCTGTCTGACCAATATGAATGCAAGGCAGAATGACCGAGCTCCCCCAGGGCCTCATGCTGCCACCCTCTTCTGAACAGATGCCATCCCACTACCTGATTTCATCAGGAAAGCAGAAGGAAAAAATGGTGTTTTGCCTAAGGCCATTTTTAGAATATGAGCCAGAAGAGAGTCATCTCTGCCTGTCACTGCTGCTTGTTCAGTTTAAACAAGCAAGATTCAGAAATGAGAGAGCATTTATGATTAAAAAAAAAATTCAGTGTGAATTGCTCTAATGAGAACTCCTGTACGATATTTTGAAAACACAGTTTGATGAGACTTAAAACTGCTTTACACTGTTTTATTTCTCTGGGACATTTTATTGTTCATTATAACATATTTATCATAGTTTTGACCTCAAGAAAATACTAATAAATATACTACTGGTCAAAGATTTAGAAAATATATATCTTACCTTCACTGAAAAGAAATTTTGAATATAGAATAAGATATGACAAGGTACCTTTCCTTCTTTAGGTGCATAAGTAATTTGCTTTGATATTTATAGGCTTTGTAACCTGTGATTCATGTTCAAAGAGAAAGCAGCAGCCCACCAGGGATTTGCTCGCATGAAAAGTGCACTTATTATATTAACTCAATTAGATCCACATCTAGAATTGGTTCTCCGTGCGAAGAAACTGAACAATAGCTTGCAAAATCATTGTTATTTGAAGTCCTAAGCAGCATCGTGGGTTTCAAAATGACTCACAGGAAAATAATGAACAACCCAAACCTCAGAAATGAGGATTAAAAAAAAAGGACCTCCATAATTCTTCCAACATGGTGGTATAACAAGATTTTAGTAGCAACCATAGAAATAATTACTAACTTAAGACATTTGTGACTTGGAGAGGAAACCTTGGTGGCGTAGTGGTTAAGAGCTACAGCTGCTAATCAAAAGGTTGACAGTTCAAATCTACCAAGTGCTCCTTGAAAACTCTATGGGGCAGTTCTACTCTGTCCTATAGGGTCACTATGAGTGGGAATCGACTGGATGGCAATGGGTTTGTTTTTTTTTTTTATGGATGACATGGAGAACAAGTGGGAGAGATGGCCCACAATACTTCAGTCAAGTAGCAAGAGTCACCTTTTACCCTACATGAAAATATCCATTTTAAAATTTGGTGATTTTACAATGGTAATGATTATAATGATATTAATAACAATAGCATTATGTTTATTGACTGTTTTCTCTGTGCCAGTAACAATTCCAAGTGCTCTACACATATTAACTCATTGGACTAATGGCAGTTACTACTGTGTCTCTTATTTTACAGATGAAGAAACAGGCATAGAAAGTAAAGGAAAGCCTGATTGAAATATGCAATGGTGAAATTTGTCTTCGTATCAATAAAATGAACTTATAAGGAGCCTTCAAGACCAGGCATCCTTCCACCAAAGGCCTCCTAGATGAAGCGTTGGATGGGTTATCAGGAACTGTGGCCTCTGGCTTTGGTATTGCTACAAACTATCCCGAGGTGCTTCTTGGGTCTCTGTTTCTTATCTGTTAGGTGAAGGAGATTGGGTGATCTCAAAAGTGTCTCCAAAGCCTAAAATTCTAAGATTCTGCTACAGAAACTTGTGATTCAATGATTAAATAGTAGTAACTTGCTAGGGGCCAAGAGATGCCCTGAAGTCAGTGTTAGGCACTTCCATGGGCCTGGCTGGGCAAATTCTCATAAGAATCTAATTTTCCACTTGAGATCATGGGCAAAATACCCATTTGTGGTCCTGGTCCCAGGGCCTGAGGTCTCAACAGGACATGGTGTCACCAGTGACCCTGCAATGGCCAGGGTAGTGGTCCTTCCTCCTTTAACATGCCACTCCCCAGTACACAGCATCTCAGCTTGCTGAAGGAGAGCCTGTGTGACCTCAGGGCAGAGATTCTCCTAAGGAGGCAGGAAGCACAGAAGGCCTATTGTAGGCATGTCTGCAAAGTCCAGGAGAATTCTTTTGAAAACGATGATGTTAAGCATCTTCATTTGTTTCTAACCTGTGCAGTCACATTGCTCCACGTCCCCTAAACTCGTTGAAGTCAGGATCATGACTCCTGGTAATGCCCATATGACCTCTCAGCCAAACTGCAGTACCATCCAAAAAAATCTAAAATAGAGAAAACATGAGAAAGACTCAAATTCATGGCCACAGGCTGTGCTGCAATGCCAGGCCTCTGACTGGGGATGGTGCTCTCATGAACTTCTACTCCCATTCACTCACCAGTTGATGGGCCTCACTGAAGCTTCAGAAGCTCCCGCCCTATGTGCTTTGTCCGCTGACCCTGTATAAAGTTAGTGTACACGATACCAGTGTTTAAAAGGAATGCAACCAGTGTGGCAAGAGGTATCTTGGAATATGAACTATACGTATCTAAATAGACTACCAGGTCAAAACTTGGTAAATGAATTCAGCTTTATCTAGTTTAGAAGGTAATTTTTAAGGCTCTCCATAGGAGTGAAATCTCAGACTTAGTTCTCCCAATTCACATGGTTCTCTTGTCTGGCAACCTAAGAAAACTCAAATCTTTTCTATTGTATTTCTCCTCTAGCTTTCCAGAAACTGAATAGGCATGGTGAAAAGATACAACGCTGACACACACCTTTCCTGATTTTAAATCATGCAGCATCCCCTCAGTCTGTTTGAACGATTGCCTCTTGGCCTACGTACAGGTTCCTCATGAGCACAGTTATGTGTTCTGAAATTCCCGTTCTTGCAATGTTATCCATAACTGGTTATGATCCATAGCGTTGAATGCCTTTGCATAGTCAATAAAACACAGATAAAAAACATCTTTCTGGTATTCTCTGCTTTCAGCCAGGATCCATCTGACATCAGCAATGATATCCCTTGTTCCACATCCTTTTCTGAATCCAGCTTGGATTTCTGGTGTTCACTGTTTATGTACCGCTGCAACCATTTTTTAATTATCTTCAGCAAAATTTTACTTGTGTGTGACATTAATGATAATATCTATATTCTGTTGGATCACCTTCTTTTGGAATGAAAAAGGATATGGATCTCTTTCAGTCAGTTGGCCAGGCATCTATCTTCCACATTTCTTGGCATAGACAAGTAAGCGCTTGTTGCATCTGTTTATTCAAATATTTCGGTTGATATTCTGTCAATTCCTGGAGCCTTGTTTCTTGCCAGTGCCTTCAGTGCAGCTTGGACTTCTTTCTTCAGTACCATTGGCTCTGGATCATATGCTACCTCCTGGAATGGCTGAATGTCGGCCAATTCTTTTTGGTACAGTGATTCTGTGTATTCCTTCCATCTTCTTTTGATGCTTCCTTGGTTATTCAATTTTTCTCCCGTAGAATTCTTCAATATTACAGCTCGAAGCTTGACTTTTTCCTTTAGTTTTGCGTGGTTTAAAATCAGGAAAAGTGTGCATCAGGGTTGTATCCTTTCACCATACTTACTGAATCTATTTGCTGTGCAAATGAAGAGCTCGGCACCAGGGCTGGAGGAAGACTCACTAAACAACCTGCCGTATGCAGATGACAGACAAAACATTCCTTGCTGAAAGTGAAGAGGACTTAAAGCACTTACTGATGAAGAACAAAGACGACAGCCTTCAGTATGGATTACACCTTAATGTAAAGAAAACAAAAATCCTCACAAATGGACCAATAAGCAATATCACGATAAACAGAGAAAAGATTGAAGCTGTCAAGGATTTCATTTTACTTAGATCTGTAATCAATGCCCACAGAAGCAGCAGTCAAGAAATCAAATGATGTATTGCACTGGGCAAATCTGCTGCAAAAGACCTTTTTAAAGTATTAAAAAGCAAAGATGTCACCTTGAAGACTAAGGTGTACCTGACCCAAGTCGAGGTATTTTCAGTCACCTCATATGCATGTGAAAGTTGGACAAATGAATAGGGAAGACCAAAGAAGAATTGATGCCTTCGAATTATGGTGTTGGCAAAGAATATTGAGTATAACATGGACTGCCAGAAGAATGAACAAATCTGTCTTGGAAGAAGTTAGCCAAGAAGTTCTAAGGAGTCAGAATGCCAGGATAGTGAGACTTTGTCTTGCTTACTTTGGACATATTATTAAGAGGAACCAGTCCCTTGAGAAGGACATCATGCTTGGTAAAGCAGAGCATCGGCAAAAAAGAGGAAGACCCTTAAGGAGATGGATTGATACAGTGGCCGCAACAATGGGCTTAAACATAGCAACAACTGTGAGGATGGTGCTGGACCGGGTAGTGTCTCCTTCTGTTGGACATGGGCTCACTATGAGTTGGAACCGACTCGACAACACCTAACAACAACAACAGCTTTCCAGAGAGGCCCCAGAGCACAATAAAGATGCAAGCTCTAGAGTCAGGCTGCCTGCATTAGAGTTCGCCAGCTATACTACTTACTTCACCACCCATCTGTCAGTTTGTAGTGTGGTTGCTAGCATGTTGCTAGGATCCTGGAAGGTGTGCCACAAGCATTTCAAATACCAGCAGGGTCAACCATTGTGTATAGGTTTCAGCTTAGCTTCTGGGCTGAGGCAGACTAGGAAGAAAGGCCTGCCAAGCTACTTCCTGAATTAGCCAATGAAAACATTATGGATCACAACAGAATATTGTCTGATACTGTGCTGGAAAACAAGGCCCGTATGTTGGAAGGAAGGAGCTCTGGTGGTACAGTGGTTAAAGCAATTGACAGCTAACCGAAAGGTCTGCGGTTTGAAACCACCAGCTGCTCTGAGGGAGAAAGATGTGGCAGTCTGCTTCCGTGGAGATTTACAGCCTAGGAAACCCTATGGGGTCACTAGGAGTTGGAATTGACTCAATGGCAGTGAGTTGGGTAAGGTTGGAAGGCACTCAAAATACAAAGTGGCCAAAACAATGGACTTGAGTATACCAGTGACCATGAAGAAGGAGCAGGACTGGACAGCAGCTCGTTCTGTTGTGCGTGGGGTTACTATGAGTCAGAGCTGATTCAACAACAACTGACAACAAAAACAACCACCACCTACTAGCTCTGGGACCTTGACAAGTTTCTTAACTTCTCTGAACCTCAGTTTCCTCATTTGTAAAGAGAGGATAAAAGTAGTAACTTCTTTATGGGATATTGGTGCAGTTTCAAGGAGCTGTTGCATGTAACGCACTTAAAAAACGTTCCTGGCATTACATAAGCAGTATATAATTGCAAAGTATTATTATTATTGACACACTAGGCTGCTAGTAGGTGGAGTAACAAGGTACTTGTGTTTGATCTTTCAGGTACAAATCCCACATTTAGGTTCGAAAAAGCTCAACGTTGTGTTAGTTGATATGCCTCCTTGATCTAGCTCTTTTCATATCTTTTGTTATTAATTTAGTTTAGTTATTAATTAGCAAATTGTTTCATGTTTACTGCAGTAAATTTTAATATTCAGAAAAAATAAAAACAGAGAAACAACCTCCTTCAATTGCTCACCACTCGGAAGTAATCGGTTTTGGCATATTTCCTGCCAAACTTTTTTAATGTTTCTCTTATACGATTGGCTTCATTTTCTTCATACAGTGTTATATACTGTATTTCAGTTTGCAGTATATCATTAAGTACTTCTCATGCCATTAAAACACTTCATAAAATGTAACTTTTAGCACCCAGATAATATTCCATCTTATAGATGTACATGATTTTTTTAAACCATCCTTCTATTGTTGTTCATTTGCCTTATATCTTCTAACTTTCAACTGTCTTCCTCTTGCTCCTGAGGTTAACATCTTGAAAATCGATTTTTTCCTCACATTCCTCCCTCCCCTTCTGCCCATTGATGTTTTTCTGTCTCTGTCTCCTCCTGCTGATTCTGTCAGTCTGCATCAGCTTTCGAAACTTAAACGTTTTTAACATCTTTCCATTAACACCATTTTTCCACTTAAAAAAGGTTTTTCACATTTTTTCAACCTTATAAATGTTCACAGTAAACCTCTGGGGTGAGCAGGGAACATAGAAACTAAAATTCAGAGGAGTGATTCTCCCAAGGTCACTTAACAAGGGAGACTTAATCCAGGGCTCTACACTAGGCCACTGAATGTATACATGGTTCCTTAGGACTCACTCACGTAAAACTACACAAAATACACAAAGGTGTTGGAAAATAGTTTTTTACTGTTCATGTTGATGGCACGGTTTATGCTTCTTGCCCTTAACAACGGTTATAGGTTCTATCAAGACTTTAAAACATATAAAAAAATATGACATTGGCGCTGACGAGCTTTAGCAAAGATCTTAAAGGAGCAGGAGTAATTAGGTATTATCCTTCAAACCTCATCACCCTTAACATGTAATTTCTCACCATGCTTCAAACTGACCGCTTCTTTTTAAAATAAACCAAAATACTAATGTGTTAATAAGTATATTGGGGATTGTCTCCTATGACCTTCAGCTTTACTAAATTTTCTCCCTGAAGGGGAATAATACCCCTCATAGTCGCCCCTTTTACTGTGTCTTTCCAGGTTTAAAAAGCAACTTTGTTCCAGTTACCTGTTGCCATCAAGTCGATTCCAACTAATGGCGACCCTATAGGACAGAGTAGAACTGCCCCATAGGGTTTTTAAGGAGCACCTGGTGGATTCAAACTGCTGACCTTTTGATTACCAGCCAAGGTCTTAACCACTGTGCCACCAGGGCCCCTTGTTCCAGTTAGGAGGTCAGATTTTGCCTTTCTGCAGATCTTCCTGAGGCCAATGGGCTTCCTAAGGAAATGTGCAGAGAACCAGGTCACCTAGAACTTCTCCCTTTCTCAGATGGTGTCCTTAAGTCAACATTTTTCCTGAATTTTCTTTTTCCTCTTGTCAATGAAAAAATAGTGAGTCAAAGATCTTAGTCTTTGCAGGATTGAAGGTTAAAACATTTGCTGCTTTACTTTGTTAGCTTTTCAGGACAGTAATTTCAAAGACAACTTATTTATTTCAATAGCTGGAGTAATACTAGTATTTTCTGGTAATAATAGCAAATACTTTTATAGTGCTTGTCAGGTACCAGCACTGTTCTGAGCAGTTTTCATTAATTCATTTAATCCTCACAGTGACCCTATGAGGTAGACTCAATTATTAGCACATTTTACAGATTGGTAAAACAAGTCACAGAGTTACTTGATTTTCCCAAAGTGAAACAGTGACTGAGGGAGGAAGTGAAGGCAGACAATCCGGCTCAGGTTCACGGTCTTACCCACTACACTACGCTGACCGCTCGGGCATTGGGTTCATCAGTCCATACCCATAACCCATTGCTGTGAATCCAACTCATACTGACCCTGTAGAACAGAGTACAACTGCCCCATAGGGTTTCCAAGGCTGTATATCTTTGAGGAAACAAACTGCCACATCCTTCTCCCTTAGGGCAGCTGGTGGGTTCGAACTGCTGACCTTTGGTTAAGAGCCGAGCTCTAAACTACTGAGCCACCAGGGCTCCTTAATCAGTTCATATAAAAAAAAAACTTTTTTTTTACATTGTCTTATTTAATCTTCACATGACATAACTAATATTATTACCTCCATTTTACAAATGAGGAAACTGAGGCTCAGTGGGGTTAAACAGCTTGTCAAGGTCCCACACTGGGAACCCATTCCCCTTCCTCGTTCTCTTAGTCTGTGAAGCAGTGATGCGGCAT
Source organism: Loxodonta africana (assembly GCF_030014295.1). NCBI lineage: Eukaryota > Metazoa > Chordata > Mammalia > Proboscidea > Elephantidae > Loxodonta > Loxodonta africana. Next base: position 47,723,661 of record NC_087364.1, read on the forward strand.
CTCAGAGAATGACCTGAATACTGATCATAGGATCTTCCTAGCAGCCAAGCGGCGTGGTCAATAAACAATGCTGAAACAAGGCTTCTCGGCCACCCTGCTGTGCACCGCTGCTTTCCTCCTTAGAGTAGCTTTTAACAACCTCACCACACAAAGCTAAGTGAGTGACCTGGGAGCTGGGAGGCAAGGGGATTGATGACCATCTGGGAATAGACACCAGAGAGAAACATTTCAGGGATGGGCTATTATTTTCAGATTAGTTAGAAAAATAGAGATGGTTAGACAACATACCGAGAGATTCTTTGACCTTGAGCTTGGTCAAAAAGTAAAATTCAGCCTCATCAGTTAATAAAAGGCATTCATCAAAGATATCCGATTTCACACTATTTGAACAGGCATCTTGGTCTTGTGAAAAAACAAGCTTGGTTTCCAAATCACTTTGAGCTTGCCTATTAGTGCAATGGGGAGCATATTAGAACAGTTAACTGAAGCACAATGAAAGCATGGAGCTGTGTGCAGAGGAAAATGATATTTGTGGAGCTATGGGGGTGGGAGTGAGGGGGTGAGGAAGCATAAGTGAGAACAAGGAGGGAGGGGGGCTCCTGAGATTGGTAGCAGGAAAACAGGCGATTCTTACAAACAGATGAAATTTTTTCAAATACAACTTTATGAAATGAGGTTACAGATTACATTTTTGGCTAGTATCATCAGGTAGGCTTTCATGTGGCAAAAACCTTCTCATTCCCAGTTCGAAACACATTCTTTTGGAAGCATAGATCCCCTGCTTGTTTTATTGCACTGTAGAGGGTATTATTGAAAATAGCAAGTTAGATTTATTTATATGCTCATTGGTGCAGCAGATACCTCGGTGGGCATTGTGGCTCCATCATCCTAATGGGACAAGCAATCCAATCCAGTGATTTCCTTTCTATAAAACTTCCTTTCAAGTTATCCCAATCAGTCACACCTTCTCCTCCAAGGAAGCAAGTCATTCTTTTTTTTTAATTGAACTTTAAATGAAAGTTTACAGAATAAACTAGTTTCTCATCAAACAGTACACACATTGTTGTATGACATTGGTTAACAACCTGACGACATGTCAATACTCTCCCTTCTCAACGCTGGGTTCCCTATTACCAGCTATCCTGTTCCCTCCTACCCTCCAGTCCCTGCCCCAGGGCTGGTGCACCCTTTAGTCATGGGACTGTTCAATCTTTGGCTGAAGGGTGAACCTCAGCAGTGGCCTCATTACTGAGCTGAAAGGGTGTCTGGGGACCATACTCTCAGGGCTTCTCCAGTTCGTCTCAGGCTAGCAAGTCCGCTCTTTCTTTTTGAGTTAGAATTTTGCGCTACATTTTTCTCCAGCTCTCTCTGGGACCCTCTATTGTGATCCTTGTCAGAGCAATCAGTGGTGGTGGCTGGGGACCATCTAGTTGTACTGGACTCAGTCCGGTAAAGGCCGTGGTAGATGTGGTCCATTAGTCCTTTGGACTAATCTTTCCCTTAAGTCTTTAGTTTTCTCCTTTCTTCCTAGGAAGCAAGTCATTCCTTATAAGAAATACTGACCCTTTAATGTTTGAAAACTGAATTATTTCTCACACATGGCTAATTGCCCCAATTCCAGTCCTCTGCCACAGGGAGCTGGGGCTGCCTGGATGTCCTTGCCTGGATGCTCACTGTACAAAGACAGAAGCGTAAGACCCTGCAATACCACACTTTCAGGTGAGTGTGTACCCCTGTTTCTGTAAAGGAGCAACTGAAGAATAAGAACAGCATTTTCCAGTTTTGCACAGACTAGGTTGGATTAACCAGTAAACAAGGTAAGCACGGGCTTACTTGTGCTTACTTACTAACCTGGGGTGACCGTTTTCACATGGATTTCACTGAAAACTGAAACTCATGTGAAATTGGGCACTACAGATTAGTAAGATTGCTTACTGGATAATCCATCCCTGTCAGGGATTGTAAATTTGAAAAGAGGCTTTGATTCTATAGAAAGGTGCTGTGAGGTTGGGAGAGAGACAGATGCCAGCCATACCTAGAAGCAGAATCTTTGATGTGGTGAAGAAATGTGAAATTGTTCACTACAGATGACCTTGGTAAGCAAGGTAATCACGGTGCTTACCTTGCCTATTGGATAATCAGTCTCTGTGTACAGATTGCGCTTTGGGTCTCTGGAACTTGATACGAGGTTTAACTTGATTGGAGAAGCCCTTGTTGCTTTTTCAGCTGACCCGTTGTTTCCACTTTTACTGGGTCTGTTTGGCTGCTTGACAAGTGTAACTGAATGACAAACACAGAGTAAGAAAGCAGGAACCTGATTTGAGTCCTCTGAAGAACACACTAGCCACTCAAGCTGCAATATTTAAGGTTTTGATTTTCAGAAACATATAGTGTGTTCAGGGACACAAGTTAGAAAGCTAAGCACCATGGAATCATAGTAGTAAAAGGGGCTTCCTAAGGTCCTTATGTCCATCCTTAACTTTGAATGTGGCTTTCAAAGCATCCAAGAAGGTTGCATCCACTTCACAAACTTTACCCTTCCTATCGAGCAATTCTTTATGTAGCATCTAAGATGTCAACTCTTGCATTTCTCTCCTTGTCTCTTAACTCCTTCCACCTTCTCCTGTTTTTCAGATTTTCTTTTTTATTTTGCTGTTCTTTTTGTGACCATATCCCACATTGTATGCCCTTCAGTGTTTGGAACAGTCCCCCTTAATAATTTGGTATTGCCCCATATAATCATATTCCAAAAGATCAGAATAATATTTGTGCTTTCATTCATTTTCGGTCCTGCCCTGTATCCTGAAACTTTCCAAAACAGCTTTACACTATTGACCCCTATTGAAAGCACAACTGCTTCCTATTATTCTCTCCTTTCATAGCTGGCAGTGTGGGGAGCTGTCTTTAGTTTTACCATCTGGCATTTCCTCCAGTTTCCAATCAAGGTTTTTTTTCTGATTGCTCCGATGACTCTAAAGGTCATCTTTTCCAAATTGTGAGGTCCCTCGTTGGCTCACACCGGGGTGGATAAACAGGATGTACACTTTCAGTTATTTAAATTATTGATTGAAAAAAAAGAGATGCTAGAACCAGGAGTTTCTGCAAGAACACTCAATATGCTACTTGAAGCTTAACACAGATCGTAAGATTATTACATTCACATAAGACATCAGCCTGTGAGGTGTCAGGATAAAGGTTAGATAAAATTTCAAAAGCAGGCCGAGGGAACGCAAAGGAGAGATCAAGTCACGGACAAGTTAACACATGAGTTGTGCTTTAAGGGGTGAGTAGAGCTGTGATATGTGGAGAAAGGTCAGGATCAAGTGTCTGGATTTACTGTGAAACTTGGCTTTCATTCCGTTATACTTCCGAAACAAAAGGAAAAGAAAATCAGAAGGAACGAAGATAGTGTTTTTTCTCTTTACTTCTTAAGGTTTCAGCAGTAATAGAAATGGCTGCCATTTATGGAGAATCCGCTATGTACTATGCATTGCAATAACCACTTTGCATATATTAACTTACTTATCACAACAGATCTAGGTGACAGGAATTTTTATCTGTTTTTTACAAATGATGGAATTCAGATTAAACAACTTGCTCAAGGTCACACGGTAACTGGCAATGCCAAGATTCCACCTTAGGTGTCTCTGATTTGAAAGCCCATGCTCTTAACCACCTGGCTTTTAGCACCTATGCTTTACTACAACAACAAAAAAAAACCCAAACCAAACCCATTGCTGTCCAGTTGATTCCAACTCATAATGACCCTACATGGGGTCACTATGAGTCAGAATCGACTCGATGGCACTGGATTTGGTTTTGGTTAGGAGAGAGCAGAACTGCCCTCATAGACTTCCAAGGAGCTCCCGGTGGATTCAAACTGCCAAACTTTTGGTTAGCAGCCATAGCTCTTAACCACTAAGCCATCAGGGTTTCAGTTAGTAAAAAAAAAAATCTCATCTCCTGATTAGCAAACACAACACCAACTTGCTCCCAATGGGTGTCCCCAGAAGAAAATGAACCTGACCTAAGCACATGTCTTGTGCATTCCAACAGTGAGCACCCTTCCCTTACCTACCCAGGTGTCAGCTTCATAAAGCCAGGTACAAGCCCACCATGTACAGTCTATCATACAATCATTTCCCACCAGCACAGCCTCTGCCCTCCTTATCAGCAAAGGCACAGATCCAACTGCTTCATTCCTCTCCTGCCCAGAACCCCACTCCAGCTCGGGCCAGCTGAAGTTTCCTCTGCCTTCCCATTGCCACCTGATGGGCCCCAGGGACGTCCCTTCCAGCCCTGATGACAAGATCCTTAGGGAAGGGAACTCAGGGTTGCTGAGCACTGTCTGTGCCAGGAACTCTACTAGACACTTGGTATAGGTAATATCATTCAATAACAATCTAATAGTAACAAGAATGAGGCAATGCATCTTAAAATGCAGGCTTTGGAGTCAGATCTGGGTTTAAATCCAGACTTTGCTACTTTCTGTGTGATCTTGGAAAAGTTAATTAATCTGAATCTCATCTGTAAAATAAGAATAGTGGTGTTGTTGTGAGGGCTGAAGAAGATAGTGTGTAAAAAGCTCTTAGCAAGTGCCTGGCCCATTGTAGGTATTCAAAAACTGTTGAAAATTGAGACTTGAAGAGTTAAAGGGTTAAAATTGAGATTAAAAATTCTTTCAGACCTCAAAGCTCCCACATGGCAAATGAAATCTCAGTTCTACCTGTATCATTTCATCTGTCTAGAGGAGATTATAAATTGTATAAATAAAGTTTGTTTTGAGTTTAGCCCTCAATGTAAAAAAAAAAAACTGTAGTGGACCTTCACAAATTCTTATTCGCAAAATATTAAACACCCACCTCCACCCAGCTTTAAAAATATATTTTCACGTGGCATGCCAACATGTCACTTTATGCTTGCCAGATGAAGATTGTGGGCTATAGGCACTGGCTCTCCAACCTGGTGAGAGATGTGACCTGGACATCAGACTTGTAAATTCACCTCTAGTGGTTCTAATAATTAGCAGCCCAGTTTGAGAACCACTGGTATCAGGAGGGCATAGAGTATAGCTCTGGGCTTGCTAGCTGTGTGGCCTGGGTAAGTCACACAACCCGAGGCTATGTTCTTTTCTTTATAAAATAATAGTAACTGCCTTCCAGGATTGCTGCAATATTAGAAATAATATTTGTAAAATGTCAGTCAAATGGTAATTTCAATATATAATAGCTCTTTTTAAGAGTTATTGAGATGTCATTTTCATACAATAAAATTCACCTGCTTTAAATGAACAGTTTGACGGGTTTTGACAAGGATATACAGTCTTATAACCACCCCCCAATGAAAACATAGTTAGTCCTTTTTTTGCACAGAAGTGTGAGACCATAGAAATAACCCAGTTATCTTAATAAATAATGGTAAAAAATATGATTGTTCCATGACCTACAAAAATTTTTGTCAAAATGTTACTGTCAGTTATAAAGGAATAAGGAAATAAAGTGGTAAAACGAATATTTATTTAGTACACTGTAAATTGGAACAGTAGAAACATTGAGAATTATAATGGTTTATTTATTTGTAAATAATTCGCCAAGCGTAGCGTGAACAATGTTTGCCTTCCTGTCATATAATTACGATACAGAGCAAGCAACTTCTCTGTGCCTTGGCAAATTGTCATACTTCTTTCTGAGTCTGGATCAGCTTCCAGCATCGTATCCCATGTGCTCCATTTTCATGGTGTATCTTTGAGAGGGCCGTTAACGGGAAGCTTCTGCTACCACCATTACCCCTCCTGAAACATCTTCATCCTTTTTGTCCTAACCGCTTTCCTCATTTATGTCAGTCAGTCCACCCTCACTAAGTTCCGTAGCTACAAACTAACAACAAACCAGTTGAATGGTGACCGCATGTATACAGAATAGATGCACCCCATAGAGTTTTCAAGGCTGTGACCTTTAGGAAGCAGAAAGGCCTTTCTTCCAAGGTGCCTCTGGGTGGGCTTGACCTGCCAGTCTTTTGGTTAGTAGTCAAGGGCTTAACTGATTGTGTAACTCAGGGACTGGTGAGCTATTCTGCCATCGTTTAATTTATGTTAGATTTAAATTTGACTTCCAGCATTATTGCTTTTTGTTTCTTGGCTGCAGTTTGATCTTCATTGGCCAATTCTCTTAGATTTTTGTAAAATGTCACATGAGTTTATCACTGGGAGACGAGACAACACAACCACTCACTTTACTGCCTTGTATGAACTGAATAACACATGTGCAGTGACCAATCACCAATGGACTTCGAAAAAGTGATGTGGTTGGTCATGGCTCAAGACGCACATCGTTCCTTATACAGTGCTTTGTGGACGGAAGTGCTAGCAGCAAAGTTTATTCTTTATGTAATTACTCACAGTTAATACTGTGTAACTAAAATTGGAACTGTGTTTTTGGGCACTGGTATTATTTCACCAAACCGTGATAACTGAAATCCGTGCATATTGAAACCATGCAAAGTGAAGACTGCCTGTATTGAGCAGTTCCATCACCCTGAATAGCTGCCTTGGAGCCCTGGTGCTACAGTGGTTAAGAGCTCGGCTGCTAACCAAAAAGTCAGCAGTTTGAATCTACCAGCTGCTCCTTGGAAACCCTACTCTGTCCTATAGGGTCGCTATGAGTTGGAATCGACTTGACGGCAATGAGTTCAATGGGCGGGAATAGCTCCCTCACCCCCAGTTGTAGTCAGTCCCTCTTCCCCACCCCCAGGCCCTGGCAAACACTGATCTGCTTTCTGTCACTGCAGTTTGCCTTTTCTAAAATTTTGTAGAAATAGATAGCAGAAGTCTTTCGTGTCTGGCTTCTTTCACTTAGCACGATGCTTTTAAGAGTCATCCATGTTGTTGCATGTATATGATAGCTGTTTTTCTTTCTTCTCTTTTCTTTTACACTGCTATGCCAATCACTCATCTTAAATACAAAACAGAATGAAACAAAAAAATAATTACTTAATAAACCTTCCTCGGTTCTGTGGCTTTCCTTCAGCCACTCCTCTTTTCTTCACAGCCAGGCTTCTTGAAATAATCATCCCTTTTCTCCTTCCATTCATTCTTCCACCCCCTGCACGCTTTTTCAGCCCCCAGCATACCTTCAAAACTGCCCTTAAAAAACTCACCAACAACCCACTTGTTGCTAAATCCAGTGGACACTTCACTTTTATCTTTCTTATCCTCCTCCTCTAAAATCCCCTGATTCTCTTCCTCCTTCTCAGCCCCCCTTTCAGGGCCTCCTTCTTGAATACACCCCTTAACCATGGGGTGTGGTCCTAGAACCTCTATTCTCCTCATTCTGAACACCTCTCTGGACAGCCTCAACTATGCACATGGTTTTCTCCAGCTCTAGTCTCCCTCCTGAATTCCAGACCAGCATATGCAACTGTCTAACAAACATACGCATTTGAATGTTCCATAAATACTCTGAATCAATGTATCTAAAGTTGAGCTTTTCATTTCAGTGCCCCCTCCAAAAAATCAGTTAGCACTCCTCCCCTATGTTCCCAATTTCAGTGAATCGTTTCAGGATCAATTTATTTGTCCAGACCAAAAACCTTGACTCCTCCTTCCTTCTTATTCCCAACCCCCAATATTCAATAAATCACCAAGACTAGTCAACTGTACTTCCCATATCTTAGGAATCTGTCCACGTCTCTATTCCCACTCACGCTATCCCTCCTGTAGGCGCCGTTATATGTCCCCATGGCCACTTACAGCTGCTCTGTAATCTATTCTCATCACTGAGTGCTCTTTCCAAAATACAAACCTGATCTCCCACTCCCTCCATTTAAAACTATTCAGTGTGCACCACCCCCGCCCCCCAGGAGTGGATTAACCGGTAAGCAAGGTAAGCATGGATTTACAGTTAGCAAGCTATACACATGTACGCATGGGCTTAATTGTGTTTACTTACTAATCTATAGTACACAAGTTCACATGGGTGAAAAACAGGTGAAATTGTGCACTACAGATTAGCAAGTAAGCACAAGTAAGCCCTAGCATGCCTGGCTTATTGGCTAATCTGTCCCTGATCCCCTCCCCCTATAAGATACAATCCAAGCACCTCAACAATAAAGGTCCCCCGTGACCTCTATCCCATTCCCTGGCCCAGCTCACCACCCCAGACTTTACAGATAATCAATACTTCGTGTGTCAGCCAGTCAGGAGAGATCTTCTACCCTTTGTCCCTTGGGTCCCACAGCAGAAACTAGGGATATAACAAAGGGACAGAGAGGGCACATGGCTGTTTCTCACAAGTCTGGATCTTGGCAAATGACTGAGTTTCTGTTTTTTTTTTTTTGCTTCATAGGGGAGAATAAACCTTACAGCCCAGAAGACAGAGGAGCTGTGGTCTGGTAGTAGCAGAACTTCCAAGGGAAGAGAAAGACAAGACAACGGGAAGAGGAAAGGAACTCTGAGGCCCCATGCTGGACGTGTGGGCCTCACATGAATTAGCAGAGCGTTCCTTCCTGTGTACTTTGCGCCATCTGACAGCCTTGTATCCTGAAGGGCCTCATTAAAGGGATCCTAATGAGGACAAATGAATCCCTAAGTGATGCAAATACTCAGCTACTAACTGAAAGCTTGGTGGTTCAAATCCATCCAGAGACACCTCAGAAGAGAGACCCAGTGATCAACTTCTTTTGAAAGATCACAGCCACTGAAAACCCTATGGAGCACAGTTCTACTCTGAAATACATTGGGTGACCATGAGTTGGAATTGACTCAATGGCAACTGGTTTGGTTTTGGTTTCAGCAAGGACAAATGCATTACTGATCTCAGAGTTTTCCTAATGACACAGATAATCTTTTTAACCAGCCAGCTTGGGTCCTGGGCAGGGGTAAGAGAACCCATGAGGCAGACGCCACTCCCTTCTCTGCTGTTTCGATCAAAACAAGGACTGAATAGTCTGAATCTGAGGTGAAACCATCAGGTTAATTTATCGTTGAGTGCTTTTCTTCATACTTTCTTTCTCAGGATTCCTTTCTACTCCACACCTCATACCCCAATTCCTCTTCTCTGAGCAGAGTCCTTTCCTCCTTTGTGGTGGCCTCCCGATCACCAGCAGAATCCCTGCAGAGACTGTCAGACTATCCATCCAGTGCTGGGTTAACCAGGAGGCAGAATAAACACACAATCAGGTCTCCTGCAAATCTCGGCACCAAAAAAAAAGTTTTTAAAGAATTTGGATACTATTCCTAAGGAAAAAAATCATAACAGTCATTGTGGGAAAAATGAGAACTTTATTGGTGTCTCAACACTTGCTTTATAGTTGTATACTGTTTTAATTTTAAATGACATACGAAGTCACATAAACAAGAAAACCCAACCTCATTGCCATTGAGTCAATTCTGACTCATAGCCACACTATAGGACAGAGTAGAACTGCCCCATAGGGTTTCCAAGGAATGCCTGGTGGATTTGAACTGCCCACTTTTTGGCTAGCCACCACAGGTCTTAAACATTACACCAGCAGGGTTTCATGAAGGCACATGAGAGGCGTCATTCCAGCCTCTTCTGCCCTATGTTATCTGCTCAGAGACCAAACCACCCTGAAGGAAGTCAGAGCACTAAATGGCACTCCTGAGCAAAGGTGGTTCCCTCTCAGTCAACGCAGGGACACCAGTAGAGCAGTTAAGAAGGCCTCAGCAATCAGTGGAAACTCTGGTAGTGTAGTGGTTAAGAGCTACGGCTGCTTAACCAAAAGGTTGACAGTTTGAATCCACCAGGCGCTCCTTGGAAACCCTATGGGACAGTTGTACTCTGTCCTATAGGGTCACTATGAGTCAGAATTGACTTGACGGCAGCGGGTTTGGTTTTTTGGTTTTAGCAATCGCCTAATCCCCACCCCAACCCCCACCAGTTTGCATTGAGAGTCAGTGAGGTCACGTGACTTTCTCAAGGCCCTGTAACTTATTCAGGGTCACATGGTGAAGCCAGTGGCAAATCCAGGACTGAAAGGCTGGTCTCCTAATTCAGGATAGTGTGTTTCCCCTTACCTCTACTCCCAAACAGCAGCCGCGTCACATTTTGCAACTTGCAAACTGGTTTTGAATAACCAAAATTTGTGATTCCATAATCCTCAGCTTACAGAACTGGGTAATGTTGTTTCCTTCTCCTTAGAGGGTGGGAGACCAGTGACTTCACCACAGGCCACGCAGTGAGTCAGTTACTGAGCCAACTCCCCAGCTCCCAGCTCCTCGATTTTTCTTTCAGTTTCTGAGTCAGTTGAGCTGGTCAGCCTCCCACGCTGTAAACACAACCGCAGAGCAGGAAAACAATGTGGCTGCTTATTTAGAAAAGACCTGCTTCCCTGCTGGGTGTCACCACGGATCTCTTTTTGTGCATTTAAACAGTCCATTCCTGCTGGCGGCTACTAGAAAAACAGGCAAAGGGGATGACCGCGAAATACCGGCCTTCGAGGGCATTGCTCCATGTCTTCTTTACTGACGGAAATAAGCCCACCAGTCAGGCACATGTAGAAGGGCAAGTGAGCAGCTGAGTGAAGTGGAGGCTGTGGGCAAACGTCCAAGTCATTAAGACCATTTAGCCAGACGCACCTCTATTAGATCACGCGAAGGACGCAACACCAGGAAATAAACACTCCTTCTACCCAGAAAGCAAACTACCGTGTTTCTTAACAAAAGCAAATTTCAATCTTGCAAGGTAACCAAGAAAGAAGGAAAAATTCACCTCCCCTTACCTTTTTCCTTAGGCAGCGTTTCTGAAACTATAGTGAGCATTTCTGCAAAATGCAAGTGCTTAGGCCTTACTCCCAGAGGAAGGGAGTTCTGAGGGACATAGGAGGCCTGGGCATCTGCATTTGTTTAAGACACACTCTAGGACCACATTTCAGGTGCACTTTCCTGTCTGCTGCCACTGAGTGGCCTCTAAGGGAAGTTGGTCCACACTTATTGCTTTTACTCAAGTGTCTCCCCTTCCATACCAAGCTGGAATGTTTAAGTAAGACTGTGTTAAAAGTATTGGAATAAAAAAAAAAGTAAATAAGTAAGTAGAGAGTAGCTTGCAACTAAATAATTTGGTCAACAAAAGATAGTTTTCTCATCTACAGTGTAGGATTCCCTACAGGGTGTCCCCAGTTAGACTCCAGCCTGTCCATCCATGCAAGAGGACATCTTCCCCTTCCTACCCAGGCAACATGTCTTCATGGACATGGAGACTCCTAGAAGCCCAGATCCCGGACAGCCCACCCTCTGAGTTTCACGCTCCTGTCTGTGAAACTACCTACCTCTGTCCTTGGCAACTGATTCTCAGAAAGTATTAACTGGCTAGGGAAGAAGATACAATCTTCTGGACGCTGATGGTTTCACCCAAGCCGGTGCGACATCTGGATAAACATCAATTCCTGACAATAAAAACAAGGAATTGGGAAGGGAGAGTAATGGAGGTATCAGTTCCTCTCGCCTCATTCCAGACAGTTCTCACAGAAGAGATCTTGGCAATAGGAGGCAACAACTTGCAAAACAGTCTAGGCTTGACATTTCAATTTAGATATTTGTTCATTCAACCAGTACTTTTTGAGCACCTAATATATGTGCTAGACTCCATATTAGACGCTGGAAATACTGTCCTACCCCTGAGACTCCTGTCCCAGCACATATAGCCCAGCAGAGCAGACAGTTAAACAGGGGCCTCATCTGATGGCACACAGGCCACAGCTGGGCCCACCCAGCATTTGAAACATCAGGGCATTTCCCATGAAAAATCTGGATTGCTAACTTCTCTTTGAAAATTAGAAACAGTGGCAGAAGTGGGCCTGCATTCCCAAATGGCAACACTTGTCTGGAGATGAGAAATCACGGTCCCTTTTACTCTCCAGTTCACCACACTCCTCAGCACTCTGAATTGTCTCACATTGGGCTAGTTTCACCCCCTTGGATTTGTCTGTCCTGCACCCTAATGTATCTGAGTCGAAGGTTCTTGAGCAGGAGCAGATAGAAGAGGACCTAACCAGGTAAGGGCACCTGAAGGATGAATAGGGAGTTTTGTAGGTGATGAGGGACAAAGAAGGGAGTAAGCTGGGAATGTGAGGCATGTGCAAACAGCACATGCGAAGGCACAAAGATGAAAATGGGAGAGGTTAAAAGCAAGGGGAAGATGTGTTTGAGGAAGGTAAGATGTTACCCACAGCTGGGGCTCTAAGTGAGAGGTGAAAGACGGAGCTGGGGAGGTAGGGAGATGATAAGTCACAGTATGAAAAGTATTGAACTTTATTCCAACATGCACTGAGGAAGACGCTGAAGGGCTTCAAACAGGATGATGATTGCTTTTGGAGAGCTACGGTGTGGAGAGCAGATTGAGGGAGCAAGGTTGAGTAAGGAGCAGGTATTTTAGTTTTTTTTTTCTTTTTTAGTAAGCAGCCTACTGTAGAGAAGCCATTCAGGAATGCTGAAGGGTCATTCTCCATCTTTTCTTCCTCTGTGCGCCCACCTTTACTGTATAGCAGAGTCCTGGGCACAGCACAGGTACTCAGGGAAGAGCCCTGACTCAAACTTTGGGCAGAAACGATGGCAGAAACGTCTCAATCCTGTGGTCCTCTGGCTTTGCACAAAGAGGATGCTCTGGATTTGCATAGAAATGTGACTTTTTCTCCTTGGTTCTATGGGAAGAGTAAATTATCTAAAATAATAATAAAAAATGAAGCCATTGCTAAAGCCATCAACCTTCTTTGCCAGCTATTCAACTTATCTTTGCTTTTGGTGACCTCTCTGTCTTGGATGTGACTGCTCTGAGAGGGAGCCCGTCAGAGCTGCCAAGTTTCCCTCAGATTTCCATCAAGTTTAAGGAAAGGACATGAAAATCTTGCAGGCTACTTAGAGGGGAAAGGTGAATATACAAATGTGCGAACAAAACAAGAAAATGATACAAACAGCTAGAAAAAGGCCAGCTTTTCTATATCACGTAGTGGCGGGGCCGGGAGTGGGGGAGTTATTTCCAAGAAAACTTGTTTTTCAGCCTAACACAACTGGTTGGGCTGGAGATGTAGATCCATTAAAGTCAAATCAGTTTAAAAGAAAAGATACACCTCCCTTTGAAAATATAGCTTCCCCCTCCCAACCTTTACCACCGCCAATTCTTAAAACCCAGCGTGGGAGAAATCCATTAGAATTCAACTTTATAGCGCTGAAGTGGTCTGCTTAGATGACATCAACTGGAATATTTACTTTGGATAAAATAAAATGCAAGCTCTCTTTGGCACTCAAGGAGAATTACAACAAATGGAACAAGGAAAGTGTTTTATAGATGAATTCAAACCCCAAGTGAGAATTTCCATTCCTTCAATTAATTGACTTTCCCGTCTCCCTATTCCCCGTTGTCTTATCTTGGATCATCTGTCCCTTATTCCAGGATCTCGAATCTCTTTTTTTTTTTTTTTTTTTTTTGCTTAAATTACTGCAGAGCCATGAAGTGAGTTGCAGTCAATCAAATCAAGACATCCACTTGCCTGTCGGGAATGAGTGGTACGGGTTGGGACCGAAACTACAGCTCCCAGTGCTCTTGTGCTATATGGATATAACTAGAATTCTCCAGGAACCTCTACCCATCCAAAGGCTCAGTTTCTGAAAGGCCATACCCCTTAGTCATTCACACCCCAAATATTAGGGGTTCTCCTTCATTTATTATGGTATGAAGGAAACCTATGTGCCAGAAAGCATCTGGTGGTCTCCAAATCAAGGGGTGCCTGACGAGGTTGGTGTGTAATCTTTTAGCTGAAGACCATAGGTCATATTCCTAATACCTCATACCCATCTTATTTGCTTTAAACCAATGGGGTGAATCCTAGAGACATCAGTAAAGCTCCATGGAAAAACTGAGCCCCAATTTTCATTTTACAGATACGTATGGAGCTTTTGCTATGTTGTCAGGAACTGTCCTGGGAACAGCACTGAAAAAGACTGTTCACACAGAACTTGCATTTTAGAGTGGGGAAAAGGGACAATAAACAAATAACAACACAGTGTGTCAGGTGGTGGTAAGTGCTATGTTATGAAGAACAAAGCAGGATAAAAGATCAGAGGGTAGTCAGGTGACATTTGCGCAGAGGTGGAAGGAAATAAGGGAGCTAGCCACACACAATCTGATGAAAGATTGTTTCGAGGCTAAGGAACAACAGGGCAAACATCCTGAGACCAGGGTTTATGTAACTCCTGTCACCTGTTATACAGTCTGTGTGACATAGACTCATTTCACAGGCAAAGCACTAAAGGGTGTTGTCTTTCCTTTTCTTTCTTCTCCCTTCCTTCATTTTCCTTCCTTCCTTTCTCCCCTGCCCTCCCTCCTTCTTTTCCTTCCTTGTTCCCTTGTCCAAACTTTTGCTCACCAACACTTTTCTCTGGGGTAAGTGCACTAAAGATGATAAACCTCAAATGCTTTTGTGGAAGAACAACTTTTTTTTTTTTCTTCTCACTCCTCCCTTTTTTGGGGCCTGGTGCCTCCTGAGGCTAAGGGATAGAAAGGCAGCTTTCGTATTGTACCTCAAGGTTAGGGGTGAAGCAGACACTTTCTTAGCACAATAAGGTTTATAGCTATACCAGCAGGAATTGTGTTTGTAGTTACTCTCCCAGGTCAGGATCTGAGGAAGCATGTCCCACTGCATGGCCCCTGCGAAGCAGAAGGTGACTGATATGTTACACTGGAGATCAGATAAGAGGTGGAGGCAGGACCTTAGGAGTAGGGAGCAGGTAGTGTAAGGCATTAAGAGGGCCAAGGAGCTGTGTGTTTTGTGTTTTAAAGCAGAATGATACAAGAAAGATGATTCAGGAAGGATGATGTCTGTTGATTGAAGGCTTAACCAAAAGGTAGCCCCCAAGAGTCTAGGGTTAAGTTCCTGTGCCCGTGGATCTGGGGATGAGATGGATGGAATATGGAAGCCATTTACGAACCTCCACAACTTTCCTCAACTTCATATCAACCCCCATACCCACCCCTTGTGGACTCAATATGTACAGGGTTTCAATTGTTCTGTGGCATATGTATACAGCAGGAGAAAGATGTGGCAGTCTGCTTCTGTAAAGATTTACAGCCCTGGAAACTCTATGGGGCCGTTCTACTCTGTCCTATAGAGTCACTATGCATCAGAGTCAACTTGATGGCAGTGGGTTTGGTGGGTTTTGTCTTATATGCATGTAACCATATATGCATACGGCATAAGACATATCCCTTAAACCCAAAGAGCTGAACTCAGTATTTTAGAATGCCGTGTATTTGCTTGACTCACTGCTTATAATTTTTTTTTTTTTTTTTTACTGATCATACCACCCCTTCTTTCAGTGTTAAGGGGCATAGTGCCTGGGTTGAACCCTTCCATTCACATAAACAAGAAAACCCAGAAGCTAGTATCCCTGTTTTGCCAGAATAGAGTGTGCTAAGGGTTCTGTTATTTTTCTCCTTTCAAGATTTATCTGCCTTTCTCCACCTGCAAAAATCTCATGTCTTCTTTTAAATGCCCTTATAACTCTCCAGGTATTTGTTAGTGAAAAATGCAATACCGTTGTCTCTCTTCGCAAAAAACCCATTGCTTTCAAGTCAATTCTGACTCATAGCAACCAATAGCTCTATTCATTTGACTGATTGGTGTATTAAAGGCTGTCAACTGAATTTCCTTCTACAGCTTTACAAACTAGCTGTAGCACTAGTAAATGTAGCCATTAAGTCTGCAACTAATTTCATCTATCAGCTTCTGAGCCATCAGCCCACACACAAAATCACTGAGCAACCTCCTTGTACTCATGCAAAAAATTAGATTACCCTGGATTAGCCCGAGGGTCACCCGTGGGGAACATTCAGCCAGGGTCTTTCCTGCAGTTTATAAACTGGTCATGCGGAGAATAATCAGGCACAGCCTCAGGTAACCCTTTGTTAACCTTGGACATAGTGTGTCCCCATGTTGCCATAGTCCATGTGTAGAATTATTCTGTGTTGGTGTCAGCACACCCCACCTAAATCTGACATATTTGGATTGCACACAATTTTTAAATTTTGTTCTTTTTCAGTGAAGGATGCCATTTTACATACAATAATCCTTATCTACATGATCACTGATCATTGCCTTTCAGTCTTTCCTTTACTGGGTTAAATTACCACGTTCTGGCTACCTTATTTCCCAGCCATTTATTCACCCTGGATGCCTTTTACCCAGCTGTCCACATCGCACCCAGTTTGCAGTGACCAACTGCTACCTTACAATTCTGCGATGTGGATAATTGGATACAGGTCAATTGGCAGGTGAAGCACGTGCCAAGAACCTCAGGGACAGGAGGACACTTCACAACCCAAGTTAGTCCACTTATTTTGCCTGACCCAAACCTCTCATGGCCAAGGCTGTTTGGAAGATTTCCGCCAATAGAGAGAACAGAATAGGGGGAAGAATGCCTCTTCCCTGGGGAGTATGTAAGAAACCTTCGTTTTCTCTTTCAAGCTGCACATGCTCTACTGCTACCCATCCTCCATACCTGACCCTGCTACCTTTATGCCAGTTCAGAATTGCTGGAAAATGACAAATGTTACTGGTGAGGACATATTGCCTATATAAACCATCTGAGGACCTAAAAGATGTTAAAATCTTGGGCTTGAGATATGGGCCAACACAACAAACAATAAACATAACAAACAGGCAACAAAGAATAAAGAAACTCTGCAATGGAAGAGAAACAGGTTGATTTTACTTTCACTCCCAAGGAGTTCCAAATGGGTTCTACCAAACTACCCTTTCTTGGAACTCCACCAAGCTGATTAGAGACTTATTAAATCCAAACTAACCAGCTGTCCAGGAAAATTCCCAGATATGAAGTTTAGCTGTGCCCAGAAAGGATCTTGCATGACCACTGTAGCCCTCAGAGACTATCCTAAACCTAATCTGACCATCTCAGGTATAATAATAAAGGCAACCATCCCAGTTCTGGGAAAATCAGGATGAGCTGGCCATCATATCAGAGACCATAATGATGTAAACAGTAAGCATATGTGCCACCCTTCTATTTCCAGTGCTATTACAGCACCAGGGAAAGCTGTAATGGTGCCATTATCTTGACTACAGATATGGAGAACCATGGTACTCAGTTATAAGCCATACATGCTCTGATGCTTGTTTAAATTTAAAAACTAAGGTTTCTTCTACACTTAGAACTCAATCAGTGACACTCTGAAATTTACTTTAAGTGATAAAAATTTATGTAATTATGACAACCATCCCTAAAGTAAGTGATTAAATGCTTTAATCAGAAAAGAAATGGCCTGAAAACAAATCTCTCAGGAATTATTAATATTCTCTAAAATATTTGCCCAATTAGAAGCTCTTTGATTCTTGTTTTTACTCTTTTTTTCCAAGAAAGCTTGCTTAGCAACAGTCAGCAATCTCTTTTCTCTCATTAGGTCCCTCTTTTGTCCTCACCGCCCCCCCCCCCTTTGCTACTGCAGACTACAAACGTGAAAAAAAAAGGAAACTACTAATCTGTGGTGACCTCCTTTTCCCTGTTCATAAACAGAAAAATGAGGGTTTTTTATGTGCGATGGTCCCTAATACCTATATCAAAGATTTATACAGTCTGAAGGCTCTGTTCCTAAAAGAAGGTGAATTCTGACAGTGCCTTGACTCATGAAGCCCATATAGGAGTAAGAGGGCTTAAAGCACCAGCCATTCTGGAGGGGTCATTGCATAATTAGTCTGGTATTTCTGTGCACAAGAATCTTGACCCAGTTATCAGCTGATGGGGGAGAATGAAAGCTAACATTGTTGGGGACCAACTTTGTGCCATGCCATGACAAGGCACTGACTTAATTGTTCTCTTAGAATTGTAAGGAGCAGATTTGGGCAGGCTCAGGTGGATTTTTGCTATGCAGGGCAGGCAGGAGTTAGGAAAGAGACAGGGACTTAGAGGACTCCAAAAGCAGGGACCACAACAGGATCTGGCCTCATGGAGCCTGGACCCATACCCTGGTCATCCTTGGGGGCCTCAGCCACAGAACCTTACTTGTTTTCCTTCTAGTGCTCCACCTTCACAGAGCTCCCAATGAGTTTACTACTCATTACTCAGGCATGAATGTATGTGTGTATACATGTATGGAGGGAAGAATTTGATGCACAAGGTTACAAAACCAAGTAAACACTAGCCCTTCCAGAATGAGTGTGTGTCTATACATCTATGTACCTATATGTATGTTCCTGGGTGGCACAGTTTGTCCTGGACTACTAACCTAAAGGTTGGCAGTTTAAACCCACCCACTGGCACTGTGGAAGAAAGACAGGGCAATCTGTTTCCATAAAGATTATAGCTAAGAAACCCCACGGAGCTGTTCTACTCTGTAACACATAGGGTTGCCATGAGTCGGAATTGGCTCAACAGCAACAGGTTTAGATTTTTGGTTACATATCTATCTATATATCTATATGGAGTCCCTGAACAGTGCAAATGGCTAACACACTCATCTGCTAACCAAAAGGTCGGAGGTTTGAATCCACCCAGAGGCACTTCAGAAGAAACCCCTGACAATCTACTTCTGAAAAATTATCCATTGAAGACCCTATGGAGCACAGTTCTACTTTGAAGCACATGGGGTCGTCCTGATGGCAACTGGTTTTATATATGTGTAAAAAAAAAAAAACACCCATAACCAAGGAAAAAAAACCAAACCCCGTTACCTTCAAGTCAATTCCAACTCATAGCAACCCTATAGGACAGAGTAGAACTGCCCCATAGAGTTTCCAAGGAGTGCCTGGTGAATTCGAACTGCTGACCTTTTGGTTAGCAGCCGTAGCACTTAACCACCAAGCCACCAGGGTTTCCATAAATCTATATGTTTATATCCAGATCCATATCTATCTGTGTGCGTGTGTGCACATGCACCCCTGAGTGTGTACATAAAATGAACAGAATGAGTAATGAACAGGATGGGTCTGGTAATAACTCCCAACTCTTTAGTCCTACCTAACTAGGAATTTGCTGAAGCTCTTAGCAGAGAGTGGCCAAGAGAAATGTCTCTTTTTCATTTACAGATTCTTTCCCTTTCTGAAGCCATTAACCACCCTCACCATTTGCGTTTGAAATGGCTGCTTCCTTCTAGCAGATATTTTAATACCATTCCAGAGAATTGACAAATCTCTTGGCAGCAGTGGTTTTTAAAGTTCATCCTTTAAGTCTTCATTACATGCTCGAATTTAAGATTTACTCTTTTTTTTTTTTTTTAATACATTCTGTAAAATGCCAGCTGAAGTTGCTTATTACCTGGAAGATGGCTTGTCTCTATTTAAACAGCACTGCGCGTCTCTGCCCTAGGCTTTTGAGCTTTCTACTCTGATCTGTTCCACGTGCCTGTACGTGGTAATAGGGAGAGATTTATAAACTTGTAGTTTTTGAGCTGAGGCAAATTCTAGGCTGATCCCCTCTTTTAAAAAATCTCCCCCAGTATAATAGTGCCTGGATTTTATGATACTTCCTGATTCACCCCACCGAGTATCTCTTCTGTGTACAGAAACACAAGATTTCGCAGGTCATGAAATTCATGGCCGTTATTATATTGGCTTCATTAAGATAAAAATAGCTAAAATAAAATTCGAAGAACTAGATGTAATAATCATATCAAGAACCAACTTCAAATACAGAAAGTTAGTCTCTGCTTTTATTCCAGTCTTGCTTTTGGTGTTTTGTTTTGTTTTGAACAGGAGTTAACCTCTTTTGTTTTTATCTATCTTCCAATACTGGGTTACTGGGCTACTTGAAAAAAAATTTTTTTTTTAATCAACCCTGCCCAACGGTTCACCATGGAGTCTCCTGGAACCCTCTTGTTCTAATGTTGAAGCTCTAATTATTCCCTGTGTAGGTTTCATGACACCTTGCTGCATTATTTGTGTAGTCCTAATAATCAGAGAAGCACTCAGCACAGGAAAAAAAAAAAAAAAAAAGACCATTGCTGTCAAGTCGATTCCAACTCATAGTGACCCTACAGGACAGAGTAGAACTACCCCACAGGGTTCCAAGGTACGGAAGCAGACTGCCACATCTTTCTCCTGCAGAGCAGCTGATGAGTTTGAACTGCTGACCTTTAGGTTAGCAGGCAAATGCTTAACCACTGCATCTCCAGGGCTCCTACTCAGTGCACAGTAGGTGCTGAACAAAGAGAAGTGAAATTAAAACAAATTAAAAATTCTAAAATGCTAACAAATCCTACCAGCACAAGCTAAAAACTCAGGAATTCTAATAAATTCAATTTCATGTAATTCCCATCAAAAGAAGAAAAATGTATATAGTGCATTTGTAATTTTATATGCTGTATTATCAAATATATTCCAAATAGCAGAGAATTTCTGGTTTGAGCAAGTGTTAATGAGAATGGATTCCGTCACTTATAATTTTACACATCTGGTAAAAGGATCCCTGATAGCACAGTGGTTAAGTGCTTGGCTGCTAATCAAAATGTTGGCAGTTCAAACTCACCAGCTGCTTCACAAAGGAATGATGTGGCAGTCTGCTTCTGTTAAGATTTATGGCCTTGGAAACCCTATGGTTTATTTCTGCTCTGTCCTATAGTGTGGCTATGAGTCGGAATCAACTCGATGATGGCGGGTTTGGTTTTTTTGTTTGATGATTGTAAGAATTTCCAGAGTAGCTTCTAGCTGTATACATTTCAAACTGTGTTTTCCCTCTATTACTCATCCATGGATGCCAGTGCTCACATTCATTCACTGCACCTTCATGTCATGATGTCAGGTAAGTTGGGCCAATGGACTTCAGGAGTATCCCTGGGGCCATTCCTACACCGGACTGACTAGCAAGCTCTTAACCAAACATGGACGTCATTACAAAGCATGTCCATATAGCCCATTAAAGCCAAACTAAATGTATACGCAACTGTTGTGTCCAGCAATGTTCAAAGTCCATAGACATTTGCTGGACACAACAGAAAATGTGAAGAGAAAGTCAAAGAGGAAAAAAATATGATTAAAGTATCTCACTTTTGCAAGTTTTACAACTTAGCTGCATTGGTTTCATGGTAAATATACCACTGACTTGTTCAGAGATAGGCATGTCACCAATGGCTCGGGGAGAAGGTGGTACTGGCAGGAATCCCAGTCTTTCCTAGAATTGCTATATGGAGGAGGAAGAGGGAGTTTCTCCTTCTGCTGAGGATGCTGGCTAGAATGATGTGATGAGGTGGCAATGTGAGGCCAAACGAGGCCAGATAGAGAGAAACAGCTGAGAGGGGAGAGAAATTACAAAACCATTTGAGCCATTGAATTGGGCTATGACTGAATCTAGCTACATCTCTACACTCCCCTGTTCTATGAGTCACAAACTTCATTTTTAACTTAAACCTGTTTGAACTCAGGTTTCTGTCATTTGAAGCCAAGAGTCCTGGCTCATATACAAAATGGTTAGCTGTCAGCATCATTTTGCTAGAAGTCTGAGATAGCTTCATACTGGTAGGAAAAAAAGTAATTAAGGATTGTAGGTTTGGCATCTTCCGTGAAGGCCTGACTCAAAGGTCACCTATCACTCTGTTCTATCCCCTCTGCTTATTTTAATCAGAGGGCACAATATTCTCCAGTAATAACGATCGTACTACCTTACGTGTACACGGCAAGTACTTTAAAGTTTCAAAGTCATTTTACACACCTGGTCTTATTTCATCCTCACAGAAGACAAGCGTTGCCACCTAAGTTTTTCAAATGAAGAGACTGAGGCTCTGAGAGATTAAATGCCTAGCCGAGAACATCCAGCTGGTGTGCAGCAGAGAGAGGATTGAACCTTGTCTTGTGCTTTCTGTTCCAGAATGCTTTCTCTGATACACCATGCCTCCCTGAGCATACCTGGAAGCCCAGAATTTCCATGCCCAGAAGAAAGTATACTTCAGGCTAGAATACACGTTATCCAACATCTCTGGGCAAGACCCACTCTTGACTCATGACCAAAAGTTCCTTCACCTAATCTTCATCAGCTAACCTTCCAGATCACTGACTACTGCAAATTAAACTTGTAAGATTCGCTTCTCTTAGTCTTTTGCCAAAACCCCAAACTTTGAAAACACTTCCCATATCCCAACTGTGAAGAACAGTAAACTCTATGGTCTTTGACTCAACAACTTGATATCAAACCTTTATTAAGATTTTTAACTATCAAGATCTTCAAACCCTTACCTCTGAACATTTCCCTGGCTCCCATCGACGTGGGTTCTTGAATCTTTGACTTACCTGCTCAAATCCTGATCATTATTGCCCGCAACCCGTACTACTCTGTCTTTTCCTGATCCATCTACCCTGTATTATTTATTTCTATGAGAGAGAGAGAGAGAGGCAGAACTAGCAATATAGCCACCATTGTGTCTGTTTACACTGTGATTTGCCCCTTATGTGTGTGCTTGGGGAGCAGAGCCCATCAGAATTTAAGGACTCTATTTTTTTATTTTAAGGGCTTTGAAGTGAGATTTTTTAAAGGAGTGGAGTGGAAGAAACGGCACAAACTTTCAGAGATGTTGTTTTACTGGCAAAGAGAGAGGGTTGACTCTAGAGAACTTTTCATTACACCCTAAATGGAGTCTGAAGAGAGCAACATTTCTCTTTGCAGCAGGACAGAATCAGGAGAAGTTCAGTGTGGATTGGGAGGAGGTACCTAAAGAGACTGCTCCATGGGGCATATCACTATGATGCAGTCAAGGGATCCTCCCAAGGTTATTTCCCACCTGAGAGAAGGGTGTGGCCTCTGCAAGCATTGGCTAAAGCAAAACCTTCATAAATAAA
Organism: Loxodonta africana; assembly: GCF_030014295.1. Taxonomy (NCBI): domain Eukaryota; kingdom Metazoa; phylum Chordata; class Mammalia; order Proboscidea; family Elephantidae; genus Loxodonta; species Loxodonta africana. The sequence continues at coordinate 47,746,446 of NC_087364.1, forward strand.
GGAGTCAGCATTGCCCGGCATCTAAAAGGCAAGGCACTGTGGATTCAGCCAACAGCATCTTCAGGAATGGAAAGAAAGCTGATAACGATATTTCAGCAGGCATTTACATACCATCTCAGAAGGGAATGGGAACTATGGCAATAAACATTGTGAAAGTTTCCCAAAGCTTTGTAACTTCTCCACAGTTACTTTTTTAACTCCATTTCCCCGCCTCCCCCCCCCCCCGCCTCTCCTATATAAAGACAAAGGCCTTATAATGAAAAGAGCTGTGCATTTGCATGAGGGATAATAAGTACTGGGAACCTCAAAGCCAGGAATCCCAAGGAATAGGGAGGTGGCAGCTTCAAAGCCCCTGAAGGAAAGTGTGTGTAGACTGTCTTACTCCTGGGACATGGCCTTAGGGTTTGGTAATAGAAAATCTTGAAGGGTTATCCAATGTAGGTGGCAATATCTGTTGTCTCCCCAAACCCAATAGCTTTCCCCCATACTGGGAGAGCCAAGTTTTGTTCCACATTCTCTCAAGGTTAGGTTCTGATTTGACTAAGCCAATCGTGACAATCTCATTTCGCTTGGCCTGATTAACTTAGTGGTGGAATTGTTCTGGTCAATTAGATATGAGTGAGATTCTACATACAGAAGAACATCTAGGAAAGTTTTTTTTTTGTTTTGTTTTAAGCTCTTAAATATAGATGCACAAAATGGGAAGGTCTTATTTTGTGGAACGTTGCATCCTCATGTAAGTCCTATACCTATGGAAGTCATTTTAGAAACATGAAGGGATTTAGTGTAAGGAGAATAAGCCAAGGATAGCAGAGCAGAAAAGTGTAAGGAAGCCGGATCCCTGATGACATCACTGGTCTAACATATGCATAACTGGAGTCTCAAAAGTAGAGAAGGGAGCAAGAGGACAGAAAAAAAAAATTTTTTTTGAAGAAATAATGGCTGAATTTGGTGAATGACATAAATTTACAAATTCAAGAAGGTCAGTGAATCTAAGTAGGATAAATTCAAAATATACCACATGTAGGCACACCAGAGTCAAAATGTAAAAATCAAAAGTAAAGAGAATTATCTTGAAAGGAACAAGAGAAAATAACTCATTATACACAGAAAAACAATGTGAATTACCATTGACTCCTGACTGAAAACAACAGCAGCCAGAAGGCAACAGAACGTCTTTAAAGTACTGAGAGAATAAAACTATAAACCCAGAATTTTACATATAAAGAAATATCCTTTAAAAATTAAAGTAAGATAAAGATTTTGTTTTGTTTAGAAAAAGATTACAAAGTGGATTATTCATCAGCAAACTCGTACTACAAACAATGCTAAAGCAAATTCTTTAGATGGAAAGAAAATCATACTAGACTGAACCTCGGATATTCAGGAAGGAATGAAGAGCAACACATGGAAAATGTGTGGATAAATATAAAATACTATTTTTCTCCCAATTTTTAAAAAATGTATATTAAAAGCAAAAATTACATTGTTTTGTGGGATTCATAGTGTATATAAATGTAATATTTAAGACAACTATAGCATAAAGGACAAGAAAAGTAAATGGATCTATGAGGTTGCATGAAGTAGTATAATATTAACTCAAAATACAGTAAAGAAAAATAAGAATTCATGTTATAAACCCTAGAATGACCACTAAAATAATAATAAAAACACATATACCAAAAAAAAACAAATAGATAAAATGAAATTCTAAATTTTATCTAAATAATTAAAATATTACCTGGCAGGAAGGGAGGAATAGAAGAACAAAGAACAGAGGGGCAAATAGAAAATAAGTTATAAGCTGGTAAACCTAACCCAACTCCCCCCGCCCCCAAAAAAACAAACAAACCAAACCCAGTGCTGTCAAGTTGATTCCAAGTCATAGAGACGCCATTGGACAGAGTAGAACAACTCTAGAGTTCTGTGAAGATAAGTTAAAGACGTTGATAGGGTTACTCAATTTATCTATGCCTTCACTAATTTTTTTTGTCTAGTTGCTCCATTAACTGCTGAGAAGTATATGATTATGGATTTGGCTATCCCTCCCTTTAATTCTGTCAACTATTTCCTCATGTATTTTGAATCTGTGTTGTTAGACACAAACACATTTATAACTGCTATGTCTCCCTGATGAATTAACACTTTTATCATCAAAAAAATTTCCTCTATATCTCCAGTAATAATTTTTTTTATTAAGTCTACTTTATCTGATATTAATATAGCCAATAATCTTCTTAGGCTTACTTTTTGCATAGCATACCTTTTTCTACGAATTTCTATCAACCAACTTGACATCAGATTTGGTTTTTCAGTTCATATCCAACAACTGTGCTATACACATTCTTTTCAAGTACACATGGTACTTTCATCTAGATCGTATATGAGGCCACCACCAAACCCAAAAACCCACTGCTGTTGAGTTGATTCTGACTCATAGTGACCCCATAGAGTTTCCAAGACTGTAAATCTTCACAGAAGCAGACTGCCACATCTTTCTCCCATGGAGCCACTGGTGGTTTCAAATCCCTGACCTTTTGGTTAGCTGTCGATCACTTTACTGACTGAGCCACCAGGGCTCCATACAGAGCCACAAGATAAGTATTAATAAAATTTAAGGGATTTAAACTGTATCTAGTATGTTCTGTGATTACAATGCAATTAAATTCGAAATCAACAATGGTGAGATATCCAGAAAGCCCCCAAATTTTGGGAAATTAAACAGTGTACTTCAAAATAACCTGTGGGTTAAAGAAGAAACCATAGAGAAATTTGAAAATATTTCAAACAAAAAGACAACAAAAGTTCAGCATATCAGAATTGTGGATGCAGTTAAATAAGTGTTTAGAAAAAATTCAAAACTATATTAGCAAAAAGAAAATTATGAAAAGAATGACCTAAGGTTTCACTTCAAGAAGCTAGGAAAAAGAGTAAATTAAACCCAAAATACATAGCAAGAAGGAAATATTTAAAATATGAAGAGAAATCAACGAAATAAAAACTAAATAAACAATAGGGAAAATTAACAGACAGAAAAGGTGGACATATGAAAAGGTCAACAGAGAAAAGAGAAAGAGAACAAGCCCATATAACCGTATAAGAAATGAAAGGGTATATCACTACAAAGCTTACAGCTATTGAAAGGATAATAAATCAGTGTTATAAAAAACTTTACGTAAACGCATTTAACAGGTTAGATAAGATGGACAAATTCCTTGTTGAGTCTAAATGGGGGGTATATGAGTGTTCAATGTATAGTTCTTTCAACTTTTCTGTGTATCTGAAATTTTCATAATAAAATGTTGGGGAAGTAATTGTGAATCGTAACTCATTAGTGGGATAGAAAATCAATTTAGTGGGTGTGATGGTTAAGACTGTGTGTCAACTGGCTGGGCCATGATTGTCGGTGTTTATATGTGATCACCCCCATGATGGGATCTACTGTGAGTACCCAATCAGTTGAAAGGGAGTTACCTGGGTGCGTGGTCTGCATCTGAATGTAAGTGGATGTTCTAACTTTTTCCTACTCAGTATCCTACAGCTGCCTCTGATTCTTGGGACTTCAGCTAGCAGCTTATCTGCCTATCTTGGGATTTCTCAATCTTCACAGAGTGTGAGCAAGAACCTTGCTGTCCGACCTGCTGATGTAGGATTTGCCAGCCCCTGCGGCTACATCAATCAGGAGAAGCCTTATAGTCTTGCCTGCTGATCTTGGGATTCCTCGATCTTCATAGCCTGTGAGCAAGAGCCCTGCTCTCCGACCTGCTGATCTTGGGTTCGCCAGCCGCTGTGGCTGTGTGAATCAGGAGAAGCATCTATTCTGATCCACGGACTTGGGACTTTCCAGCCTCTACAATCATATAAGCTGTTTCTTTGACATAAATCTCTCTATATATTCGTACATTTTACTGGTTTTGCTTCTCTAGAGAATCCAGCCTAAGACGGTGGGTCAGATGAACATTTTTAAAAAGTGAAATAAAAGAGTGTAATGGAACACACATAATAAGGACAAGTGTTGGTTAATGAAACTTTAATTTCTGTTATATGTAATACATATGCATATTTGTATGTATTGGATCATGATGTAAAGTCACCTTCTTACTGAGGGTCAAGTCAAAATTATTTGGCTTCCCCAGATTCCGCCCTTCCCCTCACCACATTGCAGCAGTGTGTTATACACACTTAATGCATAAATCATTTGCACATGTTCAGAGCTCTTGCTGTGAAAATGCTTGCATATCCATCTCTCTTTGATACATTATCACAGTTAATGAACCACATTCTCCTAAAACAAAGAGTTTCTTCCAAGGGAATTCACAGGGCCCTGTGTGAGTTGTATTTATACCTTCAAAATCCCAGGGTATCGTTTAGTAATTTTCTGCATCAGGACACTAAATGAAAGCTTAGAAGAATTAGTGAAACTCTTAGCAGATGTTCTTCCTTTGTACATTTTTTGGAAGTCTGAGCCAAAACAACCTAGCAGCTCCATAAAAAAGTTTAGCCATAAACTTTGCAGCTAGAGATGAATTCAGTCCAGAAAGTAAGTGAATTCACATAGTCACTGTCATTGTTTGTATAGCTGAGTTATGTCAAGGAGCCCTAGTGGTGCAGTGGTTAAGCGCTTGGCTACTAACCAATTGGAGGTTCCAACCCACCAGCCACTCCATTGGCAGAAAGATGTGATAGTCTGCTCCCATAAAGATTTACTGGCTTGGAAACCCAGTGGGGTAGTTCCACTCTGTTTTATAGGGTCGGTATGAATTGGAGTCAGCTTAACCACAATAGGTTTGGTTTTGGTTTTTTGATAAGTCTTGTCACAGAGGATCTTAAAACAAAAGATTTTTATTAAGTTATGAATAACTCTTTTGATATACTATAATTTTAAGTTTAACTTCTTAATAATGTAGCAAGTGTTCAGTTCAGTTATTTCAACCAACAACTGTATGTCAGGCACAATTCTATCAGTGCAGAGGATACAATGATAATTAAGACTGAAACTATTGCCCTGAGATAATCTTTAAGCCTTAAACCAAAATATCCCTTGAAGTCTCCTGAAAACCAAACAATAGTTTAGCTTAACTAGTAAAGAATGTCTGCCTTGAGCATTCTGCTCTTTTAAGACCTATCTATATGGGGTCAAACTGACAACAGCAACTCTAAAGATTAGTCAGGCAACTTAGTGGGCAGTGAGTTTATGTTACTGGAGGAAGAACAACTCAGAAAAGAAGAGTGAGATTGGTTGCACCATTTGAAGAATTAGTCAATGTCACTGAATTGTACATGTAGAAATTGTTGAACTGATGTATGTTGTGCTGTATATATTCTCAACAACAAAAAAAATAAAAATAAATTATATATATATAAAAAAGAACTGGTCCCAGTCCTTGAGGAGCTCACAATGTAGGAGAACAAATACTTAAAAGAGTTTATTTCTCCAAGGAGCCCTGCTAAGAGTCAGGTAGATACCATCCACATGGTGTACACACAAGATTTTAGAGGTACACAAACATCAGGCCAAGCTGGAGTATGTAACACCTCAGTTAAATCTTGAAGAATATATAGAAGTTATCTAGGGAAAGAAGGACCAGAGCGGGATGTGTTGATTGCTTTCTAAAGAGATTGGTTCAGGTTCTATAGAGATTTGACTTTACTAAATGGAGTTTGCAAGCTCAGGGCTAGAGCTGAATAGCTACAGACACTAAAGGCTCAGCCAAGTTCTGTCTCTGGGGTTCTCCATCTCCACCTTCCCCATTGCTATCAAATACTCAGCCTTTCCTCTGAATTTTAGAAGGCAATTTTCAGTCCTGTGTTTAAAGAGTATCCATTTGAAGACCTGATAAATCATTTGCCTGCCTGGGGTGTCCACCTACTATTGCCCGGTATGAAAGTAGCAGGATATATAATAAGCAATTAGGCATATTAGCGAGAAAAGATGGTGGCAACAGGTAGGATTAGGGTGGGGCCACCATTCTTTGGATCAGAGAACAGAAGGAAAAATAATGCCAAGTATGAGGAAAAGACCCTTGGGCATCCAAAGAGAGGAGGGAAATATGTCTTCTAATGATGATATTTAGTAAAGATTCAAGAGTCAAAACTGTTTCTTAAGTCAGTATGGATTAGGGAAACAAGGCTTATATTTTTAACCTTGGGATCCATAACAGCTTAAAATCTTACAAAGACTTCATATATTGAGAACTCAGAATTGTCTGTCTTGGAAAGGAGAGTTTGGATGTGGTAGGACTCGAAGATACATGTCCAAAAGCCTTGTACTTTAGCTCTTATTAAATCTGAAAGATTTACAGTAGACACATCTTCCTACAGAAAAATGGATTCACGAATTGTGCAGAACATGGATAAGCCTTGAAAACATTATGTTGAGTGAAATAAATCAATCACAAAGGGACAAATATTGTATGATTCTGCTTATGTGGAATACCTAGGCTAGGCAAGTGTTTAGAAAGCAAAGTTTGCTAGTGGTTACCAGGGGCAGGAGGGAGAGAGGGGAAAAGTGAAAACCTGCAGAATAGCTGATTCAAAAACTCTTTAATCTGCATTGAATATGAAGCCATGAAACACAGCCAAATTCAGTAAAAAGTTTCCTCCCCATTGGATCTGTAATTCAAGAACATATTTTAATGCCTGATTATCCATGCTTATGAGCTGGTCACCTTATCAAAAGCTTTTTAAAACAATTCCAGGTGGAATGTCTATTCACAGTTTTCACCTAGTCACCCCACTGTCTCACTTCTTGTTGCTAGGATACTGGTGATAACAACCTATTGGAATATTAAAAATCTATTTCTAATCAAGTTTTTATTCTACATAGCCTTAGGAAAAGAGAACTCCAGGCTACGCAAACATAAAACAGCTTCCAGAATGACTTTAAATCTCTGGAAATAATTCTAAACTCTTATTTTTTATTCAAGGAATGAAAAACCTGGCTTTATCATTAAAATTACAAGTTTTAGCTTTGTGTATTAGTTTGTCTAGCAGAAGGGAAAGTCATACCACAGAAACATTTACTTCCTTCTAAAATGGCGGAATCATCTTGTCTCTGACAGACCAAACCTCGGGGGTACAGAAAAAGTCCTTCCATATGACTTCAGAGAGGATTCATTTTCTCATTCCTTAGGGCTCCCAGGTTCAAAACTAGAAACCAGAACAATCTATTTTCCTGACTTCTGAAAGTAACAGAGATTTATTTTTGTTGCCCAGTTGATTCCAACTCACAGAGACCCTATATATGATAGCGTAGAAATGTTCCACAGGGTTTTCTTGGCTGTAATCCTTATAAAAGCAGACTGCCACATCTTTCTCCCATAGAGAAACTGGTGGGTTTGAACCTCCAACCTTTCGGTTAGCAACCAAGTGATTAATCACTGTGCCGTCACAGTTCTTTGACAGAGATTAAAGAATAAAAAAATTGATATTAACTCAATTCATTTTTATTCCAAATAATTCAATTTGGTGTTGAACATGCTCTATGAAGTGTTAAGATGAGTATGTGACATTGTCTTCAAGGTGGTTGTAACCCATTGAGGCAACAGGCATGTGCACCATATCCAGGGTCAGTCTATTCACGGGTAGGGGACCAGGGTCACTCCAGGACCAACTGGTAAAGTCCCAGTACTTGCTCTGGGTTCTGCAGAACCACAGGCTGGGAGCTTATGTTGGCTAGGCCTGAACCCAAAGGGCACAGCATCTCTCAGGGCTACCAGGTTAGCACCAGAGTACCAGCTTGAAGCTGGCATAAGAGAAGCTAATGAGTGAAAGATTCATGGGTCAGGGCTCAGTTGGGCATTCCCTGTGGTTTCCTATGTGGTGCCTATGGTCTCTGCCCTGAACACTGAGGTGGAGTGTTAGTAAAGGAGGACATAGACCCACCCATGACCCTGGTATGCCTGTTATTGTCATGGGGTGGGCAAATCTATCAGCTCAGGGAACGGATGGAATTCAAGAGGGCTTTGCAGGCAGTATGCAGTTGAATGGGGCCTTACTTTATTAAGCAGATAACAAGGAAGGGCATACCAAGTACAAAGTAGAGGAAAACAAAACATGAAGACTGAAGGGTGCTGCTGTATTAAAGCAATGGCTGGTTATGGTGGGCCAGAAGTGTAGAATGTATGAAAATGGGAGATAAAGTTGGGAGCTGAGGCCAAATTAAGAAAGGCCTAGAAATACCATGCTAAGTAATTTGTTATTTATTCTGTAGGCCCAATGAGGATCCACCCAGGGTTGTTGTGTAATGCAATGTTGTAAAATATTACCTTCAAGTGGTAAGCTGACATTATCAACTTAGCTTAGCAAACCAAAAATTTAAAAATATTTCTTTTTGAAATTTGTGCTAGTTATTCTCTGCTTATTCCCTGTAAAATGGGGCTACTAGTAGTAGTAACATCAGAAACTGTCTAAGTTCAGGGGGGATAATACATATCAAGATCAGCCCAAGGCTGATCCCTATGAGTTGGTGGTCAGGCATACCTCCACTCTCCAACCTTTTTACCACTTCTGACACTAGCGATCCCTTCCACAGGACTCTCTACTTCTCTTCTGATTTCGATAATCCATTGCACTGGCCATACAGAACTCACAGACCATACTTACAGTTAAATGGTTTATTAAGGAACAAGGCAGAGCTCAGGATCAGGATCAATAGGCTACAGTTCAACAATTGGGACCTGGAAGCATGCATGCAAAGTCTCCCTTTTTCAGTGCAGGAAAGCTCTCTCAACTGTGCAAGCCTCCTCTCTGCCCCCTGAGGAGAGGTGCCTCTCAGGCCCCTGACGATAGGCTCCTCAGGACAGATTTCTTTTGGCCCTGTCATTCGTCACCACCAGCTCTGCTGCTGGGCCCCTCGGGGCCTGTTACCATCTTCAATGTTATAGCCCTTGACCCATGTTACAGATCTTTTGAGAGGTTTCTTGCCTCTTCTTTCGCTGCTTCTTCTTTCTTCTCTTTTCCTTCTACTCTCTTTCTGCTTCTTCCTGTCTCTGAAAAACCTCTGTGAGGCTGGCTGCTTAAATACGCAAACTCCTTGCCAATTTCAAGGCATGGGATTCCCACAAGGGCCATGAACTGATCAATCCCTTCTCAGAGGGCCACAGACACTTAATTTGCATAGTGGGCTACAACTTACTTCATTTGCATAGTCTGTTGACCAATCCCTGCGAGGTGCATACCATTCATAGGGTAGGCCACAGCCCAGGACTAGAAAAAAAAGTATTACACTAAGTTGTTTGCAGCTTAGCCTGGAAATGTCAATCAACCTGGACAAAAGTCACAAACTCCCTGGGGTAGAAAACTAGAGCAAAGGTAACTTCTTAGGGCTTAAGGGGAAAACCTCTCTAGCTGTTTTTCCAAAGAACCAAGGCAAAAAGCATAAAGGAACTCAGTTCACCACACACCCTCAGATCTATTCTTCACCCTCCTCTGCCCTGCTTCGTGCCCCAGGCGGCTCGCTTCCCCTGGGCTCCCTTGTCCTCTGCTTCCCAGGAAGGTGTGGTCAATAAGAGGCACCAGCAGGAGATTGGGGGTCAGGAGGAGAGAGAGGTAAGGATATGTTTCCTTCCTTCTTCTTCTTGCCAGGCTGTGGTTGGTCAGTGGCTATGTTTCTCCACCGAGGCCCCAGCTCTTGTAGAGTGTCCCCTTCTCATAGCTACAACTCTCGAAGGGGTCTGGTAACTGCTTTCTCCTCCTTCCCCTTCATATATAGGAGTGGCAATGATTTCTTGTTGCTGCTCACTGGGTTCCTCACTATCCTATTGTTTTCCTTAACCCTGCTGTGTCCAAGGCCTTTAAGACTACCTCCAGTCTTGATGATTTGCCACTATTACTCACAGGACTCAACATATTGTCATATTTATGGTTAAGATATATTACAGTGGAAGGATACAAAGCAAAATGAGCAAAAGAAAAAGGCACTTGGGGCAAAACTTGGAGGAACCAGGCACAAGCTTCTTGGAGTCCTCTCCCACAGGCATCGTACAGGACATATTTAATTCCTCCAGCAGTGAGTTGTGGCAACACATGTGAAATATTGCCTGTCAGGAAAGCTCATGAGAGACTCAGTGTCCAGGGTGTTTACTGGAGGCTGGCCGTTTAGGCATCTTATGCCTAGCACATACCAAAATTCCAACACCCAGAAGTTAAGAAGTTCAGTATAAGCTCTATGTTACGGATTGAATTGTGTTCCCCAAAATATGTGTTGGAATCCTAACCCCTATACCAATGGATGTAATCCCATTTAGGAATGGGATTTTCTTTGTTATGTTAATGAGGGTATTTTTTTTATCAGTGTGGGAGTGTGTCCTAAACCTAAGGACTTCTGAGTTATAAAAAGAGCAGGTCAGACACAGAGACAAACAGTCACAAACTGGGGGGAAGATAGATGCCACATGAGGATTGCCAAGGAACTGAGGAATGCCAGGGCTTTAGAAGCTGAAATAGACAAGGATCTTCCCCCAGAGTCAACAGAGAGAAAGCTTTCCCCTACAGCTTGTTGTCGTTGTTATTAGGTGCAGTTGAGTCGGTTCCCACTCATGGTGACCCTATAGGACACAGTAGAACTGCCCTATAGGGTTCCAAGGTGGATTCAAACTGCCAGACTTTTGGTCAGCAGCTGAGCTCTTAACCACTGGGTCACCAGGATTCTTCCCCTACAGCTGGTGCCCTTAATTTGAACTTATAGCCTCCAGGACTGTGAGAAGATAAATTCAGAAATTTCTTTAAAGCCATTCACTTGTATTTCTATTTCAGGAGCACTAAACCCAGTGCCCACTAGGAAACTAAAACACCATATTTTTTTTCATAAACAGTTTAGGAACAGTAAGCCACTCCTATCAGTTAAGATGGTGGGAACCCTCCCCAAATCCAAGTTCCCAGACACCAGCCAACCTCGCCAGTAGGCCTCTCTAAGGAGAGCAGTGTCAAGCCTGCTGCATTACCCCTGCCTGCACCTCTGTGAATTATTTCTTCATTAAAGAATCGTCCATCAAACCCTTTAGAGTGCACCCTCTGTTTCCTCCTGGGACCCCGACAGATACGAAACAATATCTGTATCTATTTGTGTCTGTTTATACACATATGTAAATTGATGGACAGTCACTTCTGTAAATTCACTATCTCTTCAGTTTCACGGCAGAGTTCCCCAGGTCTGAGACTCCCTAAGGCATGAGAGAGTCCAGGGACACCCATGGGCCCCTGAGTCACAGCCTTCCTTGTGACCTCTCCCTGACTTTCTCGCTCTACATGATTGAGTCTTTCTCTTCATTATCCGCTAGGTCAATTCTGTTCCTCAATTCCCAGACGTTTACTGAGGCTCTGAAACTCTTCCCACCACTAATGTTACCTCTTTGGCCCTGCACAAACAGCCAGGATACCCTGAATCCCAATGCCTCTACCCCCTGACTCAGAGCTTGGCCCCTTTAGAACCTCTTGCCCTACCACCCTTGACACTCTCGCTGCCTAAATAGATTCTGAGTATTTGAAGTCCCAGTAGACACACAGTTAGTTGAACTTTTAGGCATTACGACCCCACCCCAGGACATCCACTCCCTAGCTGGGATAGTTCTTTCATGACTCATCCACTAGTCCCTGGCTTTTTCACCCTCTTCTGTCAGGCCCAGGACACCTCAGTTTCCTTTCTTGCTATTATGAAATTCTGGTTATCTATTGATACATAACAAACTACCTTAAAAAGTAATGGCTTAAAACAACAATTTCATTATATCTCACACTTTGTGGAGTCAGGAATTTGTCAGGGCTTGGCTGTGCAATTCTTCTGCTCCACGTGGCATCACCTAGGGTCACTCAGTGGTATTCAATCAGCAGCTGGGTTTGGTCAGAAGGTATAAGACTGGCCAAGACAACTTGGAAGGCTGGGCCTAGAGGGTCCCTTCTCCTGTCTGTGTCACTTCAGGCCTTCTCTGTGCGCTTTCTCCAGCAGGCTAGTCATACTTCTTACATGACAGCCAAGGGCTCCAAGAGACCAAGGGCTCCAAGAGACCAGTCCTTTTAAAGACTAGGTCTGGAACTGCAATAGCACAACTTTTGCCCTATGCTATTGCTCAAAGCAGTCATAGGCCAGCCTGGATGGACTCAAAGAGATGGGAAATATGCCCTACCTCTCAGTGGGAACACTGTCAAAGAATTTATGGCTAAATTTGTAGAGATTCCTACATGTCTCATAGTCAAGTATGTTCAGGTTATGACCAAAAGACTCTTTAAATTATTATTACTCACCGTTGTGGAAAACAGTGTGGCAGTTCCTCAAAAAACTAAAAATAGAACTGCTATATGACCCAGCAATGCCACTCCTAGATATATATCCAAAAGACTTGTAAGCAGAGACTCATCAGATACTTGTACACCAATGTTTATTGCAGCACTATTCACAATAACCAAAAGGTGGAAACAACCTAAATGTCCATTAACAGATGAATGGGTAAACAAAATGTGGTAGATTCATGCAATGGAATACTACTTAGCCAGCAGGAGAAATGATGTATTGACACATGCTAAAATATGCATGGAACAATTATGCTCACATTATGCCTATTGAAATAAGCCAATCACAAAAGGACAAATATTGTATGACTACACTTATATAAAAAGCTAAGAACAGACAAATGTATAAAGACCAAAGTTTCTTAGTGGTTACCAGGGGTGGAAGGGAAGGGGAAAGGGGGGGATTATTGCTTATGGAGTACTGAGCTTCAGTTTATGGTGATGGAAAATTGCATCGATTAAGGGTAGTGTTACACAGCCAATTAATATAATTGCTGTCAATAAATTGGAAAAAGTTGAATTGGAAAAGCTGTATGATGGATATTTATAATAACAAGAAGAAAAAAAAAAAAAACAGAGTAGCTGCTGAGGCTGCTTATGGCATTTGATTCCTTGGTTTGGAGATTTAGGGTCATAGTTTCATGGGCCATACCAGTTAATTGGCTTAATAACGTGTTTAGTGCTTCTCTTCTACCTCCTGGTTTGTTGCATAGTGCCCGGAGTCTTCAAAGCTCACAAGCAGCCATCCAAGGTACAATAATTGGTCTTTATTCACCTGGAGCAACAGAGGACGAAGGAGAGTCAGGAAAAGGAAGAGGAAATGCAATGCCTGGCTAATTGCCTCCGTGAACAACTGCCTCCTTTGCCATGAGGCCAGAAGAACTGAATGATGCCTGGCTACCGTTACTGAATGTTTTGACCAAAGATTCTGTAGAAGAATCCTGATCAAAAGGAGGAAAATGCAGAACAGAATTTCAAGTTCTCTTGGAATCCAGACTTTCTGGAGTCATGAAGGCTGGATGAACTCCTGAAACTATTGCCCTGAAATAATCTTTAAACCTTAAACCAAAAATATCCCCTGAAGTCTTCTTAAAACCAAACAATATTTTAGCTTATCTAGTAAAAAATGTCTGCCTGGAGCATCGTGCTCTTTCAAGATCTGTCTATATGGGATCAACTTGACAGTAGCAACTTAAAAGACTAGACAGGAAACTTACAGGGCAGCGAGTTTATGTTAATGGAGAAGGAACAACTCAAAAAAGGAGGGTGAGAATGGTTGCATAATTCAAAGAATGTAATCAGTGTCACTGAATTGTAAATGTAGAAATGGTTAAATTGCTGTATGTTCTGCTGTGTATATTCTCAACAATAACCACAATAAGACATGTTATTAAAAAAAGAAATACAAACACACAGACACACAAAACCTAATATTACTGAGCCATAAAGAGAAAAGCAGTGCTGTTACATGTTACAACATGGATGAACCTTGAAAACATCATGCCAGTGAAATAAGTCAGTCACAAAAGGGCAAATATAGTATGATCTCATTTATATGAAATATTTACAGTAGGTAAGTGTACAGAGCCCACAGTCTTTAGTGGTTATCAGGAGTGGAAGGGAGGAAAGAAGAGGAAGTCATTGCTTAGTGGGCACTGAGCTTCTATTGAGGGTGATGGGAAAATTTGGAAACGAATAATGGCAATGTTTGCCCAACATGGTGAACATAATGAATGCCACTCGATTGTATATGTAAAAAAAAAACTGAAATGGCAATTGTTTTGTTACATATATATCTGGCACACACACACACAAAAAAAAACTCCTTAAACAAACCACCCTAGAGCACACTTTGTTTTCCCACTTTGAGAATCATCAGTTAGAAATAGAACACCGAGCACCACCAAAGCAAAACGAACCGATTGGCACCAGGCTAGGGCATTCATAGCCTGGCTCTTTAGTTTCCCTCCTCTTCCCTACATCACTGTGCACAGTAATGTCTCAGGCTGAAGAATCACTGTCCCCTGCAGGCATTAAAGTCAGAGTTCTCCCCACCAGGAGGGTTGTAAATCACTAACATGAGAGTAGATTTTGCAACAGACCTGGCGCTGAAGACCTCTGGCAATGATTCTTACCTTGTCTGTTTTTTTTTTTTTTCAGAAGAGCATCTGTTAGTGGATGAAGTGGCCCTCTGTACTTACGGGTTTCTTTCCCTCCTTATTCAGGCAAGGCCACCATACTCCAGGTGTGTGATCATCCTGAAGCCATTCCAGGACCCCGTGTGCAGACCTCATGTCCCAGGTTGCCTGTGGGTGAAACCACCATATGAAACTCCTCCTGGGGCTCAGCCCCATGGCCAGTGTCCAGGAGAACCTCCTACTGAATTCCACACTGTAGGGCAGCTGGCGCCAGTGAGGTTCCAGCACCCACATGACTTGACACTCCAGAAGGCATATGTGCTGTCTGTGCAAAATTGCCAAATTGAAGCATAGATCAATGCCAATAGGAGAAACATGTCAGAGTAAATTTGAGGAGGGGAGATTTTAAAGGACTCTGAAAATATTCTGAGTAATATGCGTTATTTCTACTCACATTTTTAAAGTAGAAAAAAAGTAAGATGCATTTGCAGCATTACCATACACAAAGCCCTTTCATCAGCATTATCTCATGGGAACCTCATTTGATACCCTATGAATACACTCCCATTGTTTAGATGATGAACTTCAGACTATGTAAAGTAATTGCTCAAGGTCACCCAGGTCTTCTGTAATCAAATTGTATATAATGACTGTTATGGATTGAATTGTATCCCCCCAAAAGATATGTTGAAGTCCTAACAACTGGTTCCTTTAAACATGACCTTGTTTGGAAATAGGGTCTTTGAAGTGTTATCAGTTAACATGAGGTCAGACTGCAATAGTGTGGGTGCTAATTCAATCCGAGTGGTGTTTTTTTATAAAAGAGGAGAAGAGACACACAGA
This sequence comes from Loxodonta africana, assembly GCF_030014295.1. Taxonomy (NCBI): domain Eukaryota; kingdom Metazoa; phylum Chordata; class Mammalia; order Proboscidea; family Elephantidae; genus Loxodonta; species Loxodonta africana. Next base: position 47,761,712 of record NC_087364.1, read on the forward strand.
GGATAGCCATGTGAAGATGCATCTACAAGTCAGGGAGCATCAGAAACTACCAGAATCTTGGAAAGACAAGAAAGGATCTTCCCCTAGAGACTCTGGAGGGAGTATGGCCTGGATGACATATTGATTTGGAATTTTAGCCTCCAGAACTGTGAGACGATACATTTATGTTCTTATAAGCAACCTAGTTTGTAGTATTTTGTTACAGAAACCATAGGAAACTAATACTTTAAAGGAGAAAAAAGATAATTTTCCTATTTTAACTCAAAAATTTAGCCATAAATTATACCTGGGTTTCAATATGAATGTGAATTTCCTACCATTCCACACTTCTTTGTCTATAAGTTTTGACTTCCTATTGTCTACCACTTCTATGGTTGCTCTGGAGGGTTCTCTGCCCATTTCAGATAAATGCCTCACAGATGACAGCAGCACCCCCAGAGAGATACCTGGTGGCCATTTTGTGTAGCACTGCTTGAGCCAAAGAACAGCTTAAGATTTGGCATGAGGGATCTATCTGCTCCATAAAAATGATAGTAACTAACTGGACCAATCTAATTATTTTCCTTAGGAATTTGAACTAAAGGCATGGGAAGGGGTACAAAGCAGAAAGAAATGCAGAGAGAAGACAGACAGCAAAGGCCATGAGGCAGCAAAGGTCATGAGTTCAAGAAGACATGACTGAGTAAAAGCCATAGAGGAGGCAGAAGGTATTAGAAAGCAGAAGCCAGTAAAGAAGAAAAAGAAGAGGAAAAAGAGTAAGAAAGCAAGAGGAACAATAAGAAGAGCAGGAACAAAAGGAGCCTTGAGCAAGCAGAAGCTAGAAGACATATAGATTAGAGAGCAAGGTGGTTGGCTGGCACTAGAAAACACAGTGAAAGAGCTGAGTCACTATAATGGCAGAACACCTCAGTTGGGATTGACAACTCTTGCCTGCTGACGGGATGCCCAGGTAACTCAGCCTCTAGAGCTGGATCGTGGATGACCTCTTAGTCATGAACCCTGCTCCTTACAACAAATCTCACATTACTTGAAGTATATTGAGTGTCTTGTTTCTTGCTACCAAAAAGACTAACACAATGAAAAAGTGAAAAACCACAAGTATATCTTTACATACCAAATACCGAATGAGGAAAACACCAATGCTCTTAAAAGTTTGGTTTATCATCAGATGACTCCACGCCATTGTGACATACAGATTTAAGACAATACACGTTTAAGAAGTAGTAATTTTTACATCTTCTCCCTAGCTATCCCGTAATGCCACTGACAATAGAGCTGGCCCTTGATGGGCTTGGGTCAGGGTTGCTAAACTTCCTGCAGTTTTCACCACAGTCCCGTACAATGAAGAGTTATCCCAACAAAAATGCCAACGCGGTCATCTTTAAGAAACACTGAACTTTCAAATACATGCACATGATGATGAAACAAAACTTATAACCTATAGCCTGACACATGGTCAGACAACAGCGTATTTGAAATCAGCCTTATGCCAGAAAATTCATAACCTATGCTAATTTAGCTACAGGCCAGTGCCATGCTTATGTTCTGGCCTCAACAAACTTCCTTCCAGGAACACCCTTGACAAGGACAATATGAAGGTATATGTACCAAAGTAAGAAACTAAAACTATTTTAACAGTTTATTAACACAATTTGTAAGTATTGAAACCTGTGGTTTGTCAGTTTGTGTCCTGCAGGGGCTTGTGTGGTTGCCGTGATGCTGGAAGCTATGCCACTGGTGTTTAAATACCAGTAAGGTCACCCAGACAGGTTTCAGCTGAGCTTCCAGGCTAAGACAGACTAGGAAGAATTACCCTGGTGTTTACATCCGAAAAGAATTAGCCAGTGAAAACCTTATGAATGGCAGTGGAACTTTTTCTGATATAGTGCCAGAAGATGAGCCCCTCCGGTTGGAAGGCACTCAGATTATGACTGGGGAAGAGCTGCCTCCTCAAAGTAAATTCGATCTTAATGATGTGGATGGAGTCAAGCTTTTGGGACTTTCATTTGTTGATGTGGCACTACTCAAAACTGGAAGAAACAGCTGCAAACATCTATTAATAATCAGTACCTGGAATGTACCAAATTATGAATCTAGGAAAATTGGAAATCATCAGAAATGAAATGGAATGCATAAACATCGATATCCTAGGCATTAGTGAGCTGGAATGGACTGGTATTAGTCATTTTGAATTGGAAAATCATATGGTCTACTACTTGAAGAGGAATGGTGTTGCATTCATTGTCAAAAAGAACATTTCAAGATCTATCCTAAAGTACAACACTATCAATGATAGGATAACATGCATACGCCTACAAGGAAGACCAGTTAATACAAGAATTATTAAAATTTACCCACCAATCACTAAGTCTAAAGATGAAGAAAAGGAAGATTTTTACCAACTTTTGCAGTCTAAAATTCATTGAACATGCAATCAGGATGCACTAATAATTACTGGTGATTGGAATGTGAAAGCTGGAAACAAAGAAGGATCGGTAGTTGGAAAATATGGCCTTGGTGATAGAAACGATGCCAGAGATTGCATGATAGAATTTTGTAGACCAACAACTTCTTCATTGCAAATACCTTTTTTCACCAACATGAACGGTAACTATACACATGGACCTCGCCAGATGGAATACACAAGAATCAAATTGGCTACATCTGTGGAAAAAGACAATGGAAAAGTTCAATATCATTAGTCAGAGAAAGGCCAGGGGCCAACTGCTGACTGTTGTCAAGGATTTCATTTTACTTGAATCCACAATCAATGCCCATGGAAGCAGCAGTCAAGAAATCGAAAGACGCATTGCATTGGGCAAATCTGCTGCAAAAGACCTCTTTAAAGTGTTGAAAAGCAAAGAGGTCACCTTGAGGACTAAGGTGCACCTGACCCAAGCCATGGTGTTTTCATTCACTTCATATGCAGGCAAAAGCTGGACAATAAGGAAGACTGAAGAATTGACGCCTTTGAACTGTGGTATTGGCAAAGAATATTGAATATACCACAGACTGCCAAAAAAAAAAAAAAAAACTTGTCTTAGAAGAAATACAACCAGAATGCTCCTTAGAAGCAAGGCTGGTGAGGCTACATCTCATACTCTGGACATGTTGTCAGGAGGGATCAGTCCCTGGAGGATGACACCATGCTTGGTAAAGTAGAGGGTCGGCGAGAAAGAGGAAGGCCCTCAATGAGGTGGACTGACATAGTGGCTGCAACAATGGGCTCAAGCGCAGCAACAATTGTGATGACGGTGCAGGACTGAGCAGTATTTCGTTCTGTTGTTCATAGGGTTGCTTTGTGTCAGAATCAAGTAGACGGCACTTAACAACAAGTATTGAAACTTGTGGTGTGTGGGCCTCCATTTGTACTGTTGCCTGGGTCCTGCGTAAGTTATGGTTGGCCTAACTTTTTTTTTTTTTGAGAGTCTGTAGGTTTTGCAGGGGCTGCTTGGGAGTCAGCTATGCCTTCGCCCTCGAAGCTTCTGCCTCCCATCCCAATGTGGTAAAATTAGGGTCTTTTGTTCACCATTGCAGTACACATCCTCTCAGTTTTGATGAAACGGCTGCATGCCAAATGTATTTCCTTTCATCACCTGGCCATTCCTGTGCACGAATGAATTGAAAGTCTTATCACTGGCTTACCTTTTAATGCCATTAAGAAAAATTTCCCAAAGGAATACGGCAAAGCTTGCCGACACCTCTATTATAGGGTGGGGAAGAGGAACATTTTTCTTCCTTCCCTGAGGAGCCTACACATACGTCCATTTCAATTCAGTTTCAATCTCAGAAACTTTTTCCCCTTCACGTTTGGTTAAGTTCCAGTTTCTCTTTGCTCCCCCTGATGACCTAGAAGGTAAACAAATAAATAAAACACACTAAGTGCATTTGATTTTTTTTTCTACTTTGAGCCTTAATGCACAAAATATGTTACCCATGTCTTTAAAAAGTACCTAACATGGCCTTTTCATGAAAATTCAACTGTAGCTTCCACACAGGTGGTTATCTTTTTTTTCCTTTCCACCTGTTTTTTTTAAAAACACATGTTGTTATGACAACTGCTCACTTGATTTCAGTCTTTACAGTGCAAATGTGACTGTTTCCTGAAAAATAAGAATCCTGTTTTGTCCTTGGAGCTGATAAAGGATGCTGAGTCTATGGTCTGTAGATTAAAGAGCACTAGCTTAGGAGCCAGGAGACCAGCTCAGACACCAATTAACCTGTGCCTCTCTGGACTCCAGACTTCTCCTTAGAAAGGAAGGGAGCCCGGTTTGTCTGAGGTCACTTGTGGCCCAGAATGTCTGTTACTCCACACGTTAATCCTTTCATCCCGGGGGAAACCTATAGAAAGGCCCGGGGAGACTTAGTCCACCACCTCCTTCAGGGAAACAGCTATTTTTCCTCCCTGTTGCTCTCCAGGGTAGAAGTAAAGCATAATGCAATGCACACAGAACAACATCATTTTACCTTAAAATCTCTTTTAAAGAGTAGAAGGTTTTGTCTTGTTTACTCTTTTTTTATGGGAGGCCGGGTTGCCTGTATACATACATGTATATATGTGTGTGTGTATATGCGTGTGTATATGTGTGTATATATATATGTATGTATATATGTGTATGTTGTTGGGTGCTGTGGAGTCGACTTTCAACCCATAGGGACACTGTGTGACAGAGTAGAACTGCCCCATAAGGTTTTTTGGTCCTAATCTTTATGGAAGCAGATCACCAGGTCTTTCTCCCACAGAGCTACTGGGTGGGTTCAAAGCCAAGCTTTTGTGGGGTTTTTTGTTTGTTTTGTTTTTATTGTGCTTTAGGTGGTTCAAAAATTAATACACACATTGTTTTGTGACATTGGTTAAGGAGTAGAAAGTTTTTAATAGCAAATACTCCTATAATAGTTCTTAATTTCCTAGCGCTGCTGTAACAGAAATACCACAAGTGGGTGGCTTTAAAGAACAGAAATTTATTTTTCTTACAATTAAAACCAAAAAAACCAAACCCAGTGCCGTTGAGTCGATTCCAACAATTATAGAGGCTAAAAGACCAAATAAAGGTCTTGGCCATGTTGACTCCTTCCTTGTCAGTAGCCCCAGGTGTTCCTTTGTTCCTTGGTGATCCTCAAAAGAGCCCTGGTGACACAATGGTTAATTTCTTGGCTGCTAACTGAAAGGTCAGTGATTCAAACCCACCAGCCGCTCCTATAACGATTACAGCCTTGGGAGCCCTACAGGACAGTTCTACTCTGTCCTATGGAGTCGCTATGAGTTGGAATCTACCCCACGGCAGTGGGTTTGGTGGGTTGGCGATCCTCACATGGCTTCTGTCTTCCCCCATGTGTGTGTGTCTGTGTCTGATTTGTTCTTTTTAGAATTCAAAAGTAATTAAATTTAGAACCCACCCTACTCTAATTAACATAACAAAGAAAATCCTATTTCCAAACAGGCTTACATCCACAGAATAGGAGTTAGGATTTTGAGGGGACAGAATTTAATCAATAATAGTTCTGTATGTACTAAAAACTGCTCTAAGATATATACACCAGCCACTCCTTGGAAACCCTATGGGGCAGCTCTACTTTGTTCATACATATATATGTAAGATACGTATGTAAGATATATGTATAAGACATATATGTAAGATATATGTATGGAAGATAAACATACGTAAATTAGATGAGATATATTATTGTTGTTCGTTCCGACTTGTAAGGACCCTAGGCACAACAGAACAAAATGTTGCCCAGTCCTGCGCCATCCTTACAATTGCTGCTATGCTTGGGCCCATAGTTGCAGCCACTGTGTCAATCCATGTTTTTGAGGGTTTTCCCCTCTTTCACTGATCCTCTACTTTACTAAGCATGATGTCCTTCTCCAGGGACTGGTCCCTCCTGATGACATGTTCAAAGTACATGAGATGAAGTCTCATCATCCTTGCTTCTAGGAGCATCCTGGACGTACTTCTTCCACGACAGATTTGTTCATTCTTCTGACAATCCATATTCAATATTCTTCAGCAACACCATAATTCGAATGTATCAATTCTTCTTCAGTCTTCCTTATTCATTGTCCAGCTTTCACATGCATATGAGGTGACTGAAAATACCATGGCTTGGGTCAGGCGCACCTTTGAACTCAAGGTGACATGTTCACTTTTAACGCTTTAAAGAGGTCTTTCGCAGCAGATTTGCCCAACGCAATATGTCAGTTGATTTCCTGACTGCTGGTTCTATGGGTGTTGATTATGGATCCAAGTAAAATGAAATACTTGACAACTTCAATAATTTCTCCATTTATCATGATGTTGCTTATTTGTCCAGTTGTGAGGTTTTTTTTTTTTAAGACATATATACATAAATATAGGAAACCCTGGTGGTATAGTGGTTAAGTGCTATGGCTGCTAACCAAAGGGTTGGCAGTTCGAATCTACCAGATGCTCCTTGGAAACTCTATGGGGCAGTTCTACTCTGTCCTATAGGATCGCTATGAGTCGGTATCGACTCGACGGCACTGGGTTTGGTTTTGGGGTTATATATACATATGTATATATGTATATGGAGCCCTGGTGGCACAGTGGTTAAGAGATCAGCTGCTAACCAAAAGGTGGGCATTTTGAATCCACCAGCCACTCCTTGGAAACCCTATGGGGCAGCTCTACTTTGTTCTGTAGGGTCACTATGAGTCAGAATAGACTTGATGGCAATGGGGCATATATATACATATATATATTATGATGTATATATATAAATTTGTTGAGGTATATGGAGATGGATAGACAGAAGTTAATTAATTTAATCCTCACCACAACTCTGTAAGGCAGGCAATAGTATCATATCACCAGTTTGTAGATAAAGAAACTGATATACATAGATGCTGACTTAGTAAATGATGGCATTGGGATTAGAACTCAAGAAGCTTGGTTCCAGAGTTCAAGTACTTACCGATCACAGTAACTATTTTCCGTAAGTAAAATAAGTAGGCTGGTATAGCAGGAAATGCCTGATATTTGAAGTCAGGATTGTGTTCAAATCCTGACCACCATGTCCTAGTTATTACCTTGGGTGACTGGCAACTTCTCACAGCGTCAGTTGTATATCCACAAGACCTACCTTTTAAAGACATGAACAAGATAATGTATAAAGAACTATTCTGTAAACCTTAAGCATTACAAAAGTAGTAATTATGAATCTATCTTTAATAGATAATGGCTTTAAAGTAGTATTTTCATTAGCCAAGCTAAAAATCATAAACTAAAAAAAATACAGTTCTACCTTTAAAAATACAGGTTTCAACTTCTTTTGGAGGTGAAAAGGTGAAGGCTAAGGACACAGAGAAATTACACCATGTGGAGGCAGTGAATCTTCCTAGGGGCCTAAGATACCACTGCTTTGCCTGAATCAAAAGAAGAGAAGAATAGTTTCTGAGTCACTTCTTCAATGCCATTAAACCCTAGGAGGAGTCTGGCAACCAATGCAATGGGATGGGACCTGCACAACAGTCTGAAACAGGAGCTAGAGGGTCTTAGGGATGAAACCCAGGAACGCCCACAAGATGGCTTTGGGTCCAGCTGCCTTGGTTGTCAGCTCCCTTCTTGCCCTCAAACTCACCCCTGATGTATCCTATGAGTTGACTTAAAAAGTCATGGGGACTCCAGCTAGGCACTCCTCCACCTATCCCTCCGCTCCCTTTCTTCCTTCCTGTGGATCTCAAGCATTCAACCTGCTTTTGTTTTCTTCTCAGGATTGCCTATTTTATCTCCTAGTCTATACTTTGGGCTTCCTCACCCATTAAGATAGGCTGTGACAGAAGACACAGTCTCTCCAACCTCCTTTTTCTTAATGATCCCAAAATAAACATTTAGGCCTCTTTCATCTTGAGATTTTTTTTGTTAACCGTTTAAGAGAAGCAAGATCCAAAAGGTTCACATTACTTCTTCATTGATGTTCCCTTCTTCCCAATGGCCCAGAGAACTACCCTAGCAGGTGTTACTCCCAGGAGACTGTGCTTGCTAGACTGGGTTTAGTACCCCATGACAGGTCTGTAAAAATTCTGGATCTGTGAGCTACTTGTTAGCTTTATCTCTGAGGTTCACTCTTCCACGTCTTCTACTTCCCACCCTCTATCCACTTTCCAGTTCCTCATGAGAGAAGCTCTTTCTCCCTTGGCCTCCAAATAATTATTACCTTGGTTTCAGGTAAGTTTGACCAACACTGCAAAGGTATTCTTCATCTTCTCTGCAACTTCCTTTGTCTCTGGTTCTTGACAGTCTCACCTTTTCCCGGTTGGGTCTTTCTTAGGTGGTTCATGTGTAACTAGCCACTCAGAGAAGACAGTTACAGCCTATATAGTCTGGCATGGCTTATCTTTGTTTCAAACGAAGATTCTTCTCCTTTTTTAAACTTTTCTAAATTACAAAGTAACGCATACTCATTTTTTACCATCACACAATACAGAGAAGTAGCTATTTAAGTTCATAGTCTCCCCCACCTTCTAACCAGTCCCATTCCCCTGAGTTAACTAATAGTATCAGTTTGCTCTGCATCTGTTTTCCCTCCCTTTCCCCTAAATTGGATCATATTATTCATATCTATAGCTGTTTTAAACCTTTTTAAAATCACAGGCCCATTTGAAGGCCAGATAAAACTATGGACACTCTCTCTAAAGCTGGCATGAATGCACATACACATGTAATTTTGTATTTAATTTCATGGACCCTAAGTTAATAACACTTATTTCTGAGCTTGTGCCTGAGGATCAACTTTTCTTACATACATGTCATCTCAGTGGCTAGTCCCATAATTCCTGAAGTCTACTCTTATTCTTCCAACAGTTGTCCAACAAGTACCCCTTTTTCACTTGTCCCTCCTACAAGGAGGTCTTCTTACTCTGGAACCTCTCACTAAGCTCCTATATCCAGTCCAAGGAAGCTGTCTAATCTACAGCTCATTTTAAGAACCAACCAGGTTGTAGACTTGAGTCTAATGCTAAGCTAGGCCTTCTAGCACTGAACTCCTGGAGTTCTCAGTAACGAAGGCTCTATCTTCCCTCTAACCTCAACCTCCTTCCCAAATGTCATTCTGACATCCCTAATATAAAATCCCCAGATCCATAGAGACATTAAAATATAATTTCACTAAGGGAAGGGCAAGATTCTCCCATTCCACAACTAAGTTAACAGTATTCAAGAAGAAGGAACTTATTTCAACAACCATTACATACAAAAGATATGTGGGTTTTTTTTTCTCTACATTTGTTTCTTCCCTTGTCCCATAACCACCCCCAGCTCCACCCACAACACACACAATAGCTATCTGTGGGTAAAAAAAAAACAAAAGTGAGTCACCATTTTAACATAAATAAATAAAAAGCACTTACCGAGCATCTGCTAGTATAACTTCACACTCAGCCATGTGCAGAGTGAGCCAAAGACATTAGGTACTAACTAAGGAGAATAGTTGGTGATTGCCCCCCAAATATCCGAGGTAAACAGTTCCCACTGCAATGACAGCAACATCAGGTGTGTCTGCAAGGACCAAGAACTCACAGGAGTGGAGGCTCCAGTGATAAACAACCACATGCTTATCAAAGAAACACCCATTAAATCAGCCTGTTTTTAGAAATTACAAAACCTGAATATGGAGGTTGTAGGAAAACTGACGCATTCATAAACTGCTTGCAGCCTTGCCTTGCCAATTGATTTTTAAAACTTTTCTGAAAACAATTTGGAGATATACATATATATTTTTTTTTCTAGTGCCATATTATTAGAGATTATATATTCAATTATCTCCTCATTCATGGAGAAGGTCAATAACAGCTAGAATATTGAATGTTGGCCCAGTGTGCTTAGAAGATAAATAATTCCAGAATAGGAGGGTCATGCTGTATCGTGGAAGAAGGTTAAGGTGGGCATATGATGGCTGGACGGAGGAAGCAATAGAGACTGGACCAGACTCAAAGTCCCATGTTATAATCAGTGTTTTGTAATACCCCTTTGTCATCCTTAAGTGAAATATCTAGATAATATAAGATACTTGCATTCTGTGTTTTAAATCGATGTAATGGTCCAGTTGTAATAAAAGGGTGAAATAAAAGGAAAATAATTTATAATAAAATAATACATATCTATTGATACAAACCATACTAGAAAACAAAAATCACCCCCAAATTTTCCAAAATGCTCTCCAAGGGGCAGTACTGCCTCCACTGGGAATCAATTGGCCAGAGATAGAAGCCTAGCCAAGGTAGAAACCTAAAGGGTATGAGCTGGCAGGGAAGATTTTAATTTGGAAGATGAGGACTTTGGGGTCCCCCTTGGCTTACAAGTGTCTTAGTTGCCTAGTGCTGCTGTAATAAAAATAACACAATTGGATGGCTCTAAAGAACAGAAATTTTTTTTCTTGTAGTTCAGAAGGCTAGAAGTCCAAGTTCAGCATGCGACCCTCGGGGAAGGTCCTTTTCTGTCTATTTCAACTTCGCCAAAAACCAAACCAAACCTCTTGCTATTGAATAGATTCTGACTCATAGCGACCCTACTGGACAGAGTAGAACTTCCTCATAGGGTTTCCAAGGCTGTAAATCTTTACCGAAGCCGATTTCCACATCTTTCTCCTGTGGAGCGGCTGATAGGTTCAAACTGCTGACCTATGGTTAGCGGCTGAGCGCTTAGCCACTGAGCCACCAAGACTCTTTCCAGCTTCTAAACCTGTTGCCATCAAGTCAATTCCAACTCACAGCCACCCTATAGGACAGAGTAGAACTACCCTATAAGGTTTCCAAGGAGTGGCCATTAGATTCAAACTGCTGACCTCTTGGATAGCAGTCCAGTTTCCAGTAGCTAGCAATCCTTGGGGTTCCTGGGCTTGCAAATTCATCTGCTCTTGTTGTCATCAGATAGAGTCTATCGTCCCCCTTATGTGCTTCTTCTGTGTCTAATCTGTTCTTTTCTATGATCTAGAATAGAAGTGATTGGGTTTAGGGCACACCCTACACTGATATGGCTTCCTTAACATAACAAAGAAAACCCTATTCCCAAATGGGATTATATCCACAGATATGCCCAGTAGTGTTTCCTAGGCTGTAATCTTTATGGAAGCAGGTCACCAGGTCTTTTTTTCCCTCAGAGCCACTTGTGGGTTCAAATCCCTGATCTTTTTGTTAGCAGAAGAGCTCCTTATCCATAGGTATAGGGGTTAGGATTCCAACATATATTTTGGGGGGGAGGACACAATTCAACCTATGACATTAGGTGAGGCCATTTTAGCTGGAGCTTGGGCAGACTGGAGAGGAGCACTGAGGAGATAATGATATTCAAGGAAGAGATGACAAGTTCCTGGCCACAGGTAGCTCCACACGTGCACAAATCTGACACATATTAGAGCTGAGTGAAACCTTCACAGTTGTCCGGGCCATCCTCCTGTTTTCCCAGTGAGACAAGAAGAATGACTTGTCTAAGGTCTCAAGGTTGTCCTGAAGGAAAATATTATAGATCCACCTGACCAGTGAGAGTAATACCAGGTACATAAGATAAATTGACCAAGATCAGTTGGGGGCTAAGTCTGAGAGTTAGCTTTCATGGACAGTCGGGAACTTGTGGTGACTGTTCCTTGAATGAGAGAAGATGATAGGAGGGAAAGGGTCACAAAGAAAACTTTATGTGTTTAACTTATGCTGGTGATTGGCAGCGCTCTGCAGATTAGAGCATGTAGACCCTGGAGTCGAAACACTTACATTCAAGAACTGGTTCTGTCACCTAGCACCTGTGTGGCATTAGGCAAGTCATTTAACTTTTTAAATCTCTATTTAGGAGCCCAAGTGGCACAATGGTTAAACACTCAGCTGCTAACCAAAAGATCAGTGGTTCAAACCCACCAGCTGCTCCAGCTGCTCCATGGGAGAAACATGTGGTAGTCTATTCCATAAAGATTTACAGCTTTGGAAACCCTCTGGGACAGCTCTACTCTGTCCTACTGAGTTGGAATCAACTCTATGGCAATGGGTTTGGGTTTGGGTTTGGCTTTTGGAATCTTTATTTTCCAGATAATAAATTAGAAATACTGAAAACCTACCCCATGGATTTGCTGTGAAAACTTCAGGAAAATGTGATTTTGGAAGAACCTTATAGTACTGTGAAATGGTGGAGAAACATCAACAGTGTTTCTTATTATTACCTATTAAAACAATGCTAGTGAAACGTGCATTTCTGAGAGGGAATAACCCAATGACTTCAGAATAATGAATGAGAAAATGATCAGGTTACATTGCCAAATATCCCAAAGCCCCCCCATAGAAATCAAGATGCCAAATATAGGGTGATGGACAAGCAATATCTTCTAGATGGAAGAAGCTGGAACCTTGTCCCCAGAACTCCTGAAGAGTTTTCCCACTGGCACTTAGTGGAAATGAATCAACAGAAAACATTCAATATCTCCCTTCCAAGCAAAAGGCTCAGGATAGTGACAAGATAGAGGGAAAGTCAATGACAGATCTCAAATGACATTTATTCTCAGTTCTATTCCTTCCTGGCACTGCAGATGCTCCTGTGATTAATATATCTTTTTACCAACATCTTTCAAGGAACGACACTGAGAGAGGCTCTACGTATAACGTATGTAGCATGAACCATTAGTCTTAATACAGTTAAAACCCAAATAATTTGATACTGGAGAAAAACTTTATTGACTTGCCAAGAATCACTGGGCCCTGGACAGTATCATGTAAGCAATAAATTCTCACAGTTGTGAGATTAGCCTTTGCTTGTTTCTTCCCTGAGGAACGGAGACAAACTATGACTTAAATTCCTCAGGAATAAAAGCTCTGGCTGCTCAGCACATCCTCTCTCTGGAGAAACTGAAGCCAATGGCCAATGGCCAATTCGACTCAGAGACTGAATTGGGAGCTCCTCTGAGATGCATAAACACTGAACAAAACACGCAGAAGCCATATTCCATAAGTACCTTGGCCCAGACAGACATCACATGAACACTTGTGTCTGCACTTAGGTGGGGAGACAGAACAGAGAAGAAAGGAAATTTGCCTGGATGACTATTTTCTTCATTATGTTGAGGCTGCGATCAGCTGCAGATCAGCACCTTCCCCATTCCAGACCTTGTTCTACCCATCTCAAAATGAGGACACTAATTTGGGATAGGAGGGGCTAGTCCATGGAATCGACTCGCTCGACGGCACTGGGTTTTTGGTTTTAGTCCATGATGAGGGACATGATGCTTGGTAAAGTAGAAAAAAAAAAAAAAGTAGAGGGTCAGCAAAAAACAGGAAGACCCTCAACGAGATGGAGTGACACGGTGGCTGCAACAATGGGCTCAAGCATAACCATTGGGAGGATGGTATGGGACTAGGTAGTGTTTTGGTCTGTTGTACATAGGGTCGCTATGAGTCGGAACTGACTCGACAGCACCTACAACAACAATTTGGGATACCTGCCAAACTCCATAGAGAAAGCCTCCAAAGAATATTAAATTAGAGGAATCTATGGTGTTATCATTGTTAGCTGCTGTTGAGTTGATTCCCAACTCATGGCAACCCCATGTACAATGGAACAAAATCTTGCCTGGTCCTATGCCATCCGTATGAAGGTTACAGATTGGGCAATGTTCCTTTGTGATTTGTTAGGGTTTTCACTGACTGATTTTCAGAACTAGATCCCCAAGGCTTTCTTCCTAGTCTTTCTTAGTCTGGAAACTCTTTCGAAACCTGTTCAGCATCACAGCAGCAAGCAGGCCTTCACTAACAGAGGGTGGTGACTACACATGAGGTGCATTGGCCAGGAATCGAATGCCAGGGTTTGACTCCTACACTGGTGGTGAGAATTCTCCCACTGAATCATCAGTATCTCAAGGGACATCTATACAGTCAATACTAAAAGCCTTAGAAGCATAATCAGAAATTGTACTCAGTCTACTTGACACAGAAAATTTACCAGGGCTCCTTCAGTGTTTCTTTGGACTCAAGCCATGTTCTTTCCAGGGCAACTGACTTTACTTTGACTCCACATTTGGCACTCCTATCGCTTCAAATGCTATGCCTTCACTATTTCACATCTCTGTGCCTCATTGCAAAGGCCTCGTTCAAGCCATTGGCGTCTTTTCTTGTATCCTTATAACTTTTCCTTTCAGACAATCCTGCAACCTATTGCCAAAGACATTTGCCTCTTTCCCCAATGGTGCTTCTCCACCTTTCATCAGTTACTTTCTAATCACAAATAATGACTGTCTTCTACTGCAGGTAGACTCCAGGGGACAGTCACATTGTCTTGGTGGGTTTGTGGTGGGATCTGTTATTGTAACCACATCCCCAGATCATAAATCCTAGGAAGAAAACAAAGTTAAGTCAGAGTTCCCCGCAGTAAATTACCAAGTTGGAAAAAACACAAACTGCTTTTAATCTAGTGAAAGAAAAACAGACACAGTATGCATAGATCACTTTTGTTAGCTGCCATTGAGTCAGCCCCCAACTCATGGGGACCACACAAACCACTACCAGGTACTGCACCATTCCCATGAAAGGTTGTATGTTGAACAGTTGTGATCTATAGGATTGGCATTAGCTGATTTTTGGAAGTAGTTTCCCAGGCCTTTCTCCTAGTCCATCTTAGCCTGGAAGTACCACTGAAACCTTTTCAATATCATAGCAACACACCACCATTGGCAGACAGGTGGTGGCTGTGCATGAGGTACATTGGCCAGGAACTAAACCCAGGTCTCCTGCGCGGAAGGTGGGAGTGCTACCACCAACCACCAATGCTCCCACATAACTTCAATAGCCCACTTTTAAGTGTGGCATCTTGGAAAATCCTAGAACCAGGCTGCCTGGGTTCAAATCTTTGGCGTTGCTAAGGGAGTGTGTTGCATGCAGACTACAGAGGTGACACTGTCAGAGAGTGTGACACCAAAATGACTGTGTATAACATTTTCATGCAGTGTTTCAGCAGAAATTTATTATTTTTTTAATAAAAATTTCCCTGTAGAGAGTGTTGACATGTCATGGGGTTGTTAACCAATGTCATAAAACAATATGTGTACTAACCATTTAATGAGAAACTAGTTTGTTCTGTAAACCTTCATCTAAAGTACAATAAAAAATAAAACAAAACAAAACAAAAATACCTAAATATATATATATATAAATAATATCTGGTAGGTAGTTGTGGAAGCCCTGGTGGCATAGTGGTTAAGTGCTACAGCTACTAACCAAGAGGTAGGCAGTTCGAATCCACCAGGCACTCCTTGGAAACTCTAATAGGCAGTCTACTCTGTCTTATAGGGTTGCTATAAGTCGGAATCCACTCCACAGCAGTGGGTTTGGTTTTTGGGTAGTCAGTTGTAACAACAAAAACATTTTTCATAAGCCCAGCTTACATGTATCAATATATCTCGAAGGCTAAGACTCTATGCTAATTTACTTTTTGAACCTTCTAATGCTGTCTGGTCAGAGCTGTCATTATTACCCAATTACATTGATGCTTTAAATCATGCGGTTTTGTCTTGCTGCGATACAAACTCGTGCTGTTGTTTTCGTTGCTGCTGGAGTTTTTATAGTTGCTGATTGTGTCAAATTTTCTGGTGTTTTAGCTACAATAATGTGTAATTAGTATT
Source organism: Loxodonta africana (assembly GCF_030014295.1). NCBI lineage: Eukaryota > Metazoa > Chordata > Mammalia > Proboscidea > Elephantidae > Loxodonta > Loxodonta africana. The sequence goes on from NC_087364.1 coordinate 47,777,321, forward strand.
TGTGAATATATATCAATAACTTTTTTGAGAATGAAATAGTAATTAAAAGAAAAGGAGTGATATACAGGAACTATGATTTATGATTAACATTAATACAAAAAACATTACAAGGATTCAGTGTGATCTGGTATGAGAGGAGGTCCATGGGACGGGGTGGGGGTGGAATGACACCATGAGTTACCCCACTGGGTGACACCAATGCTAGTGATGCCACTGGTTCAAATCCTGGTTCTGCTGTGTATCAGTTGTGTGAACCTGGGCAAGATATTTAACTACACAGTGCCTAAATTTCCATTTGTAAATAATGTTAAATACTAGTATCAATCCACAGAGTTATTTGAGGATTGAATGATATAACATATGTAAAGTCTTTAGCGCCTGGCCCAAAATAGGTACTGTATGTGTTATTGTTGTTAGGTGCCATCAAGTCAGTTCCAACTTATAGCGACCCTATGTACGACAGAAGTAAACATTGCCCAGTCCTGAGCCATCCTCACAATTGTTGCTATGTTTGAGCTCATTGTTGCAGCCACTGTGTCAATCCATCTCATTGAAAGTCATCCTCTTTTCTTTTTCAATGACCCACTATTTTACCAAGCATGAGGTCCTTCTCCAAGGACTGGTCCCTCCTGATAACATGTCCAAAACACATAAGATGAAGTCTCTCCATCCTCATGTCCAAGGAACACTCTGGCTGTATTTCTTCCAAGACAGACTTGTTCGTTCTTCTGGTAGTCTGTGGTATATTCAATATTCTTTGCCAACATCATAATTCAAAGGCATCAATTTTTCTTCAGTCTTCCTTATTCATTGTTCAGCTTTCACATGCATGTGAGGAGACTGAAGACACCATGGCTTGGGTCAGGCACACCTTAGTCCTCAAAGAGACATCTTTGCTTTTTAACACTTTAAAGAGGTCTTTTGTAGCAGATTTGCTCAATGCAAGACATCGTTTGATTTCTTGACTGCTGCATCCATGGGCGTTGACTGTAGATTCAAGTAAAATGAAATCCTTGACAACTTCAATATTTTCTGCTTATCATGATATTGCATATTGGTCCAGTTGTGGGGATTTTTGTTTTCTTTATGTTGAGGTGTGATCCATACTGAAGGTTGTGGTCTTTGATCTTCATCAGTAAGTGCTTCAAGTCCTCTTCACTTTCAGCGAGCAAGGTTGTGTCATCTGTACAACACAGGTTGTTAATGAGTCTTCCTCCAATCCTGGTGCCATGCTCTTCTATATACAGTCCAGCTTCTCAGGTTATTTGCTCAGCATACAGATTGAATAAGTACCGTGAAAGGATACAACCCTGACGCACATTTTCCCTGATTTTAATCCATGTGGTATCCCCTTGTTCTGTTCAAAAGACTGCCTCTTGGTCAAGTACAGATTCTGCATGAGCACAGTTAAGTGTTCTGGAATTCCCATTCTTTAAAATGTTATCCATAATTTTTTCTGATCCACACAGTCGAATGACTTTGCATTGTCAATAAAACACAATAAAATACATACAGTACCTATTTTGGGCCAGGCACTAGTTTAAATGTTTTACATCTGTTATATCATTCAATCCTGAAATAACTCTATGGATTGATACTAGTATTTAATTTTATTTATAGATGAAAATTTAGGCACAGAGTAGTTAAATAACTTGTCCAAGTTCACACGACTGCAGGATATGTCTTAAATCAATCTCTTTTGAGATATAAAAGATTAAACAAGAGAGCAGAGGAGAGATGGGGTAAGATAGATGCCAAGATATGTGGAGATATCCAAGGAACCAGGAAGCAAAAGCTGAAGAGACAAGGACCTTCTTTAGTGCCAACAGAGAGAGAAAGGCTTTCCTTACACAGGTAAACATCTTTCAGGTATTCTTTGCTTTCAGCAGAGGTCCATCTGATATCAGCAATAATATCCTTCGTTCCATGTCCTCTTCTGAATCCACCTTGAATTTCTTGAATCCCTGTCAATGTACTACTGCAACTGTTTTTGAATTATCTTCAGCAAAATTTTACTTGTGTGTGGTATTAATGATACTGTGTGATAATTTCTGCATTCTGTTGGATCACCTTTCTTTGGAATGGGCACAAATGTGGATTTCTTGGCCAGGTAGCTGTTTTCCAAATTTCTTGGCATAGATGAGTGAGTCCCTCTAGTGCTGCCTCTATTTGTTGCATCATCTCAACTGATATTCTGTCAATTCCTGGAGACTTGTTTTTCGCCAATGACTTCAGTGCAGCTTGGACTTCTTCCTTCAGTACTGTCAGTTCTTATCATATACTACCTCCTTTAATGGTTGAACATCGACCAATTCTTTTTAGTACAGTGACTCTGTGTATTCCTTCAATCTTCTTTCAATGCTCCCTGCATCATTCAATATTTTGCCCATAGAATCCTTCAAAATTGCAACTTGAGGCTTGAATTTTTTCTTCAGTTCTTTTAGTTTGAGAAATGCCAAACATGTTCTTCCCCTTTGGTTTGCTAACTCCAGGTCTTTGCATATTTCATTATATTTTACTTTGTCTTCTCGAGCCACCCTTTGAAATATTCTGTCCAGCTCTTTTATTTCATCATTTCTTCCAGTTGTTTTAGCTACTCAACATTCAAAAGCAAGTTTCAGAGTCTCTTCTGACATTCATTTTGGTCTTTTCTTTCTTTCCTATCTTTTTAACAACTGTGTGTATTAGCTATTATTAAGGTGAACTTAGTTTGAGAGGTTGGTTTCTTTAAAAAAGGAAAATTGAAATCTACTTGAAGGCAGAATAGGAGAAATAGAGAATTTTTAAGTTTTATTGTTATTTAAGTGAAAGTTTACCAATCAAGTCAGTCTCTCATACAAAAACTTATATATACCTTGCTTTTTTTTTTTTATGTACTCTTAGCAGCTCTCCCCCAAATGAGACAGCACACTCCTCTTCACTCTGTATTCCCTGTGTCCATTCAACCAGCTCCTGTCCACCTCTGCCTTCTCATCTCACCTCCAGACAGGAGCTGCCCACAGAGTCTCATGTGTCTACTTAACCCAAGAAGCTCACTCCTCACTGGTATCATTTTCTGTCTTATAGTCCACTCCAATCCCTGTCTGAAGAGTTGGCTTCAGAAACGATTCCAGTCTTTGGGACCATGACCTCTGGGGTCCCAAAATAGAGAATTTTTTGAGGACTTGATGTATGTAATATATATTCAGGGCTTAACAGACTGTCTGGCACAATGTAAAAGAACAAAGAAATTAGAGCTATCATGGTACAGCCATGAGTTCAGTTGGCTACAATATAAGGCTAAAAATCTCTTTCCCTTATAAACACAGCTTCTGGACTGTGAGAGAGTCCAGCTGAAGAGGGTGTGGTGGTTTGCATTATGTCTTCCCAAAACTTATGTTAAAGTCCTAACCTCTGGTACTGTCAACAAGATCTTGTTTAGTATAGAGTGTTTGGTGGTGTTATCAGTTAACATGGGGTCCTACTAGAGTAAGGACCTCTTCACCCAATTTAAGTGGTGTTATATGGATTGAATTAAGTCCCCCAGAAATATGTTTTGTAAATCCTAATTCCTATGCCTGTGGTTATGCTCTCATTTGGGAATGAGTTTTCTTTCTTATGTTAATGAGAAAGGATTAGTGTAGCGTGTGTCTTAAATCAATCTCTTTTGAGACAAAAAAGAAATTAAACAAACAAGCAGAGGAGAAAAAAAGGAGATGGGGTAAAATAGATGCCAAAACACTTGGAGATCTCCAAGGAACCAGGAAGCAGAAGCTGAAGAGACAAGGGCCTTCCTCCAGAACTAAGAGAGAGAGAAAGTCTTCCCCTAGAGCTGACCTTCTGAGTTCAGATTTCTAGCCTCCTAACCTGTGAGAAAATAAATTTCTCTCTGTTAAAGTCATCCAATCGTGGTGTTTCTGTGATAGCAGCACTAGATAACTAAGAATTTGGTACTGGAAGAGTAGGGTGCTGCCCTAACAGATACCTAAAATGCAAAGCCGGTTTTGGAACTGGGTAGTGGGTAGATGCTAGAAGAGTTTTAAGGTGCCTAATTTTTTTTTTTTTTTTTTTAATAGTAAAAGCCTAGATTGCCTTGAAGAGATTGTTGGTAGAATTATGGATGTGAAAGACAATTCTGATGAGGCCCAGAAGGAAGTGAGGAGAGCTGTAGAGGAAATCTCTAGCACCTTAGAGAATACATATGGTGCCAGCAACAGAATGTTGCTAGAAATGTACACATTAAATGTGCTTTAAAAGAAAATGATGAACACGTGATTGGACAATAGAGGAAGGGCAATGCTTTTTATGCAGTGACAAAGAATTTGTCTGAATTATGTTCAAATGTTTGATGGAAGTAAAATTTGTAAGTGATGAACTTCGATATCTGGCTGATGAGCTTTCTAAGCAAGATTTCAAAGTTGCCGTGTGGTTACTCCTTGCCACTTATAGTAAAATGCGAGACAAAAGACATGGGATTAAAAATTATCTGTGCAAAATGAAAACAAAACAAAGATTTTGAAAATTCTGTCGCACAAACTAAGTACACGTGTCCTGTGTTGTAGAATGTTCACCAAGGACATCGCTACACAATTTTTTGTTAAAGAGATTAAGCCTGTGACTGATGGACCTAACCAACTGCCACAGCAGAAAACCCATCAGCTTACACCGAAGGGGACTGAGAAAGAATGAAAGGAAAGAATGGTGTCTTGCCTCATGGAATTCTATAGGCAGAAAACAGGCCAAAGGAGCTACATCTCTTGTTCTCCAAGAAAAAGACCATCCCTGGAGGAGATCAGAGATCAGCAGAACTGTTGGAAGGAGCATGGGAAGCAGGGCCTTCTCGGTTTCAGAGGGTGGAGCCACGGTCTCCGGGATCTCGAAGGGTGATGTCACAGTCTTGTAGGTTTCAAAGAGTTGAGCCTTCTCCATCTCAGATCCGGAGTGTGGGGCTGCCGTTAAGGTGTGCTGGGGGATGGGGCTGCTGTCCAAAACTGATGCGGTGGGGCTGCCCCCTACTGCCACTCAGATGGACTAGGAGAATGGGGCTGCCTAAAGCTGAGAGAGCAGAGTTGCCATCTCAGAAGGCCTGAAAGGCAAAGCTGAATCCAGAGGACAAAAACAACACCCAGAGTCTAGAGGGTGGAGCCATTGCCCAGACAGTCTCAGAGAACAGAGGATTATTTTCAAGCCTTGAAAGCTAATGTAATTTATTCTGCTGGGCTTTAGACTTGCTTAGTGCTTGTTATCCCTTCTTTCCCTCCATCTTCTCCCATTTTAATGGAAATGTCTACCTGTGCCTATTCCACCATTGTACTTTGGAAACATAACTTGTAGTCCAGATTTCACAGGTTCACACATGAAGAAGAATTTTGCCCCAGGATGGAATTCTCATGTTCTCACTCATATTTGATTTAGATAATTTAGAAGATGAGATTTTGAACTTGGAGTTGTTTTAACACTTTTGCAATGATGTGGTGAGGTGAATATGTTTTGCATGTGGCAAGGATGTGCATTCTGGGGAACCAAATGGTGGAATGTTGTGGACTGAATTGTCCCCAAAAATATATGTTGTAAATCCCAACTTCTATGTATGTGGCCCGCCATGCAACTGTAGTGGCTTGCGTGCTGCTATGATGCTGGAAGCTATGCCACTGATATCTCAAATACCAGCAGGATCACCCATGATAGACAGGTTTCAGTGGAGCTTCCAGAATAAGACAGACTAGGAAGAAGGACCTCGTGGTCTACTTCTGAAACATTGGCCAGTGAAAACCTTATGAATAGCAGTGGAACATTCTTTAATATCGTGCCAGAAGATGAGCCTCTGAGTTTGGAGGGCACTTGAAATACAACTGGAGAAGAGCTGCATCCTCAAAGTAGACTCAGGCTTAATGACATGGATGGAGTAAAGCTTTCAGGACCTTTATGTGCTGATGTGGCATGACTCAAAGTGAGAAGAAACAGCTGCAAACATCCATTAATAATTGGAACTTGGAATATACGAAGTATGAATTCAGGAAAATTGGAAGTCATCATAAATGAAATGGAATACATAAAGATCAATGTACTAGGCATTAGTGACCTGAAATGGACCAGTATTGGCCATTTTGAATCAGACAATCATACGGTCTGCTATACTGGATGTCTTAGCTATCTAGTGTTGCTATCACAGAAATACCACAAGTGGATGACTTTAGCAAAGAAAAGTTTATTTTCTCACAGTCTATTAGGCTAGGAGCCCAAATTCAGGGCATTAGCTCCAGGCGAAGGCTTTCTCTGTCAGCTCTGGAGGAAGGTCTTTGTCATCAGTTTTCACCTGGACTAGGAGCTTCTCCACACAGGAACCCTGGGTCCAAAGGATATACTATGCTCCTGGTGTGGCTTTCTTGGTAGTATGAGGTTCCCCCGTCTCTCTGCTTGCTTCTGTCTTTTATATCTCAAAAGAGATTGGCTCAAGACAAAATTCAATCCTGTAGATTGAATCCTGCCTCATGAGCATAAGTGTCAGCTATTCCATCCCATTAATATCATAGAAGTAGGATTTACAACACATAGGAAAATCACATCAGATGGCAAAATGGTGGACAATCACACAATACTGGGAATCATGGCCTAGCCAAATTGATACACATATTTGGGGGGGGGGTACAATTCAATCCATGACACTGGAAATGGCAAACTGAAGAGGAATGGTGTTGCATTCATGGTCAAAAAGAACATTTCAAGATTCATTCTGAAGTGCAACACAGTGATAGGATAATATCCATACACCTACAAGGAAGGCCAGTTAATATGATTATTATTCAAATTTATGCACCAACCACTAAGACCAAAGATGAAGATATTGAAGATTTTTACCAACTTCTGTGAAAGTTGGAAACAAAGAAGTATCCTTAGCTGGAAAATACGGCCTTGGTGATACAAATGATGCTGGAGATCCCATGATAGAATTTTATAAGACCAAGGACTTCTTCATTGCAAATACCTTTTTCAACAACATAAACAGCAACGATACATGTGGACCATACCAGATGGAAAACACAGGAATCAAATTGACTACATCTGTAGAAAGAGATGATGGAGAAACTCAATATCATCAGTCAGAATAAGGCCAGGAGCCAACTGTGGAACAGACCATCAATTGTTCATATGCAAGTTCAAGTTGGAACTGAAGAAAATTAAAACAAGTCCACAAGAGACAAAATAACACCTTGAGTATATACCACCTGAATTTGGAGACCATCTCAAAAACAGATTTGACCTATTGAACACTAATGATCAAAGACCACACGAGTTGTGGGATGACATCAAGAACATCATACATGAGGACAGCAAAAGGTCATTAAAAAGATAGAAAAGAAAGAAAAAAACAAAATGTATGTCAGAAGAAACTCTGAAACTTGCTTTTGAATGTCAAGTGGCTAAAGCAAACGGAAGAAATGATGAAGTCAAAGAGCTGAACAGAAGATTTCAAAGGGAGGCTAGAGAAGGCAAAGTCAAGTATTATAATGAAATGTGCAAAGACCTGGGGATAGAAAACCAAATAGGAAGAACATGCTCAGCATTTCTCAAGCTGAAAGAACTGAAGAAAAAATTCAAGCCTTGAGTTGCAATTTTGAAGGGTTCTATGGGTAAAAATATTGAATGATGTAAGATGCATCAAAAGAAGATGGAAGGAATACACAGTCACTGTTCCAGAAAGAATTGGTTGACATTCAACCATTAAAGGAGGTAGCATCTGATCAACAACCGACGGTATTAAAGGAAGAAATCCAAGCTGCACTGAAGGCGTTGGTGAAAAACAAGGCTCTGGGAACTGACGGAATACCAGTTGAAATGATTCAACAAATGGAGGCAGCAATGGAGGGACTCACTCATCTACGCCAAAAAATTTAGAAAAGAGCTACCTGGCCAACCAACTGGAAGAAATCCACATTTGTGCCCATTCCAAAGAAAGATGATCCAACAGAATATGGAAATTTTCAAACAGTATCATTAATATCACAGGAAAGTAAAATTTTGCTGAAGATAATTCAAAAGCGTTGCAGTGGTACATTGACAAAGAATTGCCAGAAATTCAAGCCAGATTCAGAAGAGGGCATGGAACAAGGGATATCATTGCTGATGACAAATGGATCTCTGCTGAAAGCATAGAATACCAGAAAGATGTTTACCTGTGTTTTATTGACCATGCAAAGGCATTCAACTGTGTGGATCATAACAAATTATGGATAACATTTTGAAGAATGGGAATTCCAGAACACTTAGTTGTGCTCATGCAAAACCTGTGCTCAACCAAGAGGCAGTCATTTGAATGTAACAAAGGCATACTGTATGGTTTAAAATCAGGAAAGGTGTGCATAGGGGTTGTATCCTTTCGCCATAGTTATTCAATCTGTGTGCTGACCAAATAACCTGAAAAGCTGGACTATATGAAAAAGAACATGGGACCAGGATTGGAGGAAGACTCATTAACTACCTGTTGTATGCAGATGACACAACATTGCTTGCTGAAAGTGAAAAGGACTTGAAGCACTTACAGATGAAGATCAAAGACCACAGCCTTCAGTATGGATCACACCTCAACATAAAGAAAACAAAAATCTCCACAACTGGGCCAATATGCAATATCATGATAAACAGAGAAAATATTGAAGTTGTCAAGGATTTTATTTTACTTGAATTCGTAATCAACGCTCATGGATGCAGTGTTAAGAAATCAAACAAAGTATTTACTGCATTGGGCAAATCTGCTGCAAGAGACCTCTTTAAAGTGTTGAAAAGCAAAGATGTCACTTTGAGGACTAAGGTGAACCTGACTGAAGCCATGATATTTTAGATTTTCATATGCATCTAAAGTTGGACTACGAATAAGGAAGACCGAAGAATTGATGCATTTAAATTATGGTGTTGGCAAAGAATCTTGAGTATACTATGGACTGCCAGAAGAATGAACAAGCCTGTCTTGGAAGAAGTATAGAGTGCTCCTTGGTAGTGAGGATGGCGAGACTTCATCTCATGTACTTTGGGGCCAGTCCCTGAAGAACAACATCATGCTTGATAAAGTAGAGAGAGGGTCAGCAAAAAAGAGGAAGACCCTCAACAAGATGGATTGACACAGTGGCTACAACAATGGGCTCAAACATAGCAATGATTGTGAAGATGGCACAGGACTGGCCATTTTTCATTCCGTTGTACATAGGGTTACTATGAGTCAGAAGTGACTTGATGGAACCTAACAACAACAACAACAACAACATGCTGTGGTTATAATTCTATTTGCAAATGGGTTTTCTTTCTTATATTAATGAGACGGGATTAGCGTAGCCTGTGTTTTAGGTCAATCTCTTTTGAGATTGAAAAAAGAAAAATTAGGTGGCGTAAAATAAGGGTTTCTGTGAGTAGGGATTGACTTGATTGCAATGGGTTTGGTTTTGGTTTGCCATTAGTGAAGGATGGACTGCAAGTGGTTTTCATGTGGTGACATAATTTGGCCCACCTTTTTTTTATCCCTACTCATGGAAACCCTGGTGGCAAAGTGGTTAAGTGCTGTGGCCGCTAACCAAAAGGTCAGCGGTTCGAAACCGCCAGGTGCTCCTTGGAAACTCTATGGGGCAGTTCTACTCTGCCCTATAGGGTTGCTATGAGTCGAAATCAACTCAATGGCAGTGGGTTTTTGGGTTTTTATCCGTACTCATAGAAACCCCATAAGACAGTTAGAACTGCCCCATAAGGTTTCCAAAGCTGTAATCTTTACAGAAGCAGACTGCTACATCTTTCTCCCGTGGAGCCACTGGTGTGTTTGAACCGTTGACCTTTCAGATAGCAGCCGAGTGCTTAATCACTGTGCCACGAGGGCTCCTTTCACTAATGGTAGGACAATATTATTTTAGTATATGAAGGTCAGCATATCCTCTGGACATAGAACACTGTTAAAAAGAAAGGCAAAATGCTTCTCTCTCTGCAAAATACACACAAAATGCTCCCTTCTACACCCCCTTCAATGTAATCAAGTTCTTTGATGGTGAAGAGTGTGATGGAAATGCCAGTGACATCATTAAATTGTGAGTCATGTAATGTCTAAAGGTACTTAGAGGTGATTCAACCAACCTCATTTGTTTTATAGATGAGGAAAATGAGGACAACAGGGGGAGGAGGGACTGTTGACAGAAAAGTTGCCCCAGGTCAGAGCCAGGCAGTGGCAGAGCTTGACTTCCTGATTCCAGCTGGCACACACTTCGCTGTGCCATGCAGCCTCCAATCCCCACACTGTTTGCCACCCACCTCAAAATCTCAAACCCAATGGCAAACCCAGCTTCTCTGTGGGTCTCTGGAAGGCACACCTCTGAGACGCCACACCCTAAAAAAAAAAAGACCTCTAAATCCTTGTTTGCTGCTGCCACCTAGGGAATAAATGTGAGGTCTTCTCCTTAGGCTGTTGCATTGAGACAGTGGCCATGCACGTTCATCATGTTCAATGCCTACCTCTTTAATGAATCATCTAAATTGCCACATGCTCACCTCCCCACTTAGCAGAATTATTCATATCCCAGATATTCAGGTGATACTCATCTGAGCCTTGTCGGTGAACACATCCTTTTTCTTTGTTCTTTGAAATACTGTTAGGAAAAATTTCACTCTTTGGGGTTTAAAAATATTACTCCTGGGAGTATTGACTAGTTGCTGAGATCTGATTTGATATCTGATTCTTTTCAAGGTGTGCTAGCTAAGAAGAGGCTGATCAACTTCATCCCCACCACTGCAAGTAGGAGAATATCAGACCTGTTGGCATAGGTTTAATATGTCAAGATCTATTACCTTAGGTTCAGTAAGTCAGCCATACTTCTAAAAAAAAAAAATACTTCTACTTTCCCCTAATCTCTCCCTCTTTCATAGCTTTACAATCAGGTGCTTACAGTTGACAACAGCATAGACATTCGTTCTCTCAACTTTGCTTAATTGAAGGTATTCATTGAACAGGAAATTACATCTCTAGTGTTAAGTCCATCAACTGTTATAGAAATGATGAAAAGGGCTCTTGACAAACAAGAACAGTGCAGACTGACTTCCTACTGCAATTAAAACCAAACTCTTAGAATTTCTAATTCAAGGCCCAAAATATGAAAATAATCAGCCTTGATTATTTTTCTACACAGGGAAATTTAGTGCAATGGTTAAGATTGCGTGTCCACTTGGCTAGGCCATGATTCTCAGAGTTTATGTGTGATCACCCCCATGATGGGATCTGCTGTAAGTAGACAATCAGTTGAAAGTGAGTTTCCTTGGGCGTGTGGCCTGCCTCTGAATATAAGTGGATATTCTGGCTTTGCCTGCACTGGATCCTGCAGCTGCCTACTGTTCAGCAGACCTCTGGTTCTTGGGACTTGAGCTAGTAACTTACCTGCCAATATTGGGATTGGTCGATCTTCATAGCTTGTGATCAAGAGCCCTGCTCTCTGACCTGCCGATCATGGGTTTACCAGCTCCTGCAGCTACATGAATCATGAGAAGCCTTGTGGTCTTGCCTGCCCATCTTGGGATTCATCAACCTTCACAGCCTGTGAACGAGAGCCCTGCTCACCGACCTGCCAATCTTCAGTTCACCAGCCCCTGTGGCTATGTGAAGTCAGGGGAAGTCTCTATCCTGCTCCACAGACTTGGGATGTTCTAGCCTCTACAGTCACGTGAGCCGTTCCCTTGATATAAATCTCTCTCTATATATATTTATATGCTTTACTGGTTTTGCTTCTCTAGAGAACCCAGGCTAAGACAGTTAGAAAGCTTCCTTTTTTAGTGTGTAGGCTTTTTTCCTAGCTGCATAATTATACTGTATAACATAAAGACATGACTGTTCCCTGTTATGCTATTATTTCAGAATTTTAAAGAATCTTTTGAATAGTTCTATAGTTCTAAGTGTTTTTCTGTCCTAAGCTCCATTGCCTTAATATTCCAACTATGTGTGATATAGCATAGTGGTTTAAATATTTGGGCTTAGAGACAGTGAAATCTACGTTCAAATCTAGGTTCTCCTGCTTGCTCATTGTATGACTTTCTGCAAGTTTCTGAACAATCCTAAATTTCAGAAATGGCAAGAATAAGAGTAACTTCATCGTAGAGTTGTTGTGGAAGATAACAAAGGTTTGGTGGTGTAGTAAGTGATCAATAAAAGTTAGCTGCTGTTGTCATTACCATCATCTGTGACTATAGTCAGTGAAAATATAAGAGTCTCAATTTTAAGAGAAGCCAGAGACTAGGGAGGAAGAATTCAGGTAGTTCTGGTAAAAATAGATGGTACCATTGAAGCCAGAGCTGAAAAATGCACTAGATTTCAAATCCAAATATCTGAGATCAAATTCCAGATCTGTGTGACCTTCACAAGGTATTTACCTCTCTGGTCCTCAGTTTCCTCATCTGAAAAATGGAGGAAATAATAGCAAACTGACAGGATTGTTGTAAAGCTTAAATGAGATAATAACACTGAAAGCATCAAGACTGGCCCACAGCAACCAATCAAACTTCCCTTCCCTTGCCCTATTAATGTCTTGGGGCCTTCACTGTTGGCCTAACACCTGTTTATTTACAACTATCACTTCCTACAGATGGGGTGAGAGTGGCAAATCCTGATAAGAATACTCTGGGGGAACCCGACTTTTATGCTTCTGATTTTTATCCCATAGTCCTGAGTATGAAGAAGGAGGCCCTCCAACGGTCTTTACTAAGCAAATGAGAGAAGAAAGCTGGGCACAGTGACTGAGAGACCTAGGGGAAGGCAGGCTCCAGAAGCCCAAGGAAGCTTAGAGATGAGGCAGAAAAAACTCAGGAAATTCTGGTGCTGGCCATGAGCCACAGGTTTGTTTGTGTAGGAGGCAGGGGAGGATGGGGTGGCTGGGAGACTGGGACCTGATATTACCTGTGATCAGTGCCCCCAGCTTGGTGATTCATCCTCCTAGTTTTTGGCAGCCTAGACTGATAAGTCACTATTTAACCAATGATATTTAAAAGCTCTCTCAAATATAGGCAACATTTTCTTTCTAGCTCTATTTTTAAAAGATGACGGAATTTGGACACAACATATTTTCCAACCTGAAGAAATAGTCAGACAGTATGTTAATATATTTAAGGCCATGTCTTAGTTATATAGTGCTACTACAAGAGAAATACCATAAGTGGATGGCTTTAACAAAGAGAAGTTTTTTCTCTTACAGTCTAGGAGGCTAGAAGTCCAAATTCCACGTGCAAGCTCCAGGGAAAGTCTTTCTCTCTGTCTTAGTTCTGGGGGAAGGTCCTTGTCATCAATCTTCTCCTGGTCTAGGAGTGTCTCAGTGCAGGGCTACCAGGTCCAAAGGACGTACACCACTCCCAGCTCTGCTTTCTTGGTAGTAGGAGGTCCCTCCTGTCTCTCTGCTCGCTTCTCTCTTTTACGTCTCAAAAGAGATTGATTCAAGATATACCCTAATCTTGTAGATTGAGTCCTGATTCATTAACATAACTGCCTCTAATCCTGCCTCATTAACACCACAGAAGTAGGATTTACAACATATAGGAAAATCACATCAGATGTCAAAATGGTCACACAATCACACAATACTGGGAATCAAAGCCTAGCCAAGTTGATGCACATTTTAGGGGGACACAATTCAAACCATAACAGTCCATGAGTGTGTCTGCTAATATGTGTGTGTGTGTGTGTGTGAATGCATACATATTCTGTCCCCCATGATGCACACATGGTCACACATGCAAGTTAGTTATCTTGAAGTGAACGGTTGTTTGGGATCTCAAACCCCAGAACTCTCCACCAGCTAACCTATGGCCTGCTAGGTTCACAGAAGTCGAGGCCAAACACACTGCAATTCTACTTAAGAAGTCACTAAGCCATTGATACCAACATCCCCCCAAAAATCTGGCCCCAGTTGAAGTATTTCACAGGCTCTAAAACCAGGCTTTTGGGTAAATTCTCATCACTCTGATGGCAAGAAAGTTCAGAAAAGGATAAAACTGAGGAAAATTTCTCACAGGGAAAGAAGGCCTAGCATTTTAATGCCTCCCTTCACCTGGGACTGGCTTGAGAAGGCCCAGCTTGGTGACTGTAACCACAGCCTTTGAAGTCACGTGGCCCGGGTTCACAGCCCTGTCCCACTGAGCCTCAGTTCCTTATTTATAACAGCATATTACCTACCTCAAGAGTTTGCTTTGCGAGGATTAAGTGGAATCAGAATTGACTCAACGGCAATGGGTTTATTTTGGTTTTTATCCATATAAAGCTCTTAGCAGGGTGACTGGCACGTCATAAAATCTCGATAAATATAAGCCATTATCATTTATGCTCTTCACAGGGCTGGGGTCTCTGGAGTCCGAGGTAGTCCCAAAACCTATTTAAATAGACCACTGTTATGGAGACCAAGAAGGAAGAGATCCAAAGACACTGGCCAAAGTAGACCTGAAAAGAAAGGAGGACTCCCAAGAGGTCATGGCAGCCAGACACCCCTGCCCTCACCACAGAGTGTGCCACCCTAAACCATAACCCCATAATGCCCTTCCTCCCTTTTCTGTTCTGCTGGGCAGAGGGAAAACTTGCACACCCTCTAGTGGTTCAAGGCTTTTTGTTCTATGCCTGTTTACTAACAGGTTTGCCAGCAGGGCTGTGGCCAGTGTCAAAATTCATGGATATTTTTGGGCTGTAGTGTGGAGTTTAAGTTGCAGAAAGTGATGAACTTAAAAGTCTTTGAGTCTGTGTAACATAATCCCAGCTTTCTCTGGTGTATCTTCTTTAGAGTGTCCCTTTTTCCACAGAGCTGATTAGGTGAGATACATCTCTCCTCTTGTGGCAGCCCACACGCCAGGTTTTCCCACTCCTAACACCTTGTTCCACCCTCTCTGCCAAGCTGTCTCTCCACTCTAACTTGTAGGTACAGTCAAGGGAATGGTGTAGTGTGTGAGAGAGAGGTTGTCCCAGACATTCTTAAACCTTCAGACCCCAGGAAAATCCTGTTCAAGTTTTGGGCCCATTGCCAAAGCTTGTCCCTGGCCCTTTGCTTCCCATTTGCCCAGGAATTCATCTCACTGATATCTTTAAGGGCTTTAATGTGCAACTTTGTCATACTTAGAAAAAAGCTCCACCACTACCCTCCCAGGATATTGGTGGAATTTGCTTTCTCAGGATACAATCATAGCAAAGGTCCTACTGAAATTACCATTTAATGTTGTCGTTGTTGTTAGTGGCTGTCCAGTCGACCCCAACTTCTAGTGACCCCATGCACAATAGAATGAGATGCTGCCTGGTCCTGCGCCATTGCAATGATCAGCTGCAGATAGGAACATTGTGATCCTAGTGTTCCCACTGGGCGACTTTCAGAAGCAAATCATCAGGCTTTTCTTCCTAGTTCATCTTAGCTTGGAAACTGGAAACTAAGCTGTTTAGCATCATAGCAAAATGCAAGCCTCCACTAATAAAACGATGGTTCCTTGGCCGGGGATTAAACTTGGGTCTCTTGCATGGAAAGCAAGAATTCTACCACTTAAACACCACTGCCCACTTACCATTTAATATGCCATCCTTTTCCAGCAGTACCCACAGCTCTATGTGCATCCCACTACTCTAGAGGCTGTGGAGTCAGTCAATCCCTCAGCTAGGAGCACTTCAGGGACTTAAACGTCCTCATAAGGTATTATACCCAGCATGTAGCACAGGGCCCAACACATAACAGTGATCAAAAAATATTTTGTCCAGGAAAGAAAGGCTCTTAAACAAATTTCTACAACCAGACCACAACACATTCTAAACTTCAAAGAGGGAGGAAAGATAGAAACTAATATATATTTCAAGCTGACTTATGAACAGGCACTGTGCTAACTGATTCTCAAAGGGATTCGCCAATTATCTTCTTCTTTGGCCAACACTCCTGGGGAAACATGTGTGCATTGATTCAAACACCCATGGGTGAAGCATCTCCCCCGTGTTGTTATTCCCCCTCTAGAACTTTCCCCAGCTGCTGGCTTTCAGTGATTCCACAGACATGTGAGCTAGAAATCAACTTTTCATTAGATAAGGTGAAATTAGGCAGCACAAAGCTTTTCTGTTCCCCCAGGTATTGCTACTAAAAGTCTCCATGAGTGTCTACAAGCACCCAGAAATAAATGCTGCATTTCTCATGCTGTGTTTGATTTTATGGCCTTCATTACATTTTCATCAACAAAATTTAGTGAGAATGCCAAGCTTCCTGTGAGGAATGGCTCAAAACCAGTGTCCGGTTCACATCATGAACCTTGTCTTTCCTTTTAATAACAGACATCAGACCACCTGCAAAAACATAGCCACAATTACCAAGGGCTTTCTAAAAAATAAATATGCACAATAGATTTGCGAGGGAGGAAACACTGTTACCTCTGAACTTGAAGACAGGCAATGAGCACCTCTTCATCTTTGGCAATGGAAGCCAGGCAGGCAGGCAAGAGTACCAGCCAGAGCCCTGCAGTGTGGCAAAGTACACAGGCTCTGGGGATTGAACCAGGGTAAGGCTCCACCACTCGCTGGAGGAGAGACCTTGAGCTAATGATTAACCTCTTTATCTCTCAGTTTTATCGTCTGAAATTTGGAGACAATAATATCATATTGTTGTTGTAAGGGTTAAATGAGGTAAGACATATAAATTGCTTTCAACAGTGTGTGTTGCTATTAGTTGCCATCAAGTCTATTCCAACTCATGGAGACCCCATGTGTTACAGAATAGAACTGCTCCATAGGGCTTTCTTGGCTGTAATTTTTATGCAAGAAGATCATCAGCCTATCTTCCCATCAGGCTGGGTGGGTTCAAACCGCCAGCCTTTAAGTTAGTAGTAGAATGCACCCCCCCACCCCCCCGCCAGGGACCTTATAGCAAAGAATCAGTACTCAATAAATGTTAGTTAGAAGCTGTCTTTCCATCAGGAAGAGAAGAGGAGGAAAAGTGATTCTTATAAAAAAAAATAAAATGCTCTATTAAAAAAAATTCTCATGAGATATTTTCTGCAGCTTAACTTTTTTTTAACTTTTTGGTTGTTTACTCTAAAAGTTTATTGTAGAAAATATGGAACACACAGGTGGCAGTATAGTATTTGAGATGTTAATCAGTATTTTTTCTATATTTCCTAAAAATTTACTCCCTCTCCCCACCCCCCCATTCAGTTGGAGGCTCTCATTGAGCCACGTAAGGGTGGAACTGAAAAAAAGCAGAGGAAATGCCTTTCAGTGCTAAAGGCAACATTTTGATTTGTAAATCTTGACCAGGGCATAAAGTCCATGGATAAGCAATAGATTCAGAGGGCTATGAGATGATGGAAGAGGCAGCTCTGCCTGCCCCAGAGGAGAGGAAGATTCTGGGTAGAAAACACAATGAGTAATACTTTGTTCTGCCCACTCCCTGCCCCAGACCCCAGCCCAGTCCCCAGGAAAGGGGGAGACAGCACAAATCTGCAAGAAGGTTTGGGCATCTGAGAAGAGAGAGACTGGGCCCTGCCTCCAGGGTGGGGCTCAGGAGGGCAGCAAGCCTTATGGAGCACCCCCAAGCGCAACATGGCGATGGCTGCAAGGACTATTCAGGCAGATGGGGCTGAGATAGCCTCAGGGTGTTCCCTGTTCCCCTTGCAGCTTGTGGAGTAGCTGGATATTTCCCAGAAGGGCTTAGACGCCCTGAGAGAGAGAATCTGGCCAAGAGAAGCTTTGAACCAGTAAGGAGGCCTCAGCAACTCCTAGAGACCAGGTGGGAATTGGGGCATCATAGCAAGGACAATGTCAGTAATGAAGATTGAGGCAACTTGGTGCCTTCTTTTCCCCCTCCCAACCCAGAGCCACCATGAAAACCTCCTGGAATTGACCTCAAACCTTGAATAAAGAAACAGCGTCCTAAATTTACTCAGTCAAGCCCTCCATACACAGAGGTGCAGGTTGTTCGCTGCACAGGGGCAAACAGCCCAGGGAGTGGGGCTGAAATCTAGTTTGAGCTTTGCCCATTACTCCATGTGCCCTGGCGTGGTGCTGCACCCCACCTACAGAGAGTGTTTTTCTAATTCGATAGTGACGCCATGGGCCAGTGGCAGCTTGACTGAGCACACTTTGTATGACAAAGATTTCACTGAATAGACTGAAAAGTTTGTACCACAAGCAGATTGAGGCTGAAAATAGTAATTAAGTCATGGTATGTAAATTCAAGGAAACCCTGGAGGCATAGTGGTTAAGTGCTACTGCTGCTAACCAAGAGGCCAGCAGTTTGAATCCGCCAGGCGCTCCCTGGAAACTCTATGGTGCAGTTCTACCCTGTCCTATAGGGTCGCTATCAGTCGGAATTGACTTCATGGCAGTGGGTTTGATTTTTTTGTTTATGTAAATTCAAAAGGAGCCAGGGTGGTACAGTGGTTAAGTGCTTGGCAATTAACTGGTCAGTAGTTCTAACCCACCAGCTGCACTATGAAAGAAAAAATTTTCTTTTTTTTTATTTTTAGTTCCAACCCACCAGCCGCACTATGAAAGAAAGATGTAGCAGTCAGGTTCCATAAAGATTACAGCCTTGGAAAGCCCCTGGGGCAGTTCTATTCTATCCCATAGGGTCACTATGAGTTGAAATTGGCTCCACGAGTTTGGTTACGGAAAATTTTGAGTCTATCCAGAGACACCTAGGAAGAAAATCCTGGCAATCTACTTCTGAAAAATCAGCCACTGAAAACCCTATGGAAGACAGTTCTACTATAGTAAAATACATAAGGTCATCATGCGTCAGAATCAACTCAACGGCAGCTTTCTCAACTGCAGCTTTTTTTTTTTTTTTTAATGTACATCTGAATCTGTGGCCTAACAGTTGTGACTACTATATAGAGAAATATATAAAGAAGCCTACTCCCTCTTCCCCCATCCATCTGTCAGTTTGTCATACTATGGGGGCATGTGAGTTGCTGTGATGCTTGAAGCTATGTCACCAGTATTCAAATACCACCAGGGCCACTCATGATGGATAGGTTTCAGCTGAGCTTCCAGACTAAGACAGACTAGGAAAAAGGACCTGACAGTGTACTGAAAAGAATTAGCCAGTGAAAACCTCATGAACAGCAGCAGAATATTGTCTGATATAGAGCAGGAAGATGAGCCCCTCGGGATGGAAGTCACTCAAAATACACCTGGGGAAGAGTTGCCTCCTCAAAGTAAAGTCGACCTTAATGACGTGAATGAAGTCAAAATTTCGGGACCTTCATTTGCTGATGCGGCATGACTCAGAATGAGAAGAAACAGCTGCAAACATCTATTAAAAATTGGAACCTGGAATGTACAAAGTATGAATCTAGGAAAATTGGAAATCCTCAAAAATGAAATGCATAAACATCAATATCCTAGGCATTAGTGAGCTGAAAAGGGCTGGTATTGGTCATTCAGAATCAGATAATTATATGGCCTACTATGCCAGGAATGACAAATTTAAGAGGAAAGGCGTTGCATTCATCATCAAAAAGAACATTTCAAGCTCTGTCCTGAAGTACAACGCTGTCAGTGATAGGATAATATCCATACACCTACAGCAAGATCAGTTAATATGACTGTTACTCAAATTTGTGCACCAACCGCTAAGGCCAAAGATGAGGAAACTGAAGATTTTTACCAACTTCTGCAGTCTGAAATTGATCAAACATGCAATCAGGATGCACTGATAATAACTGGTGATTGAAATGCAAAAGTTGAAAACAAAGAAGAAGGACCGGTAGTTGGAAAATATGGCCTTGGTAATAGAAATGATGCCAGACTTTGCATGATTGAATTTTGCAAGGCCAACAACTTCTTCATTGCAAATACCTTTTTTCATCAACGTAAATGGTAACTATACACGTGGACATCACCAGATGAAATGCGCAGGAATCAAATTGACTACATCTGTGGAAAGAGAAGATGGCAAAGCTCAATATCATCAGTAGAATGCGGCCAGGGGCTAACTGCAGAGCAGGTCATTAATTACTCAAATACAAGTTTAAGTTGAAACTGAAAAAAAATTAGAATAAGTTGACGAGAGCCAAAGTAAGACCTTGAGTACATCCCAACTGAATTTAGAGACCATCTCAAGAAGACTTGATGCATTGAATACTAACGACCAAAGGCCATATGAGTTGTGGAATGACATCAAGGACATCACATATGTTGAAAGCAAGAGGTCATTAAAGAGAGAGGAGAGAAAGAAAAGACCTTACTGGATGTCAGAAGAGACTCTGTAACTTGCTCTTGAACATCAAATAGCTAAAGCAAAAGGGAAAAACGATGAAGTAAAAGAGCTGAGCAGAAGATTTCAAAGGGAGGCTAGAGAAAACAAAGTATTATGATGACATGTTTAAGACCTGGAGATGGAAAAACAAAAAGGAAGAGCATGCTCAGCATTTCTCAAGCTGAAAGAACTGAAGAAAAAATTCAAGCCTTGAGTTGCAATACTGAAGGATTATATGGAGAAAAGACTAAAAGACAGAAGAAGCATCAAAAGATGGAAAGAATACAGAGTCAGTACACCAAAAATGATTGGTCAACGTTCAACCATTTCAAGAGGTGGCATATGATCAGGAACCAATGGTACTGAAGGGAAAAGTCCAAGCTGCTCTGAAGGTGTTGGCGAAAAACAAGGCTCCAGGAATTGACGGAATACCAATTGAGATGTTGCAACAAATGGATACAGCGCTGGAACTGCTCACTCGTCTATGCCAAGAAATTTGGAAGACAACTACCTGGCCATCTGACTCGAAGAGATTCATAGCTATGTCTATTCCCAAGAAAGATGACCCACCCACATACGGAAATTATTGAACAATATCATTAATATCTCAAGCAAGAAAAACTTCGCTGAAGATCATCCCAAAGTGGCTGCAGCGGTCTATTGACCGGGAACTGCCAGAAATTCAGATTCAGAAGAGGACAGGGAACTAGGAACACCATTGCTGATGTCAGATAGATCCTGCCTGAAAGCAGAGAATACCAGAAAGATGTTTACCTGTGTTTTATTGACTATGCAAAGGCATTAGACTGTGTGGATCATAACAAATTATGCATAACATTTTGAAGAATGAGAATTTCAGAGCACTCAATTGTGCTTATGAGGAACCTGTACATGAATCAAGAGGTAGTCGTTGGAACAGAACAAGGGGATACTGCATGGTTTAAAATCAGGAAAGGAGTACACCAGGTTTGTATCCTTTCACCATACCTGTTCAGTCTGTATACTGAGCAAATAATCTGAGAAGCTGGACTATATGAAGAAGAATGGGACATTAGGATTGGAGGAAGGCTCATTAACAACCTGCATTATACAGATGACATAACCTTGCTTGCTGAAAGTGGAGAGGACTTGAAGCACTTACTGATGAAGATCAAAGACCACAGCCTGCAGTATAGATTACATCTTCACATAAAAAAAAAAAAAAATCCTCACAACTGAACAAATAAGCAACATCATGATAAACAGAGAAAAGTTTGAAGTTGTCAAGGATTTCATTTTACTTGAATCCACACCCACTGCAGTCAAGAAATCAAAAGACACATTACATTAGGCAAATCCACTGCAAAAGACCTCTTTAAAGTGTTGAAAAAGCAAACATGTCACCTTGAGGTGCACCTGACCCAAGCCATGGTGTTTTCAATCTCCTCATATGCATTCAAAAGCTGGACAATGAATAAGGAAGACCGAAGAAGAATTGATGCCTTTGAATTGTGGTGTTGGTGGAGAATACTGAATATACCATGCACTGCCAAAGAAGGAACAAATTTGTCTTGGAAGAACAATCAGAAGGCTCCTTAGAAGCAAGGATGGAAAGAATATGTCTCACATACTTTGGACACGTTATCAGTAGGGATTGATCCCTGGAAAAGGACATCATGCTTGGTAAAAGAGAGGGTCAGCAAAAAAGAAAAGGGGAAGACTCTCAACAAGATGGATTGACACAATGACTGCAACAATGGGCTCAAGCGTAGCAACAATTGTGAGGATAGCGCACGACCAGCCAGTGTTTCATTCTGTTGTGCATAGGGCTGCTATGAGGCGGAGCCAAGTCAATGCACCTAGCAGCAATGCTCCCCCTTAAAATAAGCTCACTTCTGTTAGTATCACTGTTAATATTTTGGCATATTCCCTCCGGTCTTTTCACCAGGTATTTCCCCATAATTAATGTCACACAAAATATGCAATTTGGTACCATTCGTTTTCCACTTAAAGCTGTATCATGTAGACTGTAGATCTTAGCCTTGGCTGCATTTTTGAAAAGACTGGGGTGTTAATAGAAGTGACAATTGCCAAGGCCACATCCCAGATCAGTAGAACCAAAAACTTAATATTTGGCAAGAAAATATGTGTATAAACTTTTGAATCAGAAATTAACTTGAGCTGTATACTTTCACATAAAGCACAATAAAAAGAAAAAAATCTGCCAAGTACAAGAATCACTAACTTAAGGTGTGAGTGTATTTACAGTAAAAAGGTCTGAGCACTGAATACTCAGTAACTCCTGACTTAGACTGATACTTTTCAGAAGTTAATGTTCAGATGAATTACGTGGAGGTGGTGTTAAAATACAGATTCTGATTCAGCAGGTCTGGGTTTTAGTCTGAGATTCTGCATTTCTTACCAGCTCTCAGGTGATGCTGCTGGTGGGTGAGCTATGTTTTGAGTACCACCAGACTAGAGGTAGCACAGGTGAGGAAGAATCAGAAAAATAATTCTGATTATAAGCATTTTCCTAGGTCTTCAAAAACTTTTTAACTATTATTTTTAATGCTTATATATTTATAGAATGAATAAACCATGGTTTTCTTAACCATTCTCTATTGTCATTTAAATTGTTTCTAATTTTGTTGCTATAACTACCACACAGTGATCAACCTCTTCATACGTTCTTCTCTGGCCCCAGCTTTTAAATGAGCAACTAGTAAAGGGAAACGATAGCAGTGGTAGAGCAGGCCCAGTGAAGCACGGCTGTCCACTGCACAAGTTCCCTACCAGCGTGGCCAGTGTTACTGTGTTCCCAGGAAGGCTGAACACTCCTTCTCTGCCTTCATTTTCTCTGCTACAAAATAGACTGTTTTTCACACATCCTTGGAACAAAGGGAATTCATACAGTGATCCAGAACTCAGTACCAGGCCCTTCTGTGAAGGCACGGTGTTATTAAACATTTGCCACAGCTCAGGAACAATGACCAGATAGTTCTGCCAATTGCAAGCCCCCGAGGCCACCCTGCCCTGAAGTCTGCCAGGTACAGAATTGCAGTTGCCACAGCTCTGAACAAACACTGGGATTTGGCTGACCCTTGGCTGTTTGGATTCCAGTGCCAGGGGTAGGAGGTCTGAAAGGCATGAAAAGAAACAACTGAATTCCAAGACACTCCTTCAGATAAAGTTTCCTTTAAAACATTTTACCATCATTCATCAATATTTATAAAATGATGGCGAGATGCAACTCCATTCCTCTTGGGCTATGTCTAGAGCACACCCATAACACCTGATCACAATGCAATTGTCGTTCGTTGGGCGGTATTTTTATACACAGGATACTTTGAAAATGAGGGACTAAGTCAGCCCCACATAGGAAAAAAAATAAGACCAAGATCATGCACACACACACACACAAAACAAAAACAAACAATGCAACCTGTTTAAAGGGTAGCATGGTGTGGTAGAACGAGCATAGGATTTGGATTCCAGAGTTTGATTCCCAGCTTTACCTCTTGCTAGCAGAGATGCAGAGCAAGTCAATTAACCACCACTTTGAGCTCCAGTTTCTTCCTAAGCAGGTATTATGGAAGTTGTTGTTATAAACACAGAAAAAAGTACAAATTTTCTAGAAAGAGCTTGGTGATATATCTGGCCTTCATTAGTGAATACTTGGCAACATACTGAGGACTGGGCACCATGAGGGTTTCATGCAGTAATCGTGGTCCATACCTTGAGAGATGCCAGGACTTCCAGCTTCCGAATATCTCCCACACTGTCTCTCACATGGTGCCTGGAATTCCCAAAGTACTTATCACATGGGTTAACTGAGTGGCTCTCATCCTTTGCTTGTTTTAGGATTGCCCGGAAGGAGTTTTTAACATGCCAATGCCCAGGCCCCACACCAGCCCGACTAAGGCCAAGCTTCGATATTGTTTACAAAGCCTGCATGATTCTAGTGTACAGCCCGAGTTCAGAACCACTGAGTTATGGTCTTAAGATAACTACTGAAAACCAGGGAGTAGTCAACCTATAAGTCATTTTCATTCCAATGACACCACATTTTCAAGATTTACCAGGTCAGCCAGCCAGTTCCTTGGCAAAGCACCACAGGAAGGGACATAAACAAGTGATTCTGGACAATATTGACCAGAATTGCCCAGTTTCTGGACAATATGGAGCAGAGCAGAACAGGCTAGTATGTATGACTGAGAAAAGCCTAGAACCTCACGGAAGCATTTCGTCCCTAGAAAGAGTCAGAGGAAGGTGGGAGGGAGAAAACTAATAGTGATAATAAAATTGACCATCATCAACTGAACTACTACTAGGTAACCAGGTTGTTGTTGTTGTTGTTGTTAGGTGCCATCGAGTCGGTTCTGACTCATAGCGACCCTATGCACAACAGAACAAAACACTGCCCAGTTCTGCACCATCCTTACAGTTGTTGTTATGCTTGAGCCCATTGTTACAGCCACTGTGTCAATCCACCTCGTTGAGGGTCTTCCTCTTTTCAGCTGACCCTGTACTCTGCCAAGCATGATGTCCTTCTCCAGGGACTCATCCTTTCTGACAACATGTCCAAAGTATGTAAGACGCAGACTCACCACCCTTGCCTCTAAGGAGCATTCTGGCCGCACTTCTTCCAAGACACATTTGTTTGTTCTTTTGGCAGTCCATGGTATATTCAATATTCTTTGCCAACACCACAATTCAAAGGCATCGACTCTTCTGCGGTCTTCCTTATTCATTGTCCAGCTTTCACATGCATGTGATGCGATTGAAAATACCATGGCTTGGGTCAGGCACACCTTAGTCTTCAGGGTGACATCTTTGCTCTTCAACACTTTGAAGAGGTACTTTGCAGCAGATTTGCCCAATGCAATGAGTCTTTTGATTTCTTGACTGCTGCTTCCATGGCTGTTGATTGTGGATCCAAGTAAAATGAAACCCTTGACAACTTCGATCTTTTCTCCATTTACCATGATGTTGCTCATTGGTCCAGTTGTGAGGATTTTTATTTTCTTTATGTTGAGGTGTAATCCATACTGAAGGCTGTGGCCTCTATCTTCATTAGTAAGTGCTTCAAGTCCTCCTCACTTTCAGCAAGCAAGATTGTGTCATCTGCATAACACAGGGTCTTCCTCCAAACCTGATGCCCTGTTCTTCTTCGTATAGTCCAGCTTCTAGTATTATTTGTTCAGCATACAGATTAAATAGGTATGGTGAAAGAATACAACCGGACGCACACCTTTCCTGAATTTAAACCAATCAGTATCCCCTTGTTCTGTCCGAACAACTGCCTCTTGATCTACGTAAAGGTTCCTCATGAGCACAATTAAGCGTTCTAGAATTCCCATTCTTCGCAGTGTTATCCATAATTTGTTATGATCCACACAGTTGAATGCCTTTGCATAGTCAATAAAACACAGGTAAACATCCTTCTGGTATTCTCTGTTTTCAGCCAGGATCCATCCGACACCAGCGATGATATCCCTGGCTCCATGCCCTCTTCTGGAACCAGCCTGAATTTCTGGCAGTTCCCTGTCGATATACTGCTGCAGCCATTTTTGAATGCTCTTCAGCAAAATTTTGCTTGCGTGTGATATTAACAATATTGTTCTATAATTTCCACATCAACTGAACTACTACTAGGTAACCAGGTACTCTATGCCAAGTACCATGTTTTTACACAAATAGCACATGCCTTCTACGTTTGTTTGCCAACTGCACCCTCTCCCCTGCCCCAGAGGTATTTTTGTAAGCGCTGCTATGCCAATTTTTTTACGCGTTACTATAAAAAAACAAAAAAATTAGCACAGCTCGCTCATGAAAATATCTCGTGGGTGGAGGGTATGATTGGCAAACAAATGTAAAAGGCACATGTCATTTGCATAAAAATATGTACTTCATATTTTATTCTTGCAATACCCACGTGGAGGCTGGGAACGGGAGAGACAAGAGAAAGTGGGTGTGGAATAGTAAGATAGTAAAACTTTTCTGGAAAACAATTCAGCAATATGTGTCAAGAGCCCTCAAAACGTTAACATCCTTTGGCCAACTGATTCTACTTCAAGGACTATCTCATGGAGGGAGTCAGAAATGCAGACAACTCTCGTTCACAAAGATGTTCATTGCAGCATGGTTTATATCAGTAAGAAACTGGGAAAAGCCTACATACCCAGCAATTCAATAGTGACTATATAAATGTTGCTGCTTTATACACTTAAGTATAATGCAATCATTCTATGTTTCCTCTGTGAATAAATTTTATGACAAAGAATACGTTCTATTATAAAATAATAAATAAAACAAAGTAAGATAAACTACTATCTACAGTGTGATCCAAAGTTCCAGGAATGACAAATAACTAGAAAACTTGTTGCATTACAATGTCGGTTGCAGTTGGCAGGACTCTATTTGTACCCATATCTCTTTCTGAGAACAAGTTTCAAATAATTAAAAAATATATTGCCAAAATGAAAATTTTGTCATAGCAAACTCTTAATTGATTATGTTGTGGCGCTGAAACTAACCCACTTGGCGGTTCACACACTGAGGCCTTGGGTGTGTGCCCCCTCCCCTTCATAAAGCCAGGCAGGGAGCAGGTGTAAATAGTCAGAGGAAATGGAAAACAAATGACAACGGATTTGTAATACAACCAAAATATTTGTTTCACAAGTTTTTCTCACTACGGTAATCAGGTTTCTCTGCTGGTGTGAAAAGGAGAGGAACTGAGAAAGACGGAGCGCTCTGCAGAGGAGAAAACAAAAGGGGAATGGAGGAGGGGAAAAGCAAACAGAATTACATTTCAGCTTGCTGAAGGAATTTCACATCTCCAGTCTATTGTAGAATCTGGCTTTTCTTTACCCAGCCAGGTTTGCATTAAGGAGGAGGTCCACTCTCTGATATTTTGGGACAGCCTGGGCAAAACTGACCCCACCACATTTTTCAGGGCTACATTTTCCAGCTATGAGCTTCCTCTTGCCATCTCCAGTCCTAAAGCCCAGACTCCCTCAGCCCTCTGGCCACCATGCCCTTTCTGCCTCCTTCGGTCCTCAGTTTAGGACAGGACAGTCCTGCCCCAGGTCTGACAGTCTGAGTGGTTCCCAGCCTGAGTCTGTTTTGTTATCAAAAAGGAGGACTAAGTGGAGGGAGGTATGTCCTTTATTAGCGTAGTCTCACTTTTATCACCGTGGACTGAGAAAATATAAAATGACCAAAGAAACCTAGTTGCTGTCCAGTTGACTCATGGCCACCTCATGTATGTCAGAGTAGAACTGTGCTCCATAAGGTTTCCAATGGCTTTGATCTTTCAGAAGTAGATCGCCAGGCCTATCTTCCAAGGCACCTCTGGGTGGACTCGAAACTCCAATTTTCGGGTTAGCCGCTAAGTATGTTAACCATTTGCACACCCAGGGATTCCAACCTACCATAAGTTCAAAGTGATTTTTAATGTAGTTGAATTTAAGAATCATAACAGCTTCTACATACTTTTGAAAAACGAAATATGTGAGGAATTTTGTTTATGTGGTCTACAGACACTCATCAGGTTTCAGATAGTTCAGGACTCCCTTCTCTCCCTGCCCAGTACCTTCACCTCTGTGTATCCTACCCTCCCAAGGCCTGGAGATGAAATTAATCCTTGTGCTCCCACCCTGCCCCTCTCATCGAGCTAATGTGTAACCCTCCCAGGTAACTGCCCTAGTCACCAAAGGGAAAAAAAGGTCACTGACATTTATTAAGATTGCCTTGAGTTTCAAGCACTGTGTCTTACAGTTCTTTGAAGTAATTTCTCTTATAATCACCCATTTTACAGACTAGAAAACTGAGGTTGGAGACATTAAGGTAGTAAATTGTGGGAATGGGATTTTCTCTGCAGCCAGCTTGTACCATGGATTGAATTGCGTCCCCTCAAAATATCTATCAACTCGGCTAGGTCATGATTCCCTTGCATGATTGTATGGTTGTCTACCATTTTATCTTCTGATGTGATTTCCCTGTGTATTGTAAATCCTCACTATGATGTAATAAAATGGATTAGTGGTAGCTACGTTGATAAGGTCTACAAGATCAGATAGTGTCTTTAAGGCAATCTCTTTTGAGATTTAAAAGAGAGAAGTAAGCAGAGAGACACAGGGACCTCATACCACGAAGAATGCAGCGCCGGGAGCAGAGTGCATACTTTGGACCCGAGGTTCCTGCACTGAGATGCTCCCAGACCAAGGGAAGACTGATGTATCACAAGGACCTTCCTGCAGAGCCAACAGAGAGAGAAAGCCTTCCCCTGGAGCTGGCGCCCTGAATTCAGACTTCCAGCCTACTGGACTGTGAGAGAATATACTTCTCTTTCTTAAAGCCATCCACTTGTGGTATTTCTGTTACAGCAGCACTGGATTACTAAGACATTCAGTGTACTGCCCTCCTGGGCGAAATTGTGTATAACCTAAAGGGGAATCTGGGCACATTGGCAGAACTATTCTGCAAATTACATCACAAATTGGCCTCCTGTTTTCTGGGCCTGGTCATTTTAGTCATCCTGGACTGTTAACCAGGCTACTTTTATGACCAGTTTACATTAAAAAGAAAGAAAGGAAAAAAAAAAACCACACACACACCATAACATAAAAATAGGATACTTCCTTCAGTTCTCCTGTTATTGTTAGGTGCTGTCAAGGCGGTTCTGACTCATAGCAACCTTATGTACAACAGAACGGAACACATCCTCACAATCTTTGCTGTTTGAGCCCATTGTTGCAGCCACTGTGTCAATCCACCTCGTTGAAAGTCTTCCTCTTT
This sequence comes from Loxodonta africana, assembly GCF_030014295.1. NCBI lineage: Eukaryota > Metazoa > Chordata > Mammalia > Proboscidea > Elephantidae > Loxodonta > Loxodonta africana. The sequence continues at coordinate 47,806,291 of NC_087364.1, forward strand.
TTCGATGACCCTCTACTTTACCAAGCATGATGTCCTTCTCCAGGGACTGGGCCCTCCTGATAACATGTCCTAAGTACCACCCTTGTTTCTAAGGAGCATTCTGGCTGTACTTCTTCCAAGGCAGATTTGTTCCTTCTTCTGGCAGTCCATGGTATATTCACTATTCTTTGCCAACATCATAATTCAAATGCATCAATTCTTCTTCAGCCTTCCTTATTCATTGTCTAGCTTTTAGAGGCATATGAGGTGATTGAAAACACCATGGCTTGGGCCAGGCACACCTTCGTCCACAAAGTGACATGATTATTTTTCAACACTTTAAAGAGGTCTTTTGCAGCAGATTTGCTCAATGCAATACATCGTTTGATTTCTTGACTTCTGCCTCAACGGGCGTTGATTGTGAATCTAAACAAAATGAAATCCTTGACAACTTCAATGTTTTCTTCGTTTATCATGATGTTGCTTATTGGCCCAGTTTTGAGGATTTTTGTTTCCTTTATGTTAAGGTGTAATCCATATTGAAGGCTGTGGTCTTTGATCTTCATCAGTAAGTGCTTCAAGTCCTCTTCACTTTCAGCAAGCAATATTGTGTCATCTGCATATCTCAGGTTATTAATGAGTCTTCTCCCAATCCTGATGCCAGCTTCTCAGGAAGAAGGGACCTGGTGACCTCCTTTTAAAAAATTGGCCAGTGAAAACCTTATGGACAGCAGCAAAACATTATCTGTTCTCCTACAGTCAGAAAAGGTAGGAATCAAGGAAGGCAGCATAACTGGAATTATGGAAAGCTGAGCCTCAAAAAGACTGCTGTTTTCTCAAATTGCTGTGCATTTGAATGCTAAAATCCCTGTCCTTGTATTTCAGAGCCAGGCAGATGATTTTTAGTCTAAATACTAACTGGTTTAATCAAATCAAGCCTTGAGACCCTTTGAGAATACCAACACTCTTTAAAGATTTCTTGTAATCCAGATGTTTAACTCCTTGTCCAAATCTCTTTGATCTGGGTGAATTCACCTGGGAACATACAAAAATGCAGCCTTTCCTGTGAGATTTTTTTTTTTATATCCCAATAAGTCAGAAGCCCTTTCAGCAACTTGTCTCTTAGCATAATAGCCACCTTGTTTCAAGACAGATCATATGTGCATTTAAATTAGTCACAAAAGGTTGTGAAAGTTGCATATAGGATTCAACTCTCTTCTCCAACATTAAGAGGCCCTCCCTTCTCTAGCCTTTGAGATGAACCCTTGCTTTTAATGGCCAAATGAAATAATTTTAAGAAATCCAGTGCTCTCCCAAATTTTCTGGAGGACTTATATTGTTCTTGTGGTCACACCTCATCCCGTCTTCTTTCCCCATCACTGCTCCTGTTAGCTCCTTTTTTCATCCATTATCATTTTGTCCCCAATGTAGACACACTATAAAACCAAACCAAACCAAAGCCAGTGCCATTGAGTTGATTCTGACTCATAGTGACCCTATAGGACAGACTAGAACTCCCCATAGAGTTTCCAAGGAGTTCCTGGTAGATTTGAACTGCCAACCCTTTAGTTAGCAGCCATAGCACTTAACCACTACTCCGCCAGGGTTTCCAGACACACTATTCTTGTCCTCATTTTCTAAAGCACCACCAAGGCAATGCTGTTTTGTGTAATACATTTTGACTGAATATTTGGAGTTAACAAAGAAGAATCATACCACGGATTAAGAAACCACTCAAAATTAGGGGAGCAACATCAGTGGTCTTGGATTTCCTTGGGCATCCTGCTGTTGCTTTCCTGGCTTGCTTTCTTGAAACCGATTGTAAGGAAAACTGGAGGGTAAGGTGTGGACGAGGCAGGATAAAGCCATCATCAGTATTGCAACACCATTTGTGTGTTCCAGACCAATTCCAGAACCCAAGCGACCCATGTGATATTACAGTCAAAGAAAAATAATTCAGGAGCAAAAAAGTTGCTTCAATCTCAGTTGCATCTCTTGAAGGGTATGAAAGTTTCTCACTCTCTAAACTCCTTACTCATTTCTTCTCCATGACTCTTTCCAGTGTCCAGCCAAAGTGGATTTTTAGTCTCTCTATCTCCTTTTCTTTTAACGCCTTATGTGGATCAATTTAGCCTCTTGGGCTTCCTGTAGTTTCTCTGTTTTGCCCAGTTCCAGGATTCAGCATAATGTAGAACCTGAGGGAGGAAAAAGGAGCAAGGAGTGTGGAAGTCAGATAAATATGCCTTGGTAACTACTGTCTCTATTATACACTGGTATCTTTCTCTACCATAGTTCAGTAGGCAAACCACCTTAGGAAGTTAGGAAGGTGGTAATGGCCTGTTGGGAAGCAATAACAAGACTGTCTACCTGGTTGTGGGGGGAGCCCCTAGAGCAGTGGTTCTCAAAGTATGCAGCAGCATTAACACTGGAAACTTGTTAGAAAATGTAAACTCTCCAGCCCCACCCCAGACCTACCAATCAGAAACTCTGGGAGTAGAACCCAGTAATCTGTGTCTCACCTCCAGGAGATCCTGAGATTGTGTGTATAGACACAGCTTGAAAAGAGAACTTGAACTTCTCTAGACTTTGGCCTCAAAGACTCAGGCCTTTCTTCCTAAGCACCTCTGGAAGGACTTGAAACTCCATCCTTTGGGTTCGTAGTCTACTGCATTAACCATTTGTACCACCCAGGGACTCCTCTTGGCCAAGTGTGGGATCAAATTCATGTCCCCAGTGCAAGTGTGTTCCCTGAAAAGCATTGCCCTTGCAACTATGATAAAGTACTTTGCCCAAACACAGGAGTTCTATTAGGTAAATGGCTCACCTACAAATAGAACAGGACCCCAGCAAGGCTCACGATGTTTCAACTTTACATATATCTTTCTCTACTTAAAAAAAAAAAAAAAAAAAAAAAATTTTTTTTTTTTTTTTTTACTTTTTACCAGGTGGAAACCCTAGGTTCCACTCGGCATGACTCATATTGGCCAATAAGCGAGACACTGAGGTGGAAAAGCAGGGAAGTCACCTTTATTTCTCAAAGAGTTGTTGGGCCCAAGACTGCTCAGTGAAAGGTGAGGGGAAGGAAAGGTTACTTTTAAGGGGTTTACAAGTAGGAAGTTCATACAAGTTATATCAGTAACATTCTTAATCATACTGTGCAGATGCAATGGGGTTTACATATAACTTCATGCATCACCGGGGTTTTAATGTAAAATTACAGGATATACCAAGCAAACGAAACAGAATTCTAATGCAAAGCTGGGGGCTGGATGGGGGAGTAGGGGGTGGGGGGGGTCAAGCAAAGGAAACAGGATTCTAACGCAAAGCTGTTTGAGGCGGTGGAATTTTCCACAGCCTAGGAACTTCTGCCTTATTCCCTCCATTTCTTTTTGGATATTGGTCATTCAGGACCAGTGTCCATTTTAAACTATAGCCCAGCTCAGAATTGTTTGGCATGTTCTCAGGGAGGGGCAAATATTGGACCTAGGCTTAACAGTTGGCCTTTCATTGTGGCCACCGAGCTACTGTTTGTTTGTTTTTATTTATTAATTGCCTATGCAGTATGGTTTAAAACTATTTTTTTTTATTCACTAAATGTTAAAAGAAAAAGATAAGAGCAGCTTTTATGCTCTGTTTAAGTGAATGTTTCCTTAAAAGCTGTTTTTTCAGGATTGTTCTAGCTATTGTCTTTATACTTCAGGGCCTAGTTGACTTGTCTTTATGAGCCCTTGTGAGTTCAGCTCCAACTGGATCACATTCTTTACACTCAAGGACATGGAATAATGGCTCCAATATTATCTCCTATACCATTCTTTTCTTTTGATTGGAGATTGGAGACAACACATTGATAATTAACACCTGGACTTAGTTGAGCTCCTAGATGGCGGCCACAGCAGGCTCTTTAAACTCACAGTCCTGATTTTCCACTGGATACCGTCTGGTTCTTCACCAGGATCTTAAGAGCAACATTCCCATCAATCGCATTGCTGAAGTGAGCAGACTCAGTGTACATCAACATTTTAGCCCAAGGCCTTCTTAAGTGCATAAGACAATAAACCAAAAAAAAAAAAAAAAACCCATTGCCACTGAGTCGATTCCAACTCACAGAGACCTAATAGGACACAGTAGAACTGCCCCATAGAGTTTCTAAGGAGTGCCTGGTGGATTCGAACTGTCGTTGACCTTTTGGTTAGCAGCCATAGTTCTTAACCACTATCAGGACGCAGACTAAGAGTATTACTATTTCTTGCCATATTGATTTAGCTCACGTATTTATTCTTGATGGTAACTAACCAAAGAAATTGATGTTCGTAGGGTATCACAATGTATAACCAAGTAGTTTGCTGTCTAATTCTATATATATTCTGTTTTACTTCTCCTGTGTTATTTATCTGAATACAAGAGGTATTTGCTACAGTACAGATTACACTTTCTTGAGCTAACAAAAAATCTAAGGCTGTAAGGTTATCTCATGTCACCTTGGCTAATGAGATCAGAGATCGCTGTTCTGTTTCTATCCCATTTGCAACTTCATCTGCTATTTGTCCTATGCCCACTGCCCACTGCCCACTGCCCACTGCTGTCGAGTCGATTCCGACTCATAGTGACCGTATAGAACAGAGTAGAACTGCCCCATAGAGTTTCGAAGGAGCACCTGGTGGATTTGAACTGCCGACCTTTTGGTTGGCAGCCGTAGCACTTAACCACTATGTTAATGTCCTATAGTGATTGACAGATTTCTTAAAGATTTCTCCAGTTCAACTATACCATAAGTAAGAATTACAGCTACCAACCATATCCTGAGTGTTTTCTTCTGAATCTCATTTTCAATGTGGAACAATTTAACATTACCTTTCTAATATTTACTAGAATAATTACTATAAATATCTAAAGGTAATCCCAAAATTTCTCAAAGTATATTGCTCATGCATTTGCTAGGAATCTAAACATGAGATTGCCCATGTAAATTCACTGTCAGTTGGTAAGGGATCATATAAACTAGTTTAGTTGGGCCCATTACACAAAAACATATACCCATAAGGAGCACACAAAGTTTTCCTAGAGGAAACAGAAAGTATAGAAAAATGTGCATGTGACAATCAAGATTCCATTAGAGGATACATGATTAGCAAGATAATACAGGATGGACCTCTCCTGTTGGAGGTCTTCAGTTAGTCTATTTAAAAACATAAACCTAATGCCATTCTATTTTGTAAAATCATAAATCATTAAAATCAAAACTCCAGACACTTCTCGGGTTATGATATTTATAACTTATGCTAAGTTTACCAACAGGAACTTCTAATTCAAAAGTTACAATATCTAAACTCATTAGTTACATAATTAAGGAGAAAAGAGGAACCTGATTTCTTATAACCAGAAAAAAAAGCAGGACCTTAAAACATCAGCAATATTCCCACATAAAACCCATTGTAATCCTTTTGTTTACTCAGTCTTATGTAGTTTATTTCTGTTCCATGTGATTCTGGATCAGCCGCAATCTGTGAATCCATCAGCTTCTACATATGAGTTCTGGAAATCTTGATTCAGTCTAGTCACAGTCCTTTTCATAAATCTAATATAGTCCATCTTTTTGTTGAGATACTGTCGTTAAACATTTTCAGCAAATTAGCAAAGTAAAAACTTGTCTGCAGGCGACAGAGCTCAATATGGCCATGATTAATTTATGAAAATAATACTCTGAAAAGTGAAAGACCTGCTACAAATTAATTACAAAAATAATGTAAAGCCAAAAAGTCAGCTTAAAAAAACTTTAGACAAAAATGTTCCTTAATATAATGATTAACCTTATTTTCAAAGAGCTTCAGATATAATACTTAATAATCTTGAGACATAATACCGTATAGTTAGGATATACCAAGTATATACCCAGATTATCAAGTCTCTAAATACCTGAAGAGTAATTAAAAAAAAAAAAAAACTTCACAGGTAAATTATGTGAATTCCCTAATCAGCCATTGCCTTTGATGAGGCTAGATTCAAAAAAATGAGATTGTGATCAAGTTAGCCATAGAGAAGTAGTCATAAAATTATGACATAACCTGAAGAGAATCAGGTGTTTCTCTTGATTTTGACATGTTCCACGTAATTTATAACATATTAAATAAATCTTTTTAGCACTTTTCCTTTATAAAATTCTTTTTTGTGTCTTTCCTTGAAGTTTCAAGGTTGTGAGTTTATTATAGGTTGTTGTTGCTGTTACGTGCTGTAGAGTCGGTTCCGACTCATAGCGACCCTATGCACAACAGAACAAAACACTGCCCAGTCCTGCGCCATCCTTACAATCGTTTTTATGCTTGAGCTCATTGTTGCGGCCACTGTGTCAATCCACCTCGTTGAGGGTCTTCCTCTTTTCCGCTGACCCTGTACCCTGCCAAGCATGATGTCCTTCTCCAGGGACTCATCCCTCCTGACAACATGTCCAGAGTATGTAAGACTCAGTCTCGCCACCCTTGCCTCTAAGGAGCATTCTGGCCACACTTCTTCCAAGACAGATTCGTTCGTTCTTTTGGCAGTCCATGGTATATTCAATATTCTTCGCCGACACTGCAATTCAAAGACGCCAACTCTTCTTCGGTCTTCCTTATTCATTGTCCAGCTTTCACTATTATAGGTTACTGAGAAACAATACTTAAATTATTTAATCAAAGATCTTAAAGGTGAAATTCTCAGCTTTTTTTTTTTTTAAGCCATGTGGCTTGGTTTTCAACTCGGGAATCTTATTCTAATGAGAGGCTGAACCTTTGTCTTCGAGGCAAATTTTGTAAAGAATAAATTAACTCTTCAACTCAGTAATCAAAGAAAATTTTGTTACTTTGACAGTGAGAAGCCCAACTTTTTTATATGGTATTTAACATTAAAGCTCCTAAAAACCTCATAAATTAAACTATTAAACTTGAAACAGAGAAAACTTTTGACCATATCAAATAAATTTCTTTTTAATAAACTTCTTAAATGTTATCTTTGTTGCATCTCTTATAGTGTATCCCTTTAAAATGACAAAAATAAACACACTCAAAATTCTCAAAGTGTATTGTTCATGCATCTGAGACACAAATATATGTATGTATTTATATTTATATATCCTTTCTCTTGTGGCATAAAAAGCAAAAGTATGTAAACTTATGGCGAATATCTATTAATATCAGTAAATCACCTAAAAAGTCTTGGAAATTATTTTAAGTCTATATTTCATAAGGAGCCCTGATGTCAAGCATTTGGCTGCTAACCAAAAGGTCAGCAGTTTGAATTCACCAGCTGCTCCTTGGAAATCCCACAAGGCAGTTCCACTCTGTCCCATTGGGTCAGTCGCCAGAAGTCAGAATCAACTCAAAAGCTACAGATTTGTTGTTTTTTGTTTTGCAGGGGGGAGGTTGTACCATAAAAGATAACCGAGTTGAAATAAAGTTTGTTTAAACATTCTAAGTTTTCATTCAACTTTTACCATTTTTCCTGTTTTTCCCAATCTAATTTTAGCCCTTAGAGATTTTATCAACTGGCTTTTGGAAATCACAAAGTCTCTGCTCAATTGACTAATTCACTGATATGGATATAACCTTCAGTTTCTGGCAAGGGTTTGGAAACATTTTTCCAGCCCATTTCAGGTGTGTCTCATTGTGAGTCCTATTTTTTGGCTTCGTAGAGTTCCCCTACAGAAAATAGAACTTGTTTACAGTTCTTTTATAATTGAGGTCTACCTAATTTTTGGTAACTATAGTAAAGCAGCAAGGGGTCTTTCAAAAGTTTCCCTGGAGCTATATGTCTTCAGAGACTGGGGCTAAGGAGGCATGATCCTGCCCCGCCCACACTCTCTCATCTCATGGAAGACAAGATTGCATCATTCCAATTCATTTACATATGTTTAAATTGACCTAGGCATTTTTGAAGGGCAAAAGATAACTAATTTCTTTGCTTTTACTGTTCTCTGGAGCCCTGGGATCATAGTGGTTAAGAGCTTGGCTCTTAATCCACCAGCCACACCTTGGAAACTCTATGAGGCAGTTCTACTCTGTCCTATAGGGTCACTATGAGTCAGAATTGATTCAACGGCGACAGGTTTGGTTTTTGGTTTACCATACTTTTGGTGGAAACCCTGGTGGCATAGTGGTTAAGTGCTACGGCTGCTAACCAAAGGGTTCAGCAGTTCGAATCTGCCAGGCGCTCCTTGCAAACTCTATGGGGCAGTTCTACTCTGTCCTATAGGGTCGCTGTGAGTCGGAATTGACTCGACAGCACTGGGTTTAGTTTGGTTTTTGTTTATACTCTTGGTAAGCAGTTTTAGTTTCTCTTTATCTATCCAGTAAATGCCAAAGTTCTTTAGCAATTTTGTAAAAGAATCCATCAATTCTTGGGAAGCCTTCCTTTTCTTTTAGGCTTATTCTATGCCTCTCTTTTCATATTCTGGACTGCTAGTTTTACTTTAAGACAAAATTATCTTTGTTCCTGAAATAAAACACGTTTTATATAATATCTTGCTGAAGTTACTTACAGAGGCTTTGCTTTTGAGATTGACATACAGAACATAAAAGTTTTTCAAAGTAGCAACTAAATGTCTAAATCATAAGACAGACACAAGGCTCAGTTTTTCTGGATGAGGAGAGAACTGGGGTTCTAAAACAGCCTTACAAAAAACAGCAACTGCCAGCTACAGCCTCCAATGGAAACTCAGACACAATGCTCTAGACCAGAAGCAAGCTCTCAGACAAAAGGAGATAGAAAGACCACATAAACTCACCAAACATTATCACACAAAACAAGGATAAGGGGATCCTAATTTCTTAAAGTGTATATAACAGTTTTTGGTAAGATCAAATCAATTCAACGACAACAGCAAAAAGAAAAACAGGTTCTAGATAAAACTTACTAACTTGCCAGAGCCTCAGATGGAGGAATATTAAATCTTTTGAGAAAACCTAAGCATCAAGCAAAAGTTTTTCAAAAAAGAAAAGACAACACAAACGGAAGTTCATTTTCCCAAAATGGTCGCTGAAATTTCAGATTACTTCTAGTATATTCAGTTTACAGTGTTTTTAAATATGAACCCAAACTAATGTTCCAGTAGCAGGGAGGAAATTTAGGCTCATTAATCAAAAATGTTAAGCTCTAAGATTCAAACTTTTGGGTTTTTTTTTTTTTTTAATTTAATTCATTCTGTTAGCTAGAGACCTAGTCTTTTATTTTAGACCTTAAATATACTAGTTCTTTCAAGGCATTTGGAAAGTATTTTAAAATAGTTACCGATGATTTTAATTTTAACACTGTGACTATTGAGAAAATGTATCATAAGACAGGTACGGAGGTACCACTTTTCCGTGTGAATTTCATAAAACAGGTCAGGAGCTATTATTTCCCTCTGCAAACGTGGCAAAACAGAGCCCTGTTTCCCAGGTTTTCTCTGAGTCATAAAAAGAACTTGAACGAGGAACACCGCGGGTTTTGGACAGTGTTTTGCTTGGACCAATGTGTATCTTTGTTGCACGCGAGTTTGCTTGCAGGTGGCAGGCAGCCTAGTGCTCTAGCCTGTCTTGTGATCACCTTATCCCCTTACGGGAGTCCTTAATGCTCATGATGAGTGCCGGCAACTGCCCTAATGGCTTTTACTGGCCAACTTGTACCTGAGTTTTGAGGCTTATAGTGACCCAGAGCTCTTTGAAAATGCAATTTGCCTCTTTAATGTTTCAAAAGCCTGAATCTGGACACTAAATTGCAGCTCACCAAAAGAGTTACTAAATGTCACTCTAAACAATCAAAGAAAAATCTAAGAAAGATTCTCCTTAATCAAACAACTGGTTTTCAAAACAAACATTCCAAACAAAACGTAAGAAAACATGAGAAAGAGAACAAAAAGAGTAAGCAAAGGCTCGTTTTCCAAGAGCACTTATCCTGGCAGTATCTAAGGGATGTGGGGTGCAAACACATGGGTCCGGAAGGTAGGCCCTCTCTTTGCCAGCTTCTGCTCTGCAGTTCAGGTCTCCTTGAGGTCCACTGGATTTGTGACTTTAGAATCCCTGCAACAACTACACCATTAACGGTCCTAGGGTAAAAACACAAAGTTTAGTAAAGCAAAAAAAAAAAAAAAAAAAACCAGGTTTTAGTCAGCGTGTATTTAAAAAGCAGAAGTAAGAAATGGGCCATCACTCTGCCACAGCCATGTCTGTCCAAGTCCGAGGAAATATTACAGAATAAACAAGAGTGGGAAAATGGACAAGCATGCTGTCAGAACCATGTCTGCTGAAGTCATTGTTCCCAGTTCTTATGTATGCATCTTAGCAGGCTGCATTCTGGGATCCCTTGAACATTGTTCCCCATTCTCCAGACACACACACACGCACACACACTCATACAACTTAATCTAGTGCACCAACATAGTAATGGGTACCTAGAGCCTTTTACTCCCTCAACGGTGAATTCCTCCTGCTTCTTGGTATTCTTCTAAGGCCTTACCTAGGAATTACCCTGTTATTTACCAAATAACCTCAGATACCTAATGCCTCAATGGTCAATTCCTCCCACTTCTTGGGACTCTTCTAAGGCCTTACTTAGGTACCTACTAAACAATCAGATGCATTTCATGCCCCACATAGAGTCAACATTGGTCCAAAGTAGATCAGCTTCCAGAGCTGCTCCAAGGTCTCCAGGAGAAATCTGGTAACACCAGACATCGGGGTTGGTCTGTTGTCCAGTACACCTCAGGAACCAAGTGGATGACTCCTGGCTGGCTCTCTAGAAATGTTACTGGGTGGAAACCCCAGGTTCTGCTCGGAGTGACTCCTATTGGCCAATAAACGAGAGACTGAGATGGGAGAGCAGAAAAAGCACCTTTATTTAGTTGTGCAAGGAAAGGAGGCAGTCAGAGCCGCTGCTGCCAAGATTGCTCTGTGAGGGTAGAAGGAAAGGTTACTTTTAAGGGGTTTACAACTAGGAAGTTCATGCGAGTTACATCAACAACATTCTTGATTATACTACACAAATGCAATGGGGTTTACACATAACTTCCTGCATTACCAGGATTTTAATGTAAAATTGCAAGATATGACAAGCAAAGGAAACAAGATTCTAGTGCAAAGCTGTGCCAGGGGAGGGGAGTAGCCAAGCAAAGAAAGCAGGATTCTGAGGCAAAACTGCTTGAGGCAGTGGAATTCTCCACAGCCTGGGGAATTCTGCCTTATACTCATCACTTCCTAATCTCTCCTTTTTTACAGCATGTTCTTAGTAATTATGAGTTAGAGTACTCAGCAGCAATTTTGTTTGTTTGTTTGTTTCATTTTAAACCTCTTAAAACTTCCTCTAGAAGTTTTGCAGTTGGGGGTGTGCAGCCTTTACACTTGGCCCGTGAGTGCTGAGTCAGAAGAATCCTTTTGAAATGGAGGATTCGACTTCTTCTGACTCTGGGTTTTTCAGGAGATGGTGTCAATTAACCCTGGTCAAAGTGGGGCTCATCCTCTGAGGCAGCAATGAGCCCAAAGCCACAAAGGGAGAAGAATGAGAATGAGGCTCCAGAGTGTTGAGAGAAACGCCTGGTACTGCCTCTCACTGGCTCAGTGAAGAAAACCACCTCTGCGTCCTGGAAATGTGCTCACGCTCCAGCAGAAAGGTTCTGGCTACCTAAACAAATGTTTCTCAGACTTTGATGTACATCCAAATCACCTGAGGATCTTATTTAAATGCATGTTTAGATTCTGGAGGTCTGAGGTGCATCTGCAATTCTGCATTTCTAACAAGCTAAAAGAAGGAACTATATAAATACAGGAGACTCATTACCAGATAGTAATAGTAATCACCCTGCTGAGCATTATCAACGTCAACAGTGGAAGTTAAGTTAAAATAGTATCTTAATTTGGAGCCTGTTTGTTCTCACCTCTCCTCAGGGGGGAAAAAATATTTTAAGTGGTATGTGTGTGCTGTTGTCCTGTGTATGAGTATATATTATATTTTCACTTTCTTAGCCAAGTACAAAACTACTTTCTATGGAGCATGGTCCAGGCAGGACAAGTGTCCTCCTAGCCACCCACTTGTTCAGAAGGTAGAGCACAGAACTTAGAACTTGACTCTTGAGGTCCCCAGCCTCTGCCAGGCTATTTTCCAAAATACCATTTTGGCCAGTGCTTCTCAGACCTATTTGAGAGGCTGAGCGCTTGAAAATCGTGATGTTCCCTGCAAAACACAGAGATGAAATATTGATATACTTTTGTAATGATATGATGCTATTTTACTGGTACAAAATATGGCTCCAATACATAAATGTGACCTAAAATAATAACCCATCCCTAAATCCTTTCAGAAATGAGCCTCAGTTTCATCACAGTAAAATGAGGGTAACAATCTCTGCTTCACATAAGGAGGCTGCTGATCCTTTGGTTGGAGCTGAAGACACGACAAAGACTTTTGCTTCCAGTGCTTGTGTAGTAATCACTACACAGTACTAAACACTACACAGGGTGAGAAACTGGATACCATTTACTTACCATCCACCCCAGGCCGGATACATCTCATTAAACTTGGCAACAACTTGGCTGGGTAAGTATTTCTATTATCTCTATGTGACAGACGAGAGAACTAAAGATAAGAAAGGTTAAATCGGTGGTTCACTGAGAGAGTTCATTGGTAGAGTGCAATCCACTCATAGACCCCTTCTCTCATGGTGGGAACTTGTTTTCATCATCAAGAAATTAATGTTTGGCTTTTGGCCAAACAAGTCCCCATGGCGGTATTTCTTAATCTCTTTGGAGTCAAAATCCCTTAGAGAATCTGTTGAACTCCATGGACCCTCTTCCCAGAAAACTGCATATAAGCTAAGCAAACACAGCATTTTACATTCAACTTCAGGGGATTCGTGGGTCCCAGGCAGAGAGAATCCCTAAGCTAGAGAGTTCAGAAAGAGAAGGAAGGCAGAGCTCTTCTAGGCCTCAGGCTGAGCATGGCCTGCCCTTCTAAACACTTGCCTGAAATGTTTTCCTTAGCCATTTTCCTAACCATTTTATTTTTCAAATATTTATATTGATAAAAGATTAAACAAGCCCTAAATGTCAAAAATATTCCCTGGCAGCAGGGAGCCTATAGAGTTTCCAGTTTTTTAAAGCATTAGTCATCAAAGAGTCTGTCTTTCTATTATTAGTAGACGATATCAGTTCAGATTAGTAAATGTCCCAGAGAATGCTTGTTTCTTTTTCTTTTGGTATCTGAGGGAAACAAGATACTTAAAGCAAAACATTTGTGCTCCCTCCTGGTTTCTTGACATAGAAGAGACTAGAGCTCTTGACAAAAAATACAGAGGTAAGAAATACAGTTTGATAGTTTCTGTAACCTCCAAATATGGGATGGGGGAGGGAGTAGAAGTGGAAGAGGAGGGGGAGTACAGAGAAAAGAGATGGAGAGGAGACCAGATATCTATAGTTAAAATAAATTGAAATTGACCTTTATTGTGTAGATCCATGGTTCTCAAAGTGTGGTCCCTGGGAGTTTATTAAAAATGCAGATTCTCAGGCCCCACCCCAGGCATCCGGAATCAGAAACTCCATTTTCAACAAGCTCCCCACTTTGTTCTGATGCACATTAAAATTTGAGAACTACGAGTTGTAGCTAGATCTTCTATCACTGAAGTAACCCTCCTAAAAAAAAAAAAAAAATAGCTGGTCCTAATTCAAACAGTTGACCCTGTAATGAAAGGGGACATAAAGAAGAAAAATACCATGGTGACCCTGCTAGATCTATTGAGCAGCAACTACATGTCAGGCGCTATATACTTAGTATTTCATTTCACCCTCTCAAAGGCCCTAGGAATTTTTACTCTTGTCTCCAATTAAAAAAATTTTTTTAAATGAGATTCCAAGAGATAACATAAGTTATTCAAGCTTACAGTTTTACTCAGTAGGAAGTTCACAGTAAACCCCAGTGCCGTTGCGTAGAATCCGACTCAAGTTCACAGTAGGAAATTTAAATAGTACAAAGAGTTATAAAGAAAAATATAGGAATCACCCAAAACCCCACTCAAAACAACTATTATCTGTATCTCCTAACAATTTTTGTCTCCTTAAAAAAAATTTTTATGTGCCTCCTTACAATTTTTCCACGTATGTAAAACCTCTCTGGATTTAAATGCTACTTTCTGGTCTTCAATAGAGTTCAGGACTCCAAACGTTTCTTTCTCTGAGATCTGAATACCTAAAAACTAGGGCTTCAGCCCCAGCCTCAGCCTGACCTCTAAATGCAGGGGTCCCAATCTGTTGATTTCCCTTCCTTCCCTAAGTTTGATAATATAAAGAAATAAGAGCTTAGTGAATTAAGCAAGTGGGCTGAAGCAGATGCTTAAAGCTGACCTAAAACAAACAACACAAACAAACACACTAAAACAAGGTCGTCCATCCTGTTGCCATCAAGTCAATTTTGACTCATAGTGACCCTATAGGACGGTAGAACTGCCCCAGAGAGTTTCCAAGGAGCACCTGCTGGATTCGAACTGCCAACCTTTTGGTTAGCACACGTAGCTCTTAACCACTATGCTACCAGGTTTCCTAAAACAAAGTGGGAGCTGAGGAACTGTTTCAATTCTTCTGGAATCCAGATTTCCGAAGTCCATGGAGTTGGGGTGACCACCCAGGCCATTTCCCTGAGATCTTCTTTTGAACCTCCAGCCTTCAGAAAACTGGTCTCTAAAAGTTGCCTTTGAGTTAAACAATGATCTAGGTAAATCAGTGAAGACATTTTGCCTTAGGCATTGGGTTCTTTTGAAGAATTATCTATGTGCAGTCAGTTTCCAGGAACAGAAACTCCAGAATCAGGCTAGAGCTGTTCTTTAGGGTAATGTTATATAAACATTGGTCTAGCCCTTTTCCACAGCAATCTCGATAAGATAGGGTATAAGAAGTTCGGGAAGTTTTTTCATCTTCGGAACATTTACGACTCCCTAGTCAGAAATGTGGAAACCCTGGTGGTTGGCATAGTAAGTGCTACCGCTACTAACCATAGAGGTCACCAGTTGGAATCCACCAGGTGCTCCTTGGAAACTATCAGGCAGTTCTACTCTGTCCTATAGGGTCACTATGAGTTGGAATCGATTCAACAGCAGTGGGTTTGGGTTTTTTTTGTTAATCAAAATGTTACCCCAGTTTGCAAATCACATATTAAATAAACTTCAATCGATTTCTACTATCGCCTTAATATGGTTTTTGTTTTAACAGAGCTAAGACCCTACTGTAAGATAGAACAGAAATGGACTCAGATGGGGATGTTGAATGAGCTATTTGTGTTCAGTTCTTTCTACAAAGAGGAGAGAGCCTTGTTCTGAGATGTGTGCATCTTGTGCTGGGGTTGAGGGGATGCTGTCCCTGGAACACACTGCTGTCTCTATAGCAGGCAGAACATCATGGGCTCTGCAGCACGAGCCAGGCACTGTGCATCAGAGTCAGGGGATGGAAGTCGTCAAAATTCTGGACGACTTTCTGTGATGTTTGGCTGGTTCTCTATTTAACCCCCTGTGGAGGCTGATGTGTGTCTGTTTCATGCCAGACTTAGAGAAAATAGTAAAGATAAAAGATAGGAGGCTTATAGATGTTGTTTTCATAAAGTGTTTGTTTTCTTTGCAGTAAAGACCATTTGACCAAGTGAATCATTTTGGGTTATATTTTATTAAAGCACTTTAAAAATATATATAAATAAAAGCCAAAATATTTTTATAATCTGCAGCTGTGGGCAGTCCAGACATAATGAGTTACCTCTTTCAAAAAAAAAAAAAAGAGGAGAGAAAAAGCAAAAGAAAGAAAGAGAGGGTGGAAGAGAGAAAGAGGATGAAAGAAGGCTACAAGTCCAAACTTAGGGTGTCAGCTCCAGGGGAAGTCTTTATCTGTCAGCTCCAGAGGAGGGTCCTTGTCATCAGTCTTCCCCTGGACTAGGAGCTTCTCTGTGCAGGAACCCCAGGTCCAAAGGATGCGCTCTGCTCCTGGCACTGCTTTCTTGGTGGTAGGAGGGCCCCATGGCTCTCTGTTTGCCTCTTTCTTTTATATCTCAAAAGAGATTGGCTTAAGACACTATCTAATCTTGTAGATCTCGTCAATATAACTGCCACTAATCCATCTCATTACATCATTGTGATAGGATTTACAACACATAGGGAAATCACATCAGATGACAAAATGGTAGAAATCATACAACACTGGAAATCATGGCCTAGACACGTTGACAGGCATTTTGGGGAGACACAATTCAGCATATGATAATAGGTAAAATGAAAATGAAGATAACATGGAAGGATTTTATACGATACAGAGATTTGTCACATTCACCCTGTGGGCTACTGAAATTTACTACTAAAGTTTCCTCAAAAGATGTCTGTTAATCTCAAAAATAAACAAACAAACCAAACCCATTGCCACTGAGTCAATTCCAACTCACAGTGACTCTGTAGGACGGAGTAGAACTGTCCCATAGGGTTTCCAAGGGCAGCTGATGGATTCAAACTGCCAACCTTTTGGTTAGTAGCCTGAGCTTTTAACCATTGTGCCACCAGATCTCCCTTTTAGTCTCTGGGGTCCTTTATTGTGTATGCTAGTAGGACCATTTAGGATAAAGGCAGGAAATGGGTTCTAAAAAAGAAATGCACCATTACATACATTGAATAAGCAAACCTTAAAAATGGGGCTGCTTGGCATGATTGAAATGGTTAATCTCGGACCTAAACTGAAACTCCATTTTAAATTAAGCTGCAACTAGGTTTGAAGCTTGCCTCTGCCTTCTACAAAAAACGAGCTGTCTTCCTGTGAAAGTTCTAATTACTTGTGACACAAAGAGTGTAGAGATTCAGGCCTTAGATTATCATAAATAATCTTTCTATCTTAACTGCCCTCAGTAAATGCCTAGGCCCTAACTCACTCCCTTTTAGCTGTGCGCAATGTTTACATTTCAAAAGGCTTCAAGTTGGAGCTGATCTAATCTCCTTCCTAACCAAATGGTTGACTTTTACATTTAAGGACTCCAACTAGGGTTAACCCAGCCTACAATTAATCACTAACCTCCCACATCAGGAACATTTACACAGCTTGCTTTAGAAATATTGCCTTAGTCAATTTGTATCAGGAAATAAGAGATTGATGTTAGGCTAGAAATTCATGTTAGGCAAGTTTGTAATTTGACGATCCCTTGTAAATTTTCTTTCCTTCCCTGGTACCCCGCCCGCCTTTATGTAAATCCACTTTGCCTTTGTTGCTGTGTCTGATAAATAACTCACTGCTGTCCCTGCAAGATAGAGCATGAGCTATAGCCTCTCGTTTGACTGCCCGTGTGTCTCTCCATTTCGCAGAATGATTTTGATCTTTTTTCCTTCAATAAAATTCTTGCTTTCATTTCTAGCACAGTGTCAGTCTAGTGTATTCACTAGGACAGAGTGAAGGAGTAATACAACATATTCAGTTATGAGAAAAAACTTCTATTAGATTTTACTTTTCCACTTTTGAACAGACAATCCATTTGTGTAGTTCAAAATGCAAAAGGTACAAAAGGATAGACTGTGAAAAGAATCTTTTCATATCCTTGTTCTCCACTACCCAGTTTTCCTCTCTGGGAGTAATCAGGACTGTCAGTCTTTTGTATCATTTTAGATATATTTTATGCATAAACAAGCAATACATGTATATACTTATTCCCTATTTTTTTTACACAAATGGGAACATTCAATACGCACTGTACCATGCATTGCTTTTTCCACGTACCAATGCATCTTGAATATGTTTTTATTTCAATATATAAAGAATCTCCTCATACAAGATCACTACCTTAAAATCATGCCCCATAATAAAGGTTTCTTCTAACTGCCTTTTTTTTTTTTTTGCCTATTTCATCATTATTTTATGGTTTTCTGTCTCAGCTGTCATTAAAAGCCTTCTTTTCTATTCCTCTTATATGTCATCTGGTTTAAAGGGAGATCAAATCTTTGTGCTGCAGTGACCTTAAGCTTCCAAGAACTCTGGTGCTGACATGTCTGAGGAAAATCCCTGAAGTTAGGTTTTCTGTCAACCTTTCTGGAGAGACAGACATGCAACAGAGTGCAAGAAGTAAGGAGTAAGAAAAAGACTAACCAGTTGCCTTCAAGTTGATTCCAACTCATGGCAATGCCAAGTGTGTCAGAGTGGAACTGTGCTCCGTAGGGTTTTCAATGGCTGGTTATGGGGGAGTTAGATTGTCAGGCCTTTCTTCTGAAGTGCCTCTGGGTAGACTTGAATCTCCAACATTTAGGTTAACAGACAAGCTAATTAACCGTTTGAACCACCCAGGGATTCCTAGGGAGAAGATAAGAAGTTGAATAAAGCTTAAAGACAAAGGAAATGTGGAGGAACAAAACATTTGGAATAATAGCAATGATTCGGGTGACTGAATTAGTCCAAGTTGGTTTTCTATGTGAGGAGTGTTTGATAAATGTACAGACATGGTTAATATGTTAAAGCAGTAGAAGAGGGACAATGCTGACATGCAGACTAAAATGTGCTTGGTAACTGTCTTAGGCTGGGTTCTTTAGAGAAGCAAAACCAGTAAAATGTATAAATACGTAGAGATTTATATCAAGGAAACAGCTCACGCAGCTGTAGAAATTGGAATATCCCAAGTCCTTGGATCAGGATAGGGGCCTCTCCCAATTCACAGAGCCACAGAAGCTGGTGAGCTCAAGATCAATAGGTTGGAGAGTAGGGCTTCCACCCACAGGTTGTGACAGTTAAGGAATCCCAGGGTTGGCAGGCAAGTCTGCAAGGTTTCTCCTGATTCATACAGTTGCAGGGACTGGCAAACCCAAGATCGGCAGGTCAAGGAGCAGAGCTCTTGCTCGCAGGCTGTGAAGATCTACAAATCCCAAGATAGGCAGGTAAGCTGCTAGGTCAAGTCCCAAGAACCAGAGGTCAGACAAGAGACAGCTGCTGAATCCAAAACAAGCCAACAACTTTGGCAAGGTGAGCAGTAAGGAAGGAGGTGGCAGAGGGCAGGGAGATGAAGGCTGAAGGGACAGTGAGCCACCAAAGGCCCCACCCCCACCAGTATGACTCAGCAGATTCCATCATGGGGGTGATCACATGTCAAATTTCAACAGGGAAGTGATCACAACATTATACAACTGCCTAAACAAAGAATCATGGCCCAGCCAAGTTGACACACAATCTTAACCATCATAGTAACTATTGTCAAAAATTAAAATTTCCACAATATTAACTTTATGGATGAACTATAGGGCCATTATGAGTAGGAATCAACTCGATGGAAACAGGTTTAGTTTAGTTTTTTTTTTTTTTTTTAATGAACTCATAAGCTTTATTTTTCAATTCATGAATCAGGGAACATCTGGTCTGGAAGTCAGACAAGATCTTCCAAGCATGGTGCAAAGTGGAAGGATTTTTGTAAGCACAGGCACACAGGAACAAGGAAGCTTTACTGCTCAAATTTCAGATTGGCTGGCTGGCATTTTGTTGTTGTTGTTGTTGTTTTTTCCTTATTTGGGATCAAGGGGAAATTCTGAACTTGGTTAAACTGAGTAGGCAGGTTCCAATTGGCTGGCTTAGGTTTCCATTTCAGGGAGAGTCAATTGCTAACTTGAGTTTCAGCTCCTAGGAAGTTTGAATATTTACAGGAAATGGAAACTAGCTAGGTTACAGTTTGCTGACATGGGGTTTAGCATAAGTGACTCCATCTTGAGCGTAGTATAGTCAGGGTAACACTATAAAAATCAATATAGTCTCTACAAGTATGAATGTGAATTGGTTTATCTCTGGTGGCCAATTAAATATATATATGTGTAAAATATACATATCAAAGTAATTAAAAATGCACATATCCTTGAAACTGATGAGAAATTACAATTATTCTAAGAGAACAAAGATGAACAAAGTTGTCACAGTATTCTTAACAGCAAAAATTTAGAAAGAATCTAAATATCTAATGGAGGGACTGATGCAGTAGATTATGGTGCATCCATAAGATGAAATGCTAACAACCATAAAACATATTTTCAGGTATGGGAAAATGTTCCCCAAACATTTCTAAATTTACAGTATTATACCAGCAAAAGGATTCACTCTGTACATTTATTGTAATGTAATAATAATAAAAACCCATTGCCGTTGAGTAGATTTTGACTCATATCGACCCTATAGGACAGAGTAGAACTGCCTCATAGAGTTTCCAAGGAGCACCTGGTGAATTCGAACTGCTGACCTTATGGTTAGCAGCCGTAGCTATTAACCACTACACCACCAGGGTTTCCAATAATAGTAAACATTTTTGAGACTCACCATGTACCACTCACTCTACCGCATTTTAAATGTGTTAACTCATTTAAACCTCAAAATAGCCCCATAAATTAGGACCTATCGTTATTTCCAATATGCCCACAAGAAAACTGAGGCACAGAGGATGAGATCACACAGTAGGCAAATGGCAGGGTTGAGACTTGAACCCAAGTATCTTGGCTCTAGAGGCAGACCCACACACTTAACTACTTGTGATAATGCTTCCCTATGTATCGAGGAACAGGTGACAAAACAGAACTAGAAAAACTAGAAATAAAACTACCATATGATCCAGCAATCCCACTCCTTGGAATATATCCTAGAGAAATAAGAACCTTCACATGAATAGACATCTGCACACCTATGTTCATTGCAGCCCTGTTTTTTAATAGCAAAAGATGGGAACCACCAAGGTGCCCATCAACAGATAAATGGATAAAAAAAATTATGGTATATTCACACAATGGAATACTATGCAATGATAAAGAACAGTGATGAATCCATGAAACATCTCATAGCATGGAGGAATCTGGAAGGCATTTTGCTGAGTGAAATTAGTTGCAAAAGGGCAAATATTGTATCCGACCACTATTATAAGAACTCAAGAAAAGGTTTAACACAGAAGAAAACATTCTTTGATGGTTATGAGAGTAGGGAGGGAGGGAGAGGGGAATTCACTAGTAGACAAGAATTATTTTAGGTGAAGGGAAGGGCTACACACAACACAGAGGAAGTCAGTACGACTGGACTAATCCAAAAACTAAGGAGTTTCCAGAAAAGAACCAATCACTTCAAGGGACAGAGTAGCAGGGGCAGGGGCCTGGGGACCATTGTTTCAGGGGACATCTATGTCAACTGGCATAACAAAGTGTATTAAGGAAATGTTCTGCATCCCACTTTGGTGAGTGGGGTCTGGGGGCTTAAAAGCCAGCAAGCAGCCATCTAAGATACATCAATTGGTCTCAACCCTCCTGGAGCAAAGGAGAATGAAGAACACCAAAGACACAAGGAAAATATAAGCCCAAGAGAAAGAAAGGGCCACATAAACCAGAGACTCATTCAGCCTGAGACCGGAAGAACTAGATGGTGCCCGGCTACCACCAATGACTGCCGTGACAAGGAACACAACAGAGAATCCCTGATGGAGCAGGAGAAAGTGGGATGCAGACCTCAAATTATAGTAAAAAGACCAGAATTAATGGTCTGATTGAGACTAGAAGTACCCCAGAGTTCAGGGCCCCTGGACTCTCTTTTAGCCCAAAACTAAAACCATTCCCGAAGCCAACTTTTTAGACAAAGATTAGACTGGACCATTAGACATAAAATGATACTGGTGAGGAGTGTGCCTCTTAGCTCAAGTAGACACATGAGACTATCTGGGCAGCTCCTGTCTGGAGGCAAGAGGAGAAGGCAGAGGGGGACAGGAGCTGATTGAATGGACATGGGAAATACAGGGTGGAGAGAAGGAGTGTGCTGTCACATTGTAGTGAGAGCAACTAGGGTCACATAACAGTGTGTGTATAAGTTTTTATATGAGAAACTGACTTGAATTGTAAACTTTCACTTAAAGCACAATTTAAAAAAAAAAACAGAACTAGGCCACGCTTTTTAATGGTAACCAGAGAGGGGTAGAAATGCATCTCTCCATGGGGAGAAGTCACCCCTGAAAACTGCTTGGGAAGCTCTGAGGGAGGTGGGTGCAAGGCAGGTCTGCCTGTGTTACAGGGTTCAGTTCTAAAAACCTTCAAATGGAAAAAAAAATCCATAGTGAACAAGTACATGTAAGGAGACCTGGAAGGGATCAAAATGCATCAACTCAGAATCTTAAAGATGATTTAATTTAACAACAAAATATACCCTGGAAGTGTCCCGATTTAAAAACAACAAATAACAAGGCTTTATATATATGAACTGGCAAAGTGATCATCTATCTACCATCTGTTTATTTGTTTGTTTATTCGCTTAGTAAATAGTACCTTAAGTCTGTAATGGAGTCCCTGGGTGGTACAAAGTGTTAATGCACTTAGCTGCCACCTGAAAGGATGGCCAGTCGAGTCCACCCAGAGGCACTTTGGAAGAAAGGCCTGGTGATCTACATCCCCAAAATCAGCTATCAAAAACCCAGTGGAGCACAATTCTACCCTGACACACATGGGGTCACCATGAGTTGGAATCAACTCAACGGCAACTGGGCTTAGTCTATAACAATTTCTCTAGATGCCTTTCAAAAATGAGCTCTCTATGAACTTAAAATTAAATTAAATTAAAACATTCAAAATAAAATAATAAAGTGGGGCTCTTTGTTATAAGACAAACAAAGTCCCCCAAATCCAATGCTCAGTTTATATATCGAATAACTGTATAGGAAGACATTAGGTACGTTTTTCGGCTTTCCCTGGAAATGCTTCGAAAACCACTTCCATTATTAATTTATTACTCCACATTGTTTTTAACAACAGCAACAAAAATCATTACCTACACCATTCACTATACTCATCACCAGATGACATCTCTATGCTTCCAGCAGGTCAGCCCCATTGACAAATGATAACAATCTGCCACCACGAAGGCTCGTTAAAAAATTAACTGCAGCTTCTCAAGACTCAAAGAGGAATCCCCATAACATATTTAATAATGTCAGCATTGTGGGAATAAGTATCTCTTCCTAAGATGGCACCTGGGAAATTCTGATGACTTTGTTTAAAAACAAACTTATTCACATTATCTTACTGTTGCATGTGCAACTTAATATTGAAAAAATACCTATTGCATAAATTGAGCTATATTTCTATATACATATCTAGGATTTATTTCAAGGCATATGAGTACAGCACTCCTTAAAGTACAATAAACATGATTTTCCCGTTCAGTCCATAATGGCCTGGGGCCTTGAGCAAACTAAAATAAACTGCACTAATTTTTCAGTTGTATGTTAAAGCCTTAAATCCACTACATAAATATTCCAAACCCAACTCGGAGCAGAAAGCTGTTGGCTGGGGAGAAAGCATAATCAGAGGGATTACGCTGAGGCTTTGTGGGGGCAGGGGGAAGGCATTTTTTGACCTTCTGTACTGAAAGGCCGCTTTTCATCTGGTTTCAATTCTCTTGTTTGTGCACCTTGCCATATTTATTATTGAATTCCTGGTTTCTTCTTCTTGTTTCATGTTCCATGTTCCAATGATTTATGAGAAATTGCTGACTTAGATATTATCTTTGGCATCCAGAGACTGCAGAGAGCCCCTTAAGAACGCTGAGAGAATAGATATGTTTTGAACCTCACAATGCCTAGGCTGAACAGATGCCCATCAATTCATGAAGAATGCCAGCTGAAGATGCTTTAATAAGATTCAATCTTCTTAAAAACAGCCGTAGTAAGGAGTGTTTTCAAAATCATACGTATTTTTTCCTCCTTGACAAATGATATGACACCATCCTTAAATAGTCATTTGAGACGAAATTGGGTCCAAAATAGATTTTGTTTTGTTTAGATCAAGGTGAATTGGCACGTTTTCCACATCCGGGCCATCTCTTGTTTGGTTTGACTAAGAAATGAAAAGCTAGTGACCTTTTATTTGATTTCTAAACATCTCCATGAAGGTGATCTAGTTTATACGTGTGTAGGGGATGATGGCATTTTTTTAGGGGTTGAGAGGCTTTTTTTTTTTTTTAATGTTGACTTTTCCTTAACTAAGTAAAAACTAATCAGCAAGTCAAATGTGCTTGAAAAAAAAAATCATCTAATTAGGAAAATTTTGAAAGCTAATCAAAATGTTTGGTGGAATTTTCCTTACACGGTCTCCTCTCTGTTAGGGAAGGCTGAACACATCATGAGAAAACATTGCCAAACTGTATCTTCCTATGCAAGTCCTTCTGTAATTAAACTTACCAAAATATTATATCAAACACCAAAACACAGCCGTGTATACAGATTCCTTGTGGCTCAGCGTTTCATGACCTCTGCTCATTTCATCTTATTTCTCAGAGTCACTTCAGAAGAGCAATACACAGAATGGAGACAACATGTACAAGAGATTAAGGAATACTATAATAAGCTATGTACTTAGCAAAAAAAAAAAAGAGTATAATAGAAAAAGGAGAAAAGAAGTCCTCTTTTTTTCATGATATTATGGCAGAGACTGATTACTTTTATTCTTTTCTTCACACAAATGTGGCAGCTGTGATAGAACACCTGAAGCAGTAAATGCATTTCTAGTTTGCTACTTAAACAAATTAAACAAGGAAGGTATTAAAGATTATTTTAATAAGCCATATGTTCACTTCTTCCAAGTGTCCCATGCCTTCCAAGGCCACATTGTCACAGTCGAAATAGAAGCCCAGAGAGAGGTAGGTGTAGAAGGCCTGCAGATGCATGTCGACCAGGTGGTTAACGCAGGCCTCCCCTTCAGCAGAATAATTCTGATGGATCTGAGAGCTCATGGTTGGTCAATGATTAGGAGCTAACCACAAAAAACGGTGTTAGCTGGTCCCAGGAATGGGATGGCCAAGAAGGCGGTCTCAGAGGTGATAGAACACCTGAAGCAATAAATACATTTCTAGTTTGCTAGTTAAGTGATTAAACAAGGAAGTTATTAAAGATTATTTTAATAAGCCATATGTTCACTTCTGCAGTTTCAAATACTTAAATCCTAGGAGACTTAAGGAATAATTGAAAAAACTGAAGAGTTCTCCTGTAAATTTCAAGAATTCTTAAAGGACAATTCAAAATACTTCAGTCTTGGCTAAGAGTAAATCTTTTGTTTCCAGGGTTATTCTTTATCAAACTCATCAATTTCATTTCCAAAATTCACCATTAAACATTCTAGGCCAGAAAATGCCAGCAATATTTATTTCTGGGTAGTGGGATTAAGTATGATTTTATTCCTTATGCTTTCCTATTTAATATTATTTTATACTGTTTACTACTCTCATAATTAGAAGGATATTGAAAAAAGCGTCCTGAGTTGCCAGATATATACAGAGATGTGCAGTTTGCCAGTGGATGGTACACACACACATACCAAAAAACCAAACCCATTGCAGTCAAGTCCATTCTGACTCATAGCAACCCTACAGGACAGAGTAGAACTGCCCCATAGAGTTTTCAAGGAGCTCCTGGTGAATTTGAACTGCCAACTTTTTGGTTAGTAGCAGTAGCTCTTAACCACTATGCCAACAGGGTTTCCACACACACATATACAAACATTTATACCAAAAAAAAACAAAACCCAGTGCATATATATATATATATACTTATATACACATATCTGTATGTCTCTCTCTCTATAGATATATACATATGCATATATTTTTAACCCACTGCTATTGAGTCAATTCCGACTCATAGCAATGCTATAGGACAGAGTAGAACTGCCCTGTAGGGAACCCAAAAACCGCTGGTGGATTCGAACTGCCGATCTTTTGGTTAGCAGCCAAGCTCTTCACCACTGCACTACCAGGGCTCCATATAACCCAACCCAGTGCCATCAAGTCCATTCCAACTCATAGCGACCCTATAGGACAGAGTAGAACTGCCCCATAGAGTTTCAAAGGAGCGTCTGGTGGATTCGAACTCCCAACCCTTTGGTTAGCAGTCATAGCACGTAACCACTACGCCGCCAGGGTTTCCAAGGGCTTCATGTATACATGTATACACATGTATATACGCACACATTTTTTTATCGTAGAGAGAGTACTACTTACATGTATGTAATAGAGAGAGAGACTTATTTTAAGGAACTTGCTCGTGTGGTTGTAAGGACTGGCAAGATTGAAATCTGTAGGTCAGGTGGCAAGCTGGAAACTCAGGTAGGATTTCTATGCTACAGTCTAGAGGCAGAATTCTTTCTTCTAGGGAAAACCTCGGTTTTCGCTCATAAGGCCTTCAACTGGCTGTATGAAGCCCACCCACATTATGTAGGGTAATTTTCTTTAAAGTCACCTGATTGTAGATGTTAACCACACCTACAAATATCTTCCCAGCAACACCTAGGTTAGTGTTTGGTTAAATTTAAAAACCAGTTGTCCTTGGGTCCATTCCAACTCATGGCGCCCCCATGGGTGTCAGAGTAGAACTGTGCTCCATAGGGTTTTCAATGGCTGATATTTCAAAGTAGATCACCAGGCCTTTCTTCCAAGGTACCTCTGGGTGGACTCAAACCTCCAACCTTTCAGTTAGCACCTGAGTGTGTTAATCGTTTATACCACCCAGGGACTCCTTTTGATTAAATATCAGTACTGAGCCAAATTGACACATAAGACTAACCATCAAAGATGGCTTCTTGTCTAATCTACATTCTGGGATTCAGGAATTTAGTCAAAAAACGTAATCCTGTATCCATCTAAGGTTAAGGACCTAAGTGCCTTTTTCTAAAAATGTTATAAAAAGTTTAATTAAGAAGACCCAATCCCATAATAAAGAATAATTTATGATACAGTTAATAAACATTTAAGCCAAGAACAACAGCAAAACAACTATATAAATAGTATTCAAGTAAAACTGTTTTAACCACAAAACGGTTCTTTCTGGATACAGAAAAAACTATTAACCACAAGTGATTAGAGAAATCACAGAGAAGCTTTGGTCCTGTCCATATTCTTTCAGTCCTCACAGCCTGGTTCATTATCATCTACTGTGACCTCTCGTGCCACGCTGGACTATGTCACATGCCAGTCTGGTCCTCCTCAAAACATTTCATTTCTTTGTGTTGTGCCTGAATTCTTAGTCTTTTCTCAGACTTTCAGAAACAGTATCTTCTTTAACTACATTGTAAATTGCCAGCTACTTCAGTCTCTAATTGCTGTACCACAGGCCTTTGCAAATATAACACTATTCAAGTGTCATAAATGTCCACCATTGTCCCCTGTTACAAAATACCTTCCTCCCTCTCAGACAATGGGTGCAAAGGGACTTTTGGACCCCCTTGACTTGCCAGGCAGTACACTGGTGTTTTCATTTCTAGTGAACATACAGGCTGTTCATCCTTGTAGACTGACTCTGTCTTTGCCCAACATCGCTAAATACTTAGGTCCCTGCACTGTTTTCCACAAGAAACACACTCATTCGCAGCATTTTGAGATTCTAAAAAGTAGATTTTAATAAAAATTTCAAAGGTCCCTAGGTGGCGCGAATGGTTTGTGCTCGACTGCTCGTCTAAACGTTGGAGGTTTGAACACAACCAGCGGTACTGTGGAAGAAAGGCTTGGCAATCTGCTTCTGTAGAGACTGCAGCCAGGAAACCCCTATGGAGCGATTTTACCCTGTAACACACGGGGCAGTAGCACACGTTGGGATCAACTCTGTGGCAACTAACAATAAACATAGATCTCAAAGAGGAAGCGAAAAGAAGTCTTTACAGCACACATCCTCAAGATACTGCCTCAGACGTCCGGACCGGAGCTGACTTTCCCCCCACACCCTCCAGCTTGGCTGCCCTCTGGGGTTTTCCTTGTTACCCTGCATTCCCCCTACAGCCTGACCCCGACTGGCTCCCTTCCCTTCTTCAAATCTCTCATCCTCAACTATACACTTTGCATCACCTATCCCATTGCCGTCGTGTTGATTCTGACTCATGGAGACCCTACAGAACAGAGTAGAACTGCCCCATAGGATTCCCAAGGAGCAACTGGTGGATTCAAACTGCCAACCTTTTGGTTAGTAAATTAGCTCATAAATACTCTGCCCCCAGGGCTCATCGCATCACCTAGTTGTCTGCAAATTACAAGCCTCCTTTAGAAAGTGAAGTGAGATGATCATTTTTTTTCTGTTACATACACATTCAGTACTCACAACAAGCCCTTGAGATAAGTTTCATCGTTCGCAATTTACACTGAGCAAAGTCTAGAGGAAAACTCTAGATTCTCTTTTTCCAGAGCTTCATTCTAAACTACTACATCCAAAAACCAAAGCCAAACCCATTGCCAAGAGTCAATTCCAACTTGTAGCAATCCTAGAGGACAGGGTAGAGCTGCTGTACAGGGTTTGCAAAGCTGTAATCTTTACGGAGGCAGACTGCCACATCTTTCTCCCAGGGACCAACTGTTGGGTTTGAACTGCCAACCTTTCGGTTAGCAGCCAAGCACTTAACCACCGCACCACCCAGGCTTCTTCAAACCACTATATATTTAATGTCTATTTTCTAGTACAACCCTTATATAAAAGGGTATGAGGTGTCCAAATATCAAAATCCAAGCAGCTACAGATAGAGGGATGGTTTTTAGAATACAAGATTAGAAGTAACTATATTGTTAGGTGCTGTGGACTCAGTTTTGACTCATAGCTACCTTATGTGCAACAGAAGGAAAGACTGCCCAGTCCTGCACCATCCTCACGATTATGGCTATTTTTGTGCCTGTTGTTGCAGCCACTGGTCGATCCATCTCGTTGAGGGTCTTCCTCTTTTTTGCTGACCCTCTGCTTTACAAAGCATAATGTCCTTCTCCAGGGACTGATTCCTCTTGATAACATGTCCAAAGTGTGTGATGAAGTCTCACCATCTTCTCATCCAAGGAGCATTCTGGTTGCACCTCCTCAAAGACAGATATGTTCGTTCTTCTGGCAGTCCATGTTATATATGATATTTTTTCCTAACGCTGTAATTCCAATGCATCAGTTCTTCTTTGGTCTTCCTTACTCATTGTCCAGCTTTCATATGCATATAGAGCAACTGGAAATACCATGGCTTGAGTCAGGCACACCTTAGTGCTCAAAGTGGCATCCTTGCTTTTTAACACTTCAAAGAGGTCATTTGAATGAGATTTGCCCTGTGCAATATGTCATTTGATTTTTTGTCTGCTGTTTCCCTGGGTATTGATTGTGGATCCAAGTAAAATGAAATCCTTGACAACATCAATATTTTCTCTGTTTGCTATGATGTTGCTTATTGCTTCAGTTGTGAGGATTTTTGTTTTCTTCATGTTAAGGTGTAATCTGTACTGAAAGCTGTAGTTTTTGGTCTTCACCACAGAAGTAACTGTAGAATTATGTTTTTGTTTTATCTATTTTAATTATGAAGAGAAACACTTTGAGGTCAAGTTCAACTTTAGAAATTGCCTCTCTAAAAAAAAAATGTAGACAGTCTGTGCACACCACCCACCTGGGTCCCAGAGAAAGAAGAAGACAATTTCAGACATCGGGCATTTACGCAGAGCAAGGTTGAACCACACTTTCCTAATTTCCAGCATTTCTAGGAGGAACCCTGGTGACACAGTGTTTAAGTACTCAGCTGCTAACCGAAAAGTTAGTGGTTCGAACCCACCAGGCTCTTCACGGGAAAAAGATGTGGCAGTCTGCCTCTGTAAAAGGTTACAGCATTAGAAGCCCATAGCGTCCTTTAAGGTCACTGTGAATCTGAATCAATTCAATGGTAATGAGTTTAATGGTGGTTCAGAGATAGAATTCTTGCCTTCCATGCAGGAGACCCAGTTCAATTTCCATTCCTGGCCAACACGCCTCCCTCATGCACAGCCACACCCAACCAGGCAGTGTACCGGCAGCTAACAACAAGCATTTATAGAGAGGCATGCAGTAGCAAATACCATGTGTCTTTGGACCATAGAAGTAGATATATACTTGGTGAAGATTCTACACTTTAAAATCTAGACTTGAGAACTGTGGAAAGAGACTGAGAGAAACCTGCATCTTTATTATCAGTCTTTATCAAGGAAAGGAATGGTGCCTTGCTGGAGGTATGAGTAACCACAGAATATAGAAGGACAGCAATGAATGAACCTGGATAAAGGAAAAAAAGAGGACCAGGACCAGCTAATGAGGAAATACGACAGTAAAACCTGAGGAAGCCAGAACTTGTGTAAGGTAGAAACCTGTTACATGATTCAACTCTCCTTAGATGGGGATGGAGGCCGCTCTCCCATATGCGTCCAGATTATAAGGAGCTCATCAGTCAGTATGGGCTAGATTTTGCTGCAGAAACAACTTCAAAATCTCAGAGGCTTGAAACCGCAAGTGTTGATTTCCCTCTCACACTTATGTATCCATCACAGTTTGCTAAGGGTGTTCTGCTGACTGTAATCACTCAGGGACCTAGGCTGATGGAGCAGCCTCAACCCGTGCTTCCACATCACCAACGCAGGAAAAGGTAGCAAAACATACCTCAACAACTCCAAACCAGTTGCCATGAAGTTGATTCTGATTCATGATGACTTCACATGCGTCAGAGTAGAAATGAGCTCCATGGCGTTTCAGCGGCTGTGATCTTTCAGAAGTAGATTGCCAAGTCTTTTTTCTGAGGTGTCTCTAAAACCCACTGCCATCAAGTCGATTCTGAGTTACGTACATATATATACATATCTATATCTATCCAAGTTCTTAACCACTATACCACCAGTGCTCCAAGGTGCCTCTGGGTTTGGCCAATGAAATGTGAGAAGAAAGCAGCAGATGTCACTCTGGATGGAAGCTTTAAGAGCTGGTGTATATTTTGCCAAGTCCCTGGTTGGTGCAAATGGTTAAATGCTCAGCTACTAACTGAAAGGTCTGTGGTTTGAACCCACCCATCAATACTGACTCTATTAAACACTTACCGAAAGTAGAGAGATTTAAGATAAATTAGAAAGCATTTCCTAAGTGTCAAGGAAACAACATGCTGGAATACAACGCCAAGGAACTTAGGAAGTCTTCCTTCACAGGGCTTGATTTGTTTAAAGGAAAGTGTAGATGGCCCCTATCTTTCAGAGTCTAAGGTGATTTTGTTTTGAGGTAGGAAAAATGACCAGGCAATTTCTCCATTGTTCTATCTGTTTGCATCATTCATGTGCTGTCCCCTCTATTCTTTTTCTGGCTACTTTGAAGATGGCAGAAAATCAAGAGACTTTTCAAAAGGAAATTAGATGATTTATTTCCAGCTATATTATCTATAATGACCTAATTTTGTAATTTGTTTTTGTTTCCTACTACACCTCAGAAATAGCTTTTGCTTACTTATTTTTCTTGCTTACTAAATTAAAAACGTTTACAGGTCCACAGTTCCTTTTCAAAGTGTATTTTGGAATTTAGTATTTTTCTGATTTTAAAAAGACATACTATGCAAATATCATATATAACACCCCAGCGGAGTCTAGGGGTGCCACCCTTAACCAAACACATTAATATTCCTGCAGTGATACATACAAATACCCACACTAAGTGAAGTAAAGACTATAAATGACCTCACATCGGTTTAGGCTACATTTTGTCACCAACTAAGTTACAAAAATCTTTTGGTTTTCAGATTTGTTTGCCAGATATGATATAAGAATACCCAGTTAAATCTGAATTTTAGATCAATGACAAATGTATTTTTAGTATATAGTATGTATAAGAACATACCTAAACTAAAGGCAGTAGGCAATACTGGGGGAGCCAGAACAACTTACACAAGGCAAGGCCATGGGGGCTCCAAAAGACAAAGCCAAACTCCCTGAGAGACCGAATTACTGGGCTGAGGGCTGTGGGGACCATGATCTCAGGGAACATCTAGCTCAATTGGTGTAACATAGTTTTTAAAGAAAAGGTTTTACAGTCAACTCTGGTGAGTAGTGTCTGGGGTCTTAAAAGCCTGTGAGCGGCCATCTAAGATGCTCCAGTAGTCTCACCCCTTTGGGAGCAAGGGAGAATGGAGAAAACTAAAGACACAAGGGAAAGATTAGTCCAAAGAACTAATAGACCACATCTACTGTGGTTCTCCACCTGACTGAGTTCAATAAAACTAGATGGTGCTTAGCTACCACCACTAACTGCTCTGACAGGGATCAAGCTAGAGAGTCCTGGACAGAGTTGGAGAAAAATGTAGGACAAAATTCTAACTCACAAAAAAAAGACCAGATTTACTGGCCTGATGGAGACTGGAGAAGCCCTGAGACTATGGCCCCCCGGCACCCTTTTATCTCAGTAATGAAGTTATTCCTGAGGTTCGCCCTTCAGCCAAAGATTAGACAGGCCCATAAAACAAAATGAGACTAAAGGGGTACAACAGCCCAGGGGCAAGAACTAGAAGGCAGGAGGGGACTAGAAAGCTGGTAATAGGGAACCCAAGGTCTAGAAGGGAGAGCGTTGTCATGTCACGGGGTTGTTAACCAATGTCATAAAGCAATATTTGTACTAAATATTAAATGAGAACCTAATTTGTTCTGTAAACCTTCACCTAAAGTACAATTTAAAAAAAAAAAAAAGAATTGAAAACATCTCTTTCTCAGGGAGAAAATTCAAATTTAACTGAGTATCTGGTTTTAATTTGCTAAACCTGACTTTTCGGATTTGGGAATTGTAAATAAGGGATTGGGAACCTGTATCTACAAGAATTCTAACTAAAATACTGTTGACAGCTACTCTTCCAGGAGTAGGGTTTGGTTTGGGTCCTTTTGAAGGGAATCACAGAAAACAAAATTTTATTAAGTAGCCATTCTGACAGGAAACAGAAGCACCTGAAATATAAAGCCAATGCAAAACACCCAGATTAAGGACTCAAGATATTTCAAAAATTAGAAATAACATGGCTATTCTAAAGAAAAAAAAAAAATCCCTATCACGCATTTGAATAAGCAGTTCTTTCCTGTTCTACTTTAAAATTCGTCATCTATAAAACATCTCTTTTATAAATTCATAAAATTATTCTGTAACAAAGACATAGCTCCATCTAATGGAAAAAATATCCAATTACATGGAGGAGGAATTAACCCAATATTTCCATGAGTATTAGTAAAATTTTAAAGCATATGTAATCTACCCACACACATACACACATTGCATGTTTCTACCCTTCTCCTCTTTTAAAGCCAGCTAAGACCCAAAGGTACTTAGTTATGGTTCTGGCAAGATCTGCTCTTTTCCTTGGATTTGAACTACGAAACATAAATAGATTTTTATTAAATTTAACCACCAGTGTCCTGAGCTCACTCCCTCCCCAACCCTATTCTACAAAATGTAACCTTTAGAGTGTTCAATTTTCTGCCTTCCAGGCTCATGGCATCTTCAGAGGTGGAAAAGGCATTAGACATTATCTAAACTGGTGGTTATCTACTCTGGATAAAGTACTGGAATCATCTCAGAAAAGTAAAAAATACCTGTGTCGTGAGGAAGTGCTCGAGATCACTAGCCAGTAGAGAAATGCAAATCAAAACCACAGTGAGATGCTACCTCACCCTGGCATTACTGTTACGAATTAAAAAAAAAAAAAACAGAAAATAACAAATGTTAGAGAGGTTGCAGGGAGACTGGAACTCTTATACACTGCTAGTGGGAATGCAAAGTGGTACAACCATTTGGGAAAACGATACAGCGCTTCTTTAAAAAGCTAGAAATAGAAATACCATATGATCCAGCAATTCCACTCGTAGAAATATATCCTAGAGAAATAAGAGCCATCACACGAATAGACATATGCACCCTGGTGTTCATTGCAGCATTATTCACAGTAGCAAAAAGATGGAAACAACCTAGATGCCCACCAACAGATGAATGGATAAACAAATTGTGGTACATACACAC
This sequence comes from Loxodonta africana, assembly GCF_030014295.1. NCBI lineage: Eukaryota > Metazoa > Chordata > Mammalia > Proboscidea > Elephantidae > Loxodonta > Loxodonta africana. Next base: position 47,840,029 of record NC_087364.1, read on the forward strand.
AATGAAATACTATACAATGATAAAGAACAATGATGAATCTGCAAAGCATCTCACAACATGAGTGAATCTGGGGGGCATTACAATCACAGAAGGACAAATATTGTATGAGACCACTACTATAAAAACTCATGAAAAGGTTTACACACAAAAAGAAACAATCTTTGATGGTTGCGAGGGAGGGGAGGGGTGGGGATGAAAAACGCTGAATAGACAATACATAAGTGGTAGCTTTGGGGAAGGATAAGACAGTACACGATACTGGAGAAGCCAGCACAACTGGTCCAAGACAAGGTCATGGAAGCTCCATAGACACATCCAAAGTCCCTGATGGGCTGAATTACTGGGCTGAGTGCTGTGTGGACCATGGTCTCAGGGAACATCTAGCTCAATTGACATAACAGTTTATAAAGAAAATATTCTGCATTCTGCTTTGGTAAGAAGTGCCTGGGGTTTTAAAATCTTGGGTGTCACCATCTAAAATACTTCACTGGTGTCACCCCTTTGGGAGCAAGAGAGAATGAAGAAAACTAAAGACACAAAGGAAAGATTAGTCCAAATGACTGATAGACCACAAGTACTACAGCCTCCACCAGACTGAGTCCAGTACAGCTAGGTAGTACCTGGCTACCACCACCAACTCTCTGACAGGGATCACAATAGAGGGTCCTGGACAGAGATGAAGAAAAATGTAGGACAAAGTTCTAGTTAACCAAAAAAAACAAAAAGACATCAGTCTGACAGAGACTGCAGAAAACCCAAGAGTATGGCCCTGGGCACCCGTAGAGCTCAGTAATGAAATCACTGCTGAGGTTCACCCTTCAGCCAAAGATTAGACAGGCCCATAAAATAAAACAAGACTAAACGGGCACACCAGCCCAGAAGCAAGGTCAAGAAGGCAGAAGGGGACAGGAAAGCTGGTAATAGGGAACCCAAGTTCAAGAAGGGGAGAGTGTTGACATATCACGGGGTTGGCAGCCAATGTCATAAAACAATATGTGTACTAAGAGTTTAATGAGAAGCTAGTTTGTTTTATAAACCTTCATCTAAAGTACAATTAAAAAAAAAAGTACCCTTGTCTGGACCCATAAACAGTAATTCTTATTTAACTAGTCTGGGGTGAGGCCTGGGCTCGGGTATTTTGTAGGACCTCCCCCAGGTGATCCTAACGTGTAGCCAGGGCTACAAATTGCCACAGAGTTGACAACTCATGGCAACCCCATGTATGTCTGAGTAAAACTGTACTCTGTAGGGCGTTCAATGGCTGAGTCTTTTCCAGAACTTTCTTCTGAGGAGATTCTAGGTAGACTTGAACCTCCAACCTTTTGGTCAACAGTTGAGTGTACCATCCAGGGTGTATGTTTGTGTGTACCACATATGTATATATGTGTGTATAGACTTACATGTAATGAATTTTATCATACATGTGACAAACTGCATAATTTATCATTTTTTATAATGCAGGGTGGGCACCGTATATATGTATAGTTGAATAACTTTCTTTCAGTCAAACTTCTAGTCTAAAGACTTTCACCACTTCATTTGTTCCAGATTTAATTCCATGAGCGTTTAATGGAAAAAGCACACTCTGGGCCAGCTACCGTGCTAAGTCAAGGTTAACTCCAAGTGTAGGATCTTTGCAACTACAGGTCCTAATTGTTCATCCTTTTCTTCCTAGAATCTGGGGGAGCAAGGGTACTTTATCAAATAACTGAGTCTACCTTAGAAATCAGTAAGAACAGTTGATATGAAATTTCAAAGTACTTAAATTAACCAATTAGCAGGAAACACTGGTGGAGTAGTGGTTAAGTGCTACGGCTGCTAACCAAGATCTCAGCAGTTAGAATCCAGCAGGCACTCCTTGGAAACTCTATGGGGCAGTTCTACTCTGTTCTATACGGTCACTATGAGTCGGAATCTACTCGACGGCAGTGGGTTTGGTTTTGGTTTAATCAATTAGCTAAGTATTTTTAGTTAATTTTTCCTAAATACCTTCTGGGAGACAGGTGTGCTTTCCCTAACACTTTGATGTTTGTATGCCAGCATTAACTATGTGGTGAATTTATTCCAAGTGCACAGCACAATGCAGAAGTGACTGTAATGTCAGCCAGAACCTGGGCTATAGATGTGCCTGAGGCAACCAGCATTTTCTCTAGACACCCATTTGTGCCTTGTTGCATAACTTGATTCAAATTTTTGTTCCCTTGTCCAGTTCTCTCCTCACTTGTGCCACTAACACAGGTACTTCACATTTCCAGTTCAGCATATCTGATTATAAGATACCTCATCAACTCTTACTAAAGTTTAGCTATGAGTCTGGCAGCAAAGGTTCGACGGCTGCATGGGACACCTGTGTGTGTGATCAGGTCATTCTGCTGGAGTGGAGGTTAAATTTGCTGCCGTCAAAAGTCAGTCAGCCAGGCACAGCCTGAAGGGGGTGGTAATAACTTCTCCTGTAGCCTGGTCGTGCTGCCTAAGTTTTATAGTTTACAGAGTATAAAACATTTTTTATTTGTTCTAAGTGAATACCTGGCAATATCAGGTTCAGAGGTTAAGTAGATGAGATGGCCCAAAACACAATGAATTCTCCTAAAATAACATTGAAAATACGAGAATGTCTATATGGTATATTTTACACATCGCCACATTTACTGAATGTAGGAATATGTTTCTCTGCAAGAATCCAGGACTCCATTCCAATGGGCATTTATTGTTTTTGTTACACAGAATCCACTTTTTTTTTTTTTCTTAGCTTTTTATTTTTAAGTAATTATAGATTCACAAGATGTTGCAAAAAAAATGTTAAGGAAGGTCCCTGGTACCCTTCGTTCCGTTTCATTCAATGGTAATTTTTGCGTACCTGTAATAGATTGGAGCCCTGGTGGCACATTGGTTAAGAGTTTGACTGCTAACCAAAAGGTCGGCAGTTGGACTCCACCAGCCACTCCTGGGAAACTCTATGGGGCAGTTCTACTCTGTCCTTTAAGGTTGCTATGAGTCAGAATCGACTCAACAGCAACAGGTTTGGTTTTGGGGAGAGTACAATATCAAAAGCAAGAAATTGACATTGACACCATTCACTGAACTTATACAGATTTCAACAGTTTTACATGCACTCGTGTGTGCGTGTGTGTGTGTGTAGTTCATGCAACTTTATTGCATTTGGAGATTCATGTAACCACTGCCACCATCAAGATGCAGAACTGTGCCTTCACCACAAGGCTCCCTTGTCCTATTCCTCTGTAGCCATGACGACTGGCTCTTCTCCATCCCTAACCCCTGGCAACCACAAATCTGTTCTTCTACCTCTATAATTTTGTTATTTCAAAAATGCTATGTAAATGGAATCATACACTACATAACCTTTGAGATTGGCTTTTTTTCACTCAGTCTAATTCCCTCGAGATACGCCCAAGTGTTTACATGTATCAATAGTTTACTCCTTTTTATTGCTGAGCTGTATTCCATGGTTTGGAGGTACCACAGCTTTTTTTAACCATTCACCCATTGGTTTGTTTCTGGTTTGGGCTATTATAAATAAAGCTGCTACAAACAGGCTTTTGCATCAACATAGGTTGTCATTTCTGAGCCCAAGAATGCAATTGCTTGGTCTCATGGTAAGCATAAGTGTAAGGAGCCCTCGTGGTGCAGTGGTTAAGCCCTCAAGTGCTAACCAAGAGGTCAGTGGTTTGAAGCCACCAGCCGCTCTGCAGAAGAAAGATGTGGCAGTCGGCTTCCTTAATGATTTCAGCCTTGGAAACTCTATGAGACAGTTCTACTTTGTCCTGTAGTGTCACTATGAGTCAGAATTGACTCAACAGCAACGGGTTTGGGTTTTTTTTGGTTAATGATGTAGAATGTCTTTTGTTGTGCTTTTTCTTGCTGTCTATGTATCTTTTATGGTGAGATATCTATTCATGTTTTTACCCATTTTCTAATTGAATTAATTTTTTTCTAATTTGTTTTTTTACCGCTGAGTTTTGAGAGTTCTTTATGTATTCTAGCTACAAGGCATTTGTCATATAGGTGGTTTGCAAATATTTTCTCCCATTCTATAACTTGTCCTCTTCTTCATAGACTCTTTTACAGAATAAAAGTTTTAAATTTTGACAAGGTCCAATTTATCAGTTTTTCCTTTTTGTGCTTCTGATGTCATGCCTAAGAGCTCTTCACCTAGCCCTGTCGTTGCTGTTATTGCCATTGAGTCGACCCCGACTCCCGGTGACCTTGTGTGTGCAGAGTAGAACGGCTCCGTAGGGTTCCAAGGCTGCGGCCTTTCAGCAGATCACCAGGCCTACCTTTCGAGGCACTTCTGAATGGGTTTAACTGCCAGTCTTTGAATTAGTAGCCCAGTGCTCAACCATTTGCATTTTGAGCTAATTTTTGTATGTAGTGTGAGACTTAGGTCAAGGTTCTTTTTTTTTTTTTTTTTGCCTACGAATGTCCTGTTGCTCCAAAACTATTTATTGAAAAGGCTATCTTCCCTCCATTGCTTTTACCTGAGCCTTTGACAAAAATCAGTTGTGTTTTGATCCTGATAGATGGATCCTGATCAAAAGGAGGAACAATGTGAAATGCAGCTTTAAATATTCATGGCAACCAGACTTACTGGATCCATTGAGGCCGGTGAACCCCCGAATCTATTTCCTGGAAGCACATTTTTAAACTTCAAACCAATACATGAAGTCATTTTTAAACTAAATAACAAAAACAATAAACTAATAATAAAAATTTAGCTCAATTAATAAGGAATGTTTGCCTTGAGCATTGCACTCTTTTAAAGAATTATCTATACGAGACCAAATTGGTAACAGTAACCCTAAAGCACAGATGAGAACTGGAAGGGACAGAGTCTAAGTTAATGGTGATGGAACAACGTGGGTAGAGATAGTAAGAATGGCAACACAATGTGAAGCATGTAACCTTTGTCACTGAACCGCACATGTAAAAACTGCTGAACTCTGTTTTATTGTGTATATTTTCACACACACACACACTTACATACACACAAAGTAGTAAACATTCTTGGAGGGATCTGCTGTTTCCTAATGTCAGATAAGCAAGTTGTTGCTGTCACTACTTTTAACAGACTATCGTATAAACGACTTGTTCTCTTTTTCAGCCCGTAACATTTCTTATGAATATGAGCATCAGGGAATGAGCATTGCCAGACAGTACACAAGGGCTAGAAAAATTTAGGCCCAAGACCCAAGAGTGGGTAAAAGATTCCAGCTTCCCAATAGATACAATAAGACAGAACAGTTAAGTCGTAAGTTTATAGGCCAGAGCAATGTATCATCAATAACAAAAGGAAACTTTCTGGGCCCTTGCTTGATCTACTGACAGCTCCTGAGTCTCTTTTGCCAAAAATTGCTTTGTGATCTCCTTATAAACAGCAGAATCAGATTTTAGGGCAGCGATCAGCAAACTTCTGGAAAGAGCAAATATTTTAGGCTTTGTGAATCACGGGCTCTGCTGCAACTACTCAACTCTGTAGCATAAACACAGCCTTTAGTGGGTGGTTAGACAACATGTAAACAAATGTGTGTGGCTATGTTCTAATAAAACTTTATTTACAAAGCAAAACAAAACAAAAAATCTCTCAGGCCTATTTGTATGGATCTATTTCTCATTCTGTACATTGTTCCACTAATCTGTGTGTCTATCCCTCTGTCAATACCACACTGTCTTGATTGTTGTAGCTATAATTAAGTCTTGAAACCAAGTAGACTGATTCCTTCCACTTTATTCTTTTTCGAAAATTTTTTTAGCTATTATAGGTCATTTGCTTTTTCATATAAATTTTATATTGAGTAAAAACAACGTACCCTTGATTTCCTTGTAGTAGCCATGTCTCTCCCTCCTCTTATCCCTTGCGGTTTGTGTGGAGGTGGCGTCATCCTCAGCTCCCAGGGCTGCAACATGATGGGATTAAGCCAGCCATTGTATCCTGTCTTTCTTTTTTAATGATGGATTTGGAAAAGATCACCTGGCCCTTTTTGCTTACCTCAATTTCATTTGGGTGTTCTGTCTTTGCAACCTAATGAGTCTTTGCTTGTAAGAAAGAGAAAAGCAGCCAGAAGCTGGCCAGGCATTTACAGTTAGGCCAGGGTGTCCTGTTAAACTTGAAAAAAATTAACAGAATATTAACTTCAGACAAGCCATTCTATGACCATGTAGGAGAAGGACAAAAACAAGACAATTTAGTAATCATGTTTGAGTACAGGCAAAAACAAGAATGCTGTCCAAACCACAAAAATGACCAAATATTCCCTTTTATCTGGCTAATTTGAGGGGCTGCTGCTTCTTTATCATCTATAGCTTCAGCCTTAATTTATTCCTCCCATCTCCTAGATAAGATTCATTAAGACACCCAAAGAATTACTCCTACATCCTGATAGCACCCATATTTGAGCATATTCCTGTTGTCTTAAAGATGCCCCAAATCACTTAACATAACCCCAAATCCTACAATAAGTTCATATTATTTTATACTCAGATGCCCCACGGTCCCCCCATGGGGTACTGCTCTTGTTGCAACATGCTACTAACCCCAATTTATTTGACTATGGTATGTTTCTGTTGGTCTTTGACTGATGGCATCAATATTCTATAAAACGTTTATCAAAGTGATTATGAATGCAGGCTCCGGAGCCAAACTTTGTGAGTTTGTATTCTGACTTCCCTACTTCGTGGCAAGTTACTTAAAATCTTGGTGCCTCAGTTTCTTCATCTGCAAAATGGAATAATAAAAGTACCAACTAAATAAGTTACTAAAATAAAGCCTCAATAAATATTAGCTATGGTTAAAAGCTTGCCTAATAACCAAAAGGTAAGCAGTTCAAATTCACCAGCCTCTCCTTGGAAACCCTGTGGGGCAGTTCCACTCTGTCCTACAGGGTCTTGACAGCAATGGCTTTAGTTTCAATTTTATTATTTTTAAGAGTTCTGTCAAAAGACTGTTGCATATTACAGGCCTCTTCTGTGTAAGGCTTTCAGATCTAAGGACTTTAATAAAAACCAGTTGCCGAGGAGCTGCCAACTCATGGCGACCTTGTGTGTGTCAGAGCAGGACTGTGCTCTATAGGGTGTTTTTTTGTTTATTTTAAATTTTATTGTGTTTTAAGTGAAAGTTTACAGTGCAAATAAGTTTCTGACTCAAAAATTTATGCACAAATTTTTTTATTGTTCTTTAGATTAAGGTTCACAGAGCAAATTATTTTCTCATTAAACAACTAATACACATGTTTTGTGACATTGTTGGCCAACCCCTCAATGTGCAGCGTGTCAATACTCTCCCCTTCTCTACCTTGAGTTCCCCATTTCCATTTGTTCAGCTTTTCTACCCACTGCCCCGCCCCCCCGCCACCTTCTCATTCTTGCCCCTGGGCTGGTGTGCCCATTTAGTCTCATATACGTGGTTGAGCTCATGTATTATTGTTTTATGGGTCTGCCTAGCCTTTGGCTGAAAAGTGAACCTCAGGAATGACTTCAGTACTGAGTTAAAAGGGTATCTGGGAGCCTTACTCTCAGGTTTCTCTAGTCTTTGTCAGACTAGTAAGTTTGGCCTTTTGTGTGTGTGTGCATGTGTGTGCGAGTTAGAATTTTGCTCTACATTTTTCTCCAGCTCTGTCAGGACCTTCTATTGTAATCCCTGTCAGAGCAGTCAGTGGTGGTGGCCAGGCACCATCCAGTTGTGCTGGACTCTAGTCTGGTGGAGGCTGTAGTACGTGTGGTCCATTAGACCTTTGCATTAATCTTTTCCTTGTATACACAAATTGTTATGACATTTGTTGCACTCCCTGCAATGTGTCAGCACTCTTCCCCTTTCCCTGGAACACCCTGGGTTTCCTGTGTCCGATCATCCAGTTTTCCTGTCCCCTTGCCTTCTCATCTTTGCTTTTGGGCAGGTGTTGCCCATTTGCTCTTGTATACTTGGTTGTACTAAGAAGTATGTTCTTCATATGTGTTTGTTTTATAGGCCTGTCTAATCTTTGGCCAAAAGGTGTGGCTTTCAGGAGCGGCTTCAGTTCTGAGTTAGCAGGGTATCTGGAAGCCATAGTCTTGGGGGCTCTTCCAGTCGCTGTCAGACCAGTAAGTCTGGTCTTTTTTGTGTGAATTTGAATTTCGTTCTATATTTTTCTCCCGCTTTGTCTGGGACTCTGTATTGTGATCCCTGTCAAAGTGGTCAGTGATGATAGCTGGTCACCATCTAGTTCTTCTGGGTTCAGGCTGGTGGAGGTTGTAGTTCATGTGGACCATTAGTCCTTCGGACTAATATTTTCCTTGTGTCTTTGGTATTCTTCATTCCCCTTTGCTCCTAACCTGATGGGACCAACAGATGTATCTTAGATGGCTGAGCCCAAGTTTTTAAGACCCCAGACACAACTCACCAAAGTGGGATGTAGAACATTTTCTTCACGAGCTATGTTACGCCAGCTGACGTAAATGTCCTCTGAGACCACACTCCCAAGCTCTCTGCAGGGTTTTCAGTGGTCGATTTTTTTCAGAATTAGATCACCAGATCATTCTTCTGAGGCACTTCTGAGTGGATTAGCAGCAGAGTAACCATTTGCACCACCCAGAAACTCCAAGGGCGTTAGGGGCCTATAAAGCCTATGAAATTGTACACAAAATATTGGCTAAATTGGGTATGTGCATTTTTCTGAGAAGAGATCTATAGTCCTCATTAAAAGGGTCCATTATCTATGAAAGGTTGCAAGGCCTTTCCCCAGACTATGAACCTACTTCTCCCCAGGGACTGGCCACCTTTGCTCCAATGTTTTCCCTAGAATATCCCATGTTAACCCTGTGCCGGAAGTGCACTCTTAGCTGCAAGCTCTGCTCAGCACTTAATACTCAGCCTGCACCAAACATAGGTTTAATTATCAACCAGAAAAAGTCTGCCCCATGAGGTTTACATGTATTTTTTAACAAACAGCAGCAAAATCTAACAGAGAAGCAACCAGGGGCTGAGAACAGAGTCAGAGAGAAAGGAGATCAAAATAAAATATCCATTCCTTCAAAATTCTGAACTTTTCTTACCAGCTTTCTACTTAAACAAGGAAAATTAAGTTTTCTAAGCGATTTTATTTTTCCAAATCCTTTATTTATTTGCCACACCATTTAGAAGCGAAAACCTTTCATTCTGGAAGTACTTCAATTGACATTTCTCTGCACTAATTTTGTAAATAAATAAGCATGTCTTCCTTGTTTAAGGTTACTGAGTAAGAATTGTTATATGTTGAAGGTCAATAGATTTTGAAAATATCTTTCTTTTGAGAATATTACTATTCATGCATCAATACGCTGTAAACTTTTGAGCACCCATAAGTATATACACATATATACCAGTAGATGAAAATTGGGGGGAATTAGTACAAATATCTTGGAGGACAATTTGGTAACATCTAAAACATTTAAAAGACGTGAGTACAAATGTCTATATGCAAGGACAGTGTCTTAGTTATCTAGTGCTGCCATAACAGAAATACCACAAGTGGATGGCTTTAATGAAGAGAAATTTATTTTCTCACAGTCTAGTAGGTTACAAGTCCAAATTCAGGGTGTTGGCTGCAGGGGAAGGCTTCCTCTCTCTGTCGGCTCTGGAGGAAGGTCCTTGTCCTCAATCTTCTCCTGGCCCAGGAGCTTCTCAGGCACAGGGACCCCATGTCCAAAGGATGCACTCTGCTCCTAGTGCTACTTTCTTGGTGGTATGAGGTCCCCAACTCTCTGCTCACTTCCTTTTCCTTTTATCTCTTGTAAGATAAAAGGTGATGCAGGCCACACCCCAGAGAAACCCACTTTACATTGGATCAGGAATGTGACCTGAGTAAGGGTGTTACATCCCACCCTAATCCTCTTTAACATAATCTAACCTTGCCTCATTAACCACAGGCAGAGATTAGGATTTCCAACACACAGGAAAATTATATCAATCACAAAATGAAGGACAACCACACAATACTGGGAATCAAGGCCTAACAAGTTGACCCACATATTTTTGGGGAACACAAATCAATTCATGATACAGTCTATGTTCAGTTTTCTTTATCTCAAAAATGTGTTTGCACGTGGTTTGTTTGAATCATGATCCAAAAAGTTCCACATCTTACATTTAATTGATTTTTCTCTTAAATCTCTTTTATTCTTTAATAGTCCCATCTCCTTTTGTTAATGGTATTTTTGGTTGAAAACACAGGGTCATTTTTATTGTAGAATTTCTCACATTCTGGGTATGGCTTATTGAAACTTCACTTAACATGTTTCTTACCCATTGCCTAAGCTGTAAACCAGCAGTTAAACCTGGAAACCCAATACGCATTCTTGAATTGGTAATGAAAAGTGCTCTGTGATCCAATACATTTGGAAAAGGTTTGCATTGTTGGGGACCAGTGCATGACGATTCACGAATAAAGGCCTGAAAAATCTCAAAGTAAGGAAATGTTCAACTTTTCTTAATCCAGGATTTATCATACTTGTTGTTGTACTATGTATTAAGCTTGCCTGACTAGTGTTCTGTTTCATACACTCTGATAAACGCTGGAAGAGAAGGTCTGTATTGTCTCAGAATTCAATGATCTTTGTATGGTTCAAAACACAGTATTTCTTCATTTATGGAGGAGGACATGTAGCCAGGGAAGAGGAAAGACTCACAGCTGATGAGGGACACACTTTAGGATGAAAACCCTGCTCAGCCCATCCTTGTTGTTGTTGTTACTTGCCAGTCAATTCAGCCCCTGACTCGTGACCATAAGCACAATGGACCAAAATGCTACCTGGTCCTTCGCCATCCCCATGACCTCTGGAGGATCGGTGTTGTGACCCACAGTGTTTTTACTGGTTAATTTTTGGAAATAGATCACCAGGCCCTTCCTCACAGTCTGGAAGCTCCACCGAAATCTGTTCTGCATCATAGCAATATGCAAGACTCCACTGGCTACACATGAGGTGCATTGGCCGAGAACCTGGGTCTCTGGCATGAAAGGTGAGAATTCTACCCCTGAACCAACCACCAGTGCACCCCTACCCATTGCCATCAAGTCGATTCTGACTCTTACCAACCTGTAGGATAGAGCAGAACTGCCCCATAGGGTTTCCAAGGCTGTAATTTTTATGGAAGCAGACTGCCACATCTTTCTCCCATGGAGTGGCCAGTGGGTTCGAACCACCAACCTTTTGGTTAACAGCCAAGCACCTTTACCGCCGCGCCAGCAGGGCTTCTTCAGTGCATCCCTAGGTAAGCCCAATTCTTTGTAGGTTTTCTCTCCTCTCCGGAAGCTTTTAGGATTTTCTCTTTATCCTTGGGAGTTCTGAAATTTCTTGGGGATGTGTGTAGGAGTAAATTTTTCCCTTCACCCTGCCTGGCCTACAGTGAATGCTTTCAATATGAGGATCCAAGTTTCTCTCAGGCTTAGGGAAATTTTAGGCTGTTTCTTATATCTTTTGTTCCTGGGCCAGTTGTTTTTGTTTGTCCCAGTCTTTTTCTTTGATGCTGTTAGTTTTATCCATTTTGGGTGTTCCTTGGTTGCCTTTCACATTTTTGAATGAAGGGTAACGTCAATATAACTACCTGACTCGGGTTTCTCTGTTAGTTGTACGTGCTTGTTTACACAGAAATGCACACAAAGGTAAATCTGACCTGGTTTATAGTCTTGAGGAATTATAGTCTAGTGAGGGAGGAAAAGAAGTAAATAAAAAATTCGATCAAAGCATAAGAACTGTCATGGTGCACCTTCAGCAAAAGGGCAGTGGTTTTGGTTTGTATAACAGGGGATTCCCAAGGTGCAGACTTCAGGTATCGCTAGATTCAAGAATTCAAACTAAATCAGGGCTCTGTCTCTTTTGTTCGCTCTGGTTGGCTTCATGCTTCATCTACTTCCTCTTCCAGTGGCAACAAAATGACAGTCCCAAGCTCTACCCTCACATCCTACAGTTTAGCAACCAGGCTCTGGCAAGAAATCAGTGCCTGTTAAATCCCAGTAAGAGTGGAATGTCATAGCGTTCATGGAAAAACCACCCTTTCCTTTCCCATCTGTGTCCCCTGAAACCCAGACTGCAGACCCTTTTTTCCTGATCATGGATGAAATCTCGGGCAGATCGTCATTCTCAGAAAAACAGCTGAAGTCCTTACAATGGCCTGCAAAGCTCTCCCTATTTGATGTCCTCCCTGCCGTAGCCAGCCTCCAAGATGGCCCCCAACACAGAGTTTATTCACATCTTTCTACTCTCCTCCAGTCATTCAGCTCTGGTCCCAGAGGCCGCTTATTTTTCCTAGGCTATATACCAGGGGCACTTTTGCCTCAGGCCTTTGCTCTTGCTATTCTCTGTGCCTAAAATGCTTCTCCCGCAGACATCTACTTGGCTGGATCCAATATTTCCGTCTCATTAAAGCCTTTCCTGACCATCCCATTTACAACACCTCTTCCTCCCAACACTTTCTATTTCCCTTCCCTGATTTGTTTTTCTTCATAGCATTTACCACTACGTAACATCCATCTTATTTATGTTACTGTCTGTCTTCCTCCACTGAACTGTAAGCTTCATGAAGGCAGGGGCTCTACTTTGTTTACTGCAATATTCCAAATACAGCCTAGGATAGAGTAGCTTATCAATAAATTATTTGTTAAATAAATGAAGTTACCCGTCTCTTCTATTAGTACCCTGCCAATTCCTTAAAGGCCTAAGTATCTTACTTCACATAGTGTTCCCAGCCCTTGCATAAAATAAATGTTAAATTAACTTTGAAGACTTTTAAACATGTGAATAACACATTCAGGTGGTTTTGAAAAATTGCTCTAGGGGAGAATAAAGGAGGCATCACTGGCATTTGCCCCAGTACCTCACCCTCACTCTACACTGCCCATAGGAAGTTTCACCCATACTCAGTGCTTATTACTACCTATATGTACAAGCCTAGAAAAGGTATCTTCACCTGGATCCTTTCTCTGAGCTCCTAGACCTATGCATTAAACTTCATGCTTGACATCTGCAGTATATCACAAAGGCACTTCGAACTCAGCATGGTCGAAGTTGAACTGCTTTTCCTCTACTCTTGCCCTCTTCCAGTGTGACCTACATCTGGCCAGTTGTATAAGCCACCCTTGACAATGCTTCCTTACCGCCAATATCCAGTCCGTCACCAAGTCCCAACTTGCTGTCTCCCTACATCCAAACTGACTCCACTGAAAACCATTCTACACAATGCAGTTACTGATCTTTTTAAAACGTACCCCTCATTGGATCACATCCTCTACTTAAAATTCAATAGCTTCCCATTGCTGTCAAGATTAAAAAGAAATAACATGGGCTACAGTGCTCCGTGGGCTGGTTTCATCCTACCTTCCCAGATTCCCCTCATAACCACACACTCCCATTGTCTCTATCCCAGATGTATTCTATCCATCCAGAACCCCAATGTCCTGAGAACTTTATGCATGCTGATCCCTCAGCCTGTAATATCCTTCTTTCCCCTTTACCTGGATATTGCCTGCAACCCCTCTTGTATGTTGCTCACACATCACTTCCCCAGTTGCCTTCCCTGACTAGATCAAATTCCTTTGATCAACCTCTCTCCTTTGTAGCACTTACCAGTTTTTATGTGATTATTCGATCAGTGTTTCCCTCACTATATGGTCTAGAAGAGCAGACTGGGTCGGTTTTTACTCACCATTATAGCCCCACTGCTGAGCAAAACAGGCACACAGTAGATACTTGGTAACTATTTGCAGAAAACATGAATAATGGAAAGAATGGGGCAGAGTTTTAGGAAGTCATTTCAATACTCCAGTGAAGAACCAAGGAGTTTGCTACACTAGGGCAGTGCTATACGGTTGGGGAGCACTTCAACAACCTGTCAAGAAAAGAATCAAGAAGGGCTTCCTGGTTGGTGAAAGCCATCAATGTACATGGGAGAGTAGTGCGATCCTTTTTGGGACACAGATTCACACTGGGGACCCTCCCAGACCTCACCCTATGTGTCTCTTCTTTGTGCTGACCCTTATTTGTATCTTTTATAGTAAAGCTGAAATTGCAAAATTTTTGTAAAGAAATGAATATTCTGTGTCCAAACTCCATTTAGGAGTCCCTGCGTGGTGCAAACAGTAATGCACTTGGCTGCTATCCAAGACGTTGGAAGTTCAAGTCCACCCAACGTTGCCTCAGAAGAAAAGCCTGGCAATCTACTACCAAAAGAGTCAGCCACTGAAAAATCTATGGAACACAGCTTGACTCTGGCACACATGGGGTCATCATGAGTTAGAAGTGACATGACAACTGGTTTTAAACTCCATTCATCTAAACCAGGGGAAGCAGGTACACCACCCAGCATCTTGAATGAAAAAAGGCAGCTCACTGTGAAGTGGAGACAACATTCTTTCAGCAGCTTTGCAATCTTTTCTCTGACAAGCCCCTGGGCCCTCCATGGAGAAGCAGGCTCAGCCTCTAGTTCAGCAATGGTGTGGATGGTTGACTTACCTTGTATTCATTTAAGTCATACGTCTTCTTACATCCAATTTCACGTATTCCAACCAATCCCGTATCTTAAACATCACAAATTTCACCAATCCCCAAATATCGCTAACAATGCACATAAATAAAACAACCTTGTTACTGATACAGTTTAGCATTAATATTATTGTTGTTATGTGCCATTGAGTCAGTTCTTACTCATAGCAACCCTACCTACAACAGAACGAAACACTGCCCAGTCCTGCGCCATCTTCACAATTGTTGCTGTTTGATCCCATGGTTGCAGCCACTGTGTCAATCCATCTCATTGAGGGTCTCCTTTTTTTGCTGGCCCTCTATCTTACCAATCATGCTGTCCTTCTCCAGGGAATAGCCCCTCTTGGTAACACGACCAAAGTACATGGGATGAAGTCTCACCGTCCTCACTTTTTGGAGTATTCTGGCTGTACTTCTTTCAAGGCTCATCTGTTCGTTCTTCCAGCAGTCTATGGTATATTCAATATTCTTCTCCAATACCATAATTCAAAGGCATCAATTCTTCTCTGGTCTTCCTTACTCATGGTCCAGCTTTTGCACGCTTATGAGGTGACTGAAAATACCATGGTTTGGGTCAGGCGCATCTTAGTCCTCAAAGTGACATCTTTGCTTCTTAACGCATTAAAGGGGTCATTTGCAGACTTGCCTAACGCAATACGTCCAGCGAACTTGGTTTTCACTGGTCAATTTTTTCAAAAGTAGCTTGCCAAGTCCTTCTTCCCAGTCTCTTGCTGAAACATGTCCACCATGGGTGATGCTGCTTGTATTTGAAATACTGGCAGTACAGCTTTCAGCATCACACCAGCACGCAAGCCACCACAGTATGACAAACTGACAGACAAGTGGTGGATCATTAATATAATCCCACAAATACCCCATGACACCATTTATACTAAAGCGTTTAAAAATAGACCACCACAAATGGGTGCCTACAATGTGACAAGGCATTGTTCTGAGGATTCATGAAGTCCATGCTTTAATATTTAAGAGAACAAAACTCTTAACGAAACCAGTATTTCCAACACTTCCAAGAAATACATAATTCTGTATCTTAGCTTGAAACTGGAATAACGTATTTGACATTCTACTGGCATTTTTTTTTTTAAGTATCTGAGGTCCTGACACCTCATCTTCAGGTTAGAAGTAGAAAATGCACATTACGATTTACTCTGGTTCTCAGATTCCCTATTTGTCAACTTGCCTTTTATGTTACCCCAAAAATTAGTATTCACAGGGCTTTCAGCCATTCGTGGACACGCGAAAGCGAAAAGAGCGTCCCCATCTTCTGTTCCAACTTGTTCAACAAGGTGATGTTCTGCCTTGTCTCAGCTGACTGCCCAGTGTCCTTTTCCAAGGCCTATTTAGTGCCATGTTTCTCACTTCTGTTTTGTGGATTTCCCTGTTTAAAACGGCCCCACCCATAGTTCTTAACTGCTGGAGTTTCAAAGCACCAAAGCCGTGACGTGCCTTGCAGAGGAAAATACATGTCCGTGAAGCTTCGCTCAAAAACAAAAAAACCAAACAGTGCCATGAAGTCGATTCCGACTCACAGTGAACATATAGGACAGAGTAGAACTGCCCCAGTTTCCAAGGAGCGCCTGGCGGATTCGAACTGTCAACTTTTTGGTTAGCAGCCGTAGCACTTAACCACTACACCACCAGGGTTTCTCAGGCATGCCTTATAGTGCTACTGGCCATACTGCAACTCTCAATACTGAAAAAACAGCTGCCCAGTTCCATCGAGTATTTTCCAGGCCAACTCATGACCCCATATGCTGAGTAGAACTATGCTCCCCAGGGTTTTATTTTTTTAATACATTTCTAGAATGATCAATGGAGCTTGGAGGGCATTAAGCGAAGAGACCCAACTCATCCAACTGGGGAGTAAATTATCAAAGAACTTACAGCAAATTTAACTGATAAAATTAGAGTTCAGATTTGAAAGCGCCTACAAGGCAAAAAAAAAAAAAAAATTTATTTACAAGGCACCTGGCGGGAAATTTCTCATAGGCAGGACCGACACTCACCCATACAGAGGACCGACACTAATTAGAAAAAGGCAGTACCTTCTGAAGCTGAGGGCACAAGTGGTCCAACATGGAACACATCTGCACAAGAACGGTACTAGGCACTCAGGACTGCATTTACAAACTGCACACTAAGTATGTAAGAGACTGTCAGTAGAATTCTATATTTTAATATATAAAGCTAGATATGAAATTGTGCTGCAATATTATTTCCATATAACATTACGTTATATGTAACATACTTTTACTTGAGGATATTTGTAAAAGTGATGAATCTTAGAAAAATTTTCTCTAGCTATAAACTATTCAAACATTGTTGACGAACTACGAAAGAAAAGCCGGCATCATGTAAACACATCATCTCTAAATAAATGAGACAGAAGCATAAGAGAGTACAATGTTTTTTATTCACCAATAAATTAAAAGTCTGCTCCTAGATGTTTCTTTCCCTTGTACGGTCCATTTGTTTCTTAATAAGCAAAGCCCTGTCAGGAGGCTTCACCTAGTCCTCAGACTCAGATCCATCTTCATCTTGACTAATCTGGAAATAACGAAGCTCGTAAGTCTCCTTGTCAGATGCAACCACACGAAGCCAATCGCGAAGATTGTTCTTCTTAAGGTATTTTTTTGTAAGGTATTTCAAATACCTTCAAAATAAAAACATGAATTTCATTAAGAAATGCAATCCCTACTATGTAAAGGCTTATATACAGAAGGTATGTATTCTCATATCCATCTTTTGTGTCGCTATTCCCCTCCAAAATCTCTCACAAGGTTGGTATTACAAAGTCCCTCAACTCAACTAAAATCAGTTACGATCTACCAAACGCTTTTATCGTTCCGTCTCCCAGAGTAAACTAATGATCTTTACACTGGAAACCAGTATGTAGAACAGCAATGGTATATTCCTCTTCATACTGACTACACAATTTAATTAGATATACACATCCATTCTTCAAACACATTATGTGATTTCCCTGCCCTGTCAATGCCGCTTTCTCTGCTTCAAATACCTCACTCCACTGGCAAAACTATCCTCAGTAAGTCTCAGCTTCTCTGCAAGTCTGTAAGATCCTTGAGGAGGGAGTATACCTTTTTCTCTAAATTCTTAAGTATTAGCCTCACAGCTACCACGTACTGCCACCACCTCAGTCCATGTCACCATCTCTCCTATGAACCATAACAATAGTCTTCAGTGAGCTCACCACCTACAAAAATCAATGGCTTCCCATTATATTACACTTACTTCCCCACGGCTTTTGAGGATACCCCCCCTTCACACAACTGACCTCATCTTATCACTTCCCAAAATGCACTACACTCCGAGCACACTGGCCTGCTATTACTGTACTTGAACCTGCCAGGCTTCCTGTTCACTCTGTCTGGAAGTTATTTCCTAGTTTGCAGGGCTCACTCCTCCATTTCACCTGGGCTGAGGCCTTCCCAGAACCCTCTTTTATGCCCTTACAAAGCACTCATCATTGACACTGTTTCTGTGTCCTTCTTCTCCACTAGAATTTAAGCTCCTGGTGATGGGTACTTTGATAGTTCACTGCTGGGTTACTCAGTCCTGTGACAGTACTTGAAAACACTGACAGAATTTCAAAGCACTGAACTCAAACTGGTAGCAGCAAAAAAGTTAAAAGGTTTGCCTCTGACTGGCTGCCTCTACTGAATAAACAATAACCTTAAACTTTTTAAGAAAACATTTGCATTAGTGAGTTGAAACATTTCTCCCTTGGTGCATACCAGGTATGTTTCTTGCAAGTATACTAATGGACCCAAGGTTGTGAAAGATATACACAACTTGGATTGCAGGGCCAATAATTCACTAGATAGGAAACCTTGCCTAAAAAAAAAAAGGTTGTGAAAGATATACACAACTTGGATTGCAGGGCCAATAATTCACTAGATAGGAAACCTTGCCTACATTCTAGCAAACTGATGAGTTTAAGCAGATGGCATCCAAACTAAAAAAACCTGTTGCCACTGAGTCAATTCTGACTCATAGTGACCCTACAGACAGCACCCAGTTAACTCAATATATTTCCTTTCCTATAGGCCTTTAGTACATTCAAAGTACCTCTGATGTACTTTACTGACCTCACCACCATACATTCTTACAGATAAACTGGGGGCTAAATGCTGTGATCACATAGTCTAGAAAATATCCCACAATGCCATTATTTCATTAAATTATACAAAAACAAATACTAACCTTTTAGAGAACTGTTTCTCAGAAACAACTGTAATTTTATTTTTGAAGCGTTCAATGTGAACAACATTTCCAAGATTTCCAGTTTTTCCATTGACTTTAACCTTCTCCCGCAGAAACTGTTCCTATTTTAGAACGGAAAAAATGCAAAACTAGGGAAGAAAACCCTAGATATTCACTAGGGAAGGTACCCTAGGAACAGAGCTTAGGTTAAAATCAAATATCATATACTTAGATCAAGAACTCTACTATAATTACAAAGTAAGCAGAGTACAGTAATACTTACAAAATTTCCAGAATCAAAAATTCCATCTTCTACTGGATGAGTAAGGTCCAAATTAAACTTCCAAGTTGACCGTTTAGCCTTCTTGTCTTTCTGCTACAAAACAGTTATAATTCCATGAAACATTTATTCACTTTAAACACAAAATTTTTAAATTTATATCAATGAAATCATGTACTGTGTACTAAGATTGTATGTATATTTACGGAAATGCTGCAAAATTCTAAAAAAATTATCTTAAAATAAATCTGATAGCCTATTTTTAAAAATCAGGCTGTCTGAACATAAGTATATGAAGTTTCTATAAACGCCAACAGTAATTTTCTTTTTTCACCATGCAAATGTCTCAAATGCAAAACTCAAAAAGGCTTTAAGTATATAGTAACTATTAGTTGCCTTCATCAAAATGATTTCTTAAAAATCCAATGTTTACTGTAACTGGAAAAGATTAACAGGAGATCAATCTAATTCTTACCAAGTTTAGCCAAGTTAAAAAAAAAAAACTGAGATAAACTGGAAGCTACTTTAAAATTCTTCCATTCATTTAATTCAAAACAATATGTACACTTCATCAATTTCAAAATTTCTTTTCCCGACCATTCCATTCAGAGTATTCTTAAACGGAAGCTCAAACAAATTTTTTGTATATGTCTCTCATCTTGAACATTAAATTCCATAAAACACCCTCCTCCCCCAGGGGTTGATCCATGCCTCTAATCATGCAAACTTCATTTGTTCAACAGTCTTTATGAGGTTTTATTATTTATTAGACTACTGGTGTTCAATTGGAAACACTGGTGATAGCTGTTAAGAGCTGCAGCTGCTAACGAAAAGTTCAGCAGTTTGAATCCACCAGGTGTCCCCTATGGGGCATTTCTACTCTGTCCTATAGGGTCACTATGACTCAGAATAGACTCAATGCCAACGGGTTTGGTTTTTGGTTTGGTGTTCAATTGAAAATGACCAAGTACTCTTTGTTCTTTACTAAAGCTGCCAGAGGCTGCTTTACTACTACCATCTCCAGTGCAGTATACCATCTGGGTAGTACACCATCTAGCCCTCAGTTACATGCCTGAGCTCAGAATTCACTCAGATTTATGCCTAGAGAATTGAATCCTCAGACTGTTACAGATGAGGAAAAGAGAGGGTGAAGTTTTAGAATTTTTTTTTTTAAATATATGTCACTTAAATTTCCCAGAGCCAAAAGACAAAAAGTAACAGGGTTACAAAAGTCAAGTGTTGGTGTGGCTACTACCGAGCACATTCAGACAATGTAGTGGAAACAGACAGGTCAATACTTATCAAAGGCTCATCTCCAAATGTGATCCACACAAACAGAAAACGAAGTATTAACACCAGAGTTTGTGTTCTCTAGTAGACGGTTAACATGTACCAAAAGGCAAAACAAAATAAACTGCCCTAAATCTGGGATTAACAAAAGATGAATACCCTGTGGCCGGGCAATTTACAATCACTGGAGCAGAGGTTAACTTCGAGACTCGAATTTTAATTTATGTCCGGTAGAACAGATAACCCCAGAAGTTTATGGCCCCGCTGGCCATTACTCGATTTTGTGTCTAACTCAGCAATTTTACCCTAACATCTTTCGGTAAATCGCCGACAAATATCTAACTTTTCAAACGATCTTTGGATCGGGTTTAACATTTTACTGTTTTCATCAGGAATGACTTAGTATACCCTTTTTATATACATTTTTAACAGCCACGACTTTATATGCTATACTTTAACATAAAGTAATCAAAAAATCTTCCTCTCCAAGTTAGCTTTAAGGTTCCCAAGCCTTTGTAACCCCGGGCACCTCAGAAGCCGCGCCCAGGACCTCCTTCTGGCCCTGGCAAAGCCCTCAGGACAGCCCGATTACCCACCTCCCCTTCCCAGTGCAAATAATAAAGTGGCATCGACACTACCGGGAGCAAGAGAGGAAAATACATGGCCCAGATGCTTTCCCACCAGCCTCGTGCACCGTCGTGCCTCCCTCTCCCCTGCGCGCACACGACCACCCATCCTAAGCCAATTCCCTGCCCAACTCAACGCCGCCGACAGCATGGCGCCAGGACGGCAGAACATTCGGAAAAAAATTCAAGATACGAGAATCTTGGTTTCATTCCTGACCCCAATCTTCATGTCCCCCTGCACTTCATCTCCATGAGAGGGCCCCATTCGGCAAGTGCAAAACTATTACAGTGCAGCAAAACACTCCCACCCAGACCACGATCACTCACACGCGCCATCTTGGAACCCGGCGATGTGACCAGAGAGGAAGCGGCGCCCCGCCCGGCACGTACTTATACCGAAGCGTGCTGCGTCACGCGGCGTGAACGTAAGAACACCGCTTCCCAGAAGAGAACGTGGGGAGGTGCGCGTAAGCGCGTAACCCAGGAAACCGGGGACGTGGCCAGGGAAGGGTGGGCTCTGGTGGCCGTCAGGTTTCCTACCTGGTGGCCCGCCCAAAAGGTCGGCAGTTCGAATTCACCAGGCGCTCTTGGAAACTTTATGGGGCAGTTGTGTTCTGTCCTACAGGGTCGCTATGAGTCCGAATCGACTGGTCGGCTTTTTGTTTGTTTGTTTTTTAGCAGCGGTAGCTGGAATGATTCGCCACTTTCGGCTCCTGGCGGCACACGCCAGGTGATCCCGGAGGTTTTTGCAGTTATTGGGTGGCCACTCTCGGATATAGACCCCCGAAGAAAGCAGGACTCATCTCTCACTGATCACTGAATCTTCTTTCCAGTCAGGACAAGACAGTGTCTCAGGTTGCTTTGGGATCGCCTCTCTTATATTGCAATTATAATCCTACATCGGAGTTGTTTCCATATCTCTGTTTTGTTAGTGGGCCTTATTTCCTAAATCACTGTTGAGGGAAATCGGTGTCTCTGGAAGCCAAAATAAACTATGTCCTCAAAAAAAAAAAAAATCTTCCTAAGAGAAAAACACGTAGTACTTATTTCTTGTTCGCACCTTGGGTTTGATTTGTTCTGTCTTATCATAAGTTTTAGGGTTAACCCCAGGTCTCTTCCAAAGTGCCTCCCAGTTAAAATTCAACAGACATTTGTGGAGAGGTAACTATTAAAAACTGTTAATAAGAAATCCTGGTGGTGTAGTGGTTAAGAGCTACAGCTGCTAACCAAAAGGTGGGCAGTTCAAATCCACCAGGTGCTCCTTGGAAACTCTATGGGGCAGTTCTACTGTGTCGTGTAGGGTCTCTATGAGTGGAACTGACTGGGCAGAAATGGGTTTGGTGTTTTGGTTTTAACTATTAATAGGTACAAGGAACTTCAGGATTGAGGTGGAGTGGTGGCAGTTGTGATGAAAAAAGCTTTTGGCCTTGGAAGGATTGTAAATCAGTGACATGCCCCTTAACATTATGTAATAAGTTTTTCTGGAGAGCCTACCTGGGAGCAGAGGAGGGGGAGGGGACTTTTGGTGCTAATTTGGAGCGTGACCAAAGAAAATAACTCTGTATGTCTTTTATGACAGCGACTATAGTGGCCCAGTGGTTAAGAACTCGGGCTGCTAACCAAAAAAGGTGGGCAGTTCTAATCCACCAGCCGGTCCTTGGAAACTCTGCAGGGCAGTTCTACTTGTCCTGTAATGTCGCTATGAGTCAGAATCAACTCAAAGGCAGTGGGTTTCGTTTTCTCGTTTTAGACTGGCAACTATATTTTAATGAAGCATGCATTATGTAGGGTCTGAATAAAACCAGTTGCTGTCAAATAGATTCCCACTCATGTCAAGCCTATGTGTGTCAGAGTAGAACTGCACTCCATAGGGTTTTCAATGGCTGATTTTTTGAAAGTAGATCGCCAAGCCTTTCTTCCAAGGCACCTCTGATGGACTCCAACCACCAACCTTTTGGTTAGCAACTGAGTTCTTTTACCCACTATTGGTTTGTGCCACCCAGGGACTTCAGAGTCTGAATAGAGAGATACTGAATTCCTAGAAGAAATTTATTTGAAGAGATTTTAGTTGCTTGCCTCAAGAACCACAATAATTTAATTTCTTTCCCAAACATTAAGGAAAAGAAAAAAGCAATTGGCATTTTCTACCCAAGAGGCTGTACAGGTTCCAGAGCAGAAATGATCCTGTGCTACTGGATATTTTAAAAATAAGTCATTAATTGAGACACTTTTATTTTATTTCATTTACCTTTCCTTTGGCAGCCTTTCTTGTCATGACAATAAACCTTTTAAGAACTATTAAGCCATTTGAACAAAGGAGATACAAAAACAACATGTGTTTCAAAATAACTAGTAATCTGAAAACAACTCTTAGAAACTATAATGAATAAAAAATGTATTTTAATTGAAGAAAAATAATAACAAAAAATGTGCAGGTGGGAAGGCTAAATGTTGTAAATAACTCAATATATTACCAAAATGCCAATCAACACTCCACAGGTTTTCTTTTAATTTAACAACTGATTCTAAAACAAATGAAATAATGTGTCTGAAGGAGCCAAGGTAATTTAGAACAGTGAGAGGATGTGTGCCTTTCCAGATAACTTTAAGGATCCCTAGTGGCAGGATGGTTAAGCACATGACTACTAACTGAAAAGTTGGTGGTTTCAAATATGCCAGTTGCTCCGAAGGAGAAAAGACCTGGTAATTTTCTCCCAAACAGATTATAGCCTAAGACACTCTATAGGGCAGTTCTATAGGGTTGTTATGATTCAGAATCAACTTAACAGCAAACAACATAACATATGATAGATATATTTATAATATTTTTTGAAACTTCAGTTATTGGATCTACATGATACTGGAGCCTGAATAGACAGGTTAGGTTACAGAAGGGCAATATGGCAGATGAGATTCACAGGGAAACCCCTCCCTACATAAAAAAAAGCTGGCTAAAATGTGGTTTTATAAATATCGAATCCACCAGGCGCTCCTTGGAAATCTACGAGGCAGTTCTACTCTGTCCTATAGGGGCGCTATGAGTTGGAATCGACTCTACGGCACTGGGTTTTTTATATAACATATGGTTAAGCTGAAGGAAAAGTTAAAAAAAAAAAAATTGAAGGTAGAAATGACAAGTTAATGCTCATACAAGTTTGGAGCTGAAATTAGCTCTTCCCAAATAGCATGACAAAAGTCCCAACCTAAAAATGTAGTTTAAAGTGACTTTGGATTAGTAATGCGAGCAGGTACTCAAACCCAGAGAGCAGGTACTAGGCAGATGCAAATGCAAATGCTCTTTGGAAAAATGCACTTTAAACATACGCACAAATAATTCCTTCAGATAAAATTCCACAAAGGCACAAATAATTCCTTCAGATAAAATTCCACAAAGGCACAAATAATTCCTTCAGATAAAATTCCAGAAAGGCACAAATAATTCCTTCAGATAAAATTCCACAAAGGCACAAATAATTCCTTCAGATAAAATTCCAGAAATGTGAGCTGACAACTTTTTATAAGTCTCTAAATATACAAGGAAACAAGCCACCATGAATGAAAAAATATAAATTCTGACCCTATAAATTCTGACTCACAGGGACCACATATATTGGAATTATAAGATACAGAATATAAAATACATATCCTTAATATGTTAAAGAGCTACAAGTATTTAAAATATGATGAGGAAACCAAAACTGGCCAGAAAAAAAAAATTTTAAAAGCAGAATAAATTAGAACAGCTAGAAATTAGAAATAGAAAAATTAAAAACAGCAAATGACTTAAACACCCAAGAAGACACAGCTGAAGAGAAAATTAGTGAACGGGAAACTACTCAGCATACAACATAGAAAAGCAAACATATAGGAAATGTAAAAGGTAGATTAAGAGACAAGGAGATCAGAGTAAGAACATTTTCAGTTATTTCCAGTGGGAGATCCAGAAGGAAATAATAGAGATAATGAGGAAAAGACAACATTCACAGAAATAATGACTGAATTCTCACATTCAGGAAGCCCAGTGACTCCCAAGCAGGATAACGTATATATATACATATAACCCACTGCCATCGAGTGTATATATATATATATATATAAAATATATATATATAAATACACACACATATATATGTATGCAGGATAATTTATATATATATAGTAATGAAACTTCAAAACCACAAGCAAATTATCTCAAAATTATCCACAGAGAATAGGCAAAAAAATCTAACAACAGAACTTATCCTAGCAGCTGACTTCACATCAGCAACAATGGAAGCTATAAGGCAGAGAAATATTTTCAAAGTGCTGAGAGACAATAACTGTCCATGTAGAGTTATACACCCAGTAAAACCATCTTTCAAGAGTAAAGATGAGTTTAAGACACTTTTAGACAACAAAACTAAAAGTTTCCTACCAATACACCTGCAGTAAAGGAATTCTTAAAGATATGCTTCAGGAGGAAGGAAAACAATCCTAAATTAAGGCCTATATGTAAGGAGAAATGGTGAGCCAAGAAATGGCTAAACTGCATGTGAATCTACATAAACATCAATTGTATAAAACAGTAACAGTAACGTCTAAATCTGTGGAGTTAGGGTGCTGGTAATGTCCTATTTCTTGATTGTGGTAATGTTTACATGAACGTGTGAAAATTCATCAAGCTATAAATTTATGATCTGTGCACTTTTCTATATACATGTTATATTGCAATTAAAAATGACAATAAAAGGATAGTATAAATTCTTATATACCAAAATACGACAAATAAAAAATATGACAAATTAGATTAAATAAATTCCTAGAATATACTACTTATCAAAAATTATGCAAGAAACATAAAATATGAATAGTTCTATATCTTTAAAATAAATTGAGTTTGTAATAAAAACTTTCCACAAGGAAAACACCCAGATGATTTCACCAGTGAATTCTACCAAATATTTGAGGAAGAAATAAGGCCAGTTGTAACAAATACCTTTTATGCCAAAACTCACATTCAGTCATTTTACCTCTTAATCCAAAAGATGGCAGCATTTGTCCACAGTTGCCTATCCCTTATTGGTCAATGGTTGCCTCTTGGGATGTTAACTCCCTTCCACTTTCAGGTTGTGCATGTGTGAATGAGCTTTTGTGCAAGGATTGCCACAAGTGTCCCAGGTCTCATGTTAGAGAAGCCATAGTGAGAAATACGTGGGGAGATGCTGTCAGGTTACACTTGTATAAAACTGGTTGCTGCTTCCCTCTTCTATCTCTTAGATAGACAGTTCAGAAGTGCATTCTACATGACTACATCAAAGGTCTCAGTACGATGAAGTCCCAGTGTCCCCAACAATGACTGACTCAATGTTGTACATTTCCATTTGTTTTTGCTTCTTCCCAGTTATCCTATTCTGTTACCTAGAATCACTTCCCAAAATAAAGAATTTGCTTGCAAACGCCTGCCTCAGGCTGTGCTTTCTGACAAAAACATAGGCTAAGATGCCATTTTACATATATTCTTTCAGATCATAGAAAATGAGGGATGTTCATCAACTTTTATAATAAGGTCAGCGGTACTTTGATACTAAAACCTGACAAGTGCATTATGAAAAAGGGGAATTATGGTCCAGTCTCACTCATGACACTTTAATCACAAGCATATTATTAGCAAACCATATCTAGCAATATGTCACACAGCAACTTGGACAATAATGACATTATTTGTAGTTGATAGAATTGCATATGTAGAAAAGTTAAAAGACTTAACAGGTAAATTACCAAATATGTGAATTTATCAAGATTGCTGAATACAAAGTTCGTATAAAAAACTCAATTGCATATCTGTAAACTAGCAATGAATTAGAAAATGAAACTTGAAAAAGATACAATTTTCAGCAACATAAAATACATCAAACCTTCAAAAAGAACATTTCAAGATCTATCCTGAAGTACAATGCTGTCTGTAATAAGATAATATCGAGGAAAAGGAAACCCAGTCAATATGACTATTATTCAAATTTGTGCACCAACCGCTAAGGCCAAAGATAAATTGACGCTTTTTACCAACTTTTGCAGTCTGAAATTGATCAAACATACAATCAAAATGAATTGATAATTACTGGTAATTGGAATTTGAAAGTTGGAAACAAAGAAGAAGGATCAATAGTTGGAAAATATGTCCTTGATGATAGAAATGACAGTGGAGATTGCATGATAGGATTTTGCAAGACCAACGACTTCTTCATTGCAAAAACCTTTTTACAACATAAATGGTAACTAAACACATGGACCTAACTGGGTGGAGTACACAGGAATTAAATCGACTACATCTCTGCAAAAAGATGATGGAGAAGCGTAATATCATCAGTCAGAGCAAGGTGAGGGGCTGAATGCAGAACAAACTATCGCTCATAATGCAACTTTAAGGTGAAACAAGAAAATTAAAACAAGTACCATGAAAGTCAAAGTATAAACTTGATTTCAGAGAAGAGTTAACACCACTACTACTAAAGGTATTTCAGAGCTTAGAAAAGGACGGAATACTACCAAACTCATTCTATGAAGCCACCATATCCCTGATACCAAAACCAGGTAAAGACACTACAAGAAAAGAAAATTATAGACCTATATCCCTCATGAATGTAGATGCAAAAATCCTCAACAAAATTCTAGCCAATAGAATTCAACAACACATCAAAAAAATGATTCACCATGACCAAGTGGGATTCATACCAGGTATGCAGGGATGGTTCAACATTAGAAAAACAATTAATGTAATCTACCACATAAATAAAACAAAAGACAAGGATCACATGATTTTATCAATTGGTGCAATAAAGGCATTTGACAAACTTCAACACCCATTCATGATAAAAGCTCTCAGCAGAATAGGAATAGAAGGAAAATTCCTCAACATAATAAAGGGCACTTATACAAAGCCAACAGGCAACATTACCCTAAATGGAGAGAGCCTGAGAGCATTCCCATTGAGATCGGGAACCAGACAAGGATGCCCTTTATCACCGCTCTTATTCAACATTGTGCTGGAAGTCCTAGCCAGAGCAATTAGGCTAGATAAAAAAAATAATAAAGGACATCCAGATTGGCAAGGAAGAAGTAAAAGTATCTCTATTTGCAGATGACATGATTTTATACACAGAAAACCCTAAGGAATCCTCCAGAAAACTACTGAAACTAATAGAAGAGTTCAGCAGAGTATCAGGATACCAAGATAAACATACAAAAATCAGGTGGATTCCTCTACACCAACAAAAAGAACATCGAAGAGGAAATCACCAAATCAATGGCATTAACAGTAGCCCCCAAGAAGATAAAATACTTAGGAATAAATCTTACCAGAGATGTAAAAGACTTATACAGAGAAAACTACAGTACACTTCTGCAAGAAACCAAAAGAGACTTACGTAAGTGGAAAAACATACCTTGCTCGTGGATAGGAAGACTTAACATTATAAAAATGTCTATTCCACCAAAAGTAATCTATACATTTAATGCAATTCCGATCCAAATCCCAATGACATTCTTTAATGAGATGGAGAAACAAATCACCAACTTCATATGGAAGGGAAAGAGGTCCCAGATAAATAAGGCATTACTGGGAAAGAAGAACAAAGCAGACGGCCTTACTTTACCTGATTTTAGAACCTATTATACCGCCACAGTAGTCAAAACAGCCTGGGACTGGTACAACAGATACATGGACCAATGGAAGAGAACTGAGAATCCAGACATAAATCCATCCACATATGAACAGTTGAAATTTGACAAAGTCCCCAAAACAGTTAAATGGGGAAAAGACAGTCTTTTGAACAAATGGTGCTGGCATAACTGGATATCCCATCTGCAAAAAAATGAAACAAGACCCAGACCTCACTCCATGCACAAAAATGAGCTCAAAATGGATCAAAGACCTAAATATAAAATCTAAAACTATAAAGATCATGGAAGAAAAAATAGGGACAATGTTAGGAGCCCTAATACATGGCATAAACAGTATACAAAACATTATAAAGAATGCAGAACAAAAACTAGATAACTGGGAGCTCCTAAAAATCAAACCCCTATGCTCGTCCAAAGACTTCACCAAAAGACTACCTACAGACTGAGAAAAAGTTTTTACCTATGACATTTTCGATAAGCACCTGATCTCTAAAATCTACATGATACTGTAAAAACTCAACTACAAAAAGACAAATAACCCAATTAAAAAAGGGGCAAAGATATGAATAGACACTTCACTAAAGAAGACATTCAGGTAGCTAACAGATATATGAGGAAATGGTCACGATCATTAGCCATTAGAGAAATGCAGATCAAAACTATGATGAGATTTCATCTCACTCCAACAAGGCTGGCGTTAATCCAAAAAACACAAAATAATAAATGTTGGGGAGGATGTGGAGAGATTGGAACAGTTATACACTGCTGGTGGGAATGTCAAATGGTACAACCACTTTGGAAATCGATTTGCTGCTTCCTTAAAAAGCTAGAAATAGAACTACCATACGATCCAGCAATCCCACTCCTTGGAATATATCCTGGAGAAATAAGACCCTTTACACGAACAGATATATGCACACCCATGTTTATTGCAGCACTGTTTACAATAGCAAAAAGATGGACACAACCAAGGTGTCCATCAACGGATGAATGGGTAAATAAATTGTGGTATATTCACACAATGGAATACTACGCATCAATAAAGAACAGTGATGAATCTGTGAAACATTTCATAACATGGAGGAACCTGGAAGGCATTATGCTGAGTGAAATCAGTCAGTTGCAAAAGGACAAATATTGTATAAGACCACTATCATAAGAACTTGAGAAATAGTTTAAACTGAGAAGAAAACATTCTTTTGTGGCTACATAGAGAGGGGTATTCACTAATTAAATAGTAGATAGAACTAATTAAATAGTAGATAGAACTACTATTCACTAATTAAATAGTAGATAGAACTACTTTAGGTGAAGGGAAAGACAGTACACAATACAGGGGAGGTAAGCACAATTGGACTAAATCAAAAGCAAAGAAGTTTCCTGAATAAACTGAATGCTTTGAAGGTCAGTGTAGCAGGGGCAGGGGTCTGGGGAGCATGGTTTCAGGGGACATCTAAGTCAATTGGCATGATAAAATCTATTAAGAAAACACTGTGTATACAACTTTGAAGAGTGGCATCTGGGGTCTTAAATGCTAGCAAGCAGCCATCTAAGCTGCATCAGTTGGTCTCATCCTGCCTGGATCAAAGGAGAATGAAGAACACCAAGGATACAAGGTGATTATGAGCCCAAGAGACAGAAAGGGCTACATGAGCCAGAGACTACACCATCCTGAGGCCAGAAGAACTAGATGGTGCCCTGCTACAACCGATGACTGCCCTGACAGGAAACACAACACAGAACCCCTGAGGGAGCAGGAGAGCAGTGGGATGCAGACCCCAAATTCTCATAAGACCAGACTTAATGGTCTGACTGAGACTGGAAGGACCCCAGTGGTCATGGCCCCCAGCCTTTCTGCTGGCCCAGGACAGGAACCATTCCCGAAGCCAACTCTTCAGACATGGATTGGACTGGACAATGGGTTGGAGAGGCATGCTGGTAAGGAGAGAGCTTCTTGGATCAGGTGGACACTTGAGACTATGTTGGCATCTCCTGCCTGGAGAGGAGATAAGAGAGTGGAGGGGGTTAGAAGCTGATGAAATGGACACAAAAAGAGAGAGTGGAGGGGGAGAGTGGGCTGTCTCGCTAGGAGAGTAATTGGGAGTGTATAGCAAGGTTTATACGGGTTTTTGTGTGAGAGACTGACTTGATTTGTAAACTTTCACTTAAAGCACAATAAAAATTATATATAAAAAAAGTACAAACTTGAATATATCCCAACTGAGTTTAGAGATCATTTCAAGAATAGATTTGATGCATTGAACACTAATGACCGAAGATCAGACAAGTTGTTGGATGACATCAAGGACATCACACATGAAGAAAGAAAAAGGTAGTTAAAAAAGAAAAGACAAAGTAGATGTCAAAAGACACTCTGAAACTTGTTCTTGAACATAGAGTTAAAAAAAAAGAAAAACACATTGTCATCAAGTCAGATCCTATGCAAAGGGATTCTAAGGCTGTAAAATCTTCACGGAAGCAGAC
Source organism: Loxodonta africana (assembly GCF_030014295.1). Taxonomy (NCBI): domain Eukaryota; kingdom Metazoa; phylum Chordata; class Mammalia; order Proboscidea; family Elephantidae; genus Loxodonta; species Loxodonta africana. The sequence continues at coordinate 47,871,115 of NC_087364.1, forward strand.
AGCCACATCTTTCTCCCGTGGAGCTGCTGGTGGTTTCAAACCGCCAACCTTTCATTTAGCAGCTGATCGCTTTAACCACTGCACCACCAGAAACATAGAGTAGCTAAAGCAAAAGGAAGAAATGATAAAGTAAAAGAGTTGAACAGAAGATTTCAAAGGGCAGCCCAAGAAAACAAAGTAAAGTATTATAATGATATGTGCAAAGACCTGGAGTTAGAAAACCAAAAGGAAGGAACACACTTGGCATTTCTCAAGCTAAAAAAACTGACAAAAAACTTCAAACCTCGAGTTGCAATATTGAAGGATTCTGTGGGCAATATGGAAACCCTGACAGTGTAGTGATTAAGAGCTACAGCTGCTAACCCAAAGGTCGGCGCTTCGAATCCACCAGGTGCCCCTTGGAAACTCTATGGGGAAGTTCTACTGTGTCCTGTAGGGTCACTATGAGTCTGAATCAACTCGACAGCAACAGGTTTTTTTTTGTTTGTTTTTTTTGCATAGACAAAATATTGAATGACGCAGGAAACATCAAAACAAGATGGAAGAAATACATAGAATCACTATACCAAAAAGAATTGGTCAACGTTCAGCCATTTCAGGAGGTAGCATATGATCAAGAACCAATGGTATCAAAGGAAGAAGTCCAGGCTACATTGAAGCTGTTACTGAAAAACAGGGCTCCAGAAATTGATGGAATATCAATTAAGATGTTTCAACAAATGGATGCAACATTGAAAGCCCTCATTCATCTATGCCAAGAAATTTGAAAGACAGCTACCTAGCCAACCAACTGGAAGAGATCCACGTTTGTGCCCATTCCAAAGAAAGTTAAGCCAACAGAATGTAGAAATTATCAAACAATATCATGAATATGGCATGCGAGTAAAGTTTTGCTGATGATAATTCAAATATAGTTGCACCAGTAAGTCAAGAAATCAAATGATATATTGCATTGGGCAAATCTGCTACAAAAGACCTCTTTAAAGTATTGAAAAGCGAAGATGTTACTTTGAGGTCTAAGATGCGCCGGGTATTTCTAATCATCTCATATGCATGTGAAAGCTGGACAATGAATAAGGAAGACCAAAGAAGAATTGACGCCTTTAATTATGGTGTTGATGAAGAGTATTGAATATACACCACGGACTGACAGAAGAATGAACAAATCTGTCTTGGAAGAAGTACAGCCAGAATGCTCCTTAGAAGCAAGGATGGCCAGACTACTCACGTGATTTGGACATGTTATTAGGAGGGACCAGTCCCTGGAGAAGGACATCATGCTTGGTAAAGTAGAGGGTCAGGGAAAAAGAGGAAGAACCTCAATGAAATGAATTGACACAGTGGCTACAACGATAGGCTCAAACATAGCACTGATTGTGAGGATGATGCAGGACTGGGCCGTGTTTTGTTCTGTTGTACATAGGGTCGCTCTGAGTCAGAACTGACTCAATGGCACCTAACAACAAGAAAAATACATCTAAGGGGAAAAAATACATCTAAGCTCACAAAAGATGTAGAAGACTTCCATGCAGAACTATAATATATCAAACGACAATAAAGGCCAAATAAATGGAAGGATGTTTAATGTTCATAGGTTGTAGGACTGAATATCATAAAGACGTTAATTCTCCCAAAACTGATTAGTAGATTCAATGCAATTGTAAACAATATCTTGCCAGGTGTGTGTTTTTTCTCTCTCTCTTTCTGTCCTACTTTCTGTCTTGCTTTCTTTTTTCCAGCTAGCTTGATAAACTGATTCTAAAATGTATGTGGAATCACAAACACTTCAGAATAGCCAAAATACACTTGAAGAAAAAGAAGTTTGGGGGACTGGCTCTACTAGATTAAGACTTGTTTTAAAGAGACCATAATTAGGATAATGGTGTATTGACTCGAGGATATATATATATGTTTGTTTTGTTAGGTGGTGTCAAATCAATTCCAAATCATCATGGTCCTATGCACAACAGAACGAACAAAACAGTGCCCAGTCCTGAGCCATCCTCACGATCTCTGCTATACTTGAACCCATTGTTGCAGCCACTGGGTCAATCCATCTCACTGAGGCTCTTCCTCTTTTTTGCTGACCCTCTGTTTTACCAAACATGATGTTCTTCTCCAGGGACTGGTCCCTCGTGACAACATGTCCAAAGTACACGCAACATAGCCTTGCCATCCTTGCTTCCAAGGAGCATTCTGGCTGTACTTCTTCAAGACAGATTTGCTCGTTCTTTCGGCAGTCCATGGTATATTCAATATTCTTAGCTAACACCATAATTCAAAGGTGTCAATTTTTCTTAAGTCTTCCTTATTCATCATCTGGTACTCACATGCATATGAGGCGATTGAAAACACCATGGCTTGGATCAGGTTCAAGGCAATGTCTTTGCTTTTCAACACAAGAGGTCTCTTGCAGCAGATGTGCCCAATGCAGTGTGTCTTTTGATTAGCTGCTTCCATGGGTGTTGGCTGTGGATCCAAGTAAAATGGAACTCTTGATAACTTCAATCTTTTCTCCATTTATCATGATGTTGCTTATTGGACCACTTACGAGGATTTTTGTTTTCTTTATGTTGAGGTGTAATCCATACTGAAGGCTGTGGTCTTTGATCTTCATCAGTAAGTGTTTCAAGTCCTTTTCACTTTCAGCAAGCAAGGTTGTGTCATCTGCATAACACAGGTTGCTAATGAGTCTTCCTCCAATCCTGATGCTCCTTTCTTCTTCATATAGTCTAGCTTCTCAGATTATTTGCTCAGCATACAGATTGAACAGGTATGGTGAAAGGATACAACCCTGACACCTTTCCTGACTTTAAACCATGAGGTATCCCCTTGTTCTGTTCAAAAGACTGCCTCTTTTTTTTAATGTTGTATTTATTTATTTATTTAAATTATTATTTTTGTGTGTGCTTTAAGTGGAAGTTTACAAATCAGGTCAGTCTCTCATACAAAAATTTACATACACCTTGCTATACAGGCCTAATTGCTCTCCCTCTAATGAGATAGCACAGTTCTTCCCTCCACTCTCTCTCCTCATGTCCATTGGGGTAGCTTCTGGCCCTCTCTGCCCTCTCATCTTCCCTCCAGACAGGAGATACCAACATAGTCTCATGTGTCTACCTGATCCAAGAAGCTCATTCTTCACCAGTATCATTTTTCATCCCATACTCCAGTCCAATCGCTGTCTGAAGACTTGGCTTTGGCAATGGTTCCTGTCTTGGGCTAACAGAAGGTCTGGGGACCATGGCTTCTGGGGTCCTTCTAGTCACAATCTGACCATTGAGTCTGGTCTTTTTATGAGAATTTGAGGTCTGCATCCCACAGCTCTCTTGCTCCCTCAGGGGTTCTCTGTTGTGTTCCCTGTTGGGGCAGTCATCAGTTATGATGGGGCACCATCTAGTTCTTTGGTCTCAGGCTGATGTAGTCTCTGGTTTATGTGGTCTTTTCTGTTTTTCAGGCTCATAATTACCTTGTGTCTTTGGTGTTCTTCATTCTTCCTGGCTCCAAGTGGGTTGAGACCAATTGGTGCATCTTAGATGGCCGCTTGTTGGTGTTTAACACCCCAGACGCCAGTCCCCAGAGTGGGATGCAGAATGTTTTCTTAATAGATTTTATTATGCCAATTGAATTAAATAAACAACTGCCTCTTGATCCATGCACAAATTCCTCATAAGCACAATTAAGTGTTCTGGAATTCCCATTCCTCACAAAGTGATCCATAATTCGTTGTGATCCACACAGTCAAATGCCTTTGCATAGTCAATGAAACACAGGTAAACATCTGGTGGTACTGAAGGAAGAAGTCCAAGCTGCTCTGAAGGCACTGGCGAAAAACAAGGCTCCAGGAATTGATGGAATGTCAATTGAGATGTTTCAACAAACGGACGCAGTGCTGGAGGTGCTCGCTCGTCTACGACAAGAAATATGGAAGACAGCTTCCTGGCCAACTGACTGGAAGAGATCCATATTTATGCCTATTCCCAAGAAAGGTGATCCAACCGAATGTGGAAATTATAGAACAATACCATTAATATCACAGGCAAGCAAAATTTTGCTGAAGATCATTCAAAAATGGCTGTAGAAGCATATTGACAGGGAACTGCCAGAAATTCAGGCTGGTTTCAGAAGAGGACATGGAACCAGGGATATCATTGCTGATGTCAGATGGATCCTGGCTGAAAGCAGAGCATACCAGAAGGATGTTTACCTGTGTTTTATTGACTATGCAAAGGCATTCGACCGTGTGGATCATAACAAATTATGGATAACATTGAGAAGAATGGGAATTCCAAAACACTTAATTGTGCTCATGAGGAACCTTTACATAGATCAAGAGGCAGTTGTTTGGACAGAACAAGGGGATGCTCATTGGTTTAAAGTCAGGAAAGGTGTGCGTCGGGTTGTATTCTTTCACCATACCTGTTTAATCTGTATGCTGAACAAATAATATGAGAAGCTGGACTATATGAAGAAGAACGGGGCATCAGGATTGGAGGAAGACCCATTAACAACCTGCATTATGCAGATGACACAATCTTGCTTGCTGAAAGTGAAGAGGACTTGAAGCACTCACTAATGAAGGTCAAAGACCACAGCCTTCAGTATGGATTACACCTCAACATAAAGAGAACAAAAATCCTCCGAACTGGACCAATGAGCAAAATCATGATAAATGGAGAAAAGATTGAAGTTGTCAAGGATTTCTTTTTACTTGGATCCACAATCAACAGTCACGGAAGTGTGTGGTTAAGTAGCAGTCAAGAAATCAAAAGACACATTGCATTGGGCAAACCTGCTGCAAAGGACCTCTTCAAAGTGTTGAAGAGCAAAGATGTCATCCTGAAGACTAAGGTGTGCCTGACCCAAGCCATGGTATTTTGAATCACATCACATGCATGTGAAAGCTGGACAATGAAAAAGGAAAACCGAAGAAGAGTTGACGCCTTTGAATTGTGGTGCTGGTGAAGAATATTGAATATACCATGGACCGCCAAAAGAAGGAACAAATGTGTCTTGGAGGAAGTGCGGCCAGAATGTTCCTTAGAGACAAGGATGGCGAGACTGCGTCTTACATACTTTGGACATGTTGTCAGGAGGGATCAGTCCCTGGAGAAGGACATCATGCTTGGCAGAGTACAGGGTCAGCGGAAAAGAGGAAGACACTCAACGAGGTGGATTGACACAGTGGCTGCAACAATGAGCTAAAGCATAACAACGATTGTAAGGATGGCGCAGGACCGGGCAGTGTTTCGTTCTGTTGTGCATAGGGTCGCTATGAGTCGGAACCAACTTGACGGAACCTAACAACAACTACGACAACAAAGATCCTTCTGGTATTCTCTGCTTTCAGCCAGGATCTATCTGACATTAGCAATTATATCCCTCATTCCACATCCTCTTCTGAATCCTGCTTGAATTTCTGGCGGTTCTCTGTCCATGTACTGCTGCAGCTGCTTTTGAATAATCTTCAGCAAAATTTTACTTGTGTGTGATATTACTGATATTGTTCAATAATTTCTGAATTCAGGTGGATCACCTTTCTTGGGAATAGGCATAAATATGGATCTCTTCCAGTTGGTTGGCCAGGTAGCTGTCTTCCAAATTTCTTGGCATAGACTAATGTGCACTTTCAGCACTGCATCCAGCTGTTGAAACATCTCAACTGGTATTCCATTAATTCCTGGAGCCTTGCTTTTTGCAATTCCCTTCAGTGCAGCTTGGACTTCTTCCTTCAGTACCATTGGTTCCTGGTCATATGCTACTTCCTGAAATGGTTGAACATCGACCAATTCTTTTTGGCATAGTAACTCTGTGTATTCCTTCCATCCTCTTTTGATGCTTTCTGCATCATTTAACATTTGCCCTGTAGAATCCTTCAATATCACAACTCATCATTTCTTCCTTTTGCTTTAGCTACTTAACGTTGAAGAACAAGTTGTGGAGTCTCTTCTGACATTCATTTTGATCTTTTCTTTCCTTCCTGGCTTTTTAATTATCTCTAACTTTCTTCATGTATGATGTCCTTGATGTCATTCCACAACGGGTCTAGTCTTTGGTCATTAGTGTTCAATGGGTCAAATCTATCCTTGAGATGGTCTCTAAATTCAGGTGGGATATACTCAAGGTCATACTTTGGCTCTGGTAGACTTGTTCTAATTTTCTTCAGTTTCAACTTGAACTTGCATATGAGCAATTGATGGTCTGTTCCGCAGTTGTCCCCTGTTCTGACTGATGATACTGAGCTTTTCCATCGTCCCTTTCAACAGATGTAGTCGGTTTCATCCCTGTGTATTCCATCTGGTAAGGTCCACGTGTATAGTTGCCATTTATGTTGTTGAAAAAGGATATTTGCGATGAAGAAGTCATTGATCTTGCAAAAGTCTATCATGCGATCTCCAGCATTGTTTCTGTCACCAAGACCATTTTTTCCAACTACCCATCCTTCTTCGTTTCCAATTACTGATCCTTCTTTGTTGCCAACTTTCAAATTCCAACACCAGTAATTATTAATGCATTTTGATTGCATGTTTGATCAATTTCAGACTGAAAAAATTGGTAAAAACCTTAAATTTCTTCATCTTTGGCCTTAGTGATTGGTGCATAAATTTGAATAATAGTCATATTGACCGGTCTTCCTTCTAGGTGTATGGATATTATCTCATCACTGACAACGTTGTACTTCAGGATGGATATTTTAATTTCAGTTGGTTTGTTGTAATATCACCCATCTCATTTCTTATTCGGGTTATTTGCTTCCTCTCCTGTTTTTCTTTTGTCACTTTGGCCAATGGTTTATCAATTTTGTTGAGTTTTTCAAATCCAGCTTTTGGTCTTGTTAATTCTTCCAATTGTTTTTCTGTTTTCTATTTCATTTAGTTCAGCTCTAATTTTTATTATTTGTTGTCTTCTGGTGCCTGTGGGTTTCTTTTGTTGCTCTCTATTTGTTCAAGTTGTAGGGATAATTCTTTGATTTTGGCCCTTTCTTCTTTTTGGATGTGTGCATTTATTGACATAAATTGGCCTCTGAGCACTGCTTTTGCTGTGTCCCAAAGGTTCTGATAGGAAGTGTTTTCATTCTCATTGGACTCTCTGAATTTCTTTAGTCCATCCTTAATGTCTTCTATAAACCAGTCTTTTTTGAGCAGGATATTGTTCAGTTTCCAAATGTTTGACTTCTTTTCCCTGCTTTTCCTGTTATTGATTTCCACTTTTATGGCCTTATGGTCAGAGAAGATGTCAGGGTAGATCTTGAAATGTTCTTTTTGACAATAAATGCAGCGCCATTCCTCTTCAAGTTGTCGTTCCCGGCATAGTAGACTATATGATCGTTGGATGCAAAACGGTCAATACCAGTCCATTTGCACTCACTAATGCCTAGGATATCAATGTTTATGGGTTTTATTTCATTTTAGCAGATTTCCAATTTTCCTAGATTCATGCTTTGTGCATTCAATGTTCCGATTATTAATGCATGTTTGCAGCTGTTTCTTCTCATTTCAAGTGGTGCTACATCGGCAAATGAAAGTCCCAAAACCTGACTCCATCCACATCATTAAGGTTGGCTCTACTTTGAGGAGGCAGCTCTTCCCCAGCCATCTTTTGAATGCCTTCCAACCTGAGGGGCTCATATTCCAGTACTATGACAAACTGACAGACATGTGGGGTGTGTGTGTATGTATATATATATCACCTTGAACAAATGGGGGAAAATGAATATACATATATATATACACCAGTGAAATAGACTAGAGAGCCCAGAAACATACACACACATATATGATTAATTTATGGCAAAACTGACACTTCAGAATCATTAGGAAAAGACAACCCTCATTATTTTTCCAACTGAAAATAAGTAAATCAAAATACACCTGCAAACACAGAAATCTTATGGTCAGCATGAAACTTCAAAGTCCATACTAGTGTTTTGTACTGGAAAGATGATACACATTTTTATAAATGCTTATAAATAATCTAATAAACATTTATCCATATTTATCTATTTTGAGCTGTAAAAAAGTGCTATGACATTTAAGCAGACAGAGCTCTGAATAGAGTTCTCTGTCATGGTCCATTTGTATTTCATAGAACTACTGTTCCTGCACAAAAGTTTAAGACAGCTCGGTGTCTGTCCCAGAGTCGTGCATCATGCAAGGTTTCTTACAAGATTAGATGGTACTCCTTATTCTGTACAATGTTCTCTTTTGGAAGACCTCAGCTCTGTTTACACCACAGAGGATCATTCTATACATAGAAAGTAGACAATGTCTGCACCTCTGAAATGTACTTACTGATTATAAAAATCCATCATATTTGCTAGAAGCTGATTTATAAAAAAAAAAAAAGGAGTCTGCAAATGTCCTTTTACCGAAACAAATGTTTTCAAGTTATCGACATTATCACCATTTAAGCATTGTAAAAATATAGATTTTGTGTGTGTGTGGAAAACACCACTTTATCCCTTTTTTGTGTCATATGCTACAACCTTGAGCATGTTGAATGTCAGGAGGCATTGCATTACCCATCTCTACACACACACACAAATGTATCAAATGACAGTGCAGTGCAAGCAGTCGTGTGGAAGCAAATTACACAGTGTTAATAAAGAATGTGCTGCAGCCCTTCTGTGCAAGCAACAATGAGGCACTGAGGAGAAAATTTCTACTACTGAAGAATATTGCTTAAAGCCACAAACCTATGTATGATTCCTTGTTAGACACTCATCAATGATAGCTAAGGGGAGCAGGCAGGGGAAATAGGAACTAATGCACTGCTGTTTGCTCTTTCCTTGCTAATTTGATTGGATCTCATTAAAAACTGTGATGTAGAAAGTTTATGCTTGTTTCAATGCATCTTTCCTCTCACTTTCTATTTAGGGTAAGCTGGACTATATGAAGAAGAAAGGGGCAACAGGATTGAAGGAAGACTCATTAATAACCTGTGTTACACAGATGACATGACCTTGCTTGCTGAAAGTGAAGGGGACTTGAAGCACTCACTGATGAAGATCAAAGACCACAGCCTTCAGTATAGATTACGCCTCAACATAAAGAAAACAAAAATCCTCACGACTGGACCAATAAGCAACATCACGATAAATGGAGAAAAGAAGTTGTCAAGAATTTCATTTTACTTGGATCCACGATCAACACCCATGGAAGCAGAAATCAAGAAATAAACGACGCATTACATTGGCCAAATCTGCTGCAAAAGACCTCTTCAAAGTGTGAAAAGGCAAAGATGTCACCTTGAAGACTAAGGTGCACTTGATCTATGCTATGGTGTTTTCAATTGCCTCATGTGCATATGAAAGCAGGACAATGAATAAGGAAGACAGAAGAACTGATGCCTTTTAATTGCGAGGTTGGCGAGGAATATAGAATATACCATGGACTGCCGAAAGAATGAACAAATCTGTCTTGGAGGAAATACAGCCAGAATGCTCCTTAAGGAAGCAAGGATGGCAAGACTCACATATGTTGGACATGTTATTGGGAGGGATCAGCCCATAGAGAAGGACATCATGCTTGGTAAAGTAGAGCGGCAGCGAAAAAGAAGACCCTCAACGTGACAGATTGACACAGTGTCTGCAACAATGGGTCAAGCATAACAATTGAGAGAATGGCACGACTGGGCACTGTTTTGTTCTGTAGCACATAAGGTCCCTATTGAAGCCTCCTCCCAGACTTCCCCCTGCTCCACCGCATTCCCTGGCCCCCTCGCAGCCCACCAAGCCACAACGTCTAACTGCAGTTTGGCCCAGCCGCGTTGCCGGGCGGGGAGGGGGTGTCCAAACCACAGTTTGAATTTGGTGCCAGAATCCTGCGCATGCTCGAACCAAGGTTTTGGCGCATGCGCAGGACCTGCAGAGCTGTGTCCTCAATCTCTCCTTGAACCTGAACGTCACCGACGTGATTCAACATCTGGACCTCCAAATGTGGACATGGGAGGGCTAAGATCGGAGAGTTTTGGGCACCAAACCGAACCCCCAGATGCCACTGGAAATAAAAAGCTCCCCAACCCCCTCAGACAGTGAGCACTTGGCCTGATGGTCGCTAGCCCCACCGTAACCCTTGTCTGCGCAGACAATAAATTTTCACTTTCTGTTTCCCTTGCAACTGGTGGTATGGCGTCCCTCTTATTTCCGTTGGCTAATAGGACAGGACAAGAATCCTCGTTGGGTTACACTGTGAGTTGGAACAAATTGGGCGGCATCTAAAAACAACAACAACACAAGTAATGTGTTTTTATTATGTTTAGCGATTTCAGGTTTAGAAGAAAAATTTCCGTGCTATCCAGTGCAACAAGAATTCTGAATGTTGATCAGCCTTTAAAATGAGAACAAGTATGGTTTCTCATTACGAAATTTTATTACTTTCCATTTTCAGCCTATTTAGTGATTCTAATTATTGATGGTCATTTAGATTATTTCCATTTTTCATATTATAAGCAATGTTTTGAGGAGCTTTTTTTTTTTACTAACAAAACTATATTTTGTATGTGAAAAGAAGTGCTTATGAAAGAAAACACAGAGAAGCAAAAAAGAGAATGCTTATAAATATCTAAACCTCACTCGCTCAGAAAGAGTTACTTATGCTTTTAACCAGTTGTCACTGAGTCACCTGCAACTTACTGTGACCCATGTGTGTCAGAGTAGAACTGCGTTTTGTAGAGTTTTCAATGGCTAAGTTTTTGGAAGTAGATTGCGGGCCTTTCTTCTGAGGTGCCTCTGAGTGGACTCAGACCTCTACCCTTTGGGTTAGCAGCCAAGCATGTTAACCATTTGCACTACTCAGGAACTCCACTTAATGCTTCAGGAGCATGTATATGAGCATGTGTGTATGTGTGCATGTGTATCCTTTAGATAAATTTACATTTACATAAGTTTATAAAAATTGAGTGGTACTAAACATACTTTTTTGAGTTTTTAAAAACTTTATTTAGAACTAATTTTGAAGCTTATTTTTAAAGTTATTATACCAAAACTTGTAAAAATAGCTCAAAGAAATGTATGCATATACCCTTTATTCAGATTTATCTATTAAAATTTTGCCTCATTTGCTTTATCATGTGTTCTTGCTTTCTCCATATACTATGTGTATATAGATATATAGCTATAGATACAAATATAGAGTAGATATACGTGTGTATATATACACATCACATTCATATAGATATATATGTAATATGTTTTCTTAAAAATTTTAAAATTGTATACATCATGTCCCTTTATTCAAAAGACTAATATACAGAGCTCTCCAATAGATCAGAAAGGAGATCAGGCAAAACACAGACTAAGCCAGGGAACAAACAGACAAAGCAATAGAGGAAGTCAAGAAAACAATCCAAGAACCAAACAACAAAATTAATAGGCTGCTAGAAACCATAGAGTGACAGCAACTAGAAATTCAAAATTATTTCTATATAATAATTAAAGGGTCAATACACCAGGAGATCATAACCATAATAAATATATATGCACCCAATGACCGGGCCCCAAAATGCATAAAACAAACTCCAACAGCATTGAAAACAGAAATAGACAGTTCCGTTGGAGCTGAAGGCTTCAACACATCACTTTTGGTGAAGGACAGAACACCTAGAAAGAAACTGAAAAAAGACACAGAAGATCTAAATGCCACAACGAATCAACTTGACCTCATAGGCACGTACAGAACATTCCACCCAACAGCAGCCAAGTATAAATTCTTTTCCAACTCAATGGAACATTCTCCAGAATAGACCACATATTAGGCTGCAAAGCAAGCCTTAACAGAATCCAAAACATTGAATATTACAAAGCATCTTTTCTTACCATAAAACCATAAAAGTATAAATCAATAATAGAAACAGCAAGGAAAAATATCAAACGTGGAAACTGAATAACACCTTGCTCAAAAACTACTGGGTTATAGAAGAACTCAAGGAAGAAATAAAGAAATTTATAGAATCAAATGAGAATGAAAACACATCTTACCAGAACTTTTGGGACACAGCAAAAGCAGTGCTTAGAGGTCAATTTATAGCAATAAATGCACACATCCAAAAAGAAGAAAGGGACAAAATCAAAAGATTAGCCCTACAACTTGAGCAAATAGAAAGCAGCAAAAAAAGCCCTCAGGCACCAGGAAAAAGGAAATAATAAAGATTACAGCAGAAATAAATGAAATAGAGAAAATAAAAACAATTGAAAGAGTCAACAAGACTAAAAGTTGGTCCCTTGGAAAGATCAGCAAAATCGATAAACCATTGGCAAAACTGACACAAGAGAAACAGGAGAGGAAACAAATAACCTGAATAAAAAATGAGATGGGTGATTTCACAACAGACCCAACTGAAATAAAGAGGATCATAACAGAATACTATGAAAAATTGTATTCCAACAAATTTGAAAACCTAGAGGAAATGGACAAATTTCTAGAAGCACACTACCTGCCTAAACTAGCACAAACCAAGGAAGAAAAACTAAATAAACCCATAATAAAAGAAGAGATTGGAGAGGTAATTAAAAAAAAAAAAAACAACTCCCAACAAAAAAAGCCCTGGTCCTGATGGCTTCACTGGAGAATTCTACCAAACTTTCAGAGAAGAGTTAACAACAGTACTACTAAAGGTATTTCAGAGCATAGAAAAGAAAGGAATATGTCTGAATTCCTTCTATGAAGCCAGTATAACCCTGACACCAAAGCCAGATAAAGGCACAACAAAAAAAGAAAATTATAGACCAATATCTCTCATGAACATAGATACAAAATTTCTCAACAATATTCTAGCCTATAGAATTCAACAACAAATAAAAATAATAATTCACCATGACCAAGTGGGATTCATACCAGGTATGCAGGGATGGTTCAACATTAGACAATCAATCAATGTAATACATCATATAAATAAAACAAAAGGTAAGAACCACATGATCTTATCAATTGAGGCAGAAATGCATTTGACAAAGTCCAACACCCATTCCTGATAAAAACACTTAGCAAAATAGGAATAGAAGGTAAATTCCTCGGCAATATGTGTATAAATGTTTTAATGAGAAATTAAGTTGAGCTGTAAACTTTCACCTTAAGCACAGTAAAATAAATAAATAAGTATTCATCTATTCCTATTTTCTCAAGAAATACTTTAGAAATGAATACTGTTTTATCAAAGTTTTTTTCAGCACCTATGAAGAAAGCCATGTGGTCCCCCCCAACCTATTAATACAATGAATAATATTAAAAGATTTTTTAATACATTTCTTATGATACAGAATTATTTTAGTTATTTCTTTTATAATTTTTATTGTGCTTTAAGTGAAAGTTTACAAATCAAGTCAGTCTCTCACACAAAAGCTCATATACACCTTGCTACACACTCCCAATTACTCTCCCCCTAATGAGACAACCCGCTCTCTCCCTCCACTCTCTCTTTTTGTGTCCATTTTGCCAGCTTCTAACCCCCTCCACCCTCTCATCTCTCCTCCAGGCAGGAGATGTCAACCTAATCTCAAGTGTCCACCTGATCCAAGAAGCTCACTCCTTACCAGCATCCCTCTCCAACCCATTGCCCAGTCCAATCCATGTCTGAAGAGTTGGCTTCGGGGATGGTTCCCGTCCTGGGCCAACAGAAGGTCTGGGGGCCATGACCACAAGGGTCCTTCTAGCCTCAGTCAGACCATTAAGTCTGGTCTTAAGAGAATTTGGGGCCTGCATCCCACTGCTCTCCTGCTCCCTCAGGGGTTCTCTGATACAGAATTATTTTAATAGATTTCCTAATATTGGAGCATCCTTGTGTTCCTGGTATAAACTCCATAAGAGCATAGTGTATTATTTCCTTCATGTGGTGTTTGAGTCTAATCACAAATCTCATTTTTAGGGTTTTTGCATCAATATTTACATTATTATTATCAGGTTTAGTTATCATTGTTATACTTAATAAAAAGATTTTACATGTTCTCTATATTTTCTATGCTCTAAACAGTGGTTAAGAGCTTGGCTGCTAACCAAAAGGTAGGCAGTTTGAATCCACCAGCTGCTCCTTGAAAACCCCATGGAGGAGTTCTACTCTGTCCTATAGTCAAAATCAACTGGGCAGCAATGGGTTAAAAACAATTTATGTAGCATTGAGACTACATAACCTCCAAGGGTTTGGTAAAATTGCCCAGTGAAAACATTTGCTCCTGGTGCCGTTTTTTTGTTTTGATTTTTATGAGGACAGTTCCTTGATAACTTTTATCTTTGCCTTATTTTTGCATCTTTCCTATCTGAGCTGATATCTGGTTGTTCTGTCCTGTGTTCTAATCTTGTGTCTTTTTCCAGTATTGTTGGTTCTCTAGCCAAGGGACTTCCTTTAATGTTTCTTGTCATTTTGGTTTGGGTTTTACATTTTCTTAACTTCTGTTTATCTCGAAGTGACCTAAAGTCACCATCATATTTGAGAGACAGTTTTGCTAGATATATAATTCCTGGTTGGCACTGTTTTTCCTTCAAGGCTCTATATATGTCATCCCATTGCCTTCCTGCCTGCATGGTTTCTGCTGAATAGCCAGAGCTTAGTCTTATTGACTCTCCTTTGTAGGTGACTTTTCTTTTAGCCTGTGCTGCTCTTAAGGTTCTGTCTTTATCTTTGATTTTGCCAAGTTTGATTATATGTCTTGGTGACTTTCTTTTGGGATTTATCCTGTGTGGGGTTCGATGAGCTTCTTGGATAGATATCCTATCATCTTTCTTGATACCAGGGAAATTTTCTCTTAGCAATTCTCTCTGTATTTCCTGTTACTCCCCCCATTCTAGTACTCCAATCAGTTGTAGGATTTTCCTCTCAATAGTATCCCACATAATCCTTAGACTTTGTTTTTTAAAATTCTTTTATCTGATGTTTCCTCAAATAAACTGATGTCAAAGGATTTATCTTCAATCTCACTAATTCTGACCTCCATTGCCTCAATTCAGCTCCTATGACCATCTATTAAGTTGTCTACTTCTGAAATTTTATTAATTTTTTGGATTTTTAGCTGTTGTCTCTCTATGATTCCAAGCAGCCTGTTAAATTTATTATCATTCTGTTCTTGTATTGTTTTCTGAATTCCTCTGTTGCTTTGTCTGCGTGTTCTTTGGCTTGGCCTGAGTTTTGCCTGATCTCCTTCCTGATCTCTTGAAGAGCTCTGTATATTAATCTTTTGAATTCTAAGTCCAGTAATTCCAAGACCTTCTCTTCCTCTGAAGGTTTCCTGATTCTTTGTTTTGGTCACTTGCTGGAGGTATCATGACCTGTTTATGTGATTTGATATCAACTGTTGTCTCTGAGCCATCAATAAGTTATTATATTTATTTATTATATATTTGCTTACCATGTCCTAGTTTTTTGTTGTTTTGATATGCCAAGTAGGTTGGGTGTGTGATCTACTTTGGTTATTCATATCTTTGAAGCTCTTATGTCTTGTCACCAGGAGGTGAAAGCAGCTACTTAGTGTGTGAGCCTAGGAGTCTTTTCACTTTTCTTGTGTGGATGCAGCCCCGGTGTCCAGGTCACCAGTCACCAAGTATGTATTGCAGACCGTCACCTACAGTCCTAGATGGGCAAGGATGAATAATGGCATTTGGAGCAGGCACAGAAATCTGGCTCCAGTAGGGGACTATGTGCTGAGTAAGGCAGGAGCTGATGGATGGACCTGAGTGCCTGGGTAAAAGGCATTTCCCTATTCGCTAGAGCACGTAGGTGGCTGGGTTTTGCATTTGGACTTTGAGCACCCAATGCTATTGGTTGTTACAATTGGGAGGCACCACTTATTCTCAGACCTCTGTTGGTGGCTGGATGGAATGGGTAATATTGCCAGTCCTCGGGTCCCTGATGTGGGTGGGTGAGGGTCCTGCTCAATGGGCAGGACAGTCTCAAATGTCATGAATCTGCACCCCCCCCTACCCCCGGCTTCTGCAGTTGAAAATAGACTTCAGGTATTTGCCCTGTTTTTCTATGCTAATGAGGACCTGTGCTGTTGAAGTGGCTCACACAGATCTAGGCAGGGGTGATGGACATTAGAAGTCTGTGGACCCATTATGCCAGTGTCTAGGCATAGGGGCAGTGCCTGTGCTGAGTTGCCTGCTTAGGCGGCATGGCAGTTTTTTAAAGCTGCAAGACTGATTTGGGCAAAGACAGTCCTGAGTTCCCAGCTTAGGGGGCTTAGCATTAATGACAGCCTGCGGTGTTCAATCAGCCCACACAGGTCTAGGCAGGGGTGAAGAGTGCTATAAGTCCATGGAGCCCTTATGCCAGTGCCCAGGCAAAGGGGGAGTGCCTGCCCTGAGTTCCCGGCATAGGGGCTTGGCTTTTTTTTTTTCCTAAAGCGGCAAGAATAGTTTGGGCATGGGTAGGCCTTAGTTCCGGCTTAGGTAGTGTGGCATTTGTTGAATACTGCCAGAGCCGGGCAGGGAGGAGGATGGGTGAGGGGAAAATGGTACTTCTCTGCTGTGAAAGTCCTGGAGAGGGGGACATTATTTTGACCCCGTGAGGTAGGACAAGGACCTTCCTCCAGAGCCCATGGAGAGGCCTGTGGTCTGGCTGGAAGGGCAGAAGAGAGGCGGCAGGGGGAGGGGGTTGGTGGATGAAGGCAGGGGCACAGGGGGCTACATGGAGGAGGGCAATAGGGTGGGTTAATACTGTGGCTCCCGCAGCTGGGGGATGGAGTGGTTCTTGTTACTAGTCACCAGCGGGGTGGGGGTTGTAGGAGGGTGCTTCTGTGGTTACCAGGTGAGAGAGTCTGGTTTCCTCCTTGAGTTGCGGCCAACAAATGTGGTCTTACTTAGCGCTGGGTGTGTCCATGCCGTACCTCTATCTCCTACTGCGAATTCTGTGGAAATGCCTTCCTGTATGCGGGTTGTGGGCTCTATTCCAAGATGGCCTCGCTGAGTCATGCTGCTTGGCTGGGAATTTCCACTCTGCATCTCTACTCCTCTGCTGTTTTCTATCAGTTTCTTCTTCTCAGTGTCTTCAAATTTAATATTTCATCCCTTCCAAGACTGACATCCATTTTACTTGGTTTTTCAGGTCTTCGTTGCAGCAGGATGGCTTAGTGTGTCCGACTAGTCCGCCATCTTGGTCCCTGCACCTCCCCTACTTCATTGATACCTGTGTTTGTCTTTCCTCCTTTGTGCTTCCCTTTGGTTTGTTCGCTGTTATTTTTGTTTGACTTAGAACTTTAGTTCATTTATTTCATTCTTTCATTTTCATTCATAGAGGTGGTTGGGCTATGAATTTCAGATGGCTGCTTTAAATGTATTACATAGATTGTGATATGTATTGTTTACATCATCTTTCAGCAACTCACTGTATTTCACCTTTCACCACAGAGTTGTGTAATAAAACCATTGCTATTCAGTTGATTCTGACTCATAGCAACCAAATAGGACAGAGTAAAACTGCCCCATACAGTTTCCAAGGAGTGCCTGGTGGATTCGAACTGCTGACCTTTTGGTTAGCAGCCATAGCTCTTAACCACTATGCCATCAGGGTTTCCAGAGTTGTATAATAGTTTTTTAAATTTCTAGGTGGAAGGGCTTTTTTGTTTTTAATTTCACCGGTATCACAGAGTGTCATTTTTAATATTTTTACTTTAGGTAAACTACAAATGTTTTCCATGCTCTAATACAGCCTCCCTTTTTTTGAAAGAAAGGTATTCTCTAATATCAGAGTATTAGTGTTCAATGTATATCTAAAAGACTTACCTCATTGATTATATGGCAATTGACATCCAACAATTTAAGTGAAACTCACATAACTGTGGGATAAAAAATGCACACACCATCAGCATTAGGTAGAGGAACCTCTACTCTCAGAGTTAGAATCTGTGTTGGGGGTCTGATGGCAGTGAAAAGTTGCCAAGCCTTTTTGCCACTCCTAGACACTGAAACACGTCACTGTGGTGCTAAGAAGAGCCCATGGCCAAAAAATTTTGACTGAATTTAGAAATAATTCTTAAATTGGACAATGGATTGATGTAACCTTGCTGGTGGATCCTTTTGAGCCAATACACACCTAATGGTTATAATTGATACTGCTGAATGGTCTGTGATAAGAGGTGTTTTAAGTTCCCAGTAGAGCACACACTTCAGGCAGGCAGTATGGGTTCTAAATGTGGCAATTTCACAAAAGGGGGAGGAAAGGAAGAGACCCAGACCGGCTGTAAGAGACCCAAAACACATACTAGCCTTTTCACTCTTTCTCTTTTTTCTCCCATGCCTCTCTGGGAAACTGGGTTACTTTTATTTGCAAGTGGCAAAGAAAAGTGGGGGATGTAGTGTGGGGGCAGGAGACCATCTGGTGTTTCTCTTACTGCCTAGGCTTGATGGGTCTGAAAGGTTATACTACTGATCATGGATATGAGGTGATCACTTCCAGGTGGTCTTGGCACAGCCCACACATCAAGGGGCAAGAGAGATGTTTTAGGCTGGTACAATGCATACCCAACCCCCCAGTGCCATCGAGTCGATTCTAAGCCCCCTAGTGATGAATCCGACCAGGTGGTACAAGTTAAATATGGTGAGGATTGGCTAAAGGGTTAAGTGGTTGCTGCAGGGACTCATCACACCACTCATGTCACTGTGGAAAGAGCAAAACTCCAGCTGGCGGGAAGAGAACACCTTTGACCCTGGGGGCTCAAGGGTGGGGGAGGTATCATTAACCTCTCTTGGATTAAATCTCTGGAAGGATACCCAGAAAGGGGGAGACGATGGAAAATGTTTTCACTCTCTTATACTGATTGAAATTTGAACCATGTGACTATTTTATGTACTCAAAGAAATTATTAAAAATGCAAAGACAGAAACAAAATTGTACCTATATCTGAAACTAAAACTTAAAAACTAGCATAATAGCTAGGACAGTCTCTAGTCAGAACCTAGAACAAAAACACTAAAAACAAAAGGTAGATTTTCTTTTAACAGTGATGTGCATGTTAACTCATACAACTTTATATTCTAAAAATATTTGTAAAAGACTATACATAAAAGAATAGTGCAAGCTGTTAAATTAACTTTATTTTTATTTAACATAACTAAAGAAGTTAACAAATATATTTTAATGTAACAAAAAATGTAACTGATGAATTTACCATCTACATTTTAAAGAATTTCAACAATTATTTTAGTATAGCCAAAGTCTTAACATTTGAATTTCATAATTTTTTAAAATGTAAAATGCACAATTATAATATCCATATTACCTATCTTGCAGTTTTAAAGTCTTAGCTAAAACATGAGTCTCTGCAGGTAAACACAAGAGTTCTCCTATGCTGAGGACAAATAAAATTATTACTAATAAAGTGCCGCTGTATTAGACAATGCCATTTCAACTACTTCCTTTTTTGGGGGAGGAGGACACGTTTTATTTCAAAAGTACATTAACAGTATTGAACTAGTCATTTTCATTATAATTGTATAGAACTAATACTTGCATATACTTTGTAACAAGCACAAGAGTGCTTATTGATAGTAGACATTAACCACAGTAAAGAATTCCTCTCAAGAAAGATCACAACTGTGACTTATGACAAATGGTACAGTCATCACTAAATATAGTGTTCAGAGTATTTAAAAAGTACAATCTTGAACTAAGATAAACCTAAAGCTACCAATACTGAGAAACAGTTATAAGGACTTTATATTTAAAAAGGAAAAAAAAAAAAAAAAACTATTAAAGTAGGTTTCTACCTGTTCTAAGGAAGGGGTGGAGGATAGTGATGGATAGCAACGTTTGGCAGCAAGTACGTTTCTAGCAGGTGAAAGCCTGAAATGCCTTGCTATGTGTTTTCGCACAAGGAAAACGTGCTCATTAGATGTATACAGCACTTTTCAGGCACTTGACCACCCCCTTGGTAGTAAAGTTGATGTTCAGATTTTTTTTCTAATGGAAAACATTAAATTATATAGTGACTTCAAGTCATGTTCCCATGGAACATCTGTGTTCCGTAAACTAAATCCAAATGTTCCCTGCTAAAATCAAATAATGATGCCATATAACCAATTCAGAGAAAAAAAGGTAATAGATTAAACTTCATAGATTCAATTCTCTCAATTTTAAGATTTTCCACCATAAATTTGTCTTAAGCCTTTGTTGCCTATTACTTGTTGGATTGCTAGCAGAAAAAAAAGGCTTGAAAATGACGAAATAGTATACCTAAATAATATTAGAAAATCTGAAACTGTTGATCACGCTTAGTTCAATAACTTGTTCTGTAATGGAAATATGCCCAGTTTTGCTCTTAAACTGCTTAAGAGTCACATTTTCTCATAGTAAATGTGTTCCTAGTTCATATTATAGAATATGTAAACATTTTAATGTGCCGAAAAGGGCATTATGAATTTTCTATTTGTTGTCCCTAAGTATGTTTGAGAACCACACTACATTAATGTCTGGCTCTAAAACTATCTTTGGGGTCCATGTCAAAGGAATGCTTTCAGGTATATCACTAAGGTTAGGGTTTCAAGATAAGACTATCAAGTTCTATTTTAAAGTGAAAAAATATGGCAAGATTCCAGAACAGGTGTTACTAATGTTTCCATTTTTTTCCCCTAGAATACTTAGTGTGTATTTAAGTATGCTAATATTAAGGATTTTTTATTTGTACGTATCACTGTATTACAATCTGGGAAAATTCTGCAATATACTTTCAGGCAGTTAGCTTTAAAATAATGAAACTTCAGCTCTTAGCACAAACAACCCTGAGAACAATGCATTCAGATTACAGCTCAACTAGAAATACCTAATTGAGAAGCCTTAAAGTACAAAAACAAATTCTGGAAAAGTTGTAAAGAAAAACAAAACAAAACAGTTACCAACATTTTCAGGCACTACCAGACTACAGTACTTTTAAGAGTTGGAAGGACTTTGAAAAAAGAACACGCACACAAAGCTCTGTGTGCACGTGCACACGCTCATATTGTGCTATAATGAAAATCTGTGTCCCCAGACTGTACAGACTAGGCATTTTACTGCAGCATCTCCTATTGCAGATAGCATGCTCCAGCTGCAGGAAGGTTTGGTAAGTAATATAAAGCATTGGTACAGAAGCGTGTACCATATTTGGAAACAGAGTCAAGAGCTTCATTAGCAACATTTTCTTAAGTGACTGGCAGCCCTTGGAGGGGAGTATGAAAGAAACATCATAATTATGCTTATGATGCAAATGCTAAGTCAAAGTAGCAAATGATTTGATCTATTTCAGAGGGTATACAAATTTGTAGCAAATAAGATACAACAGTCTGTCACAGTAGCAATAAAATGTTGTTCCAGAAAGAAACAAAACATTTAACCTATTAATATAATGCTGTACATAAACTGCTGAAATGCCTGCAGACAAAAGTGGTGCATCACTGTATAATCTATCAGCATGACACTCTACATTCTATACATGGTAACTAGAGATATTTAGCATTTACTACAAAAAAGTATAACAAATACTGAAGATCAACTTTTAACATTTCTCTGATGCCAAAAAAGAATGAAGTCACTTCTGTTCTATGTTAAAAAATGTTTCCTGCTTCCTTTTAATACAATTTGTAAAGCTTTACTAAATGAAATATTTTGTTCTAGAGAAACATTCACTGACTTATGTGAAAATAAACAGTCCTATATCTTTAAAATCTATACTTATTATTATACATCACAAGAGTATCTACATTTAATATAGTACACAAAATGAAATATTTATGCATAGCTTTTGCCATTCAAGGTATGAAGACAGAGATGCACTGCTATCATCTGTACACCCTTACACTGCAACTGAACATATATTTATGTGAAGTTTGACAAGTTAGGAAGAACAAGGGCATGCTAATCCGTAATAAATATTAAGCCAGAACACTAGTAATGGTTAACTAGAGCCATATGAATGGCCAGCAAGCAGCACAGACTGGTAACTTTCTAGAATTCCTGTG
Organism: Loxodonta africana; assembly: GCF_030014295.1. Classification (NCBI taxonomy): domain Eukaryota; kingdom Metazoa; phylum Chordata; class Mammalia; order Proboscidea; family Elephantidae; genus Loxodonta; species Loxodonta africana. The sequence goes on from NC_087364.1 coordinate 47,893,029, forward strand.
GGTAACAATGTCAACCAGTAGCAGCTAAGATATGCATTGCAGAGTAACAAAAACTAGAGCAGTATGTAGTAGATATTTAAATAGAATACTGGAAGAATTCAGCCTAATTCCTAATTGTGCTTTAGATGGGCAAAAGCTAAATAAAATTTTACACTAAAAACGATTAACTACAACCACAATATTTCTTGTGCTCTTCAATTCTCCTCCTCTCTCCTTGTACTGTCTTAATTAAAAGTATCTCGCTTCTTCCCCAAATGGTTTTGATGAGGCGAATACAAGATTTTAAAGCATGGACAAATTAAGCAACTAAAACCATGGGATCTTCTGCTCCTAATGCTATTTCCAGTCACTGATCAGATCAGTTACAGCAGCATATATATTTTCCTCTAGATGACGGGAACAAAGGCCATTTAGAGGTCAAGGCATGTTGGGAGAAGTCTCACAACAAGTCTTAAGAGAATCAAGGTATTACTGAAATAATGATTTTGTTCTACATTTGACTCCCATATAATGATTGTTATTGGGTCTAAGGTCCTCACAAACACTGTTACAATGTCTAGATTTGGCAATAAAATATATATGATCCAAAAGACAAAAGAGAAATGCAGGTATCACTGAAAACACCTTTTAAAATAATTAGGTTTATAGAATTTTTCCCTAGTTATGTTTCATACCAGTAACTGAATTAAGTCACGTGACAATCAAAAAAATGTATATAGTTCTTAAAATAAATAATTATAACATAGAGTAACATTTCTTCCATGATTTACTTTCATTTTAGAAAAAAACATACATAAATTTAACAAACCTTCCAAATCAATTTAAAATAAGAATTTCCAGTTTTTGTCTGACAAAATATTTTAACATCAAAATAATCTACTTACAAATGGTTAGAAAGGAGTGATTGCTGATAAATACTAACACTTATTCAATGTGGTTGGAAAAAAGCACTGCATAGTGTCCTGTAAAGCAGGTTACTCCTCTACGTATAGAGAGAACGAGAGAATGACACCAAGAAATGGAAAACAAAAGTTAAACGCACACACAAAAGGCAACTTCCTATTTTTCATGTTGATTACAAAAAGGCCTCGAATAAAAACATATAGCTTTAACCAATCCTCTTTGCCACTGTCCCTTGTGTCTTTTACACAATTGAACTTAAGAATATTCACCCAACAGTGCAATGCTATCAACCACAAGCAGGTACTAAAACCATATAAGGTTATATTAAGTCTGCCAACAATTTGGCAAATAGAACAACCAAGATAATACAGGTGGTTGCACATGGCCACCAAGGTAACTGACAATTTTTGATAACATGATTTTTTGTTTATCTTAAAGATTTGTGCTTGCCACACACAGACTGAAAATGTGACAATTCCTATCCATAAATCTATTTATTCTCTGATATTAAGTCTGAAATTAATACAGAACAATTCAACTTACATGTGGTACTTCAATACCACTAGATGCTACATTATTTAAAACCCTGGTTTATCATTTAACTAAAATTCAGGAACGATTTGCTCAGATAAAGCACATCTGCTAAAGCTACCTTGTCTTTTTCTTGGACTCACATACTGAAAACCACAGGAATGTTACAGGAAACACACCTACAAAATTAAAAAACGGAATTATACATCTTAATTATTTTTTTAAATTGCCAATTCCCTGCAAAACTAACGCAGCACAATTTCAAAACAAAAAGAAATGAGGTTGCTTATGAAGGCCATAGCTTTGGTGACAACTGAGAACCAAACTTTAGATCTGCAGTTGATCCAGACCTAAACAGTCTGCTCATGCCTGGTGATTCCATTTATTTGCAGGGCTTTATGGCTACAGCATATTCTTCACTCATCGCACACATTACAGACACCTGGAAGGAAAAATGCAAGCCAAAAGTTATTCAGAAGATAGTAAGTATATAAATACCAAGTGTATTTAATTCATTGTATACTATATATTTGAGGATATTTTGTAGGGGTCCTCAAAGACCAAATAATCTACTTCCATTAGTTTTCTAAAGTAAAATCTGAGTAAGAGCTATAAATCTTTTGACACTTATTAGCTGTTACACTCTTGAAAGTTATAACAAGGATTGAATCTCCTTTACTCCTTAGCACTCTCAGGGCATCCCTTTTGTCATCCTCAAAAACAGCTGAGATGCAGATCTTTAAAGCGAGTATGAGACTGAACCCTGCCTCTGTCCCAGTAAAGGAACCTCCATACCTTCTTTGATAATGGGCTCTGAGGGCTTCAAGGAAAAAAATTCCTTATATCTACTGGAGAGTTCTACCAAACATTCAGAGAAGAGCTTACACCACTACTACTCAAACTATTTCAGAACATAGAAAAGGAAGCAATACTTCTGAATTCATTCTATGAAGCCAGCATAACTCTGATACCAAAACCAGGCAAAGACACCACAAAAAAAAAAAGAAAATTACAGACCAGTATCCCTCATGAATATAGATGCAAAAATTCTCAACAAAATTCTAGCCAATAGAATTCAGCAGGATATCAAAAATACAATACACTACAACCAAGTAGGATTCATACCAGGTATGCAAGGATGGTTTAACATTAGAAAATCAATCAACATAATCCACCACATAAATAAAAGGAAAAGAATCACATGATCATCTCAACATGGAAAAGGCATTCGATAAAGTCCAAAACCAATTCCTGATAAAAACTCTCAAAATAGGTACAGAGAGAAAATTTCTCAACATAATAAAAGGCATATATGTAAAACCAATGGCCAACATCATTCTTAATGGAGAGGGACTGAAAACGTTCCCCTTGAGAACAGGAACAAGACAAGGATGCCCTTTCTCACCACTCCTATTTAATGCTGTGTTGGACAAGAAACAGAAATAAAGGGCATCCAAATTGGTAATGAAGAACTTAAACTCTCCCTATTTGTGGATGATTTTTTTTTACTATACATAGAAAACATAAGACTCCACGAGAAAACTACTGGAACTAATAGAAAGATTCATTGGAGTAACAAGATAGACATACAAATATCAGTTAGATTTCTATATACCAATAAAGAGAATGATGAAAAGGAAATCAGGAAAACAATACCATTTATAATAAGCCTCTAAAAAAATAAAATATTTGGGAATAATTCTAACCAGGGATATAAAAGACCTATACAAAGAAAATTACAAAACACTACTGCAAGAGCTCTACATAAATGGAAAAATATACCATGCTCATGGATAGGCAGACTCAACATTGTAAAAATGACAATTCTACCCAAAGTGATTTACAATTCAATCCTGATTCAAATGCCAACATTCTTTACAAAGATGGAAAAATTTATCATTGTATGGAAAGGCAAGAAGCCCCAAATAACTAAAGCACTAAATAAAGTAGGAGGACTCGCACTACCTGACCTCAGAACCTACTATAAAGCTACGGTAGTCCAAACAGCCTGGTACTGGTACAAGAACAGATATATTGACCAATGGAACAGAACTGAGAACCCAGATGTAAATCCATCCACCTGTGGTCACCTGATCTTTGACAAGGGCCCAAAGTCCATCAAATGGGGGGAAAAAAAAAAACCAAAAGGCAGTATTTTTAACAAATCGTGCTGGCAAAACTGGATGACCATCTGCAAAAAAATGAAACAGGACCCATTCCTCACACCATATACAAAAACTAACTCGAAATCCATCAAAGACCTAAATATAAAGACAAAAACCATGAAGTTCATAGAAAAAAAAAATAGGATCAATGCTTGAGGCCCTAATACATGGCACTAACAGGATACAAACCACAACGAACAATACACAAGCTCCAGAGGATAAGCTAGATAACTGGGATCTTCTAAAAATTAAACACCTATGCTCATCAAAAGACTTCATCAAAAGAGTAAAAAGAGAACCTACAGAATGGGAAAAAATTTTGGGCTATTACAAATGAGGCAAAAGTCTAATCTCTAAAATCTACAAGAAAAGCCAACACCTCTACAACAAAAAGACAAATAATCCAATTAAAAAATGGGCAAAGGAAATCAACAGACACTTCACCAGAGAAGACATTCAGGAGGCCAAGAGACACATACGGAAATGCTCATGACCTCTAGCCACTACAGAAATGCAAATCAAAACCACAATGAGGTATCATCTCACCACAGGATTACTGGCACGAATCAATAAAAGAGGAAATAACAGATGTTGGAGAGGCTTCAGGGAGATCGGAACTCTTATGCACTATGGGTGAGAATGCAAAATGACACAACCACTTTGGAAAATGATATGTTGCTTCCTTAGAAAGCTAGAAATAGAAATACCATATGATCCAGCAATCCCACTCCTAGGAATATATCCTAGAGAAATAAGAGTTGTCACATGAATAGACATATGCACACCTATGTTCACTGCAGTATTGTTCACAACAACAAAAAGATGGAAACAATCTAGATGCCCATCAACAGACGAATGAACTGTGATACATACATACAATGGAGTATTATGCAACGATAAAGACCAACGATGAATCTGTGAAGCATCACGTAACATGGATGCATCTGGAGAACATTATGCTGAGTGAAGTAAGTCAGTCACAAAAGTACAAATACTGTATGAGACCACTACTGTAAATACTCATGAAAAGGTTTACATACAAAAAGAAACAATCTTTGATGGTTATGAGGGAGGGAAGGGGTGGGGATGGAAAACCACTTAATAGACAATAGATAAGTAGAAACTTTGGTGAAGGGTAAGAGAGTACAGAGTACTGGGGAAGCCAGCACAACCTGTACAAGGCAAGGTCATGGTAGCTCCATAGACACATCCAAACTCCCAGAGGGACCTAATTGCTGGGCTGAGGGCTGTGGGCACCATAATCGTGGGGATTATCTAGCTCAATTGGCATAACATAGTTAATAAAGAATATGTTCTACATTCTACTTTGGTGAGTTGCGTCTGGGGTCTTAAACGCCTGTAAGCAGCCATCTAGGATACTCCACTGGTCTCACCCCTTTGGGAGCAAGGGAATAATGAAGAAAACTAAAAAAAAAAAAAAGGGAAAGATTAGTCCAAGGGACTAATGGACCACATCTACCACAGCCTCCACCAGACTGAGTCCAGTACAATGAGATGGTGCCAGGCTACCACTGTTCTGACAAGGAGCACAATAGAGCGTCCTGGACAGAGCTAGTGAAAAATGTAGAACAAAATTCTAACAGAGACTGGAGAAACCCTGGACACCGTTTCAGCTCGGTAATGAGGTCACTCCTGAGGTTCCCCCTTCAACCAAAGATTGAACAGTCCCATGGAACAAAACAAGACTAAAGGGCACACCTGCCCTGTGGCAGGGACTGGAAGGTAGGACAGAACAGGGAAGCTGGTAATAGGGATCCCAGGGTTGAGAACGGAGAGTGCTGACATGTTGTGGGGTTGTTAACCAATGTCACAGAACAATGTGTGTACTGTTTGATGAGAAGCTAGTTGTTCTGTAAATTTTCACCTAAAGCAAAATCAAAAAAAGGAAAAAACTGCCTCATAAAGAACATTTCCCAGTATTTCAGTAAGACTGAAAAACTACATTTCATATATATTTTATTCCTATCAGTTTAGGTTGAAGTTTTTATAAAGTGGTTTTAAAAAACAACCTTCCAATGTCTTTACCTGTACGTCTTCACCTGCATTGTATTTTCCTTCTATCTCTTTGCCTAGTTCACCTTCTGGCAACTTAAGATCCTCACGAACTTCACCAGTTTCTGTCAGCAGGGAAAGGTAACCATCCTGAATGCATATCAGCTATTAGAAGAAATTATATAATTTGCACTGATTAGATTTACTCTTTTGTAGTATTTACATAAATTATAATTCATATTAATTTATATAAGCACACCAAACCAAAAAAAAAAAAACAAACCCACTGCCTTCGAGTGGATTACTGACTCATAGTGACCCAATAGGACAGAGTAGAATTGCCCCTACAGAGTTTCCAAGGAGTGCCTGGTGGATTCCAATCACTGACCTTTTGGTTAGCAGCCGCAGCTCATAACCACTACGCCACCAGGGTTTCCATATATGCACAGAAAAATACATAAATACATTATTGATGTTTAAAACTGCTAAAAATACGAAAGTATAAACTATGTATAGAAGTGTAAGTTCCCTCCTCCCTGAAGCCCCCCAATCTTTGTGTTATTATACAGGTTAGGCTTCATTAGAACGCGTCCTGAAGCATTTACAACATTATATACACAATGCAAAAATAATTGCTTTTTTAAAAAACATAGATGTATTTTTCAGTAAGTTACTTTATTCATTTAATATGTCTTGGAAATCTCTCCAAATCAGAAAATATAAACCTACTTCAGCATCTTAAACCCCGTATCTTTACTAAATTCACCCACTGTAAACATTTAAGCACATGTGCACTCTCTCTCTCTCTATATACATACATGTATGTGTATATATACACACACATTATACCTGCAATATATAAAGTACATATTATACACATTCTTATTTTTACTGAACCATTTGAAAGTTCAAAAGATCATGACTCTAGCAATAAGGACTTCAGCGAGGACAAACTTTTACATAACCACACTTCTATTTTCAAAATCAGGAAATTTAGTGTTAACACAATATTATTTAATATATAGCCACTATACACAACTGCATGCACATGCTGTAACTGATTTAACCATTTTCCCATTAATGGGCATAAAAGTTGTTTTCAGTTTTTCACTATTAACATGTGTTTTATAATTACCAACAAAGTGGAAAACTTTTGGTTTCCAACTCACTGCTAGCAATGCTAGACTTTTTTTTTTTTTAAGACAAACACTGACTTCTTGAAGACATTAATAAAATAAACCCAGTCATCAAACTAATCTGGAAAAAGGTACAGTTTTTATATAAGCAAATTTCTTATACCACAGGCGTGAAGAAACAGCCAACCCCCATTCATTTATTCCAAAGGCGTGTATACCATCACTGTGACTAGAACTCTTAATAGGCTTTATAAACGGCAACCTTCCCAAATACCAGCTTTTAAAATTTTTTTCAGAATAACAGCTTCTATAATTAATACATACAAAAGGAGTCAACAACATGCTCCTGACCCCTTTCACCACTACGACACAGCACAGGATGCTGCAGCATTAAGAGATTCAAAGCTCTCCACTATGGCAGTGCCAAATCTGGCTATGGCTTCCCACAGAAATGCCACCTACCACAGGAGATTTGAGTTTTTGTACACCACTTCTTATCCCCCAAACAATAAACACCCAATTCCTTATACAAAGCAGCAACAGCCTTTAATTTACTCAAACATTTGCGGGGTGGTTGGTGGAACAGTGGGGAGCAAGAGGGCTGAGGTATAAATGTTTATAGGACGGATCTGATTTCTGCTCTTTGAGCAATTCCCTCAGGTAGAATTTGTCTGTTTCAAGAGTTAAAGGCTCACACTGCCATTAGTGACTGAAACATAGAAGCCAAATGATAACACTTGTATTTTGATATTTACTTATATAATGGTGGTACTTTATTTTTTAAGAGTTAAGATTTCATAAAGTAAACCGTGGAATGAAACATGTACATCATTTCAAATACAAAACCATAGAAACATTAAGAATCTAATAAAACAACATATTTATAAACATTTAACATATTAAAATAAATTGCTCTATAAAATAAAATTGAAGTATTCAGAAACAAAGCTACAGAAAATAATAAAAATAAATTTTCTGCTTTTAAAATTATTAAAAAAATCAATTTATAGAAAAGTTACAAGAATGCAATGAAACCCCGTATCTTTACCTAAATTCACCCACTTTTAACATTTAACCACATGTGCTCTCTCTCTATACATACATGTATGTGTGTATACAGATATACACACACACATTATACCTGCAATATATAAAATACATATTATACACGTTCTTATTTTTACTCAACCACTTGAAAGTTCAAAAAAGATCATGACTCTAGTAATAAGTACTTCAGTGAGGACATACTTTTACATAACCACAGTTCCATTTTCAAAATCAGGAAATTTAATGTTGACACAATATCATTTAATATATAGCCACTATTCAAATTTTGCCAATTGTCTCAACACTGGCTTTGATAGCAACTTTTCCCAATTCCAGAGTCATGCCTTGCATTTATTTGGCTGACAGGTCTGTTCACTCTCTTTTAATTTGGAACAATTCCTCACACTTTATCTTTCATGACATGACATTTTTGAAGAGTAGAGGCTCACTGTTTTGTACAATGTTCCTCAGTTTGGGTTTGTCTGTTTCCTCATGATTCAGGTAATGCATCTGTGGCAGGAATACCACATAAAATGATGTGTCCTCAGAGTATCACATCAGGAGGCATATGATGTCAATTTATGCCACTACTGGTAGAGTTAACCTTAATCACTTGGCTAAGGTGGTTATCTTCCATTTTTCTGGCAGGTTCCCTCATTCATCTCATAGCAACCCAACAGGACAGAATAGAACTGCCCTATAGGTTTCCAAGGCTGTAAATCATTATGGAACAGACTGTCACATTGTTCTCCCACACAGTGGCTGGTGGGTTCGAAATGCTGACCAAAAAGGTTAGCAGCTGAGGGCATAAACACTGTACCACCAGGTCTCATGGCAATCGGTTTGGGTTTTTTTTGGTTAAAAGCACCTTTTACTCCTGTATAATCTGCAATCTTAAAAAAAAAAGCCAATTGTGTCATTGTTGAGTCTCAAGCATATTCTTGTGCAATTTTGTCCATCTTCTCTCAAAGCCCTGACTTTGAGGGTTGGAAGGAGAGGATGGTGAGAAGACAGTTTCAACAGTTAATTCTAAATATTTTCTTCTGATCATTCATCTTTAAACATGCTACTGATTTGATTACTTTGAGATATTTTTGAACAATTTTTGGGGGGGAAGGTAGTAAGTATAACTTTTTGTTAGTAGCAAGCAGAGAGACAGATGAAAGAAAGCAAGGTCAGAAAACTTGTAGCAGAGGTGACAAGCTCGAGGTGGTGTACCAGCTTGTTGCTGATTGACACACAAAATATAATTAAAAAATACTAGAACCAGAATGTAGTATCTATTAGTTTCTAACAAGAGAAACTAGGGCTCTTTGGAAAAATGGATAATTTCAGATGTAGGACAGGAAGCATACAAAATGTACCTGGAACAAGCTATTATACTTGAAGATAATGAAGCTATCAAAGACCACTAGGACCACACCAAAGGGACCCAGGTATTAACTTGAATAATGCTCAGTGGTCGAAGAGAGAACAGCTTGCAAATTGATGAGGATAATAACTATAATGGATTGAAACACGTATGCTTAAATGCTCAAGTTCACAGAAAAAAACATTTCCTTACTTATTTTCAGTGGACACTGGGAATAAGCTTATTTTGAAAAGTTGTAATTAAAAGGAAAAAATGAAGCATTAATAATCTTTCCTATACATATAAACTCGGGGGCGTAGTGGCTAAGCGCTACGACTGCTAACCACAAGGTCTGCAGTTCGAATCTACCAGGCGCTCCTTGGAAACTCTATATGGGGCAGTTCTACTCTGTCGTATAGGGTCACTATGAGTCAGATCTGACTTGATGGCAACGGGTTTGGTTTACACACACAAACACACTGTACCTCTGGGTAAACTAAAAATTGATGAGGGGGAAGTTTATAAAATTATTCTGGCTAAAAAAAAAAATGACAGATCATTATGTCATCTCCCCTAATTAATTAACGCATTGAGGCAACGATCAGAAATCTTTTAATGTCTCAAAAAGAAAAAGAGACAGACTCATTTACCTGATGGTTGCACAGAACATCCCCTATGGAGTACTCTTGTTTAAAAAAAAAAGAAAGAAATAAAAATCTACCCTGAATCTGACCAAACCTCTACATCTAATTACCAATTTTCAGGAAATACAAGGGACAGAGGAAATACAATCAGCAAAATCCAGACTGTGGGGAAGTCCACAGAACAAATGATCCAGTTTCTTCATCAAAAAATTACAACGCAAAAGGAGTAATCAAGTGAGAGAGTGAGCGAGTGAGAGAATAAATGAATATGGGAAAGGGCGAGAGGGAAGCTGAGTGCACCTGTGAGAGATATGAATCTATAGATTAAAATAGATTTAAGACATACAGCAACCAACTTCAACGTGTGGATCTTAGGTCCTAATGTAGACAAGCTATAAAACAAAAACAACCATCACACTCATACAAAACAAAAACAAAAAAAAAAAAGGGAGGGGGGACAATTAGGAAAATGTAAATACTATTTGAATACTTGATATTATCATTATTAATTTTTAGGTGTGATAATGTTTTGATTTTAGAGTTCTTTTAGAGATGCATAAAAAATACTTGCACATGAAATGACATAGTACCTGGAATTAGCTTCAAAATAATGCGGAGGTAAAGAGTAAAGGGAAGAAAAAACAGGTGGTAGAAGGACAGACGTAATAAGACGGCCCATGTATTGGTAACTGTCGAAGCTAGGTGATGAGTATGTGGAATTCATTATACTTTGAAAATTTCCATATTAAAAAAAGGCATGGTATCTCTGAATTCCAGAAACTGCACTGTAACCACTAAATGCTGAGGCACAGGGAGTTACAGAACACATGAACTGAAAGGAAAGGGGGAGGGGAGTTAGTGACAGACATGCCACGGGGAGCTGCAGGTTCTGCCTAAAATGTAGTCAGAATAAGAAAGGAATTGCATAGAAATTTTCTGGCCTGTGTTTGCACTACTGGTACATAACATAAGGCTGGAGAAGGCATATTATCAGCACAGGTGCCTTCTTAATCCTAATCTCTGAATTTAATTTTGTTTCTCCATCCACTTCAAAGCAACCAGACTTGTTTAGGTGAGGACTAACCCTTTCTCCTCCCCTTCCCTTTGTTCTTCTAGCACTTCCAACCTACTTCTTTAGAGCTGCTGGTTCCCGGTAGAGACTGAATGTTGGATCGTTATTATTACACAACCTAAGCAGATCACACCATCGTGAACTGGGGGGTTATCTGACCCGCCAAGCTATGAAGCTGAGTACACAGAGCAGCAGCGCTCTTATCACACAAGTGAGGGCGGCATAAATGAGATCACTTTGAGCACATCCTCAAGGCACAAACACACTGAGTGGTGGCTCAGACTCAGAAAGCACCTTGTCCTGCCACTTTGACGTTTCTTATTTTTTGAGAAAAAATGTATTTCTGAGTAATTTGATTTTTTAAGTAAAGGAAATCATACTATACAGGTGATTCTGTACCGTGCATGCTGTTTTTTTTGAGGGTCATGATATATTTGGGGGATCTTTTTTTTCAATTCATCCCAAAGCCTTCATGGGCGTCATGTGGACTAAGGGAAAAAAGAATTCAGAACGGTTTCTACATGATTACGCATGGTATAATGGCACCACTCAGAGGTGGCCCTCAAAGACAGGAGAGATGGAATGAGCAGAACATCAAGCACGGGTCCTGGAAAAAGATAGAAGAGAGGTTTGGGTTTATACCGATTTTGAGCAATGGCTAAGAGTTTGGCTGGAAGGTCAAGGACACTGAAAGAACAAGATGGGGAAACTGCTGACAGTGAGCTCTAGGCAAGTGGCTGTGGACAGACCTATCCAAACAGAATAATATGTTCATATTAATTTGTGCACCAAAGGGCATCTGCTGTAGAGGCGGCTCTGAATAATTAGGCGGACAAGATGAACCTCTGTGGACGTCATTTAGCTTTTTTTGTGTATAGCCTCCCCTGTTCTTTCTCAATGGGCTCCACAATACAGGTTTTCTCTGACCAAGGTGAGTCGGACCACAGCCACTACTGAATACTCAACAGTAGAAATCAATGCAATCCCTGACAGGGCATCATTTCCCAAGGGGGAGCAGCGAGCCACCTGGTAACACTGACTCCCTCCATCATGGAAAAGGCAGAGATTTGCGCTTATTCCAACAGATTTTCACTCTACATGTGGATTTGCCCTTTCTGCTCACAGTGCTTCTCTGAAAAGCTCGTCCATGGGTTTACAGAATGCCTCATTCCTGTCATGGTGTGTCTCACACAGCATCACTTCTGACTAAAAACTTAACTTTACGGGCAAAATAATAAGGCAACAGGACACTGGCTAGAGAATTCACTGGTCTGTGTACCCCACAGTCCCCAGATTGCCTGTGGGACATTTTGCTAGGTGACATTTTGTGGACCTAGATCACTGCTTTACAGGTCACAATATATTCCAATATATGGTGCTATTTCTCCTACAGGAAGAGTACACAGGTACAAGACCCAAAGGGAGTGGCTCCCCTCACTATTAACCCTAACAATCCTATAACTGTTTGCCTCTTGTCTCTCCAATACTGGGCTCTGCCAGTTTAGAGGTTTTCTATTTCCAGAGAAAAACTTTCTGTCAGGGGACACAAGAGTTCCACAGAACAGGTAAAAATTATTAAAAGAACTTAAGTTCAAGGAATTCACAGCATCAATTCTTTTTGTTGTTCTTTTATTTTAAAGTTGCAACAATAAAAGTCAACACGTATATCCAAATATCCAAAAGGCATATTACTTATTTCAAGTATATACTCAGATTTAATAGTCATAGTTTTGGCAATTCAGCAATAACCAAGAGGTCCACAGTACTCTAGTGTGTCCTGTAGTAATTAGTTTTCCTTCTGGAAAGTGGTCTTCAAATGACAGGCAAAACATTAGTGAATGCAGGGAAGGCTTTCAAGTTGTGGTGTGGTACACAGGAACACAGACTTTTCTAAAGAAATATGATTCGAGAGAATCCTGGGAGTCTGAGCACACATTTCTATATTTAAGAATTTGGGATTCCCAAAGGTGCCTGGGTGCATTTGTATTTTACATCATCACTGAGCCCCTGGCAACCATAACTCTATGAGGACAAGTAATGAAAACTAGCAATCCTAATCCAAGCTATATCCTGGAATGAAAAAGTCAGGAGACAGTTTTTCTTTCATCCTGAATTTATTTTAAAACACATAAAAATTAAAACTGTAAATAATACATTTCTTTCTTTAAGCAAAGGTTTACTTTTTAATTATTATAATGAAAAGATAAACACATTTCACTTTACCCAACTGGTGAACTGGCACTCAGAACACTGAATTCGGCAAACACAAAGGACTACATGTAGCCAAAGAAAAAAGGAGGAATTTAACCAAGGTGCTTGGGTAAGTGAGTAAAGGCCACCACGGCACATTAAATATAACTGGAAAGTATGAAGAGCTTTTTAGAAATGAACAGGAATGAGCACTCTGTGCTGACTTGATACTGAGGAGCGTACAAATACAGAGTACTTACTCTGCCAAATACTGTTCTAAGTATTAACTAATTAAACCTTACCATCATCCCATGAAAAGCTTATTATTCTCACCCTTATTTTATAAAGAAACGGAGCCAAGAGAGGTTAAGTGACTTGACAACTGAGACCACAGAGCTAGTAAGTGCCAAATCAGAGATGCAGACCTGGTCTGCCTGGCCCCAGTCATCCTCTTACCCGCTCTGCAGTATGGACCACACACCAAGGGCTGGGACTAGGGTGAGGAAAGTGAGACTCATCTTGGGTGCAAAATAACTCCATGATCAAGATAAATAAGTATTTGAATGTAATATTTAAAGAAAAATCAAAATTAATGCAAAAATTCAATGATGAACAAAATTAAAGACAGGATCAGAATTACTAATTTTTCCTTTTGCCTTAAGCTCCAATATGGCTTAGTATTATTACTGGTCCTGTCTTTATTTAAAATTCTGTGCCCAAGGAAGGGCTATATATATCCATATATATCACTTGCCTTGCCCTACTCCCAGTCCTACTCTATATCATAACAAAACCCAAACCAAATTTTTCCTTTATGCTAAATTTTGAGCTCCAATCAGCGGCTGGCTAACTTGATGATAGTATTAATTATGTGAACTACTGATATCCATCTTTCTGAAATACTCTGTAGGCAAAAGCATCCTAACACTGAATATTCAAAACACTCACATTTTAGGAATGAAAACAGAGAAACCCATTTTTGGCATAAGAAAATTCTATGCTCAGCCGTAATACATACTTGCCACGTTGAATAATCACATACGCATTTAGCAAATGTTTATTGAACACCCACTACCAGAGGCTCCAAGGGAGAAAGATGTGGCAGTCTACTTCCATAGAGATTTACAGCCTTGGAAACCCTACGGGGTTCTGTAAGTCAGAATCGACTCGATGGCAATTGTGTATGTGTCAAGCCTACCTACTAGATTAGGTACCCCAATAATAACAGAGTGATGAAGTGGAAGTTTTACACAGGAATAAGGGGAGCAGAAAAGAACTACTTTTTGGAATATACCTACTTAGGTACTTATGGAGTACATTTTCTCATTTAATCCTTACATTATTCCTCTTTGGTAGATGGGAAGACAGAGGGTCAGAGAGGTTGAGAAATTTGTCCAAGGTCATCTAGCTATAAAGTGGCAGAACCAGATCTAAACCCCAGTCTGCGTGACTAAAAAATCCACTTGCTGTTATTATACTAACACAATTCAAATTCTAGACTCCAGAACAACATAGAAAACATTTGTAAGTGGGAAGGTGAAAATATAAAACTGTTTCCCATGGTTAAAACAATGCAAAAATATGTTTGCATATGAACAGAGTAAAAGAAAATCAGGTGGTTGCAGTTGACAACATTCTTTAAATGCTTACACAATATACAGTATAGAAAGAAATGAATTCAAACCAGATACAACAAATCTAAGTGTCCATTTTGTGTTTTTCACTATGTAATATGAACAGAAAAGATTTCTCTATATATGGTACGGTTGCTACAGAAATTGAAAACTTTCAAGAAAGGCATTACTTGCGAGTAATCTGGCTCCTACATCCCATGAGGTCAATTATCTGGTTATTGTCAATAATCCATACCATAAAATACTATGATTAAACATGACTTATAACTTGAACTAAAATTTGAAATCTATACCTATAATTTAACAAAAGGTTACAGCATGGTCACTGAATAAATACAAAACATACTTTTGTATTTTTTTCACTATATTCAATGACCATGTGCTTTACCCCTTATATTTATGGCTTTCAGCTTATTTTCTTATTTAAGAATAAAAAAATCTGACTCACATCCAATAATACGCAAACTTTGTTGGTGGGAATAGTTTCTTGAGAGTCTTAGGTCTTATCAGTGAGAAGAAATAAAACACCCAGGAGGGAGTTACCTAAATTTGGAATATTTTACAACAGACAGAAGAGTGATTTTACTAAACACTGGATTTATTCAGTTACAACATGTAGTCACTTGCTCTAAGGAATACTAAGTGCTAAACATTTTAAAAATGCAAGAATGTTTAAAAAAAATCACTAACTACTATAATTTTACAGCACAAGTGTGAAATACCACTATCTATGTCTCCAATTTCTAAGATGGGTGGTGCCTAACAATAGATTAGAAAAAACTTACAAAGCCACTCTTGGGTTTTGTCAGATTACAACTGACAGTAGAAAATATGTGCACCTTTAAGAAGCAAGTATCATTCTAAAAGAAATTAGTACTTACTTGATAATCATTTCTCTTAATATTTGGAACATCCATGTTGTGAGTAGAAGGGCAAATATCTTCATACTTTTTGCCCGTGAAAATATCAATTCCAACAAGGTGAACCTAACAGAGAAGAACAGGAGACCTGTTCAGTCTCTGCCAAGCAGATCACTCAATACACACATCACAGAAGCACAATATCAACGCTGATTACAACAGATTCTTTCTCCACCTTTCAAGGTCATCTAATTTTACTTTCTTAAAAAAATTACAAAGTAGTAGTCATAGAAACTGAGAAACAGTAAACAATTAAACAGTGTCATGACACATCAAGACTCAAAATCGGAGAGTCCAGTAATTCAATTTTAAGAGTAGATAACAAAAACTAAGTTAGGTTTCTTAGAATTGTTAGGTCTTCTCATCTGTAAACTGAATAGTTTTTTAAAAAATATTTTATTGTGTTTTTGATGAAGGTTTACAGGGCAGTTTAGTTCCCCAATCAACAATTTCCACACAAATAGTTCAGTGACATTGGTTACATTCTTCACAATGCATGACACTCCGATTATTTCTGTTCTGGTCTTCCATTACTGACTAGATCTTTTACCTCACTATGATTCAAGAAAGCTTCGATTCCCAGTTAATAAAACATTATAAGGGAGTACGAGAAGAAAATGCTACCTTTCAGTATTCAAAGTAGTAGCTGATCACCCAGTAATTGCGTGTGGAAAAAATGAGCTTATTACAAAATTATAAGTATAAAAACCCCATCATCTGTAATGGAATACAGATGACCAAAATCCCAACGTTAAAGCCGAAGACAGACCTGGAAGGACACTTACCTTGGCATGACCGTGCTTTCCAGTTTTGGAAGTTGACATATCGACTATTTTGCATGGTCGTCCTTTGAGCACCACGAAGCCGTTTTTGCGCAGGGCCGAGCACTGCATAGGGTAAGTGCTGGAAGCCCCAGCATCTCCGGTAGTGAAATCAATTTCCTCCGCCATGGTGGGCTGGGAAGATGGTAGCTTTTCCGAGGGAACTACGCAAAAAGTTTGTATTTGCATTTTAATAACGGCCGTGCAGGCAGGGAAACGAATCATTGCAGACAGGCTACGTGCCAAGCATCAGTTTTGCATTTATTGAACACCCACCCAAGACTAGCCGGCACTTTCCAACTCCGGTCTCCACAAACTTTTCTATCCCTTCCTTGGTGGGGAGGTGAGGAAGAAAGTCGCAGAGAAGCTCGCTGGGGGGTGGGCGCTGCGCCACGGGCAGCAAGTCCCGGCACCCACGGCCCCACCGCAGAAGCAGCCAGCGACCTTCCCGCGCCGCGCGGCCCAGCCCTGCTCCGCCGCCTGGATCCCCTCTGCTGGGGGCCCAGCCCAGGCCGCACGTCTCGGCGAAGGATGGGGGATAACTGGACCCGGCCGGCAGCACCTGGTCCTCGGGCAGCGGGAGCGCACCCCACCCTCCGCCCCGCGGCGCCGCCGCCCGGCCGCTCCGGCGCCCCGTGTCACGCCTGCACCCCCGGCTCGACCGGCCCCGCACGGGCCTGAACGCCGGTGGGTCCACGCTCGCCTCCGTTCCCCATCCATCCTCCCTTCTTCCCTCGGTCGGGGCTCGGCTCCGGCCGGCTTCCCCGGCCCTGCCTCGCCCTGGTCCTAGCCCCACCAGCTTCTCCCCATGTCTTCACCTTTCAGCGGAGAAAGAGCGCCTTTCGCCTGCGCACCCGCGCCGGTCCCCACAGCTGCGGCGACGGCGGCGGTGGCGGCCGCGGCAGTTCCAAGAGACGGGGCGGGGCCGCCACACTTTCCACACCCCGGCCTCCCCGCCCTTTCCCGCCCCCACCTCAGCCCCACTTCCGGGATAGGCCCCAGGAGCGTCACAGGCACTGCCCTCTCGGTCTACCATTGGCCAGAAGGTTCCCGAGGCCCCGCCCAGTCACGTGAAGCGCGCCCTGGCAACCCCACGTGCTGCGGATTAGTACACTTCCGGCGTGGAGTGCTCTGTCAGGCGTCCGGCGCTGAGGGTAGATTCGCCCGCAGGGAACTAGCTCCGTCAAACTCTTAGGTTCTTTTCGTTAAAGCCCCAGTCGAAGTTAACGCAGTCCAGTGGGGTCCGAGCCCTGCGCCCAGTAGCCTCTGCCCTCAGGTGCGTGGCGGTTGTCATGTGACGGTTGTCAAAACTCGCGAGGCGCGCGAATTCAGCGGGTGCACCGCGTGGCTGTGCAGGGAACTTAGGGTTCAAGCTTTTGGCCCAAGTTGCCACCCTCATTGGGGTTCGAACCCACGGCTCTACCTTGAAGAAGAGCCCAGGTGCAGTATTTTATTACTTGGTTTCACGCTGCGGGACCTCAGCCACCACATAGATTCTGGCAGCGACTGTCACTGGGGTCTCCGCCATGGTCATCAATGCTTTCAGGGGTAGGAACTCTTCAGACAACCTCGATCTAAAAAGCAGCAATGAAATGATTTAACCCACTTCTCACCGCAGAGGCTATTACAGGGTTGTGGAGGCGAAGTGTGATCTGACTCCTTGATCATTGACTGGTTCCGAAAGTTCTTCGGCCAGTTCAGCCCTTCCATAGCACAGGAGTTCTTTGAGTTTGAGGCTTGTCCAATACCTCATTAGAACGGTTGGATTGTCTTCAGGATCGACCTGGAGCCAATTGAGACTTGAATAGGACTGAGGACTAAGAGGTGCATACTCCTTTTCACAGTACCATTTCACAGCGCACCACACTTTCTTACTTTGGACGGTGACCTAGGAAACTCCTTCCCAGCCCACAGCTAAATTTATGTGATGCTTTGATTTTGTATTGCTGTCTTGTGACTAATCCCTTTTCTCTCGTTATTCCATGGCTCTTTCGTTTACACATGCTTCACATGCGTTGCCTAACGTTCACAATAAGTGAATTCTTATATACTGAGCTCAGCCTCTAACGTACGAAAGATCTAGATTAAACCCATAGTTCCTGAGTCCATTCTGTTTTTCCTTACACCACCTAACCTTTACCAGTCTCTTATTGTTAGACTGATTGCTAATATTTGAAGAAGTGTTTGGACAGGTACGTGCTAAGTGTTTTATGTGTGTCATTCGTTTAATCTTGACTACTACTTTTTTTTTTTAACCTCAGAATTACTGAAGTATGATTAATGTAAAATTCACTGTTTTTAGTTTTATGAGTTTTGGAAAACAGTTCTGTAAGGACCACTATAATCAAGATACGGATTATTTCCCTCACTCCAAAAGGTTTCCTTGTCCCTCTCTCTGGTCAGTCTACACCCCCTTCTGTTAACCATTCACAACTACTCCTTTTTTATCTCTGTTTTTTTAGTAATAATTTTTATTGTGCTTAAAGCTTACAAATCCACTCAGCCTCTCACACAAAAACTTACATACACCTTGCTACATACTCCCAATTACTCTCCCCCTAATGAGACAGCATGCTCCCTCCCTCACTTCTTTTCATGTCCATTTCACCAGCTTCTAACCCCCTCTACTCTCTCATCTCCCCTCCAGGCAGGAAATGCCAACATAGTCTCAAATGTCCACATGATCCAAGAAGCTTACTCCTCACCAGCATCCCTCTCCAACCCATTGTGCAGTCCAATCCCTGTCTGAAGAGTTGGCTTCGGGAATGGTTCTTGTCCTGGGCCAACAGAAGGTCTGGGGGCCATGACCACCAGGGTCCTTCTAGCCTCAGTCGGACCATTAAGTCTGGTCTTTTTATGAGAATTTGGGGTCTGCATCCCACTGCTCTCCTGCTCCCTCAGGGGTTCTGTGTTGTGTTCCCTGTCAGGGCAGTCATCAGTTGTAGCCGGGCACCATCTAGTTCTTCTGGTCTCAGGATGATGTAGTCTCTGGTTCATGTGGCCCTTTCTGTCTCTTGAGATCATAATTACTTTGTGTCTTTGGTGTTCATTCTCCTTTGATCCAGGTGGGTTGAGACTCATTGATGCATCTTAGATGGCTGCTTGCTAGTGTTTAAGACCCCAGATGCCACTCTTCAAAGTGGGATGCAGAATGTTTTCTTAATAGATTTTATTATGCCAATTGACCTAGATGTCCCCTGAAACCATGGTTCCCAAAACCCTGCCCCTGTTACACTGGCTGTCAGTGCATTCAGTTTATTCAGGAAGCTGCTTTTGGTTGAGTCCAGTTGTGCTGACCTCCCCTGTATTGTGTGTTGTCTTTCCTTTCACCTAAAGTAGTTCTTATTTACTATCTAATTAGTGAATACCCCTCTCCCACCTTCCCTCCCTCCCTCCTCTTGTAACCACAAAAGAATGTTTTCTTCTCAGTTTAAACTATTTCTCAAGTTCTTATAATAATGGTCTTATACAATATTTGTCCTTTTGCAACTAATTTCACTCAGCATAATGCCTTCCAGATTCCTCCATGTTATAAAATGTTTCACAGATTCCTCACTGTGCTTTATTGATGTGTAGCATTCCATTGTGTGAATATACCATAATTTATTTATCCATTTGTCCGTTGATGGACACCTTGGTTGCTTCCATCTTTTTGCTATTGTAAACAGTGCTGCAGTAAACATGGGTGTGCATATATCTGTTCATGTAAAGGCTCGTATTTCTCTAGGATATATTCCAAGAAGTAGAATTGCTGGATTCTGTGGTAGTTCTAGCTTTTTAAGGAAGCAGCAAATCGATTTCCAAAGTGGTTGTACCATTTGACATTCCCACCAGCAGTGTATAAGTGTTCCAGTCTCTCCACAGCCTCTCCAGCGTTTATTATTTTGTGTTTTTTGGATTAATGCCGACCTTGTTGGAGCGAGATGAAATCTCATTGTGGTTTTGATCTGCATTTGTCTAATGGCTAATGATCGTGAACATTTCCTCATGTATCTGTTAGCTACCTGAATGTCTTCTTTAGTGAAGTGTCTGTTCATATCTTTTGCCCATTTTTAAATAGGTTTATTTGTCTTTTTGTAGTTGAGTTTTTGCAGTATCACGTAGATTTTAGAGATCAGGTGCTGATCGGAAATGTCATAGCTAAAAACTTCTTCCCAGTCTGTAGGTAATCTTTTTACTCTTTTGGTCAAGCCTTTGAATGAGCATAGGTGTTTGATTTTTAGGAGCTCCCAGTTATCTAGTTTTTCTTCTGCATTCTTAATAATGTTTTGTATACTGTTTATGCCATGTATTAGGGCTCCTAGGGTTGTCCCTATTTTTTCTTCCATGATCTTTATCGTTTTAGATTTTATATTTAGGTCTTTGATCCATTTTGAGCTCATTTTTGTGCATGGAGTGAGGTCTGGGTCTTGTTTCATTTTTTTGCAGATGGGATATCCAGTTATGCCACCACCATTTGTTAAAAAGACTAGATAGATTTTAAGATTTTCCCCATTTAACTGTTTTGGGGCCTTTGTCAAGTATCAACTGCTCATATGTGGATGGATTTATTTCTGGATTCTCAATTCTGTTCCATTAGCCTATGTATCTGTTGTTGTACCAGTACCAGGCTGTTTTGACAACTGTGGCGGTATAATAGGTTCTAAAATCAGGTAACGTGAGGCCTCCCACTTTGTTCTTCTTTTTCAATAATGCCTTATTTATCCAGGGCCTCTTTCTCTTCCATATGAAGCTGGTGATTTGTTTCTCCATGTCATTAAAGGATGTCATCGGGATTCGGATTGGAATTGCATTAAATGTATAGATGGCTTTTAGTAGAATAGACATTTTTATAATGTTAAGTCTTCCTATCCGTGAGCAAGATATGTTTTTCCACTTTTGTAAGTCTCTTTAGGTTTCTTGCAGAAGTGTACTGTAGTTTTCTTTGTATAAGTCTTTTACATCTCTGGTAAGATTTATTCCTAAGTATTTTTTTTTTGGTATTTTATCTTCTTGGGGGCCACTGTAAGTGGCATTGATTTGGTAATTTCCTCTTCGATGTTCTTTTTGTTGGTGTAGAGGAATCCAGCTGATTTTTGTATGTTTATCTTATATCCCGATACTCAGTTGAACTCTTCTATTAGTTTCAGTAGTTTTCTGGAGGATTCCTTAGGGTTTTCTGTGTATAAGATCATGTCATTTGCAAATACAGATACTTTTACTTCTTCTTTGCCAATCTGGATGCCCTTTATTTCTTTATCTAGCCTAATTGCTCTGGCTAGGACCTCCAACACAATGCTGAATAAGAGCGGTGATAAAGGTCATCCCTGTCTGGTTCACAATCTCAATGGGAATGCTTTCAGGCTCTCTCCATTTAGGGTGATGTTGGCCATTGGCTTTGTGTAAATGCCCTTTACTATGTTGAGGAATTTTTTTCTATTCCTATTTTGCTGAGAGTTTTTATCATGAATGGGTGTTGAACTTTGTCAAATGCCTTTTTCTGCATCAGTTGATAAAATCATGTGATCCTTGTCTTTTGTTTTATTTATGTGGTGGATTACATTAATTGTTTTTTTAATGTTGAACCATCCCTGCATACTTGGTATGAATCCTACTTGGTCATGGTGTATCATTTTTTTGATATGTTGTTGAATTCTGTTGGCTAGAATTTTGTTGAGGATTTTTGCAACTACATTCATGAGGGATATAGGTCTATAATTTTCTTGTGGTGTCTTTACCTAGTTTTGGTATCAGGGATATGGTGGCTTTATCTCCATTTTTAATTGAGTAAAAAGGCAGAAAAAAGTTAAGTAACTTGCCAAAAATCACACAACTAGCAAGTTGGAGAGCCCAAGTTTAAAATCTAGGCATTTAGATTTCATAGTCACTGCTAATCACCACCGTATACTGCATTCACATAGGATCTGGATTTGGAATCAAAAGATCAGGCTTTGTTCAGTCAACAGTATTTATTTTAGCATCTTTGGCTCTGGAATTACTATGTTGACCAAGGCAGTCTCTGGTCCATAAGGTGCTTGCAGTCTAGCACAGGAGACAAACTAGCAATTTTAGCAGGTGTAATAAATGCTGCTAAAGAACTACCTACAGAGCACTGAAACAAGGGACTCCTCATCTAGTCTAGGCATTGTTCAATTGATATATAATGCAATCCATGTATAATTTAAAATTTTCTTGTAGCCACATAAAAATGTAAAAAGAAACGATGCAGTTAATTTCAGTAATATATTTGATTTAACCCAATATATAAAAAAAATTCAGATGTAACAAATACAACGATTATTAATGAGATATTTTACATTCTTGTGTCCTTACTAAGCCTTCAAAATCTGGTGTGTATTTTACTCTTAAGGTACATCTGAATTCAGAGAAGCTACATTTCAGGTGCTCAATACCTGCGTATGGCTGGTAGCTATCTATCATATTGGACTTCATGGGTGTAGGAGATTCAGAGACTGCTTATCTTAGGAGGGTGATATCTAAATTGAGATCCGAAGGATGAGTAGAAGTTAACAGTGGGGAGGGGGGTTGGAAAAGGCATTTTAGGCAAAGGGCTTGGGGGTGTACAGGCCTATAGGTGACAGAATCATGGCTTCATCTTGGACTACAGATGGTTTAGTGTGGCTGACTGGTATGTACTGTAACAAGAGATGAGTGAATGTGGATTCCTTCCCAAGGGAGTTGGAGAAATACTGAAACAGAATATATGAGAAAATGACAAGAACTTTTTTTTTTTTTTTTAAAAAGACTATTCTGGCTGCAATATGGAGAAATTTTTTAGGGGGAGAAAATACTAGAAGCAGGAAACCAGATGGGAAGAAATAACTTTGTCCTCAACAAAAGTAGTGACTATGAAAATACAGAATACGGAGAAGACAGTTTCAAGGGAGTTGTGAGGGAAGATGGAAAGAACATCATAATTAATTGACTGTTGGGGGTCAAAATGGGGAGGTACATAGTGTGAAAAAGAAGAGAGTCAAATTAAGACTCGCTGGCTTGTGGTATGAAAAATTGGGAGGATGATGGTAGCATTAATTGAAAATATAGGAGAAGGAGGAAATTTCTAAGGATAGTTGAGCTCACTTTTGGGCAGACTGAAGGAGCCCTGATGGCATAGTGGTTAAAGTACTTGGCTGTTAACCAAAAGGTTGGTGGTTGGAACCCACCAGCGGCTCCATGGGAGAAAGATGGGCAGTCTGCTTCTGTAAAGAGTACAGCCTTGGAAACCCTATGGGGCAGTTCCACTCTGACCTATAGGGTTGCTGTGAGTTGGAATTGACTTGACAGCAGTGGGTTTTGTTTTGGTTTGAGTAGAAGAGAGATCTATGTGAAACAGAGATATACATTTGTGAATCATCAGTATGTAGATGATGATTGAAGTCATTGGAGTGGATGAAATCTTTTGGGGTGAGTATTCACCATGGAGAAGAGGAGAGTCTGGGACATCTAAGAAATGCCCAAAGGAGAGTGAGAAAGAGCATTGTATTTAAGATTCTTCAGTTGCAAGCAACAGAAACCACCTGCTACCAACTTCAGCAAAAAGCAAGTTTAGAGGAATGACATGGAAGAGCTCCAGCTTTGAAGGGAAGCCTGAAAGGACAGGAACCATTAGAATGAACAACCTCTAAATGTCGGTAGAGAGAGTCCAAGAATCAAAGCTCTGGAAGATGGAATTCCAGTTGCTCTAGCTTTTGTTTCCTGCCCACTCCTTGATGACTTATCTTGTTCCAGTGGTCTTATTTCTACCTTTATATCATGTCAGTAAATTCCTATCATGTGTATTTTTTTTTAATAAAAGAACATTGGATTCAGAATAGCATTAACCAAACCAGCAAATGATCTCACTTAGCTGCGCAAACAATACATATACTTATATTAGCAAAATAAGCCTGATTTAATTTTGATCTGTGCTGTATGGTTGAGCACCCTCCATTTCCACAAATAATTTCAATGTTTTTGGCTATATAAATCAACAAATCCCTGTAATTCTTTTTGTCGCTAAATTTTGACTTCCAAGTAGTTTAATTTTGCATTCTACTCCCAGCCTGCAAATTGGGATTAGGTTTCTGCCTAAATAACAATGAAGAGTGGTGCATAAACAGAATTATTACCTTATACCTAAAAAAAAAAAAAAAAGAGTCATTGAGTCAATTCCAACTCAAAGCGACCATATAGGACAGATAGAACTGCCCCATAGAGTTTCCAAGGCTGTAAATCTTGGTTATTGTTTATTCGATAATATTTTTTTCCATCCTTTGAGCTTTAGTATATTTATGTCTTCGTGTCTAAGGTGTGTCACTTGTAGACAGCATATTGATATGAGTTGTGTCTTTTTATGCATTCTGCCAGTGTCTGTCTCTTTACTGGTATGTTTAAGCTATTTACATTTCAGTGTGATTATTGATAAGTTTGAGTTTACTGCAGCCATTTTGTTGTGCGCTTTTTTTTTTTTTTGTGGTGTCGATGGTTTCTTCCGCTTAATTTTTTGTGCTGAGTTCTTTTTATTTGTGGATTTTCTTTTCATTTCGTTCATTGTTGATTTTGTGTTTACTGAACCTTTATGTTTGTCTTCCTTTTTATTTTGATGAGTAGGTTTGTTAACTTTCTTTGTGGTTACCTTGAAATTTAACTTTATCTTTTTCAGTTTAAAGGAGTCTTTTATTTCTTGATATTGCCTTGACTTCCTGTCCATATGATAGTTCTATAACTACACGTTTATTCCTCCTTTTTGTTTTGATATTGCGTGGTTCCTTGTTTTCAGTCTTTTAGTTTTATTTTGAGAATTATTTGTCTGGGTTGGTATCTGGATGATGTTGTCCTATGTCCTAATCTCAGGTTGTTGTCTGAAGGACTCCCTTAATATTTCTTGTAGGCTTGGTCTGGTTTTTACAGATTCCCTTAAATTCTATCTGGTAATATCCTAATTTCCCATTATATTTGAGATGCAATTTTGCTGGATATATAATTCTTGATTGGCAATTTTTTTTCAAGGATTTATGTATATCATCTGATTGACTTCTTGCCTGTATAGTGTCTGCCGAGTAATCAGAGCTTAGTCTTATTAGTTCTCCTGTGTAGGTGACTTTTCACTTTTCCCCCGCTGCTCTCAGGATTCTTTCTTTGTCTTTGGTTTTGGCAAGTTTGATTATGATATGTCTTGGTGCCCTTCTTTTGTCATCTAACATGTATGGGGTTCATTGAGCCCCTTGGATAGATATTTTCTCATCATTCATGATATTTGGGAAGTTTTCTGCCAGCAAATCTTCGACAATTCTCTCTGGGTGTGTGTGTGTATTTTTACCTCCTCCTGTTCTGGAATTTCCAATCATGTGTAAATTTTCCTCTTGATAGTGTCCCACATAATTCTTAGGCTTTCTTCATTTTTCTTCATTCTTTTTTCTGATTTTTCCTCAAACAAATTGTTGTCAAGGGATCTGTCCTTTATGTCGCTGATTCTGTCTTCCATTGATTCAGTTCTACCCCTGTGCCCTTCTGTTGAGTTGTCTATTTCTGAAATTTTATTGTTAATCTTTTGCATTTATGGTTGCTGCTTGGATGTTTTCTAATTGTCTATTTATGTTGTCATTTTGTTCTTGTATTGCTTTCCTATATTCCTCTGTTGCTTTGTGTGTGTTTGCTTGTTTGTGTCTTCCTCCAGAACATTTTCTGGTTCTTTATTTTGGTCACTTGCTGGAGCCATCTTGTCCTGCTTCTTTATGTGATTCGATATTGTCTTTTGTCTCCAAGGTATTATGGTGTTATTATATTTACTTATTTATTATATGTTTGCTGCATCCTGATTTTTTGTTTTGTTTTATTTTGATACATCCGAGTAGGCAGGGCATGCGTGCTACTCTGGTCACTAGTCTGAATGAGCTGGAGCTCTCACCACCTGTCTCCAGGTGGTTGGGCTAGAGACTATGTGAGCATGGGTATCTGTTTGCTGGTATTGTGGGGTGGCTGAGGATGTAGCTGGAGTTGCTGGTGAGGTGGTGTGTCTGTCCAGTTGGTCACCTGGGTGTGGGTGCAGGGAGCCTTCTCACGAGTTGCTGTATTGGATGTTGTGCGTGCACGCTGATGGTTACTGAGTGGTCAGGGCAAGAGTGCCCAGGTTGTCAGTCACTGAGTGGATGGTATGGAAACTCTCACTGATGGTCCTGGGTGGGCAGGACTGCATGGGGGTGATCGGAGTAGGCAGAAGCCTTGGGTTGCATGGGGAGGGGGCAGTGCAGGGAGTGAGGCGGGGGAGTGCTGCAAGTCTGCAGATGCCCTCTAGGAGAGTATGCCCCTGTTTGCTAGAGCATGATATGCCACGAGTCTTTGGACCCCACTGCAGGTGACTGGAGGGAATAGGAGGTGCTGCTGGTCTATAGACCCTCAGTGAGGGTGGCTGGGTGCAAGAACAGGGTGCCTCCAGTTCATGGGCTCCTGGCACCGGTGGCTGGGCAGAGCAGCATTTGCTGCTGGTTTGTGGGCCCCCAGTCCGTACCAGCTGAGTGTGGAGTGGGTGCCACCAGTCATCTGGCCCCTGGAGCAGTTGGCTGAGTGGAATGGGGGCACCGCTGGTCTCTGGTGCTGGTAGCCAGGCAGAGAAGCAGATGCCACTGATCTGCAGGCCCCAGCTCAGGTACTGGGCTTAGAAGCAGGCACTGCTGGTTCCCAGGCCCCCAGTGTGGGTGGGTGGGTGGGTGCATGAGGGGGTCCTGCCTGTTCGTGGGCTTTCCGCGTGGGTGACTGGGCAGAGATGTGGGTGCCAGATGTTCAATGGGTCCCTGGTGCTGGTGGCTGGGCGGAGAGATGGGTGCCACTGGTTCAGGTTCACTGGTCCTTGACACAAGTGGCCCCCAGCTCAGGGGACAGGGTGGTGGTGGATGGCTGGATGCTGCCAGACCATAATTGCATGCGGAGGGAGATGATTGAGGAGAGCAGGGGGCACCATGAGCTTGCAGGCCTCCATCACAATGGGCTGAGAAGAACACGGTGGGTGAGGTGAGTGCACCTAAACTTTCCAGGGTGGGGAACACTCCTGTTTGACTCTGGATGTGGGTGCAGAGCTGCTCTTGCTTGGCTATACCAGGCAGTGGGGGCTTCAGCTAGGAATGCTGCTTGCTTTGTCTTGGTGTGGCTGTGCCATGCAGGTTCAGCTGGCAGGGTGCCAGCAATCTATAATTTACCATGTCTGCTGTTTTGTACAGACTCTTCTTCCTTTTGACACTCAGTCCGATTGTTCAGCCTTGCCTTTGATGTTTAGGGTTTCCAAGTTGTCCTCTGTATCTGATTCACTTGTTTTCTCAGATCTTTGTTGTAAGAGGAATGTTGCCATCTTGGACCGCCCCTCCCAAGGCTTATCACTGCACCACCAGGACTCCTTTCTGCCTGCAAGAGAGTGACAGATTTCTAAGGCAAGGAAGAAATAGCTTCTTGAGACAGCAGAAACTTTCCTGGCAAGGTGTATCCTGCAGATAGAGTTTTCAGAGGATTTATGGGGTTGCTACAAGGTGGGATCGACTCAGCAGCACACAGCCACAACAGAGGTTTGGGGTACTTCAAGTTCTAACTTCTCAGATATCCCCGTTCTCTTTGCTAGGGTATTTCCCTATCACTTACCCAATTTTTTTTTTTACCCAATGTTTACAAATGAGATTTGTGAATCCAGCAATGCACAGACTCAAATTCTTAAGTTTGGTTCAAAGCAAATCTAAGCCTTTTATTAAATTTTTTTTTTCTTGGTTTGATCCAAATGCTGTCTCAAACAGCTGTTCCACTCTGAAAGTTCTAAGACTCTTCTTATCCTTTAAATTCTTTAAATTGTTCCTAGCAGTAGCTACCAGTTTGCCTCAACTATAGCTTATTTTCAATGGCATGCAGCCCAGGAGATAATTTATTGAGCTATTTCACCACTGCATACCATAGACCTCTACGTTCTGCTTTTGTAATGTGAACTTGGAATATGTCATTGTTTTCTACCCTATCTTGGTTCTAACCAATTCTTAATACCCACATTTGCAAGATAATGTCTTGCAGTTCTCCAGGGTAATAGTCCAAATCCAGGGTGTTGGCAAGACCATGTTCTCTCTAAGGGAAGACTCTAGAGGAAAATTCTTTCTTGTCTTTCTCAGCTTCTGGTAGCCCCAGGTGTTCCTTGGCTTGCAGCTGCAGCATAACTCTGTCACCACGTTGCCATCTTCTCTCTGTTTCTGTGTCTCTTCTCCTCTTTTATAGGACACCTCTAAGATTGGATTAGGACCCACCATGCTCAGGTATGACCTCATATTAATTGGGTCATATTAAGACCCAATTTCTAAGTAGAGTTATGTTTACAGGCATCAGGGGTTAGGATTTCAACATAAATTTTTGGGGGATCACAGTTCAACCCACGACAACCCCTTTCAGTAATTTATGGAATGGAATAATAGACACAATATAATTAAGAATATGGTATTATCTTAATTTATTGGCAAGACTATCAATCAGTTTGACCTAATTGATCTTTATAGAGCACTGAACCCCAAAACTGCAGAATACACATTCAGTTCAGCTACATATGGATTTTTCTCCAAGATATGCTAGACCAGTTTTCAAAGAATGTTTTATGATCTACATGGAATTGAATTAGCAATCAACAAGATATATTTTAAATAACTATAAATATTTAGAAATTAAACAATACATTTGTGAGTAATCCATATGGAAAATAGAAAATATATCAAATTAAGTGATAAGAAAAATATATCAAATTTGTGGGCTAGAGCTAAAAAGGAAACCCTGGTGGCGTAGTGGATAAGTGCTACAGCTGCTAACCAAAGGGTTGGCAGTTCAAATTCGCCAGGCGCTCCTTGGAAACTCTATGGGGCAGTTCTACTCTGTCCTGTAGGGTCGCTATGAGTCAGAATCGACTTGACGGCACTGGGTTTGGTTTGGTTTGGTTAGAGCTAGAAAAGTGCTAGAGAGAAAATTATACCTTTAAATGTTTATTTTATAAAAGAAGAAAAGTTTTAAATCAATGACCAATGTTTCCACTAGTGAAATAGGAACAAAGTAAACCGACAGGAGAAGTCTGCAAACTTTTTCTGTAAAGGGCCAGTTAGTAAATATTTTAGGCTTTGGAGGCCATACAGTCTCTGTCGCAGCTATTCAACTCTGCCATTGTAGCTCAAAAGAAGCCATAGACAATATGTAAACAAATGATCATGGCTGTGTTCTAATAAAATTTTATTTACAAAAACAGGAAGAAGGCTGGATTTGGCCTGTGGGTTGTAGTTTGCTGACCTGTGATCTGGAGTAAGTGGAAGGAAGGAAATAATAAAGCTAAGAACAGAAATCAGTGAGATATAAAACAAACAATAGAAAAAATATTCAATGCTGGAAATTGGTTATAGAATGCATTAATTAATAAAACTCCACCAAGACTGGTTAAAGAAAAGCAAGAGAGAGAATACACAAATAACCAATATTAGACATGACAGAGGGGATATCATCATAGTTCCTACACATAATAAAATGATAATACAGGATATTATGAATAACTTTATGGCAATATTTTTAACAATGTGGATGAAATGGACAAATTTCTTGAAAAATACAACATCAAAATGGACATGAGGTAAAACAAAATCTGAATTGTCCTATATTTTTTTAATTGAACTTACTATCAAAAACCTTTTCAGAAAGAGTTCTCCAGATGGTTTCTGTTGAATTTTACCAAATTTTTAAGGAGTAAATAATTGAAGCTTATCCAAACTTTTTCAGAAAATAGAGGAAAAGCAAACACTGCCCAGTTTATTTTTTGAGGCTAGCAAAACCTAGATTCCAAAACCTAACAAAGACATTACAAGAAAAGAAACTACCATCTTATATCCCCCATGAAAATAGATGCCAGACTCCTTAAGAAAATATTAGCAAGTGGAATCCACCAATATATAAAAAGTGTAATACATCATGATCAAGAAGTCAAGAGGGATTCATCCCAGGAATGCAAGGTGTGTTTAACATTTAAAGTCAACCAATGTAGTACATCTTCATGACCTTGGGTTAGGCAGTGGTTTCTTAGATATACCACAAGCGCAAGCAATTAAAAAAAAAAAAAAAACTGGACCTCATCAAAATGTAAACTTTTGTGTTTCAACGGACACCGTCAAGAAAGTGAAAAGGTCATAAACCAGGGACTACATCAGCCTGAGACCAGAAGAACTAGATGGTGCCCGGCTATAACCAATAACTGCCCTGACAGGGAACACAATAGAGAACCCCTGAGGAAGCAGGAGAGCAGTGGGATGCAGACCTCAAATTCTCATAAAAAGACCAGACATAATG
The DNA here is from genome assembly GCF_030014295.1 of Loxodonta africana. Lineage (NCBI taxonomy): Eukaryota > Metazoa > Chordata > Mammalia > Proboscidea > Elephantidae > Loxodonta > Loxodonta africana. The sequence continues at coordinate 47,923,766 of NC_087364.1, forward strand.
GTCCAACTGAGACTAGAAGGACCCCAGAGGTCATGGTCCCCAGACCTTCTGTTCGCTCAAGACAGGAACCATTCCCAAAGCTGTCTCTTCAGACAGGGATTGGACTGGACTATGGGACAGAAAATGATACTGGTGAAGAGTGAGCTCCTTGGATCAAAGTAGACACATGAGACTATGTGGGCAGCTCCTGTCTGGGGAAGAGATGAAATGGTAGTGGGGAGCAGAAGCTGGCCTAATGGACACGAAAATAGTGGAGGGAAGGAGTGTGCTGTCTCATTAGAGGGACAGCAACTGGGAGTATATAGCAAGGTGTATATAAGTTTTTATATGAGAGACTGACTTGGTTTGTAAACTTTCACTTAAAGCACAATAAAGTTTTTTTAAAAAGTGAAAATGCAACCCACAGAGTGGGAGAAAATGTTTGCAAGTCGCGTATCTGATAAGGGACTTTTATCTAGGATATATAAAGAATTCTTACAACTCAATAAGAAAACGCAATTAAATTGACAAAGGATTTGAACAGGCGTTTCTCCAAAGAAATGTACAAATGACCTTATGAAAAGATGTTCAACACCATTAATCATTAGGGAAATGCTTACCAAAATTACAATGAGATACCACTTAACATCCGCTAGAATGACTGAAATTAAAACAAAAATAAAAACAGACATAACGAGTGTTGGCTAGGATATAGAGAAATTGGAACCCTTGTCCACTGCTGGTGGGATTGTAAAATGGTGCAGCTGCTTCGGAAGCAGTTTGGTGGTTCCTCAAAATGTTAAACATAAACCTAGCATATGACTTGTAATGCTGCACAAAAATTTGTAAGCTAATTGTTCACAGCAGTGTTACTCATAATAGCCAAAAAGAAGAAACAACTCAAATGTTTATCAACTGACGAATGGATAACAAAATGTGGGATTCCATGTATTGTTCAGCAATAAAATGGAGAGAAGTACTCATGCATAGTACATTATAGATGAGTCTTGAAAAATTATGTGAAAGAAAATAGTCACAAAAGGCCACGTATTGTATGATTCCATTTGTATGAAATGTTTGGAATAGGCAAATCCATAAAGATAGATCAGTGGTTACCAGGGGCTGAGTGGAGGGGAGAGGGAATTGACTACAAATGGGTTCAGGGTTTCTTTGAGAGTGATGGAATGTTTTGAAATTAGATTATGGTAAAGGTTGCACAGCTCTGAATATACTGAAAAACAACTGAGTAGTATGCTTTAAAGGGGTGACTTTTATGGTATGTAAATTATATCTCAATAAAACTGTTAAAAAAGTAACAGTACCCCTCCTCCTCAGCATAAATGATTTTGAAATGCCATAGTGACGGTTATTTTGCAAACCTATCCCTTTATATGCTTTATATGAAAAACTATTTGTTACCATTTAAAAAATATTAATAAAAAGGACATGGGAAAAAAATCAATATAATTCACTATCTTAACAGAAAAAAATGGAGAAATATGATTAAGATGCTATGATCATCTCTATAGATGCAGAAAAAGCATTTGACAAAATTCAATACCCATTCCTGAAAAAACTCTCAGCAAACCAGAAATATAAGGGAATTTTTTTCAGCCTGAAAAAGGGCATCTATGAAAAAAACCAACAACTAACATAATACTTAAGGATGAAACTGAATGCTTTCCCTCTGTATACATTTCTAATGAGGCCATAACAAATTGCCACATACTTAGTGCCTTAAAACATCATGCATTTATTATCTCACAGTTCTGTACATCAGAAGTTTGAGCACAGTATGGCTCAGCTGGTTTTCTGCTGCAGAATTCTCCAGGACAAATTCAAGGCACTGACAGGGCTGCATTTCTTTCTGGAGGCTTTGACGATGAATCCACTTCCAAGCTCGTTCAGGTTGTTGGCAGAATTCAGTTCCATGCAGCTGTAGAATTGGGATCCCTGTTTTCTTGCTGCCTGTCAGCAGGAGTCATTCTCAGCTTCTAGAGACCATCTGAATTAATCAGCTCATGGCCCACTTCTATCTTCAAATCCAGCAAGTCATGTCCTTCTTATGCTTTGAATCACTCTGACCTCTGTTTCTGTGTCATCTTTCGTCTGCTCCTTCCTCTTCAGCAGCATCTCTCTGACTGATTTTTCTCTTTTTTGCTTTTAAGAGCTCATGTAATTACATTGGGCTCACCTAGATAATCAAGGATAATATCACTAATTTAAAGTTAGCTGACTAGGAACCTTAATTCCATCTGCAAAGCCCTTTGTAGTAGTACTTAGGTTAGTATTTGATTGAACAACCAGGGAATGGGAATCTTGGGGGACATCTTTAGTTGCTTTTCTGCCTATCATACTAAGAACAGGAACAAGACAAGGATGTTCACTGTAACCACTCGTATTCAATATTATATTGGAGGTCTTACCCAGTGCAACAAGGCAAGAGGAAGAAAGAAAATGTAGATCAGAAATAAGTAAACTGCTTCTGTTTATAGATGATGTGATCATCTATGTTGACAGTCCCAAGGAATATATTTAAAAAGTGACTAGACTTAATTAGTAGGTTAACTAGAATTAGTAAGTGAGGACTCAAGATCAATATGTCAAAATTCTATTTCTATGTATTAGTAACTGTCTTAGGCTGGGTTCTCTAGAGAAGCAAAACCAATAAAGCATATAAATATATATGCATATATAGAGAGAGATTTATATCAAGGAAACAGCTCATGCAGTTTTAGAGGCTGGAATGTCCCAAGTCCGTGGATCAGGATAGAGGTTTCTCCTGATTCACATAGCTGCAGGGGCTGGAGAACCTAAGACTGGCAGGTCAGAGAGCAGGGCTCTTATTCACAGGCTGTGAAAGTTGATGAATCCCAAGATTGGCAGGCAAGATCACAAGGCTCCTCCTGATTCACATAGCTGCAGGGGCTGGTGAACTCAAGATCAGCAGGTCAAAGAGCAGGACTCTTGTTCACAGGCTGTGAAGATTGATGAATCCCAAGATTGGCAGATAAGCTGCTAGCTCAAGTCCCAAGAACCAGAGGTCAGACAAACGAGAGTAGCTGCAGGATCCAGAACCAGCCAAAAGCCTTGTCAGGCAAGCAGGAAGGAAGTAGGCAGTGGAGGGCAGAGAGAGAAAGGCTGAGGGAGCGGTGAGCCACCACAGGCCTATCCCTGCCGGTACCACTCAGTAGATTCCATCATGGGGGTGATCACATATCAGATTTCAACAGGAAGTGAGCACATTATACAAATGCCAAAACACTGAGAATCATGGCCCAGCCAAGTTGACCCACAACCTTAACCATCACAGTAACAAACAATAGGAAATTTAATTTTTTTAAAAAGAAACCATTTACATCATCAAAAACTTAAATACCTATGAATAAATTTAGCAAAATACGTGAAAGATTGGTACATTGAAAACTACAAAATATTCTAGACCTAAATAAGTAGAGATACCATGTTCACGGATCAGAAGACACAATATTGTTAAGATCAGTATTTCCTAAATTGATCTATAGATTCAGTGCAGTTCTAACCAAAATTCTAGTAAGCTTTGTGTAGAAAATGGCAAGCTTATTCTAAAATTTATATAGAAACAGTACCCACTGCCGTGGAGCTGATTCCAACTCATAGCGACCCTATAGAACAGAGTAGAACTGCCCATGGAAACACTAAGTACCTAAAAAAAACAGTTGCCATTGAGTCAGTTCTGATTCATGGTGACTTCATGTGCATCAGAGTAGAGCTGTGTTCCATAGGGTTTTCAGTGGCTGATTTTTCAGAAGTAAATCAGTAGGCCTTTCTTCAAAAGCACCAGTGGGTGAACTTGAACCTAAAACCTCTTAGTTAGCTCCAGAGCGCATTAACAGTTTGCACCATCCAGGGACTCTCTCAGGGACCTAGGATAAGTAAAATAATCTTTAAAAATAACAAGATTGGAGGGTGTCCATTACCTGATCAAGATTTGTTATAAAACTACTGTAATAAAAAATAAATCTTGAATAATTCATTTAAAGGACTTGAATAAACATTTCTCCAAAGAAAATATACAAATGATTAGCAAGCACATGAAAAGATGCTCAGCTTCCTTTGTCGTTGGAGAAATGTAAATCAAAACCATAATGTTACACCACTTCATACCCACTTAGGTGGCTACATTAAAAAAAGAAAAGTGTTGGTGAGAATGTGGAGAAATTGGAACTCATACATTGCTAGTAGGAATGTAAAACGATGTAGCTGCTATAGAAATCAGTTTAATGGTTCTTCAGAAAGTTAGAATTACCATAACCAAAAAACCAAACCCAGTGCCATCGAGTCAGTTCCGACTCATAGTGACCCTATAGGACAGAGTAGAACTGTCCCGTAGAGTTTCCAAGGGGCGCCTGGTGGATTTGAATTGCTGACCCTTTGGTTAGCAGCCATAGGACTTAACCACTATGCCACCAGGGTTTCCATTACCCAGCAATTCCACTCCAAGGTATATATGCAAAAGACTTGAAAACAGGGATTTAACAGGTACTTGTACACCTATGTTCATTGCAGCATTATTCATAATAGCCAAGAGGTAGAAACAGCCCAAGTGTTTCTCAACACATGAGTGGATAAACAAAATATGGTATGTACATACAATGGAATGTTATTCAGCAATAAAGAGAAAAGAAGTTCTGATACATGCTACAACATGGATGAACTTTGAAAACATTATTAATAAGAGAAATAAGCTAGACACAAAAGGGCAAATATTATATGATCCCATTTATATGAAATATCTAGAATAGGCAAATGTATAGAGACAAAAGTAGGTTGTTAAGAGGGGCTGAGGGGGGGTGGAGAGGGACTGCATAATGCGTATGTTTTTTGGGGGGGTGATAAAAATGTTTTGAAACTAGATAGTGATGGTTGCACAACACTGTGAATGTACTAAGTGCCACCAAATTGTATACTTTAAAATGGTTAATTTTATGTGAATTTCACCTCAATAAAAAATGAACATTACCTCTACCTTACACTTGACATAAAAGTTAGTAAAAAATAGATTATAGATATAAAACTTATAGAAAACAGGAAAATATCTTCACATCCTGTAAGTAGGCAAAGGATTTTTAGACAAGATATAGAAAACAATAACCGTAAAAGAATGATATGCTAAGCTTTATCAGATGAAAAACTTCTTATCAAAATGAATAGTCAAGCAATAGGCTAGGAGATATGTGTGTGTGTGTGTGTGTATATATATACATACTACCTTTCAGTAAATGAATAGACAAGTGGTGGTTTATACAATACAATAGTGTTCTGTAATAAAAAGAAATGAACTATCAAGCTACAAAAAGATATGGCTTAGCCTTTGACACATATTGCTAAGTGAAAGAAGCCAATCTAAAGAGGCTACGTACTATATGATTCCAATTATCTGCCATTCTGGAATAACCAAAACTACAGAGTCGGTAAAAATATCAGTGGTTGCCAAAGGTTCAGGGGGAGGTAAAGAGAGTTGAATAAATGAAGCTGTCTTAGGCTGGGTTCTCTAGAGAAGCAAAACCAGTAAAGGGTATAAATATATATATATATGTATATACGAAACCAAAAAACCTGTTGTTGTCAGGTTGATTCCAACTCATAGTGACCCCATAGCACGGAGTAGAACTGCCCCATAGAGTTTTCAAAGAGCTCCTGGTGGATTCGAACTGACAACTTCTTGGTTAGCAGCTATAGCTCTTAACCACTACGCTACCAGGATTTCCCTAAATACGTATAGAGATTTATATCAAGAAAATGGCTCACACAGTTGTAGAGGCTGGAATGTTCCAAGCCTGTGGATCAGGATAGAGGTTTCTGATTCACGTAGCCACAGGGGCTGGCAAACCCAAGATCAGCAGGGCAGAGAGCAGGGCTCTTGCTCACAGGCTGTGAAGATCGACAAATCCCAAAGTCGGCAGGTAAGCTGCTAGTGCAAGCCCCAAGAACTGGAGGTCAGATGAACAAGAGCCATCTGCAGGATCCAGAGCTGGCAAAAGCCTGAACTTCCGCTTATATTCGGATGCAGGCCAGCACACCCGAGGAAACTCCCTTTCAAGTGATTGGCTGTTCACAGCAGATCCCATCATGGGGATGAGCACATATAAACACTGAGAATCATGGCCCAGCCAAGTTGATGCACAATCTTAATCATCACAGTTCGCCTCTTGTCAAATTGGCATCTGTACACATCTCCCCAAACCATACATAAATAAATAAAGACAATTACAAAGTCATACTTGGGTCCAACATGATACAATGAACACACATATAGCTGAAAATGCACTAGCCCAATTTACATCTTACATTTTATAAGTGAAGAAAACAAAAATATTTGATGCACCCATTCAAAGCAGAAGTACTCATAGTCCTCGATTCTGCAACTGGTCACGTGGCTGTAAGTGGTATTTAGAACTACCTTTTTCCAACACCCATTCCATGTTCCCTTTGCTCTAGGCAAGCACCTCCATTGGTCATGGTTCTTTGCCTGGTGGGGTGACCCAAACCTTCATTACCGAAGGGTGTGGGCCATTAGTAGTCATGTTCAAATTGGGTTTCTGTAGTTTTCCATTGACTTTAATCAGAGGGCGTGGTAGTACTAAGAGATGCTCTAAGGGATCTCCTGCATTCCAGACATACTCTACCTCCATTATATAATATCAATCCAGTTTCCTCTTGGTAATCATGATAACCACACCAGCCAGTATGGTAATTTCCTTCTCTGCTTGTTGATCCAGAGGCATAAGGAGCCTAAAGTGGCCAGGTGGCATCCTTAGCTTCCAGTTCAATGGAATCAGTGATGTGTCTCCAGGTGGAAGCATTCCTCCCTTCGGAACTAAGACCTCTAGACCTGCAGAGCATAAGGTCATGGGGACAGGAATCAAAAATCTTGCAAGTGGGTCACTAGGGGTAATAGTGGTGCCAGTTCCATTTCCACCTCTTGACTCCCGGACCCATGAATCCTGGTTGTGGGAGATACAGCACAATATATTGGATGTTGATTTAGAGCATATACAGCCTCCTGGAGAATGTTGCCCCAACCTTGCCAGGTATTGTCACCAAGCTGGTGCTGTACTAGTGTCTTTAGGAGGCCATTCCATTGTTCCATCAAGCCAGCTACTTCAGGATGATAGGGAACATGATAAGACCAGTAAATTCCATGAACATGGGCCCACTGCTGCACTTCATTTGCTGTGAAGTGAGTCCCTTGATCGGAGGCAATGTTGTGTGGGATACCATGACAGTGGATAAGGCATTCTCTAAGTCCATTCATTGGTCAGTTTTGGTAGAAACACTGTGTGCAGGGAAGGCAAATCCATATCCACAGTGTCTATTCCAGTAAGGACAAAACACTGCCTTTTCATGATGGAAATGGTCCAGTGTAATCAACTCGCCACCAGGTTGCTCGCTGACCACCTTGAGAGATGGTGCCTCTTTGGGGACTCAGTGTTGGTCTCTGCTGCTGGCAGATTGGGCACTCAGCAGTGGCTGTAGCCAAGTCAGCCTCAGTGAGTAGAAGTCCATGTTGCTGGGCCCATGCATAACCTCCATGCCTGCCACCATGGCCCCTTTGTTCATGAGCCCATGGAGCAATGACAGGAGTAGCTGAGGAAAGATAATGAGTGCTTTCCACAGAACGTGTCATCCTATCCACTTGATTGTTAAAATCCTCTTCTGCTGAAGTCACCCTTTGGTGAGCATTCATATGATACACAGATATCCTCACTTTGGCCCATTCAAAGAGGTCTATCCACATACCTCTTCCTCCTAAATCCTTGTCTCCAATTTTCCAATTGTGTTCCTTCAAGTCCCAGACCATCCAGCCAAACCACTGGCCACAGCCCATGAATCAGTATACATCTGGCCATTTCTTCTTCCAAGCAAAGTGAACAACCAGTTGCACTGCTTGAAGTTCTGCCCATTGGGAGGATTTCCTTCACCACTGTCCTTCAGAGAGGTCCCAGAAAGGGACTGTAGTGCTGCTGATGTTCACTTTTGAGTGGTGCCTGTATATCGCACAGAACCGTCTGTAAACCAGGTACGAGTTTTCAGTCAACTGAGCATAAGTAACTCCCCATGAGGCCATAGGTGCAGACTGGGAGATGGAAGGTAATCTGACAGGAGGGGAGACCATGGGCATTTGCACCACTTCTTCATGCAACTTACTTGTTCTTCCAGGTCCTGCTCGGGCCTGATCTCGTATATACCACTTCCATTTAATGATGGAGTGCTGCTGTGCATGTCCAACTTTATTGCTTCATTGGTCAGACAACACCCAGTTCATGACGGTAGTTCAGGCTGCAGGGTGACTTGGTGTTCCATGGTTAAGCGTTCAGTCTCTACTAGGGCCCAGTAACAAGCCAAAAGCTATTTCTCAAAATGAGAGTAGTTATCTGCAAAGGATGGCAGGGCTTTGCTCCAAAATCCCAAGGGCCTGCACTGTGATTTACCAATAGGGGCCTGTCAAAGACCCCAAACAGCATCTTTATCACTGATACTTCAAGCACCATTGAAATCGGCTGGATCATATGGCTCAAGTGGCATCTTGCACAGCAGCCTGAACCTGTCACAGAGCCTTCTCCTGTTCTGGGCCCCACTCAAAACTAGCAGTTTTTCAAGTCACTTGATAAATAGGCTGGAGTAGCACACCCAAATGGGGAATATGTTGCCTCCAAAATCTAAAGGGGCCCACTAGGCGTTGTACCTCCTTTTTAGTTGTGGGAGCAGCCAGATGCAATAACTTATTCACGCTAGAAGGAATATCTCGACAGGCCCCACACCACTGGACCCCTAGAAATTTCACTAAGGTGGAAGGTGCCTGAATTTTTGTGGGATTAATTTCCCGCCCTCTAGCATGTAAGTGTTTTACCAGTAAGTCCAGAGTCATTGACAGTTCTTCCTTACTAGGTCCAATCAGCATAATGTCATCAGTGTAATGGACCAGTGTGACATCTTGTGCAAGGGAAAGGTGATCAAAGTCCCTGCAGACTAAATTATGACATAGGGCTGGAAAGTTGATGTAGCTCTGAGGTAGACAACTGAAGGTGTATTGCTGGCCTTGCCAGCTGAAGGCAAACTGCTTCTTATGGCCCTTCGAACAGATACGGAGAAAAAGGCCTTAGCCAGATCAATAGCTACATACCAGGTACCAGGCAATGTATTAATTTGCTCAAGCAATGAAACTACATCTGGAACAGCAGCTGCAATTAGAGTCACCACCTGGTTGAGTTTTGATAATCTACTGTCATTCTCCAAGATCCATCTGTTTGTTGCACAGGCCAAACAGGCGAGCTGAATGGGGATGTGAAGGAAATCACCATCCCTGCATCCTTCAAGTCCTTGAAGGTAATGTCTGCAGTCCCTCCAGGAATGCAATGTTGCTTTTGGTTTACTATTTTCCTAGGTAGGGGCAGTTCTAATGGCTTCCACTTGGCTTTTCCTGCCATAATAGCCCTTATTCATTTGTCAGAGATTCAATGTGGAGGTTCTGCCAATTGCTGAGTGTCTATTCCAATTATACATTCTGGAACTGGGGAAATCATGACAGGATGAGTTTGGGCACCCAGTGGACCTACTGTGAGATGGCCTTGAGCCAAGACTCCATTAATAACCTGACCTCCATATGTTACCACTGTGACTGGTAGGACAGAGTGATGTTTTGGGTCTCCTGGAATTAGTGTCAGTACAGAGCCAGTATCCAATAATCCCTGAAAAGCCTGGTTATTTTCCCCAATGAGTAGTCACTCTCACAAAAGGCCGTAGATCCCTTTGGGAAAGGCTGGGAGAGAGATTAATAGTATAAATATTTGGCAGTGTATTGGCGTCCTTCCTCAAGGGGATCCAGCCTCCACTTCATTCAAGGAATCATGGGTCTTTAAACTTGCTCAAGTCTGGGAATGATTGAGGGACTGTGACACTCTATTCTGGCTATTTGATTTAGACTGCTGTTCACCTGACCTAGAATTCATCTGTTTGTACAAATCAGGTAAATATTTAGTAGATTTCATATCTATTTCACTCCTAGGGACACCATGACTAAGCAGCGAACACCATAAGTCCATATGAGTCAGACTATTCTGATTACAGCTTTGACCCCACTGTCCATTACTGTAACCACACCCACCTTTTCTCTGTCAGTTGAGTACAGCCACTTGGCCCCACTACAACAGGCTCCAATCAGCCACATTCTACTTAGGTGTCTTAATTTGGTTAGGGCAGTTCCCACTGTCAAATCTGATTTACATAAAATAGCAATCTCAGCAGTCTTCAAGGATGCTGGAACACCTTTCAAAAATTTGTTACTCAGAGTTGTGGTACAAGGTGTGTCCTCTGGGCACTCCATGTATGGGCCTGGGGGTCTAACCTGATAAATCCACTCTAGCATGCCAATTTCCTTAGGCCTTTGGATACCTTCTTCTACAGTATACCAAGTCAGGTCTGGTACTTCAGCTTGATTTAGTGTAGGCCACCACGTAATCCATGTTTCAGCAACCCAACCAAATAAATTATTAGATCCTAACTTCTTGAGCTGAAACATCGAATGAAAAATCTGTGGTTAGTGGACCTATATCAATAAACTCAGACTGATCCATCTTTATTTTCCTTGCACCATTATCCCACACCCTTAATAGCCATTCCCCACATATATTCCCCAGGTTTCTGTTTGTACATATTAGCAAAGTCAAGCAGTTATTTTGACGTGTAGCATACCCCCTCCTGGGTTACACTTTCTATTTCATCTTTTGGGGGTTTCTGGGACTTAAGTCTAGTTATAGATCTAGAAGCCAGAAGCAGTAGGTAGTGTGGAATTGTTTTGAGAACATTCAACATTGTCTTGTAAAGCATCTGCCTCTGGCAATGCCCCAGGTAATGACTCTTTAGAGACAGCTGGGCTACTGCTAACCTCATTAGATGGGAGTGGAGGGACTAATGGTTTTTCTGGGGAGGGTGGTTTAGCAGACAAACATGGAGTAATCTCTTCAGATGGGAGTGGTTCTGTTGGCAGGAGTGATTCAATGGAATTTAGGGGCTCAGTGTCTCCAGCTTTCTGATTTTCTGCTCATATGCCCCCATCCCAAGTTTCAGGATCCCATTTCTTCCCAATCAGTGCCCTCAGTTTAACTTCAGACACCTCTCAAAGTTGGCAATTGAGCTGGAGTTGTAATTCAGCCTTACAATAAGACTCTGGGTTTGGTTTTTGGAAATATCAGTTCTGTTACTACCAGAAATGAGGCTTTCTTTCAAAACATAAGTGGAAACTTTGAAGTTGTTTATACTGCACTTGAGTTTTGACTCTGAAGCCCTGAGCACATCTCTTTCTTTCATCAGTTTGTCTACAGAAAGTAGGACCAACCAACCAGCTTCCTTATACTTCTCTTATGACAAAACTGTAGAAAGATCACACATGTGTTCACCCAGAGCCTCACCTTTCACCAATACCTGATCTATTGGTGGTGATAGTTTTCGTATTTGTATCACCATCTCATGCCATGGATTACCTGGAAGCAGAGTCATCAACATCTTTGAAGACTAACCACACTCAAGAACCCATTTAGAAAACTCATCCTTACAATTTTGTTTCTCTAGAAACACTCTCGGTGCCAAATTCTATCTTAGTCGTTGTTGTAGATTGAACTGTGTCCCCCCAAAGTGTCTGTCAACTTGGCTAAGTCACGAGATTCCCAGTATTCTATGATTGTCTACCATTTTATCATCTGAAGTGATTTCCCTATGTGTTATAAATCCTATCCCTACGATATAATATGATGGATTAGTGGCAGTCATATTGATGAGATCTACAAGATTAGATAGTGTCTTAAGCCCATGTCTTTTGAGATATAAAAGAGAGAAGCAAGCAGAGAGACATGGGGACCTCATAACACCAAGAAAGCAGTGCCAGGAGCAGAGCTCGTCCTGTGGACCTCAGGTTCCTGATTTGAGATGCTCCCAAACTAAGGGAAGACTGATGACAATGACCTTTCTCCAGATCCGACAGAGAGCTTTCCCCTGGAGCCAGCACCCTGAATTTGGACTTGTAGCCTACTAGACTGTGAGAGAATAAATTTCTCTTTGTTAAAGCCATCCACTTGTGGTATTTTTGTTATAGCAGTACTAGATGACTGAGACAACTATCTAGAGGAATTTTTAGTGTGACAAAACTATTTTCTATGATACTGAAATGGTGAATACATGACATTATGCAATTATCAAAACCCATAGAATTTTACAGCACAAAGAATGAACCTCAGTGTATGCAAATTTAAAAATATTATTTAGGAGGTGGGGGAATCCCCAGAAGGAATGCAGATTGTGACCAGAGAATCTAACTGCATTACAAATGTACAAATCAACTTCAGTGAAGGATGTTTGGGAAAAGGTGCTGACCTAGGTAGTATCAAAATAAGTGGAATTTGTAAGACTAAAGGCAAAAGAATTGCACATAAACACTGTGCTCTAGTTGATAAGGTTGTTTCCCACGGGGCTATGGTTAACAACTCTGAAAGTGCTATATATGTATACTGGAATTGAACAATTAAGTAAATGGATGGCTTAGGATGGGAGGCAGTTTTGTCACTGTTGGAATGAGAATTTACAGATAAGTAATGGGAGAATGATCTATGTGGTAAAGGATTAGTGTTGGAGACATCAACAGGAACTCTTGTTTAGACCAATCTAGTTGCAGGTGGTTACATACAGAAATATTTATAGTTATGCGCATATACATGGATTAACACACACATATTTTTTTCTTGCTTTGTCAGCTGAGAGGACCTGAGAGCAACAACACCCCAGTAGCAACAAACACACCTAGCATCCAGATCTTGGTTTCTAGTATTACGCTCCAATAAAGGGAACCAGGGCTTCTTGGAGAAATGGCTGATTCTATGATACGGGCAGGAAATGTACAAGATGAGTCTGAAGTAGCTCGTTGGCTCAGAAAATAAAGAAGTGCTCAAAACAGACAAACAAAAAAACACACAAACAACAAACCTACATTGATGCGTGTATGTTACAGTGATACAGGAGTCAATTGAAAAAGCCAAAGATGAACCAATTTGAGCAACCAGATAAAATAAAGTACTATTGGATTACAACCCAAAGTAGAAAATAAATATTCATGGATTTATACTGATATAAATGATTCATTAAATATATAAGCAGGGGAGAATAGATAAATCACCTGTGCAGAAGAATTCTAAATAGTTTATGTAGACCCAGTCACCCTTGCCACTTCTTAACTGTTGGCTGCACAATGACTTCCTTCCAACAAGCACAGTATGAAAAGGGAGAAAAAAAGAGTAACTTCATTTTGGAGAAACCTGACAAACACAACCTCAACCAGATGATCAAGGTCAATAGCAACAAAATAAAGTACTACTGGATTATAACCCAAAGTATAAAATGAATATCCACAAGTCCATAATGGAATAAAAAATTGGGGGAGAAGAGGCAAATTTCCCACGCACAATTCCAAATAATTTATGTAGATACTCTGCTCTCAAAGACAGGGAGCATGAATCCCCACTGCACATAATGACTTCCTCCCAAAGAGTACCATATAAAAAGGAAGGGGGGTGGGGGACTGAAACCCGACAACAGCTTCAACCAGGCATGATCAAGGTCAATACCAATAGTGATAAATCATGTTGATAGTGTGTACCCTTTTTTTTTTTTAATTATGCTTTAGGTGAAAAGCAAATTAGTTTCGCATTAAACAATACACATACAGTTTTGTGACATTGGTTGCCAACCCCGCAGTATGTCAACACTCTCCCCTTCTCGACCTTGGGTTCCTCATTTCCATTTGTCCAGCTTTCCTATCCCTTCCTGCCTTCTCATCCATGCCCCTGGTCTGGTATGCCCATTTAGTCTTGTGTACATGGTTGAACTACATGTATTGTTTGTTTTATGGGCCTGTCTAATCATTGATTGGAGAGTGAACATCAGGGGTGACTTTAGTACTGAGTTAAAAGGGTGTCTGGAGGCCATACTCTAGAGGTTTCTCCAGTCTATGTCGGATCAGTAAATCTCGTCTTTTTTTTTTTTTTTTTTGAGTTTGAATTTTGTTCTACATTTTTCTCCAGCTCTGCCTGGGACCCTGTATTGTGATTCCTGTCAGAACAGTCAGTAGTGGTAGCTGGGTACCATCTAGTTGTGCTGGATTCAGTCTATTGGAGGCTGTGGTAGTTGTGGTCCATTAGTCCTTTGGACTAATCTTTCCCCTGGGTCCTTGGTTTTCTTCATTCTCCCTTGCTCCAGTTGGGCTGGGACCAGGAGATGTATCATAGATGGCCACTCACAGGTTTTAAGACCCCATATGCTACTCACCAAAGTAGGATGTAGAACATTTTCTTTATGAACTATGTTATGCCAGTTGAGCTAGATGTCCCCCGAAACCATGTTCCCCAACTCTCAGCCCAGTAATTCAGTCCCTTACGAAATTTCGATGTGTCTATGAAAATTCTATGACTTTGCCTTGGTCAAGTTCTGCTGACTCTTCCAGTCAGTATCGTGTACTGTCTTAACCCTTCACCAAAGTTACCACTTACCTATCATCTAGTTAGAGTTTTTCCCACTCCACCACTCCCCTCCCTCGAAACAATCAAAGATCGTTTCTTTCTGTCCGTAAACCTTTTCATGGGTTTTGGTTATAGTAGTCGTATACAGTTTTTGTTCTTTTGTGATCGACTTATTTCACTCAGCATGATGTCCTTCAGATTCATCCGTATTGTGAGATGTTTCAAAGATTCATCGTTATTCTTTATCGTTGCATAGGATTCCATTGTGTGTATGTACATGTATGTATGCTTGCTTATCCATTCATCTGTTGATGATCACTTGGGTTGTTTCTCTTTTTGCTTTTATGAATAATGCTGTAAAGAACGTGGTGTGCATGTCTATTCATGTGAAGGCTCTTATTTTTCTAGGATATATTTCTAGAAGGGGAATTGCTGGATCGTATGGTATTTGTCTTTTTTATGGAAGTGTCATATTAACATTTTGCATTTCCACCAGCAGTGCATAAGAGTTCCAATCTCCCCAAAACCTCTCCAACATTTGCTCTTTTTTGTTTTTTTGATTCATGCCAGTCATGCCAGGTGAGATGGTATCTCATTTTAGGTTTGATATGCATTTCTGTAATGGCTAGTGATCGACAGCATTCCTCATGTGTCTGTCAGCCACCTGAATGAATTCTTTGGTTAAGCGTCTGTTCATATCCTTTGCCCATTTTTAAAATTGAATTATTTTTCTTTTTCTTGTAGAGGTGTCAGATTTTCCTATGGATTTTAGAGATTAGAACTTTGTGTGATATGTCATAGCCAAAAATTTTTTCCCAGTCTGTAGGTTTTCATTTTACCCTTTTGCTGAAGTCTTTTGGTGAGCATAAGTGTTTTATTTTTAGAGAATTCCAGTTATCTAGCTTATCTTCTGTAGTTTGTATATTGTTAGTTATGGTTTGTATCCTATTTATGACATATATCAGGGCCCCTAGCATTGACTCTATTTTTCCTTTCATGATCTTTATAGTTTTTGGTTTTCTATTTAAGTCTTTGACCCATTTTGAATTAGTTTTTGTGTATGGCGTGAGTTATGGGTGCTGTTTCATTTTTCTACAGATGGATATCCAGTTTTGCCAGCACCATTTGTTAAAAAGACTGTCTTTCCCCTGTTTAATGGACTTTGGGCCTTTGTTGAAGATCAGGTGACCATAGGTAGATGGATTTACATCTGGGTTCTCAATTCTGTTCATTGGCCAATGTGTCTGTCATTTGTGCCACTACCAGGCTGTTTTGACTACCATAGCTGCATAGTAGGTTCTGAGGTCAGGTCATGCGAGGCCTCCTACTTTGTCCTTCTCCTTCAATAATGCTGAACTTATCTGGGGCCTCTTTCCTTTCTATATAAAGTTAATGATTAGTTTTCCCATCTCATAAAAGAATGCTGTTGGTATTTGGATTGGAATTGCATTGTGTTTGTAGGTTTGGGTAGAACTGACATTTTCACAATGCTGAGTCTACCTATCCGTGAGCTTAGTATGTTTTTCTATTTATGTTGGTTTCTTGCAGTAGCATTTTGTAGTTTTCTTTGTATAGGTCTTTGATGTCCCTGGGTAGATTTATTCCAAAGTATTTTGTTTTTTTTTTAGGGACATTATAAGCTGTATTGCTTTTCTGATTTCCTTTTTGTAGATCTCTTTATTGGTGTATAGGAGTTCAACTGATTTTTGTATGTTCATCTTGTATCCTGCTACTCTGCTGTATCTATTAATTCCAGGAACTTTCTTGTGTAGTCTTTCAGGTTCTGTGTGTATAGCATTATACCATGCACGAATGGTAATAGTTTTACTTTTCTTTACCAATTTGGATGCCCTTTATTTCTTTCTCTTGCCTTATTGCTGTAGGTAGGACTTCCAGCACAATGTTAAACAGGAGTGGTGATAATGAGCATTCATGTCTTGTTCCTGTTCTCAGGGGAAATGTTTTTGGCCTCTCTCCATTGAAAATGATGTTGGCTGTTGGTTTTGTATAGATGCCCTTTATCACGTTGAGGAATTTCCCTTCTATTCCTATTTTATTGATAGTTTTTATCAGGAATGGGTATTGGATTTTATTGAACGCCTTTTGTGTGTCGATTGAGATGATCATGTGATTCTTTTGTTTTATTTATGTGGTGGGCTACTTTGATTGATTTTCTAATGTTGAACCATTCTTTCATACCTCATATGAATCCCACTTAGTCATGGTGTATTTTTTTTCATATGATGCCAGATTCTATTGGTTTGAATTTTGTTGAGAATTTTTGCATCTGTTTTTTATTCATTAGAGAATTTTTTATGTTCTGAAATAGTTCTGTAATTTTTTATGTTCTGAAATAGTTGGAGTAGTACTGGTGTGAGTCCTTCTCTGAATGTCTGGTAGAATTCTCCAGTGAAGCTATCTGTTCTAGGACTTTTTGGGGGGACGTTTTTTATTTTAATTTTTTTTATTACCTTTCCAATCTCTTGTTATGTGTCTGTTCAGATTTTTTTACCTCAGTTTGTATTGGTTTAGTAGTGTGTTTCTAGAAAATTGTTCATTTCCTCTAGGTTTTCAAATTTGAGGGAGTACAGTTTCTCATAGTACTCTGTTATGATCCTTTTTATTTCAGTTAGGTCTATTTTTTATTTGGGCTATTTGCTTCATATCCTGGATTTCTTTTGTCACTTTGGCTAATGTTTTGCTGATCCTTTCAAAGAACCAGCTTTTGGTTTTGTTGATTCTTTCTATTGTTTCCTATTCTCTATTTCGTTTATTTTTGCTCTGATCTTTGTTATTTCCTTTTTTCTGGTGGCTGTGGTCTTCTTTTGTTGCTTTCTTTCTATTTACTCCAGTTGTAAAGGTGACATTTTTTATTTTATCCTGTTCTTCTTTTTTGATGTGTGCATCTATTTCTATAAATTGACCTCAGATCACTACCTTTGCTGTGTCCCAGAGGTTTTGGTATAGTGTGTTTTCACTCTCCTTTAATCCTAGGAATTTTTTTTATGCCATCTTTGATTTCTTCTATTGCACAGTGGTTTTTAAGCAAGGCATTATTCAGTTTTCTTTCTCTCTTTTTTGCTCTTCTTGTAATTAATTTCTACTTTTATGGCCTTGTGATCAGGGAAGATCCTTTGAATTTCCTCAGTGCTTTGGATTTTGTCGAGGGTTGCTTTGTGGCCTAAGATGTAGTCTATTCTGGAGAATGTTCCATGTGTATTGGAAAAGAATGTATACTTTGCTGCTACTGGGTGGAGTGTTCTATATATGTCTATGACGTCAGTTTGGTTGAATGTGACCTTTAGATCTTCATACATTTTGTTGAGTTTCTTTCTAGATGTTCTTTCCTTTACTGAAAGTGATGTGAAGTCTCCTACTATTATTGCGTAACTGTCAGTTTCTCTTTTTGGTGCTGCGAGCGTTTATGTATTTTAAAGCCCTGTCAATTATGATGGAGTGTCCCTTTAATCATTGAGTAATGTCCTTCCTTGTCTTTTATGGTGGATTTTGCCTTGAAGTCAATTTTATCGGAGATTAATGTTGCCATTCTTGCTCTTTTTTGTAGCTGTTTGCATGATTTTTTTCCAATCCTTTCATTTTTAATATATTTACGTTTTTGTTTCTAAGGTGTGTCTCTTGTAGACAACATATTGATGGGTTGTGTTTTTTAATCCATTCTGTCACTCTCTCTTCATGGGGGCATTTAAGCCATTTATATTCAGTATGATTATTGATAGGTGTGAGTTTATTGCTGACGATTTCTTTGTTCCTTTTATGCTCCTGTGATGAATTCCTTTTGTTTGTGGATTTTTTTTTAATTTCTTTTGTTATTATAGATTTTGTGTTTACTAAGCCTTTATGTTTTTATTTTGATGAGTAGATTTGTTAACTTTCTTTGTGGTTACCTTGAAATTTATCCCATCTTCCTAAATTTGAACCAGTCTTATTACGATATCACCTTGACTTCCTCTCCATTTGAAAGTTCTGTACCTACATCATGCATTCCCCCCTTTTTTTGTTCAGATGTTGTCATTTACATCTCCAGTTCCCTATTATAAATCCTTTAATTTTGTTTTACTGTTGAGAGTTCATTACCTTAGGTTGGTATCTATTTGATGCTGTCTTATGTGCTAGATTCAGGTTGTTGTCTGATGTTGTTGGTTCTCTAGCTGAAGGACTCCTTTACAAATTCCTTTAACGTCTGTTAATCTGGAAATGTCCTAATTTTGTCATCATATTTGAGTGAGAATTTTGCAGGATATTACTCGTGGTTGGCAATTTTTTTTCTTTCAAAGTTTTATATATGTCATCTCATTGCCTTCTTGCCTGCATAGTTTCTGCCGAGTAATCAGCGCTTAGCCTTATTGTTTCCCCTTTTTACATGACCTTTTGTTTTTCTTGAGCTGCTCTCAGGATTCTTTTTCTTTGGTATTGGTGAGTGTGGTTATGATAGTCTTGGTGACTTTCTTTTGGAGTCTATCCTATATGGGGTTCATTGAGCTTCTTGGACAGTCAGGTTTTCATCTTTGATGATATTAGGGAAGTTTTCTGTCAGCAAATACTCAGTGATCCTCTCTGTATTTTCCATTTCTGGAACTCCAATCACATGCAAATTTTTACTCTTGATTGCATCCCACATATTTCTCATGTTTTCTTCATTCTTTTCTGATTTTTCCTTAAACAAAGTGGTAACCAAAGATTTGTCTTCAATTTTACTGTTCCTGTCTTCCATTGTTTCAAATTTGCTCCTTAAACTTTCTATTGTGTTGTCCATTTCTGAAATCTTGTTGTTTATCTTTTGGCATTCTAATGGCAGTTTTTATATGATTTCTAATTATTTATTTTGACACCTTGTTCTTGTATTATTTTCTTGAATTCTTCCATTGCTTTGTCTGTGGTTTCCCTGATTTTGACTCTATTTTCCATGTTTTTTTAAAAATATTTTTCGTTAGTTTTGTCTGTGTTTTCCTTCATCTCTTTCCCAATCTCTTGGAGAGCCCTGAACATTAGACTTTTAAGTTCTATATCAGGTAGTTCCAGTGCCTTTTCTTCTACTGGAAGGTCATCTGGTATTTTATTTTGGTCTCTTACAGGAGCCATCGTGTCCTGTTTTTTCACATGTTTTGATAATGTCTGCTGTTTCTGAAACATTCAGAAATTTTTTTTTTTCATTTATTGATTGTAGGTAGGCTTGTTTGTTTCATCCTGCTTTGTCTTATTTGCTTATGTCTGGGCAGGGAGGGTGGGCATGCTTTTTTGCCTGCTCATCTGTGGGCACTATAGTTCTCACCACCTTGCCCAGGTGGGCTGCACTGGTAACTTGGGTATAGTGCAGCAAAGCAGGTCCATCAGGGGAGGGAGGAGCAGGGATGGGTCATTTGTGGCATGAACTGGGGCTGGCATGGTGAGGTCAGGGGGCAGCATGGGGCAGGGTATGGGGGGGTCTGTGCTGGTGCAGCTCAGTGATGTGGCACTTGCTGGGGTGGGGCTGGGAGGCAGTGCTGGGCAGGGCCCAGGGGTCTGCACCAGTGCCGTTTGGTGGTGCAGCCCTCGGCAGGGTGGGGCCAGAGGCCACCATGGGGCAGGGTCTGGGGGTTCAGAGGTTCATGTAAGTGCTACTTGGGGGCATGGTGCTTGGTGTGCTTTGCAGAGGTAGGAGGGGAGGAAGAAGTTGTGATATGTGGAGCTAAGTGGGAGAGAGAAAGAAGAGAGGGAAACAGAAGCAAAAAAAGAAAAAAGTAAAGTGGTGGCACATTGGGAGTCAGTGGGTGGAGTTGGGCAGATCTGGGGAGACCATGTGCCAGTGGCTCTCTAGCAAAGTGGTGCAGTATGGCCTCTCAAGAAAGGGTGGGGACGGAGCATTGGGCTAGGTGGGGAGGAGAAAGGAAAGGAAGGAGAGGAAAGAGAGAGGAGAAACAAAAGGAAAAACAGCAACAAGAATAATATGATGCTAAGGCAACTGGCCATTGAGGGTGGGGGGAACTGGGGTGGTGGCAAGCTGGTGTCTCTCTCAGCAGGTGGTGCGGTGCAGCCACTCACGAAGGTGTGGAGGCTGCACGGGGCTGGGTGGGAGGGAGAAGGAGGAAGGGAGAAAAGGAAAGCTAAAGAAAAATTAAAAATATGGTGCTGAGGGAGCCAATGGGTGGGGGCAGACAGACCCAGGGAGGCCGTGTGCTGGTGGCTCTCTAGCCAAGCCGTGTGGCACGACCCATTGAGAAGGGGTGAAGGCTGTGCACAGGGCTAGGAGGGGGGAAGAAAGGAAAGGAAGGGAAAGAGAAGAATAAAACAGACAAAAACAAAAAATATGGCACTGAGGGAACTGGCCGTTGGGGTTGGGAGGAACCATAGTAGTGGTGAGCTGGTGCCTGTCTCACTAGGTGGCATGGCATGACCCGTCAAGAAGGGGTGAAAGCAGCACAGGGACTAGGTGGGAGGGAGAGGGAAAAGGGGAAAGGGAAAGATAAAGAAAAATAAAAAATGTGGTGCTGAGGGAGATGGCCTATGGGTACAGCCCAGGCCTGGGGAGGCTGTGTGCCGGTGGCTCTCTAGCCAAGTGGTGCAGCACAGCCTGTAGGGAAGGGGCGGGGGCGGCAAACAGGGCTAGGTGGGTAGGACAAAGGAAAGGAAGAAAGAAAAAGAGAACAAACAAAAAATATGGTGCGCGGGGAACCAGCGGTTGTGGGTAGGTTGGATCCAGGGTGGCAGTGAGCTGGTGTCTCTCTGGCTGAGCAACCATGGACCATTGGAAAGCAGCAGAGGCAGCGTATAGGGCAGAAGAGTGGGGGTTGGGAAAGTGTGTATCTCTGGTTACCAAGTGTTCTGTCTCCTGTTGGGAGCTCTGTGAAGTTGTCTTCCCATACTCCCTGTTCAGGATAGCTTGTGGCTATGCTCCAAGAGAGCAAATTCATGCTGTTTTAGTTGGCAGGGGACCTCCACTCTCTGGCTTTCCTCGTTCTCTATTCTCTGTCAGTTTCTTCTTCCATTCGGTGCTTGATCAAGTTCTTTATGCCTTCATTTGATGCATCGGGTTCCAGGATTGACATTTCTGTTTTACTTAGTTTTTTGGGTCCTTGCTGCAGAGAGACAACATGAGACTTCTGTCTATAGCGTCACGTTGGCTCTGCCTCCTGATCGTATGTACCTTTGATGTGATGTGAAGAAAATGGCACTTTATGGCCTTCCTTTCCAAAATCTGTATCTCCATTCTAATCATGAGAATAGCATCAGAAAAATTCCAACAAAACGGACATCCTACAGATTACTTGACTACTATGCCTCAAAACCATCAAGGTCATCAAAATGAGGAAAGTTTATAAAATTGTTACAGCAAAGAGGAACATGAGAAGTAAATGTGATGTGGTTTCCTGGGTGGGGTCTTGGAACAGGATTAGACATTAGGTTAAATAAAAAAAAAAAAAACCCAAAACAACAAAAAACTAAGCAAATCTGAATAAATTATAGATTTTGTTAATAATAATATCACAGTACCAAAAAAACTCCATTGCCACTGAGTCAATTCCAAGTCATAGCAACCCTATAAGACAGGGTAGAACTGCCCCATAGGATTTCCAAGGAGTGGCTGGTGGATTCAACCTTTTGGTTAGCAGCCTGGTTCATTAATTTTAATAAAGGTACCGTACGAATGCAGAATGTTAATAAATAATAGGGGTACCTGGGTTAGGGGGTATTTGAGAACTCCCTGTACTGTCATCTCAAATTTTCTGTACATCTATGACTGTTGTTTAAAAAAACAAAATCTATTAAAAAATATATGTGACCAAGGACATGTACTTATATTAACTGAAGATTTTCTACTTAATATGAACCCAATAAAATATGGACAAATGACTTGAATAGATTCTTCACAATGCAAATATATGAACACCCAGTAAGCGCAAGTAGTATTCATTATCACTAGTTTTCAGGGAAATGCAAAGTAAAACTACTATTAACTACACTGAGACCCATGTATTTGTTTCCTAGGGCTGCCATAACAGGATAGCATAAACTAGGTGCTTAAAATGACAGACATATTGTCTCACAGTCTGGATGCTTGAAGTTTGAATTCAACATGTCAGCAGGGCCATGATATCTTCAAAGGCTCTTCCAGCTTCTGGTAGGCCCAGGTGTACCTTGGCTTGCAGCTGCAGCATGGCTCAATCTCTGCCTCCATCATCACTAGCCACCTTCCCTCTGTGTGTCTCTCCTCTTGTATTAGGACATTACTTATAAAATTAGGGCCCATCCTATTCCAGTGTGACCTCAGCCTAACTTAACTGATAACATCTTCAAAGGACTTCTAACATAATTTTTTGAGAGGAGGAGGGGAACAAAATTCAATTCAAAGCAACCCACCAGGATGACTAAAAAAGACTGAAAAGACCAAATATTGGTCAGGATGTGGAACTCCCATACGTTGTCAGTAGGATTGTAAAATGGTACAAGCACTTTGGAAAAATGTTTGGGAGTCTTATAAAACAAAACAATTCTAATTTGAGGTATTTACCCCAAAAAATGAAAGCATATGTCTACCAAAATGTTTGTACATAAATGTTTATAACACATTCACTCATAATAGTTTAAAACTGGAAATAATCCAAATGTCCATCAATGTTTACCTCCAATGGATGAACTGTGGTGTACTCATAACATGGAACACTACTCAGCAATAAAATGGAACCAACCATGGACAACCATGAAAACATGGATGTGTAAAAGAAGCCAGAGCGTTATGCTGAATGGAAGAAGCCAGACACGAAAGAATTCATACTGTACAATGCTTTATATGATGTTGTAGGACAGGCAAAACTAATCTGTGGTAGAAAAAAATCAGAAAAATGATTTTCTCTGGGTGTGTTGATTAGAAGGGGTTTTCTGTATCTTGATGCGTATGGATTACCTGGGTGTATGCATATTTTGGTGCAGTGGTTAAGAGCTAGGGCTGCTAACCAAAAGGTCGGCAGTTCGAATTCATCAGCCACTCCTTGAAAACCCTATGGGGGAGTTCTACTGTCCTATAGGGTTGCTATGAGTCTAAGTCCACTCAAGGGCAACGGGTTTTGGTACGCATTTATCAAAAGCCATAATATTGAAAAACTAAGATATGTGTATTACAGTGTATGTAAATTTTACCTAAATAAAAAACTCCTAAGGAGGAAAAAGGAAGGAACCCTGGTGGTGCAGTGGTTAAGCATTGGGTTGCTAACTGAAAGGTTGATGGTTGGAACATACTAGCTGCTCCGCAGGAGAAAGATGAAGCAGTCTGCTAATGTAAAAATTAAACAAACAAACAAAAAAACACCCCCAAACCCAAATCTACTGTTGTTGATTCAATTCCAAGTCATAGTGACCCTATAGAACTGCCGCATAGGGTTCCCAAGGGTGTGTATCTTTACAGAAGCTGACTGCCACATCTTTCTTCCATGGAGGGGCTGGTGGGTTCCAACTGCTGACCTTTAGGTTAACAGCCAAGTGCTTTAACCGCTGTACCACCAGTGCTCCTCCTGGTAAAGATTACTGCCTTGGAAACCCTATGCGGCAGTTCTGCTCTGTCCTATAGGGTCAGTATGAGTTGGAATCAACTCAATAGCAATGGGTTTGGTTTGGTTTGGGTTTGGTGGTGCAACGATTAGGTGCTCCTCTGCTTATCAGAAAGTTCTGTTGTTGGCCATTGGGAGCTCTTTCAGGTTGGCTCTTGACACACCCCCTCCATTCTTTTTTTTTTTTTTTTAGTGCTTCCTTACCTTCTGGCATTATAAAATGCCCCAGGTTCACCTTGTATTTTTCGTGCCCTGGCCCTGGAATCAGCTGTTTCTCCAAGGAGCCCTGTTTTCTTTTATTGGAGAGTGGTTATTTACAAATCAAGATCTTATTGGTACTAGGTGTACTTAACTACTTTTAGGCTCTCTCAGCAGAGAGAACTAGGAAATAAATGCATGTATACTAACCTACGTGTACACACTGTTAGAGGTCCCTATAGTGGGTTGAATAGTGTTCCCTCAAAGCTCACATCCACTTAGAACCTGGAAATAGCATCTCTAGATGTATTTAGTTAAGATGAGATCATACTGGATTAGAGTAGACCCTAAATCCGATGGCTGGTGTTCTTATAAGGAGAGGGGCATTTGGAGACACAGACACACACAGAGGAAAGACGGCTATGTGAAGATGGAGGGAGGCAGAGATACTGATACAGCTACAAGTCAAGGAATGCCAAGGATTGCCGGCAGCCACCAGATGCTAGGAAGAGGCTAGGAAGGACTCTTCCCTAGAGCTTTTAGAGGGTCGTGGGCCTGCCAACACCTTGATTTTAGACTTGTAGCTTCCAGAAAGGAGCCCTGGTGGTGCAATGGTTAAACATTTGGCTGCTAACCAAAAGCTTGGCAGTTTGAACCTACCAGAAACTCTGTGGGAGAAAAAACTTGGCAATCTTCTCCCGTAAAGATTACAGCCTAGGAAACCCTATTGGACAGTTCTGCTCTGTCCTGTAGGGTTGGTATGAGTTGGAATCAACTTGACAGCACACAACAACAACAAAAAGCTTCCAGAACTGTAATAAATTTTTGTTGTTTTAAGCCACACAGCTTGTGGTTGTTTGTTACGGCATTCCTGGGAAACTGAGACATTCCTCAAGACCTCCCTTATGTTCAGTGTTTCTTTAGAAGGGCTCATGGGATTCAAGTCACTATGGTTATAGTTTATTACAGCAAAAGAATATAAAGCAAAATCAGCAAAGAAGAAAAGGTGCATTGGGCGAAATCCAGAAGAAACCAAGTGCAAGTTTCTAAAAGTCCTCTTGCAGTGGAGTTGCATAGAACACACTTGATTCCTCCAGCTATTAACTGTGACAGCACTTTTTTTTTTATTATTAATTTTTATTGTGCTTTAAGTGAAAGGTTATGAATCATGTCAGTCTCTCATGCAAAAATTTATATACACTGGGTTTGGTTTTTTTTTATATTGTTTTTTTTATATATATATATACACTCCTAATTGCTCTCCCCCTAATGAGACAGCACACTCCTCCCCTCTGCTTTCTCTCCTTGTGTCCACTCGGCCAGCTTCTGGCCCCCTCTGCCCTCTGATCTCCACTCCAGACAGGAAATGCCAACATAGTCTCATGTGTCTACTTGATCCAAGAAACTCGTTCTTCACCAGTATCATTTTCCATCCCATAGTCCAGTCCAATCCCTGTCTGAAGAGTTGGTTTTGGGAATGGTTCCTGTCTTGGGCTAACAGAAGGTCTGGGGACTATGACCTCCGGGGCCCTTCTAGACTCAGTCTGACCATTAAGTCTGTTTTTTAAAATGAGAATTTGGGGTCTACATCCCACTGCTCTCCTCTCTCAGGGGTTCTCTATTGTGTTCCCTGTCGGGGCAGTCATCGGTTGTGGCTGGGCACCATCTGGTTCTTCTGGTCTCAGGCTGATGTAGTCTCTGGTTTATGTGGTCCTTTCTGTGACAGCACGTTTGAAGTAGTATCTACCAGGGAAGCTTGCTTGAGCCTAGGCTTCCAGGACTTTTGTTGCACTTTGGTCATATAAGCATACAGTGACCACAGTTTCTATGTGACCACAGTTTCTGATGCTTCAGACCCCCAGAAGGAAAGAAACTGTGCACCATAAACCACATTGTTCACATGAATTATCCAAACTAACGTACAGCATGGTTCCAGGTTCTAAATATGCAAAATACTCTTATTAATTAGAGTATTCCAAGAACTCAATTCCCAGGAGCAAGCCAATGACTAATCATGAAAATAGGCCTTTCTGGAAATGTGCAAGTTTGGAACAATTCAAGCCTGCTGAGTTAATTCTTTCTTGTACACACACATATCTATATTTATTTCTGCATATATGTTAATATAAGCATTGTGTTCATACTGTTTGTCTCAGGCTCTAATTCAGCAACACATGGTTTATCCTAACCTTATCCCTTGCTTCAGTGTAACTTCTTTCTCTGACAGTGAGAAACATTGACCTATTATCTACAATTTATTTACTTATTTGTTCAACTCTCATATATATGTAAAGGAGTTTCAGAATTGCTAACCTATACTTTGTGAGGGTTACAATGACAAACTAAAGTTCAGTTTTATTACAATTCATTTTGTGTTTAGCCTTACATATCTAATCAAAATATTATTTCCATAGTTACTGTATTTTTTCATAAATAACGTACCCATGTAAATAACATGCACACACATATAACACGTGGAAATGACAAAATTTTGCTAAAAAGTTCTGGCAGAGCACACCCATGCATATAGCGTGCATGTCTCATAACATTTCCAGAAGTGCATTTTGGCCTCATTCACCCTCATTCAATAGTCCAAAAAATGTTACTTTTGACCATATTTCTATAATAAAGGTATACGGGGTGGTCAAGAAGTCATAGACTGGGAGGCAGGGCCAAGATGGCGGACTAGGTGGACGCTACCACGGATCCCTCTTGCAACAAAGACTCGGAGAAACAAGGGAATCGATCACATACATAATGATCTACGAACTCTGAACAACAAGCACAGACTTAGAGACAGAAAACGAACAAATACGGGCAGCGACCGTTTTCAGAACTAGGAGCCAGCGTACCAGGCCGGTGACCTTCGGAGCCCGATCTGGGGCAGAGCCCAGGGGGGCAGACGGCACAGACGGGGGGCCCAGCCCTTCCCCCCCGAACCCATCCCGGGAGGAAGTCTAGCTGGTTGGCGCGGGCGGCGTAGCGGCGCAGCCGGAGGGAGAAGCACCAGGGAGGCAGTGACTGATCTTGGAGCAGGGAGAGCAGCGTCCCAGCCAGGGAGCCGTCCCACCGGGAGTTTGGCGGGAACCGGGCGGGGCGCGAGCGGGGGGGGGTCAGCTATATGTCCCTAAAGCCACCTCGGGGCGGGGTCCACACGTTTGTGCGGGGGGACGCCCACCCATTCCGTGCGTGTGGCGCGGCGCACTGGAGGGAGAAGTCCCCGGGAGGAAGTGACTGGTCTCGGAGCAGGGAAAGCAGCGTCCCAGCTGGGGAGCCGGCCCGCTGGGATTTGGGCACGCGCAGGCGGAGCGTGAGCACGGGATCCAATTATATTCTCCTGAATAGACCCTGGGGGCGGGCCCACCCGTTCGTGCGGGAGACGCCCACCCAGTTCGCGCGAGCGGTGCCGCGCACCGGAGGGAGAAGTCCCTGGGAGGAAGTGACTGGCCTCGGAGCGGGGAAAGCAGCATCCCAGCCGGGGAGCCGTCCCGCCCGGATTTTGGCGGACGGGGGCAGAGCGTGAACGCCGTGATCAGCTCTATATTCTGTGGTGCTACACTCCTAGCTCTCTGATCCCTCCCCCACCCTCCCCAGGCGGCTCCATTAACATCCGAATACCCGGAGCCAGAGGGAGAATTCAGATAGGGATCTGACTGCATTTTTTTTGGCTGATTACCTGGAAAATCTAGTTTCCCAGTGATGGCTCGGAGACAGCAGTCCATATCAAACCACGTAAAGAAACAGACCATGACAGCTTCTACAACCTCCCAAACAAAAGAATCAAAATCTTTCCCAAATGAAGATACAATCCTGGAATTATCAGATACAGAATATAAAAAACTAATTTACAGAATGCTTAAAGATATCACAAATGAAATTAGGATAAATGCAGAAAAAGCCAAGGAACACACTGATAAAACTGTTGAAGAACTCAAAAAGATTATTCAAGAACATAGTGGAAAAATTAATAAGTTGCAAGAATCCATAGAGAGACAGCATGTAGAAATCCAAAAGATTAACAATAAAATTACGGAATTAGACAATGCAATAGAAAGTCAGAGGAGCAGACTCGAGCAATTAGAATGTAGACTGGGACTTCTGGAGGACCAGGGAATCAACACCAACATAGCTGAAAAAAAAATCAGATAAAAGAATTAAAAAAAATGAAGAAACCCTAAGAATCACGTGGGACTCTATCAAGAAGGATAACTTGCGAGTGATTGGAGTCCCAGAACAGGGAGGGGGGACAGAAAACACAGAGAAAATAGTTGAAGAACTCCTGACACAAAACTTCCCTGACATCATGAAAGACGAAAGGATATCTATCCAAGATGCTCATCGAACCCCATTTAAGACTGATCCAAAAAGAAAAACACCAAGACATATTATCATCAAACTTGCCAAAACCAAAGACAAACAGAAAATTTTAAAAGCAGCCAGGGAGAAAAGAAAGGTTTCCTTCAAGGGAGAATCAATAAGAATAAGTTCAGACTACTCAGCAGAAACCATGCAGGCAAGAAGGGAATGGGACGACGTATACAGAGCACTGAAGGAGAAAAACTGCCAACCGAGGATCATATATCCAGCAAAACTCTCTCTGAAATATGAAGGAGAAATTAAGATATTTACAGATAAACACAAGTTTAGAGAATTTGCAAAAACTAAACCAAGACTGCAAGAAATCCTAAAGGAGATTGTTTGGCCTGATGACCAATAATATCAGGTACCAGCACAATACAAGGTCACAAAACAGAACGTCCTGATATCAATGCAACTCAAATAGGGAAAGCACAAAAACAAACAAATTAAGACTAATTCTAAAAAATAAATAAATAAACAAAATAATACACGTAACAGGAAATCATGGAAATCAATAGATAAACGATCACAATAATCAAAAAGAGGGACTAAATATAGGAGGCATTGAACTGCCAGATGGAGAGTGATACAAGGCGATATAGAAGGATACAAGTTAGGTTTTTACTTAGAAAAATAGGGGTAAATAATAAGGTAACCACAAAAAGGAATATCAATTCCATAACTCAAGAAAAAAGCCAAGAAAAACGTAACGACTCAACAAACACAAAGTTAAACATTATGAAAATGAGGATCTCACAAGCTACTAAGAAAAACATCTCAGCACAAAAAAGCATGTGGAAAAATGAAATGGCCAACAACACACATGAAAAGGCATCAAAATGACAGCACTAAAAACTTATTTATCTATAATTACGCTGAATGTAAATGGACTAAATGCACCAATAAAGAGACAGAGAGTCACGGACTGGATAAAGAAACACGATCCATCTATATGCTGCCTACAAGAGACACACCTTAGACTTAGAGACACAAACAAACTAAAACTCAAAGGATGGAAAAAAAATATATCAAGCAAACAATAAGCAAAAAAGAAGAGGAGTAGCAATATTAATTTCTGACAAAATAGACTTTAGACTTAAATCCGCCACAAAGGATAAAGAAGGACACTATATAATGATAAAAGGGACAATTGGTCAGGAAGACATAACCATATTAAATATTTACGCACCCAATGACAGGGCTGCAAGATACATAAATCAAATTTTAACAGAATTGAAAAGTGAGATAGACACCTCCACATTTATAGTAGGAGACTTCAACACACCACTTTTGGAGAAGGACAGGACATCCAGTAAGAAGCTCAATAGAGACACGGAAGACCTACTTACAACAATCAACCAACTTGACCTCATTGACTTATACAGAACTCTCCACCCAACTGCTGCAAAATATACTTTTTTTTCTAGTGCACATGGAACATTCTCTAGAATAGACCACATATTAGGTCATAAAACAAATCTTTGCAGAATCCAAAACATCGAAATATTACAAAGCATCTTCTCAGACCACAAGGTAATGAAGCTAGAAATCAATAACAGAAAAACTAGGGAAAAGAAATCAAATACTTGGAAAATGAACAATACCTTCCTGAAAAAAGACTGGGTTATAGAAGACATCAAGGAGGGAATAAGGAAATTCTTAGAAAGCAACGAGAATGAAAATACTTCCTATCGAAACCTCTGGGACACAGCAAAAGCAGTGCTCAGAGGCCAATTTGTATCGATAAATGCACACATACAAAAAGAAGAAAGAGCCAAAATCAGAGAACTGTCCCTACAACTTGAACAAAAAGAAAGTGAGCAACAAAAGAACCCATCAGGCACCAGAAGAAAACAAATAATAAAAATTAGAGCTGAACTAAATGAATCAGAGAAGAGAAAAACAATTGAAAGAATTAACAAAGCCAAAAGCTGGTTCTTTGAAAAAATTAACAAAATTGATAAACCATTGGCTAGACTGACTAAAGAAAAATAGGAAAGAAAACAAATAACCCGAATAAGAAACGAGAAGGACCACATCACAACAGAACCAAATGAAATTAAAAGAATCATTTCAGATTACTACGTAAAAGTGTACTCTAAGAAATTTGAAAACCTAGAAGAAATGGATAAATTCTTGGAACAATACTACCTACCTAAACTAACACATTCAGAAGTAGAACAACTAAATAGACCCATAACAAAAAAAGAGATTGAAACGGTAATCAAAAAACTTCCAACAAAAAAAAGTCCAGGCCCAGACGGCTTCACTACAGAGTTCTACCAAACATTCAGAGAAGACTTAACACCATTACTATTGAAGGTATTTCAAAGCATAGAAAAAGACGGAATACTACCCAACTCATTCTATGAAGCTACCATCTCCCTGATACCAAAACCAGGTAAAGACATTACAAAAAAAGAAAATATTAGACCTATATCCCTCATGAACATAGATGCAAAAATCCTCAACAAAATTCTAGCCAATAGAATCCAACAACACATCAAAAAAATAATTCACCCTGATCAAGTGGGATTTATACCAGGTATGCAAGGCTGGTTTAATATCAGAAAAACCATTAATGTAATCCATCACATAAATAAAACAAAAGATAAAAACCACATGATCTTATCAATAGATGCAGAAAAGGCATTTGACAAAGTTCAACACCGATTTATGATAAAAACTCTTACCAAAATAGGAATTGAAGGAAAATTCCTCAACATAATAAAGGGCATCTATGCAAAGCCAACAGCCAATATCGCTCTAAATGGAGAGAACCTGAAAGCATTTCCCTTGAGAACGGGAACCAGACAAGGATGCCCTTTATCACCGCTCTTATTCAACATCGTACTTGAAGGGCAATTAGGCTAGACAAAGAAATATAGAGTATCCAGATTTGCAAGGAGGAAGTAAAGCTATCACTATTTGCAGATGACATGATCGTATACATGGAAAACCCTAAGGAATCCTCCAGAAAACTACTGAAACTAATAGAAGAGTTTGGAAGAGTCTCAGATTATAAAATAAACATACAAAAATCACTTGGATTCCTCTACATCAACAATAAGAACACCGAAGAGGAAATAACCAAATCAATACCATTCACAGTAGCCCCCAAGAAGATAAAATACTTAGGAATAAATCTTACCAAGGATGTAAAAGACCTATACAAAGAAAACTATAAAACTCTGCTACAAGAAATTCAAAAGGACATACTTAAGTGGAAAAACATACCCTGCTCATGGATAGGAAGACTTAACATAGTAAAAATGTCTATTCTACCAAAAGCCATCTATACATATAACGCACTTCCAATCCAAATACCAATGTCATACTTTAAGGGGATAGAGAAACAAATTACTAATTTCATATGGAAGGGAAAGAACCCCCAGATAAGCAAAACATTACTGAAAAAGAAGAAAAAAGTGGGAGGCCTCACTCTACCTCATTTCAGAACCTATCATACAGCTACAGTAGTCAAAACAGCCTGATACTGGTACAACAGGCACATAGACCAATGGAACAGAATTGAGAACACAGATATAAATCCATCCACGTATGAGCAGCTGATATTTGACAAAGGACCAGTGTCAGTCAATTGGGGAAATGATACTCTCTTTAAGAAATGGTGCTGGCATACCTGGATATCCATTTGCAAAAGAATGAAACAGGACCCATACCTCACACCATGCACAAAAACTAACTCCAAGTGGATCAAAGACCTAAACATAAAGACTAAAACGATAAAGATCATGGAAGAAAAAATAGGATCAACCCTAGGAGCCCTAATACAGGGCATAAACAGAATACAAAACATTACCAAAAATGATGAAGAGAAACCAGATAACTGGGAGCTCCTAAAAATCAAACACCTATGCTCATCTAAAGACTTCACCAAAAGAGTAAAAAGACCACCTACAGACTGGGAAAGAATATTCAGCTATGACATCTCAGACCAGCGCCTGATCTCTAAAATCTACATGATTCTGTCAAAACTCAACCACAAAAAGACAAACAACCCAATCAAGAAGTGGGCAAAGGAGATGAACATACATTTCACTAAAGAAGATATTCAGGCAGCCAACAGATACATGAGAAAATGCTCCCGATCATTAGCCATTAGAGAAATGCAAATTAAAACTACGATGAGATTCCATCTCACTCCAACAAGGCTGGCATTAATCCAAAAAACACAAAATAATAAATGTTGGAGAGGCTGCGGAGAGATTGGAACTCTCATACACTGCTGGTGGGAATGTAAAATGGTACAACCACTTTGGAAATCTATCTGGCGTTATCTTAAACAGTTAGAAATAGAACTACCATACAACCCAGAAATCCCACTCCTCAGAATATACCCTAAAGATACAAGAGCCTTCACACAAACAGATATATGCACACCCATGTTTATTGCAGCTCTGTTTACAATAGCAAAAAGTTGGAAGCAACCAAGGTGTCCGTCAATGGATGAATGGGTAAATAAATTGTGGTATATTCACACAATGGAATACTACGCATCGAGAAAGAACAGTGACGAATCTCTGAAACATTTCATAACGTGGAGGAATCTGGAAGGCATTATGCTGAGCGAAATGAGTCAGTTGCAAAAGGACAAATATTGTATAAGACCACTATTATAAGATCTTGAGAAATAGAAAAAACGGAGAAGAACACATACTTTTGTGGTTACAAAGGGGGGAGGGAGGGAGGGAGGGAGGGAGAGGGCTTTCTATTGATCAATCTGTAGATAAGAACTGCTTTGGGTGAAGGGAAAGACAACACTCAATACAAGGAAGGTCAGCCTAATTGGACTGGACTAAAAGCAAAGAGGTTTCCGGGATAAAATGAAAGCTTCAAAGGTCAGCGGAGCAGGGGCTGGGGTCTGGGGAACTTGGTTTGAGGGGACTTCTAAGTCAATGGGGAAAATAATTCTATTATGAAAACATTCTGCATCCTACTTTGAATTGTGGCGCCTGGGGTCCTAAATGCCAACAAGCAGCCATCTAAGATGCATCAATTGGTCTCAACCCACCTGGAGCAAAGGCAAAGGAAGAACACCAAGGTCACACGACAACTAAGAACCCAAGAGAGAGAAAGGGCCACATGAACCAGAGACCTACATCATCCTGAGACCAGAAGAACTAGTTGGTGCCCGGCCACAATCGATGTCTGCCCTGTCAGGGAGCACAACAGACAACTCCTGAGGGAGCAGGAGACCAATGGGATACAGACCCCAAATTCTCATGAAAAGACCATACCTAATGGTATGATTGCGACTAGAGGAATCCCAGAGACAATGCTCTCCAGAACTTCTGATGGCACAGGACAGGAACTATCCCCGAAGACAAATCATCAGGCATGAAAAGGACTGGTTAGTGGGGGGGAGAGAGATGCTGATGAAGAGTGAGCTAATTAAATCAGGTGGAAACTGGAGAGTGTGTTGGCAACTCTTGACTGGAGGGGGGATGGGAAGATAGAGAGAGAGGGAAGATGGCAAAATTGGCACGAAACGAGAGACTGTAAGGGTTGACTCAATAGGGGGAGAGCAAGTGGGAGAAGGGAGTAAGATGTATGTAAACCTACATGTGACAGACTGATTGGAATGGTAAATGTTCACTTGAAGCTTAATAAAAATTAATTAAAAAAAAAAAAAAGAAGTCATAGACTGAGTTTGGTAGTACCCTGGTAATTGGAAAATAAAACAATTCAAACTGTGCCATTTGACGGACTGAAGCTTGTCCATAAGTCATGTGCTATCATTTGGAAGCATAAACAAAGCGAAGTTTGCACTGGCATAAATGGCATCAATTAGCTATCCATAGGAATCTAGATTCAGCCTGCACTGACATAATTATCACAATCATCTTCCAATCTGGCTTTTAATTGGAGGAGTAAACAAAGCAAAACTGATTCATGATCACTTTAAGCTCAACAGTTGAATTAGAAAACCTTATCAGATCATCTTAAATGAAACCATTAAGCTATGTTTAAAAAAAAAAAAAAGATGTTAGGTCTGCTTATTTCATAGCCTAATTATGTCTTAGGAGCTCTAATGTCTTTGATCAATGATCATAAGTCACCTTGGTCATATGCCTGGAAGCATGTAAAAACACCGTTGCTTCTGTACACCTCACGTTTGAATCTTGCTATCTCTTTACTAGAACCCGCCAGTTATAGACTATATTGCCGATGTTTTTTCAGTTTCTAAATCTAAATCTTAGAACCCTTTAGGATCACGGCAGGAATTAAAGGCAAGACCTATGCCACTGATTTCAAACTGGAAGTGGTTGCGAGAGCGGAAGAAACAAGCAATAGAGGGGCAGCTAGAGGGCTCCAGGCTGCAAAGTCGTCCATTTGTGAACGGAGAAAGAAGAGAAAGAAGTTGGAGAAAATGAATCCACATAAACCCACACATCTTGGGCCCAAAGTGAAATGGACTGAGTTGAAGAATGACTTGAAAGAGTGGATTATTTCTTGAAGGGAACAAAAGCAAGCTGTCTCTACTGTCATAGTTTAGATCAAAGCAAAGCTTCTGGCAAATGGAAGAGGAATCCCAGATTTCAGGGCGGGTTTAATCTGGATTTCTAAGTTCATGAAAAGGAATGGCTTTTCCATGAGAATGAGAACCACTGATGATGTAACAAATGAATAAACTAAAGAGGCCTATTTTAAGATGAAAACAGTTTCTTCTGGTGATGTTTATTTGTTGATTTCAAAGACATAGATTATCAAAAATTATGTTTCAGTTGAAGACTTATGAAAGCAATAATATATAAACATCTTGGTTTTAAAGTTTTAGGCCTACTCACTTACTAATTTCTAGCTCTTAGTGCATTCATAATCTTTGCTGTCAACATGGTGTCCCATTTCCATCATGAACCCCTTCAGTTCACCATTGATTGTACTTGGTTTAGAAAAATACCTACCCTAAATGAACTTACCATGAGATCAGTTTTATCCCAGTAACACTGAATCCGTTGGGCAAAAAAAGAATTGTAATTGAAGTCAGCAACATGTAAAAAAAATATTGGTACAGTGCACTTATGAAAATAATATGTAGGGGGGATTGTACAGTTTGCGAGAAAGTTAATGTGCACATTATTTGTGTAAAAATATAGTACTTAGGTTATCTCCTTTCTTCCCCACCTGCTAGATTGTAGTTATGTCGTACATATGTAATTCTGTTAGATCCATTTGTCCCAGTCTGCATTCCATCCTGGGGTTCTCTAAAATACTGGTCGAATTCTTTTTTAAAAATTGGCACACAATAAAGTTCACTCTTTGCAGTATACAGTTCTATGGGTTTTGACAAATGTATATTCGCTTATCTGCCACCACATTACCTCACAGAATAGTCCTGTCACCTTGTTTGCCCCTTTGTAGTCAGATAGACTAATACTAATACTGGTAACTACTAATCTGTTTTCCATGTCCATAGTTTTGCCTATTCCAGAATGTTATATAGATGGAATCATACAATAGGTCATCTTTTAGGTCTGGCTTCTTTCACCTAGTGAAATAAATTTAAGGTTCATCTATGTTGCCACATGAATCCATAGCTTATTTTTCTTTATTATTGAGTAGTATTTCATTTTCTGGATGCACCGTATTTTGTTTATCCATTCATCCATTGAAGGACATTTTGTTTGTTCTGCCTTTGAGCTGTTTGCATGATACTGCTGTAAACATTTGTGTACAAGTTTCTGTATAGACAAATGTTTTCATTTCTCTTGGCTATATACCGTAATGATTTATTTTATCATTACATGCTTGACTTATTTCACTTAGCATTATGCCCTCCAGGTCCATCCATGTTATGTTTCATGGATTCATCACTGTTCTTTATGGTTACATAGCACTCCATTGTGTGTATGTACCACAATTTACTTATCCATTGTTTTGCTATTGTGAATAAAGCTGCAGTGAACACAGGGGGGGATGTATTTGGTCATGTCAGTAATTTTTTTTAGGGTATATTCCAGGAAACCCTGGTGGCGTAGTGGTTAAGTGCTACGGCTACTAACCAGCGGGTCAGCAGTTTGAATCTGCCAGGCGTTCCTTGGAAACTCTATGGGGCAGTTCTACTCTGTCCTATAGGGTCGCTATGAG
The DNA here is from genome assembly GCF_030014295.1 of Loxodonta africana. Lineage (NCBI taxonomy): Eukaryota > Metazoa > Chordata > Mammalia > Proboscidea > Elephantidae > Loxodonta > Loxodonta africana. The sequence goes on from NC_087364.1 coordinate 47,960,496, forward strand.
TCGGAATCGACTCAATGGCACTGGGTTTGTTTTTTGTTTGTTTGGTTAGGGTATATTCCTAGGAGTGGGATTGCTGAATTGTAAAGTAGCTCTGTTTCTAGTTTTTTGAGGACACGCCATTTTCCATAGTGATTGTATCACTTTGCAATCCCACCAGCAATGAATAAGGGTTCCAATCTCCCTACGTCTTTGCCGACATTTGTTTTGTTTTTTCAATCAGTGCCATTCCAATAGGAGGGAGATGATATCTCATTGCAGTTTTAATCTCCATCTCTCTAACGGCTAATGATCGTGAGCATCTCTTCATGTGTTTGTTGGCTGCTTGGATGTCTTCTTTGGCAAAGGTTCTGGTCATGTCCTTTGACCATTTTATAAATGGATTGTCTTTTTGTTGTTGAGTTGTTGAACTGTTCTATAAATTTTGGAGATTAGACCCTTATCTGATGCCTTTTCCAAAGATTTTTTCCAAGTCTGTAGGTTCTCTTTTTACTCTTTTGATAATGTCTTTTGATGAGCAGTTTATAATTTTTATGCGATCCCATTTATCTACTTTGTCTCCTTCTATTTGTACATTTTTTGTAATACCTGTTATCCTAGTTTTACAGGAGATTAGGTCCCATAATTTACTCCTTCTGTTGTCTTCCAGGAATTTTACGGTTTTAGGTGTGACGTTTAGGTCTTTGATCCATTTCGAGTTAGTTTTTGTGTTTGGTGTGAGGTATGGGTCCTCTTTCAATTTCCTGCAGGTGTATATCCAGTTTTGCTAGCACCATTTATTAAAGAGACTGTCTCTGCCCCACTGGATGGACTTTGACTCCTTGTTGAAAATCAGTTGTTTATAGATGTTTGGGTTTAGTTCTGAGTTCTCAGTTCTATCCCATTGGTCTATGTCTCTATCATTGAACCAGTACCAGACTGTTTTGATTACAGTGGCTGCATAGCATTTTTTGATATCAGGGAGTGTGAGGCCTCCTTCTTTGTTCTTTTTCTTCGGTATTGCTTTGGATATTTGGGGTTTCTTTCCTTCCCACATGAAGCTGGTCGTCAGTTTTTCCTTTTCGGTAAAGAATATTGTCGGGATTTGAGTCAGGGTTGTATTGAATCTGTAGACCACTTTAGGCAATATTGACATTTTCAGTATATTAAGCCTTCCTATCCGTGAATGCAGAATGTCTTTCCATTTTTGTAGGCCTCTTTTAGTCTCTAGTAGCAATGTTTTGTAATTCTCATTGTTTATGCCTTTTATGTCGCTGGTTGGATTAATCTCTAGGTATTTTATTGATTTGTGGGCTATTGTAAATATTGTTTTCTTGATTTCTTTTTCAGAGTAGTCTTTGTTAGTGTAGAAGAACCCAACAGATTTTTCTATGTTGATTTTGTATCCTGCAACATTGTTAAATTCTATTACTCCCAGCAGTTTTCTTGTGGCAACTTTAGGATCTTCAGGATCATGTCATCAGAAAATAGTAATATTTTTACTTCTTTTTTTCCAGTTAGGATAGCTTTTGTCTTAGGCTGGGTTCTCTAGAGAAGCAAAACCTATAAATATATACAGAGAGATCTATATCAAGGAAATGGCTCATGCAGTTGTAGAGGCTGGAGCATCCCAAGTCCTTGGGTCAGGATAGAGGCTTCTCCTGATTCTCATAGCCACAGGGGCTGACAAACTCAGGATTGACAGGTCAAAGAGCAGGGCTCTTGCTCACAGGCTGCAAAAATCTATGAATCCCAAGATCAGCAGGCAAGATTACAGGTAAGCTGATTGATCAAGTCCCAGGAACCATGGGTCAGACAAACAGGAGGCAGCTGCAGGATCCAGAGCAAGCAAAAGCCATGAGCCTTGCCAGAATGTCTGCTTATATTCAATGTAGGCCACATGCTCAAGGAAACTCCCTTTCAACTGATTGGCTACTCATAGCAGATCCCATCATGGAGGCTATCACATTATATCAAATCTTATCATGAGAGTGATCACAACATCATAGGATCAGCCAAACCACTGAGAAGCATGGTCCAGCCAAGTTGACACACAACCTTAACCATCAGATATTTTATTTTTCTCTCTTGTCTTATTGCTCTGGCTAGGACTTCCTTTTTTATTTTTTAATATCAGAGTTTAGTGCTATAAATTTCCCCTTAAATATTGGTTTAGTGGCATCTGATATGTTGTATTTCATTCAATTCAAAATACTTTGTAATTTCCCTTTTGGTTTCTTTTTTTGATTCAAAGGTTATTTAATAGTGTTTTAATTAGCTTCCAATTATTTAAAAATTTGCCAAGAATCTTAGTTATTTATTTTTTAATTCCAATGTGGTTAAAAAACATACTTTGTATAAACTGAATCCTTTTTAATTCATGGGTCAGAATATGGTCTATCTTGGTAAATATTCCATATGAACTGGAGAAAGATATATATTCTGGCATTGTTGGGTGGAATGTTCTCTAAGTGTCAAACAGGTCAAGCTGGTTGATAGTATTGTTCAAGTCCTTTATACTTTTACTGCTTTTTTCTCTACTTGTTATATCAGTTATGGAGGGCCATTGAAATTTACAACTATAATTGTGGATTTGTCTATTTTGAGAAATTTCAATAGGTATAGCATATTAGATGATGACGTGAAATTGTTAATTTTTTATTTGAGTGACACTATTACAGTTATGTAGGAGGTATGTTTTTTCTTAGGAAAGTCATGATCAGAATTTTCGAGGTGACATGTTTTAGTGTCTACAATGTACTTTTAAAGGTTCAGCATATATACACATATAAACACCCTCCCCCCAAAAAAACCTTGTCATTGTTTGATTCCAACCCATGGCAACTCCATAGGCCAGAACAAAACTGCCCTATAAGGTTTCCAAGGAGCAGCTGGTGGATTCAAACTGCTGACCTTTCCCTTAGCAGCCAAACGCTTAACCACTTGCACCACCAGGGCTCCTCGAGCAGTGTGTATACACGCAAAGACAGGAAGAGAGAAAGCAAACATGGCAAAACATTAACAATGGGTAAATATAGAAGATATAGGGTGCTCATTATAGTATTCTTTTAACCTTCTGTATGTTTGAAATTTTTTCAAAATAAAAATTGGAAGAAAAAAGGTGGAACTCAGAACTGTTGGGGTCAGTCTGAGTTTTTGTCACCAGGTGGTGCTAGTGCTTTTCAAATAAAGTAAAATAAACCAGCAGTACATTTGTTGACAATTGGCTGTTTAGAAAAAAATGGGGGGTGGGGAGCGCAGACTATAGATCAAGCTTATTGCTTTTGCCAATATTTATTCTTGCTTGAATTATTATATTCTACATAACTTGAACAGTTTCAGCAGTAAATTTTCTCTGTCTCACAGTCAGCCTCTCCCTCTCCCCCTCTCCAGTCCCTATTTACTTTTCGCAAGGGCTGCTGCAGTAATTCTCTACCCCCACAAGCCACCTTGATCCACAGGGCTGACAGAATAGCCTTCCTGTGGCATTTCTCTCCCCTTCTCAGAAACTTCATCAGCTCTGCACTTCCCCCCAAACAGTTTCCACTCATCAGCAAGGCGTTTTAAGTTTGGTACCAGTCTCCTTCCAGTATCGCCGTACATTAAATCTAGGCACGAGACACCTTGCTAGCTTGCTGTCCATTTTTGTTATTTTGTTTTGTTTGTGAATGCTACACACTTTCCTGCTCTGGAGTGTTTTGCTTCTTCTGTCTCCGTGCCCTTCTCCTCACCGCCAGTCAAAATCTGACTTCAGGCGTCATCAAAGCCCAGACTAAGTGCCATTTCCTTCGTGAAACCTTCCCCAAACACCCTACTCAGAGATATTTTTCTTCCCCCAGCACCTTCTCATTTTCTTATGAACTGATCACCTTTTGTATTATGTAATAGGTGTGAACACTCCTAAACACCTTTGTATTAGTTTCCTAGAGCTGTGTAACAAATTACCATGTGGCTTAAAACAACAAATATTTATTGTCTCACAGCTCTAGTCCAAATTCAGGGTGTCACAAGGCCATGCTCTTTCAGAAGGAAGAGACTTCTTTGTCTCTTCCAGCGAATAGTAGCCCCAGGCATTGCTAGGCTTGGGGTAGCGTAACTCCATTCTCTGCCTATGTCATCACATGGTGTTTTCTCTGTGTGTCTTTCTTTGGGTCTCTTCTTATAAAGATACCAGTCATATTGGATTAGGACTCACCCTGCTCCAGTATGACCTCATGTTAACTAATTGCATCTGCAAAGAGCCTATTTCCAAATAAATCCACATTCTCAGGTACCTGGGGTTAAGACTTCAACATATCTTTCTGGGGGCAACAATTCAATCCTTCAAGGTAGGAAGTTCTTATCTTTATAGTCTCCATGGTGTATTTAATATTATGTGAGATTTGCTAAAGTTCAGTGGAATAGAATTTCTTGATTATTCAAAGTTAGCTTATAGTAGTGGTAAAAGTACTGACCCATCAGCACCGATTGTCAGACTTGCTCTGCCTGTTTATTTCACAGATATGCAATGAGGGGCTACCAGACTGAGAAATCAATCTGGGTTAAAAATGTCCATGGTTTAGCAGCCCCCACCTACTAAAAATTCATCAATTCAAAGTAAAATTTCTCATTCAGTTTGACACTATATATCAAATCTGTTAAAATTTTTCATAACATTTGACCCATATATTCCACTTCTATGAATTTATTTCAAGCACATCATAAGAATGTTCAAAGATTTGCTTTAAGAATGTTAGGCATGTCATGTTTTATTAAAGCTAAGCAGCCTAACTGTCCAGCAATACAGGGCTGGTTAACAAAATTCTGATAAACCCATATAGCAGATTATTATGGAGCCATTAAAGATGGTGCTAGAGAAGAATATTAAGTGGCATAGAAAGAAACCCCCAATGTATTAAGTGGAAAAATAACATTACAGAACAGTATCGACATTGTAATACCTTTTAATGGAATTAAAAAATATATATGCATAGAGAAAAGACTGGAAGGTGATGGCAAAGAGATTTCTAGGTTTATCAAGAAACTAGGACTCTATGCCATTTAACATTAACGCTCTGAAAACACTCAGTATATATCTTGCCAATGAGTGTTTTCCCCTGATAGGAGACTCGAGAGGAATACAATACCTGTACTTAGCAGTTATATGTCCCAAATCTGTGCAAGTCAAGTGAAATCGACAGCAAGCAGAGCATCTCGTGTGAGTACTTTAAAGCCCAATCTTTGTCAGGCAGGGGTCTCTTGTGCCCTCCTGGCCTATGAAGACTGGTCCCAGGATGAGTGGGCTGATATGCAGAAGACGGTGAGTCGTGGCCCCTGACTTGGAGAGGAGTAAAAAGGGTAGTGACAGCAGTGATGATATTTTTGGGCAGGGAGAATGCTAAAATGACCCTTCCAATCATACCATGTTAAATCCCCCAAAATTTGAGTGTGTGTTTTACTTTATTTTTAAAGAACTGTCGCTTATTATTTCCACAATTCACCTCAAATTTATTCCAGCATGTGGAATATCAGTTTAACTTAAGGCTCATTAAAATCCCTTGAGCATTTCTTTTTTGGGGGGGAAAAAAAAGCTCTTAATATGCAATTCAAACTTTTTTTTTTTAATTTAGAAATACAGTAAACAAAATCAACAACAACAACAATAGAAATTCATGGGTAATTCCACCACTCAGAGGGACCCAGTAACAGTATTTTGGTCTTTATCCTTTCAGACTTCTTAAATCAGTGTTTTGAACCCTGCCTGCACATTTGATTCACCTGGGGGGCTTTTAAACTATAACCATGGCCAGTCTTAATCCAGAACAACCAAACCAGCATCTCTGGGTGATGGTGCCCAGGCATGGGTAATTTTTTATAAGCTTCACAGGTGATTCTAGTGTGCAGGCAAGGTTGAGAACCACTGTCTTATATGAATGGCATTTTAGTGCTATTGTCTCAAGCTAAATCAGCTGAACCAGAGCAGGCCAAAATAAAAGATGCTGGTGCCTACAGCTAAGTGGGGATTCAGCTACAGTTGGCATTTGCAACTAGGAGATGAAAGTGGAAGAGAGGCCACCTGGCATCCAGCAATCCTCAGTGGTCTGGTACCATCCAACACATACCACCACTCTGTAGAAAACAGTAATTTGTAGATATTTTGTAAATACAGTAGACTCTCAAGCACACAAGCAAAACTGCCAGTTACTCTAAGGTTAAATTACTAAAATGCCAAAATTCATTACTAGAATATTATCTTTGAATATAAAAATTTGAATGACCTGATTACCTTTGTGGAAGTTTCCTAGATGACCTAAGGTGGGAATGTGTGGAGGTTGCAGGTTGCTTTGCCCCAGCCCCAGCACGGCGGGCTTGGAGCTGGGCTCTGAGGAATTCTTTGTACAGAGGGTAAGGGAAAGGATATGGAGAAAACAGTATCAGATCAGTTTGAGAGAAGCATCAGCCAGCTTGTATTTGGCAAGAAAACCTGCCCATCATCTGCTGTGGAAAGAGGTGATGTGGAAGGGAGGCAGGTTGGTTGCTCTGTTGGGACCTTGCAAGCTGCCTTTACCACAGTAGAGTCTGACCTGAGCTTTGTATGACCCAAAGATGGGCTCTCTCCTGTCTCTCCAGTAGATGACCAACTCTCGGGACAGCTATACACAATAATTCTAAAGTATTATTCAGAGGAATATTGAAGAAGAATTGATACCTTTGAATTACGGTGTTGGCAGAGAATATTGAATATACCGTGGACTGCCAGAAGAACAAACAAATCTGTCTTGGAAGTTCAGCCAGAATGTTCATCAGAAGCGAGGATGACACGATTTTGAGGAAGACCCTCAATAACACAAACGCACACTTTTCGGTTTCTGTTTTTTGTGATTGCATGGCCATCTCAATAACAATTTCTGTTAAGAGAGTTTGTTAAACTACTGGGTTTTTTTTAATGCAGAGAGTTTCTGTGGCTCATGGATAGACACAATGGCTGCAATAATGGGCTTAAACACAGCGACAGTGTGAGGATGGCGCAGGACCAGGTAGTGTTTCGTTCTGTTGTATGTAGGGTTGCTATGAGTCAGAAACGACTCGACGGCACCTAACAACATCTACATTATTCAGAGGAGGAGTGTGCTTACCAGTGATCAGAATAATTTTGTTCATCATCACCTAAATTACTCTTTCTGAGGAAGGGAAAATGGAGATAAAGTGTGGACATTTGCTATGGTGTCCGTGTGCCTGGTGCTTTACATTTTGACATTTCACTTACAGATAAATAACCCAAGGCTTGGAGAACTTGCCCAAGTTTCCAAACCTGGTCTACGTGCTGAGGGTAAGACTTAAACCCTGGTCTCTTGGGTCAGAGTTGAGCTCTCAGTACCTACTTGCCTCCCCATGTGATCCAACAAGCAGTCAGAAGTTCGCTCAGGGGACCTAGAAGAGGGAAAGGAATGACTTTGACGGAAATGTCATGAGGGCCATAAGAAAGCTTATACTACACCCATGTTATAATAATGTGGGCTTCTCCAGTGACCAAAATACTTCAGTCCGCCAAATACAGTGTCTCTTTTGGGAAGTACTGTATAATACTTCACATTTCTTTCTCTATTTTTTTCTTAACTTGCTGAAGCCTAACATACAGAAAAGTGAACAAATTTTTAGTGTATACTTAAGAACTCAATGAACTTTTATGAATGCATACACTTCATATTACCATTACCCAAATGAAGTTATAGAACATAGCTTCCTTCTTGTTCCCCTAGTCAATCACCCTCACACACACACTCCACCATAAAAAAAAAAAAAGCAAAACACTGTGCGGACTTGTAGCTCAAAGATTAGTTTTGCTTGTGTTTGAGACTCATATAAATGATTCATACGGTGTGGACTCTTTTGTGTTTGGTTCTTTCACCCTACACTAGCTTGTGGGATTCATCCATGTTGTGCATAGTTCTTAATATTTTTTGTATGCTCTGAGATCATTCCTAGTCACATCCCAGCCTCAGACAGTCAGGGTGCACGTATTTGTTTAGATCACACTGTCTTTAGGTATAGTCCAGTCCCAAAGATAATCCCTGGACACTCACATTGGACTCCAAGTATATCCATATCCACATCAATTAGATATTTAGGTACCATTTCTAGGGTGGTCAATGTCTTCAGATGGCTTATCTCAACCACTATGTGCTGACTCAATGTTTGCACTCAATTTTTTTTTCTTCAAGTTATTGCCCTCTATCTACTGTAGTTCTGTCTTTAAAACACATACACATACTTTTGGGTTTCTGTTTTTTGTGATTGCATGGCCCTCTCAATAACAATTTCTGTTGAGAAAGAGGGTTTGTTAAAATACTGGGTTTTTTAATGCAGAGAGTTTCTGTGGCTCATAGGGAGGTCCTGTAATGATGAGAAATGGTCCCCAGGTTATTATTACTTATATGACTCAAAGGCATAGAGAGATGGAGTAGTTTGCCTGCTAATCACCCCATGGTCTCATCTGGAATGTCATCCCCCTAGTCTTTGCTCCTTCTCTTAATCACACACTACCCCCTCCCCACAAACAGGTGGAAGGAGGGTCAGTTTTCACTGACTCGAAGGCACACTCTGCTTCATAACCCTCCTCTTCTCATTTTAGAAAAAAGATTTCCTGAGAATTACCCCCATCAGTTGACAATGAATTCTTCTTTTCCACAAGCCAGCAGCCAGCATTTCTGCCCTTCTTCCTCTCTTGCTGTCCTGTTTGCCCTCTCTCCACCCTTTCTTTCCTGTTGCTAGGGCAGGGAAAAAAAAATAAAGAAGTTGAAATCTTGGCATAACACCTTTCAGAAATCACCAGATCCCGTGTTATTTGAGGGGAAAAATAATAAGTCCTAAAGAAAACATTTAGAAAATCTATTTTTGTCTGGAATTTCTGTATATAATTTCCCTTATAAAATGTATGTTTCTAGGTCAAGAACAACACTACCTTACACCTGTTTATTTCCTTTTTCATTTCTACAACCAGCACTAACAGTCGTTTTTCTTTTCAGCATCTCATTGTTTGTTTTAATCACTTCATCAGAGTTAGTGCATTTGTTACAATGAGTGGAAAAAAGAAAAAAAAAACCCTAATTATTTTATACAAGTAATTCTTTTGTATTTTGCAAGGAAAAAAAGCCACCTTCATTTTACTCTTCAAAACGGAATACATATAATTGTAGAAGATTTAGAAAATAGAGAAAGGAAATAGACAAAAGAAACCCTTACCTGTGAAAAATTAAAATTTGACTTTAATTTGACAACAGAGAAAACTATTGTTATTATTTTAGCACATTCTTTCAGTAACCTTTATGTGCATATCCCTTTTTATATTTTCTCTTTTCCTTTCTTTCACACACACACACAAAATGAATTTACTGGTTTTTTTATATAAATATGTATATATTTAGTTAATGTATTGAGAATGTTTCCATGTCATTAACTGTTCCAATATTCCTTTGGGTGAAAAAGATCATAATTTAACAAATCTTACCATTAAATATTTATACTCTTTTTTTGGTAACCAACATACAAAAGCATAAAGGGATATGCTTTTCAAAGGCCCTTAACTTCTGGTGTGTGTGTGTATCTAGTTCCTTCCAGACTTCATTCTAGAATCTAGTTCTGCAGGAAGGTTTGCTGAAATTTAAATTGCAGAACAATGAGATGGTACCATTGGCTCATTATATATTTCGTTCATTTAGCCAACAAATATTTATTGACTGTCTACAGGCACTATGCTAAGCACTCAGGATGCAATGATGAAACAGAAGGAAGTTCTTATTCTAAGGAAGTTCAGTCTCGTGTGGGAGAAATCCAATGAAATAAGCAATTATAAGATAGCTGGACACGTGCCATGATAGAGGAAGTACAAGCATCCAACAGAGTATGTAAGAGAGGTAATCTAGACTTTGGGGGACAGGGTGGTTAAGGAGAAATGTTCAGATTTCATGAGCATTCCATGTGCCACAGATTCTCATGGTTAGAAAATACTTCAAATCTCACTTAGTGCAAAGCTCCTTTGCTGCTGGAATTCTCCCTGCCAAGTGGTGATCCAATAACACAGTGCTTGGCAGTATGGTCAGAGGATGTAAACCGCTTGGATTTGAGTCTTGGCTCCCATTTACTATCTGTGTGTGTGACCTTGGGTAAGTTGCTTAAACTCCCTGTGCCTCAGTTTCATTTATAAAATGGGGATAATAATGGCACCCGCTTCAAGATGCTGGTGGTGATAGATTTAATATAGCTAAAGCACTTAAGAGTGCCTGGCACACAGTACACACTCAACTGACATTCAGTGGTCATGTTGATAGGGAACTCACTGCCTACTGAGGCATTTTGGATGGTTAGAAAGTCATTCTTTATGATAGGTGGAAGTTGGGCCCCTGGAGCTTTTGCCTGGAAGGCGTTCCCACCTGGAAATGTAAAAATTTCAGAGAGACAGATTTCAGTTCAATTTGATAAAGCAGTTTCCAACATTTCCAGCTGTCTAAAAGAAATGGGCCGACTCAGGAGAAGGCGTTTTCACAAGTTAAAATAACCACACATCTTCCCCTGGATAAAATCCAAAATTGCAGATTTCAGCGCTTATCTGTGCAGCAAGTGAACTCTGAAATGCATTTGGAAAGCACGTGTACAAAGACACATTAAACTTTGATTTTGTCCTACAGTGGAACTGCTATTGGCAAACTCAATTTGAAAGTACAGATTTGTATCAGAACATGAGCACATTATCTTGCACTGAATTCCACAAAGGAATTAATATTCTCACAGCCCTCAGATTAAACTTTGCCCCTTTCAGAGAATTGAGGATCACACTCCTTTGTTACTCTTGAAATGATTAATATTTGTGACGACATTTAGATTATGACACTGGCAATAGAAGCCAGTCTTCTACCAGAAGTTGGTAGAAAAGGTTTTTCCTGCAATGAGGAGACATTGAAAACAAGGCAAAAGGAACCACGCTACATTTTGTTAAGCTTGTTTCTAATGCTTAAGTGAAACAGATACGCTTTCTACTGAGAGACATTCTCACCATGAGCTTCCTAGTGTGAAAGGTTTATGACAAATTTTGGACTAACAGAAACAGTTAAGCTTTGGAACAGAGTTTAAATGTGAGTTGATGTGTGCTGATCAGTTTTGAATTGATTTACAATTCATGAAGCCCTGAGATGGCAGAAAAGGCTGACTACTGAATGAGGCGCCCTGGTGAAGCTCACAGGGCTAATCAATAGAGGTCAGCGATACATCTAGGCTGGGAATGGGGCCTGGCAGGAACCCATTGGTACCATTGCAGAGGCCATTTGGATATGGGTAAGGATTGATCATATGGGGAGCCTCTTATCTTTTCTTATATGGTATTTTCATGTTATTCAGGATATTATCTGTGTTATACATCTGAGCAGTTTATTCTTCGATGATATTACTCAAATAGGATTATTTCTAGGGTCAAACTACTAGAATACCTTGGACCCATGAAGAATTTTACACTGGAAGATTAGAAATGGTGTAGCGTAGGGTAGCATTACAATAACATACTGTGGGTTTTTTTCTTTAAAAAAATGTTTGGGTCTTCTACTTTTAGATAAGTTTACCAACTTTGAGTGGGTAGTTTTTTGACTGATTTGAACTCAGAACTAATTTTCTTATCTTCCTCTTGAAACTATATCTCTCACTGAATGTCTTCATCATCTATTCTAGCCAGCCAGGCCCAAATCTGAGCCTCAGAACCAAAATGTCTCAGGATTGGAAGGAACCTTAAAGAGCCCCTCATCCAATCACTCATTTGATATGTGAGTCCTTTATCATTGAGTAATTTGTGATTTCCCAAGTATTATGAGCACCTACCTACTTGATATCAGGCACTGTGCTCATTTTACTAAATAGTAGTTTCTTCCAGGTTATTGAGAACCTTCTGAAAGGAAGGAAGATTTAGTCTTAAGGCATATGCCCTGACCTAGTGGGGGAGACTGCTGAGAACATTTTAATGCAGTGTAGTGAATGTTTTCCTAAAGTAATTCAGAAGACTATGGGAGAAGAGAAAAGGGGTACCTGACCCAGAGAGGGCTCCAGAGAGGGGAGTTGAGGCCTACTTTCTAGACACCAGAAAAGAGCCTTGAAGGATGGTTAGGAGCGGTCCAGGTGACTGGCAAATGTGTGTTCCAGGCAAGGAAACCGCAAAGACAAAATCCCAGAGGGACTGTGTCTCTCTAAACCTTGGTTTCATCTTCTCTGTTTATAGGACTGTTGTGAGGAGTAAATGAGAGGATATTTATGTTTATAATGGACATAGTTAAGTGCTCACCAAGTTGTAATGTTACTATTGTTATTACAATTGCTACAATGTACAATGGATCAGTGCAGAAATAAGAAAGATAACCTTAGGGGACCCGATAACTCCCCTCATCCCAGGCCCACAATTCTTGCCTGATAAATGTGTATAGTTCTCTTGGGGAAACTAATGGTGGAACACTGACCACCTCTGTTTTCGTCAGAAATAAATTAAAACCACATGATTCTCTACAGGAATGGAATACCTACTTCTAAACCTGAGAAATGTTCCAATCCAACATTCTAGTCCAAAATGGTATCAGGGCCTAATGCTACTAGCTTCTTAAATCATAACAACTCCCCTTGCTTGCCAACATTCTATGTTCACCAAAAACCCTGTTGATTTGACTTCCTTTGGGGCCAGGTCAGGTCAACAGTAGTCTCCAGGTTGAGAACTCTATTTCCTCATTGTAAAATAATTTACCACTCCTGGTATTATCACCAGTCTTTTATCAGTTTTGTAGTAACACTCACATAACACTATGTGTCATACACTGATCTTAACACTATTCAAACATTAACTCATTTAATTTTCGTAACAACCCCAGAAGGTAGCTACTGTTACTATCCCCACCATTTCAAAATGAGAAAACTGAGGAACAGGGAGGGTGAGTAACCTGCACAAGGTCACTTAGCTAATAAATGACAGAGCTGGGATTCAAACTGAGGTAGCTTGACTCTAGAATCCCTGTTCTTCACCACTATGCTATGCTGACCCCTGATGCCAGGGTGCTCTGGGACCCTATGGGACTGATTCTTCACAAGGCGTGGTGAATAGTGAAAGCAGCAGGATAAAACACCACCTTACTGGACTTGTCTTGGACCCTTTAAAAGCTGGTCTTCTGAAGTGCTTGGATGTCAGCCTTGCATTTGGAGTTTAGGTCTCTCGGTCTTTCCTCAACAGATTAAAGAGCGGGGTGGATCATCCTTTGCTTTCAGGATACCAAAAACCCTGGCCTCTGTGACTCCAGCTTGCTCTGCATTGGGTCCAAAGTTTGCTCTAATCTAATGTAAAGGAGCCTCAGGTCTATGAGGGAAAATCACTGAAGCCTACAGCAGAATAATTCTTCAGCAAAATCCTGAATGAAGCTTTACATTTCTCAGGTTTAGAAGTAGGTATTCCATTCCTATAGAGAATCGTATGGTTTCAATTCATCTCTGATGAGAACAGAGGTGGTCAGTGTCTCACCATTACAGTTACCCTAAGAGAACTATACCCGGAGGCCATATTCCAGGAAAGTAACAGTGCTCATTAATGTATAGCTTTGACCCCCAACTCCTTGAGGCATCCTGGTCTGGATAAACAAGAGTAAGCTTTGGTTGACTCAGAAGGGCTTCTCATGCCTTCCTAGCCTAAGGCCAAACCTGAAAAGAGGAAAACATTACCACTTCATCTAAGCCCATCTTAACCTTTGAGGCCTTGCCACTGATTGCATAAAAAAGAAAGGACAGGCAAATTCCTAAGCCCCAGAGCAGTGTTGGATTTTTCTCCCCAACTCCAGACCTCTCCAGAGTAGGGGGTATCTCCCAAGGCAGAGCTCAGACCTTCCCACCCCAGCACCCTGGAAGAGAATGAAACTAAGGAAGCTAAGAATCAAGAGAATCTAGAAAGAGGGAGAGAGAGAGAGAACCCCAAAGAGGTCTTCATGCAGAAGCAAGAGCTTTTACCCTCTTCTGGCCCACTGAAGGCTGCAACTCCTAACAACACACCCCCAGTACTCCTTGAGTTTGTGTTGGGGGAGATGGAGGTGGGAGAGGGTGTAGGGAGGGATGGTGCTTGAGCTCCCCTAGAAGTTGACTTGTACCACAAACACCTTGTAAAGCATGGCCTCACCTTGTATGCTCTTGAAGTTCATAGAAGAGACAGGATGCATGGTGGCGAAGAGCAAGGGTTTTGAAAACAAACTAGTTCAGGGCTTCCCACTAGTTAGCTCTGGTTTGAACCCCTGCTGAGAATTTGCATTTCTAACAAGTTCCCAGGTGATGCTAATGCTGCTGGTTAGGACACGTTCTGAGAACCTCTAGTAGAGCAGTGGTTCTCAAAATTTGTTATACATAAGAATCACCTGGGCATCTTGTTAAACTGTAGATTCTGATTCAGTTTATCTGGGGTGGAAACGCAAATCCTGAACAGGGGTTTGAACCGGAACGAACCAGTTCAAAGCCTTGCTTCAGTTTGAATCCTGGCTCTACTCTTTACTAGCTGTGTGGCCTTGTGCAAGTTATTTAAACTCCCAGTTTCCTCATTTTCAAAATGGTGATGATAATAATAGTAGAGCTTAGAGTGGCAAAATTGTTGGGGAGGATTTTGTGTGAGGGAGGCACATGTTACACAGTTGGAGGCTTCAACACCTCTCAGTAATTCATAGAACAGTTCGACAAAGAATCAGTAAGGATATACAAGACCTGATAAACCAAGTTGAAGACTCTCCACCAGGTGACTTCAAGCCAAAATTATCAGAGGTTTTCTTTGTATCTAATTTCTAACATGATAAAAAAAATAAATTTTATGTGACTAAACTAATACAATAGTGACTTTTCTTTCACAGTATATACAATTAATCTCACTCTTTCCCCCTTGTGATGTTGTTGTTTGGTACTGTCGAGTCAGTTCCAACTCATAGCAACCACGTGTACCACAAAACAAAATGCTGCCTGGTCCTTCACCATCCTCACAATTGTTGTTATGTTTGAGCCCATTGTTGCACCCACCGTGTCAATCCATCTCATCGAGGGTCTTCCTTTTTTTGCTGACCCTCTACTTTACTAAGCATGATGTCCTTCTCCAGGAATGGGTCCTTCCTGATAACATGACCAAATTACATGAGATGAAGTCTTGGCATCCTCGATTCCAAAGAACACTCTGGCTGTCTTTCTTCCAAGACAGATCTGTTCATTCTGGTAGTTTATGGTATATCTGATACTCTTTACAAACACCATAATTCAAAGGGATCAATTATTCTTTGGTCTTCCTTATTCATTGTCCAGCTTTTGAATGCATATGAGGCAATTGAAAATGTCATAGCTTGGGTAAGGTGCACCTTAGTACTCAAAGTTACATCTTTGCTTTTAAACACTTTAAAGAGGTCTTTTGCAGCAGATTTGCCCAATGCAATGAGTCTTTTGATTTCCTGATTGCTGCTTCCATGGATGTTGATTGTCGATCGAAGTAAATTGAAATCCTTGACAATGTCAATCTTTTTTCCATTTATTGTGATGTTGCTTATTTGTCCAGTTGTGAGGATTTTTGTTTTCTTTATGTTGAGGTGTAATCCATACCGAAGGCTGTAGTCTTTGATCTTCATCAGTAAGTGCTTGAAGTCCTCTTCACTTTCAGCAAGCAAAGTTGTGCCATCTGTATATTGCAGATTGTTAATGAATCTTCCTCCAGTCCTGATGCCACATTCTTCAAATTGTCCAACTTCTCCAATTATTTGCTCAGCATACAGATTGAATAAGTATGGTGAAAGATGCAACACTGACACACACCTTTCTTGATTTTAAACCATGCAGTATCCCCTTGCTCTGTTCAAACGATGTACAGGTTCCACATGAGCACAATTAAGCATTCCGGAATTCCCATTCTTTGCAATGTTATCCATAATTTGTTATGATCCACATGTCGAATGCCTTTGCATAATCTATAAAACACATGTAAACATCTTTCTGGCATTCTCTGCTTTCAGCCAGGATCCATCTGACATCAGCAATGATATCTCTGGTTCCACATTCTCTTCTGAATCTGGTTTGAATTTCTGGCAGTTCCCTGTCCATGTACTGCTGCAACCACTTTTGAATGATCTTCAGCAAAATTTTTCTTTCATGGGATATCAATGATATTGTTTGATAATTTCTACATTCTGTTGGATCACCTTTTTTTGGAATGGGCACAAATATGGACCTGTTCCAGTCAGTTGGTCAGGTAGCTGTCTTTCCAATTTCTTGGCATAGACAAGTGAGCACTGCATCCATTTGTTGAAACATCTCAACTGGTTTTCTGTCAATTCCTGGAGCCTTGTTTCTCACCAGTGCCTTCAGTGCAGCTTGGACTTCTTCCTTCAATACCATTGGTTCTTGACCATATGCTACCTCCTAAAATGGCTGAATGTTGACCAATTGTTTTTGGTACAGTGATTCTATGTATTCCTTCTGTCTGCTTTTGATTCTTCCTGCATCATTCAATATTTTGCCCATAGAATCTTTCAAATATGCAACTTGAG
Organism: Loxodonta africana; assembly: GCF_030014295.1. Taxonomy (NCBI): domain Eukaryota; kingdom Metazoa; phylum Chordata; class Mammalia; order Proboscidea; family Elephantidae; genus Loxodonta; species Loxodonta africana. Next base: position 47,977,016 of record NC_087364.1, read on the forward strand.
GCTTGAATTTTTTCTTCAGTTCTTTCAGCTTGAGAGATGCTGAGCAAGTTCTTCCCCTTTTGATAGTTTCATCATATTTCCTTCATTTAGACAATTTCTGGAGTCCCTGAGTGGTGCAAACAGTTAACGTGCTTGGCTGCTAAAAGGTTGGAGGTGCAAGTCCACCCAGTGGTACCTTGGAAGAAAGGTCTGGTGATCTACTTCTGAAAAATCATCATTGAAAACCCTACAGATCCCAATTCTACCCTGACACACATGGGTTTGCCATGAGTAGGATTCTGCGTGAAGGCAACTGGTTAGAGTTGCTGTACCTTTGGTAAGTGGGGAGTGAGGAACATGTATGCCATTCATCTCTCCCCTACCTCTTACCCTGGAATGTGGGGTAGACAAGGAAGAATGGCAGAGATATATTTCCATGTGTGTTTTTATTTGACAATAATAATGATGAGGGGGATAAGGCTGGGTCTTCTGGCCATGCTGGCATGCTATTATTTCACTTGACTCTCTCAGAACTGCTCTGTTCTCTGAAACCACCACCTGTTTCTTATTCCTGTGCAGCGGTGGTAGGTGATTTAACAATTAATTGTGTAGGACATCCAGGATTGTTTTCACTACATACTAAATAGGCTTTTTAGCACCAACTAAGATTAATGAGACAACGCAGATCTTATACACAGGGAAATAAGTTAAAAAAAGAAAATCTAGCAAGAGGGGCTTTAGTTAGTGCAAGCAAACGGAGAAATCTATACTGGGGTGGGTGAATCATTGTCCGGGCGTCCCTGGGGCTTACCCCTGCTGGTGCCCTCCTGCTGAGGTAGATGTGCTTTTGCAAGGTGGAATTGGAGGTGAGTAAGAAGGTGGTTATTCGTTTTTATCTTCTCAGTGCCACCTCCCACATCAGTTTGAGAAGAACAATGCTAATGAAGAAAAGTGCTGTGAGTTTTTGGAATTAGGACCCAAATTACTTTTAGACTTCAGGGAATCAGAGCAAGGACAGCACCAGTTACTTATCTGGTGAAACAGAGAAGGTCTGATGGAGATCATCTTTGTGTGTTAGGAAAACAACTCCATGGCTCCCGCTGACAGGACACTTTCCCAAGTGCCATTAATTATAATGTGTTATTAGCTTACTGCAGGCAGCAGACAGCCTTTGCATGTTAACTAAAGTGCAACAACCATTTAGCTAGTGGGGTCTGCTCAGTCTTTAAAATTGTCTTAATCATTAGCGAATTAGTTAAACTCTAACGTTAGGAGATAACAATAATCACCCGTGTCACTGGGGAACAAGTCTAAACTGGAAATCGTTGTCAGAGGCTCTGAGTACGGATGTTCCTGACTGTAGACTGGTGTGTGACAATCAACACAGCTCCAGATCAAGCCAGCCTCACCCCAACCTCTTCAAGGTTTCCCAATATCATGCGATTATTGTTACGAGCTTGATTTCTGCTTCAGCGCTGTCGGTAGGTCTATGAAACAGGGAAAGTGGTAGCCATGGACTTTATATTCAGTTCTCAGTCATTCAGAAATTTATGATGTAGTTAGCAGATTTCTGAAACTCATGTCCCTTCCACTACTCTCGTTTTGGGCCATTTCACTGATAATTAATGGCCGCACGGGGGGAGGCCTCGTAATCATGCTGAAATGCAGTCAGGCTGCTTTGGCGGTTCCTGGAACAGGGTTTGGGTGTCAGCTCAGAGGCTGTGAGAGGCACAAACTGTCCTTTAGGATTACCTGTGGATTTTGATGATTGGTACATACCTCTTCCTCCACAAATCACCCAGAATTAACAGTATAAACAAGGCTTAATGGTTTGGTTTTGATTCCTATTTTGATGACCAACCATAGGCAGAAAACATGGGGAAAAAGTTAATTGCCTTTTATTTTAAAAGAATTTTTATTTTTTAGTTTTTTTTTTATTAACTTTTATTGAGCTTCAAGTGAACGTTTACAAATCAAGTCAGTCTGTCACATATAAGTTTATATACATCTTACTCCTTACTCCCACTTGCTCTCCCCCTAATGAGTCAGCCCTTCCAGTCTCTCCATTCCTGACAATTTTGCCAGCTTCCAACTCTCTCTATCCTCCCATCCCCCCTCCAGACAGGAGATGCCAACACAGTCTCAAGTGCCCACCTGATATAATTAGCTCACTCTTCATCAGCATCTCTCTCCTACCCACTGTCCAGTCCCTTTCATGTCTGATGAGTTGTCTTCGGGGATGGTTCCTGTCCTTTGCCAACAGAAGGTTTGGGGACCATGCCCGCCGGGATTCCTCTAGTCACAGTCAGACCATTAAGTATGGTCTTTTTATGAGAATTTGGGGTCTGCATCCCACTGATCTCCTGCATCCTCAGGGGTTCTCTATTGTGCTCCCTGTCAGGGCAGTCATCGATTGTGGCCAGGCACCAACTAGTTCTTCTGGTCTCAGGATAATGTAGGTCTCTGGTTCATGTGGCCCTTTCTGTCTCTTGGGCTCTTAGTTGTCGTGTGGCCTTGGAGTTCTTCATTCTCCTTTGCTCCAGGTGGGTTGAGACCAATTGATGCATCTTAGATGGCCGCTTGTTAGCATTTAAGACCCCAGATGCCACATTTCAAAGTGGGGTGCAGAATGTTTTCATAACAGAATTATTTTGCCAATTGACTTAGAAGTCCCCTTAGAGCATGGTTCCCAAACCCCCGCCCTTGCTTCGCTGACCTTTGAAGCATTCATTTTATCCGGGAAACTTCTTTGCTTTTGGTCCAGTCCAATTGGGCTGACCTTCCATGTATTGAGTGTTGTCCTTCCCTTCACCTAAAGCAGTTCTTATCTACTAATTAATCAGTAAAAAACCCTCTCCCTCCCTCCCTCCCTCGCTCCCCCCCTCGTACCACAAAAGTATGTGTTCTTCTCAGTTTATACTATTTCTCAAGATCTTATAATAGTGGTCTTATACAATATTTGTCCTTTTGCCTCTGACTGATTTCGCTCAGCATAATGCCTTCCAGGTTCCTCCATGTTATGAAATGTTTCACAGATTCGTCACTGTTCTTTATTGAGGCGTAGTATTCCATTGTGTGAATATATCACAATTTATTTACCCATTCATCCATTGATGGACACCTTGGTTGCTTCCAGCTTTTTGCTATTGTAAACAGAGCTGCAATAAACATGGGTGTGCATATATCTGTTTGTGTGAAGGCTCTTGTTTCTCTAGGGTACATTCCGAGGAGTGGGATTTCTGGGTTGTATGGTAGTTCTATTTCTAACTGTTTAAGAAAATGCCAGATAGATTTCCAAAGTGGTTGTACCATTTTACATTCCCACCAGCAGTGTATGAGAGTTCCAATCTCTCCACAGCCTCTCCAACGTTGATTATTTTGTGTTTTTTGGATTAATGCCAGCCTTGTTGGAGTGAGATGAAATCTCATCGTACTTTTAATCTGCATTTCTCTAATGGCTAATGATCAAGAACATTTTCTCATGTATCTGTTAGCTGCCTGAATATCTTCTTTAGTGAAGTGTGTGTTCATATCCTTTGCCCACTTCTTGATTGGGTTGTTTGTCTTTTTGTGGTTGAGTTTTGACAGAATCATATAGATTTTAGAGATCAGGCGCTGGTCGGACATGTCATAGCTGAAAATTCTTTCGCAGTCTGTAGGTGGTCTTTTTACTCTTTTGGTGAAGTCTTTAGATGAGCATAGGTGTTTGATTTTTAGGAGCTCCCAGTTATCTGGTTTCTCTTCGTCGTTTTTGGTAATGTTTTGTATTCTGTTTATGCCTTGTATTAGGGCTCCTAGGGTTGTCCCTATTTTTTCTTCAATGATCTTTATCGTTTTAGTCTTTATGCTTAGGTCTTTGATCCACTTGGAGTTAGTTTTTGTGCTTGGTGTGAGGTATGGGTCCTGTTTCATTTTTTTGCAAATGGATATCCAATTATGCCAGCACCATTTGTTAAAAAGGCTATCTTTTCCCCAATTAACTGACACTGGGCCTTTGTCAAATATCAGGTGCTCATATGTGGTTGGATTTATATCTGGGTTCTCAATTCTGTTCCACTGGTCTATGTGCCTGTTGTTGTACCAATACCAAGCTGTTTTGACTACTGTGGCTGTATAATAGGTTCTGAAATCAGGTAGCGTGAGGCCTCCCACTTTCTTCTTTTTCAGTAATGCTTTGCTTATCCGAGGCTTCTTTCCCTTCCATATGAAGTTGGTGATTTGTTTCTCTATCACCTTAAAAAATGGCATTGGAATTTGGATAAGAAGTGCATTGTATGTATAGATGGCTTTTGGTAGAATAGACATTTTTACTATGTTAAGTCTTCCTATCCATGAGCAAGGTATGTTTTTCCACTTAAGAATGTCCTTTTGAATTTCTTGTGGTACAGCTTTGTAGTTTTCTTTGTATAGGTCTTTTATATCCTTGGTAAGATTTATTCCTAAGTATTTTATCTTCTTGGGGGCTACTGTGAATGGTATTGATTTGGTTATTTCCTCTTCGGTGTTCTTTTTGTTGATGTAGAGGAATCCAAGTGATTTTTGTATGTTTATCTTAAAACCTGAGACTCTGCCAAACTCTTCTATTAGTTTCAGTAGTTTTCTGGAGGATTCCTTAGGATTTTCTGTGTATAAGATCATGTCATCTGCAAATAGAGATAATTTTACTTCCTCCTTGCCAATCTGGATGCCCTTTATTTCTTTGTCTAGCCTAATTGCCCTGGCTAGGACTTCTAGCACCATGTTGAATAAGAGTGGTGATAAAGGGCATCCTTGTCTGGTTCCAGTTCTCAAGGGAAATGCTTTCAGGTTCTCTCCATTTAGAATGATGTTGGCTGTTGGCTTTGCATAGATGCCCTTTATTATGTTGAGGAATTTTCCTTCAATTCCTATTTTGGTGAGAGTTTTTTATCATAAAAGGGTGTTGGACTTTGTCAAATGCCTTTTCTGCATCAATTGATAAGATCATGTGGTTTTTGTCTTTTGTTTTATTTATGTGGTGGATTACATTAATGGTTTTTCTGATATTAAACCAGCCTTGCATGCCTGGTATAAATCCCACTTGATCGTGTTGAATTATTTTTTTGATATGTTGTTGAATTCTATTGGCTAGAATTTTGTTGAGGATTTTTGCATCAATGTTCATGAGGGATATAGGTCTATAATTTTCTTTTTTTGTAATGTCTTTACCTGGTTTTGGTATCAGGGAGATGGTGGCTTCATAGAATGAGTTGGGTAGTATTCCGTCATTTTCTATGCTTTGAAATACCTTTAGTAGTAGTGGTGTTAACTCTTCTCTGAAAGTTTGGTAGAACTCTGCAGTGAAGCCGTCCGGGCCAGGGCTTTTTTTGGGGGGGAGTTTTTTGATTACCGTTTCAATCTCTTTTTTTGTTATGGGTCTATTTAGTTGTTCTACTTCTGAATGTGTTAGTTTAGGTAGGTAGTGTTTTTCCAGGAATTCATCCATTTCTTCTAGGTTTGCAAATTTGTTAGAGTACAATTTTTCGTAGTAATCTGATATGATTCTTTTAATTTCAGTTGGGTCTGTTGTGATGTGGCCCTTCTCGTTTCTTATTCGGGTTATTTGTTTCCTTTCCTGTATTTCTTTAGTCAGTCTAGCCAATGGTTTATCAATTTTGTTAATTTTTTCAAAGAACCAGCTTTTGCTTTGTTAATTCTTTCAATTGTTTTTCTGTTCTCTAATTCATTTAGTTCAGCTCTAATTTTTATTATTTGTTTTCTTCTGGTGCCTGATGGATTCTTTTGTTGCTCAGTTTCTATTTGTTCAAGTTGTAGGGACAGTTCTTTGATTTTGGCTCTTTCTTCTTTTTGTATGTGTGCATTTATCGATACAAATTGGCCTCTGAGCACTGCTTTTGCTGTGTCCCAGAGGTTTTGATAGCAAGTATTTTCATTCTCGTTGCATTCTATGAATTTCCTTATTCCCTCCTTGATGTCTTCTATAACCCAGTCTTTTTTCAGGAGGGTATATGATTTCTTTTCCCTAGTTTTTCTGTTATTGATTTCTAGTTTTATTGCCTTGTGGTCTGAGAAGATGCTTTGTAATATTTCGATGTTTTGGATTCTGCAAAGATTTGTTTTATGACCTAATATGTGGTCTATGCTAGAGAATGTTCCATGTGTGCTAGAAAAAAAAGTATACTTTGCAGCAGTTGGGTGGAGAGTTCTGTATAAGTCAGTGAGATCAAGTTGGTTGATTGTTGTAATTAGGTCTTCCATGTTTCTGTTGAGCTTCTTACTGGATGTCCTGTCCTCCGAAAGTGGTGTGTTGAAGTCTCCTACTATAATTGTGGAGTGTCTATCTCACTTTTCAGTTCTGTTAAAATTTGATTTATGTATCTTGCAGCCCTGTCGTTGGGTGCATAAATATTTAATATGGTTATGTCTTCCTGATCAATTGTCCCTTTTATCATTATGTAGTGTCCTTCTTTATCCTTTGTGGTGGATTTAAGTCTAAAGTCTATTTTGTCAGAAATTAATATTGGTACTTCTCTTCTTTTTTGCTTGTTGTTTGCTTGATATATTTTTTTCCATCCTTTGAGTTTTAGTTTGTTTGTGTCTCTAAGTCTAAGGTGTGTCTCTTGTAGGCAGCATATAGATGGATCGTGTTTCTTTATCCAGTCCGAGACTCTCTGTCTCTTTATTGGTGCATTTAGTCCATTTACATTCAGCGTAATTATAGATAAATAAGTGTTTATATATATATAATAAGTGTTTAGTGTTGTCATTTTGATGCCTTTTTATGTGTGTTGTTGACAATTTCATTTTTCCACATACTTTTTTGTGCTGAGACGTTTTTCTTAGTAAATTGTGAGATCCTCACTTTCGTAGTGTTTGACTTTATGTTTGTTGAGTTGTTACGTTTTTCTTGGCTTTTATCTTGAGTTACGGAGTTATTATACCTCTTTGTGGTTACCTTAATATTACCCCTATTTTTCTAAGTAAAAACCTAGCTTTTAATATTCTATATCGCCTTGTATCACTTTCCATATGGCAGTTCTATGCCACCTGTATTAGTCCCTCTTTTTGATTATTGTGATCTTTTACATTTTGACTTCAGTGATTCCCTGTTATGAGCATTTTTTTTTAATTAATCTTTATTTGGTTTTGTGATTTCCCTATTTGAGCTGATATCAGGATGTTCTGTTTTGTGACCTCGTGTTGTGCTGGTATCTGATATTATTGGTTTTCTGACCAAACAATATCCTTTAGTATTTCTTGTAGCTTTGGTTTGGTTTTTGCAAATTCTCTAAACTTGTGTTTATCTGTAAATATCCTAATCTCGCCTTCATATTTCAGAGAGAGTTTTGCTGGATATATGATCCTTGGCTGGCAGTTTTTCTCCTTCAGTGCTCTGTATATGTCGTCCCATTCCCTTCTTGCCTGCATGGTTTCTGCTGAGTAGTCTGAACTTATTCTTATTGATTCTCCCTTGAAGGTGACCTTTCTTTTCTCCCTGGCTGCTTTTAAAATTTTCTGTTTGTCTTTGGTTTTGGCAAGTTTGATGATAATATGTCTTGGCGTTTTTCTTTTTGGATCAATCTTAAATGGGGCTCAATGAGCATCTTGGATAGATATCCTTTTGTCTTTCATGATGTCAGGGAAGTTTTCTGTCAGGAGATCTTCAACTATTTTCTCTGTGTTTGCTGTCCTCCCTCCCTATTCTGGGACTCCAATCACACGCAAGTTATCCTTCTTGATAGAGTCCCACATGATTCTTAGGGTTTCTTCATTTTTTTTTAATTCTTTTATCTGTTTTTTTTTTCAGCTATGTTGGTGTTAATTCCCTGGTCCTCCAGGTTTCCCAGTCTGCATTCTAATTGCTCGAGTCTGCTCCTCTGACTTTCTATTGTGTTGTCTAATTCTGTAATTTTATTGTTAATCTTTTGGATTTCTACATACTGCTCTCTATGGATTCTTGCAACTTATTAATTTTTCCACTATGTTCTTGAATAATCTTTTTGAGTTCTTCAACTGTTTTATCAGTGTGTTCCTTGGCTTTTTCTGCAGTTTGCCGTATTTTGTTTGTGATGTCTTGAAGCATTCTGTAAATTAGTTTTTTATATTCTGTATCTGATAATTCCAGGATTGTATCTTCATTTGGGAAAGATTTTGATTCTTTTGTTTGGGGGGTTGTAGAAGCTGTCATGGTCTGCTTCTTTATGTGGTTTGATATGGACTGCTGTCTCCGAGCCATCACTGGGAAACTTGTTTTTCCAGAAATTCCGCTAAAAAAAAAATGCAGTCAGATCCCTGTCAGAACTGCCTTTGGATTATAACTGCTACCTTGTTCCCTGTAAGGATGAAAGTCTGAGATTTGGATCATATATGCTTGGCTGTAGCTGGTTCTGTGTTTTTAGTCCAATTAGGGATGGATTTTTGGTCCCTGATTTTTTGTGGTTCCTTTTCTCAGGCCAGAAGAGTGGGTTAGGAAAAGACCAAAGGAAAAAAAAAAGGAGGGGGGGGGGAAGCAAAGCCGCCACAGAGCCAGAGCTGTTTTCCATCTGGCTCAGGAAAATCCAACGTTAATGAAGCCGACTGGGGAGGTTGAGGGAGGGATCAGAGAGATAGGAGAGTAGCACCTCGGAATATAGCCAGAGTTGCTTGTCTTGCTTGGAATGACTATTATGTCTGAGATTCCTGAGGGGCATGTTGCCTATGTGTGTTGGCTGTGTGGAGATTGCCCCCGGGGGTCTGGCCCGCTGAAGCCACGGTCAGATCCTCCGCTGCCAGTCCAAATCCTAGCGTCAAGGTTCCCCTGCTGGGACGCTTTACTCCCGGCTCCAAAATCAGTCGCTGCTTCCCGGTATTTGTTTGTTTTCTGTCTCTAAATCTGTGTTTGTTGTTCAGGGTTCGTAGATTGTTATGTATGTGATCGATTCACTTGTTTTTCTGAGTCTTTGTTGCAAGAGGGATCCGGGGTAGCGTCTACCTAGTCCGCCATCTTGGCGCTGCCTCCTTTTATAAGAATTTTTGAAACTTAATAATTTACTTAAGAAAGTTCACATGCAGTAAAATTCACTTTTTTTGGTGTACAGTTCTTCTGTGAGTTTAAAGAAATGTGTAGTCTGGTAAACCATCACCACACTCAAAGAACAATTCCATCACTCCCCCAAATTCCTTGTGCTGCCCTTTTATAAACCAGCCCTGCCACTTGCAACCACTACTCTGTTTTCTAGTACTCTAATTTACCTTTCCCAGCTGTCATGTCAGTATAATCATAGATTATGTAACCTTTGAGCCTGGCTTTGTTCACACAGCTTAATATATTCGAGATTCATTCATGTTGTTGTATGTATCAGTTGTCACGTCCTTTCTATTGCTGAGTAGTAGATAACAGTTTGTATCCATTCATCAGTTCAAAGACATTTGGATGTTTCTAGTCTTTTGCTATTATGAATAAAGTTACTAGAGACATTTATCTATTAATTTTGGTGTGAATGTAAGTCTTCATTTCTCTTGGGTTAATACCAAGGTGTGAGATTGCTGGACCATATGATAAGTGTATGCCAAACTCTTTTCCAAAGCACTTACCGTTCTGTATTCCTACCAGCAATTAATGAGAGACCCAGTGTTTCTGCATCCTCACCAGCACTTGGTATTGTCAGCTATCTTTTTAGTTTCTTTTATGGCTAGAGAACATATTTTGCATGATTTCAATTCTCTTAAATTTGTTAATACACTTTTTGTGCTTTAGGTAAAAGCTTACAGAGAAACTAGTTTCTCATTAAACGATTAATACACATATTGTTTTGTGACATTGGTTGCCAACCCAGTGACATGTCAGCACTCTCCCCGTCTCAACCTTGAGTTCCCCTTTTCGATTCATCTAGCTTTCCTGTCCCCTCCTGCCTTCTTGTCCTTGCCCCTGGGCTGGTGTGCCCATTTAGTCTCATATACATGGTTGAACTATGTGTGTTATTGTTCGTCTTATAGGCCTGTCTAATCTTTGGCTTTTTTTTTTTTCTTTTTGTTTTGGCCCCTCCACGTGTCTGTCAGTTTGTTGTACTGTGGGGGCTTCCATATTGCTGTGATGCTGGAAGCTGTGCCACCAGTATTCAAATACCAGCAGGGTCAACCGTGGTGGACAGGTTTCACCTGAGCTTACAGACGGAATAGATAGAAGGACCCAGTGATCTACTTCAGAAAAGAAGTAACCAGTGAAAACCTTATGGATAGAAGTGAAACATTGTCTTATATGGTGCCGGAAGATGAGCCCTTCAGGTTGGAGGGTACTCAAAGTAACTGGGGAAGAGCTGCCTCCTCAAAGTAGAGTTGACCTTAATGATGTGGATGGAGTCAAGCTTTTGGGACCTTCATTTGCTGATGTGGTGTGCCTCAAAATGAGAAGAAACAGCTGCAAACATCCATTAATAACCAGAACATGGAACGTGTGAAGTATGAATCTAGGAAAATTGGAAATCATCAAAAGTGAAATGGATAAACATCGATTTTCTAGGCATTAGTGAGCTGAAATGGACTGGTATTGGCCATTTTGAATCCAACAATCATATGGTCTAATATGCTGGAAATGACAATTTAAAGAGGAATGGCACTGCATTCATCGATGAAAAGAAGAAGTCAAGATCTATCCTGAAATACAACACTGTCAGTGATAGGATAATATCCATATGACTACAAGAAAAACCAGTTAATATGACTATTAATCAAATTAATGCACCAACCATTAAGGCCAAAGATGAAGAAATTGAAGATTTTTGCCAACATTTGCTGTCTAAAATTGATTGAACATGCAATCAGGATGCATTGATAATTACTGGTGTTTGGAATGTGAAAGTTGGAAACAAAGAAGAAGGATTGGTAATTGGAAAATACGGCCTTGCTGATAGAAATGATCCTGGAGAGTGCATGGTAGAATTTTGCAAGGCTTCTTCATTGCCAATACCTTTTTTCACCGACATAAATGGCAACTATACACGTGGACCTTGTCAGATGGAATACATAGGAATCAAATCAACTAAATCTGTGGAAAGAGACAATGGAAAAGTTCAATATCATCAGTCAGAACAAGGCCAGGGGCTGATTGTGGAACAGACCATCAATCGCTCATATGTAAGTTCAAACTGAAGCTGAAGATCATGAGAGCCAAAGTAGGACCTTAAGTATATCCCACCTGAATTTAGAGATCGTCTCAAGAATAGATTTGATGTGTTGAACACTAATGACCAAAGACTAGATGAGTTATGAAATGACATCAAGGGCATCATATGAAGAAAGCGAGAGGTCACTAAAAAGACAAGAAAGGAAGAAAAGACCAAAATGGATGTCAGAAGAGACTCTGAAAGTTGCACTTAGAAGTTGAGTAGCTAAAGCAAATGGAAGAAATGATGAAATAGAAGAGCTGAACAGAAGATCTAAAAGGGAGTTTCAAGAAGACAAAGTATTATAATGACATGTGCAGAGACCTGGAGTTAGAAGACTAAAAGGGAAGAACACACTCAGTATTTCTCAATCTGAAAGGAGTGAAGAAAAAATTCAAGCCTCTAGTTGCAATATTGAAGGATTCTACAGGGAAAATATTAACCCAGGAAGCATCAAAAAAGATGAAAGGAATACACAGAGTTACTATACCAAAAGAATTGGTCAAAGTTTAACCATTTCAGGAGGTAGCATATGATCAAGAATCAATGGTACTGAAGGAAAAAGCCCAAGCTGCACTAAGGCATTGTCGAAAAACAAGATTCCAGGAACTGATGGAATACCAGTTGAGATGTTTCAACAAACAGATGCAGTGCTGGAAGTGCTCAATCCTCTATGCCAAGAAATTTGAAAGACAGCTACCTGACCAACTGACTGGAAGAGATCCATATTTATGCCTATTTCCAAGAAAGATGATCCAACTGAATGAGGAAATTATTAAACAGTATCATTAATATCACATGCAAGTAAAATTTTGCCAAAGATCATTCAAAAGCAGGTGCAGGAAACTGCCAGAAATTCAAGGTGGATTCAGAAGAGGACATGGAATGAGGGATATCATTGCTGATGTCAGATGGATCCTGGCTGAAAGCAGCGAATACCAGAAAGATGTTTCCTGTGTTTTATAAACTATGCAAAAGCATTCGACATGTGGATCATAACAAATTATGGATGTGATTACGAAGAATGGGAATCCCAGAACACTTAACTATGCTCATGTGGAACCTGTACATAGACCAAGAGGCAGTCATTCAAACAGAACAAGGGGATACTGCATGGTTTAAAGTCAGGAAAGGTGCATCAGGGTTGCACATTTTCACCTTACTTATTCAGTCTATATGCTGAGAAAATGATCTGAGAACCTGTGCTGAGAAAATGATCTGAGAACCTGGACTATAGAGAGAAGAACACGGCATCAGACTGGAGAAAGAGTCGTTAACAACCTGCCTTATACAGATGACACAACTTTGCTTGCTGAAAGTCAAGAGAACTTGAAGCACTTACTGATGAAGATAAAAGACCACACCCTTCAGTATGGATTACACCTCAACATAAAGAAAATAAAAATCCTCACAACTGGTCCCATAAGCAACATCATGATAAATAGAGAAAGGATTGAAGTTGTCAAGGATTTCAATTTACTTGGATCCACAATCAACACCCATGGAAGCAGCTAATCAATAGAAACATTGCATTGGGCAAATCTACTGCAAAAGACCTCTTTAAAGTTTTAAAAAGCAAAGATGTCACCTTGAAGACTAAGGTGTGCCAGACCTAAGCCATGGTGTTTTCAATTGTCTCATATGCATGAGAAAGCTTGATGATGAATAAGGAAGACTGAAGAATTGACACCTTTGAATTGTGGTGTTGGTGAAGAATACTGAGTATACCACGGACTGTTGAAAGAATGAACAAATCTGTCTTGGAGAAAGTATGGACATAATGCTCCTTAGAGGAAAAGTTTGTGAGACTTCTTCTCACATACTTTGGATGTGATATCAGGAGAGATCAGTCCCTGGAGAAGGACATTGTGCTTGGTAAAGTAGAGGGTCAGTGAAAAAGAGGAAGACTCTCAACAAGATGGATTGACATAGTGGCTGCAACAATGGGCTCAAGCATAAGGACTGTGAGGATGGTACAGGACCGGGAAGTGTTTCACTCTGTTGTACATAGGGTCACTATGATTTGGAACCGACTTGATGGCACCTAGCAACAACAACAAGTTTTGGCTGAAGAATGAACTTCAGGAGTGACATCAATACTGAGTTAAAAGGGTGTTTGGAGGCCATACCCTCAGGACTTTCCCAATCTCTGTCAGACCAGTAAGCTAGTCTTTTTTTGTGTGAGTTTGAATTTTGTTCTACATTTTCTCCAACTCTGTCTAGAACCCTCTATTATGATACCTGTCAGAGCAGTCAGTGGTGGTAGCTGTACACCACCTAGTTGTGCTGGACTCATTCTGGTGGAGGCTGTGGTAGTTGTGGTTCATTGGTTCTTTGAATTAACCTTTCTCTTGTGTCTTTGGTTTTCTTCTTCGTCTTTTGCTCCAGACAGGATGAGACCAGTAGAAGTATCTTAGATGGCCATTCACAAGCTTTTAGGACCCCAGACGCTACTTACCACAGTTGGATGTAGAACTTTTTTTTTTTTTTTAAATAAACTGTTGTATGCTAATTGATCTATATGTCCCCTGAGACCATGGTCCCCAGCCCTCAGCGTAATAATTCAGTCCCTTAGGGAGTCTGGATGTGTCTGTGAAGCCTCTATGACTTTGCCTTGACTTTATCAAGTTGTGCTGACTTTTCCAGTAATACAAGTTTTATGGACCAGAATGTGGTCTATTTTGGTGAATGTTTTGTGTGCACTTGAAGAGAACATATATTCCTGCTGTTGCAGGGTTGTTGGTTGTTCTTAGTTGCTGTCTTAGTCATCTAGTGCTTCTGTAACAGAAATACCACAAGTGGATGGCTTTAACAAAGAGAAATTTATTCCACAGTTTAGGAGGCTAGAAACCCAAATTCTGGGCACCAGCTTCAGGGGAAGGCGTTCCCTCTCTGTTGGCTCTGGGGTAAGGCCCTTGTCATCAATCTTCCCCTGGACTAGGAGATTCTCTGCACAGGAATTCTGAATCCAAAGAACACGCCGTGCACTGTTTTCTTAGTAGTATGAGGTCCCCATGTCTCTCTGCTCACTTCTGTCTTTTATACCTCAAAAGAGATTGATTTAAGACACAACTTAATCTTGTAGATTGAGTCCTGCCTCATTAACACAACTGTCTCTAATCCTGCCTCATTCACATCATAGAGGTAGGATTTACAATACATCAGAAAATCACATCAGGTGACAAAATGGTGGACAATCACACAATACTGAAATCATGGCCTATCAAAGGTGACACACATTTTGGGGGGATACAATTCAATCCATAACAATTGCCATTGAATCTATTTCAACTCATGGAGATCCCATGTTTTCAAGGCTGTGACCTTTCAAAAGCAGATCACCAGGCTTTACTTTTGAGGCGTCTCTGGGTGGATTTGAACTGCCAACCTTTCGGTTAGCAGTCAAGTGTTTAACCATTTGCACAACCCAAGAGTGTTCTATAAATGTCAGTTTAGGCCAATTTGTTTGTTGTTCAGGTCTTGTATATCCCTACTGATGTTTTGTTTACTTGTTTTATTGGTTACTGAGAAATGAATGTTGAAGTCTCCAATTATATTTATGAATTAGTTTACTTTTTCCTTTCATTTCTATTAATTTTTTTCATGTATTTTGAAACTCTATTGTTAGAATTGTTATGTCTTCTTGGTTAATCGACCCTTAAGTCCTAGTCTGATAATTCCAACTACTGAAGCATCTCAGGTTTGGCATCTGTCATGGATTGAATTGTGTCCTCACAAAATATCTGTCAACTTGACTAGGTCGATTCCCAGTATTGTATGATTGTCTACCATTTTGCCATCTGATGTGATTTTCCTAGGTGGTGTAAATTCTATCACTATGATGTAATGAGATGGATTAATGGCAGTTATATTGATGAGATCTACAAGATTAGATAGTGTCTTAAGCCAATCTTTTTTGAGATATAAAAGAGAGAAGTGAGCAGAGAGACAAGGGGGCTCATACCACCAAGAGAGCAGCACCAGGAGCAGAGTGCATCCTTTGGACCAGAGGTTCCTGCACAGAGAAGCTCCTAGACCATGAGAAGACTAACTGATGACAAGGACCTTCCTCCAGAGTCGACTGAGAGATAAAGCCTTCCCCTAGAGCTGATGTCCTGAATTTGGACTTCTAGCCTACTGGACTGTGAGAGAGTAAACATTGGTTTGTTAAAGCCATCTACTTGTGGTATTTCTGTTATAGCAGCACTAAATGACTAAGGCAGCATCTATTGTCTTTTTTTCTTGAAAACTGATCACAGTTTCCTGCTTCCTTGAATGTAGAATAATTTTGGATTATATTTAGTACATGTAGAATATTATGTTGTTTAAACTCTGAGTCCTCTGGAGAATGTTGATTTTGTTGTTATTTTAGCAGGCAATCAAACCATTTAGATTCTTGCTACAAGTTTTGCCTTGCCTTTGGTAGGGTGTGGTTCCAATACACTCCAGTCTTTAAGCCTTTGCTATCCTGCTTTGTGTCTCTTCCACACATGTGCACTGAAAGTTGAGCCCAGGGCATATGCAGCTTCACACAGAGAATTAAAAAATCCCCTTCTTCAGGGTTCTCTCCTATGCTCTCTACACCGAGGGGTCTCTTCTCGATGTCTTCTGGCCAGAATAACAGGGTTTCTGATGCCTGTGCTGCTGCCATGGGACCAGGGCCACCTTTGGGGCAAAGTTGGTGTCTTAGTTTCCTAGTGCTGCTATAATAGAAATACCACAAGTAGGGGTGGCTTTAACAACAACAACAAAAAATTAATTTTCTCACAGTTTAGGAGGCTAGAAGTCCAAATTTAGGGCACTGGCTTTAGGAAAGGCTCACTTTCAGTCCTGGAGGAAAATCCTTGTCTCAGTTTCTCTAGCAGGCCTTGGAGTACCTGAGTTTGTAGAGTAGTCTGCCTCTGACATCTTCAGATAGTGTCGGTCTTCCCCCTGGATCTACTTTGTTCTGTGCCTAATCCACTTTTTTATATCTAAAAAGTGATTGGTTTAAGACAACCCTACACTGATATAGCATTAACATAACAAAGAAAACTCTGTTCCCAAATGATATTATATTCACAGGTACTGCCATCCCTTAATGTCCACGATACCATCTGTGACATAGGACGCTATATGATATGAACATTGTGGGAACACCATATTATATAAAGCAGTCCTAGAATTACAAATGTCTGACTTACGTACAACTTGTAGCTACAAACCACCCCCCGAAAAACCTATTATATTAAAAATTTGAGGTACATATAGTGGTTCATAATAACAAATGAGTGCTACTTTGTGGCACACATCAAAACATTATTATTATTATTACTGTGTTGTAATGTTAAAGATGTCTGGTGTATCTGGAAGTGTTTCTTTAATTTTTTTATGCATAGAAAGGTGCGCTATATACTATATACTGAGAAAAACATTTGACTAACTGATGTTGGATATGAACTGTACCTAACTGTTCTGACATATGTACACATTTGACTAAAAGACAGATTCAGGAACAGAACTTGTTCATTATTGGGGGACTACCTGTCAATGAGGTGGATTGACACAGTGGCTGCAACAATGAGGTCAAGCATAATAACGATTGTAAGGATGGTGCAGGACTGGGCAGTGTTTTGTTCTGTTGTGCATAGGGTCACTATGAGTCAGAACCGACTCAACGGCACCTAACAACAACAACACCTGTATTTAGCAAAGCTGTATGGGATATTGTAGTGCACTGTACCATTAAATGCCTAGCAGTTCAATCGCTTTGTATACAAGAGACATGAGATTCATGTATTGCATGCAGGAAACTGTTACAGTCTCTACCTCTGGTTACATCTGCTTCATTCTCTGATGGAGATTTCTGAACTCTATTATATCCTTATAAGTGGACCAATAAGTGACATTATGATAAATGGAGAAAAGATTGAAGTTGTCATGGATTTTATTTTAGTTGGATCCACAATCAAAACCCATGGAAGCAGCAGTCAAGAAATCAAATGATACATTGCATTGGGCAAATCTGCTGGAAAAGACCTCTTTAAAGTTTTAAAAAGGAAAGATGTCATCTTGAAGACTAAGGTGTGCCTGACCCAAGCCATGGTGTTTTCAATTGCCTCATATGCATAAGAAAGCTGGATGATGAATAAGGAAGACAGAAGAAGAACCGATGCCTTTGATTTATGGTGTTGGTGTAGAATATTGTATATATGATGGACTGCCTAAAGAATGAACAGATCTGTCTTGGAAGCAGTATAAAAAGAATGTTCCTTAGAAGCAAGGATGGTGAGACTTTGTCTCACATACGTAGGACATATTATCTGAAGGGGTCAGTCCCTGGAGAAGATTATCATGCTTGGTAGAGGGTCAGTGAAAAAAAGAAAGACCCTCAATGAAATGGATTGACACAGTGGCTGCAACAATGGGCTCAAGCATAATGATTGTGAGGATGGTGCACAACCAGGCAGTGTTTCATTCTGTTGTACATGGGCTCAACATGAATTGGAACTGACTCGATGGCACCTAACAACGACAACATTATAACCTCATGGGACCATGGATGTACATGTGGTCAGATGTTGCCTGAACGGACACTATGTGGTGCATGACTGTATTGTTGTTGTGTGCCATCAAGTCGACTCCTACTCACAGTGACTCTATAGGACAGAGTAGAACTGCGCCATAGGGCTTCCTAGGCTGAAATCTTTATGGGAACAGGTCACACTCTTCAGAACACAGAGATCCCTTTTCCCAGTTCCTCTGGTCAGAAAGACAAGGTTCTATTGGAGTTTTTACTTCCTGTGCTACTGCCTTGGAGTTCTGGACTGGGGTCTGCTTAAATCAAAGCCACAAGACAAAACAGGGAAACATATAGGAAAATCACTTCCATATGGGTCGTCTGCCCAGGTTTTGGTCTCTATCTGCCTGCTCTAGTTTACTTTTCAGAGTCCTCAGGCAGTTACTTTTTGTATTTCATCGAGTCGTTAGTTGTAATCAGTGGAAGAGGTAGGTCGTAGTGGGTTTATTCTACCTTGGTGTGCACCAGAAATCCCTTAAAAATAACCTTTTCTGAATACAATGCATTGTTAGTTTCCTAGGACTGCCATAACAAAATTCCACAAAGTGGGTGGCTTTCAAGAACAGAAGTTCATTGTTTCACAGTTCTGGAGGATAGTAGTCTGAATTCAGGTTGTTGGCAGCAAAGGCGTAACTAAGGTATGGCAGGCACAGCTCCTACCCTGGGGCTGTTTGAGGAGGGGCGATAATGAGTAGCTTCTATTGTCCATTGGAGTTTCCTTCACCAGTTGTAAGAGATCATTCAACAATTTGAAACTAATTGCCATAGGTGCTATTTCTATAGCTAGGCCTCTGGTTGGCAGGGCCATATTCTCTCCAAAGGCTCTAGGGGAAGAACCTTTCTTGTCTCAGCTTCTGGTAGCTCCAGGCATTCCTTGGTGTGTGGATGCATTTTCACATGGCTACCTTCCCTCTGTGGTTTGTATTTGTTCTCTTTTATAAGGACACCACTATGATTGGATTGGACACCTTGGTGGTATAGTGGTTAAGTGCTACGGCTGCTAACCAAGAGGTCAGCAGTTCAAAACCACCAGACGCTCCTTGGAAACTCTATCAGACAGTTCTACTCTGTCCTATAGGGTCGCTATGAGTCGGAATCGACTTGATGGCAGTGGGTTTTTTTGGTATGATTGGATTAGGACCCACCCTAATCCAGGTTACCATCTCAAGTTAATTGATCTTAACATCTTCGAAGAGCCTATTTCCAAACGAGATCATATTCATAGGTACAGAGGTTAGGATTCCAACGTATTTTTTTGGAGACAGAATTTAATTCACAACAAATGCTAAAACCCATTTATTTCACAAATTATAGAAAATGCATAAATGTGTAAAAAAATATAAAAATCAAAATCCTACTACTACCCAGAGATAATTGTTCAAGTTAACATTTTGGTGTATTTTCTTTCAGATTTTTTGCTATAAACATAACAGGGCTTTGTTTTTTTTAATAATCTGGATCATACTGAACATTTCATTTTGAAAACTGCTTTCTCATTTGACAATATACATAGTACTTTCCCTGTTTTTGTTAGGTGCTGCTTTAGCTACTCTACGTTCAATAGCAACTTTCAGAGTGTCTCCTGACATCCATTTTGGTCTCTTCTTTCTTTCCTGTCTTTTTAATGACTCTTACTTTCTTCATGTATGATGTCCTTGACGTCATTCCTAACTTGTTTGGTCTTCAGTCATTAGTGTTCAATGTGTCAAACCTGTTACTGAGATGGTCTCTAAATTCAAGTGGATATACTCAAGGTCATATTTTGGCTCTAGTGGACTTGCTCTAATTTCCTTCAATTTCAACTTGAACTTGCATATGAGCAATTGATGGTCTATTCGATAGTCAGCCACTGGCCTTGTTCTGACTGATGACATTGAGTTTTTCCATTGTCTCTTTCCACAGATGTAGTTGATTTGATTCCTGTGTATTCCATCTGCCGAGGTTCATGTGTATAGTTGCCATTTAAGTTTGTTATGCTTCTACAGGAATTTGTAGTATCCCATCATATGCCAATTTTATGTATTTATTTTGCTATTTTAAAATAACATTTTAACAAACATCCTTACACATCATTTGTAGCATACATTTTTAGTAGTTCCTTATATCCCTAGTTCCAGTTGCTGTGATTACTGGGTCAAATGAAACAATAAGCATTTGATACATGCTGTGAATTGCTTTTTGATGAAACTGTACCAGTTTATGCTCCCATCAGCAAAGTATGAGGGCCCTGTTTCCTCAGAAGCCTTACCAGTCTTGGTAGTACAATTTTACATTCTCTAGATGTTAAAATATTTGCTCTTTGACTATGTTGCAAATGTTTTTGTTTCTACTTTGTTTCTTATTTTTTAATTTTAAAAAATATACAGGAGTGTTTAATTCTTAGATAGTAAAAGCTGTCGGTGTTTTTCCTTTGCTTTTCTTTAGAAAGATGTTTCACTCCCAAGGTTAGATAAATATTTATCTGCATTTTCTTTGACTCTTAGTTTCTTTCCTTTTTCTTTTTAAAAAATAATTTAGCACTTTTCTCCATTTGTAACTAATTTTGTTCCAACTAGTAAATACATATTCAGTAGTATTTATTAAGCTATATATATTTCTCTCATTTGAAATACCTGTGTTCTCAAGTATTAAGTACTCTATATTTTTTTTTATAGTTAGGTCTGGTTGAAGTTTGAATTCTGTTATGCCAATCTGTCAAAATCGTACCACGCCATACATTTAAAATTTTAGTTTTATTAGGGTTGCCAGATTTATCAAATAAAAATACAGGATGCCTAGTTAAATTTGGATTTAAGAATTTCATGCAACATTTGGGACATATTTATATTAAAAAAATTATTTGTTATTTATCTGAATTTCAAATTCTAAAATCTGGCCATAATTTTTTTTTTTGTTATTTATCTGAAATTCAAATTCTAAAATCTGGCCCCCAATCCTCTTTTTCATTTTCAGAAATATTCTATTAAAAAAAAAGTATTTTAAAAATTAGTGAATATCACAGTAGCCAAAAAGTAGAAACAACCTAAACGTCCATCAACAGTTGAATGGATAAACAAAATGTGGTGCTTACATAGAATGGAATATTACTCAGCGGTAAAGAGAAATGAAGATCTGATACATGGTACAACATGGATGAAACTTGAAAATATGCTGAGTGAAATGACAGTTACGAAATGGCAAATACTGTATGATGTTACATGAAATAGGCAAATATATGGAAACCAAAGCTTATTAGTGGCTAGCAGGGTGGAAGGGAGGAAGAAGGAAGGAATCATTGCTTAGGGGACAGTGAGTTTCTGTTAATAGTCGTGGATTGGAAAAGAATTTTGGTAATGATTCCACAACATGATGAATACAGCCAATATCACTAAATTATGCATATAAAATGGTTGAACTGGCAAATATTTTGTAATATATATTTTTAACCCCCCAAAAAGTGGAAAAAAAAAACTTATTACAAATTAAAAAGATAAAATTAGACAATAGGTTCTTTGTAAAGTGTTTAAGTATGACTAATGGCTACACCAGCAAAAGAAAACCAAAAATGGGTTACGGTTCTTTCTTCAAAGTAGGCTAACATTAAAACATGTTAATTCCTCCAAAGCAGTTTGGTCTTTTTTTCCATGGCATGCCTTTATCATTTGAGGAGTGGATTAGTTCCATGGCAATTTGTATAGCACATTTCAGTTAAAAAATTGTTTTTAACGGTTATTATTTGAGTCTCACAAAACATTATGATTTAAGCAAGACTCGTGTTATCTTTATTTTCATTTTACATTGGAGCAAATTATTGAAACCTTAGGAGATTACATGATCTGCCCAAGATGACTCAGCTGAGAACTCCATGATTAGGGCTTTACTTTAGGGTGCAGCTCATTTAAAGGAGTTGGTCCAGGAATCAATGATCTTTAAGGTTCTAATTTAGGGTATGAGCTCACTTCCTCTGTTTAAAAGGGGCAATTCATCAGACACAAGCAATTCAACTTTTATACTCTTTGTCTCAAAATATCTCCATGTCTTTATGTGCTTTCTCTCACCTTTCTTCTTCCTCCTTCCTAGTATCTTTAATTGTGATCTTTATATCAAACTTTCCCATGCTTCACCTATCTTCCTCTCTCCTATCCTAAAATTCCTTACTTATTCTTCTTTTCCCTCAGCCTACAAACACATTGACACACAGTTCCCATTGTACTAGTATCTGGTATCGTTCCTCAAATTGCAGACCCATTTCTCTTCTTACCGTCTATTTCTGAAAAGTTAATTTCCCCACATTTATTTTTATCCCATTATAAATATAATAAACATGCACAAGGAAGAAACTTGGACTATACCCACACACACGCGCGCGCACACACACACACACACAATCTGAAATCCTACCACCTCTGGGTAGCCACTAACAACTGTTAACATCGTACTTTTCCTCTCTCCCTCTGCTGTACATCCCTCCTCTCTCTTCCTCCTTTCTCCCTCCTTATCCACTTTTCTCTCACACTCTCTCAATCACTCTAAAAATATATTGTATATATATAATCTCATTCACTTTTGTGCTACATTAGCATTTTCCCCAGTTGATTTAATATTTAAATGAAGATGTTTATTATTTAATAATTAAATTTTTGTGTTTATAAAATAATGCATATCTCTAATTTAAAGGCTAGATAATAGTATAGGGCTTACATTTAATAATCATTAAAACAAAACAAAACAAAAAGCTACAATGGTTTTCTGCCCTGTCCCTCTCCACCCATGAGTCTTCTTAGAGGTAAATATTTTTTACCTCTAAGATTTTAAAATCTAAGAAAAGATTTTAGCTATTTCTTAAAGCTTTAATTGCCATATCCTAATTCATACACCGTATTGTTTAGGGTTCAAGCAGAGACAAATGACCTACTGAAAAGGAAAGATTAGAGAAATTTAATGAAGGAATTATTTACAAGGGAGTGGGCCAAGCTAAAGGAACCAACAAAGGATGGTAAAGCATAACCCGGGACTCCTAATTATGAGACTAACAGTAGTAGGATGCAATTACTAACTCTAGGGTTACAATGAATAAAGCAGGAATTTTTTTTTTTTTTGGGGGCAGGGGAGCAAATACCAGGACAGGGTCTACCCTACAGGAGCTGTGGCCTTAGGTGGAGAAATGCAGTCACTCCCCAGCCAAGGTTGGTAAGGTGTGAGCTGCAGGAATGAACAGCCTATTTTCTGCCTCTTCTTGTCCTTCCATTTCCCACTAATGCATCCCATTAGCCAAACCCAGCTGGAAGCCAGAGACAAGGAAGCCAAGATGACAGAGCTGAAGAGATCAGCCTTCTGAGGCACAGAGCAGGGTGGGGAGGTTGGAAATAGAACTGGAGAGGCAAAGGGAGAAATTTTTTTTTAGGCTTATACTGATAGTTTTTGCTTTATCAATTTTAGTCATTATGTCTTGACAACTTATTATGGTAAATAATCATTGAGCTCTGTTTCCCACACTTTCTCACCCTTCCTCTCCACATATCTCCTGATATAATACTTATACACTTCATTTGAAAACAAGAACTGTAACAATCTTTAGTGTTTTACATTATCGTATAAATATTCACTGCTGAACCAAGTAGTGTACTATATTTCCTTTCTTATGCTACTCTCTATCCCATCCCCTAGAACTAATAATTACCTCATATTTTCACTTGCTTACTTTTCTATGTATTTATCACTAATATTTTGTAAATGCTCCAATTTATTCTTCATATGGCCAAACACAGCAGCATATCTTTCAGTTCTTTTTTTTTTTCCCCTGGAACCTTTTTTTTCTTTGCTTTAATTCAAATTGGTTGCTTTCTAGGCCCTGATGCCAGCTGCCCACTTATGGCTTCTCTCTTTGGACTATCTTTTTATCTCCCATTTTGCTAAATTCCATGTTTTTCTTTCTTGGTTTTCTCCTTTGTTGTGGTAGAGTGCACCTTCCACTATCTTCAAGAGAAAAGGTGCAGAAGAGGTAATATTTTGACTTCTTATGTGTCTGGAAATATCTTTCACACTCAATTGATAATATGGCTGGGTATAGAATTCTAGGTTGAAAATAATTTTCCTTTGGAGTTTTGGAAGCATTTCTCCACAATCTTTAGCTTCCGTTATTGCCGTTGGAATATTATATGCTGTTATTGATTCTTGTTCCTTTGAATGTGATCTGTTTTTTTTTTCTTAGATGCTTTTATATGTACTCTTAATCTCTGATGTGTGAAATCCCGTGATGAAATTTTGAACTTTTTTTTTGTCTGTTTTAGTGTATTTGGTACAGAATGAGCTCTCAATCTCAAGTCTTATTCTTCAGTTCAGCAAAATTCCAACACAATACTTCCATAATAATTTCTTTCCCTCCTTGTTTTTCCTCTCTTTTGAACTCCCACTGTTTAGATGGTAGATCTTCTGGGCTGATCCTATGTTTTGTTTTCTTTTCTCTTCACAAAGTTTAGATTGTGAATAGCTTATAATCACTGTTTATAAAGTTGGTATGTTATCCCTTGTTCATGGACAACAGTGTATACTTTACTGCCTAAAAATATGCCTATAGTTGGACATTATGTCAGTTCTCCTTTCCAACATCCCTTTCATAATCATCCTTCTCCCACTTTACAGAGAAAGGCATGGTTCTTATTGGATCCTGACTCTCACCATGGTGCGTTTTCCTAGAGTGTTAAACCTTTACAGGTGCCAAAACAAAGAAATAATTGGAAATAATTTTCTCTCTCAAGTCTACTTTGTATAAGTGGCATAAAAATTGTGTATTTTGAATTCAGACATTGTACAACTGAATGATGACTGCTTTTGTTTAACAGAACTAACCCAAGTATTTTCAAAGTGCATTGCTCCTGAGGGAAAGACTAGTGAAGGTAAAGAAAAAAAAAAAAAATCCATAAGACTTTCAAAGGACTTATGGCAGGTATTAGTGCCTCATTTATATTTACCTTTCTAAACACTGGAATTCAGACATGAGATGGTTGTAACAGGAATACATACTAAGGTACTGATTTGAATTGGAAAAGCAAATCAGATAGAAATTAGGTCTGATTTAGAAAATCAGTTTGGCAACAAGGACTGGATTTATCTATTAGCTATTTTTCATGAATTTAACAAGCTAAATATAAGCTCCAATATATATATATTTTTTAATTGATCAATTTTTTAAAATTATACTTTAGATGAAGGTTTACAGAACAAACTAGCTTCTCATTAAACAGTTAGTACACATATTGTTTTATGACATTGGTTAACAATGCCACGATATGTCAACACTCTCCCTTCTCGACCTTGGGTTCCCTGTTACCAGATTTCCTGTCCCCTCCTGCCTTCTAGTCCTTGTCCCTTGGCCGGTGTGCCCCTTTAGTCTCATTTTGTTTTATGGGCTTGTCTAATCTTTGGCTGAAGGGTGAATCTCAGGAGTGACTTCATTACTGAGCTAAAAAAGTGTCTGGAAACCATACTCTCAAGGTTTCTCCATTCTCTATCAGGCCAGGAAGTCTGGTCTTTTTGTGTGTGTGTGACTTAAAGGTTTGTTCTACATTTTTCTCCAGATCTGTCTGGGACCCTCTACTGTGATCCCTGTCAAAGCAGTCAGTGGTGGTAGTCAGGTACCATCTAGTTTTAGTGGACTCGGTCTGTTGGTAATCTCCAATATTTCATGAAAATAGAGCACAACAGAGAAGAATGTTATTATACATATGCAAAGATGCAAAAAATTAAGAATATTTCAATTTTCCTAACTCTGAATAAAAAAATAGATTAGATTAAAAGAAGTCATCTCTAAGTGAAAGAGTCACCAATATAATTAGTCTTTTATTATGTTTTGGTAAAGTATACTGCCCAGAAACTAAGAGAGAAAAGGGAATGATTCTAATGACTAGATAACAAATCCTTTTATAATGAAGGAGTATATACAGTAAACCAAAGTCAAGTTCTATGATTTTAACAAAATTAAAGAAGGGCTCCACTAAAAGTAATTTTTGATGCTTAATTTTTATGTGATTTTTGGCTCTTACTTGGATATACTTCATAAAATTGAATCACATTGTTCCTTCCATTCCCATCTACTTATTTATGAAAATAAGCTGTTCAATATTTATATCTATAGCATAGAAATTAGTAATAGAACTTATGCTGTATACTATTTCACTTTAGCAATAAGAAAAATATTCATCTATTAATATATAAATTAATTTAAAAAATAAATCCTAATTCTCATTAGGAGATGAATTTATTAAAAAAAAAAACCTTTAAAATTAATAAACCCAGTGCCGTTGAGCCGATTCTGGACAGAGTCCTATAGGACACGGTAGAACTGTGCCATAGGGTTTCCAAGACTGTAATCTTTAAGAGAGCAGACTGCTACATCTTTCTCCTGAGGGGTAGCTGGTGGATTTTTTTTTTTTTTTTTTTTTTGTACTTTAGATGAAGTTTTACAGAACAAGCCAGTTTCTCATCAAACAGTTAGTACACATATTGTTGTATGGCTTTGGTTAACAGCCCCACAACATATCAACATTCTCCCTTCTCAATCCTGGGTTCTCTATTACTAGCTTTCCTATTCCCTCCTGCCTTCCAGTCCCAGCCCCAGGGCCGGTATATCCTGTTAGTCTTGTTTTGTTCCATGGGCCTATTCAATCTTTGGCTGAAGGGTGAACCTCAGGGGTGACCTCATTACTGAGCTGAAAGGGTGTCCAGGGGCCATACTCTCTGTTTTTACAATGTCTGTCAGGCCAGCAAGTCTGGTCTGTTTTTTTGAGTTAGAATTTTGTTCTACGTTTTTCTCCAACTCTGTCTGCGACCCTCTATTGTGATCCCTGTCAGAGCAGTCAGTGGTGGTAGCTGGGCACCATCTAGTTGTACAGGACTCAGTCTGGTGGAGGCTGTGGTAGATGTGGTCCTTTAGTCCTTTGGACTACTCTTTCCCTTGTATCTTAAGTTTTCATCGTTCTTCCTTGATCCCAAAGGGATGAAACCAGTGGAGTATCCTAGATGGCCACTCACAGGCTTTTAAGACCCCAGACATTACTCACCTAAGTAGAATGTGGAACATTTTCTTTATAAACTATGTTATTGCTGGTTGAGCTAGATGTTCCCTGAGACTATGGTCCCCACAGCCCTCACCCCAGCAATTTGGTCCCTCAGGGTGTTTAGATGTGTCTGTGTAGCTACCATGACCTTGCCTTGTACAGGTTTTTTTGGCTTCTCGGGTATTGTGTAATGTCTTACCCTTCACCAAAGTTACCGCTTTTCCACTGTCTATTAGGAATCCCTGGTGGTGTAGTGGTTAAGAGCTACAGCTGCTAACCAAAAGGCTGGCAGTTTGAATCCGCCAGGCGCTCCTTGGAAACCCTATGGAGCAGTTCTACTCGGTCCTATAGGGTTGCTATGAGTCAGAATTGACTCGACGGCAACGAGTTTATTGTCTATTAAGTGTTTTTCCATCCCTACCCCTCCCTTCCCTTGTAACCACCAAAGATTGTTTCTTTTAGTATGTAAACCTTTTCATGAGTTTTTACAGTAGTGATCTCATACAATATTTGTCCTTTTGTGATTGACTTATTTCACTCAGCATAATGCCCTCCAGGTTCATCTATGTTATGAGATGCTTCACAGATTGATCATTGCTCTTTATTGTTCCTTAAAACTCCATTGTGTGTATGTACCACAGTTTGTTTATCCATTCATCTGCTGATGGGCATCTAGGTTGTTTCCATCTTTTTGCTATTGAGAACAATGGTGCAATGAACATGGGTGTGCATATGTCTGTCCATGTGAAGACTCTTATTTCTCTAGGATATATTCCTAGGGGTGGGATCGCTGGATCATATGGTGTTTCTATATCAAGCTTTCCAAGGAAGCACAATATCATTTTCCACCAGCAATGCATGAGAGTTCCAATTTCTCTGCAGCCTCTCCAACATTTGTTATTTCCTGTTTTTTTGTTTCATGCCAGTAATGACAGGGTGAGATGGTACCTCATTGTGACTTTGATTTGCTTTCTCTGATGGCTAGAGATCATGAGCATTTCCTCATGTGTCTGTTGGCTGCCTGAATCTCTTCTTTGGTGAAGTATCTGTTCATTTCCTTTGCCCATTTTTAAATTGGATTATTTTTCTTTTTGTTGTAGAGGTGTTGGATTTTCCTGTAGATTTTAGAGATTAGAACTTTGTCTGATTTGTAATAGCCAAATTTTTTTGCATTCCGTAGGTTCTCTTTTTACTCTTTCGGTGAAGTCTTTTGATGGGCATAAAAACCCAGTGCCGTCGAGTCAATTCCGACTCATAGCGACCCTATAGGACAGAATAGAACTGTCCCATAGGGTTTCTAAGGAGCGCCTGGAGGATTTGAACTGCCGACCTCTTGGTTAGCAGCCATAGCACTTAACCACTACTCCACCAGGGTTTCCATTGATGGGCATAAATGTTTAATTTTTAGAAGACCCCAGTTATCTAGCTTATCCTCTGGAGTTTGTGTGTTGTTTGTGGTGAATGGTGGGTTTGAATTGCCGTCCTTTGGATTAGCAGCCAAGTGCTTAACCACTGTGCAACCTGGGCTCCTACCTTTTTCCTCCTTAGGAGATTTTTATTTAGGTAAAATTTACATACAGTGTAATACATATGGAAACCCTGGTGGCGTAGTGGTTAAGTGCTACAGCTGCTAACCAAGAGGTAGGCAGTTCAAACCTGCCAGGCGCTCCTTGGAAGCTCTATGGGGCAGTTCTACTCTGTCCTATAGGGTCGCTATGAGTCGGAATTGACTCGACGGCAGTGGGTTTTGGGTTTGGGTAATACATATGTCTTAATTTTGTAATACAAGGACTTTCAATAAATGTATACATCCAGGTAATCCATGCCCATCAAGATACAGAACATCCTTCTCAATCAAAACACTACACTATGAGTCACAGCAGACCTGACAGCAACTAGTCTTTTAGCAGATGAGCGGCCAGACCAGGAGGCCTAATCTTCAAACTCAGAACAAGCTAGGAGGAAAATCACATTTGTAAGGATATTAGGCATGAAAACTCTTCTACAAAAATGATGGACTACTATGAAAATCAAATGTTCAAACTTACATCTAATTTCCCTGGGATTAAATCTACTTAATCAAGTAGTGCCAATTTTTCTTTCTTTCTTTTTTTTTACTATGATACATACTGTTGAGTACCTAGGAGACTTTATTATGTCAGGCTTGTTCTTTTGTCCTTGTAGAAAACTTTATCAGTTTCTTATTTTCCTTTAATATTTCCTTTCAACTTGGTTGTATCTTTGCAAGGAAAAAATTGTGGAAGGGAAATAATTAAGGTACTTAAGTTTTTCCAAAGACAGAAAACTTCAGTGTCTGAATTTCTGGTGTTTGTGGGTCAGTCAGAATAACTGATCAGAACTTAAAGGTAGTTTTGGAGGTTCTTCATTTAAACCTTTACTACTTTATTATTTTAGTAAACAAGATGAGGAATAGTGATTTGATTCAATCACATTTATCTCCTACAACGATGTTAAATTCCTTCATCATTGAAACTTTGGTCTTCCCCAAAGCCATCAGCATCCTGGAGAAGAGGACAAGACAGGCACAGAAGTCGTTTTGCTGCTGTTGCCCTGTTCAGAGTCCCCAAATTTTTGTCCAGGGCTCACTATTTAGCACAGAGTCCTACTGAATGACCTAAGCTCACTTTGACTGTATCCTAAAGTCCCAAGTGGAAATAGTTTATCCCAAATTGACCCAAAGGAAATTAAAATCAGTCAAAGTGAAAAGAAATAATTTCACGTTGTTTGGGCTGCCAAATTACATAAAGGTAAACCATTTTGGCAAAAGGAAGAAAAAAAAGCTAGTGTTTAATGTGGTTTCTTCTTTCACTTTTAAAAAGTAATTTTTAAAGCATGCTTTTCTGTAATGCTTATTAAAACCCCAAACCAAACCCACTGCCGTTGAGTCACAGAAGAAGAATTGCATCGGTGTTCCTCTTGGTGGGGAAAACAGCCTGGAGATACGTGAGCTCCTTGCTAAGCCTTTGGTATCTACCACAGCTGTATTTCTACAATTGTAAAATTGCCTGTAAGCTAAAGTCTATTTAGTCATGTGTTTATTTCTAACTTGCCTACCTAGGCAAAACACTTAAAACAGTGGCTGGCACATAGGTAAAAAATAAACGTAGTAATGGCAATGGAATAGTAGATTGCTCTGTATACCAGGAAGACATAGAAGGAAATGTCACAAGGGGTGGTTGTTTTATGTTAGGGAACTCAGTCTTTCCAGGAAAAACTAAATAGAGATTTTATAATGTCTGAAATTGAATATTTGAAGCATACTAATATCCATGAAGTTTCAGCAGCCCATCTTTTCCTTCCAAGAATCCTCCAACCCTACCTTTTCAACTTGTTTTGAGGCATAATAATTCAGAAAATGTTTTTAGCAGAGCAATCCTTTACTTCAAATTTCCCAAAGTTAGACTGACCTACCTTATTTGCAGTTTGAGGAGATATGCAAAATGCCTGACTCATCATTGCTTGAGTGTATTTTATAACTCAAAAAAAAAAAAACTAGGCTGTGCTCAATTAAAAAGCAAAACAAACCAAACAAAAAATAGCTCAAAGGGTTGAAGCAGCAAGAAATGGACATGTTTTATAATAGATGTTAATGTTCCCTGACAATCCAGGCTATATGACCACGGAAAACCTCGTTAGTGTTTAATCTTGCAGAAACCATCTGTCATCAAACAAAGAAACTAAAACCTTTTTGCCAAGTCCTGAAAGATTTTGGTAAGCTGACAAAAATACAAGCTTTTCTTCATAAACATCTTTTAATATATTCAATAAACCAATCCACATGAAAATACTGAACAAAAATAAAATTTTAAGCAAAATACAAATTCTAAAGGACATGAAAAAAGCTGAATGGGAGAAATGGAAAAATTGTCAATATTCATGTTGCTATTACTGCCACTAGCCTATCTCCTTTAGTATGAGATCTGTAAGAAAATTCCAATTTAATCATATTCAAATATGTATTAGTTGTATCCTCAGGTTTCTCGTCATAGGCGTAATGAAAAAATAATAAAATACATTGAAACCTCTTCAATTTTAGGAGAACCTTGTTGTGAAGAATAGGGCTAGGACCATTAGAACACACTTGCCCTTTCGTGTTGCAAAGTGAGCCACACCAGAGTCTTACCATCAAAAGTATTCTCTGACTTAAAAAACCAATTTCTTTGGTGATACCTGATGACATTTCAGATCAGATCTGAGTCTATAAAAGCTTTTTAAAAAAATAAAATAATACTTCAAGATGTAGAGATAAAATTCTTAAGGAATCGTCAGGGAAACATGTGGTTTCCTTCCTATTTCTGTTCATGTGAAAAAGCAGGCTATCTTCATGCACTGTCTGGAGGTCCAAGAAATTCCATTTCTACAGCAGCTTTTGGCCCTTGGGATGAGCCACTCTTCTTCTTTCGGAATTCTGCTGCAATTTCTTCAAAGGACTTTCCTTTGGTTTCTGGAACTTTAAAGAATATAAGTAAGGTAAAGACTAGCACCACTCCAGCGAAGAGGAAAAACACATAAGGTCCAAAGAAGCCCTGGAAAGAACAAACACAGTGTTCCAATTAGCTGGTGTTTGACCCCACCTTCTGTTGAGTAAATTTGTACATTAGGCTTCTTACCTCAATGTAGGGGAAACACAGACCTATGATGAAATTGCAGGCCCAGTTGCCGAATGAGGCTAATGCTAAAGCAGCAGGACGTGGTCCTTGACCGAAAAACTCAGCCACCATGAACCAGGGGATTGGGCCTGGACCAATTTCAAAGAAACTGACAAAGAGGAAGATGGCTGTCATGCTTATGTAACTCATCCAAGTCAACTTATTCTGAAGGGGGGAAAAAAAAAGGAAAGGTGGAGCTGAGGTAATTGACGGATTCTTCATTTAGCTAAGTACTCTCCCACTGAATTCAGCTCTCTTTCTGATTTGTTTATGTTCTGAGTCACACTTAAATCTTTTGAGCTTCCTTATAGCAGTCTTCTGGATTAGGACTTTATGTGACCCTTAATCATTCTTTTCCTGTGAAAGAGGCAAGGCAAGAGTCCAGTGACCTTTGCTGTTGTTCATACCAGGATTGCTGGACAGTATCACCATCCTGTGAAGTAGTGGACGAGGACCCTGGGCTCTGGAAAGTTTCAGGTACTTACCCAAAGTCACACAGGCAGCAAGTGGCAGAGTTGGTTGGGGTTGACCCCAGAGCCTTTGCACTAACTATGCTACTACACTACCTCCCTGAGTAACAGTCACAATTTACATGCTAATCTGCAGTCTTCAAACCCAAGAAACTAGTTGTTTCCCTTTTCTCGATATTTTTCCTTTTTATTATATGCTGTTCCCCTGGCTTCATTTTATTAGTCAATTTCTAATGTTTTTGACATAGGAAGCACTTAAACTTGAAACACAAAGGTGCTATCATATGGTAACCAAAACTCTCAGTGCAGACACCAAACTCACCAGTAACACGAGTCCCACCGACATGAAGATGGCACAGAAAAACATCCCAGTCATTCCAATTAGAAATAGAGAGCGTCTCCCTGCCTTCTCCACAAGGAATACCTAGGGAAATTAAAAAATATATATTTTCTCAGTTTTATGGGTCACCAAATATTGACTCTACACTTAAGTAGTTTTTACTTCCAAAGAGTTCATTTTAATTCATACAGCTGGAAGAAGGCAGTTCCATTATTCCATTTTATAGATGGGGAACTGAAGGAATGACTCTTGCCCAAAGTGGCAGAGCTAGCTAGTCTCAGTGAACAGAGGTAATCAATAAACGCCAGCTTAATTGAAGCACATTGATTTGATTAGGCCGTCTAGAGACAGAACCACAGCTTTCCAACCCTCTAGGATTACCATTTTGGGCACAAAGCTCAGAGACTTTGTGTATCTTGGATCTCTCATAATCGATTTCCTATACAATTAAAACGTGAAGGTTCTGCACAAAAAAACTACATTAATTTCTCTTCTGATAATCATCCTAAGTTATAATTACAAAGGTTTGTTCACTACAGACACCTGTCGGAGTAAAATCATTCAGTACCAACCATTTCCATCCAATCTTCTTACTGTTAATAAAGTCAAGTCATGACCACTCACTTGAGCCCACATTAATTGCTGAGGAGGAAGTGAAAGGTTATCTTCTACTGACTCACGAGTGTAGAAGAAAATATGATATGGGGAACATTATTCAGCATGCCATTGGGAAAGTTACTTTCTTTTCCCAAACTCGTAAAACACAGATTGATTATGTTCCTACCAAACTGGTGAACCATCAGTATATTATCAACGTATATTTCTATTTGCATACATTTATTTGAAAGGATACATGGAATCTGATACCATTGATTAACTTTAGGAAGGGAACTGGGTGACTGAGGGACTGTCATTTTTATACTTTTCAAAAATTTGTATAATTAAAAATTTAAATGCCATCTGGGTGGTTAATTAGAGGGCTGATTAGAACTGATTTTTTTTTCATTGTCACTCCCTTGCTCAAAAACTTTCACAGAATAAAAGGATGAACTCTAAAGAGATATATTTAAAACAATCAAGATGGTTTTAAATAAAACAATTCCTCCCCCTCCACTGGGGCTAGAGGGACAAGGCAAAAATGAAACTATGCAGAAGTTTCCCATTTAGGATTTCTTAGAATTTGAGTTCTCCAACCTTGACGACTTGATGCTTTACGTATCAAATCCTACTGAATCTTGTTAAACACATAGTGTTTTAATAATAGTCTCTATGCCAGAAAAATACGTTCAACAGGTGGTAGGATTTGCAAAAAAATATTATGGCAGGAGACAAAAGGATGTGATGCAAATAGTCGCTTGCATTCCATCCCAGTAATAGGCCTTCATTGATTTAGAGTGGCCTTTACGCACTTTCTCCAAAGGCTTGCTTACAGAACCATTGGGCTTCATTGTTATCTGTTCTTCCTCCTCTTTCCAAGGTCCAGCACTGTTTAATGTGGTCTGGACAAACCTGCCTTTTGATCTAGGTATCCAGGCTGTAATTTATTGACCAACCTAAGGTAATAGTTAAAAGTCTATGTTCAGAGAATGAAAAACAAGTGACTAAAGATTATTGTGATAAAAAAAAAGTTAAAAGCACATGCTTTCTGACTATCCTGAATTCAAAGTAAAAAATAAGTCCAATTACCCTCATTTTAGAGTGAATTACATTAGTTGGGAATTTTTTTTGTTTTTGTTGTTTATTTTAATGCTTATATATTATTACATAAAACATTATTGTTGTCAAGACATTGAATCATCCATTACATAAGGAATTTGGTCTTAAGAAGAATATATGATTTTTCTCACTTGTGAGAACAAAAGATAGCATTTCAAGTTCTATACCACTTCTAGCTCCATCCTCTTATAACGTCACACATAATCCTTTAAGTGCCTTTTGAGTTACCTGAGCTCTGTCCATTGGCAGAACTTTGTAGGGATTTGCTAAGTCTGTTAAGTTTTACTTAGAGGCTTAGCTGTCTACTAGAGAGGACCTTGCTTATTTTCCCTCGGTTATTTCAGTAAAAACCCCATTAAATTAAAAAAAAAAAAAGTTTCTCCCAAGACATCACAATAAGATAAGAAATTGAATTGTGGAAGGAGAGGAACCTAGGTAGAAAAGCCAATATGAACAGAAATGACAAGCTGTTGACTAATCCCAAGGGGCTTAAGTCCGAAGTGAAGAAGGAACTCAGGGCTTTGTACAGGAGAAAGTTCTCTGTGCCCCAAAGTGAGTTATCAATTCAAAATGAATGACTAAATGGCATCCTAGCAGATGAGGGAAATCAGTTGACCCACCTTCTCAGTTATGCCTAATCTCAATACAATTGCTGGCTTATTCACAGACAGGGCTCTTCCAATTGATTCCACATACCCAGAGCACATGGACAAGAAGTCATCGATCACTCTTTCGATCACAAGTTTTTTTCCCCTGTTCCTGGACTGAAGAACAAGTGGAATGTTTATACACGGTATTTACTTACAGAGAGAGCAGTGAAAACCGTGTTGACAACACCAACTCCAATGGTTGCGTAAACAGGTTGTCTGATTCCAGCTGACTGAAAAATGCTGGTTGAGTAGTAAAAGATCTGAAAAGTGAAAACGGGTTTGCTTTAATCAAGGAACTTAAAACTGGTGGCTTTAGAGCAAGAAATGTTTTAGATTATTTATTTTTAGTTGTTCCTATGGAATCATGGTCCTTCTTGTTGTTATTGTTAGGTGCCGTCGAGTCAGTTCCAACTCATAGCAACCCCATGCGCAACAGAGTGAAACACCGCCTGGTCCTGTGCCATCCTCACAATTGTTGCTATGCTTGGCCCCATTGTTTCAGCCACTATGTCAATCCATCTCGTTGAAGGTCTTCTTTTTCACTGACCCTCTGTTTTACCAAGCATGATGTCGTTCTCCAGGGACTAATCCCTTCTGATAACATGCCCAAAGTATGTGAGACGTACTCTCGCCATCCTTGCTTCTAAGGAGCATTCTGGCTGTACTTCCTCCAAAACAGATTTGTTCGTTCTTTTGGCAGTCCATGGTATATTCAATATTCTTTCCCAACACCACAATTCAAATGTATCAATTCTTCTTCAGTCTTCCTTATTCATTTTCCAGCTTTTGTATGCACATGAGACGATTGAAAACATCATGGATTGAGTTAGGTGTACCTTAGTCCTCAAGGTGACATCTTTGCTTTTCAACACTTTAAAGAGGTCTTTTGCAGCAGATTTACCCAGAGCAATGTGCCTTTTGATTTCTTGACTGCTGCTTGCATGGGTGTTGATTGTGGATCCAAGTAAAATGAAATCTTTGACAACCTCAATCTTTTCTCCGTTTATCATGATGTTGCTTATTGGTCCACTTGTGAGGATTTTTGTGTTTGGGTTATGTTGAGGTGTAATCCATACTGAAGGCTGTGGTCTTTGATCTTCCTCAGCAAGTGCCTCAGGTCCTTTTCACTTTCAGCAAGCTAGGTTGTGCCATCTGTATAAGGCAGGTTGTCTTCCTTTAGTCCTGATGCCCCATTCTTCTTCATATAGTCCAGCTTTTCGGATTTTTTTGCTCAGCATACAGATTAATCAGTATGGTGAAAAGATACAACCTTGACGCACACCCCTCCTGACTTTAAACCATGCCGTATCCCCTTGCTCTGTTCGAACAACTCTCTTGATGCATGTACAGATTCCTGATCAGGACAACTAAGTGTTCTGGAATTCCCATTCTCTGCAATGTTACCCATAATTTGCAATGATCCACACAGTCGAATGCCTTTGCATAGTCAATAAAACACAGGTAAACATATTTCTGATATTCTCTGCTTTCAGCCAGGGTCTATCTGACATCAGCAATGATATCCCTGGTTCCACATCCTCTTCAAAATCTGGCTTGAATTTTTGGCAGTTACCTGTTGATATACTGCTGCAGCCGCTATTGAATGATCTTCAGCAAAATTTTCCTTGCATGTGATATTAATGATATTGTTCGATAATTTCTGCATTCAGTTGGATCACGTTTCTTGGGAATAAGGCATAAATATGGATCTCTTCCGGCTGGTTGGCCAGGTAGCTGTCTTCCAAATTTCTTGGCTTAGATGAGTAAGCACTTCCAGTGCTGTGTACCCTTGTTGAAACATCTCAGTTGGTATTGTGTCAATTCTCAGAGCATTGTTTTTCACCAAAGCCTTCAGTGCAGCTTGGACTTCTTCCTTTAGTACCGTTGGTTCCTGATCATATGTTTGAACGTTGACCAATTCTTTTTGGTATAGTGAATCTGTGTATTCCTTCCATCTTCTTTTGGTGCTTCCTGCATTGTTTAATATGTCCCCATAGAATTCTTAAGTATTGTAACTCGAGGCTTGAGTTTTTTCTTCGGTTCTTTTAGCTTAAGAAATGCTGAGTGTGTTCTTCCCTTTTGGTTTTCTATCTTCAGGTCTTTGCATCATAATACTTTACTTTGTCTTCTCGAACCTCCCTTTGAAATCTTCTGTTCAGCTCTTTTACTTTATCATTTTTTTCTTTTGCTTTAGCTACTTGACATTCAAGAGCAAGTTTCAGAGCCTCTTCTGAAATCCATTTAGATCTTTTCTTTCTCTCCTGCCTTTTTAATGACCTCTTGCTTTCTTCATGTATGATGTCCTTGATGTCATTCCACAACTTGTCTGGTCTTTGGTCATTAGTGTTCAACACGTCAAATCTGTTCTTGAGATGGTCTCTAAATTCTGGTGGGATATACTCAAGGTCGTACTTTGGCTTTTGTGGACTTATTCTAATTTTCTTCAGCTTCGACTTGAACTTGCATATGAATAATTGATGGTTTGATCTGATGTCAGCCCCTGGCCTTGTTCTGACTGATGATATGGTCCTTATAACTTCCTATTTTATCCATCCTCTCCCACAGTCTTTCTTTAATGTTTAATAGTGTCTGATTGCTTTAAAGTCCTCCTTAGATTTAGTTGAAAACTGTGCTACTACATTTTCTTTATTTTTAAATTCATTTTAACTTTTTGTGAAATTACAACATACCTGCAAAAATGTACACATATATCCTAAGTTTACAGCTCAGTTAACTTTAACAAACTGAATGCAGCAGCCAGATCAAGAAATAGATAATTTCCAGTCCTCCAGAAACTCCCTACATGCTTCACCACCCATCATCTTAAGGAAACCACTTTTCCAGCTTCTAACTCCATAAATAAATATTGCCTAGTCTTGTACTTTATATAAATGGAACCACACATTAGTATTATTTTGTGTCTGGCTTCTTTAGTTCAACATTATCTTTGTGAAATCACCCATGTTTTTTGTGTATCTGTAGAGTGTTCATTATCTCTGCTATATATACTTTATTGTGTTGACTATACCACAATTTATTTACCCATTTTACTGTTAATGGGAATTTAGGTAGCTACCATTTGGGGAGATTATAAATAGTGTTGCTACAAACATTCTAATACAATTATTTTGGTGAAATACATACACATTTATACCTAGGAATAGTATTGCTAGGCCACAGTGTATGTGTTGGTAGATATTACCACATAGTTTTCCAAGAAGTTATGTCAGTTTTACACTCTCACCAGTGTATGTAAGAATTCTGGTTATTGTTGCATTTAATCCAAAAATTTCCACTATTCTCAGTGGAAAACTGGTTCACAGCTTCCCCAATAACCTTTTCTTATTTACTTATATTTAGGTCATTCTGTCATTGTGTCATCCTCTGTCATCCCTCCCCCACATGCCATGTCCTGTTCCTGGCACTGTTTCTTGCAGATAGTTCTGATGTAGGAGGACCGTATATACTATGTTCAGTGAGTAGTGGTTACAACACACTGCACACATTTTTAGATTGCCCAACAACCTACAATTTAACATTGCCCAGATACCTAAGTCAGGCTTTGGGTTGGAAGCTGAAGCAGACAGGTTAAGAGAGATTATCATGACACTGTATATACAGGCAGGTCTGAGACAGGCTACCAATCTCTAAGCCCCCAAGTTATACAGAATATTAGATAAAAATAAACACTAAGAGGAGACAGCACAGCACAGCACAGCAGTATTTGGCTCACAGAGTGAGATTCAGATCTCCTTTTAGTTCAATGCATAGGAATTACTTTGCTTTCCCCAAGTCTCTTCCTATCTGTAAGTCATCCCCAAATTGTCCTTAGTTTGTGGACCCAGGATAGGCCCAGTAAACTATAGAAGAAACCCAATGTACATTTTCAACAGCAATGAAAAGGGATAAGTGATTTTCTTTACCTAGTTTCTTAAAAAATGCTTACATTTTTCCTGTAGAAGGTAGTTGCCAGCAGCTACCATGTTGATCTGTATAACGCAGGCATTTCAATTCATAACTAAATATTTGACTACTTTGAAACTCATTATGTTTTTCAATTATGTCTTATCTATTCTCACTCACCATTATCATGTCATTTTATACTACTGTAGATTTTGTGTGCTGTCCCCCCAAATAGAATGAAAATTTCTTGGATGATAAGAAGCTGGGCTTTGTACCTGGCTATGTATACCTCCTTTAAGTACATAAAGGGAGTCGTGGAATCACTTTTATCCAGGCTATCAGAAATTCTAAATTTGATACTCAGCTCTAGAAGTGCCTCATAATTAGGTTTTTTGGTATAACAATTCTTCTTTTCCCCTCTTTTGTATTTATTATGACTTTTGCCTTCTTACCTTTATCTTAATGCATTTATAATACCATTGATTACAGAGAGTTTAGAATTCAGTTGAGGCAAAAGAAAATTAATACTAACTCAACATGCATTTTTTTTTTTGTAGTAAGACACATGGTGTCAACATTTTAAAATGTCTTTTAGCTATTTAAACTTATACCCTCCTCCCTGTCTACTTTAATTTCACTTTGCTCTTAAGAGTTAGGGAGTATTCCTAAACTTACCCCGTTGATTCCAGAAAATTGCTGGGCCATGTGTAGCATCAGTGCTACTAGAATGGGTTGTCGATAGCTAGAACTGGTGAAGAGCTGAATTATGGAGACTTTCTGCTCGTTTGATGCTTCTTCCTTTTCTTTTCTTATCTCAATCATGTCTTTGGTGACATCATCACATCCTCTGAGTTTTTTCAAGCCTGTCCCCGAAAATGGTCAGGTTTATTTTATTTTATTTTTTGATTGTTCTCTAAGTGAAAGTTTACAATTCAAGTCAGATTCTCATACAAAAACTTATATACACATTGTTATGTGACCCTAGTTGATCTCCCTGCAATGTGACTGCACACTCCTTTTCTCCATCGTGTATTTCCAGTGTTCAAAAACGGCCAGGTTTAATCAGCTTGGGTCAAAACAAAAATAAATTTATGTTTATTATGTCAATGAAAGAGCCACAATTTTGCATGCCTCTTTTTATTACTCCATAGCATGTGTTTTTAAATTATTTTTTGTTAAATACTGATGTTTTATTAAAAGAAGAAGCAGAACATTTGGCCTCATTCCATGACAAAGAAAACTATGATCCTTATAATCAAAGAAGCATAATGCTGAAAGGGTCTTTAAGGAGCTTCTGATTGAGTCCAATACCCTCCATATGGGTTTCTGGTTTGGGTTGGAATGAATACTTATCGGTGCAAAATGGTATGCACCGTCATATTAAAGTGATTTTGTGCACTCTTCTTACATACAGTCAGTGGCTTCATTTGGAAGGCATGGGTACCCATCTTACAAGCAACCACTCATGCACACTCTTTTGTATTAGTTGGTAATTCCAAAACAATAAGAAGAAAGAAAAACAACACACAGCCTTACTTTTCTTTGCTCTGACTTCCTTTTCCAACTTAATGTAAAGGTATCTGGGACTTTCTGGACAGAAGAAGAGCAGCAGAGACTGGAGGATGGCTCTACCAGCAGACAGACCAAGCATTATGTGCCACAGGTCAGCATTGCCCAAGATAAAGTCCAGGCCAAGAATCTGAAAAGGCAGGTAGGAAGCATATCAAATGCCAATACTCTGAGGCTGCCTTCTCCAGCAACTTGTTGAAGAAGCACATTGGCCGTTTGTAATTCCTAACAACTTCGGTTCAAGTATTCACAAAATAGAAACTTTTACTAGTGTAGTTCATCTTAACTAAATTTGGGGTACTTGTTTTACAAAGAATTCACCTAGGTTTGTTTTCATGAACTCTAATGGGATATTTAAGATAGGAATCAACCAAACTTTCAAGAACACATTTGATATTTAAAGCAACATACAACTGTAGTCTCCAAGTAACCAGATGGAATAATACTGTATTAAAATCATGACTAACTTTTGCTTATAAACTCTTTCTTAGATAAAGAGAGTGGGATTTATACATAGAATAATTACTGCGATGAGAACCAGGCTTGCCACAGACTACCCTCTGAATAGCCCTTATAAGTAGGGTTCCAAGCACTTCTCCTGAGATCGGAGGATAAAAGGGAAGGATAGAGCCAGGCTGCAAGACCTCATTCCAACTGAACAAGAGCTATTGTGGTAATCACTTATGTATTAGATTTCCAGGTAAGATGTCAAAAGAAATTATTGATGAATGCCCAAAATTTGAGATTTCCTACTCCTTGAAATCCAAATGGAATAGTTTAATTCTAGAAATAGCTCTGGAAGTTCAAGTCATGTTGGAGGCTTGCCAGGTCACCTCCAGTGCCAAGTCTACCAAACCTCCACACGGAAAGTGAGGACTGATAATATTTTAGCGTTGAGCTTATAAGCCTGTGCTCTATACCACCTCTACCACCATTGGTGGGGTTTCCTCTTTCCTTTGTGGTAGTCTACAGTAAAGTCAGGCAGTCACAGAGGGAGAGGGTGGGTGAAGTTGAGGATGGGGAGTTGTTACCTGACTAACAAGAATACCCAGGACGATGGCCAGCTGGTGAAGAGCACCCAAAGCGCCCCTGAGCGTGGTTGGAGCAATCTCACCAACGTACATTGGAACCAGACCTGAAATTAGCCCTGTAAGAAGGCAAGAACTTGAAAGTTAAAACATGGCAAGGGCTATTCCAGTAGCAATTATTTAGTATAAGTACAATTAATGTTCTGAGTAAGAGGCCCCTTCTGAATCCATTGAAAGGAAGAGCTCTTGTCTTCAGCCATAGACACAGTTTATGCAAAGAATATTTCTTGATAAGGCCCCAAATGAAGTTGAAGTTGGAAATATGAATAGAAAACAGTGGTTAGTCATGTATTTGGCAATTCCTCATAACATTGTTTTGCTTAGTTAAAAATTTATGTTACTACTATTTAGTTTGGAGCCCTGGTGGTACAGCGGTTAAGAGCTACAGCTGCTAACCAAAAGGTCGGCAGTTCAAATCCACCAGCTGCTCCTTGGAAACCCTATGGCGCAGTTCTACTCTGTCCTACAGTGTTGCTATGAATTGGAATCGACTCAACGGTAACAGGTTTTATTATTTAGTTTAGATCATCATGCCTTAGATGGTCTTCAGAAAAGAGACGGAAGAATGCTTTCACAATATTCTTAATCTAGATTCATGGGATTAAAGGGAATTAGAACATATCTAGGCCAAATTTTTACTTGATAGAAGTGGAAAATGACTTGCCCAAGATCACAGAGCATTAGAAATAGAAATACAAGACCTAACTAAGTTTCCATAATGTGGAGGTGCCTCAAGATCTCTGTTGAGGTGATGGTGGGGGTGTAGAGAGGTAGGAAGAGGTTAAGAAACTCAGCGACCCTGGAGACCTCTTTCCCCAATCACTCTAACCAGCGTACCCCAACTTCTTTATTCTTTCCAAATATTGGGTTTTAGAAGAGATTTTATTCAAAGAAAGACTTTTGCCATCTAAAAAAATTTTTTTTTGAAAAGCAGTAGGCCATTCTGCCTTCTGTAGCTTTCTTAAATGCAGATCATTATAATCACTTGGTAATGGTGGAGTACCCAGCCTTTTCCTGATTGCATAAAAAGGTCAGAGACAATCAGTAAGGTAAGGCTGAATTCAATATTTAGCATTTTCTTAAAAATTTAAAAGTAAGATTTATCAGAAGCGTGTAACACTTTTTTCTCTTAAAGAAACTGCCTATCAATTGGGATGGATGATATCTGAGTAGAAGATTCTTTTGGAAACTGTTTTCAATGTTTTTTTTAACACTTCAAATCGTTCTTAATATTTCAGATGAACGTTTACACCATTGGCATCTGTGTTTCTGCTGAATCTTACATGTAACTCTACTGAATCTTACATGTAGCTCTAATGTGTCACATGTTGATCTTAAAAAAGAAAGAATAAAACATATTTATTTGGCTCTACTCTAGGCTGTGCTATCTTTGTGTAAAGCCCACTAATATATATCAAGATCACAATAATGTAGATAAGCTTAAAGATTTGAAGTTACATAGATTGAAATCATATTCTACTTACTATAGTTTTTAGCAATTTTAATGTTCAGAATAGGACCAGGCATAATTTTAAAAGATGGTCGGAGGGTACAAGCAACATGGCTATGGTAGTGATTGGTTGCTCACAATATATAGCATTTTCAATTTTGCCAAAAATATTTTGTGATTTTTTTTTTTTTTTTTATACTTCATCAAAAAAAAAAAAAATGGATAGAGGGAGGCAGGGCCAAGATGGCAGAATAGACAGATGCTTCTGGTGAGCCGTCTTAATCAGTTTCCATGTCTTTGCTTTTTTTCCTTGTTCTTCCTGTTATTAATTTCTACTTTGATGGTGTTGTGATAGAAAAGATGCTTTGTATTATCTCAGTGTTTTGGATCTTGTTGAGGGTTGCTTTATGGCCTTAGATGTGGTGCATTCTGGAGAATGTTACATGTGAGTTGGAAAAGAACGTGTACTTTGCAGCTGTTGGGTGGAGTGTTCTATATATGTCTATGTGGTCAAGTTGGTTGATTGTGGCCTTTGGCTCTTCTGTATCTTTATCAAGTTTCTTTCTAGATGTTCTGCCCTTTACCAAGAGTGGTGTGTTGAAGTCTTCTACTGTTATTGTGGAACTATCAATTTCTCTTTTCAGTGCAGTTAGAGTTTGTTCTATGTATTTTGGAGCCCTGTCATTGGGTGTGTAACAAAGACCCCCCAAAATAAGTGAAATGATTATATTTATAACAAGCTAGGAGCCCTGAAAATCAGAGGTGAAGTTAGAAAAGGGACTAAGCAGCGGGGGAGGAAGAGATGGTTCAGAAGCCAAGAGGAGTTACCAGATCTGAATTGCCAGAAGCCCTCAGGCACTATTCTCGAGTGGCTGTGGCGGGCTGGTACAAGTGTTCAGCTGCAGTTTCCTCAGGAAGAAGCAGCCAGCTGCACAGCCTACTCACACCTCTGGAGCCGGGGAGGAACGGCACTCTCGCCAAAAGCTAAGCACTTGCATATATTTTACTGCGTCCCCCACGCCCTAGCAGTCTTCAGTGGCTGTTGATTTCCCTGAGCCTGAGATAGGTTCTGTTGAGCACCTAGAGCCATTCTCCTGGCCTTGGAGAAGGAATAAATTCACAATCTGGGGAAAAGATAATTTGCCAGCTCCACTAATACGGGGAGCTCAGGACAGAAGCAGCTCCTATCCACACATAAACGGTCCGAGGACTTTGAGTACCTTTCCCCCCTGCATGGACCTGTGTCAGCCTATTTCAGGAGAACAGGCCTTTGTTAGCAGACTCCAACTGTTTAGGCTTTGTGGTGGAGAGGTGGGTGTTTGATGTTTGACATCACTTTGCCTGTTAAACAGGGTCCTCACCCACCCACATCAGAGGCCTAAGGACTGGTGGCTCCACTCAAGCCACCCAGCCACCCACGACAGGCGTCCAAGGATAACTGGTACCTCCCAGTCCTTACAACCAAAAACATTGGGTGCCTATGGTCCATCTGCAGAACCCATCCACCTGCATGCTCTAGGGAACAGGGATGCACTTTCCTCAGAGACACTCGGGGGTCAGTTCTCAACCTCCCGCCTTGTTCAGAGCGTGACCCCCTGCTGCAATCAGATACCAGTACCTACACCAATCACCCCTGCCCCCTCAGACTGTAGGACAGAGCCCGTACCACACACTTGATGGGTAGCTACCTGGACACCTAGGCTGAATCCATACAAGAAAAGAGAACGGACTTTTAGACTGATATACCTGATAACAGCTCTAGCTATCTGGTGACAGGACGTGAGAGTGCCAAAGGCAAAAATAATCGAGCTAGCGCACTCAAGTGACCCATTTGGGCATATCAAAACAAAACAAAGCAAGAAGCTAGGATACATTATGCAAACATAAAATAAACTAATACAATAACTTATAGATAGCTTGGAGACAACAGTCAATATCAAATCACATAAAGAAACAGACCATGATTGCTTCAACAAGCTCTGAAAACAAAGAATTAAGGGATCTTCTAGAAGAAAGTGCCTTCCTAGAATTACCGCATGCAAAACATTAATACAAAAGATTAATAAACAGAACCCATCAAGACATCAGGAAGGAAATGAGGCAATATGCAGAACAAACCAAGGAACACACAGATAAAGCAGTTGAAGAAATTAAAAAGGTTATTCAGGAACCTAATGTAAAATTTAATAAGCTGGAAGAATCCATAG
The DNA here is from genome assembly GCF_030014295.1 of Loxodonta africana. Lineage (NCBI taxonomy): Eukaryota > Metazoa > Chordata > Mammalia > Proboscidea > Elephantidae > Loxodonta > Loxodonta africana. The sequence continues at coordinate 48,021,772 of NC_087364.1, forward strand.
AGAGACTGCAATCAGAACTTCAGAAGATTAGCAATAAAATTACAGAATTAGACAACTCAGTAGAAAGTCAGAGGAGCAGAATTGAGGAAGTGGAAGGCAGAACTGGTAAGCTTGAAGATAAAGCACTTGGCACCAATAAATTTGAAGAAAAATCAGATAAAAGAATTTTGAAAAATGAAGAAAACTTAAGAATCATGTGGGACTCTGTCAAGAGAAATACCCTACAAGTGATTGCAGTACCAGAAGGGGGGGGGGGTAAAAGAAAATACAGAGAGAATTGTTGAAGATTTGTTGGCAAAAAACCTCCCTGATATCATGAAAGATGAGAAGATATCTATCCAAAATGCTCATCGAACTCCACATAAGGTAGATCTTAAATGAAAGTCACCAAGACATATTATAATCAAACTTGGCAAAATCAAAGATAAAGAATTTAAAGAGCAGCCAGGGATAAATGAAAAGTTACCTACAAAGGAGAGTCAATAAGAATAAGCTCGGACTACTCAGCAGAAACCATGCAGGCAAGAAGGCAATAGAATGACTTATATAAAGCATTGAAGGAAAAAAATTGCCAACCAAGAATCATATATCCAGCAACTCTCTCTCAAATATAAAGGTGGAATTAGGCCATTTCCAGATAAACAGAAGTTTACAGAATTTGTAAAAACCAAACCAAAACTACAAGAAATACTAAAGTGAGTTCCTTGGTTAGAAAATCAATAATATCAGGTATCAACCCAAGACTAGTACACTGGGTAGAGCAATCAGATGTCAACCCAGACAGAGAAATCACAAGAATAAAGATTTAAAAAAAAAGCTCAAAACAGGGAAACAGCGATGTCATTATGTAAAAGAAGACAACAGTAAAACAATAAAGAGGGACTAAGAAATGTAGTCATAGATCTTTCAAAAGGAGAGGAAGACAAGGTGATACAAAGAAATAAAATCTATGTTTAAATTTAGAAAAATAGGGGTAAATAATAAGGTAAGCACAAAGTAGACAAACTATCCTACACATCAAAATAAAATACCAGAAAAAAATAGAGACTCAGCAGAAACAAAATCAACAATGAATAAGAGCACAAAAAATTAAGTGGGAAAAAGAAACTGTCAACAACACGCAAAAAAGACATTGAAATGATAGCACTAAATTCATACCTATCCATAATTACGCTGAATGTAAATGGACTAAATGCAGCAATAAAGAGACAGAGAGTGGCAGAATGGGTTAAAAAACATGATCCATCTATATGCTGCCTACAAGAGACACGCCTAAGACTTAGAGACACAAACTAAAATTCAAAGGATGGAAAAATTATATTAAGCAAACAACAATCAAAAAAGAGCAGGAGTGGCAATATTAATTTCTGACAAAATAGACTTTAAAGTTAAATCTACCACAAAGGATAAGGAAGGACACTATATAATGATTAAAGGGACAATATACCAGGAGGATATAATCATATTACATATTTATCCACCCAATGAGAGGGCTGCAAGATACATAAAACAAACTCTAATAGCATTGAAAAGTGAGATAGACAGCTCCACAATAATAGTAGGAGACTTCAACACACCACTTTCGGTGAAGGACAGGACATCCAGAAAGAAGCTCAATAAAGACACGGAAGATCTAAATGTCATAATCAATCAACGTGACCTTATAGACGTATACAGAACACTCCACCCAACAGCAGTCAAGTTTACTTTCTTTTCTAGTGGACATGGAACATTCTCTAGAACAGACTACATAGTAGGTCATAAAGCAAGCCTTAGCAGAATCCAAAACACTGAAATATTACAAAGCATCTTCTTTGACCATAAGGCCATAAAAGTAGAAATCAATAACATAACATAAAAAGCAGGGAACGATCATTAGCCATTAGAGAAATGCAAATTAAAACTACGATGAGATTCCATTTCACACCAACTAGACTGGCATTAATCCAAAAAACACAAAATAATAAATGTTGGAGAGGCTGTGGAGAGATTGGAACTCTCATACACTGCTGGTGGGATTGTAAAATGGTACAACCACTTTGGAAATCCATCTGGCGTTACCTTAAACAGTTAGAAATAGAACTACCATACAACCCAGAAATCCCACTCCTCGGAATATACCCTAGAGAAACAAGAGCCTTCACACAAACAGATATATGCACACCCATGTTTATTGCAGCTCTGTTTACAATAGCAAAAAGTTGGAAGCAACCAAGGTGTCCATCAATGGATGAATGGGTAAATAAATTGTGATATATTCACACAATGGAATACTACGCCTCAATAAAGAACAGTGACGAATCTGTGAAACATTTCATAACATGGAGGAACCTGGAAGGCATTATGCTGAGCGAAATCAGTCAGAGGCAAAAGGACAAATATTGTATAAGACCACTATTATAAGATCTTGAGAAATAGTATAAACTGAGAAGAACACATACTTTTGTGGTACGAGGGGGGGAGCGAGGGAGGGAGGGAGGGAGAGGGTTTTTTACTGATTAATTAGTAGATAAGAACTGCTTTAGGTGAAGGGAAGGACAACACTCAATACATGGAAGGTCAGCCCAATTGGACTGGACCAAAAGCAAAGAAGTTTCCCGGATAAAATGAATGCTTCAAAGGTCAGCGAAGCAAGGGCGGGGGTTTGGGAACCATGCTCTAAGGGGACTTCTAAGTCAATTGGCAAAATAATTCTGTTATGAAAACATTCTGCACCCCACTTTGAAATGTGGCATCTGGGGTCTTAAATGCTAACAAGCGGCCATCTAAGATACATCAATTGGTCTCAACCCACCTGGAGCAAAGGAAAATGAAGAACACCAAGGTCACACGACAACTAAGAACCCAAGAGAGAGAAAGGGCCACATGAACCAGAGACCTACATTATCCTGAGACCAGAAGAACCAGTTGGTGCCCGGCCACAATCGATGTCTGCCCTGTCAGGGAGCACAACAGACAACTCCTGAGGGAGCAGGAGACCAATGGGATACAGACCCCAAATTCTCATAAAAAGACCATACTTAATGGTATGACTGCGACTAGAGGAATCCCGGAGGCAATGCTCCCCAGACCTTCTGATGGCACAGGACAGGAACCATCCCCGAAGACAACTCATCAGGCATGAAAAGGACTGGTCAGTGGGGGGGCGGGGGGGGGATTCTGATGAAGAGTGAGCTAATTAAATCAGGTGGACACTGTAGAGTGTGTTGGCAACTCTTGACTGGAGGGGGGATGGGAAGATAGAGAGAGAGGGAAGACAGCAAAATTGGCACGAAACGAGAGACTGAAAGGGCTGACTCAATGGGGGGAGAGCAAGTGGGAGAAGGGAGTAAGATGTATGTAAACTTACATGTGACAGACTGATTGGAATGGTAAATGTTCACTTGAAGCTTAATAAAAATTAAAAAAAAAAAAAAGCAGGGAAAAGAAATCAAACGCTTGGAAACTGAACAATACCCTGCTCAAAAAAGACTGGGTTATAGAAGATATTAAGGATGGAATAAGGAAATTCATAGAATACAATGAGAATGAAAACATTTCCTATCAGAACCTTTGGGACACAGCGAAAGCAATGCTCAGAGATCAATTTATATCAATAAATGCACACATACAAAAAGAAGAAAGGACTAAAATAAAAAAATTATCCCTACAACTTGAACAAATAGAGAGGAAGAAAAGAAACCCTCAAGCACCAGAAGAAAGCAAATAATAAAAATTAGAGCAGAATTAAATGAAATAGAAAACAGAAAAACAGTTGAAAGAATTAACAAGACCAAAAGCTGGTTCTTTGAAAAAATTAACAAAATTGATAAACCACTGGCCAAACTAACAAAAGAAAAACAGGAGAGGAAGCAAATAACCCAAATGAGAAATGAGATGGACAATATTACAACAGACACAACTGAAATTAAAAGAATCATATCAGATTACTATATAAAATTGTACTCTAACAAATTTGAAAACCTAGAAGAAATGGGTTAATTCCTAGAAACACACTACGTACCTAAACTAACAGAAACAGAGGTTAGAACAACTAAATAGGCCAATTACAAAAGATGAGATTGAAAGGTGGGTGGGTAAAGGTAACCAAAAAACTCCCAACAAAAAAAAGTCCTGACCCGGACGGCTTCACTGCAGAGTTCTACTAAACCTTCAGAGAAGTTAACACCACTACTACTAAAGAAAGGTATTTCAGAGCACAGAAAAGGATGGCATACCCCTAAACTCATTCTATGAAGCCAGCATATCCATGATACCAAAACCACGTAAAAACACCACAAAAAAAGAAAGTTACAGACCTATATCCCTCATGAACCTAGATGCAAAAATCCTCAACAAAATTCTAGCCAATAGAACTCAACAACGTATCAAAAAAATAATTCACCATGACCAAGTGGGATTCATACCAGGTATGCAGAGATAGTTCAACATTAGAAAAACAATTAATGTAATCCATCATATAAATAAAACAAGACAAGAATGACAGGATTTTATTAACTGATGCAGAAAAGGCATTTGACAAAGTTCAACGTCCATTCATGATAAAAACTCTCAGCAAAATAGAAATAGAAGGAAAATTCCTCAACATAATAAAGGGCATTTATACAAAGCAAATTTTTTTTTTTTTTTTAAATAGCCATTCTAAATGGAGAGAGCCTGAAAGCATTCCCCTTGAGATTGGGAACCAGATAAGGATGCCCTTTTTGACCTCTCTTATTCAACTTTGTGCTGGAGGTCCTAGCCAGAGGAATTAGGCTAGATAAAGAAATAAAGGGCATCCAGATTGGTAAGGAAGAAGTAAGAGTATCTTTATTTGCAGATGACACGAGCTTATACACAGAAAACTACTGAAACTAAGAGTTCAGCAGAGCATCGGGATACAAGATAAACATACAGAAGTCAGTTGGATTCCTCTACACCAACAAAGAGAACATCGAAGGGGAAATCACCAAATCAATAGCATTTACAGTAGCCTCCAAGAAGGTAAAATACTTAGGAGTAAATTTTACCAGAGATGTAAAAGATCTATACAAAGAAAACTACAGTACACTTCTGCAAGAAATCAAGAGACCTACATAAGTGGAAAAACATACCTTGCTCATGGATAAGAAGACTTAACATTGTAAAAATGTGTATTCTACCAAAAGCAATCTATAGATACAATGCAATTCTGATCCAAATTCCAATGACATTTTTTAATGAGATGGACAAACAAAACACCAAGTTCATAAGGAAGGGAAAGAGGCCCCGGATAATAAAGCATTACTGACAAAGAAAAACAAAGTGGGAGGCCTCACTCTACCTGATTTTATAACCTATTATACTGCCACAGTAGTCAAAACAGCCTGGTACTGGTACAACAACGGACACATAGACCAATGGAACAGAATTGAGAATCCAGACATAAATCCATCCACATATAAGCAGCTGATATTTGACAAAAGCCCAGAGTCAGTTAAATGGGGAAAAGACAGTCTGTTTAGCAAATGGTGCTGGCATAACTGGATATCCATCTGCAAAAAAATGAAACAAGAACCATACCTCACACCATGCACAAAAATGAATGCAAAATGGATCAAAGACCTAAATATAAAATCTAAAACGGTAAAGATCATGGAAGAAAAAATAGGGACAATGCTAGGAGCCCTAATACACAGCATAAACAGTATACAAAACATTACTAACAATGCAGAAGAGAAACTAGATAAGCTCCTGAAAATCAAACATCTATGCTCATCCAAAGATTTCACCAAAAGAGTAAAAAGATTACCTACAGACTGGGAAAAAGTTTTTAGCTATGACATTTCTGATCAGCACCTGATCTCTAAAATCTACATGATACTGCAAAAACTCAACTACAAAAAGACAAATAACCTAATTAGAAAGTGGGCAAAGGATATGAACTGGCTCTTCACTAAAGAAGGCATTCAGGTAGCTAAGGAAACACTCACAATCATTAGCCATTAGTGAAATGCAAATCAAAACTACAATGAAATTCCATCTCACCCCTACAAGGCTGCCGTTAATCCAAAAGACACAAAATAATAAATGTTGGAGAGGCTGTGGAGAGATTGGAACACTTATACACTGCTGGTGGGAATGTAAAACGGTACAACCACTTTGGAAATCGTTTTGCTGCTTCCTTAAAAAGCTAGAAATAGAACTACCATACGATCCAGCAATCCCACTCCTTGGGATATATCCTAGAGAAATAAGAGCCTTTACATGAACAGATACATGCACACCCATGTTCATTGCAGCACTGTATACAATAGCAAAAAGATGGAAGCAACCAAGGTGCCCATCAATGGATGAATGGATAAATAAATTATGGTATATTCACACAATGGAATATTAGGCATCGATAAAGAACAGTGATGAATCTGTGAAACATTTCATAACATGGAGGTATCTGGAAGGCTTTATACTTAGTGAAATTAGTCAGTTGCGAAAGGACAAATATTGTGTAAGGCCACTATTATAAGAACTCGAGAAATAGTTTAAAAAGAAAAGAAAATATTATTTGATGGTTATGAGAAGGGGAGGGCGGGAGGGAGGGAGAGGGATATTTACTAATTAGATAGTAGATAAGAACTATTTTAGGTGAAGGGAAAGACAACAACACAGTACAGGAGAGGTCAGCACAGTTGGACTAAACAAGAAGCAAAGAAGTTTCCTGAATAAGCTGAATGCTTTGAAGGCCAGCGTAGCAGGGGCGGGGGTTTGGGGACCATGGTTTCGGGGGACATCTAAGTCAATTAGCATAATAAAATGTATTAAGAAAACATTCTGCATCCCACTTTGGAGAGTGGCATATGGGGTCTTAAACGCTAGGAAGCAGCCATCTAAGATGCATCAATTGGTCTCAACCTACCTGGAGCAAAGGAGAATGAAGAACACCAAAGACACAGGGTAATTATGACCCCAAGAGACAGAACGGGCCACATAAACCACAGACTATATCAGCCTGAGACCAGAAGAACTAGATGGTACCTGGCTAAAACTGACGACTGCCCTGACAGGGTACGCAAGAGAGATCCCCTGAGGGAGCAGGAGAGCAGTGGGATGCAGACTCCAAATTCACGTAAAAAGACCAGACTTAATGGCCTGTCTGAGACTAGAAGGGCCCCTGTGGTCATGGTCCCTGGACCTTCTCTTAGCCCAAGACAGGAACCATTCCCCAAACCAACTCTTCAGACAGGGATTGGACTGGACAATGGGATAGAAAATGATACTGGTGAAGAATGAGCTTCTTGGATCAAGTAGACACATGAGGCTATGTTGGCATCTCCTGTCTGGATAGGAGATGAGAGGGCAGAGGGAGTCAGAAGGTGGCCAAATGGACACGAAAAGAGAGAGTGGAGGGAAGGAGTATGCTGTCTCATTAGGGGGAAAGCAATTAGGAGTATATTTTTTAGCAAGGTATATATAAATTTTTGTATGAGAGACTGACTTGACTTGTAAACTTTCACTTAAAGCACAATTTTAAAAAAATGGATAGAAAAGAAAGAAGAATGATCTGGAACTCTCTGATAGGTGCTATTATCTGCACTTTACAGAAGAAGAAACCGAGGTTCAGAGTTAATTAATGTATCTCAGGCCAGACAGAAAGAGAAAGTACCAGAAATTTATTCTTCAGAATCCAAAGTCCTTCTTACTGTTTGTGTTGACTCTTCACCTTGATAATGATACCCTGACCTTCAGTTATTTGTATTGACATTGAAAATAATGAAAAGAGACATTTAATTAAGCTATTAATTAACTTGCAGATATTTTAGTCTTTGCCTTCAACTGATCATTGAAGACACATGGAATAATAGTCTTCTTAGTCTTCTCTAGATAAAAATGTTACAAATATTTTACACACAATTTTGTGCAATCATCTCCCCCCTCCCTTACCCCAGACACCCATACACATACCTAAAACCAGAAATCACATTTATTTTGGTAATTAAGACTGCAGAACATAGTGAAGGGGGATGGAGAGGGACACGCGTGTCACAAGGATATTAGTGGTTTGAAAGGCAGCTACAATTTGGGTTAAACTACTGAAAACCTCAGCCCAGAGCCATCAGAATCAAGGCTTCACTGGCAATGGGCAGTTAAAGATTTGGCAATTTCTTTTAGAAATTTAGTAATCCTCCCGTTGCTCAGAATTCTGCTGATTAGTTGCCTTGGGAAGTTTGAAAAGTGTTTCCAAGAACTAGTGATTGTGGCTATTCAGGTGTGGAGTTCATGGATGGGCATTCTTTCTCCACTTGGAACTCCCAAGGGTTATTGTCTACCAGCTGCTTCAGCCCGAGTCCCTGTCCTGTGCCACTGCCACTGTACCACCTCTAGAATCAGCTGGGTCTAGGAAACGTGGTCTGACAGGTGGGCCAGGGGGTCAAGGTCTTGCTAGATAGGAGAGACAGAAACAAAAGTAGGGAGGTAGGCTATAGGGGCAAAGTTAGGGGTTCTGGGTGTAGCAGCCCTCTGCACAACAAGGGTAATAGTAACAACTACCATTTCTTGGCTGCTTACTGTATGTCAGATTCTATGCTGAACACTTTATATTTAATAGATGAAGAAACTGAGAGTCAGAGTTAAATAATTTGAGATCATAAAACTAGATATGACGCCATTGCCATGGACAAGAACATAGCATCGCAATTCCCAATTATTAGCCCCAAACTTCCCTCACTCAGGATTTTGACTATATGTTATTGCCCTCAGTTTTTGTGATACCATCTTAGGCTCAAAATATTCCCTGCATGTTACCACATCTGCTTTTAGCATAAGTTTTAGACAAAGGTTGTCTGCGTGTACGTGTAAGACTTACCACAGTAGAATCCTGATATGGCTCTTCCTGAAATTACAAAAATATGAGATGGTCCCAGCTTTGAACACCCCATCAACAGGGCTCCAATCAATGACAGACTGTTTGCTACCAACATAGCTTTGATTCTGAAATTTTAAAAAGCAAGGATTATAAATTCAGCACCAAAACTTGAAAAAAGTATTTGCTTTCAGAGCATGCTGCGATTTTTTTTTCTACCTGTGAGAGACTATTTTCATTTTGCTGTAAAAGCCAGATAAATCTGTTGCTGTTGAGTTGATTCCAACTCATATTGACCCTATAGGGCAGAGCAGAACTACCTCATAGGGTTTCCAAGGAGCGGCTGGTGGATTTGAACTGCCAGCCTTTTGGTTAGCACTTGAGCTCTTAACTACTGTGCCACCAGGGTTCCAAAAACGAACTTGGGGATCTTAAACCAAGATCGTTATTTTGTCTTATCTGTGAACTGAAGCATTAACAATAAGTAATATTTAATGATGAAAGAATCTGGTTTCAATCAGATGACTGATTTGATGATCAGTGGTGATGAATAGTTTAATGCTTAGATATTTTTACAAACAGTTTACTAATTTAGCTATCATCAAGCAATTATTCTTTAAAGCTACAAATTGCTTTAAAGAATAATTGCTTGGTGATGCTGAACTGAACCAAACCCATTGCTGTCGAGTCAATTCCAATTCATAGTTACCATAGGACAGAGTAGAACTGCCCCATAGGGTTTCCCAGATTGGTGGATTCCAAGTGAGTGCTGACTTTTGGTTAGCTGTAGCTCTTAACCACTGTTCCACCAGGGCTCTCGCCTGATGATAAACCAAACCAAATCCATTGCCATCGAGTCAATTGCAACTCATAGTGACCCTATAGGACAGAGAGAACTGCCCAATAGAGTTTCCAAGGAGCGCCTGGTGGATTCAAACTACCCACCCTTTGGTTCAGACGTAGCACTTAACCACTACGCCACCAGGGTTTCCTGCTTGGTTATAGCTAAACTCAATTCTGTAGTTGTAATCTGTGATACTTTATTTCTTTGTCTTAAATGGCACAGCTTTTTAGTTGTTGCAGATAATAAGGGGAACTTTCAAAGTTAAATTTCCTTTTGAATGAATTATTTGTAAGTAAATTAAACATTCTTTTACTTTTAAGTCTTATCATAGAGAATTATAAATTATTCTTATTTTAACATTGTATGCCAGCATACTTCCAGAATCTATGAAGTGATGTCAACCAATATGAACTATGTAATAAAGTTGACAATAGTAACAAAAGCATCATCTTCAAAATTAATAATATGAAAATGACAAAATGTGCAGATATTTGATACTTCTAGCCCTAATAAATGGTAAGTGAGGCACACAAAACCCTTCTTCAAAGTTGAGTCAACGATTATAAGGCCAATAAAGGAACCTGAGGGAACATGTGTGGAAATGGTTGTGCCATGAAGAAATGTAAACAGCTACTTATGCTCTATTTCAATGTTCCAAACTTTGATAGGCTTTTTCTAAGCAAGTATTTTTTTTTAGCATTTTTTTATTAACTTTTATTAAGCTTCAAGTGAACGTTTACAAATCCAATCAGTCTGTCACATATAAGTTTACATACATCTTACTCCATACTCCCACTTGCTCTCCCCCTATTGAGTCAGCCCTTTCAGTCTCTCGTTTCGTGACAATTTTGCCAGCTTCTCTCTCTCTCTATCCTCCCATCCCCCCTCCAGACAAGAGATGCCAACACAATCTCAAGTGTCTACCTGATATAATTAGCTCACTCTTCATCAGCATCTCTCTCCCACCCACTGACCAGTCCCTTTCATGTCTGATGAGTTGTCTTCGGGGATGGTTCCTGTCCTGTGCCAACAGAAGGTCTGGGGACCATGGCTGCCGGGATTCCTCTAGTCTCAGTCAGACCATTAAGTATGGTCTTTTTATAAGAATTTGGGGTCTGCATCCCACTGATCTCCTGCTCCCTCAGGAGTTCTCTGTTGTGCTCCCTGTCAGGGCAGTCATCGATTATGGCCGGGCACCAACTAGTTCTTCTGGTCTCAGGATGATGTAGGTCTCTGGTTCATGTGGCCCTTTCAGTCTCTTGGGTTCTTAGTTGTCGTGTGGCCTTGGTGTTCTTCATTTTCCTTTGCTCCAGGTGGGTTGAGACCAATTGATGCATCTTAGATGGCCGCTTGTTAGCATTTAAGACCCCAGACGCCACATTTCAAAGTGGAATGCAGAATGTTTTCATAATAGAATTATTTTGCCAATTGTCTAAGCAAGTATTTTTAACACCAAGCGGATTTTTTCCTGGAGAATAAAACTTTGTAATCTCATACTGCAATGACTGCCCAACAACCATGTGGTCCACTAAATAAAGAACCCTCAAGATGCCTATTTCCTAATCCTCAGACCCTGGGAATATGTTGCCTTATATTCAAAGGGACATTATAGATGTGATTAAGTTAAGGGTCTTGAGATGGGGAAATGTTCCTGTATTATCCAGGTGGGCCCAATGATGTAATCACAAGTGACTCTATCAGAAGGAGGCACAGGGAGATATTACAGAAGAGAAGGCAACGAGATATCAGGTTCAGAGACTGGTGTGGTGTGCTTCAAAGACGCAGGAAGAGGCCACAAGCCAAGGAATCCAGATGGCCACTAGAAGCTGGAAAGGGACAGATTCTCCCCTTAGAACCTCAGGAGGAACCAGCCCACCTGACACTTTGACTTTTGCCCAGTGACATTGGTTTTAGACTTCTAACCTCCAAAAGTATAAGAAAACAAATTTGTGTTGTTTTAAGCCGCTATGTTTGTGGTGATTTGTTAAAGAGCGACAGGAAAGTAATACAAACCATTTATTTCAAATGAATTGTAAGCCATTATTAACTACTTAAAAGCAGGGGAAACAGAGTGATTTAGAAACCGGTCAGCCCCAGAGCTACAGATTAGAAAAAGACGGAGAGGTGCTTAGATACTGCTAAGTCTTTTTTTCTCTACAGAAGACCAGAGGGCAATCAAATTCTATAATTTACCTACGAAGTTGGTACCAGCTAGTCAACAGTCTATTCTATCGGCTGGAGGTGGGGGGTAGGGGTTAAAACTCTTAAAAGAAGTAACCTGAAAGGACTTCTGATGCCAGATTGCCCTAAAGCTCCCCATCCTCACCACCAAATAGTGGATGCTGGCATACTTTGCACAACTTAAAGGACTTTTAGCTTCTGCTCAGATGAGAGAAATGGCTGAGAATGAATAATCTATACCAGAAAAAAACCAGTTGCCGTCAAGTTAACTCCGACTCCTGGCAACTCCATGTGTTTCAAAGCAGAGCTGTGCTCCACAGAGTTTTCAGTGGTTGTAAGCATGGTGGTGCAGTGGTTAAGAGCTCAGGCTGCCAACCAAAAGATCAGCTGTTTGAACCCACCAGCTGCTCTTTGAAAACCCTATGGGGCAGTTCTACTCGGTCCTATAGGGCCATTAAGAGTCAGAATTGAATAGACAGCAACAGGTTTGATTTTGTTTTTTTTAACCTTTTGGAAGTAGATTGCCAGGCCTTTCTTTGGAGGAGCCTCTGGGTGAACTTGAACCACCAACCTTTCAGTTAGTAGCTGAATGCTTAACCATTCGTGCCACCCAGAGACTCAAATAATCTATAAATATTTGACATAGTTGAATCAGGAGAAAGAAACTGAATTCCATCTAAGTATATTTCTCTAAATCTTGCTCTAAATACTCCTGTCACCACAGGGTTCATCATTGCCATCATCATCATCATCATCATCAAAATAAGGCCACGTGTTGCCTGCTTCCTAGGTGCCAGGTATTGTGCTAAACCTTCACATTCCTTCTCAGTTAATCCTCATAATAAGGCCATGAGGTAGGTATTAATTTTCCCACCATGGCAGATGAGGGGAAATGTCTAAGTAACTTGCTCATTTTCATAAAGTTAGTAAGTAACTGAGTTGGGACTTGATCTACATGAAAACAAAGCTTAATGCTTCATTTGAATAAGTTTCCTTTTTTTTGATCGAAAAAGATGCATGCATTCAGCGACAAGCATACATCGCATACCTTGACTCACGGTAGCGTGGGCTGCACAGACCAGAGCCTGCCACGCCATGTCCCTGGAACTGGACGTGCACAGCCTCTGGAAAAATGGTTCTCGCAAACCCAAACCTATGAAATGGCGGCCACAGACATCTATTGACTATTGTACAACTGCAAGTAAAGACTTCCTTTAGAAAGAATGAAAGGAACACATTCTTGTTTTTTTATATTTAACTGGTAGAGAAATGACACTGGCAACAGAAAAAAAAAAAAAATCGTGTCATTTCCCAGTGAATCTCCTTGCAGGAGAGACTGAACTCTATTCTCTTAATTTTGAAGCTGGAATTATGAATTTCATGGATGTTCTCGAAGGAGGATCATTTTTCTCTTGAGAGCTAGAAGAAACCTCATAGGCCGTTGGATAAATGGCCATCACATTGTGCTAATGTTCAATCCTAGTGCTTGAGAGGACGTGGGTCCTGGCTCCATCACTAGGGCACTAATGACAGGTTGTAGCGTAAGTCCCCGGGCCCACCAGAACCTCATTTCTCAATGAGGGATAACAGGGATTTACATTTTTTTCTTCAGGGATGGGAAGAAGTACACTTTAAACTTTTATTTTGTTTTATTTTGCTTCATTTACTTTAGAAATAACCCAGATAATTCTCCATTTACTGTTTAAACCAATGTAGTGCAAATTCAAACCACTTTTAAATGATGAAAGTAAGTTTAAAAACTGTATTTTATGAATTCTAATTTAAAGCTCAACTAAACACCAATAAGTTGAGAAAAAGGTAAGGAACTGACCATTTCCTTTTACAGTAGAGGAAAATTCTTCCCAAATAAGAACAAGAATAAAACTTGGGTTACCATGAAACCCTTTAGTTAAGAAAACACCTTACAGCCTTAATATGTCAAAGCTCTGTTATAAGAGGGAGAAGCTATCAAAATTTTCATAACCAGAGAGGTAAACATTATAATTTATAGCTGGAATTGGAAAAACTAAATGATTGGTAATCGAGAATTATTAAGCTAGTTGCCCATATTTTATTTACATGTTTGAAGGTTTTTGCATTTTCTAAATTTTCCATATATGGCATATATTATTTTTCTAATGAGAAAAAGGGTAATTAATATATAAAAGCTGAAAAGGCAGTAATTAAATCTAAAGAAACAAATAATCATTTGATTTTCTGATTTTATTTCCTTTTTATGTAATTTATGTATAGGGGGAAAATTCCAATAGCTTTTTAGTCTATCACATGGCTAAGTGAAACTTGAGGGTAAAGCCAGTCCACTAATATGCTTAATCCAAAACACATAATAAAAACCAGAGTTGAGAAACTGAGATACCCCTCGCTTCATCACTGGTTGGGGCTTTGAGATAGCAGCAGCAGCCAGATACCCCTGGCAGTTGGGAGCTGGGATATTGACTTGACCTTAGGGCTTGATTGATCCAAATTCTAAATTCTAATTTGAATATGAAAAACTGGATGCCTGAGAAATGGAGAGATTTGGTGAAGCACACAATAGACTCATAGGTTAAAATTCCAATGATGGCTCTTCTGCTGAGTTCCTGAGCTAACCACTTGTGCAGTGGTTTCCTGACACGTTTTATAACCTAGAAAGCCAGACGATCAAAGCGATTATCTAAAAATACACACTAGAAGCTCTTTTGCTATAAATGCCTCCACAATGAACCAAATTGTTGCAACAGCTTTTCCCGTTGACATGATCTAACATTGACTTGGTCATGAGTTGGAAAAAACAACTCTAAAATTATTCCACAAAGGAATGATAGTATCTTTTTGAACAAATTCTTACAGAACCAAAATATTGACGTTTCCTGTGCTTATATATGAAATTTGCCTACCTTCCAAGTGTGTCTCCAAGCCACCCACCAAAGAAGGATGCTATCATTCCACCAACTGCAAAACTGGACACAGATAGGGACCAGAGCATGGTGATAAGGCCATCAGATGCCACGCTATCTTTCTTGTCCCAAGAGGTTGGTGTTGGGTTCATTGGGTATGGAATTGTAGGCATTTCATCAGTACTGTTGATAGTATAGTTGTTGATAGCCTTTCGGTCATCCAGTGGAATGTCCAGCACGTGTCTATAATGGGCAACTATAATCTGAGGAAATAAAATAAAGGAAAATAACTCCAGTTATTTCAAGCATTCTAAAATAGTGTTTTTGGTTTCCTTTTAAAACAGAATCATCCCAAATATGAGTGACACATACAAACATGGATAGATTTATTTACGGCTGACCGTATCCTATAAAAGAGTGATCACAAATTCCATTGCCAACAGGAGCCAGGCAGGAACAAATTAGTGAAGGATGCAAGTACCTTGATGAACGGAAGACTGAAACCCATCCTCTATGATTGGGGATATAATAAAGACTGGTTGGGATTATGGAGCAGAAGAGCATTTGCCCCAACTGAAGGAGGCAACTGCAAATGTGAGGCTAGTATTGCATGATTTTTTAATGAAGGCCAGAAATCTGGATTTTTATGTAAAATTCTCAATTTTTTAAATGTTGGCAACTATTCAAGTTGAAAATAGTCTGCCCTCTGAAAAGACCCATTTTCATGCCAATGTGCCAATTGCACAACAGGATTTCAATTGCTTATGTAAATATTTCAATAGAGTCATAAAAATTGATGTAAGAAAACAGATTGGGAAAGATAAGATGAGGCCAAGAATAAAGTTAGTATAAAAAATACAAACACTGGGTGCTGTATCCTTGCTAGAAGTGAGCTACAAGTTTAGCATTGAGCTTCCTAGCAGCCAGTGCAAAGAGGGGAAAACAATCAGATATATGATTGATGAACTGCAAAGATAAAAATAATTCAGTGGCCCCTGAGAAGGTACTGGGACCAAAAAAAAGTTTCTCCTATTGGTCTTCAGAGAGTTCAGTGTGCAATAAGCTGAGCAATGTTCAAAGCTGTATTTGAGAGGGTCGTATTTTACACTGTGCTGCAGTAGAGGCATGCATCATACCAAAGTGCATGCATCATACCCATCTTACCAACTGGGTAAAGGCGCATCCTTTGGGACATCTTACTCCCATGGAATTCCTCTCAACGATGATTTGATCACTGATCAGTGGTAGTGAGCTGTGATGTTACTCTCCAACAAATACCTAGAAGGCAGCTGTTTTACCCTGTGCTGTCAAGTTGATTCCAACTCATAGTGACCCTACAGGACAGAGTGGAACTGCCCCATAGAGTTTCCAAGGAGCACCTGGTGGATTCAAACTGCTGACCCTTTGGTTAGCAGCCGTAGCGCTTCTAGTTAGGTGCAAAGTCCTATGTGTTAAAGTCAGGTGAGTGAGGGAGAAAATTGACATATTTTTATGATAAAAGAAGTCTGATCAAGACATTTGCCTCATTAAAAGGTGACCCTATATAGATAACTTGCCTAGAAAAAAAGCTGGAAGGAAATATCCTGAATGTTCTCAGCAGTTTTCTGTACGTGAGAGTATTATGGTTGATTTTTTACAGTTTTTGCAATTGGTATGTGTTATTTTTCTATAATAAAAAGTGTTATTTTTAAATATCTTTAAATAATTCTAAATGTTAACAAAAAAATGGGATTGAATGACATTATTGTGTTTAAGTAGGTTTTAAGTAGGTGTTTAAGTAGGCTTTTAAACACGGTAGAAAAGGAGGGTTTAACAAGAGGGCACCCATGGATGC
The DNA here is from genome assembly GCF_030014295.1 of Loxodonta africana. Lineage (NCBI taxonomy): Eukaryota > Metazoa > Chordata > Mammalia > Proboscidea > Elephantidae > Loxodonta > Loxodonta africana. The sequence goes on from NC_087364.1 coordinate 48,038,346, forward strand.
CAGCGAGGGGATCCCTGTTTCCAGCTCTAGCTCTGGGACTTAGATTGAAGGATGGGAGACTTTAGTCTAAGTTTCCCTCTAAGATTGGTGAGGATGGTTTAACTAAGGGTGGGAAAAGAAAAAGAGAAGGGGCTGTACCAATTCCAGGGGATGGTGAAGTTGAACCAAATTTCAGGCAGCCTGCTAGCTAATGTGGCCAATATTTGTTACCACCCACAGAAAAAAGACCCAGGTTTCCTGACCCCAAGAAATATTCCCTAGACCTTTCAGCCACGGCAAGGCCTGCAGCACTTGGGATGATGTGTGGCACTTAATAGGAGCACATCTTTTGGCCCCAGGAGTAACCTTTTTCAGGTGACGGACAGTGGCCAATGTACATTGCACACATCCACACCATGCAGGATCTTAGATCTTCCTTGGGGTCTAATGCAAGGTGGAATAATGATGAATACGTTAGGAGGCAAGAAACCCTGGTTGCCTAGTAGTTCAGTGCTGCGGCTGGGAACCAAAGGGTTAGCAGTTCAAATCCACCAGGCGCTCCTTGGAAGCTCTATGGGGCAGTTCAACTCTGTCCTATAGGGTCACTATGAGTCGGAATCAACTCGATGGCGCTGGGTTTGGGTTTTTGGATATTAGGAGACACCCAACAAATGCTTCTACTCTCATTCATTCATCAGAGCACTTTCTGTGTGCCAATCATTGTGCTTAGCACTGGTGATAGAAGGACAAGATACCAATCCTGCCCTCAACACTTTGATAGTCTGAGTTACCACAGAGGGGAATGGATTTCTGGTTCCCTCTTGGTTAGAGACTGTAGGAGCTACTGAAAAATCATATTTCTCTTCTGTCTATTCGTTAGACACAAGATTAGGGATGCACAAAATAAATGAGAAATTTTTAGAAATTATTTGATATTAAAACAAAACAGAACAAGAACATTTGAATAGTTATCACGGAGAAAGTCAAAACTTTGTTGGACTCCTTGACTATTATTTTAAAGTTTTGTTTTACTTTAAGTTAACTGTAGGAAACATAAATGGGGTGAAGAACTCTGTTTTTTTTTTAGCGCTTAGGTCTCCTAAAGGTTTTAATCTAGCTGGAAATCGGGAAAATAAGGTTGTTGGGTTGACTCAATTAGAAAGAGCATACATTAAAATGCCTGATACACAGTAAGTCGGTGCTCCCTAAATGTTTGCGCACTGAGTGAATATATCTTTCTATAGTTTTTTCTTATTACCTGGAGTTTTTATCCATGTATTCTTGGGAGCTCTGCATAAATGCTGGAATAAGCTTTTTTTTTTCTTTTTTTTAACATGGTTGGGCAAGTGGTGTTCTGGCTGGATTTTCCTGTGAGCTCAGTGAACTGCAGAGTCAGCAATCAAGAATCATTTATGACCCTTTTTTTTTTCCTGCGAGGGTTGCTGACTGAGGAGTCAAGGCCAAGTTTATCAGCTTTGCAGACATGCACACTGTACCTGACAGAGGCCAGGATTACTTGGCGTCTTCACGTGGCCACACTCTATCTCCATGTACCAGGAACACGTGATAGCTCTCTGTCACTGACAGAGATTGCCAAAAAGAGACCTTGAACATGTTCCACTTGCCTGTTGAGGTGCATTGATCACGCCAATGTCATATCCAAACTGGAAGGAGCCCAACACAGCAGTGATAACAGTAAAAACCAAAGTCCCGGTGACCTGTGGAGAACGATACACAGGGCAGGAAAACACTCAGGCGATTTCAGTTACCCATCATCCTGGCCATCTACAGCTGGTTGAACAGGCTAGTTCTTTCCTCTCGCTACTCATTGACAGTATGCCCCGTGTTCCCAGCAGGCGTTCATATGAGAATGCGAGAGCCATTCCTTCTTTTCCCTACCCTGCTAAAGCTGAAAGATGTTTTGGACAGCTTGTTCCAGGGGAGGAACCAAATATCCTTTGCATGAGTGTGTGTGTCTGCGTATATATATAAACCAAAAAAACCAAACCCAGTGCCGTCAAGTCTATTCTGACTCATAGCAACCCTATAGGACAGAGTAGAACTGCCCCATAGGGTTTCCAAGGAGCGCCTGGTGGATTCAAACTGCTGACCTTTTGCTTAGCAGCCATAGCTCTTAACCACTATACCACCAGGGTTTCCAAAATCAGGACAAAGAACTAGAATTGCTGCTGATGAAAGTAAACTGTCAACATAAGAACAGTCATTCGTATCATTGAAAGAAGTCAAATGAGACCCAGTAACAAAGAGACAGGAAAGCTCTCCTGGACACTGCCATGGTACAAAGCACCTCAGCACTCATACAACAGGCATCACCCAGCCATTATCATGATCCACATCGATACTCATGTGACTGTACTCTTCTGGGTTTGCAACTAAAATTTTAGTACCTAGAGGAAAATGCTCAAATAGATTCAGATACACCAGGGTATAGAATACTATGCAGCTGTTAAAAATAATAAGGTGATTGTTGCATACTGATTTATTAAGTGGCAAAGGAAGTTGTATAATCTCATTAACATTTTTTCTAAAAAAGGCTTAAACATGAGTATTCTTTGATTTGTGCATGTATGTGTACAATTCATAGGAAATTTTCTTGAAGAACAAATAACAAGATGATGTCCTTTGGGGAGAAGTGTGAGATTAGAGAAGGAGGATGAAGGGGTATTCTTTTTTTTTCTTTTCTTTATATTATTAGACATTTTATAAGGAAAACATTTCATGTATACTAAAATCTAATATGTACCTAAAATTTTAAATAAAGAACATGAGATATAGTGGGCACTCTGTTGAATGAATGAATGGGTCATATCAACATAGATTCCAGTTCCCACTCTTACTTAATAGGTATCTGACCTGAGCCACTTCACCTGTAGGATCTATAGTTATTCTGTAACTGGGGGATGACTGTAATTTCCCCTACTCCACCATGAAGAATAACTGATTAACACGGACCCCTTACTCCCCAGTCATGCTGGAGGTTGGAAAGTTCACAGCGTCATCATCATCAAAGTATTTTCACAGAACCACCCTGAAAGAGCCCTTGAAGTGATTTAGGCTAGCGGCTCTAAAACCGGATTCTCCTTGACGAGCGTGTTCCACATGCAGATTCTAGGGCCTCACCCCAGACCTACAACAGACTGGAATCTCTGGGGTGGGGATTGGGAATCTGTAGGTTTACAAAGCTCCTTCTCTTCCCATTAATTCAGAAGTAAGTACAGGTGGTGCCTATTGTAGACTTCCCTCTCAGCAACTTCCTTCCCTGAAACAAAGGACTTCAGGGCTGGCCCAAAAGATATGATGATATGGTACATATTATACTACTCAAAAACATATATTATACAAACACACACACGCACTGTGTGGTCTCTGGTATACCAGAGATTTTGAATATAACTAGACTTCTAAAACTCATTGGATGAGACAGCCAAAGTCAAGATAAGGTTCTATTCACTTGGTTAGTGGTTTCTCCTCATATCTTTTTCCCCTGAAGCTGTTCCCAAGGACACAGAATTCTATCCTATTTGTAGGTAGTAACCCTTTTAGCAGTGAGGGAACCAAGGGGTGCCTAGAAAGTGATTTAACCCACTTCCCCCACAATCCTCACCAGCTACCCCTCCTCCCTCAATTCTTTAATGTGGACAATCTGACTTTAGGTGCGGTGAAAACACAGCTTTAAGGTTTAATACTGAATATTTATGCTTACTATATGCAAGGCAACTTGTCCAATGCTTTATATGAATTATTAGTCTTCTATTGCTACCATAACAAATGACCACAAACTTAGTGGTTAAACAACTCAAATTTATTATCCTACAGTTCTGCAGGCCAGAAGCCTGGACTAAAATCAAGGTGTCAGCAGGCTGTGTTCCATTCTGGAGCCTCTACAGGAAAATTTGGGTTGATAGTGGAATTCAGTTCCCTGTGGTTTTAGGACAAGATCCCCATTCTCTTCCTGGCTGTAAACTGAGGGCCATTCCCAGCACTAGAAGCTGCCACATTCTTTGACTAGTGGCACCCTTTCTCTGTCTTCCTAACCAGCAACGGACCAGTGTAGTCTTCTCACATCACATCTCTGTAACCCAACTTTAGCATGGAAAGATTCCCCTTTTAGGACTCATGTGATTATATTGAGTCCACCCAGATAATCTTGCATAACCTTCTCATCTCAAGTTCCATAACTTTCATCATATCTGCAAAACCATTGTTTTCCATGTAAGATAACATATTCATAAGTTCTGGGGACTAGGCCACAGTCATATTTGGATGGGCCATTATTGTGCCTACCACACTCCTCATGACAGCACCATTAGTATCCCCATTTTATAGATAACTAGACTGGGGTTGGTTATGGTCTCACAGGCAGTAAATTATAGAATAATGATTTTGATCCTAAGCCTGTGTTTGTGAATACTTTGTTTTTCTGTCTTCCTGATTGGTCAGAAACAGACATACAAAAGCCAAACAAATCTAAAAATCTAAGATCATAATCTTTTTAAATTACAAAAAGGAATCCAAGACTTTACATGTCTATGGAATTTGCCATTTGTGATACTGATGCCAAATCACCAAACACTCACCATTTCCAAATGCATTTTCCCATAACCCACCACACAAATCTCCAACCTCGTCTATCTATAGTAAACTTGTAAGTTCTCTGGACAAAAGCCCAAAGCAGCAAAGGCTACTCAACTGCTCATCTGTGGCTGAGCTGCAGAAGAACCTCAGGGTCTCCCCACATCTAAGCCCAGGGCCAAGATGTACAAGCCAATCCCCTGCATCTTCTTTTCTTCTTCGTGGCAGAGTCTACAGGCACTTAGTCTCTTAGTGATGCTGCCTCCCTGGACTTCTGCTCTCTGCTGGCTCTCTTCCTGTCCCCAAAACACAAGCATACTGTTCCTTTCTTCTCATTATAAGAGTCCAACCATTGGCCATGCAATGGTGAGCAGGGGTGCTATGGAAGTGGGGTGAAGGTGGTGGCTGCAGTAGATTTGGCTCCCCTTAATCTCCAGCAGCCTTCTCCTGCCACCCCAAACACACAATCCAAGTCACAACATTGTTAGCGGTTCCTACATTAATTTGATAAAAATAAAAGGTTATTTTCAAAGACAGACATGCTCTCTCTGGCATTTCTACTCTGTGCCCTCCAACTAGATTTTTCTTTCTAAGTCCTTCTGGAGCTAGAAATTCTAGAGCTACTCCTAAAATCAATTACTTATGTTATAAAGATAAGAAAAATAGCAACCATAAATAAGATATGAAAGTTTTTTAAACATTTGGAAATCTTAGGGTGTTCTTAAAGTCATTGCCCTGGTCTGATCTTCTGGCTTCTTTTTCAGAGTTGGCGCTGTTGTTCCCTGCCCCTTCTCCCCTGCCTGGTTCCTGGAGTTCCCCACTTTTACTCTCTAAGATAGAAATTTCACCTGGTTGTCCAGGTAAGAAGCAATAGATATTCTTATCTATTTTAATTAAGCAGTTCTCTTGAATTTCTGAGAATTTCCAATTAAAGTGATCATCCCAAGTATCTAAGTCTGTTTGATTTCATTTCATGTTTTCTTTTTTTCCCTATACTTCTTTTCAGGTTTAACTTTTCTGTCTGAACTTCATGTTAAACTGGGTCCTTGCTCCTTATTTTGTCTTTCTCCAACACTGTGAATGAAATGAAATGATACTTATAGTGAATCTCCTAAGTGGCTTTGGCACTAGGCTTGGTCAGAGAGAGCTTTTGTCTATGACAGGGAAAATTTTTGAAACTATTAAGTCTGAATAAACCCCATCAACACTCATCATTCAATCTAACGTCTAAGTGGTTGCCCCAAGGTTAGGTGCGTAATAAAAGACCAGTTGCCATGGAGTCGAGTCCAACTCATGGCAATCCCATGTGTGTCAGAGTAGAACTGTGCTCCGTAGGGTTTTGATGGCTGATTTTTCAGATGCAGAAAACCAAGCCTTTCTTCAGAGGCACCTCTGGGTCAACTTGAACCTCCAACCTTTTCAGTCACCAGCTGAGCATGTGAACTGTTTGTACCACCCAGGGACTCTAGGTGCTTAATAGTGAGTGAGAAGTTAAAGAGGACCTTACTCTGTTCAGGCTCAGGAGAGCCTGTTCCACAGGCTGGTTATACAAGATGGTATAACCCTGTAGTGAGGTACTATAACCATTGTCTCACATATGGGGAATCATATATTTTTTAGTTGAAAAAACTAAGGCTCCCACGGGCATTACTGGGCATATACAGAGTAAGAACTTGGTTTTACTGACCCTCTGTCCTGTGCAAACCCTACTTCTTTCAAGGTCTGGATAGATTCAAAAGCTGAAAAACATTGTGCTTAAAATCAGTTCTCATTCTTTTTGGGTTCCATTGTTAGACAATCCCTTTGTTCCTAGAAAAGTTCTGCAATTTCCAAAGCCCCCAAGAGGATTTAATGATAATTCTAAATGAAGTTTGAGCATCTGCTATGTGCCAGGCACTGTGTTAAGCACATCGTCTTCCTTTTTGCAGTATCTTCCAAACTTTAGTTCTTTGAGCCTGCCTTTGTAATTTTTGCTAAATCTACATACCACATGTACAGTTATTAACTTAATATTTGTCTTTATATTGTCTTTAAAGTGCTACTTCTACTAGCTTTGTCCTGGGCTATAATATCTATCAAATTATGACGTACTGCTTTTAAAAATACATATCATATAAATACGTAACAATTAACATAAAAATGTCGTCTAAGCCTCTTTTGTAGTATCTCATTTAATTACCCCCAAATGCTAAAGTACTATTATAGCATCGCTATGAGTTGGAATCGACTCGACAGCAATGGGTTTGTTTGTTTGTTTATATTCTATATTACTGAAGCCCTGGTGACACAGTGGTTAGGAGCTCAGGCTGCTAACCAAAAGGCTGGCAGTTCAAATCCATCAGCTGCTCCTTGAAAACCCTGTGGAGCAGTTCTGCTCTGTCCTGTAGAGTTGCTATGAGTCAGAATCGACTTGATGGCAATGGGTTTGATTTTTTTTTTTTTTTTTGCTTTATACATCATATTATATATCCTTATATCATATTCCAGTATGTTCTTATATTGTCACAATATAGGAAACCCAGAGTTCAGTGAAATAGCTTAACCCAGGCTAAGTAAGTAGCATCACCAGAACCCAAATCCAAGCCTGGCTGACTCCAAAGGCTGTGCTCTTAACCAAGTCACTTACTGACATGAGGGATGCTCTGCTTTGTCAGTAAATTTTGCCAGATTAGAACTCATAGTTCCTACTCTAACAAGGCTAGATTCACAAACGTATATTTTTACACACGGGGTGGGGGAGTTGGGTTAGAGGAAACTTATAAGGGAATAACAGCACTAAGCCTTTTTCCCTTTGAGAAGGGTCCAATCTACAGAGAAGTTGAAGGAGCAGTGCATACCTTCACCTTACTCACCCACAGGTAACACACTTGTATAATACTCACTGTGTGTGTGTTGTATTGACTGAACCATTTGAAAATAAGTGGCAGATATTGTGTCACTTCACTCTAAATACTTCCAGCATGTACTCACTACGAACAAAGACATTCTCCTACATAAGAACAATACGATGAGCACACCCAAGAATGTAACACTGATACACTAATATTACCTAAATAGACATACAAATGGAACTCTGATGGCACAGTGGTTAAGAGCTCGTCTGTTAACCAAAAGGTTGGCACTTCAAATCCACCAGTCACTCCTTGGAAACCCTATGGGGCAGTTCTACTCTGTTTCGTAGAGTCACTATGAGTCGGAATCGACTCCACCGCAATGGTTTTGTTTGTGTGTTTTGGTTTATATGATTCCGACTCGTAGCGACCCTGTAAAGCAGAGTAGAACTGCCCCATAGGGTTTCCGAGGCTGTAATCTTTACAGGAGCACACTGCCACATCTTTCTCCCAAGGAGTGGCTGGTGGGTTTGAACCACTGACCTTTCAGTTAACACATATCTATGTTTAAAATTTCCCAATCGTCTCAATAATATCCCTTATAGCTGTTTTCTCTCCTTCCATGATCCAATCCAAGATCGCTCATAGCTCTTAGGTCTTCTTAGTCTCCTTTAATCTAGAACATTCCTTCCACCTCTTTTGTCTTTTATACATTGATATCTTTGAAAAGTCCAGATCAGTTGACATTATTAGTTAGATTCAGGGTAAACTGCCTTCTTTTTTTTTTGCACATGCCTTTAGTAATATGATTAACACAGAATTACTTGAGAAAAAGTTAGGCAGATTAGTCAGAAAATACAGCAAATATCTTTAAAACCCAATAATTTCTGAATGAGACATAGATTTTTTTTTTTTTTTTTAGCAGCTGAAAATCTATTGCCAACTCATAGTGACCCTATAGGATAGAGTAGAACTGCCCCATAGGGTTTCTAAGGAGTGGCTAGTGGGTTCGAACTGTTGACCTTTTGTTTAGCAGTCTGAATTCTTAACCACTGCACCACCAAGGCTAAAGAGAAGTAGCTTTGATCTGTGGTAGCTACACCTAACATTCCAGGAAGCCTCTGTATACTCACCGATTTAAACGAATTTATTTCCTCAAAATCAAAATGAACACAAAGCTACTTTACCTTATCTTCTGTCATTTTATGGGCTGGGAGTCCTCCTCTTAAATCCAGACACTGAAGAGAAGGTGGCACTTGCAGCTGGCCAGCCCTGCCTGTATATTCCCTGCTCTGCACAATCAGTCCTAGTTATTCATTGGAAGAGGAGGAGCAAGGGGAGGGAGCAGTGGGGTCATACACACCTAAGAGTCCTTTGCAGAGAGGCCGGACATTGATGGAAATGTAAATCTAATCAATAAGTACTCTGCCTCAGCAACCTGTGGCTTCAATCCCTTTGTTCCACCAGGAAAGAAAATTGGAACGGGTCTCTTAGGCATCAGTTACAAACCTGAGGCTCTCACGTTTGAAGGCACATATGTGTGACAACAACTGGGGAGGTGAGGAGAGAAATCTCTGGGGTCTTTTGTGGGAGATATGAGATATGCAGGGCTGTTGTGCTGTGTTGTTGAGAAGACAGATAAGTTGGGGGCATGGGAAGCACCCTGCATTCTCCTTCAGGGCTGTGGTGTGTGTGCTTTAGAGCTGGGCTGTGTGGCAAGAGGCTGTTGTAGGCTTGAGTGCACAAGCTGTGGAGTGTTATGGACTTAGTTTGAATATCCACATTTTACTGGTGGTATGACCTGGATTACTGTGACTTTTCTGTGACTTCTTTTTTTTTTGCACCTGATAAATTGGAGATAACAGAAAACAGTCTGTTTTATTGGGAGGATTAAATTATACATGAAAGCGCTTAGCACAACACTGACACACAAAAAGTGTTCGGCAAGTGGTGCTGGTCATTATTGTTACTGTTATTGTTGGTTCAGTGTGTGTCAAGGGACTTGCCAGAGGAGGTAGTGTAGGGCGCTCCAATAAAACTGCTCATACGGTTTGAGCTTGTGCCTGTCTGTGTATCCTCCGTGATATCCAGTCACCGTGGGGGCCTAGGCAACCTAAAAATTGATGGAGCTTAAAGTGTTTGGCTACTAGGGTCCCTGGTTCCACCCAGGCTCAAATGCCACACGCTCTCAGCAGAGGGGATATGACCGCAGCAGCAAAAAGAGGAGTGCTTTGAAGAAACAGAGTGAGGGAAGCGCACGGTGGAGAAGACTCAGATTCCAGTTCTCTCTTGTCTTGCCACCTGTTTTCACGTCCACCAGCGCTAGGAAAGGCCCGCCTGAGATGTTCGATTTGAAACGGTAAATGATTCAATTCAAGCCACAAATTTTACTGAGCCCAGCAAAGTCCCCAGGCTCTGGGATGCATAAGATAAACAAGGCGCAGCCTCCTGATGCTGCGAGCTCATCATATGAAGAGAGATGTACGCAAACACCACACAGCGAACAGGAATTTCTCCGTGGAGAAGCGTGGAAGGATCGCTCATCTTCACTGAGGTCTTGCTCGGCGCTAGGTGCCGCTCTCAGCACTCCACAGGGACTAACTCGTTCAGTTGTAACACGATGCACACTCGGTCGCAGAGCCAGGCGTTGGGGAGCAGCTTTGAAACCAGCCCTTAAAGCGGCCAGGTGACCACGCTGTCTGGGAGAGCTGGCTCCTTGCCTCTGAGCAGGGCCCTGTGGGCTGGTGAGGCGCAGGCGCATTGGTCAGAGGGGTCCATACTCAAGAGCGGGTCCCCTAGCAGTCGTTTTCCAGGGACAGGGCACTCTGCAGCAAAGAGACTTTGTGCCGCTGTCAGAAACAAAGTATCAGCCTCAGCTGTTCAGCAACCTTTGTTTTTTGAACCTTGCTTTTAAGAAATGCAATTTGCCTTGAGTGCGGGGTGGGGTGGATGAGTCGGCGTTGCGGGGAAGGGCGGGACCTGGGTTCTCGAAAGTCTCTTGCTCAGGAATGAGTAATCTCTCTGCATCGCTTAGGTGTGAGCTAAAATTTATCTCCGTGTGTGTGTGATGGGGGGAGGGGAGGTCGGGGATCCAGTCACAGTGACTGGATTGATTGACTTGGCCCTCAGAGAACAGATAACTGGACCTCGGCCTCGCAGCAGTCTGCAGCCGCGCCCACCCGAGGAGCTGCAGGTCCTGTTGCCACCGGGCGGTCCTGCTGACACCGGGAGGTCCTGCTGACACCGGGCGGTCCTGGCCTTTGCTGGCAGTGGGATAATGTCAGGCCTTTCGCGCTTCGCAGTTTGGAGTTGGGGAGCGGGAGCACTCATTGAGGTGCACCAGTGCCCAGCGTCACCCAGAGACCAGCGCTGGGCCAACTGAAACCACATCTCTGGTGATTCTTCTGGCTTCACACTTTAAAACCCTTTAGTTGGGATTCTGACGACTTTGTTGACTAATCTCATTAGTAGATGCCAGTAGTCCTAGGGGGGGAGAGTTTCCCAGGACCTCCCCTTTTTAATTTTTTCCGTTGTCATCTTTCCCTTTACTAAAATGGCAGTTTGTTTTTATTCTCTAAATGGGAGGAAAGAAACCCAGTTTCCTCCACATGAGGCATTCCTCTCTGATTGGCTCAGGTGTGGGAAGCATAAAGGCATTTCTAGAGATTTCTGAAGATTTGAAGATTTCTGAGCCAAATTTGTCCATCACCCCACTGCAGCCGGCCAGAGAGAAGGCAAACTCTCCACCCCCTCTTCTCAGCTGTCTGTCCAGTCAAGCCCAGCGGCTCTCCTGAGCATGGCTGCACAGCCCCAGAACTGGCCTCCCTGCTCCCATTCTTGCCCCACAATCCCTTCTTGAGAGAGCAGCCAAGAGTGATTTAAAAAATTAAAAGTCTTCAAAGGCTTCCCAGTCATCCTTAGAAACAAAACACATTCCTCACCACGGCCTAAGAAGCTCGGCTTGACTCCTGCCTGACTGTCCCTTACCACTCTCCTCTTCCCCTGGGCCCAGACACACTGGCCTCAAACTTGCCTAATGTCTTCCCAGCTCAGCACCTTTGTGCTTGAGGAGCCTCTGCCTAGAACACTCTTCTTCAGAGTTTTGCATGGCGGGCTGATTGTCTTCATTCAGGTAATTGCTCAGAGAGGATTTCCCCAACCAGCCTTCTTAAGGTAGACCCCATCCACCTCCTCCAGCTCCTTCTCTGGCCTGTTACTCTGCTTTGTTTTCCTCTTACCACTTATGATTGAAATTTTAGTGTTTACTTGTTCATTGATTTATTCTTGTTTACCTCTTTCACCACCAAACCTGACTTGGTCAAGGACGTCACACCTGCAGTTTTCCTCTTTATCTCCTGCATCATCAATTTACACTTCTCTACTAAGTCATTTCTTCCTGGTATAAAATGTATTAATTTACTAAGTCATTTCTTCCTGGTATAAAATGTATTAACATTACCTATTTTTTTTTTTTTTTCATCTGGGAAAAAGAAAATCTCTTAGATGCTGCTGGGTTTATCTGCTTCCTTCTGCAGTCAAACCCCTCCAAAGCATTGTTCACACTATCTTTACTACTCAACACCTATTCTCTCCTTAATTCATTTCATTTGGGCTTTGTCCCTCACCACACCTCTGAAGCAGCTCTTAATGAAGTTCCCAGCAACCTAGTCTCTCCAAGGCTCATGGATAATTCTCTGACCATTTGAATGCCCCTCTTTGTTTAAACATTTTTATTCGACTCGTTACAGATTGTTCACTGGAACTCAAGGATCACTACCTCTCACTTTCCGAATTGTCTTTCTTTTCCAAATCTCTAAATGCTGCGGTAGCCCAGGGCTCAGTCCCTGGCCCAGTTCTCTTTTTTATCTGCGCCTATTCTCTTTTTTTCTATTCACTAGGTGATCTCCTGGAGTCTAATGGCTTTAAGAATCATCTATACCGGCAGGGGAAGATTAACCAAGCTTACATAAGCAAGGTACTCACTGGCTTAATTGTGCTTACTTACTAATCTGTAGTGCACAACTTCACATGGGTTTCACTGCATCTTTGATCTTTAATGCCAGCACTGTACAATAGATGATAGACATGTTCTGCATCTGCGCTGTCCAATATAGTAGCCATTAACCACATGTGGCTATTTAAATTTAAATTAAAACTAAAAATTTCGTTCATTCACACTAGCCACATTGCAACCATTCAATATCCATGTATGGCTAATAGTTCATCTACTGGATAGCACAGGTAAACAGCATTTCAATACCTATCTTCAGTACTGCCCTCTCCCTCTCTAAGCTCCAGGAACACCCAACATCTCCACTTAGATGCCTCAGAGTTTCAATCTTGAATTTATCTGAAGTAAACAGAACTCTTGCTTCCTGTGTTCTTTACTCTTAAATCCTTGCTAGCTTTTCCTTGTTCAGCAAATGGTACCAACAGTTGCTCCAAACCAGGGATCAGTCTTGATTCCTGTCTTTCTCTAAGGCCCCATAGCCAATCCATTGGAAAGTTATTTCTGCTGTACCTCCCCAATATATCCTGAATCAGACTACATCTCAACATCTCTACCGCTATCATTCTTGTCCAAGGAACTATCATATTTTGCTTTGATTATTTCAGTAACCTCCTAACTGGTCTCCTTGTCTCAGCTCATCTTCCTCTTAGTAGTCATAAAAAGCTTTTTTAAAAAGGGTTGCTGTTGTTGGGTGCTGTCAAGTTGGTTTCAACTCACACCAATCCCAATGGACAGAGTCAAACTGCCCCATAGCATTTTCTTGGTTGTAATCTTTACGGGACCAGATCACCAGGTCTTTCTCTGGAGCTGCTGGATGGGTTCACACTGCCAACATTTCAGTTAGCAGCTAAGTGCTTAACCTTTGTGCCACCAGGGCTCCCTTTTAAAAAGTAAATCAACACATTTCTCTGCTTAAAATTCTCCAATCAGTTTTTATTTAAACCAGAATAAGTCAAAACACTTTAATTGGCCTACAAGCCCTGGATGATCTGGTTCTATGCTTGCTTTTCTAACAACTCCCTCTACCCACACCATTGTTCATTGTGCTATGGTCACCCCGTTGCTTGAGCACGCCAAGCTAGTTCCCCTCTGTGTCCCCAGGATGGAGGCCTCCTTCTCATACAAGGCCTGCTGGAGGAAACCTGGGTTCCATCTCTGCTCAGTTCACCTCATGCACAGCCACCAGCCATCTGTTAGCGAAGGCTTGCATGCTGGCATGATGCTGGACAGTTTTCAGTGGAACTTCCAGACTAAGATGGACTAGGAATAAAGGCCTGGCAAATTGTGTATGTATTGCCTAATTATGAGTAAATCAACAGATTTAATACTCTCAGGAAAGCCTGAAGTCAGTAAGTGAATCTTTTATGAGCACCTACTGTATTGCTCATGTCGAATGAATCCTGGCTGAAAGCAGAGGATACCAGAAAGATGTTTACCTGTGTTTTAGTGACTATGCAAAGGCATTCAACTGCGTGGATAATAACAAATCACGGAAAACAATGCGAAGAATGGGAATTCCAGGACACTTAAGTGTGCTCACGTGGAACCTGTACATTGATCAAGAGGCAGTCATTCAAACAGAACAAGGGGGTACTGCGTGGTTTAAAGTCAGGAAAGGTGTGCATCAGAGTTATATCCTTTCTCCGTATTTATTCAGTCTGTGCTGAACAAATAATCCAACAAGCTGGACTATATGAAGAAGAATAGGGCATCAGGATTGGAGGAAGACTCATTAACAACTTGCGTTATGCAGGTGACACAATCTTGCTTGCTGAAAGTGAAGAGGACTTGAAGCACTTACTGATGGAGATCAAAGACTACAGCCTTCATCAATATGGTTTACAACTCAACATAACATAAAGGAAACAAAAATCCTCACAACTGGACCAATAAGCAACATCATGGTAAACAAGGAAAAGATTGAGCATGTTGAGGATTTCATTTTATTTGGATCCACAATCAACGCTTATGGAAGCAGCAGTCAAGAAATCAAAAGATGCATTGCATTGTGCAAATCTGCTGCAAAAGACCTCTTTAAAGTGTTGAAAAGCAAAGATGTCACTTTAAGGACTAAGATGTGCCTGACCCAAGCCATGGTTTTTTCAACTGCCTTATATGCATGAAAAAGCTGCACAATGAATAAAGAAGACCAAAGAAGCATGGATGCCTTTGAATTAAGGTGTTGTTGAAGAATATTGAATATACCACGGACTGCCAAGAGAACAAACAAATCTGTCTTGGAAGAAGTCCAGCCAGAATGCCCCTTAGAAGCGAGGATAGAGACTTCATCTCATGTACTTTGGACATGTTACCGGGAGGGACCAGTCCCTGGAGAAGGACATCATGCTTGGTGAAGTAGAAGGTCAGCAAAAAAGAGGAAGAGCCTCAATGAGATGGACTGACACAGTGGCTGCAACAGTGGGCTCAAGCATAAGAACAATTGCGCGAACGGCGCAGGACCATTCAGTGTTTTGTTCTGTTGTACACAGGGTCACTATAAGTTGGAACCGACTCAACTGCACCTAACAACAACAATAACTGTGTACTAGTGACATTCTGCTGTTGTTTTTAGCTGCCATGGAGTCAGCCCCCAACTCATGCCAACCCCATGCACAAGCAAACAAAACATTGCCCGAAACTGTGCTATCCCTATGATGGGTTGTGGATCGGCAGCTATATACACAATTTGCCAGCATCCTTTTCCATGTTATACCTGGAGTAGACTATCTGGAATTGAAACCTCATTCCATCACGTTTAGCTGTGTGACCTTGGGCAAGTTACTGAAACTCTCTGTGTCCTTGTTTCCTTATCTATTGGTGTAAGGATTACATGAGTGAATACAAGTAAAATGTCTGGACGTTTGAAACAGTTCCGGGCCCATCATATTTGCTGCTATTGTTATTATTATTGAATATAGGCAACATTTCATTAAAAGGTACCTTAATTTTGAAGGTTTTCAATGAAGATATTGGAAAAGCGAATGGAACCCAGGGATAATGATGCTTCAGGTATCCCATGGCCCTAGGCAAAACCAGGTGGAAATCATGGTATATGTTGACTCAGCATGTTTATTCCCTTTTTAATCAATGTCACTTAAAATTAGTCCCAGGAAGCAGTTCAAAAACATCATCTCTTGCTGACTGAGAGAGGAAAAGGAAAAGACTTAATTAATTAGTACAGATATTCCCCTGGGGGGGGTGAGAGGGAGGGGCTGATGTGCAACTTCAAAGCTTAGACATTAACGTCCTACCACTGCACCATTTGTTCGACAGTGAGAGATCCTGATATTATCTTCAACATTTAGACAAACAGCAGCAAGGCAAGGGGTAGCCTCCCAAAGGAGGCAGGAATTAGAAAAGTAATCAACAACCAACTTCCTATGGCCTCTTTCTAAACCACTGAGCACCTACCATACTTTGGAATTTGACACACATTGCTACTTCACCCTTTTACAGCATGTGAGTTAAGCATTATTCTCATTTACTGGTAAGAAGATCAAAGCTCAGAACGTTTAACCCTCTCATGAACCGATTATTTTCGGCTTTGAATTTTTTGTTGATTTCATGTGTTTTCATTAATGGAAGCATGCTGAATCACTGAGTGTGTCTGAATTTTTGGTGGGTAGTATGGATTTTCTTTTTCTTCTCCCCTCCCACAAGCCTGCCCAAAGTGTTTAGTGGTACATATGAAGTACCACTAATTATACCCAAGAGTTCCCACCGGGGTCTATTGGTATGTATGTGTCACAAATAAACATTTCCAAAATTTTTATTTTTCCTCCCCCAAATTCAGACACCTCATACAATACCCTGTAAAAACAGTAATTTGCAGCACACGCCCATTTGTTCAGTTTCAAGCAGTGATAAAGGCCCCCGTCTTGCAGCAGCATGCGCTGTCAGTGGTGCGGCAGCTTCCCAACAAACCTTCAGAAGCAGAAAAAGTACTTAGTCCCTAGAGGTGTCCGTGAGCACAAAAGGGTTAAGGATCTTTCCCAAGGTTCCATGGTTAATCAGTGGCAAAACTGGGATTATTCATTCAGGTCTTCAACAAATATTTATAGATTGTCTTTTATGTGGCAGGACTGGAGATAGCAGTGAGCCAATCAGATAAGGTTCCTGTCCTCCTTCCATAGAGATTAGGGTCCTGGTTTCAGAGCCTTTCCCAATATCCCCAAATGGCAATCTACAATGGATGAGGTAGGAAATACATGCAAATACATCAGACCAGTGAACAACAACCATAGCAGAAACAAATATTTATTGAACTTCTGAATACTTGAAGGCTCTGAGGACAACTGGGAAGAAAATAGACATAGCTCTTGGGCTCAGAACTTTCAAAGGTTGTTGTCAAACTTCAGTGATAAAGGGGCTGGGCAGGTAATATAAATGATGAAAATGGCTATGCATTGTATTCTTTCAACACAGATATACTTAGTGTATTAAACAATTACGCATCCTCTTCCTTTTAAAAAAGAAATATGCTTTTATCCAATTTTCTCAAAACACAAGGACCTCTTTGGTCTATCTTTTGGTTTTCCAATTTTGTTGGAGATACTCTATTTCATTTTCTTCTCTACTATGGGCAAACCAACAGCACACACAAAGTGATGAATGGCAACTAACAATTGGCCTCAATGTCAAAGAGTAATAGAGAGGTATGGGGTGTGTGCCAAACGAGAAAGCCTGTTCCTTCTACGGGGGACAGCTACTACCCAATTCCAGATGATGTTACCATCTGGCACTAGGAGATCTGTGTTGCCAGAGCAAGTGTAAACCATAACCAAGTGGCGAGTTGACCATTGTAAGTTCTTCCAGTACTGGTGAACCCAAGACAAAAAGACGGGGGAAATTGGGGTTGAGGGTTAAAGGCAGGAATTGTCTGAGTATATTCTCTTTCCCTGGTACCCTTCGAGGATTTTTCTAGGCCTATTTTTTATAGAACTCATAAAACCAATCATACTTTGTAATCTACGTTATCTAGTTGCATGTTATTCATTGCGTTTATTTCCCTTCTGTTATCCCCAACCGTTTAGAAACACTCTTAAGTGAAACTACGGAATGGGTCAGTGTCCACAAAAAAGGGCTAAAGGGGGAAGCTGAGGACTCAATGTCAGTATGGTGAATCTTGGGGGATTTGAGTCAGTGCTGTGAGTTCCAGCCACTTCACCTCAGGTGGAGACTCTCACTTTATTGCTAACTTTTTTTGTTGTTAGATGCCATCGAGTTGGTCCCGACTCATAGCGACCCTGTGTACAACAGAATAAAACACTGCCCAGTCCTGTGCCATCCTCACAGTCGTTGTTATGCTTGAACTCAGTGTTGCAGTCACTGTGTCGGTCCACCTCATTGAGGATCCTCTACTTTCGCTGACCCTCTACTTTGCCAAGCATGTTGTTCTCCTCCAGGGCCTAATCCCTCCTGATAACATGTCCAAGATATACCTTGCCTTTCTTGCTTCTAAGGAGCATTCTGGTTGTACTTCTTCAGAGATAGATTTGTTCCTTGTTTTGGCAGTCCATGGTATATTCAATATACTTTGCTAACACCACAATTCAAAGGCATCAATTCTTCTTCGGTCTTCCTTATTCATTGTCCAGCTTTCGCATTCATATGAGGTGATTCAGAACACCGTGGTCTGGGTCAGGCACACCTTAGTCTTCAAGGTGACATCTTTGCTTTTCAATACATTAAAGAGGTCTTTAGCAGCAGATTTGCCCGGTGCAATGCATCTTTTGACTTCTTGACTGCTGCTTCCGTGGTTGTTGATTGTGGAGCCAAGTAAAATGAAATCCTTGACAACTTCAGTCTTTTCTCCATTTATCATGATGTTGCTTATTCGTCCAGTTGTTTTCTTTATGTCAGGGTTGTGTCATCTGCATAATGCAGGTTGTTAATGAGTCTTCCTCCAATCCTGACGCCCTATTCTTCTTCATATAGTCCAGCTTCTCGGATTACTCACTTAGCATGTAGATTGAATAAGTATGGAGAAAGGATACAACCCTGACACACACCTATCCTGACCACACGGTATCCCCTTGTTTTAAACCACGCGGTATCCCTTTGTTTTTTTCGAATGACTACCTCTTGATCTATGTACAGATTCCTCATGAGCACAACTAAGTGCTCTGGAATTCCCATTCTTCGTAATGCTATCCATAATTTGTTATGATCCACATAGTCGAATGCATTTGCATAGTCAATGAAACAAGGTAAACATCTTCCTGGTATTCTCTGCTTTTAGCCAGGATTCATCTGACATCCGCAATGATATCCCCGGCTCCTCGTCCTCTTCTGAATCTGGCTTGAATTTCTGGCAGTTCCCTATTGATATATTGTTGCAGCTGCTTTTGAATGATCTTCAGCAAAATTTTACTTTCATGTAATATTAATGATATTTGATAATTTCCTCATTCAGTTGGATCATAAGTCTCTTCCAGTCTGTTGGCCAGGTAGCTGTCTTCCAAATTTCTTGGCAAAGATGAGTGAGCACTTCCTGGGAAGAAGGACCCAGCTAACTTTTGGAGATGTGGATTTATTTCAAGAAAGTAGGACATTTGTTAATAGGAGGATTAAGAAGTTACGTGAAATACAAAAATCCTGCCTTTCCCTTTGACACTCACTCACTTGGGCATGGCCATATACAGTACCTGAAAGGTTCCTAAAAGTTCAAGTCTTTCAGATTCAACACAGTTGCACAGAAACACATTCCTAGAACCTTGTTAATTGGTGTTACAGTTGCATTAGTGATGATTTTTTATTTAGTGATGATAATCCTGTAGACTTTTACAGTTATACTGACTGCCATCTCATGAGATTCTCACAGTATGCTCTGAGGTAGGTATTATTATTATTCTCATGTTACAGATGAAGACCTTGGTATTCAAAAACAATTTAATGATTTGCTCAAGGTCACATGACTAGGTAGTGTCAGAGTTGTCAGAGTTCCCTATGACCCCAGGTTGTTGGGTTTAGATCTTTCTGCTACATCCCATTATCTTTGTTACTGTTCTGGAAGCCACTTAGAAGAGTTATTATCCATGTGATCCACACCACAGTGAATACCTGGCTCTCTCCACATTCATATTCCTATGACCTGAGTGGTTCACCAGTTAAAAGCTGTATTCTTGACCATTCAGGACAGGAACAGACAGTTGTTTAAACAAGGAACCCATTGTAATGTTTTCCACCAAGTCTAGTGATCCTCATACCTACTAACCAACTACTCCTCCCAGTTCAACCCATAATCCAAACAGAATTTCAACCTATTTTATGGACATTTTCCATATAATAAGAATTCCTATAAAAACCCTGCCTTGAAGAAAGATAAAATGAGGTCTTTATCGAACATGGAGCCCTGGTAGCGCAGTGGTTAAGAGCTCAGCTGCAAACAAAAAAGTCAGTCGTTTGAATCCACTCTGCCCTGTAGATTTGCTATGAGTCAGAATGGCAGTGGGTTTGGTGCTTTTGGTTTGGAGGTTGAGCCCTTGAATCTGATTTTGTTTTAAAAGGTACTGTTTTGAGTGAACAAATCAGATGTAATTAAGTGGCCAAAAAAATGTTTCGAATTCTAGCCTTAGTTAGACTTTGTATCCCTATGTAGTGCAGTTGGGCCAATAATGGCTACTAACTGAAAGGTTGGAAGATAGAGTCCACCCTGAGGTGCCTGGGAAGAAAGGACTGGTGATCTACTTCTGAGAAATCAGCCATAGAAAACAGTATGGAGCACAGTTCTACTCTGATTAACATGGAGTCACCATGAGTCAGAGTTGACTCGACAACTGGTTTTATTTCTTAGAGTAGGAAGAAGATTTATTCCTATTTATTTTAGGAATAAATAAGCCAGTGAAAATTCAATTGATGAGATGGACTTGAGGGAAGAGCAATATTTCTCTGACACATGGGGGTGTGGGTGTGGGTTGGGGCAAGGAAGGGTGAAAGGGAAGAGAGGAAGGACACTAAAAAGAATGGAATCTGTGTCTCCAAAGGATTCCCTGGTGGCACAAATGGTTAAGCGCTTGACTACTAGTCAAAAGGTTGGTGGTTGAAACCCACCCAGAGATGCTTTGAAAGACAGGCTTGGCAACGTGCTTCTGAAAGGTCACAGCCTTGAAAACCCTATGGGGCCATTCTACTCTGCACACATGGGGTCTCCATGACTCAGAATTAACTCGATGACAAGTAATAACAACAACAGTGTCTCCAGGAGGTTCTGCTATGGCTGGCATATTGCCTCTACTTGTGTGATGCTCTGGGTCCCAAACTGACCTCTTGAACTTCCCCTAGAAATGAGTCTTGGCATTGGTTCAGAGAAGTCAAGTCATGGTCCAAGAGCAGTCATAGCCTCTATGGCCAGCCACATTTATGCCTAGGGGGATCCTGCTAGGACCTTAAGAAGAGTGTCCTGTGCTGGGACTAAGATAGAAAAACAAGAGGCAGGTTGTTGGTGCCAAATTCTGTCTGCAGCAGTAAATAAATAGGTGTATTTCCTTTTCCTGAACTTGCCTAGAATTAAGAGTTGATTCAATGCACTGTGTGATTGGATAAGGATTCTTCTGGCTAGCTTGAAGTTCCTGGGCGGTGCGGATGATTAACTTGCTTGGCTGCTAACTGAAAGATTGAAGGTTTGAGTCCACCAGACGTGCCTCAGAAGAAAGGCCCAGTGATCTACTTCCAAAAATCAGCCATTGAAAACTCTGTGGAATATAGTTCTACTCTGACACAAATGGGGTTGCCATGAGTCAGAATCAGCTTTATAGCAACTGGTTCTGGCTGGCTCCGTGCGCACCTGGAGAGACTCAGGTAATCCAAGGTAACAAACCCAGATGTACACGGAGGCCAGTGGGACCTCACCGTAGTCAGGGTTTTCTAGAGAAACAGAACCAGTTTCTTTTGGATATGTATATGTATGTACGTACCTATTTTTTTTATGTATGTATTTCAAGGAACTGCCTCGCATGACCTTGGGGGCTGGCAAGTCCAAAATCCATGGATCAGGCAACGGACTGGAGACTCCTGCCAGTTTGTGTCCCAAAATCCATAGGTCAGGCCATGGGAAGAATGAAGCCAGTAGAAGTTCTGGAAAAATGTCTCTTTATAGCTTGGAGGCAGAACAAACCCTAGGGAAACTCCTTTTGCTCTTAAGTTCTTCAACTGATTGGTTGAGGTCCCCCAATATTATGGAAGGTTTTCTGCTTTACTTAAGGCCAACTGATATAATTACATGTAACTACAGCTACTAGAATAGTGTTTGACCAAACAACTGGGCACCATAGCCAAGCCAATTTGATACGTAAAATTAACCATCAAAGATGTCTTAATCCCATGGCAAAGGCTGACCTGTGGCCACCAGGTACAGCCAGAGGACCTAGCCCTGGTAATTGAAACTGTGACTGTTAGGGCTTCTCACCTGGCTTCCCCTGACCCTTGCTGAAGACCATAGCTATGAGGTGAAGAGCTGCCCTATAGCTTGGGCAAGTCTATGTGCTGCTCCCATCTTACATTTATTTGTTCTTCTCCTTTTAAAAATATTTAATTTATTTTAATTGCAAATTAAGCACAAGTAGGTGAGGTTATTCTCACTGGGAGCATTTCATAAAATGTAGATAAAGCTGGAATAACCTTCAAACACCACCTTTGACCCAGGTTCCTCCTCACAGGTCACCTCTGTTTTTAGTTTTATGAGTATCTTTCCAACCTCCCCCTGCCTTTGAGCCTTCTACTTTCATTTGTTTCCCTGGTTTCTTGTCACTTTGCCTCCTCCCCAAATTTGTCCTCTCTGCCATGTTAGGACAAGGCTTTAATTTAATGAGTCTTCAGGAAGCCACCTCTTAGTTTTCCCTCCTTGGTATGGCATGGGCCCCTGTAGACAGAACTCCTAACCCCTCCATCTGAGCTGATATCCCCTCCCAGTACCTGTCTAAGAAAGAGAATGAGAAAAAGACCACCTGTGTCACTGCTTTTGCAGGGCCAGGTGATGCCTGGCTGACTCCCTTATCCTGTTGGCCCTGCTTTTGGGAAGGAAGGAGAGCTTACCCCTACTGGAATGGTTTTGTGCCTCTTCTGAACCCAAGGCACCTTTTAAAATGGAATTCATACCACACGCTCAGAAGGGCTTGGAGCATCGAGCAGGGCATGGTAGGGGCTGGGCGTGGTGGTATCAGGACACCTGGTTTGGGTCCTCCTTCTGCAAGGTATTGGCTATTTAACCATGGTCAAGTCTTGCTTAACTTCTCTGGACTTCATCTGTAAAACAAACTACTTCATCTCTAAGTCTTTTTATGTGCAGCACAGGGGCAGTATCTGACTCACGAGATTGTTGTGAGGATAAAGTAAGATAACATGGATACAGTGCTTAGAAGAAAGCCTAGCACATAGTAAATGCATGACAAATGTTAGCTGTTATTATTTCTCTACTCTCAGTTTTCATGCTTCTTTCTTCTCAACATCCTTTCCAAAAGTTAATGTGACCCCTAGGTTGATGAGCTATGTGAGTTCTGCTCCTTCTTTCAGACAGGAACTTGTGATACTTGGCAACGAGGGCTGTTGTTGTTATTTTGTGCCGTTCGGTCGATTCCAACTTATAGAGAACCTGTAGGATAGAGTAGAACTGCCCCCTGGGGTTTCCTAGGGTGTAATCTTTACAGGATCAGATTGCCAGGTCTTTTCCTCTGTGGAGCTGCTGGTGGGTTTGAACCACTAACCTTTTGGTTAGCAGCTAGGTGCTTAACCATTTTGCCAGCAGGGCTCCTTGCAGTCCTCATTAAAAGAGCCACATACTGAGTGGGCAGTCCTTTGGATTTGTGCCATTCATACCATGGAGGTTTGACAATCTGTGGTGAATTTCTTTGACGGATGTGGATCTATGGCAATTTTTCATTGAGCGCTGTCCCAAATTAATTAATCATTCAGCAATTCAATCTAAATTGAATGGTGCTGCTTCAGACAGAATATTTTTGTTTGCAATTGTTGAGTCATCTCAATTTAAATTAAGTCTATTAGAATTCTCCACTCCTAACCATTTTTCCATCAAGTATGCCTAAATGGCCGTAATATTCTGCAGGGCATCTTTCTGTTAGGAGTTTGTGTCTCTTTAATGTCTGTGGGTTAATCATTTTCAGACAGTGTTCATGCTATTTGCTATCATTGCTTTCAATACCATTTGCTGCTAGCTTCGGGATGCTGAGGGAGGCTTACGAGGCAGACATAAAAAAGTAGGAGCAAAGATCATAAGGTCATTGTTGAGGTTTAACAAACAATGTTTCTCCATGTTGTTGACCAATCAGTCACCAATAAAAGGAGCAGTGTCAGGGAGAAATGGCCCTTGAGCCAGCTGTTTACCCTCCACAGAGGAGTTCCAGGAATGTACTGTAACAAGCAGATGGTGCAACTCAGTGGTGAACAAGTTGTTGGCCCAGGTATTCCTTTGTCTAACAGATCTTTAAGAAATACCCCCAGCTTCAATTTATTAGTCTTAATTTCCTCTGCAAATTCCAGATGCTTCCAAACACCAAATTTAGGTCTCTAGTCAGTGGTGTCACTAGGGTTGGTGTCATCCAGTGCAGTAACTCATGGTGTCACCCCCCCAAACCCCCCATGGACCTCCTCTGTGCCAGACCATACAGAACTCTTAGTAATGCTTTTTGTGCTAATGCTACTTGTAAATTATAATTCCTGTATATCACTCCTTCTTTTCCATTAATTACTACAGTAATCCCTCCTTATCTGTGGTTTCATTTTCCATGGTTTCAACCCCAGTCGAAAAATGTTAAATGAGTATGTAGAGTGAGGACATCTGGTGCCTTTCAGCTCTGTCATTCACATAACTTTTATTACAATATATTGTTATAATTGTCCTATTTTATTATTAGTTATTGTTGTTAATCTCTTACCGTGCCTAATTTAAAAATTAAACTTTATCATAGGTATGTATGTATAGGACAAAACACAGTATATAGAGGGTCTGGTACTATTTGAGGTTTCAGGCATCCATGGTAGATCTTAGAATGTATCCCTTGCAGATAAGGGGGAATTGCTATAATTCATTCTCAAAAAAGTTATTGATGCAGATTCACTAATTACTACAATACTGTAGCTAAAACACCAGACAATTTGGCAAAATCAGGGACAATAAAAATGGTAGCTACACAAACAACAGCACAGGCTTGTACCAGTACGGACCAAACTGTGTGATTCAAAGCATCATTGTAATTGGGTGATAATAACAGCTCTAACTGGGGTGCATTAGAAGGTTCAAAAAGTAAAGTAGCATGAAGTTTTAGCCTTGTAGGTATATTGATACATGTAAGCTGGGCTTACGAAAAATGTTTTTTTGTTATAACTAACTACAGGGATATTTTTATAAAAAAAACAATAAATTTCTGCTGAAACATTGCACAAAAATTTTATAGAAAGTCATTTCGGTGTCACCACTCTGACAGTGATCATCAGTGCAGTCCGCACCCCCCGCAATTCCCCCAGTGACCCCACTGTCTCTGATATATCTTCAGGGACATTGAGAGTTAGTGGCAAGACTGGTGAAATTAGGCCTAAATACAGTTTTCCTCTCCCTGACAGCTTGAAGTTACCTCTTCTCTTGGAGCAGAGGAAGGGGGTTTGGTCAAACACTTTGTAGTGGGTGAGGGTGGGGAGAGGAAGCAATGCTTTTTTTCTTCAATGACTCAATAAGCATATCAAAAATGGAAAGTCAGTGCCTACATGCAGTAGGAAATGGAGCTTCCACAGTCCTAGGAGCAATCCTATGGGCTTTTAGGTATGTCCAAGGCAGGTGCAGAGCCATGTTCTCCTCTCACAACAATTGATTAACAGCTTGACCTCTATGCCAAGGCCCCATCCCTGCCTTTCTGCTCATTTCCCTTCTTAGCTTACTCCTTTTTCTTTTTTCTTCCCAAACCCCCTCCTAAGGCTCTGGAGGGTACTCTCCTCACAGACCTACGCTGAGCTGAAGGGGGAAGTTGCTTCATTTTGCTTCAGCAAGAACACAGGTGCCCTGGGCCTCTCACCCTGATCCAACTGCAAATTTCCATCCAAGCCTTAAGTTCTGGCTCTGTTGTCACACACCAGGGCCATTGCCTTCATTTTGCCACAGGGAGAGCAGGAGGTGACATCTGTTTTGCCGGGGGGGAGCCTGAAGGATGAAGAGGTTCAGAAGAGTGGCCTGGTGGAGGGGAAAGGGTGTTGTTCTCAGAGTCCGGAGATGAGCCTTCCTGTCCCAGGGCTATTACAGCCAGCCATGCCACATTGAGTCACTCAATGTCTAGGGGCCCTGGTCACTGAAAGGTCAGCCTCTAAGTTCCATGCTTTCAGGATATGTAAGACCAAGTCAATGATAAAGCTTAGGCCTCTGGCCCATGGGCTTCACACTAAAGGACAAAGAGAAATATTTTTCCACAGACAAGTGTCCTGAGTGATGCATTCTATTCTAGTTTATTCCTGGAGATTATAACCCCAACCAAGAGGCAGCCCCAACCCTAGAAAGCCCTGATCCTTTGCCCTGTTCACATAACACCCAGCCTGACTCATTCACTGTCCTCACTCACAGATTTCTTGCCAGTGAGCATTCACTTGGCATTTTTATCCATTAGCTTGCTGCTACAGAGCCAGCTCTGCTGGGGAGAGAACTACTCCAGATGCTGATGCCCTGAAAGACCGCTTTTGAGAAGTTTATTGGGCAATGAAATAAAAAAGGTATCTCAAAGACCAGACGCACAAGACAATGCTTTTTGTAATTGTTTACTTCCACTAAGATTGAAGCTGGAACATCAGTGGGAATGCAGGAGTAAGGAGTAGACCAGGGAGGAGACTGTGGGTTTGCCACAGAAGCCAGTGATTGATTGGGAAGGCCAAATTTGAGTCTAAAGATGAACACTCTTATGAAGTATCTCTCATTGAAATAGCATATATTCATTTTTTTAACCATCAAAGCTTAAGGAATGAAATAAGCCAAGGCATGCATATAACACATATAATACAGAAATATGAACCGAAGAGCACCAGATAGAAATGTCACAGAAAGTTCATAAAAAGTCATTTGTTTTTTAAAAATGGAAAAGCATAATTTTGGCTATTGAGAGTGGCATGTTGGTAGGTGCTGTCAAGTTGGTCCGACTCACAGTGATCCTACATACAACAGAACAAAACACTGCCTGGTCCTGCACCATCCTCATTATGCTTGAGCCCATTGTTGCAGCTACCATGACAATCCATCTCATTGAGGGTCTTCCTCTTTTTCACTGACCCTGTACCAAGTATGATGTCCTTCTCTAGGGACTGATCCCTCCTGATAACATGTCCAAAGTATGTGAGGTGAAGTCTCACCATTCTTGCTTCTAAGGGGCATTCTGGCTGTACTTCTTCCAAGGCAGATTTGTTCATTCTTTCGGCAGTCCATGGTATATTCAATATTCTTTGCCAACACCATAATTCAAAGGCATCAATTCTTCTTCGGTCTTCCTTATTCATTGCCCAGCTTTCACATGCACATGAGACGATTGAAAAAACCATGGCTTAGGTCAGGCACACCTTAGTCCTTACAAGTGACATCTTTGCTTTTTAACACTTTAAGGAGATCTTTTGCAGCTGATTTGCCCAATGTAATACGTCGTTTAATTTCTTGACTGTTGCTTTCATGGGTGTTGATTGTGGGTCGAAGTAAAATGAAGTCCTTGACAACTTCAGTCTTTTCTCCATTTATCATACTGTTCCTTATTTTTTTTTTTTTGTCCAGTTGTGAAGATTTTTGTTTTCTTTATAGTGAGGTATAATCCATACTAAAGAATGTAGTCTTTGATCTTCATCAGTAAGTGCTTCAAGTCTTCTTCACTTTCACCAAGCAATGTTGTGTCATCTGCATATTGCAGGTTATTAACGAGTCTTCCTCGAATCCTGATGCCCCATTCTTCTTCATATAGTCCAGGTTCTTGGATTATTTGCTCAGCATATAGATTGAATAAGTATGGTGAAAGGATACAACCCTCACACACACCTTTCCTGACTTAAACCACGCAGTATCATCTTGTTCTGTTTGAAAGACTGCCTCTTGATCCATGTACAGATTCCTCAGGAGCACAATTAAGTGTTCTGGAATTGCCGTTCTTTGCAATGTTATCCATAATTTGTTATGATTCACACAGTTGAATGTCTTTGCATAGTCAATAAAACACAGGTAAACATCTCTCTGGTAGTCTCTGCTTTTAGCCAGGATCCCTCTGACATGGGATCCTTCTTTCCACATTTTCTGAATCCAGCTTGAATTTCTGGCAGTTTCCTGACAATGTACTGCTGCAACTGCTTTTGAATGATCTTCAGCAAAATTTTACTTGGTGCGTTATTAATGATATTGTTCCATACTTTCTACATTTGGTTGGATCACTGCTCTTTGGAACAGGCATAAATATCGATTTCTTCCAGCCAGTTGGACAGGTAGCTGTCTTCCAAATTTCTTGGAATATATGAGTGAACACTTCAAGCACTGCATCTGTTTGTTGACAGTGGCATAGACATCTTATATATATTCTTTTCCTCTTTCGATGTATAGATATACACGTTTAAAAATAGTAATAGTATCCTTTTAATGTAATTATTCCTTTAACCTTTCTCTTGGATGTTATGGGCATATTATAATAACAAGGAACAACTGGGTACAAAGTTCATAAGAAGCTTCTCTACCCATGATCTGATTTGACCAGCATAATGCAATTGTGAGGCAGACAGGAATGGTGTCCTTATCCTCATTTTAGAAATAAAAAATTCCTTGGGGAGGTTGATTTGCCTAGAAAACCCATTGCATTGAGTCAATTTTGACTCACAGCAGCCCTATAGGACAGATTAGAACTGCCCGCTCGTGTTTCCAAGGCTGTAATCTTTGTGGAATCCAACTGCCACATCTTTCTCCCATGGAGTGGCTGGTGGGTTCAAACCGCCAACCCTTTGGTTAACAGCTGAGCACTTAACTTATGTGCCACCAAGACTTCTTTGATTTAACTAGGGTCACCCAAATCACATATTGTATTCTCACTTCAAGCTCTGTTCTGTTCATGGATTTTAGGAATCAAGTCCCATTTCTTGGCTTCATTTTTTCCACCTTATTTTCACGTTTTCTTTTAGTTAAAGGCCAAGGAACAACCTGACATTTGCAGCCTTGAGTGTAGTGTTGCAGGGACTATGTTCTCTTTGCTGAGATGGTACTCAGGTTTTCTTTATTTCTAAGAAGGGTACTGTTCTCACAGTCATTATTACTGGAGTGGTTTGGTAGAAAGGGCACTAATCTGGTAATCAAAGGAGGCAGCTTCTTGTTTGGCTCCTCCACTGCCCACTCTAAGACACTGAGCAAGTTATTTCTAATCTTCTGGATCTCAGTGTCCTCACTTACAAAATGAGACAAATAAATAGAATGAGTTCTAAATTAAAATTAGGGACAAAAAATAAAAAATATTATGGAAAAATAATTAAAACACAATTATTATTAAAATATTTAGAACACACAAAAAGTGGATAAAACAAATCAAGAGATCAAGAAATTAAGAGTAAACAAAAGAATATAAATATAGATTTAAAACAGATAAAATCTACCTAAAAAGAGCAAAAAGGGTCAAAAACAAACCAGATACAAAGATAGGTACAAAAATTAAGCCTAAAAATCTTCAAAGGAGGAGAAAAACAAAGTAAGGACAGTTTAATTTCACAAAGAAGTAGAAATCAAGACAGCTGCCAAATAAATGGGGACGAGAAAAAAGAGCAAAAAAGTCAAAGAGTTTAGTCTATTAAAATAAATAAAACCCCCCAAATCCCATTGTCATCGAGTTGATTCTGACTCACAGTGACCCTATAGGACAGAGTAGAACTGCCCCATAGGTTTTCCACGGAGTGCCTGGTGGATTTGAACTGGCAGCCTTTTGGTTAACAGCCAAAGCTCTTCACCACTATACCATTAAGTAGTAATAAAAAATTGTATCTTGATCTAAAACTAAGAGATAGTAAAAAAGCAAGGTAAAAATAAATGGAGATTTGAGAATTAGAGTAGAAAGTAAGCACGCAAAAAGAAAAACAAAACAATATAAATAAGAATATAGTGGTATATGAAAATAAGGCAAAAATAATAGCAATTAAATGTGTTTCAGGAGGTTTTTTTTTTTTTTTTTTTTAAATAAAAAGTCTTATTAAATTAACTCCAAGAGAACGAGAAGACAATGACCTGCTTACAGGAGCATGTAGGTGTCATGTGTCCTTAGTGAGGTCCTCTGAGCTGAGGGAACTTGTTGCAGTGTAGAATCCCCAAGTATGAAGCTCCTTATGGGCAGCAAGCTGTTTAGGTAGGTGGGACAAAGCCCTTGGCTGCTAATGATATGTGGCCCCCGTCAATGACGAAGGCCCACCCAGGAGGTTTAACTGAAGATGAGGTGCTAGGTCCATGAGCCAGACAGCCAGTCCAAAGAGTGGCTGGTCACACAGCAGCCTCTGAGTCAACCTCTCTTCTCAAAGCCCAGCTTAGGAGAAGAGATGGTAACCAAGATGCCTGAACAACATGAAAAGGGGCTGGTCGCTTGGGCAAACTTCTTGTATCTATGCAAGCTAGAAAAATGCAAAACTGTCCAAAGGGGAAGAAAGAAAAACTCCACAAGTGTAGAGTTTCTCAAAGTGTGTGTTTGGAGGGTGACTAGGACCATGGACATAAAATTTCAGGTTCCTGTTCTGCTATGAGTCAGAATCGACTCGAAGGCAATGGGTTTGGTTTTTTTTGTCTGCTCACAGCAGGTGTGGGCGGGTCCAGAAGTCTGTCTTTGTAACAAGCATCCAGGTGATTCTTATGATCAGGAAATGTTGAGTGAGTAGGGCCACAGAGCAGCTTCTTGCTTCAAAGCTGGGGTACAGTGAGAAAATTTTGTGGATGATTTCGTGCGTGTAATTTTGGGTGTTCTTTTACTTGTTTCAGGAAGTGACTAAAAGAATGCCCAGAATTACATGCACAAAATGATCCACTCATGGGAGGTGGAGGGAAGGAAGTTCCATCACCAACACAGAAGAACCTGTGTTTCTGCCTAGCATCCAATGTGGGGCCTACAATATAATAAAAAAAATAATAGGCAACTGATAAATAAATGGATCCCTTGCCTTCCTTTGCATGGATCTTATGTACTGGGTTTGCTTGAGTGTCTGGTGAAAAGTCAAATCATAGGCGGTCCAAGATGGTGGCATAGTCAGATGCCTCATAACATCCCTCTTACAACAAAGATCCGAGAAAGCAAGTGAATCAGATATTGATGAGAACTTGGAACCCTGAGCATCAAAGGTAAGGCTGAAGAATTGGACCTAGTGCCAAGTGGAAGGAGAGACTGTATAAAATTAGCAGACACAGAATTATGGGTTGCCAGCACCCTGACAGCTGAACCTGCACGGCACAGCCATATTGTGAAAAAGTGAGCAGCATTCCCAGCCAGAACCCCCCATCACCTAGAACAGCCAAGCAGGAGAGGCTCTGCACCCAGGTCCAGAGCCAGGCAAGAGTACTTCCCACCTTGCAAAAGTAAAGTTCATTCACACCTACTGCACCCCTGCACCCCTGCAGCCCTCTGAGCTGGAGGCCTGTAGACTTGCAGTATCCACCACACCCCTGCTTATCCATCCCCCCGGCACGACATGTAATCGTAGTCTGCTGGCACCTACCACCGCCCTGCCCCTCATCCAGGGGCCCATAGGCCAGTGGTGCCACTACTCCACTCGCCACTTGCACTGGGTATCTGCAGATCTCTTTGCCCGGCTTCTGGCGCCAGCGGCCTGCAGACCGAAGGTGCCTATTCCTCAGCCTAGTCACCAGAGCTGGAGCTCACAGGCCAGCTGCGTCTGCTTCTCTACCCAGCCACTGATGCTGAGGGCCCATAGACCAGCGGCATCCCCCCTTCCATCCACCAAACCATGCCAGGGGCCCAGGACCAGGCAGCACCCACTTCTCTGCCCAGCCACCCATGCTGGGAGCCTGTGGACAGGCGGTGCCCCCTCTTCCATCCACACGCCCATGTTGGAGGCCCAGGGACAGGTGGCACCCCTCTCTTCTGCCCAGACAATTGTGCCAGGGCCCTGAGGAAAGGCAGCATCCACTGCTCCATCCAGCCACTGGTGTTGAGAACCCATGAACTGGAGGCACCTGCTCCTTTGTCCAGCCACCTGTACTGCAAAGCAGCAATGCCAACTATTCCCTCCAGCCAGCTGCATTGGGGGCCCGAGGACAACTGGCACACCCTTACCTGCATCATGCTCTAGTGGACAGGGGCATGCCCTCCTAGCTGGCATCTGTGGACTGGTGGCATGCTCTCTGCCTTACCCACCATGCTGCCCCCCCCCCACAATGCAACCAAAGGCTTGTTCCCACTCTGACACCCCCATGCAGCCCTGACCACCCAGAGTTTCCAAACTACCCACCTGGTGACTGATGACCTGGGCACCCTAGCCCCGACAACCTAGCAACTGGCAACGTGCGCACAGAACACCCAACCCAGCAACCAGTGAGAATGCTCCCAGCACCCATGCCCAGGTGGCTGGCTGGACAGACACACCACCTCACCAGCAACACCAGCTACATCCTCAGCCACCCCACAAAACCATTGAAAAGAGACCCACACTCACACACCCAGTCGCTGCCCCACCCACCTACAGGCAGGTGGTAAGAGCTCCAGTGTGGCCAGACTATCAACCAGAGTAGCACACATGCTTGCCTACTTGGATATGTCCAAAAAAAAAAAAAAAAAAATCTGGATGTGATAAACAAACATACAATAAATAAATACAATTACATCTTAATGCCTCAGAGACAACAGACAATGTCAAAACACATAAACAAGCAGGACAAGATGTCTCCAGCAAGTGACCAAAATAAAGAATCTTAAAACATTCTGGAGAAAGAAATGCTAATGGAACTACTGATAAGGAATTCAAAAGACTCAAGAGATCAAGAAAAAAAACAAGGAAAACACAAAGCAATAGAAGAATTTAGGAAAACAATACAAGAACAAAACATGAAAAGAAATAGATAATTAGAAACCAAGCAAATACAGCAACCAGAAATACAAAAGATTAACAATAAAATTTCAGAAATAGACAACTCAATAAAAGGATATGTTATTGTTGTCAGGTGCAATCGAGTCTATTCCAACTCATAGCAAGCAACCCTATAGAACAGAGTAGAACTGCCCCATAGGGTTTCCAAGGAGCAGCTGGTGTATTTGAACTGCCAACCTTTTGGTTAGTAGAAGAATATAGGAGAAGAATTGAATCAATGCAAGATAGAATCAGCAAAATAGAGGACAAATTTCTTCACACCAATTTGTTTTAGGAAAAATCAGAAAAAAAGAATGAAAAAAAAAATGAAAAAGCCTAAGAATCATGTGGGAGACTATTGAGAGGAAAAATTTACACGCAATTGGAATTCTAGAAGATGAGGAGGCAAAAAACAAAAACAAAAACAAAAAACCGCTAACAAAAACACAGAGAATTGCTGAAGATCTTCTGGCAGAAAACTTCCCTAATATCATGAAAGATGAGAAGATATCCACCCAAGAAGTTCAACGAACCTCTTATAGGATGTTGTTTTTAGGTGCTGTCAAGTCAATTGTGACTTATAACAACCCTATGTACAACAGAACAAAACACTGCCCAGTCCTGCACCATTCTCATGATCATTGTTATGCTTGAGCCCATTGTTGCAGCCATCTTGTCAAGGGTCGTCCTCTTTTTTGCTGACTTTTTACTTTACCAAGCATGATGGCCTTCGCCAGGGACTGATCCCTCCTGATAACCTGTCTAAAGTATGTAAGACGAAGTCTCGCCATCACTTCTAAGGAGCATTCTGGCTGGTGTATCAGTCCATGGTATATTCAGCATTCTTCACCAACACCATAACTCGAAGGGGTCAACTCTTCTTCGCTCTTCCTTATTCATTGCCCAGCTTTTACTTGCGTATGAGATGATTGAAAACACCACAGCTTGGGCCAGACACAGCTTAGTCCTTAAAGTGATATCTTTGCTTTTTTAACACTTTAAAGAGGTCTTTTGCAGCAGAGATGCCCAGTGCAATGTGTTGTTTGATTTCTTGACTGCCAATTCCATGGATGTTGATTGTGGATACAAGCAAAATAAAATCTTTAACAAGTTCAACCTTTTCTCCATTTATCATGCTGCTGCTCATTGGTCCATTTGTGAAGATTTTTGTTTTCTTTATGTTGAGGTGTAATCCATACTAGTGACTGTATTCTTTGATCTTCATCAGTAAGTGCTTCTAGTTCTTTTCATTGCAGCAAACAAGATTGTGTCATCTGCATATTGCAGGTTGTTAATGAGTCTTCCTCCAATCCTGATGCCCCGTTCTTCTTCATATAGTCCAGCTTCTCGGATTATGTGCTCAGCATACAGATTGAATAGGTATGGTGAAAAGGACGCAATCCTGACACACCTATCCTGACTTTAAACCATGCAGTATCCCCTTGTTCTGTTTGAACGACTGCCTCTTGATCCATGCACAGGTTTTGCATGAGCACAGTTAAGTGTTCTGGAGTTCTCATCCTTTGCAATGTTATCCCTAATTTGTTACGATCTGCACAGTCAAATGCCTTTGTGTAGTCAATAAAACACAGGTAAACATGTTTCTGGTATTCTTTGCTTTCAGCCAAGATCCATCAGACATTAGCAATGATATCCCTCATTCCACATCCTCTTCTGAATCTAG
Organism: Loxodonta africana; assembly: GCF_030014295.1. Lineage (NCBI taxonomy): Eukaryota > Metazoa > Chordata > Mammalia > Proboscidea > Elephantidae > Loxodonta > Loxodonta africana. Next base: position 48,072,490 of record NC_087364.1, read on the forward strand.
CTTGAATTTCTGGCAGTTCACTGTCAATGTACTGCTGCAACTGCTTTCGAATGATCTTCAGCAAGTTTACTTGCATGTGATATTAATGATTCAAAAAACCAAATGCATTACTCTTGAGTCACTTCCAACTCATAACGACCTTATAGGACGGAGTAGAACTGCCCTATAGAGTTTCCAAGGAACGCCTGGTGGATTCAAACTGCTGACATTTTGGTTAGTGGCTGTAGCTCTTAACCACTACACCACCAGGGTTTCTGACATTAAAGATATTGTTCGATAATTTCCTCATTTGGCTGAATCACCTTTCATTGGAATAGGCATAAATATGGACCTCTTCCAGTCAGTTGCCTAGTTAGCTGTCTTCCATGTTTTTTGGCATAGACGAGCAAGCACTTCTAGTGCTATATCCCTTTGTTGAAACATCTCACTTGGCATTCCGTCAGTTCTGGGAGCCTTGTTTTTTGCCAATGTCTTCAGTGCAGCTTGGACTTCTTACTTTGGTATCATTGGTTCTTGATCACATGCTACCTCCTGAAATAATTGAATGTTGATGAATTCTTTTTGATACATCATACAGGATAGATCTCTCCCACCGAAAAAAAAAAAAAGAAAAAGTCACTAAGACATAATCAAACTTGCCAAAACCAAAGACAAAGAAAGAATCCTGAGATCAGCTTGGGAAAAATAAAAGGCTACATATAAAGGGGAACCAATAAGATGAAGCTCTGATCACTTGGTAGAAACCATGCAGGCAAGAAGGCAATAACATGATGTATATAAAACCTTGAAAGAAAAAACTGTCAACCAAGAATTATATGTCCAGCAAAATTGTCTCCCAAAGACGATGGCAAAATTAGGACACTTCTAGATAAACAGAAATTAAGCAAATTTGTAAAAACCAGACCAACCTTACAAGAAATATTAAAGGGAGTCATTCAGACAAAGAACCAACAACATCAGAAAACAATCTGAGATTAAGACAGGACAGCATTTGCCAGATACCAACCAAATAAAGAATAAAAAAGAAAAACATAATTACTCAGTAAACACAAAATCATCAGCAACAAAAGAAATGAAAAAGAAAATCCACAAACAAAAAGAACTCAGCACAGAAAATTAAGCAGAACGAAGAAACCATCAACACCACACACACACACACACACACAAACACAACATGACAGCAGTAAAGTCATACCTACTGATAATCACACTGAATGTAAATGGCTTAAATGCACCAGTAAAGAGACAAAGAGTGGCAGAATGGATTAAAAAACACAACTTATCAATATAAAGAGACACACTTTAGACACAAATACATAAATAAACTAAAATTCAAAGGATAAAAAAGAAAGATATCAAGCAAACAATAACCAAAAAAGAGCAGGAGCGGCAATATGAATCTCCAGTAAAAAAGACTTTAAGGCAAGTCCACTGTAAAAGATAAGGAAGGACATTAGATAAGATTAAAAAGTCAATCCACCAAAAGGAAATAACTATAATAAATATATATGCACCCAATGACAGGGCTTCAAAATACATAAAACAAACTCTAACAGCATTGAAAAGAGACATAGACAGTTCTACAATAATAATTGGAGACTTCAACACAGCACTTTCGGTGAAGGACAGAGCAATTAGAAAGAAACTAAACAAAGATAAAGAAGATCTGAATGCCAAAACCAACCAACTCGACCTCATAGACATACACAGAACACTCCACCCAACATCAGCAAAGTATACATTCTTCTCCAGTGCACATGGATCATTCTCCAGAATAGAGCACATTTTACACCATGAAAAAAAAAAAACATTGCTGTTGAGTCAATTCCAACTCATAGCGACCCTATAGGACAGAATAGACCTGTCCCATAGGGTTTCAAGGAGTGGCCGATAGATTTGCATTATCAGCCTTTTGGTTAGCAGTTGAGCTTTTAACCACTGTGCTACCAGTGCCCCTATGCCACAAAGGAAGACTGAATAAAATCCAAAAATAATACAAAGCATTTTCTCTGAATGTAACACTATAAAAATAGAAATCAATAACAGGAAGAACAAGGGAAAAAATGAAACACATGGAAAATGAATAATGCTTTGCTTAAAAACCACTGGGTAATAGAAGAAATCAAAGATGAAATAAAAAAAAATTCCTAGAGTCAAAGGAGAATGAAAGTTCGACATACCAAAACCTCTGGGACACAGTAAAGCAATCCTCAGAGATCAATTTATAGCAATAAACAAACACACTAAAAAAGAAGAAACGGCCAAAATCAAAACAGTAACACTACAACTTGAACAAATAGAAAGAGAGCAGCAAAAGAAGCTCACAGTCACCTAAAGAAAGTAAATAATAAAGATTAGAACAGAAATAAATGAAAGAGAATGGAAAAACAATCAAGACCAGAAGTTGGTTCTTTGAAAGGGTCAATAAAATTGACAAACCACTGGCCAAACTGACAAAAGAAAAGCAGAAGTAGAAGCAAATAACCCAAATAAGAAATGAGATGGGTGACACTACAACAGAATCAACTGAAATAAAAAGATCATAACAGAATACTATGAAAAATTGGACATCAAATTTGAAAACATGGAGGAAAAGGAAAAATTTCTAAAACACACTACCTACCTAAACTAAGACAAAATGAGGTAGAAAAAATAAACTGATCCACAACAAAAGAGATTAAGAAGTGGTTAAAAAAAACTCCCAGCAAAAATAGTCCTGGTCCAGATGGCTTCACTGGAGAATTCTACCAAACATTCAGAGAAGAGCTTACACTAACACTACTCAAATTATTTCAAAGCATACAAGAGGAAGGAATACTCCTGAAATCATTCTACAAAGCCAGTACAACACTGATACCAAAGCCAGGCAAAGACACCACAGAAAAAGAAAATTACAGACCAATATCCCTCATGAATATAGACACAAATATTCTCAACAAAATTCAACAGCATACCGAAAAAAAAATACATCATGACCAAGTAAGATTCATACCAGGTATGTAAGGATGGTTCAACATTAGAAAATCAATCAATGTAATCCGTCATGTAAATAAAACAAAGAATCACATGATGATGTCAACTGATGCAGAAATGGCTTTCCAAAAGCCCAACACCCATTCCTGATAAAACTCTCGTTAAAATAAAAATAGAAGGGAAATTCTTCAATCTAATGCAGGAAATTTATACAAACCAACAACCAACATTATTCTCAAGGGAGAGAATCTGAAAGCTTTCCCCTTGAGAATGGGAACCAGACCCAAAACCAAACCAAACCCACTGTTGTCGAGTCGCTTCTGACTCATAGCAACCCTATAAGACAGAGTAGAACTGCACCATAGATTTTCCAAGGAGCGCCTGGCGGATTTGAACTGCCAACCTCTTGGTTAGCAGCCATAGCACTTATCCGCTATGCCACCAGGATTTCCATGGCAGGGATGCCCTTTATCATTGCTCTTATTATAACTTTTTACTGGAAGTTCTAGCTAGAGCAATAAGGCAAGAAAAGGAAATAAAGGGCATTCAAATTGGTAAGGAAGAAGTAAAACTATCCCTATTCACAGATGGTATGATCTCATACACAGAAAATCCCAAAGAGTTCACAAGAAAGCCACTGAAACTAATAGAAGAATTCGGCAAAGTAGCAGGATACAAAATCAACATACAAAAATCATTTGGTTTCCTATACACCAATAAACAGACCATTGAAAAGGAAATCAGGAAAACTATACCATTTACAATGGCCCTGCAAAAGATACTTAGGAATAAATCTAAGCAGGGATGTAAAAGATCTATACAAAGAAAACTATAAAACACTACTGTAAGAAACCAAAAGAGACCTACATAAATGGAAAAACATTCCATGCTCATGGATAGGAAGACAACATGGTGAAAATATCAATGCTACCCAAAGCGATCTATAGATAGAATGCAATCCTGGTCCAAATCCCAAAAGCATTCTTTAATGAGATCAAAAAACTAAACATCAACTTTATATGGAAAGGAAAGAGGACCTGGATAAATAAAGCATTATTGAAGAAGAAGAATAAAGTAGGAGCTTGATCTCAGAACCTACTCTACAGCCACAGTAGCCAAAACAGCCTGATACTGGTACAACAGGCACATAGACCAATATAAGAGCACTGATAACCGAAAGTATATCCATCCACCTATGGACAGCTGATCACTGACAAAGGGCCAAAATCCATTTAATGGGGGAGAGATAGTCTCTTTAACAAATGGTGCTGGCAAAACTGGATGTCTAACTGTAGAAAAATGAAACAAGACCCATACCTCACACCATACACAAAAACTAACTCAAAATGGATCAAAGACTTAAATGTAAAACCTAAAACCATAAAGACCATGTGTGAAAAAAATAAGGACAGTGCTACAGGCCTTAATATATGGTATAAATAGGATATTGAACACAACTAAAAATGCACAAACAGGGAAGGATGAACTAGATAAATGGGACTTCCTAAAAATTAAACACTTAAGCTTATTTAAAAAAAAAAAAGGCAAAAAACACTTCTCCAAAAGAGTAAAAAGAGAACCTGCAGATTGGGGGAAAAAATTGGCAACAACTTCCAACAAGGGCTTAATCTCTAAAATTTTAGAAAACTTCAACACCTCAACAATAAAAAGACAAGCAATCCAATTAAAAAATGGGCAAAGACATGAACGTACACCTCACCAAAGAAGAAATTCAGGTGGCTGATAAACACATGAAGAAATGCTCATGATCATTAGCCATTGTTGTTAGGTGCTGTCAAACTAGTTCCAACTCACAGCGACCCTATGTACCACAGAATGAAACCCTGCCCAGTCCTGTGCTATCCTCAAAATTGTTGTTATGCTTGAGCCCATTGTTGCAGCCACTGCGTCAGTCCATCTCCTTGAGGGTCTTCCTCTTTTTTGCCGACCCTCTACTTTACCAAGCATAATGTCCTTCTCCAAGGATTGGACCCTCCTGATAACATGTCCAAAGTATGTGAGATGAAGTCTTGCCATCCTTGCTTCTAACGAGCATCCTGGCTGTATTTCTTCCAAGACAGATTTGTTTGTTCTTCTGGCAGTCCATGGTATTCTTTGCCAACATCATTATTCTAAGGCATCAATTCTTCTTCCTTATTCGTTGCCCTGTTTTTGCATGGATATGAGGCGACTGAAAAACCCATGGCTTGGGTCAGGTGCACCTTTGACCTTAAAGTAACATCTTTGCTTTTTTTTTTTTTTTTTTAACACTTTAGAGCAGATTTGCCCAATGCAATGCATCATTTGATTTCTTGACTGCTGCTTCCATAGGCATTGATTGTGGATCCAAGTAAAATGAAATCCTTGACAACTTCAATATTTTATCCATTTATCATGAAGCTGCTTATTGGTCCAGCTGTGAGGATGTCTTCTTTATGTTGAGGTATAATCCATACTGAAGGCTGTGTTCTTTGATCTTCATCGGTAAGTGCTTCGAGTCCTCTTCACTTTCAGCAAGCAAGGTTGTGTCATCTGCTTGTTCGTTAGTTTTCCTCCAATCCTGATGCCCCGTTCTTCTTCATATAGTCTAGCTTCTCAGATTATTTGCTCAGCGTATGGATTCAATATGTATGATGAAAGGATACAACCCTGACACACACCTTTCCTGGTTTTAAACCACGCAGTATCCCCTTGGGAACCCTGGTGGTATAGTGGTTAAATGGTTAAGAGGTCAGCAGTTTGAATTCACCAGGTGCTCCTTGAAAACTCTGTGGGGCAATTCTACTCTGTCCTGTAGGGTCATTGAGTAGGAATTGATTTGATGGCAATGGGTTCAGTATCCCCTTGCTCTCTTTGAATGACTGCCTCTTGGTGTATGTATACTGATGAACACAACTTTCCAGTTCTTCACAATATTATCCATAATTTGTTATGATCCACAAAGTCAAATGCCTTTGAATAGCCAATAAAACACAGGTAAACATCTTTCTGGTATTCGTTATTTTCAGCCAGGATCCACTGGACATGAGCAATGACATCCCTCTTTCCACATCCTCATCTGAATCCAGCTTGAATTTCTGGCAGTTCCCTGTTGATGTACTGCTGCAGCTGCTTTTGAATAACCTTCAGCAAAATTTTACTTGCGTGTGATATTAATGATAAAAAAAATTTTTTTTTTTACTGTTTGATAATTTCCACATCCGATTGGGTCACCTTTCTTTGGAATGGGCACAAATATGGATCTCTTCCAGTCAGTTGGCCAGGTAGCTGTCTTCCACATTTCTTGGCATAGACGAGTGAGCACCTCCAGCATGGCATCCTTTTGCTGAAGCATCTCAATTGGTATTTTATCAGTTTCTGGAGTCTTGTTTTTCATCAACGCCTTCAGTGCAGTTTGGACTTCTTCCTTGAGTACCATCGGTTCTTGATCATCTGCTACCTCCTCTACCAACTCTCTTTGGTACAGTGACTCTATGTATTCCTTCCATCTTCTTTTGATGCTTCCTGTGCCCTTTAATATTTTTCCTGTGGAATCCTTCAGTATTGCAACTTGAGGCTTGAATTTTTTCTTCAGTTCTTTCAGCTTGAGAATTGCTGATCTTGTTCTTCCCTTTTGGTTTTCTAACTCCAGGTCTTTGCTATAACTATTTTGTCTTCTCGAACTGCTCTTTGAAATCTTCTGCTCAGCTTTTTTACTTCATGATTTCTTCCTTTCGGTTTAGCTATTCTACATTCAAGAGCAAGTTTCAGAGTCTCTTCTGACATCTATTTTGGTCTTTTCCTTCTTTCCTTTTTTAGTGACCTTTTGCTTTCTTCATGTATGACGTCCTTGATGTCATTTCACAACCCTTCTGGTCTTCAATTATTAGTGTTCAGTGCATCAAATCTATTCTTGAGATCGTCTCTTAATTCACATAGGATATATTTAAAGTGAAGCCCTGGTCCTGCAGTGGTTAAAGAGCTTGGCTGCTAACCAGCAGTTCAAATCCACCAGCTGCTCCTTAGAAACCCTATGGGGCAATTCTACTCTGTCCTATGTTGTTGCTATGAGTCAGAATTGGCTCAACAGCAATGGATTTGGGTTTTGCTGTTTTTTGATACTCCAGGTTGTACTTTGGCTCTCACAGACTTGCTCTAATTTTCTTCAACTTCAGCTTGAACTTGCATATGAGCAATTGATAGCCTGTTGTGCTGTCGGCCCCTAGCCTTGTTCTGACTGATGATGTTGAGCTTCTCTATTGTCTCTTTCCACAGAAGTAGCCAATGTGATTTCTGTGTATTCCATTTGGTGGTGTCCACTACTGTTCCTTCTTCATTTCCAACTTTCACATTCCAACTACCAGTAATTATCAATGCATCTTGATTGCATGTTTTCAGGCTGCAGAAGTTGGTAAACCTCTTTAATTTCTACATCTTTGGCTTTAGTGGTTGGTGTGTAAATTTGAATAGTTGTATTAACTGGTTATCCTTGTAGGCGAATGGATATTATCCTATCGCTGACAGTGTTGTGCTTCAGGGTGGATCTTAAAATGTTATTTTTCATGATGAATGTGACGCCATTTCTCTTCAATTTGTCATTCCTGGCACAGTAGACCATATGATTGTCTGATTCAAAATGGCCAATACCGGTCCATTTCAGCTCACTAATGCCTAGGATATTGATGTTTATGTGTTCCATTTCACTTTTGACAATTTACGATTTTCCTGGATTCATACTTCGTACATTTCACATTCCTGCTATTAATGGATGGTTTGCAGCTGTTTTTCTTATTTTGAGTTGTGTCACATTAGCAAATGAAGGTCATTAGCCATTAAAACCCATTGCCGTTGAGTCAATTTTGTCTTATAGTATTCCTATAGGACAGAGTAGAACTGCCCTGTAAGGTTTCCAAGGAGCGCCTGGTGGATTTGAACTGCTGACATTTTGGTTAGCAGCTGTATCTCTCACCCACTATGCCACCAGGGTTAGAGAGATGCAAATCCAAACTACAATGAGTACCATCTCACCCCAACATCAATGGCAGTAATCAAAAAAAAAAATAAATAAATAAAAATAAAAGCCAGAAAATAACAAATATTGGCAAGGTTGTGGGGACACTGGAACTCTTATACACTGCTGGTGGGAATGTAAAATAGTATAACCACTATTAAAAATGGTAGGTTGTTTCCTTAAGAAGTTATAAATAGAAATACCACATGGTACAAAAATCCCACTCCTTGGTATATAGCCTAAAGAAATTAGAGCTATAACATGAATAGACATATGTACACCTGTGTTCATTGTACCATTATTCACAATAGCAAAAAGATGGAAACAACCTATGTGCCCATGAGTGAATGAATGGATAAACATACACACAATGGTATATTACACAACAATAAAGAATAATGATGGATCTGCAAAACATCTCACAACATGGATGAAGCTTAGTGAAATAAGTCAGTCACAAAATGACAAATATTGCATGAGATCACTATTATAAAAAAACAAGAGAAGGTTTACACACACACACACACTTTCTTTGATGATTACCAGGGATGTGAAAATTACTAACTAGATAGTGAAGGGAAAGGCAATATACAATATAGGGGAAGTCAGCACAACATGACTAAGGCGAAGGAAGACACTGAGGGGAACACAAGAATAAAGGGTAACTATGGTAATTTTTTTATGGTAATTACTATAACATAGACAATCCTGTAACAATAGTATTAACAATAATTTACAAATGGATACATATGTATGCTAAATAGGCATAAGAGAGCACAGTCACCTGCAGATATAGGTTTGGTTGTGGATATTTCTACTATATAATTGTAGGTGTTAGATATATATTAATACATACAATAGAGCACATAAGGGGCACAGTTGTGGAAACTCCTTAGACATAACCAAACACCTCTTGGGGCAGAGATCCTCAGCTCAAAAGCAAAGGACCATAGACTCAGGGGACATCTATGTCAATTAGTACAACATAGTTCCTAAAGAAAATGTTCTCCATCCTGCTTTGGCGAGTAGCGTCTGGGGTCTTAAGATTGCGAGTGGCCATCTAAGATACAACTATTGTTTTCCTCTCATCTATAGCAAAGGAGAGTGAAAAAACCCGAAGACTCAAGGGTGTAATCAGTCCAAAAGACTAATGGACCCACACGAACCAGAGCCTACAAGACCCCAAGACCAGAAGAGCTAGATGGTGCCTGCTCTGACTGGGAGCACAACTGAGGTTCCCAGGCAGAGCGGGAGAAAAATGTAGAAAAGTCAAGTTCACAAAAATGACCACACTTACTGGTCTGACAGAGACTGTAGGAACCCCCAAGACTATGGCTCTAAGACACCCTCCTGACCTGGAACTGAAGCCATTTCCAGAGACCACCTTTCAGGCAAACAATAGACAGGCCCCAAAATTAATAACTTCTGAGAGGAACACGTTCCTTAGAAGAATCAATCATACAAGATCAAAAGGACAATATTTCCAAAAGCAAAGATGCGACTGCAGGAAGGGGTAGAAAATCTGCATGAAAGGAGTTGGCGAACCCAGGCTGGAAATGCGGAGAGTGATGACACGTTGTGAGAATGCAACCAGTGTCATGGAACACTATATGTACAAACTATGCACATAGTTAATGGGAATGTAATTTTCTTTGTAAATTTTTCACCTAAAAAAAAAAAAAAAGCACAGTAAAAAAGAAAAAAATCAGATCATAGGTGCCTCGAATACTTTTTCAATTAAGGCAGTATATAAACCATATTCCTAACCTAATGGTGTTATTCATTCACCAAACATTGCCCACTGGGCCAGGCAGCAGGCTGAATCAAAACTCTGAAACCCCTGGGGCCTATATCAGAAGGATCAAGGAGAGGTGGAGAAAACGTTGCACATTTGCAGTAAGATATTTTTTTCCCCTCTCCCCCAGCACTTTCTCTTTAGTCATATTGAATGACTTGCCATTTCTGTACCTGCCATGCTCTTCCACTCCTCTATGCCTTTCTTTGTTCAAGATATTCCCACTTGCTGCAGTGCCTCCTCCTTTTTTCCTGTCCCATAGTCAGATAAAGGCTGCTTCCTCCTGGAAGTCTTCCATAACGCTTCCAGGCAGAGAAATCTCTTCTTGTTGGTCCCAAAGCAGTCCCTTCATTCCTCTATCACATGATGGATGTGGTTATGGCTCCAACTCATGGCTTTTTTTTGTCATTGCCTATGCATGTTTGTGTCCTGTCCTTGCCTTCCCCATCTCCCTTGCAGCCTAAGGAGACTACAGCTCTTTAAAAGCAGCAATCATTTCTTCATCAGATGTTTCTTCCTCAGCATCCAGCATAGGCAGCTGGTAAATAAATGGCTCCTTTACTTTCCTTCACATGGATCACGTGTTGAGTTTGCTTAGGTGGCTTGTTAAAAGCCAGATCACAGCTGCCTGACTTTTTAAAACAAGATGGCACATAAACAGGCAAAAAAAAAAAAAAAAAAAACAACTGTGATAATGTATTCCTGAGTTCTCTGACATCTGAAGTCGTAAGGATGGCTTTATTAAAATGAACTGGACCAGTGACCATTAACATATCATTCATATTAAAGCATTGCCAGAAAACACAACCAAGATACAAAAAGGGGCTCTTAGGGGAAATGTTTAGGGAGCCCTGGTGGCACAAAGGTTAAGACGTTGGCTGCTGATGAAGGGGTGTCAGTTCAAATTCACACAGCGGCTCCTTGAAAGAAAGACTTGGCCATCTGCCCCTATAAAGATTACAGCCTAGAAAACTCTATAGGGCAGTTCTACTCTGTCACGTGAGGTCATTGAGTCAAAACAAGGGGAAACGTTCAGTTACGTTTTCCACACCATTGGCTAGGGACTTCAGCAGGGCTGGGGGTTGCAGAGGTATATAGCAAGGGGTCATGCAATCCATGCGTGCACCGAGCTTTGTCTGTAAACTAAATAAATGACTCACTTAAGTTTTACAAATGCATGTGACTTATAAAATGCAGTTCCATTTAAAAAATGTGACTGAACTTTTTTTTTTTTAGTTTCCTAGGTGGCTATGATGGGAAGTCATTATACTTGAGAAGATTGGGACCCTCAAGCTGATAAGGTGAGAGAGATGAGCTTAGCTGATGACTTCCATCTCCTGATTTCTTCCATTCTACAATATGAACTGAAGCCTCTTTTGGCGTGTCTACTCTGGGATGGCACTGGAGTCTGTGCACATTTCCAGAATTCCACACAAGTTTACCCACCGCTTACCTTGATGAGGTCAGCAACGTAAGTATAACTCATGGACACCAGGTGGGGTACCTGCTTTGTTCCCAATGCTGGATGCTGCTGCTTTTTTGTTTCCATATTTGTTCCAAAAAACCTGGTGGTACAGCGGTTAAGGGCTATGGCTGCTAACCAAAAGATCAGCAGTTTGAATCCACCAGGTGCTCCCTGGAAACTCTACAGGCAGTTCTACTCTGTCCTATAGGGTCACTATGAGTAGGAATCGACTCGATGGCAACAGATTACAGGTTATATTTGCTCCAGCAATTCTTGAGATGGACAGTCCATTACCAGACTGAAGAAAGGTCTGGACTCGTGTAAGTACTCTAGAGCACCATTTCCACACTTTCTGGACTTCTCTAACCAGTAAAGTTAAAACGAAAACAAAAACACCTTGAAAGCCTCCTCCCAACCTGAAATCTTACGAGAACCATCAAAAAGGCTGCCATCTTTTAATTTTGTCAGACTAGACTATTCAATAAAATAAATTGCCTTCTACGATCAGCAGCAGCTCTTGCAGATATTGTCACAACATAAAGTAAGGGAACACAATCTCCAAATAAAAGACTGTCTTTAAATGAGGTTTATGGAGAACTCTTTATTTTGTCCCTTTGCTTTGGACCAGTGGTAACTTTGGCCTGCCTGGTTGATAGGCATCCAATTATGAATGGCCATTCTGGTGAGGAGAAAGGATGCAACGGGGAAAGAGCATCAGGCTGAGCTGCAGGCTAGCTTCTTTCTGCTATAGTGATGCCTTTTAGCTCTAAATTCCTCAGCCTTTCAACTGTCATCTCTTTTATTAAACAGGTTTAATAATACAAGATAACCTGAGACTGAGGGGCATAGATGCAGGGCTGATCACAATGCTGCTAATCCATGTCTTCGTAACTTCACTCGATAAGCTAATAAAATAATTTTGAACTTCAGAAACCAAGGTGATTCTTTTTGGAGGGCACTGACTTCATGCCAGATTGTTATTGTCACAGAATACTTAGTTACTTAAGAAAAACAAAACAAAACAAAACAAACATATTCAAGCTGCTGAGACATAATTTAAAGGAAAAGCAACACTCTAAAATGTTTTTTCACATAAATTGTTGAGAATTCATTTTGAAATCATTTGTTGTGTCTTAACAACTAGAACTTGTGGTATATAGATTGCTCACAATGACTAATGGTGACACCTTGTGCATATCTTACTTATAATCCGTATTATACTCTCTCCGTCTCTAACTGGAATCAACACCCCATCCCTTTTGTGAGGAACTTTAGGAATCTGGAACTAAGCACCATGGAATCCCCATGTGACTTTGGCCTTGGAAAAGGCTGATTAAGACCTTGACCCTGACTACTCAGCATGGATTATACATTATCCTGCATCTCAACAGATTTGTGAAAAGACAAAAAATAACAGGAACAAAAAAAATTCTTTCACTGTTACATTGCTTCATATTACATCATTTCATTATCTTCGTTGTTTTTTAAAATGTTTCTTTTATTAAATGAGCGGGAAAATACACGATTGAACAAACTAAAACTTCAAGGTGCCCTTTACAAGACTGAGTGGAACAATAAATTCATCAGAAGGCAGGTGTCAATCTCCTACAATGAAACTCATGCAACAACATTGAGTGCAGCTGAACATATACAGATGTCAGAGCTTGCCAGGGAGGCCTCCAAACTGTTGTCGCCTGGAAGACTGGTTAGGCCCAACTGTCATCAGGCTTTCTTGATGTTGCATTTGGCAGGAGGATACTTCTTATTTTAGGAAAAAAAAAATGTATTTGTTGTTCTTTTTAAACATTCAGACCAGAAAATAAAATTCAGAACCCTCCCCCCACATCCAATAACTCTGCACTACCAGCAATGCTGATAGCTTGAAATGGATCATTATCTGTATAAATATGAGGTTTGAAATGCTGTCCTATACGAGAGTCTCTCCTCTGACCCTGCAACTTGGCCTGTTAAGATGATTCATGGAGCAACAGAGTATAGCCAGGTGTTTTTCACCTATAATAGCCTTCCAGGAAAGAAAACCAATAAGGTTTTCTATATTCCACATGAAAGTAAACCCATGCTTTTATTATGTAGATGTTGGAGAGAGCTTTTTGTTTTTATATTTAAATGAAAATTGCTATATAGTTTTATACATTTTTTTTCCTCCAAAAACTCTCTTCTTGGTTATTTTCATTCATTCATCCATCCGACAAGAACTGACTACTAATTGCCAGGCACTCTTCTAAGTACTGGAGGCAGACCAGTGAACAACACAGATGGTGAAAGGCGCTTACAAAAGGCAATAAAGTAGAAATGACTGGGGGCTATGGATTCTTTTACATAGATCTCTGGTAGTAAAGGAATATTTGTGCAGAGACCTAAAGGGAGGGAATAAACCACGCAGGTATGCAAGGGTAAACAGCAAGGTAACAGAGGAAGCAGAAAGGGCAAAGAACCTGAGACAGGAGCATGGTCTGGGCACTCTGGGTAAAGCAATGCCAGTATGACTGAAGCAGAGTGAACTAAGGAAACAGAAGATGAAGTCTAGAAGTGATAGTGCTGATTGGGAGTGGAGCACAGATTATGTAGGGTCTTAGGGTTGCTATGAGTCGGAATCGACTCAACAGAACTGCGTTGGGTTTTTTTGGTTTTCTAGGCCACAGTAAGGATGTTGACATTCTAAGTTAGATGGGAAAACATTGAGGCTTAGCAGAAAGTGACATAATTTAGTGTACATTTTAAAAGTATTATCCCAGGCAAGAAATGGCTTGGACTCAGTTTAGATTCTGGATATAGTCTGAAACTAAAGAAAATAGAATGAAATAAAGAAAACGGATTGAATGTGGTAAGTGAAAGAAAAAATTAAGGACAAGTATGAGGTTTTCTGGCCCAGAAGAATGGAGTTTCCATTTACTGACAGGAAGGACTGAAGGGGAGTAGAGTGGTGGTTGAGTACAAATTAGAGTTTAGTTTTCAACATGTCAGTTTGAGATTCCAGTTGCACACCCAAATGAAGATGTCAAGTAGGAAGTTAGGTATGTAAGTCTGGTATTCAGGAAAGAAGTGGAGGTTAGAGATTAAAAATGTGGGTGTAGTCCTGGTATAAATGATGTTTAAAGTCCCAGGTCTAGAAGAGATCTCCTAGAGAGGAGATGTCCAGCACTAAGATACTCCAAGGACTTGGCAAAGGAGACGCTGAAGGAGTGGCCAAGGAGATGAGCGAAAACTTAAGAAGCAGGTTGCAGAGCCAAGTATTTCAAGGAGAAAGGAGTTATCAACTGTGTGAAAGACTGCAGAGAAGTCAAGTGGCATGACCACCACATTTGACAGCATGATCATTGGTGTTCTGGGCAAGAGGTACTATGGTGAGGATGACAGCCTGATTGGAATTGGTTCAAGAGACCAAAGGAGGAGAGAAATTGGAGAAAGGAAGTATGCACCATTTCCCATGGAGAGTTTTTCTGTGAAAGGGGGCAGATAAATAAGATAGTAGTTAGAGGGTGTAGTGGAGTGAAAAAACCAGTTGCTGTCAAGTTGATTTCTGACTTATGGCGACTCCATGTTTGCAGAGAAGAGCTGTGCTTCATACGGTTTTCAAGCTTGGAAATAAATCTCCAGGCCTTTCTTCTGGCGGGTTCGAGCCACTAACTTTTTGATTAGTAGTTGAATGCTTAACCGTTCATGCCACCCAGGGACTCCTGAGTGGGCCGTGGAGGGTGTTTATAAGACAGGAGCTATTGCAGCATGAATGTAGTAAAATGCTCCAGAATATAGGAAAAAATTGGTGAAGCAGAAGAAAGAGAATTGCTAGAGCAGTGGCCTTCAGTTGGAGAGGTAGGATAGGACCCACCCAGAGCAAATGGGAAGAGTTACCTGCTATCACTTAAGAAGGGACTATAGGTAATGATAAGCTTCAGTGGACAAGATCAGGCAACTGAGAAGCCAGGGTGTTGGTGGATTGTCTTAGTGGATACAGAAATCAAGAATTAAGAAAGGATGGTGTTGGAGACAGTGACAGTGAGCCAAGAGCTTTTAAGCAATGAGGGGTAACATAGGGACTTCAGAGGGTAATGGCAGGAGCTTCAGAGTGGTGGGTGTTTGTGGGGTGGGGTGGGGGTGAGGGTAGAATAATAGCCTGAAGTGGCAGTGAGAACAAGCAGGTGTTCTATTACTATTAATATTTTTATTATTTACAATTCACATTTTGATAGTAGTAAAATAAGATATTCCAGGGTGTAGCAATGACTGTATGGAAAAACCTCAGCTTAGAACCTACCAAAGCGTTTCTAGCTACTGGTTGGAAAACCATAGACAACGCTTCCTGAAGCCTTTTGATGCAGGAATAAAGTATTTGAAAGTACTTGAACCAAAAAGTTCAGACTAGAAAGTAAGCCAGGAAGATTTCTGCTTTTTTATCCTCACACTGGTGAGGTTCTATCCAGTTTCAATGAGTTTTTGACAATTTAAAACACTTTAGGAGACTGGGAATTTAACAAATGTAAACAACTGTAGGCATAACAAAATGATAGCTTTCCCTTCCAATATTATACATTTAATTTGGCATCTCTATGGTTATGTTAACATTGTAAATAAGACAACTAAAATGTACAAAAATAGTTTTACGACATCTCCAGTTTTAAAATTCATCTGTCTTTTTTTTTTTCCTGTGGTAAATTTATTTCTTGCTGCCATCTTACATTTGAAATTCTGATTCGGGGTAATGCCTGAGGTTTCCTAAATAAAACATAATATGATATTTCTATTTCTGAACACTACTAAC
Source organism: Loxodonta africana (assembly GCF_030014295.1). Lineage (NCBI taxonomy): Eukaryota > Metazoa > Chordata > Mammalia > Proboscidea > Elephantidae > Loxodonta > Loxodonta africana. The sequence continues at coordinate 48,088,493 of NC_087364.1, forward strand.
TCCAGGGAAACCCTGGTGGTGTAGAGGTTAAGTGCTACCGCTGTTAACCAAAAGGTTGGCAGTTTGATTCCGCCGGGCACTCCTTGGAAACTCTATGGGGCCGTTCTACTCCGTCCTACACGGTTACTATGAGTTGGAATCGACTGGGTGGCAATGGGTAAACCTAACCCCAGAGAGAGAAGAAAAGGAAGGGACAGCTGGGGCCTAGACATTTGCTATGTACAAATAATGATCCATTGCTGGAAATAAAAACTCACCTTTCCACCAGCATCTGCTCAGCCTCAATAGTGCAATTCAGCTCGGTGCTGAGAAAAACAAACCATCAAGGCCAAGCCCTCTTGTGCAATGAGTTGAGTTAGTTTGAGGATGTCTACATCACGCTTGTCGAGGAAAAACCTCGATGAGATGGATTAATGCAGTGGCTGCAACAATGGGCTCAAATACAGCAATGATTGTAAGGATGGCGCAGGACCGGGCAGTGTTTCGTTCTGCTGTACAAAGGGTCGCTATGAGTTGGAACCGACTTGACAGTACCTAACATCAGCACCACCAAGCCAAAAATCTGGAACCTTTAGAATATTTTTTTGACTGAATTTTCTAGTCTTCATCCAAATGTTGGGCATCATGAACACACAGCCCATGATTTTGGATTTAAAAATAGATCAAACCTTATCCAGGAATTATTATTATTTTTTGGTCTAGAAAATGCTTTTATGGCAATTTTTATTTTGCTGCATTCTGGCACCTCCTGGAATGGCAGGCCTAGAAGAATAAAGTTTAAGGCAAAGAGTTGTGATCTTAAACTATTTAATGCTATGCAAATTGTTGAATATTCTAGTCGTTTATGGAAAAATGGTACAGTATAGAAGTCAAAAACACTAGAAATATAAAAACTGTCAGTTTTGAACTTGTAAATTCTAAAGAGGTTTTCTTCTTGCTGGGGCTCCTGAAATGACATCAGTTTACATCCACCTTATGGGAGACTCAGGAAAAGGCAGCTCACTTTAGGGTTCCTGCTGCTGCCACAGTGACCATGCCCAAAACGTAGTGACGTTTGTCAGAAATATTAATTGGTAAATGAGATCAGTTTTAGTCTTCTGGGTTTTATGTTGTTACTATGTAATCTCAGGGGAGGCCGATTTTGGTTTGTTTGATTTGTTTTATCCGATTTCGTGAGAATTAATTTCTGAGGAATGAACTAAAAGGTAAGTAACAAGTCACTAAAACTGTTGAGATGGTCAGAACACGGTGTCAGAGTAGATTTTAAAATACATTGAGCATGGTGGGTCGTTCAGAATTGTGATAAGTTTGATGTGGATTTTCTTGTATTTTCCTCCAGTAGGTTGGATCAATAACTTGTCTTCCTTTTTTAGAATAATGTAGCACATCTTATATTTTAAAGCAGTCAGCACAAATGCAAGTAACGCCTGTTCAAGCAGACCTCGAAGACAGCACGTGCTACGAACACAAAGAGCCCTCCCACACGCCATGACACAACGACAGAAACCGGTGCACGTCACAGAGGGGAAAGCATTTTCCTCGAACTCCGTGGAATGTGAGGTCAGACTTCAGCTGCATTCCCTTGTCTGGCAGTGGACAAAAACAAAATGGTGCAGGCCTGAATTTCACATCTCTTTCTAATCTACTGCACAGGAGGGACCAGAGACACCAGGTACCAATGAGTCACATGAACAGACAGAAAACTGTTAGCAGGTCTTGACAACCAGAAACTAAGATGCTTTTAAAAAACTTGGTGCAAAGTATGTTAGGAGTGCATGTGAGAAAGCAATGCCAAAGTGTTAGAAAAATGGAGTCCCTGACCAAGTAGTCTTGGGAGATTTCACCTACCACTTAATCTATAAAAAAAAAAAAAAAATTTTTTTAATCTAAATAGAGCCATCAGATTCGATGTAGAACTTAGTGAAAGCTGACTTCATTTTTGTTCTCTGTAGTGACAATAACGGGAATGGAACTGGAGTGAGGACGAACCTTGCCATTTGAAGAGACCTCCAAATGAAGGTCATCCATTTCTACTACTCACTGGATGCAGGAATCCATGTCACAATATCCCTGTCACCCAGGAATAGTGGTTACCTGCCAGGCCTTGGACCAAGACTATGGTGTGGGCAGGCTCAGTGGATCATATTATATGATTATAAACTTAGATCAGTGAGGACCGAAAGAGCCTGTGACATGTACTTTGGGCAGGCGCTCAGTTTCTCTTTGTAGGAAAATAAATGAGCCAATTCTAGAAACGAAGTCCCTAACCAGAAGATCAAATCTAAGGAAATTTTTATTAAGTTGCTATTAAGATAGGTGAAGAGCACAACCACCCTCCTCTTCTCCCCCCCAAAAAGAGAATTAAAGCAAACCAAAAAGTTGGGAAATATATGAGCCACAGGACAGCATTCTGAAATATTCTGCCTGACCAAGGCCTCAGTACGTCAGAGCTAGGGCCTGTCCTGATGGAGGAAAACACATTTTTGAAGATGATAAAAGCTTCGAGGAATTCTTTGGGTATTTTTTAAAGAGCACAGATTTGTGGGGGAGGGTCCTTTTAAATTTGGTCTGGCCTTGTGCTCAGTGTAAAATATCTGTACAAAAATATAAAAGGCATGGCTTGATGTTTAACGTCTGTGTTTTATTGTTGTTGGCACCAGAAAAGCTCATGTTCTATGTTATGTCACTGTACATACTGTAAACAAGACTGCATTAATATTGTTTTCTTATGGATTTTTGCTTCAATGAATCTAGGTTTTAAAAAATACATTCACAAACTACCTTATGTTTAAACACAATGATTCCCTTTTATTTCTTAACTGTACCCCGAAATCCCACAATAAAAAATCATTTAAAGCTGTGTGTTTCAAACTTATCATTTAGAAATAAAAACAAAACAAAACAAAAAAGTAAACAAAGATCAGTTTGCAACATAATTTAAAGAAGCTTCTTGTTTAAAATACCACAGCAGCAATATAAAGAGCTGGTGGCAATCACATTTGGGGATGAGACCCAGATCAATATATTTTGTCTATGTCAGCATCCAATTACAGTAGTTGCTACATTCAATCCAAAAGTTATTGCTGAATTTGTGGCATGGAATTTGGGAAGATAGTCCTGTTCAGCAGCACAACCAAGCAGTAAAAATGAGAACGGGAGGATTTCATTGCTTTTGAGAGCTAAAGGGACCATGATGAGGACATCTTGGTGACTGCCTGAAGATAATCCTCAATTCCATTCCTGTATGTTACCTGCTTAAAATAAATGCAAGTGACAAACCACCTCTACGGGAGGGGCATGAGTATCTAATCCAGAAGCCAGAAGACTCCCTCTTTCCTTCTCCCCTCACCCAAATCACCAGATTGAAATGGCTCCATTCCCTAATGTGGATTTCGTTCTCATTAATAGTACATCAGCTGCTCACATATTCAGGCAAAATAAGTAGGATCATAGATTTTCTTTTTTTAGATCTGTTTGCAGTAATCATATGGTTCTCCAGAAACAAGCCACATTAGGTTTTGTTGTTGTTGGTATTTTTCATTTTTTAAGAACAATTTGGTCAACCACTGTTTCGTTTGAAAAATACTAAATACACCTGAGATTGCCGGTTGAGCTCTCTATATGTCTCCTGGAGATAACACTGCTGTGATGAACAGTGAAACAAAAACAAACAAAACGAGGTAGGTTAAAACAGGAAGCGCAACACAGATATCATTTTGCAACACCTTGATATCACAGGCGGCCATGCTTGTAGCTTTGGAAAAAAAATCCCAGACAGTCACGTAGAAGTTCAAATCATCTGAGTAAGAGTTTATAGGACACAAGTCAACCTGAACTAAATACATACATATTTCTGCACAAATGTTGTTTACCGTATGTTGGGTAATTTGGAGGAAGGTAAAATGATTAGGGTCTTAGCATTTTGGCCAACGCCTTGCTTTCAAGTTCTATAAAATCCGAACCAGCGATGCCTGCTGTGTCTCATGCAGGCTCAGTAGTCTAGTCCCTTCTCTCACCAACCCAGAGAGAACACAGGCAGCTCAGAAACATTTATTATTCATTTTTTTTTTCAGTCACAGTTTTCATCTTGAGAAAGTGGCACCCTCAGGAGAGAGATGGGAATGACCAGAGCCTGGATGTCACCTACTCCTCAACTCCCAGGCAGAATTCCACAAAGTCTCAGTCCTAATGAAGCTCAAACCATGTGACCTCTTAGCCATAGAGGCTTTGTGCATTAAAAAAAAAAAAAAAAGTATATATATTAGCTTGTTTCCCAGAGCTCCTTCTGCCTGACCCCATCTGCCATCCCATCTTTTGCCCTGATCTGCTGACTGAGGGACAGTTGTGTTATGGAGTCCCTCAGTTGGTAGAGCCAAGTCAACTCAATGGCACTACTATCCCATTCAATGCACTCCACCCTGTAGAGGGCCATATAGGAATATGGCCTGTCAGACTCACAAAAATGGTAATTGATTTTATTAGTCTAAGGCTAGTAGTTTAGCCATTTAAAATCTATTTCCCAAAAGAGGGGAAAACTAGTATTTTTCTTCTCTTTTAAAAATTCATTAGCCAGTTGCTATCAAAAAGCAACCTTTTGGGTTGGTGAAGGCAAAAAGAATTGTAAAATTACCTCACTATGCAGTTATGGCCTTCAGTGTGAGCAGGTAAGGTACATTTATTGTGCTGTCTCTCACCATTTGAAATTGGAGATTTTACAACATACCATATACTTAAAGCTAGCAGGCAGACAGAATTAAAAACAAACTTGTTTTCTCAGTATGCTTTCTCTCCCCATTCTTACAAAGTATGGGGGTAAAGAAAAAGGTAAAAAACTCAAAACCCACCAAAACACAACTTAATCATAAGAGCACACAGTAAGTTTCTATCCCTAACTCCGAAGGGCACATGTCCATCTTTATCCACAGACAATGCAGTGTTCTTGGGACTCTCCTGGAAATTGCTGCCACTTTTTCTCTCTTTCTCAAACAGGCTGCAATACTGAAAGATGGACTGTACTGGGAGGGGTGGAGGGAGAGGAAAGGGGAAAGTGGTATGTTCAACCAAGCCTTCTGATTCTGCCTCTAGACTGGCATAAGTCCACATGAGTTATGTTCTTTTAAATTAGAAATAACGCCATGAAGATAAGTGCCAAGTGCTCTTCTGTTACCAGTTCATCATGGAATTTCTGTTGAGGGTCATGAAAAACACTTGGCTACTTCCTCCAGATCGCACGGATGCAAAAAATACCTGTTTGAAATTAAAAAGAAATTAGTTCAACTGCATTTTTTCTTCTTCAACCGTCCATCCATTTTCTTTCACATGTCCTAGCCTTGCCATGTATCAACTCTTACAACTTAATGGCTGGTGTTTAAGAAAGTACCTTTTGGTATAGCGCATCCTATGTAAACACTCCTGCCTTTATCACTATGGTTATTATCGTTACTGAGTGTGGTACTGGCCTTCAGGGACACTGATGGGGCAACATCTTGATTCACAAAATCCCTTTGGGTACTCACATTTTAAAAGGGAGTTTAGTGCTAGGATAATGTGCTATTTGTGGCCTAGGACAGAACAAGCCCTTTGTTAATTTCTGGAAAGGCACAGAGGTTCCCCTTCTCTCCCTATAATGGCAAGAGGGCAGACTTTGAGACTGAAGAGAATACTTTCAAATTCCTGAAGTCAAGGGGAGAATTCTGGGCCTACTGACTACTGTACAACTTTAGTTTCCAATTTATTAAAAAAAAAAAAAGAGATGTTTGTGGTCAAATAGGGTAAAGTGTTTAATGCCTATTGACTCTGATATTTCAAGAGTTAACGCTTGGCTTCTCTGCTGACTCCGGCCTATCCTAGGGCAAATGAGATAAGGGAACCACAGTCCATTAGGTCTGAGTCTGTTAAATCAATTTATTAGAGTTGAGAGAAGTGAGCAAAATGTAGGTTACTGCTTGCTTGAGCTGAGTGTTAATGAACCACTGCCCCAGGAGAATAATATTCTGGGTGTGGCCTAGCCCTTCAGTCAGTTAACACCTAACTTTGGTCCAAGGCGTTTGCTTTTGTCACTAGTATAATGTCTCTGCTACTTCATTTCCACAGCTTCTTCAGAAGAATGCCGTCTCTTTCAACAGCTCCTTCGGAAGTTCTGTGGAACTGCTTGTCGTTCAGCGAATGCTACGTATGAAAGTAAAGCTACTGTCGGGGTCAACGAACCAAAATGGGGAAGCACAGAGAGGACCCATGGAAAGCCACAAAGAAGGAAAGAAGGGCTGCTGCACCCTCCAGGTTGTGTGTCCTGGTCTCTAAAACCTTGGGCCCCAGTTGTTGCTGTGGTCCCAGCTTACTCCTGAGGGTGTAAACACAGCTCGGGACAGGCCTGTCATCTTCAATGAACCTGAGTGTGGGGGTCCATGCCAGATCAATCTTAGTTTTATGATAGCCAAAGAGACTGGGTAGATACTGGAGTGTTACTAAGGCTCAGGCCTGTTTTCTGGCATATTCTGGTATGGCCCTGGAACCATCCTTGCCACCCCCAGCTGTTGTCCACCCAGATCACACCTAGTCAGAGTTGTTGGCCACCAGGGTCAAATCTAGTCTAGCCCCATACCTTCAGGGTTGGACTGAGACCAGACTGGCCCCTGGGGAACAAGGGTGGGCAAATACAGATGTACAACTGTTCAAGCCATCATGTTCTTTTCTACGTGTTTATGTCCGCTCCTTTGGGAAAGCATTTCTACGTTGGTGATAGTCAAAAAGGGTGAATTCACAAATGCAGTACAGCTTAGCTATTAAAAGCTCTGGGTTACTCTACAGGGAAGGTAAGGTGGAACTGGCACTGCTGCAGAATACCCTTCTGTGGTAGCTAATCATGCCAGATGGACAAAGCTGATTTCCCTGGAAGACAGTCCCCCTGTGACACTTCAGAGAAACATGGCTGGGATGACACAGGAGATGGCACTAGTTGAGTTTGTGATTGTGCATTCCTTAAGGAATGGGTGACATTTTTTAAAAGTTTATATTACTACATATCAAATGTTTTACATTTAAAGGTGAAGATAATGTGATGGATTAGGTCCCGATAGTGACTTTGTGAAATGTCTAAAAGTGGAAGTATAAAGCTGACCCACTGTGAGGTGATTAATACCGGGCCAACTTTCTAAGAGCTTAGTAGAATTTAGGGTATCTGCTGAGTTATCACGGGGCTCACAGGCCACAAAAGTTACTAAGAGTTTACATAAATTTTAAGATGTTCTTATGTCTTTTTTGATATGTGAATAAGATATTTTGAGTGCTCACATGAATCAAACCAAATAATGCCATTTGAAGATAATATTGTTTAACACAGATGTGACTCAAATCAGTATAAAGGAAAATGAAGGTTTCACAGGTACCTGGTGGTCTCTTAAAATGCAAACACTAATGCAAATGTTGAAACGGATTTACCTTATCATTTCTTTCACAAAGAAACTTTAACCTTTGAGCTCGCTTATGCATAAATACGCCATCCAAATGTCCTGTTTCCACTGACCGGATCTCAATAGCTTTCTCGCCCCAGCCCATTATCTGATTGGAATGAATGTAGGCTGTCAAAAGGAATTTCCAAAACTGCATTAAAAACATTAGATGGGCAATAACTCACAGCATCTGTTCACATCTTAACCACAAAAATGACAAACGATTTGAGATAAATGGACAAAGCAAGTCTTACAAGTGTTAGTCACAGACTTTTTTTTTTTTTGTGGAATTCAAATGGTTGTTTCACATTTCTTGGCTTTCGTTTCATTTGGGGGGTGTAACTGCTGAAGGAGATAAGGAATGGTTAACCTACCCACAGACGTGGGCATTTCTCCCCATTGGAGCACCACATCCTTAGTTATCCGGCCGTAGGTGTTTACATACACCCCCTCATCCTCATAGCAAACAAGCATTTCCATTCCATCTGTTTTAGGCAAGATGACAATTGCATGAGGAGTGATATTGCCCTGAATCTAGAAGACAAAGAAAGGCCAGGCGTTATTCTTTTTTAAAATAAGACAACACCTTGAATATTTATCTCTAAGAACTGGAGAAAAAAAAAGTTATTAAAAAATTTTTTTTAATTTTCTTTCTAGAGACTGAAATCTCCTTTGCTTAATTTGACCACTGATCTGTCAAATACTATGGTAAACACAAACTTGGTCACCAGGTCGAGAACACAATTTACCTGCTCCTACACAACAACAACAACAACCAGGGTGCACCTAAAACACACAAACAAACCTGTTGTCAATGAGTCGATTCTGACTCATGGCGACTTTTGTTAGCAGCCGTAGCACTTAACCACTACACCACCAGGGGTTTCCATGGAGCACCCACTATGTGCCAATTGCTGGCTAGGTCCTTTACGAATTTCCAGTCCTTACAACAGCGCCCTGCACCCCACATAGACTTCATTTACAAATGAGGAAAGCACATTTTAGAGGGGTTAGGTGATGAGACTAAAGCTGCACTAGTATTTGGTGACAGAATTGGGATTCGAACCCATGTCTCGCTGGCAGTGAGTTTCATGTGTTTTTCATTAGAATAAGCTCCTTCTAAAAAGATGAGGGAATGCAAGCCAGCTGAATCTGATGGAAACAGCCTAAATGCCCAAGATGTAAGCTTACCAAATGGGCTATGAGCACATAACACAGACTGCTTATCTGGGTGTCAGAATAATCCAAATTAATGGCTTGTGTAGAAAAAAAATTAAAAAAAAAATGATTACTCATTAAAAACAAACACTGTGGCAATAAATGTGGATTGACTTGTTCTAGGTAAAGGGGTGGGGCTGCCATGATCTCCTGGAATGCAAGTCACTGGTTGAGAACATCATGGCAGCCCAGTGCGTGCTTCATGGGCAAGTATAAGAGGGTCACCAAGGATCCCAGTGATGCCCCAGCTGTCTCACTGAGGACAGGAGCCATGAGACCTTGGGTGCAGGGGCATGCACAAGAGCTGTAATGCAGCTCTGAATGACAATTGCGAGTGTGTATGTAATGAACTAAAATAACTTTTTTGAATTATTGTGCTTTGAAGTAAGATCTTTAAACTCTTGAAATATCAGTCAGAAACAGACTAGGTGTCAGATTTTCCTGAAAACAGTTTCTACTGTATGTTAGCCATGGGATTACATATAGGACACAAATCTGACATCACAACAACCCTACTAAGTGAATCCATGTGCAGTGTTTCCCTTGAAAAGCCACATTTTAGGCAACTGGCCAGTACGGTAATGTTAGTACTATACTATTAATAAGGAGGGCTCCGATTCCTAGGGCTCTGTGCCAATCACTTTAGATTCATTATCTCATTTAATTGTGACAATAAGCCTATGAGATAGGTCCTTTTATCCTCATTTTACAGATGTGAAAGCTGAGGGTTGGAGAAACTAACTAATGTGTCCAAACTGCAAAGCTGATACATGATATGAGCTCCAGTGTGTCTGAATCCACTACCCAACATGGCCCTCAAGTTGAACAGAAGAACTAGAAATAGCAGAAAAAGGATTTTCCCCAAGAAATTAGTACCTGACTATTGGCCTTCACCCACATCAGAAGAACCAGTCTTGTTTCAGATATTAAAAATAAGAAGTCTGCTTAAAACACCAAATCTATGCCCTTGAAGAAAAAACATCCTATGTATTTTAATTAAATGTCCAGAGAGACAAATGGAGAGTAAATGCCAAATAATTTCTAATGTCACGTGTTACTCAGTTTTAGGCAGTGATAAAAATGAGTTAAATTTACCTATCTTACTTATTAAAAGCATTCTATCCACTTAAACAAAAAAATACAAAAACAACAACAAACAAACAAAAACCCAAACACATTGCTGTCGAGCTGATGTTGACACATAGCCACCCTATAGGACAGAGTAGAACAGCCTTATAGGGTTTCCAAGGCTGTAAATCTATGGAAGCAGACTACCACATCTTTCTCCCGTGGATTGGCTGGTGGGTCCCAACTAATGACCTTTAGGTTAGCAGCTGAGTGCTTAATCACTGTGCCACCAGGGCTCTTTTCCAGTGAAGGTCAGAAGTTCACCTGCTTCACTGATTGTAAAAGTTAACATAACTTCTACTAAAAATTCTTTCTGCATGCAGGCCGTTAACAGACAGCCCTTGATGTTCTGCTTTCAAGAACTTACATGAGATGGTATGTAGATATCATAAGAGTTTCCTGAATCAACATCAATTACATGGAAACCAGTGTGTGAACCAAAAATAACCTTTAATCTTTGACCTTCTTCTACCGTGAGATCAACAAGCAGAGGCTTGTGCTGGAGATCTGCAAAAGACTTTAAAAATCACCACATCAGTATCCACATTATCCAAAGAGGTTATCTTAATAATTCTTTCCTTTGGCCACTGGCTGGTGGAAAGTTAATCTCTTTTTTTTTTAATTTACTTTAGATGAAGGTTTACAGAACAAACTAGTTTCTCATTAAACGGATAGTCCACATATTGTTTTATGACACTAGGTAACAACCCCATGACATGTCAACACTCCCCCTTCTCAACCTTGGGTTCCCTATTACCAGCTTTCCTGTTCCCTCCTGCCTTCTAGTCCTTGCTCCAGGGCTGGTGTGCCCCTTTAGTCTCGTTTTGTTTTATGGGCCTGACCAATCTTTGGCTGAAGGGTGAACCTTAAGAGTGACTTCATTACTGAGCTGCAAGTGTGTCTGGGGGCCATACTCTCAGGGTTTCTCCAGTCTCTGTCAGGCCAGAAAGTCTGGTCTTTCTTTTTGAGTTAGAATTTTGTTCTACTGTCTGGGACTTTCTATTGTGATCCCTGTCAGAACCTCCGATTTAAATTAAAAAGCTAGGAGATTTCTCTTCCCATTTTAGGTCTATTCATATTCTGGCTCTCAGAGGTAGATCCTAGCACCCATAGTGCCCTTTTCTTTACCCCTTCACCTCCAGGGTAGAGAAGTTGGTTTAGAGTTGTCGATTTTGATAGCGGCTGGCATCATTCATCATACATTAAAAAAACTGGTACCTGGGTACTACTGTTCTTTCCTATTTCTAGCCTTTTCCCTCTGGAAAAGCCATGGAAACCTCTCTGGCCCCTCTCACTCCCATGTGGCAGCCAGGGTCATCCATGGCTGCTGTCCTTTTGAAAGAGCCTGGGGTGGGCAGCTGAGGCTGGTCCTGTGCTAAGCCTGTTCAGGATAATGGGTGTGGCCTGGTTATGATTTTCCTTCAGTGAGTGATAGGAAGTCAGATTGGTGCTTTCTCTAAACTCAATGTTGAATCTGAGAGTTGGGTTTTCGGTGAGGTGTGGGTGGAACATCACAAGTCTCAAGCTTGTGTTGGCTACTTGGGTTTAACTAAACAGGAAAAAAGAAAGCCGCAGCCAAGCTTATTAAGGTTTTGTGTGTTGGAATCTGAGGTCCAGACTCCAACTAGCTGTCCAGTGTTCCTCTGCTTTCCTTTACCATTGTTGACTCACACTCTATGTTTATTGGGTATTGCAAGCCAAGAGAGAATTTGTATAACCACACATGCCTTGGCCATAATGCCACTGCCACCTAACAGACTTTCCTCTCCTTTTCTTTCCTAACATCATTCTCATAGCATGGGAACCACTGATCTCTTGTCCTTGTCCTAGGGGAGGCCTTGACCCCCTGCCAGGTCCAGCCTTTCCTGTCCAGGTCTTGGCCTTTGCTCTTCCTTTCCCAGGCTGGGTCTGGACTGCTGCACAGAGCATTTTACACTCTCCCATTCACTTTGGCTATTATACTGATGGCAGTAACACCAGAACCGGAAGGGGAATGGGGTCTTGATTTGAAAGGCTTTTGCGTAGACAGGTTTTGGCAGAACAGCAGCACCACTTTAGCTTTTAAGGAGTCATCCCTTAAGTGTTCTTGGTTATTACAAACCTAATGCATTCCAAAAATATCTCTCCATAAAAGTGGGGTTATGGAGGAGAGCCCATTGCCACTGGCGAGTCTATCTTCTTGAGCACATCACAAATGAGTCACTTGCACTAAGGGCACAGTTTAAAAGTTGGGTGACTCAGCCCCGAAGAGAGGCTACATAATGTTCCCAAGGTAGCTTCTACCCTTGCGTGGCATACGTGGCAGGACAGAATAAATAAAGGCAGATAATAGTCACAAAGGTGGACAGAAAAAAGCGAGGGCCAATAAGATACAGAAAGAGAGACATAGAACAGGACATAAATTCACATCAGCCCTGGAAGGCTATGCGGCTCTGCACACATCAGCATGCCTGCACGTACTGGTCCACCTAGCACTTTGGGGTCAGCCTTCACGGACTGGGTGATGAGACTAGCCTATTCCTATCCTGCTGAATCTCATGATTGATCAATTTCACCATAATGGGTACAGACTCAGCCCAGGTCAAAAATGAAAAGGCAACCAAAATTGAGTAATGTCAAGAAACTAGGTCATTTCCATAAAGTTACTGCAGTCAGTATTCATTTCAGAGAAGTCCAACAGCAATGGGAATATAAGCATCAATTGAGTTTTAGGGACTTTACCCAGAAAGGCTTATGAGGACTATGAGATTTAGATATTCAGTTCGACCTTGAGATTCAGTGCTGCTGTTGGTCTGCCTTTTTCAGACAATGTATCAGACTGTGTCCTAGTTAGGTGACTTCACACTTGGTGTTACTGCGTGATAGCACAGTGTTTTATCCAGTCACCATTCCATCCTAAATGTCACCGGGAGGTGATGATTCCCAGACCTGCAAGGCAGGAGGGCATGCCCAAGTTTTCACTGAACTAATTTTATAGCATTTTAAATACACTTAGTCTTCACTTTTGAAATAATAAAGCCAAGAGTATCTGTACTTTTAAAATAGGAAAATTGGTATCGGTCTTTGTGCCAGATGGACAGATCACCTTGTTATCTACGGAAAACTGCTTTTTAGGTAATCACATGCCTGCTTACCTTAAATGCCATGAACTTATGATATGGTTTTGGTGCCCAAGCGTATATCTCCACAGCATTCTTTAAGGCAATCACCAAGAATTTGATCCTTTCATATTTAACTGTAATAAAAAATTATAAATTTAAAAGTACATCTATTTATTCAAGTTTTTAAAGAAATGTATAAGCTGTAATATGTAAATACATGTAATTTATATATATAACTGTAATTACATATATATACACACATACAAATACATACATAAAACCAAAATTGAGGTGATGCTCCTGCTGTAGAATTTTCTCATGGAAACAGACTTAACTTCCTTCAGTATCCATTAGTAATAATAATCTATCTCCATGTGAGCATGCCTGCCTTTTATGTTCACCCACATGTAAGTACTTGAGAGCTGGTAGGCAAGGTGGTAGAAAAATTAGCAAATAGATACAGACATTATTCAGATTTGGATTCCAATTATTAAGTGAAATAATTGCTTGTTTATGCTTCTAATGGAAGATATAGTGTTAGGAGCCCTGGGTTCTGTTAATGGCCTTATTTTTAAGGGCATCACAAATGTTGACAATCCTTTTATTCTGCAGGAAGATGGGATATTCTAAAAAACCAAACCCATTGCTGTCGAGGAAATTCTGACTCATAGTGACCCTACAGGACAGAGTAGAACTGACCCATAGGGTTTCCAAGAAGTGGTTAGTGGATTTGAATTGCTGGCCTTTTGGTTAGCAGCTGAGCTCTTAAGCACTGCGCCACCAGGACTCCGATGAAAACTTAGGCATCTTAAATTCAGTGGACAGATACTTGGTATAATGACTGAGTACCTACCATGGTTTTGCCTTACACAAAGAAGTACTCAATAAATGTTTATGAATAGATGAAAGAAAGAATAGACCTTGTTTTCTGGCTTTCTATTGATTACCATGGCCTGTGTGCTTTTGATATGATCATGACCAATATTTATATGGAAGACTGTGGAAGACTACAGAATCCTTTAAGTGATTTCTGGGTCTTCCACTATTAAACTACAGATTCTACTTCTTAGAAAATTTGTAATCCACAAAATCATTTTCTTCATAAAATATCTGAACAATCAGAATGTTCTGTGTACTGGAGAAATTGGGTAGGAAAGATTTTAATATACTTAGATGAAGTATTAAATTTCCAGTTCTCTCCTTTCTAGCTTTTCACAACACAAATGCTTTAGGAAACTATCCTCTGACCTCATCTGAAACCCAGGAAAAGAGTCACAATTAAAATTCAAAATAGCCTTGAAAATAAAAACTTACCTAAGTACATCTGGGCTAAGAGAAATATCTTAAATGACTCTTGGATATACAGTTTGCTTGTCTGTTTTATTCTCATTTTATATTTTTAAAATGTCATAGGAGTTTGAGTGTGCTGGAAATACGCATGTGCTACAAGGAGACACCAGCATCGTCTTAGCTGGATCCACAGGGAAAGCAAGATGGAGACTGCAAGCGGTTATTTGGATACTGAGCCAAAAGCTGTTTCTGAAAATTAAGCTGGTCTCAATTTTCTGAGAGATAATTATTAGATACTGCTCTCTGGTTCCATTTCATTTTGCATGCGTGGACAGAGGTCAGCCTACCAATGTGGGGACAATGAAAACAGACAGCAAGGATTAGAAGAAAGAGGCCAGCAATGATGGCTGAGCTAATGGTAGATTTGGAGGTCAAATAGGACCACTGCAACGTGACGTTTTGGAAAACCAAATGTTAGGTATATGCAAGAGGGAACATTCAGAAATTTGACATTATTTCCTGCAATGAATTTCACAGCTCTGTAATATCATTAGTTTATACATACGGAATTTGATCATTAGACATTTCTGGACTAACAAATGCTAAATAATAAATGAAGGTAAAACAGTCAAAGGAACTTCTAAAAGGTTTAACAGAAAAATGTTTTGAAACATTTTTAAAATGATTTCTGTAATCACACTTAATTACATTGCTTTGCTCTGAAAACAAGGCCTATTCTCAAAGAAAGCAGTCCACTTTCTCCAAAAGAAAGTCAAATGCGTATATGAATTTGAATTCTACTTGGTATGGGAATGAATGGGATGTGTATTTTACACTTTGCTACATAATTGAGATTGAAGATAACAGAAAATTATAATTCCAGGGTATCCCTTTAGAAACTATCAAGTAATTCTGATTTCCAAACAAAAATGTACAGTGGAGCAGATATTAGCTTGTGTATCTCACCAGCTGGCTATGGAAGAACACCCCCCACTGTGGTCTGGTTTGTGAATAATGCTGCATCCTTTGAATATGCGTTCCTTTAACAAATACTTCCTAACTGCTTTCTCTGTGCCTGGCGCTATGTTAGGACCAGGGAGCAGTACAGATAGACTGTGGCCATTATATACGTTGTTATTGTTGTTGCTGTTAGTTGCCATTGAGTTGGCACCAACTCATGTTATACATAATAGAACAAAATGGTGCCTGGTCCTGTGCCACCTTCATGATTGTTGATACGCTTGAATCCACTGTCATGGCTATTGTGTAGTGCCTTCCAACCTAGAGGGCTCATCTTCCAGCACTCCAGCACTACACTGGACAATATTCTGTTGTGATCCATAGGTTTTTTTGGTTGCTGTTTTGTTTTTTATTGTGCTTTAGGTAAAAGTTTACAGAGCAAATTAGTTTTCGTTCAAAAATTTGTACACAAATTGTGCCGTGACATTGGTCACAATCTCTGCAACGTATCAGCACTCTCCTCCTTTCCACTCCAAGCTCCCAGTTTCCATTAGTTTAGTTCTCCTGTCCCTTTCTGTCTTCTTGTCTTTGCTTTTGGGAAGGTGATGCCCATTTGGTCTTGTATACTTGATTGATCTAAGAAGCTTTTTCCTCAGGTATGTTATTGTTTGTTTTATAGGACTGTCTAATCTTTGGCTGAAAGGTGTATTTTGGAAGTGGCTTCAGTTCTGAGTTAGAAGGGTGTCTGGGGGCCATAACCTTGGCGGTTTCTTCAGTCTCTGTCAGACCAGTAAGTCTGGTCTTTAGTGAATTTGAATTTTGTTGTTCATTTTTCTCCTGCTGTGTCTGGGACCCTCTATTGTGATCTCTGTCAGCGTGGTCAGTGGTGGTAGCTGGGCATCATCTAATTTTTCTGGGCTCAGCCTCGTGGAGGCTGTGGTTCATGCGGTCCATTAATTCTTTGGACTAAAATTTTCCTTGTGTCTTTGGTTTTCTTCATTCTCCTTTGCTCCAGACGGGATGGGACCAATAGACATATTCTAGATGGCCAGTCACAAGCTTTTAAGACTCCAAAGCTACTCACCAAAGTAGGATGTAGAATATTTTCTTTATGAACTATGTTATGCCAATTGACCTAGATGTCTTCTGAGACCATGGTCCCTAGCCCTCAGTCCCAGTAACTTGGCCCTTCAAGGTGTTTGGATGTGTCTAGGAAGTTTCTATGACTGTGCCCCCTTTGTATACAAAAATATCCACAGCCTAACCTATATATGTATGTGGGTATACTCCTACACACCTGCTTCCCCTATCTGGTACACGTACCTGCTTATGTATCTGCTTGTAAGTTACCATTTGTTTTTACTGCTGTTAAGAGTTGTATATGCTATAGTATTTACTGTGGTTGACTCTTTTTTTTACTTGCATTCCTCTCAGTGTCTTCCTTCACCTTGGACATGTTGTGCTGACTTTCCCCATTTTGTGTACTGTCTTTCCCTTTATCTAAGTAAATACTTGTATACTACCCAGTTAGTGATTTCCCTTCCACCCCTCACCTCTTTAGTAACCATCAAAGATTGTTTGTGTGTAAACATTTTCTTGGGTTTTTATAATAGTGGTCTCATAAAATATTTGTCCTTTTGTGATTGACTTATTTCACTCAGCATAATGCTCTGCAGATTGATCTGTGTTGTGAGATGTTTCCAGGATTTATCATTGTTTTTTATCATTACGTAGTATTCCATTGTGCGTATGTACCATAATTTGTTTATCCATTCATCTGTTGATGGGTGCTTAGGTTGTTTCCAACTTTTTGCTATTGTGAATTATGCTGCAGTGAACTTGGGTGTGCATATGTCTACTTGTGTGACAGTTCTTATTTCTCTAGGATATATTCCTAGGTTTGGGATTGCTGGATCATATGGTATTTCTATTTATATCTTTTTAAAGAAGCACCATAGTGTTTTCCACAGTGGTTGTGCCATTTTACATTCTCACCAGCAGTGTATGAAAGTTCTAATGTCCTCACAACTTCACCAGCATTTATTGTTTTCTGAAATTTTGATCAGTGCCATTCTGGCAGGGGAGATGGTACTTCATCATGGTTTTAATTTACATCTCTCTAATTTTTTTAATGGCCAGTGGTCATGAGCATCGTTTCATGTATTTGTTGGCTGCTTGAATGTCTGTCATGTCCTTTGCCCATTTTGTGATTGAGTTGCTCATCTTTTTATCATTGAGTTGTTGAAATTTTCTGTATACTTTAGAGATTAAACTTTTATCAGATATGTTGTTGCCAAAGAATTTTTTTTCCCAGTCTGTAGGTCCTCTGGGAAACCCTGGTGGTATAGTGGTTAAGAGGTATGGCTGCTTACCAAAAGGTCTGCAGTTCAAATCTACCACCAGGCGCTCCTTGGAAACCTTATGGGGCAGTTCTACTCTGTCCTATAAGGTCGCTATGAGTCCGAATCAGCTCGGTGGCAGCGGATTCAGTTTTTGGTTTTGTTAGGTTCTCTTTTACTCTCTTGGTCTTTTGATGAGCATAAGTATTTATTTTTAAGAAGGTCCCAGTTACCTAGTTTATCTTCTGGAGTTTGTGGATTTTTAGTTATGCTTGATATTCTATTTACTTTATTGTTTCAGGTTTTACGCTTAGGTCTTTGATCCAGTTTGAGTTAGTTTTTGTGTATAGGGTAAGGCATGGATCCTGTTTCATTCTTCTGCAAATGGATATCCAGTTCTGCCAGCACCATTTGGTGAAGAGACTATCTCTCTCCCACTTAACGGACTTTAACCCTCTGTTGAAGATGAGGTGTCCATCGGCAGATGGATTTATTTCTGGGTTCTCAGTTCTGCTCCATTGGTATACGTGACTGTTGTTGTACCAGTGCCAGGCTGTTTTGACTATTGTAGCTGTATAGTAGGTTCTGAGATCGGGTAGTGTGAGGCGTCTTATTTTGTTCTTCTTTTTTAGTAATGTTTTACTTACCTGGGGGCTCTTTCCTTTCCATATAAATTTGGTGATTAGTTTTTCCATCTCGTTAAAGAATGTTGTTGGAATTTCAATCAGGATTGTATTGTATCTATAGATTGCTTTAGGTAGTATTGACATTTTTACAATGTTAAGTCTTCCTATCCACGAGGATGGTATGTTTTTTCATTTATGAAGGTTTCTTGAAGTAGCGTTTTGTAGTTTTCTTTGTATAAGTCTTTCACGTCCCTAGTTTATTACTAAGTATTTTATCTTTTCAGGGGCTATTGTAAATGGTATTTGTTTCTTGATTTCCTTTTCAGAGTCCTCTTTGTTAGTGTAGAGAAATCCAGCTGATTTTTATATGTTGATCTTGTATCCTGCCATTTTGCTGAATCCTTCTATTAGTTCCAATAGCTTTCTTGTGGTTTCTCTGGGATTTTCTATATATAGGATCACATTACCTGTGAATAGGGATAGATTCATAGGGTTTTCACTGGAAGCAGATCACCAGACCTTTTTTCCTAGTCTGTCTGAGTCTGGGAGTTCTACTGAAACCTGTCCACCATGGTGAATCTGCTGGTATTTGAAATACTGGTGGAACAGACTCCAGCACTGAGGCAACACATACAAGCCACCACAGCGTGACAAGCTGCCAGATGGGTGGTAGATATATGTTTACAGTTGTTAAAGGTTTATTTTCTCTAAATGCTGCTTTAAATGCATATCAATAAGTCCCATTGTCTGTATAGCAAGAACAGGGACTTTTTTGTTTCTAAAAATCCAAATGATATGTTATTAATAAACAATGGGAGACATACCCTTTCAAGGACCAGAACCTTCGAGATCACTGTCTAGAAAAACATTTCCTAGTGTCCAGGTATCTGGGAAGGTCATTGGCATGAAATTGGAGGAAAAGGGAGGTGGAAAGGCTGTTAGAAGAGACCCTCTCTAGTTAGCTGAATACGACACATAAAAGTTCTTGGCAGGGAACCCAGGAAAACCAACTAAATTCTTTGTCTCTGAGTTCTCCTGTAGGTCAGTACGTACCCACCTTCTGTCTACACATTCTGTTTTTAACACACTTGATTAGTTCCCAACTTCTGTCATGCCAACACACGACTGGATACACGATGGGACCAACTCGATTGATTACTATTTCAAATATGTACCCGGTTTTCTGAGATCACATCATGGACATCTTTGAACCAAGTATTTCTAAATTCCTCAGTCACTTCTTAATTGTCTATTCCTTAGAGTCAAATGATGACATTTATCCAGCAGACATTTGAAAAACCTTAACAGTTTTTCTTACTTTCTAAAAAATCAACTTTGGGTTTTTAATGTTATATATGTGCATAGGAAACCCTGGTGGCGTAATGGTTAAGAGATATGGCTGCTAACCAAAAGGTTGGCAATTCGAATCCACCCGGTGCTCCTTGGAAACTCTATGGGGCAGCTCTACTCTGTCCTATAGGGTCGCTATGAGTCAGAATCGACTTGACGGCAGTGGGTATATTTGCATATTTCAAAAAGTTAAATAGTTCTATGGGCTTATAATGAAAAACAGCAGTCCTTGCCTCACTCCTGATTTCTGTTCCCTATGAACCATTTGCAACTCTTTCAACTATTTTTTCTGTAACTTATCCCCATACTTCTAAATAACATGTTGATAATGCTATTTCTTGTTTTTTTTTTTTTTTTTTTTCCAGTATTATACATTATTTACTGACTTCCTGGTATGAAAAATAGTCTCACATTATTCCTTTCTCTCCAGCTCTGTATCTGTTTTTCTCTCACACACACACATCTTCACCCCTAACATCCCCAATACAGTTATAATTTCAGTTTTTGGTTAAATCAATATTTAGTGTTCAAATTAGCTGATTACATTTCCTTTCTTGTTTTCTCTCATTTTTTTCCACTTCCTTATTTTCTATGTCCCTATCTATCTGTAAGCATGCGTAAACGTTCTGTGAATGCTGTAAACTCCCTTCAGTGCAAACACAAACAGTCAAACACTGCAGGCAATCTATTACTATAATTTATTTTTCCTGGAGGCACTCCTTCTGGAATGCTCTATTCTCTCACTATAGTGCCAGTACCAGTTGCTGCCTGAGTCTATTCTGGCTTATGGTAAACCCATCGTGTCAGAGTTGAACTGTGCTCCATAGGGTTTTCAATGGCCGATTTTTTTCAGAAGTATATCACCAGGCCTTTCTTCCAAGGCACCTCTGGGTGGACTTGAACCTCCAACCTTTCAGTTAGCAGTCAAGCATGTTAACCATTTGTTCCATCCGGGGACTCCTTTCCCACTATGCTTGGGACTGATTTCTCTCTAGGTCTGTGGCAAAGCTGTCATCTCAGAGTTTCCCTTCACCATCATTCTGGGCATCTTCTTCATTCTTTCCTGGATCCCCAGGTTTATTCCTTTATTTTGACAGAACACATTCTCCAACAGTTTCCTGATAAACAGTGTATGGATCATAAGTTTTTTGATATCCTGCATCCCTGAATATATTTTTACTCTGCACTCATAATTGATTTATGACTTGATAGGTTATAAAATACCTACCATTTTGTAATACCTAATAAAAATCATTTTGCCCTTAGGATTTTGAAGTCCTTGCTCCATTGTCTTCTAAGCTTTTAGTATTATTGCTGAGAAGTCCTAGGCCAGGTCATTCTGATTCTGGGTCTATTACACTAGAGTTTGCATTAAGTAAACTATTTATTTATTTACTTATGATCTGGAAGCTTTAAGGGCCTTCTCATTTGCTGGGTACTGAAATGTTTATACTGAAATGTTGATATGCCTTGCTGTGGATCTTTTTTTTCATTCACTATACAAGGTGCTCAGTGAATCCTTTAAATCTGGGATTTCAAGACCTTTAGTTGTAGGAAATTTTCTCGTACTATTTCTTTGATAATTTCTGTTTTTATTAAAACTCATGTTACTTAGATTTTAAATGACTTGGAATGATCCTTTCATATTCTTATCTGCTCCTTTTCTTTTTTACTTTCTGGGTATTTCCTTATTTTATCTTCCAACACTTCTATTAAATTTTTTATTCTTGTCAATATATTTTTAATTTCCAAGTGTTCTTTTTTGGTCTCTGAATGCCTCCCCTCACAATCGCCCTTTTTTTTTTTTTTAATAGTCCCTTACTATTATTTTAGAGGACAGTGGTGGCTTAGTGGTAGAATTCTTGCCTTCCACGGAGGAGACCCAGGTTGAATTCCCAGCCAATGCACGTCATACATGGTCACCACAAGTCTGTCAGTGGAGGCTTGTGTGTTTCTAAGATGCTGAACAGGTTCCAGCAGAGCTTTCAGACTAAGATGGACTAGGAAGAAAAGCCTGGTGATCTAGATGTGAAAATCAGCCAATGAAAACCCTATCAATTACAATGGTCCAATCCTGTTGTGCATGCCAGCTAATAACAATAATAACATTATTTTTTTATGGAAAAAGTAATTTCTCTAATCTCTCTGAAGTTATTATGGTTCTGTTTTAATTTTTAAATTATCTTCTGCTCTTCATTATCACTGTTTCCTTTAAAGTCCTTTCTTCCTGACTGTTTAGGTCTCCTTTATAGCAGTGGATTTCCATACTGTCTGGTAGAGGTGAGCTCATCCACTGCTGGGCTTCACCTTAGGGTAGTTAGGCAGCAAAGTTTTTTCACAACACTCCAAATGTTAGTATTTAGGGACCTTTCCTTTCTACCCATTCAGTTTCTCCAAAGACAAATCCTTCAATCTCTTGCCTAGGGGCATAAGCAAGGCTGCCAACATTTTGGGCAGAGTTGGGGAAGGAGAATTCTGGCAAGGATGGGGCCCTTACAATTCAGTAAGAAAACATTCATATCATCCTCATCATCAGACTGGCCTCCTATCCCTGCTCTGGGCTGTGACAACCTTTCATCTTCTGTTGCACTGGGGGGAAGTCAGCTGTCTAACTGCTCAGGGGGAACTGAGTTCTGAAGGACTTGCTGTTCATCAACTCTCCAACAATCCTGCTTTCAGTTACACACCACAGCTCCATCTCAGATATACCTGGAGCTTCAGATTATGGGCCGTGCTGGATTCTGTTGAGTGATTAGATAGATTTTTATGACTTCTTTTACTGTAGACTTAGAATTTGGCACTTCCTGGCATGCCAAGTCTGTCCCCAGTCATCCAAGTACCCTTGTTCAATTTTGTTGACACATCTTGTTTGCTGTCTTCTCTTCTCCTGGTCCCTTTGTCCTTGTGGGCTTAGGGCATTTTTATTCCTTTATTGTCATTCTAATTGGTCTTTGGGAAGGAGTGAATATAAATGTTCAAACAAGATCTGATAACTTCATTCTGAATGCATTCTTTATACCTCAATCTGACTTGTTTGGAAGTAATGGAAACAAACTTAAGCTCCAGCGATGTTTTATACCGGTCACTGACATATCATGAATATCTGATAGAAAAGTTGGAATGAAACTTAACTGAATAATTCTGATTGAATGAAGAGACCAAACTTAAAAGTCTATGGCTTGAGACTTACCAACTTTGTAATGTATACAGCCTTCCAAGTCCCCGACAGTGATCCAGCCTTGCTTCTTCTCCACTTCTGGGTCATTGTGCAATATTCTGTTTCTTAACCATGAAAGATAGTAAACTCGTAGCTTATTCTTCTTTCCTGTTGAAAGAAAAAGCTTTAATTTCAAGCTCTGTGGGATAGCCTCTTCTCTCTCCTTCCTCATCTCCATTTTAATCAATTAATGATTGATTTTAAAAACTTTTTTATTTTTTTTTTTAAATAGTGTGAAGGCATAATGACCACAAGTTGTTATCTTTGCCAGGACTAACAGTTAAAAAAAAAAAAAAAAAAAACTAGCTCTAAGTATTTTGGACAAATCATCATTTCACAATTTGTTTTTTACTTTCAGGTGGTTTCTTATTTGAGTGTTGTTGTGTGTCGTCAAGTCGATACTGACTCACAGTGACCCTAGGGAACAGAGTACAACTGCCTCATAGGGTTTCCTAGGCTATAATCTTTACAGGAGCAGACCACCAGGTCTTTTCTGCCGTGGAGTGGTTGGTGGGTTTGAACCACTGACCTTTTGGTTAGTAGCCTAGTGCTTAACCATTGCACAACCAGGGCTCCTTCTTATTTGAGTAAGGTGCTTTTATTCTCTCTTCCTAGGGCAAAGGGTGGCATTTGCTGAACTCAGTAAGACCTAACTCTGAGACAGAGTGGTTGACCAGAGTTCCAAGATATTTGAAATCTACTTACATTTAGGAGTGCCGACAACCGGACATTTCAGCATTACACTTATATATGACTGCCTTTTCCTCATCCTCTAACCCAGTAACAGGTGTTAACAGAGAGCCACTTATCACCCTCCTCTATTACTTTAAAGATGGTAGCTGGCAGTAGTCTTATTTTATTTAACAGAAAAAGAAATTTAAAAAGGAGATAAGAGAAAGAAGTTCAATGTAGGTGATGTAGGCTCAGAAAACATTGGACAAGTTTAGGGTGTTGAGTTCCATGGAAAGGAAAGCAAAACAAAAATAGGAAAAGAAAGATGATGTGTACTTGAAAAAAAAAAAAAAAACTTAAATGTTCCCTTTGGTAAAGTGATTCTGGAGTAAAGAATTCAGCAGATGATAAGGTAACATCTTCTAAGAATATGCCAGGAACAACATCGAAATATTCCATTAAATTATCTGAGTACCAGATAAGAAAAATCCATTGGGGTGGTTCTTCGAAAGTAATCAGAAATTTAAGGTTGCGGGTTTTATTTCTCTTTGATTTTTCTCAGGCTTCAAAAGCTGCTTTACATTTTATAGATGAGATATATACTAGAAGAAGAGAGTTCACAAAAGCATTGCACACTGGATTTGACAAGAGAGTGCATTTATAAATTTAGGTAATCACTGTGCAGTTACTATTCACTTTTAAAGTAACTAAAAGCCTAGACTGCATTGATCACAGTATCTGGGATGGGCAGGAGGGCTGGTGTGTCCTTCTTTCTATGCCAACACAGGACAGTTCAAGAATCCTTTGCTCCTATTTTCATTTTCTCCTTTCCCCATGTGTGCCTCACGATCAGAGGAAACGGCTGCATTCTTTAGAGGCGTGTCACTAACAACAAAATGAAGCCTGAATGTGACTTTTCAGGTAGTGCTTCCACTTTGGGCAGATGACTGGCAGATGCATGTCTTTAATTCAGATTTGGGGGCACAGCAATCAAGAAAGCAATTAACCAGAACAAAGGATGAGACAGAATTAAACTCAAACGATAATGCAAGAATTTAGTTGGTTAACCCTCAGTTAGAGAGAATAAAGAGAGAAGAAACTCTGAATATTCAGTAGGAAGGTAAAAGGAAGAGGCAATTGTGGCGCCAAATGAAGGCATCTTCTCAAAACAGAAGTACGCTGGAGAGCTGAGCTTTTTTCAAAGTTCAATCCTGCAGCTCTCTGCGAAACAATGGCTGACTTTGGAGTCATGGTTCTCAATCTTGGCTGCAGTTTGGAAACATCCTGGTAGCTAACAAAGCTACTGATGCCTGGGTTTCACACCTAGAGTCTGACCCACTGTTCTAGGGTACGGCCTGAATTTTCATATCTCCATAAACTAGGAAGAAAGGCCTGGTAATCTATTTCTGAAAATCAGCCAAAGAAAACCCTGTGGATCACAATGGTCTGATCCACAACTGATCATGGGAAGGTACAGGACTGGGCAGTGTTTTGTTCCACTGTGCACGGAGTCACCATGAGTTGATGGTCAACTGGATGGCAGCTAACAACCACCACCACCAGGTGGTAATGTGCAGTTGGTACAGTTGATTTCACACTGGACAAGATGGGTGGGGAAGAGAGAGGTGTTGTCAAACTCCTTCAAACACATCAGAAAAAAACCCAAAAAAAACCCTTTCTTTTAATAACCACCAACTTTTTCAGGTTACATTTTCAACTTGCTAATAATTAGGGCTTCACTTTCATCCCCATTTTTTTTTTTTTTTAAAAGCTCTTTTTGGGAACCAGAAAGCAGCAGAGTGTGGCAGTAATGACCCTCACACTCAAATCTCTCTGTAGAGATTACCAGATGAACTTGCCAAAACATCAGTGGACTGTAAGTAAGAGCAGTTCTCGCGAGAAAAGAGACCAGAGAAGTTTCTGCTTACAGAAGTTCCCACTCCCAGAGGCCTACATTTTTATTTCTCCAGAGGAGAGTGATAGCAACAGCTGGAGCTCTGACACCTTAAAGAGATCCTTGCTGAGTTCTGGCAGAGGTTAAAGGCCTATAAATATACTGTCTTTGTGCTAACGTCTCTGCCCAATTTAAATCTAATGCAGAGGTGAGACTTTCCTTTGCAGGTCACTCTCTGCCTTACAAAATGTGGGTGATCTCGCCCTGGCTACATTGCTACAATCTGTCACATTGTTTGTTAGCTGGGAAGGGCAGGACTTACTGTTTCCTCAGAAACAAGGCGACCACCTTTCCCACCATATAGACCTGGAGGACTCAGTCATCCTAGTGACATACCTGATATTGTCACAAGGACATTCAGTCCCTCTAGCACATCCATCTGCTGAAATCGCCTCCGGTTGATCAGATTATAGACTTTGCCTTGCCCACTTCGGTCCAAAAGCATCAGGCCATTTTCAGTTCCCACCAGGAGGTTTACGCCTGCAAATATAAGAAGCACCCTAAGAATGACTTTTTCTGAGCTTTCATCTTCTGCATCTTGGGTCCCCATAAAACCTAAGAAACTGCCTTGTAAATATAAATTAATGAGCAAACAGGCACTACAGCCAGGAGTAGAGAAGCAGAAGCTCTGACACAGTAATTAAATCACTGTCCCTCTGGTAATGAAGTGTTACTGTTTTCTTCTATAAACTGGTAGCAGCATTCATTACATCCAGCCATTTACTACCAAGGATGGAGAGCCCTTCTCAAGAGAAGCCTTAGGCGCAGCTGTGAAGCTAGCACAGTTGGCCTTTATGCCTTTCCTGTGACAACCACCTCTTTCTTGGCTCTCCCTATAAATACCATCCCTCTCCCTCCCCACAGTTCATCTGATCCCTATTCATGCAGTGACTTCTAGTCTACCCACCTTCAACATGTAATAGAGTTCCCCATTTCCATACCCCACTGGAAGAAAATCCATTCCTCTTCCTCACATGTTCCATACCCTCAAGGTTCTGCTCTCTGTTAGGGAACTAATAACCCAATCCAAGACATGGTTTAATAGCCTGAGAATCATAGAAACAGTGACTGTAAGGGACTCCTCAGCTATCTAAATCTAGTCTAGCCTGCCTCCCAATACGGTAATCCCCAGTACAAAAGCTCTGGCAGTAAGTGGTTTTGTCTGGATAGCTACAATCCTAAAAAGTTCATCTTTAGGCAAATTACACACACACACACACACACACACACACAGGTCGAGAGGTACACTGTGCAATGGGCTGTATTAAAGAACATGGACTCTCTAGCTTCTCTTACTTGTTACACTTCTACCTTCTGTGCCACATGAATATGTCAACACCCTCGTCCACTTGTCAACTCTTTACATATCTAAAGATGGCCATCTTTTCTTCTTCCCGACTGTCTTTCTGCAGAGGAAAGAGTCTCAGGCCCCTCCATCACACCTCACATGAAACGGTTTCCAGGCTTCTCACTTTTCCCCGCTCACCTCCCAAATGTTCTTGCCCCTTTAAAATCATAGTGCTCCAAACTAAGCATAGCATGTTAGATGGGTACAAAAGGGCCGTGTCCTTCCTTGACCTGTATGTGACATTTATAGTAACGCGGATCACGACTTTGATAGAATCACATCACACCTATTCAGAGTTTGGGGTCAGCTAAAACCTGCAGAACTTTTTTACAAGAACTACAAATGTAATCGAGGTTTTGAGCTAAACGCAGGTTCATCATCTGTTGTACTTTCCAAGTTTATCATGCTACCGCTAGTTGCGTAGCTTGGGTAATTCACATAAATATGCTCAGCGGTTTTTTCAGCCGTGAAATGGAAGTAATGCCATTACTCCCCGTGCAGGGTGCTGAGTGATCACAGAGATAGGATGTGGGCACATCACACAGTGCTGGGCACACAGCACGTGGGTGGTAAGTGGTAGCTGGTTCTGCCGTTGGGCTTTAGCCCGTCACTGTTATGTGACAAGGTAGTTTTGAATCTGTTCCTGTTGCCCTGGGCAGCATATTAGCTCTTTCTACATATAAAACTGCTCTTGGTCTCACCCGAGACCACAAGAGTCCGAAGCCAGGTATCTAACACCCATAATGAAGCCAGGGCTCTTCTGATGGTAGGATCCATAGGCTTTTAACATTTGGGGCAGTTCATTAAACAGTAATAAAAAGTCCCGACTTACCCCACAGAGCTGCACAAAGGATTTCTGAGTTGAATCGTTTCTTGTATTTTCTGATTTCTGGTGTGTCGCTATGAGGCCGAATGTTGGTTGGGTTTACGTTTACCACTGAAATCTTTCTTGCTTCATTGAGTTTGGCCTGTTCTTGCCTAAGAAGTTCGCTAGTAAACAGAGCTTTGAGAAAAAGAATCAGAGAAGTCAGTGGCATCTTAAAAGCTAACCAGTGGAGATATGGAGAAGGGGTTTCAAAACACCGGGATTTCTCCTTGTTTAGTGTGAATTATAGCAAAGGCAAAGAAACTGGGAATGTATCTACAGTTTATACTTCTTTTTTTTTTTTTTAGCAATAAATTATAAGTCATTCTTAGAAGCAATATTTTATCCGTTAGCAAAAAAGGTTTACAGATATTATTTGGGTGGTTTAGAAGATTGATACTAATCTTACAAAATTAAACACACCATCCCCACCTCCTATAATATATGAAGGAAAGACTGACTTCCTAAAATCCGCATTATCACTTGACACATTGGCCTAAGGTGACTTTGAGGATTAGTGAGCTGTAGAAGTCTAGGAAGCAAAATGTTCCTCTAAATCAGCCAGACTTTTGTGGTGGAAAGTACACACCTAGAACTCAATACAGGCCAACAAGCACTTATGGAATGCCTACTGTGTGTACCGCATGGTACCCAGAAACTGCTTTTGAGAAATTAGCAGTAAGTTCAGAGAACTCTGAGGAACAGCTTTGCTAGGGTCCCTGGATACTTCTGGGTTCCTACCAGAAGCAAAATGGAAGACTGGGGAGCGGGGTGGGTAGTGGGACGGAAAGGAAGGAAAGAAATTTGTTTGAGAACTCCTACACAAATAATAATAATAAAAAACATCCATGTAAGATAGGGCCTAAGTAGTAAATGGCTTAACAGCTGAGCTGATGATTGATTTCCTTATCAGGCCACACCAGAAAGGGAAAACAAGCTGTGCCTAAAGCACCTTCTAGCTCACCTGCCGCTGCTGATTCTTCATCCTCTTCATCCTCATCAGTGGGAGACGTCTGGTAAACTCTGGGATCCACAAAGGGGGTGAAGGAGGCTTTGGTGCTGCTCCCCATGCCGTACTAATCAAAAAGCGAGAAGATTCAGAAGAGCAGGTGAATAAATACGGCAGGAGCAAGTAATGCAAACCATGCTCTGCTCAGGCTTTAAAATGATTACAGACTCTTCAGTGCACCCAGCTGTTCACACTCTAACCTCCTGGGCAAGGTGCCTGCCTCTCCCCAGCATCTCCTGGTACTGTTACTCACTGGCCACGGTGCATTTCAGGGCTTCGTTAATTATCAGACTGCAGGAGGCGCAGTGAGCTAATTCCATTTTGAACCATATGTGGTACCTGAATATCTGTAAGATCACAGGGTGACAGAGCTTCTCTCTTTAAGTAAACGCAATCTTACTGACACAATCAGCAATGGACTAAGTAAGCAGGTATACACAGCCGCACTTCATCCTGAACACACTTGCCCCAGGAGGCTCCCTCTTGGGGCCTTTGGGATCTTCCACTCTGGCCTGGTGATGCAGGTGGATTGGCATTGGCTAAAAAAGCCTTAAAATCTTCAATTCAGGGATGATTTCATCCAGGGACTGAGGAATTTTTCTTCCTATGATCATTTTCTTATATGTACATGCCTTTTGGGGACTTCATGAAGATACTAGGTTTGAGGGCAATTCATTTTTTCAACTGTTGGCCTTGAAATCTTGAGGAAACCAAACCCGTTGCCGTTGAGTCAATTCCAATGCACAGCACACCTTTGGGACAGAGCAGAACTGCCCCATAGGATTTCCAAGGAGTGGCTGGTGGCTTTGAACTGCCAACCTTTTGGTTAACAGCCGAGATCTTTAACCACTGTCTACCAGGGCTCCAATCTCTATAGCCTGAAGTTTTTATCACTGGCCTAGGAGCTAGGAGGTCCCAGTTCTGATCCCAGTTCTGCCACAAACCAGCTGTGAGCCTTGGTTTGAGTCACTTAGCCTCTCTGAGCCTCAGTATTCTTATCTCTAAAACGGGTATTGATCCAGATGTTATCTGAGAACTTTTCACTGCTCTGATTCTATGATTTTCTCCATTTTGAGTTTTTGCATTAATAGCTATTGAGTAGAAACCAACCAAACACATTTCAGGGAGCTTGGCAAAGCCTCAATCTTGCAGACAGTAGGGTTCCTGAACCCCAGAAGGAGGACAGAACTGTTGCACCTGCTGCCCAACACCTACTTCAGTCCCGGAGTCCATCTCCTGGGTGTGGGTGGAAACACGCCCCAGGCCCTCGGTTGGGGTTCCGGCTGGCGAGTGGCTCTGCTGCACCAGGTCTGGGAGGTTGATATGGCCGGCGAAGCCATTGCTGTCACTGTGGCCAGATCGTTTCTTGTCTCCGGATGTCTGAGGGGTACAACAGGGAGCATTAGAATGCAGGGCAAAAGCCATGACCGACACACCCCTCATGTGCACAGGTACTCTGGTTTCCAAATGGGCCCACTGAGGTATGGGAGGTAACACTCAAATTTTGACTTTACCTAAGAAAATAAGAAAGAAATTACATTTTTAAATGAATATTTAGTATACAGGTTGACCCTGAGGCATTATGCTTTTGTGTGAGGGGCACTCAGGAGTCAAATATGGCGTATGGGTCCCCTGTGGGGAAATGGAAATGCCACAAGGTGGAGGGCCTGAGTGGGATCTGTGTTTGTGACTTCCTCTTTGGTTGTGCGTGTGTGTGTATGTGTACCAGATAACTGGATGTGCAGACCACGTCATCAGGTTACAATTAAATAAACCCACAACATAGATTCAAGACTTAAAATATTGCTGGAAAACAGTAGTGGGGTGAGAGAATACTAATAATTCGCACACAAGTATACCACAAGAAAATGGCAGAGATGGTGCTTACCCAACTCATAGGGCTTTCTGTCAGTACTGAGGACAGAACAATGATTAACTAATCAGATCTGACAGGAGTTACCAAAAAATATTGAAACGATGAAGACGATTATTTGAGAATATGGATTTATGTCTACTACGTTGAATTTCAACATCCCTGATGTTAAATCTCTCGATAAGTAACTACTGTGCACTGATAGTAGGTAGTAACAAAGTGAAGTCATCCTCACTAGCAGGGCATTTGAAATACTGTTTATATCCCTTTTTGGAGTCCCTGGGTGTGGCCAACAGTTAAGTCTTGGCTACTAACAGAAAGGTTGGCAGCTCAAGCCTACCCAGGGACACCTCAGAAAAAAGGCCTTGGTGATCTCCTTCTGAAAGATCACAGCTATGAATACTCTATGGAGCAGTTCTACTCTGAAACACATGGGGTTACCATGAGTTGGTGCTGACTTGAAGGCAACTTTTTTTTTTTTTAAGATATTTTATAATGCATGTAATATGTCAGCACAGGAGGGCAAATGTATG
Source organism: Loxodonta africana (assembly GCF_030014295.1). Classification (NCBI taxonomy): domain Eukaryota; kingdom Metazoa; phylum Chordata; class Mammalia; order Proboscidea; family Elephantidae; genus Loxodonta; species Loxodonta africana. The sequence goes on from NC_087364.1 coordinate 48,119,424, forward strand.
ATTTGTAAATAAATAAATACATTGTATTTTGTGACATGCTCTATAAATTTTACTGAGAGGGTTGCGTGACCTAACGAGTTTAGAAACCACTGCTCTGCAGAACATAGCCTCATCCTAGAAATCCTAGGGAAGAAAGACATGATCACCAGACAACTCTGGTCCTTAAAAGCCAATATCCACACTGTAGACCTAGCTAGTGCCGTACTTTTTGAATAGCATTTATGTAGCTGGCTCCTTTCTCTGAGCAGATGTGATTCCCCTCTCTGCCTTTTCTTTCTTTCATTTATTCGCCCAACATTCTCAGCACCTACAAAGTGTGTAGCATTTTGCTGAACACGGAGCTATTGGTGGGGCCAAGGTAGACAGCTGCACCTCTGTCTTCACTGGCATGGTCAGGGGCAAGGGTCTATGTCCTTTGCCCATCTCACCAGCCTGGCTTCTTCCTTCTGGAGTCTGTCCTGGCCTTGCAATGGCAGCTCTGCACCTGCCTCTGGCCGGAAGTGAAAGGAGGCCCTTGAAAGAGGAAACAGACTCTCACATTTCTGAAGGGGTGCAGGTAATTGATGTTGCCAGCAAGCTTGAGAAAGAACTGGAAAGCCTTAGTGTCCTGTTTCTTGGCAACATGCTCCCGGACTACACACTGTGTGGGAGGGACAATGTGTGGGAGGGACACTCTCTGCATTCATTTTGTCCCAGGGCTTATGCCTATTCTCAGAGTTGAACATTTCATCTTCTAAATTACATTTAGGGAGCTCAGTCCTAATTTATCTTGTTATCCCCTATTTTTTGTGTACCCGGCAGCTTCTCCTTCCTTCTAACTTGCGTTCAAATACTGAAAAGCTTTTTAACATTTTCCCCCAACTTTCCAGTAGCATAAATCACACATTGTCTCTTTAGAATTTTGCAATCTAGCTCTCTTATATCAGCAGCATTCTGCCTCAAGCTGAAAACTGGTGCAGACGTACTGGTTATAAAAAGAAACGTGAAGAGGCTAACGAAGGGAAATGGCCCAGACAGAGAGAAGCCTGAAGGAATCCTGCAATGACCCCTCAATCTGCCCACTTCTGAGTCATCACCCTTTTGTTCATTCAACCAACACCTTCTTATTAAATACCTTCTTTGTGCCGGGCACTCTGCTGGGGCCACAAAGATACACAAGCAATAGCCCCTGGCCTTCGAGAAACTGGTTAAAAGACCCCAACAATTTCTTTGATCTTCAGGTTCTTCACCATTCTCCTGGAGTGGGTACTGAAGCACTGACACTGTGCTTATACTTTACAGATGTCACTTCATTGACTCCTCGCAATAACACCGTGGGCTAGCTTCCACTGTCCCCATCTTACAGATGACAAAACTGCTATACAAAGAATTTAATTAACTTGGAGGTATTTCATGGAAGGAACCCAGTGATGCAGGCTGTAAGTAGTGAAATCAGGGTTTGAACCCAGGCTGTCTGGTGCCAGATCCCCGGTGCCCTGGGCCACCCTGTTTGTACTAGATGGTTCTGCTCTCTAGCCATGCTCAGGACTACCTGAGCAAGCAGGATCAGATTCCCACTGAAATTTCATATTAGGACCGAGAGATACTAGCTTGTCTCTGCCAGGCAGGTGAACAGGAATGAGGTGAGTTATCTTGCAATGGAGGGAGGGGACCGAAGAGCATGTGCATGTGAAGAAGAGAAAGCTGGTCTTCAGAAAGAGAGAGGAACAAAGGAGAAATGTGGAGGAAAGCAAAGACATGGGGAAGGTGAAACAGAGTGAGAAAGCTAGAGACATGTACAAGAGAAGCTGCCTGAGCACTTGACCACTTTTTAGCTCTGGGTCCAGAACTGCAGGGATGCCCAAATCACTGAGTTCCTTCCATAAAATACCTCCAAATCTTAACCTCCTTATCCTCCCTCCTTACTTTTTTTTTTTTTTTTTTTTGGTTAAGTGTCTTCCTTTCCCCTCATCCCCCTTCCCATTATTCGTAACCAAGAGAGCCTTCGTGATGACAAGTTAGTGCTCTGGTTCAGGGTCAGGTGGACAGATACTACACAGATACTAGCTGGTCAGTGAGGAAGGTGCTGTGGACAGAGGCCCACGGAGTCCCAGGAAAGGCTTCAAATAGGAATGGAAAGCTGAGCTGGACCCACAGGGGTCTGCTGGGTGAGGAATGGGCAGGCGGTGGGGAAGGGATAGCTCTTCTGGCTGACAGGCCCCCATGGGCACAGCGGAGGATGAGAGCTGGTGTGGTGTGTTCTGAAGCTAGAGTAAGGAAAGGTCCTGTGGGACTGTGGAAGAGGGAAAGCTATAATCACACGTGCAGAGCTGTGTACTATAAGGGGGAATTCAAGTGGCTACCAAACACAAAGTCCCTGGGGTGCTGCAACTGGTTAAGCGCTCCAGTACTCACCAAAAGGTTAGTGGTTTGAACCCACCCAGAAACCCCTTGGGAGACAGGCCTGGTGATCTGCTTCTAAAAGGTCACAGCCTTGAAAATCCTATGGAACACAGTTCTACTCTGCACACATGGGGTCACCGTAATTGACTTGATGGCAACTAACAACGACTATGTACAATACTGTGGCTAGGAGATCCGGTATCTTCTAATAGAACTATCTAGTCTACTCATATGAGAATAAGTTGTGTGAGTTCTCCTTGATGCTCATCTTGGGGAACTGAACTAATAGCACCCTATAAGCCAGTGCTATTATAAGGAGTTTTTACTTTATTTTCTTATTATTTTTTAGGCACATACTTTATCTTGAGTTTATCTTTATAAAGCAGGTGCTTTTTAGTAGATTTCAACTCAAGGTCTGTTATTTTAAAAGCCCACATTTGGGAAAGGTAGAATTCAGAAACTCAGAGGACAAAAAAGATTTTTGGTCCCTCAACAAATTATACTCATACAAGACACTGGTGAATGCTATTTCCAAAGTGATTGGCTGTGGTCATACAATATTGGAGTGTTTTAAATAGCATGGAGCCATTCAGATATGGCTGGCAATAGAACTGAAAATGTGGCTCCAACTGACTCCGTCATAGAGACCCAAACAAATTTTATTTAAATCACTCCAGAAATTATAGCCCTTTTATTTGGAGTCAGAAAGCAACTCACTCTAGAACGTTCTCCCTTGTGTTTTCCCAGGTGGCAAGCTGGAGTGATAGAAACCTTCCACACTTCTATTTAAATTATCCATTTACCACACTGGGAGATTTATATACCAGCAGTATACAATGTCAGCTTCCACGGCCAAGTCTGTTTTTCATTTTGAGCATACGTGAATGGACTCTTAAAGCCTACTTTACAGATTCTGCAAGGACACAAAATGAAATTCTAGCAAGTTGCTCTGTGAACCAGTCTTCCAGTTATAACCCTGCTCCAATTATTACTTCAAAGGCCTTATTCATTTCAAAACTGCAGTTCCTTTCTTTCTCACAAAACTGAGATGCCCTTTTTGGAGAGCAAAGCCTACTATTAGGATTTCCCAACTCTGTCCTAGCTGAGGAAGGAGAATGGCAGATCATGTATGTCTGTGTGTCAGAGGGAAGAGTGGAGAGTACTCAAGTAAAGGGAGAACTCAACTCTTTGGTGAGTGTGAGAAAATAAAATAGTTAACATGGACTGAATGCTTACATGTAATAATTCATTTAATCCTCCCACCTGTCCTATGACTTATATACTGTTCCTTATGAAATTTTATAGATGAGCAAACGGATGCTGGGAGAGTTGAAGTAGCCTTTGCCCAATGTTACCAACCATTACTTTCCTTACAAGTAAAAACCTGCTCTTGAACTTGCATGGTGGCGATGAAGTGAACAAGAAGAAAAGATGGATTCTAATTTGTCAAGGCACTTCTGGTGAGCAGGCGTAAGTAGGGAATTATTACACATTGGAAGGACGGGTGAAAGGGAACATGTAATCTTCCCAAATCACATGATGTTCCTGAGGTTTAAAAAAACAAAATCCTCCCAAGTGCTAAGGTACATTTTTAAGGAGATCTGCTTATTTCTTTGTTCTTCTACCAAAATAGCTTATTGACTTAATTAGAAAAGATGATATCACCATGTCTTGGAACGACTGAGCACTCTCTACATAAAATACACAAGGATAAAACCATGGCGGGAGGAGGCAGAACATGGCCACTGGTGCTATTCAGAGACCATTCATTTCTCTTTTCCTGTTGTAGGAAACATCTGTGTTTGCTGGTTTTATAGCCTCAGGCCCAAATTCTGTATTCCAATTTGCATAGCTCCTACTGGAGAATTTGCACTAATGTAATTAAGTCACTCTGCAAAAGCGTAGAAGGATGCAGGAAAGGAGGCGGGCAATTAAAATCACTCAACCGTCTAGAAGCAAGGGTTCTCCCCCTCCTCATTCCCCAGGCTTAAAATACATGCCGTAAGCATTCTCTGTGAAAACGCTAAAATAAAAACCACTTTAGAAATGCACTTCTCTACAGTTTTTATACTGACTTACCTCTCTTATCATCAAGGTTCCTTCTCTTGAAATACTGCTGCTGAAAGTATCGGCATGGGAGGTCTCCAGCCCACGCGTCCCGACCATCCCCACGTTGTACTGCTCGTTGGTCCCAGGGGCTCCCGTTGGTCTGAGATTGGAAGGAACAGTATCAATGAGTATGTCCGTTCGGGGTATACCTGTTTCCTGTCCATGTTAATTTTTTTTGTGGTAAAAATATATATAACAAAACACTTGCCAATCAATATTTTTTACATGTACAATTCAGAGACACTGATAATGTTCATCACATTGTACAGCTATCACCACTATCTGTTTCTAAATTATTCCACCACCAATACCAGAAGCTCAATGCCCTCTAAGCAAAGACTCCCCTGCTTCCCTCTCCCTCTCACCCCTGGTAACTGGGAGATCCCTGGTAAGACGGATTGGCACAATAGCCAAAATGATGGACTCAATCGTGAAGATGACAAAGGACTGGGTAATGTTTTGTTGTGCTGAAAATAAGGTCCTTGTGATTCTGAGTAGACTTGATGGCACCTATTTACCTATCTCTCTCTCCCTCTACCTACCTACCTACTTATATAAGTGGGATCAATTTCTAATGTACACTGACGCCTGAACTGATATTCCAATCTGCCCCATCCCCTCTTGGCCACTGCCCACTCAGCAGCCAAAGTAAGCTGGCTTCCCACTCTCCATGCAAAAAAATGCTGAAGTCAGTGTCAGGACCCACCATGCTCTGCATGATCTGATCCCCTCTCTCTTTTCTTTGACCAGCAGATACCCCAAATCTTTTCCCTCTGCCTGGGAAGTTCTCTCCCACCCAGGCTCTCGGCTGGCTGCTTTTCATTCCTCTCATTTCCTCTTAAGTGATACTTTCCCCCAAGAAGCCATCCCTTACCATCTATCCATGTATTATCCCACCAGATGCTCCTCTTCTTTCTCTTTGCCCTGTTTTCTTAACTGCTGTCATAAGAATTTGTAATTCTTTATCTTTTGGATTCTCTTTTACTTTCTCCCTGTTTCATTGGAACATATGCTTGTGAGGGCAGCGTCCTTGCCTCTGTTTGCCACTGTACACCCAGTACCCAGTATAGAGATGGACACACAGTAGAGCTCAAAAGATAATCATTAGATAAACTGGGTTTCCACTATTTATAAGGAAGAAATATCAGTTAAGGGCATTCTGGTTTCCTGGGGCATCCATCAACTGGGCTTTTTAGCTCAAGCAGTATTAAGTAGTTTTTTAAACCTCTGTAATGACCCCAACCACTATCCATCTGTCAGGTTGTCATACTACAGTGGCTTGTGCGTTGCTGTGATGCTGGAAGCGATGCCACTGCTACTTCAAATAACAGTAGGGTTACTCATGGTGGACAGGTTTCAGTGGAGCTTCCAGGCTAACACAGGTTAGAGAGAAAGGTCTGGAGATCTACTTCCAAAAGTTGGCCAATGAAAACTTCATAGATTACAACAAAAGATTGTCTGACTTGCTTGCTGTGGACATGCCAATAAGAGGGATTGATAGCTGGGGAGGACATCATGTTTGGTAAAGTAGAGGGCCAGCAATGGAGAGGGAGACCCTCAATAAGATGAACTGGCCAAAAACAATGAACTCAGACATGCCAGCGATGGTGAGAATGATGCAAGACAGGGCAACCTTTCGCTCTGTTGTATGTAAGGTCACCATGAATCATAGTTGACTCGATATCAGCTATCTATCAATCTAATGACCCCACACTGTGGAATATTTACTTTCAGTTTGATTTTTGCTCTTGTGTTTAAGAATGTAAAATGGCGTATCCACTGCAGAAAATTGGTTGGAGGTTCTTACAAAAGTTAAACGTAGAATTACCATATGACCCAGCAATTCTACTTCTAGGTATGTGCCTAAAAGAACTGCAAGCAGGGACTCAAACAAATAAGTATATACATGTTCATATCAGCATTATTCACAGTAGCCAAAAGGTAGAAAAGGCCCAAATGTCCGTCAACAGATGAATGGATGAATGAAACGTGATATACATATGGAATATTATTCAGCAATAAAACAATGAGGTTCTAATCCATGCTACGGCATGGACGAACCTTGGGAACACTATGCTAAGTGAAATAAATCAGACGCAAAAGGAGAAATATAATTCCACTTATACGAAATACCTAGGACAGGCAAATACCTACAGACAGAAAGCAGATTAGAGGTTACCAGGGGCCGAGGAGCAAAGGGGGAGTGAGGAGTTTATGCTTAACGGGTACAGAGTTTCTGTTCGGGGTGATGAAAACATTTTGGAAATAGACAGTGATGGCTGTACTACATCATGAATGTAATTAATGGCACTGAATTGCATACCTAAAAATGGTTAAGTGGCAAATTTTATGTTATATATATTTTCTCACAATGAAAACTTCAAAAATGCAAGAAAAAAGAAAAAGGCAAAAACCAAAATGATACAATGGGAGAAGGTACAAGATCTCGGCACAGCCCAAGAGCATGAGCCTATTCTTTTCTGTGTGACCCGTGCACAGAGCACAATGTCAGGCCTCAAAAAGTTGTAAATGACTTCCCATACTGAGCTTCACCATGACTATCAGGTGAAATACCTTATTTGCATGACAGAAAACTTCTACTTAGGAACTCAAGACAGGTCCTGTGGCTCTCCCACAGGTGCAGGCTTGGTACAAGGCGGCTTCAGGAAAAGGGAGTAGTTGCCAATATGGTACTGATTATTATCTTACTTTCCCAGCTGCCTTCCTTTTCTAGTGGGTTTTGTAAAAACAGGAAAGGTATCAAGTCCTGTTTGTCTCGATAGATGCATTAATTGCATCCCTTAGCATTTGTTTCGTTATTTTTAATTGTTTCTTGTATATTTAAAAATCATCTTTGGCCTCTTGGATTCTACCAGAGTCCAGTGGCTTGATTAAACATTCCATCCAAGAAGCAAGAAACATGCCAGATTTGTAATATCTCTGGGGCAGAGAAGACACATCTTAAGGATTTTCATCCAAAAGGGAGAGGGGAAAAGATGAGAAGGTGAGTCCAGACAAGAAATGGATAGCAAGGCACTTACTACTTTGAAGTTACTAAACAGGTGCAGTGGATTGACTGAATATAAATATGGAAAAACAAAAATCCTCACAACTGAACCAATAAGCAACATCATGATAAATGGAAAAAATACCAAAGTTTCATTTTACTGGGATTCACAGTCAATGCTCATGGAAGTGGCAGTCAAGAAATCAAATGACATATTACATGGGGCAAATCTGCTGCAAAAGTCCTCTTTAAAGTATTCAAAATCAAAGATGTCACTTTGAGGACTAAGTTGTGCCTGGCCCAAGCCACGGTATTTTCAATCGCCTTGTATGCATGTAAAACCTGGACAATGAATAAGGAAGACTGAAGAAAAACTGATGCCTTTGAATTACAATGTTGTTGAAGAATACTGAATATACCACAGACTGCCAGAAGAATGAACAAATTTGTCTTGGAAGAAGTACAGCCAGAATGCTCGTTAGAAGCGAGGATGGTGAGATTTTGTCTCACATACTTTGGATACGTTATCAGGACGGACCAGTCCCTGGAGAAGGACACCATTCTGGCTGCACTTCTTCCAAGGCAGATTTGTTTGTTCTTCTGGCAGTCCATGGTATTTTCAATATTCCTTGCCAACATAATTCAAAGGCATCAATTCTTCAGTTTTCCTTATTCATTGTCCAGCTTTTGCATGCATACAAGGGAACTGAAAATACCACAGCTTGGGTCAGGCACAACTTAGACCTTAAAGTGACATCTTTGCTTCTGAACACTTTAAAGAGGTCTTTTGCTGAAGATTTGCCCAGTGCAATAGGTTGTTGGATTTCCATACAGACGGAATAAAAGATAGAAATCTGCATTTCTTCTTTTATCAATTTTTCTCTACAACAGTGAACAATTCCTCTAAGAGAGTCTAAGACTGCTCTATAGTGTAGGGTTGGTCTCTTGTATATACCTGCTCATTCTGCATACGTTGTATTAACTGCTCACATTATTAATGGTGCAAAGAGCATGCTGTAGGGTCAAAATACCCCACTGCCAAAATGGTGTTTTCAGTGAGATGAGACCATAAGGCAAAGGCGTCCCTAACATATTCATTTGTTCCATGACTGCTAAGGAGTTAATTCCTCATTGGTTTCTTGGCAATTTATTTACCCTTCTAGTCCCAGCATTCATCAACGGTACCATGATCACTTCTAGAACCAGGCCTTACTTATCTTTGAATCCCCAATACCTACAAAGCGCTGGCATATCACTGATCCCCCAAAATGTCCATTGAATTGAATAAGACTAATCCTCTTCAAGTTTCAAAATATATAGCTCCTTCCAAAAGGGTTATGTGCAAATATAAGTGTATCTTGTTTTTGATGCTTGGTGAGCTCAGGCGACTAGTTACAATAGTCGTATCTGAAGAAGCAAACTTATTCATAAAGCACTGAGGATTTGTGGGTGTTTGATTATTTCTAGGTCCACTTAGTGGGCATGCTGGCTTTCTATCTGCTGAAACACTTTGAATCTTTTTGACAAAGACTTCCCCAGTCCTTCCTTGACACATTGATCTTTCATTTCTCATTTAGCATTTCTTAATCGGGTCATGTAATCATATGGCTTGCTATACGTATTTTGCCTGAACAGTAGATTTTAATTTTTTTGAGGGCAGGGATTCCCGTCATAGCACCAGAGACAACTCGTTGACTGAATAAACAAACAGCAGGATATAAGAACTACTCATACTGCATTCTGTGCGTGTGTGTGTATGTGTACGCATAAACATTTATATTGTTACACCTATACACTGATTAACATTTAAGGCCATATGTAAATTTATGTACGTACACTGTAGAGGGTTTCACCTTGATAAACTACCCTTGGTGAAGTCACTTGTCCATCTATGCAGGTCATTATTTATATAGTGTGGGGAAGGGTGTTTGAAAGGAGGAAACAAGTTATAAACGGAAGTATTTAGCTTTGGAAGTCAATGGATTATCTAGGTAGTAGCATTGAATTGTACCTTAAATTCTGTGGATTACTTTGCACTGATTATGCAGCTGAGACATCCACATGAGGAGTACCTTTAACCTAAGTTTCAAATCCAGGAAACATTTGGGATTTATCAAGATGAATGTGGTACTTATCTGAACTTTTGTATTAGCATGTTGTTTGACATAATGTAATGGCTTTGGATTCCTGAAAATTCCCACAAATTTCTGCATGTCTCGAATCACCTTTTTACACATTTCTTTTGAAAAGGCAAAATGCAGTCTACAGTTCGTCTTTCTGGAAGTGCAGAACATTTTTAACTCATGGAAGAGGGTTTCTTGACTGTGTTTGCCATTGTTGGTATCTCCTCTCTGTTCTTCTTTCTCACCTGCCTTTTGTGAAACAAACTTTTCTTACTTTTCCTTTTAACTCCCTGTTCCCTGCCTGTTACCTTTATGGGCTCAGAGCTCTGCCATTTCAATCCTTCTGAACCCCTTAGCAGTTCACTCATTCATTCATTCATTCATGTTTATTAAAATTTTATTATGTGATATGCATTATGTGAGATGCTAGAAATGACATAAAACAGACAAAATTCCCAACTTCTGTAGGATTGTTATCTACTGGGGTTGAGAGATTAATAATGTATATAAAGCGATGGGTAAAACACAAAAAAATGAGCAACTAATGTTAAGTTTTTCCATTTTAAAAACTGAAAAAGATGTGCAAAAACAATTTTCTTATAATTAGGTTATTATTATAGGATAGGAAAAAAAATCCATTCTTACATCTCATAGAAATGTATGGCATAGACAGTGAACCATAATGTATACAAATTGAAAAAAAAAGATTTCAGAGGTCACAGGATCCCAAGAAAGAACGCAGACTATGACCAGAGAATCTAACTGTATTACAAATGTATTTAAACAAGGGTCCAGGGACATTTACTGGCACGAACTAAAAAAAAAACAAAAACAAAAACCAGAAAATAACAAATATTGGAGAGGTTGCAGGGGGATTGGAACTCTTATGTACTGCTTGTGGGAATACAAAATGGTACTGCCATTTCGGAAAAAGGTATGGTGCTTCCTTAAAAAGCCAGAAATAGAAATGCCATATGATCCAGGAATCCCACTACTAGGAATATACCCTAGAGAAATAAGAGTCATCACATGAATAGACATATGCACACCCATGTTCATCGTGACATTATTCATAAAAGCAAAAAGACCAAAAGAATCTATATGCCCATCAACAGATGAATGGATAAACAAACTATGGAACACACACGCAATGGAATACTACACAATGATAAAGAACAATGATGAATCTGTGAAACAGCTCACAACATGGATGAATCTGGAAGGCATTATGCTGAAATAACTCAATTACAAAAGGACAAATACTGTATGAAACCACGATTATAAAAACTTACAAAAAGGTTTATGCACAGAAAGAAATCTTTGATATTTACAAAGGAGGGAAGGGGTGTGGAGGGAAAAACACTAAATAGACAGCAGATAAGTGGTAACTTTGGTGAAGGGTAAGACAGTACACAATACTGGGGGAAGTCAGCACAACTTACCAAGGCAAAGTCATAGTAGCTTCACAGATACATCCAAACTCCCTGAGGGACCGAGTTACTAGGTAGAGAGCTGGGGACCATAGCTCTCAGGGGACATCTAGCTCAACTGATATAGTTTATAAAGAAAATGTTCTACATCCAACTGTGGCGAGTAGCATCTGGGGTCTTAAAAGCCTGTAAGTGGCTCTCTAAGATATTTCTACTGGTCCCATCCTGGCTGGAGCAAAGGAGAACGAAGAAAACCAAAGACACAAGGGAAAGATTAGTCTAAAGGACCACAGCTACTCCAACCTCTACCAGGCTGAGTCCAGAACAAGAAGATGGTGCCTGGCTACTACCACCGGCTGCTCTGACAGGGATCACAATAGAGGGTCCCAGGCAGAGCAGGAGAAAAATGCAGAACAAACTTCAAATCCACCCACACACAACAAAGACCAGACTTGCTGGTCTGACAGAGCCCCCAGACACCCTTTTAACTCAGTACTGAAGTCACTCCCGAGGTTCATCCTTCAGCCAAAGATTATACAGGTCTATAGGGCAAACGACTCATAGTGACCCTGTAGGACAGAGTAGAACTGCCCCATAGTTTCCAAGGAGTGGCTGGTGGATTTGAACTGCTGACCTTTCGGTTAGCAGCCAAGCTCTTAACCACTGCATCACCAGTCAGAATCAACTCAACAGCAATGGGGTGAGGGGATAGGGCAAACAATAACATATGCGAAAAACACGCTTCGTAGTTCAATCATGTATACAAGACTAAATGGGCACATCAGCCCAAAAGCAAGGATGAGAGGGCAGGAAGGGACAGCAAAACTGGACAAATGGAAATAGGGAACCTGGGGTAGAGAAGGGGAGAGTGTTGGCACATCGCAGGGTTGGTAACCAATGTCACAAAAACAATTTGTGTATTAATTGTTTAATGAGAAAGTAATTTGCTCTGTAAACTTTCACCTAAAGAAAAAAAAATATACTGTAGTTGATAAACTTGTTTCCCAGGGGTATGGGTTAAGAATTCCGATACAGCTATACACGTATATAGGAAGTGAACAATTAAGTAAGTGGATGGTGGGAGCCAAGTTTCTCACCGCTGGAGTGAGAATTTACAGCTAAGCAAAGGGAAGAGGCTAGAGTGATCCATGTGGTAATGGATAAGCATTGAAAGTACAGTAAGAATTTATGTTTAACTTAAAGATACAGGTGGTCACATATAGAAATATTTACAGATATGCGGACATGGGTTAATATACATGCATGTATTTCTTTGCTCCGTCAGCTGAGAGGGCCTAAAAGAATCATACACTGTAGCAATGAGCACACCTAGTGCCCAGATACTGGTTTCCAAGAAATAAGGGCTCCTTGGAAAAATGATGGATTCTATGACTGGGGCAGGAAATACATAAGCTGAGTCTGGAACATCTTGTAGGGTCAGAAACTAAGCAAGTACATTCTCTTCCTCTCTTTGTCTCTGTCTCTCCATCTCACATATATCTCTCATGCAGAAGAATTCCAAATAAATTATGCAGATACTCCACCCTAAAGGATGGGGATCATAACTCTCCACTCTTTATTTGTGGACTGCGCATAGTGACTCCCTTCCACTGGGTGAAGAAAAGAGCAACCTTATAGTGGAAAACTTGACAAACACTACTTCAGCAACGTGATCATGGTGAATGTCATGTGGAGAGTATGTATTCTTTTTTTTCCCTAAATTTTATTCATTTTGTTGTTGTTGTTAAGAATAGACACAGCAAAACATATAATTCAAGTTTCTAAATGTAAAATTTAGTGACGTTGGTTACATTCTTCAAATCGTGCAATCATTCTCACCCTCTTTTTTGAGTTGTTCCTCTACCATTAACATAAACTCACTGCCCCTAGGGTTCCTATTTAATCTTTAGAGTTGCTGTTGTCAATTTGATCCCATGTAGATAGTTCTCAAAACAGCGTAATGCTCAAGGCAGGCCTTTTTTTCTTTTTAATAGTTTAAGCTAAACTATTGCTTGGTTTTAAGACAAGTTCAGAGGATATTTTTGGTTTAAAGTTTAAAGATTATCTCAGGGCAACAGTTTGAGGGTTTCATCCACCCTCCATGGCTCCAGAAAATCTAGAGTCCATGAGAATTCTGAAATTCTGTTCTGCAGCTCCCTGTTTTGATCAGGATTCTTCTATGGAATCTTTGATCGAAATGTTCATAATGATAGCCAGGCACCATCCAGTTCTTCTGGTCTCATGGCAAAGAAGGCAGTTGTTTATGGAGGCAATTAGCCACACATTCCATTATCTTCCTCCTATTCCTGACTCTCCTTCTTCTTCTGTTGCTCCAGGTGAATAGAGACCAAATGTTGTGTCTTGGATGGCCACTTGCAAGCTTTTAAGACCCCAGGTGCTACGCATTGAACTAGGAGGTAGAACAGGAGCACTAAACATGTAATTAGGCCAATTAACTGGGATATCCCATGAAACCATGACTCTAAACCACCAAACCAAGAAACCAAATCTCATGAAGTGTTTGGTTATACATAAGCAGCCTCAGCAGCTACTTTTTTTTTGTGGTTTCTGTAAATATACCTGCCATGCAACTTTTGCCAGTTCAGCTTTTGACAGGTGTACAACTTATTGACAGCAATTACAGTAATCAGCTGTGCAACATTACCCTTAATCAATGTGATTTTTTTCATCACTGTTAGCCCTCCTTTCTCCCCTCCCTCTTGCCCCTAGTAACAACTAATAAGCTTTGGTCTCTATATATTTGCCTTTTCTTGTCTTTTTATATAAATGAGGTCATCTAATATCTGTTCTTCTGTGACTGGCTTATTTCACTCAGCAAAATGTCTTCAAGTTCCATCCGTGCTGTAGCATTTAGGTTGTTTCCACCTTTTGGCTGTTGTGAATAGTGCTACAGTGGTGCACAAGTCTCTTTTTGAGTCTCTGCTTTGAAGTCTTATATACCTAGAAGTGGAATTGCTGGGTCATATGGTATCTCTAGATAGTATGTATCCTTGATATGAAGTGATGAAAATGGCACTTTATCTCTATGAGCTCCCCCATCAAAACCCTAACTCCAGTCCAATCACGAGAATAACATCAGACAAATCCAATAAAGGGGCATCCTACAGCATACCTAAGCAGACTCCTCAAAACTGTCAAAGTCATCAAAAACAAGGAAAGCCAGAGAAACTGTCACAAACAAGAGAAGCCTAAGGAGATATGACAACTAAATGTAATATGGTTTCCTGAATGGAATCCTGGAACAGAAAAAGGGCACTAGGTAAAAATTAAGGAAACTGACTAAATTATGGACCTCAGTTAATAATAACGAAACAATACTGGTTCATTAATTATAACGGATGTACCAATAAATCCAGTAAAGGGGCATCCTACAGTACACCTAACCAGACTCCTCAAAACTAATGTAAGATGTCAACAGTGGAAATTGTATGGGGATAAGTTATATGGACTTCTCTGTAGGATTGCTCAGTTTTTCTAAAAATCTAAAACTGTTCTAAAATACAAAGTTCATTAATAATAAAACAATTAAAAAAGGCAATGATTAAAAAACAAAACACCAGGGCTAAAACAACAACTACTACAACACTTTATAGTTAGGGTAATCTTTTGTTCTAAAAATTATTTTCCAGTATAGAGACAGAGTAGGAAAAATTTGTTGTCCAAAATCCTATAAAGATTGAAGCAAAACAAAAACAAAAAGGCAAAAACCCTCCACTGATTCAAAGGAAAATTACAGGAAATTTACTGTAATTAGGCAGCAGGTTTAGAACTATAATTCCCTCTAATTAGATTTGTCAAGGTGTTCCTGGAGGTATTGATTTAATTCAATTCGATACACATTTATTGAGCACCTGCTATTGAAAGGCCCTCGATTTGGCACTGGGTAGTGAATATAAAAGCTGAAAAACACATGGTTTCTGAAACTAAAGAGGTTAACATCGGAAGAGCATAAAACAGATACTCAAACACAAGGCAGGAGGCAAGAGAGAGTGACGAAAGATGGCCATGTTCAAGAAAAGGCATAACACTGGAAAAATGCAAAGGATTTTTAAGAACTAATGGGGGGGCAGTCAGGCTGAAGCATATGTTAGAGCACTCATGGGCCCCAGAGATGGAAAGAAAGGGTTATTGGCGTTTTATGCAGACCCTAGGGAACCAGAGAGATAGCATGACCAGAGTCAAATTTCCGGAACATTCATCAGGTCAGAGCCAGAACAATGGATGGCAGGGCAGAGAGAACTGAAGGCAAAGGGACCACTGCAATAGCCTGGGAGTCAGAATCATGATTTTTATGTGTACGTGTGGAAGGGAACAGAAACATATTACATGATTTTGGTGGTCCAAAATCCTTGTAAGATTTTACACAAATCATTGACTATGCTAGCATAGATGGTGCTAATGGTCAGGACTGTGCCTCATGTGTACCTTTCCAGCCAAAGTATGTGCTGGTACCTGAAAAAAAGGAAGGTGTTAATACAGAAGGATGCCTCTTTGGCTTGCTTGATATGACGTAAATCAACTTGCAGGCTTTTCCTTCCCTTCTTCCTATCTTATGAAGCTTTTATTTTTTCCCTGATTGCAATAGTACAGACTTATCATAATATTGGGGATATATATAAAATAAAAATCCCTCAGAGTTAAATAATTTATAATTTTGGTCTATTTCCCTCTACTTATTATTTTTTTATACACGAAGTATCTGGGAACAGTGTAATTGATTAATGAAGGAACACTATCTTAGTTACGTGTACTATTATAGGTTACACCTTGTACTCTGCATATAAAATCAGCACTGAATGTAGACAAAGCTGTTGCTTCTTAACACTGGAATCCACGCTGCTTGTCTGAATGGCTAGTGCTCCACTTCTGAGAAGCTCTTTTGTATACACATCAAGGTAGTGAATCATGCTGCAATATACTTTTATTTTCTGCTCTAAAAATATAGAGCACAAAATGTAAAGGTTTATCTTAATGATAGAAAATAAAGGTGATAAGAATGTATACAAGAAACCCTCTACCCCTGAAACACTCTATTCCAAAAGAAACAACTGTTTTATAATGGATATTTGTATAAGTACAAAGTTTCTTAGGCATACTGCTATATTGCAATGCAGTAGAATAGACAGTATATATTTTTATATTCATATAAAAATACATATATTTACCAAATTGGAGTAAACACATATACATGCACACACCTGATTTTTCTCTTACTGTATCTCCTTTTAAGAGCCTTGCAGAGGAGCAGTGGTTAAGTGCTCGGCTGCTAACTGAAAGGTCCACAATTCAAACGCATCAGCAGCTCCACTGGAGAAAGATGTGGCAGTCTGCTTCCATAAAGATTTATAGCCTAGGAAACTCTATGGGGCAGTTCTACTCTGTCCTACAGGGTTGCTATGAGTTGGAATTGACTTGATGGCCAAAACCAAAACCCAAATCCATTGCCATTGAGTTGATTTTGACTCATAACAACCCTGTAAGACAGAGTAGAACTGCCCCATAGGGTTTCCTACGCTCTAATCTTTACAGAAGCAGGCTGTCACATCTTACTCCAGTGGAGTGGCTGGTGGGTTTGAACCACCAACCTTGCAGCTAGCAGGTGAGTGTTTTAACCACTGTGCCATCAGGACTCCTACAACAACAGCAATAGTTTTTTTTTGGTGGGGGGAGGTTTGTCCTATACATATAATTAAATATTTTAAAATATTTTTAATCGACTGTTTCATCTCAAATTTGCTAAATCTTCAAGAGCCATGTCAAATACTACCTCCACTATAAACATTCCACGATAGCCCTGGTTTATTATTTCTCACCTGGATTATATTAATAAATCCTCTTAATTGCTTTACCAGCCTCTAGTCTGTCCTTTTCCCAAATCATCCTGCTGAAATAACCCTCCTCGAACACAGCACTGATCATGTCACATCCCTGCTCAAAAACCCTCCATGGTTGCTCAGTGGCTACATGATACAGTGCCACTTCTCAGCCTTGTTCCACTATCTAGACTTTTCTTTCTATATAAACTCTGCATGCCCACCAAACCCACCCTTCTGTGCCTGTATTTCAATCCTTCCCATTGTCTCGGATTCTGATATCATCCCACGTTCCTTGCTATCTTAATGACAGTTTTTTGTGTACATGTCTTTCCTCTGGATTAGGCTATAAACTCTTCGATGTCGGGGTTGCAATTTCAGTTCAGTGCAATTAGATGTAAATCACAGTCACTGAAGATCAACCATATTCCAGACACCATGCAAGGTGTTAAGAGTAGAGAGATGAAGAAGACACAATCCCCACACTCAGGGATCTCAGAGAGGGAGACACACATTAATAAATAACTATGATTTAAGGATGAAAAAAACCCCGCAAACATCCATTAATAATCAGAACCTGGAATGTACGAAGTACGAATCTAGGAAAATTGGAAATCTGCAAAAATGAAATGGAATGCATAAACATTGATATCCTAGGCATTAGTGAGCTGAAATGGACTGGTACTGGCCACTTTGAATCAGACAATCATACAGTCTACTATGCTGGGAATGACAACTTGAAGAGGGATGGTGTTACATTCATCGTCAACAAGAACGTTTCAAGATCTAGCCTGAAGTACAACGCTGTCAGTGACAGGATAATATCCATATGCCTACAAGGAAGACCAGTTAATACGACTATTATTCAAATTTATGCACCAACCACTAGGGCCAAAGATGAAGAAATAGAAGATTTTTATCAGCTGCTACAGTCTGAAATTGATCGAACATGCAATCAAGATGCATTGATAATTACTGGTGATAGGAATGTGAAAGTTGGAAACAAAGAAGAAGGATCAGTAGTTGGAAAATATGGCCTTGGTGATAGAAACAATGCCAGAGATCAAATGACAGAATTTTGCAAGACCAACGACTTCTTCATTGCAAATACCTTCTTTCACCAACATAAACGGCGACTATACACATGGACCTCGCCAGATGAAACACACAGATATAAAATTGACTACATCTGTGGAAAGAGACGATGCAAAAGCTCAATATCATCTGTCAGAACAAGGCCAGGGGCCGACTGTGGAACAGACCATCAATTGCTCATATGCAAGCTCAAGCTGAAACTGAAGAAAATCAGAGCAAGTCCACGAGAGCCAAAATATGACCTTGAGTATATCCCACCTGAATTTAGAGACCATCTGAAGAATAGATTTGACGCATTGAACACTAGTGACCACAGACCAGACAAGTTGTGGAATGACATCAAGGACATCATCCATGAAGAAAGCAAGAGGTCACTGAAAAGACAGGAAAGAAAGAAAAGACCAAGGTGGATGTCAGAGGAGACTCTGAAACTTGCTCGAGTGTCGAGCAGCTAAAGCAAAAGGAAGAATTGATGAAGTAAAAGAACTGAACAGAAGATTTCAAAGGGCCTCTGGAGAAGACAAAGTAAAGTATTATAATGACATGTGCAAAGAGCTGGAGATGGAAAACCAAAAGGGAAGAACACGCTCGCCGTTTCTCACGCTGAAAGAACTGAAGAAAAAATTGAAGCCTCGAGTTGCAACAGTGAAGGATTCCATGGGGAAAATATTAAACGACCTAAGAAGCATCAAAAGAAGATAGAAGGAATACACAGAGTCATTATACCAAAAAGAATTAGTCAATATTCAACCATTTCAAGAGGTGGCATATGATCAGGAACTGATGGTACTGAAGGAAGAAGTCCAAACTGCTCTGAAGGCACTGGCAAAAAACAAGGCTCCAGGAATTGATGGAATATCAGTTGAGATGTTTCAACAAACAGATGCAGCGCTGGAGGTGCTCACTCGTCTATGACAAGAAATATGGAAGACAGCTTCCTGGCCAACTGACTGGAAGAGATCCATATTTATGCCTATTCCCAAGAAAGGTGATCCAACCGAATGTGGAAATTATAGAACAGTGTCATTAATATCCCACGCAAGCAAAATTTTGCTGAAGATCATTCAAAACCGGCTACAGCAGTATATCCACAGGGATCTGCCAGATATTCAGGCTGGTTTCAGAAGAGGACGTGGAACCAGGGATATCATTGCTGATGTCAGATGGATCCTGGCTGAAAGCAGAGAATACCAGAAGGATGTTTACCTCTGTTTTATTGACTATGAAAAGGCATTTGACTGTGTGGATCATAACAAACTATGGATAACACTGCAAAGAATGGGAATTCCAGAACACTTAATTGTGCTCATGAGGAACCTTTACATAGATCAAGAGGCAGTTGTTCGGACAGAACAAGGGGATACTGATTGGTTTAAAGTCAGGAAAAGTGTGTGTCAGGGTTGTATTCTTTCACCATACCTATTTAATCTGTATGCTGAACAAATAATACGAGAAGCTGGACTATATGAAGAAGAACGGGGCATCGGGATTGGAGGAAGACTCATTAACAACCTGCGTTATGCAGATGACACAACCTTGCTTGCTGAAAGTGACGAGGACTTGAAGCACTTGCTAATAAAGATAAAAGACCACAGCCTTCAGTATGGATTACACCTCAACATAAAGAAAACAAAAATCCTCACAACTGGACCAATAAGGAGCATCATGATAAACGGAGAAAAGATTGAAGTTGTCAAGGATTTCATTTTATTTGGATCCACAATCAACAGCCATGGAAGCAGCAGTCAAGAAATCAAAAGATGCATTGCATTGGGCAAATCTGCTGCAAGGGACCTCTTCCAAGTGTTGAAGAGCAAAGACGTCACCCTGAAGACTAAGGTGCGCCTGACCCAAGCCATGGTATTTTCAATCACATCATATGCATGTGAAAGCCGGACAATGAATAAGGAAGACTGAAGAAGAGTTTACGCCTTTGAATTGTGGTGTTGGCAAAGAATATTGAATATACCTTGGACTGCCAAAAGAACGAACAAATCTGTCTTGGAAGAAGTGTGGCCAGAATGCTCCTTAGAGGCAAGGATGGCGAGACTGTGTCTTACATACTTTGTACATGTTGATCAGTCCCTGGAGAAGGACATCATGCTTGGCAGAGTACAGGGTCAACGGAAAAGAGGAAGACCCTCAACGAGGTGGATTGACACAGTGGCTGCAACAATGAGCTCAAGCATAACAACGATTGTAAGGATGGCGCAGGACCGGGCAGTGTTCTGCTCTGTTGTGCATAGGGTCGCTATGATTCGGAACCGACTCGACGGCACCTAAGAACATGATTTAAAGCGCTACATAAAACTGCTGGAACGCACACAAAGGACAGTGGCAACACAGCAGATGGGCAGGTTCTACCTGTATGGGCAGGGCTTCAAATAGGTGATTTCTAAAGAGAAAGGAGACTGCCAGATGAACAAGGGGCAAGGTGCATGAAACGGCTGAGAGGAGGCACAGTATGGTCTGTTCAGGGAATTTTAGAAAGTTAGGCGTTTCTGCAGTGGGGGAAGTCACAAATGTGCCTTTAAGGTAGGCAGGGTGAACATCATTAAAAGCCTTGCAAAACATGATACCAAAACCAAAAACCCATTGCCGTTGAGTCGATTCCAACTCATAGCAACCCTAGAGGACAGAGTAGAGCTGCCCCATCGGGTTTCCAGAGCTGTAATCTTTACAGAGGCATACTGCCACATCCTTTGCCCATGGAGCAGCTGGGGGATTTGAACTGTCCACCTTTTGGTTAGCATCTGAGTACTTAATCGCTGCATCACCAGGGCTTTGAAACATGATAAGGAGGTTGAAGATCAAATACCATTTAACATCTCATCCAAGGCTGTCATTGGTTGTTCTTCAAATGTTTACATTACTGCGCAGCTTTCACTGTAAATTTTCTCTCTCCAATTAGAATATAAACTTCTGGAGGGCAGAATCCATAAGCACACTTCTTGTACATCTCGAAGCTCTCAGTATGATGCCTAACACAGAGTAGGAGTTTTAGCAATCTTTTAATTTGATAATCCAAACTCATTCTGATAGTTGCATGCTCAGTGCTTAAAGGGAATTCAAAACATCTGCTGGAAGAATTAACCAATGCTGAGTCAAGACAAAATCTGAAAGGACCAGCATGTTTTGAGGAAATGTTCTGGATTAGTGATTTTTACATCTAGAACAATTTTACTTGCTGTTAAAAAAGCAATTTAATATAATTTGTTTCAAAATGTCATATTTTAGCATATTTATGGTCATCAATCACTGAGTAACTAAAAGTAAAATAACAAGCATGGATTTTCAGCTGCGTTAATTGAATTTGTCTCTCAGAATTGCTTGCATGTAGTGATGGTTAATCAATGGATGGCATGTCCCTGAAGACTGGCCAGGCTCTGTCTCCAACCCCTGCTGGGCAGGACAGTCATCTGTGACCTGGAATGGCATCTCCTCTACGTATCGTGATCGTGGTGTGACGACCAATAGTAGTAGCTGAGCCAAAGAAATGGAGGTGAACGCAGAGCGAAGTTGGGAAAGTTAGTACTGCATTCCATCAAAGTTATAGCCAACCAAGGCAACTGTATTTTGTGTTTATTTGGGGGAGGAAATGAGAAAGGTGTGTGAGTGTGATTATGTAAAGGTGTTTGTCTGAATTGTGGAGGCCATGTGGGATGGGAGTAGATTCTTTCGTAGGATCTAGAATACCCTTCCCAGTCCAATGAGGGGAAAATATGTGAGCGTCCCCTCCCTCTGTAAGAAAAAAAAAAAAAAAGGAAAATATAGTGAAGTATAAATACAGGTAAAAATACCGAAAAAAAAAAAAAAAAAAAACCCGACTGCGGAGGGACTGACAAAGTATATGGCCAAGACAAAGGTCACAGGAAAAAGGATGAAATACGATGATGAAGAAAATGAAGTATAAATCATAACTGGGGGATGTTAAAGTCAAGTTATCAGAAGTTTCTCTGCAAGAATATTTGACCCCTGATTCTTTAGCTGGGATGATAACCCATGCTGCCATAAGTACACCTGTGTTTGCTGAGGGGAAGAGAGCAATGGAGTACAACATCTCATGTTGTTAATATCGATCCGTAAATGTCATTGCCTGTAATTGCATACTTTCAGTTTTGGGGAGAGGCATGAATCAAGAGTCTGGCTGTTGATACCGTTTATCCTGGAGATGACAAGAACCAAGAAAGAGTCACCAAAAGGTCAGTAACCATAGGTAGGTAAAGCATATGCATGCCTAGAAATGCTACATACTCTAGGTGATTGTGTCCATGGAGAGAGAGAATTATAGAACTATGCTCTAAGAAAAAGCTGAATCTTAGAAGTCGGTTTATCCTGCCAGAGACCTATAAACTATCTTACATTTAACCATACTTCTTGTCCTTTTGTT
The DNA here is from genome assembly GCF_030014295.1 of Loxodonta africana. Lineage (NCBI taxonomy): Eukaryota > Metazoa > Chordata > Mammalia > Proboscidea > Elephantidae > Loxodonta > Loxodonta africana. The sequence continues at coordinate 48,141,794 of NC_087364.1, forward strand.
TTGGAGACTTAACCCCCTCCTTTTTCTTTTTTTCTTTTATTTGCTTACTTTGGACCCATCGTCAGGAAAGACCACTCGCTAGAAAAGGACATCACGGTTGGTAAAAGACAGGGTCAGTGAGAATGTCAATGAGATGGACTGGCATAATAGCTACACCAATGGACTTAAACACATCGGCGGTTATGCAGACGGCTCAGGAGCGGGCAATACTTCATTCTGTTATACTGAGATGGCTACGAGTTGGAACCGACTTGAACAACTAACCACTGCAACAAAACCCCCTCCTGGTGGTCTACATTGGTGGTCTACACTGAAAAGACGTCCTCTTACATCAGCCTGGGTATGTCGCTAACAGCCACGGTCCCATCATGAGTCTCGCTCTCCCCATCTTCCTCCTCTTCTTCACTACTTTCTGACTCCTCACTGGAGGAGGAGTAATCAGTCACCTTCTTCAGGGGGCGATTTGTTTCTTCGATACGGAGCTCTCGTAATTCTTTGGCTAATGCCGTCAGGTCCTACAAAAGAAAAGTTTGTTCAGCACATGAATTGCAGACAGGGCCAAACCTACACATCTCAGAAAGCTCCAGCTTAAGCAACAAGAAAGAAGCTCTATATAGAACTGTTACAAACATAGTTACTGCATGGAACTAAGAAAAAGATGTTTGTAGCACATAGAAACTAGAAAAGAAAGATGAAATCAATTTAAACTTTGTTCAAAACCAATAGCTAGACTGAGACTGTTCAGTTCTGAATATCATGTGTATATATGCATATGTGCGCTGCGTGTATATACATATATACATACACTGAGTTCTCATTTTATTTTGGGAAGGTGAAGGTCACCCTCAGAGTTAATGGGAAAATAGATAGGATTAGAAATTGTTCCCCAGTATTTTGGGGCTCCTGCCCAAGCCACAGTGATGGCCTTTTCCCTCATGTGATTGCTACTGTACCAAAATTCGGCATCAGTCACAGAACAGAGCAATTCCCAAGGTTCCAGCTAAGACAATGACTCATTTGGCATGTCATCATTCCTTGAAGAACAAAGGTACTACATCAAATGATGACCCACCCCAAAGCCCAGTGCCACTGAAATTTATAGCCACAGAGCTGAATTAATCAAGAGGAACAAAAAAAAAAAAAGGAAGTTCTCTTCCAGAATGATGGGTGTTTCATTTTCTTTTGTTTAAAATTCCAGTCACCTGGCAGAAACCCTGGCTAAGAGTACTGAAATGAATGTGCAAACGCCAAAAGGAAGAGATCATTTTCCAGTTTTCCATGAGCATGATGAAACCTTTAGCCTTATATGATGTGATGATGTGGAGTTTAATCATCAGGCACATTGCAGGCAGTGGGCTGAATGTCTGACTACCTCTGATTTTACATGCTTGCAGAGCAGTGCAGAGGGAAGCAATTCTGCAAAAGCATGGCCGCTCTAATTCACATGGGTTAAACTGCCCATGGCGCACAGCATGCAAATGAGGGAAGAAGCAATTTGACATCAGTCTTACCATTTCTCCCTATATTAGTGACCCATGTGAGAATCAGAGCATTCAGTGAGAGACGGGATCAGGGAGAGAGAAACTCATTGAAAAATACTAAATCCCACAGTTTTCTCATAGCCATATTCTCTCTTTATTTCAATCGAGAAATGTATTTGTCTGATTCACCTGACGTAGGAGTAGAGCAATCTAGAAGATCTAAATGGCATTTGATTGGCAGAGGATTGGTTGAAGGAAAAACCATTGTTAAGTGTGTATAATTAAATTATAAATTTATTTTATTATTTTTTTAATTATACTTTCATTTTGAGAAGGCAACAAACCATTACTTTTCTTCACTGCCACCTATACATCAAGCATTACTATTTTGGTTAAGGCTAGGGGAGGTGTTTTATTTGGTCTAGAAATTTAGGAAGTGCAGGGTGTTAAGTGAGGGAGTCATTTCTTTCTAATTTCATAGAAATCACATGGAAAGTAACAATGACTTTTAAATTTGTCTGGAAATCAACTGAAATGAAGTCTTTGGAAAAAGGGACCTTCTGAAAATTCAAATTACACATTATATATACAAACACATTTGCTAGGGCTTTTACACACACACACACACACACTTGGCCTCAGTCTCAGCAGATATATTTGTCCTGTGCCTCCAACTGAAAATAGAGTTGTTTTTAAAAATGCCCAATCGTGTTTAAATATAATATATATCATTACAGTAGAGGAAAACTACCACATAAATAACATTTCATGAAAACTGACTTCTGCTTTATTATTTATTCATTTATTTTTAGCAATGGGCCAAAATAAGAAAAGCTTATATCTGGATTTAAGTTTTTTACTTATTTTTTCTTGACAATTGCCAATGTTTATCTTTACCAAATGGAGAAGAAACTGAAGAATATGCTATACTTGAGCACACTGATAAAATACAGTGTAGGTATCTGTTAAGGTCTTGAAAGGAAAAGGATATTATAATTCTCAGAACTAGTAAAATAACAATTTTGATAAATTTATTTTGTATTTTGACTTCTGCATGTTAAAACCATGTTAAAACTCATCAAAGACTATAACTAGCACTTAAAATGTTACTTGTAAGAAAATACATTTATTACAATTTAAAGAGAGAATATGGTTTAAAAGAGCTTATTTCCAGTGTCAATAATTCTGTGAGTCAAGTATAATAAGATTAGCCAGAATTTATTTAAATTCATGATACATTTTTCCCATGGCTTGGTTCTCCTCATCTGACATTTCAAAACAAGAAAAGAGATAATCACAAAGAAAGAAAAAAAAAAAAAATCAAGGCTATTTAGAAATATTTAGCTGGTCCAAAGCCTATTGATTTAAAGAAACTCTCACTTGTTAAAATGACCTACCATTTTCTAAACACTGTATTTAGGAACACTTAAAAGTTCTGACCTACTTTATAATTTCACTTTTAATTAGAAATTTTTTTTTTGTTTCCATGTTATTAAAAAAGCTATCTTTATTGAAAAGTTAGAAATAATTGCAAATTCCTTTTAAGTTTAATTGGTAATAGCTTGCAGGGTGAGACATATATGAAAATCCCAAGGTAACGATAATGAATAACTTAAAAGTAATATCCCCAGTCAAAGAAAATTAATCTTCCATTGCCAATAGCCTGTGTGTCTAGCTGAAGTTTTGTTTCTTATCCATCCACTCTGGAACAATTTACAATAACAAAGTTACAGAAAAGAGACATGGTCTAAAATTGACACCATTGGGTTTAGATCCATTTTCATATATTTAATTCTCTGACAATACCAATTTTCTCTACATAATGAGTCTGCGTGGTAATTTATTGCTTGACTGTCTCAAGCCTAGAGCTAAAAAGTATTAAAAAGGAGGGATAAAAAATGCCATTTTGCATGAAAATATTTGAGATGTATTACTAAAAAAGAAATATAGCAAAAATGGTAAGATTCTTTGACTACAGAATAAATGTGAAGATAGTTGAGAGGCTCTTAAAGGCTTCTCTGATGTAGCACTTTAGAATCCACTTGATACTGTTTTTCAATAAAAAAAGCTTATTTAATCTGACAATTACAATACCTTGCCTAAAAAGATGCTTTTTAGTTCTCTTTTTAGAAATGATATAGTTTATTCAAATTCTAGTTCAATTTTGTGAACAATCATTTTGTTCAAAATTTTTAAGCTGGTCTTTTCTTTATGTATTAAAAATATTTTGTTTCTTTCTGGGAATTCTGAAGACATCATTGGGTGAGTCACTTAACTCCAGTATCCTCATCTGAGAAAAAATGGGTTTGGACTACTAGTTATTGTCGAAGTTCCATCCGATCTGTGGGTGTGCTCTGGGATGGTTCAGATTCCTGCACATTCAGGAAGAACAACGCTAAAGCCAATGTTTGCTTATGTATATAATCTTCGTGTCACATATTTAACTGTGCCAAAGGGGGGAAAAATATTTTCAAAGGGCGTATTAAATAATCGCAGATTATCACTGCAAAATCTCTTATATTCTACTAGAAAGTAATGCCAAATTAATGGAAACTCTCCCAGATAGATTTTTAGGAAAAAGGAAACCATTAAATCAGCAACAACAAGCAAAACTTTTTCAAAAATCAGTTTCAAAGCTTTTCATTTCCATCATGGGCAAAAGAATCACTGGGTGAGGAAGCCATATTGAAACCTAGGAATGGAGATGGCAGGGAGGTTTAGTTCAGAGTTTCTCGACTGTGGCACTACTGACATTTTAGGCTGGGTAATTGTTTTTTCTGAGGGTCTGACCTGCACATCATAGGATGTTTAGCATCGTCCCTCTGCTCTACCCACTAGATGCCCTCAAGTTGTGACAAGCAAAACTGTCTCTACACATTGCCAAATGTCCCTTGGGGTGGGTGGTGGGGGAAGAGGGTAATCATCCTGGTTGAGAACCACTGTGTTAGGTAGAACCAAATAATCTTGTATTTTTAGTGGTTCAGATCAGTGATACTGAAGGAGGGCTATCAGAATCACCCAGAGGCCTGTTCTAATAATACATGCCCCAGGGAGTTTGGTGTGCTGCTCACACACTCTCAGTCACACCTCTGTTGCTCCCTCTCATCTCTGTCCAGGGTGCTGGAATACTCCAAAATATATAAATAAAGCAAATTTGAAAAACCTGTATTAACAAGATAAAATCCCTGAGAGCTCTTTTTCTCATGGTGGCCATCTCCAAGGCAACCTGTGGACTGAGGAGATTCCCCTTGAGTTGCTCACACCACGCCATTTTGTTGGCAGCCACAGCACCAGAATATCATTCTTTTTCTTCAACTCTTTTGGGGGAAAATTGGTAAAAATTGTGATAACCCCTGTCCTTCTCATTATTATGAGGGAAGGGGCAAGGCAGTGGCATAGAACAATTTAAAAACATCTCCCTTTTCTGTTTTTATTAATGACGTTCACATATTACAGACATGCAAAGTCGTGTTTTTTCATAAGCAATAATCCTTTACCTATGATCATAACTTTCTAAATCACTCTGAAGGGTGAGGTGGCCATAATTCTGAAAAAACAACGCTCTTTGGTGAAGATGAGATGCATAGAAACAGGCTTCTCCCACCTGCCCCAAGAGCTCCACGCCTCAGGTCCGAACCTGAGCCATGGTGACAACCTCTTGGGTTTATGCAGCAGTTTATACTTCATAAAATGCTTTCGCACACATGACTGGAGGGATCCTAAACAATCTTGTGAGTGAGGCAGGGCAGGTGTTTTTATCCCCATTTTATAGATGTGGATATTCTGGCCTAGAGGGGTTAAGTGGCTTGTCCCAACCAGTGATTTATTGAGGATCCAGGTTCTGAACACGGCTTGCTGACTCCAAAGCTAGTGCTTTTTCTATATCATTTCACAAAAATGGTGCTCAGCAGAGCTACAGCCTACAAGCCGTAATGGGGCTCTTCAGATTCCATGCACTAGGACTCGTGGCAAGGTCTGACTCTTAAACATTCTCCTATGCTGCATTCATGCAGGTCTGACAAACAGCGGGAAGGCATCATCCTTTTTAGTAAGCTACCTGCAATTGACAAAGTCATATATTTTTCTAATGGAAAAAGGTCTCCACGGATAAGGAAATAAAGTCACTTAACTCACCAGGATTCATTAACTAAAGTCAATGTTGCTGCGGGTGTTAATGTCCCACAAAATTAATCTAACAATACCCAGTAACTCCCTGTTCACAAATCACACACTATAAATTTGGAGTGCCCCAGGATGATGTCTCTTTTCTCTGTTAGTAAAACCACTCAGAGCCATCCCCTAGCAAGGCTGGTGAGCACGGGTTAAGAGCTCAGGCTTTGCTACTGGAAGATACTGGAATGAGAAATGGTGCCATTAATAAAGCAATAGTGCTTGTTGTTAGCTAGGCTGGAATAATGGAGAGTGAAATTTTGGCTCAGAGGGAAGGTCTCTGATGCCTTATAAGGATGCCTGAAGGTCACAGGGAGCTTCTACTAGGGGGCTCTCCTCCCAGCAGATCACTCCAAATGAGTGAACCTTAATCTGTGATCCCATTGGCCACCATTCTGAATGTCAACATCAGGATTCTGTTTTATATTTACATTTTATGAAAACATGACCAAGAAAAGGTAATACTAACCTCATCTATAGCTTTCTTATAGCTCTGAGATAAAAGGAACCCAGTCCAGAGGAATCCATAAGAGGAGGAAAAGCCAGAAGAAAAGGCAAGCAGGTTAGAAACATACTGGAATTGTTAGTACAAAAGTCATATACAAAGGGGCAAAGAGAAATTCAACTTAGAATGACCCAAATTCTCTCCATTATTACTCTCATTATATATATATTTTTACTTTAAAATGTAAATAACAGAGTAAATAAAAGACTTTGCACTCATCTCACCGAAAAGCTTCTCAGATAATTTTAAATAAAATAAGTGTTTAGTAACTCATCCCAAATTAACTTTTAACTTTCAAATTTCAACCTCTACGCTATTTTTTTTTTTTTTAAAGACTGTTTGGGTGTCTGTTGTGCTATACCAATGGAGATAGATTTCAAGGTGTCTGGTCCCCTGTCAAACCATGCTTGTCAAGTTTGGGCCCAGAAAACACACCATATTTTTAGAAAATAATGTGCACATGTAATGTTTGTTTGCCAACAGCTCCCTTCCACCTGTGAGGTATTTTTGTAAGCACTATGTTAATTTTTTTTACAGCAACGTGAAAAAAAATTAGAATAGCGGTCCTTATGAAAATACCTCTCGGGGAGAAGGGAGTGGTTGGTAAACAAATGCATTATTTGCGTAAAAATGCGGTAGTCCTAGAGGCATGAAAAGGGGCAGAAAAATTATAATATTACATAATTCTTCTGAAAATAATATGGGAGAAAAGGCAGAAAAAATAAGAGAAACACATAGATAGTACTCAAGTCTCCTTAACACACTAGTTTCAACATCTTTTTGCCAAGCCTGAGAAGTAGAAATTATGGAATGATTTGAGTTATTTCTCATCCTATTTTATTTTCTAAAGGAGTACTAATGATCAGCAAAATATCAAAAGGCAGGTAACAGGCAGGGGGCAATCGAAGACCTGTTCAGTTCTTTCCTAAGTAGGTATGACTTCCCTCTGGAGGCTTCCAGCATCTGTTCTTACTAATCAAGGTGATTTTTCTTCATAATCATGAGTGTAACCCCAACTACTTTATCCTGTAGGTTCTCTGGTAAATTAATGGAGCTCAAAACCCTTAAGAGAAAAAGCACTCACAGCTGGTCGACTAGGTCGGGTGATGTCCCTGGATTCTTCTGGTTTCACCTTGGAAGGCTCGTGGGGGAGCACAGGTGATCCTTCTGACTTACTGTTGGCTAGGGAGAAAAGACGAAGGCCAAGAAGAATAGTGACTGTCAAAAAAGTGTTGGAGCAAGTCCTGGAGCTCTGTGATGAGTCATCCCTTCAGGATTACTCAGTGGCCCCATCATTTACTGAGGCAAATCCCCAAGTACATCCATGAAATAATCGTAAATGTTCCAAATAAATCAGGCAAATACACGTAGACTTGTAAACTGGAAGTCACTAGTAATAATCAGAAAAATTGTAGCAACCACCTCCACCATCACCATTTATTGAGCGCCTATGTGTGTCAGGCATAGTGATAAAATCTTTCAACATCAATTGTCTCATTTAGTCCTCACTCCAACCCTGTGACATGGTGCTCTTTTCCTAATTTACAGTTGAACATAGGCTTACAGAGATGATGCAACTCACCTAAGGTCTCAGTAAAAATACTGGCAGAGCTGAGACTCTGATATCTCAAAGCTCCATTCTCCATCATTATGTTAAACCAATGTCCAAGGTAAGGCTCTATGCTTGGTTTCTTCTTTACCACCTACTTACCAAGACAGATTTAGATGAAACTATTTAGATGAAATTATGTGAAAAAACATTCAAATCTATTCCATTGGGTGGAATTATTTTTAAATGGGGGGAGGGTTGTCTAGACCCTTCATGGAAGAAACACTGAGGTAATAAAGGGGAAAGGCAGTAGAATTGAGGTGCAGAGCAAGGATTGTGGGGACTCCCTGACAGCTACAGAGCACATACCTTCATTTTATGAGCTTAAAGGAGCCCCGAGATAGTTCAAATGGTTTAACACACTTGAATGCTAACCTAAAGGTTAAAAATTCAAATCCACCCAGGGGTCCCTCAGAAGAAAGGTCTGGTGATCTACTTCCAAAAAAATCAGCCACTGAAAACCCTACGGAGTGTGGTTCTTCACCGACACATCTGGAGTTCCCACGAGTCGGAATCTACCGATGGCAGCTGGTTTGTTTGTTTGGATTTATCGGTAGAGAGGAAGCAATCTAAGGTAGGGGAGATTTTTGTTTTGTCTTAAAGTGATCTTTCTGGATGTTCCAGGGAGAAGAGAACCCTTTAGCCCAGAAGAACTAGGGGTGGAATGAAAGAATAAGAATTAAATCTGAACTAATTCACAGATCGGAGAATTAAAACGATATGTATGAGTTTCGTTTTCTTTAACGTTTGCTCTAAATGACATTAATTTGCTTAAAAAAAAAAGTTAGGAAAAGAAAAAAGAAGGTAAGGAAATAGGCAGTTTTCTAAATTAAAAAATGTCTATTTGGATCAAGGCAACAAAAACATACATAGCTGTGGGTTGAGTTACTGTCAGAAGAATGCTTACAAGGGCAGCCTTAGACCAGTCCTATCTCCCAATTCAGAGACACGAGCATCATCAACTATTCCAAAATGGACATTCAGTGCTTTTAACATATTTAAAACCTTAAAGGGTGTTAGGAAGCAAACTGTGACTGCACCTAATGAGGCTAAGGAAGAACAGCCAACTGGTGGTTTTCATCAGGCAGAATCACTTGTCGGTAAATGGATACCAAATGGCACTGTAAAAAGTACTGGTCTTTATCACTTAAAAGCAAAATTGTTTCTTGAAGAAGAGAATTCAGAAAGAGTAATTTTGATTAGCTAGCAACAGTGTGTTTTCATGTATAATTAACTAGGCAATATTAAGGTTTTTCACAGGCAGCCTCATTAATGAAAACTAAACGATGACTGACTTAAATTAAATGTTTAGAGAGGCTAATTTTTACTTCTCTAAATAGGAATAACCTGAAGACTCAAATATGTTTTTTTTTTTAAACATCAAAGATTTTATTTCTTCCCTGAAGAATATTTATTTTATGTTGGTCTTTACTGAATTCTATGTCAAGAAATACTTAGTACTATGAATAATGTTCATAAAGCTAAAAGGGACCACTGGTGCATTGGTAACAGGATACTGGGGTATGTGGAACTCTTATCTAATGAGGTGATCGAATGGAAATGGAGGGTTAATGGTTGGCTGCTAACCAAAAAAAGCTTGAAGGTTCAAACCTACCAGCTGCTCCAAGGGAGAAAGACGTGGCTGGCTGCCACCGTGAAGATAATAGCCTTGGAAACCCTACAGGGCAGTTCTACCCTGTCCTAGACGGTTGTTATGAGTCAGGATCGACTTGCTGGCAATGGGTTTAATGGATTGGGTAACTATGTTTTCAAATAAGATGAACATTCTGTAAGAAGAACAAAGTGGGAGGTCTCACTCTACCTGACTTTAGAATCTATTATACCGCCACAGTAGTCAAAACAGCCTGGTACTGGTAAAACAACAGATACATTAGGCCAATGGAACAGAATTGAGAATCCAGACATAAGTCCATTCATATATGAACAGCTGATATCTGACAAAGGCCCAAAGTTAGTTACATGGGGGAAAAGACAGTCTCTTTAACAAATGGTGCTGGCATAACTGGATATCCATCTGCAAAAAAATGAAACAAGACCCATACCTCATACTATGCACAAAAACTAACTCGAAATGGATCAAAGACCTAAATATAAAATCTAAAACGATAAAGATCATGGTAGAAAAAATAGGGACAATGCTAAGAGCCCTAATACATAGCATAAACAGTGTACAAAACATTACTAACAATGCAGAACAGAAACTAGATAACTGGGAGCTCCTAAAAATCAAACACCTATGCTCATCCAAAGACTTCACCAAAAGAGTAAAAAGATGACCTACAGACTGGGAAAAAGTTTTTAGCTATGACTTTTCTGATCAGCGTCTAACCTCTAAAATCTACATGATACTGCAAAACTCAACTACAAAAAGACAAATAACCCAATTAAAAAATGGGCAAAGGATATGAACAGGCACTTCACTAAAGAAGACATTCAGGTAGCTAACAGACACATGAGGAAATGCTCACGATCATAAGCCATTACCAAAACCAAACCTAGTGCCGTCGAGTCAATTCTGACTCATAGCGACCCTAAAGGACAGAGTAGAACTGCCCCACAGAGTTTCCAAGGAGCACCTAGCGGATTTGAACTGCTGACCCTTTGGTTAGCAGCCGTAGCACTTAACCACTACGCCACCAGGGTTTCCCATAAGCCATTAGTGAAAAGCAAATCCAAACTACAATGAGATTCCATCTCACTCCAACAAGGCTGGCATTAACCCAAAAAACACAAAATAATAAATGTCGGAGAGGTTGTGGAGAGACTGGAACACTTATACACTGCTGGTGGGAATGTAAAATGGTATAACCACTTTGGAAATCGATTGGTGCTTCCTTGAAAAGATAGAAATAGAACTACCATATGATCCAGCAATCCCGCTGCTTGGAATATATCCTAGAGAGATAAGAGCCTTTGCACGAACAGATACACGCACATCCATGTTCATGACAGCACTGTTTACAATAGCAAAAAGATGGAAGCAACCAAGGTGCCCATCAATGGATGAATGGATAAATAAATTATGGTATATTCACACAATGGAATACTAGGCATCAATAAAGAACAATAATGAATCCATGAAACATTTCATAACATGGAGGAATCTGAAAGGCATTATACTGAGTGAAATCAGTCAGTTGCAAAAGGACAAGTATTGTCTGAGACCACTATTACAAGAACTCGAAAAATAGTTTAAACAGTGAAGAAAATACTCTTTCATTATTATGTGAGCAGGCAGGGAGGGAGGAGTTTTCACTAATTAGATAGTATAGTAGGTAAGAACTATTTTAGGTGAAGGCAAAGACAACAGGCAATACAGGAGAGGTCAGCAAAACTGGACTAAACCAAAAGCAGTTTCCTGAATAAACTAAATGCTTTGAAGGCCAGTGTAGCAGGGGTGGGGGTTCGGGGACCATGGTTTCAGGGGACGGCTAGGTCAATTAGCATAATATAAGCAATTAAGAAAACATTCTGCATTCCACTTTGGAGAGCAGCTTCTGGAGTCTTAAACGCTAGCAAGTGGCCATCTAAGATGCATCAATTGGTCTCAACCTACCTGGAGCAAAGGAGAATGAAGACCACCAAAGACACAAGGTAATTATGAGCCCAAGAGACAGAAAGAGCCACATAAACCAGGGACTACATCAGCTTGAGACCAGAAGAACTAGATGGTGCCTGGCTACAACCGATGACTACCCTGACAGGGAACACAACAGAGCATCCCTGAGGGAGCAGGAGAGCAGTGGGATGCAGACCCTAAATTCTTGTAAAAAAAGCATACTTAATGGTCCAACTGAGACTAGAAGGACCCCAGAGGTCATGGTCCTCAGACCTTCTGTTAGCCCAAGACAGGAACCATTTCCAAAGCCAACTCTTCAGACAGGGATTGGACTAGACTATGAGATAGAAAATGATACTGGTGAACCGTGAGCTTCTTGGATCAAGTAGACACATGAGACTATGTGGGCAGCTCCTGTCTGGAGGAGAGATGAGAGGGCAGAGGAGGGCAGAAGCTGGTCGAGAGGACATGAAAATAGAGAGTGGAGGGAAGGAGTGTGCTGTCTCATTAGAGAGAGAGAGCAACTAGGAGTATATAGCAAGGTGTATATAAGTTTTTGTACGAGAGACTGATTTGGTTTGTAAACTTTCACTTAAAGCACAATAAAAATTAAAAAAAAAAGATGAACATTCTGTGATTTTATTAATCTCTGGAAAACAGTGGGATCTATGATCAGGAAGGATTTAGTCTACTCTGATGTCACACATATTTGGGGTTGGTGGCCCACTTCTCCAAAGAGACGGAGACTGAGAAGAGTTAAGGGGCTTCTTCAATATCATATAGTCGGTGGTCATGCCAGCAGCAGAAGTCAGGAAGTAACCTGACCCCTGTGCCCGGCTCTGCTACTCAGCAATGCTATCAGTCAAAAGGTAAGAGAAGCTTTACCTCGAACTCTGGTCCGTTCGCTGGAACCCGCTTGTGATCCAGGCTGGGAGCCTCCTTGGGAACTGGGCTGGGAGCTAGGGGTGCTCGAGCTGGAGGAGCTGCCACTACTGGTCCTCTGCAAGGGGCTCTCCAACACAGGCTCAGTTCTCCGGAGGTCAGGGTTGCTGCATGGACGGCACAGTGCACTGTTTATACTCCCAAGACCTTGCCATTAGTGGACACAAGCATAATCCAGCACCCTCTCCTGTGCAGAACTATGAGAGCACTTAGAAGACGCAGGCACTGAAGGGGTCAAAGCCAGAGAGTCATGTTTTTCTACCTGGAGCTCCTGGCCTGATACAGGATCCGGGTGGGATGAACTCATGACCCAATCCTTGCGCCAGTACATTAAAAGTATTAGCTTAGAAATGGTGAATTGCCAAAGGGAGACTTTCTCTCAAAACTTTTTGTTTCTTTTTCTTTCTGTGCTCATGGTAAAAAAACTTTAAAAATATTAAAGGTGAAAATAAGGAAATGACACCTGTCATTTCTGAACCAGAAGATACTCCACCCATATTTTACTATGTGGTATATTACCTTCTATCTAGCCTTGCCTCCGTCTACCCCACCTCCCCGACCTAGGAATTCAAACTGTATATTCAGTTTTGCATCTTGCTCCCCCCGCCTCAACACTGCATTGTGAGCCTTTTCTTATGCTTCTAAAAGCAATAATGCCTGCATAACAGTCATTATATTGTCTAACTATTCCTCTATTGTTAGAAATCAAGGTGCTTCCAATGCATGGCTCTAACACATAAGACGGAGGCAACCATCTACATGCAGACAAATACCCTATGGCATCTTTATTTCCTTAGTATAGGTGCATGGAATTGGATGTGTGTGTGCGCGCGTGTGTGTATGAGAATAAAGGTATTACCAGTTTTTACTAACGTGTATGAAATGGTTCATCTCTCTAAGTTTTATTATGGACAGTTTGCTAATCTGAACAAGTTGTATTTTGCTGTTTTACTGCAATTAAAAAAATTACTATTGATGTAGGTTATCTTTTGTTTATATTTATTTGCCATTTATCATTCTTCTGTGAATTGCTTAATCATGTTCTGTTCTTTGTCATATTGCTAGTGGAACGTCTGCATTGCTTATTATTTTCTTGCAGGAAGTCTGTGTATACTTAGGCTATTACCAAAGGGAGGTGTGATTTTTGATATACTAAGTGTTAATTCAAGAACAAACTAGTTTGTTGGCAGGCTAGTAGCCCCTGCTTTTCATAAGACCTTTCTATGTTATTAGTCTTAGTATCTTTACTTCCCCCCAAAGAGCAGTATTTATTCATTCCCTCAGTTGTCCCATTCCAGGCACTGGGTCTGGCATTGGGGATACATGGCCCCTGCCCTCTAGGGGCTCGGCCAGACCCACACAGCCAATTTCACCCATGCTTTGCTTGCAGTGAGCACACGGCAGTATGGGAGCATGGAGCAGGGTCATCTAGGCCACTTTACTTGGTCAGGGGAGCTGTACCAGAGGAGGAGACATCTAAGCCAAGACTGGAACTATGAGTTGGGCAAATGAGGGAAATAGCAGGGGTGGAGGAGGCAGTTTTTGAGTTTTACGATTTTGTAAAAAAAAAAAAAAAAGCAGCATCCTCAGAGCTTCTGTAAAGGTCTTCCTTTTAAAACTATAATTCATAGGTTTTTCAAATTTTCCTTTAGATTTACACAAAGCTGGATATAGGTAATTCAGTGACAGCTGAAATTCAGAGCCCAGATCTGTTGCCATCCAGCTGCTGAGGGGAGAAGCTGGTTCAATACAGGCCCTTCCATGCTCCTAGTTCTCGAAACAGAGTTTCACACCTGTGTTGTTGTTGGTGCTGCAGAGTCGATTTTGACTTACAGTGACCCCATGAGACAGAGCAGCACTGCTCCACAGGATTTTCTAGGCTATAATCTTTATGGGAGCAGCGTTGGCAGGTCTTTCTCCTGTGGAGCCACTGGATGGGTTCAAACCGTCAACCTTTTGGTTAGCAGCCAAGCGTTTAACCATTGTGCCATCAGGGCTCCTTAATGCTATGATTTTAATGCAGTGAGATATTAAGGTAAAAATGTAATTTTATGCTTGAATTTTGCCTTGACCAAATCAGAGTATCAAATATATATGTACCAGACACTGTTTTGTATTAGGCATTAGATGTTTTATATATAAATATAAAAATCCTATGGTCCCTTCCTGAGAGACACTTACAGTCTGGTCACAAAACTGATAGCCTTGTAACAGCCACTAAACCAAATAGTCTCTTTTTGAAAACATACTGGTAAAGATTTGGCTTTGTGGTAATGCATCTGCCAAAAAACATTTGGTTGAGATATCTGGTTTTAAATTCTTCAAACACTGGATTATTGGAACACGTGTCTGGTGACTCTAGAAAACTTCAGTGGAAAATATTATATGTAAAAATAAATATGTCCTTATAATTTATTAATTTAAATCACATAAATGTAGAATTCACTATTATTTTAGTGAAAAGTATTTGCATTTAATTCACTGAAATTTATCAGGATCCACAGTGGAAATATGCTTCGATTTGGAGAATGTGTAAATGAATAAATGTATACTACTTCTGAAATATTCGACATTTCAATTTTTTTTGTTTTTCATAAGGAAAGGTTCCCACTTCCTTTAATTACCAAATAATGAATTCTTCCCCTCTGCCTTCTTTTGGAGCCCTGGTGGCGCAGTGGTTAAGAGCTTAGCTGCTAACCAAAGGTTGGCAGTTTGAATCCATCAGTCGTTCCTCGGAAACCCTATGGGGCAATTCTGCTCTGTCCTATAGGGTCGCTATGAGTTGGAATCGACTCGAAGGCAGTAGGTTGTTGTTGTTGTTTGTCGTGCCTTCTTTCATTAAACAGTAATGGTCAAGGATTATTATGCACAATTAGTAAATTCCAAGATATTTTTTCTAAAAAATGTATTGTTATTGCTAACCAACAGTAACGCAGATTAAGAGTGATGGGCAGGTTGAAGTATCTTGGTGGTTGCTCTCATTTTGTGGAATGGTAATGTGGTATTCTTTGTATTTAAAAAAATCTATCGTCACCAAACTGTCAACAGTTACTTTGAAACAAAGATGAAAATGTAAGAGGGCAGGAAAACTAGATTAACGGAAATGGAACAACCAGAATGGAAATAATGTGAGTGCTCACACATTGTGAAGAATGTAACCAATGTCACTGACAACTTGTGTAGAAATTGTTGAATGGGAAACTAAACTGCTGTGTAAACCTTCACTGAAAACACAATAAAATGTTATTAAAAAAAAAAAGACTATTGTCATTGCTCTGGGGGCACAAACCTTCTGTTAAGTGTAATGGCAACAGTGGTAATGGTTGCATAACATGATAAAAGTAACTGTATATATGTGAAAAATGTCAAAATACCAAAATTTTTGTTTTATATATACTTGCCACACATACAAAATCTACTGAGAGAGGGACTGTGACAAAGGCTCTGAGTTTTTTTTCTTGGTGGTTGTGATGTCGTAGCAGGATCTGGCTACTTGCTCTAATGTAGCACTCCTTTCACCACGTAAACTGAAAGCTTTTTATTGAGCACCTCCTTGGTGACACTTCTGCAGGAGAAGCAAAGGACACAGGGCATATACTCAGGTTTTAATATGATGGAGATGAGATACACACAGAGGAGACTATAGCGAACTAGGCAAAAGTCTGTATGTTGTGTGTGAAAGAGACTGTAAATATTCTTGGACGCTGGGGAAACAAGTAATGAAGCCTGAAGTAGTCAAGGGCCATGTTATGAAGGAGACAGGCCTTGACGGGCTTTAGAGGGGTGAGGACAGAAGGCTGGAGGAACAGCCTGAGCAAAGACACAGGGGTGGGGTTTTCCTGGTATGCGTTGATGTAGAGAGAACACCAGCCTGACCGGGGTATCCAGTCTGTGTTAGGACGTACTGGGGAGTGGGGTTATCAGGCGAAAAAACTAGTCGTGGTGGAGTTGATTCAAACTCATGGCAATCTCATGAGTGTCAGAGCAGAACTGGGCTCTGTAGGGTTTTCATTGGCTGATTTTTCAGAAGTAGATCACCAGGCCTTTTTCCAAAGTGCCTCTGGGTGGACTCGAACCTCCAAACCTTTTGATTAGCATACAAGCACGCTCACTGTTTGCACCACCCAGGGACTCCACCAGAAGAAAAGGGCTAGGTTACATAGCAAGAGCCATTCAAGCCAGGCAGAGAAATGTGTACCCTACATGGTAGGTTTTGAATGACTGGCTAGGAGGGAGGCAGGCAGACCAGTTAGGAGGCTGCTGCCATGTTAGACAGTGAGGCCTGGCCCAGGGTTGTCCTGGTGTTAGAGAGGAGCAGGGGCATTAGCAGAACTGGCTGGGCTGAGTGTGCATCTCTGGGCTTGCAGCCTCTTTCTGTGTAACACTAATTGGATCCCACAGGCATTAAATTCCTGACCTGAGTCTCATTAGCTCGTGGCCTCCCCATTGGAGCTAACCAGTGTGGGTGCTCATTTTAATAGGCTGCTATTTTTGCTGCTGGAAACTGAAAGAAGTATTCAGTTTCTATATACCCACACAGAAATAGGTGAAACTTTGCAATGTCTTTTCTACCTTGTTATTACTATTGTAAAATGTGAGTATTTGGAGAAAATGTCATATTGTTCACATTTTTCTCTTCCTTATTATGTATTAATACAGTCTGGTCTTGGAGCAAATGGGTCTAAGTTCTCTTACAGAAGAACGGTTTCAGAAGAATTCCATGAAGTAATGGATTTACCTTGTTCACGTATTAACTGATTTTTTTTTTTTTTACTACCCAGATGGAAACCCTGGTGGCATAGTGGTTAAGTGCTACGGCTGTTAACCAAGAGGTTGGTAGTTTGAATCCACCAGGCGCTCCCTGGAAACTCTATGGGGCAGTTCTACTCTGTCCTATAGGGTCGCTATGAGTTGGAATCGACTCGACGGCAGTGGGTTTTTGGTTTTTTACTACCCAGATCTATGCATGAAAAAACTTGAAAACATCAAAATAGATCCTTTTAAATATGAACTGTTAATTTAGACACTTGCCATAATGTAGACAATGCTGTTTAATGTACACAACACACAGTAAAGTGAAAATGTGGGAATTATTCTATTCACTTGAATCATATAAAAAGTCACAACAGAAAATTAAAATTACAAAGTGCATTCTTGGCCCAAATACTTGGGCCAAGTCTTTAATTAACTCGCTGACTGCCAAAATTCACTTTACTTTGTGCTTTGATGACACAGCCAATGAGAACAAATGAGCTGTAAGAAGACAGTTTTGGGATGGGACAGAGAAATATTTTTTGAAATCAGCACTTAGTCATTGGGTTTTGACTGGGTGTTTCCAGCTTCATATAAGTCTCTTCATATTCTGAATGTACTTGTTTGATGAAATTTTAATTTGCTTTAACAGACCACATCAAAGTTAAGTACTAAAGTGCCTGGAATTTTTTAAGGCACTATTTTAAAAAATGAACAAATCAAACCCTGATTTAAACTCAATGGATCACATAAGGTCTTTGTGAGCCTGTATAGCAGTGAGAACTGTCCATTGGTCTGGTGGCCTGAGCTACGTCCAGCTGCAAGTACACGTGATGGAAGGACAGGGGACCACTGCACGAGGTTACAGGGACTGTTATCACCTAGACGTGGGCCACCTAGGAAGAGAACTGTCAAAAGCACGTGATACTAGCTTGAGTGGGGAAGTGCTGGGCTTAAACAGTTGCCTCAGGATAACACTTTAAAAGGCAGTGAATATTACAAGGTGAGGATCTATAAGCATAAGATAAAGAGGCACCGTTGGAGTCACTGGGTGGTACAAGAGGTTAACGTGCTAAGTTGCTAACAGAAAGGTTAGAGGTTTGAGTCCACCCAGAGGCACCTCAGAAGAAAGGCGTGGTAATCTATTTCCACAAAAATCAGCCACCCTGGAGCAAGTTCTACTCTTACTACTCTGACACACATGGTGTGCTGGCGTTGCCTCAATGGCAGCTTTTTTTTTAAAGAGGAGCTGTTAACAGACTCACCAAATGAAATGGTGAGAAAATGGATGCAAAATGGTGCTGTGTCAGTCAGAGAAACAAGGCAGCAAGGCCAGCTGCATCTGCTGTAAACAGCACAGTGTGGTGCTGAAGAGTGTGGACTTTGGTGCAAGGATACCAGGGTTCACCATCTTGGCTGTTCTGCTTACGAAGTTTGTCACTTGGGCAATTTATTTTACTATACTCATCTCAGCTTCCCCATCTATAAAATGGGAATATTTACAGCCACTACGTCACAGAGCTGTTAGGAGATTTAGATTAGGTAACATTTGTAACACACTTAGAGCAGTACCCTGCATAAATAAGTGCTCCAGAAGTGTTTATTGTGTTTATTAAATAAAGAATAAATCGCCCTGAACCACACAAAAGGCAGGAAACCACAGGGATTGCCCAGTAACGCTTTCCTGGCCAAGCAACACCAGCACAGGCTGCGCCTGCTTGATACCGTATCCACTGAAGAGCATGTTCTCTGTAGGGTTCTCTTTGATTTGATATTTGTGTGTAGGGAGCAGAGGAGGGGGAGTAAAATATTAGGGAGATGACCCTGGGAGAAGGGAGGCTATTCAAAATAGCAAAGGTTGGCTGCTTTCCTCATGTTGAGGCACATGCTTGCATATTCAAGATTCTTCCATTAAGGGGTACTAGTACTTAGTTTATTGGGTTAAACATACTGTTTCCTCTAAACTATCCAAAAAAAAAACCCAAACTCTATACATTCTGCAGTTACTACATAACGCCTTATGCCTAGTAACTGGAGTTCATTAGTATTCCGTGCAGAAAGCAAAAACCAAGCTTCTCAACTATTAGGGTCTGCTTTCTTGGGTGCAGCAAATAGTTAACTCGTTTGGCTGATAACTGAAGAGTTGGCAGTTCGAGTCCACCCAGAGGTGGCCTTGGAAGAAAGGCCTAGTGACTGGTGATCTACTTCTGAAAAATTAGACACTGAAAACCCTATGGAACACAGTTCTACCTGGACACACGCGGGACTGCTATGAGTAGGAATTGACTCATTAGCAGCTGGTTTGGGTTTCCTTAAATAAGTGAATGCTCATATTGATAATAAAGCAAGATAAGAAAGCAAGGCAAGAAATAGAATTTTGTCCTAGTAATTCTGTATCCCTAAAGAGCAGCAGGTATAGGGTATCCCCTGACCCAGGAGAGGCACATGGGCCCTGAGTTAGGCAGGCGTGGCTGGAGTCACCAGATCCCAGGGCCACATACAGCTCAGTACAAAGTGGGTCTTCAGTATATTTGCTAAAGTTGGCAAATTAAAAAAAATAGTAATAAAGGATGCTAAATCTGTCCCATAATAGCTATGTGATGTTTCTTGGGATCCATTCTAACTTTGCTTATTTTCTAGTCTACCCTGGGATCCTAGAAAAGGCTGGGAGGGAAAAAGGAATACTGACCAAGCAGAGGAAAGGTAGCTTAGAAGCTCTATAAAGGACAAATTACTTAAAGCACGCCTTTTTACGGCTTTTTGGACTGGTAGTTGTCTGATAAATGGTACACAAGAACTACGAGGCCCTCACAAGGACCAAGAGAAAGCAGAGAAGTCTCTGTGTTACAGGAATGGCCCCCAATGATCACATCTTCCAGTATCAATGTTCCTGTGTATTTTCCTTCCATTCTGACTCACAGCTTGGCCATGTGACTTGCAGTGGCCAGAAATGATGTCAGCAAAGGCCTGAAAAGTACTTGTGCACTTGGGCTTTCCCTCTGGGATGCTGTCCTATGATTACCAAACTGTGAAGAAGCCAAAAATGAAAGGCCAGAGGGAGCCAGAGGCCCAGCCAATGCATCAGCTCAATGCAGCTGCATGAGTAAGCCTGGGGGGACCAGTAAAAGAACTTCTTAGCTAACCCACGGAATAGTGAGAAATAATAAAGTGTTATTGTTCGCAGTCGCTAAGGTTTGGGGTGATTTACTATGCAGCAAAGGTGAACTAAAGCTGCCTCTACCACAGTAAATAAATCGAATCCTAAAGCTTTTACAAATGCAATCCAATCTAGAGTTGCAAAGTCTGATCACATAGAGACACGTGATAGTAAGAAGCTGTGGTATCCTGTAGGGTCGTCCTACATGGCAAAACAACCCTAGCTGTCACTGAGTCGATTCTGACTCATGGCGACCCATGTGCGTAAGAGTAGAACTGTGTTCCGTAGGGTTTTCAATGGATGATTTTTCGAAGAGTAGATCACCAGGCTTTCTTCTGAGGTGCCTCTGGATGGACTCGAATCTTGAACCTTTTGATTAGCAGCTGAGTGCACTGGCCATTTGCACCACCCAGGGACTCTGTCCCACAAGGCAGAGATGGGGATTCTCCATGTCCTGTCTCCCAACCCTCAAGTCCCCTGATGTTCAATGGAAGTAAATAATTATTACCACTTGGCTCCCCTCCTCCCTACCTCTGTAAGTAGAGAATGTTAGCCACTTCTCACTAAGTCTGCATTCTTTGGACAAAGTACAGTATTTAGGTGGCTCCCAGGGAAAAGCTCCTATTCTGTCAGCCATTGACCATCAAACGCCAACTATCTCAGGCCCTAATGTCATTATAATTACACTTGAGAGGGAATAAAAAGCTGCTTTTTACTTGACTATATAGTAATAGTTTCCTTTCTTTTTTGGTTGATAGAGGAAAAAATATTTAAATTTGAAATGATGCTTGATCTACGGCAACTGAAATTCCAAGCAAATGATCCAATGAACAGAGCGTCAAGGGTGGAGTTCAAAGGAGCAAGAAGCACTGTTAATTAGAGACTGATCACTGCTTGAAGAGGGGGACTGGTAGGACCGGGCTGGCTACACTGTGCTAATATTCCTTTGGTTCCCTGATCACAGTGTGCCCCCGTCTTCCTTAGCGCTGCTTAGCAACACCGGCTCCACAGTGAACCTGACAAGTGCTGGAAAAAATGGCTCATTCAGACCCTGCTGCAACTGGCAATTCCACTTAGAATGGGCTAGTGTCTTTACCCTAAAGGGGCTAATGTTTAGTATAGCTCCATCTTACTTATGGAGTGGCCCCTTCATAAGGCTTTCATGTGAAGAGGGACATTAAGGCTTTATGATCAACAGCATTCCATATTTTAAAAAGATAAAAAAAATCCACTGCCGTCGAGTTGATTCTGACTCACAGCGACCCTATAGGACAGAGTAAAACTGCCCCATAGTTTCCAAGGAGCGCCTGGCGGATTCAAACTGCCAACCCTTTGGTTAGCAGCAGCTGTAGCACTTAACCACTACGCCAGCAGAGTTTCCATTTTAAAGATATGTACAGATAATCATAACCTTCATTCCCAATCTCTCTCACTAGCAAGGGAGGGTCTTCCCTTTATTATGAACACAACGAAGGAGAATAAAACAGTTTTTTTGAGCTCATCCTTTTTATTGTCTCAGCAGAAGCCACTTGCTATTTCAGTTGATCCTAAAAAGGACTGCATTTATCATGAAAAATCTGAGGGAAGCTTGATGAACTATAACAGCAAACAGCATCTGTTACCACATAAGATCTGCTCAGATACTAAAAGGGTACTGTTTACTTTCTAGCTTCTCTTGAGACCTCTACACCAATCGGGAGGTCAGTGCCGCTTCTTGGCTGCAGGAATATATACTGTTCATAGAAAATTCTGGAAGGAGAGCACAGAGCAACAGTGGAAGTATAACTGTATTTCAGTGGCTCTCTATAATACCAAAGAGGTGACTGCCTCACAAAATCTAGTTCTTTCATAATTTACCAAGCTAGGGAAGCTCTGTAGTTGGCTACTATTGCATTTCTTTGGCAATTACTTTGTAATGTGTCAGTGGTTCCCAGGCCACATTTCTTGACCTGATGCTAAAAATCACCTCCAACCAGGCTATTTAGTTTTTCTGACTCCATGAAGTACTAGTCTATGAAGTAATGGCTTGGGGTAACTACAACCATAGTTATATTTGCTATTTTTAAAACTGTCAGTGAAGGTACACCTGATTGGTTTCCTGGTTGCCCCATCCATCCATCCATCCACCCACCCACCCATCTATTCATCCATCCAAGAGCCCCCACTGTATACTGATTTGTGTGAAAGACCACGGAAGAAATAAAAGGCATATGTCCTGGCCCACCAAAGTCTAGGTGGCGAGTCAACATGCCTTTGAAGTGAAAAAAGAAAGAAAAAAAGACTTTTTTTTTTAGGAGAGCAGGTAATGACAGGGTTAGTAAGGGATTTTTCCTTTACCTTAACCATCTGCCTTCCCTTACCTTGCTCTGATGGGCTGAGATCCTAGTCTGGGTCCCAGAGCACTACCATTTCCAGGAGAATTCTTTCTGGCTAACGCTGGGGATATAGAAGTTGTTCTTTGAGGCACCTGGAAGAAAACCAGAATTCAGAAATATTTTCCATAAATTAATTTCTATAGGCTACTGCCTAAAAAGCTTACTCCTTTTCCCAAGATTTGCTAGGAGTTACAGAAATGATCTAAAACAGGGAAAAATATCTTTCTTTCCAAAATGAAATATTTACCTCCCTAAACGAAATCAAACAAGGGTCCACCAGTACAAGGCAATGAAGCACATCCAGCAACCATTTATAATGGTCACCCTCAATTTTAAAGACAGATAAAATAGGATCAAACTTATTAGCTTAAAGGACTCGATTCACTGGGCTAAAAATCAGTGATCTCCACTGAATCTAGTGGCGAGTACCAGAAATCTCTTTGGGGTACCATTAACTCAGCTCATCCTGAGAAGCTGTAACAGATGTGAGCCATCCACACGAAGCTAAGCTTCATTTTTAGCTCACTTCACAACTGATAAACAGATCAGGAAATCTAGTGAGAAATTAGGGTATCACGCTAGAACTTGGGACATAAGCCACATGGGGGCTCAGAGAACCTACTGCAACAGATCCTGAATGTTCCCACCTCCTAATTAACTTGCAATTACTAATTAAAAAATAAAACAAAATGCTGTGGCTTGGAAGGTCAATTTACAAATGTAATACAAAAGAGGATTAATACTGAAAATCCTGGAAGGGTCTTCAATAAGACTGTGTGAGTAGTGCTAAGACTGAGAGTTACAGTAGGAAAATGTATTGTTAGCTCATCTGGCAAGGGTCTAAGGTAGAATTCAAGTATATAAACATTTTTTAATGAAATTAAATACAAGTAGACCAAGTGAGTCCATTATTTAAAGGAATCAAATTATGAAGCCTAATTAAAAAAGTTTACTTTCAATGTAAAGCAGCATCCTTTATCTGTTTTATAAAATTAACTTTTTATTATACTTCTTTTTAAGATGAAGACCTAAAAAGATGAGTCAGTGAAATGAAGCAGAATGTCCACCTCAGTGCTATCACCTGCTCAAAATAAATGTCACTACTACTATTTTTTCCTTTTTCTTTTGATAAACATAAACACCTGAAGAAAAGAAAAAGCCTAATGAATTATTAAAACCTGAAATCTCTGAAATGACCTACATTTTCCTCCTGGCATTTTAAGTATATGTGTGTATGTTTTCAGAGACTGTCTGTCCCTCTGCCCACCTTATTTTTCATATTGAACCTTGCTCCCTACCTGAGCTCTTCTGGTGGCATTTCTAGTTCCATAAGGAGCAAACACCAATAAGAAAAAAAGCCATTATCAGCTGTATTTATTTTTAAAACAGTGGAAATTCTGGTATAATATCCTTTTGAGGGGGAAAACTAGGAGAAATATTTGAAAACCAGAGTGGCAACTATTTTCCAGAATTGACAATGGCATTGTTTTCTGGAACCGGTAGAAATTTCCTTTTGCTATAGCCCTTATGCTGAGCGCAGAAGAAAGGGAATTCCCGAGCCAGGAAGAATCCAATGCAAAAATTTATTCAGTATTTAACAAAATTTTAAATTCTCAGTGGGATCCAGACTTTCTGGAGCCACCGATGCTGGATGAACCCCAGAAACTATTGCCCTGAGATACATTTTTAAACTTTAAATTAAAATTTTACCCTGAAGTCTTCTTTAGACCAAAAAATAATTTATCTTAATAAGTAAAGCATGTTTGCCTTGATCACTGTGCTCTTTTAATGAATTATCTATCAAGTTGACAACAGCAACTTGAAAGGTTAGATGAGAAGCTTAGAGGTGAGTTTAAATCAATGGTGGTAGAAAAATTTGGAGAAGAATGGTGAGAATGTTGGTACAACTTGAGGAATGTAACCAATGTCATTGTGTTGTACATGCAGAAACTATTGAAATGGTGTATGACTGTGTATATTGTCACCAAAATTAAAAAATTATAAATGAAAAATTTTTTATTTGGCATTTTGTAAGACTTCCAGATTGTTTATAACCATATACACAGTCCTAGAATAACTGTTGATTTGGCATAGGAAAAAACAAAACAAAATAACCAAATCTAGGTGTTTGTTCTGTCCAGTGGGATGGTTGGTCATTTCATCCCATAATTTTATCCTCAGTAATTAATGAAGGTTGGACTGAAATTATGATCTGGAGTAAAAGGAGCTTTCCTTAATGGTGCCAACTAAAATGTGCTAAGATCGATACTACCTTTTGAACACCTGAAATATGGTTTTACTTTGTGTTGATAAAAATAGGAATAATTGAATTTTCTTTTTATCTGGGAGTTTTCAATTTGTCTAGACATAAATTTAGTTGGCAATGAATATATACATTATTCTTTTTCTTAATATGGGTGGTAAAATAATATGGGTTTGGATATGTGCTTCCAAGTTATTCAATCTACCTGAATCTAAAATTCAAAGAAATTTCCTCAATTTCTTTGGAGAAAATGATAGATGACAATCCAAACCTTAGCTCTGGGATGAGGAGGGACCAAAACAGATGGGAAGGTGCTTTGGCACTATCACATTCCTCATTACATTACGAAGTTTGGAACAGTGGTGATGATGAAGATGATGATGATAAAAACACTCCGGTAGTATTACCTTTGGTGGAATGTCTTCTTCCTGTCGTAACCAAGAGCTTCGGTCAAACTTTTCAATGCGAGTAGGGAGAGGAGGGTTCTCAGAGGTGGGATCCGAGTTCTGGCGAGGCATCTCAATGCGGTGGGAGGTCACGTTCAGAGCCTCCTGAAAGCCAGAGAGACCCTTTGTGGGCTGCTCGTGCACTGACTGGGAGGCGGTCAAGGCAGGTCCCTGGGATTTTACAGCCACCAGATGTGGGATCTAAGTATCAAACCAACAACACAGCAGTGATATTAGAAGAGAAATCTGCCAGTATCTCAAATCAGTTGGGGGGTAAATCAAGCTCTAGGTCATGAGAACTGGACTATACAGAGTCTGCCATAGCTATTTATAGCACGCTTTTTAAAATGTTCTTCATAATTTTCAATTTAGAGCTATGTGGGGGGCTAAACCAGGGTCCCTGGCACCAAGCTGGTTGATTTAGTTGGACTGTTAAGAAGTTATTAAAATAAGTGTGACGATAATAACAATAACTATATTTATAAGCATTTATTGACCAGCAATGCAATATATTTTACAGTAAATCTCCAAATCTTGACTTTACAGAGTGCTATTGCTCTGTAAAGCAAGAACCACACTAAATTTTTTAACACACTAAGTCCAGCAAAAGGTGAACACTTTATTTTCCTCATTTTACACCTAGTAATATAAGGTAGAGAGGTTAACTGACAGCCAGGATTTCACAGCTAATGTGTGTGGGAGCCTGAATTCGATTTCAGACTTTGAGGACTAAGGTGTGCCTGACTCCAGACATGGTATTTTCAATCGTCTCATATGTATGTGAAAGCTGGACAATGAATAAGGAAGACAGAAGAACTGATGCCTTTGAATTATGGTGTCGACGAAGAATATTGAATATACCATGGACTGGCAAAAAGTACAGCCAGAAGGTTCCTTAGAAGGGAGAAATGTGAGACTTTGTCTCACGTACTTTGTAGATGTTATCAGGAGGGACCAGCCCCAAGAGAAGGTCATAAACCTTGGTGAAGCAGAGGGTCAGTGAGAAAGAGGAAGACCCTCAACAAGATGGGCTGTCACAATGGCTGTAACAACGGGCACAAACATAGCAATGACTGTGAGGATGGTGGAGGACCAGGCAGTGTTTCCTTCTATTGTACGTAGGGTCGCTATGCATTGGAACCAACTGGACGGTACCTAACAACAACATTGTACCCCCAGAGCTCATATGCCTAACTCTGCTTTCTGGTGAACTGGCTCTAAATGTCTTGCTGTTGTTTTTGACTCACTGCCTCACTACCTATGGTGTTATATATCTTTCAACACCAGTATGTTGCTTTTAGAGTTGTAAGTCTCCCAACTGGGCATGTGTTGATATTGTTCGTGTATGGAAGACGCATTATTTTTTGGTGAAAACATGGCTTTTAAAGACAAATCATTAAAATTTAGAGTGTAGTGCTCTTCCCTCCACCCCCGATAACACTGTTCATACTTTCTTGTTAGTGCTCATTTAACACCTGTCTCTTTCCACTTCATGACAGTAAGTTCCCTGGGGACAAGAGCCATGTCTGTCTTGCTCCTCATCATATCTCTGGGTCTAGGACGTGCCTAGCATGTGCGAGGTATTCAATAAATCTTGACTGGACAAAAATCTATACACTCTCTAAGTTGAACTGTTAATTCAACAAACATTCATTTAGTATCTGCTTCATGTAAGGGACCTGTCAGATTCTTCTCTGGTCTGAGGTATTAGGGTTGGGATGTTACTAAATTACAGTTCAGAAAAAATCTCTAAAGTCTAGCTCTGCTGAATGTTCGCATCAACCTGAAATATTTTTATAGTAATTAATGTTAAATATCACTAAATATATTAAATGTTAGCATTAGAACAATGTACATTTAAAAAATATCTAGTGTAAAACACAAACTCAATTTAAAAGGGCCAAAAAAAATTTTTTTTGAAGTAGCTGGAGAATGCTTATCCCAATTAGTTATCACGGGATATCTACATTTTCCTTTTCCTAGGGTTGTTTACACAAAATACGTTTTCCCTCTCTACTTTCAGTTTTTACAGGGCATAAAGTTAAAGTCAGGTGTTTTAAAAGACAAAGTTTGTGTGTTTAAAGAGAAGTCCCTATAAAAATGTGTCCTATTAGAGGTTAGGCACGAAAGAATTGTATACAGATAAAGACAACCAGAGGGAAGACATGCTAAGCTGATCAGTGGTTAAAAATCTTGGACCTCATTTTATTAAATGCAATTTTAAACTCTGAGAATACTTGATAACATCACCACTCTTTTAAACTCTTGTTCAAATAGCATTACATTTTCAAAGGTGACCTCAAAATATTTTGTGTAAGTCTTAAAACATGGTAGATGTCTGAAAGAAATTTAAGACATTTGGATGAAGGCAGCCATATTACCTTTATTTTTCATGGAATTCCACACTTGATTTCACTTCATATTTCATTTTAAAAGTCCCCTAGAACTTCCATACACTTCTTCCTCTCATGAAAGTGGAGTCGTATTTTTCTTCCTAAATTGCTTAAAACAGTGGCTCTCAAACTCTGAAGTGTGTCAGAATCACCTGGGGGCCTTGTTTAATCACAGATTGCTGGGCCCTGCCCCAGACTATCTGATCAGTAGGTCTGGGGTTGGCCTGAGAATCGGCATTTCTATCAAGCTGTGGGGTGATACTGATGCTGCTGGTCCAGTGACCACACTCTGAGAGCCGCTTCCTTAGAAAACAGAATTTCATGTTTCTAATTTCAGGCTAATATCAAGCTACCAAAGAACAAAGATAATATACCAGTTACCATATAACAAAGGTACTTCAGAATTTTAGTTTTGGTAATTATGAACAGATGCTTGTTTCCACTTTGAAGAAACACTTGTGAGTCTCCAGAGAGGCCAGCTGATCAAGAAGTGACTTTGTGGTTGACTTTAAGTTAAGGCTGGTGCTTTTTTCATTCCTAGCCCTTCCTCTACCCTTCAAATTCAGCAGGGCCTTCTATATTACTATATATTATATTTTAAGGACTGGGATTTGATTGGTCTTATTCTGAATCCAAGTTATAATTTCCTGAGTTTTTAATAGGTTTTACTCTACATCCTATTGTAATGCCTGCTGGAATGAAGGGGAGAATGTACCTGAGGATCCACCGGTCTGAGCATGGGGGGTGTCCGAGCAGGCTGAACCCCACTAATGCTGAAGGACTCTGACCTTGGGGGTAGATTGGGGTCAGATATCCTGTTGGCAACCTTGTGAGGCATGGCAGGTGAACTCTGCCGGTTGAGCCTTGAACGTTCTTCAACCTAGAAGCAATAAAAAGAGAGCCTCAATGGATAGAAGTCGATTCATTTCCTAGCAAGGACTTCCTGTAGTCCCCTGCACAGCCATTTTTGTGCCCCTCTGGTCATTTCATTTTAAGAAGCCAAAAATCTTCATTTCTGCTCTGCATCTAGAATTTGAAAACGTTCTTTCCTAACAGAACAGACACTGAACAACAAAAAACACATAATGCCCAGACTATCACCCCTCCATTTCCCATGACCTTTAGCTATTTCCGGCAGCTGGGAATATGAGATCAGCTTAAAGGTGTATCTTGCATTGATTAGATATTATGTTGCTGAATGGTCCCAAAGCCATGGGGTCAATGAGGCAACAGGCTGCACCACAGATAATCAGAGTAAACTGGGGTAGGCATTAAGATTGCTCAGGAAAAATAGAAAATTGCTTTGGGTTGGTGTGCTCCCTGACTCATAGGATAGGGAGGGGAAGAACAACTGGGGGTTGAAGAGAGGATGAAGTTCGATGCACTCACCCTGCATTTCTTCACATGTCCCACTGACAGGCAGGTGGGTGTTCCTGGCACCATCTTAATGAGCATGGCCTGTCTTAAACAGACTTCCTGTATCATTTTCTTTTCGTCTTTTGGGGGCTCTTTTTCTTCAGTTGTCTCTCCCTGCTCCCAAAAATACATTGCTCCTCCTCATTCTTTCCACTTCCAATATGGATTGCCCCGCTCTCCTCTTTCTTCCTCCCTGTTTCTCCACACGGGGTTCTCATTCTTGCTTCTTCTCTTCTCTTCCCCCTTCAGCCCTCTCTCCTCTCAGGCCATTTCATCTTCTTGTCATTCCCCTCCTTCCAGAATCTCTCTCAGCCCCAAACAGGTAACACTGGGATGTGCTCTCAGAGACTGCCCTTCTGACAGATAAAAGTTACCCTCAGCACAAGTTTATAGCAGGCAGACTACCACAGAGGACAATTTTAAAGGGAAATTTAAATAAACAAGATGGACACAGCAGAACAGATGTGAGGTCTTCAGCAACTTCAAGTGGCCCAGGACTTTTCTTCCAGATCCATCCTGTCCTTCATTTTTTTTTTTAAGGGTCAGTTTGACTGTTTACTTTCCAAATTCACCAGGACAATGGAACTGTTCTCTGCGCCTTCCTGACCCTTCAATGTGAGCCTCGATTCTCTTCTGTTGACTCATCATCTGAGTATTGTGAGAGCCTGTCAGGGAGCCCACATGTAGGTACTCGATAATCATGTCTATCCGCATATTTTTGGGTATCAAACAGCTGAGAGCCTTTATTCCTTTTACTGACCAATTTGAAATAAAAGTTCAAAAGAGCTATTCTGATCTTCACTCCACTTTGAATCTTGCTAGAGGCAGGCTCAGTCTCACAGATAACGTAAGTCTGTTTCTTGAATTGTCGTATTACCCCAAACCATTTTAACATGTAGATACAGGACAGAAAATAAACAGCCTTCCTGTCTCTCCTTAGGGGTAGTTTAAACATCTCCTCCCCACCATGGCTGTGCAGGGGACACACAATTAGCTGTCACACAGTTGACTTTGGTTTTGAAATTCCACGCCCCGGGAGCTTACCACATACCAAATAAGGTTAGCTGCAAAAAGCCAGGAATATAAACCAGAACATGTATACTTCGTGTGTATTATACCAGCAATAATTATGTGACTACTGGACTATCGCCCTGGGCAAAAGAACAAAGCCAGCTTTGAGATACGACCACAAAGAAGAGGAAATATCACAGACAGCAATGGATAAACTGAGACCAAGGTATGCAATATATTGCTTTTCCAAATACCAGACTCCTTGGAAAGAAGGTCAGTATTTCTAGGCTGCTGGAATTGGTCAAGTATCAGCCATTTCCTCAGTTCCAGGGAAGACTGCTCCTATACAAATCACAAGCAAAAGCACCCCTCACTATCTGAACTGCTATCCAAACCCTTGCTGTCTGAGTGCAGACACTTGAGATCCAGAGACGTTTTCAGATAAATACCTGACTACCTAAACTCCAGTCACCTGTTACTGGAAATGCAGCAACCAAATACACTCAGCAAAGAATACCTGTGTTATAATTTTGAACTGTAAAATACACTCAGACAGCTTAGAACATATGATAAGAGAAAGCACATTAAAAACAAAAGTAGAAAATCTGTCCCAAAAGACTCCATCTTGAACAAAGAGGCCATTTTTGAGACAAAGAATTCTTTCGGCAACTGCCGGAATCAAGAACCTGCAAAGGCAGCGGCCTCACTTCTGACAGTTCCCAGTCTCACAGGGCCTAAAGCCGTCAGTAAATGAACAAGGCAGAACGTGGGACAGAGATTTCTGCAGGCATTTCACGGGTTTCATTAGTCAGGTACAGTTGTTACTAATGTACCACTATTAGGGGAATGACAAGGAACCCAGTGTTTACTAAGAGTCCTACCATTAGTG
This sequence comes from Loxodonta africana, assembly GCF_030014295.1. Taxonomy (NCBI): domain Eukaryota; kingdom Metazoa; phylum Chordata; class Mammalia; order Proboscidea; family Elephantidae; genus Loxodonta; species Loxodonta africana. Next base: position 48,172,783 of record NC_087364.1, read on the forward strand.
TGTTCCAGTCTGTATCATTCTAAAACATATGAGATAAATAATCTAATATATATAAAAAAAATCTCCAAACCCGTTGCTGTTGGGTTAATTTCACAACTCATGGTAACCACATACGTTACAGAGTAGAACTGATTCATAGGGCCATCTTGGTTGTAATCTTTATGGAAGCAGACCAGCAGGCCTTTCTTCCGCATTGCCACTGGGTTAGGTTAACAGTTGCCAATCTTCAGGTTAGTAGTCACGTCCAAACCATTTGTGGCATTCAGGGACCTAATCTATTATAAACTTCACAAATTATTTCAGGATGTTCTGAAATTGCCCAGGCTGGAGTTTTTCCAAAGAAATGTGAAAATGTCTGAGAAGGGTGCAACAATGAGGCATCTGGTTATATACTTTGTCTCAAGATAACCTTGCCCTAAAGTCTTTAGGAAGAGAATGCTGCAAGTGCTTTTGCACCGAACGTACATCTTAAGTATTGGAACAAAGATATCAAATCAAACTCTGAAGAGGTACTTCTCCTAATAAGTTTCCCAGATGGACAGGGGGGAAAGCTGGATAGTGTACCTAGGAGTGGGCTCTTGGGATTATTTCAATACTGGGCAAAGGCCTGTCCCCTGAATCATCACAACTTATGTCACTTAACTGAGTAAGAGATGGGTATGTGAGTGAGAAAAAAAAAAAGTCTTTTCTTTTTTTCAGACGCAATCCAGACGGGTTTCAATCCACCTTACAGGATACCCAGGAAAGCCTGTCTATCAGACAAGCCCCTGCTCCAACCTCCTGCTGCCAAGGAGACCAAGTACCAGCACCACCACAAAAAGGTGCTCTGATAGCATCAGACATGGAGTCAAAGTGCCAGACCACACCAAGGAAAGTTACCTGTTAAAAGGATTTCCTAGCTGCAGGGGAGGATGAGATTGTCCATGAATATTGAGAACAGGATTAGGGGAGACAGATCAATTTCATTATAAAGACAATTTTTTTTTTTATCCTTAAAAGGACCATTTTAACATCAAAATAACTTTGGAGAGGTCTGGATCATCTCTGCGGAAATGTCACATTATTTATTATAGCATTATAGGAAGAAAGAAAAAAGTGGTCTCAGAGAGAAAGTTCTGCTCCAGGAAGACCGGTGTTGTCCACTGGCCAAACAAATACAGAAGGCCAGAAAATACATTTGTTGTTTACAAGGTTTCAGAAAATTCTTCAAAATAAATAAAAATATATTTAAACATGTATAAAAGGAAGCATTTTATCAATGAAAACTGTTAAAATTTTTGAAGAATTGAAAATAATTTCCAGGCTACAATGCAATAATGACTATTTGCTGAGAAATAAAATTCTAGGAATAGTTTAAAAAATGTTGACAGGGAAAATACATTTACCATGTCATATGGGTGTATTTTAATAAGGTTTTATTGTGGTGTAGGGTGGGTGTGGTCTGCAAAGGTTCTAGAAGGTTTTCCTTAAGGGCTAATGTACAGTGAACTGAACACAGTCATAGGGGAATTCCATTGCTCTTTCCAACTGTACCAAACTGTGATTTTTGTCTTTACTGGCAACTCTGGAGAAACAGCAAAAAGTTAATAAATAACTTACAAGTGCTCATTAGGTACTCTGACTCTGTGCTCACTGGCCCTATAAAAAGCTAAGTCATCATGTCCTTTGGCAAAACCACAGGGGCAGACGATTACAGAGCAAGATTGGGGATGCCCCTTCTCTGGGGCACCCTGAGGACAGGGGAGACTCTCACTGGTATGGAATGTTTAAAATGCAATCTTGTCTCAGGACTAAGGGTCTCAGAGTAATCTTTCAAGACCAACTCCTAACCAGTGATTCCAGAGAAGAGTCTAGATCCCCATGTGAATGGAGCACATCACTTAAAAATAATGAAGATAACCCTCAGCAAGCTGTGACGGGGAATGAAAAGGATACCCGTGTCGCTGGGGAGAGGTGGGGAGATGATGGGAGGTACCCGTGACCTGCCCATATGAAATCTAAACAGGAAATAACAGAGACAAAACGCTTACTCCTTGCAGACTATGATGGCCTTGAAAACAAAACATAATTATGTTGAATAACATACCGATAGTCCCCGACTTATGACAGGTTTCTGTTTCGATGACTCTGTCGTAAGTTGGTTCTGACTTAAGTTGAATACCTCTTTTTTTCTGCTTTCATTGTAATTGCCTTTTATTATCGGTATCTTTATAAATCTGATCTTTCAACATTTGTAAGTGAACATTTGCTAATGCTTTAACATTAGCAAGTTACGTGCTGCAACAGTGTATGCAGTACACATTACTAACAATAAACCTGCAAACCAAACTGGATGCCATCCAGTTGATTCTGACTCATAGTCACCCTGTATGGTAAGATGCACAAAACAGGCCGTTCTAAGTGCGGTTCTAAGTGCGGTTCGTTGTAACGTGAATACATTGTAAGTTGGAGACTACCAGTATTTCATCTGCATTTGAACAGTGCCTGCAGTTCAAATGGCACATTCACAGACATTACTGCCCATGAGTCTCCCAAGTGTGAGAAAGGAGTGCGGATGAAGAAGCTGAGCCTCCAGAAAGCTAGAAGACTTGCCCCAGGTCATACAGCTAGAAAGAGGAAGAACTTGAACTCAAAACATTTTTCTTAGTACTTCCTTCCAGGTCTCTCTTACCTGAAATCTTAAGAGAGAGAAGCAGAAACTAAGGAAAGATGGGAGCAGAGCTATAAGCTCTCTGTATGGCAGTTTGGGAACCTCATACACAATGATGATCACGGAAAAAACATATAAGTATAGAGCAGAGAAATGGGAGTGAAGGAGCTTTTATGTATAGGGACTTCAAAGTCCAAGGGGCTGGTGGAAAATAAAGAGACATCTTGACTCTCATCATTTGTCAAATAAAACTGAGGCCAGATGACTGGCATGTATCACCAAGTGTCAGAAAGAATTAAAATGGAAACTCATACAACACTCATGTAGACAGAGCATTCTGCCACTGCTACAGCTGAAGCAAAATAAAAAAGGAAATGTGTGTGTGTGTGAGAGAGAGAGAGAGAAGTGATGGGGGAGGGAAGGAGGGGGTGAACAGTTGTTGCCAGGCCCAGACAATCACATGCCATTTTAAGTAATAGAAGGAAGAAAAAAGGAATTTCCATCCAAAATGTGACAGAAGGAAGAAGGACCTCCAAATTCTGCTGACGTTTAACAGGCCATACTGACATTTTCATCAAACAAATGTGACTTCCACCCCAATGCAGAAGTGGCAGGCAGATTTAGACCAAGTCTTGCCAGCCCAGTGAGTAAATCCAAATGAACCCGAAAGGGGTGAGGATCCCTCTCCCCCTTTAACACAGAGATATTACTGTTCCTTTCTGGCTGACATCTGAAAATAATAAAGCCGATGTGACATTCAGGACAGATAGAAAGGAGGCAGAGAAGGGCTCATTAAGATTTGAAAATGATCGAATATTTTCATTTGTTCTTACTGCAGTCAACAAATTAATGACAAAGGTAATGAGAAATGCAATGTTCACTTCTGTTTTACAAAATGAAGAAACAAAAGCACAGAGCATGGAGCATTACAACATGACACTGTTGATGAAAAACTGTCGATCTGAACGAAGGAAGAGAAGAAGTAAGTGGATGGAAACATTCAAAGGAGAAAACCATCTTGATGAAAAGGTACAGTGATGAGTTAGAAAACAAATGATGGAGCAGACTACAGAAGAGGCTGAAATGGGTGGAAGGTGGCTGAGTGATCAATGGACATGGGACAAAAAAAAAAAAAGCCCAAACCCTGTATCACAGGAGAGAGTGGTGTGGGCATGTCTACCCACTCATCCCTGGTGAAGATAGTTTCCAATTTAGATCCTGGCAAAAGATTCATTTGAAAAACAAAATAGTACTTTTTATTCTACCTCCAAAAGAGAGTTTAACCCAGGTTACTTCATCAGTTGATAATTACTGATAAGCCAGAAATTCTATTCACATCCAAAGTCTGAAAACATATGTTACTGTTTGGCTACTTTGAACCCCACCTACCTCCCTAGTGTAAGAAAAGAGATCTGTAAATAATGATTTAGAAGAAAAGTTTGTATACTGCTCATGAGAAGCACTGAAATATCAAGATAACAATTCTTACACTCATTTTTATTCCCATTTTTCTCAGCCTCCATAAGAAAAAGCAGGTGTTTAAAATGATGAATCAAACCAAGGCAGACAATTATTTGCTCTTGTTTGTACACCAGTTGTTCTGATCCCCAATTTAGCCCTGTCACTCATTCTATCATCTTAATGTCTCATCTTTCTCATGGAACATGGACACCCACTCTAAGGCTTGTGAACTGCTTCGCGAACAGACCGACGGTTAGTTGGAAGATAGATTATGTTAACCACACCCAGGAGGATAGGACTAAATAAGAAATCCCAAAAGAATGTTCCCACACACATCTAGAAGTGCGTAAAGCCCAAAGGAAGAGCCACGAACTGCCAGAAGGCTAGGGACCTAGGAAGATGTCACCCACTGGAGGTGGCCCAGACTTATGGTGGCCAGGGAACACCACACTGGGAGTACTTGATGACACAGCCATGTTGTCTGCATGCCCAAGTGCTATGTGTCTTTTACTGCTAGGAGCTTGGTGAGGAAGCCTAGGGGAAATAAGAGATCTAGAAAACTGCCTTGATGACACCTACAAACACTTGCCTCCAGGAATGCCGTTGTTTCTGAAAGCCTGGGAACCGTGAACTAATTCTGAACGGAGAGGATATGGTAGGAAATTTAGTGATGAGGACAGACAGTAACTAGAAAACAATGAATTCAAAGAGGATAAATTCAAATCTTCTGCGTAGAGGCTGAACTGCTCCAAGCTCTTCTTTCTTTTCTGGTACATTTCTGCATGAGGAAGCTACGAAGAGGCAAGAAGGAATTCTCGGATGCTCTGCAAAGAAGGATGGTTCTCTCCAATGGGATCTGGAGGTGTCCCTCTCCGAAGCTCATGCTTGGGACTGGGAACAGTGAAGGCCAGGTGGTCACACATCAAGGAGAGGTCACTTAGTGATGTAGTGTTTCTTAGGTTGAGGCACTTGTAAAGATGTGTGAATTCACAGCCCTCCTGGTCCAGGCTCCACAGGAGTCTCTAAGATCCTCCTTAACTCCAGTAATGGACAATAGGGGGTTTGTCACTTCGGAAATGTTTGGAAAGGACACACAAATGACCTTAGATCCTAACCCTCAAGTTGGGTTACACCTCTGGGAGTGAGATCTCTCTGAAGATCTCACCATGGTCCTTGAGACTTCCTGAGGCTTCAGTTGTTGTTATTCAAGACCAAGTCTAATAAGACAAGCTGGTCCATCTCTCTGTGAGTGATGCTTAAACAGGAGTCTTAATTTGGAATCATCAATCCCTGTAGGTGCTACTGGCATTAGCTTAGTAGAGGTTAGTTTTTCAGCTTTCTGAATACCTGTCAAGGTCAGGAGCTGGGAGTCTGGTTTAGAAAGGAGGTTAGCAGTAGATGAAGGTGGCACATCTCTGCCAGCCAGGAAGCATGTGAGCTGCTGTTTAACAGCACAGTGATTCTGCTTAGATGGAAGAACAGGTGGATTATTAAGGGGTCGTTGATGTACCTGGGAGTAGGATCACAAAATTGAATTACTGACCTAAGAGAAAGAGGCAGCAGTTACAGACTGCTAACCATGGATCATATTTATAGACTGGAGGGACAGTGATCAAAAATCTTTTCCACCTCGAATCAAAAGTGTTTCTCTACAGATTAACTTTTTTTGAGTTTTAAAAGAAAAATTACTTTGTTACTTTTATAAAAACAGTATATCAACATTATAAATGATTTAAACTACATAAAAGTACAATTTAAAACCCCCTACAAATTTTACCACCCATCATTACTATTAGGATAACATCATTTCAAGTATTTCCTATATATGTAAGTATGAATAGAAAAGTAAAAGAGACTGAAATATTTTTTATAAAAGTAGGATCTGGTGATACAAATCTGGTTCTGGTAATGTTGTAGCCTAGATAACTTGAAAAAAGCTCTAGCTATAAATATCTAAAGATGTTATAATATAACTATCTAAAGCATAAACCAAAACCAAAAAACAAAAACCCTATCTTTTTAAGTGACTAATTGAGCTGAGAGGAAAATAAACGAAATTGCCATAAATAAAGGCCCCACAAGTGATGATGGAATTGAAAACCAGGGTGTTACCTGCGTGAGCAGACACAATGTCTTTCTGGAAGGGTGGCTGGTCTTGGCTAGAGTTAAATTACTTTGTTTGCTTATCACCTCCCCCCCCCGCCCAGCCAATTTCAATTAGATGTTTAAAACAGCTAATTATAGAGCTGAGTTCCTGAAAATCCTTCTTTAGTTTGGTAGCTGAGCAAATGAAGGACCACTACTTTGGAAGTAATTGCCAAAGAAATACAAACGACCTCTGAGCCTATAAGTGAATACTACAACCACCAGTCTGAGGTCAACCGTGCAACAGTTAGCACCACAGAAGAGCAGGGCAGCATTAGTGTACTGCTAACAATGAGTAACAGGGCCCATGTACGGGCAGGAAATGACCATATCTACAATTCCAGAGTCCTAAATCACGTTTTTACATAGAGTCACTAAAAATCATCATACCACAAACTCAGCTGGGCTCCTACAAAGAAAAGGATTATTCTACTTCCTGTTGTTCTTACAAAAATCTACTGGATACCAAGAACCACAGATGGAATGAGGCACCTCATCTTTTCTCTACAGAGATAATTATTTCTACAGAAGAATAGTTATGTTACTTCCAAAGCAAAGCGTGTGTCACAATGAGTTGTTTTCTAACTCTGAAGTATTAGTTTACCTGTCCACCTGTACTAGATGAATGCATGATAGCCAAAAGCCTGGCCACCATTTCTTGGCAACACTTCCTTACTTACCTCCTTGGCCCAGGCTGGCTTCTCACTAGGACTCATCCCTTCTTTGTAATGGTACAGTGGCTTTTTCTCCACAGGCCTCTGTTCCTGCCGTTGGTGCTGAAGGGAAACCAAGTAGTCCCTTTCTTGCTTTAGCTGTCTCTGCAGTCTTTCTGCTTGTCTCTGTTCTTCCAATTGTTTGCGCTTATATTCCTGAGCAGATAGTGGAAGAGGAGGGAAGAAAGGGCCAAATCACCATACAGAAACCATTGGCCAGGATCAGTTAAGCACGAAATGGAGGCAAAAGTGATGATAAATAACAAAGGACCTTAACACTAGCAGAAATACAGGATGATGTCAGGGTGTGCCATAGATATAAGCTACAGCCTCAGGTGAGCGTCAACACAAGAACGTGGGCATTTAATGAAAATACTATTGCTTTAATGGAAAGCCCCACAGAGTACCACCAAAGTGACTTGTCCCTGATGAACTGTAACTCAGAAAGTGGCAATAACGAGGGCACTGGGATGGTCAGTGCACAAGCCCTCTAAGGAGCCATCTGTTTCCTATTTAGTAATGAAACCATTGAAACATGTACAATTAATCACAAAACTAAATAAATAAAGATATTGCCTAAGTCATCTTTTGTTTATAAAGCTTGGACCAAAAAAAGCCATTAACAAGCTTATAGACAGACTAAACAAAAAAAATCAGAATGCCACTGAGTAAAAAAGTTCAGTTAAAAAAAAAAGATACACAAAGAAGTCCATTTGGAAAGCAGTGCAATAATCATAAAAAAGTACTTCAAGTGGAAACTGCACGAGCAAGACACAAAATGTTCCCATCGTAAGGGTAAAACTAATAGTCTGCAAATGAAACGTGATTGTAAAGTTGAGTGGTTTTTATGGAAAAGGGGCATTGTGCCGTGATTGTATTCCAGCATGTTGTAAATGGCCTTACAAATTCCTCTGTAATAAACACAGCGGGACTTGAAAACACTCTGGACTTATAAGGAGGCTGGATTCATGTTAAAGTTTCGGAAATAGGTGGAATTAATAAAGAATGCGTAAGGTGTATATTAAATGCATTAAGATTTGGCAAATTAGGTCAGGAAATGCATTCTGTTTCTATGGGATTTGGGAGGTACATGAGGCCTGGAGGATACCCTCTTTTGGAAGGAGGACACAAGACAGACAGACACACAGTAAGAACACAGAGCAGGGGAGCTGGTGCTTGGCTTTCCCATTACCAGAAGTAGAGCTTGTTCATGCAGTAGCTGTTGCTGCAAGATCTCTAACTGCCTTTGCTCCTCCTCTAACTGTCGCCTGATGTATTCCTGGAGAGGTGGGCAGCAGAGAATTCAGAGGAACAGAGAGAAAGAGAGAGAAAAAGAACCAGTAATTCCAAAGGTGACAAGAGCTGCCAAGTAAGGTGTAGAAGGAAGGAGGGAAAAAAATACCCGGACACCTCCTCACAAAACAGGAAGAGTATGCCACACCAAAGCAAAAGCATTTCAACGTAGTCAAAAGCACAAGCCCTCCACCCGCAGCAGCTGACTCAATGGCTCAGAGTTTCACTGCTGCGACTCAATTTTCATAAACCCAGCTACGTTTTATAGTTTTTCATTACAGGTTCCCCTCTTTACGGGCTACCTGGACTTAACAATGCTGTAAAGTTCGGAGGTTCCTGTGCAGCCAATTGTTCAATGCCATCAGGTGCTGTCTTTGTAAGTAAACCCCCCTAGGGACTTCCTCTGTGCTGTTAAAATGCGATTCTAACAGGGAGAGAGAGAGGGCTCTACATCAATGACCCAAATATGGAGACCAGAGATGGCAGGAACAGAAATCTCTTCTGAAGCAATGAAAGAGTAGGACTTGGTTAGTATTCATGTTTCAGTGCTGCCTTCAAAGCAGATATGCAGGGTCAGGAGAACCAGAAGATGAAGGTATGTCCGGGGACTCTGGCTTGGGTAGAGAGCAAGGTTGAATGAGTGGGCATTGCCAAGGTTGTGCATTTGACTGCTTGAATAGGTTAAGAATAGTTGCTTGAGGAAGAGTAAAAACCTGCTTAAATTGAGCAGTCCTAAGAGGAAGCGACGCACGTGACACCAGGTGCTGGAGTCCACTCTGAGCCATCGGTAGTACCTGGTCCCACTGTACCTGCTCATGTTCTGCCCGCCTCCGCTCCTCCTCCCGGCGCATCTGCTCCTCATAGTGCCTGCGCTGCTCTCTCTCCTGCTGCTTCCGCAGCTCCTTCTCACGCCTTTGTTGCTGTGGGGAACAAGCAGACAACCATGAGGGACGCAGGCACTGGAGGTGGGGTATCGGGACATCAGCAGGAAGAGCAGCAGAACTAAGACATGAACTATGAAGGAGAGATGCTGAATGCTCTGAGTCTCTTCCCCTCCCATCTACTGGGGGAACCATTGACAGGGACAGGATGATGGAGGACACCCTGTTGTTGACCATGTACATAGACCCTCCAGGTTTATATATTGACCTAGAAGTTTCTGTAAAGCACATTCTCCCAGTTAGCTACTGGGAGTTTTCAAAACAGGAGAAGAACACACTAACGTATAATAGGTTACTTATTAAATATCATCAAACTGTTTATGACATTACATGGGTTTTAAAGCACATTTCTTTCCACATTATGTAAGGCAAACATTTCATTGATAGAGAAAGCAAAAATCAGAGAAGCAAAGTGACATAGTCAAGGCTATACAGATAATGGCTGAGGGTGTAACAGAATTTTCTGACTTCCCTCGAGTCAACTACCCTTTCTCACCCTGCTGTCTTTCTGTATTTTCTGGAATACCCATTTTGAAGTGTCAATTTCAACTTCCCACTTGAGTAACACCCTTACTCTCAGGAATCATCATCATCATCTCATATTTACTGAACAATTGCCAGGCCCTGGACACCGTGGTAAGTGCCTAACATGCTTTATCTTATTTAATCTTCACAACGGTCTTCTGAAGTAGGTATTATTACAGTCTTGCAACACTTAACATCCATGATACATTCTGTGAAATATAATCCCATATTATATGGTGCGCCTGACCCAAGCCATGGTATTTTCAATCAAAAAGCAAAGATGTCACTTTGAGGACTAAGGTGCACCTGACCCAAGCCATATTATATACTTAGCAAAGCTATATGGGATACCGTTACTATCACTAGTACTGGTTTTGCTGCATCTGCAAGCCATAATGCACTCCAAGGTTATATTTTCAAAAGAAAATTAAACAGAAATAATGCTATAACATTGAAGATGTGTGTGATACATGAGATCGGATGCTGCTGCCTAAGAGTTGAAGCATATGTTGTTACATGGTAAATTTTTTATTTGTAAGTAGGGAAAGTTCACATTAAAATAATGATAGAAAGTACAGTACATACATAAGTCAGTAACATAGGTGTTTATTAGGACTATCAAAACATATATATTATAGGTTATATATGTACTGTACCACTATACACCTGGCAGCATAATCACGTTGCATACAAGAGACATGAGATACAGGTGTTACGTGTGGGAAGCTGTTGTGTTCACTATGTCCAGTTACATGTGCTACATCCCGTTGTCTGATTGGGAATTCTGAACTCTATTATTACCTTATGGGACCATGGATGTCTGTGTGATCGGCTGTTGCCCGAAAGGATGTTTTGTGGTGCATGACTATATTCTCCCGATTTCATATAAGAAAACTGAAGCAGAGTGACTACGCAATTGTTCAAGGTCACATGCCCAGCAATTGGTGGAGCTTGATTTCAAAGCCAGGCAATGTGATTACAGAGTCTGAACTCAATCAATCATTATGGAAGATGAAGAGGCAACAGGAATGGCAGAAAGATCATAATTTTTCCAGCTCTTCATTATACTCTCAGAAAAGGAGAGCATCCTAGGAGCAGAAGTTAGGGTTAGGCTAAGCAGCTACAGAAGGAAATGGTTCTCATCTAGGGGCAGCATTCCCTTCCCTGGAGCATTGGAACTGTATGGGCACATGGGGGAGCTCTTTCTGGTTGTCCCAATGACTGGGGGACAAGACAGACATTTATAGCATGGGAGGCCATGGATGTTGCTCATGCTGCGATGAAAAGGACAGTCACGCATGACAACGTGCTTTCCCACACAACATGTTGTGAGCACTTTTTTAAAAAAATAATTTTTATTGTGCTTTAAGTGAAAGTTTACAAATCGAGTCAGTCTCTCACACAAAAACCCATACACACCTTGCTACACACTCCCAATTACTCTCCCCCTAATGAGACAGCACGCTCTCTCCCTCCACTCTCTCTTTTCATGTCCATTTCGCCAGCTTCTAACCCTCTCGACCCTCTCATCTCCCCTCCAGGCAGGAGATGCCAACATAGTCTCAAGTGTCCACCTGATCCAAGAAGCTCACTCCTCACCAGCATCCCTCTCCAACCCATTGTCCAGTCCAATCCATGTCTGAAGAGTTGGCTTTGGGAATGGTTCCCGTCCTGGGCCAACAGAAGTTCTGGGGGCCATGACCACTGGGGTCCTTCTAGTCTCAGTCAGACCATTAAGTCTGGTCTTTTTATGAGAATTTGGGGTCTGCACCCCACTGCTCTCCTGATGAACACTGTTTTTGAGAAAGGCCGTAGGTCCTTCATGTCAGAGCCCTGCACTGGCATTTCAGTTTCTTCTTCCTCAAATAGGAGGTTCAGAGGGGACACCTCAGGGGTCTATTCCTTTGCAATATTCTCAACAACACTTAACTATAAAGCTAAGGAAACAGGAGATATCTGAATAGAATGGATTGTGACAGTATCACACTGACCAGCTAGCTCTACACAACCAGAGAAGCAGCTTTCTAGGATAACAGTTCTTTGTCAGAGACCCAGCTAACCCAACCACAAATATTCAAATGACAAAGAAGCCCATTGGGAAGCATTCCTGATGCAGCTGCTGCTTCAATCTTCTGACCTGCTGTCTTCCAACAGCCTCTGAGGAAGCCGCATCTTTTGAGATTCAAAGTCTATCGCTTCTAGATCAAACATTATTTGTCCATCATAGATTGCAGGCAATGGGGAGCCACTAAAGGATTTATGAAGCCCAATGACATGATCAGATTTGCATTTTCAAAAGGCCTCCTATAGCCATGGGAAGTGGCAAGAGTAAAAGCTAAAAAGCAGTGAGAGGCCATTCTACTGATAACACGTTTGGAATGACATGGTATCAATGAGTTAAGCAAGGGCAGCCTGAGAGTCCACGTTCATCATCTCTGCTGAGGACGGAGATGCAACCAAAAGGAAGAGAGACTAAACACCATTCAAACTTCCAGTCTTCTTAATAGGGCTGGAGTGGACATCAACTTAGAAGTAGAAATTAGAAATAGGCAAATAGGCAGAATTTGGTAACGGCTGACTCTGTGTGTGTGTTAGGGGAGGGAGGGTGTTTGAAGTTCCTGGTCCAGGCGGCATGGTGGATGGTGCTGTGGAGAAGAAGGAAAGTAGGTTTAGGGATAGGAAAGAGGGGTATGTTGGGGTACAGGGATGAGTTAAGTTCCAGACATGTGATTATTTGTTTTACAGAAAAATAATACAGGAAGACTTGAGTAGAAAACATCAGCATAAGAACCAAATGAATAATTTGGACTACAGACCCAAACAGAGACATTTCCAACGGTCAACCCAAGTGAATCAATGCCAACACAGAGGATAAAATAATTATGTGTACCGATCTGATTCCTGGCAGGAAATAGCCCTAATGTAGCTAACATTTCAAGTTTTTTTTTTTACGCTAACCATTGCCCTCTCTCTTGAGGAAAAAAAATTATCATTCCTTTTGAAGATTTAGCTGGTTTTTTTGTGAAGGATTTGTACATTTCCAACCCCTCTGCCAGGAATCGATCCTGTTTTACAATTACATGCCAGTCAGGTCCCCACACGAGGTGTATGCAGTATTGATTGCAACTCAGGAGGATCCGGGCTTCCCAAGTATTCTGTAGTTTCTGAGAAAGACGCTCAAAAGTGACAAATGATTAATAACGATCTCACTTGGATCAGCTGCCGCTAAAGCATGGAGGCATTTGTCAGGGCTTCAGCTCCTGTGGTGAGGCTGAGAAAATAAATCACTTCCCCAACCTTCTGAGGGCACCCTGCCAATTTCCAGCTGCTGTGCCTCGATGCTGATGCCTTTCCCGGAAAAATGTTTGTTCTTTCTCCTCCTGTGCATGGGCCCTTTGAGGGGACATAGCAAAGCCTGTCAGAGAGACCCAGGCTCTGGCCTCAAGGAGACACCTTTACCTGATGACTCTTGCTGTAGAAGTGGCTTGCTGAGAGCAAGGCCTGTGTTTGATTCAGGCTGTACGCCCCGCCCCTCACACAGGGCCTGGCACTTGGCAGGTGCACATAAAAGCTTGTTGAACTGAGCTAAGTTTAAGAATCTTGGGGCAAAAGAAGACAATAGAGCATTCTCTTAAATTGCTTTGGGGGCAGTTTCCGTCCTATCAATATCCCTGGGTGGTGCAAATGGTTAAGCGCTTCGCAGCTAACGAAAAGGTTGAAAGTTCAAGTATACCCAGAGGTGCCTCAGAAGTCAGGCCTGACGACCTACTTCTGAAAAGTCAGCCACTGAGAACCCTGCGGAGCACGGTTCTCCTCTGACACACTTGGGGCGGCTATGAGCCAAAACTGACTTGATGACAACTGGTACCTTATGTTACAGTTATTTGAATATGTCGTATCTACTCTGCAATCTAAGTTGAAAGCTATTTGTGGGCAGGGTCTAGGTTCCCCTGCAGTTTTTGTTGCCCGCTGTATCCCACATGGCACCTGGCACCATCGAGATCTGCTGCATTGACTACTATAGATGGGGTAGCAAGAGGAGGGAAGAGAGCCTTGCAGAGCCTCAGGCTACCGCCTTGTCCGTCCACGCCCTCCTGAGACAGCCCTGATGGGCCTGAACCTTCTTTTGTGCCGAGCACAGAGAAGGCCTGAGAATATTCTTCTAAACCAAGAGTCATCTACAACTGGCACCGGCATAGTACCTATTTGTCATCTTAAAGACAGGCAGGAAATCAAGTAAGGCAGTAAGAGTCTAAGCTGGAAGGGATGGGAAAGAGGATAATCAAGCAGTATTTGTAAATTTTATTCAAATTACGAATAAAGATGATCGTGGTCCTGGTGTCATTACACCAACTACTCTCAAACTCCCAGCAGTCGCTCCCGCTATATAGAATTGCCTACACGCACATTTTTATTCAGATCTTCTTGCAGGCATTGCCAACAAGTTTTATCGCTTGAAATTAGATACTGGATCTTTATAAATGTCTTAATTTTTTTCCTGGTTGGGGGATGATTGATAATACCTACTGTGAAAATTTTCCAGGCTGAAGTCATCATTGCCTTCCTCTATGGTGTGCATTACTGGGGCTTTGGCCCCCCAAGCCCCCCCTCCCCCGTCTTTTGTTGGTGTTAGGAAAACATGACTTTTTTGATAAAAGTTTTTTTATAATTTTGGTAAAAATAAATAAATAAATAAAACATTTGCCAACTCAACAATTTTTATATGTATAATTCAGTGCCATTGACTACATCCATCACGTGCAACCATTACCATTACCTGTTACCAAATCATTCCACCATCCTTAACAGAAGATCAGTGTCCCCAGAGCAATGGCTCCTGTCTTGCACCTCCCTCACACCCCCAGTAATCACTAATAAGCTTTGGTCTCTACACATTTGCCTATTTTATATAAGCGGGAGCATATACCCTGGTGGCATAGTGGTTAAGTGCTATCTATGGCTGCTAACCAAAAGGTCGGCAGTTCGAATCCGCCAGGCGCTCCGTGGAAACTCTACGGGGCAGTTCTACTCTGTCCTGTAGGGTTGTTATGAGTCAGAATCGACTTGGTGGCAGTGGATTTGGTGGAGTCTTTTGGGGAGCATGCAATATTTGTCCTTTTGTGACTGACTTATTTTACTCAGCATGTTTCCAAGGTTCATCCATGTTACAGTGTGTTTTAGAACTTTATTTCTCTTTATGGCTCAGTAGTATTCCACTGTATGGATATGCTACATTCTGTCTATCCATTCATCCACTGATGGACATTTCAGTTGTTTTTTTTTTAGGACAGTTTTGATCCTCCCCAGGGGGTTCCCTCATGCCACCTCCTGGCAAAGGTTGTGTGACTGTACATTCAAGTATGCGAACTGATTAATTTTAATAAGGGAACGTTAATGCAAAAAAAATAGAGATGATATATTTATCCCAATTTGCCTGTACGAGCAGAATTTCTGTTCTTTAAGTTCTTGCCAGAGAATATGGCCTGACTCTTAAATATCTGATTCTTATTAAAGGCCTAGCTGTAGAAATAATATGCATTCTGAATGGCTCTAGAGTCCATCTTTCCTTTGGTTCTCTAAATGTTCTTCGTAGACTCTTTAGACTAAGCAGAGCTGTGCACCTGCACAAGGGGGCTCTGGCTCCTGTAGAAATGGCTTTATGAGCCAGACTTTCCTGTTATGCCATAAAATTGTGCTCTGCGATACTGCAAGAACAGCTGAATAAAGCTAACCGCTGTGTTTGTGGTAGGAATATTGCTTCGGCATTAGTCACAGCACGACTCAACTTCTGCTAGATAAGTACACAGGTTTGGATTCTCTTTTAAAAGCTCACCTGAGTACTGGTTTAATCTTACCATATGGATAACATGAATCTTGAACCACTCACGTTTGCCTCTTTACTCAGTCACTGGGACTCTTGGGGCCAGACGCGTGGCCTACCCCTGGCACCTCACGGGACCCAGGTCGTGCAAGCGTTTGGTGAACTGACACTATCCCTGGCTTCATCTTGTTTTTCTCTCTTCCTTTATATTGCCATCTACTTTATTTGCTCATTTACTTTCTTTTTAGATGCCATATTAATCTTTGGAAACAGCCTTAAGCCCTCTTCAGAATAAAGAAAGGTATAAACAGACACACAGATGAAAAACAAATCTTGGCCCTTCATACCATTTTGCCCCTCAAACTCACCCTCGGAAAAATCCAAAAGGAGACACATGAGAAGCTGTAGATTTGTAATTTGGTTCTTTGCTTATACCATCCTGCTTATGTGGCTGAAGTTGTTTTTCCAGTGGTGGGGATGAATTTGCTCTGATCCAGCCATGCCCTCTCATGAGATGGCTGCTGAGACAGAGCTACAGTAACAGACAGAGAGCTGCCTGGGGCCTGAAGGGAAACAGTCCAACTGCCTCTCTCATGTAAAAAAAAAAACAAAACTCTAACAGGCACCAGAACAAATATAGCTAAGGACAGTTCACCGAACATTCTAAGCATATGGAATCTTTTGGTAAAAGCTACAGGATTGTAACCTGTATGGCAATTTTACCTTAAAAAGTACTTCATCGTCTTCTAATTAGATCCTCATAAAAGTCCTGTGAGATAAGTAGGGCAAATATCATTTATTATTTCCCTCTTTTACAGACTGTCAGGAAGGCTCAATGCTTTGTCAATAGTCACACAATAAGTTTGGGCAAATTGTTCAATGTCACACAGCTGGAAAGTGGTAGAGCTGGGAACCCAAATTGGTCAGACTCCATGTTTTTTCCACTCTATGCCCCACCACCTCCCAGCTCCTAGAACCTAGTGGAGTATTCTGTCAATTGCAGATCCAGTGAGAAGTACAGTGTGTAAGAGTATGTGTGGACAAACTGATGAAAGATACCTCATCTATCCTACCACCATCAGTACTATCATCAATGTCCTTGAGAAATTTCAGATTGAATACTTTGCTGCTTTTTTTCTACCCTCCAAATGGCTGCTTTTTTTCTACCCTCCAAATGTTCAGGTTAAATTCGAGTCTGTTTTTTTTTTTGACACTCTGGTAGAGCTGGTAGGTATCATTATGTGCAAGTTGTCCTGGGTCCCTCATACTTAGATCACATTTCCCATTATATGAACTGAGGATTAATGCCCAATAGCTGCAACGTGACACATCACAGTGGAGGTGGAGGTTCGGGAGGCATGAGGGGCAACAGAGCACGGGGGAAAGAACACTGGATCAGAAATAGAAAGACTGGATTCTGGTCCTGCTCTGCCACTGATGTGAACTCTGTGGACCACCCAGTGGGTGCCAAATAAATATCTGTGAAATAAATGCATAAATGTTATACGACCTTGAATAAGTCATCTTAACCCAAACCTTCAGCGAGGAGGGAGATCAGGCAATCTGGCAAGGTCTTCATTCTGAGTCTAAGCAGGGATGTGCTTATATTGCGAAGCAAAAATCTACGAACAATTCAGAACAGGAAGTGAAAAGAAGCACAGTTGTGGTGTGCCCTTGGAGAGCTCTTCTTGCTTTTCATACTGGGTGACTACCATAAGTGGTGAGAGGGCACACCACTGCGACTATGGAAGAACTGAGTCGGCCTCCAGAGAATAGGAACACAACGGGTACAGGATCAAGTCAGGGGCTCCTTGGGAAGTACCTCAAACCACCACTCAACACAGGGGCTCTCTGTTCAAAGACATGCAGAATGAAAGAACCCAGTGTGGTCTTTTGAATCCAACGCACATCACACATGCCGCCTCACTTTAAATGGGACTGTTCCGCGTAAGTTTTGCAGCAGTTGTACTCGTGACAAGTGGTGGTCAAGCTTCTGGGCATTCCTTTGCCCATTTTAACATTTGTTAACATTTCAGTTCCGAAAGACCATTGCAAACCAAGTGCCGCATGCTAAGGGTATGATTTCTTACAACTAAATCTGGGATTCCAGACCTTTTTCACTAGCAGGGAAAGGTGAGTGAAGAGGAAGTTGTTTGGCATCTCTGAATTCACAACACAGCAAAGTATTAACAACAAGAAAACAGAATAACAATCATGTCATGGATTGAATTATGTCCCCCCAAAAATGTGTGTATCAACTTGGTTAGGCCATGATTCCCAGTATTGTGTGGTTGTCCTCCATTTTGTGATTGTAATTTTATGTTGAGAGGATTAGGGTGGGATTTTACCACCACCCTTACTCAGGTCACCTCCCTGATCCAAGGTAAAGGGAGTTTCCCCGGGGTGTGGCCTGTATCATCTTTTATCTCTCAAGAGATAAAAGGAAAGGAAAGCAAGCAGAGAGTTGGGGACCTCATATCACCAAGAAAACAGCACCAAGAGCAGAGTGTGTCGTTTGGACATGGGGTCCCTGCGCCTGAGATGCTCCTCAACCACAGGAAGATTGAGGACAAGGATCTTTTCCCAGAGC
The DNA here is from genome assembly GCF_030014295.1 of Loxodonta africana. NCBI lineage: Eukaryota > Metazoa > Chordata > Mammalia > Proboscidea > Elephantidae > Loxodonta > Loxodonta africana. Next base: position 48,190,922 of record NC_087364.1, read on the forward strand.
TGAAAGAGAGAGAAAGCCTTCCCCTGGAGCTGAATTCCCCTGAATTTGGACTTTTAGCCAACTTTACTGTGAGAAAATAAACTTCTCTTTATTAAAGCCATCCACTTGTGGTATTTCTGTTATGGCAGCACTAGATAACCAAAACACATTAATAGTAGGAGCAAACACTTATGGGGGGCTTATTATATGATGCCAGGCCCTATACTAAGCTCTTTACTTGTTTTAACTCTTCTAATTCTCACGATTCATTTAATCATCATTACCCTCATTCAATGGGTAAGGAAACCCAGCCACACACAGGCCAGTATCTTGCCCAAGTTCACTCACCCGGTAAATGCAAAGTTGTGATTTATATTCAGAGTCTGGCTCTTGCCATACTGCTTCTTTGAATTTGAAAAAAGCTGGCTGAGGCATATACCTATACAAAGTGAAAGGTGTCATCTTACATCATTTTTCCCTCTTTTCCTATTGTTAGTCTATTACCTATCTTCTCTTCACAAAAACAGTAATCGCAAGACACTGAGAAAGCTATACAGGCTACAAATATCTCGTTCCTTTCTTTCTACACCCATTTCACACTAAAGACAAACCACCTAACTTACTCCTTAAGGGCTTTCCTGAAAAGCCAATTTCCTAAATGAAGTCCTTCTTTTGAGCTCACAGGTCAACCTTTGAGCAGCAGGCAGCCTCACGGCTAAGCACTGTCTGAGTACTGCACGCTAGGCTGGTCTTTGTGCACGCAGAGGAAGAATGAAGGTGCTAAACGGACTGAGGCACCAGGAGGCTAGTGAAGAATTTTGGTTCCACCTAATCTACGGATGCTAGTCTACATGATTACTCACAAGCCCCTTATTCTCACTAAGCCTCAGTTTCCCCAGGGAGAATAGCTACCTGGGTTTTCCTAGGTATCGTACAAAGGAGAAAGAGTGGCTCACTGGGCATTCTGAGCATCCAGGACTCTTAAAAATCAAGTGTAATCTGCACGTTTTTTTTTTCTGCCATCATTCTGGAGCTTTAATATGAGACCCTCAGACTAAGTCCTATGAGAACAAGTCCATTAAAAACATGCTACAACATGGTTAAGCCTTGAAAACATGCTGAGTGAAATAAGCTGATCAGAAAAGGGCAAATATTGTATGATCTCACTAAAACGAATTACCTAAAACAGGCACAGCTATGGTTTAATAGTGGTCACCCGGGCAGAAGGCAGGGGGAAAGGAGACTAGAAAAAGCGTGGCTTAAGAAGCACTGAGTTTCTGTTTACAGTGATGGAAAACTTGGCACAGATGCTGGTGATGGTTGCACAACATGAATGGTGTAATTGGTGTCACTGAAATGACAAGAAAACGTTGAACTTGAAACTATTACGTTAGCTACATATTTACAACCACAACAAATCAGTTTATTAATACAATGTCTACAGAAAGAGCTACTCTACCTCACCAGGACAGTACTGAAGATGCTAAATTATGTCATATATAAAAAGGTTGCAAGAACTGGTGACATTTGGGCTAGAAACAGGGGCTTGGGGAAGGACATTACCGCTGCCTTCAAACATTTCTGGTGCTGAGGTGAAAGGTGTTTTCATTTTATTTGGCATGACTTATATTATAGCAGACTACCACAAGGACTTGAATCAACATCAGGATGAACTCTCTAACATTAGGAGTCCCTCAAATACAGAATGTTCGGCCTCATGGCCCTGGACATATATGGAGAAAACCAACAAACCGGCTGCCGTTGAGTCCATTCCGACTCATGGCGATCCCATATGTGAGAGAGTGGACTTGCTCCACAGGGTTTTCTTGGATGTAATCTTTACAGAAGCAGAATGACAGGCCTTTCTTCATGGCGCAGCTGGGTGGGTTTGAACCACCAACCTTTGGGTTAATACTTGAGCGCAAACCATTTGTACCATCCAAGGGCCACAAATATGGAGGTATTATATGTTTATATGTTAAACAGGTTAACTGACCCTAGTTCAGGAATATCGTCAAAGAGATTCTTGCTCTGAGAGAAGAGTTGGTTTAGATGACTTTTGAGGTCTCTTATATTCCCCAGCCTCTATGATTCCATAAAACTGTCCACTGAAGAAAACAAGTAAAGGAAAACAATTGGGTTTTAATGTCATATGAAATAATGAAATGATAGTTTCTGTGAAACTATTTTGTTGTCTTCTACGTTTAGGAAGGAATCCCTGGTGGCATAGCGGTTAAGTGCTACAGCTGCTAACCAAGAGGTCAGCAGTTCGAATCCACCAGGCGTCCCTTGGAAACTCTATTGGGTGGTTCTACTCTGTCCTATTGGGTTGCTAAGAGTTGGAATTGACTCGATGGCAGTGGGTTTGGTTTTTTGGTTTTGATGGTTAGGAAACACGTCGAAAAAAGATTGTAAAGCATAGGAAATACAGACTACATGTAACAAAAGCTTTTACGAAGACCCTAGACAATGGTAGGCAGGTCTGTGTAATGTCCATTATGTGATGCCACTGGGGAGAAAAAAAAAATCCCTATCATCTGCCTAGAATTGGATCCCTGGTGGCAAAGTGGTTAAGTGATATGGCTACTAACCAAAAGATCAGCCGTTCAAATCCACCAGCTGCTCCTTGGAAACCCTATGGGGCAGTTCTGCTCTGTCCCCTAGGGTCGCTATGGGTTGGCAACAGGTCACAGGTTTATCTTCTATCTGATGTGCTCCAGATACACTGAGGATCAACAAACTGCCCAAGTCTGGCTCTTTTTCCAGTATGAAATGTTGTAAGTAGAAAATACTACCACAACTTTCGCATTCCTTGAGTGTGTAGGAATGGGTCTGGGCAAAAGCACTTCAAATTTCTGTAGCATTTGAAAGCTGCAGCATAGGAATTTCAGGGGGCAGGGTGGTTCGATGGTAGAATTCTTGCCTTCCATGTGGAAGACCCAAGTTCGATTCCCAGCCAATGTACCTCATGTGCAGCCATCACCATTCTGTCAGTGGAGCTTCCAAATTAAGACAGACTAGGATGAAAGGCTTGGTGATTTACTTCCAAAAATCAGCCCCTGAAAACCCTCTGGACGGTCTGATCCACCACTGGTTATGCGGATGGCACAGGAGCTGGTAGCGTCACCATGACGCACACAGGGTCACCATGAGGGGACAGCTCAACAGCAGCTAACAACATAGGACACTTTCACCTTCACAAGAAATTCCTCTTATCTCAGGATCAAAGTGACAATGCTCCCTGTCTTAGTTATTTACTGCCACTATAACAAAAATACCACAAGTGAGTGGCTTTAACAAACAGAAATTAATTATCTCACAGCTGAGGAGGAGAGAAATCCAAATTCAAGACACGGACTGTGGAAGAAAGCTTTCTCTCTCTGTCGGCTCTGAGGAAGGTCCTTGGTCCTTGGCTGCTTGGTGATCTTCGTGTGGCCTGGCATCTATCTTCCCCCATCTCTGCTTGCTCCTCTGTCCTAATCTGTTCTTTTCATGTCTCAAAGGTAATTGGCTTAAAACACACCTTCCACTGATATGGCCTCTTAACACAACAAAGAAAACCCATTCCCAAATGGCAAACCCCCCCCCAAAAAACCCCATTGCCTTCGAGTCGATTCCAACTCATAGCGACCCTAAAGGACAGAGCAGAGCTGTCCCATAGTTTCCAAGCAGTGCCTGGTGGATTTGAACTGCCCACCTTTTGGTTAGCAGGTATAGCTCTTAAGCCCTACGCCACCAGGGTTTCCATTATAACCACAGGCATAACCTAAAAAAAAACCCGTTGCTGTTGATTACAATGACCCTATAAGATAGAGTAGAACTACCCCATAGGGTTTCCAAGGAGTGGCTGGTAGATTCAAACTGCTGAACTTTTGGTTAGCAGCTGAGCTCTTAACCACTGCACCACCAGGGCTCCAACTACAGGTATAGGGGTTAAGATTTACAACACACATTTTTGGGGGACGCCTTCAATCAATAACATTCAGTGACACCTACAGTAACAAGGAGCCCTTCTGGGATTCACTGGGAAGCAAAGTTCTATACATATCCATGCAAATCGCACACCTCCCGAAGCACAAGTGTGATTCACATGTACATGTGGCCACAGACCATTGCTGGAGGCCCGTGGGCAGGCTCCGCTCTGGACAATGAGCATCAGTGTGCCGCCCTGCCTCCCAGCTGTTTCATTACTTGTGTTCAGTTATCGAAATAATAGAGTGAAGGCCCAGCTAGAGACCGTGCAGTCTCCGTGTTGACACTAGCGACATCAAGTAAAGAGCTGCTCTGCCCCCACCAGCGGACCTCACAGGGACATATTAAGGTGCCTACAGTTAATGATCGAGGTAAGGGCCATTTCTTAGCAGTGTCAATGAATTAACACTCCAGGCCCTGAAAGGAGGGAAGTATTCCTGCTCCTGGTGCCTTCTTTTGGCTTACGGCCTTGTGAGTGTGGTCCTGTGGGTGGGATCCTAGCACTGGTGAAAAGCCACACTGATTTCCCTGTTTCCGCTTCTGCCAGATGAGCTTGTTCAAGCTGCTTTCAAGAGCAAGCCCTTGCCCTGGAAAGAGACGACTCATGGTAGCGACAAGGCAGAAAACAGTAAACGACAATTTTTCCCTTCACACTGAACTCTCTCCTTGAACTTACCCAGGTACTTATTGGTGCCAGGCACTGTTCTGTCATTTATATGTATTAACTCATCTAATCTTTAAAACTGTTACTACCCCATTTTATAAATGAACAATCTGAGGGATAAACCTGTTGCCGTCAAGTCGATTTGACTCATAGTGACCCTGTAAGACAGAGTAGAACTGTGCCACCGGGTTTCCAAGGAGCACCTGGTGGATTCAAACTTCTGACCTTTTCGTTAGCAGCTATAGCTCTTAACCACTACGCACCAGGGTTTCCAAATCTGAGGGATAGGGAAGTCTTATGTCCGGCCCTAGGTGACAAAGGCAGTCAGTGGCGAGCCACTCTTCCTGTACCCTAGGCTGCCTCGTTTCTGCCTTCTCAGTGGAAGGGCCACTCCTAAGGTGCTGTGTCCCTGATGCCCAGAAGCTTACAGCTTACTATTCAGACATCAGATAACTCCACCTTTTTATGGGTGGAATCAGGAGATGGGAGTCCCTGGGTGGTACAAATGGTAAAGGTGCTTAGCTGCTTAACCAAAAGGTTGGAGGTTGGAGTCCATTCAGAGGTGTCTTGGAAGAAAGTCCTGGCGATCTACTTCAAAAAACCCAGCCACTGAAAACGCTATGGAGCACAGTTCTACTCTGATACACACGGGGTCATCACCAGTAGGAGTCAACTGGACGGTAAGTGGTTTGTTTGGTTTTAATTAGGAGCTGAGACTTTATGCAGCCACTTGGTGGCAATGACAAGGTCATAAATTTTATAGTGTTAGAAATGACAGGAAAAAATATAGATAAGAGAAGCCAATGAAAGGCAGAATTTCTCCAGGGGAGGGTCTGCTGAGGCTTGGCTGGGAAGAGGAGACTATACAAACAGCAGCTGATGTACCTCCAGAAGGACGGAGAACGGGCTTCCTGTGCTGGCAAGGCTAGGGCTCTGGCTCAGTCAACAGCGGGCGGCAAGCCCAGTGAGACACAAGGAAAGGAAAGTTATTCACTCAGAAAACGGCCTTCAAAAGGGGATGGAAAAATTCACGTTCCACAGCAAACGGGCAGGGTGCATTTGAGAACTAAGGAAGGCAAATCAAAACCAAACCCACTGATGCTGAGTTGATTCTGACTCATGGCGACTCCATGTGTTTCAGGGTAGAACTGCTCCGTAGCGTTTTCTTGGCTGTAATCTTTACGGAAGCAATCACCAGGCCTTCCTTCCACGGTGCTGCCAGGTGGGTTTGCAACTCCAACCTTTAGGTTAGCAGTCAAACGCTAACTGTTTGTACCACCCAGGGACTTTCATAGGAAAACGCTCTCGATACAAAGAACCATTAGAACAAAAAACTAAACAATCAACACTGAGAAACCATCAGTTCCAAAATGTCAACATTCACCCCAACAACATCAGTTGGCTTTTATGTCAGAGATTGTGTCAAGCCTTTTATGTATATGTTTAATTTACTTCTCACAACAATCCTGCAAAGTAAATACTGTTATCCCCATTGTGCAGAGCAGGCAACTGAGGTTCAGAGAGGTTAAATAATTTGCCCAAGGCCACACAGCTAGGATTAGATCTTAGTCTCCTTAACTGCAAGGCTGGTGTACTTAGTCCGTACATTGACCTGCTAGGTGGCCATTTAGATAGTATTAGATATAAGTGAATTCCTAATTATATTACAATAAATATTTTTTCTCAACACATGAATAAAAGCTTGTTAGTGTTGTTAGTTGCTGTCAAGTTGGCTCCGACTCATGGTAACCTTATGTGAAACAGAATGAAATGTTGCCAGGTCCTGAGCCATGTTCACGGTCACTGGTGTGTTCCGGTCCATTGTCGCAGCCACTGTGTACTTTGAGTGCCTTCCTACCTAGAGAACTCATCTTCCAGCACTGTAGCAGACACTATTCTGTTGTGATCCATAGGGTTTTCACTGACTAATTTTTGGAATCAGATCACTAGGCCTTTCTATCTAGTTTGTCTTAGTCTGGGCAAACCTGTCCACGATAGATGATTCTGCTGGTATTTGAAACATCACTGGCATAGCTTCCAACATCACGGCAACATGAAAGTCACCACAGTACAACAAACTGACAGATGGGTGGTGGGAATAAAAGCTTACCTGTTGGAAACCCTGGCGGCGCAATGGTTAAGAGCTACAGCTGGTAACCAAAAGTCAGCAGTTAGAATCCACCAGGCACTCCTTGGAAACTCTATGGGACAGTTCTACTCTGTCTTATAGGGTCACTATGAGTCGGAATTGACTCGATGGCAATGGGTTTGGGGGTTGCTAAAAAGTAATATGGTACATCTATTTTAACAAATGAAAGGAGTTCAAACTTTTGGAAAGTATTCCTTTGAATTTAGTCAAAAGCACCCACTCCAATAATAACTGCTAGTTGCCACTGAGCCAATTCTGACTCGTGGCGACCCCATGTGTACAGAGTAACTGCTCCATAGGTTTTCAAGGCTATGACCTTTCAGAAGCAGATTGCCCAGCCTGTCTTCCGAGGCACCTCTGGGTGAGTTTGAACCACCAACTTTTTGGCTAACAGTCAACTGTTTAACCACTTGCAGTAGCCAAGGATCTGGCAACAACAAGTAATTATTCAGTGCTTCTTATGTGTTGGTGCTGTCTTAGGCTTTCTATGAATTAACTCATCTAGTTTTTTAGTCCTCACAACATCCTTACAAGGTAAGTGTTACTGTTATTTCTAGTTTCACAGCTGAGAAAACTGAGGCATAGGAAAGTTAAGTAACTTACTCACGGGCGTGCATCTAATACAGAAGCTGGGGTTTGAACCTTGGCAGTTTTAGGGCTCAAGTTATTTGTGGTTAGTTGCTGTCGAGTAGATTCTGACTCATGGCAACCCCAAGTTATTTAGTAATCGAAACTTTACACTACCTTTCAACGAATTCTCCCAAATGCTTTTTTGCCCACAGGACTTTTCAAAGCTTCACTATGTTGTCCTGCATGCCGACTCTTAAAGAGATACACAGCTTTTCCCTTTTTTGGAAGGTGGGTGAGGGAGGTTGACTCAGAGCTTCTAGGAGAAACTGCTTAGGTTCCAAAGAATAACCTAACACACTGATGACTTCTCTGGGTTTGGGCTCCAGCAAGCGCAGCTTCCATGACACTGGCCTGGTTGTCCTGAGCAAAAGGGAAATGCTAGGAGAGAATGTGAGCAAAAGCTGACACCAAATGGGTGAGCCTGTAATTATGCAACACTCTCCAAGTGGAAGAAGTGAGGTGGGGTCATTAGCCATATTTAAGCTGGATTTGACAAGCCCTTCAAGGGCAAGATCTATCTAGCTCTTGGCAGCTGACGAAGTTCTTTCAGGTAACGTTTCCTGGTTAATCCTCAGAACAACCTTGGGTGTGGTAACAACCATTGCCATTAGCCTCCCTGAATAGCTGAGGAAACAGGGATGCAAGTAAGACTAAGAGGGTGCCCAGGGCATGCAGGTAGTACACGGAGGGTCTCCAATTCAAATGGACATTCTTTCACTCCAAATCCAGATCTTCTGACTTCCCCGTGCAGGTTGCTTCCCATTTCCCAGAGAGGAAATGAATGTGTTTCTGGAGATCAGTACCAGAAACTGCCATCTTAATGGCTACTTTTTTGTCATTGAAAACCAAGGATGCTGTTATCTTACTTCGCCTGTGGGCTGCATGCGTGGTTGAGTCCTTGAACTCCAGGCTCGAGTACTCAGTTTTCTTTGCTTCTACATCACCATACTCTCCTGGTGTTTCTCATTCATTCGTCTGTGGAATCATCTTTGCTGGCTTCTCCTCCACTACTGTGAGCTCTCAGAGCTCAGTCAGAGGCTTTCTTCTCTATGTGAACTTCATTACCAAAAACCAGTAATTCTCATTTGTGTTCCATCCTCAAGTCCCCTTCCATGACTACATTGATATAATCCAGCTGCATCCTTGACATCACCACTTCGCTGCCTCACGAGCTTCTTACACTATGTTCCAAACTGATCTTATCCTCCTCCTCCCAAACCTGGTCTTCCACCAGAATGATTCAGTCCAACATCAGGGAACCTTCTGTGACTGCTACTTCTCCCTCATCTCTGACGTCTGATCAACTCCCACACACTGTATTTCCTACAGTCTAAATCTCCCAAGTGTGTACACTCTCACTGCCATCCACCCAAAGCACCACCCTCTCTGGCTTGGACTAACTCATCTTCACCACCCACTCTTGCTTCTTTCCAGTCACTTTCCTTGCAGCAGCCACACTTTCTTTTTAAAAATGAAGATTTGGTTATATTCTCTTGGTAGAAACGTGTCAATGGCTTCCCACTATTCTCAGAATAAAATTCACATCTTTAACTTGGCCTATAAGGCCATGCATGACTGTGCCATGGCTCATCTGCCTAGCATCTCTGCATGCCACCCTCCTCTCCTTTAGATAGTCCTTGACCAACTGGCATCCAGGTCAGACTGGGTTCATGCTCCTGTTGTATACCTCTCTAGTATACATGTCTTCTCCATCATAACAGTCACGGCAATGATAATAAATGGTTATTTGGGTGACTATTTGCTTATTGCCTGTCTCCCTCACCAACTCCAGTCTTCTTGAGTGCAGACTGTATTCCCACTGAAAGCACAGGGCCTGCACAAAAGAGATATCCACTAAATGTCTAATGACTGCCTACAGGAATAGGAAAAAGGCTTTAATTCTACCTTACACTTTCAACAACAATTATAATAATAATTGAGTCCAATATCCTCTTTATTGTCACTCACAATGAAAAGTTAGAGGTTTATAGACCAATGTTCACTGCAGCACTATTCACAACAGCCAAAAGGTGGAAATAGCCTAAATGTCCATCAACAGATGAATGGGTAAACAAAATGTGGTACGTATACGCAATGGAATATTATTCAGCCATAAAGAGAAATGAAGTCCTGATACTTGCTACGACATAGATGAACTTTGAAAACATTATGCTGGGTGAAGCAAGTCAGTCACAAAAGGACAAATATTGTATGATCCCACTTACAGGGAAGAGGCAAATATATGAAGAACAATGTTTATTAGTGGTTACCTCGACTAGACGGCACTGGGTTGGGTAAGGGTACGGGGTGGGAGGGAGGAGGAAGGGGAGAGTCACTGCTTAGGGACACTGGGTTTCTGTTAATGACGGTGGAAGAATTTAGAAACAGACAGTGGTCATGGTTGGACAACATGATGAATGAATGAATGTCACTGAGTTGTACATGTAAAAATTGTTCAATTAGCAAATGGTCTGTTATACATATTTTTACCACATATACTCACACAAAAAGGTCAAGAAACACACATACAAACACGCACAAAAAATTAGAGACTTATAAGGAATTTACATTTGTAGACTTCCAGAGTCTCATTTTATACATTAGTGCCTCACTGGTATTGGCCAATGAGATACAGACGGTATTTCTTTAAAAAAATTTTTTGTTTTTTCAGGTAATGGAACCAAAGCCATATAAGAACATTTTTTAGTTAGAACTGATTGTTTTTATAACCAGACAATGTCATGATGGTCTTGAAGGGCACTAAATGGGACCTTGGTGGCTTGAAAAACTTAACATAATTCTCTGAAGAGCAAAATTTACTACTAGGGAGCAGGTCGAAGGCCTGGGATCAGTTTGATTCATTCCTGGGACTTAAAGATACCACCCCCAACAATGAAGGTAAAGAATGATCTCAGTAAGTTGGAAAACATATATAAATCACTAATCTCATTTCAAAACTCATGAGCAAAATCAAGTATTACCATAAATCTTCTACCCAAGATTAGTTTGAGATTACCAGAGTAGGAATGAGGTCTCAAGGTCCAGATTCCTGGATCCTAACTCCATGGCACAGAATAAAACAAGTTGTAATTTGTCTAGGCTAAATGGAAATTTTTATTGAGCTGAATAAATATAGAAGAGGCTGTCACTGTATTTTTTCTCTGTATCGATGGACTTATTCACCTTAGTTGGGTTTAATCAGGTTCCTGGAACTTAGTTGTAAATTGTACTTTATCACTGGTCAAAAGCTGAGAGTTTTGTACTCACCATTTAATTGGCCTGAAGTCATGTCCTTTTAATGAAGCTGCTGAGTGACTACATTCAGTTTATAGTCAAAGTTCTTCTAAGGATGTACAAACACTGATTTACAACCTAGGCAAATCCACATGGTTATGCATAAATAGCAAAGGACATTCAGCACTTCCTTGGAAATCTCTGGGGAGGTGATAAGTGAGAGCACTTAGCAGTATGAAGGCTCCAGCCCATATAAGCCCTGTGTTACCAAAGGGGCATCTCAGTGGCCTTTACCTGGAAATGAAATATATTTCCTGGGACACCTACAAAAGCTCATTTGATCCATAATGAAGCTAAATTAGCATGCCTGACTATGGGGTCTGGGAGTCCTTGGGTGGAGCAAACAGTTAATGCATTCGGCTGCTAACCAAAAGATGGCTCAATTCCACACAGAGTCACCTTGGAAGAAAGGCCTGGTGGGGTGATCTACTTAAAAAAAAAAAAATCAGTCATTGAAACCATATAGAGCACAGTTCCACTTGGACACACACAGGGTCACCATGAGTCAGAACTGACTCAACAGCTACTGGTTTGGATTTTACTTATGGGGTTTAACTATTTCTACATGACAGTGTAGTCCAAGTTCCTACTCAGGGCACCAGAAAACAAATCTCCACCACAGGCCAGGGCAGCAGATGTGGGTGAGTGCATTAGTTTCTTAGGGTGGTCATTACAAAGTACCACAGACTGGGTGGCTTAAAACAACAGAAACATATTCTCTCACACTTATGGAAGCCAGAAGTCCTAAGTCAAGTTGTTGGCAGAACCGCTGAAGGCTCTAGGAAGAATCACTCCTTGCCTCTTTCTAGCTTCTGGAGGCTCCCAGCAATCCTTGGCGTTCCTTGGCTTGTGGCTGCATCACTCTAGTCTCTGCTGCCATCTTCCCATGGATATTTTCTCTCTATGTCTCTGTGTTTTCTTATAACGAGTCATTGGATTTAGGGCCTATCCTAAGTCCAACATGATATCATCTCAAAAGCCTTCACTAATTATATCTGCAAAGACTCTATTTTAAAAAAAAATTATATTGTGAGGTTTCAGGTACACATGAGGTTTGGGGGGGAACATCACTCAACCCACTACAATGGGGATCCAGTATGAGCAAGAAGGGGGAGAGGAGTCTTTGGTGGCAGAGAGTATTATTTAGCTGTTTAGAATTTATAGCAGTCTATTTAATACCCTTTTTCCTTTTCTACTGAGCTGTGGAAACAAGATAAAGGATCCAAAGATAAAGCTGGTATAATCTACGGATGCCCTTTAACCACAAAGTTCACGTTTCCAGTTAGAAGCCAGGGCTCGTCCACAGACAAAGGGCTCCAGTCCTTCTGCACGCCAATGCCTTCTGTGCAAGCCAGGGCTAAGAGGGTGTGTTCCTGTGGCTACTTCTGCACCACCGATTCTGAACTCTGACTTACTTTCACAATACAGGCTCCAGAAAATGCCACTAGAGAAGACACAGCGGACCTCCGTACTACTCTGGGAGCATAAGAGCCAGAACCCAGTTCAAAGATGAGGTTCTGCTGAGTGCGGCTTCTTTGCCCTCGCTCAGAAACCGTTAAATTTTCAGAAGCAGAGGCCAGGTGAAGAGCTGACCATGGCTCATCAACAGAGAGGCAGGCCGTGTGCCGTGACTTAGGACGTGGGCTATGGAGTCCAATCTCTCTGTGTTTGAAACCTGGTTTCTTCTCAAGCTGTGTGACCTTTAGCAAGTTATTAACCTCCCCTAGACTCAGCTGCATTGTCTTCTGACTGGAAATAAGAGTATTTCCTATCTCACAGGATTATTGTGAGGATTAAATAAGACAATCCATATGGCCATACCTGTCATATGGCCAGTGCTCTGTAACTGTTAAAAATTATTAATATGGCAACTTGAAGAAAAAGGGTAGAAAGCACCAATCAATCATACCAAGTACCCAACTTGAAGAAAAAGGGTAGAAAGCACCAATCAATCATACCAAGTAGGAGGGGAAAAATATTAAAACCAAAAATACATCTTTCAATAAGACTTTGCATTAATTGGGGATCTAGGTCCAAAGACCAAAAGTTCTTATGTTACAGTTAAACAAAAAAGTAGGACATTCATGTAAGTGTGTGTGTGTGTGTGTGTGTGCGTGTGTGTGTGTGCATGTGTGCATGCATTCTGGAGTATTTTAAATGACTTATGTGATGAGAGTGGGGATTTTCTAGGGTCACACAGTGAGTGCTTTAACCTAAATGTAAGTGCAGTAGATCTTGAGGCAAGGACTCCACTAACTAGACAGGGAAAAGGCAAATGGTCAAGGTTTCCTGAATGTCATGCTCCAGTGAGGTGGGGGCCGCGGGGAACACTCTTAGAAAGAATAAACCACAAGCCAGGAAAGAAGCAGGGTGGGTGGGAATCCAGGGGGAGAGCCTGAGAGAGGTTTGATCAGAAGTCTAAAGGAGTCCAGACAGAAGACCCAACAGGAGGGAAATGGTGTGGCCCTGGATTGGGGGCCAGTCTGAGAATTTCAATCTGTGCCCAGGGGAGTAGCCAGAGGTTGTAGGCACCTCCCATTCCTACGCTTTGTACTTCACTTCTGACAGCTGCCTAATTAGCACCCAAGCCTCACGTTGCCCAGCCTCTGCCCACTCTGCCAGTTTCTGCTCCACAGCGTCGCGGTGCCTCTCTCTCTACCCTGTACTTCTCAGACAGAAGACAGCAGGCAGACTCCGAATTTCCCACATGCTAAGCATTCTTCACACTGACATTATGACAGACACATCTACTTAGATTGAAAGGTGCTTCGCTTGCCTACTGCTGTTTGTAGATACCTAAAAAGAGCAATTTTGAGAGCCAAGTTCAAGGTTTTGATTTCACATAGACATTGACTGTCTCAGACACCTCATGGGCTCTGGGGTCAGGAAGATCTGGTATGAATCTGGGCTTTATACTTACTAACCCTGTGAGATGAGACCAAATACTTCAGCTTGAACCTCAGTTTCTTCTTCTGTTAAATGGGAATTATATGCACAATACTTAAGAGATAATGAACATACACAAAGAGATAAGATATAAGAGATATAAGCTAAGCACCCACCACACCAGGTTTGTGGCCTACAGAGGCACTCAGTAATTCCAACTGGTGGGTACTATTGTTGCTGGTGTGCAAAATAACATTACAGAGACATAATGAGGGTGATGGGATTTACTGCAAACTGGAACTGAGGCCCTCAATGATTTAAACCCGGGAGATGTGACCTCGATGTACCATTTTAAAAGCAATCTGTTCCTTGTGTCTGCAATTCACCACGCTGTAACTCCACAATGGCCACCTGACAAAGCAAGTGAATCACTGTAACCTGTTAATGAGGAGCAAGACGGGGTTTGGGAGAATCACTGTGTAGTTAGTGACCTTTCATCTGCCTTCCAACTTCCCCAAGAGCTATGCTCTCTTAGTTTCCTAATTGTCTATAGACTTTGATTTCTCTGGCTGAAAAAGGAGGCCTTGGGGATCTGGGCAAGGTTCTGGGAAGGAGACTTTAATAAATTCCTGAAGACCACAAGAGCCAGGGCCTCACCCAGGACCAGTCATATAGGGAAGTATGGCTGCTGGTATGGTTTCCCAAACAGATTAGAGAAGTGTTCGCAGGTAAAAGCAGGTCTTGTCTACAAACTGGAGGACAGACAGTTGTTGGGAATGTGTGGATGGACTTGTGAAAGGCTTTTACCAGTGTTCAGAGGAGTGGCAACAGAGTATCAAGGGGCAGGACCTGCTTTCCACACTTGGTATTTCACCTATCTGCCTATTCACTGTGGTGACACATTCATTCGTATATTAACTCATTCACTCCAAGAATACTTAATTGCTGCTAACTGAAAGGTTGGCGTTTGAATCCACCCAGCAGCTCCACGGGAGAAACACCTGGCTAACTGCTTCTGTAAAGATTATAGCCTAGAAAACCCCATCGGGCAATTTTAGCCTGTCCCACGGTGTCACTACGTGTCAAAAATCGACTTGATGGCACCTAACACAACAACATGTGCTAGGCACTGTTTTAGGCCCTGGAAACAGTGAATAAAAGAGATGAAATCCTCGCCTTCACGGAGTTTACATTCTAGTGGGGAAGAGAGAGCCAAATGAAAGTACATGCAGGGTATGCTGGAAGGTGACAAGAACTATGCAAACACAGTAAACCAGGGAAAGGGAAGGGGCATGCTAGAGAGTGGCAGTGTGATTTTGAGAAAGGTCAGAGTGCATAGGTGATATCTGAATGAGACTTTAAGGGGCCAAGGCCTCACTTGCTTCTCTGTTGTGACCACACCACAATACCTACCACGGAAGCCCTTGCCAGGTAAGGGCACTAAGGCCTCATGCTCCTTTGCAGTCATGGTGTGCATGCTCCAAGCAGGCTGTGGGCCCTGCCTCAGGGTGGGACCTGGGTCTATGGTGACGCCAGGGTGACAAAGCCGAGGGTGGCCGGGTGCAGAGAGGCCTGGCAGGCCCTTACCTCCTCCAGCCGCCGCCGCTGCTCCTTCTGCTCCTCGATGCGCTTCTGGCGCTCAGCCAGAAGCTGCCGCTTGTGCTCCTCGTTCTCCCGCTGCTGCTGCTCCAGCTGCTGGCGCCGCAGGGCCTCTGAGCGCTCCTTGTTGGCCAGCTGGAGTCTCAGGAAGTCCCTGCGCAGCGTTGACTCCCCTGGCAGGTTCAGAATGGAGCTGTGGGTGGGACAGAGATAGATCAGGATCCACACGGGGCCAGGGGCCATCACTACTACAAGTCTGCAGATCACTCACCCACATGCGGGGAAGAAGCCACATGCTCTCACGTAGGTGCTAGATCCCCCATTAATGAAATCATTCACCCTCGAAAGACACTGTCAAGGCAGAAGACTGGTGTTTGGTCTCCCTTTCAGTATGGCTATTTGCATACTGCTGTCCATCCCTAGATGATATCACATTCCTGGGGTCATCATCCCTCTTCAGGACTGTCCACACACCTCCCTCACCCTTGTAACATGGCAAAGGTTTCTTTCCAAAAGACTTTAGCAAGTATGCAAGCCCTAAGCCTCAGAACGGTTCATTTTCACATTTAAGAAAGGCAAGAATAAAGCCACCAAATAAACGTTAGCAATGGTGAATCAGCCTGAGACTGGAAGAACTAGATGGTGCCCAGCTACCACCAATGACTGTCCTGACAGGGAACACAACAGAGAATCCCTGATGGAGCAGGAGAAAAGTGATGCAGACCTCAAATTCTAGTAAAAAGACCAGACTTAATGATCTGACTGAGATTGGAGGGACCCCAGAGATCATGGCCCCTGGACTCTCTTTTAGCCCAAAACTAAAACCATTCCCGAAGCTAACTCTTCAGACAAAGATTAGACTGGACTTTAAGACATAAAATGATATTGGTGAGAAGTGTGTTTCTTAGCTCAAGTAGACACATGAGACTATGTCTGGAGGTGAGATCAGAAGGCAGAGGGGGACAGCAGCTGGCTGAAACAAGTGTGGAGGGGAGTGTGCTGCCACATTGCAGGGAGAGCAACTAGTGTCATAACAATGTGTGTATAAGTTTTTGTATGAGAAACTGACTTGAAGAGTAAACTTACTTAAAGTACAATAAAAAAAACAGGGAAAAAAATTTAGCAGTGGCAAGCAGTAAGGAAATAGCTTTACTCAGATTAGTACATGGCTTTCCAGTTTAGAGATCATTTCACCCATGCTGCTCCTTGACTCCTCCTCACTCCAAATCCCATGAGGCAATAATTATCCTGCTCATGTGAAGACACAACTAGCCAGAGACGGAAAATGACCACGCCCATGTTGGCTAAGTCCGAGGAGTTCAGGGCTTGTCCACTGCACCACAAAGAGAAGTGAAATGGTTTATTTTCGGCCACAGAAGGAGCAGCTGGGACTTCCACACGGCTTACTGATTCTTAAGCACCATGCACCTCAGTTTCCTCATGTATAAAACGGTGGTTGTGCATGTGTGTATGCAACAGAGAGAGCGGGGGGACAGAGAACATCGGAACAAACTCCACCTGCCGTACTGGTAGACTAGGGCTGCCGTGTTTGTGTCTAACAGCACGTGAACAACTGGGAGGTAGCTTAACAGGGAGGAAACTTCATGGAAAATGGTTTGTATCTGTTCACTCTAACATAGCCTTTTTACTCTTTCTGGCAGCTTCTGTTTGAAATAAATCCATTAAACAATAACTACTGAGTACCTACTATGTGGCAGCCACTGTAACAGCCCCTAGAGGTACAGTGGTGACCAGATATACAAATTCTCTCCCAAGAGTTTATCTTCTTGTGAGACACCAGGCAGTTAGATAAATAAAAGATGAAAAATTGTAAATGACATAATTTTGGGTATCAGAAGGCTCTATAGAAAACATAAAAGAGTAATAGTTTAAGAGTGACTCAGTGGCAGGGGCCAGGGGTGAGGATTAAGGGATCTACTTTAGAGTAGATGGTCAGGAAAGACTTCTCTGAGAATGTGACAATTGAACAGAGACTCAAATGATGAAGAGTCAGTAGCATGAAGATGGAGGGGGAGAAGGGAAAGCAAGTGGGAACAGGTGTGGCCTTTTTGAGTCACTGACCATAGCTCATCTTGCTGGAGCACAGTGAGTAATAGAAAGAGTGATACAAGAGTAGGCAGAAAGAGAGGGCAGACTGGGGAAAGCTATGGGTCATGGAAGTCACAGAAAGGTTTAAAAGTAACATGAGTGGACTTGGTTGCTGAATGGACAATAGACTGCAGAGGGTATGAGGGCCAGCAGGGCCACCAGCTGGGGCACTACTTCAGCCACTCTGGGGAGAGGTGGTGGAGGCTTTAACCAGGATGGCAGTGGTGGGGATGGAGGCTGGGAGAAGGTCTTGGAAGTGGAGCTGATGGAAGTTGTTGATGGATCTGTTGTGTGGAGTGACTTGCAGGGTTCATCTTCAGCAGCTGGGTGATGGTGGTGGTGAGAATGGGGGTGGGGAATGCTGGGGGAAGAGCAGGTTTGGTGGCAGTTATCAAGGGTTCAAGGTTCTGTTTTGGAAAGTGGTTAGGGTGCTCTGTGAGATGCTGCCAAAAAATGACTCAAGGCCTTGTTCATGATGTTCTGTAGACAAAGCTTGGATCCTACCAATAATACCATTATTGCAACTCATGGTGACCCCACATGTGGTCAGAGTAGAACTGCTCCATAGGGTTTTCGATGGCTTGTTTTCTAGAAGTAGATCATGAGGCTTTTCTTCTGAGGAGCCCCTGAGTGGACAAGAACCTAGAACTGTCTAGTTAGCAGCCAAACATGTTAACAGTTTGTAGCACCCAATGACTGCTCCTAATAATAAGCCTCCTCTAAAACTTCCAGCTTTTGTGTAAAACTCTAAAAACAAAAAACAAAAAAATGGTACCTATCTATTTCAGAGGCCACACGTTCTGGGCAAAGGTGATAGGCTTTGTGAACCCAGCCTTACATACACACGAGGACATGTCAATAATATTAATTATGCTGAATCAATGTCTGGAGCTCTGAGCTGCATTTCCGACTTAATCATCAACTCAGTGTATGACCTCATTGTCACTCTCAGGCTGTTACTTCATTTCTAAAATGAGGTAATCACTGTCCCTTTCTACTTTTTAGGAATTCATGAAGATTAATTAGATGCGTCCATAAAAACAGGGCTAGGAACATAATCCTCAGTGTGCTACAATGACATGTTACAGCATAGAAGTGCTCGGGCATGGCTGGGGTGGCTAGGTTGGCCCATGAGGTGACTCCTAACACTCAGCTTAGCAAGTGTTATAAAAGATGGGGCTCTTGGTTCTACAGAAAGGGATGAGGATGGCTGACTCGACCATCTAGAACATAGTGCACACACAGTGCAATGGCTCCTTCGAAAGGAGGGCATTTGGTCCTCAACCTTACAGGAATGTTCACTTTCCATGGTATTACTTGACAGTCATCATCTTTATAACGGTAAACTTGGGATGGCCAACATATTAAGTATGAGATAGAAAGAAAGAACTGTCCTTCAGTCTTTGAGCTTGAGAAATCCTGTAGCAGGTGAAGATATGAAAACTGTATGGGTCTGTAAGCTAATTCTGTTTGCTTGGCAAGAATCCGGAAACCACGGTGGCATAGTAGTTAAGAGCTACAGCTGCTAACCAAAAGGTCGGCAGTTCGAATCCACTAGGTACTCCTTGGAAACCCTAAGGAATGGTTCTACTCTGTCCTATAGGGCCACTATGCGTCAGAATTGACTGACGGCAATGTGTTAGGAAGAATTCAGCTCTGTGGGTCTGAGTTAGCTAAAACAAGGCCTCTAGTTCATTCCTGCAGTAATAGAATTAAACTCGTTAGCCCCTTCCTTTGTCAGGAAGCTCTGCCTCAATGATATGGTCTGCGTCCTTCTCCTGGAGCACAAGGGTGTCACTGCTTAGATGGCTAGATGATGGGGACCCATATACCCTGGTGACCCTTCTGCTTGTGAGTTTACTGCAATGAATCTTCCCATTTACACTGCACAGTGCTATGGTGTGTGCTGTGTGCTGGACTTGCCAAGCCAAGAACACTGCTGCTACCAGCTGAATTTTCACAAAAGAGAAATCTTAGCAGGGTGAGTACACTAGCCTTAATTATTTATAAATACACAATAGAAAAAAGTCAGGATCAAAGTCAAGTGAAATTCAAAACACAAGGATGGTAACTGTAGGGCAGTACCTGATTCTGGAGTCCAACATGTGACAACAGGAATGGTATTAAAGTTTCTATTTAGGGTTCACCTCTAAAGTGTAATTTGATTTCCTGGAAATCATTTCCTCCTGGATTAGACTGTGGTGAAAATACCAAGGCATGTGACAAAGACAGTGGCTGCCTAAACAGGCTTCTCAAAGGTATGAAGTAATGAACTGAATAACTCAAGTCCTAAAACACTACCTCGGTCTCCAGAAAGTTGCAATTTTAAGTCCTTCCCATCCTGCATTACCCAGATAATTGCCTCCTATCCATTCCACATGTTACACATGTGAGGAAACGAGGCCTAAGACTATAAACCATAAATCTTGGGAGACGAGATAAAGAATATGCTGATTTCCACGTTTTCGTAAGAGTCTACCCAGGGAAACTTCCCCAAATTAATGAGTAGGTTCATGGGTAATAAATTAAAGAAGACCACCCTGGTAGACTCTTAAAGGTGAACCTATATATCAAAAGGAAGGTAGCAGTGAATTTCACACAAACATCAATTCAAAATGTGAAAATTAGAAGGTGTGGCACTCGCTCTCCTACCTGGGCTCTCCTGAATCATTCTCTTCCTCCTCTTCTTCACTTCCGCTGTACTCGTACTCTGTCTCATCTAGAGAGAGATTCACAGAATGTTAACCACACAAAAAGATGCTGCAGATCAGTGAAGTTCAGCCTCTTCCTTTTATAGAGAAGTAAATGAGGCCCAAAGAGTTGGAGTTATTGCTGAGCTGAAACCAGGCTCCATATCTCCCGACTTTTGGCCCAGCTGCAGAGAAAGATGTCATTCCCACCAGCTGGATTCAAGTACATGGAATTAAACCCATGCAAGGCTGTCCCAGTGAAGTCTAGATGTCCATCCCTAATGCCTAACTTTCACAGAAAAGACAAGACAAGGAAATGAAAAATAACCTTTCAGTTTCTGCTAACTCCCATTACAGAGCCACCCAAATCAATCTTTTATTGACTCACTGCACTGTTAACTTATTGTCCATATTAATCACTTTTTAAGTAGGAGCTTCATTACAACTTATATGGATTCACAAACTGCCATTAGCACAACACATTGTGCTAAATACTGTGCCATAATATGTGCTATTAATATATATATAGCTAAAAACTGTTTTGCTTGACCCACTGGGGACATTCATTCAATTCAGTGAAATATTAAGTGAATTAAGATGCAAAAATGAGTAAGACTGAGTCTTTGCTCTAGAGGAGATCAGAACCAAATAAATAAGTAAATACTCAAAGTCCCCCACGATCATGCAGAAAGGGAACAAACATGTATTGGCTGTCTCCCATGCCTGTCACCATGATAGACGCCTCACCTATGTTCCCTCATTTATTTCTTAGAACAATCCGCTAGGATAATGCATGTTTTTCAAGTGAGGATTCTGAGATTACAAGAGGTTAAGTGATATGACTGATATCATTTCATTAATCAAAGGTCGATCTGGGGTTTGGATTTAGAATTGAATCCAGAAATTTTCGGGCTTTAAAACCAGTGTTTTTACAACATATCAGAGAAAGTAGCAGCTAATTCCGCAAGTCATACTGGGGAAGGGGGAGAGTGAGGGCTTTGGAGAGGAAATAAACTGGTTCTGGGAGGGTCAGTAGCCCTTCTCCAGGTAGACAGCAGTTGAAAGAGGTGGAAGACGTTTGTACATCCTTAAAAAGGAACTGAAACTGCAATTTGGTGATGTTACCATCAGGAGGCAGAAGTCCAACTCAGAACTATTCAATTTGAACATAAGCTTAAATAAACATACTTTGCCAACCGTACTATTTAGCCACTATGGGCACAATAAAAACACACCAAAACTTGATGAGTTCAAGTACTTTTTTTAATCACAAATTAGCTTTGGATATTTAGATGTATCTGAAACTTTTGGGCTACTTATTTTGAAAGTATTATTTCATCAAAATGTAAAGAATCTGAACAAAGTGTTTTAATATTCCTTTCTGAAAGTTCAATATTCCAAACTTTCCTGAAATAGATAAACAGGGAGTTCAAAGTAAAAGGCAGAAATTTTATGTAATAAAGGAAATTATAGCAAGGAAAGAAGCATACAATTAATCCAATTACCTTCTACTCTCTAGGGTAAAAGCTTCATTTGTTAGGCTCCGGAATTTTAATACCTCACCAGAATTTGGTTTTATTGCTTTTATATTACTGGGCTAGATTAGCATGAGTTAATATATCTTAAGGAAAAACATCAGGTTAAAAAAAAAAGCAAAAACAAAAATATAAGGCAATGCAAAATAAAATTAATTGATTCTACCAAAAGCTGGTCATTGAGAGAGCTACTAAGAGAGTGAAAAAGTATTGAAGGGACCACACTAAGTCATTTTGACCAAACCGAGCAAATGGAATGAGACCTCATTTGATCAAATGTCTTTCCTTGGGGAACGGACAAAAATGAGACTAGAACTGTGGCTTCCTGAAGCCCTAAGCCCAAACAGGACTGGGTTCCTTAACTTATCATGTAACTCTTGAATATGCCCTGATGGCACAATGGGTAAGCACCTGGTTGCTAACAAAAAGGTCTCGGGTTTGAGCCCATCCAGCAGCTTCATGGGAGAAAAGACCTAGTAATCTTCTCCCATACGGATTTCAGTCTAGGAAACCTTATGAAGCAGTTCTACTGTGTTCCATAGAGTTGCTGTGAGTCAGAATTGACTTGATGGCACACAACGACAACGAAAAATCTTAACCTTCTACTTTGCAGAGATTGAACACATTAAGTCTATCTTCGTGGCATGGTGATTTCTGAATCACATTTCAGGGTTTGTGCCCCAAATATGAAAACAACCCAAGGCACAAGCTTTACCCGTTCTTATAGGTTGGAGGAGATGAGTCTATGCGTTCTCACTATACCAGTATGATTTACCCTTCAGTAGTACTGAAAATTACATTTCGGTATAGAATTACTTAACTAATTGTTTTTGTCACTGGTTGCTGCCAAGTTGGCTCTAACTCATGGAGACCTTATGTAATAACGGAATGAAACATTGCCCAATCCTGTGCCATTTTCATGACTGTTGGTATGTTTGAATTCATTGTTGCAGCTGTTGTGTTAATTCATCTTACTGATGGTTTCCATCATTTTTCTTGGCCTTCTACTTTACCAATCATAATAATAGCTAATATTAATGGAGTTCTTCTATGGGCCAGACATTGTGTTAAGCATTTTACATTCAGTACCTCTTTTAATCTTTGTAATAACCCCAGGAAATAGATAATATTTTTATACCTCACCCCTATTTTAAACATAAGAAGTTGGGATGAAGTTCATGTAACTGACAAGTGGTAGAGCTAGAACCTGGACACAAAACCTGGGCACAGGTAGTCTGAAAACAGAATTTGAGCACTTACTCTAGATACCCATAGTGCAATAAATTTCTTTTTCTAAAAGAAGTCTTCATTTAAGAGACATGGAATTGTTGTATGTCTGATAAACAGTTCTAAAATTTTGATCTCATGGAGTGGCCTGAGAACATCATTAGTAAATGGCAGTTGAAAAATCTGTTGTGGACTTTTTGATCTTACCTATTTCTCCTCATGCCTTTTTTTTCCTCTAGTTCCTCAAGCTAGGGCTGGCTCCCCAGCTCCTTGGGCCCTGAATGACACCTCATCCCTCTCCACAGACTTGGGAGATGGGCCTCCTTTTGGCCGAGTCTCATAACCGCCCTCTCCTGAGTCTAACCTCATCACACACTTTCCTCACAGTCTCCTAGCTGGATTCAGAAGGAACTCTAACCTTGAATCTTCACTGAAGATTTCTCCTCTGACCTATCCCTCCACTGATACTGCCTTGCCCACCCTTGACTTCCACATGCTAACTGCCCTTCCCTTAGTCCCCAGCTCACAGCTCGCCACATTCTAGGTATGAATTGCAGAGGCAAAGAAAGGGAATACTAATAAAAGGAGAGCAAGCCCTGTCTCACTGCTGCCCACTGCCCTTTGGACTGTGAAGAAAAGGGGGAGGGGTGGAGAGGATGGAAGCGACTGAAGCACATCACCATCTATCTCCCATCCTCCGTCCCTGATCTGTCCATCTACTCCCCACTCACCACACTCTCGTGCCCACCTTTCCAGCTCCATTCTGCCTCCTCATTGCCACCCCCCACCAGCTGCACCCTCCTGTTGTCCATCTGAGAGCCCTCACCTTCTCTGTCCTCTCCAGTTCTCCCTTCCCATACCTCAGCTTTCCTACCCAGCCCTCAACTGGCCATAAGCCTGCTCCCGACCATGTGAGTTATGCCTTCCTCTGGACAGTCAGGATGCTAGTTAAGGGATTGTGAGCCTCCATCCAAACAACTAGGGTACAGTTCCAGGACCCTAAGTTTGTACTCATGTCCTTCCCAATCATGTAGTGGGGGAAAAAAATAGGTATGTTTAACAGCTAGAGCCACAGAGATAAGAGTTCCTGTCTCTATAAAGACTCACATTTAAAGACTTTCCAGCTCAAAATTCAGTGTTCCATATAGCAAGCCTGGCAACCTAATAATCTTTTGTAATACTGCAACTATAAGAAAATTCATTCCAACTTCTAAATAATTGAATTACAATTAGCCTCAGAGCATAAGACCTTAAATGTTGAAGTCTGACAGCCCAGAAAAATGTCAACTAGGTGACTTTTTTTTAGGTTGTCTGTCTTCTGTAGGTTTTTAGTCTTCTAAACGTGAATATTCATTTCAATTAAGATAATCACTTGTTATATTGAAACACTTCATAGTATCACTCAACATGACTTTGCTCAGTGTCTGGGAGAGGCAATGTCTCTCATGGTTCCATTCTTTCATGAAAGGCTACATTTCAGCAGTCTCACTCCATTGATGCACGCAGGCTGTGATCTGGGAGGCAGTCCCTCACAGTAAAGAATAATGCAGGCCCATTTGAGATTGCCATGGTCACCTTCAATACATAAAGAGCCCGTGACTCACTCTGTCTTTTGTTTCCCTTACTGAAATACAAATGTGCTTGCTAACCTTTCTCTCCTCGCTTCTTCTTTGTTCTATCGATGTGGTCCTTGAGTTGAATGCGGACCTGTCGCTCATTAGGTTGGTCTCGTATAAATGGATGCTTCATCAGTTGTTCTGTTGCTGGTCGCTGGCTGTGATTCTTTACCAAGCAGCTCTCAATAAAAGACTGAAATTTTTTTGACCTGCAAATGAAAGAGATGAATTCACAGATAAAATGACAATCCATGGTAAGGCACAAATGGTTAAGTACTTGACTACTAGCTGAAAGGCTGGCAGTTCAAACCTACCCAGAGGCACCTCAGAAGACAGGCCTGGCGATTTGCTTATGAATGATCCCATACTTGAAAACCTTATGGAAGAGTCCTACTCTGCACACATGGGGTAGCCATAAATCAGAAATGACTCAACAGCAACAAACAACCACAAACTCAAGCCAATATAAGACTCAACCAACCCCAGAGTAGGTCCAATATTATAGCAGGCATGCCAGTCCAAAGGCATCACCACCATCAACGCACAACTGAGGCAACATGTGGGACTTATTCAAATGAAAACATTTTTTCATAGTTTACACTGGGCATCATATCTAGAAGGTTTATAGGAATGAAGAACCAGAGCTGGGCCTTAAAGAATTAGGAGAAAATCACTTCGGGAAAAGAACAATTCAGGCAAGGAAACAGGAAAAACTAGGGCTGGGAATGAGCCTCCCATATCTCAGGGGACACTGAGGTGAGTTGCCTAAATGAGGCAGAAAATGCAAGCTGGGGAAGAGTAAAATCAAAGTTGGATGGGTAAGGGGTGGTGGTGCATTTTGTAGAAATGAGGAAGATTCTTGTATAGTAAAATGAACTTTGCTTAGGTCAATTTTTTTATCAGTAATTTCAGAATGACTTTTGAACTTTGCTTTCCAATTAATAAGAACAGATGGTAAGTGTATACTTGCCATCAACCCAAGGACTTGGAAACTTAATTTTAAGGGACTAAGGTCATGCCCAGAAGCAAATTTATCTCCCTTGAAAAAGGCATTATTTCCTCAAAGAAAAGCCCTGTGTCAGAGCAGCACAGGGCAGTGGGGGAGGTGGTGAGAGATGCCGTACCACTGATTAGAACAGTATGGCAACAATGTGGTAAAGATTAATGGTGGACTTTAGCCATGATTCATGAGTTGGCCATGCATGTTTCTAATGAATGTCCCAAAATATTGTGTAGCATCATAAATAATTAAGCTCCTGACTCTAGAACAAGAATTTCCAAGGTATTCTATCACCCCCAGAGACCTTTGCAGAATCCTGGTCACCCTCCTCAACCTCTGCCATCACCTCAGAGCAGGAGGGATCAGTTTTGTGCTCCCATCGCCCTCCTGTGGAGCACTGATGTTACAGGATCAGATCCAGGAAGGAAGCCTTACCCAAGCTTCCCAGCAGACCCCATAGACACTTCAGGCCTGAGAAGTGTCCTCACCACATAAACACAATGGCACATATGTTCTTCAAGGTTCAAATGCTAGAGGGCACTCTTAATATGTGTCATTCTCCATTCTGCCCAGGCCAATGCATATTCTAACCTCATTCCAGGTTTTTTTTAAAGTAATGAATTACTGGTGTTTTTTTCTTCCCTAAATTTCTCAGCTATTTTCATGCTTTTAAAAATATTTTACATAGCAGTAAAATTTTACATAGTAAAATTTATAAAAGTAAATTTAAGTTTTTTAATTTAAAATTAAAATGTATAAAAGTAAAATTTTATTTTACATAAAAAAAAAAAAAGCATCTGCTGTGTGTGGGGTTACCCCAGGATGAATCAGGGATGGCCATACAGAGGCACCTCTGAAGACAGGCCTGGTGATTTACTTGTGAAAGGTCACGGACTTGAAAACCCTGTGAAGCAGTTCTACTCTGCACACGTGAGGCAGCCGTCAGTCAGAACTGGCTGAGAGCAACAAACAACATCAAGCCAGTATAAGAATCAACCAACCCCAAAGTAGGTCTAGTACTAGAGTAGGCACTATGGTAACAACAGGGCGGCTACTGTAGGCCCCTTCCTGCTAAGTCCTTCAGCCCATCTCCCTGATTCCTCCACGCTGGAAATTTCAGAGGTGTCTGCAGGTGCCTTAGTCATCTTTGTCTTGTGAGTACACTACCTGTTCTCACCTGTTTGGTAAATGAATAAATGAATAATAAACGGTTATTAGATAAAAGTTCTGGGCAAGAGCTGTATTATAGCTACCTTCATATCTGTGCTTGTCAGAGCTGGAGAGTAAATATTATTTAATACATCTTCTTCCTCAAATAAATCGAATAACTCTTTGGAGGCACAAATATGATACCAGCTAAGGTAAGATCTTGCAAGATAAATGTGATGAAATAATGAACTCTCCTAAGGCATAAACTAAAAAAAATGAGGTTAACCAGCATGAAGGAATAGATAAATTTCATACACTCTTTTTCTAGGTATAAATATCAGCATTAAAAAGACAAAACCCAAAACAAATTAAGACCGGAAAGCTATTAAATATCCACAAAGCACGCAAATGGCAGTTCTCTTTTTCTTACTTGCAATGAGAAGGAAGTGTTTGTGTGTTTATTTCTTAATGAAGTGCTTAACTATTAATTAGAGGATGACAAATAAAAGAGATGACATCCGATTTAAAAATGAGATCCAGCTTGTAAGTTCTATTCCTTGACACTAACACTGAAAAAGTTGGAGAACTCTCCAGAGTGAGGTAGAACTAAATTCCTTTATCGATATCCCTCCTGGTGGGAGAGGACCTAAAGAGATAGTTAAGAAAAAAAAAACTGTGGCCCAAAGGATGGGCCGAGATATGCAGAACTACAAAGCTGGTTACGTATTCCATATCTTCTTCAAATGGTGCGGTTTGAAGGGAAAACAATGCTTACTTAAAACAAGTCTCCAAAGAAGGATCCACGTCTCTTAGTGCGACCAAAGAATCAATACCCTTAAATACACATTTAATTAAAAGTCAAAACACTTCACATATGTTGAATGCTACCTGATTGCTGAGCAGTCTAATGGGTTTAAAGTACATTCATATAATTTTATTGCCTTAATCTTTGCTGCTGGTAAATTAGTTTTGTCTCTTTAAAAAAAAAAAAAAAAACCTAAGAATACTAATACTAATTTCCCAAGGGTTGGCAATGGAAAGATAAATGTTAATAATTGGTGCTTACAGTCTAAGGCGCTACTTCTTCTACTATGAGCATCATTAAACACTTTATCTTCCCAGATTTATCTTGTTTATACAGTTTTAGAGGAATTAAAAATGTCTATAAGATTATTACATTAATCACTACAACCAACTGGACTAAAAGTGTTTGGTAATCATGTTATTGTTGTGGGCGTCCAGCTGATTCTGACTCATAAAACCGACTCATAGAGACCCTATATGACAGAGTAGAACTGCCCCAATAGGGTTTCCTAGACTGTAATCTTTATGGAAGGCGCACTGGTGGTGAAGTGATTAAAGCGCTTGGCTGCTAAATGAAAAGTTGGCAGTTCGAACCCACCAGCTGCTCCACAGGAGAAAGATATGGCAATCTGCTTCCCAAAAGATTACAGACTTCGAAACCCTATAGAGCAGTTATACTCTGCCCTATAGGGTCACTATGAGTTGGAGTCAACTCAATGGCAATGCATTTAATCTTTATGGAAGCAGATCACCTGGTCTTTTCTCCCTCAGAGCCACTGGTGGGTTCAAACAGCCGACCTTTTGCCATTGTGCCACCAGAGCTCCTTTTAGTAATCACAAGACCCCCTAACTGCAAGCTGACCTTTGCCCTAGTTCCCACAGCTACCCTCTTTTTCTATTCCAGGCTCCGTTACTTACTATGTGACTTTGGGCAAATTCCTTAACGTCTCTGTGCCTCAGTTTCCCAGGCTGGAAATAGGGATATTACTAGTACTTATTTCAAAAGATTGTTACGATGATTAAACGAGTTAATTTATGTAAGGCACTTAATACTGTGCATCACAAATAGCGTACACGTGTTTGCTGGTGTTATCATATTACTATGAAGACCAAGTCCCAGCAACTCTGACCATTACAAGGCTTAAAGCATGCAGCTTTAGGGCTGGAGAGCAGAAATTGGAGGCTGTTTTCCCCACTTCTATTTAACTAAGCATAGCATTCTCTAAGAAAATTATTTCACGTACACTTGGGCTAGAAAAGGATAGTAGGAAGAGTTAGCAGGGCTGTTATCTCCAAGGAAACTGGGAAAAAAAAGTTCATTTAAAAAAAACATGTCTAGCAGCTTTTGTTTTGATTTCAATAATGCTCAGAGCTACATTACTACTAGCAAATTAAGTCTAGTTTAAGTACTTTCTGATATTTACATTGTATTATTATTATTAAGAACACAAAAAAGAGCTTTGTCATTTCTTAAAACAAAAATGCCTCAGACACACAGAGAAATGAAGTCTTGATGCATGCCACAACATGGATGAGCCTTGAAAACATTATGTTGAGTGAAATAAGTCATAAAAGGACAAATACTGGTATAATAATGTTACTTACATGAATTAAGCCAATATATAGAAACCAAAGATTATTAGTCATTACCAGGGGTGGGAGGGATGGAAAAAGGGTGAGTTTTTGCTTAGGGGGCATTTAGTTTATGTTTATGGTAGAATAATTTGGACAAACCAAAAAAAAAAAAAAAAAACCCAAACCCACTGCCATGGAGTTGATCCCAACTCATAGCGATGCTATAGGACAGAGTAGAACTGCCCCATAGAGTTTCCAAGGAGCACCTGGCGGATTCGAACTGTGACCTCTTGGTTAGCAGTCATAGCACTTATCCACTACACCCCCAGTGTTACACAACATGAAGAATGTAATCAATGTCACTGAATTGTATGTGTAGAATTTTCTTGAATTGGAAAAAAAAATGTGCTTGACAACTTAAGAATCAGAACCGGTACTCCAAAAAATAACAGTAGAAGCAGGAGGCCAGCAGTCCAGGGTGGCTCTACCAATGATGAGCTGTGATTCTGGACAAGCCGCTTCATCTTTTCAGGCCTCCAAGTCTTCATCTGGAACTCAAGTGGTTGGGACCAGGGATATTACATCTCTTTCTAGTTAAAAGTACTTATGATTTTTCTAATGATTTCATTGAGTGCTGCTTTGCCTGTCTAGACTCTTTACATTTAGAGAGCGTGTGAAAATAACACAACTGACCCTCTTCTTGCAGAAATGAAAGCATCGCCATCCTTTTCCAGAAACTCCTGGATGGAAGGTGAGCATGGGTGAACACGCTGGGAAGAGAAGGAGGGAATCTTTGGAAAGTGATGGCTAACCCACGTGAGTTTAATCCAACCTCAGACAGGTAGAGGAAATGGGAGTCCCAACCCCACTCTTCATTTGCTGGTGGTGACATGGAGACAGGGTGAGAACGGGAGTCACTGAACTCCTTGCTTTCCTCTGATTCATCTGTAAATATACTCCCAGAGACCTCATTATTATAATTTTTATTTCTGGTGGAAAGATAAATAACAAAACATATACTCATTCAGTATTTTCCACAGGTACAGTTCAATGACATTGGCTATATTCTTCACATTGTGTCTCCATTCTCGCTCTCTCTCCCCATATTGTTTCGCCATCGTTGACTTTGATTCTCTGTCCCCTAAACTTCTCCGCTGTGGTTTAGAGTTACTGTTGTCAATTTGATCTCACATACATAATTCTTAAAAGAGCGTACTACTCAAGGCTAACATTCTTTATTAGTTGAATCAAACTGTTGTTTAGTTTAAAGATGACTTCATGCGATAGCTTTGGTTCAAAGCTTTAAGAGGCTCCCCCAGGCACAGCGTAGACCTCATTATAAATGGCTGAGCTGCCTGAGCATTGTAACCTCATGACTTCCTCAGCACTAAGGCATCTGGTCATTGCATTGATAGAGGCCATGGTTTCCCTTCTTTCCCTAATTGCCTTTATTTATCTAATTTTAAGGCACAAGAAAAAAATATCCACAGGAAAAGACTAGCTTGGCTCATTCAAGGGGCCCTGATGGTGCAGTGGTTAAGTACTTGGCTGCTAACTGACAGGTTGGCAGTTTGAACCCACCAGTTGCTCCACAGGAGAAAGGCTCCTGTAAAGATTTTAGCCTTGGAAACCCTATGGGGGCAGTTCTGCTCTGTCCAGGAATCAACTCTATGGCAACAGGTTTATGGCTCATTCTTTTCCACTTTAGCCTTGAACTCAAGAGACAGAGTGGTGCAATACAGAGAATAGGGGTTACGAACTTGGCAAACAAAGAGACCGTAAGGTCTTATGCAAAGACCATAGCCTCCCTCTGGCAACACACTGACGTATAACCTGAAAACAGAGTACTTTATAGGCTGAGAATAGTGCACTTGGCCTGCTAACTTATTTTAGTAGAGAAGAGCTTAGAATAAAAGAACATTTCAGAGGGTTTTGTTTGCTTGTTTTGTTTTTTGGTGGGATACTGGGTGTTGTGCTGACCAGGGTTTAGAGGAAGTAGGCATGTGTGAGGTCCAAGTGACACCTGGCTTCTGAGCTGGGGAACGTGACAACTGAGGCAGATGGAGAGTCTCTTGCCCCATCTAAAGGAGGCAGGAGCTATTCCCATGGTCGGTGTTGCCACACCTTTTCAAGAAAAGCCAGAGGTCTAAATGTAATGCTCAATCACCAGATTTTTAAATGTTGGCAATAAATACAAACAGTTTTAAAACACCGTATGTGGACACACAGTAAACAAAACACATGTGTGAATGGCCTGTTTGTCCTTCACTATGGAAAAGCTTGTAACATCTGTCCAGCAGCAGAGAGGGGAGAGGAGAAGGAAGGCAGGGACCAGAGTAAAGAGGTCCTCTTATATACAGCAGGTTCCACTGGGAGGCCTGGCACAAAGGGTGGGCAGAAACCCAGCAGAGGGCTTTGTGGTGTTGCTGATGCTGCCAGGGGCGAGAACTGAGCTAAATTCCTCTCTCCATGAGTACGTTCCAGGGAGAAGGGGGGCAGCAGAGCCTTTGGGCACTCCATTGATCACGTGCTGCCCCGGCGCCCAATGGGAGGCTGTTGCTGGGGAGACAGTGAGTCTCTTGTCCCACAGTGACCCTCTGGAGAGAGGAGGAGGGGCAGGGAGTGCTTCTCCTCCTTGTTACCAATAGCAACTCTCACTCTCTCTCCTCATAGGCCTGACAATTCCAAGGCTGTCATCTCTTTTCAGGCTGTCTCCATCTCTCTCTGTGTAAGATGCCTTTTTCTTGTTTATCCAGGGTTACTATGTCATTACTGTTGTCATTGCTGTTAGCTGCCATCAAGCTGGCCCCTGGGTCATAGTGACCCCATGCACAGTAGAATGAAACATTGCCTGGCCCTATGCCATCGTCACCTTCGGTTAAGGATTAGACTGTTGTGATCTACAGGGTTTTCACTGGCTGATTTTTGGAAGTAGATTTCCAGGCCTTTTTTCTTAGTCTGTCTTACTCTGGAGTTCTGCTGAAACCTGTTCTGCATCATAGCAACATGCAAGCCTTCCCTAACAGAAGGCTGGTGGCTGTGCATAAGGTGCGCTGGCTGGGAATGGAACCTGGGTCTCCCGCATAGAAAGCAAGAATTCTACCACTGAGCCACCATTGCCCCTATGTCATTACTAGATAACTAGTACTAATAAAAACTTTCTATAAGGTGAGGTGTTAACCTGTGGGTGGGTGGGAGCACAAGGAGTTCCAGTCAAAGGACCGAAAGAAAATTGTATAAAAAGGGGCAAAAGGGTCATGTCCTTTCATGGCCTAGCTGCCCAGAATCTATCTCTAGAAAAGCAGAGGTCACAAGTGATCCAAGAATTGCCCCCCAGTACAATGGGGCCCAAAAGTTCAAGATTACATCAGGGAAGATATATCATTTCCAAATGGAGAAAGGAGGGAGCAATGAATTTTTGTTACTGAATCGTAAGACACAAAGATTCTCATACAGTAAACCAAAAAAGTCAAAAGTCTAACACTGGGCCCAACCTGCAGCATTCTGTTTCCCAAACTTTGGCCATACACCTCCTACACAATTTTTGCTACACCCTCATACCACCAAACCCATTGCCGCTGAGCTGATTCTGACTCATAGCAAACCTACAGGACAGAGTAAAACTGCTCCATAGAGTTTCCAAGGAGCACCTGGTAGATCTGAATTGCCAACCTTTTGGTTAGCAGCCATAGCTCTCAACCGGTATGCCACCAGTGTTTATTTAGTATTTTTCTTTAAATTAAGTTATTGTTTTACATGAGTAAGTATATTAAAAGAAAAGGCTGTATCACTGCCAAAAGTAAAAACCCTGTATCACCTGCCATAAAGCAACAGTAAAAACAAAATTATAAATGTTCGTCAACATATCAGCTAACGTCATCTTGCATACTACCAGGTGTGTGCACATTCACGTGCACCTGTGTGTATAGCTCACTTAGGTAATTCGACTACTGTATTAAGGAAGAGAAGTCAGCCAATCTAGCGGGCTGACTCCCTGTACTATGACTCTCTCTGGTAAGAGACTCTGTGCTGCCAGGAAATTAACAGTGGGGATTTTAAAGATCTTGCATGTTGTTAATTGGGCTCCACAACACATTTTCACTATAGTTCCTAACCTTGTAGGTGTGAGGATAAAGACTTGCTGTGCAGATAGTAGGTACTCAATATGTACTTTAAAGTGAATGACAAGATATAGAAAGTCACCCATCAAGTCTTTCAGTCTGTATTAGTTTAATTCTGTGAGCAGATTTGAGCTAATCCAAAGGAGAATCGTAGGAAAACCCCACCCTTAGAAGTGAAAAAAACACTGAAGACTGAACTCACCACTTCTTAGACTTCAGGCGAGGTGCTGGGTTCCGGGGGATGAGGAAGAGGGCTCTCATGGGGTGCATGTCACAGAGAGCTGGAAGAGACCAAAACAGGGGCCAGCTTGGGTTAGGAGGCCAAACCCAGGCCAAGCCCATCCTGCTGTGCAGACAGCGCTGCTGAGATGCCTCCCGGAGTCCAACCATGAGCTGGAAGCAGTGGGTGGAACATTAGAACACTCCCATTTGGTACACATTTAAGAGCTGATTGTCTAATTATAGGATTCTCATAAAATGGAACACATGTCAAATAGATAACTGTTAAAATTTCCAGTGAACATATCTTCACTTAATATTTAAAGAAACTAAAAGGTGGACAAACAGTTATCCTTGCTGTAAATAGCCATATGAGATTCAAAGTAAATAACATTAGGATAGCAATTATAATGGAGATGGTGAGCTATCTTCAATGAGTCAAAACCTAAGTCATAAAATATATTTGATAAGCCATAGTCTATTGCTTATAAACTGAAGGCTCATCCAAATACAAGGTTGCTATGTAGACTTTTAGAGTCTAAAGCACTAGACCAGAATGCACTCTCTGTATTCCCAGATAACCTGAATAGCTTTGCAGATTCCATGATTGGAGGATTTTTTGCTCACTGGCACCAGGAAGAGCACAGGATTAAGTCAAATAGAGTAGATCAGGAAAACAAATTTATAAAAAGATCTCAACTTGCACACACGACATCATTGCCTACAGAGAAAACACTTGTACTTTCTCGTTTTAGTCAAAGTATTTCACTAGTTTACTTTTCAAACATCTCAGACTATTTTTTCTTTGTACCTAGAATAAGAATCTATTTTCCCTAAAAGTCAAAGGATTCTGTGGGTAGAATCTTATTTTTAGCCAAGTCTATCACTCATCAAGAATGATAATAACTTTAAAACTATAGTATATTATTTTGCTGATTCACAAATGCCTATTAGCATTGTGAATGAGAGGAATTTTGTCAGCAAATACTCAAATCGATCATGCTACAGATGAATTCTACCAACTCCAGACTGAGGAATAACATGACTATGATATCTTGAAGGTAAGAAGTTGTATAACAACCTGTCATGTAAACTAGGGGCCTGTTTTGTCTGGGTCCTCTGGGAAACAGACTCTAAGGTGGGATTAGACATTAAAGATTTTATTGGGAAAACCCCTGCATGAAAGGAAAGGGCCGGAGAAGGCTGGGAGAGCCATCATACTTCAGTGTAAGTCTGGCTCTGAGTGAAGGAGAGAGGGAGAGAGGGTTGGTGGAAGTGGTCTAGATGGTCCTGAAGTTTAATGACGGGTTGGCAAAGTCATAGGAGGATCCCTTGGGTCAAAGCTGCCTACAAAGGAGTCATGTGGCTCTCAGGAAAGGGTCTGCCTTAGTATCCCTGCCACTACCTGTCATTGCCTGGAGTGGCCCTTAGGAGGTACATCTTGGGGTCATTCCAGCAACTGGGCCCACAGTCATTATGCTTCCTATACCAGAAATCTGTGAGCCAAGTTCTCAGAGCCACCACAGGGCAGGTGGAGACACGCTGCAGGGCTAGTACTTCACATCTCAAGGAAGTGGTCATTCTGCCTCAAATACCAGCAGGGAGAAATCTAAAAATCTAAACGGTAGAAATTTCATATGAGTGATTGCAATTAAGTACAAGCATTTGCATAACCCAGGCTCTGAACATTGGCTTTGGATTTTCCTAAACTGGAGTGATCTTTGTGGATCGGTCCTGGTTTTACGTTAGGCAAAGAGGAACTCAAGAATAAACTATACAATGAATCTGTAAAAGAAACAGGACTCCCCGAAGTTTGCTTTCCTTGTCTTTTGTTTTTCCTCATGAAAAGAAGATCCTCACACCACTCTGAGATGAAATGAATTCCTGGTTGATTTAAGGTGACTCTGCTTTCTAAGCATGCCAGCCAGAATCCATGCAGGGCTCAGTGTAGCAGAAGTAAAGCTACCACAGCTCCTGGCCAGGAACCTCCAGTGCCCGCCGGGCAGACCAGCAACAGATTTCACCGCGGAGGAAGTGAGCTGTACTTACGGGGAGCACCTTCTGCCATCTCAATGGCGGTGATTCCCAGAGACCACAAGTCACTCTGAAAAAGAAGGAAGGCACAGATGCATGCAAAAATTCAATCAACAAAGAACAACTTGGTTAAACCCGGTAATGGCTTTAGAACTGCCTGTGGGAAAACCATTCAGCTGTCTGCTGACAAGCCTATTTCCCCCACTAAAGTTTAAAAGCAGGAGCTGCCTTATTCACTTCTCATTGACAATACCCTTCACGGCACCTGACACAGGGCAAGTTTTCAATACATGTATGAAAAATGAATAGAAGGTATTTTTAGTTAACTAGTCACTAAAATTTATCCATCATTTGGACCACATGAAATTACTGCAATTTTTTAAACACCTTTATTAAGGTATAATTGTCATATAGTAAACTGCATACATTTTCAAGTATGTCATTTGATAAGGTCTGACATACATACATGCCCATGAAAACATCACCATAATCAAGAGAGTAGACATATCCATCACCCCAAAGATCCCATTGGGCCATTTGTAGTCTCTCCCTCCTGTCCCTTCCTGTTCCCACACTCACCCCCATCCCCAGGCAACCACTGATCTGCCAACGCATTAGTTTGCATTTTCTAAATTTATATAAATGGAATCGTACAATATGTGGTCTTTTGTGTCCGGCTTCTTTCACTCAGCATAATGTTTTTGAGTCTACCCAGGTTATAGCATTTATCAGTATGTTGTTTCTTTTTTATTGCTGAGTAGTATTTCACTTTATGGATACACCACAGATGGACATTTGGGTTATTACCATTTTGGGTTATTATGAATAAAGCTGCTAAAACATTCCAATGCAACTCTTTGTACAGACATATGCTTTTATTTCTTTTGAGTAAATACCTCAGCGTAGAATGGATCTCAGTGGAATGGATCATATGGTAGGTGTATGTATATATTCAACTGTTTTTAATGTACGAAAAGGGCAATTTTATATGGCTTAACCTAATAAAATGAGAACAAGGAGTTTTTTTTTTTTTTTTGATGGTGCTCACTTATGTATCTCCAGTGCCTGGAATAGAGCTGAGCACAGTGGTAGGTGCTCAATATATTTGTTGAATGAATGTAAAAATATCTTGTATCATCTAAGCAGACTCACATGTGAAACAGAGATCTGTATACACCAGTACTCTTTCTTATATTCAGACTAACTTTTATACCCTGTTCAGAATTTTCTAGGCTAATGCTTCTACCTCTACCCAGAAACCAAGTTGGGGAATCCCGAGAAGATGCTTGCTGCTTTCCAGTAGATTGGTAAGAAAACAATGTGGAATTTGGTTCAATGGCCTACAATCCTGATAAATTCTCAACATGCTTCCATTTTAAACACCTCATGCATTCCATACATTATTCTAAAGCCTCACTTGTAATTCATTCAGATTACAGAAATCAAAGTTAAATTTTCTTGGTATTCTCTTTGAACAAATGTCAAGGCCACATGAAAAGGAGATATAACTGAAAGGCAACTATGGAATCCATGCTGAGTCATTCCCAAGAACTAACCTTCTTGATGTCCTGTGTGTGACACCCAGACAGAGGCCCACACAACTTCAAGCGGGTCTTCTAGTGGGTGTAGCAATCTACCCACTAACCCCATACAAGGGCCAAGAGAGATTCTTTAATTTATGGACCCTCAACATGTTCATATAAATGTGATAGGTTCTCAGTCTAAATGGGAATAACAACACACCTTTATACCACTATTAGCGTCCAAATAGCTTCTCTCACATAACACAACTTAAGAAGGCAGCTCTTGTCATCTCTCTTCGTTACATTTCAAGATACATTCAAAGGTTTTTATTTTAAAAAAGAAACAAAACACACTCAAGGTCTCCATAGTCCAGCAAGTGACTGAAGCCACCTCCAGAGCTAATGGGGAAGGGCCAGCCCAACCCATTACAGGTTGGCTAAGGAGCAGTCACCGGTGAAGCTGCAAACACAGCTCCCTTGTGTCTGGGATTTTATGGTTGACCAACAGAGACACTCATTTGGGGGACATGACGAAGGCACTGACTCACTTGCCATGCAGGAGGCATTGAACAGGAAATACAGCTAAATCAGGCTGGGAATGGCAGGTTGGCTCAAAAGGTACCTGAGCTATTTTGATGAGACTCCAGCGTCTCCAGGCCCTGGATGTACTGCCTGAGTGTCCCCAGGAACCAAGCATTTCTCTACTGTGAAAACGGGTACAAGTATGAAGGTGGTGCCCAGGCTCAAAGCCCTGAACTGCCTCGGCAGGATCAATTTTTTAAAAATAAAATTTTATTGTGTTTTCCGGTAAAGGATTATACAACAGTTTAGGTTACCATTCAACAATTTCTACACAAGTTCTTCAGTGACACTGGTCACATTCTTTTGGCACCAGGGTAAGAAGAGACTCAGGGCAGGCCTTTCAGATGGGAGATGTAAACGCTCAAAAACCTAGGCGTGTTTCTGTAGCTGGGTCTTTGCTCTGGCTCTTCCCTCTGCCTGCAGCTCTGACCCCAGACATGTGCTGACTAACTCCTTCTGCTCCATAATGTCTTTGCTCAAATGCCAAATTCTCAACGGAGACAACTGCAACCTCTCCCCACTTCCGATCATCCTTCCCCTTTCTTGCTTTTGTCCCCCAGAGAACTTACCGTCTTCCAACATACTATATAATTCACTCTTCACTAACTTACTATATTTTGTGTTTATTTTTTTGTTCTCCTCCTGTTCCTACTCCCAACCCCCAAGATAGAATATAAGGTCCACAGGGCAGAGATCTTTGTTTTGTTAATTGGTATATTCTGAGTATCTAGAACAGTGCCTGGCCCTTAATAAATACTCCCTGAATGAATGAGCAAATGAAAGGAATGTAAGAAAAAGGAGCAAAACCTAGTGCCCAAGGGGTGGTAGAGTCCTTGAAATCATCAAGGACCCATCATTTAACAGACAAGGGAAAGTAACTTGCCCAAGATCACTGAGCAACTCAGCACCAGGTCTTAATAGCTGTTGGGTCTCCTGCCTCCCAGGCCAAACCAAAAAAAATCCCCAAAATCTTTGCAGTCAAGTCAATTCTCAATCATAGAGACCCCATGAGACAGCAGAACTGGCCCACAGGGTTTCCACGGAGCAGCTGGTGGATTCGAACTGCCGACCTTTTGGTTAGCAGCCTGAGCTCTTAACCACTGTGCCACCAGGGCTCTATCTCCAAGGCCAGTTTTCTTTAAATCATCATCACAATATAAGGACTTGAGTATTCACCCCTTAATTTTTTTCTTGTTCTTGTAGTTGGGTGGCATTGAGTCTATTCTGACTCACAGCGATCCCATGTGGCTGTAATCTTTAGGGAAGCAGATCGCCACGTCTTTCCCCCACGGAGCGGCTGGGTAGGTAGGTTCAAACTGCCAAGCTTTGGTTAGCAGCTGAGCGCTTAACCATTGCGCCACTGGGCACATAAATAATTACATCAGGTTCTTACTTAGCCTACAGATAATTCAAAGTATTGGTGATTGAATGCAGGTACTCATATTCAGTGAAAAAAAAAAAAAAACCCAAAATCTGGGTGCTAGGAAACTGGCCTCATCTTCCTTGAAGCAGCATATACGATAGAAAGAGAACAGGCTTTTAAGTCAGGCAAACCTGGATTCAAATTCAGGTTCCTAATTTAGTGACATGCAGGACACTGCTCAGAGCCTTAGCTTTCTGCAAAATGGAGGTAACTGGGACATGTGTGCAAGAAGGTATGCTGCCGAGCATAAAGCCGGCACACAGCGGAGCTCCAAGGTGTTAACTCCCTCCTCCTCTGCTCTTGGTGGTACTGCCCTTGCCTGCCCAAATTAGGCTTCTACGATTTTCTTCCAAATGATTGTGGTGCACTTTTTACTGGCTCACGCAACAAGCATTCTGAATCTTTCTTTCCCCTGTTGCCTCTGTTTCAGAGTATAGAAAACCTCAATACTTGCTTATGCAGACTTTCCTGAAGCTAGGAATGGCAGTTAGGGATGTGACATAGTTTTGACCAGTAAGACAAAACAAACGTCTTCTGGGAGATTCTGGGAAAGCTTCTGCTTTTCCTGAAATAACGGGCAAGTACAGCTTGTGTGAAGCCTTGGCGGCACAGTGGTTATGAGCTCAGCTGCTAACCAAAAAGTTGGCAGTTTGAATCGACCAGCCGCTCCTTGGAAACCCTATGGGGCAGTTCTACTCAGCCCTGTAGGGTCACCATGAGTCGATGGCAACGGGTTTGGTTTTTTTGGACAGTTCGTGTCCTGCCAACTCTTTCCCACTTCTTAGAGCCTTGGATGAAGGCATGATGTCTGCAACTACAGTTGCAGCTGAGGCTACAAGCATCTTGCAACCACAAGGCAATGATGACAGAACAGATAGGTGAAGGAGCCTGGGTTTTTAAAGACGTCAACGAGCTACCACACCAGTAGACTGCCTGCCTCCAGACTTCTGGTGACATAAGAAAAATAAATGCAGCCAAAAGCATTCCTAAGTGACAATGATATATATACAGCAATTCTCTGAAGAAGTGTATTTTGATAGAAGGGAAACAGGGAGGACTTTTTGTTAGGTGATCCTGGATTAATCTCCCAGGAAGCAGAACTGGTCAGTGAAGAGAGTTGCTTCCTTCTTCACTACACATCATCTCAGGCAGCCTTCCCCCAAACCACCCCCTTCAAACCAAAGCTCACACCATCCATCCCAAGTACGTGTGCATCCTTTGCCAAGAAACATGTCCAGAGTACAGACTGTGTCTTCTTTAAGCCTTCCTTTGATATCATCGTTAAGATCATTTTTTGCTGGTATTCTCTTGTTTTCCAAAAGGAACATTTGTATTCCTGGCCATATATGCCCAAAACTGCTTGTAAGCTATGCTTAACTGCCCATGCCAGAAAGCAATAAACGTCCTTGACGGGCCTTGTTTAAGCCTTTAGAGACATTAGCAAGTCCCAAAGATGCTTCAGAGCTGAAATACAGGAGAAAATGCACCAATTACAACTGGCAAGACAGGTCAGAGGAGACGAGAAAGGGAAGCGGGAAGAACAAGAGGAGGACAGTGAGGGAGAGGTAAGTTTCCTCTGTGGCCACGGTGTGACTCATTTTGGCAGGAGCTGGGTAATTCATTATTCCATAGGTACTGCACAGCCTGGCCTGTGGCATGATTGATAGCCCAGTCCTGTGTGCATTACTGAGAGAACAGAGACAAATTCTAGTGCCTCTAGGAGGCGTAGGCAAGCACACGGCTGCTGGCTGGTGGGGGTCCAGCTGGCACCCAGGCAACGTGAACAGAACGCGAAAGTACTCCTTCTGGGGCTGGGCTGCCATGGAAGAAAAGCATCACTCTCAGATGGCTGAACAACCCAGCAAGGAAAGAGAGGCACTGTGACACAGGAAAAGGACCTCAGTGTGCACAGTGTGGCAGGAAGCACTTACTCAGGGCAGCCAGACAGATCTGGGTCTGGCTCTCACCTCTGACACAACAACTAGCTCAGTGACCTAGGGCCACTTCAATCCTCTGAACTCAGTTCTTCACTTGTAACCGGAAAAGAGAATGCTTATCCCACAAGATTGGTATTAGACTTCAGTAAGATCATGTATGCAAACTCCCTGGTGTGATGAGGGCACACAGTAGGTTCTTACTTAGGACCAGTTATTCTCAACTCTCAGTCCAACCAGCAAACCTGAGCGAGGTAAGGTGGCAATGAGCTTTGCTACTTACTGGTGCTCAAAGAAATCACTAGGATGAGGAAGACATAAAGAAGAAGCGTACAGGAAGCTAACAGGAAGAGGCCATGTCCTCCTTCCTCTTTCAGCCTTGCAGTTTAGGCTCCCACTGGTGCTCCCTATCGGCAGAGCCTAAGAAGAAGCCAGAGGTTCCTGTTCCCAGCACATTGTTTCCAACTCAGGGCGACCCTCTGTGTCCAGAGTAGAACTGCTCCGTAGGGTTTTCAAGGCTGTGATCTTTCAGAAGCAGATCGCCATGCCTGTCTTCAAGGCACCTCTAAGTGGGTCGGGGGGTTGACAGAGTCCTAGTCCCGTCATCCCAAAGCAGAGGAGAGAAAGGTGGTAAGTTGAGAGGTAAAGCTTCATAATGGGCACAATTGGCATAGTGGATTCTACCAAGTTTCACAGACCAGAAAACTGTCTTTTGTTGGATAACTTATTTGTGGTTAGTTTATTCTCTTTTCAGAAAAGTTCAGTTGGAAAAAGAAAATTATATTTATGGTGTGTGGTCTCTAAGGAATTCACCTTAATCTACAGGTAGAATTTATAGACAAGCACATCTGGCTCAACACAAATAGACAACCAGACGTATATAACACATACGAGGTTGAATCATGTACAACTGCTGGGTCAAAAATGGCCAAATAGCAGTAATTTTATACATAAACACAAATACTATTATGTATTGAGTACTTACAAAATGCTTGGCACTGATTAATCCCTTCATATACATTTACTCACTTTGTTATTACCCTATAATATACCATTTATTATTCCCATTATACACAGGCTCAGAGAGGTTAAATAACTTCCTGACATAATATAGCTAACAGGAGGCAAAGTCTACATCGTAAACCAGTCCCGTGTGAGTTTAAAAGTCTGCCTCTCATTCACTATGCTACTCACTATGGTGCCTCTCATTACACTCTGTGTTGTGTAGGTGAACTCAGGTGGTAAGCTCAAGGTTACTGAGGGTATCAAAGCAAAGGTAGCTATTAATAATCTCATTTCACATATAAAACAAACCGAGGGTAGAAATCTTTAGTCCCTTGTCCACCGATATTTGTCATCTGACCAAAATGATAATGTACCAGAAATAGCTTCTTCTCTTCACCTGGGAATCAGCATGCTACCTGGAGGCTGCAGCGGCTGACTAGGGATTCTGTATTAGGTGGATGCGAAATGGAGCCACGAGGAATACTTTGGGTAGAAGTTCCAGTTTCCCACTGGTGGTAAGATGCTATCCGCGTCACACTTTCCTTCTGACCAAACAGGAATAGGACCTTTGCTTTAAGCTTGGTAGATAGAGGCCAGGGTTTGATTTAAGTGTAGATGCACCAATTCTGCAATTTGTATATTGTTCTCTCACAAGACATCTTGCACCACAGACTATTAAAAAAAAAAAAATTTTTTTTTTTTTTTTTTAGACTATTAGTACAGTCAAAATAATATACAACATCTGCACAGAGGGGGCCTGAGGATAGGAACCCGGGGGTGAAGGATTAACATGCCATTTCATTGTGCTTCTCTGACTTTACCAGTTTAATGTAAAAGCAAGGCCCGTTTGTGACAACAATTGGGACGGGATAGAAGGACATATGAAATAAAGTTTGTATGTTCCCCACTCTATCCACATGCCCTATTCAGAGGGAAACTGTAAGGTTTTTTTAGATTTTCCATTGCTATAGATTTATATGGAAACCCCAGTAGTGCAGTGGTTGAGAGCTACGGCTGCTAACCAAAAAGGTCAGAAGTTCGAGTCCACCAGGTGCTCCTTGGAAATCCTATGGGGCAGTTCTACTCTGTCCTATAGGGTAGCTATGAGTCGGAATCGACTCAACGGCAACAG
Organism: Loxodonta africana; assembly: GCF_030014295.1. Classification (NCBI taxonomy): domain Eukaryota; kingdom Metazoa; phylum Chordata; class Mammalia; order Proboscidea; family Elephantidae; genus Loxodonta; species Loxodonta africana. The sequence continues at coordinate 48,233,773 of NC_087364.1, forward strand.
GTTTTTGGTTTTGGTTACAGATTTATGTACATCTAGAGATGAGTTGGAAACCCTAGTGGCGCAGTGGTTAAGTGCTACCGCTGCTAACCAAAGGGCCAGCAGTTCGAATCCACCAGGTGCTCCTTGGAAACTGTATGGGGCAGTTCTACTCTGTGCTATAGGGTCGCTATGAGTCGGAATCGACTTGACGGCACTGGGTTTGGTTTGGTTTGGTTTATACACGAGTTGGAATCAACTCGATGGTAATGGGTTTGGTTTCTTTTATATGTATATATATAGCCCTGGTGGTGCAGTGGTTAAACACTCGCTCGGCTGGTAACCTAAACGTTGGTGGCTCCAACTCACCAGCTGCTCTGTGGGAGAAAGTTGTGGCAGTTTGCTTCTGTAAAGCAGACTAGGAAACCCTACGGGGCAGTTCTACGCTGTCCTATAGGGTCGCTATGTGTTGGAATCACCTCCGCAGCAACAGGTTTATTTATTTATTTATTTACATATATACAGGGAGAGAGAGAGTGAGGGGGAGGGAGGGGAGAGAGTAAGACTATACAACCTATACCACACTGTAAGTTGTTTTACACCTAACACTGTACTTTGGGAGCTGTCCATACCCCATATATACATATTTCCTCATTGTTTAAATAGCTGCGGAGTAGCTCATTGTACAGACACTAGTTTTTACTTAACCAGGTCCTTATTGATAAGCATTTGACCGTGGAGAACTTTCTTGAGTGGGTGGTTCTGTTAAATCAATAAATGTGTCGGACTATAAAAGACCTGACAAATCCTATCCAACTGAAATTCAAAGTAACTTTAAAAAATAACAATTTAAACCACCCAGGAATTTTTAACCGTTTTATTAATTTCAAATCTCTCAAACGCATATTATTAAGTGGGAAAGCTTTCATTATTGCCCCACGTACTTATCAGGGAAATGAAACCTTTCCTTTCCCTTGACGTGTTTTGACAGAATTTTTGAAAACAAGAAAGGAAGGGCCTCTTGGGGAAAGTGAACACACCAGGAGAGTAAGATTCTGGCGCTCCTCCTTCGGGGCGGCTTTATTTTCAGTTGCTTACTTAATGTGCCCAGTAGATAGCAGACAAAACCAGATTGCAATAAAAACCAGGAGCTCTTCAGATGACTTTCGACAAAGGCCCTTATTTCACTGAATTACTTTTGGTTTTTTAAATTAATTTATCACAGTTTTTAAAGACACTTAGACAAATCGAATAATAAAAAGCGTAGTGGTTAAGTGCTACAGCTGCTAACCAAGAGGTTGGTGGTTCAAATCCACCAGGTGCTCCCTGGAAGCCCTATGGGGCAGTTCTAATAGTCAATAAATAAGAAATCAAATAGTGAAATAATAAAAATCAAACTGTACTCCCCCCTTTTTTTGCATTCTATCTTTATTTTAAAGGAAGGGCTTTTGTGGTGGGGAACCTAACAAAGTCCTCTGGCCTTCAACCCATCTTTTATTCTAAATATGCCCTCTAGGTTGCAAGTGTCTGTGCCACATGAGAACTCAGCAGTGTGACATCCGCGTGTGAGGCTGGAACACATGGCCAGGTCAAAGGGCTACATACACAGAGGGACAGCCCTCTGAGCTTTGATGGGGAAAAAAATAACTCTCTAGTCATAAACTGCAGTGTGGTTAGTTTCTTACACCCAGTGTGCACTCAGTAAATATGTGCTAAGTAGGTGAAGGAACTATTTAGGAAGTCAAAGTATTGTCAAGCTGTCCTCTGGTGACAGACTGCATCCCTAAGAATCCTGAACAACAACAACAACAAAAGGATAAGATATAAGGTATGCCAAAAAATAAAATAGAAAGATTATTTAAAGAACAGCTTCTTAGCTGGTCCACAAACAATGAAGTGTTTAAAGTGAATCTTCAAAGAACTCCTAAACCTTCCTTTCTGCCCTGTCTTCCTTATTTACCCTTTTGTGATGCTCCTTCTTTTACCCATAACAAGTTACCAGTGCAACTCATACTCTCGCCACAATTTCTTCCTCCCTCTTATCAACCTGTACCCATGACAAGACCCGATAAATTCATTTACACTGAGGTGTAAATGACTGATGCAGCTTAGCCAGTTTTCCCCATCAGGGTTCTTTATTTTTTAATAAAAGATGCAGAAATTAATGCAAATTTTAATGTCTCAAGTTACATTTAGAGTCAAGTGGACCTTCCATTACCTCTGAAATCACGCTGTTTAGCCCGATGCCCACTGTGGTTGCTCACATACCAGGCTGTGCCCATTACCTACTTGGTCTGCAAAATTTTTCACTGATCCCCAACTATATTCCTGAGCCATAATCTGAGGAAACAGGGCCAAGATGTTAGGTGAATTCAGAACTTGGGCTTGGCCGGAAGGAAATTCTCTTTTAGTTACTCTACTGGCAATCTCCCTCATGCCACAAAGCAAAAGTCCCATATATAATACAGCCAGTCAAAATATTTAAAAGGTTAAGCTCAAGGTCAAAGTTTGAAGCACTCTGATTCCTCATGATATCTTATAGCCTGAAATATCTGTGGCCCACCATACAGACTCACTGGCACTTGGTTAAGTGTAACTACAGGTTGAAGAATTGCTTATGGCCAATTATGATACACATATCTGGTCTGGGACCTATATTTTGTAGCAGATTCTCTAGAGGGATTTGCAAATTAAATTATTCAAATGTGCTTATCATTAGCAGTTTAAATAAATGACATTTATTTTGGCAGGAGATTAATTTTTAACTTGGCAGCTGCTTTCAGACAGATTGTTGTCAGGTTATTATAGTGACTAACTTTAAAGGAAGGAAGAAATTTATAGGGGATTGTTTTGTTTTCAGACATTCAAGCTTGCATTTCCCCAAAGAGGCAAATAATTTTGTCACTGCCCAGAGACAGTGGGTCCTGAAGGCACTGCAATGTTTGCATCTTTGTGACCTGATTTCAATAATAACCTCACATTATTCCTATTTTGGCTTTCATGTGGAAAACTAAAAATGTGCTTTATAAAAGGCATTCTTTGAATATACTCTTCAGAGGCAGATTATTTTTATTTATTTATTTTTTTGGTTGAGTTGGAGGTTTATATAGGAGCACATTATACAGGAGCATGTAATATATTGGAAAAAGCTCTGAACAGACAAATGGGAGACCTGGGTTCAAGTCCCAGCTCCAACAAGATCACTAACTGGGTGTGGTCTTGTGAAGGCCTCAGGTCTCAGTTTCCTCATCTGTAAGATGAGGATATTTAGAGATAATCACTGAAGTCCTTTCCTGAAAAGTCCATGTATCTTGGAAACCAACCAGGTAATACCAACTGTTGCCCAAGATTGTCCTGTGACAAAGACCACAGAAGGGCATCTCAACCTACACATGGTCCCAAAATCCACAGCAACTAGATTCTATCTGTCTCCAGTTTTTATGTCTTGGGAAACCTTGGTGGCGTAGTGGTTAAGCACTACGTCTGCTAACCAAAAGGTCACAGTTAAAATCCAGCAGGTGCTCCTTAGAAACTCTATGGGGGCAGTTCTACTCTGTCCTATAGGGTCACTATGAGTTGGAATTGACTCGATGGCAATGGGCTTGGTTTTTTTTGGGTTTAATGTCTTGACTTCTAGCAGCAATGAATGAAAACAATATCACCTGACACTGTAGCTGTGGACAGGGTAGTAACCTTGAAATAAGTCTGATGATTGGCTACCAGGATGGAAGACAGGAGAGCTTCTTGGGAGAAGTGGCAACTGTCACCTCTCTACTTGAACACTGCTTTGAATTTACTATAAATTTTCAGTTGATGATATGAAGTAACAAGCCACATATCAAATTTCTAACAAACACCACAATGTGGTACTAAAATATCATGAAGTAGCTAAGAACATTCCACTTGGTTTTCTCTCATTGATGAGCAACCCCAGAAATTACTCTGAACAACAGAGAAATTAAAAAGTCTGATTATGCCTAATCATAAGAAGATGACCCAAGACAACAAGTTCATACCTTGGTTTCTGTTAACATAAAAATCTATCAAAATAAATACTTTGCCAAAACTAAACTATAGCCAAAATGGAAATAGATCTTCCAATAATAAAATGCAAGAGTAAATTCAAAAGAATACAAGGAATAGTTCAAAAATTTCTTGCAAATAAGCAATCAGATGTGCTGGGTGAATTCATTAAAAAGATTCTCATTTGAATGTCTTGTAATTTTAAATTCAAATAATATTTTTCAGTTCTCCCTTTGGATAACATAAATCACAAACCCAAAGGCACGTGAGAATTCTCTCACTGCAAGTCTCAGGGTGAGATGTTAGACGTGGTTTTGAAAACCAATGAAGAAATCATACCTTGAAGTCATACGTGGCATCTGGATTTTCATCACAAGCAATAACTTCTGGAGCCATCCAGTAGGGAGTCCCGATGAAGGTATTCCTTCTGCCCACTGTTCGATCTAGCTGGGCACTGACTCCAAAGTCCACTGTTTAAGAAAAGACAAATGAATACTGTCTGTGATCTTAGGTTTTATGTGGTGATAAGATGAATTTATATTTTTAAATTGCACGTGTAAATGGATGAGGTGTATTGATAAGGAAAGCATAGTGTGTTTGGTATATTTGGGTATGCCAAAACTCTATGGAAGCCAAAAATAGGTATGAAATAAAAGGCAAGCTTGGTTGCAACCAAAACCAAGCTCACTGCTGTTGAGCAGATTTTGACTTATGGTGGCCCCATGTGTTACAGAGTAGAACTGCTCCATAGGGTTTTCTTAGCTGTTACTTTTTTTTTTCCTTCTAATTTTAGGTGAAAGTTTACAGCGCAAATCAGTTTTTCATTCAAAAATTTATATACAAATTGTTTTTGGACATTAGTTGCAATCCACACAGTGCGTCAGCACCCTTTCCCCTTCCCTTTCAAACCTGGGTTCTCCGTATCCCAATTTGTCCAGTTTTCCTGTCCCCTCCTGCCTTCTCATCTTTGCTTTTGGGCAGGTGTTGCCCATTTGGTCACGTATACTTGACTGAACTAAGAAGCACATTCCTCATATGTGTTATTTTTTTTTCCCACTCCGTCCAGGACCCTCTATAGTGACCCTGTCAGAGCAGTCAGTGGTGGTAGCCGGGCACCATCTAGTTGCTCTGGGCTCAGGCTGGTGAAGGCTGTGGTTCATGTGGTCCATTAATCTTTTGGACTAATATTTTCCTTGTGTCTTTGGTTTTCTTTATTATCTTTTGCTCTGAACATGATGGAACCAATAGATGTATCTTAGATGGCCATGTGCAAGCTTTTAAGACCCTAGACACTCCTCACCGAAGTGTAATATGGAACATTTTCTTTATGAACTATGTTATGCCAACTGACCTAGATGTCCCCCAAGACCATGGTCCCTAGCCCTCAGCCCCAGTACCTTGGTTCCTCAAGGTGTTTGGATGTGTCTAGGGAGCGTCTGTGACTTTGCCTTGCTCAAGTTGTGCTGCCTTTCCCTATAGTCTGTGTTATCCTTCTCTTCGCCAAAGTTAACTTGTCTACATCTAGTTAGTGATTTCCCCTGCCTACCCCTGCCCCTCTTATAAGCATCAAAGGTTGTTTTTTTTTCTGTGTGTAAACCTTATGTTGGGTTTTTATGATAGTGGTCTCCTACAATATTTGTCCTTTTGTGATTAACTTATTTCACTCAGCATAATGTCCTCCAGATTCATCCATGTTGTGAGATGTTTCACAGATTCTTCATTGTTCTTTATTGTTGTGTAGTATTCCACTGTATGCATGTGCCAAAATTTGTTAATCCATTCATCTGTTGATGGGCACTTAGGTTGTTTCCATCTTTTTGATATAGTGAACAGTGCTGCAATGAACATGGGTGTGCATGTATCTATTGTGTGACAGCTCTTATCTCTCTAGGATCTATTCCTAGGAGTGGGATTGCTGGATGGTATGATATTTCTAGATTTTTAAGGAGGTCCCATGTCATTTTTCATAGTGGTTGTACCATTTTACATTGCCACCTGCAGTGCCTAAGAGTTCCAATCTTCCCGCCACCTCGCCAACATTTGTTATTTTTTGATCAGTGTCTTGGCTGTAATATTTAGGGATGTAGATCACTAGGTCCTTCTTCTGCAGTGCTGCTGGGTGGGTTCAAACTGTCAACCTTTAGGTTAGTAGTTGAGCACAAATCGTTTGAGCAAAGGATAGTAATTAGTGGATATCAAGAGTTTAGAGCTCAGATTCTGGAGTTAGACAGCCAAAGAGTACATCCTATTTCTGCTGCTTACTAGTGATGTGACCTAGGGTTAAGTACAGTAACTTCTTTGAGCTTTGGTTTCCCAGTCTGTAAAATGAAGATGATGATGTCTACATAGATTTGTTCTGATATTTAAGTGAGATAATCTATATAAAAGTGTCTGGTTACAGGGCCTGGCATATAAAATGCTTTTTACAAAAAACTGTTAGTGATGAGTGAATATCCTGAGGACAGCTTACCTAGTAGGCACATATTTACCAGCTTAGTCTACATAACGTATAATGTTGTATTTAAAAAAACATTCATGAGACAAAAGTCTGTCACCCCAAATGCTAAGTCAAAATGAAATATATAAATAAAAAGGCAAGGGCCAATGTTTGGGATATAAGTATAGAGGATATTTAAATCTCTTTGAAAATAAGCAGTCATATATACAAAGATTTTTTTTCCAGATGACAAATCATATATCCTGTAACTTTTCTTAAAGGATATTTGTTGATCCATACTCTCACTTATATATGCCAAGCAGGCAGATGCATGTGGTTATTCTCTACTTTATCTGGACAATCTCAGATCTGTTATGGGAAGGACTTTAATGGATAGCGCCAAAGAAAAGGATTCCCTCACCGATGACTCTGGCAGATTGAGGTGGGATATCAGGATGCAATGAAAGTGGGAAACTGAGCATCCATTTTGCAGAGGTGCCCTAGTTTATAATGAAATCAATGTAAATACAACTTAAAATGTAGGCAAATGAAGCAGGAACTAGTTATTCTGAATACCTCTAACTGTGGATACTTTCAACCAAAATAATCAGATTTCATGATTGTCTTGTTATAGCTGCAACCATGTCAACCACTTACAAAAGGTAGGAGACCATTTCACTCACATCTAATCTAAATGGTCTTTGCTAAAAAAAATTTCGATTATTTTTACACATCTGTTATGCACATGGTGCTGTTCACCATCCTGCCTACCAGTTCACTCGTAATGCTTTCAGAAATGTTAAATGGACAAAGAAACATTTTCATTTCCATTCTTAACACAATCACCTTCAAATTCAATGACAAATTTACATTCATTACAAAAAAAATGAAGCAAAAACAATGCTGTTGAAATAATCCTGTCAATTCCTACACTCCCCAGGCTCACTAGATTCTGTTCTTACCTAGTTTAACTTCTGCGTTTTCAGTCAGCAGAACATTCTGCCCTTTGATATCTCGATGAATCACTTTATGCTGGTGCAGGTGACTCAGCCCCTGGAGCGGTAGAGAGTTGACAAGGTTGATAGGAACATAAGCCAAAATGCAAATAAATTATTTTGGACACTAATGAGCCAAAAAAAAGAAGAAGAAATAAATTTAACTTATCCAAAGACACTTTCAGAATTACATTCATATCTTTCAGGTGGTCACAGTGCCATCCTAAATCACAGGCAACTGGTCAATGTGAACTGAACTAACAGGCAGCTCTTGCTATGTTTGCACTTCAGATCTGATCTCAGGTATCACTGAACTGCACAGAGATACGGTTCTGAAACACACAAGTTTCTGTTAACACCGACGACACCAAAAGCAAGGGCTGCCTACTTTTGCTAGTTTGTAAAAAGTGTATCTGTAATGACTCTGTACAGAAAACTAGCTCTATTTAACTGAACTCCCACCTTTTTGGAGGGCAATATTGAATTTAACAATCAAAAAATATTACCTCTGTGATACAATTTTAATTAAGTACAATACAATGTTTTTCAGACTAGTCAAGAAGTTGCCCATTGGCTATAGCCAAAGTGGTTCACAGTAAAAAAGGAAGGCGGTCTCTGTTTCCTTTGTTGGCAACTGACATCCGTGACTTCGTGTTCGTTATACAAAACAGTTGTTTGTGATATCCCAACCTGACTGTTCCATTTCTGAATGAACTACTCTGATTTTGGAGTCTTTGTGTTCTACAAGCTATAGACTTACTCTAAGGTGGTTACATGTTTCTCAGGGAAATCATAATCTAAAAGAACCTAAAATTCGAGTCTTCATGCAAATGATTACAACGCTAATGCTGCTAATTCAAGGTATCAAGCACACAAGTGTTGTCATTTTATTATTTGTATTTTCTGTAATTTTAATTTTCTCCACAACAGCAACAAAAAATCCATTGCCACCGAGTCAATTCCAACTCATAGTGACCCTATAGCACAGAGTAGAACTGCCCTGTTGGGTTTCCAAGGAGCAGCTGGCGGATTTGAACTGCTGACCTTTTGGTTAGCAGCTGAGCTTATAACCACTGTGCCACCAGGTCTCCACAACAACAGAAGCAGAGCATAAAAGATGAAGTTGACAGAAAAAGAAGCAAAATTAGTTTTCTGAATTCCCCTGTTGAAGAAATTCAGTATGAGAATGCTGATGTCCAAAAAGATCTACGTATATATTAAGAATATAAGTAAACATAAGCAGTACCTTCTTAAAAGGTACTGGTTTGGGTCTTAAAAAATTATCTTTCTTATCTTGTCATTTTGGCTCAAGGCAGGTATCAAACAGATTTAAATGTATGGTTTTCATAATATATGAACATCTCATAAATCCTTAAGAGAGGGGTTGAGACTGCTTTTTTTCTTCACCACTGAAGTAATTAGAAGCAGACACCAGGGTATGTACATGAGGCAGCGGTTATATTTAATGAGCTCAAACAATCCACAGAGGTTGATCTCTGGAACTTCCTGTGACCAGGGACCTGTCAGTGATCAAACATTCCTTTGAATGAGTCCCCTTATCTCAATCACCAGTTTCATTTGGGAGAATGTATTAAAGGGAAAAAAAATCGCTGTTTTCACACATTTTAAAGGCCCTGGCTGATGCAAATTGTTAACACACTTTGTTGCTAACTTAAATTGAGTCCACCCAGAGGTGCCTCAAAAGAAAGGCCTGGGGATCTACTTATGAAGAGTCAGTCACTGAAAATCCTACGGAGTGCGTTTCTCCTCTGACACACACAGGGTCACTAGGAGTCAGGATCGCCTCATTGCAAGCGGTTGGTCATTGAAAGGTGCTCACAGGATGAAATGCCCTTGCTGCTTTTAGACCCCAGGATCAAATGACTGATCCTACCAGGGCTACCCAGCAGTAGAGGAAGGCATATGGGGAGAACCAGCCCTGGAAAACCGACAGATTCTTGGGACCTCTTGGTCTGGATGATTAAACAATCCATTATAAGCTCTCTGACTGGGCTGATGTAGGAATAACATTTTAACAGACGGAAATTCAAATTAAGTTATACAACGGCACATTAAGACTTGGAGATGTTAGATATGAAGGAGATCACCAGTCATGCCTCCTTGTTTCCCCTTACATTCTGTTTTATGTTCTGTTCAAGAAATCTTTTTTCCTATTATCTATGTCTTCTCTCAAAAGCTTTATTTTTTCTACCTTTCACAGTTATATCTATTATCTATCTGTAACTGATTTTTGAATGTGATACAAAGCAGGTGTCAAGTGTCATGCTTTCATACGGCTATTCAAGTAGTGAAGCACCATTTACTGATTAAAGAGCCCTTTCCACACAGCAGCGTTTCCTTTGCCATAGATCAGGTGCCCATATGTCAGTGGGTCTATTTCCCGATTCTGTTCCACTGGACATTTGTCTCTTCTGTGATGACACCTCTCTGCCTTAATTACTTAGTAGCTTTATAATAAGTTGTGATATCTAGCATCATAGATCTTGCAGCTTTGTGGTTCTTCTTCAGAATTGCCTTGGCTATTCCTGGCCTTTTACATTTCCATATAATTTTTTAAAAATCATCTTGTCAGTTTCTAGAAATATACCTACTGGTATTTTGATTGGGAGTGCAATGAAACTATATATCAAATTGGCGAGAAATGACATTTTTAAATATTAAACCTTCCAATCCATAAATATGGTATACCTCATCCATTATTAAGCCTTCTTTAAATTCTCTCAGTAATGTTTTGTAGTTTTCAGTCTAAAAGTAGTTTGCATCTTTCAGTAAATTTATTTCTAAGTATTTGATTTTTATGTTACTATAAGTGTTATCATCTTAAAATTTCATTTTCTATTTGTTCTTTGCCTGACCTGGTTTGCATCTGATGAATAAAACATTATGTTTTTATGTCCTTCTTCCTTAACTTCCATTTATCCATCCACCCACCAAAACACTTAATCTATTTCTCAAAGGTATTTTTTGGACATGTGCTGAAAAACAGTTTTAGCTTTTGTTCTCTTCAATTAAGAAGGCACGACTTATAAATTAGTAACAATTACAAGGCAGATCTAGTAAGAACACTTGGTGGACATATAACAGCTTCTATATTAGTACTAAGAAAATTAAACTAGTGTGAAGAAACTAAAATATGCCCAATTACTTCTTTTCCCTGAAAATAAGGCACGATGGACCAGATTGTCTAGTTGTAGGCTTCGTGGGTATAGCTCGGTCAACAGGCAAAATCTTGTCCAGCTATTTCGGTTGATTTAAATGATTAAGTCTGTTAAACTAGGTTGTATGTACTGAAGTGGCTAACGTCACTCAACCTTTATAGAAAGGCATTACTACATTAGTTACAATCAATTAGTTATAATTTTTACAAACAGAAAACTCAAGTGAATGATTAAATACCTCAAAACAATTCATTTCTTGGGTGTAACCCTTCTTTATGATCTAAAATCAGATTTTTAATTGAAAATACCATTGGAAATGAATCCTTGGTAAGGGAATTGACCCAATGTTGCCCTTTAAATGGAGGTACACATGGCCTTCACAACCTTTTCCTCTAACGGTACCCAGAATGGCTCTCTTTTCTATCAGAGCACATCTCCACACCAACTCAACCCTCACCACGACTACCACTACCACCATCATTGTTAGGATAAAGCTTAAAAGAGATCTCCAGTATGCTTATGAATTTCAGTGGAAGGTTTAAAACAAAGTTCAACATCTCCCAAAATATCCAGCGTTACCGTCAGACATTGAGGTAGGCCTGTCCCCACTTGTCACGTACCCGTAAGATCTCCCTGCAGATGTACGCAATCCATTCCTCCTTCAACGTGTTGCCTTTTGTGTTCTTGATCAGATCAGTGACAGAGCCAGCGCCACAAAACTCCATCACCAACTGGCAAGGGAAGCAAACATGTGATTATAAAAATTACATTTTCACAGCTTCCACTAGGTTGGGTTAATAAAACAAACAGATTCCAGTTGGCTGCTTTAGAATGCCATCCCTATAAAGAAAAAGTGATCATTAAACAATGTATCAAACATAAACTTTTAACTTAATTTCCTCCCAAAACGGTTTTTTTAAGTTCCCAACCTGAAAGTTGTATGTGGAAATTGAGAAAAGTCTTCTTAGTCTAAGTCATTTTTCAAATGGGGACTGGTAGGTGGTCCAGACCTCATTAAGAATCTCTTTGTGTTTTTCCCCAGCATCCTAACTCATCTGGCCTACAAAAACAGGATCATTCTCCTGTCAGAAAGAGCTATGGTTCTCTAAGCAGTCCCCAGTTAGGACAAGAAGAGTGCACATTGTTTGTTACTGGTTTGTGAGTGGCACTGTAAGCTGTCAGAGTGAGGACTATCTGTTTTTAATTAACGTCAGTAAATGTTCCCAGGAGTTTGGGCACATTGAATAAATTCAATAAACAATAAACCATAATTTAGCACCTTTCATCCAAAAAGCTCCAAGCTCTCTATAAATATAAATTCGTTGCAGCACTCAGCAACTTTATAAAATAGGCAGAAAATAAATATCTCCCTTACTTAACAGAGAAATAGAGACTAGAAGAGGAAAAGCAATCTATTTTACTGCTTGTACAACCATTTTCGAGGTTTACAAAAACACATCCATTTCCACACTTTTTCCTTCTTCTACAACAAAAATCACCGAGTTAGGCACTTATTTTTTTTCACTATATGAAGAAGATTAATTACATGAGAAGAATTCAGAATAACCAGCAACCAATCTATGACTTGACAGTAAAGACAAAACTAACATGGTGCCTTAATGAAATCTCGTTGATGGTTTTGGCAAAATGTACATTCCTGACATCACTACCAGGTCATCAGGTCCAAAATCTACCCCTCCAGGCTGCAAAATCTTCGGGACAAAAGTTATATTTTCTTGTTCGCTGTATTTCTGGTATCTAGTACAATATTGGGCAAAAGTAGAAACTCAATAAAAACTTATAAAATAAGTTTAATAAATGAGTTTCTAATACCTATTCTGACTTGTCTTCTTGTGATCCCACAAAGAGCGGGGAATCTCTCCATCTTTTCCAGAAGGGCCAACAGAAGTTGAGAGAATTATAAGGAATTTTTGTAAGGCGATTTGGAAAATGCCCACAATAGGCTACATTCCAACCTGATAAAAATTGTGAAACTACCATATCTGACAACCAGGAAGCTATCAAAGACCACAAGGCCATGTCTCAGAGGACTCAGGAGTTAACCTGAAGAGGCTCCCATTGGCCAAAGATGAGATAATTTGAGCATCAAGAAGAATAATAATTTCTATTTCTTGAAATATATTTAATATGTTTAATTAAATGAGTTAATAAAGAAATCCCCCACCTGCTCCAAAGCATATAACTGACAGTGTTAAAAGAAAATAAAGAACCAACTTCTTTTTCAAAAACTGGCAAATAAAGGAAAAGAATCAAGTATTTCATCCTGCCTTTCTTATACAAAATCTATCCCTAGGTAACTAAATAATGAGAGGGAAAGCTTATGTTTTTTTTGTTGTTGTTGTTGTTGGTTGGTTTCTGAACATTTTATTGTGGTTGGATGAAAGTTTACAGAGCAAATTAGTTTCCCGTTCAACAATTTATACACATTTTGTTTCATGACCTTGGTTGCAATCCTCTCAATGTGATGGCACTCTACCCACTTCCCCCGAGTTTCCCGTTTCCATTCGCCCATTTTTCCTGCCCCTTCCTGACTTCTGAACTTTGTTTTTGGGCAAATGCTGCCCTTTTTGTCTCCTATGGCTGACTGTTCTGAGAATTTTCCTTACAGGTATTATTGTTCACGTTACAGGCCTGTCTGTCGTTTGGCTGAAAGGTGAGCTCTGGGAGTAGGTTCATTTCCAGGTTGAAGGGTGTCTAAGAGCCATAGTCCTGGGGTTCTACCAGGCTCTATTAGACCAGTAAGTTTGGCCTTTTTTATGAACCAGAATTTTGTTGAAGGCTTACCTGTAAGAAAAAAAAGGTATTCCATCTCATATGTGAGGAAGGAATATATAATTAGAATACCACTCTTTTGCAGCCCCAGTGAATTAACAGATTTAGGGACTGATCATCAAAGGCTGCTAACATGACAAAGTAAAAAACAGCCAGATAGGATATGTCTCATGATAGGAGAATACAACATCATTTCAAAAAGTCTTGCCAAAACCAGAAAACAAACAAACAAAACCCTGAACTTAATTCTTCAGATTCAACTAGCAATTTACAGGAAATTCAGAGGACTGAGGAACATGTTAAGTCATGGGGATACAATCAGCAAAACCTAGACTAGGAAACGCCACAGGGCAAATAATCCGAATCTTCAACAAATAAAATGTAAGGGAGAAAAACAAAAGGTAGCGGGGAAACCTGTAGACTTAAAGATATTTAAGAAGATATACAAACCAGTAATAATGTATATACATTATTTGGATATTGAATTTTTTAAAAATTAAAAACTTGTGCAACGGCCCAGGACAGGAACCACTCCTGAAGCCAGCTCATCAGACATGGATTGGACTGGACAATGGGTTGGAGAAAGATGCTGATGAGGAGAGAGCTACTTGTATCAGGTGGACACTTGAGACTGTGTTGGGATCTCCTCTCTAGAGGGTAGAAGGGGTTAGAAACTGGCAAAACAGTCACGAAAGGAGACACTGGAAAGAGGGAGTGGGTTGACTCATTAGGGGGAGAGTTAAGTGGGAATATGTAGTAAGGTGTATATAAGTTTATACGTGAGAGGCTGACCTGACTTATAAACTTTCACTTACAGCACAATAAAAATTACTCAAAAAATAATATTACTAAGAGAATACTCTGAAGGAAAGACTGTATGGACTCAAATATATGCTGGATGCCTCTTTTCTAAAGGATTTTTTTTGGGGGGCAAGAGAAACCTTATATCTGGGTTCATATAATAAATAAAACCTAGACAGACTTTCAAAGTCATTAAGAAATAAATATGGTTTGTTAAATATAAAAAAAAAAAAACAAACTTGTGCGACAATTACAACTTTGAAAACACACTAGGTATTGATGATACTAAAGAAAACTCGTTAATATTTTTTAATTTTGATAGTGATACCATGATTATGTCAAAAAAGTTCCTATCTTTTGGAGAAACATGCTGAGATATTTATAGCTAAAACGATATGATGAGTAAGATTTGCTTCAAAAAAAGGCTGGAAAAGGCGAAAGCAGATGGAAGTATGGATGAGGTAGGGTTGGCCACTGGTGATGGTTGTTGGGGTTAGTTTTAGGCACATATGCTCAATGTACTGTTCTGTCTTACTGTTTGTTGTTGTTGTTCTGCCTACTTTTATGTATGTTGGTGGTTATCTATAATACAAAGTTAACAGAAATCCTGTCACGGGACAAACCATGGTCCAACGCCAGCAGCGTGGACAAAAGAAACACCCTGGGGTAGGAAGGCAAAAACATTTTCTCGAATGAGAAAAACATGCTTTTACCCCTTCTCCAAATGCCATTTTGAGAAAGGCAGTGACCAGACCTCCTACAAATGAAGCCACTGCCCTGGGTTCAGCTGGAGCAAACGTCCTACCCACTGAGCTCTATTAGGCCACGTAATTACAGTGCCCAGGGAAAGCAGTGGAAGCCCAGTGACTCCAGAGTCTTAAAATTAGATTGGATAAAATACTTTCAAATATTCAGTAGGAAACAGTCCTACTCTAGCCAGGCACTAATGTCAGTGATTTCTATAATTTGCTTCTCCATTGAGCTCCAGCTGAAGGCAGCTAAATTCTTTTCATCTCACTATGGAACAAAATGATTGTTAAATTATGCAATGGGATTTTTTTTTAGAAGGAAAATGAAGAAACCAGCATTTGCTAGCAAATGGTTCCTGCAGCCACACAGCAACAATGATAATTACTGCCACCACGCAGCGGGGACCTTCCCTCACCACAGGTACCCTCATCACATTAATAAACAGTAACAGGGCTCAACTTGCCAAGCCCAGAGGTGATAAATCAATAACTTTCCATCTCACAAGTTAGGAATAATGGATCATTAATATTCTCCCCAAAATAAAGTTGTCAAAGAGTTAGTTTACATTGGGGCAATAATACTCGCCAACATTTACTGTATGCCAGGCACTGGGCTAAGTGATTTGCTATTGCTATTTTGTTAGTTGTTCATTTCCTCAATGCCCCTTTCCTTACTTATTTGGAAATGGAGTTTAGTTATGGTCTGCAGCCTTATCTATAGTATGCACTCATTAAGTAACTAGAACAGAATTAAAATAGAGTGCTTTCTCAATTACTAGCCATGGGACATCAGGCATGTTCCCTGGCCACCCTAGGCTCATTTCCTCTCCTGGCTATGCTACTGTTAGGTGCCGTTGATTTGATTTTCGATTCACAGCCACCCCATTTGACAGAGTAAAACTGCCCCATAGGGTTTTCTAGGCTCTGATCTTTATGGGAGCAGATCACCAGGTCTTTCTCCCAAGGAGCAACCGGATGGGTTCGAACTGCCAACCTTTTGGTTAACAGCCCAGTGCTTAACCACTGTGCCACCAGGGCTCCTTTACCACAACTATAAACTACAAATAAAAACATCAACCTTATAGATTTGATGTGAATATTAATTGTGTCTATGGATATAAAGTCCCCAGCATCCAGAAATTTCTTGGTCTGTCTGCATTTATAAAAGAGCCACCAAGAAGAGCTTCTGAGTTGGAAGATGGTATCAGTGGCTCCCCAACATCCTCTTGAATTGGATGCTGAAGAGACAGGGCTGAAAGGAGCTTATAAAGTATATTGGGAGCATGTGTTTCTAAAACCTCTATTAACGAAAAACGTACCAAGGACACATCTTTTTTTTCAAGCTTGTATCACACAGCAAGAAGACACAGGAGTGTATTCCAGGGCTCTGGGTCTTTTTATTTGTGGGGGTGAGGGGACATCAGAAGGACTGTTAACATTGGAAATCTCACTCAACACCAACTAAACAACTGGGTCAGAAAATGAAATACACATGTGTTTAACCTGGGAAGGGAGAAGGAAGGTTAAGTTGAAGGTGTTGGACAGATCTGTGCTCAGGCAGGGAAGACACAGGATGGGATAGGGATATTCTCTATCCAAATAAAAGCTTACTTGTAAAACACAAAGTGTTCTGACATTCTTCACAGTTTGCATGGCTGATTATTACATATTTTTGTCTGTTGTCTTACATTTCTGAGAAAAACCAGCTGCTGTCAGGTCGGCCTCAGACTCACGGCAATTCCGTGTGTATCATAGTAGAAATGTGCTCCATACACGTTCCAATGGCTGAATTTTCAGAAGTAGATTACCAGGACTTTCTTCCAAAGTACCTCTGGGTGGACTCAAACTGCCAGCCTCTCGGTTAGCAGCCTTGTCTGTTTGCACCACACAGACAGGTAGGATTTTTTTCTTAGAAGTTGGAGAGAGGGGCTTGTTTACTATGTTCTCAAGTGCTTCTGTCTCTGCAGGATAATACTGAAGGAGGAGTCTTTGGCCTCAGCTAATTTCAGAAGGAGTTTCAGAAGCATTATCTGAGTCAGCCCTGCGCCCACCTCTCACAGGGCCCAGGGGCCTTCAGTGTAGAATCAGCAGAGGTGGTCACTTCTAATTTTCCCTTTCCATCACAAGGCATCTCTGAGAGAATTAAAAATCGTTTATTTTCAGAGCCAACCTAAAAGGCTAGGATGATTTCTAGGGTCTCTAAAGGATTCACACACTAGAGAGTTAGCTAGTTTTTAGTTCCTGTACCAAGAAATAAAGTCTTGAGATGATGTTTTAAAACTGCAGACACTAGCCCAGAATACCCTGACAGGAACTCCTTCTTCCCAAACATCACCAGTCAGTCACCCACAGTTCAAATGACTACTCCTAGACCCCTTCTTGTTTTATAGGAAAAGGAGGGGTTGGGAAGCTGGATGAGGAAGAGGAGTGAACCTGAGGATGCAGACCTGCCTAAAATGAGAGTGGAGTTTGCACCAAGTGGGTGATGGGGCCCTAAGGAAAGGACAGGAAGATAAACTTCCAAGAATTCACACCACCACCAAGGGTCAGCCTATTGACCTCGAAGGTCCAGAAACATCAGTGAGGCATGGAGTATTCTATCATGAATGGATGTGAATAGCCACGGATGGCATCTGCATGACTTATGAAGGTGTAAATAAAACCCACCACCCATCTTCCAGTTTGTCATTCTGTGCTGGCTTGCCTGTTGCTGTGATGCTGGAAGCTATGCTACTGGTATTTCAAATATCAGCAGAGTCACCTATGGTGGGCAGGTTTCAGCAGAGCTTTCAGACTAAGGGAGACTAGGAAGAAAGGCCTGGTGATTTACTTCTGAAAATGAGCCAGCAAAAACCTTATGGATCACAACAGAACACTGTCTGACTCACTTGCTTGGATACGTCATCAGGAGGGATCAACCACTTGAGGATGACACCTTATTTGGTGAAGGAAAGGACCAATGAGGACGTGGGAGACCCTTGGTGGGATGGATTGGCACAAAAGCTGCAACGATGGACTCGAACATGCCAGTGGTTGTGAGGATGATGCAAGGCTGGGCAATGTTTTGTTCTGTTGTTATTGGGTCTCCATGAGTTGACAGCAGCTATCATGTATCTGTTTGTCTTGTCTATCTCTCTCTATCTAAAAAAAAATCCAAACTCAGTAACTTTGTTCAAATGATGCTTCATTTGCCAAAAGTATGTTAAGCCTCACTGTATAAAACATGTGAGAAGTATAATAATTTTTAGGTATACATTTGCATACATTTGTAATTTCAATTATGACTTAATGAAAAAAGTAAAGCTATTGGCAATTTCCCATTTGGAAAAGACAGCTAAATAGTCTTTTGCATTCATTTTTACACTAGTATGTATTTGAAGAAAAGAAAAAAATTGCTGTGGTTTCCGAATCATATTTTTAGACCTGAAAAGAGAATGCCTGAACCACAAATTCTATAAGTCTTCCAAAGATGAAAAGATAAGTCTTCCTAGAATGTGAACTGTTTCAAACTTTGTCAATAAAGCTTCTGGATAATGAACAACTTTATATCTTGAAAACGACAATGACAGTCTGAGTTTACTAAGCCAACCGGTATTTTGAGCAACCAAGATGGCTGCCCAAAGGAAAGGTCCAGTAGGTACGCTCAGGAGCTGCCTCCACGGACGGAGACAGCCATTTCAGTTAGCACGGTGGCATACAAGTAAATGCTAGAGAGCTCAGTGGCATCTTAGCTTTCATATCTAACACCCAAATTTCACACTATGCATGCAAGATCTTCTGGAAAACTTTTCCTGGTAGCGGTAAAACATTACATGTCCATTTCTCCCGTGGACCCAATCATAGAAATTAAGCTTAAAGGTGTAAGAAATTGACAACTCTGCATCTAATGCTACCCAAATAGAAGAATTTGACGTGGATATGGGTTTGGTAGCTGAGATTTTTGGGAAGCACAACATAAACAGGAATATAAAACATAAAATTAATCTAGATTAGGAATCAGAAGGGTTTCATGGGCCACTAGCAAAAGAACTTTGAGCATATAAAAAGCCTTCCTTTTGTAAGGTAAAGAGCAGTTTAAGCACAGTTCAAACGAAATGCATTGGGAAAAAAGAAATTGTTTTCATATTCTTGTCAAAGAACCATCCATTAATTCATAAAAGGGGCTCTATTAAAGCTGAACTCAAGCCCACGTTGCAAGGTATGCAACTGTGTGTAGCTTTAGATCCGTGTTTGTATCTGGATACCTTACATTCTGTCTCTATGGATCATCCAATGGGGCAGTTGGGACTGGGAAACTGTTTCTAACCACTCCTATATTTACCAAATTCAGCCTTTTAGAAGTTTCACCTCACAAAAAACAAGATTCAACAGCTTCTCTAGACAAGTGACTTAGTTTTTATGTATGTAGAAAGATCATTCTTAATTTATAAAAGTAACAAACACAGGTTAAAAACAATCCAAATCAATGAAAGCCTCATTTCTGATACACAGAACTAGGAGAAATTTTAATGAACTGTTCAAAAGATTTGACTATGAGTAGTTGAATTTTTAATGGTGTTATCTGTAGCACCTTGACTCTAAAATCTTAAAATAACCAAAAAATGTAGTGGGCATGATTTTTTGCCAAGCCAAGACACTGCAACAATGTAAATCCAAAATACAACAGACTTAGGGTTGGGGCGGTGGCCAACGTCACTGAAGACTTTAGAAAAGATGATTCATTGGTAGTTGAATGACTTCATGTCTTGGATCATCTTGGTATCTCACTTACTTTTGAGAACTGCAAGATTCTGGGTGCTTGGTAGCGCCACCAGAGATGATCCAGTATGGGGCTTGGACAGGTAGTATGAGGGCATGAAGCTGAGCATGTATGGAAGACAAAAGGGAGTGATGGGGCCCCCGGTGCAAACTGCAGTGAGCAAGTCCCCTCTAAACAGCTGGTATTCTGCTCAAACATATAGCTGCTATTTGGGATTTCAGGCTTGACATTTCTAAATTAGAACTAAAACCACACCCCATTTGTGCACCAAACTAAACACATCTACAGGCTGCACTTAGCCTCTGGGCTACCAGTTGGCAAATTCGGACCTAGTCCAGGGTCATCATTTTTAGAGATGAGGAAACCAAATGCCAGACACTGCCTTCTGTCAAGGCAATCTAGCCTCTGAATTCCCAGGCCAGTTTTCAGCCAGCTGCTAGAATGTTTGCCCCCTAAGAGGCATATACTATACTTTCTTGATTCTTAGCTCTGCAAGTCTACAATGTTACAATTGAATGAATGAATGGCTTATTGAGTCATTCCAGTACAATGCTCCACTCTCTTACTTGACCAGCCAACATTTCAGATGCTCAGTAGAATTTTATTTCCTTTTCTGAGATATTTGAGCCTGTGATTGTTACGGTGGTATCAAAAGCGACAACAAAATATGTGTCATTTTGCTTTCTGATTTTAGAGAGATTTGTTTAGCAGATACTATTTCTCACTCGGTCCACTCAGTCCCAGTGTCTGAATGGCACGCAGCAAGAAGGAGTGCCTCTTCACTACGGTGCTGCAGCTGAACGAGATGGCAATGCCATGTCAGGAGCTCGCCCAATTTCCGAGAGATCGGCATCTTTATTGAAAGAGCTCCCTTTTTGATTTCCGGATCAGGCCCTAAGCAGTTGATAAAGGAGAATTACTTGGCCATTATCAGAAGTAGTTGTACTTTCACAAAGAGCCGGTACTAAACAAGTGTTTATCTTTTCAAGACTGATGGAATTCGCACAGATGATAATTCAATCAGAGACCTCAAACAGCACCCGTATTGGCCAGTAGGGTATGTGCAAATCTCTGTCCTCTGGTCACAAAAAAAGAAATATCTGGAGAAACATTTTATGTCATCTGAATACAGGGGACACGTTAGAAAGTGTTGCTCTTGGTTGCTACAAACTATGTCTCTCTATAATACAGAATGGTATTTTTATATGCCTGTAATTCTCATGAAAATGCAATTAGCATAAATAGTCAGTCATCTGTGACCTTTGCAATTATTTGATAAAACATTCCCAAAAGGTTTAATGTGCTTTTAAAAAATGTATTTCTTAGACTTCACAATAGTCTTAGTAGTAGCGAACAGGTCTTTCTATGTTATTTCAAAGTTGGGGAAACTGAGGAATGAAGATTAAAAGTATAATTTTAATAAACTTATTTGAGCACAGAGTTTCAACCTTATTCTGAACATCAACTTTTGATATCAGAAATATTTTTTATGACTAAAAGGAGATGAGTGTAGGGTTTAAGGGCCCAGCCCTGGTATCAGGCAGCCTGGGGTTAGCTAGCACACTGGTTTCCTCACTATTAGCTGTGAGATCCTACGCAATTTCCTAACCTCTCTCATCTGTAAAGTGGGGATAATGAGAGTATCTAAGTTCTAGAGTGGTGAAGCCCTGGTCAGACAATGGCTAACCATCCAGCTGCTAACCAAAAAGTAAACAGATGGAATCCACCAGCTGCTCCTTGGAAACCCTATGGAGCAGTTCTTCTCTGTCCTATAGGGCCGCTATAAGTCGGAATTGACACGGCAACAATAGGTTTGGTTTGAGTTTGGTTTAGATTGGTTGTAAAGGTCTAATGAAATAATATGACAGTGCAATCAAGCACAGTACTTGACACATGATAAGCAGGCAATAAATGCTGCCTGCCATTGTTGTCATTAACACAGAGAGGCCCAAATTTAGTGATCCAGAGGCCTTGGAGTAAGTACGTTCTTATTGTTGGTACGTGCTGTTTGAGTCATTTCTGACTCATAGTGACCCTGTGCACAACACAATGAAACACTACCCAGTCCTGTACCATCCTCACAGTCGCAGCTATGTTTAAGCCCATTGCTGCAGCCACTGTGTCAACTCATCTCATTTAGCATCTTCCTCTTTTTCACTGACCAAGCATGATGTCCTTCTCCAGGGACTAGTCAGTCCTGATAACATGTCCAAAGTACGCGAGATGACTCTCGCCATCTTCCCTTCTAAGGAGCATTCTGGCTACACTTCCTCCAAGGCAGATTTGTTCATTTTTCTGCCACTCCGTGGTATATTCAATATTCTTCACCAACACTAAAATTCAAACGTATCAGTTCTCCTTCGGTCTTTTTTATTCATCCATTGTCCAGCTTTTGCATGCATATGAGGAAACTGAAAATACCATGGCTTGGGTCAGGCGTATCTTAGCCCTCAAAGTGACATTTTTGCTTTTTAACACTTTAAAGAGGTTTTTTTGCAGCAGATTTGTCCATTGCAATACATCATTAGATTTCTTGACTGAATTGGTCCAGTTGTGAGGACTACAATGTTATATTCTATAGCCAAGCTCCCACCAATATTTCAATCTGGCAATTATTTCCTACCTATTATGTTTCTGTATTGCCTTCACTTTTCCAAACTCTTCCTTGATTTGCTATAGAAATTAAACAAAGAAATGATACTCTTGTTGTCACTGGCTTGTAATAATTTTGTAGCTCCATCCCCAGGGACACAGAGGCTTCTGGACAATGGCTTGTGGGAACCGTCAGAACAGTCCTTGGCATGAGCCTGAGTCTGACATGTGCTGACATGTTAGGAGGGCTTCCTGGAGGAGGGGCTGGGTTAGCCCTGGAAGGATGGATCCATGTGAGGACAGTTGGCCACAGTTCTTTGGCTGTGCAGAGGCCTCTAAGCATTCAGAAAGAGGCCATTTGCCCTCCTTCTTCCAAACCGGCAGAATGTGGGGCCTGTAACCATCACACTTTGTCATATACAAGCAGAGAAGGCAAAATGTGAAGGCATGTGGCCTGAGTTTGGCAATGATCACGGCCTACAGATCTCACAGAGCTGCTCTCTGTCAAGTTCAGGAACAGGATTAGCTTATTGTAACAGCCTCCTAACTGGTGTCTTTGTGTTATGGATTGAATTGTGTCCCCCAAAGTATGTGTTGTAAATCCTAAACCCCTATACCTGTGGATGCAATCCTATTCATGAATAGGGCTTTCTTTGTTATGCTAATGAGACCATATCAATGTAGAGTGTGTTTTAAGCCAATCACCTTTGAGGTATAAAAAAAGCAGATTAGACACACAGAAGGAAGCATAAACGGAGAAGACACATACCACATGAAGATCACCAAGGGACCAAGGAACAGAAGCTAAAAAGAGACAAGGACCTTTCCCAGCGCCAAAAGAGAGAGAAAGCCTTTCCGTAGAGCTGGTGTTCTGAATTCGGAGTTCTAGTCTCCTAATCCATGGGAAAATAAATTTCTGTTTGTTAAGCCTTTTGCTTGTGAGATATCTATTATAGCAGCACTAGATAACTATGACATCCTGCTTCTACTCTAGTCCCCGTCCAGTCTATTAGTTCAGCAACAGAGTGATCCCTTTAACACATGGGTCAGATCACATGACTCCTCCATTTAGAACCCTCCCTGGCTCCCCCACCTCACCAAAGCAAGCTGACATCTTTACAACAGCCCCTAAGTCCCTGTATGACCTGGTCCCAGGTCCCAAGTCCTGCCTCCGTCATCTCCCTTGTCTCTCCCTTTCATTCACTCTATTCCAGTCACGCTGGCCTCATGGTTTTTCTGAAAAACACCAGGCCTGGAATATCTTTCCTCAAGTTAACTACAAAGGGACTTAGGCTGACCAGTGCACTTATCACTGCAACCCAACCTGCTCGCCCCATTACTGTCCCCTGCTCAATCAGCACTTATTTAGCTTCTAGCATTCTCTATAATTTGCTTACTTAATACATTTAGTGTTTGTGGTCTGTAGCTAGAATGTAAGCTGCATGAATGAATGCCTTCATCACTTTTGTCACTGGTGTATTCTGAGTGCCTAACACAGTGCCTTGTACCTATGAGTGCTTGATATACATTTGTTGGATGAATGAATGAATGAGTGGGTGAGTGAATAAACAAAAAGAGCGTATACACACACGCAGGCTGTTGGTTCCCAGCAGGGGAGAAGCAATGGGCCAGAGTGAGAACTGGTGGGCAGCAACTCATTTCCAGAGTGCAAAATCTCCTGTTAACACCTCGCAGACACCAAAAGGCTTGCTGCCTTCCCAGAGTACCAATCTAAAAACGACTGCAGGTTGTGTTCATTAAAAAAAAAATTTCCAGTGCCTTTCACAGAGCATTAGGCCAAGCTAAACCTTCATGTATCATTCTGGCCCAGCATCACACATTGATGAGCTCTGAGACACTGTGAGAGTCAACTGACTTCTCTTGTTGTTGCTAGGTGCCACAGAGCTGGTTCTGACTCACATCAACCCCATATACAACAGAACAAAACACTGCCCAGTCCTGTACCATCCATAGGATGACTTCATTACCCAAAAACCAAACCCAGTACTGTTGAGTCAATTCCGACTCATAGCGACCCTATGGGACAGAGTAGAACTGCCCCACAGAGTTTCCAAGGAGCATCTGGCGGATTCGAACTGCTGACCCTTTGGTTAGCAGCCGTAGCACTTAACCACTGTGCCACCAGGGTTTCTGATGACTTCATTAGGACCCAATAAAATGAATGACAACTAATTTTTCCTTCAGCTGTAAAAATCTCAGAATTAAGAAAAACTAAAAGTGAATCAAGCCCTGACTGACCACCCCACTTCTTCCTTCAACCAAGACTCGGAAATAAGTACCCAAATTTTAACAGTTCAACCTAACAAGAAAATCAGCTGTCTTTTCCAGCCCACTTCAGGAAAGTAATGATAATAAACGTTAGCTGTGACTGATCTTGATCTAATTGTTACTATCACAGGCTATAAGCTGGGAGGTGATTCCAAACCTACAGAAATGCTTTCTTTTAATTTGGAAACATAGCTCCGAATAAATGAAAAACGTTCCTATAGACAGCATTAAAATACATACCATTCTCTACTTGTCATCTGCTGCAGCTTAAGGCAATACAGGCTCACTGCTAAAATGCTAGACTTTTAACAATCTAGAAGTCATATGGGAACAGAGACATCCCAAATTGTGTCACCTCATCATATCCTGTTAAACCTGAACTCTCAAAATGGAATTCTCAAAAGAACCTGTAGCAACCAGGCTTGTCACAACTATATCATTTTTATTCACAAAACATTTATTTGTCATCATCTTATGCCCAGCACCTTCCTAGTGCTGAGAAGGTCGCTGAAATGCAAAGAACAGAGTTCTTATCCTCAGAGAGCTGACTGTCCACATGAGAGGCAAAGACAGCCCAGTGAGAAGCAACAAAAATGAAGAAAAGGGAGGAGTGGTTCAGGTGTGAGACCTAAGAGAAACATAAGAAAAAGCAGACATGACTGAAAAAAAAAAAAAAAAAACTTAAAAAAATTACTACCTAGAGAGAAATATCTTCATCACTATTGGTATGTTTATCCTAGACATTTCTATATGCCAATATGTGTGTGCATTTATGTACATATATAACGTGTATATTTTTCCCTTTCTCTTTCTTTTCACAGAAATGAAAAACCATACTTTACCTAATTATAGCCCTTAAAGAGGGCTTTTTTAAAAAAAAGAACGTTATAATTGTAAATGCCCATTTGTAAATACAGATCTATGTCATTTTAATTGGCTACATAGTATTCCTTAATGGGTGTAACAATTTACTTAAGTGATTCCCACTGGTAAACTTGTATATACATCTTTATTAGCAACCCAGATATTTATTTCCTGAAAGTGAAATACTATGTGCTTTTTTGTGGATATAAAAACTTCTTGTGGAGATATATATATATATATGTAATGCCCCCGTTATTCATAAGGTTTCATTGTCTAACTCTTTTCAGAAGTAGACTGCTGAGTCCTTCTTCCTAGTCTGTCCTAGAAAATATTAAATGATGCAGGAAGCATCAAAAGAAGATGGAAGGAATACACAGAGTCATTATACCAATAAGAATTAGTCAATGATCAGCCATTTCAAGAGGTGCCATATGATCAGGAACTGATGGTACTGAAGGAAGAAGTCCAAGCTGCACTGAGGACATTGCCAAAAAACAAGGCTCCAGGAATTGACGGAATATCAATTGAGATATTTCAACAAACAGATGCAGCGTTGGAAGTGCTTATTCATCTATGCCAAGAAATATGGAAGACAGCTTCCTTGGCAACTGACAGAAAGAGATCCATATTTATGCCTATTTCCAAGAAAGGTGATCCAACCAAATGCAGAAATTATAGATCAATATCATTAATATCACACGCAAGCAAAATTTTGCTGAAGATCATTCAAAAGTGGCTGCAGCAGTATATCGACAGGGAACTGCCAGAAATTCAGGCCAGATTCAGAAAAGGACGTGGAACCAGAGATATTGCTGATGTTGGATGGATCCTGGCTGAAAGCAGAGAATACCAGAAGGATGTTTACCAGTATTTTATTGACTACGCAAAGGCATTGGACTGTGTGGATCATAACAAATCATGGATAACAGTGCGAAGAATGGGAATTCCAGAACACTTAATTGTGCTCATGAGGAACCTTTACATAGATCAAGAGGCAGTTGTTCGGACCAAACAAGGGGATGCTGATTGGTTTAAAGTCAGGAAAGGTGTGCATCAGGGTTGTATCCTTTCACCATACCTATTTAATCTGTATGCTGAGCAACTAATCCGAGAAGCTGGACTGTATGAAGAAGAACGGGGCATCAGGATTGGAGGAAGACTCATTAACAACCTGCGTTATGCAGATGACACAACCTTTCTTGCTGAAAGTGAAGAGGACTGGAAGCACTTAACTGGTGAAGTCCAAAGATCACAGCCTTCAATGTGGATTACGCCTCAGCATAAACAAAAATCCTCACAACCGAACAAAGAAGCAATATCATGCAAACGGAGAAAAGACTGAAGTTGCAAGGATTTTATTTTACTCAGATCCACAAACAACACCCATGGAAGCAGCAGCCTAGAAATCAAAAGACACACTGCATTGGGAAAATCTGCTGCAAAGGACCTCTTTAAAGTATTAAAAAGCAAAGATGTCACCTTGAAGACTAAGGTGTGCCTGACTTAAGCCATGGTATTTTCAATTGCATCATATGCATGTGAAAGCTGGACAATGAATAAGGAAGACTAAAGAAGAACTGATGCCTTTGAATTGTGGTGTTGGCAGGAATATCGAATATACCATGAGCTGCCAAAAGAACGGACAAATCTGTCCTGGAATAAGTACAACAAGAATGCTCCTTAGAAGCAAGGATGGAGAGGCTGCGTTTACAAACTTTGGACACACTATTAGGAGGGATCAGTCCCTAGAGAAGGACATCATGCTTGGTAAAGTACAGGTCCAGCAGAAAAGAGGAAGACCCTCAATGAGGTGGATTGACACAATGGTTGCAACAATGGGCTCATGCACAACCATTGTAAGATGGCACAGGGCCGGGCAGTGTTTCCTTCTATCATGCATAGGGTTGCTATGAGTTGAAATTGACTCGACTGTATCTAACAACTACAACAATATATTTAATTCCAATTTCCCTCGTACCAACATCCACTCCCATGAACTATGGGTGTGAGTGTACACTCTGGAGATTATTAAAAAAAAAAAAAAATCCTTGCCAATCAAAAGCAATCTACAAATACAATGTAATCTCAATCCCAACACCACTAGCATTCTTTAAAGAGATGGGAAAACTACTCATTAGTTTTACAGGGAAAGGGAAGAGGCCCTGGATAAATAAAGCACTATTGAAGAAGAATAAAGACTAGCACTACCTGACCTCAGAACCTACTGTACAGCTATGGTAGTCAAAACAGCCTGGTACTGGTATGATAGACACACTGACCTACGAACAGAATTGAGAACCCAGATGTAAATTCATCCATCTATGGCCACCTGACCTTCGACTAGGGCCCAAAGTTCATCAAATGGGGAAAAGACAGTCTTTTTAAACAAATGGTGGTGGCAAAACTGGATGTTTATCTGCAAAAAAATGAAACAGGACCCATACCTCACATCATACACAAAAACTAATTCAAAATGGTTCAAAGACCTAAATATAAAACCAAAAACTATAAAGACCACAGAAGAAAAAATGGGATCAAAGTTAGACGTCCTAATACATGGCATTTTCAGGATACAAACCATAACTAACAACACACAAACTCTAGAAGATAAGCTAATAACTCGGATCTTCATCAAAAGACTTTACCAAAAGAGTAAAAAGAGGACCTAGAGACTGGGAACCAGTTTTTGACTATTACAAATCCAACAAAGGTCTCATATCTAATATCTACAGGAAAATCCAACACTTGTACAACAAAAAGACAATCCAATTAAAAAAGGGGCAAAGGAAATGAACAGACACTTCACCAAAGAAGACATTCAAGTGCCTAACAGACACATGAGGAAATGCTCGTGATCATTAGCCATTAGAGAAATGCAAATCAAAATCACTATGAGATACCATCTCACCCTGGCATTACTGGCACAAATCAAAAAAACAATATAACAAGTATTGGAGAGGCTATGGGGAGACTGGAACCCTTATGTGCTGCTGATGGGAATGCAAAATGATACAATCATTTTGGAAAACGGTATGGCGCTTCCTTAAACAGCTAGAAATAGAAATACCATATGATCTAGCAATTCCACTCCTAGGAATATATCCTAGAGAAATAAGAGCCGTCACACAAACAGACATATGCACACCCATGTTCACTGCAGCATTATTCACAATAGCAGAAAGATGGAAACAACCCCCATCAACAGATGAATGGATAAACAAACGTACATACATACATGTACGTACACACAATGGAACACTATGCAATGATAAAGAATAATGATGAATCTTCAAAACATCTCACAACATGGATGAATCTGGATGGCATTATGCTGACTGAAATAAGTCAATTACAGTGGAACGAACACTGTATGAGACCACTATAAAAACTCATGAAAAGCTTTACACATAAAAAGAAATAATCTTTGATGGTTACGAGGGAGGGGAGGGATGGGGATGAAAAAACACTATATAGACAATAGCTAAGTGGTAACTTTGGTGAAGGGTAAGTCAGTACACAATACTGGGGAATCCAGCACAAATTGTCCAAGGCAAAGTTGTGAAAGCTCCACAGACACATCCAAATTCCCTGAGGGACTGAATTACTGGGGTGAGGGCTGTGGGGACCATGGTCTCAGGGGACATCTAGCTCAATGGGCATAACATAGTTTATGAAGAAAATGTTCTACATTCTACTTTGGTGAGTAGCGTCTAGGGTCTTAAAAGCTTGTGTGCGGCCATCTAAGATACTCCACCGGTCTCATCCTGTCTGGAGCAAGGGAGAATGAGGAAAACTAAAGATACAAGGGAACTATTAGTCCAAATGACTAATGGACCACAAGCACTACAGCCTCCACCAGACTGAGTCCAGTACAACTAGATGTTGCCCGAGTACCACCACCAACTGCTCTGACAGGGATCACAACAGAGGGTCCCAGACAGAGCTGGAGAAAAATGTAGACCAAAATTCTAACTCATAAAAAAAGTCCACACTTGACCTTCTACACCACACACTAGGTGACCCACTATCAGGACACCTAAGCTGATTCAAGAATAGTGAAAGGACTCATAGGCTTATACATCTGGTAACAGCTCAAACCATCTGGTAATAGGACATAAGTGATTCAAAGGCTACAACAATCAATATAGTGCAATCTAGTAGCGCATTTGGGTGTACGGAAACAAAACAAAACAAGAAGATAAGACTCCGTGGGCAAATATAAAATAAATCATTACAATATCTTATAGATGGCTCGGAGACAGCAGTCGATATCAAATCACATAAAGAAGCTGACCATGATTGCCTCCCCAAACCCCAAATCAAACAATCAAAATCTTTCCCAAATGAAGACACATTCCTGGAATTGGCAGATGTAGAATATAAAAAACTAAGATACAGAACGCTTCAAGACATCAGGGATGACCTCAGAAATGAAATAAGGCAATCTACAGAAGCAGCCAAGGAACACACTGAAAAAGCAGTTGAAGCAATCAAAAAGATAATTCAAGAACATAGTGAAAAAATTAATAAGCTGCAAGAATCCATAGAGAGACAGCATTCAGAAATCCAAAAGATTAACAATAAAATTACCAAACCCAAAACCAAACCCACTGCCGTCGAGTCGATTCTGACTCATACCAACCCTATAGGACAGAGTAGAGTTGCCCCACACAGTTTCCAAGGAGTGCCTGACGGATTCGAACTGCCAGCCTCTTGGTTAGCAGCTATAGCACTTAACCACTACGCCACCAGGGTTTCCAATAAAACTACAGAATTAGACAATTCAATAGGAAGTCTGAGAAGCAGAATCGAGGAATTGGAATGCAGAGTAGGGGTGTTGGAGGATAAGGCACATGACACTAATATAAAAAATAGTTGAAGAAAAATCAGATAAAAGAATTAAAAAAAAAAATGAAGAAACACTAAGAATCATGTGGGACTCTACCAAGAGTAACTTGCATGTGACTGGAGTTCCAGAACTGGGAGGGATAACAGAAAATACAGAAAGAATAGTTAAAGATCTGTTGGCAGAAAACTCCCCTGGCATCGTGAAAGATGAAAGGATATCTATCCAAGATGCTCATCGAACCCCATACAAGAAAGATGCCAAAAGAAAATCACTGAGACATATTATCATCAAACTTGACAAAACCAAAGATAAAGGGAAAATTTTAAAAGCAGCCAGGGATAAATGAAAACTCACCTACAAAGGAGAATCAATAAGAATAAGTTCAGACTACTTAGCAGAAACCATGCATGCAAGAAAGCAATGGGATGACATATACACAGCACTGAAGGAGAAAAACCGCCAGCCAAGAATCATATATCCAGAAAAACTTTCTCTCAAATAAGGAAGTGATATTAAGATATTTACAGATAAACACAAGCTTAGAGAATCTGCAAAAACCAGGCCAAAGCTACAAGAATTACTAAAGGAAATTCTTTGGTCAGAAAATCGATAATATCAGATATCAACACAACACAAGGTCACAGAACAAAACATCCTGATATCAAATCAGGGAAATCACAAAAACAAAATAAGATTAATTAAAAAAAAAATGCTCAAAACAGGGAATCACTGAAGTCATTATGTAAAAGATTACAATAATCAAAAAAGAGTGACTAAATACAGGAGGCATAGATCTTCCATATGGGGAGGAAACCAAGGCGATGTAGGACAATACAAGTTAGGTTTTTACTTAGAAAAATAGGGGTAAATATTAAGGTAACCACAAAGAGGTCTAACAATTCCATATTTCAAAAGTAAAACCAAGATGAACATAACAACTCAGCAAAAATAAATTCAACTACTATAAAAGTGAGGAACACATAATTTACAAAGAAAAACTTCTTGGCACAAAAAAGTAAGTGGAAAAATGAAATTGTCAACAACACACACAAAAAGGCATCAAAATGACAGCACCAAACTCATACTTGTCTGTAATTACGCTGAATATAAATGGACTAAATGCACCAATAAAGAGTCAGAGAGTCGCAGGCTGGATAAAAAGACACGATCCGTCTATACGCTGCCTACAAGAGACACACCTTAGACTTAAGAGACACAAACAAACTAAAACTCAAAGGATGGAAAAAATACATCGAGCAAACAACAATCAAAAAAGAACAGGAGTGGCAATATTAATTTCTGACAAAACCGACTTTAAAGTTAAATCCACCACAAAGGATAAAAAAGGACACTACGTAATGATTAAAAGGATAATTTACCAGGATGATATAACCATATTAAATATTTATGTGCCCAATGACAGGGCTGCAAGATATATAAAACAAACTTTAACAGAACTGAAAAGTGAGATAGACACCTCCAGAATTATAGTAGGAGACTTCAACACACTGCTTTCAATGAAAGATAGGACATCCAGTAAGGAGCTCAACAGAGACACAGAAGATCTAATTGCTACAATCAACCAACTTGACCTCATAGGCTTATAAAGAACACTTCACCCAACAGCCGCAAGGTACACTTTTTTTTCTAGTGCACATGGAACATTCTCTAGGATAGATCACATATTAGGTCATAAAACAAACCTTTCCAGAATCCAAAACACTGAAATATTACAAAGCATCTTCTCAGACCATAAGGCCATAAACGTAGAAATCAATAACAGAAAAATCAGGGAAGAGAAATCACATACTTGGAAACTGAACAATACCCTGCTAAAAAAAGACTGGGTTATAGAAGACATTAAGGAGCGAATAAAGAAATTCATGGAATGCAACGAGACTGAAAACACTTCCTATCAAAAGCTCTGGGTCACAGCGAAAGCAGTACTCAGAGGTCAATTTATTTCAATAAATGTACACATGCATAAAGAAGAAAGAGCCAAAATCAGAGAACTGTCCCTACAACTTGAACAAACAGAAATAGAGCAACAAAAGAATCCATCAGGCACCAGAAGAAAACAAATAATAAAAATTAGAGCAGAATTAAATGAATTAGAGAACAGAAAAACAATGGAAAGAAATAACAAAGCCAAAAGCTGGTTCTTTGAAAAAATTAGCAAAATTGATAAACCAGGCCAGATTGACTAAAGAAATACAGGAAAGGAAACAAATAACCCAAATAAGAAATGAGATAGGCCATATCACAACAGACCCAACTGAAATTAAAAGAATCATATCAGATTACTACGAAAAATTGTACTCTAACAAATTTGAAAACCTAGAAGAAATAGATGAATTCCTAGAAACACACTACCTACCTAAACTAACACAAACAAAAATAGAACAACTAAATAGACCCATAACAAAAGAAGATATTGAAAAGGTAATCAAAAAACTCCCAACAAAAAATGTCCTGGCCCGGACGGCTTCACTGCAGAGTTCTACCAAACTTTCAGAGAAGAGTTAACACCACTACTACTAAAGGTATTTCAGAGCATAGAAAAAGATGGAACACTCCCTAACTCATTCTATGAAGCCAGCATAACCCTGATACCAAAACCAGGTAAAGACAGCACAAAAAAATTACAGACCTATAACCCTCATGAACTTAGATGTAAAAATCTTCAACAAAATTCTAGCCGATAGAATTCAATAACATATCAAAAAAATAATCCACCATGACCAAATGGGATTTATAGCAGGTATGCAAAGTTGGTTCAATATTAGAAAAACAATTAACGTAATCCACCATATAAATAAAAGACAAAAACCACATGATCTTATCAATTGATGCAGAAAAGGCATTTGATAAAGTCCAAAACCCATTCATGATAAAAACTCTCAGCAAAATAGGAAAAGAAGGAAAATTCCTCAATATAAAAAGGGCATTTATACAAAGCCAACAGCCAACATAATCCTAAATGGAGAGAGCCTGAAAGCATTTCCCTTGAGAATGGGAACCAGACAAGGATGCCCTTTATCGAGGCTTTTATTGAACATTGTGCTGGAGGTCCTAGCCAGAGCAATTAGGCTAGACAAAGAAATAAAGGGCATCCAGATTGGCAAGGAAGAAGTAAAATTATCTCTATTTGTAGACGACATGATCTTATACACAGAAAACCCTAAGGAATCCTCCAGAAAACTACTGAAACTAATAGAAGAGTTCAGCAGAGTATCAGGTTACAAGATAAACATACAAAAATCACTTGGATTCCGCTACATTAACAAAAGGAACATGGAAGAGGAAATCACCGAATCAATACCATTCACAGTAGCCCCCAAGAAAATAAAATACTTAAGAATAAATCTTACCAAAGATGTAAAAGACCTATACAAAGAAAACTACAAGGTACTACCACAAGAAACCAAAAGGGGCCTACATAAGTGAAAAAACATACCTTGCTCATGGATAGGAAGACTTAACATTGTAAAAATGTCTATTCTACCAAAAGCCATCTATATATACAATGCACTTCCGATCCAAATTCCAATGACATTTTTTAGTGTGATGGAGAAACAAATCACCAACTTCATACGGAATGGAAAAAAGCCCTGGACAAGTAATGCATTACTGAAAAAGAAGAACAAAGTGGGAGGCCTCACTCTACCTGATTTTATAACCTATTATACAGCTACAGTAGTCAAAACAGCCTGGTACTGGTACAACAACAGACACATAGACCGAAGGAACAGAACTGAGAATCCAGATATAAACCCATCCACATATGGGCAGCTGATATTTGACAAAGGCCCAGTGTCAGTTAATTGGGGAAAAGATAGTCTTTTTAACAAACGGTGCTGACATAACTGGATATCCATCCCCCAAAAAATGAAACAAGACCCATACCTCACACCATGCACAAAAACTAACTCGAAATGGATCAAAGACCTAGACATAAAGTCTAAAACGATAAAGATCATAGAAGGAAAAATAGGAACAACGTTAGAAGCCCTAATACAAGGCATAAACAGAATACAAAGCATTACTAAAAATGACGAAGAGAAACCAGATAACTGGGAGCTCCAAAAATCAAACACCTATGCTCATCCAAAGACTTCACCAAAAGTGTAAAAAGACCACCTAGAGACTGGGAAAAGATTTTCAGCTACCAACCAATGCCTGATCTCTAAAATCTACATGATTCTGCTATAACTCAAACACAAAAAGACAAACAACCCAATTAAAAATCAGGCAAAGGATATGAACACGCACTTCACTAAAGAAGACATTCAGGCAGCTAATAGATACATGAGGAAATGCTCTTGATCATTAGCCATTAGAGAAATGCAAATTAAAACTACAATGAGATTTCATCTCACTCCAACAAGGCTGGCATTAATCCAAAAAACACAAAATAATAAATGTTGGAGGGGCTGTGGAGAGATTTGAACACTTATACACTGATGATGGGAATGTAAAATGGTACAACCACTTTGGAAATTGATTTGGTGTTTCCTTAAAAAGCTAGAAATAGAACTACCATACGACCCAGCAATCCCACTCCTTTGAATATATCCTAGAGAAACAAGAGCTCTTACACAAACAGATATATGCACACCCATGTTTATTGCAGCACTGTTTACAATAGCAAAAAAATGGAAGCTTCCAAGGTGCCCATCAACGGATGAATGGACAAATACATTATGTTCATTCACACAATGGAATACTACGCATGGATAAAGAACAGTGATGAATCTGTGAAACATTTCATAATATGGAGGAACCTGGAAGGCATTATGCTGAGTGAAATTAGTCATTTGCAAAAGGACAAATATTATATAAGACCACTATTATAAGATCTTGAGAAATAGTTTAAACTGAAGAAGAACACATTCTTTTGTGGTTATGAGAGGGGGGAGGGAGGAAAGGTGGGAGAAGGGTACTTACTAATTAGATAGTAGATAAGAACTACTTTAGGTGAAGGGAAGCACAACACTCAATACAGGGGAGGTCAGCGGAACTGGACTAAACCAAAAGCAAAGAAGTTTCTTGAATAAACTGAATACTTCGAAGGTCAGCAAAGCAGAGGCAGGGGTTTGGGGACTATGGTTTAAGGGGATATCTAAGTCAATAGGCAAAATAAAAATCTATTAAGAAAACATTTTGTATCCCACTTTGAAGTGTGGCGTCTGCGGTCTTAAACGCTAGCAAGCGACCATCTAAGATGCCTCAGTGAGTCTCAACCCACCTGGATCAAAGGAGAATGAAGAACACCAAGGACACAAGGTAATTACGTGCCAAAGAGACAGAAAGGGCTACATGAACTAAAGAGTACATCATCCTGAGACCTGAAGGACTAGATGGTGCCCGGCCACAACCGATGACTGCCCTGACAGGCAACACAACAGAGAATCCCTGAGGACGCAGGAGAACAGTGGGATGCAGACCCCAAATTCTCATAAAAAGAGCAGACTTAATGGTCTGACTGAGAGTAGAAGGACCCCAGTGGTCATGGTCCCCAAACCTTCTGTAGGCCCAGGACAGGAACCATTCCCAAAGCCAACTTGTCAGACATGGACTGGCCTGGACAATGGGTTGGAGAGAGATGCTGATGAAGAGTGAGCTACTTGCATCAGGTGGACACTTGAGACTATGTTGGCATCTCCTCTCTGGAGGGGACATGGGAGGGTAGAGGGGGTTAGAAGCTGGCAAAATGGTCACGAAAAGAGAGACTGGAAGGAGGGAGCGGCTGTTTCATTAGGGGGCAAGTAATTGGGACTACGTAGTAAGGTGTATATAAGTTTATAAGTGAGAGACTGACTTGGTTTGTAAGCTTTCACTTAAAGTACAATAAAAATTATTTAAAAAATAAAAATAAAAACACCACACTTACTGGCCTGACAGAGATTAGAGAAACTCTGAGAGCATGGCCCCCAAATACACTTCTAGCTCAGTAATGAAGTCAGTCTTGAGGTTCACCCTTCAGTCAAAGATTAGACAGGTCTATAAAATAAAATGAGACTAAATGGGAACACCAGCCTAGGGGCAAGGATGAGAAGGTAGGATGGAACAGGAAAGCTGGTAATAGGGAATCCAAGGTTGAGAAAAGGAGAATGTTGACATGTTGTGGGGTTGGCAACCAATGTCACAAAACAGTATCTGCACTAATTTTTTAATGAGAAGTTAATTTGTTCTGTAAACCTTCATCTAAAAAATACAGTAACGAAAGAAAAAAAAATCTTTGCCAATCAAATAGGTAAGACATGATATCCAATTCTTATTTTCTTTTACATTATTAAGAAGATTGCATTTTGAAAACATATTTTTTGGTAATTGATACTTCTTATTTTGTTAGTTGCTGCCCTTTCCTTAATTCAATCTTCGTACTACCCAATGTTAGTAGTTCTATATTTTTCTTATGGATTTATAAAAACTCTCCAACTCTGAACGTTACTAAATTCTTTGCTCACCACATAATAACTATTTTTACCTAAGTTAGTTATTTACAGTTTTACTTGATTCATGACTTCTTTATAATAAGAAATTTTTAAAAAATGGTATGGTCATGTCTGTCAAAATTCTGTTTTATAGTTTATGCCTTTTTCGTCATACATCACTCTTTAGAACTTACAATCACATTTATTTTCTCTATGACTTTCACATTTTTAATTTTCACATTTATATCTTCTATAACTAAAGTCTTACTATAACTCTTTCAGAACTCACATGAAAATATATAAAATCAATGTGATCATACACATTTACCTCAGACTACATTTTTATTTTAAAATTCAGATGAGTCTTACGGGGAAAAAAATTCCTTGCAGCTCTTTTCATTTTGAAAGACTGTAGTATCAACATCAAACAACATAAAAATCTGGTTACTTTTCTGAGCTAACATTATTATTTCCTTTTTGTCACCAATTATGTTCACTGTGTATGTTTGTCTCCTCAGCTGGCCTGTAGGCATTAAAAGGCATTAACGGGGTAACTTCTACCCAAGACTGAGCTCTTTAAGAAATTGCCCATGAAATAGTCATCGCTAGATCTGTGGAGCTTAGCACAGTGTTTGGCATTCAGCAGCCACTTTGACAATTTGTTTTTTTTTTTTTTTGACAATTCAGTGAATTCTGTGTGTTAGACATATATTAAAATCTTATGAAATGACTAAAATGGTAAGTGGTTAAAAGAGTATTTTTAGAGCCATAACCCAGCAACAAATGTGGGGCAAGGAACAGAGGTTCAAAAAAGAAGAGAAAGAGAAGTAAATAGGTAGGAGGCTACTGCAAGATCTAGGCTTGCCCTGAATGGGCCTACATTGTGGGTGGTTATGAAAGTGGCAAGGAAGGGTCAAACCAAGATAACATGATGAGGCCAAGAGGGCTAAGTGAGTACAAGTTCCAGTGACAGAAACCAGGAAGGTGAGAAGAGCAATCTGGGCAGGATGGGACAGGGACAGGAGGTAATGATTTTGGTATCCGACATACTGAATTTACAGCACTGGCAGGGCAGCCAGTTAGAACTGTGTGGTAGACTGTTAAAGACACAGGCCTGGAACATACTATAGGTAAGTGGACAAAGGTAAGCGGGAAAGGAAAGCAATCTCTACAAGTACTTACATGGGTGGTTTGAGTTCACCTAGAGGTGCCTCAGAAGAAAGATCTGGAGATCTACTTCCGAAAAACCAGCAAAAAAACCAAAACAAAACAGAGCACAGCTCTTCCCTGCCATACGTGGAGTCCCTGTGAGCTGGAATGACTCCATGGCAGTCACTGTGTCAGGTGTGTTACTCACAGAATTGGAATTTAAGTGCAGAGTTATCTGCACACTAATGACAGACAGGAGAAAGAACCACAGAGATCGATTAGGTCGTGGCTCCACCATTCCTGGTTATATAGACTTTGGAGATATTTACTTACGCTCTCTGTAAATCTTAGTTTCCTCATCTAAGAAATGAGGACAATAATAAGGCTACCTCAAAGAGCTGGCATAAATTACATAATCCATAAATAGCACAAAGCATGGTGCCTAAAATATAATAAAAGTTCATTAAAGGGTCATCACTAGTGGAAAAAAAACAGCGAACTTAAACAACTGGCTTTGGGAACATTAAGGGATAGAAGAAAGATTCAGAGATATTGAAAAGATGGGGAGATATTCAGGGAAATGGGAGAAAACCTTGAAAACACACTGTTCCGAAAATCATGATGGCTAAGGGCCTCAAAGAAGTAAGGAGCTGCTTATTTAAACTCAGCAAAGAGGAGGACAGGGAAACGGGCCATTCAGACCTGCATGTTCTTCATGTAAGTAAAACAAATGTGGACACTGCTACGTACCCAGAGCTGGTCGTCCATGCCTGGAGGGTTCTTTTTGATAAAAGCACCATAGTAAGTAGCAATATTTCGGTGATGAGAATATTTCTTCAACATGTTAATTTCTTGTTTGATTTCTTCCTCTTCATCCTGTTTTAAAACAATAAATATTTTGTCATTAAATACACTATCTTTAGTAGGATTCTGTTTTTCATCACCATCTCTATCAACTAAGTAATAAATTCATTCTTAAGGTTTTCCCTTCTACTGTGATAAATAAGCAAAATTTTAAATAAATGAGTATAAAGAAAAAAATTATAATACAACACACTGACAGTCCAAAAAGGTCTCCTGTTTGTACAGAAAACAGACATAGTATGTAACTTGCCAGAAAAAACACCTCATCCCTTCACCTGGTTGAGATCAAGGTAAACAGGCTATTGAGATAAAATTCACTCCAGGCCTCTGGGAATGATGTCCACCAAAACCCCAACACTATTGCTGTTGGGTCAATTCTGACTCATAGCAACCCTATAGGACAGAGTAGAACTGACCCATAGGGTTTCCAATGGGGAACCCTAGTGGCACAGTAGTTAAGAGCTTGACTGCTAATCAACAGGTTGGCAGCTCGAAACCCTATGAGGCAGTCCTACCCTGTCCAATAGGGTCACTAAGAGTCAGAATGGGTTAATCTTTATGGAAGCAGACTGCTACATCTTCCTCCCATGGAGCGGCTGGTAGGTTCAAGCCACTGACCTTTCCATTAGCAGCCAAGCCCTTAACCACTGAGCCACCAGGGCTCCTTCTTTGAAGTCTATTTTTATTGAAGTACCTGACTGAACAGGATGAAAGTCAAGTGGGAAAGGGAGCAGGGTAAGTTCTGAGGAAGTTCACAAAGCAAGAGTACCCACCTCACCTTCAGGAAACCGAACATGAAAAGAAAGAAGGGAAACGTGGTAATGCCATAAAACTCTCCTACAGAGGTTTTTTTTTTAATATTTAGGTTGCGTTCATTCTGAGTTTCAATTTGGAATTCACCAACGTGGGCCGTTTTCGAGGTTCTACTGGTGGAGTGCATATTCTTTCATGATTTTTTTAATTAATGATTTTTTTTCTTTTTTAGTCTTTATTTTTACATCAGTTTTGGGTTTATAGAAAAATCAGAAAGTACAGAGAATCTGCATACACCCTTTGCCCCTCCACATTATTTCCATTAACGTCTTGCATTCTTGTGGTACATCTGTTACGGGGATGAACTTGTATTGATATATTGGTAATTAAAGTCCCTAGTTCACATTAGGGTTCACTTTTTGTGTTATACAGTTCTATGGGTTTTGACAAATGTTTCATGTCATGTGTCACCATTACAGTACCAGACAGAATGGTTTCATGGCCCTAAAAATGCTTTGTACTCCACCTATTCTGTAATTTTTATCTTAATGAATGTACACACTATCTTTTGGACTGAAAAACAGTATTTTGTTTTTGAGGTTAGTGGGAAAAGTTTCTGTTTTAGGATCATTGTTTTAGACACAGCAGTAGCAATGACCATACTTGAGTGTAAGAAGTTACATAACCATGACCTGAAAGACCACCCACCGTGTGACCCTCTCAGCACTGCTCACCTCCAATCTTCATAAGCCTCCTTCCTGTATCTCTGCATTCTAGGCCTGTCTGCAATCTCTCATCCCTGTTCCCTTTTTCACATAATTTCTACTCATCATTCCTGACTGAGTTTAAACGTCTTCCCTAATTCTCTTAGGCAATACCAAGTCCCCCTCCATATCTTGTCACAGCCCCTCCACTTGTCCTTCCCATTCTCACCATATTTGTTGGTACGGTACGAAGCAGGGGTCATACTGTGCCCTAATCGCCCTTTTAGCTGTCTCTCTTCTCCACGGACTGGTAGCTCTTCTCTGCCTTCAGGTTTCAGTTACAGAGTCACCTCCCCAGAAAGCCTCTCTTCAGCCTGACTTGGTGCCTGACCCTGGCTGTCATCTTGTGTCTCTGCCTTTGTCACACCTATCAGAATTGAAATCCACATTTATCTGATGATTCCATTAGTCTCTCTTCCCTATCAGTCCACAATGACCATAAACACAACAGTCCTGCCTGCTTTTGTTCTCTATTACATCCCGAGCACCAAGTAAAGTGCTGGGAATAAATCAAATAAAAGAATGAATACCTGCAAAGGGCCCAACCACTTAGAGCAGCATGGTGATGCTTACAGGAAAGCAGGGAAATGCTAACATTTGCTTATCGCACAGAAACAATTCTAAGTAAAAAAAAAAGAATGGAGACTTGCAAACCTAGGGGAACTAAAGCATGTTACATATCACGTGGCTTACCTAAGTCAAAGACCAGGTAACTGTCTCATCACAGAATGGGTGATTGGGATGCTGAGCTAAGGGGAAGCACATGGCCCTAACAGCGAGGAGGGGAGTGGGGTGGGTGAGGGGCTGGGATGTGGCTGGGGGGCGGCAGGATGGCACACTGCCAACCAACATACTCTTCCTCCAACCACTGGAAATTTTCCCTTCAACTCTCGGAAAGTGCCCACATCTTCCC
This sequence comes from Loxodonta africana, assembly GCF_030014295.1. NCBI lineage: Eukaryota > Metazoa > Chordata > Mammalia > Proboscidea > Elephantidae > Loxodonta > Loxodonta africana. Next base: position 48,274,959 of record NC_087364.1, read on the forward strand.
TACAGGCCTAAGAGCTTCGCAGACCTACAACTATCTTCACAGACCTACACAGACCTACAACTGCCAGGTTCACACTTGTTGAGGGGTCCCTGCAGCGCACCTCATATGTCTTACTGTGGGTACATATTGCTATTTGAAACTCACTACATGGGGTCAAATAATTTTGGATGGATGTAGGATATGAGCAAATGTACTCTAAAAAAAAAAAAAAAAAAAAACAACCCATTGCCACCGAGTCAATTCTGACTCATAGTCAGAATATACTCTGGGGAAGCCTAAACAGAAGGGGAGAAAACAAGACTAACGGTTTCTGTGAGCAGGATGGCATTGCCAGCTGCTTAGATTAAAGAGACAGACACGTGAGGTTATAAAGGACACCAATCACTCTCCAAATGCAGCCAGTCTCAGCTTTGGTAATTCTTAGTGGGAATTCAGGCTGTACCTACAAGTACTTACTGCCTGCTTGTTATCAACAGGATGCTGGGTGATGCGGGAGAATTAGAGAGGGAAAAAAAACTGCCTAAAAAAAGCTTACCATATCATTAACAAAATAAGAACTTATGAAACAATTAAATAACAGTGTAATTTAGTATAATTAAATCCAGAATAAATACTATTAGAAGTCAGAATGAAGTCACACATTTTCCATCATTCTGCAAAGGTAAACTGAGGCAATATGGTGATGAGGAAATTACACGCAATGAATTTAGGAAAAGAAGGATGAAGGGGAGTAGGTGGGGTGCATGTTGAGTTTGGGCTCCACCCTTTCTGGCTACAAGATCTTGGGAGAATAACCTTTCTTTTTGGAGCCTAGGTTTTCTCATCTACAATGAGATACAGATATTATAATAATATTATTATACGTCTCAGCTTTTTGGAATAATTAAGTAAGGTATGTGGGAGTTAAAAATGTAATAAAAATAAGCACGATTATTAATCTTCTCAATGAAAAAAATAAATTTTATAAAAGGTAGATGGGCAGGCATTTAAGTAACCTGAATTTTGGGTTTAAATGGTACTACTCCCCAACACAATTACAGAATCATTGTGGGTCATAACTATGTTGCTCTAATATAGAACCTGTAGAATCTTCTATGGCCTCATGAGTGTGCATGCGATTTATCAGGCCTCTGGGGCTACTGTTCATTCTGATTTCTAGTATAGGGCAACGATGGCAGTAAGTTATTCAGTGAAATTGAAAGAGAGGCACTTACCAGGGCTATAAGCACTCGCTTAACTATGCCACATACAGGCCACCCTCTCACAGTATGGCTCATTAAGAGAGGTGAGCTAAGATGCTTTCAAAAAGACAAACAGAACAACACCAGTGGATAGAATTAGACTCAAAAGGTATAACGGAAGGATGTCTTCTATTCTGTAAATGAATTATTTCTGTGTCTTAAGTATTGAACAGCACAGGGATCAAGCTCATTGGCAAGCTAACGACCACAGAATCATAAAAACAAAAAAAGTTGTTGTTGTCATTAGGTGCCCTCCAGTTGGTTCCGATTCATAGCCACCCTATGCACAATAGGACAAAACACTGCCTGGTCCTGCACCATCCTCACAATCGTTGCTATGCTTGATCCCACTGTTGCAGCCACTGTGTCAATCTGTCCCATTGAGAGTCTTCCTCTTTTTCACTGACCCTTTACTTTACCAAGCATGATGTCCCTCTCCTGGTCCCTCCTGATAACACGTCCAAAGTATGTGAGATAAGGTCTTGCCGTTCTTGCTACTAAGGAGCATTCTGGTTGTACTTCTTCCAAGATAGATTTATTTGTTATTCTGGTAGTCCATGGTATATTCAGTATTCTTTGCCAACACCACAATTCAAAGGCGTCAATTCTTCAGTCAACCTTATTCATTGTCCAGCTTTCCCATACACGTGAGGTGATTGAAAACACCATGGCTTGGGTCAGGTGCGCCTTAGTCCTCAAGGTGACATCTTTGTTATTCAACACTTTAAAAGAGGTCTTTTGCAGCAGATATGCCCAAAGCAATGTGTCTTTTGATTTCTTGACTGCTGCTTCCATGGGTATTGATTGTAGAGCCAAGTAAAATGAAATCCTTGACAACTTCAATCTTTTCTCCGTTTATCATGATGTTGCTTATTGGTCCAGTTGTGATGATTTTTATTTTCTTTATGCTGAGGTGTACTCCATACTGAAGGCTGTGGTCTTTGATCTTCCTCAGTAAGTGCTTCAAGTCCTCTTTGACTTTCAGCAAGCAAGATTGTGTCATCTGCATAATGCAGGTTGTTAATGAGTTTTCCTCCAATCCTGATGCCCCGTTCTTCTTCACATAGTCCAGCTTCTCAGATTATTTGCTCAGCATACAGATTGAATAGGTATGGTGAAAGGATACAATCCTGATGCATAGCTTTCCTGACTAAAACATGCCGTATCCCCATGTTCTGTTCGAACAACTGCCTCTTGATCTGTGTAGATTCCTCATGAGCACAATTAAGTGTTACGGAATTCCCATTCTCCACAATGTTATCCATAATTTGTTATGATCCACACAGTCAAATGTTAAGGTAAGCATCTTTCCGGTATTCTTTGCTTGCAGCCAGAGACATCAGCAATGATATTCCTGGTTCCACATCCTCTTCTAAACCCGGCTTGAATTTCTGGCACTTCTCTGTCGATATACTGCTGTAGCCGCTTTTGAATGATCTTCAGCAAAATTTTGCCTTCATGTGATATTGATGATATTGTTTGATAATTTCGGCATTTGCTTGGATCACCTTTCTTGGGCATAGGCATAAATATGGATCTCTTCCAGTCTTTTGGCCAGGTAGCTGTCTTCCAAATTTCTTGGCATACATGAGTGAGCACTTCCAGTGCTGCATCCGTTTGTTGAAACATCTCAACTGGTACTCCATCAATTCCTGAAGCCTTGTTTTCGTCAATACCTTCAGTGCAGCTTGGACTTCTTCCTTCAGTATTGTCAGTTCCTGATCATATGTTATGTCTTGAAATGGGTGAATGTCAACCAATTCTTTTTGTACAGCGACTGTGTGTATTCCTTCCATCTTCCTTTGATGCTTCCTGCATTGTTTAATATTTTCACCATAGAATCCTTCAGTATTACAACTCAAGGCTTGAATTTCTTCTTCAGGTATTTCAGTTTGAGAAATGCTGAGCGTGTTCGTCTCTTTTGGTTTTTTTATCTCCAGGTCTTTGCGCATGTCATCATAATACTTTACTTTATCTTCTCCAGCCACCTTTTGAATTCTTCTGTTCAGCTCTTTCACTTCATTATTTTTTCCTTTTGCTTTAGCTGCTCGACGTTCAAGAGCAAGTTTCAGAGTCTCTTCTGACATCCATTTAGGTCTTTTCTTTTTTACCTGTCTTTTTTAGTGACCTCTTGCTTTCTTCATATACGATGTCATTGATGTCTTTCCACAACTCGTCTGGTCTTCAGTCATTAGTGTTCAATGCATCAAATCTATTCTCGAAATGGTCTCTAAAGTCAGGTGGGATATACTCAAGGTCATACTTTGGCTCTCGTGGACTTGTTCTAATTTTCTTCAGTTTCAACTTGAACTTGCAAATGAGTAACTGATGATCTGATATGCAGTCGGCCTCTGGCCTTGTTCTAATGATATTGAGCTTTTTCATCGTCTCTTTCACAGATGTAGTCGATTTGATTCCTGTATGTTCCATCTGGCAAGGTCCATGTGTGTAGTTGCTGTTCTTGTTGGTGAAAAAAGGTATTTGCAATGAAGAAGTTGTTGATCTTTCAAAATTCAATCATGTGATCTCTAGCATTGTTTCTATTACCAAGGCCATATTTTCTAACTACCGATCCTTCTTGTTTCCAACATTCACATTCCAATCACCAGTAATTCTCAGTGCATCCTGATTGCATGTTCAATCAATTTCAGGCTGCAGAAGTTGATAAAAATCTTCAATTTCTTCATCTTTTTGGCCTTAGCGATTGGTGCATAAATTTGAATAATAGTCGTATTAACTGGTGTTCCTTGTAGGCATATGGATATCATCCTATCACTGACAGCATTGTACTTCAGGATAGATCCTGAAATGTTCTTTTTGATGATGAACACAACGCCATTCCTCTTCAAGCTGTCATTCCCGGCAGAGTAGACCATATGACTGTCTGATTCAAAATGACCAATACTAGTCCATTAAAGCCCACTAATGCCCAGGATATCGATCTTATGCATTCCATTTCATTTTTGACCGTTTTCAATTTTCCTAGATTCATACTTCATATATTACAGGTTCCAATTATTAATGGATGTTTGCAGCTGTTTCTTTCCATTTTGAGTCGTGCCACATCAGCGAATGAGGGCCCTCAAAGCTTGACTCCATCCACATCATTAAGGTCAACTCTACTTTGAGGACGCAGCTTCTCCCCAGTTGTATTTTGAGTGCCTTCCAATCTGAGGGGCTCATCTTCTGGTGCTATACCAGCCAGTGTTCCACTGCTATACATTAGGATTTCACTGGTTAATTCTTTTCAGAAATAGACGGCCGGGTCCTTCTTCCTAGTCTGTCTTAGTCTGGAAGCTCAGCTGAAACCTGCCTACCATGGGTGACCCTGCTGATATTTGAATACCGGTGGCATAGCTTCCAGCAACGCAGCAACATATAAGCCCCCACAATACGACAAACTGACAGACACACAGGGCGAAAAAATAGTGGTGCCAAATTTTCACAAATTTAAAAGGAAGGTAATTTTAACAAGCAGAGTCTGGTACTTAGGAAGAATCGTTACTTCAATGAGATTTCATACCTAGTAAAAGCTGATTTATTATGGACCCTTAGGCACATCACTTAAACTGTTTAAATGTCAGTTATTTTTACCAACAAATGAAATAAGAATGCCTTTCTAAGCCAACTCTCAGGGCTTAGAAATGGTTAAGTTATTAAACATAGCATTTGTATCAACATGAAGGTTAGTTACTTTTTCAAGATTATAGGAGTTTATTTAGTGCTCAGTGTTTGTGGTAGACTCAAAAAAATGGACACTGTGTTTGGCAGTCTTCTTCCTCTAGACATAGAGCCCATTTCTCCTTTCCTAAATCTGGGCTTGGCCACGTGACTTGCTTTGGTCAACGGGACAGCAACAAACGTGATGTAAGCAGAGACTTGAAAAGTATTTGTTCATTGGGGCGGTTCTCTCTTATTGTTCGCAGGGAATCCTTCCCCCACCATGTGAGAAGCCAGGGCTGGACTCCCATAAGATGAGAAACAAAGTGAAGAGACTGATGCTTTCAAATGCAAATAAATGGATAGTTCTAGGAGATGCTTTTAAGCCATTAACTACCTCTGATGATGACATCATGATCATGACCTTGGTCCCAATATATAGCCAAAGCCACCGCTATATAATGCTCACTATGTACCAAGGGCTGTGCCAAGTGGTTTTTGCATCATACTATTTAATACTCAAAACAGCTCTATGAATAAGTGTTTTTAATGATCCTATCTTACAGATGAGGAAACTGAGTCTCAAGAAAACATTGTTATTGAGTTGATTCTGACTCATAGTGATCCTATAGGACGGAGCAGAACTGCCCTCACACGGTTTCCAAGGTTATAAATTTTTACAGAAGCAGGCTGCCACATCTTTCTCCCACAAAGCAGCCGGTGGGTTCGAACCGCCAACCTTTCAGTTAAGCAGCTGAGCACTTAATCACTGTACTACCACAGCTCCTTGAATCTCACAGAGGTTAAGTAATTTCCCTAAGTTCACTCATATTTTAAATGCTAGAGCTAAGATTTAAGCCCAGATCTGTCTGACTTCAAAGCCAGAACTCTTAATTCTATACCAAAAAAAAAAAAAAAACTCTTAGGAGAAGTGCAAGGTGACTGAAACCAAAGCTACTGATCATGAAAAAAAAAAGAGTTTAGAAGCATCTTAAGTCAGGGCTGAAGAGAAACTTGACTTTGGTCCTCCAACTAAAGGAATCTGTTCGCATACAATAATATTTACTTATGAATTATTTCAGGGACTAAGGGAAGAATTTACAGTTCATATTTATTACACAGGGGAACACACCTGAAGCATTTACAATATGTCAGGATTTTAAAACAGAAGTAATAAGACGTTTAATATTACTGTGTTCTGTAACAAAGAGTTTTCCAGACATTTAACTCTCAATTGATGGAACAAAACAAGCCATGTAATTCCCAAAGCAATCTAACGGACCGGCCAGTTTGAACTTTAGAGGGAAGTATGAGGTGTCCAGACTCCTCAGTGCCACACCCTCCGGATTTGCAGACACCACACGTGCACTAGGCATGCAGACACCGGCTAGACCACGTCTGCTCCTGCTCACTGGTCCTGCCTTCAGAGCAGCTGTGGGCATTACGGGAGGTGTCTGTGTTCACTTATCCATCATTTTCACCTTCACGGTTGACTGAATATGACAAAAAGTTGAAGACAATTTATTGTTAAAGATCATAAGGGACCACAGACCTCATCTAGGGCGTGGTTTAAGGAAAAAAAATTTATAGTAGTGAAATCCTTCCTCTGACAGAAAGTATATTTAAAATGCCAATATATAACAGATATAAACTAGATTTTTTAATAAGTAAACTTTTTTGTTTAACTATGTAATGTCTATCTATAAAGCTCAGCAGCAACAACAAAGAGGTCGTTTCAGCGAATACAAAATAAAATTCATGAAAGAAATGTATATTTACATATCAGCTTCAATAGTATTAATTTTCCCTTTTGCTTTGGTTCCAAAGAATAGAGAAAATCTACATTTCCTAAGCCAAGTAGTTGTAAATGGTAACAGTTACTGCAACAGAGCTTGCCTGGCAATTTCAGTAGGATATACAGATTAAATGGTATCTGGTACACAAATGTGTACAGATCAGCAGGTTGGCATTTTCTAGTGCATTCAAGGTTGGTATGTACCATACAGTTTGTGGTTTGTCTTTTTAGAATCAGTTTATTAAATGTTCAAATATCTTAAAAATTAAATGAGAATCAAGCATTAGATCAAAGTGGGTTCAGCAGCTGTGGTCTATATTTTTTCCAAGGAAATAGGTCGAAAGTGGTTAAATGCGTTGTCTAAGCCTCACCTCTTCATTGCGGCATTGACAGAACTGGCACTGTGGCACTACATTCCACAGGCGGCATGTGGATTTGTTATGTATGTTAACTCTAAGCTAAATAAATTCATTCAGCAAAGATTTATTAAGCACCTAGTATATGCCAGGAGCCCTGGTGGCACAGTGGTTAAGAGCTCAGCTGCTAAGCAAAAGGTCAGCAGTTCGAATCCACCAGCAGCTCCTTGGAAACCCTATGGGGCAGTTCTACTCTGTCATACAGGATCTCTATGAGTCAGAATTGACTCAACGGCAACGGATTTCCTATATGCCAGGCATGATGCGAAGTGCTAAGAATATAGCAATGCAGCAAGGGCATAAACAGATTCAAGCTCTGCCATAATAAAAATTAGCATAGCCTAGTGAAGAAAATAATCACACAAAGCAAATAGTAACCCAAATATATATATATAACTGTTACCAAAAGAGGTACGGGGTAGCTGATCTAATTGGGGCATCAGCCTTGAGAAAACCAAATTTGAGCTGAGTTCTAAAGGCTGAATGGGAGTTATCTAGTTGGAGAGAAAGAAAGAGAAAGTATGATATGGTGTGACTGGGGAAGGAATGGTTTTCCAGGCAGATAAAGTTTTTGCAAAGGCCCTGTAGCTGGTGGAGGAATGACTTTGATGCCCTGGAGAGAAAAATGAGAAACCACCTGCAAGAGCCCTGGTAATATTTAGGACAACAACAACATGAACTGAACACCCTGTTTTAAATATTATTCTCAACACTTTATAAATACCTGTACATATTTCTCACACTAACTTCACGAGAGGTGGTATCATCCACATTTACAGACACGGAATAAGGGAAGGTTAAGCATTTTGTCCAGGGTAGGAGCGCCATTAAGAGTCAAAACTAGGATACACCCTAGACAAGTTTGGCAATTTCCAGTGCTTAATGTGCTCAACTGACAAGTGCAAGGTTGGAGGTTTGAGTTCAACCGGAGGCATCTGGGAAGAAAGGCCTGGCGATGTACTTTTGAAAAATCAGCCATTGAAACTGCTTTGGAGCACAGTCCTACTTCGTCACACATGCAGGTGCCGTGAGTCAGAACTGACTCGATGCCAAGTGGTTACTGCTATCTTTACCATGAGGCTAACTTACTCTCTCTTACTGTGAAGAGGTGGCCCTCTGAGGCACATATACCACAAGTCTGACATGCATCTTTCTCACATCCAAGGCTGCACTGATGTATGAGTCCCAAGAAAACCATGAATTTAAAAAAAAGACCCACGTTCAAGCAACCCAGAAGTAAACAGGCTTAGCGCTAACAGTGAAGCCATTCATTTGGCTAAAGTTTATCATAAATGAGGTGACTTATATTTCCAAGAGGCCTAGACCTATACAGTTCAGGTTACAGCCCACAGGAACTGGAATAAGTCTTTCTGATGGTATAAAAAGCATAATTGATAATGTCTTCCCTTTTGGCTTTGGCTAGTAGAAAAAAATAACTACCAAGTTCTTTATGGCCTGTAATAAGGATTTGTTTTTCCTTTATCTGACTTTCTACCCTTTATACTTTCTCTGGTCCCTTATTCTTCCCTATATATTATCATTTTGTATTCTTGTGGAATAAACCATCTCACAGATTATTAAGTAAAATGAAATGCCACCTCGCATTTGTGGACCCACCGTGGGCCAGGTTCTAAGCTCTGTGGGGTGCAAAGACGGATAAAGCACAACTCCTGCTCCTGTCCTCTGGAGCTCATTAAACGCCAAACCCCAAACCAAACCCACTGCCGTTGAGTTGATTCCGACTCACAGCAACTGTATAAGAGAGAGTAGAACTGCCCCATAGGGTTTCCAAGGCTGAAATCTTTATGGGAGCAGACTGCCACATCTTTCTCCCACAGAGTGGCTGGTGGGTTCAAATCGCTGGCCTTTCGGTTAGCTGTCGAGTGCTTAACCACTGCACTATCAGGACTCCTTCATTAAAAGAAGTAGGTTTGCAATCAGAAAGAGTGGCATTTTCAAAGAGGGAAGCCAAAAAGTGAGCCTCCAGTCCTTAAGGAGAAGGCCAAATATTGATGAGGAAGTCAGGGTACAAAAGTCCAAAGAACCCAACAAGAGAAAACATAGTAAAGTGAAAAGAGAGTACATGTGAGGTGGAGAAGACGTGCTGACAGCACAAAGAAGGGGACTGAGCTACAAAAGGAGACGACCACTCACTACTGAGGGATCTGGCTGCAAATCTGGACTTGAACAGCCTGCTCAATGATTCCAGGTATCCCAACCTCTGTGTGCCAATTTCTTTATTTAAATGCATCTCATAAAATGTCTTTAAGACATGCTGGAATGTAAGATTCCAGAAGACAGTGCCCATGTCTATCTTGTTTACTGATATCACCCCAGAGCATAGTGAATGAGTGAATGAATGAAACTGTGTGATTTCAGCCTTGAGATTCTAGAACGTAGCCTTGCTTTTTCTTTTAGACCCCGTTCTACAATACGTCATTAATCATACCCTGAAACAGTATACAGCTGTTTTAGGGTAAGATTAAAAACTCTCTAATTAAGGTCGTGAACCGAGCTGAGTTCAAACTATTTACACATATTAACCATTAACTAATACACGTATGACACGCAGTATATCGCACAGGCTACCATCCCCATATACAACTGCATAAGTTTAATGAACACTCCAAAATCCTCTTTTAGTTCCTATTGCCATGGCTTCACTATCATTCCCGGTATCTTACCCAGGGCAAATAATCAAAACATTGATTGGGCACCTATTATGTGCCTATTTTAGCCTCTCAAGAAGACTGCAACGTTTGTAGTCCCACTCAACAGACAAGAAAACTGAAACTCAGAAAGGTTAAGAAATTTGCCCAAGTTACAATCAGTAAGGAGAGAAATGGGATGTGAACCCAGCTCTATCTGAATCTGACGCCCCCATTCCCACAATGCTGCCCTTATCCTCTCATTCCTGTAACTGCGGTGTGTGGGGGCACACCCTGATCGGCTGGATTTGAACTCTAGCTACGCCATTTACAGTCTGTAGGGCCTGGGCAAGATACTTAAGCTTTCTATTTCTTGTTTGTAAAATGGTTATAATAACAGAACTGCCCTCATGGGAGCTGTTTTGAGGAATAAATGAGTTAATGTATGTTGAGCACTAAGAACAATGCTGGGTACCTGAGAAGCAATCAATGTTATAGCATTTTTATTGTGGCCATGACTGTTCTTAATATTAATAATAATATTATCATGTGCTAACTGGTCTTCCCACCTGACTGTAGAATTTTTGTATGTGAAAGTTCCAGGGGGATGTGGCAAAGGAAACACCCTGAGGTCACAGCACGCTATGTTTTGTTAGAGCCAACGTTGTGGGACTGTAGCAAGTGCGAGGAACTGCATCGTAACACATAATTAATTAATGATCGTCGGTAATTTTTTACATGACCAATATTCCTGTTTCTCTGCATTCACTCTCCTCTCCATCTGGTTCTGTCCCCAAGAGGAAAAAAAGATGAGAAAAAATTGCTGAATCGTATTTTTCAGGTCAGTCTACTTTACTTGAAAACATGCTCTAAATATATGACTGGCTACCAAGCATTAATTTCTTTTAAAAAGCCCTGCCACTTGGAAGAGGTATTAAAATATGTGTGCCAATTACCATGCTTTCTCCTAAATGGGGTAGCTTAGTGTTAATGGATCAATTTTTTATGTATTAGAATTTTGCAGAGTATATCAGTATATAATTTAGGGGATGGAACACTACCTTTCACTAAAACTACTAGTAGTAATTGCATCTGCTACATTTTCTGGGTACAGTACTCTTTGGGTGTTTTACAACTATTTCATCCTTGTTACAACATTTCTGAGCTAGGGTGAAAACAGGACTCCAAATCAATGCATGCTGTGCTACCAACAACCCCACTGAACTGTCCCTCTTTGGAAGGGAACAAACACGTGTACTTAGAGCAGTGTGTCCCCCAGCTGTTCCAAACAACCAGAGATGGAAATGATTTTTTTGGGGGAGGGGGGTCTTATTTAATCCACTGAGCCCCCTCACTATGGGCAAAGCACTCTACTACAGGTTTACTGGGAGAGGGTGTCTCCTTCCTCTTCTGCCAGAGATGGGGACTGGTCAAAAAGCTTCAGCACAGTGGAAAAGCTCCGCTGCTAACCAAAAGGTTAGCAGTTTGAATCCACCAGCTGCTCCTTGGGGCAGTTCTACTCTATCCTATAGGGTTGCTATGAGTTGGAATCGACTCAATGGCAACGGGTTTGGTTTTGGATGAGAATTCAGTGAGTCAGTCAGAAATAGGAACTCAGTCAAGCGGGGGTTGAAATGGACCCTTTAGCCGCCTTGTTCTCTCCTGTTCAACTTCTTCTAGCCCCCGCATTGTCATTATATTCCTTTTTCTTCATGACCTGGCCCTAACTGTCTGATTTGTCTTGTATGACTCCCTCCTCAGCACTCCTTAACCTCCAAACTAAACTATACGTGGTTTCCAGAACACGCTTCATGCTCTTTCAGTCTCCATGCCTTGGCACATACTGTTTCCTTAGCCAGAAATGGCCTCTTCCTGATTGTCTTCCTAGACAAACTAACTGCTCCTCAGCATCCTATCAACTTTACATGTTTTTCTATTCACAGGTTTTTAACTCTATTACAAAACTTATAAGCTTTATTTATAAATATTTAAGGCAAGGTTGTATCATTATGAGCTCCGCTTCAGGCAAAGGACCACTTTTTCATCTTTGAATTTTCAGTGCCTACCAGATTTTTTTTTTTTTTTTTTACCAGAGAGTAGGAAACTCTGGTGGCATAATGGTTAACTGCTATGGCTGCTAACCAAAAGGTCGGCAGTTTGAATCCACCAGGTACTCCTTGGAAACGCTATGGGGCAGTTCTACTCTGTCCTATAGGGTCACTACGAGTTGGAATCGACTTGACGGCAACAGGTTTGGTTTTTTTTTGTTTTTTTTTTGGTACCATAGAGTAGGTGTTCAGTAAATTTTTGTTGAATAAAGCAGCAGGGAAAAAATTACACTGAATTAAACACTGAAATGTCTCTCTAAATTAACTGAAGACCTACAGCGATGTGGCTAAGATGATGGGTTTAAAAGATGGGGTGAAACTGCTTAGATTAAAATATTCACTCCATCATTTAATAGCCATGTTACACTGAACAAGATACTTAACCTCACTGTGCCTGATTTTCTCATCTCTGAAATGGGGCTGATAATGGTACCTATTTTGTATGTTGTTGAGGAGATGAAATGAATTAATATATAGTAAGTATTTAAAGCTATTCTGGCATATAATAAGCACTCCATCAATGTTAAAACAACAAAACAAACCAAACTAGTTGCTGTTGACCTGATTCTGACTCATGGTGACCCCACGTGTGTCAGAGTATAACTCTACTGTGCTCCACAGGGCTTTAAATGGCTGATTTTTCAAAAGCAGATTCCCAGGTCTTTCTTCCAAGAAGCCTATGTGTGGACTGGAACCACCAAACTTTTGGTTAGCAGTGAGCACATTTACCGTGTGCACTACCCATCAATGTTAACTGCCATCCTTTGCATTTTCAATTGAAATATTTTTTTTTAAAAAAAAGAGGCACTTTACTTAAGGATCAAATCAGTTTTAAAAACACATCCACTCTAATGACATGATATGATACGTTTCTGCCTACACAGCATCCTTCCCACTTTTTTCTGTAAGAGTTCTCAGGCTTTCCTTTGAACAATCAACCCTCCCAACTCTCAGTCCCTGTGGTAGGCACCAGTGCCAGGCACCCAATCCAGACATGGTTGCAGAGCAACAAGCATTGGCTTAGTAGTACAGATATGATCCAAGGGAGCCCACTCATATTCAGGTTGGCACTTTTGCTGGGACTAATGATAGTGAGGCAATGAAAGCCTGAGCCTGGAGCTGCTGGGGGGCCACTGTTGCCACCACATGGTGGGAGAGAGAGACAAAATTCCTAATCACATCCTGCGACCACTGGGATATCCTGTGAGCATTTGTTTTTTTTTTTTTTTAATTAAAAAATTTTAAATTTAAATTCCCTTTCCAGCTTAATTCAGTTTGAATGGGGGTTTTGATATTATCACCCAAAGTGTCCTGAGTCAGGTAATCAAGACTAGTATTTTGAAGCCTAGGATATTAAATTATTATCTCCTTAAATACTATATGGGCTTCAAGCACGCATTGTAAAAGGACAAGTTTACACCAGGATGTTTCTCCAAATGAAAATGGGATTATTTACCGGGTTACCAAAGAATCATAGTCCCTTCATACTTGGTGCCCGAAAAGCAGTAAATGTAAAACCAAACCTGTTGTCCTGGATTCCAACTCATAGCAATCCTATAGGACAGAGTAGAATTGCCCCTTAGGGTTTCCAAGGCTGTAAATCTTTACGGAAGCAGACTGCTACATCTTTCTCCTTCAAAGCAGGCTGGTGGGTTTGAACCGCTGACATTTTGGTTAGCAGCTGAGTGCTATAACCACTGTACCACCAGGGCTCCTTCACAGTAAAAATAGGACCCTAGAAAAGTGGTCCTCCAACTCTGGAGAGCTACGGAAGAACCTGTTATTTCTCAGGAACACTCCAGGGGTGCTAATGACAGTAGTCCTACTTTGGGAAACACTGCCCTAGATGGTCTACTCTCTCTTAGATGTGCTAGGCAAATCCAGAGTTCACACACCCAGCTGGAAGGAATCCCCAGAGAAGGATGAAAAAGGAAAATTTCCACATAGATTTAAGGAACTAAAGAACGGCAAAGACTAAGTCTGAGTTTCAGCACTAATTCTGAGACAAATGCTATCAAATTTAAAAGTGTCTCAGCTCTAAAACCGGAAGGGTGGAAGCATAATATCCAGAGGCTGTTTTCTCTAAAAAAAAAAAAAGAAAAGTAGTATAGAAAAAAAAAATTTGATTTCAAGCTTACGGCTTCATCAATTTCATTACAGTAAACTATAGTAAGTTTGCAATAGGTCAGAGCATACAATTAACAAAGACGACCTTTGAGAATTCATCTCAGTTTTTAACAGAGCATCTATGATGAGCTCAATTATAATAATTGGTAAGAAGCTTCTGCAGCATTCTATAATACACAAAAGACAACATCGCAAAATGAAATAGATTGTTTTCTATGGGCACCACATGAGTTTCACAAAAGAAATCTTATGTTGACTGAGATGTGTAAGGGGGTGATACAAAAGTCATCTGATGCTGTATCAGATACCATGGGGAACAAGAAAACTACTTCCTTATGTGCACCCGTGTTTGTCATTTTTAAGGGTCAGTGATTAAATAACAGTCAGTGCTGTGCCTGAATCAGGGAACCCACCCAGGCTCTTCCTAACAAGGGTTCCCCAAGAGAACTAAGTCTCAATGGCATAAGGCATTCATTGTATGTAATGAATTAACTCTCTGATGCATCTAGAAGAGTGTTAGAGCTGTGTCTTCCTTGGGTGAAATAAGAAAATAGTCACCAAATCATTTTTTGTAGGGCTTAGTTTTCTAGACGAATCCAGTTTAGAAAGGTTAACTGATACTCTTTTAACTGAAAATATATATTCTTGGATTAGTAACTGCAGAACTTTTTCTTTTTTGACGACAAACAAGCTGGTCTAGAGCGGATTCTCCAAGCACTTTAACGCCTCACAAACAGAGCCAGGAACCAGAAGAGTAATATTCGGTGCCCTCAGGTCATACTTTGTGCATCAACTTTACGTGCACTTGGTGCACTGGGGTTAAGGATGTCAGTGGAATTTAACTGTAGTTCCACAGAACCACACAAGATAACCGAATCTACAGTGTGGATGTCTTAACTCCATCCACCACCACTAGCTGTTCAACTGCTAAGAGCGTTTCATTCTGTGCTAATCCTACTGAATACAAGGAAGACACAGTAGCATGACCTCAACAAAGCTGCAAAATAAATTCTGATTTGTCCATGGTTGGAGCTTTGTAAAAGGTTTACCCATTTATAATGAGTTTCTATGTGGAGACTGATAGTACCTTATTCTGAATTTTGTATCAGACTGTACTAATTGACCATCCAATATCCATGTTCTCCTTTCTTTTGACTGACAGAACTGGATTTTGAACTGGACGCACTGGCAAATTAAAGACTACATTTCCTAGCTTCCCTTGCACCTAGGTATAGCCAAAGAAAGTAGGAGTAAGCAGAAAAATGTACGTACTGGAAAGGCTCTAGCTGAAAGGGGCTCTTCTGTGCCCTCAGATGTTTTTTGCTGCCTGCCATAGAATGTGATCAATGGAAAATCAGACTGCCATCATCAACTATGAAGTGACCTTAAGTATGGAAGGCATGCATTAGCATGGCGAAGCAGAAAGACAGAAACATCCTTGTATTCCACCACATAGCTGCCTTACATCCCTGGTCTGCTACCTCTAGACTCCTTTAACACGACACAGCAAGAAACTTCTGTCATGTTTACCAACCAACCTTTCCAAACTTGTGCCACTAAGGTTCAAAGGCCTAGCAGGACTCTTCACTGTACAAGACATTACCAAAAAGGCAAACCAGTTGTGCAGAGTCGATTCTGACTCTCAGTGACTCCATGTGTATAGAGTAGCACTGTTCTCCATTGGGTTTTTAAGGTTGTGACCTTTCGGAAATAGATTGCCAGGCCTTTCTTCTGAGCCTCTGGGTAGGTTTGAACTGCCAATCTTTTGGTTAGTAGTTGAGTGCTTCAACTGTTTTGCCACATAGGGGCTCCTCTATCATACCTGTTATTGTTGTTAGTTGCAATTGAGTCGATTCTGACTCATGATAACTCCACATGTATACAGTAGAACTGTCCTGTATGGTTGACAAGGCTTTGACCTTTTGGAAGCAGATGGCAGGCTTGTCTTCCGAGGCACCTCTGGATGGGTTCAAACTGCGAACCATTCAGCCAGCAGTTGAGCACTTAAACATTTGCGCCATCCGGGAACTCCCTACCATGCTTAAGCCTTGGTTATTTTGGGTTTGCTGTTCCATGGCGGTAGAACTTAAACCTAATTGATATAATCTACGTGTAACTTCTTATTCAGTAATTGCCCAATAAATTAATAAACTAATTGGGGTTAAATATTTGAATTGGTATGCAACCTTCGAAATATAAATTATGTATTTAGGATAAAGGGAAAGAAGTACAACTTTATGCAAGTGGTAATATACATATAAACTTAAAAAAAAAATACAAACACATTGCCATCAAGTCAATTCCGACTCATAGCGACCCCACAGGACAGGGTAGAACTGCCCATAGAGTTTCTAAGGAGCAGTTGGTGGATTTGAACTGCCCACCTTTTGGTTAACCACTGTGCCACCAGGGCCCCAAATATACATACTGGAACAAAGATTTTTAGTTTAAAGAGGAATTCAAATAAGTTTGTGGGTGGGAGATCAATAATAAGTACGGAAAAGTAAGTCAATACAGTGTGTGGTATAAATGAAAATTATTGAAATTGGCATTATGATAGGCAATCTACTATGTACCATCTACTTATCACAGGTAACAAACTGGGAAAGAAAGGGTATTAGACACAAGACTGACATACAGACCCGCTGCGTGTCTCGTTCATTTGTATACTGGCTCTTGATACCTTTGTGGGACCCATTCATTCAATGTCCATTTACACTGGATACTCTATTTCTGGGTCCAATTGAAGATTCGGGTCTTTTAGCTTTCATGTACAGCAGATACTTTAGAAAAATCCCCAGGACAATAGAAAATGATTAACATGCCTTTGATGTCCACTGAGTCCTTTCAAGTCTAATTTCTGCTCATACTCTTGAAAAAGGCATTAAAATATTTTAACTAGACTTAGCAGAAAGGATCGAAAAGATTAAATTATATTTAAAATAAAGGCTATTCCTTTTTTTTTTTTTTTTTTTTCAGTTTCTTTTGATCATTCAGGCAGAAATTCCGTTTTAGTGTTGCTCTATTATGATAAGAATTTGTGGTTATTGTGATGATTTGGTCAGTAATATTTTATTTGAAGAAATCTTCAGGTTAAATATCCCACTAGGATTTTAAAGCTATCCACACTCTGTTTACTCCAGTGTTAGGTGGACCTTTGGGGAAACTGTTCAGACCCATCTCTTCCCTGTAATCGCAGCATTACTCTGTTAATACCTTGAAATCCTTGTTCTGTCTTCATATGCAAATATCTATGGTTATGTTTATGCAAATTATTGGCACACATTATTCACTCTAACTGCATAAGGCGGTGTGTAGGTATCTAATTCATTAGGGTGATTTATCCATGGTCTTCTCTGTCAGCTTTTCAACGCTCTTACTTCTTTACGTTATGCACGGGTGGAGAAAGATCTTCGATGTTTAGAAAGATCATTTTCCTGAAAAATGATTTTCTCCAGAGCCATTAAAGGTACCTTTTTCTAGCATTATCTTCTCTATTACAAAGAGATAGCTATTGAGACAGCAAGAGAAAGATACTTTACCCCCGTGACGTCCATAACCTTAATGGCTGCAAGCTGGCCTGTTTTAACATGACGGCCCTGTAAAGAAAAAATATAATACAAAAGACTTTAGTTTTGATGGGCGACATGAGCATTCAGTTCCAATGAAAAAGAACAACCACCTAGGTCAATGTTACAGTATGCCAATGGGAGACAAACACACACACAGAAATCTTAAATGCTTTGAAGTCTCCTTTCTCCTTCTCTCCCTCTGTCGGTCTGTCTCTCTATATCCCTCTCTCTCTCCTCACCTCCCTTTGCTTTGGTTTCTTTTGCAGTAGTAGACTCTATCCCCCAAAATAAAACCGTACATGAAACCCCTGGCTAAAGCAGGGCTTGACCACCAGAGCACAGAGCACAGTTCATTGTGTTTCCCAATTCCACCTGTTTCCCGGTGGCAGCCCCCAAGGCGCCTCTGCCAAACACTGTACTAGATTTTGAACTCTAAGAGGCAGGGAACCCGCTCTGAGTGAAGAGTTCATTACAAGAACACCTCAACACCCAGTTCTTTCCATCAGCAGCCCGAGCGCTGAGCAGATCTAGCCCACGGTCCCGGCCCAAGGCCTGAGAAGCAGACAGAAAACAGACAACCCGTGTTGCATTTCAAACGCAAGGCACTGGGCAGTTCTTGGTTCAAAATAAATACATGAAGTATCTGCTACTTTTTGAACTTAGGGCACTTTTTTTTTTTTTTAAATAATCACTATGATGTCACTGAAGGTAACACTGGAAAAGAAAATCACCTATTTTTCCTCCATTTTAAATTTCACTCCAAGCTGAAACAACATTTCTCAGTAGGTCTGACAGATGACTGAATCATACACCTTGCGAATGGCAGTCTGGGCTTAAACGAGTCCAGGAGGTAGAACAATTAGCAGTCTCAGCTCAGTCCCAGGTAAAGGTATCTCCACTCTCTGGAGCAGGAGTGCTGCTGAGCTGTCAAGTTTTGATCAAGGGAGAACCAGGAAGGCGCCTGTCTTTTACATCGTGAGAAAGAACGTCAAGCCAAATTAGGATCCACATTATGGCAGACTTTGAGGAATGGCAAGGAGTCAGCTGACCTAAAGATCACTAGAAACCTGAGGCACCGTCATTGCTAAGACAGTGTTTAAAGAGACAACTTTATAAAATCACAAATAAATGGAATAGGAAGAGCCCCTAAGGTGCCTAATCCAATCTCCTTTCAGAGATGAGGCCAAAATCTCACAGCTAATTAGAGCCTTTCTCCTCTACTCCACTTCTGCCATCCAGCTCCCAAATTAGAAATTCTTACTAAAATTTAAAAATAATTTTTTAAACGAACCTTCTTTTCATATCTTACTCAACTTGAGTTTAACATTGAGCAGCTCATCTCTTTTTCACGCTTAAAACAAACAAACAAAAAACAGCCCATTGCCTTCAAGTCGATTCTGACTCATAGTGATCCTACAGGACAGAGTAGAACTCCCCCAAAGGGTTTCCAAGGAGTGGCTGGTAGAGTCGAACTGCAGATCTTTTGGTTAGCAGCCAAGTGCTTAACCAGTGCACCAGCAGGGCCACCTCTTTTCACACAGGGTTGCATTTTAAAAATTGTTTGTTTGTGTTGGAGACAGGGTGATTAGAGAGGGCCTCATTATGACAGGAGTATTTTTAAATGAAAATTTAGTATTATTCTCAATTTTAATTTATTTTTACTTATAAGAGAAATTAAAAATACAAATATAGACATCATCTAAATTTGGAGCTAAAAATTCAGTCAAGGACTAAAAATTAAATTCTGGAGTGGAAAAAAAAACTTCCAAAGGGATGCAAAAAAGTTTTAAAAAATTCCTTCTTAAATAGGAATTTCTCCACAAAAATTAGAATAAATACCTTGTCAGACTGCAGCTGCTGAGTCATTTCTTGATAAATGAATGAACTAAGGTTTTTCTACTTAAAATAAATAAATAAATAACAAAACCTGAGCTGAACAGACTAAATTTAGAAAAACGAAATTGATTTCCCAGTAGGACCGAAAGCCTAATATCAGATCATGTCCCAAAGTATAACAAGCTCACCCACAAGCAAAGGGGAAGAAAAGCAGCTCAAAGGGAAAGCTGAGGGTTTGGGATTATACAGTGCTGATGGGCCTGGTTCAGCCTGGTCCTCAGACACACTTAAAAACTTTTTCTGGTCTCCTCCTTAAAACACGTTGTCTTACTTTTTAGAAAACGAACTATGCTGATTTCTTGTTCCATACAAACCAATTCAACATCAAGATGAAATCCAAATCAATCAAGCATTACAGTATTTTACCTCTTCCCTAAAAGGATTTCAAGAAGAAATAACAATTTAATCTGAAATAGCCATGGAAGCCTCAGCTCCGTTATTGCTGTTATTTTCTAAGGAACAGCAAGATGGCTTTAGAGCAGCTAGCCTGAGGCTAGCCTCAAAGAGAGAGAGTATTTTCATTTCTAGGTCACTGAAATAGATTTGTATCCAGCCTCAGCACATAAGCAAACCAGGGTTATTGAAAATGCAGACACCCTACCCACCACCATCCCCATGCCCACTGTCCACAAAGGAATCTCACACACAGGTAGAGTGTTTCATTCTCCTTTGAGTTTTAGTTTAGATGAGATCTTGCCTTTGTTGAGCAAGGCTTCTTAAATATCCCAATCGCAAGTGAGTGCCCCACCTTTGTGCTTCCATACTAGCCTACACAAACCCCACTGATGACAACCAAAGCTGTGGTTTTCAAAGTGTGTCAAAAGCAGCATAGAAAAATAAATAAATAAATGAAATAGAAAAAACACCATGCATAGAATATGCAGTAATGGCAGCTGTTGTTTACTGGACCCAGTGTTTTAGTTTACATCCAACTATCCATCTATATAGGGTCGCTATGAGTCGGAATTGACTCAACGGAACTGGTATCCATCTATATATCTGTCAATCAATCAATCATTGATGCTGTGGTGTGCCATCCAGATTAGCTATTCAGGGGAAATGGCAGCTCTCAGCTAAGTCCCTCTCTGGGAATCACCCTCAGTCAAGAGTTAGCTTGTGTAAGGCTATGTTCCTTCCCAGAGATCACATGTAATGACTGGTTAATATTGGAGTGTAAAGACTCAGCCCCTTGTCTTAAAGTGTCTATCTCTTTGAGATACCCGAAGCTTTGTTGAAGCTGCACTGCAGTTAAAACTCCTTCTTCTACCCAATTCTACTTCCTTCGCAGGTGTAGATGCTAAGAGCATTCCCCCTGAAATCCTTGCTGTAAACATCCAGTTCAGTGTTTGCTTCCAGGACAGCCCTACCTAAAACAGTTGGTATTAGGTATGGTCTGAGGAAAAGAAATAGGTTGTAAAACTAGGTGTCAAGGAGACCCCATCATTGGTGATACGTGGCACACTGATAACTCCTGGCACGCTGCAGTAGTATAATTGTCAAATGTTCACTAGCGGAGAACTGGAACAGGGTACAGGTGGAAAGGAATAGACTAGTTTTTACAATATTTCAGGCTTTTGGGAGGTCTAGAGGTAAATGTAATTATTATTTTTTAAAACGGAATCAGATGGCTCTTGCTGAGTACCACTGAAGTACTAGATAAAGACAGTGAAAAGCTACAGGTGATTCATCAACAATTGAAGGGCAAGTGTGAACACCATAAGGAAGGCGAGGTTAAATCCTGATGGTGCATGCATACTGCCTTGCTATGCTGAGGCTCTGCACTGTCTTCAAGCAAGTCGAGACTATCATCACGGCAGGCTCATTTTGTTCATGGGGATCTGGGGTTTCCAGCATACCCACACAGATGCCTCTATTCCAAGCCTCAGAGTCTCTCTCATTGCTTTCCAATCAGGCTTCAGCTGAGGGTTCCATTCCTCCTTCTATTGTGATAATTAATTCCTGGGATTGGTCCTTAGTTTTTTATACTCCGCATGCTGCAGAAGACAAGTCTTTTTATATGCTGCCCAGTTTTGTTCTGTTTTTAAGTAAATTGACCACAGTAGCAGCCATGCCTGAGAAAGGCATGGTGACCAAAAGCTCAGACTTCTCAGGGGTGAGGGTCGAAGACACCCCAACAGTCAGCCATCTAGACCTGCAAAGATGCTAACCAAGGGTGAGGAGAAGTAAAACTGGGAAGTAGAGAAGGGAGAAGATGAGTATCAGTTGCCATCTCCAGAAAATATGCAGTAACAGGGGCTGTAGTTCTTTTTACTAATGTTCTTTTTGTAATTTTGCCTAGGAAAAGAGATCAGTTAGAATCCTGGAGGAGCTTTTTCTAGAACTTATACAAAATAAGTGGATCTGAGCATCACAAGCAGTGGACTGTGGTGGACGCTGTGGTATGCCACCCAGATCCCTCCTTTAGGACTGAGGTACTCATTCCCCTAGCTGCTGCAAGCACTGGCAACTGATAGCTGTCGACTGAATCTCTCTCCAGGAATTAATCTTAGACCAAGATCATGTCCCCTGCCTAAGGCAATGCCTCCTACGTGGAAACAGCAGGAATTCAATGACTGGTTGATACAACAATTAAAGGTCTAGTTTCCTTATGTCAAAATGGGGCAACTTTGAAGGGCCATCCCAGCCCCAGAGCTCCCTTGGGAATTGGCTCAGGCCTTGTTGCAACTGTATTGAAGTTCAACTCCTTTCTCTGTCTAAATCTACCATCTTCAATCCCTCACAGGTGCTGATTCCGAGAGCAACCTCAAACACCATCCGTCCGTCCGTCCACCCACCCATCCATCCATCCATCCACCCACCCATCCACTCATCCATCCATCCATCTGTCTATCAACCTCAAACACTATCTATCATCTCTTTATCAGTATGTGTATTCTCAATATAGGAGCCCTGGCGGTGCGTGGTTAAGAGCTACAGCTGGTAACAAAAAGGTTGGCATTTCAAATCCACCAGTGACTCCTTGGAAACCCTATGGAGCAGTTCTACTCTGTCCATAAGGTCACTACGAGTCAGAATTGGCTTGATGGCAATGGGATTTTTTTGGTTCTCAATATAAATGTAAAATAATATACTTCTTATCAGATCTGAAATAAAAATTTTTAGACATATTGTAACCTAAAGGATGAATAGAATAAACTAGGCCAAGAGTTGGAAAGCACACTCCACATGAATGGAACAACTCGTTCAAAGGTCCCGTGGTGCGGTTATTAGAGCATCTGAGTAATTGAAAGTAGCCCAATATGGTGAGAGGAGAGAATAAGAGCCTAGTGAACCCAGGCCATTTTGAAGAGTTCTGTTGTCATACTAAGGCCGGTTTGAAGCAAGGACGTAAAGCCATCAAGTCTGCATTTTGAAAAAGACCATTCTGGGGAGGGCAGAGAATAGAGAAAACCAGAAAAGAAGCTGGAGGACTAACACTTATAATGCTACTTAGTAATTCAGCTGAGAGATAATGGCAACTTAGCCTAGGATGGAAGTAATGAAGAAGGTGAGAAATGAATAGAGTCAAGATATTCAGGAGGTCAAACAACAGGATGTGGGAATGGATCTGACACATATTTCCCCTGGACCTCCCACAGCACTTGGCACAGCATGGACTGAGTAAATATTTGCTAAATAACTGACCGAATGAAGGAGTGGGACTTGGGGGCTGCATTTACATTCCTGGTCAATACCATCCACCTGTCCACACTGGTTTCTCAGCATACCCTCACATCTCTATCCAGCCCCAAAGTGTATGGGAGCAGGTGGGCTGAGGACTGTGGGGAGGAATTACAACCATTATTCATTCACAAACAAGAGATCAGAAAATGAATTTAAGTAGATGAAATACTTTTAAACATAAACCAGAAAACCAAACCTACTGCTGCAGATTCCAACTCATACTCACCCTGTGGGACAGAGTAGAACCGCCCCATATCGTTTCCAAGGCTGTAATTTTTATGGAAGCAGACTGCCACATCTTTCTCCTGCAGAGTGGCTGGTGGGTTTGAACTGCCAACGTTTCGGTTAGCAGCTGAATGCTCTAACCACTGCACTACCAGGGCTCCCTTTCAAATCTAGAGATCAGTTTACTTTCCCTGTACACAGATAACAGAGAAACTAGAAATCGGTTTTAGCTTTACCTCTGAGCCATAACAATGAGAAAGAATGTGAATTCTGATTTTCTACTCAGAGCTGAGATTAAAGCATAGTTATGATATCTATCTGGAGATCTTCAGGAATGCTACCTGTCTTTGATACAACATGTCTTGAGGCAAAGAGGTAGACCAGACGTCATTATGAAAAGACTCCAAACATCCATACGATCAAGGAGCATGAATGTTCATAGAATATACTTGGCCCGGTGTCTACTCCCAGGGCTTCCCCCAGGTTAAACAGGGCCTTCGTTTTTCTTTATGAGGCAGTGGTGGTTCAGTGGTAGAGTTCTTACTTTCCATGCGGAAGACCCAGGTTCAATTGCCCTGTCAGTGTATCTCACGCATAGTCACCACATGTCTGTCAGTGGAGGACTGCGTGTTGCTATGACGGTAAACGAGTTTCACTGGAGCTTCCAGACTATGCCTGACCAGAGAGAAAGGCTTGGTGATCTACTTTTGAAGGTCAGCCAAGGAAAACCCTATGGGTTACAAGGGTCCGATCCACAGTCATGAGGATGGCACAGGACCAGGCAGGGTTTTGTTCTGTGAGGGGCCGACTTGATGGCAGCTAACAACAACAACAATATCATTTTTCCTTGGCCTGTGTGTACCATTCACCGGTAGCTTGAAACACCCTGCTCTCCACATCTCCAGAGCTGTGATCCAGCCATCACTGCTCACAGACAAGCACTTGTGGCAAAGATGAAGCAAGTTACCAATGCAGGACAGTTCCCGAGCCACAGCTCTCCATCTTACCACCACTGGCTGCTGTGAATTCCTCTGCTTGTCACCCTGAGTAGCAAAAGATGGATTCTTTTCAAGACTGCTTAGGGGTGGGCCGACTGGGAGTTGAGGCTTGCTCACAGACACAGGGTGCGGAAGAAAAGACCACATGTAATTTTTCTTCGTTAGAAACTAGGATTCCTCAGTCTTCATGGCTGCCAGTTTGGCTCAGTTTATAAATCAAAATGGATGATTAAAGGAAAAAATCAAATAGTCACAATTTTTAGCAGACAGCAGTTAATGTATGCAGATTCCGTGGCAGGGAGCCTAATGCTTGTACCCAGGAAAGGCACACACAGCTGAAGTGACAGCAGTGACGACACAGACAAGCTGAAGGCTTCACGGGGGCTCAGAAAGCAGCAGAACCAGCCTCTTGGTCATGGCCTTAGGCCAAGAACACATTTCCCAGTAACCTCCTCTCCCTCTCAAAAAAATGAGCACAAAACGAAGATCTGACTGGCTGTTGTCTAATCAAAATCTTTCATGGCTCTTGTACCTTGGGGAGGGCTAGATCCCCTAAATTTGAATTGAAAGCTCCTCACAGACAGGCGCTCTGCCTTACCGATGTTTAAGCTGCTGACATTGCCTAGCACAGCGTCTTGCAAAGGGTAGGTGCTAAATACACTGGGAAACATGAAGTTTCTAGGCTTAGTGGCTCTGAGAAGCTGCCACAAATCACAATGAACAGAGACTCAAGTGATCCATCAGGGGGCTTAACTCAGGGAGAAGCTTGATAGAATCTGAGAATATGCCTACTTAGCATCGTAGAAAGATTTTCTGTCAAAAAAAAAAAAAAAAAAAAGACTGTAAGAGTGCTCACTGCATTATACCAAACCAAGCCTGTTGCCACTGAGTGTATTCCAACTCACGGTGACCATATGTGTTATAGAGCAGAACAGCTCCCTAAGGTTTTCTTGGGTGTAATTTTTACAGAAGCAGATCACCAGGCCTTTCTTCCACAAGGCCACTGGGTGGGTTCGAAGCACCAATCTCTAGGTTAGCAGTAAGCAGTAAACCACTTGTGCCACCCAGGCCTTTCACTGCATTGTAACTGGAGATTTGATGTTTTCTTCAAAAAGTGGTCGGATTTGAGTGTTTTCTTCAAAAAGGTTTTGTTTTTTTCTTTTCCAAGTGTTAAATAACAAACTGGAGTAAGCCCTGGAGGTTTAAGGGAAGGAGCTAGCAGAAGGCAAGACATAGCATTCTGCATTTCATGATTTTCCTAGTTCACCTGAGGGAAAGGGTCAGAGAGAGAAAGACCAGAGCAATGCCCAGATGCTGCCCTGCCACATGGAAGTCCCTCCCTGTGTGCCTTCCGTTTTGCAGAGAGAAAATTAACTTGAGGCCTGTGGGGCTGGGAGATCCCACTGTTCTCTAGACGAGCACTCATTTTTTTAGATTTGAAATCAATAGCTCTCTCTCTGCAGACTGCTTTATGAGGCAACTCTCTCTTCCCCTGATGACCTCTGGCAGACTCTTAGCTCACTCCATCCCATCTTCCAGCTGCAGGAAGATATATTACGTCATCTGCCACCAGTCCTGCACAGGTTTGCCAGTTAAGGCCAGACAGTGGCCCTCTATTGTCTGAGACTTACAACCACCAGGTCCGGAGTGGGTGCAGTTGGCTTTGCACCAAAGCAGCACCAAGGCGGGGAGGTTGGCTTCGCACCAAAGAAGCACCAAGGCGGAGGGTGGGGAGGGGAAGGAGAATAAATAATAATAATAATAACAAGAAGACAGCCCTGCGTTTCATTTCACCTAATTTATGGCTTTGACAGGAAGCCAGTCCACCCACAGCGCCGTCTCAGTCACTTAGTAACAGAACGTATGCAGTGGCAGTGAGAATGGGGTCTCAAGTGAGGGGGGCGGGGGGAAGCAAGAAAAGGACCACAGTGTTCCCAGCTATCATTCTTGGGGCAGCAGGAACAAAAATGGGGACCCAGTTGACTCTTTATCAGGGCTGCTGATGAATAAACCCTCTCCCACAGTGTCCTCCAGCCTCTAGAAGTTTTAATTGAAACAAAAGAAATGTCAGCAGGGGAAGCACTAGAATATAATGAGGGCTCACCAAATCTAATGTAATATGGAAAAAAAAGAACTAATAATGAAAGGGAAGCTTTTATGTTCATACTGAATCCCTGCTCTGTTACTGACACAAAAATCAATTTCAACAGGCTTTCATTGTATCTGAGCAGGAATGCAGGTGACAGATGAAATTTTGTGAGCTACATAAGTTTTTTTTACTTACTATAGTCATAATGATTCCCATGAAAAAAGGCTACAATGAGAGGTTCCCACCAATATGCAGCTTCTGTAAGAATGCATGGGTGTGTATATGTGTGCATGTGTGTATTTGGTTTTCAAAAATTGTGTATGGTTTCTGCTAAAAAATGTAGTTGAATTCTCTATTTCACGCCCTTTAAAACGGTGGTTTTCAACTGGGGCAATTTTGTCCCACACACGAAATTTCATGATGTCTGAATAAATTTTTTAGTTGTCACGACTGGTACCTCTAGAGGGTGAAAGGCAAGAAGGCTACTGAATACACACTCACGTTCACGGCAGCATCATCCACAAGAGCAAAAAGATGGGAACAACCTAAATGGCCATCAAGGGACGAATGAATAAACAAATTGTGGTACATACATACAATGGAGTACTAGACAGTGATAAATAATAATAATGAATCTGCAAAACATAGCATGGATGAATCTGGAGGACATTATGCTGAGTGAAATAAGTCCAGCACAAAGGGATAAATATTATAATGATACCACATTTATAAAAAGTCAAGAATAGGTTTATACAGAGAAAGCAACATTCTTTGATGGTTACCAGGGATGGGGCGGGGGGGGGATCACGTATGAAAAAAAAACCCACTGCCGTTGAGTCAATTCTGACTCATAGCGACCCTATACGACAGAGTAGAACTTATAAGATAGTAACCTGTAGAATGAAACCAAACCCGTTGCTGTCGAGTCGATACTATAAGATAGTAGACATGTGTTAAGTCTGGTGAAGGGAAGGGCAATATACAATATGGGGGACGTCAGCACAATGTGACCAAGGTAAATGAAGACACTGAGAGATATACAAGAATAAATGCTATAACATATCCAGTTCTGCAACAACAGTAACAAGAACCAAAAATTTGTGAGTGGTTTCACAGGTAGATATGTATGCTATATAGGTGTGGGACAACATATGAGAGAGTACATGCATGTGCTTATGCACAGTTGTGGGCCTTTGTACATACATACTTGTATGTGCTGCATGTATATATTCATATATATAATAGAGTCCATAGGAAGCACAGTTTCGGAAACTTCCTAGACATAGCCAAACACCTCATGGGACTGAGTTACTGGGTTTAAAGGTTCAGGACCATAGTCTCAGGGAACACCTAGGTCAACTGGCATAACATTTCATAAAGATAATGTTCTACATGTTGGTTTGGTGAGTAGCATCTGGGGTCTTAAAAGCTTGGGAGTGGCCATCTGAGATACAACTATTGGTCTCCTCCCATCTGGGCACAGGAGAGTGAAGGAAACCAAAAACTCAAGGAAACCACTAGTCCACAGGACTAATGGCCCACACAAACCACAGCCTCCTCTAGCCTGAAACCAGAACTAGATGGTACCTGGCCACCATTACCTACCGCTCTGGCTACAGACACAATAGAAGGTACCAGTTAGGCTGGGAGGAAATATAGAACAAAACTTAAATTTATAAAAAAGACCAGGCTTACTGAACTGATAGAGACTGAAGAAACCCTTGAGACTATTGCCCTATGACACCCTTTTAATCTGGAACTGAAGCCACTTCTGGAGGTGACCTTTTAACCAAATCATATATTGGCCTATAAAATAAACAATAACGTCTATGAGGAATGTGCCTCTGAGAACAATCACTATACGAGGCCAAATGGGCAACATCTGCCCAAAAGCAAAGATGAGAAGACAAGGAAGGGCAGGGAAACTGGAGGGATGAAAATGGGGAAGGCAGGGCAGAAGTGGAGATAGCACTGACACATTACAGGGATAACAACGTCACAGAACAATTTGTGTATGAATGGGAAACTAATTTGCTGAGTATACTTCCACCTAAAACACAATAAAATGTTAAAAAAAAAAAAAAAAAGTCACTGAAACATCTTAAATGCACAGGTCACTTCCTCCCCTCACCCCAGTAATGAATTAAAAACAAACAGAAAAACCTGTTGCCATCGAGTTGATCCTGACTCATGGGGACCTTATAGGACAGAGGAGAACTTCCCCATAGGATTTTCAAGGAGCAGCTGGTAGATTCAAACTGCTGACCTTTTGGTTAGCAGCCGATCTCTTAACCACTGCACCACCAGAGCTCCAACAAAGAATTAAAAAACCTCGTTGTCATCAAGTTGATGCCAACTTGTAGTGAATTAATTACCTGATCCTAAATGGGGCTAAGGTTGACAAAGCCTGTTTTAAAAGAATTTGAAGCTGAATATATACGTAATAAATGTTTAGTTGTATTAAATGCCAAGTTCCCCACCAGGCTCTGATGTTACAAAGATCAAAAGATGAAGTTCTGCCATCAAGAATCTGCCAAGGGGTGTGGGGCAGCACAGCAGGAAGCAAGAGAATGGAATCTAGAGAAATGTTAAGAGTTTTGCTGGTAAAAGCCTTGTTCTTTCTTTGCTTAGTGGAATGTACAAACGAAATCTTTTTAATGAGGAGCTTATTTCTCAAATTCCAATCACCCATGGTCATTGAGAACACAGGTCATTTAGAATACTAATACCCAATGGCCCTTGAGACTACTTTCCATCTGGCTTTTCTATCTGTAATAGGCCCATTCCAAGATCTGCACTGTTTCCAATGAAATAACATAACAAAAAGTGCAGGTTTTTTTTTCTTTTTTTAATTAAAAAATTGATAAAGTGGCAGTAGGCTAAACAAAATTTGGTTTATGACATTTGGACACAGGCACAATTTTTGCTACTAATATTAATTTTGGCAAGAATGTACTTTTTTCATTTTTTAACAATTTTTAGATCTTCCCAACACATCTTCATTTTGTGTGTATGTGTGTTCTTTCCCTCTCCTCAAACTTTTATAGTTTTTCACTATTGGCAGGATTGATTCAGAAATACATTCTTTTGTTTCATTAAAATATGAATCAGACTGGGTCTTTAAGCTTAAAATATAATGGTGAATTATAAGAGGATAAAAGTATTTGCCTTTATCCAACATATGCTTTTCAAATGAGGGTGTGGAGTAAAGAATTTAATTTTTACCCAAATAATTTGGTCTTTGGTTCCTGAGAGATAACCTCTAAAACCTGAAAGTATCCCCAGAGACTGAAGCGTGTTTGAGGAGCCCTCCAGACCACACCTCAAGGTTTATGCGTGTTTGAGGGGCCCTCCAGACCACACCTCAGGGTTTATGTTAATGAGATGCCTCTTGACCCACTGGGTGATATCAGCCTACCTGGGGTGGGGGGAGGAGGCAGAAGCCAATCAATCATGCCTATATAATGAGACCTCAATTAAGGCTCTGGACTCAGAAGCTCCATGGGCTCCTGGTTGGTAACAGACATTGATGCAAGAGGGAGGTGGCATGGCCCTTTCTGGGACACAAAGCTTTGCACTGGGGACCCTCCAAGACCTTGCCCTGTATGTCTCTTCTTTATGCTGGTCCTGATTTTCTCCTTTATAATAAAACTGTAATTGTAAGTGTATAGCTTTCCTGAGTTCTGTGAGTGGTTCTAGTAAATTATTGACCCCAGGGAGTAGCGAGAGCCAGCAGGGCAGAAGTATGAGTGTCGTGGGGAGCCCCAAGCTTGTGGTTGGCATCTGAGGTCTCATGCAGACTTGGCAGTCTGGAGGACTGTGGCCCTTAACTTGTGAGGTCTGCCCTAGTTCAGGGTGGTTAGGGTCCCAGGAAGTTGAATTGGAACAAAATTGAATTGAATAGGTTTGAATTGTAATTGAATTCCTTCAATTTAGTTGGTGTCAGAGAAGTGGAATAGAAAGAATAGTGGAATTGAAGGGATATAGGAATCTTGCAATTGCTGTAAGTGATCTGTTTCTGAGGAATAAGGAAGCAGAGTTCAAGGTTTTCAGAAAGAGTAAGATGAGCAACATCATGCTATATAAGGTAACAAGTTCAGAGGTAACACTTCACCACCTTTTGATACCTAAGGATTAAAGAACTCAAGTTGCTTGGAGGTGGTCAAAGAAGAACATCCAAATATGGATCCTCCATGGCATATGAGAGAAATGATCGTGGCATATTAATTGCACCACCTGCAATAGCAGAAGACCTAGATCTTGGTAAAAGCTGAAAATATCTCTTCCCCCAACAGATGTCTTCTGTGTCAGCACAGACTGCATTAGCAATTTTGCTTTGCGAGCAAAGGCCTGGAATCTTCCTTATGGGTAGGAGGGTGAGGGGACAAAAAGGACATTTGAAAACTGAAAGTTGGTTCATAAACGCAGGCTGGCTCTTACATATTCCTAATCATTCAAAGTGCTGCCATCACAGTCCATGGCGATCTGTCAGTAAACACATCCAACCCTGGGAACCTATTTGCTGGAACAGTACTTGTGTGTCTCTCAGAAACCTACAACCTCCCTCCAAGATAACAATGCTGAGGCCACTTTTGTCTGAAATCTCTGGGGAGAGGAGGTGGATGAAACATGATACTGCAAGAAAGCATGAGGGCTCTTTTAAGAGACTATGACATGCCCCCAGCTCTGGGCAGGCCTGAATGGAAGGACAGCTGACTAGTTAGTAATTGCATTGACTTGTGGCTAAATTTTGCTGCAATCTGACTGCGACCCATCCGTAGCTTCCTCTCTGAGGGTGAGGTTTCTCCTGACTCCAGTGAAATTCTTCTCTCCCACTACATCTCCTTGCCTCCAGCTTAGATTTATTTCTTCCTTCACTAATCAGGGCTTGTGAGAAGGGCAAGGAGATCACCTTGCTGACTTTCCAACAATCTTCTCTTCTCAGGCAGGGATTTCAGCTAGTCTAGAAGAGAATTACCGATCTGTAGCTAGAGCTTTGCAGGCCCGAGAGGG
The DNA here is from genome assembly GCF_030014295.1 of Loxodonta africana. Lineage (NCBI taxonomy): Eukaryota > Metazoa > Chordata > Mammalia > Proboscidea > Elephantidae > Loxodonta > Loxodonta africana. The sequence continues at coordinate 48,306,431 of NC_087364.1, forward strand.
GGGTGGAGGCTAAAAGAAAAGGCTTCGGAGGATGTGCAAGGTGCCCTTGTGTGGCCTGCCAGGTCTACAGTTACTTTTGGACTGCACTTCCCTGATCTGTAAAATAGATAGAAAATAATTAGCTCACTAGGTTGTTGAAAGGATTAAATTAATACATGGAAACACCTGGCACAGTGCCTGGGTAAATGATGATAATATTGCGGTATTGTTAATGTACGTCTGAATGCGTCTCCTACCCTCCCCACCCACCCCTGCTCATCACACTTCAGCCACAGTGGCTTCTCCCTTTCCACCAACATGTCTCTAGCCTTTCTAGTTCTCTTCCTTGGGCCTGCTTGCTCACTCATGTCCTCCAGGTCTTGACTCAATGTCACCTTCTCCAAGAGGCCTTTCTCTGGCCACTCTCTAAAATTTCAAGTCTGCTCTAACTGTTACTATCCTCCTTCCCTGCTTTATGATCATCTAATAAATCATATGTTTATTCGAGACTAAAGGGCCACACCAGCCCAGGGGCAAGGACTAGAAGGTAGGAGAGGACAGAAATGGTGGTAATGGGGAACACAAGGTTCAGAAGGGAAAATGTTGACATGTCGTGGGGCTATTAACCAGTGTCATAAAACAATATGTGTATTAACTGTTTAATGAGAAACTAGTTCTGTAAACCTTCATCTAAAGGACAATAAAAAAAAATTTTTTTTTTTAACTATATGTTTATTTATTTATCTTGTGTATTGGCCATCTCCCACAGGAGAATAGAAACATCTTGAGGGCAGGGATTTCTGTTTGTCTTTTTTATGAATCTACCTTCAGCAGCCATATCAATGCCTGTACAGTGGGCATGCAATCAACATGTGCTGGGTGAATGAACTCCCAACCTCTGTGGAAACACTTTCCCAAGTCCTTCTATTCTTTTTGTAAAAAATCATACCATCTCTTATAATCATAACAAGCCTGATAGAACACGTCCTGTTACGAGATGAGGAAACTGAGGCTCGGAGAAGCAAGTTTTTTGCAGACCATATTTTCCTTTAGTATTGTACTGGCCTTGCATATGATTTAAACCAAGCAAGGTATTCTCTCTCTTTTTTTATTCTATTTAAATTCTCCCTACAGTCTAAGGGGTAAAGAACAGAATTTATAAAGAATAAGGAAGCAGAGTTCAAGGTTTTCAGAAAGAGTAAGATGAGCAACATCATGCTATATAAGGTAACAAGTTCAGAGGTAACACTTCACCACCTTTTGATACCTAAGGATTAAAGAACTCAAGTTGCTTGGAGGTGGTCAAAGAAGAACATCCAAATATGGATCCTCCATGGCATATGAGAGAAATGATCGTGGCATATTAATTGCACCACCTGCAATATATTTTGTCCATGGAGATTTATTCATGTAAATATTTATATTATTGTTTTATTTAAATATAAAATATGGACATTAAAGAGTTGGAGGATAAAAGTAGGAGTGATTACATCTCCAAATTATATTCCTGCTAGCAGCAGTCAACAGACCCCACTGGCAGGTAATAATTAAGAATGAGGCTGCACTTTGTGAACCAAGAAGAACATCTGATGACCTTTCCTTGACACAAATATGGAAGGATGGAGCTAGCACCTTTTCCTACACCTCTCAGACCTCAATCAGCTAAGGTCACATGCACAAAAGCACAAAGCATTGCCTTTCCTTTGTCCTCTCCCTCGCTTTCTGGGTACAGGCATTTGGACAGGTACAGGCATTCGGTCAAAAACTCAAAAGTAAAATCTCTTCTAATGGCATCTTACCTGAAAATATCAAGCCTAACTTAAACCTCCATTGCCAAGACTTGGTTTCAATCACCATGAGCCCGCAGTACTTGCCTACTATCCACAAGATCAGTATCAATCTGCATTTCTTTATTAACCCCGCAATTTTGTGTTTGTAGTATGACTGGTTTATTTCACTGGTGGCTTCTATCTTCAGTAAGGACAGTAAGAAAATCAAAATCATACTCATTTAAGTAAAATAACTAAACTACAAGTTTTTTAATTATTGAAATATTACTGAGGCTATTCCAGGAACTCCTAACCAGCAGATCTGTCTTAGATTACTAAACTATTACATGACAGTAATAATAACCCACTGCCGTCGAGTCAATTCCAACTCATAGTGACCCTATAGAACAGAGTAGAACTGCCCCATAGAGCTTCCAAGGAGCGTCTAGTGAATTCGAACTGCCAACCTTTTGGTTAGCAGCTGTAGCACTTAACCACTATGCCCCAGGGCTTCCTAATTTAATAATAAAAACAAAACAAAAAAAGGCTCTGTTTAATAATAACTTTTAATAATAGAGCCTATTAATTTATTGGAGTCCCTGTGTGGTGCAAATAGTTAACATGCTCAGTGTTAAACCAAACATTAGCACTTCGAGTCCACCCAGGGGCTCCTTGGAAGAAAGGCCTGGCAACCTACTTCTCAAAAACCAGTCACTGAAAACCCCATGGAGGACAGCTCTATTCTGACACACATGGAATGTTCATAAATTACAGAATCAACTTGCCAGTAACTGGTTATTAATCTATTAATTATGAACATTCAGCAGTTTATAGATTTGAATATTGAAAAACACATGACAATTATAATATTATATTTAAAAATCCTTTTAGAAAACAAATTCAGAAGCCATAAAAAAATCTATAGAAGATAGTAAATGCAGTGAAGCTGAAGGAGGGAAAATATATAGATTTTACTCAGAATCTAATCAGTTTTCAATAATGCTCTCAGCAAATCTCTTTAGCTTGTCACATATTTTAAAAGGGAAGGCAGGAATACTTGCCATGCCTGTTTTCCCTTGCAGGACTAAAATGCAGACAGAAGCAACTGGATGGAGAGTGAGTTTTTATGACTCGTCTTATTGAGTCAACATTTATTTCATTTTTGTTGTTCATGATAACTTCAAACGGGGTTGTCCAACCTTGACAATTCCTGTTCAGTGGCTCAAAACATATCATAAATACAATCAGTATTCTACTCCACTCTTAAGCAAAATGGCAGCCAATAAAGCATGTTTCAAAAAGGCATCATTTCTATAAATTGAAATGGCTTTCAGTGCAAGCTGGAATGTGGTCAAGTTTAAAAAAAAAAGTCTTATAAAGAAAATCTACCAATGTCACGTAAGAGAACATAATAATTATAATAAAAAGCTAGGGAAAAAAAAAAAACAAAAATACCAACACCTTCTTACTCTAGTCATAAGGCACACTACTATACAACCCCAAGGAGCACTATCCCCATTCTCCCCTGTCCGAATGGTGTCTGCTGGAGTTACATAACATGGCAGCCCTGTTAATTAAAATTTAATTTCAGAGAACACTCACTGAGCAGCTACTATATGCAAAGCACTGTGTTGGTCTTTGAGGGGTCTGAATCATAAACCAAAAAATGTTATTCAGGTTATTTAAATTTCTTGCAGAACTGATTTCATTTTCAATGGATTTTACTCCTAATAGAAGGTTTAGAAAAATATAAGTGTTTTTTCCCCTTGTTTGTTTCATTTTCAAAGACTTCCTCAAAATCAACTATGACCAACATCATACCATGAAATCTTATTCTGGGGAAGACATCATTACAAAAAAAGGAAACCTCTGGCATAAGTGGTCTGAGGAGACATGATATCTGCCTTAAAGAAAAGCAGTAAGAAAGCAATCCTCCTTAATTATCTCCTTGAAAGAGAACTATTTTTATTAGATCCAGAACATTCTTCCCTAATTTACTTTGCAAGGTCCTCTAAGAACAGCTCAATTGCAGAAAACAACTGAAATAGATTGAGATTTTTGAGACTTCTTTCCTTAGGACCAAAATAAATTTTAACTTCATGCTTAATGCTATACTGTGCTTAGGAGAAAAGTGACTGTTTTACTCAAATAATCAATACTCTAGTACATTCTCAAACATATTCATTTATCCTAGGGTGGGGTGAGAGAGCTTTTCTCAACAAGTTTAATAAATAATGCAAAAAAGGGACTTCCTGCCTTCCAATTTATGGTAACCAGTACGCTCTCTAGTCTGGTCACATACTGTTTCTGTCACAGCTTTAGATGAAGATACTATTAAGAAAAATATCATGTTTTGCAACTTGAAATTTAATCCATGTGCCTCTACGCTACAAAGGTCATATGGAAATGAACTTTATGATTGTATTCTATTAATTGATACACTCATTTTTATATAGTACACTAACTAGAAAAATCAATTCAATAGCAAAAGGATGACAACTTACTCTTTTCTCCCCATATGTCATAGGAGCTTGTCGAAATTTTAACAAGAGGCCTAAAATACTATGAGATTATGAAAAAGCAGTAAGGAAGCTACTTAGATTTATATAAGTTTCCTAACTCTTCTGCATTTAACCTTGCCAGTAATTCTTGTAAACAATTTCTCTCGAGATTGTTAACACTCTTCAGGTACTGTGAGGAAATACAGTATTAAAGCAAATGATTGGGAAAGGAAGCTAGAATAAAAAGACATAGTAGTTCAGATCTATTGAACTTTTACTCCCAGTGGGTATAAAGGAGCCAGCTGTGTCGGGTATCGGGTATCGGGCCCTATGAAACAAAGGTCATGGTCTCTTTAACACTGTACTCAGGTTAAGTATGTAATTAATACAAACTTCTCAACCTAAATTTAGAGATCCTATGAAAGCGATCTGAATGATTTGGTAAACCACTGGTGAAGGGCATCAACACAATAATGATCTCATAGCCTAAGAAAAAAATATAACAACAGTCAGTTAATATATGTACGTCGCTAGAACAGTTCATCGCCTTTTTTACATAGAGAAACAGTAGATTCAAACAATAATCTGAGATTTGTAATTTTCTTATAAAGTAGATTTGTGAAGGTGATAAAAGGGTCAGTGTTATCTAGGAAAGTTGGGACATCTTTTTAAAGTACTTTTACAGAAATAAAATTAGATCCTCAAGATTTCAGTATGATGAAGGTGTTATAATGCATCACAAAGAAAAAGGGAAAGACTAGATTTTAAAAATCTGTGTAGTGATTTTACAGTTTACACATTTCTTTCTTATAGTTCACGTCATTTGCTTCTAATAACAACCTGCCTCTGTCCAAGGATCCATTTGCTAATCACTGAATGCCTACTCTAACACAAATGTGAACAAAATGGTATTTCTTGCCCTCATGGAATGTACAGTCTTGACTTTCCATGGTACATATTTTTAAAATTGCAAATTTTAAAATTTCAATTTAAGTAAATGAACATGAAGCCTTGTTGAAATTAAGAAAATAAGAGAATCTAGGGTGGGGAGTAGAAAAGGAGAAGTAGATGTTTGTGACAAGCAGCCCTGAAAACATAAATGACACAGAGGCAAGGAACATTTGGATTGTGCAGCTTCCAGGTTGAGGGAGAAGAGCTCTGTGTGCGGATGAAGGAGCGCAAGAGCATGTGTGTTGATGGATAGGTTGATGAAGCCAGGTCAGATTGTTCTACCACGCTCGGGGTATCATGGACAGAGCTAACCCTGTACACTGAGGAAGCGGGTTGGAAAACACTTACTAGTCTAACCTGAGCTGAACTTTGTTAGATAAACATCACATCAAAATTCCTCCCAAGTCAACTAAAAAAGTATCGAGACAACAGTGGAAACTCAACAACTACAAGTAATAAAATAGACCCACTGAACACTTGAGTAGAGAACTAGTCAAAGAAAATGTGTGTCATACACACACTTCACAACAAGGCAGATTCTAATCACCTCTGTAAACCCGGGTGGCTGGAAATGATAGAGTATGTAGCAATCATGGCTGATAAATACTAATCATCACACACCAATAACGATAAAAATGATGACTAATACCTACTTGGGGCCCTGGTGGCATACTGGTTAAGAGCTCAGCTGCTAACCAAAAGGTCAGCAGTTCAAATCTACCAGCGGCTCCTTTGGGGCAGTTCTACTCTGTCCTACAGGGTCACTATGAGTCAGAACTGACTTGATGGTACCTAACAACAACAATACCTCCTTAGTGCTCACTGTGTCCGGCACTATTCTAAGCATTCTACATATATCAACTCATTACAACATGCCGTGAGATAGGTATTATTGTTCATTCTCATTTTACAAGAAAACTGAGGCACAGAGAGGTTACATAAGTTGTGGAAAGTATCCATTATTTGAAAGTAGCATCTAATTGATGTTCATTTCACTTATTGCATTTTCATTATTGCTTCATCTTAGTAAACAAAAAACATTTCTAAGGCCTAGTGATCTACTTCCAAAAAAACCAACCATTGGAAACTCTACAGAGCACAGTTCTACTGTGACACACATGGAGTCGCCGTGAGTCTGAATTGGCTTGACGGCAACCGGTTTGGTGTTTTTATTTTTTGGTTTAGGAACTCACTTGTAACATCAATCTTCTGAGCATTAGTTTCTTCCTCAGGATCTTGGGTTTCTCAGCTATGATTTCTTAAAACAGGGGTTTCAGAAGCTAATTCTCAGCTTGGGATATTGATATTATGATGAAGAGATGCCCCAAAATTCCACAGGCTCAGAACTAGACAACCAATTCAGTCTGGGCTGGACAGGAATGGCAAAAAAGGTAAGACTTTATGTCAGTCCTAAATGATCAGAGGGACCAGATCAGGGGAAAGACCCTTCCCCTCCCCAAAAAAAAACCCTGTTGCCATGGAGTTGATTCCAACTCATAACGACCCTATAGGACAAAATAGAACTGCCTCAGGGTTTCCAAGGCTGTAAACCTTCATGGAAGCAGAGTGCTGCATCTTTCTCCTTTAGAGTTACTGGTGGGTACAAACTGCTGACCTTTCGGTTAGCAGCTGAACACTTAACCACTGCGCTACCAGGAGAAAGACAGGGAAGGACATTTAAGGCACTGAGTGTTAAAGCGTCAGTCAATATATTAGGAAGAACTAGAATCTGTGAATGGTTATGACATAGAATGTGTACAGAAAACATCAGGATAGAAGGTTGGAGAAGTAAGCAGAGTTCCAATCAAGAAGGGCTTCCCCAGCCATCTAAGATGCATCAATTGGTCTCAACCCATCTGGAGCAAAGGAGAACAAAGAACACCAAAGATACAAGGTAATTATGAGCCCAAGAGACAGAAAGGGCCACATAAAGACTACATCAGCCTGAGACCAGAAGAACTAGATGGTGCCTGGCACAACCGATGACTGCCCTGACAGGGAACACAACAGAGCAGGAGAGCAGTGGGATACAGACCTCAAATTCTTGTAAAAAGACCAGACTTAATGGTCTGACTGAGACTAGAAGGACCCCAGTGGTCATGGTCCCCAGACCTTCTGTTAGCCCAAGACAGGAACTATTCCCAAAGCCAACTCTTCAGACAGGGATTGGACTGGCATATAGGATAGAAAATGATACTGGTGAGGAGTGAGTTTCTTGGATCAAGTAGACACATGAGATTATGTGGGCAGCTCCTGTCTGGAAGGGAGATGGGAGGGCAGAGGGGGACGGAAGCTGTCTGAATGGACACAGAAATAGACCATAGAGAAGAAGGAGTGTGCTGTCTCATTAGCGGGAGAGCAACTAGGAGTACATAGCAAGGTGTATATAAATTTTTGTGTGAGGCTGACTTGACTTGTAAACTTTCACTTAAAGCACAATAAAAATTAAAAAAAGAAGTGCTTCCCATGTCATGCTAAGGGGTATGACATTAAAGTGGTTGAGCTGGGAGTCACAGAATCAGGCTGAATTCCAGGAAGGTCATCCTGTCATCATCTCCTCCACCTCTCCCCCATCTCCCCATCCACCACCATCCAGCTTCAGGTTTGCAGTTCATCCTCCACTCAAATTTGGAGACTATTAAAGCAGTCAGGCTCTGAAACAAAGTCTATGGCAGAGAGAAGAAAATGGAGTCTAGGAATAAATAAGAAATAAAATCAACAAGATTTGTTTATGGGGTACTCGAGGGAAAACTTGAAGGGAGCAGAAAATGACTTCAGTTTGGGACATACAAGGTTTTCAGGAGCCTGCTGGACATCTAGATGGGTGTGTCCAGTAGGTGGACTGGCTGAGAGGGCTAAGCTTCAGGGAGTCAAGCAGGTCTCATGGTGGCACGTAGAAGGACTCACAAAGGACGCTAGGACAAAACAACCGATGGTGGGAAAAGAGAATGTTTCCGTGGAAATCATGGAAGGCAAGGATTTCAGGAAGGAGGGTACAAGGAGTTTCAAAAAGGAAGGTGTGGTCAGAGCTAGATGCTACAGGAGGACTGAGTGAAATACAGGTGGAAAAGGGCTCATTTGGTCTGACAATATGAGGCCCTTAGAGTGCACGGCTCAGGCAGAAGCCAGGTTGTATGGAGTGAAAGAAGAAATGGGAGGTGCGCAGGAAAGAGTTAATGGAACAGGCCTGGGTTACTGAAACCCTACACATTCCAAAGAAAGGACTGGTCCTTAACCGGCCCCTGGGAAATAACCTTTGAGTCCTTGGAATATCCCGCCAGATAAGAGTGTTTTCGTAAGTCTGAGGCCTTGAGTCATGCTGGATAGTTTATGCTCACAGTGTGATTTACAGCAAATGCCTGTTTTTGAATATCTGAGTTTTGGGGCCATGCTGTATCAGTGTATCTTTTGGAGGAGTGGAGACTGAGTAGCTAAGGTCACTATATGCCTAGGTGACTGACCTCCAATAAAAACCTGGATGCTAAGACTTGGGTGAACTTCCCTGGCTGGCAACACTTCACACACGTTGTCAGACATTGTTGCTGGGAGAATGAAGTGCCATCTGTTTGTGTGACTCCACTGGGACAGGACAGCTGCAAGCTTTGCACCAACCAGGTTTCTCCTGGACTCCACCCCACGCACCCGTTCTCTTTGCTGATTTTAATCTGTAACTTTTGCTGTAATATACCACAATCATGAGTATAACAGCTTTCCTGAGTTCTGTGAGTCTTTCTAACAAACCGTTGAGCCTGAGGATAGTTTTGGGGACTCCCAACACAAGCAGGTGATCAACTATAGACAAAAAGAGTAGAAGAAGCTTGGCTACATGTGGAGAAGATGGAAGCTGATACTGAGATTTCACTAAAGATGTCTGTATGCTGGCAGTGAAGAGACGATACAAGGGGAAGGTGGGAGACACTGGAGACAAGCATAGGAGGAGGTATAAACAGATGAGGGAGAATTTCTTGCATCAGGACAGGGTGGAAGAAGATAAGAAAGTAAGTGGGCATTGACGACTTGTGGGGAGAGAGAGAGAGGAGCAGAAATCTGTGAGATATACCATCTGATGCTTCCCACTTTCTCTAACAGGAAGGCAAGAAGGTCACCTGCTGAAAGTAATGAAGGCAGGGGCAGTGGAAAGAAGGCGAGGAGAGAGGTGAAGGTTTGGGGTAACTATTCTAAGAAACAGGAGACGGAACTGAGCAGGTACATGCAACAGACTATTAAGTAGTGTCAAGTGTCTCATTGCTGATGGAGTCTGCTCTTGTGCCTGAGCTGCGATGTGCAGCCTAAATGGGGGAGAAACAGTGCAAATGGCTGATAAGTGTAAGGGATAAGCAAGGTGGATATTCTGAAATAACAAAGGGCAAAGGAGATAGTGCATGTTGGGCTAAAAATGATTATAACACCTTGGTCCAACCCAGATACATTTAGGTATACCCCAAATGTGAAGATCAGATTAAACGAAGGATTAAATCTGATTAAGTGAAGGAATCCTGGGGCCCGAGGCTGGGTAAACAAGGTATTAAAGTTTCATGGGGTCTGAGAGTCTGAAAGAAAAGACTAGAGGGCTTGTTCAACATCAAAATGCAGGTGCGCAGGGCGTGAGGGAGCGTCGTCAACTGGAAGAACTAGAGGATGTGGTCTGAGACTGGGATGCTGAAAGTTGAAGATTTTGCCTGCAGAACAGTCCTGGGTCATGATAAACCTCAGGTATGAGTCATGAGAGTGGGGTGCCATTCCAGGTAAGAGTAACACAACAATTTTTTCATTTTTTCCACTGCCGTCGAGTTGATTCCGACTCATAGCGACCCTATAGGCCAGGGTAGAATTGCCCCATAGAGTTTCCAAGGAGCACCTGGGGATTTGAAGTGCTGACTTCTTGTTAGCAGCCATAGCACTTAACCACTAGGCCACCAGGGTTTCCAACACAACAATAGTATCAGTATATCCCATTCTACAAGTGAGCCAAGAATGAGATGGCTTATTCAAAATCACAGCTAGTTAACAGCAAGGCCAAAATATTAATCCAGGCCCTTTGCTGCCAAATCCTGTGATCTTTTCATACAAAATCATTTCACCTAATAACTTTTTCTTCCCATCTCTGAATAAGAAATAATAAAATGGTGATTTTGCTTTCCATCTAAGACCAAGTTATAAATGAAAAGAAAGCCATAAATCTGACTGAAAATGCAAGTGAAAGTGACAATTTTATTTTCAGTATTCTGGCTATTACCTATAGTGTAAAAGCTTCTGAAATTCTGTATCTTTGCAGAGTGTTTTCTTATTACAAAAGCATTAAAAGTAAATAGCTATCTAACATGCCCATAAAAATAGCTAAGAACCATTTTAGCTCATAAAACATCAATTCAGCCTGGAGTGACATGTCTGGCATTATTTCACTACACTGGATCCTGTCAAGTACAAGGCTATGCCAGGATGATTTAGGAAGATACCACAATGTTACGTCACATAATTTCAACCCAGGTACATTGAGGCATAGACCCATATATGAATACCAGATTTGTTCAAATGTAAATGAACCTGTCATTTCCTTTGATTAAGAATCAGTCCCTGCGCTCCATTACTGTTAGCAGGCACAACAGAAGGCCTGCTGCCAATTTCAGGGGATTGAGCATGAGGGTGGAGAGTGGAAATGGCAAATTAGTAGCCTCTGCAGTTAGTCGGAATCGACTCGATGGCAGTGGGTTTGGGTTTTGGGTTTTGGCAGTTAGTTAGCGGTAAGCCAGTCCTGGGCAACCCTTAGGACTTTATATGTTTAAAGGTATATTCAAATGGGGCAATAGTGGTAAGCATTAGGATAATTCTACCTCAAATAATAATGAAAGATCACTGATGATGAATGGAAACCCTGGTGGCGTAGTGGTTAAGTGCTACAGCTGCTATCCAAAAGGTCGGCAGTTCGAATCCGCCAGGCGCTCCTTGGAAACTCTATGGGGCAGTTCTACTCTGTCCTATAGGGTCTCTATGAGTCGGAATCGACTCGACGGCAGTGAGTTTTTTGAGACGATGAAATGTCAAATTTGCTACCTAGGACATTAGCTATTACTGCCCTTTACTAATTAAAGTGAGCAGCCTGGAGGAAAGCATACTATTCACAGAGTCTACATACAATTATTCTATAGCTAATTTTTTTTATTATTATTATTTCAGCCACTCTTGAGGCAGGCAGCATCTTCAGCTGTCACCCAGGGTCCGCCTAGTCCATCATATCCAACCTACTAAGACTCTCAACTGTTCCCAGTCATCCTTGTTTCTCACTAACCTAACGGCTTACTTTTACTGAAACTTTATTAGTCAGACTAAGACTTTAAACACATTCCTATTCAGTCCGCACAACATTCTTGTGAAATAGGTACTATTACCTCACCCATTCTACAGATGAAGAGAGTGAGGCACAAGCAGGCTGACTTTGTCAAGGTTACACAGCGATAAGGCCAGGCTGCTTACCTTCAGGGCACGTGGTCTCAGCCATGCCCACATATCCTCTCCATGCCTCTGCCCTTGGTGTTCTCACACCCAAACTTTACCCAGCTTCTGCTCTACAGATCAGATGTCACGTGTTCAGAAAGACAGTTCATCTACTTTCGTTCCTTCTAGATGACATCTGAACATATGTGAATAATAATTTGGATTACGTGTTCTGATAGCTGGGCCATAAACGAGAAATAGATAATGCCATAATAGTCACCAACCTTCCCATCACAGTTTGGGATAATTAATTACCTCTGGTCTGGGCAGGTTGGCTAGCTAGGGCTGGGGCATAAACATGATGTGAAGGGCATTGCAAGCTACTCCTTATTTTTAGAGTTTTCCTCTAATTGAGACCCAAGGGATATTAGATGCTTAGCTGGAGCCTAAATTATAAAAACTTGAATCTCCTACACACACTATTTGGTACTTAATATAAATAATGGGTCCAATATATTAACAAAGCTACCAGGACTTACACTCGAAATGGATTCTGTCTCAAGGCACTAATACCATTGATGCTAAATCACTTTGAAGTTGCCATCATCACATTTCTCTGAATATCCAAAAAGAATTATGGCTCTTCTTTATTTGTTAGAGAGTAAATATGATTTGTTTTGAAAGACTTTAAAAATCATTCCAAAGGGATGAGGAAGGACAGGGATCAAGCTGAATAAAACCATTGGGAAGCTAGGGACTAAAAAGCAACTCTGGTTTGTGCATTCCACCACCAAAGAAGGTATGCCTCAAATGGGAAAGACAGTTGCTACAGTTTTCAAAGAAATAGGTGCAATCTTCTACTTTGAAGAAAAGGCGAGTCATTTACAGAGATAAATTCTGGGGGGTGTATGTGATCTCTTTACATAACAGCTCTGCCTTAAATTCTTGTGTTACTCTCCATGTTTTTCCATAAATACATCTTCATTGTAAGCAGTTTGTGAGTTTGTTGGAGAGATAATGCCTCTACGCCTTTCCTCTTCTTACCAGTTGGTTATTGCACAGCTTTAGGTATACAGCAGGTACTGAATAAATGACTGAGTAACCTCCAAACCTCAATTTTAGATAAATTCTCTGTACACAGGAAACTATGAAGCCAGAGGGACATGGACAACTGGTGGAGAACTAACATGTTTACATAAACAGACAGGTGTAATTAAAAGTTGGGACAGGGGTGGGGTGGTGGTAGTGGTGAGAGGATGTAAAGAAAATCACCAAAAGAACTGGCATCCTGTGTATAATACTGTACCTGAAAGTATCATAAATTTCCACTTCCTAGCATTAAGAATTGTCTTCTGATAATTCGAGGTAAGCAGCATGATATTACAATGTAACTGCACTGCTGTCCCCAGTTAGAGGTTAAAGTACTGAAGCAAGCATGTGACCTGCTAGACTGAATAAAAATTAGAGCAATATTTTACATTACTGCACAGCAATGGTTCTTTGACATTCACAATGTCACTTTGATGGTAAGAGGGTAATTAGGTTAGTTCCAACTCCTTATGGGAGGAAAAAACCTAGGTTTTGTAAGAAAGCAAAAAAGGGATGGACGGGGGTGGGGGGTTGGGGAGTGGGTACACCTGTGACACCATCAAAATTCCCAAGAATGTGAAAATCAACAGCTGGGACTTCACCAGGAAAGAGAGAAAAAATGACCATTAAGGAAAAAAAATATATATATATATATGTACGTACATTGAATGGGGTGGGGAGTTGAGAAACATTTTGTATTTTAGAATGCATTGTTTTCCAAGGGCAGAAGCAAACCACTCTTAATTTTGTGCAACAATTAAAACATCCGGGAATATTAACCCATGACTTCAGAGCAGTACCTCCGGCAGCTTCCTAGAGGCCTGGGGAGGTCCCTGATTTTCAGGCTCCTCACCATGGCTCCATTCTCCCACCCCTAGTTTTTTGGTTTGCCTGTTAGTATAGTTAAAAGCAAAATTATGATGTGGCTTCAACTTGCTCTTCTGCCACTCCAAACCCCCACCTTGAGCTTGGGACCAAAAAGCTCTACTAACTCCTTTTCTCATAGATCTGATCTCAGAAATTTAAGGAATCGGAAGACTTTTTTTTTTTTTTTTTAATTCTTCCAAATGTCACAGCTAGGAAGATGTTTAGGCTGGTGGGGCCACCAAGACCCTGGAGTAAATGTGGGTGGCACATACGTCACCTTCTCTCCCATCCTCCCTAAACGGAATGCTGATCAATCGAATCCAACTATCCTCTCCCTGAAAGAATGAAACCCACAAAAATTAACAGTGACCAGAAATGGAAGTTACCTGACAGTATTCTACACACTATTTTTATAGCACTCACGCACTATTTTATTTTGTTTCTTGTAGACTGGAAAATAACAGGAAATATCTTTATTCTACTCATTAATACTTCTACAGAAGAAAACAAAGACTGTGACTAATCTTTGTTATATAACAAAACAAAGTTTCACAGTTTAAATAACTATTTTATGAAAACACACAACTGGAAAAATTATGATCTGTGTTCTGGTCATGGTTCAGGTAACCAGCCATTTCAATCTCTCTTTACATTCCATTTAAAAATCTCTCTTCTTAAATCCATAACTTATACTAAAATGCAAATGACTAATAACTATATTAAGCATTCTCTTCCTAAGGCTATATTCAATTGACAGGAAAATAATAGTAACTTCTAACATTTATAGAGCAATACGACAAAGACTTCCATAACTTATTTATATTGATTTTCCTTATGTAGGTCATCATCAAAGGCATTTTACAGAATGAAAACACAAAATAATCTTAAAAAAGGAAGCTGACCTTAAAGTCTACTCTCTAATCCTTATGGCCCTAAATACTACACCATACTCTTTCCCTCTACCAGGCTGCCACGAGATGAAGAGATGATGAACAAATCTACAGAAATCTAGGTTTTGCCCAAACTAATGAAGAATTCAACATTTAGAGTTTTACTATATTCTCACCTCTCCCCATATAAACCAGGAAGTCCCACCTATAAACCAATATTCTCTGCAACTATAAATTCCGCTTCTGGATATATATTACCAAAATAAATTCAGTCAAATACAAGCATTATCTGGAAGTTTCACACTATGTTGATATTAACAATCCCATAAGCCTCGCCTTCTGATATAAAATGAACAATGCTCTTATTAGGAATCAAATTTCCCTTATGAGATGAAGACACTCAGATGCTGAGTGATAGACACATATATCTGCCCATACCTTTACAGCTAACATTTAAGGGCTAAATGGAAATCCTGGTTTTACAGCATCATATCCATCATTTTGTGATAAAGTTCATGAGCAGATAACACAATAACAGAAACCCATTCCTTTAAATTATCTATCATAATCAGAAAGAACCGCTATGCAAAATGTAAGTGCAAAAAAGCAATTTGCAGAAAATATGATTGGATTTTTCACCGTTTTCGAATAAGCAAGATAAATATGTTCTCATCTGGTGTATGGTAATGGCTTAGGGAATTGAGTTCTGGGAAGCAAAACAAAAAGGGATTTAGTATATAGATTAATCATATAGTTTTTCCAAAGATTCAGAATGAAAAGGTCATTTTTAATCTAGCTGAAAATCACTTAATATTTGCAGTGCCAAACCCCACCTCACCTCAGTCTCTAATTTTGGTTCATAACTGCGTATTATTCTGCTAGGTTGCAACTGATTTTGAGGTTGAAACATGTTTTATTTGATGTCAATTTAATTTAGAAAATAAAGGGGAGACGTTCTTGAAAGAAACATCTGGGCAACAAAACCTGATAAGGGCAGAGAAATGATTAATCACTACTTTGGGTTATGGAAAATCCCAGGTTCCAACAAACCAAAAGGATACCTCAAGATCTATCCCTCTAGTCCCCATAAAGACAGTGTAGATTTTTCTAAAGCTGTCTGAGTGACAAATATTGTCTGACTACAAGCAATGCTCTATGGCTTAGCTAGAGCAAAGACGGCTTCAGAATCAAACTACAAATCATTTTGAAAGTTCCCTGTTTTGCAAACTCCGGATACAAGCTTTAGCCATTTTTCTATTCACTACTTAGACATTGGAGCCCTGGTGGCATGGTGGTTAAGAGCTAAGCTGCTAACCCAAAGTTTGGCAGTTTGAATCCACAAGCTGCTCCTTGGAAACCCTATGGGGCAGTTCTACTCTGTGCTCTAGAGTCGCTATGAGTTGGAATAGGCTCGATGGCAATGAGTTTATTTTGGTTTTACCTAGAGTTTAAAGCATCCTGCAGTGGCACCTTTCCAAAACAGGTCTTCACAAGTAACCTTAAGTACTTATCCACCATACTGCCTCTTCAAAAGCAGAGAGAGTAAATGCAAAGATGTCTGATTAATCAGGAGGCCAGATGAAGTCAGGACACCAGATGAGCTCAAGCTGAGGTGTCTGACCAGCACAAAAGAATGTTCTGTGTCACAGGCACAAGGCAGCAAAACATATCCTCAGGTGTCTCTCTCTGTATCCCACCCCCTTTAGAGATCACAGGTGTGGCTATTGCTCCTTTCAAAAATAGCCTTCTGTTGGAAGGGCACTGAAAAGTCATAAACATGAAGAGTTTGCACTATAGTTTCTAAATGCACTACGGTTTTGAAATCAGTCCCGTATGTTTGGATTCATAGTCAGAGAAGATATGGGTTAGGGACTGGGTATCTAAACTGCTCAGCTTCCAGGGGGAACGAGAAGGAAGGCAGTTCAACAGAACTACAGAAGGGAGAACAAAACACCAAAACACTCTGAGCAGCCAATCGGATAGGTTATTTACTCCTTTGCCACATGGAGAAAAAAGCAGGGAGCAAGGCCAATGAGGCCAAAACAAAAAGCATCACTGCCTCGCCCCCTTGCCTGTTTTGAGCACAACTATTATTTCAGGATTTTACCAAGTCTTGTTTTGTCCTTCGATTATTTCCTCTGCCTCCTATGCCTCCTTCACTCTGCATGAGAACTGAAAACAAAGTATTAGCAATTCTCACACTGCCAGAAATTCAACAAATGACTCGACAATTCCCAAGGCCCAGGGCCTGGAGAAATGCCAGCTGAGAATTCAAATAAGGAAAAGGGAAATCTATAAAGAGGTTAATTATATTATGTGGTACAGATGAAGGCAGCAGAGCAGTTTGCTGGGAGATAGCCAGGATGTCCCACTGGGGAGCTGCTATCTCCTTAACCAACCTACGTGCTTGGGGAACTTTCTTCTACAATACACTCAAAACAAAAGCCACAGACAGGAAAGGACAAAGGACTAGCTAGCCATGAAGAATCATGGGAGTCAGTTCATGAACATCTCAGGAAATACCATGTTCTCCTTCAGCCAATTTCCTCTAAGTGCCAAGGTCAGACAGAACTTTATAAAGAGTCAATAACTGAGGGGTCATCCGGTTTCCTTTCAACTGACCCAAAAGAGAAGTCATTTATGTGAGATGGATGGCTTCCGAACCAACCTCATTCTTATTCATAAGCTTCCTTATGACTCCAGAAGGGCATTTGGAGGCAAACTGACTGGAGTGAAGAGTGTAGTTTGAGACCAAAGAAAAAAATAAACTAAATGCTAACTCAGAACGAGACAATAATTTTGGCTTCCTTCATACTGAGAGAGTTCTCTGTACTTCCCCAGGGCTGGGTGTGCTGTTGTTGTTGTTGTTAGGTGCCCTCCAGTGGGGTCTCACTCACAGGGACCCTCTATACAACAGAACAAAATACTGTTCAGTCCTGCACCATCCTCATAATCTTAGCTATGTTTGAGCCCACTGTTGCAGCCACTGTGTCAATCCATCTCATTGAGGGTCTTCTTCTTTTCCACTGACCCTTTACTTTACCAAATATGATATTCTTTTCCAGGGACTGGTCCCTCTTGAGAACATGTCCGAAGTATTTGAGATGAACCATCCTCGCTTCTACGGAACATTCTGGCTCTACTTCTTCCTAAACAATATTGTTCATTCTACGGGCAGTCCATGGTGTATCCAATACTCTTTGCCAACACCGTAATTCAAAGGCATCAATTATTCTTCAGTCTTTCTTATTCATTGTCCAGCTTTCACATGCATATGAGACAATTAAAAATACCAAGGCTTGAGTCAGGTGCAGTTTAGTCCTCAAAGTGACACCTTTGCTTTTTAACACTTTAAAGTGGTCCTTTGCAGCAGGTTTGCTCAATGCGATACATCATTTGATTTCCTTTTTTTTTTTGGGGGGGGGGGCTTTAGGTGAAAGTTTACAGCTCAAGTTAATTTCTCATACAAAAATTTATACATTTATTGTTATGTGACACTAGTTGCAATCCCTATAATGTGACAGCACACTCCCGCTTCCACCGTGTGTTTCCTGTGTCCACCCAACCAGTTCCTGTCTCTTCCTGCCTTCTCATCCTGCACAGGAGCAACCCATTTGGTCTCGTGTCTCTGTGTAAACTATGAAGCACACTCTTCACGAGTATTATTTTATGTGTTATAGCCCAGTCTAATCTTTGTCTGAAGAGTGGGCTTCAGGAATTGTTTTAGTTCTGGGTGTTGTTTGATTTCCTGACTGATGTTTCCATGGGCACTGATTATGGATCCAAGTAAAATGAAATCCATGACAACTTCAATCTCTTCTCGTTTATCATGATGTTGCTTATTGGTTCAGTCGTAAGGATTTTTGTTTTCTTTAATTGAGGTGTAATCCATACTGAAGGCTGTGGTCTTTGATCTTCATCAGTAAGTGCTTCAAGTCCTCTTCGCTTTCAGCAAACAAGGTTGTGTTATCTGCATATTGCAGGTTGTTAATGAGTCTTCCTCCAATCCTGATGCCGTGTTCTTCATATAGTCTAGCTTCTCGGGTTATTTATTTAGCATACAGATTGATTAAGTATGGTAAAATGATACAATCTTGACACACACCTTTCTTGATTTTATACCACGCAGTATTCCCTTGTTCTGTTTGAACAACTGCCTCTTGGGCTATGTACAGGCTCTGCATGAGCACAATTAAGTGTTCCGGAATTCCCATTCTTTGCAATGTTATTCATAATTAGTTATGATCCACACA
This sequence comes from Loxodonta africana, assembly GCF_030014295.1. Lineage (NCBI taxonomy): Eukaryota > Metazoa > Chordata > Mammalia > Proboscidea > Elephantidae > Loxodonta > Loxodonta africana. Next base: position 48,325,162 of record NC_087364.1, read on the forward strand.
GTCGAATGCCTTTGCATAGTCAATAAACACAGGTAAACATCTTTCTGGTATTCTCTGCTTCCAGCCAGAATTCATGTGACATCAGCAATGAAATCCTTGGGTGTGTGACTGGGTGGGTGTGTGAATGTGTGTTTTCGGTTTGGTGTGAAAACATTAGGAACAAAATAATTGTGCTCCTGAGAAACACTTCATCTCCCCAAGTCAGAGCACCTTCTCCATTTTTCTTTAAATTTGAAAGGTACCACCAGTAACTCTTTATTCCAGCTCTAAAGTGGGCTGACAGGGCAGTGGTGGGTCAGTGGTAGAATTCTCACCTTCCATGCTGTAGACCTGGGTTCGATTCCTGGCCAATGCTCCTCTTGCGCAGCCAGTCTGTCACTGGAGCTTGTGTGTTGCTATGATGCTGAACGAGTTTGAGCAGAACTTCTAGATTCAGAAGGACTGGAAAGAAAGACTTGGTGATCCGAAAATCAGCCAGTGAAAACCCTATGGATCTCAATTGTCCAATTCCTAACCGATTATGGGGATGGTGAAGGACTGGGCACCATTTCATCCCTTTGAGCATGGGATCGCCATGAGTCGGGGGCCAACTTAGCAACAACAACAAAGTGGGTTGACTTGATGCGTGGCTGCATAAGAGGAAGAATGAAGTCAGGAAGAAGGCAGCTCTGGGCCTGATTCTTCTCAAAAGAAGACACTACTCTCCAGTGTACGGCTCTACTGCGATCCTAGAGTGTTTGAAGAATCGGGGAACTGTGCTGAGAGAACCAGGTCAGACGCTGCTCTAGGACTGGGATTTCATCTTCCACATGCTCAATGTAAAAAGAGGTTTAAGTGATTACATATACCTGCCCATAATGGCAGCATTCAAATCTACTTAGCATTAGATAGATAGCTGCCATCAAGGTGACTCCAACTCATGGGACCTTATGTACAACAGAACAAAATGCTGCCTGGTCCTGCATCATCCTCATAATCGCCAGTATGCCCAAGTCCATCACTGTAGCCTCTGTGCCAATCCATACCACTGAGGGCCCCCCTCACCCCCACTGGCCTTCCATTTTACCCAACTTGATGTCGTCCTAAAGCAATTAATGCCTTCTAAAAGCAAGCAAGTCAGTCAGACAATGGTTTGTTGTGATCAATAAGGTTTTTACTGGCTAATTTTCATAAAGATAGCCAGGCCTTTCTTCCTAGTCTTAGTCTGGAAGCTCCACTGAAATCTGTCCACCATTGGTGACTCTGGTAGTATTTGAAATATCGGTGGCATAATTTCCAGCAACACAGCAACACTCAAGCCACCACAGTACAATAAATTGACAGATGGGTGGTGGTACTTAGCATTACAAGAGTCCAAATCTCAGTTCTATCCCTACCAGCCATGTGCCACCACTTTTGGCCTCAGTCTCCTCATCTAAGAATACTAACAACTCTCATCTAAGATAGGAGGTGGGAGTGAGTCCATGTAAAAAGTATAAAGCAGGTAGTCACTCCATGATAATGATCATTATTACTGCAGTTCTCATTAAATTGAATTTATGCTCATCGCAGCACTCTGTCCTTGTGATCTGGCTTCTCAGAATGGAAAATAGCTTTCTGATGACAATAAAAAGCATGCTGAACATGCCAGGTACTTGAGAGCCCATGCCACGTGCAAAGTCCAGCTAGGGTTCCCACTAGCAACGGAGAGCCAGAGAGGCTATTTGCCCAGAGCACCTTCCCTGGGGGCATTTCGCACCCCGTTCATCTCTGCCATACACTAAGCCGCATTTGATGGGACATTCTGGAGGGCATGCATCCCTACTCTTTCATTCCAACCCAGACTCTGATAGCATTACACTGCCCATGGGGATTGAATTCCAACATGCAGGACACAGCTTCTCAAAACCCTTCTGTACTACCAACTGCTCGAGGTTCCAGTTTCATTGCCGATGAGTCTCATTCCGGAGGTACAAGTCAGAGAGCCTTTTTTTTTTTTTTTTTTTTTTTGGCTTCTGCAGTCTGAGGTTGTCCCTTACCACTGCAGACAAACACATCATCTTGTGCCTACAGACCGGTGCTTTTTTTGCTAGACTTCATTTTTCCACCACAGTGATGACTGATGCCCTGCAATCTCACGAAGAATAATGGCAGCAAAATGAAAAGCGTATGTATCATCTCCGGGAAGACACGTGGGCAGTAAAATACAGCTGTACCAAGGCTTTGGGCCACAACTCTTAAGATGTCTGCACAACTTGAAATGATTAAAAAAAAAAAAGAGTTGTATGATTAATATTTTATCTAGAACTCCCACCACTGTGGAGGAACAGAACAAAGAAAATGCACATTCCACACAGCCTTCAGCATCGATAAATAAGAAACTCTTAAAGAGCTACGCTACCATACTAATGATTTCCCTACTGACCTGGATCAACTTTCTCAGAGAAAATGCCAGGTAATAAAGGCCCAGGAGATGGGAGGATGATTCATTTGTTTCTCCCTCTAGCTGTTTTCTAATCCCCCCGCCAATCTATTTCCAGTACCCCCTGTCAGTCAAGGAAAAGGGAGCCAACAGTGACCTCTCAAAACAACTGCCTACAGTCACTGCACAAGCTGCTGTGAAGCCAGTGAAGGGAAGCAAAGCCCAGGCTTCTCTTGGTTAGGGTCAGCCAAGTTACATTTCACAAGAGATAAAAGGGAAGCTCTTCCAAGTTAGGCCCACTTTAAGAATTCTCTCTATTTCTTTCAGGGACACCATGCCTTGTCCTGCCTCCCTTCTGTCCACTGATCCAAATTCCTGTGATTCTTCTTTCTTTTACCCAGGCCTCTCAGAAACTGTAGGAGTGGTGCTTATCTTCCTAGTGAAGCATAGGCTAAAGCCATCCAATGATGATGACGTCCTTATAACTTCAGTAACCAATTATCTGGCAGCTGCTTACTCCTTGGACTGCTCAGGAGTTTACTTTCTCTCTCTCTCTCTCTCAAACACACATGCCACTTAAAAGTTTGATTTCTCTGTAAATGCCCCTGAGTCTGTCAGCCTTGCATTGTGTTAAAAGGATCTATGTTTGTGATCCTTATATGCCCAGCTTATGCCTCAAAAAGTCAACGGCTATGTGTTTCACATACAGGTTCTGTGTCTGTGTGTGTGTGTGTGGCAGGTGGGTGAACTCAGTACCTGGCACACAGCATGCACTTAATAAATGTTCTAGAAATAAATATTAGACCTAGGTCTTACATCCAGGCATAGTGCTGACACCAAGTAGTAAGGACAAACCGAACATTTAAACATAACCCTTAATTAGAAAGCAGCCATATTAGCCTTTGAAGGGCCACCATCAGGAACTTATCCTACAGCTGATGGGATAAACTTCAGGTTTTAAGATTAAGGAAGAACTGGCAATTATCAACTGGCCACTGATACTCACCCCTGGAAACTCTGCTTAGAGACCTAGAAGTTGACCCTCACAGAAATCCAACCAAGACCACAGAAGATGTGACCCTCTAACACTAAGTCCTTGGACTAACCTCAGAGGGTTGAAAGAATTCTCATGCCTTACGGTCTGCGTCACTCACTTGCTGGAAGGACCTAACCATCCATATATGGAAAGGACAACTCGGTAGATTCCCAGAGTGAAGACAAAACAACTTACCTGTCTAACCACATGGTCCAAGGTGAAGAATTCACGGAAATTAAGGCAAAAAAATTATGAAGTGGTTTGAACAACAACTGAAGAACACTCACTTTTTATACTTTTTAGCCAGATGCTCTTTATAACGTCATAAAATCATACTTTTGAACTTTGTCATTGTCTGTTACATAGATGTTGTCCTTCACTGTGCTCTTTGAGAGTCTAATCAAGATACAACTTGCCTTCCATTCATGATGGGCCTTACATCTTTCATCTTGCCCTCATTAACTAAAGCCCTAGAGATATTAATCTGAAGTGCAGAACTTGGCTGTTTCATGTGTGCGAAAAACTGGGAGGGGCATCCCTCACTACTCCCACCTCCTCCCCAAGACACACGCACATTTTATTGAGAGCATTAATTTCCAAGAGGGGGGAAAAAAAAAGGATGTGTTAATTCAACATGGAGCAGAGTACAGAGGATGATTAGGGTACAGAGGCTCCCGAATTAATAGCATCTTTGTCCTGTGGGTCCTGTGGAGCTGAATTGACAAGCACTTTAGAAACAAGGGAGTTGAGCTCGGCTCACAATGGCAGTTGCACCATCTGGTTCCCAATGAGTTGTTTTTAGCTAAATTTTCAGTTAGGTTCATTAAAATCTAAGACACTTCAGTGTTTTGTTTAAACAAACGGGCTCGCAGAGCATTTGAAAAAAACTCAACAGAACTTTGATTTTCCTTTAATGGTTAAGATGCTTTACAAAATTCCTTTGGGTCAAATGGGGTGTTCTTCCAAAGACAGCTGCTTTAAGGGTATTACTATTGAATAACTTCTCACCAGATTAAAAAAACCCATTGCTCTAGTGTCAATTCCGACTCAAAGCGACCCTGTAGGACAGAGCAGAACTGCCCCACAGGCTTTTCAAGGAGCAGTTGGTAGATTGGAACTGCAAACTTTTTGGTTAGCAGCCAAGCTCTTAACTACCGTGCCACCAGGGCTCTGTTCTCACCAGATAACTAGGGTTATTGCTGAAATATGGCAGACTGAGACTGAGAGTTTATACTAGGTATTTAAGAAAAATCTGGGACCACTAATAATAGATCATTTAAAAGCTTTATAGGTCATATTTTATAGAGATCTTGTCTGCTTTCTTGTCTTCCTCCATCACAGGTCTACTGGGTATAAAAACCCCAAACCAAACCCATTGCCGTTGAGTCGATCTGGACTCACAGGGCACAAGGTTAAGTGCTGGAGACCCAGCAACATGGAAGAGCAGACAGTTTATTTTACTGATGTCGGGTAGAAGAATAAGCATGGCACTGATCACCCCACCCAGGGTCTCATCAGCTACTAGTGCATGTCCTTGATCAGCTTGCATCGTCTTTGTGAACCTCAGTGCCCTCACCTATAGAATTGGAGTAAAAACAACCTCTTCTGGCTGTTGTGAAATTTAAATAAGAATGTATACAAATCACTTTCTCTGCTGGTAGGAACAGGAAGGAGGAGTACCATTTACCATCATTTTCCTCATTTTGAGTGAAGCTAAACTTGGAGTTTTCCTTTGAGCCTACCATATTTTGCAAAGGAATGGGAAGGGGAATGATGAATTCATTTAAATCTGTATAACACAGCTTCGCAGAATAATAAAAAATAATACATTAGTATAAAAAAAGATCACAAGGATTTTTACAAAATGCCTTCTACCTAATGTTTAAGAGTAACAATGACAGCAGCAGGCTTGGTAAATTGGGTAGAGTTCCTGGACGGTGCAAATGGTTAACACATTCAGCTGCTAACCAAAAGGCTGAAGGTTTGAGTTCACTCAGAAGAAAGGCTTAGTGAATCTCCTGAAAAATCAGCCATTGAAAACTCTATAGAGCACAGTGCTACTTTGACACACACAGGGTTACCATGAATCTGAACTGATTTGACGGCAATTGGTATACTAGCATAAAGTTCCATAACTGCTAATACTTGCAACTCTCTGTCAGTCTGCCCATCCACTATAAACCTATCGATTTGTGTTCTATCATCTATGTATGTATCTATGTATCTATTCACCTATGTGTCTATGTATCTATGTATCTACCTACCTACCTATCTCTTTGAAAGGATGCCAATTCAATGAAGAACTAGACATATAATGATAAAACTTTGGAATCTAATTCTGATGACTGTCTTCACTAACACTGTAAACCTCAAGAGTCTCCAGTAGGTCCAATGCAGACTGTGTTCCCAATTGCATCCCTAATGCTTTCCTGACCAAAACCAAAAACCAAACCCATTGCCTTCGGGTCAATTCCGACTCACAGCGACCCTATAGTGCAGGGTAGAACTGCCCCGTAGGGTTTCCAAGGAGTGCCTGGTGGATTCGAACTGCCAACCTTTTGGTTCGCAGCTGTAGCACTTAACCACTACCCCACCAGGGTTTCCAACAAAGGAATAGGGAGGTCGATAATAGCCGAACCTCCCACTTAACACAGGTACTACCTGTGAGGGTAAGGTTCAGACACCACAAGTGTTTAACAAGGTCACATTAGTAAGTGGCATGACTCTGCTTCCCAACTCAGATCTCCTCATTCTAAAGCCATTTCTGACTACTACTATATCCCAAGGTAAACGTACAAAGGAAGTTCAATTCACGAATCCTAGGAGATATGAGTCATTTGGGATTATATCCTACCAAGGCATGAGGGGTCCTTTATAATGTATCCCAATATTTGTCCAGCCTCATCTTCTCTTACCTCCTTCCATGCAGCAGGCACACCAAAATACACTCACATACACCCAACAAACAACAGATGCGTTGTAGATGACACTAAGGCACCCTAATTCTTTTCCAAAGTTTCAGCTCTCTGACACATAACAATCCTGCAAACATTTAAAGATGACCCGCATGTCAGACGAGATATCTTTTTCCCAGATACTTATTTCCAGTTTTATAACTACTACTCATATATGACATGAATCCCAGACTCTTCACCATTTCACTTGTCTTCCTCCACTGGAAGTACCCCTACATGGTCAATATCCCTGCTAACATTTGGAAATTCTCAAACCCGGCTTTAGTGCTGGCAGAGCAGGGTGAGGGTGTTGACCCCCCTGAGCTGGATGAGACTTCAGTCATTTTTCAGAAGAGTTGCTATAAGGCCGCCTCTCCCCCTCTCCTGACTGACTCAGTTGTTTTCAGGGTATTACATCTGTCCCTATGCAGTGTCACCTTGCTTCACATTGCTGCCACTCCATTAAGATCATTTTGATTTTGTCAGCCCATTGATTAGTGAATCCCATCAGTTTTGTCATTTATCAGTTCCACGCTTAGGCCTCAAATATATTTCACAAAGGCACTGATTTTAAACAAAGAAAGAAAAAAAGAACAGGACAACTGTCATTAGAAACCTCCTACCAGATGGACAATGGCCCATTTTGCAACACATGGCTGTGTGAGAAGCCACCAATCAAGCCAGCGCTATTCTTACCTAGCGAGTATATTTTCATAAAGAAGTCCCTAAAACACAACACTGATAATGACATTGCCTATTTTAAAATTTCTTAACGGCTCTTCACATTCTGCGAAGAAGTCAAAATCCTTATTGTAATATGGAAAGCCCTTCACATAGAGCATTTGCGTGGCTCTCCGGCTCAGCTTTGGCACCACTTCCCTCCTATCATCTTTACCCTTACAAAGCTAATCTCTGGCCATTTGGGACTAACACATTTCCTCAACCCTTGCATGCTATGTCACATTACTACACCTTCACACATGCTGATTTCTCTGCCAGGATTGCTCTCCCTTGTTTTGCTTGGTAAACACCCACATATGTCTCATGATTCAACTCAAGTATTACTTTCTGTGTGCAAGTTTTCCTGACATGTCTTCCCAGGTAAAATCAATTATTTCTGCCTCCCCTTGTACATAATTTTAATCATGATAATCTGCACAGTTTCTTATTTACATGTCTATGTCTTCGCTACTAAATGTCAACCTACTTTCAAACAGAGGCCCCAGTACCAATGACAGTTCCTGGTAAGTAACCAAGAAATGTTTGTTGGTTGGATAAATGGATAAATGAATATCATAAAAGTCTTAACAAATTTGCTAAAATTAAGGCAAATGGCCATGTCATAATGCCGAATATAAAGAAATGTATTTTAATTTCTTGTTTTCCTTGGATAGAGTATGACTTCCTTGTATAACGTTATTATCTCATCCATCCAACAATTGATCATCTGGTGCTACAGCAGTGGGTAAGGCAGGCAAGGTCCCTGTTCTAATGAAGTTAAACAAGTAAATAAAAAAAGAAATGAAGACCATGCCCAATAATGATATGTACTACTCAGAAAATAAAACAGACGGGCAGCATTGTGATGTAAGGGAAGGGTGGCCTGGAATGGAGGGGGGCACAAAAAATTTAGATTGGTTTAGACAGAAAAAGCCTCTCTGAAGGGGTAACATTTGAGCTGATTCCTCAGTATCAATAAGATGTCAGGTCATGTGAACACCTCCCAAAAAAAAAAAAAAACCCACTGCCGTCAAGTCGATTCCGACTCATAGCGACCCTACAGGACAGAGTAGAACTGCCCCATAGAGTTTCCAAGGACTGCCTGGCGAATTCGAACTGCTGACCTCTTAGGTAGCACTTAGAACAATAAAAATACTACTGCTTATAATTTTTTCAATGCCAGCCCAGAAGTGGGGTCAATGGTGCATTTCTCTTGAGATACTGGGGGCAAGACAAAGACGGGAGTCTAGCTCTGCCCCACCATGGGCCTCTCCGAGGGATTTTTCACATTTGTGCTGATTAATTACCCTAGAGCGAGGGTAGACTGACCGAGGTTTCCTGTTTCCTAGTTCTGTTTATAAAAACTGTCTGCTCTGTTTGATTTCACTGACCTTTTTAATAAAACAACCAGATTTAGTTTCTGTCTGTCCTCCTCATGACCCCCTCCCATAGCATCCCAACTCAGCCCATCTCTCCTCTAAATGAGCCTGAATGTCATTCCTCATCACTTTCATCTGGACATTGACAGAAAGAGGAAAAGTTGGCTTTTCACATCTCAATTCATCTGTTTGCCCCCAGACCCTGTAAGTAAAACAAAAAATTCTACATAGCTCCTAACAATACTCTGCAAAATGAAAGATAAATGTCTAGAAGCAACTTCTCTCAGGCATTCAGGACAGAATTAACAAGTGAGAAATGCTTCCTAAGCTTGAAGCAACTTCACCTGGCTTTCTAAAGTGAGGAGAATTTGTAAAGTCTTGTGGTTGGAGCACTACGGGAAGCAATAACACTAATATGAAGAATTACAAAGAAACTCAAGTTCAATCAGTTGCCTACCAAAAAAAAAAAAATTATTCTTCCCTCCTTCCTTGATAATTTTGTTTTGGAGTCCCTGGGTGGTACAAATGCTAATGTGCTTGGCTACTAACCGAAAGACTGGAGGTTCAAGTCTCCGAGAAGCAACTTGGAAAAAAGGCCTGGTGATCAACTCCCAAAAATCAGTCATTGAGAACCCTGTGGAGCACAGTTCTACGCTGACACACCTGGGGTGGCCGTGAGTCAGAACCGAGTCTACGGCAACTGGTGGAGGCAGTAGGACTTGGCAGGCACTGCCTGTAAGTCAGTGGTTATTAGGAAAAAGCACAGTTCTGTTCCTCAAGGACTGAAGAGTACAGTAAAGGAGAGAGATAAGTTAGGAAGGCATTATAATATTTCTGACAAGAGCCATTATTAGAAGAAAGTCCGAGGGAACATGGGAGTCCAGGCTGCAGCAGTTGGTGTATGGAAGGCCTCCAGGTGAAGGCAACCCTTACGCTGAGACCTGAAATAGGAAGGCATGGCGGGCATATAGGGGAAAACACAGTGTTTTCCTAGGCTGGAGTACTGGGTATGAGACAGGGAGCAATGAATCTGCAGAGGCAGAAGCTGGGGCCAGACCACAAACGGCCCTGGGAGACAAACTAAGTTTACTAACTCCAATCAGCTCTTGGGAAAGCTGAAACTGAAGGAAGTTTGCCTGCAACAGCTCTCCTCCTCCCCGACCTCCAGACCCCTATCCCCAGAGATCCTTCTTCCTTTCCATCCTATATACAAATCTCACCTCAGGAGACTCTCAAATTGGCAGAGGTCCTATAAACTACCTTATACTGTGGAATAAATAAATGAGCACAGCTCAAAGTACAATCCTTTCTGTAGATTATGTGTTTTAAAAGAGAGTAACGCCTTAATACAGACGAATGAAACCACAGTCCTTTAGTTTGGAGATTAGGAGGATTTTACAGACGAAGTCACAATGGCCTGACCCACAACCAATCATGGGCCACTGCAGGACCGGGCAGTCCGTTCCATTGTGTATGGGGTCACCGTGAGTCAAGGGCCAACTCAATGGCAGCTAACAACAACAACAGAGACAGATTTAGAAAAACTTAATTTACAGGTGAGGACATAGAGGCTACAGAATGCTACAGAATGTTCCCCAAGTTCGCCCACAGCATTTCAGGCCTGAAAGCAGGGAGGATGGGTATCTTTTAGCTGGTGGGGGTTCCTTCAAAGGCTGTCAAGTGAGGCCCCATGGGCTACCAACTACTGGGAACAGCCTCACTTACCTGAGAGAACACCCAGATCAGAGGCTCCATGAGGACAGGGGCCTGGTCAGCACTTAGCTTCGGCATATTACACAGAACAGGTGTCCGTTAAACATTTATTAAGGGAAGGAAGGATCCTTCTGTTAGTCCTCATGTACTCTGAGAATGTACAAGTAAGCCCCAGTATTCTCCAAATTTAGGCACAAAAGGAGAATATGGTACATGAAGTATATTTTGAAAAGAAAATGCTGGCAAACGACAGTATCCAAGAAAATTGGCACAGCTGCTTGCCATGCAAAGAATGAAATACTGAAATATTTCAAATGATAAAAGAAAATCTGGAGGAACTGAGACTTAGGACCAATTTGGATAGGATTTCTAAGCAGATATTGTTCAGTTTAGAAAGATGGGTGGATGCTCACTTTCAAAAACTACACTGACTTCTCAGAAAAGCCACAGGCTAGAACAAGATTCTTCAGTTGAATTTGATTCTTTTGTGAACCGCGTGGTCTCAGACCTGCGTCCACTCTAGTGGAGACACAGATTTCAAAACTGTCTGGTGAAAAAAAATTGGAAGAAAGCCACTCCTCCAGTGTTTAAGTTCTTTGCATTTGCAATTCAAGCCGGTGCTCCCACCCAATACATACGCAGGAATGGTTGAAGGCTGCAAGAAAATGGTAATTAAAATCATCCCCTTAAGGTGATTCATTTTTGTGACTGCTACAAATGATGTGAAAAGCCAGCATTACTTTAATCAAGGTTAACTGAAACACAGGGGGGAAAGAGGGACCTTAAACACAGGACTGGAGATCCGCTTCCAAAAAATCAGCCAGTGAAAACCCCATGGAGCACACTCCTACTCCGACACACCTGGGGTTGCTGTGGGTTGGAGTCAACTCCATGGCAACTGGTTAACGAGACTTAACAGTGGCTTAGACCTGAGGAGTGGCTGAGTCACTAGTGCATGCTTTAAAGATTGGCAGTTGGAAATACATCAGCCACTCCTTGGAAACCCTATGGGGCTGTTCTACTCTGTCTATAGGGTCACTGTGAGTCCAAATCAACTTGATGGCAATGGGTTTGGTTTTTGGTTTAAAAAGGGCAAGGGCCCTGGTGACACAGTGATTAAGCGTTTGGCTGCTAACCAAAAGGTCAGCAATTCGAATCCACCAGCCACTCCTTGGAAACTCTACGGGGCAGTTCTACTCTGTCCTACAGGGTCACTTTTAAGAAGGGTAAAGATAATTAGATAAGAACCCATGTCTTCTGATCAGTCACGCTGCAGCTCCTGAGGGTCTCCAGATGCAGCCAGCTTCTCCTAAAAATTACACATACAGCTGGCTCAGCCTAGGTCCAAATGTTGTCTGTGATCAAAAGGTGGCAGATAGAAGTGGGGCATGAGCCCAGAAAGCTGCCAAAGTTGAGAGAAAAAAGGGAGAAAGGAAAGAAGGAGAAACAAAGGAGAGAGGGAGGAGAGAATAGAGGAGGAAAGGAAGGGGAAAGAATGGAAGGAAAAAAAGGAAGAAGTTTCTGTTCCATAGTTCAGATCAGTGTTGACTAAGGCTGAGCATGAATTTTACAAAATGGACTCCAGTAATAATGTAAGCAGCTGAAGTTTCCATAAATTGTATTTCATCACCCTTCCCAGGGAGTAACTGCTTAGGAGATAAGGGATTTTTAAACTTTTTTGAACTAAAAATATAGGGTCTATTAGGGGCTGGAGTCCCTGGGTACTACAAACAGTTAATGACTGTTGCTAACCAAAACACTGGCGGTTGGAGTCCACCCAGTGGCGCCTGTGAAGAAAGGTTTTTTGTTTTTTTTTTTTTTTTCTAATTTCCAAAAAAATCAGCCATCGAAAATCCCGTGGTGCATAGTTTTATACTGACATATGTGGGGTTGCCATGAGTCGGAGTCAACCCAAAGGCAACTGTTCTTGCTTTGTTTTAAATGAAGGTCTACATTATTTGGGAGCATTATTTCAAAAGAAAGTTCTGGAGGCCATCTCCTCTCTTCTCCCAGAGTAGAGAGGGATGAGTGGTACTAAGGTTGTCCCCAGGATCTGTCTCCTGAGTACATGCAGCAGGGCTGGGGCTCCTCTTCATATGAAATGCCTCAGTCCTCCTTAGTATGTCCTCCTGCTGAGGTAGCAGGCAGCCCAGCTCCACCATACTTCTGTGAGATTTGCCATGGGTCTAAACCAACTGAGTTGTGAAATCTGGATGCTTACATGGGAAAACGTGGGCCTTAGCAGGAAAACAGTCTATTTTCACAAATGGAATCAAATAGAAATTTTGGAAAACAACCGGAAAGAAATTACAGGATGCCTGGAAAACACTTCCTTCCTCTGGCCTTTCCTGAGAAACCAGGAGCTTGTGTCTTTCAGGTTGAGAAATGAGTCCAGCTTGAGTAGAACTGGCCTCCTTCTGCTCCCCAAAGCAGATGATTATCATTATTTGACTACTCTCACTTAGAGTCTGTTCTGAACAGCCTGGCCGGCGTAAAATTCAACATTTCACTCTCAGATTGCCATTTAAAATGCCTCTCTCATAATGAGAAGCCTAGACAAGGCGAAAGTTATTTTCAGCTTTACTAGACTTTCTCCAGTCACCTCATAGGCATGTGAAAGCTGGACAATGAATAAGGAAGGACAAAGAAAATTATGGTGTTTGCGAAGAATATTGACTATACCATGGCCTGCGAGAAGAACAAACAAATCAGTATCAGAAGTACAACCAGAATGGTCTTTAGAAGCAAAGATGGTGAGACTTCATCTCGAATACTTTGGACATAGTATCAGGAGTGACCAGTCCCTGGAGAAAGACGTCACGCTCTGTAGAGTCAAGAGCTCAGCGGAAAAGAGGAAGACCCTGAAGAAGATAGATTGACGTGGTGGCTGCAACAATGGGCTCAAACATAGCAATGATTGTGAGGATGGCGCAGGACCAGGCAGTGTTTCATTCTGTTCTACGTAGGGTCACTATGAGATGAAAGTGGCTGGACAGCACCTAACAACAACAACAGGCTTTTTCCAGCAATAAGAAGCTAGCACAGATGAATCTGTTTACATTTGTTTACATTTTGGGGGGATGAAATTCTGCTTTTTTTTTTTTTTCCTTCGTTTTTAAGGGTTAGTAAAGCACTCGGCTGCCAAATGCAAGGTCTGCAGTTAGAACCCACCACAGGAGAAAGATGCGGCAGTCTGCTTCTGAAAAGATTACAGCCTTGGAAACCTTATGGGGCAGTTCTACTCTGTCCTATAGGGTCGCTAAGAGTTGAAATTAACTTGACTGGCAATGGGTTTGGTTTTTTTTAAAAGTTATTCAGGATATCAATTAAAGGAGAGTTTTTGATACAATAATCTAGGTGTTATGGTAGTATTTGCCCATGAGAATTGGCAAATACAGAGGAGATATCTCGCTCAGAGAAGCGAAAGGCTCTCACAAATGGAGCTGAGGTTGCTGGTGGGGGCTATACTCTTCACCTGCTGTTGTTCAGTACTGCTGGAGGATTCATGAGAAAATGAAGGGCCAGCCTCTTCTAAAGTGAAATAAGATCCAGCAAAGGGAGTACACATAATTTAGAAGAACACCGTGGCACAACTGAAAGGGGTCTGTAGTCAGAACTCCAGATACTCCCAGGTCTAAGTCCATCCCTCTTCTCCGTCAACTACATGCTCACAATCTGACTGTTGAGCCGCGGGAGAGAGGCACATGTTCCTATCAAAAATTCTTCTTCCAAGGCAACTCGAAGGGCTACAACATACAAAACCAAAACCAAACCAAACCAAACCCACTGCTGTTGAATCAATTCCAATTCATAGCGACCCTGTAGTTAAATGCTTTGTCCTTGTCCTCCGATTATCTGACAACCAACTTACTAATAATATGACTCAAATGGCTAAATTACAATGCCATCCCATGGGGAATGTACTGACAATTATCCAGTGACCATAACCTTTGGATAGGGCAGGAAAAAAACAAAGCTAATTTTTCATATAGCTGAGATGTAAAATAGACCAGAGACAAGTTCTCTCTAACTTTTCTATGACTCGGTTTCCTCATCTGTGAAATTCATTCATTCATTCAACAAATGTACTGAGCTCCAATTATTTGACAGGCTCTGTACTAAAGGGCTAAGGGTTCAACAATTTGCAAGACAGACATGGACCTCACATCTGCTCCCTGCCAATTCCAGACCTTGGTGATGGCCCTAGATGCTCAGCTCCCCTTTCCTGCTTTATCAGAAGAAACCTAACACGATTCTTCTTTGACACTACATTATGATCAGGACTACATTCTATGAAGTCCTCCCAGAAGATAGTTTCAAACTTGAGTCTGATTTGGAGTTGATTTGCTGCTCATTTAAAATGCAACTCTTCCTCTTAAAAAACATGCTAACTAGTCATCCAGAGCCCTTGGGGTGGGGGTGGGGGGCAAATGGTTCATGTATTTGGCTGCTAACCCAGAGGATGGAGATCTGAGTCCACTCAGAGGTGCCTTGAAAGAAACACCTGGCGATCTACTGAAGTATCAGCCATTGAAAACCCTATAGAGCACAATTCTACTCTGACATACATGGGGTCACCAGGATTTGGAACGGACTCAATGGCAACTGTTTTGTTTTTGTTTATTTGTTTGTTACTAGTCATCTAAACCTGAGTATAAATTATTTCAATCACCCCATGAGATCTAACCTCAAGCCCAGAGCAGCTGTGGAAAGAAAGTAGAGTTTTCATCTGGGATAAGGTGAGAGGGCAAGGTGATCGTGGGGAAAAGTCCTGGGTCGTATACTCCAACTTGGAAGGCTTTGTCAGGCAGAAGATCCGAGCTCCAGGAAAAGAGGGTTAAAACAGGAGAGCAGGAAAAAGGACATGGACGGACTGTGCCACTCAAGTACTCTCAGAAGTACTTCATCAGCCAAAACAATGGATGCTACAAGGAGACACACAAACACAAGGGCATGGCTGTGTCACAGTACTTTACACTTTCCAAACGTAAAGCTAAGAGTTGGTGAAAAAGAAGATCCTCAACAAGATGGACTGACACAGTGGCTGCAACAATGAGCTCAAGCATAACGATTGTGAAGATGGCGCAGGACCGGGCAGTGCTTCCTTCTCTTGTTCTAGGGTCGCTATAAGTCAAAACCGACTTGACAGCACCTAACAACAACAACAAAAGTAGAGTCACCCCCAAAATAGAAAACCAATGTTACATTCTTTCTCAGAGTAATTTAACTGTCCTTTTGTAGAGCGCATCCAAGTGATCAAAGTTTTCCTACTGACATCTCAATACAAATGTTTTCAGAATTATTCAAAACTCATTTGAAAAGCCTCAAGAAACTGTAATTACAGATACAAAATGGCTGCATTTTGGCTACTTGAAAAAAAAACAAAACTATAATTCTTCTTATAACCAAAGAGAGCAATATTGTCTGTAATTTATTTAGAGAGTATCTAGCATAATGCAGACATGCATATTAAACACTCTCTATTTCATTTCATCTGACTAAATGAATAAATACATTACACCATCCAGACACACAGTGGAAACATTTCCCTGAGTATTCTTTAAACACAATAACACAAGATTGCAATGGCATCGCGACTGATAAAAATGACAAAGATGCTCATTAATCAAGTGAATACAAAGCAAAAGCATGAATTATTTATGCCAATAATATTTATAACCATACAAATTATATATTGATGTTATAGTAGAGTGTTTAGTATTTCAGCCAGCATACATCATACCTTGACAGTTAATTTCCTTGGACAGCCTTAATTCAAGGGTAACATTTCCCAAAAGGGAAGAACACACTCAGCATTTCTCAAGCTGAAGGAACTGAAGAAGAAACTCAAACCTTGACTTGCCATATTGAAGGATTCTATGGGCAAAATGTTGAACGATATATGATGCATCAAAAGAACATGGAAGGAATACAATGAATCACCATACCAAAAAGTAATGGTCAACATTCAACCATTTCAGGAGGTAGCATATGATCAAGAACCGATGGTACTGAAAGAAGGAGTCCAAGCTGTACTGAAGGCACTGGCAAAACACAAGACTTCAGGAACTGATGGACTACCAACTGAGGTGTTCTCACAAACAGATGCAATGCTGGAAGCGCTCAGTTATCTAGGCCAGGAAATTTGAAAGACACTACGTGGCCAACTGACTGGAAGAGATGCATATTCGTGCCCATTCCAACAAAAGGTGATCCAACATAATGCAGAAATTATCAAACAATATCATTAATATCACACACAAGTAAGATTTTGAAGATAATTTCAAAAATGGTTGCAATAGCGCATCGACAGGAAACTGCCAGAAATTCAAGCCAGATTCAGAAGAGGATATGGAATGCGGAATATCGTTGCTGATGTCAAATGGACCTTGGCAGAAAGCAGAGAATACCAGAAAGATGTTTACCCATGTTTTATTGACTGTGCAAAGGCACTTGACTGTGTGGATCATAACAAATCACAGATAACACTGGGAAGAATGGGAATTCCAGAACACTTATTTGTGCTCATGCAGAACCTGTACATGGATTAAGAGGCAGAACAAGGGGATACTGCATGGTTTAAAGTCAGGAAAGGTGTGTGTCGGGGCTGTATACCTTCACCATACTTATTCAATCTCTATCTTGAACAAATAATCCGAGACACTAGACTATATGAAGAAGAATGCAATGTCAGGGTTGGCGGTAACAACCTGAGATACGCAGATGACACAATCTTGCTTGTTGAAAGCGAAGAGGACTTGAAGCACTTACTAATGAAGATCAAAGACTACATCCTTCAGTATGGATTACACATCAACATAAAGAAAACAAAAATCCTTACAATTGGATCAAAAGCGACATCATAATAAACGGAGAAAAGATTGAAATTATGAAGGATTTAATTTTACTTGGATCCATAATCAACACCCACGGAAACGGCAGTTGAGAAATAAAATGGACATATTTCATTGGACAAATCTGCTGCAAAAGACCTCTTTAAAAAGTTAAAAAGCAAAGATGTCCCTTTGAGGACTAAGGTCCACCTGACCCAAGCTATGGGTATTTTCAGTTGCCTCATATATATGTGAAAGCTGGACAATGAATAAGGAAGACCAAAGAAGAATTGATGCCTTGGAATTATGGTGTTGGCAAAGAATATTGAATACACCATGGACTGCCAGAAGAATGAACAAATCTGTCTTGGAAGAAGTAATGCCAGAATGCGCCTTAGAAGGGAGGATGGTTCATCTCACAAACTTTGGAGATGTTATCAGGAGTGACCAGGCCCCGTAGCAGGGCCATGCTTGGTAAAGTAGAGGATCGGTGAAAAAGAGGAAGACCCTCAACAAGATGAATTGACACAGTGGCTGCAACAATGGGCTTAAACATAGCAACAAGTGTGAGAACAGGGCAGGACCGGGCTGTGTTTTGTTCTGTTGTACATAGGGTTGCTATGAGTGAGAAATGACTCAACAGCACCTAACAACAACTCAAATTAGAGCCAGGAGGACAATATCGATTTTTCCTTTGGGTGTCTTAAAATGTGATTTCGCCTTTATTATGAAATGGTTTCCCCACAAGCACATCCATGGTTGGTGTTCTTTTAGAACTCTCTACATGTAAGACCACTGCTTTTGATGGGCCACTGAGATGGCCTATGCTGGGAGACCGGAGTTCCACTTTCCTTCATCTTCAGCGAGAAGACGGCATAAGTGACGATGACTGCCAGATGATCTTTTCTCACTCCTGCATGAAGGTCAGATTGGAGACATTTTTAAGGGAAGGTAAGCTAAGTTAACTCTTATAAGCCAGAGACCACAAAGATGCTCTTCAGTTAACCTAAAAATATGTTAAGTTTCAGAGAACTTCAGAAATACTGAATATCTAGGAAGTTTTTTACTTTTCTTTCATCTACGAGATCAGTCACACATCTACACTGATTCTTTCATCTCAATAGAAAATACACTGCACTCACACAATTACACACACATTCACACTCACTTTGAGCAGTTCAATTCCTGCTTGAAAACTGCAAGGTAATTATTGTTCCTTAGCTGATCACAGGAAACCCTGGTGGCATAGTGGTTAAGAGCTACAGCTGCTAACCAAAAGGCTGGTGGTTTGAATCCACTAGGCATTTCCTGGAAACTCTATGGGGCAGTTCTACTCTGTCCTATAGGGTTGCTATGAGTCAGAAGTGACTCAACAAAAACAAGTTTGGTTTTTTGTTTGTTCGTTTGTTTGTTTAGCTGACTTCAATTTTCCAAGTTTAGGAGGCACTACTCAGGTACTGCCACAATTGGGTTAGATACTCACGAAATCAAAGGTTGGGAATATGGAATATATCATGGACTTCCAGAAGAACGAACAAGTTTGTCTTGGAAGAAGTACAGCCAGAATGCTACTTAGAAGGGAGAATGGCGACACTTCCTCTTACATACCTTGGACATGTTATCAGGAGGGCCAATCCTTGGAGAAGGACATCATGCTTGGTAAAGTAGAGGGTGAGTGGAAAAAAGAGGAAGATCCCCAAGGAGATGGGTTGACACAATGGCTGCAACAATAAGCTCGAGCATAACAATGATTGTGAGGATGGCACAGGATTGGGCAGTGTTTCCTTCTATTGTACATAGGGTCACTATGAGTCAGAACCAGCTCGATCGCACCTAACAACAAAGGAAGTTATCAGAAGGGACCAGTCCCTGGAGAAGGACATCTTGCTTGGTCAGAGAAAAAGAGGAAGGCCCTGGACAAGATGGATTGACACACTGGCTGCAACAATGGACTCAAACGTAGCAATGATTGTGAGGACAGCACAGGACAGGGCAATGTTTCGTTCTGTTGTATACAGAGTCGCTGTGAGTCTGAACCAACTCAATGGCACGTAACAACAACAACAATAACAAAGGTTGGGGCAAGTGGGTCACCACAACACTTCTGTAATATCTACTATTATTTAAAATACTACTTGGTTTTTAAATTGGAGTGGATTCCTAATGACCAATTGAATCATTTAGGAAAGAGCAGAAGGTAGTATAACATCTCCCTTGTTTACATGGAGATGGAGTATATGTGTAATACCAATATAGAGAGTCTGTCCACATGGAGAGGAAAGAGGCAAAAGACAGAATGCCTAGTAACTTCTCCAAAACCACCCATCTTCTTAGGGAGACATTCCCATCTAAGTACTCATAACAACAGTCCAAAGCATTCCCAAAGTAAAACTAATCTCTAATCCCCAAACTTCTTCCTCAAACTCTATGCCTTTTCACGTGTTAATTTCACATCCTGAAATATCCTGCCCCACCTTCGCTAATTCCTCCCTTACTAGCACTCACCTCCCCATCTCTCTCTTGACAAGAGCAGGAACTTGAGTTTGAATCCCACCCCCTACCCCTGACTAGTTGGGTGATCTTGGGGAAGTTAAGTTCACACTCAGAGTCTCAGCTCCTCATCTACTAATGTTATTGCTGTTGTTAGTTGCCCTGAGTAGACTCTGATTCACTCTGACCTTATGTAAACCCTGGTGGTGTAGTGGTTAAGTGCTGTGCTGCTAACCAAGAGGTCAGTGGTTCAAATCCACCAGGTGTTTCTTGGAAACTTTACAGGGCAGTTTGACTCTGTCCTATAGGGTCACTATGAGTCGGAACTGACTCGATGGCAATGGTTTTTTTTTTTTTTTTTTTTATGTACAACAGACTGTTTATGCACAACAGAACGTACAACATTCTCCACTCTTGTGCCATCTTTCAGATTATTGGCATGTTTGAGTCTCTACATCAAAACCAAAAACCAAACCTGTTGCTGCCGAGTTGATTTTAACTCATGGTGACCCTCCACATGCTACAGAGTAGAACCAAGCTATAATCTTTTACGGAAGCAGACTGCCAGGCCTTTCCTCCATGGCGCCACTGGGTGGGTCCAAACCTCCAACCTTTCAGTTAGTAATATAGTGCAAACTGTTTGCACCACCCAGGGATCTTTTGAGTCTCTACATAGAAAAAAAAAAGGGGGGGGGTAATAAAAGTAGCTGCTTCATAGGGCTGTCATGAAGATTAAATGAATTAATAGATATAAAACACCTAGAACAGAGTCTAGCATCTAGTAGGTAAATTTTAAGTGTTAGTCATTGTTAAGTGCTCAGCTTCTAATCAAAAAGTTGGCAGTTCAAACGCATCAGCCCCTCCGCGGGAAAAAGATGTGGCAGTCTGCTTCTGTAAAGATTTATAGTCTTGGAAACCCTATGGGGCAGCAGTTTTACTCTGTGCTACAGGGTTGCTATGAGTTAGAATCGATTTGACGGCAGTGAGTTTGGGTTTTGGAAACATCAGGATAATTTTTTTAGAGTTGATCTGATTTTTTTTTTTTTTTAATAATAGTTACTGGCTTTCCTCATCAAGATCAAGCCTCTTGCCTGGTACTGAAACTCCCTTCATGATAAAAAAAAAAAAAAAAAACCAAACCAATTGCCTTCTAGTCAATTCCGACTCATAGTGACCCTATAGGGAAGAATAGAACTTTCCCATAGGGTTTCCAGGACTAGGTAGATTTGAACCGTGGACCTTGCGGTTAGCAACCGCCACCAGGGCATCCCCTTCACAATAAGATCCTGACTTACCTTTCCAACATTGTTTCCCATGACCTGCTCAACACACATCCTCTAACTCATCTTACATTTCCTGTCCCCAAGCCTTTGTTCAAGCTGGGTCCTCCTCCTGGAAATCCTCCATGTCTATCTGTTAAAATTGGACTCATTCCTCAAGATGGAAACCAAATGCCATTTCCTCCATAAAAGTTCTTTTCAGAATTAATCTCTACCACCCATATAGTCCCAAAGCACTTTCACAGGAAAGCTGTTTTTATTAAAGTACTTATGCTGCTTTTGACCCGTCCTTATATACTAGCTTCTTAGAGGCAGGGTCCATTCCT
Organism: Loxodonta africana; assembly: GCF_030014295.1. Taxonomy (NCBI): domain Eukaryota; kingdom Metazoa; phylum Chordata; class Mammalia; order Proboscidea; family Elephantidae; genus Loxodonta; species Loxodonta africana. The sequence continues at coordinate 48,346,294 of NC_087364.1, forward strand.
TAATCACATCTCTCCTTGGAAACTCTATGGGGCAGTCCGACTCTGTCCTATAGGGTCACTATGAGTCGTAATCGACTTGACGGCACTGGGTTTGGTTTTTGGTTTTGGATCTAGGGCTGTGCCTAGAGCAGTGTTCCACAACCTACTGCATATAATTTTTTTAAACTGGATTAAAAAGGAAACAAATGTAATTGAACCCTAGGATGCTAGGACTCCTATCTGCCTACGAGCAGATTTAAATTTATTTTAATTAATTAAGCCCCAATTAACTTTTATTTGCAGAATTACCCTTGAGTGTTAGATACTTGCCTGAATCCCCCTATTCAATTATAAGCCTCAAAATCTTCTTTGTCTGATCTGAAGCATCTTGTACACATCAGGCACTCAAAACATATGTTGAGTTTGTAACTGTTTCTCTCTGGGAAGTTCAGAAAATTGGGTCAAAGAATGATCCCACATGATTATGGCTGCCCATGGTGATGGTAAGGGTCCTGCATGATAACACCAAAAGGAGAGAAAAAACAAATGACCTCCCTTTGCTGGTCACTGGTCACCACGCAAACACATGATTTGTTTACAGAACTGTCCTTGACCTTCCCCCATTCCAGCCCACCCATTCCAGCCCACTGGAGGCATGACTGGTGTTGGGATTGCCAAAATTCTTCTGTTGGTGTATATAGGCCAGGGTGTGGGTACCAAGGGCTTCACTGACAGAGAAGGCAATCACAGTGCCAATCTCTGGGGAAGAGGTGAGACTGCAGGCTGCAATCCATGACCCAGAAGGCAGGCCTTTAGCAGGTGACGAAGGGTTTCCACACCTCTCATGAGCTAGCTCTTCAGCTGTGAGTTGCTAAGGGGTCTCTCCTAAGATGGCACCCAACACCTGGAGACAGCTGGGGAGCCAGGAAGGAAAAAAAATCTCTGAAGTAGCTGTTCTCATATGGAATAGGGGGAAGCCAGACAATTTTCTTGCTTTTACCCTAAATTTAATTCGTTTAATTTTTTGATTGTTGTTCTCTCCCAGCCTTTGATAAAGAGTCCTTTAGCCATTCCAGCCTAGTCTCAAACTATAAACTCCTGGGAAATATTCAGTGAGGTGCTAGTAAATGTTAAACAGCCAGCTCTCTTTGGGGAAAGCCCCTAGTGTTTGCTAGTTTTCGTGGTGTAAATACTACCACCGCGGCCAATTTCAGCTACCAGCCTACTATCATTGAACTACATGTTGGGGAAAAGATGTACACAATCAGCTGGAAGCACTAGAGTTGGCTCTAGAATACTCTTGGACCTCCTCCCTACACCAGGTACTTATTTGAAGGACCTCATCAGCAAATTCAGCATGAACTCCAGTGGTGTGAAATTCTAATTTTATTATAGAAGGCAACATGCCTTTACACCACATATACTTGAATTCCCAGGGAAGGAGTCTGAGGTGAAAGCTAGCCATGAGTTAACACCAAAGCCTTCAAAGCCATGCATTTTTGTCTACACAGCCTGAAAACATAACAAAACTTGGTAAGACAGAGACCAGTTAGGTGTTCTAAAAGACAAAACACAGCTCAACTACAATACCTTGTGTCCTGTTGTTAGGCATAGAAACATAGTTCTAGCCACTCAAATGTGGACAAGAAGTCATGTGTGACACTTCCAGGCCTGGCCAATAATATTTTACCAATATAGTACCCCCCTAGCCAAGTCTTTTGTATTCTACTGGCTTGATGTAGACAAGCACTATAAGCTATATTTTGAAGATAACAGAGCCACAGGATGGAAGGGGCTCTAGGTCCTTGCATCAATTCTAGAAGTACAGTTGCCCTTCTTACAATGAACTATAAGGAACACCTGTTTTGGTTCTTATATTGGCACAAAACAAACTACTAATATACATGAACCATCTAAGAGTTTGTTTATTTTGGCAGTTAGTTTTAACTAATACATTTGGCAATACATGCCAAGGCCCTATGGGAATCACAGATACTCTAGAAATACCTTATATTTTCCAGGCGATTGCTGAAGAATTCAAAAGCAGATATTAGAAATGAAACTCCAGGCTCTTAATTTTCAAAATGTTCTGTTCTGTTCATTTTGGTGTGGCTGCAGTTACAGCTCTCACTAATAGTTTTTGTTGTAATTTTGTTTTGGCTTATAAAGAATGATTTTTATGGTAACTACTCTAGATGACAATAGGAAAGAGAAACTAGAAAGATTCTGAAAAGGTCGAGAGAATCAGAGCAATAATCCACACCTTGCAATCACACCGTTCTTTTCCTACAATTTGTTTGCATTTATGCACATATGCTCAGATACTAAGTGACAGCTAAAAATTAATAAAGCGGTAATACATATTTTAACTACATCTGTATCATTTTCACAAGCCAGAAATTTCTCTTAAAGATTTTTAAAAAGTCGAATTTTAAATACTGCCAAATCTTACCAAAAAATCAGTTTATATTTATTGACATAAGTGTGAGAAAGTGGTAGTAACACACAGACCCTACTGACCCAGCTTACATCTGTCCCATTTTGTACTACATTAAAGTTAGTTTCATTACCTGCCTTATCTGCACTGCTAGCTTCTAAGCATCCTGAAGGGTGGTGACTGTGACCCACATCTAAGCTATCTACAACATCTCATATAGTGTCATCCTACGGTGGACAGAACAATGGATGACGAATCAATAAATACACAGGGAAAGTAACTTCACAGGGACTCATCTGGATGATTTTCATCAGTGGTAATCCCTTTTTGGAGTCTCTGGGTGGTACAAATAGTTAATGCACTAGGCCGTTAACCAAAAGGTTGGAGGTTCAAGTCCACCCAGGGATGCCTCTGAAGAAACCCTGGAATCTACTTTCAAAAAATCAGTCATTGAAAACCCTACACAGCACAGTTCTACTCTAACATACATGGGGTCACCATGAGTCTGAGTCAACTCAACAGAGACAGCAGCTGGTTTAATTTCTTTTTTATAAGTCTCAGTCCCTCTTCCCTTTCAAATACAAGTAAGGGCTTCTCTGCAGACATCACCATAGGACCTGCAAAGACCAGCGCTGTGAGGGCAAAGTCATCGCCGAGAGAGGACACTATCGTCTATTTATGGAGCCCTAGTGGTGCAATGATTAAGCGTTCATTGCTAACCAAAATGTTTGCAGTTTGAACCTACTCACCCACTCTACTAGAGGAAGACCTGGTAATCTGGTCCCATAAAGATTATCAAAACCAAAAACCAAACCCAGTGCTGTCGAGTCGATTCCGACTCATAGCGACCCTATAGGACAGAGTAGAACTGCCCCACAGAGTTTCCAAGGAGCGCCTGGAGAATTCGAACTGCCAATCCTTTGGTTAGCAGCCATAGACAAAGATTACAGTCAAGAAAAAAAATTACAGCCAAGAAAACCCTATGGGGCAGTTCTACTCTGTTGCATGGGGTTGCTACGAGTCAAAATCAACTTGATTGCACCCAAAAACAACAACAAATTTAAGTGCCAGATCATAGGACAAGTGTAGCCTGTGGTCAAGAGAATTATGCATATTTCAGCTTGATAGCTGTTGGCTCCTTCTGAATCATTCCTCTATTTCCTGCTGTATTTCTGGTTAGTAATACCTAATAGCATACTCTGTGCTCAAAGAAAATTTCCCATGCCAGGGAAGCATCCTAACTAGAAAGACCACTAGAGTCTGGTCATGGGTCACCACTTGGATGCTCTCTCAAAATTGCAAATATGCTCCAAGGTTCTGATACGAGCCTGAACAAGCTTCCCGGACAATCCATAAACACATAGAAGGGGGTAGTGGATACTGCTTTCGTAGCCACTTTTGCAAATAAGGAACGTGGTTATGAGGAAATGACTAGCCCACACTCACACATAGGCAACGGATTCAGTGAAATTAGCTGGAGCCTCAACTTACACATGAGACGCCACCACCAGGAGTTCAACTGGGAAGCCTCACAGGAATCACGAATCTGAACATTTCTGAAGGTATCGGAAGGCTTGGAAAATTACTCTCAGTTTAAAAATAAATAAATAAAAGCAAAAGCTTACAGCTGTTAGTAACATTCTAACACTACGAGCCTTACGACGTACCTTTTGGATATATGCCTTGCTCAAGAAAATCTTGTTATTAAATAAAAAAATGAATGGAGACAAAATCACAGACGATATAATCTGACAACTGACAATGAACCATGAAAACTATTTGGTTTGTTGTGTTTCTTTTTTCCAGGAGAGAAATGAGAGTGAGAAAATCTTTAAATTAACAGCTTGATTTACTTTAAACTTTCCTTCCATGAAGGAGCTGGGAACATCAATAAGACATAAGTCTTCCTAAGGAGCTAAGTACACACATCCCAAACACTCCATTTCCCCCTTTTATCTTGCTGAACACAGGCCTGCATATCCATAAGGGGCAAGATACAAAATAGGAGAGAGGAAGTGAGATGACAGCCTCTGTTTTCAACTATGCTTTGTTCTGTGTTCAAGATGAAATAAGTATTCCTGGGCCCTGTAGGGAAACCCTGGTGGTGTAGTGGTCAAGAGCTATGGCTGCTAACCAAAAGGTCAGCAGTTCGAATCTACCAGGTGCTCCTTGGAAACCCTATGGGGCTGTTGTACTCTGTCATATAGGGTCGCTAGGAGTCGGAATCTACTCAACAGCACTGGGTTTGGTTTTTGGGTTTTTTTGTAGCCTAGATGGGCCCCGCCATAGAGAATTCTTAAGAATGCAGAGGAAAGCCTTAGCAAAGGGAAAAGCACATAAGAAACATGAATGTCCTCATTCCAATCTTCTATAATTGTTAAGAGTTTAATTTGGGATATTTGGGATTTTCAGCCCAATCCCACGTGAGCTACTCCAATTCATCGGCACACAATTTATCAATCAGTGCTACAGTAAACTGTTTGTCTCAGGTTTCTCATAGGCACTGGGCCTAGGGAAGGAGTAGAAATCATCTGAAAAGCAGAATTACGCAAAATAAGAGCAAGGAATTTAGAAAAAACAAGTTGAAGGGGGGGATGTAATAATGTAGGAAAGAAATATGGTCTTAGTTTCAATTAATTCTCACACATGTGAAGGTTAAATTGGTAGATGGACCCATAAGCAGCTATAAAATGGACAGCAGAATAAAATGTTGTCTAATAACAATTCAAAACAGAGGTGTAGAAAACAATATTGTGACTTCTGATTGACCACATAAGTTGATCTCCTCTCACTAAATCAACCTCACTAAACTGAGAATAATGAAGAGATGGAAGGCAAGGGGTCTTGACGAGGTACAAGAAGTCACAGAGGAGATGGAATAGTGATAATAAATGAAACACGGCAGTGTAGTCTACAGTATGGAAATCCAGCGGCCTTGCAGAACTTGGTGACACTGAAGATTCCTGGTAGGCAGAGCATGAGAGTGAGACTGGGGCAGGAAAAAGAAATTATTTGAAAGCCTATATGTGGAGCAACCAACCACTGTTCCCTACCATATTATATGCCCCTTCCTTCCATCCCACCAACTAACATTGTCATTTCTCTCTCTCTCCCCCCGCCCCGTTTCCTCACCTCCAACACCCTTGACCCTATCCCTCCTGCCGCAATCTTTTCTAAAGAAAATTAAAGATCTCAGACAAAAAAGACTCCCACAGTCAAATCTCACCCCACTCAGTCATCATAAAACAAAACCCACATAGAAAGTCACAAAGCATCTGGTTAACACCTCACTCTTAAATGTAAATGGACAACCATGGATTACCACACATATGTGAAAACCTTCCAATAAGAAAGAGCACAAGCAAGATAAATAAATGGGGGAAAGTGGTCTTTGAGGAAAAACAAATAAGACAGGTAATAGAAAGGAACTTCAAAAACTCCAAAAAGAGTCAGGAAAATATTATATCCATGAAACAAGAGGAGAATGCTATGGAAAAGGAACAGCACATAAGCAAGAAAAAATCTTGGTAATTGAAAATTAAATGGAAGGAAGAATCAGGAAACACCCACATTTCTCACAAAATCATTACTTACTTTTAGAATTTGAAGTTACCATAAAATATGTTTTCACAGAAGAAGAAAAGAAAAACTGGTCCTCTACAAAGAACGAGAATCAGAATGGTCTCAGACTTTTCAAGACCAAGCCTGGAAGAATGAAGGCAAATGAAGCTTGTACTGAGAAGTCACTCTTCCCTTCCACCTCTTACTGCTCACTCTCCAAAACCCTAACAATGGAGCTAGAGGAAAATAATTTTTACCCTAGAATTTTATATTTATCCTATTCTTAATCCCATATGAGGTTAGAATGAAATATTTTCAAGCATTCAAAGATTGAGAACAGTTATCCCCTGTCAAGATAAATTAAAGATATGCATGACTGAAATGAGGGAGTGGGCCAAGAATGAAGACAGCATGGGTTGGGGAACTAGGGAATCCCAAGCAGGAAAACTCTGGACCTGCCTGGCATGCAGCAGGCCTGGAGAGCAGAGAAATGGAGAAGCCTGGAGGGGAGGGTCAACAAATTGAAGTTATGACTAAAGGGCTAAAAGAGCAGGGAAAAAAAGAACGGCATTTATAAAGCCCATGAAAATAGCTATACAAGCAAGATCATTGAACTATAGTGATTACTGGCTCCTGTATAAACAAAAAGCCAAAAATACTAACATGATTTATTGATTTTCAACTTCTAGAATCAACTTTTGAATAAAATTCTAAAGACTTAAGTCTGGTTATAAGATAGAATTAAATATTACGAGCCTTGTCATAAAAAAAATATATATATATATTATTTATTTATTTATTTTTTGCCTTGTCATACAAAAGTAAAAAGAAAGTGTGGGGGTGCTAAAATCCTAATTTTACCAAGTAGGAAATCTAAGACACGCTATTTGGGGAAATTCATCAAGCTGTAAACCTAAGAAGTGGACTTTTCATTATGAATGTTTATTTCAATAACAAGAATGTTATTGTTGCTATTGTGTGCCATCCAGTCGATTCTGACTTATAGCAACCTTACAGGACAGAGGAACTGCTCCATAGGATTTCCTGGGCTGTTTTAATCTTTATGGGAGCAGATTGTCAGGTCTTTTACTTCCAGGAGCGGCTGCAGGGTTCTAATCGCTGACCTTTCGGTTAGCAGCCGAGCACTTAACCGCTGCACCACCAGGGCTCCTTTATAATAAGAATAGGAACAACAGCAAATAAACAAGCAAACAAAAAACAGCAATATAATCAATTACATTAAGAAGATGGAGGAATAGGGTTGTGAAGGTATCATGAATGTTCATCTTTCTTAGGAGAAAGCCAATAGATGCCTAAAACTAATAGATCAAGAAACAACAATAAAAGAAATTCCATGGCAACATGAAGAAGAAACAGCTAAAGGGAAAAAAGTCTGCTTCTAGGAACAGGTCTAGAAGGTGGTAAGTTTGCTGCTTTTAAACAAGCCGACATTATGCAGTGTATTTAAAAGTATAATGTAACATAACTTTCTCCACTGATTAAAAATTAATACTTGTTTACAAGAAAACAGTATTATTACAAATGTACAATGTATTAGCAACTTACAAGTTTCTGTGGGCTATAGGGTCGCTGTGAGTCGGAATCAACTCGATGGCAATGGGTTTGGTTTTTTGGCTTTTGGTCTGGAAAATGAATGATTTTCATTTCTGTCGACAGGGGTCAACAAACTAAATCCAACTTGCTGCCTGCTCTTGTAAATAAAGTTTTGTTGGGACAGAGTCACACCTGTGTTTATATATTGTCTAGAGCTGCTTTCCTGCTACAACAGTAGAGCTGAGTAGTTCCAACAGAGACCATACGGCCAGCAAAGCCTAAAATATTTACTAGCTGGCCCTTTACAGGAAAAGTTTGTTGACCCCTGATTTTTAACACAGATTTTCTGGGAAAATGTTATCTATACTCATCTTGATTTCTAGAAAAAGTTGGTTCTAGGTTGAGGGCTGCTTCTCTATTGTGAGTATAGCTCACCTGATGGAAATGGACATGCCCCAACACTCAGTGTCTGATGTTTTCTCATTTGGGGCATTTAAAGCTGCATACGAGATCCCTGTCTCCCTTGTACAACCACGAGGAGAGTCTGTCATTACACCGTAATTCTCCTGACCTTTCAATGACAGCAAAACCTTGCCTTTGTATTGTTATGGCTACGTGCTGTACGTAGCCTGTCAAAGAAAAGCAGCCTTTCCATGCTCACATAAAAATGAATTTCTGCCTGTACCACAATGTGGATATGAGAAAGGAGCTTATCAACGTACATTCCAGACCACAGACTACGTAGATGGTCATTCAAATAAGTACTATAGGTATTTGTTTGTTTGTTTTTAAAGGTGACACGGTAGTCTGAATGCTATATTCTTTCTCACCAAAATCCTTTAAACTGCCATATTGTCCAGAGGTAAATCTTACTGCTGGGAAGGACAAATAGAAAAGAAAATAATGTTCTCCTAAGTAAACCATTTTAAAAAGCAGCAGTCTTCCTCCTAAATGACAAGGGATAGCTTTGCCTAAATTTTATATTCCAAATGAACATCAAATAATCATTGATTTTTTTTACCTGCCGCTGAGTCGGTTCCAACTCAATTGTGACCTTAGGCATAACAGAACAGAACATTGCCGAGTCCTGCACCATCCTCACAGTCGTTGCTATGTTTGAGCTCATTGTTGCAGCCTCTGTGTCAATCCATCTCTTTGAGGGTCTTCCTCTTTTTCACTGACCCTTTACTTTACCAAGCATGATGTCCTTCCCCAGGGACTGGCTCCTCCTGATGACATGTCCAAAGTATGTAAGATGAAGTCTCACGGTCCTGGCTCTAAGGAGCATTCTGGCTGTACTTATTTCAAGACGGATTTGTTTGTTCTCCTGGCAGTCCATGGTATATTCACTATTCTTCACCAACACCATAATTCAAATGCCTCAATTCTTCTTCGGTCTTCCTTATTCATTGTCCAGCTTTCGCATGCCCTTCGGTATTACCTAGCTATTTAGGAGGTGTTTCTGCACAGACCCCACTCAACCTTCAAAAGAATTTACGCTTGTGGCAATAAGTTCCATATCAGTGATTCTCAATGGACATGGGATGGTAGAGGGTTTATGTCCCTTGGGACTATATCAAAATTTCAAATGGAGGCAGATTTTTCAAACTATACTTCCAAAGTTAGTGAGAAATATTACTGTACTGAGCCTTATTATTGATTGGAGCCTACTGCATACCTCATGTTTATGTATACAGAAGATTAAAAAAAAAATGTCTTTGAGTCGATTCCAACTCATGATGACCTCACGTGTTGCAGAGCAGAGCTGAGCTCCACAGGGTTTTCTTGGCTGTAATTTTTATGGCAGCAGACTGCCACCGGGCCTCTCCTCCATGGCACCACTGAGTGGGTATGAACCACACCCTTTTGGTTAGTAGCTGAGAACAAACCATTTGTGCTGCCCAGGGCCCTTGATGATCAGAGAAAAAAAAATCTCCTGGCAGGGTCACATGTTCTTAGCATTTGGATGAAAAGTATAATATAATTTATATGTGGACATTTATGTGCCAAACCGGGTATAACTAGAAATAAAACAATGTGTAAAACAATTCTGAAAGTGGGATGTTAAACTATCACCTCTGGCTTTAAATAAACTGAAAAAGAAACTGCTACGACGTATATCTTTTAACTGAGAGCCTCCTATATACAGTATTTGTAGTCTGCTTTCTTCACTTCATTATTATCAAATCTTCCCATGTCCATAAATATAAATCTGTGTCTATCTTTAGTGTCTTCAATTAACATCCTGTACAGTTTTAGACATTTTAGACATTAGTAGAATTGTTTCTAGAAGCAAAACTTCTAGGCCAAACGGTCTGTACCTTTTAAGAATTCTTGATAATATGTCTGCAAACCAACCTCCCAAAAATTATACCAGTTTTGTCTTTCACCAGCAGTATATGAAGGCACTACATGTCTGCTTTCTCACCAACGCTGGCTATCGGCATACATTTCTGTCATTGCTGTTTCAACGACTCTCAAAATAGTTCACATTTTGGTCACAACTTTGTTTGACCTGCTCCACGGTGCAGTGGTTAAGAGCTAAGGCTGCTAACCAAAAGGCTGGCAGTTCAAATCCACCAGCCACTCCTTGGAAACCTTCTGGGGCAGTTCTAGTCTGTCCTATAGGGTCACTATGAGTCAGAATTGACTCAAAGGCAGTGAGTTTGGTTTGGTTTTGTTATCCAAGGCAACCTTGGGGTGCGCTTAACAACTTCTACAACAGCATCAATGATAATGATGATCGTGGTGGTAGTGGTGATGGTGGTGACGATGATAATGACAATGCTTTTGTTTCAAGTATTTCACATATGTTATCTCATTTAATTGACACAACAGCCTTAAAAAAGGGGTACTATTATTATGATTTCCATTTTACCAATGAGGAAACTGAGGGTCAGAGAGATTATGTATATTGGCAAAGCCTACAAAGCTAGTAAGAGTTAAAAGTAGGATTCAAAACCATGCAGTCTGGTTCCAGACTTCAGAATCAATCTGGCCTCTCTAGCTATCATCACATACCTGGCTAATAGTCCATCTACCATAAGGGAAAAAATCCGTGAGATTAAAGAGATCACCACCCATTCCTGCCTTTGAGAAAAGTTATAGTTCTACAGTTTTATGTATGAGTTTACTTAAAAACAATTGGCCTAGTACCTTCCTTAGATACATCTGGAATCTGAATCAGCTTCCTTTTAAATCAGAATCTGTGCCCTGCTTGTTCCCTCCCAGATACATGGTGCTCATAAATGGATGGGCACTATCTCCCTGTGTCACAGCAGTCACTTTGCCACCTTCTTCAGGCTTGCCCCTCTTTGCTCTGCTGTAACTTAATCAGTTCGCACAACTGCTATGGGTCTATCTGATTAGTGAAGATGAGACTTTTTGAACAGAGCAACAGAATCTCAGGTTTAAGAGACAAATTAGCATTGTGTGCAAGGAGCCCTGGTGGCACAGGGGTTAAGAGCTCGGCTGCTAACCAAAAGGTAGGCAGTCCAAATTCATCGGCAGGTTCCTTGGAAACCGTATGGGGCAATGCTGCTCTGTCCTATAGGGTTGCCATGAATCGAATGGACTTGAGGGCAATGATTTTTTTTTTTTTTTAAATGGATGCAAGGCTCTGGCGTCCTGGTATCACACCACTTAGGAGCTACGTGCCCCTGGATCAGATGCTTAATCTCTGTGAAAGCTTTTTCATCTATAAAATGGGGATAAAAATATTTATAGCTCATAGGGCTGATGTGAGGAACTGTGCATCATAAAGGTTTAGCACTATGCCTGGCACATAGTACATTCTTAATAAATAGCAGTTACGGTAATGTGCTAGGCTGCTATCCAAAAGACTGGAGGTTCGAGTTCACCCGGAGGCACCTCGGAAGAAGGGCCTGGAGATAGATCTACTTCTAACCAATCAGCCACTGAAAACCCTATGGTGCACAGCTCTACTCTGATACACATGTGGTTGTCATGAGCTGGAGTCGATGGCAACTGTTTCTTTGTTGTTATTGTTCTTTCCAAATGTTTCAAATAAGTTAGTGCCTAGTGCCTTTTGTTACTCCTATTAATACTACCTTGAGAATTATTGTGATAGTATATATAGTACAAATTGTCTCTAAATAAAAAATTTCCTCCAAAAGAACAGTTGTTCAGAGATGTGTCAACAGAGCAAATAAAGGCATTCTTCAATTTGAAAGAAATCGATATTATTATATAATATTATATAAAATTTTCTTAATCAGGCCTATAAGCTTTTGGACTATGTAGGCACTTACTATAAATTGGGGCTAATGCTTGCTAGCCAATAAATATTAATAATCAATATTAATACTACCAGTTTTACACTGTAAGTAATGTAATAAAAAAAAAAAGACGTAAATATCTTATGTTACTATAATGTTGACCATGACTCTACTGTATAACCTGACAACATCCTCCAAAGCATTTAGAGCAGTCAGTCAAGCAGATGGTGACTGGAACCTATGAAATAAACAGTCTCAGAAAATCTCAGCCGTACTTACAGGAAGTATTCTTTGAAGAAGCTAGGCAGTAACAAGGTCCTTCTGGCACGGCAGAGTATTAAACACAAATAGTTTCTACTATTCATGGGAAATATTATATTCTGGTCAAATTTAGATGTACTAGATCTAGGGTCTCTAAAGTTTACCTGGGTGGTAGCCACTTTTTGTTTCCCTTGTGCCTTTAAAAACCATCACTACCAACAACAAAAACAAAACAACAACAAAAACCCCAACACTCTAAAGGTGAAGAACCACAGTAAAGGGTAAAGAAAGGTCAGTGACAACCTGCCATGGTCTTTTTCATGTGAAAAAGCCAAAGTCAGTGAGAAAGAGGAACAGCATGACACAGTCAACGACCTTTGACCCACACTGGCTTGAAAATTTTCAACTAGGAGTTTCGTCAGTGTAGCACAGTGGCTGAGAACTTGGCTTTCAAGCCAAGTGTGGGTTCCAATTCTGATGCTGCTACTTACCAATTACAAAATCATGAGCAAGTTATTTATCTTCTTTAAGTCTCAGTTTCTTAATCTGAAAAATGGGAATAGTAACAGCACCTACCTCTTAGGGTAGAGGATTCAATGAGACAATGCATGTGAAGTGTTGAACACAGTGCCTAGTACAAAAGGAGCAACCAATGCACTTTAAATATCATTAATATTTCTGATATGCCAACAGTTGACACTAAAATTGACCGAGCATACACTGTTTTACTCTCTCACATGCACATACCCGTCTATAAACATAACTGAGAATCCACTGGATCATGCCACGCCCGAAGGTCAGGAAAGGCAAGATTTGCTGCTGTTATATCCCTAAAAATAAATCTGTTCCCATCGAGTCAATTCCAACTCACGGTGATCCTACAGGTCAGAGTAGAACTGCCCCACAGAGTTTTTCCAAGGAGCGGGTGGTGGATTCAAACTGCTGACCTTTTGATTAGCAGCTGAGCTTTTAACCACTGCACCATCAGGGCTCCACTATTGTATAAAAAAGCTGTAATTATGGGAAGTGGCACCCTCCCCCACACTCAGAGCAGAGACTTCAGGTGTGATCTACAGAATGAGTATTTGGGCTAGAAGAAATCACCCAGTGTAGGATAAGTCTCTTCAATGCCACTACAGATTAAAATCTTTGGTTACCATCAAAATAACATTTTCCTCGTGGCATCGGTTCAAGTTCTCCATCCCAGTGAATCACAAAGAGGATAAATAAGGGCCAGCACGGAGTATTTATAGGTCACTGACTTGGTGCATGGCCAAAAGTATCTCGTGAACCAACATCTCTGCCAAAGGAACTATCTGTGGATTCTCTTAATGGTACCTTGAAGTTTTTTCACACAACAAATGAAACTGAAACAGAAAAACAGAGGTATCAAAACAGTCGGATTTATTGTTTTAATCTGAAAATCATGAAGAAATGACATAAAACCTCAAGAGACTGAAAAATATATTTTTAAGATTTAAAGCTGAAATTTAGAATGTAAAATTCCAAGAAAGCGAGGGTAAGGGTGGAAGCATCAGTAGTGCACAGCGCCCCGATCTTACAGTGGACCCGGGTGATCACTGTTCCTAGCTTTACCAGCAGAGGGATGGAGGCCAGCTGCTTAAAGGCTCCAATACCAAAACCAAACCCATTGCTGTCAAGCTGGTTTCGACTCAGGGTGACTCCATGTGTTACAGAGCAGAACTGAGCATCACAGGGTCCTCTCGGCTGTAATCTTTACGGAAGCAAATCCCCAGGACTTTCTTCTGCGGTGCCACTGTGTGGGTTTGAACTGCCACCTTTTTGGCTGGCAGCTGAGTACAAACCATATGCACCACCCAGGGACATGCTGAGACTCAGGCCCAGCTTATTTTGTCTGCACAATCAAGGTGGAACCAGGGCACATACAGGTTCCTTTCCACTCTACCTTCCTATGAAAACACCAGCACGTAAGAAAATACTGGTCTTTATTTAAAAAGAAAAAAAATTCTATTTAAATTGTGCAAACTGGAAATTTTGTGTAGCGTGTTATGAAGAAGAAAGGGAAACTAAATTTTGCATTAATGTTTAAAAAATCTCCTGTAAAGTTACAACTGACCAAATTCTCCTTGAATTTCAGACATACCAGAAGAAGCAGCTAAGAAAACACACAGTCCTCTGAATACTTCCTGGATTCTTTCCTCTTTTCCACAAAAATAGAACTACCCTTTTTCTGTTTTTCTTTTTTTAATGGGGGATGAGGATTATACAGGAGGTTTGGCAATCTGAACAAACATATTCAAGAGCCAAGTGTAAAACTGAAAAAATGAAGGAAGTAGGTCCTGAAAATTATTCACTTATGGAGATTTCTAACTTCAGTGCTAAAGCTTCAAAATAATAATCGTCACCATCACTGAACGCACCTTCTCACCAAAGAGCTGAGGCATTCAATCTTGCTGACTACTAACCAGTCAAGGGCTCTGGAAAAAAAACAGTCTGTTTGGCAGCCAGACAAAGCTGGCCACCAGGGAGAATCCAAGGCTCCAGCCTTGTGCAAATGAAGGCAAAGCAGCAGTAGGATTCCACGGAGCCTGGAAGAAACCTGATAGATCTGGGCTGTAAGGAAGGCAGGTGGGGAACAGGAATTTCCACCGCCCCACTGGGGTTCTGGAAGCCCATGGTAAATAGCTAATGACACTGCAACGTCCCCAACTCGTGGTGACCTGTTGTGATCCACAGGGATTTCATTGGCTGATTTTTTTCAGAAGTAGATCACCAGGCATTTCTTTCTAGTCTTAGTCTGGAACCTGTTCAGTATCATAGCAACACGCAAACCTCCACTGACAGATGGGTCATGGCTGCACTTGAAGTGCATTGGCCGGGAATTGAACCTGGGTCAGCTGCATCAAAGTCAGGAATTCTACTACTAAACCGCCGCTGCCCCTAATAATTGGTTACTAGATATAAAATCTCAGAGGAAGTGAGGAAGCCAAGCAGGTATGGTGCTGCATGGGAAGGCAAGCATAATTATCTCCCCAGAATGACCAGCAGGGTCACGGCCATCTTCCCCCAAAGGTCTCTCACAACCCCCAAAGATTCCTTAAAAAAAAAAACAAACTTGTTGCTCTTGAGTCGATTACAATTCCAAGTGACCCTACAGGATACGGTAAAACTGCCCCACAGAGTTTCCAAGGAGTGCCTGGTGGATTCAAACTGCCCACCTTTTGGTTAGCCGCCATAGCACTTAAGAACTATGCCACCAGGGTTTCCAAGGTTCCTTCAGGGGGGTGTAATTTAAGTTCTTTATAAGATGAAGTCAGCACAACTTCACTTACAGAGGCTGAATCTCTTATGTCAGACCAAAACTTTCTGGGTTTCATTATCATTTGCTTGTTATCCAAAGAGAAGACACATCTGTTGCTCTTAACATCAACATTACCTAGGAACTTGTTAAATGAATGCTATTTCTCAGACCCCACCCCAAACCCATGAATCAGAAACTTTGGGGGACTGGCCCAGCAATCTGTGCACTAATGAGTCCCCTAAGAAATTCTAGTGTTCTCAAACTGTTGAGTTTCTCACTGAGCATTCCAGAGCAACACAACCTTGTGAAAAACTAGCCTTGCATACAACATCTGGATATTTGGTAAGAGGTACTGGCTGCATAGAAGAAACCCTCTCCATCCAGAGCAGGTTTATATCCCCAAATTATTTCATTTAATAGTTCTCTTTTAGAAAACATGTCTTTTCAAATGAGCCATTTTTAGACGAGCAATCTATTCCAAATAAAACCCAAAAAAATCCACTGCCGTTGAGACTGTTCTGACTCATAGTGACCCTACTGGACACAGTAGAACTCCCCATAGGGTTTCCAAGGCCGTAATCTTTACAGAAGCAGGATGCCACATCTTTCTCCCAGGTAACAGCTGGTGTGTTCGAACTGCTGACCTTTCAGTTAGCAGCCAAGTGCTTAACTACTGCATCACCAGGGCTGCTTCTATTCCAAATAGCCAGTCCCAAATAAATTCCCCTGCCTTTGTAGTTTCCTTCAAAATCACGTGTTATTTAAGGGGCCCATCTTTTACACGTGTTTTTTTTTATAAGGCCTAGCAATACAAATCCTCCACAAAGTCTAGCCAATCTGGACTAATACAATAATAAGTAATTCTGAGAGTAAGCACTCAAATTAGTAAGGTTCAGTTTCCTGTAGATTACTGAAGAGTGGAGAGGTGGGAGGGGGTAGAATTCAGAAGAAATGGGCATTGACTAAAATGCAGAAAGGAAGCAGAAAATTTTCCTGAACAGATGCCAAGACCTTGCCACATGCTTAGAGCAAGAGAAATGGAGAGCTCAGAAAATTATTTTAAAAAGCTTCTTTCCTTGAGAACTATTTTAATAACGGCTCTGCTTTAAGATATTAGGTAAACGTTTTTTTCAAGGAAAGATGCTGGGCAAAGACAGAATATTAGCATGAAATATGCCTTAAGTTATTTAAAGGACACAGATCATTTGTGTTCCATGGACGGCAATCACCTGTCTTCAATCGTAACATTCAAGCAGATAATTTTTTGATAAAACTGTTTTTTGTTTATAAGCTGTTGATAAATGTACCATTTCTACTAAGGGCTGGTGTAAACAAATCAGCCCCTGAAATTCTTCTGCAAGACACAGGCTGCTGAATTTGTGAACAGTAGGAATATAGGTTAGCCTGCCTGACTTTAAAGGAGCCCTGGTGGCACAGTGGTTAAGTGCCACCAGCCATGAAGATAACAGCCCTGGAAACCCTATGGGGCAGTTCTACTCTGTCCTATAGGGTTGCTATGAGTCAGAATGGGCTTGGCAGCACTGGGTGTGTTTTCTGGTTTGGGCCTGACTTTAACTGCACTTACTTAAAGAAGAAAGTGGATGAGAAGGTAAGAGTGTGGTGGTGGTATGACCGAGTGCAAAGAGATGAGCTTTTCTGGAGTGGAGCTATCATTACCACAACTTTCTAGAACAACGTGACCTCTTGTAACAATCAATTGCTATGAGAAGCTTTATGACAGACTAGAAGTTTACTCTGTGTATTCCTATGTGATGTATTCGTATCTGATTTTATGGCTTACTGTTGATCACTAAGATGGTTTACACGATGCTATTCTTTGGTCAGAAAAGCTGCTCCCCTTCACAATACTGTCCTCATAGAAAAAAATCTATTTTACAATAAATCACTTGTGGTGTGGTTTCTTAATATGCTGAGGCAGAAAGCATTGGCATCCCTTGAGTCCCTGGGTAGCACAAATGGTTAAGCGCTCAACTACTTGCTGAAAAGTTGGTGGTTCAAACCTACCCAGAAGACAGGCCTGGTGATCTGCTTCTGAAGGTCACAGCCTTAAAACCTCTACGGAGAAGTTCTGCTCTAACACATAAGGTCCCCATGAGTTGGAATCACCTGGACGGCAACTAACAACAAGAACAAATGGTCCTCAAAGCAAGTCAACACAATATTGGGTATTACGTGCTATCGCGAATCTTTTTTCCTAACCCAACTCAAAAACTGGACAAGAATTCTCATTTTCATTGTCGAGAAAGTTCTCAACTCTATTATCTTAGTACATGATGCTGAATCCTATTTTTATCATTGATCCTTTTCAAATTCGGTATATTAAAATATGGCCTTAGATATATCCAATCGATGGTTTTTGTAGCCTTTTCTTCACCTTTAACTCAAACTCTAGAATAAGAACATCTAAGAAGGTCATGGCAGTTGGGCAGAACCTGAATCCAAGAGAACCCCTGTGCCTATATGCTTTACATTGGAGCACTGGCTGGGTGACAACTGTTTCTCCTAAAAATGTTCCACCAAGAAATATTTTATCACATATTCTGGAGCCTTACTGGGGATTGTGATATATTTCACAGTGATAGGGCTTTAAAAGATCACAAGTCTTGACCTCAGTCAAATCTAGTGCAAAAGCAGGTGAAATAAGGTCTTGAATATTGTCAAGTATTTTACTCAAATTGGGAGTTACCATCACCACCAGTTGCCATCAAGTCAATTTCAACTCATGGTGACCCATGTGTATCAGAGTAGAACTACACTCCACAAGGTTTTCAATGGCTTAGCTTCTGGAAATACATAGCCAAGCCTTTCTTCTGAGGTGCCTCTGGGTATACTCGAAACTCCAACCTTTTGTTTAGCAGCTGAGTGAGCTAACCGTTTGTACCACCCATGAACTCCAAATCAGGAGTTAGGACCCCTGAATGCAGTTCTGGTTCTGGGCTACCTGTATAACCTACCTCTGAAAGTGGACATTAAACCTCCCTTGGCCTTGAAAGCACCTATGAAAACCAAATAGGAGAATGGCACTCTCTAAGATTTCATCACCTCTCCAAAAGGCTATGATTCTACGTAAGCTTGGGGTTTGGTTTTAGTAAGGTCTTAAAAACTGTTTATCTTTCCTGTTCAAAAGGTTCAGTCTCCTGCAAATGTTGCTACCGATCTGATATCCTGCCACGATATTCCAGACAGGAAGACAGGAGAAAACGTGACTGGCTTATGTAGATGCTATTACCACCCTCTCACTACCCTGACTTTGCCAGGAGTTGGCTCCATCCTAGAACACTTAAAACATGTCCTTACCACTCGAGTTCAAGAACAGAGATACAAAATTTACAGTGAGAGAGAAGGCCTCAGTGTAGATCTGAGCCCAGACATAGGACTTCATCCCTGGTTCTTCCACTACCATTTCTTGGGCCTCAGTTTATTCCTTTGTGTAATGGAAGATGACAAATCATGTGGGTAAATGCTGAGACTTTAGTAGGCTAATGTTGTTAAGAGAGAAGTAGAGGAGGATACAGAAAAGAACTACTAGTATGTTGGGTTCCTGGAAAGGCATATTCCTTCCCACGTTCAAATCCATCAGTTGCTTCTTGGAAACTCTATGGGGCAGTTCTACTCTGACCTATAGGGTTGCTATGAGTAGGAATTGACTCCATGGCAGTGGGATTGGTTTTTTTTTTTTTAATCACCATAGTACCATGTTATCTTGTAACAATTTGTTATTCTCAGGTGCTTGGAAATATCTATAGATGAATGATGATGATAAAGCAGGTGTCAATATTCAAGTTTGATAAACCTCAAATAGGAGGGAATGTGATATGTGGGAAGAGGCTCTGAGGTCAAACCTACCTGGGTTTGAATCTCTCCACCATAATTAACTATGCTGTCTTTGATAAATTACTTAGTCTCCTTGTGCCTATTTCCCTGTCTATAAAATATGGAAATCATAATTTATCTCATTGGCATGATTATGAATATTAAGTAATCTATGATATAAAAAAAGTCCAATATAAAACCTGGCACATAATAAGTACGTGAGAAACTGCAGTCATTATTATGTAGTAAAAATGGTATAATAGCTGCTTTAAAATCACGGCCTGATATTCCAACATCTGATCATCTCAGGGTTGGCCTCTGTTGATTTGTCTTCTCCCTTGAATATGGGTCACATTTTCCTTGTTCATTATATATAATATATATTAAATAATTTTGGATTGTATCCTGAACATTGTACATGTTGTGTTTTGGAGATTCTGCAGCCTGTTATACTCCTTTGAACTGTGCTGACGGTTTTGTTTTAGCAGGCAATTAACTTTGTTAAACTGCAAACTCCTTCTTGCCTGTTATGGGCAGCAGGTCAAATCTCAGTTCAGTTAACTCTAACAGAGCTGCTCTGAGTCTGTTCCACACGCGCATGGTTCAGAGATTAGCCAGAGTTTTTGGGCAGAGTTTATATACAGAACATGGGGTTTCCCTTCTCCAGCTCTCTCCTCCCTGGTATCGCCCTCTCACTCTCAGGTGGCTGTGGCCACCTCAGGCTCTGTCCTCTTGTTACTCAGGTGTCTTGGTTTCTTAGTGCTGCTATAAGAGAAATACTGCAAGTGGGTAGCTTTATGAACACAAATTTACTTTCTCACGGTTTAGGAAGCTAAAAATCTGGGTACCAGCTCTAGGGGAAGGTTTTCTCTCTGTCAGCTCTGGGGGAAGGTCCTTATCTCTTTTCAGCTTCTGTCCCTCAGTTCTTGGCAATCTATTTTCCCCCATCTTTGCTTCCTTGTTTCTATGCCTAATCTGCTGTTTATAGCTCAAAAGTGACTGGCTTAAAACATGCCCTACATTGATTTGGCCTCATTAACATAACAAAGAAGACCTTACCCAGATTAGGGTTCACAACACATATTTTAGGGGGACACAATTCAATCTATAACATCAGGCGAGAAAGACAGTGGTTTCTATAAAAGTTTCAGCTGTTTTACACCATCCGTTGACTGTCCACGGGCCAAAGCTGCAAATCACACAGCTCACCCACACCAGTCACATTCTCTAAGTGCCTACTCTCCAAAAGCTGCCTACTTTTTCTCACTCTCAAAAGCCTTCCACTAGTTTTTGTTTGTTTGTTTTTGTGTTTTTATTTTGTCCCAAGTTCACGGTTGGTATCTATGGAAGGTTAGAGCATTCAAAGTTTATTCTGTCATACTTGAAGTGGAAACTACAAATACTTCAATTTAAAAAGGAAGTATTACTCATGAACCCAACTGTAAACTGTAAAATATAGATTGCTAAGTCTTTCTGTTTTTTAAGAGAGCTGTGTTGAGTCTACCTAACATAGTGTGCATTTCAACATACCCTCAAGCCTTCACTCATAGCTGGTCATGGTACAGGACGTGCACCACTGGTACCCTCATGACTTCACGAGGCTGAGGCATAACATTAAATAACATTGAATCACACTATGAGAAAGTTATTTTCAATTCTTTTACAGCCCTTCTGATTCTGTCAAGGAATAAATCTCAGTTTGGTGCTAATATGCCTTTAACACCTTTCTAATAGTGACTAATTTCCCTGTTTCAACATAGAGACAGTAGGTCTCATGTGAAGTACCTTCTCTAGGCAATAGCATCCAGCTTGTAATTAATAAGATACTCTAGTTCACTAAGCATATTTTTACAGTTACTTTCTATGTGTCGTGATACTGTTTTCATTTATAATAATGATATAAAGTTTACATTTAAAATTAAAATTCACAAAAAGCAAACTGATTTAAAGAAAAATAAGTGATAATACAGGCCATGTACACGTAAGATTTGTATTAGAGCAGAAAATTCTAATTGCCATAATAAAAATTCCTCTCAAATCTCAGAACAGAAATTATTTCTTGCTATAAATATGCCAAGTGGGTGTTTCTGGTCTCTGGTAGCTTTCCATGTGTTCATTCGAGGATTTAGGGAGAAAAAAAAACAAAAACCCATTGCTGTTGAGTCGATTCCAACTCATAGCAACCCTCCAGGACAGAGAACTGCCTCATAGGGTTTCCAAGCAGCAGCTGGTGGATTCGAACCGCCAACCTTTTGGTTAGCAGTCATAGCTCTTAACCACTGGCACCATTTGAGGATTAGGGATGATAAAATCTCTGCCTTCTTCAACACATGGGTTCCAAAATGGTTTGAGGATGTCTGGCCCTCAGACGAGGAGGAGAGAGAAAAGGTGACAGACAGTGGTGGATGTTTCTGTGGTCCAGGCTTAGAAAAGATGTACATCCCTTCTGCCCACATTCCGCTGGCCAGAACTCAGCTATGGCCACACAACTGGGAGGCAGGCGAGGAGATGGCCTAGCTATGTGCCTAGTTGAAATGGAGAAAGGGTTTTGTTGAGCACAAAGTTTGGGAAACTGCACTCAAGTTTGTGAAGCTCTGCACTAGGTTGAAGTCCCTCGGTGGTGCAGTCAGTTGGCACTCTACTACGCCCCAAAATGTTGGTGGTTTGAACCCACCCAGCTGCACCATGGAAGACAGGCCTGACGACCTGCTTTTGTAAAAATTACAGCCAAGGAAACCCTATGGAGCAGTTCTACTCTGCCACATGGAGTCGAGGTTATGTTTCTTCAAAACAAAGGGAAGGAAGGTGCCACCATTTCTCAGAAAATCTCCCTTCATTTTGTAAGAATGACTCTGGATATTACCACCTTTCTTTCCTGCTCACCC
This sequence comes from Loxodonta africana, assembly GCF_030014295.1. Classification (NCBI taxonomy): domain Eukaryota; kingdom Metazoa; phylum Chordata; class Mammalia; order Proboscidea; family Elephantidae; genus Loxodonta; species Loxodonta africana. The sequence goes on from NC_087364.1 coordinate 48,368,326, forward strand.
ATCAACCCCCAGCATCAGGTCTCTACCCAAGAAATGCTGAGTGACAAAACAAGCAGTCCTCAGAATATTCTATCCATTTCAGTAGACTTCTCCCCACACAGGAGCCTGGGGTCTTCACTCCAGCTTCAAGATGCTCAAGGCTCCCGTTTTAGGTTTCCTTCCATTCTTTCTTCTTCATAGCCATTTCCTAGCAGTAACTACAATTTACTAATCCTCTCTCTCACTCTCTCCTCAAAGTCTTTGCTTTCTGAGAGACCAATTAGCCAACCTGAAAAACTAACCAGTGTTAATGTTAATGGAAAGCTCTTCCTTCCTTCTCTCTGAGGAAATTAACATTTTACACAGTGGCTTCCTGGAGTCCATGTTGTTTTGAGTCTGTCCTCGCACAATGAATCCCTGGCTGGTGTGAACAGTTAACACTCTCTGCTGCTAACGGAACGACTGGAGGTTTGAGTCCACCCAGAGGTGCCTCAGAAGAAAAGCCTGGTGATCTACTTCCAAAATATCAGCCATTGAAAACCCTATGGAGTGCAGTTCTACTCTGACACACATGGAGCTGCCATGAGTAAGAATCCACTTGTCGCCAACTGCTCTTGGTCCTAGCACAATGCTGCAACTACCATGTTTTCACAGCTGCGCCCTCGCCCTGTGAGGCACCCTCATAAGCACCTCCATGGCAATTCTGTTCTACATGTTGCTGTGAAAAAAAATTAGCACAGCATGCTTATAAAAATACCTTTCAGGAAGAAGGCATATGTTATTTGCAAAAAAAATACCTCCTGCAAAGCCATGAGATTAGGGACAGACCCCTGTTGTGTGAAGGACGGCTCTTTTTGATGGGATCTTGGTCACTTCTCAACCCCAATTCTAGAGGATCCGTTTCTATATGCCAGGTAAGGGTCTTTCTTTGATCTACACAGACGGCCTCATGCGGGGTCTGAGTACCTCCCTTGTGCTTCATGAATGTAACCAAATTGAATTCAAATTATTGATTCAGCAGCGCGGAGACATTAGCAGTCACTTAAATTGCGGTCTCTGTACCCTCAAAGAAGCAGTATATTTTTAAACAATCAAGAGCACTAAAGGTCAAATCCTTGATCACTCCAAAACCTGCTCTAATTACAGAGGCAACTCCTCACACTTTGTCAGTGCACAGAGGAAGACACCCATGGGCTCAAGCCTTCGTTCAAATGTGATCTGTGTGTGACCCTGCTATTTTAAATTTGTGAACTGTTGGCAGGAGCACTTCAGCAGATATTAATTCCTGTAACTATGGTTCAGGAGAGAGGCAGCCTCTGCAATAGACTGGTGTTTCATGAGTGTATCAATACAATGCTCCACTGATGAAAAAGCTTCTGATCTTTAATTCAAAACCCACTCTCCACAGATTCATACCCCTTTTAAAAAACATGTGGAGGGCCTAGATTCAAGGTAGTTGTTTTTTTTTAATGTTATTGTGCTTTAGGTGAAAGTTTACAGCTCAGGATTCGAGACAGTCTGAAGGTTCCCCCAGAAGGTTTTTGTTTGTTTGTTGCATTAACTTCTAAGAACAACTCCACCCACATGGTCTTCTCACTGCCTTGTCCCATTTCCTCAGAGCATGTGTTCTGGAGCCAGAATGCTGAACTTGGAATCCTGGACTCACCACTTTCAGATTATGAGATCTGGGGCAAGTACTTAACATGACAATTAGGATTGGCTTTAAAAAAAAATTCTCTACCCAAAAATAAATAAATAAAAAGAGGGAGGGAGGACAGAGTCTACCTTCATGTTTGTTTGAGATTTTCTATAATAAACATTTTTAAAGGACCCTTAATAATTAAAGAAAAAAGTAATTTTCCAAGAACTCACTTTTACAAAACAACTTTCTCCTCTGTTCCAGAGCTAAATGGTAGAGAATAAGTTGGGAATTCTATCCTTGTTTTCAACTATGCAAGATAATTTCTTTAGGCTTCCTTGTTCTCGTATTTTAATAATATAACAGAAAAAACTATTAATTTGTTTTTCTTCTATCACTTCAGCTGTTCAAGCCTAGTAAGAAATCAAATTGCCTGATGCATATTTTACTTCAGTCCTTGCCTCTTACAGGCCAATCAAGGTCCTAGGTATCTGGACACAGCTATAATTTGGTGTCATTCTCAGAGTTTGCTTTCAGATTCCAGTTCCTCAATATCTCCCCTTTCCAAAAGTGGAGAGATTGGAGGCGGGAGGAGGAGAAAACAAGAAGAGGGAGAATGAGAGCACACCACATTCCATTTCAAGCACCAACACAAATTGGTTTTTCTCCCCGACATCTGGAGAGATCAAAACACGGATGTCATGCCCATTGAGAGCGGAGACAAGTAAGGGCCATGTGTTGGGCTCAATATATACTTTTACACCACCAACCCCAACTTTCACATCTAAGTAATGCACTGAGAAAGAGAGACAGCTTCCTGCTGGAGTTTCAAACAGTGCCAGTATAAATCACTGGTTTCCCCAAGTTATATTAATATAACTGACTCACTGGCAATCCCTATCAGGGCTGCACGTGATGACGTCAAAACTGTTCCAACGATGGAAAGGGTGTTGAAAAAGCTTTCCCCGAAACACTGGTATCTTTTTTTTGTTGTTACTGATGGATAATATAAAATATGGAGACTGTTTTACTGCATATCTTTGAGAAAAATTAAACATTGAGTATAATTTTATTAATTCTTTCATTGTCTTCATCAGCTAACTCAACGTGAATCTGTTATTTTCAATTATTTTAAGTGTAAAAACGAAATTTGGGTCTGAATTCTTGTTAAAAATTTAATAGTTATCACCAAAGTAAAGGTTAAAAATATATTTAAAACCAGTTAATCTCAGCATCAAAGTACACAATGACTTTTCTAATTATTACAGTCTCTTGCTTTGTACTTCTAAAGAGCAGCAATTAAATCTCTCTTTAGCCTAATGTGGAGAGTAATATGGCAACACTAATACCATTTCATTCCCTCCAACTAGAGGGGTCCAGCTCCTTACACTATTGACCTTGGGTCAGAACGGTGGATGCAAACTGTTTTAAGAGAAGGACAGTGTCTCTGATGACTTACAAGGGAGTTGCAGCTACCACTTATTTCCATTCAAGATGAATATGTACAAAATAACCTTCCTAGCTCCTACCAAAATCAATACAGACAAAACTGTGTGTTGGTTACCATCCAAAAAGTGTACATGGACCAAGGATGGTTCCTGAAGTCTGGAACAAAGCCATTCATTACCATGGCCTTGGGCAAGCCCTTTCATCTGGATCTCTGATTCTTTTCATCTTTCTCAGGGCAATTTTTGTGAAAGCACTTTGTAAAATGCAAAGCATTCACAAATGGGACTTTTTTTTTTTGGTCAATGCCAACTAGTAAAAATGCTAAGCCAGTCTGATACCTTGACTTTGGGGAAGTACATGCCTGTGGCAAAGACAATGTTGCTCACTAAACATGCCATCTGTTCCCCTACATTTTCCAACCCACTTGCATTTAGGTTGGGCTACATGACACTTCTGAACAATAAGCTGTGAGAAAAAGTGACTTGTGTCTCTACTGGGCCAAAGCATAAAAGGGCTGGCATATGATCTTCTGAATGTGCTCTTGTCTGGCTATGGTGGCTGAGGGGGCAACGAGTTGCAGGCGTTACTGCTACAAGATGGTGGAACTGCAATCTACCTGGGTCCCTGAATGACTGTGGAGTACAACACCCACTCTTGCTAGATATGCACAGCAAATAATAAGCCTTTGTGTGTTAAGGCACTGGAAGATGGGGTTATTTGTTCCTGCAATATCTCTCTCCTATCCTGAATAAAATAATATCTAAAGTCTAGGAACCTTAAATTTTTCACCTAACCAGACTCACAAAACTCCAGATGCCTTATTTCTGCAAATTTCTTGGCACGTTGATAGGTCAGAAGAAGGACAATATGTAGGGAATAGCTCCACTGTGGCATGCTGGCAACTTTGCACATCTCCACATAGGTCACGTAGGCAAATCTTAACTGTAGTCTGACCCTAGTCTTGGCAGGGTGCCCTGAAATTCCTCCTGTAATGAAGGGCGATAAGCAGCCTTGTGGAGAGCTGCCATGAGGCAGTTTCTTCATCTACCTCTCGCTCCTGTGGGAGACTACCACAGACCACTTCTCAGCCCCTTCTCTCGTTTCAGTTGAGCATAGGACTTTCTACCTCGCACTCCCCCATCCCCTTTAGGGTACACCTACAAGATTTTTTTTGTCCACAAAACTACTTGGCTATAATTCATAGGTGACTCATCCAAGGCACCAACACCCATGCCATCTGTCATCTGACCCTTGAGTATCAGACTAGGGAGACAGGGAGGTGATGCCACACAGATCTTGCTTTTGCTGTCTGTAATTAATTCTCTGAATCCATTTGGGCTCGCTATCTCCTCACTGCCCAAATCTATGGAATTGTAACGAGTCAGCCTAGAGCTGCTCTATTAGCCACCACACTGCTTCTTGGGAATACTTGACCACTTGACACAATAAAGGTAGATTTTACGATAACTATTTGTTGCTCAAATTTTTTTTTTTTTATTTGTTGCTCAGCCTCAGACAGCTTTGTTCTGTGATATCCATCTCCTGGTTGAAAGAATGATATGAGACTCCAAGCAGGACTATAGCACAGCTTTCTGATTTGAAGTTGGAGAACAAAGAAGCCAGGTTGGTTTCCAGTCTCTTTGGCCTCTTCCACATTTTAATAAAGCCAGCTTAAGGTTTACAAAATCTACAAGGCTCCACCAACCCAGACCCCACTTCAGATATTGGCGGCAACACCTGCTGACAGAGAGTCTGGCGTGTGCTGAGCGCTGGCCACAAACCTTTAAGAGAAAGTTAATATTTAAAGTGCAGAAAGGATAATTTGTGGCATTTTGTATTTTTGCCATTCTGGTGAACCAGAAACATACATCACAAAGATGAATGGTTTCTTTGAAATTAAATAGTCCATGGTGACACTAAGTTTCCAGAAAGTGTTACACGAAATCATTTACTAACTTCCAAGCATCAGGAGAACTTTCTGGGTGGTACAAAACAGTTAATTAGCTCAACTGCTAGCTGAAAGATTGGCTGTTCGAGTTTACCCAGAGGCACCTCAGAAGAAAGTCCTGGTGATCTACTTCCAAAAAATCAGCCATTGAAAATCCTATGGAACACAGCTCTCCCGTGACACACGTGGGGTCACCATGGGTCCGAATCGACTCAATGGCAATTGGTAAGTATCAGGAATTATGTGAGAAAGACAGCTGATAAAGTTAAATAGGATTCCATCTTTAGACACAAACCAAAAGGTCTCCAAGATGGACAAATGTTTCTGACTTGGCAGTAAGGTCTCGAAATACAACCTGGCTTATGAGTCTTTGAATGTGAGGGGGTTTACGGATCACTTTGTGACTGGTAAACCTACTGTATTTATCAAAATGGTACAGCCACACCCATTATTCTCTGTGGGCATTTACACAGCAGAGCCATTCTGTGCCATAGACAATGGAAGCACAGTTTAGTTTCTCTCATGTTTGCAAATACCCATTTAGGGTAAAAATAACAAGACATACTTTGATGCTTGTACAGGAGAGGTATTCTCAGACAAAGAAGAAAAAGAAAGATGTATTATATCTGACATTATTTCCACCAAAATAAAAATAGATTCAGGAAAGGATTCTCGATACATGTGAAAACCACTGGGTCAAAGTTTGGAAGGGAGAGTTACACAGTCCTCAAAATACTACCCCACAGGTTACTTACTAATTACAAAAAGGAAAAGAAGAAGTGGAAACCCTGGTGGCATAGTGGTTAAGTGCTATGGCTGCTAACCAAAAGGCTGGCAGTTTTAACCCACCAGGTGCTTCTTAGAAGCTCCATGGGACAGTTCTACTCTGTTCTATAGGGTCACTATGAGTTGGAATCGACTCGACAGCAATGGGTTTGGTTCAGTGGGTTTTGTTTCTACAATGGAGGTATCTAGCAGATGATTTAGCACCACCAATAATGGGAGGAGCCAACATTATGCGGCTTCTGATGTGATTGATGCACCCAAAAAAAAAAAAAAAACCCACTGCCGTCGAGTCGATTCCAACTCATAGTGACCCTACAGGACAGAGTAGAACTGCACTGTAGAGTTTCCAAGGAGCGCCTGGCAGATTCGAACTGCCGGTCTCTTAGTTAGCAGCTGTAGCACTTAACCACTATGCCACCAGGGCTTCCGATTGATGCATAGCAAGGGCAAAACATTGTCTAAGTGACACTCCTAAAAAAATAATTAACTTGAATCTAATGAGAATCAAGCAGACAAATACAGTGGCCTAGATTTTTCCAATACTGCACTCTTACACAAGATGGAAGAGTAGGAGAGCTATTCTAGACTGAAGATGAAAGAAACCAAAAACAACTAAAGGCAATGCATGATCCCGAGTCAAAACAAACAAATAAGCAGCTGTACATGTAATTATGGGAAATACTGGGGAAATCTAAATAAATCTAAATACGGAGTGTATGTTAGACATTACTATTATATTAGTGTCAAAATCCTTGGTATTTAATGGTTTTGTGATTATGCAGGGGTAAGTCTTTGGCTGAAGTACTTAGGGGATGACATAGCATAATGTCTACAAATTACTTTGAAATTATTCAGGGAAAAAAGTGTATGCATACATATTTACATACATATGGGAGAAGACACAAAGCAAAAGCGGCAATTGGAAAATTTAGGTGAAAAGTTTACAGGTGTGCATTGTGCTGTCCCCATAACTTTTCTGTTAAGGTTGAAATTTTTCATTTAAAAATTGGGAAAACAAAATAGAGCAATAAAAAACAGCAGCTAGCTAAGCTCTGGTTATAGCCCTGGGTGGTGCAAACAGTTAACATGCTTGGCTGCTAACCCAAAGATTGGAGGTTCAAGTCCACACACAGATGCCTTGGAAAAAGACCTGGTGATCTGCTTCTGAAAAATCAGCCAACAAAAATCCTATGAACTGCAGTACTATTCTGGTGCACATGGGGTCGCCGAGAGTCAAGTTGACTTGACAGCAACCAGTTTTTTTTCAGGGGCCATTTGATGAAGCCTGGGCTCTTGGTCTCATAAGCCCCTCATTGACAGAGTTGGGTTTCATCTAAATGAAGGGTTCCTCCAGGAGCTACATTCCAAGTTTAGAATAGCTAAAGATGCCTCAAGTGCTACTATACCTGTGGGCTTAAAACAAGTCTATTTCAGAAAATGGACAACTTGTCGCTTTGTATGTGGCCAATGAAAACCAGCCCAAGATCTGCAACTGAAGCATTGTTTAACAGTCAGGAACCAACCTCAGAGAGAGTGTCAGTGCAGCTTCAGGGCAATGTGCGTGAGTGTACCTACATCCTCACATGTGGTCACAACCGAGCCCCAGCGCCAGTGGGAACCCAAACACTAGACTTCAATTTTTTTTTTTTTCCTATTATGAATTCTCCACTGAAGAGTCAACAGCATACATCTTAAAATTCTGGCAGACATCCACATATGAACGAGTTCATTATATGCTTTAAAGGAAAGCCATAAATTCTTCGTAAATAATCTTTTGGCATCTACAGAGAAAAAGTCAGAAGATGTTATATATACATAAAGGAATGGCAACTCAAGTTTCAACCTTTCATCCTCTCTCACTGCCCTTTTATAAAGCCCGTCCTTTGCACTGGAGGAGGCATCGAGTTATTTCCATTCAGGAGTCTCTGTCTCCACCACCATCTGCTCCATACCCAAACTAAGTCTCTCATTCTCATGTCATCTGGTGTCCTTATTGTTATCAAGCAGCCTTTCCATTTGTATCCACATGATCCAAAATCAGATTTGTATCACAGAAGTGATTTTTTAGATAATCTGGTAATGACAGTATAACAAAATGCTTTTATAACAACCTTTGTTGCAGGGCTAACACCAGCCAACACAAAAGTCATAAATTCAAATAAAATAAAGTTTTTGTTTATCACACAGCTCAAAGGTAATATTCCTACTAAAGCTGAACATGGTAGAAATGACCCTTCCCTTATCTTTATTGCCCAATTCTATTACAAAGTCAACAGATTATTACTATTGGGAAAATTCTGAAGTTGAAGACAGTCATTTCTTCTTTCTTCATGCTCCAGCACCCATTTCAATCCCTCCACCTCCAAATTCCAGACTTTATATAGCCTAACATGCCATAACACCATTTAAATTAACAATCCATGGTATTTTCATATCATAATTTTATTTGATTTTGTAAAACACATATTTCAGATATCAAAGTATTTGATGTAAGAGTAGAACTACAACATACCCTTTTAATCAATGTAAATAAAAATATATATATTTAATTAACACATTGATTTTTCTGAATATATAGAGTATATAACTTTCAAAATATTCAGGTTATATGATTAAATGCTTATCTTTCCATCAAAAATTTGGGACATTAATGCCACAGACTCCACAAGAAAGCTACTGCAACTATTAGAAGAATTTAGCAAAGTGGCAGGATACAAGATCGACATACAAAAATCAGACAGATTTCTCCACACCAACAAAGAGAACACCAAAAACGGAATCAGGAAAACAATACCATTTACAAATAGCCCTTGAAAAGATAAAATAATTAGGAATGAATCTAACTAGAGACATCAAAGACTTATACAAAGAACACTATAAAACACTACTTCAAGAAACCAAAAGAGACCTATACAAATGGAAAAACATACCATGTTCATGGATAGGGAGAGGTAATATTGTGGAAATGTTGACACTACCCTAAGTCATCCACAAATATAATGCAATCCTGATCTAAATTCCAACATCACTTTTTAATGGAATGGAAAAACTAATCACCACTTTACATGGAAAGGAAAGAGGTCTCAGATAAGCAAAGCATTACTGGAGGAGAACAGAGTAGGAGGCCTCACATTTCCTGATCTCAGAACAGTAATCACCACAGACAAAACAGCCTGGTACTGGTACAAAGACAGATACATACTCCAGTGGAACAGAATTGAGAACCCAGAAGTAAATCCATCCTCCTACTGATAGCTGTCTTTGACAAAGTGTCAAAGTTCATTAAATGAGGAAGAGATAGTCTCTTTCATAAATGATGCTGGCAAAACTGGGTATCCATTTGCAGAAAAATGTAACAAGATCCATATATCACACCATACACAAAAATTAACTCAAAATGGATCAAAGACCTACATGTAAAACCTAAAACTTTAAAGAATATGGGGGAAAGAACAGGAACAATGCTAGGGGTCCTAATATATGTCATAAGTAGAATATCAAACATAACTAAAAATGCACAAACAGCAGAAGATAAACTAGATAACTGGAATTTCCTAAAAACTAAACAGTTAATGCTCATCAAAAGACTTCACCAAAAGGGTAAAAAAGAGAACCTACAGACTGAGAAAAACATTCTTTAGCTACAGATGTATCTAAAAAGGATCTAATCTTTAAAATTTATAGAAAACTTCAACACCCTAACAACAAAAAAGACAAGCAACCCAATTAAAAAATGAGCAAAGGACATGAACAGACATTTCACCAAAGAAAACATTCCAGTGGCTAACAAACATGAAACGATGCCCACAATCATTTGCCATTTGAGAGATGCAAATCAAAAGTTACCATCTCACCCTGGCAATAATGACACTGATCAAAAAAACAGAAAACAAAAAGTGCTGGTGAGGTTGTGGAGAGATTGGAACTCTTATACACTACTGGTGGGAATGTGAAAAAAAGCTAGAAATGGAAATACCATATGACCCATCAATTCCACTCCTAGGTATACAGGAATAATATACACACACACACACACATACATATATGAAATAAGAGCAGTGACAAGAATAGACACATGCACACCCATGTTCACTGCATCATTATTCACAATAGCAAAAAGATGGAAACAACCTAAGTGACCATCAACAGAGGAGTGGAAAAACAAATCATGGTACACACACAATGGAATAGTATGCAACAATAAGGAATAATGATGAATCTGCAAAACATCTCACAACATGGATGAATTTGGAGGACATTATGCTGACTGAAACAAGTCAATCGCAAAAGGATAAATATTCTATGAGACCACTATTATCAATAGTCAAGAAAAGGTTTACACACACAAAGCAATATCCTTTAATAGACACCAGGAATGGGAGGGGGAAGGAGGGAAAATCACTAACTAGAAAGTAGACATGTGTTAATTTTGGTGAAGGGAAAGGCAGCACACAATACAGGGGAAGTCAGCACCACATAACCAAGGCAAGGGAAGACACTGAGAGGTACACAAAAAAGGCAAATACCATAACACACAATCCTGTAACAGTAATAACAAACGATAATTTATGATTGGATACTTAAGTAGATTTGTATGCTAAATAGGTGTGGGGCAGCATATGGGAGTACTCGCAGGTATATATATAGGTTTGGCTGTGGGTATTTATACATACATATTTGTATGTGCTACATTTATATTCATATATATATAATAGAGTACACAGGGGGCACAGTCATGGAAACAGCCTAGATATATCCAAACACCTTATGGAACTGAGCTACTGCGCTTGAAGGCTAAGAACCATAGTCTCAGGGGACATCAATATCAATTGGCATAACATAGTTCATAAGGAAAATGTTCTACATCCTACTTTGGTGAGTAGTGGCTGGGGTCTTAAAAGCTTATGCATGGCCATCTAAGATACAATTTTTTATTCTTTCTGTCTGGATCAAAGGAGAGTGAAGAAAACCAAAGACTTAAACAATTAGTCCAAAGGACTAATGGACCACAGGAACCCAGCCTCCACCAGCCTGAGACCCCAAGAACTAGATGGTGCCCAGCTACCACTACCAACAGCTCTGACCAGGATCACAATAGACGGTTCTAGTTACAGTGGGGGAAAAAAATATGTAAAACAAAACTCAAATTCATAAAAAAGATCAGATTTACTGGTCTGAGAGAATGGAGAAACCCCTGAGAATATAGCCCTTAGACACCCTTCTAACTTGGAACTGAAGACATTCCCAGAGATCGCCTTCCACACCTATAAATAAACAATAACACACATGAGATAAGTACTCCTTAGAACAATCCTGTGCATGAGACTGAAAGGACAACCCAAAAGCACAGATGAAAAGGGAGGAAAACCAGACAAATAGAAATGGAGAACTCAGGGTGGTAATGGGCAGAGTGCTGGCACATTGCCAGCATTGCAACCATTGTCATGGAATGATTTATTTATAAGGCACTGGGACTGAATGAGAAACTAATTTGCTCTGTAAACCTTCACCTAAAGCATATACACAAACATACACACAAATAATAGTTAAAAAAAAAGGAATTTGGGACATTATTTAGCATAGCCTTCATATGTATAATGGCTACAAAGCTTAGAACTAGGCATCCTGATATTCAACTCACAATTGTTTTTCCTTTGCCATCTTCTGTCTGTCAAACATACGTATCCAACTATTCTTCAAACCCAACTCCTCAAAACTAGCATGCATGACTGAATGCCCTACACGTGGCCCCTGGCTCCATCTGAGTGCTCTGGTGGTGTCAGGAGAATATAGCTGTTAGTCGATGGTCTCTGTCCTCAGAAATGAGGCGGCACCAGGACTTATGTAAGGATGGTGAGTAAGGCACGCCAGTCTATGGCAAAGAGTGCCTTTGCAGAACATGGACTGTCTATGCACAGAGGAGTGGGAGAAGGAGTCAATCTTAGTTGACGGAAGGAAGTGTGACCTGAGGTGGACCATGAGAGAGGGAATACAGAGGTGATCAAAGTGAGAGAAATTATTTAAAGGGGGGACAGAAAGAATACAGCATGGGGTGTCTGCAGGAAAGTAGGGTGACTCCTGTCTGATGAGTTAAGGAAATGAGTTGCCGTCAAGCCGACTTCAACTCATGGTGACCCCATGTGTGTCAGAGTAGAACTGCGTTCCATAGGGTTTTCAATGGCTGATGTTTTTCAGAAGGAGACTGCCAGGTGTTTCTTCCGAGGCGTCTCTGGGTGGATTCAAACCTCCCACCTTTACAGTTGGCAGCGTTAGACACTTGCATCACCCAGGGGGTCCGAGAGTTAAAAAGTGATAGAAAATACATGCTCCTAGGTCAGCAGGAGCCTCGATGATGGGGCTAGGAAAGATACAGCCATGAGCAATTCTGAAGTAAGGAAGGAGCCTGAGCACATTAACAAAACCTATAATAACAGTGATAGTAACATAGAGAGCTAAAGTATAGCCAGGTTTACTGTGGCCTTGGTGTCTCAGACATCTAGTGCTGCCATAACAGAAATACCACAAGTGGATGGCTTTAACAAAGAGAAACTTAATTCTCACACCCTAGTTTTTAGTAGGGTACAAGTCCAAATTCAGGGTGTTGGTTCCAGGAGAGGGCTTTCTCTCTCTGTCGGCTCTGGAGAAAGGTCCATGTCCTCAATCCTCCCCTGATCAAGGAGCTTCTCAGGCGCAGTGACCCCGTGCCCAAAGGACATGCTCTATTCCTGGTGCTGCTTCCGTGGTGGTATGAGGTCCCCAACACTCTGCTTGATTCCCTTTCCTTTTATGTCTTGAGAGATAAAAGGTGGTGTAGGCTACGCCCCAGGGAAACTCCCTTTACCTTGGATCAGGAGGTGATCTCAGTAAGGGTGGTGTTACAATCCCACCCTAATCCTCTCAACATAAAATTACAAACACAAAATGGAGGACAACCACATAATACCGGGAGTCACGGCCTAACAAAGTCGATACATATATTTTTGGGAGGACATAATTCAATCCGTGACACACAGTGTTGTCAGATGTCATCCAGTCAATTTAGACTCACAGCAACCCCATGTGATAGAGTAGAACTGCCCAATACAGTTTTCTTAGCTGTAATCTTTATGGAAGCAGATTGCCAGGTATTTCTCTCAGCAAGCCACTGGGTAGGTTTAAACCGCCAACTTTCAGTTAGGAGCAGACTGCTAAAACAGCACATTTTTGTTTTGTTTTGTTTTGTTTTCTTGTTTATCTCCAAGGAGGCCACCAAAAAAAAAAAAAAAAAGCCCACCCTGAGTGCAAGAACAGCTAAAGACCTGAATTATTCTTACCCACTAAAGAAAATACTTCATTTGCATGTTGAACTCTCTTGCTAACTTTGCATCATAGATCTGATGGTGTGGAGTAGAAAGCAATGCTATATTTCACATAAGAAGACAGGTTATATAAGTCAGCTGTGTTCCTTAGGCATGCAAAATGGTATGTTACCAGATTTAAAACCAAGCAAGTGAAAAAAAATTTTTTTAATCTGTCCGTTTCTATAATCAATGGGGAGATTGTTAGATGTTTGGACTCATTGGGAGCAACAACAAAAAATTATTTTTGGATGCCAAGAGTTTCCCTCAAGTGGATTTACACCACTAAAGCCTCAGGAAGCTGGAAAGAAAAACAACCAGTAGGGAAATTTTGCTCTTGGTGGTCAGAGGCAGTAGGAATTCCCAGCAATCCCGTGCTTGGCTTTTCTCGAAATAACAAACCCTGTAAAGAGAGAAGATGTGTGTGCTCTGCTATGGGGGTTATGGGAAAAATCTCGGCTGGCAGCAATGGGAACTGGCTGGTCAGATTTGGCAGACACCAGCCGTGGTGGTAAAGTCAATAGCACGCCATCTACTGTGCTTCTTCAGAAGAAAGATTCAGACAAAGAGGTTCATGATAGGGTCAGGAGCCAAGTGGAAAAAGGGGACCTAGTCTCAAAAACATCTGCCCTGATGCCAAACCTTCCTTGATAAAAGCATCCAAAACCCTTGAATTCTTTCGGCCTTTGAACCACTTAAGACACAGAATCTATGGATGGTGGAGGACAGGCTGGGTATGGCAGACTTGTTATTCTATGCCACCACTCTTGGCAGACTCTCGAGAGCTGAAAGTGATGCCAGACTCAAGGTCATGAAGTTCAAATCCTGCCTCCAGGCCTATCCATGTAAACCAGGACTGCAAGGGAGACCTCTTCTTGTATATTTCTAAGTTTAGAGACTACACATACATTTCATGTTGACTTACTCCAAGAATCAAGAAGTTCCTTATGATATATGACTACAATGCATTCTCTTAACCCATTTGACTCATAAATCTAAGTAAACATGCTTAAACATAATTACAGAAAAAACAGAAACCACTGATTTTTTTTTTCTTTTGTTGTTTTTGTTTTCTTCTTTACGACCAGCATTCCCAATTCCAGACCACAAGCAATTTGTGAAGTTCACCATCCTTTATTTTTAACACTGTATACAAATGTATTCTTCCTGGAAAAACAAGTGAGTGACAGTTTACTAAATGAAAGAGTCACCACAATCACCCCAAGTCTTACGTATAATCAACTATTGTGTCTGTGGTCTAGAGCGGTTCTCAAAGTGTGGTTTGGGAAACTCTGAGGGTCTCTGAGACCACTTTAGGGTATCCATGAGGTCAAAACCAACTTTATAACAATGGCATGATGTGATCTGCCTTTTCATTCTCATTTTCCACAAGTATACAGTAGAGTCTTCCAGTGGCTACATGCCATGAGATGATGTCAGCACTCTAATGTCATCTAACGGAATGTGAACTTGTACATTCTCATATTTTCAAAACTCCTCATTTTTAATAACTAATACAATTTTTTTTTAATACAATAAACATTGATAGGTATAACCCACACAAACAAAAGCTCTTTGGGATACTCATTAAGAATGTAAAGGAATCCTGAGGCCCCTTTTTAAAACCACTGGTCTTAAAATAAAGTGAGGATAGGGGTATGGCGGAGAGGGGTCCTTATTAAGAAAGACTTTTTCATTCAGAGCCTTGCTAAATAATACCTCTGTGCCCTGATGGAGCAACATTTAACCAAAAGGTTGGCAATTTGAACCCACCCAGCAGCTCCAAGGGAGAAAGATCTGGCAATCTGCTCCCGTAAAGATTAAAAAAAAAAAAAAACAGCCAAGAAAATCCTATGGGACAGTTCTACTCTGTCACATGGGGTTTGTACGAGTTGGAATCAACTTGATGGCACCTAACAACAACACCATGGTGTCACACAAGTAGCTGGGTGTTTAAAAAAAATAACCACCCTTAAACGTTTTTCTTTAAGTGATAGAATCCTAGAAATCTCCAGCTCTTGCCACTAGCCTGGCTTTTCTTCTCTGAATTTGTATTTCCTGATTCTTGTGGAAGAAAGTTTTCCTCTAGTCACCAGCCCTTATTCCTCCATTCCTCTTTGGCAAATAAATCCTTTTTCTGAAATCCAACCCTCAGTGAGACTCACTGGCATGCTTAATCACATACCTTCTTGCCTATTACCTAACACCTCCACATTGTGGTTATCACCATTACTTCTCTATTCACTTCTAATTTTTATTTGTAGCTCATCTACATTTTCAAAATGGAAATGACTGATCACAAAAGATACATCTCCCATAATGTCTGTCCCATAGCTCTCCACCTGGCAAACTTTGACTCATACAGGAAGCTAGGGACTGTCTCTGGTCCCCATCATCTTCCTCCTCCACAGATGGGGGTCTGGGCTCGCACTGGATCTAATCCAGCCTCTCGTGGAGCGGCTGAAGAGTAGTTTTTGTTTACAGGATTTCAATCCCCCAAGACTGGGAGATTTATATATTTTCCTTCCCCTCCCCTCATGGCTAGCCCAGAAGAGATGTTTAATGATTGAATCAACTAATAAAATTTAGAAATTTTTCTAAAAAATTGAAAGAAATGGGGAAGGAGATTAATAAAATAACAAAGCTATTCTAGGAATATGCTACCCACAGTACTTTAAACCTGAACCTGACCTTCTTGAAGGCTAAGGAAGAAAAGAGAATAGGAGTTTGACTTCATTTGTTCCCCACCCCCACCTAGTAAGTAGAATAAAAACCACCCAGTGCCGTCGAGTCGATTCCGACTCATAGTCAACCCTACAGGGCAGAGTAGAACTGCCCCATAGAGTTTCCAAGGAGCGCCTGGTGGATTCGAACTGCTGACCCTTTGGTTAGCAGCCGTAGCACTTAACCACTATCCCACCAGGGTTAAACTAATGTCTCTCCTCAAGGGACAAAGTTTGAGTTTTCTGTTCAATGATACATTGAATATCACTTGAGATACCCCTCAAGGCAGCCGGGACTTCTGAAGAAACCCTTGTCACCCACTCCTAAAGACAGACTTGTGTTTTGGACTTCATACATTGCAACCTCTGTCTTTTCCTTCAGGACGAGTATAACAGCAAAATCAAAGTACTTTACCAGGAGAAACGAAAGAGACTTAAAGAGAATCATTTTATTCAGAGCAAAGGCAACAAGCTTAGAAAAGTGGAGTAAAGAGTGAGACGGATTAAAAACTGGAGTTGACCAGGTACTTTGCTCAATTTCTTTTATTTCTTTGTATGCAAATTTTCTCAATTCTTTTTCTTTTCGTACACCATTGTTAAGCAATCTTCTGTTACATAGTAGTGTTTAATATTTAAATAAAGCTTTTATTTCAAAGCGTTGCAATTCAAATTCTACTAGTTCCTCACCTTACATGATGACAAAACAGTAAAAAGCTGTTATCACACTCTTGGAATGGCTGTCAGAGCAAAAAATAATAAAATATTTACATTTGTCTTTTCTTCTAGGAATATCTCAAGCACTTAGAAAACATGGGTGCTACCCATTTATTTCAGATCATGCTCTCTTTCCCCAAATATATTTATCTTGTCAACACAAACCACAAAGTGACCCCACCTCAATGCCAGGTTCCACTCCTCACTCCACTTACTACCATTTCCTGTAGGTGGTGAGAATGTAATTTTAAAAAATACATTATGAGTCGTATATTCCTATATTTACAAATATCAAAGCCTGTTCTGACAGCAAAACAGGAAGAAAAAAAAAGTTCAATTCAGTGACTTTCTCACTTATTCAAATCTTTTTAATATGAAGGAAGGAAAACTCAAATCACACTACACAATGAGAACCTTTTCTGCTGATTAAAATTATACAAATAGTTTTGTGCAAGGTGTTTAGCTGGGTAAATATTAGTATACCATTATCATCATTCACTGCCTCACTGCTGCGCACTCCCAGAAACCTCCAGGGAAAGCAGAAGAGCGTACGCTCAGGAGTAAACACCTACTTTTGGGCTAGGAGCCCCACAAAGAAGCTCCCTCAGCCTCTGGGAAGTACACATCCCCATCTGTGGGTCATAGGTGAGGAATCGGATGCTGACTGAAGTTAGTAACTTGCTCAAGATAATACAGAGAAGTAAAGGGAAACCAGAATTCAATTCCAGGCCCATCTCATTCCAATTTCACTCCAGCTCCTCTCCACTGGGCTGCCTCCTGGGAGCAATTGCTTAGTATCCAGCACCTTCCCAAAAATCAAGTATCTGTTACCTCAGTCCAGCTGACCCAGAAATACTAATTGGGAAGATTCTCCAAGTACTTTTTCCCTGGCTTTCCCGTGATTCTAACAAGTTTTGCTAAGTGGGATGTTATGAAAACAGTACTTTTTCTTTACAAAGGAATTCAGAAAACAAAACCCATCATTACTATTTTTCTTTATGGTCAACTCTGCAGCAATTCAGATCAGCAAAAGCTTAGCCAACTAGATTTTTAGGAAGTCCTTGAATTCTCAAATAGCTGGGTTGGCAAGGGTGGGGAGGGTTTTAGCAAGTAGCACATACACATGGCCAGGAACACGGGGGCTTCCCATGAGTGATGACGAGGGAAGGTGCCCGCCGGCTGTGGACAGGGCGTCTCTGAGCCCTGCCCTTTCGAGGGAAGCTGCCTGCCTGCTCATCACAAATCTCAGCCCAGTGGGCTGTGAATAAAGGAAGAGGGAGGCAGACATTCTCCAGTACTGATCTGCACACCCTCAGCTGTGCCTAACGGCGGCTCCAGATCAAGAAAAGACTGGATGGTGTTCAGCTTATCTAAAAAAACACGTACACAACTGCAGACGTGCTACTTTTAAAATAATGGAATTAAACCAAAAAAAAAAAGACTGGGAGTAAATATACCAAAAAGTTAATAAAAATTATCACCAGATAGTGGGACTATCAATTATAAGCTCTCTCTGTATTTTTATACTTCAACTTTTATCAGGAAAAAATATATATAATTTTTGTAACCAAAAAAAATTCTTTGTAACTGTATACAGTATATTACTTTAAATAGTTCCATCCCCACCCCACCCCCCACCCCCCCCCCCCCACACACAAAAAGCTCCAGGAACTAGAGGGCAGTAGCTTGACTACCCGGAACAACTGCTTTCTGATGGGTCCCAGATAGCTGAGGCAATGCTAAGGTTTTTAGCCACTACATACACAAACCACTTTGGGTGTGTTTGCCCAAAATACCCTGTTCTGGGATGGTTTCCATGGGCCAGAAGATCTATTTAACTGAATACTTTCAACCTTCTGTGCCAAGACTCTTCTTTTAACTGTGGTCTCTTTCCTATTTCGTCGTCAATTTTCAAATTTCTATGACATATCCCATAGCTTTACCAGTTTTCTTCATCTATTGTGCTAAAATGTAATAAATTGCCTCCTTTTTTAAGCAGGCATGGCACAATGCCCAGTTCATTAATTCAGCAGCATTACCTGGGTGTCTCTGACAACACTAACTGCTTTGGCTTTTACAAGATGCATATTCTCCAATTCTGGTTTATGGCCTGAATCCAGCAGCTCCCACGTGGGGCATCTCCCTGATATTCACGGCAATTACTAATGCCTAAAGATGAGCGTATTGGACCACAGAGTGCCATTAAATGTTCTTCTGACTTCAAAGATATGTGTGTGCTTAACTTCTCCACGTGGCCTCCGCAGCTGCCCAGCACGCTGCACCAAAGAAGAGATTACATTTTGGGGGACTCACTTTGCAATCACAGAGACAGTGTTTTGAAAACGAAGAAAGTATGAATGCAAATGTTTAGAAAGTACTCAAGAGACTTTACCACCAGGTAGTTTATAAATTCAAAAACAGGAAGATTGCCACCAAGGATCTCAGCTTGTCCAATTTTGAGAAATTTATCTTTGTCATTATTTGCAGTCCTGTTTACCAACTTTTATCTTTAAAAAAAAAAAAAAAAAGTAGAATTACACATAGCTACAATGACAGTGGTGTAGTGGTTAAGAGCTATAGCCGCTAACCAAAAGGTCAGCAGTTCAAATCTACCAGGCGCTCCTTGGAAACCCTTTGAGGCAGTTCTACTCTGTCCTATAGGGTCGCTATGAGTCGAAATCGACTCGACAGCACTGGGTTTGGTTTTTTGGGGGGTTTTATAATGACAGAGTTGTCCCTGGATGGTACAAACAATGAATGCGCTCAGCTGCAAACTGAAAGGGTGGCGGTTTGAGCCCACCCAGAGGGGCCTCAGAAGAAAGGCCTGGTAATCTATTTCTGAAAAATCAGCCATTTGAAAATCCCATCCATGGAGCGCAGTTCTACTCTGACACACATGGGGTCACCATGAGTTGAAATCAACTGGACAGCAACTGGTTTTGGTTTTTGTTTGTTTGTTTTCTTTATAATCACAGAACAGTAGACAGTAGATCCAGAAGGGAATTTAGAGATCCTGAACTTCAGTCTCCTCATTTTAAAGACTAGGAAAATTGTGGGTATAAGCGGTTAGGGACCAGCAGGAAGGAAACACAGGATTAGTGGCTGAGACGGTTCCCAAAATGGCTTACTTCTGCTTTCCTTACCTGCCAGTCCTGGACAGCCAAGTCTATAATTGCTACTTTTGTCATAAAGGAGTATTCTTGCAAGTAAAGATCATTCTAACAGTGAAAAGTTCACTTATGATTAAAATAATTCTAATAATTAGCAGCTCACTTGTGATTTAAAAAAAAAAAATTATCAACTATGAAATAACAAACACATAGTTATGTTCCATCAAAGCAGGGTTCCAGTTTGGGTGAGGGGTAGGAGGAAAAGGGTCCCAACATGCAAATAATGAGGGGGGGAACTATGTACAAAAAGAGCAACTATCACCCTGAGGGCAGCAATCCCACTATCTCACCTTGAGAATCAACGCCAATACAAGTATTCTCTGAAAACACATTTCCTTGGATAAATCACTGATTATGCTAAACTAGCTGTGCGAAGACTGTCCTTCCTCTCTGTTCTGTACCATGCTGAGCGCCCTGAGAACCAGCCCGTAAGTTCTGAGTGCCCACTGGGTGCCAGCACAGAAGGGCGGCGTTCCTTTGCTCCGTCATGATATGTGAGATACATGTGAGGCTCCAGGGGGGGTGCTGCGGTGGGGTGATGCATACAGAAGAGGAAGACACAGGCTAGGGAGGAATACAGAGGTACTGGGGCTAATCTAGACTTTCCATATTGAATGTCTTAGGTGCTCAATAAATGTTGAATTATTGGTGCCATATCATAGGACATTCATAAATAAATAGAGGAAAAGCAAAGATCATGAGGAAAAGAGGTCACATTCTCTGGAACTGAGGACTGCTAGTCTCTGTTGCTATAGTTACCTTACAACCATATCCGTTAACACAGTCAGGCTTTGGGCATCAGAGATTTCTGGATTAGGAGAACCTCGACCAGCACCGGTTGCCACCTAGTTGATTCCAATTCATGGTGACCCCATGTGTTTCAGAGTAAAACTACACTCCATAATGCCTCCTTCTGCCTCACTGCGCTACTAACAGCCACGGTGGCCAACCCAGACTGTTCTATCCAGGTATGATCCTAAGACTTTTGGCTGGAACCTCTGAGCAATGGTCTCAAAAGGAGAGCCTATGAAAATATCTGACTCAACTTTTGGGATACCAAGGATACCCTGATACAGCCTAAAGGCTAGCTTGGGGTGTTGCAAGCTGGGGTTTCAATCTACTTCCTGCTTCTCTGGGATTTGCTTAAGGACTCACTTCAGAGCTTCCCATCTATAAAATGGAAAACATATTGCTGTTGAGTCAATTCCAATTCCAAGCAACCTTACAGGACAGAGTAGAACTGCCCCAAAGGGTTTTCAAGGAGTGGCTGGTAGATTCAAACTGCAGACCATGTGGTCAGCAGCCATAGCTCTTAACCACTGTGCCACAAGGGCTCCTATAAAATGAGAAAAACAAAACCAAACTTGTTGCCATCGAGTGGATTCTGACTCATAGCAACCCTATAGGACAGAGTAGAACTGCCCCATAAAGTTTCCAAGGAGCTCCTAGTGGATTCGAACTGCCGACCTTTTGGTCAGCAGCTGTAGCACTTAACCACTATACCATCAGGGTTTCCATAAAATGAGAGGTAGCTGCTAAAAGACTGGGAATGGCTGATCTAACTCAGCTCTGGGAGTTTTGTTCACTCATTCACTCATTTATTCACTCACATTTTTAAGAGATGGTTCCTGTATGCCTACTGGATGAGTGCGGCCATCTGTCCTCCAGGGATTCATAATCTGGGGCACTGGGGGGGGGGGGTACGGGGGGAGGCCCACATAATCTAAACCCCACTCGACAAAGCGCAATGGATATGAGATTTGAAGAGGTTACAGAGGCGGCGTTGAACTGGATCCTGAGTAAGAAAAAAGATACAGAAGGCAGAAGAGGGGGAGGGAGGGTCTCCAAGCAAAACAGGTGAAGCAATATCCCAGATAAATGAGTACCTGATTTGTGTAGCTTTCAACTTCCATTGAACATTTTGGTTCTTTGTTTTCCCTTTACAAACAAACAACATTATAACGTCACAAATTCCTGAGTCCTATGGCACTCAAGTAACAACTACAAACACTCTGAAAGTATAAAATGCAACACAAATTCTAACAATCATTAACAACAACCTTCCTCAAAAAGAAAAAGTGTAATTGCTGCTTTACCTAGAAGTGAGCCATTCAACAAACAGAAATTGTCTAGGAAGTGGGGGCTGGAGGCATGAAACTAAAATCCTACTTTGGAGAGAGGGGGAAGAGTTTGCTAATATTTCAATATTTAGCGATTCTAGCATTTCTATACCCCCTCATGAGCCACAGTGACAAACGCACAGATTTATTTCTAAAGACAGAATTCCACGGGCATTACGTAATTCGGTTCAGTCTCCTCAACTGATGACGATGTTGTTTGTTAACTGTAAATCCCCATTTTTTTCCACTAAACAATGTGTTGGACCAGAACAAATGTCATGAACTCACCCTGGATTCTTAGCATTGAAGAGAGCAAATACAATACTCCATTCATTCATTCATCCAAATTCAGTTACTTATCAAAACATCGCTGCATTGGGATGTTTCATACTGGTTCATATGAGCTATGACCATGTAGTGGGGTACACGCTCACCTATGTGGCTATATTGGTTTATCCTACTGCTTTCTCCACAAAGCAAGAGGCTGCCACTGCCCTCAAAGGGTTTACAGTCGAGAGAGTGGGCTACACAAATCTCTCTCTTCTTGTGCTTATCAGAGCTGCAGTTTTAGCTCTGTGGGTCTAAACAAGTGCTTATGCACATCTCTACCAGAACACTGGAGCCCGAGTGCCATAGTGGTTAAGAGCTCGGCTGCTAATCAAAATGTCGGCAGTTCGGATTTACCAGCCACTCCTTGGAAACCCTATGGGGCAGTTCTACTCTGTCCTATAGCGTCGCTATGAGTCGGAATCGACTCGATGGCATCAGGTTGTTGTTGCCGTATTCGTTAATACAAATCAAGCCAGAAGAGAGAGGGCCTTCCCTGGGGTCTCTGGCTTCTTCCATGCTGGCCCATTCTACCTGGTCAGTTTATCTGTTCTTTAATTAGCACGTACAGCTAATAAAACAAAGATATCCTGGTTTTTATTCAAAAGTTCTTGTTGCACCCATGATGACATTCTGATACGTCTTGTCTTCTACCTGTAAATTGAATAATAAATTACATGAACTGCTAAGGGCTTCGTTACAATGGCATATACATAAAAGGTTAAATCCAGAAGATAAAAAAAATACTCAGTAAAATTACTTATGAAGGAAAACACAGATTGATCTGGCTACCTCACTATTAATTTCCTCAGGTTGAAAACTATAATGTGGAAGAGATATGATTGGGTTTTATGATACTTAAAGAGCAAAACTATTCCTGGTTTCAGTGCTATCCAAAAGAATACAGTCACCATTTATTTCTTTCCTTTGTTGCTCAAAGGTAATAGTGTATTATCATCAAGGTTTCCTTCCCAAATACATGATTTACACAAAATGGAAAAAAAAAAAAAAAGGTTCGATATATACCTATCAGTTTTGACTCAAAAAAAAAAAAAAGAACTTGCTAATAAAGGTCTTTTGACAAAAATCATCACCATCATCATTATCACCCCACATGGGCATACTCCATATAGACTAATTTCACTTGGCCCTCATGTTTCTTAGGAAGCTTTTGCAAACTTCACAAATGGCTTTCCAAAAGAAAGGGCAAGCAAACAGCATTATAGACGATCTATGTCAGGAAGAAAAATACGTATTAATATTCTCACTCCTGCCGGTTTGCTTGACGTAGAACTGGCTGTATTCCCTTACTCCAACACAGAAGAACTATGGGACCCTGCAAGTCAGATGCATCATACTTCAACCATAGATGCCCTCACCAGGACACAGGTCAGATGGAAGACCAGACACCCAGAGGCTGTGACATCTGTAACTAGGATAATTCCAATTAAAACTAAAAAAGAAAACAAACTACTACTACTAATAATAAAATAAACCCTGTATACTAATGAACTGAAAGGAGAAAGGGGAGAACAAGAATTTTTTTTAGCAACAGCTGCGCAGACCGATTTTTTTCCATCATTCGTATAATTTTAAAAGCACTCATTCCAACTGCTGCCTTCATGCTAGCAGATCCAAGAAATTCAAGACATGTAAACAAGAATAGATTTGCCCTTAAATCCCAAGGTCAAAGGCAGCATCTGTTGTTTCATAGAACAAGAGGAGCTTTTCTTTTTTTTTTTTTTTTGCTGGTTAGTTTGTTGTTTTTTAAAACAGAAAAAATAAAAATTTTCGAGAAGTTTCCTCACTGCCTTAGGTGGTACAAAATAGAAAACCCTACATAAAAGAGCATAAACATCTAGTGTTTTGATATTTGAGTTGCCTAGATGAAAGGGCTGTCAGCCTGTGATTTTAAAAGCTGACAGGAAAATTCATTTTCATACCAAGTCCCCCTCATGCCATTTGGCTATTAAATTATTCAAGGAATTTCTCTGCCTATAAAGATTAATAATATCAACCCAAGCCATTTCTGAAAAACTACTTTCACCTCCTGCAGGAGACAGATGGACTACAGGAAAACAGCCTATCATATGACAAGCAGACAAAAAAGATTTTAGAGTAACACACCAGGCACAGATATGAAATTACTGACAAATGGGACCAAGTATTTTTCAGCGCCACCATCTTTTTTTAAATAAACATAATTTGAAGCTCATCATAATTCAATTTTACCTTTTTCTCTCCCAAACCCAACTAATTAGCAGGAATGTCAGTTTCAAAGACTTTGAAAAGCTAGTGGAACCTTATTAAAACACACTGGTGTCAGGGGACAAAGACACCAGCTGCTCTAAGGCCCTTTGTGTTTTAGTGAGAAATGTATTCTCCAACTCTGGATATGTGGGTTGGATCCATAACACAGACTGTGGGATTTTAATATACACTTACATTTTTTTAAATGTCACCACCCCTTGAGAAGATACTGTGGATTCTACAAAACTGAAACATCCTATTTTTCGATTCTCTCAGAGATGAAGAAATTTCCCAAGAGTTGTCATTCACTGAGGGTCAATATGAAAGGATTACAATGTCATTAAAATCACAGAAGAAATTATATCTGCAGATTCACAGAAGCTGGCATGGTGCTTTCTTTTTCACGGATATCATTTTTAAATTAAATGCTTAATTAACCAACCAATTTTAATTCCACAAATAATGCAAGAATCGTTCTCATTTTAAAATAATCAAGTAATTCAGAAAAAGGTCAAGTACTCCCCCTCACCAATCCCGTTCCCAATTCTCATGCTGTCCACTGTTATCATTTAGTAAATACCTTCCAGAAATTTTTACAGGCAAATATAAAATATTTATATTGTGTATGTATGTAATGTGTTTTTGGGGGCTCATACTGTATTTTCTAAAATTCCCTCTCACCATCCCAAATGACAAAGAAAATAAATAAAATGTTAACTCGAAAACTTGTTCCTACTCCTACTGTACACATACGTATGCAGATAAGCAAACTTGCTTGTATACTTAGACACAAAACAGAACAACGTAAGTCACTAAGAAAAGGCCTCTTTGTCCTTCGTTTCCGTGTTCATCTACCTAGGGATGCTATAAGGCAGATAGAGGAAACACACTCTCCTTCCCCCAACAAAGCATTCACTTTGGCATTAAAACAACAACAAGATAAAAAATTAAACCTGTTGCCTTCAAGTCAATTATGGCTCAGCAACAGAATAGAACTGCCCCATAAGGTTTCCAGGAAGCAGTTGGTGGATTCGAACTGCTGACCTTTTGGTTAGCAGCCGAGCTCTTAACCACTCTGCCACCAGGGCTCCGACTTTGGCACTAGTAGTTAGATTTTTAGTGCAGGACCAACAAACTCCAGCCCAGGGGCCAAGTGTGGTCCGTCATCTGTTTTTGAATAGCCCATGAGCTAAGAATGGTTTTTACATAGTTAAATGTTTGGGGGAATTTTTTTTTTTTCCATTGATATGTGACAGTTATATGAAATTCACATTCCAGTGTCCATAGCTGAAGCTATATTGGAACACAGCTATGCTCATTGCTTTGCATACTGTCTAGGGCTGCTTTCACACAACAAGGCCAGAGGTGATTATAGCTGCAACAAAGACTGTATTCCACAGAGCCTGAAATCTTTACTATCTGGTCTTTTACAGAAAAGGTTTGTCAGCCCATGGCTTAAGTACATGAGATTTATTCTCCTCATATCTTCCTGTAAAACATTTCTTCTATTCCATGTGCACACTCTTTTGGTGGGTAAAGATGGCCAAAGATCTGCTGGGGGGCCAGAGTGGAAAATGGTCTCAACATAACGCAACACATAGATAATTTATGTATGGACAAAATTCCAGCTTCTCTTCCTAGACCTTCACAAAACCCTGTTAGTCCTAATTATTTATAATCTGCTATTAAATTAAGAGTGCCATGGATTATGTTGCTCTGAAGTCTAATTCATTCACCTATCTGTTGAGCACCTACTGTGTTCCAGGTCAGTGCTAGATACTGGTGATTCCAGGGTCAACAAGATGGACATCACCTTTGCCCTCTGTGGACTCGGCACATCTAGTAACAAGCCAATGGCAGTTTTCAAAATTACTTCCACATGAAAAAAAACTACACATTCCACAAAGTAATCCCAACAGTCATCGGCTATTAACAGCTGGTCAGTTCCAAGCAGAACTTCACAAACAAGAAAGGCTCCCTGTCCAAATAAAACAACTAAACATTATGTTTTTTATATACCTCTTTATTCTGAGGGTGTCACTGATATAACACATACACACACATCACACACACACAAAGTGGGAAGGAGTGAGGAGTGAAGGGCAAAATAAAAGATTTCAGCAACCTTCACATAGGGGTGAGATTAGGTGAAGCTCTAGTAACTTCAAGGTTCTGCGCCTTTAAGGTGTGAATTCTTTTGAGTAACGGAACTCTAAGGACATTCAAACTGGGTCAGAATCTCTCACTCTTACAGACTTCCTTGGTGTTCTATGTTCCTGTTGACTTCATAGAGAACTAAGCAAGCATAAAAGGTCTCTAGAGAAAAGCAGCACCTGGAATCTAGGGCAGAAAGAACAAAATGACTTTACATGGCAGCTTCTAGGTCTCTGTTACTGTCACACAGAAGGCTGAGTAAGCCCTGTGTAGTCTATTTGTCCCTGACACTAGCTGGGCTGGTTTTCTCATTAGAACTTGAGTTGGTGGGGGTCAGGTGTTCTTATTTATCTAATTGATGGTAATTAGATGGACCACTATTACCTGCAAAAAGAACTAGGCTGGAGAGGTTGACAGCTTTAATGATTCACCATAGATAAAAAGCATGTAAGAGAACTGCAGTTAGCTGAACTTCCAGAAACACCAGACTTTTTGATCTCAAAACATCCAGGTATCAGCAAGCTTCAAAATGGAAAGATTAACCTGATCTTCAGGAAAAGACCAGCTTGTTTAAGGGAAGAAGAACCTGGATTGCCTGCTGCCGTTTCTAACAGGTTGGCCTTTCTCAAAGTACAAATACAGCAGAGACCAGGAAGAACACCAAGATAGGAGAAAGGAGTGGGTGTCCAACACCAGAGTGGCAATGATGAAGTAATGGTGGCTTAATAAACAAAGAACCCACAGGCAAAATGCCTCTGCTGACTATGGACTATGTCTAGGGATTAGTAAAATGCTCTGGACATCTTGGTGGCCTCCAGGGTTTCCTTTGCCATGATAAAGTCACATGAGTTGTGGTCAAAGTTGCTAGATTTAACAAGTAAAAATGCAGGATGCCAGCTGACTTTAATTACATACTACGGGACATATTTAAAAAAATAATCCACTGCTTATCTGAAATTCAATTTTAACTAAGCAGCTCTTTGTAAGTAGCCAATACAAACAGCCAAGGTCAGTGACATTTTAAGGATTTGGGGAGCAGATGACAGCTCTCTGACATGCCAGAAGACTACTCTGGAGGAGGCTTATTTGAGGTTTTGATTCATTAATTGATATTTGCAGAAGGGCCAGAAGTCAGAGAACCTGTTTCCATCACTTGTATGAGATAGAGGCAAACCTTCTGACATCAGCGTCTTCTGCCAGAAAGCAAGTCCCAGAGCCCTTGCAGAGTTGGGCTGTGTTCCTAAGCCTCATCTCCTCCATCCTCAAGACATCATAATGACTGAGATTCATAATGATGCCTCAGGTCCCCCTGAGTTTAATTTGTTTAGTACAGTTTATCTAGGGCAGTATGCATGTGTGCGTACATGGGGTAGGGTTGGAATTGTTTCCAATAGATTGGTTACCAAAAAAAAAAAAAAAACCCCATTGCTATCGAATCGATTCTGACTCATAGCAGCCCTACAGGACAGAGTAGAACTGCCCCACAGGGTTTCCAAGGAGCAGCTGATGGATCTGAACTGCCAATCTTTTGGTTAGCAGCCAAGCTCTTAACCACTGCGCTATCAGGGCTTCACAGATTGGTTACGGTTACATATTTCGGGCCCCTAAAAAGTCATCATGCCAAGAGTTCTGGATGGATGAAGAGGAGGGTGGCCAAAATAATCAGGGGAAACACATATGCTTTTTTAATCAAACTTTGTTTTAAAATGCTTTTAAAATTTGTTAGCCCATTTCTTCTGCTTTATTATGTAGTGTACATGAAAAATAATTGGTAGCTGCCTCTGGCTATCTTTCTAGATACTGCTTCTCACTACAAGAGGAGCACACATCTATTCTAAAAGAGCAGCAACTTTCCCTAAGAAGTGTCTTGAAAGGCTTAGGTTCATCTCCCTCTTCCACAGAAAATAAAAATTCCAGTTGAGATTCTCTAGTTACTTAGGTTTAGATAAAACTTGAATCAGCAGATAAAATCTGCACCAGTGATTCCCACACACTGGTGTGCATCAACACCTCTGGAGGGCTTGTCAAACCATAGACTGCTTTGCCTAATCCCCAGAATTTCTATTTCTGTAAGTCTAGGGTAAGGAGCCCTGGTTGCCCAATGGTTAAGGGCTTGGCTACTAATGGAAGGGTGGATGGTCTGAACCCACCAGCCACTCTGCAGAAAAGATGTGCTCCTGCAAAGATAACAGCCTAGGGAACCCTGTGGGACAGTTCAACTCTGTCATATAGGGTCACTATGAGCTGGATTGGAAACCCTGGTGGCGTAGTGGTTAAGTGCCATGGCTGCTAACCAAAGGGTCGGCAGTTCGAATTCACCAGGCGCTTCTTGGGAACTCTATGGGGCAGTTCTACTCTGTCCTATAGGGTGGCTATGAGTCGGAATCAACTCGAAGGCACTGGGTTTTGGGTTATGAGTTGGATTTGACTCCCTGGCACACAACAACAACACACGGTAAGGCCCAGGAATTTGCATTTCTTAAGAGTGCCTTGGTGATGCTAATTCTGCTGGTTGTGAGATCGCCCTTTGAGAACCACCAACTAGTTGCCTTTGAGCTGATTACCATTATGATTCTGCCAGAGTAGAACTGTGCTCCATGAGGTTTTTGATGGATGATTTTCCAGAAGTAGATCCCCAGGCCTTTCTTCTGAGGCACCTCTGGGCAAACTGAACCTCCAACTTTTCAGTTAACAGCCAAGCACCTGCCCACTTGCACCACCCAGGTCTATACAATTGCATATAATGATCTTGTTTAAAATTTATTTGTTTACACTAAGTACTTAAAATTTGTCCTACCACAGAGCTAAGTGACCTCTAGCCTTGAGTGTGCCCTTCTTAGGCTCCTATCTTATCTGCTTACATTTCTAGAGTGCACAAGAAGTTCCTGACTCACAAACATGGTACTTAGACTCATCCACTCCTATGATATGTCTGCTGTGGTCCATAAAATCTCCTGCTGCCAATAATCAAGGAGCATTGTAAAAGCCCTCAATTTTTAGAGAATCAATGATAAAGAAAGTTATGCTATACTTGGGATAAGACTCCTACTTTAAGATAGAAATGATTTCTAGGATGGTACCCATTGCTGTTGAGTCGATTTCGACTCATAGCGAAACTATAGGACAGAGTAGAACTGCCCCGTAGGGTTTCCCAGGTGCGGCTGGTAGATTCAAACTGCTAACCTCTTGGTTAGCAGCCGAGCTCTTAACCACTGCGCTACCAGGGCTCCTTCTAGGATAGTGCTGTTGCTGTTGTTAGGTGCCGTTGAGTTGGTTCCAACTCATAGTGACTCTACAGGACAGAGTAGAATTGCTCCAGAGGGTTTCCAAAGAGCAGCTTGGTGGATTTGAACTGCCAACATTTTGGTTAGCAGCCAAGCTCTTAACCACCGCATCACTAGGGCTCCCTCTAGGATGGTAGGGGGGTCTATTATACAATTATACCCCAGTGTGATTTTGTTTACCGAAATTGGTTTCTTTCTCAAGCTAACTAGGGCTGAAGGCAGAGCGTTAAGTAACGCTGAGCATGAAAGACTTTGAAATATCAGACAGACCTGAGTGGGAACCTGCAGAAAATTGCATCAGAGAGGAGACAGAGAGTGCAAATGCTGTGTATGTTCACCAACTATTTCTTTTGCCTCCTGAGCATAAGAGAACTACTTTCCCTGGCACCGGGAGGGCCCAAATGACTAGTTGTGCCCCATAGAACATGGCCAAAAGTACCCTACTGTACCAGTCCTGGCCCCTACAACAACCCACAAAGACGGATGTTCTCTTTCTTTAGCTGCCCCTGCAGGAGTCTCTGAGGGTGTACTAGAGGACACAGTGTCCCTGAATGGTAGATACCAGGACCTCTGAGGCACTGCTTAGAAGAGAGGCCCCCATCAAGAACACTGACCCTGGACTTTGCATAAGCAAGAAATAGCCTTTAGAGCATTAAGCCACTGAGATTGGCGGGGGGGGGGGGTGGTTATTTGTGAGTGCAGCACAGCCAGTTGCTGATTCATGGCAACTCCATGTATTACAGGATAGAACTGTTCCATTGGGTTTTCTTGGCTGTAATCTTAATGGAAGCATATTACCAATCTTTTTCTTCTGCTACGCCCCTGTGTGGGTTCGAACTGCCAACATTTAGTTTACCGGTAAAGTGAAAACCGTTTGTGCCACCAAGCCTTGCATATTTAATATAACTACAGAAAAGGAGGTGTGCAGATTCATCATCTTAGCTGACTGATGCCCCATTCCATTCTTCTGTATTAACAAAGAACCTGCATTGCCTTTACCCCAGATCCCAGATTCCAGAATCCTAATACCCATCCCAGACTCAGCGTTACTAGCATCTCCACAACTGCAGCCCAGGAATCTGCAAGACCCCTTGGTATGTCTTATACATACTACACATTTGCCTGCCTGGGGCTATCCTGAAAAGTCCCTTTCAAACGGCCAGTGTGTCCTTTACAAGAGACTGAGTAATCTTCTCTAGGTACACAGTTTAGGACATTTTGTAGGTTTACGAACCCTTATGACACTATTTTGAAGTGAGGATTTTAAATTATGAACTGGCAGGAACCAAATATTTAAGTATAATGGGTTTAATTAATTTAAAAGCTTCCAAGATGATGCAATAATTGGCATAAAGCTGAATGCCTAAAATACCTACAAGCGAGAAGGATTTAAATGCTCAATTAAAATGATTTGAGTTTTATTGGTTATGAGAGAGGTATTTAAATATCTAAACAGATTGGCTCCCCATCCTCTCCAGCTTGGGTGTAGCTTCTGTTAGCTTCCCCTGCCCCCTTCAAAGGAGTATCTCTGCCCCTTTAGGATGGAGGCAGTCACTGGGCAGGCTTAACTGTGGTAGGAAGTTACTGAGGAACCCTAACCTGAGGGTCCTCCGTCATGAAGATGAGCCGCACCAAAGGGGTCCAAGACTGTCACTTCCTTGTTATTCCTGAAATATAGAAACACCACTTCCACACCAGGGCTTCTGTATTTGATACTTCTGCCTGAAACAGTCTTTCTTCAGGTACCTGAAAGACTTGTTCCTGCACTTCCCTTCTGTTTCTTCTCAAATGTTACACTAAGGAAGAAACTGTTGCTGTATACACACACACACACACACACACTTCTTATCCTCTATTTTATTTTTCACCATCAGACATGTTAAACATTACACGTTTACTTATTACATGCTTCCCTCGCTCACATGATTTCCATGTATCTCCAGTGTTTTGAACAGTGCCTGGCATATATATTGTCGCCGTTGTTAGCAGCCATTAAGTCAGCCTCCAACTCATGGCAACTCCACACACAATGAAATGAAATGCTGAAAGGTCCTGAACCATCGCCATGATCAGTTGTGGACCACACCTTTGTGATCCACTGGGTTGATCCACAGAGTTTTCACTGGATGATTTTCAGAAGTAGGTTGCCAGGCTTTTCTTCCTAGTCCACCTGAGTCTAGAAGCGCCACTGAAATTTATTCAGCATCATAGCAACACACAAGCCTCCACTGACAAGATGGGTGCATATGAGGTACATTGGCCGAGAATCAAAACCAGGTGTCCTGCGTGAAAGGTGAGAATTCTACCACTAAACCACCAGAGCCCTCTGCGTGGCACATAGTGGATACTTAACTAAATATTTTGAATGAATGAATGAATGGCCAACTTTAAAGAGACGAAGATTGGTGAATTTCAATAATCTGACTATCTCAAGATCTTAAATAAAAGATGAGTATGGACCGGGCCCTGATATTTTAGCTATACAAATAAGAGATTTTCTTATAAGTCTATTGCCAAACTGACTATTAGTTTGCTTTTCATAGTATCCAGATTTTGTTTCACCCTGGGCAAATTTACCACAGAAGATATACCAACAGAGTAGTCCAAAAATGTTTAACTTCTTATGCCCCAGAAAATACACTTGAACTGAAGTCTTTCTTTATGCAAATTTATATTTTTAAGATACCATATATATTGGAAACTTGGGTTTTACAGATCAGCTGTGTTCTAAAAACACATAACTCAAGGCCTGTTTCTTCTTGAAAGGATGTTATAAAGTGGGGTGGTAGCTGGTCCACCATCTACTAAAGCAGCCCACCACAGGCACTGGTCATAGTCACGTGACACGGGAGAGTGTGTTCTGGAGAAAAGAAAAGGCTAAGAGAGTCTCCTTGCTCCATTTTATCAGTGCAGAACTAGCTATAAGGAAAAATTCCAGAGAAGCTTCATTTGCCTTTCATAACCTTCCAGGGTCTTCCTAACCCAGGACCACAGTCACAACTTCTGCAGGGAACCCAGTTCCCATCTTGGAAAAGCTCCACCTCGGTCCTCGACTAGTCTTTCAGAGTAACCCCCAAAGTACGCTTCAGAATTTTTTCAAGATGAGAGGGCTAGAAGAAAAACACACTCCATAATTATTTGTCCATGAAAATTATAATCGTTCAGCCAAGAAAATATGAAAATTCTGTGGTAAAATACTGCAAGTACATGAAGTTGAAGACTGATACATCACTTCATTTTTTCCACAGGTTATATTGATCACTTGTAGATTCATTACCATTTTATGCAAAAATCAAGTTGCTATACTGCCATTACACATTTGGATTCTGAAGACAGAGGGTGGGGTTAGAATACAGTGTCTGCCACTTACTGGCTTCGTGACCTTCACCTTTCTGAGATTCAGAAGTAAAATGGGCAAATAAATAAACAAAAATACAACCCATCTCTTTGGATCATTATGAGAGTTAAATAATGCCTGGTAGATGCTAACTAAGGATCCCTGGTGGTACAGTGGTTAAGCGCTTGGCTGCTAACCAAAAGTCAGTGGTTTGAACACACCAGCTGCTCTGCGGTAGAAAGATGTGGCAGTTTGCTTCCATAAGAATACAGCCTTAAAAATCCTATGGGGTAGTTTTACTGGGTCCTATTTAGGAAACCCTAGTGGCACAGTGGTTAAGAACTATGCTACTAACCAAAAGGTCAGCAGTTCAAATCCACCTGGCGCTCTTTGGAAACTCTATGGGGCAGTTCTACTCTGTCCTATAAGGTCGCCATCAGTCGGAATCAACTCCATGGCAATGAGTTTGGTTTTGGTTTATAGGGTCACTATGAGTCAGAATGAACACAATGGCAAAGGGTTTGGTTTGTCTTTATATATACTAAGGCTCAATTCAAATGAATGTTAAGTGCTATTGTCATTTTCTGAAATTACAAATATCATGATAAATACCTCAATGATTTCTCATCGTCTCAATGAGGCATTAAGATTTGGCAATTTTACTTCACTTTAATTACTCCTCACCAAGAAGGGCCTGGCAATCTACTTTTAAAAAAATTGGCAAGTGAAAACCTTATGAATAGCAGTGGAACACTGTCTGATAAATGGCCAGGAGATGAGCCTGGAGGTTGGAAGGCATTCAGATATGACTGGGAAAGAGCTCCTCCTCAAAATAGAGTGGAACTTAATGAATTGGATGGAGTTAAAGCTTTCGGGACCTTCATTTGCTGATATGCCACGACTCAAAAGGAGAAGAAACAACTGCACACACCCATTAATAACTGGAACTGTAAAGTACGTAATATGAATCTCAGAAAATTCAAAGTTGTCAAAAATGAAATGGAACGCGTAAAGATTGATATCCTAGTCATTAGTGAGCTAAAAAGGACTGGTACAGACCATTTTGAATCAAATAGTCATATGGTCTATTGTGCCAGGAATGTCAAATTGACGAAGGATGGTATCACATTTATTGTCAAAAACATTTCAAGATCTATCCTGAAGGACAACACTGTCAGTAATAGAATAATATCCATATGTCTACCAGGAAGTCCAATTACTATGACCATTATTCAAATTTATGTGTTACCCACTAATGCCAAAGATGAGGAAATTGAAGATTTTTACCAACTCCTACAGTCTGAAATTGATCAAATGTGCAATCAGGATATATTGATAATTACTGGTGATCGGAATAAAAAGTTGGAAACGAAGAAGGATCAGTAGTTGGAAAACATGGGCTTGGTGATAGAAGCCATGATGGACATTGCATAATAGAATTTTGCAAGACCAACGACTTATTCATTACAAATACCTTTTTTGAACAACATGAACGGCAACTATAAATATGGACCTTGCCAGATGGAATACACAGAAATCAAATTGACTACAGCTGTGGAAAGAGATGACAGAGAAGCTCAATATCATCAGTCAGAACAAGGCCAGGGGCCGACTGCAGAATGGACCATCAACTGCTGGTATGCAGGTTCAAGCTGAAGCTGAAGAAAATTAAAACAAGTCCAACTGAGGGTCAAAGTACGACCTTGAGTATATCCCACTTCAGTTTAGAGACCATCTCAAGAATAGATCTGATGCACTTAACACTAATGACCAAAGACCAGACGAGTCGTGGGATGACATCAAGGACATAATACATAAAGAAAGCAAGAGGTCATTAAAAAGGCAAGAAAGAAAGAAAAGACTAAAATGGATGTCAGAAGAAACTCTTAAACTTACTCTTGAATGAAGGGTAGCTAAACCAAACTGAAGAAAAGATAACGTAAAAGAGCTGAACAAAAGATTTCAAAGGGCAGCTCAAGATGACAAAGTAAAGTATGATAATGAAATGTGTAAAGAGCTAGAGTTAGAAAACAAAAAGGGAAGAACACACTTGGCATTTCTCAAGCTGAAAGAACTAAAGAAAAAATTCAAGCCTCAACTTGCAATAATGAAGGATTCTATGGGCAAAATATTGAACAACACAGGAGCATCTAGAGAAGACGGAAAGAATACACAGAGTCACTGTACCAAAAAGAATTGGTTGACGTTCAATCATTTCAGGAGGTAGCATATGATCAATAGCCAGTGATGCTGAAGAAAAAGTCTAAGCTTCACTAAAGGCATTGGTGAAAAACAAAGCTCCAGGAATTGATGGAATACCAATTGAGATGTGTCAAGAAACAGATGCAAAACTAGAAGTGCTCACTCGTCTATGCCAGGAAATCTGGCCAACTGACTGAAAGAGACCCATATTTGTGCCCATTCCAAAGAAACGTAATCCAAAAGAATGCAGAAATTATTGAACAACATCATTAATATCACATGCAAGTAAAATTTTGCTGAAGATCATGCAAAAGTGGTTGCAGCAGTACATTGACAGGAAACTGCCAGAAATTCAAGCCAGATGCAGAAAAGGACTCGGAATGAGAGATATCATTGCTGAGGTCAGACGGACCTTGGCTGAAAGCAGAAAATACCAGAAAGATGTTTACCTATGTTTTATTGACTATACAAAGGCACTCAACCATGTGGATCATAACAAATTATGGATAACATTGCAAAGAATGTGAATTCCAGAACACTTAATTGTGCTCTCTGAGAACCTGTACAGAGAACAAAACATAGTTGTCTGAACAGAACAAGCAGATACTAAGTGGTTTAAAAATCAGGAAAGGTCTGTGTTAGGGTTATATCCTTTTACTATATTTACTCAATCTGCATAATGAGCAAATAACCCAAAAAGTTGGACTATGGGAAGAAGAACATGGCATCAGGACAGGAGAAAAACTCATTAACAACTTGCAATATGCAGATGACAAAACCTTGCTTGCTGAAAGCAAAGAGGACTTGAAACATTTACTGATGAAGATCAGAGACTACAGCCTTCAGCATGTATTACATCTCAACATAAAGAAAGTGAAACTCCTCACACCTGGACCAATAAGCAGCATCATGATAAATGGAGAAAACATGAAAGTTGTTGAGTACTTCATTTTACTTGGATTCACAGTCAATGCCCATGGAAGCAGTAGTTAGGAAATCAAACAACATACTGCACTGGGCAAATCTGCTGCAAAAGACCTCTTTAAAGTGTTAAAAAGCAAGGATGTTACTTTGAGGACTAAGGTGAGCCTGATTCAAATCATGGTATTTTCAATTGTCTCATACATATGCAAAAGCTGGACAATGAATGAAGAAGACCAAAGAAGAACTGATGCCTTTGAATTATGCTGTTGGCAAAGATGATTGAATATACCGTGGACTACCAGAGGAATGAACAAATCTGTCCTGGAAGAAGTGCAGCCAGAATGCTCCTTAGAAGAGAGGGTGGCAAGACTTTATCTCACATACTTTGGACATATTATCAGGAAGGACCAGTCCCTGGATAAGGACAGCATGCTTCATAAAGTAGAGGGTCAACAAAAAAGAGGAAGACCCTCAATGAGATGGATTCACACAGTGGCTGCAAAGATGGGCTCCAAGGTAACAAAGATTGTGAGGATGGCAGAGGATTGGACAGTGTTTTGCTCTACTGTACAAAGGATCTCTACAAATTAGAACCGACTCAAGGGCACCTAATAATAACAACAGCAACAATACATTCCCCCGCCACCAAAAGTTTTAAATATCAAGAAAAACATAGGAGAAAACATCAGCACTTTCAGAGAGAGAAATGTGCACAAATCTCAGCTGTTTCATTAATTAGCTGCATGTCCCTGGACCATTTACCTTAAACTGCAGTTTCCTCATACATAAAATGAGGATAATACTTCCATCTTTGAGGGTTGTTATGAGGATGACAAAGGATGGAGTAAAAACCCCTGACACAGAGTGGGCCCCACTGATATTCTAAAGGAAATGATAGCAAAATAAACAAGAGAATCACTGCCTTTTTATTTATGCCAGTCATTAGCTAACGGCCAGCCACTACGAATGAAAAAAGCCTAGTCAAGTCAATAAAAAGTGAAGCGAAGCCTATTTCATTTTTACACTATGACCTACTTTCGGTTATTTTTTATTCACATGAACAACTGAAGTTGCACGGAGCTGGTTCTGCAAAGACTGTTCATTAAAACCATTTTTTTTTTCTTCATGGCTTTCAGCTTTAAGGGATAAGAAAACTTCCCCCCACCCCCTCACCCCAGTTATAAGCATCTTTTGAAAAAGCCCTGGCACTAATCTTACTGCATGACTTTCAAAACCAGTGCAATGTCAAAAGTTGCTGGAGATGAAGAATGGAGGAGGGGCCTGAATGAAAGTGGTTTTTAACTCCACTCAATTATTCAGCTTCCATTAGGCAGCTCTGACTGCCCAAAATAGATAGTCCATACCTTAGCATTAGAAGATCTGCAAAAAGAAAATTCCAAACTATTCTTTCCTTCCTAAGATGTACCAGTTGATACACCTCTGTATAACACTCTGTGGAGAAGACCTAGCCATACTAGTTTTCCATTTTAGAGACACATGTGTTCAGGCATATTAGAAAAAAAAGTTGCCGTCAAGTTGACTCCGATTTATGGCAACCCCATGTGTGTCACAGCAGAACTGTGCTCCAAAGGGTTTTCAATGGCATTAGGCCTTTGTTCTGAGGCGTCTATGGGTGGACCGGAACCTTTGACCTTTTGGGTGGTAGCCTAGTATGTTAACACTCTGCCCTGTGCAGGGTCTCCTGCGCCACCCAGGGACTGACCCCAAGTCAGTTAAGTATCATCAAACCTTAAACAGCAAAACAGCTGAAGGAAAAATATTTTCAGACTCTTTGGAGTATCTTTGTAAAATACTACTGCCTTTTCTTTCACGGACTACAGTATTTTTTAACCAAATTAATCTAACTGATAACAAAGATAGAAGCAGGAAGGCTTATTTTCTCACAGGGCTGTTGTTCTTAGGTGCCATCTGTTTCAACTCATAGAGACCCTATGTACAATAGAATGAAACATTGCCCAGTCCTGCACCATCCTCACAACCGTTGCTATGACTGAGCCCATTGCTGCAGCCATGTGTCAATCCATCTCCTTGAGGGTTTTCTTCTTTTGCCCTGACCATCTACTTTACTAAGCACGATGTCCTTCTCTAGGGACTGTTCCCTCCTGATAAACATGTCCAAAGTATATGAGATGAAATCTCAACATCCTTGTTTCTAATGAGCATTCCGGCTGGACTTCTACCAAAACATTTGTTTGTTCTAATGGCAGTCCATAGTATATTAATATTCTTCCCAACACCACAATTCAAAGGCATCAATTCTTCTTCAGTCTTCCTTACTCATTGTTCAGTTTTTGCATGCATATGAGGCAACTGAAAATACCATGGCTTGGTCAGGAGCACCTTAGTCCTCACAGTAACATCTTTACTTTTTGCCCAGTACAATACATGATTTGATTTCTTGGCTGCTGCTTCCATGGGTGTTGACTGTGGATCCAAGTAAAATGAAATCTTTGATAACTTCAATATTTTCTCCATTTGTCAGGATGTGGTTTATTGGTCCATTTTGAGAATTTTTTTTTCTTTACGTTGAGGTGTAATCCATACTGAAGGCTGTAGTCTTTGATCTTCATTAGTACATGCTTCAACTCCTCTTCAATTTCAGCAAGCAAGACATTGCCCTCTGAGTATCACAAGTTGTTAATAAGCCTTCAATCCTTATAATCCAGCTTCTTGGATAATTTGCTCAGCATACAGATCGCATAAGTATGGTGAAAATGTACAACCCTGACGCACACTTTTCCTGATTTTAAACCATGCAGTATCCACTTGCTGTGTTTGAACGACTGCCACAGGGCTAAGCAAAGATTAATGAGAACCAACCAAATTGTGTCTTAATTTTCTTCCCCTTCTCTGGCTGGTCTTCTAGAGATAAGGTATACAGACTTTTCCTTAGTTAACAATATTAACTCAGAAGGCAGCAGCATACTAACATTAAAAAAAAAAAAAAAAGAGTGGGGTTTGTTATTCTGTTTACTTTTTCTGACATCTCAGAAATTCTAGAAGGGACATGGGGGACATTTCTAATGGGGATATTCTTAACTAGGGAGATGGGAAATGTGGGGCAAAACCTTCTTGGTTGAATCTGATACATAGTCCCCATTGTCGTTGTTGTTAGTTTCCATCAAGTTGATTCCGACTCTTGGTGACCACATGTGTGCAGAGTAGAACTGCTCCATAGGGTTTTCAAGGCTGTGACCCATATGCACCAAACCAAACCCAAAAGAGAACCACTGCTCTGCCCTTCAGACCTACCATCCAAATTATGATTAAAAAACACCATTTCATCACAAAGTTCTGTTCCTACCTACAGAACCAGGAATTAAAACACCACAAGGCTCCTACCCAAAGAAGAGTAAATGACAAAGGAGTGGATGGGACAAGGCTTCGTGGCTTCATTGCAAAAGGCAGAAGCAAAAGACATAGATGTTCTTCCCACAGAACAACTAAGAAAAACACAAGTTAAGGAGGTACTAATTTTATCTCTCATTAAATTTTTGAGTTATCCAATATAAGACTTTGAAACCATGACATAAAAATAAGGTTTTTGTTATCCTGTGAATCAGCAGCACACATGTTCTAATCCCTCACTGAGTGTAACGCAGTGGTCTTTGTTAACACATTCCCAAACCCTCTTTTTGAACCAGTTCCTCTTCTTCAGGAGTGAAGTAAGGAGCTATAAACTCACTGTGCCAACCCAGATCCAGGGCCACTCACAGGTCCTTTCCTAGAGGAGTTTCATTCAGAATAACATGGCAAAGAGAATTCCTAAATATAGTTGCTGTCACTTCTTAGTATTTTTTTGTGACGGCTTGACTTGCTAAAATGACAGGGTTTATTATTTTTAGCTCCCAGTGTTAGTGAGTTAATAGTCAAAACAAAGCATTAAAATAGCACCTACTTAGTAAATTCAATCTCAAATGACTGCATCTTAAACTCATACTCATTACAGACGCATACGACACTATTTTTTTAACATTTTATTGTGTTTTAGATGAAAGTCTACACAGCAAATGAGTTTCCCATTCATCAATTTATACACAAATTGTTCTGGGACATTTGCTGCTATACCCACAAAGTGTCAGCACTATAGCCATTTCCACCCTGCCTTCCCAGTATCCATCCGTCCAGTTTCCCTGCCCCTCCTTGCCTTCTCACCTTTGCCTTTGGGCAAATGTTGCCTATTTCATTTCATATAATTGATTGTTCTAAGGAACACATTCCTCACGGGTGTTTTTATTTTATATGCCAATCTATTATTTGCTTGAAAGGTGACCTCCGGGACTGGCTTCAGCTCTACAGATTAAAAAGACATCTTAGGGTGATAGACTCGGTGGGGGGGGGGGGGGAGGCGTGGGGGGCAGGAGGCGGGTCCTCAAGTCTCCTTCAGACCAGTAAGTCTGGTCTTTTTTAGGAGTTTCAGTTTTGTTTTACATTTACCTCTCATTCCAACTAGGACTTCCTATTGTGTCCCTGGTCAGAGTGTTTGGTAGTGGTCGAATGGCACCATCAAGTTCTTCTGGTCTCAGGCTAGAGGAGGCTGTGGCTAATGAGGGCAATTAGTCCAATGGACTAATTGTTTCCTTGAGTCTTTGGTTTCCTTCATTTTCCTTTGTGAGTCAGTGAGAGACCAATAGTTGTATCTTAGATAGCCACTCCCAAGCTTTTTTTTTTTTTTTTTTAATTTTTATTGTGCTTTGAGTAAAAGTTTACAAATCAAGTCAGTGTCTCATTCAAAAATTTATATACACTTTGCTATATACTCCTAGTTGTTCTCCCTCTAATGAGATAGCACACTCCTTCTCTCCACCCTCTATTTCCGTGTCCATTCAGCCAGCTTCTGTTCCCCTTTGCCTTCTCATCTCCCCTCCACATAGGAGCTGCCCACATAGTCTCATGTATCTGCTTGATCCAAGAAGCTTACTCTTCATCAGTATCATTTTCTATCCCATAGTCCAGTCCAATCCCTGTCTGAAGAGTTGGCTTTGGGAATGGTTCCTGTCTTGGGCTAACAGAAGGTCTGGGGACCATGACCTCCAGGATCCTTCTAGTCTCAGTCAGACCATTAAGTCTGGTCTTTTTACAATTTGAGCTCTGCATCCTGCTGCTCTCCTGCTCCCTCAGGGGTTCTCTGTTGTGTTCCCTGTCAGGGCAGTCATTGATTGTAGCTGGGCACCATCTAGTTCTTCTGGTCTCAGGCTGATGTAGTCTCTGATTTATGTGGCCCTTTCTATCTCCTGGAATCATAATTACCTTGCGTCTGTGGTGTTCTTCATCCTCCTTTGCTCCAGGTGGTTTGGGATGCAACTTAGATGGCCGCTTGCTAGCATTTAAGACCCCAGACGCCACTCTCCAAAGTGGGATGCAGAATGTTGTCCCAATAAATTTTACTATGCCAAATGACTTAGATGTCTCCTGAAACCATGGTCCCCAAACCCCTCCCCCTGCTACGCTGGCCTCCGAAGCATTCAGTTAATTTGGGAAACTTCTTTGCTTTTCGTTTAGTCCAGTTGTGCTGACTTCTCCTGTATTGTGTGTTGTCTTTCCCTTCACCTAAAACAGTTCTTATCTACTATCTAATTAGTGAATACTCCTCTCCCTCCCTCCCTCTCCACTCTCGTAACCAACAAAGAATATTTTCTTCTCTGTTTAAACTATTTCTTGAGCTCTTATATTAGTGGTCTCATACAGTATTTGTCCTTTTGTAACTGAGTAATTTCACTCAGCATAATGCCTTCCAGATTCCTCCATGTTATGAGATGTTTCATGGATTCACCACTGTCCTTTATTGATGCGTAGTATTCCATTGTATGAATATACTATAGTTTATCCATTTATCTGTTGATGGGCACCTTGGTTGCTTCCATTTTTTTATTACTGTAAACAGTGCTGCAATGAACGTACGTGTGCATATAAATCTGTTAATAAAGGCTCTTATTTCTCTAGGATATATTCCAAGGAGTGGTATTGCTGGATCATATGGTAGTTCTATTTCTAGCTTTTTAAGGAAATGCCAAATCAATTTCCAAAGTGGTCGTACCATTTTACATTCCCACCAGCAGTGTGTAAGTGTTCCAGTCTCTCCACAACCTCTCCAACATTTATAATTTTGTGTTTTTTTTTTGATTAATGCCAGCCTAGTTGGAGTAAGATGGAATCTCATTGTAGTTTTAATTTGTATTTCTCTAATGGCTAATGATCGTGAGCATTTCCTCATATATCTGTTAGCTACCTGAAAGTCATCTTTAGTGAAGTGCCTGTTCATATCCTTTGCCCATTTTTAAATTGGGTTATTTGTCTTTCTGTTGTTGAGTTTTTGCAGTATCAAATAGATTTTAGAGATCAGATGCTGATTGGAAATGTCACAGCTAAAAGCTTTTTCCCAGTCTGCAGGTTATCTTTTTACTCTTTTGGTGAACTCTTTGGATGACCATCGGTGTTTGATTTTTAGGAGCCCCCAGTTGTCCAATTTCTCTTCTAGTGTTTGTGTATTGTTAGTAATGTTTTGTATACTGTTTGTGACATGTGTTAGGGATCCTAGCATTGTCCCTATTTTTTCTTCTATGATCTTTATCATTTTATATTTTATATTTAGGTTTTTGATCCATTTTGAGTTAGTTTTTGTGCATGGTGTGAGGTATGGGTCTTGTTTCATTTTTTTGCAGATGGATATCCAGTTATGCCGGCATCATTTGTTAAAGAGACTGTCTTCCCCATGTAACTGACTTTAGGCCTTTGTCAAATATCACCTGCTCATATGTGGATGGATTTATGTCTGGATTCTCAATTCTCTTCCACTGGTCTACGTATCTGTTGTTGTAACAGTACCAGGCTGTTTTGACTACTGTGGCGGTATAATATGTTCTAAAATCAGGTAGTGTGAGGCCTCCCACTTTGTTCTTCTTTTTCAGTAACACTTTACTTATCCAGGGCCTCTTTCCCTTCCATATGAAGTTGGTGATTTTTTTCTCCATCTCATTAAAAATGTCATGGGAATATGGATCGGAATTGCACTGTAACTATAGATCACTTTTGGGAGAATGGACATTTTCACAATGTTAAGTCTTCTTATCCGTGAGCAAGGTATATTTTTCCACTTATGTAGATTTCTTTTGGTTTCTTGCAGTAGTGTCTCATAGTTTTCTTTTACATCTCTGGTAAGATTTATTCCTAAGTATTTTATCTACCTGGGGCTACTGTAAATGGTATTGATTTGGTGATTTCCTCTTCAATATTCTTTTTGTTGGTGTTGAGGAATCCAACTGATTTTTGTATATTTATCTTGTATCCTGATCCTCTGCTGAACTCTACTAGTTTCAGTAGTTTTCTTGAGGATTCTGTAGGGTTTTCTGTGTATGAGATCATGTCATCTGCAAATACAGATACTTTCACTTCTTTCTTACCAACCTGGATGTCCTTTATTTCTTTATCTAGCCTAATTTCTCTGGCTAGGACGTCCAGCACAATGTTCAATAAGAGTGGTGATAATGGGCATCCTTGTCTGGTTCTTGATCTCAAGGGGAATGCTTTCAGACTCTCTCCATTTAGGACGATGTTGGCTACTGGCTTTGTATAAATGCCCTTTATTACGCTGAGGGATTTTCCTTCTATCCCTATTTTCCTGAGAGTTTTTATCATGAATGAGTTTGGACTTTGTCAAATGCCTTTTCTGCATCAATTGCTAAGATCATGTGGTTCTTCTCTTCTGTTTTATTTACATGATGGATTACATTAATTATTTTTCTAATGTTGAGCCATCCCTGCATACCTGGTATGAATCCCACTTGGTCACGGTGAATGATTTTTTTGATATGTTGTTGAATTCTACTGGCGAGAATTTTGTTCAGGATTTTTGCATCTAAGTTCATGAGGGATATAGGTCTGTAATTTTCTTTTTTGTGGTGTCTTTACCTGGTTTTGGTATCAGGGATATGCTGGCTTCATAGAATGTGTATGGGAGTATTCCATCCTTTTCTACGCTCTGAAATACCTTCCATAGTAGTGGTGTTAACACTTCTCTGAAAGTTTGGCAGAACTTTTCAGTGAAGCCGTCCGGGCCAGAGCTTTTTTTTGTTGTACTCCCAAACTTTTAATACCTGAGATGCTGCTCACCTAACTAGGATATAGGACTTTGTCTTTGTGAACTGTGTTATGCCAGTTGACCGACACGTCCCCTGAAACTATGGTCCTGAGCCTGCAAACCTAGTAACTCAGTCCCATGAGGTGTTTGACTATGTCTAAGAAGTTCCATAACTGTGCCCCCCATGTGCCCTATTATATATACAGATAAATATACAACACATACAAATATGTATATACAAACGCCCATGACCATACCTCTACATGCACACATGTACTCCTATACTGTCTTCCACACCTATATAGCATATGTATCTACCTATGTAACCACTCACAAATTTTTGGTTGTTATTACTGTAG
This sequence comes from Loxodonta africana, assembly GCF_030014295.1. Lineage (NCBI taxonomy): Eukaryota > Metazoa > Chordata > Mammalia > Proboscidea > Elephantidae > Loxodonta > Loxodonta africana. Next base: position 48,413,126 of record NC_087364.1, read on the forward strand.
TTGCAGAAGTGAATATGTTATAGCGTTTACCACCCTTGTCCTTTATCCTTGCATATCTCTCAGTGTCTTCATTTATCTTGGTCACATTGTGCTGACTTCTCCCATATTGTGTACTGCCTTTCCCTTCACCAAAATTAACACGTGTCTACTATCTAGTAAGTAATTCTCCCTCCCTCCCTCTTCCACCCCTGGTAACTATCAAACAACATTGCTTTCCGTATATAAATCTATTGCTGACTTTTTATAAAGTGGTATCATAAAATATTTGTCCTTTTGTGCTTGACTTATTTCACTAAGCATTATGTCCTCCAGATTCATCCATGTCATAAGACGTTTCTAGCACCCATCATTATTTCTTATCATTGCACAGTATTCCATTGTATGTACACACCACATTTCGTTTATCCATTCATCCGCTGATGGACACTTAGGTTGATTCTATCTTTTTGCTATTGTGAATAATTCTGCAGTGAACATGGGTATGCATATGTTTTTTTGTGTCACTCCCCTTATTTCTCTAAGAATACCTAAGAATGGGATTGATGGATTATATGGTAACTCTATTTCTAGCTTTCTGAGGAAGTGCCATATCGTTTTCCTTGGTGGTTACACTATTTTACACTCCCACCAGCAGTGAGTAAGAGATCCAATTTCCCCATAACCTCGTAAGCATTGGTTGCTTTCTGGTGTTTGTTTGTTTGTTTTTGTTTGTTTTTTGATCAGAGCCATTTCTGCAGGGGTAAGATGGTATCCCATTGTAGTTCTGATTTGTATCTAATGGCAAATGATCACGAGCATCTTTTCATGTGTTTGTTAGCCACCTGAATGTCTTCTTTGGTAAAGTGTCTGTTCGTGTCCTTTCCCCATTTTTTGTTTGGGTTGTCTTTTTGTTGTTGAGGTGTTCAAGTTTTCTATGTATTTTAGAGTTTGGGCCATTGTCAGATAAGTCATTACCAGTGTAATTTTTCCCAGTCTATAGGTTCTCCTTTTATTCTTTTTGTAAAGTGTTCTGATGAGCATAAGTATTTAATTTTTATGAGGTCCCAATTGTCTAGTTTATCTTCTGTAATTTGTGCTTTTTTGGTTATGTTTGATAGTATATTTATGCCTTAAATTAGGACCATTACCTTTGTCACTCACTATGTTATCATCCAGGAACTTTATAGTTTCAGGTTCAACATTTAAGTCTTTGATGCATTTTGAGTTACTTTTTTCTGAGGTATGGATCCTGTTTCATTTTTCTGCAAACAGATATCCAGTTTTACCAGCACCTTTTATTAAAGAGACTGTCTCTTGCCCATTGAAAGGACTTTGACCTTTTGTCAAGGAGCAGCTGTCCATAGTTGGATGTATTTATGTCTGAGTAACCAATTCTGTTCCACTGGTCTATGTGCCTATCATACCAGTACTAGGCTGTTTTACCATGGCTGTATAGTAGGTTCTGAGACAGAAAAGCGTGAGGCCTCCTACTTTGTTCTTCTTTAACAATGCTTTAGCTATTCAGAGCCTCTTTCCTTTCCATATAAAGTTGGAGATTAGTTTTCCCATTTCATTAAAGAATGTTGTTGGAATTTGGATCAGGAATGCATCATATCTATAGATAACTTTGGGTAGTATTGATATTTTTGAAGTGTTAAGTCTTCTAATGCAAGGCATGGTATGTTTTTACATTTATGTAGCTCTCTTTTGGTTTCTTGCAGTAGTGTTTTATAATTTTCCACATATAAGTTTTTTATGTTCCTGGTTAGATTTATTCTTAGGTATTTTATCCTTTGGGGGGCTATTACAAACGGTACTGTTTTCTTGATTTCAGAGATCCCCTTGTTAGTGTAAAAGAATCTGTTTTGTTTTTTTGTATTTTTGGTATGTTTTCTTCTACCCAGCTGAAACCTTCTATTAGTTCCAGTATTGTGGGATCTCTGGGATTTTCAATATATAGGATCACTTCACTGTGAAGACAGATAGTTTTATTTCTTCCTTACAATTTGGATTCTCTCTATTTCCCATTCTTGCCTTATTGCTCTGGCTAGGACTTCCAGTACAATATTGAATAAGAGTGGTGATAATGGGCATCCTTGTCTGATTCCCATTCTCAAGGAGAATGCTTTCAATCTCTCTCCATTGAGAATAATATAGGCTGTTGGTTTTGTATATATGACCTTAATTATGTTGAGAAATTTTTCTTCTATTCCTATTCTGCTGAGAGTTTTAATTAGGAAAGAGTGTTAGGTTTTATCAGTGCCTTTTCTGCATTGATTGAAATGATCATGTAATTCTTTTTGTTTGTTTTATGCAGTGAATTACATTGATTGATTTTTCTAATGCTGAACCACACTTGCATCCCTGGTATGAACCCCAACTGATCAAAATGCATTCTTTTTTTTTTTATATGCTGCTGTCTTCTGTTGGCTAGAATTTTGTTGAAAATATTTGTATCTATATTTATGGGGATATTGGTCTGTAATTCTCTTTTTTCCGTGTCCATTATCTTTGACTAGCTTTGGTATTATGCTGGCTTCATAGAATGAATTAGGGCGTATTCCTTCCTTTTCTACATTCTGGAATAGTTTGAGTAGAACTGATGTCAAGTCTTCTCCAAATGTTTGTTAGAACTCTCCAGTGAAGCCTTTTGGGCCTGGGATTTTTTTGTTGTTGCTGGGAGTTTTTTTTTTTTTTTTTTTTTAATGACATCTTCAATTTCTTCTTTTGTTATAGGTCTATTTAGGTTTTCTGCTTCTGTTTGTGTTTGTTTAGATAGGCAATGTGTTTCTAGAAATTTATCTGTTTCTTCTAGCTTTTCAAATTTGTTAGAGTACAGTTTTTCACAATATTTTGTCATGATCCTTTTTATCTCAGTTGGTTCTGCTGTCTTAGGCTGGGTTCTCTAGAGAAGCAAAACTAATGAAGTGTGTATATATAAAATGTATACGTGTGTGTGTATATGTATGTATATATATACACACACACATAAACATGTACACATACACACACACGTATATGTATTCGTATATATGGACAGATAGATTTATATCAAGGCAAGAGTTCCCGCAGTTGTAGGCCTACAACCTTAGAGTCCTAAGTCTGTGGATCAGGCCTCAGGCTGGAGGCTTCTCCTGACTCACATGGCTGAGGAACCCAAGTTGGCAGGTCAGACAGCAGGCTGCTGGCTCAAGTCCCAAGAACCAGAAGTCAGATGATGACAAGCCAAATGCAGGATCCAGAGCACAGCAAAAGCCAGCAAACTTTGCCAAAAAGTCCATATATATTATATACAGGGCATGCTGCCATGGAAACTCCCTTTCAACTGATTGGCTGCTCATAGCAGGTCTCATCATGTAAGTGATTACATCATTACATAACTGCCAAACTCCATCACAACTGGCAAACCACTGAGAATCATGGCCCAGCCAAGTTGACATACAACCTTAACTATCGCAGCTGTAATGTCCTCCATTTCATTTCTTATTTTGGTTATTTGCATCTTCTCATTTTTTTCCTTTGTCACTTCAGCCAGTGGTTTGTCAATTTTACTGATCCTCTCAAAGAACCAACTTCTACTTTTGTTCATTTTTTCTGTTGTTTTTCTATTTTCTATTTCACTTAATTCCGCTCTGATCTCTATTATTTCCTTTCTTCTGGTGATTGTGGACTTCTTTTCTGTTTATTTTAAAAACGTATTTTTTGTAGAATATGTGGGAAAATATACAAGAGTAAAATGAGAAGGACATCTATGAAAATAGGCATATGCTAACTATATCTTTGTGTACATATGTAGTTACATATCCTGTTTTCTTTTGATTAATATGACATTTTCCCATGTCATTGAAAACACTTCATAAACATTGCTCTAAAAGGCTGCTTATCATTACATAGTATGGCAATCCCATAATTTGTTTAATCATTCCCCTACTGTGGAACATTTAACTTGTTTACTATTTCTTGGATACTAGAATTAGCTTTACAAAGAATATAATTGTGCATGAAGCTTTTTCACATTTCTGATCATTTCCTCAGAAACTGATGAACAATTTTAGACATGGCTAAACTTGCTTTCCAGAAAAGTAACCTTTTCTTGAAGAGCATAAAACACCCAACCTCAGCTCTAAGCTTTGCCACATATGATAGCCTTCCAAAATGGCTGGATCACTGCCAGTTCAACACACTGTGGTTCTTCCTGGGAAGAGCCTCAGGACAGAATATCTGTTATGAGTCAGGACTGCTCGAGCCAAAGAAAGATGGGGGATGTGCAAATGTCTCCAGGTAATCCCTCTGCCAGTCAACTACCTCCTGATTCAGTACCAAAGGCAAGGTGCGTTTACCCAAACAAAACCCTCTGGAATTTGAGTAGGAAGGGGGATGGCTGAGATAAAAGAAGACTTTACCAGGAGTCTGAAATGTCGTATTTAGCCCAGGATTATTCCTAGCCAAAGAAGTATGAACAGAGATACTTAGATTTTGTCTATATAGATGCTGGAAAAAATCTCAGCTGAGAATAGGAATATTTTTTTCCTAAGGGTTACACAATAGCCACACCAATGGACTCAAACATACCAATGGCCATGAGGATGACACAGGGCCAGGCAACATTTTGTTATGTTACAATAAGGTCTCCATGAATTCGAGCTGAGTAGACAGCAACTAACAATCATTAACAGTGTTATTTGCAAATGTGGTGGTGTTTTTGTTTTACAGAGTAACAGAAAAAGCAACACTGGACGGAGAGAGGAGATACTAGACATTGGTGATATACAGGTTGAGTTCCACAGAAAGAATTGTCCTGCTCAAAAGGCCAAGAGCATAGTGACATCCTTTGATGTTGCCGCCATAAGTCCTAGCGGTTACCTTCAGGCTATATACAGCTTGCAGGTATTTTATTTGACCGGAACAATGGAGGGTTTTCTCTTTTTAATTTTAAACTCAAATTTAATAATTTGGAAATGTTACGTTAAATTTGGTTCCTCAAAAGACCTGGCAACACTGGACCCAATTCCCATGGTGACAACTGGTGGAAGACGAGTAGCAGCAGACCCCTTTAAGGCTGGAAGGACTGGCCTGTTTCACCCCATAGAATTACGTGAATCTGAGTTTGCAACATCCATTCTATGGCAAGGTCATCCAAAGAGGGCCCCAATTCCCTAGACTAGGGAAATTCTAGGAAGGCCCCAAGTAGTGCCCTTCCCCTGCTCCACTATGTTCAGTTACTAGAGAAATGTACCACAGGGAGGTCCTCCTAGGACAGCGTTTTAGTCTTTCATCACCATCTCCTCCCCTGCCTGGTCAACTGTGCTGGACAATCAAGAAGTTCTCTTCCTGGAGCCTGAAAGCAAGTCCCCGCATTCTTCACACAACACCATCACCACCACTATTTCATCACCACTCCCAGACCACTTCAGAAGCATATGTGCCTTCACCACAAAAGAATTCCCAGTGCAAACTAGAGAGGACTTCACAAGTCCCATCATAAGCCCTAAACCAAAACGCCTTAGCAGAGCATGGGGCCAAGAAAAAGGAAGGCTAACATTAAGGAACAAGCCAAGGAGTCAGGTCCTGCCAAGCATCTGATTGAAAGAGCAGGAGGTTCAACAAAAGAACACAAGCTGAGGTTCTGACTCGGCACCGACCTGTCATTTGGCCTTGTCACTTAAATCCTCTAAGTCCCAGTTTCCCCACCTGAAAAATGGGGGAAACAGGTCATCCTTCACCAGGTTGCCATGGGGAGAAAAGGAGATCATGCATGTGAAAATGTTTATCATAGGACCTGGCTAACAGGACAGGCTATTAGCTGAACATGAAGCTAGTTGATATAAAGCTTTTACTTCCTGTACACTAAGGATAACATCTTCCTGTCTTAAGACAGCTGCACCTGGGAAAATAAGTATATCATTGCCCTGGGTAGGTGGTACTACTAGCTTCTCCCTGTAACTTCTCATCTCAAATGGGTTTCTTTCTTTTATCTTTGTTTATTCATTGATGTACTGAACAAGCACATACAATGTGCTAAGTGAAGAGATACAAAGAAAAAAGCCACGACTTCAAGACAATCAAGATGACAGAGATAAACATATAAACATACAAAGAACACTTAGCCTAGCGAATCCTACGCCAGAGATATGCAGGGAGCTCCTTGGAGGGAGGGTGTCTGACTACCTCCACGTAAAAGAGGATGAAGAGGTCAGGCAAGAAAAGGAGAGATTTAAGTCCAATCTCACAGCTGACTAGATATTTACCAAGGAGACAAAAGGAAGAACGGCATTTTGGACAGAGACCCTTCATACACAAAAACAAAGACATGGAAAAAGTACCATGGTGCTTTTGAGGAAATGCAAGACATCTGGGATGACTAATGCACCAGGTGCCTTGGCAGGGAGTAGGGGAGGGGGGCAGTGAGGGAGTAAGGGAGGGGCGGGTCACCCATGACAGGGCACATGGATTTTCTTCTATGAAGAAACGGAAGAGTTCTTAGAACTGGAGGGAAGGTGTCAGATTTAGCTTTTAAACAGATTACTCAAGCAGTCTGTTTGGTGTCTGCTGTTTCAGTCTCTCTTTCTCTCTCTCTGCCCACCCACACGCACACTCACACACACACCCACCTACACCCACACCCATACCCGCTCACACGCACCCACACCCACACTCTCACGCTTACACACACACACATCTCCACTATGACTGCAGACATGGAAGGGCCCCTCCCTGAGGAGATGGGGTGCTGAGTTGAGTAAAACAGGATACTGAAAAAGGTGCCTGGGGAGATGGAGGCAAACAACTGAGAAGAGAGGGCAGCATAGAAAGCAAGCAGTTTGTTTCTGGTAGGACCATGGGCACCGGAGATTTATCAGGCCATTGAGCTGATGCATGGCCATACTAGGGCATCCAGAAGCAGCCTTCCCCTGCAAGGATCTCAAAAATATGACACTCAAGAGCTGTACAGAAGAGCCTCCTAAAAATAGCCTACAATCAGGCTAACTTCCGGCCCATTCCTTCTTTCTTTTAAAGATTACTAGCTACTCTGAGGCTGTGCCAAAAAAGACTGGGAAAAAAAAAGACTCCTGAAGTCTTGAACAGGTGCTAGTGTTTACTCACCCAACTCTGACATTCCTGTATTGTTTCTGAAAACTATGGCAAGTTTCCAGGTCTCAGACACTTCAGAAATTTCTTTAAGTACAAGCAAAATAGAGAGAGATGATAGTTTTTATTAAATTTTAAAACCTGAGAAGTTGGCCTTTATAAACTGCTTTTTTGAGTTTTTGTTGTAGTTGTTATTTTTCACCATAAACTGTTACAACCCCTTGGATAACAGAACCTATTATTCTCCTAGTGCTCACGAAAGATCACTATTATCTGAACTGACCTTTTCAGGGTTTTCTAGAGATAGAGATGTGATTGACAATGGGTTTCCCCAACAAGCCTTCTCCTTCTAAAAGGCAGGCATTAGCAACCTTCTTTTCGCTTGGTTAATAATGGAGAACCGCGCCAACGCAAAAGGGTCTGGGACTAAAAGCGGCTGGAGCAAGGGTCGCATTTTATTCGTATTTCTATCCTCAGCAATAAGCACAATGCCTGGCACACTGATGGCGTGCAATAAAACTTTGTTGAAAGGCTAGTCAGACTAAAAAAAAAAGTGTATATTATGAATTTGGTGACTTAGTTATTTAGAAATTTTCAATTATTTTTAGATTTTTTTAATTGAAATGTAATTTTTGTATAATAAAATCCACCCACATTACAGTTTGATGAATTTTGACAAGTTATACAGTCATGTAACCACCATCACAATCAAAATATAGAACATTTCCTTCACTCCAAAAAGTTCTCTCATGCCCATTTGTAGTCAACCCCCACCCCCAGTCCTAAAACCCTGATCTGTTCTCCATCACTATAGTTTTCACTTCACTTGTCTAGGATGTCATATTTATGGGTTCATACAGTCTGTAGCCTTCTTGAGTCTGTTGTTGTTGTTGTTGGTTGATGTCGAGTCGGCTTCGACTCTCTTAGGGACCACCACCTACTGCATCACTGTGCTCACTAAAAGAGCCCGCCCCACCACCATTGTGATTTGTGGCTTCTAATCTGCTATATAACCAGCTAGTCAAGCATCTGTGACTATTTTAAAAAATTAGCATAAGTGGGCTCTGAGGAAAGGCCCGAAAGTCTCTCCAAGAATCAAGTCCATAGGCTTCTCTGAAGACATGTAAAGATGTATATTTTATGGCTGAATTCCAGGTCAGGGCTCTGCTTTAGAGACAAGTGAGGTCAGTTAATTAAGTGTCCTCTGGATCAGGGAAGAAAATCTCTATCTGTATTTCCAGTTATTCAAGAAAGTTTTTTGAGTACTGTGATGGTTAAGGTAGTATGTCAACTTGGTTAGGCCATGATTCTCAGTGGTTTGGCAGTTAGGATGTAGTTTGGCAGTTATGTAATGATATAATCACCTCCATGATGAGCTCTGCTATGAAGAGCCAATCAGCTGAAAGGGGGTTTCCTTGAGGGTGTGGCCTGCATCCAATATATATACACGGACTTTCTGGCAAAGCTCAATGGCTTTTGCTCTGCTCTGGACCCTGCAGAGAGTGTTGCCTGTTTGTTCACTGAGGTATCCCAGGGTCCCAGCACGGTGCCTGGTACACAAGTTTTTCCAGTTGTCATCAAGCCGACTCCGATTCACGATAATCCCATGTGTATCAGAGTAAAACTGCACCCTAGGGTTTTCAATGGCTGATTTGAAAGTAGATTAACAAGACTTTCTTCTCAGGTACTTCTGAGTGCAACTGAACCTTCAAACTTTTGGTTTGCAGCCAAGCGTGTTAACCATTTGCATCACTCAGGAACTTCCGGTACACAGTAGATTCTCAATGTCTGTTGGCTGAAGAAACTGAACTCCTTCAACTGAATCTCAGGCTGAACTTCCTGATACTTACTTCCTCTTTGCCCAGTCTTAAGGCTACCTAAGCCTACTTCTTGGAATACTGCACAAGCTCTCTGCATCTCTTGATGACAAGTGACTACCAGAATTCAGTCTGCTGCGGTAACTTCCAGATCATGTGCCTTGACCACCAGACCAGGCTTTCTAGCAGCACTTGCAAAGTGTGTTTGTTGGCACACTTCAGCTCAGGGACTGACTTTCAGCCCCTCCCAGCCTGCCTAACTTGGGTACTGTCTTGGTTGTCTAGTGCTGCTGTAACAGAAATACCGTAAGTGGATGGCTTTAAGAGAGATTTATTTTCTCACAATTCAGGAGTCTAGAAGTCAGAATTCAGGGTGCCAGCTCTAAGGGAAGTCTTTCTCTGTTGGCTCAAGAGGAAGGTCCTTGTCTCTTCTGAGCTTCTGCTCCTGGGCAATCTTCATGTGGCTTGGTGTCTCTCTTCTTCCATCTCTCCTTACTTCTTTAATCTCTTTTATATCTCAAAAGAGATTAACTCAAAACATATCCTACACTAACCCTATCTCATTAACATAATAAAGACAATCCATTCCCAAACATACAGGATTTACAATACATAATTTGAGGGAACACAATTCAATTTATTACAGGCATACTAACTGATTTTTACTTAGGTAGATATATAAATATTTTATATATATGTAAAAATCACGTGAAATTCAGAAATTTATGTTCAAAGATGTGACAGCAAGAAACTACAATCAGTAATAAAACTGGTAAGAAAAGTACAGTAGATACACACAATGGGCTTTCATTCTGCCATCAAAATATTCTAAAGAATACTTGAAGACATAAGAAAATGCTTATGATATTTTTAAAAGTTTTAAGATTTTACATATAGTCTGATCCTACTATGGCAAAACACATGCAAACAGAAACTATGGAAAAAACACAACAAAGACCATTACTAATCTCTTCATAAGGGGATTATGGGTGGCTAAAGTTTTTCACTTACATTTTTCGCATATTCCTAAATTTCCAAAATAATATGGAACAAATGACAGATTTCATGTTGTAAAAACGTCCTAAAGCAGGTATGACCGTGCCTTGAAAATACTTGGCTATGCTTCTCAGCCATTAGGATTTGAATGACTAGTTTGGATTATCAGTTAACCTAATCAAATAAAACAAGAAGAATACAATGTGAATTTTAATTTGCTCCCGTTTTATTTTAAGCTAGTGAACAGATCCACAGATTGAAGCAGAGTACAGCCAGATCGCACAGCTCAGGCCTTCTGGAATGCCCTACACATCACGCCTTGCTAATTATACTTGTGGACTTCGCTCATCTCCCACAAGGCTATCAGCTCCCTAAGGATGTTCCTCGAGTGCCTAACGCAGAACCCTGCATAGAACTGGTGTTACCCTGATGCCTATCCAGCAAATTCATTTTCAGAGTGTACCAACATTTTTTCCAAAGCAGTCAGCTTCTTCAAAAGTTACCCTGAAAGAAAATAACCAGGTAGTCCAATTAAAATAATCTTTTCTGTGTTCAAAAGCAATCTCTTCTTAGAGTTTCAATCTTTAAGAAAAACCACAAATCATGAAGTAAGCTAACCTCTTTCTCTAAGACTGAACACAGTGAAGAGAGGACGAGTGCAGAAAGCGATCTGAGGGGCAGATAGGGGTAGTTTAGGTATCTCAATGCTCCAGTTCATCAAACTCTCAAGTTATTGAGAGAATAGGCTCAATAATCAATAATTCAGGCTATGCCAGTGTGTTTTAGGAACCCAAGAAGATACCTCATCATAAACCCCCACATACCCCACTCGGACTTTCCCAATCCACTACTACAGGGGGCGCTGTTTCTCAAGATTGATGAGGTGAGTGAACATTTCAGGTCAGAAGTGGATTTACATTTCTATTTTAACAATATGTCTTGATTTTACTGTCGATTAGAAAACACATAATGAAGAATATAAAACCATGAGTTTGTGGCTACTAAAGCAGGTGCAAATGGGAGAAAACGGTCAAATTAAAGAAAACTAGCTAATATCGTAGAGACGCAGAAAAGTACACACTGAAGAAGTGTACATTTCATTGTATGTAATTTTACCTCAAAAATAATAAAAGTAATGCTAACAGTATGGGTAGTGTGCAGATATAGCAAAAATCGTAAAGTATCATGTGGAAACGAAAGCCTGAGATACAATGCGGTCATTCCACAAACAGTCACTGATTACACGCTATGTATAATACAGACACTGTTTTAAGCTGCCAACTGAAAACAAAGTCTTTATCTTCATGGTGCTCACTTAGTTCAGGAGAGACTCAATAAAAAATAATCCCATATATTCGCTCCAGTTCACCAAGCTTTGTTGAATTCACCATCTTATTTGATTCTTAACAAAAAACTCCTGAAACTGACAGAGCTACAGTAAAAGGTTTGCAAAAATGGGCCCAGAGTATAGGAAATTCATGTACCCCACGCCTAAGAAATATTTCTCCACATCAAGGTATTTTCAAAACGTCTTCATTATGAAAAAAACAAATCATCTTGGTTTAAAGTAATTTTTTTAATGTTTTGGTTTCAAGCAACATGGAATAAATACAGTCAAAAGATCCACTGAGTTCTCCCTCTTTGTGTTATTGTACATAAATTAATAAAGTCTAGATCAGTGGCTCTCAAACTTTTGTGTGCATCAGAATCACCTGAAAGATCTGTCACGACACAGACTACTGGCTGCACCCCTAGAGTTTCTGATTCAGTGGGTATGGGCTGGGGCCAGAGAATATGCGTATCTAACAAGTTCCCAGGTGATACTGCTGGTCCCAGGAACGCATTTTGAGAACCACAGGTCTAGGTTAAACTTCCATAACAAACAAAACAGAGTTTTGTTTCCTCAGCAACAAGCTGGCAGAAAGGCTTTGCTTGTTGCAGTCACTCAAACACCAAGGTTCTGGAGCATCTTGTGGTGCCAGAAAGTAAAGAGGGACACAGGAGACAACCAAAAGAATTCAAAATGGCCAAAACTGGAACAATTTGAGCAACAAAACAAAGTAGTATTAGATTATAACCCAAAGTATAAAATAAATATGAGTCCACACTGATATAAATAATTGAATAAATAAATAAATAAATGGGGGAGAAAAGACAAATCTCCTGTTTACAAGAATTCCAAATAACTGACGCAGACACTCTGCCCTTAAGAAGGTGGAATATAACTCCCACTCCTTAAGTGTAGACTGGGCACAATGACTTCCTTCCAAAAAGTACAGTATCAAAACAGGGTAGAAAAGAGTAATCTTACAGTGGAGAAATCTGACAAACATTACCTCAGCCAGGTGATCAAGATCAACATCAAAAGTAAACAGTGATGTCACGTTGATAGTATGTATGTACCCGGGATATGACATGATGAAAATGGCACTTTACCCTTCTGGTCTTCTCCCCAAAATCCAGCCTAACCAGGAGGAGAACATCAGACAATTGAAAGGTATCCTACAAATACCTGCCCAGTACTCCTCGAAACTGTCAAGGTCATCAAAAACAAAGAAAGTCTAAGAAAAAGCCACAACCAAGAGGAGCCTAAGGCAATATAACAACTAACATAAAGGAACCCTGGAACAAAAAGGACATCAGGAAACAGCTAGTGAAATCCAAGTAAAGGATGGACTATATTTTGTTTAAAAAAAAAAAAAGAGGTAACAAAACATCAAGGCTCACTGAACAGCTATCACCTCTAAGTCATCCATCACCTTGACTGAGACAAAGAGAAGCCTGAACGATCTGGCACCAGTAATTAAAGGCTTCACTCCATCACTTTTACTCACAGCTCATTGGCCTTAACTAGTCACATGACCCTAACCACCTCCAACAGGCTGAGGATGTATGATCCCACCATATGCCCACACTGAACTTGATGAACAGCACTACTGACTGCCACAGCACCTGCTTTTGGTCCTTTTGTTCTGAGATGCTTTGGGGCCAACCTATGGGCTGATGGGCATTGTGACTGAGCATGATGCACGTTTTCCATACAGAGAATATTTATAGTGCTTCTATTTTTTCCCTGCTTCTCCAAGTGTCTCCTGTGGTTATCTGCCATAATCGTGTTTTTAGTTTTTTCTTTTTCTCCAATGATTCCTTAAACTTGATCTCAGATCCAATGTACCATCACAACTGAGTAGAAAATTAAAGTATTGTTTGGTGGTTTACCCAATGCGCACAAATGAGTTTAGCTGCTTCACTCACTTTTTCCACAGGAAAATAAAAAGGACAGCCCCCTTTTTCACATGAACCTGCTCAACCACTTTACAAACCAAGTCTTCAACATGTCTGGCTCAAACAGAAATCAACATTTCAAACTATTTCTTCATTTCCCTTTCATTACTCAACTCAGCCCTCAGTCTTCGTCTCTTCCTAGAAGTATTTCCATTTTCTCATACCCTCCTCCATATCCCCAGGGGAAAAAAGCAAAAAAAAAAAAAAAAAAAACAACTCTGAACTTAAATTTCCTTTAATGTCTGGATTTGGATTTCTGTTTGCTATTCTCTCTGCATAACTGCAGAGCAACTTCAATTTTCACATTGTAGTCACATGTCTGGGAAGTTATAAAAATATGACCCTCAGTGGGCCATCCTGGTCACCTTTTCCCAAGGGAGGTGGGTTGACCTTGAAATTGCCTGGAAACTTCAAAAGTAGCATCTTTCAGTAAACAAGTAATAATGGTTTTATCTCTATGTAGGGATTTTGTAGTGGTGGTAGTGATGGAGTGTGTGTGTGTGTGTGTGTGTGTGTGTGTGTGTGTGTTTTCAATTTTCCTTTTTTCCAAATGCAGTTGTTTTTACGGCAGAGGTATATTATGGCCATTCAGATACTGAAAACTGTATAAATCACACCCAAAAAAGGAATTACTGATGGCCTCATTGCAATGACGTATTAGATGATCATAGCAATGATTGTGAGGATGGAACAGAACCAGGCAGTGTTTCATTATGTTGTAGACAGGGTCACTATGAGTGGGAACTGACTCAATGGCACCTAACAACAACAACATTATATGATCAGATGGCCTTCCTATGTATTTTGCACAGCTCAGAATTCTAAAAGTTACAGGCTAAATGTTTCAACCATGGCCAAAAATATAATCACGTCAAGATCCATCACTGTTTAACCCAAGAAAGTTCATTTTCCTGAAATAATCTTTTTCCGATCAACATTAAGAAATTCTCGTTTTTCTCAACTGACTTCTGCCTGAAACTGCTCCAATTTTATTACAACAAATTCACTGAAATGGTTTAAGATTCTCAGTCTTGCCAAAATCGTGGATTCTATTTTCTGGAGTGACAGTATTTAACTTTCTGGATATTTACAACATAGTTGTCATAAGGACCAAGCAGATTTTGGAGCTGCTGAGATTAACAACTCATTTGTACACACTTCATGTTCTCTGGCCCAAGATCTAACACCATCAACACTTTTTCCTAAATGGTGTTCCTAGTTCCTTTATTAGAGATAATGGACAGGAGCACATAGTGATTTCCATGGTCTCAACTGATATGAATCAACCTTCTCAGAGGTAGGAATATGTCTTAATTGTATACTTGTTGTTGAACAAAACTACTGCTTCCGTTTGATTTCTTCCTCCTTTTACTTACCAAATGATTTTCATCCTTACCTCACTCATCAACTTGTCAATTGGAGAGCAGGAGCTATTTCTTTTCTTTGTTTGGGATTCTGGCGGCAGCCCAGCCACCATTTTCCAAGTAATTAATGAGCCCTGCAATGTCCTGGCTTGTGACCACCAACCTCTTCCTTTGTTATTTCATGTCTCGCCTGGAGAAGGGCTGAATGCAAGATCAGGCAGTGAGCTGTTGCTTCATGAAGAGCAAACCGCTATTTTTAGGTAAAACATCCTAAATTCTTTCACTGTTGCCATATAGCAAAAGTAGGTGTTTACAGTTGTTAAATCTTAGACTCGTGAAAAAAAATTTGATAAGAAATACCTAAGAGTTACGGATTTCTAATAGACCGTCAACGAAAAAGAGGAAGACCCTCGACAAGAAGGGCTGACACAGTGGCTGCAACAATGGGCTCAAGCATGACAACTGTGAGGATGGCACAGGACTGGGCAGTGTTTCATGCTGTCGTTCATAGGGTTGCTATGAGTCGGAACCTACTTGAAGGCACCTAACAACAACAATAGACTGTCAAGAGCTGGGGTTCTTGGGTGGTGCAAAGGGTTAACATGCTCGGCTGCTAACCAAAGGGTTGGAGGTTCAAGTCCAACCAGCAGCACCTTGGAAGAAAGCCCTGGTGATCTCCTTCAGAAAAAACTCAGTCACTGAACATCCTACGAGGCCCAGTTCTACTCTGACACACACACGGTCACCATGAGCAGAGGCAACTCACGGGCACCTGCTTAAGAGCTGAAATGGAGCCTACAATCTGGAAGGGTGGGAGCACAGCCTTCACTCCTGCCCTTTCCTTCCTCTGCATCAGTGCAGAGAGAAAACACTAAGGAACTCAGTTTTTGGTATACAGCAAGAAGCAGCTAAAAGATAAAACAACTTTCTTTTAACTTCTTTATTCCTTAGGGTCAAAGAGAGAAAATATTGAGGTTCTCTTCACCATGATCACTCATGCATCAAAAAATATGCTTTTTTCCCACTTTGAAATGTGGCGGCTAGGGTCTTAAATGCTAACAAGCGGCCATCTAAGATGCATCAATTGGTCTCAACCCACCTGGAGCAAAGGAGAATGAAGAACACCAAGGTCACAGGACAACTAAGAGCCCAAGAGACAGAAAGGGCCACATGAACCAGAGACCTACATCACCCTGAGACCAGAAGAACTAGATGGTGCCCATCCACAATCAATGACTGCCCTGACAGGGAGCACAACAGAGAACCCCTGAGGGAGCAGGAGATCAGTGGGATGCAGACCCCAAATTCTCATAAAGAGACCATACTTAGTGGTCTGACTGAGACTAGAGGAATTCCGGCGGTCATGGTCCCCAAACCTTCTGTTGGCACAGGACAGGAACCATTCCCGAAGACAACTCATCAGACATGAAAGGGACTGGACAGTGGGTAGGAGAGAGATGCTGATGAAAAGTGAGCTAATTATATCAGGTGGACACTTGAGACTGTGTTGGCATCTCCTGTCTGGAGGGGGGATGGGAGGATAGAGAGAGTTGGAAGCTGGCAAAGTTGTCATGAAAGGAGAGACTGGAAGGGCTGACTCATTAGGGGGAGAGCAAGTGGAAGTATGGAGTAAGATGTATATAAACTTATACGTGACAGACTGACTTGATTTGTAAACGTTCACTTGAAGCTCAATAAATGTTAATAAAAAAAAAAATGCTTTTAGTATCTTCCAAGTATCTGGCATTGTTCTGGGTGCCAGGGACAGAGCACAAACCAAAACCTTATCCTCATGGAACAGTCTAACGTAAAGAGGCTGATATGCACGCATGGCAGATGGTAACTGGCAATGGAAAAAAGGGGGGGCATGGTAAAGGGAGCAGAGAATGGGGGGGTCCAGAAGGTGGGGTGTCAGGTAGTCAGGAAAGGCCTCACTAATAAGATGGCATTTGAACAGATTTGGAGGAAGTGAGGCACCAAGCTATCAGGGTCTCTGGAGGAAAAGATTCCAGGTTGATGAAATAGCAGGAATAAAGGCACTGGCATGGCTAAACATAAATTAATGCTAAAAGCTTGACAATCCACCCAAAATTGAATTGTTGTAAATAAATACTCCTTAAGAATTGAAACATTGATTTTACCATTTTAAAGAAAAATCTTAGAAAATGTGTAATGAAACCCTCTGCCCTGTTAGAGACATGGTCCTTAACTAAAGCTCTTCTGATGACTCAGATGTGTCCATATTATCCTCTATTTACTCAACAAATGTACATATCACCTACATAACCAATGCACTATACTCAGCTTATTCTTTTACTCGTAAAAGGTAAGTAGTACTACTAAGTGCTACCAGTTGCTGGTGAGTCAACTCTGACTCATGGTGACCCCATCTACCTCAGAGTAGAACTGTGCTCCCTAGAGTTTTCAGTGACTGATTTTTCAAATGCAGATTGCCAGGCCTTTCTTCTGAGGCACCTCTAATGGACTCAAAGCTCTAACCTTTTGGTTAACAGCTGAGCACATTAGCCGTTTGCACCACCCAAGGACTTCTTAGTAAGTGCTAGTTACCGGAAACCAAACGGAGAGCCAAGCAGATAACTGCCTGCTGTCACGGAGCACACAGTCTGATGAAGGAGACAGACATTATTCAACCAACACTCATCACTATAATCTGACTTGAGTGCTCTGAAGGAAAGTGCTCAGGGCTAGGAGAATGCAAAACAGGGACTCTGATCTTCTGGAGGACGAGGAAGGGCTTTGTGGGAAACCAACATGAAAGAGTTAATAAGAGGAGAAGAGCATTCCAAGAATAGGAACTGCATGTGCAAAGGCCCTGAGGTAGGACGGAACAAACTGGGTTTGCTGTATTAAAAGGAGGCACTGTGTCTGGATCCCAGAAGAACAGCAATAAGACCGAGTCTGGAGAGGGAGGGCATGGTCAGATTATGCAGGCTTTGTAGGACAAGTTCAAGATTTTGGTCTCGATCAAATGGAAAACTACTGGAAATGTTTTAGACATGTTTTAGGTGAATGATAGAATCAAATAAGCATTTTAGTAAGACCTCATTGGCTGCGCAGTGAGAACAAGATGGAGCAGGGGTTACAGGGATAACATCTGGGGACATCTACTGCAGGCGTTCAGATGAGCGGTGTTCATTGCCTGGACTAGGACCATGGTGGTGGAGACAGAAAACAGTAGGGAGAATCAAGAAGCATTTAAGAAGGAGTGTCAGCCAGGATTGTTGATGCATTCAAATTCAAGGAGCAAAGGAGACAAAGATAGTTTCTGGAAATATAAGGATGCCCCTCATTCATATGCTAGAAAAAGAAAAAAATTATACTATCTTAGTCATCTAGTGCTGCTATAACAGAAATACCACAAGTGGATGGCTCACAGTCCAGTAGGCTAGAAGTCCAAATTTGGGGCATCAGCTTCAGGGGAAGGCTTTCTCTGTCAGCTCCGGAGGGAGGTCCTTCTAGTCAGTCTTCCTCTGGACTAGGAGTTTCTCTGCATAGGAACCACAGCTCCAATGGACACGCTCTGTTCCCAGTGCTTCTTTCTTGGTGGTATGAGATTGCTCTCTCTGCCAGCTTCCCTTTCCTTTTATCTCTTGACAGATAAAAGGTGGTGCAGGCCACACTCCAGGGAAACTCCCTTTACACTGTATCAGGGAAGTCAACGGGTAAGGGTGTTAAGATCCCACCCTAATCCTCTTTAACACAAAATTACAATCAAAAAATGGAGGACAACCACAGAACATTGGGAATAGTGGCCTAAGCAAGTTGATATACACATTTTGGGGGAACATAATTTAATCCACGACAGATACCCTAGCTCAGCACACCAGCTTTCTTCTCTTTGGTAGCCAGGCTGGTTCAAAGTAGTAGATGGATATCTGATACTCAATTCCTAATTACCCCACAGAGCTGGCCCTCTGCTGAGATGGGTCTATCATGTAAAAAAATAAGAGAGAAGCTATCAGGCTACATTATGCTCCCAGATAAATAAGCCCCTAATGCCGATGAGTCCTTCTGTTTCAACTCCACTCTTGTGGCACTTAGCTGGCCACACCTACAAAGAAATCTAGGCAAACGGGGTGACTCATTAGGATTTTCTTTTCAAGGGCCCAAAGCATCTAAATAGAGAGTCTGGATTTAGCACACAATACCCAGAAGTCATCTGAGCAGAGGCAGGGGCAATTTCGGAGAACTTCAAGTGTGGCTTTTAGGTTTGAGAGGGGAAGTGAGAAATCAAAGGACTGATCTTACAAACAAAAAGCTTTTTATAACAGCCTGTCCTGGTAAGACAGTAATGAGAAGACAAAGGGAAGCTGTCCTCCTTTTAATGCCAAGTAAACCTAGGGAAGTGACTTCCTAAAAAGGAGCTGGTGAAAAAAAGAATTTTAGTGTCATCAAGTGTAACTGTTCTTCCTTTTCCCTAGAAACAGCTAAGAGAGTCTAAATCACTAACCAGACCCTAAGAATGTAGGTGCTTATACATGAGCTTGAAAGCAAATTGTTCTGTATAGACTTTTCCAAGCTTTTTTTGGAACCGTTATTGACTATTCACTTTGAGATCACGTGTGCCTGGTGGTGACAACTGTGTTAGGTAGGATCTGTCGTTTATTTCCTTCTTTTTTTAATTCAGCTGAAATTCACATAAAATTAACCCTTTTAAAGTGAACAATTCAATGGTATTTAGTACAATCACAATGTTGCGTAACCATCGCCTCTATCTAGTTCCAAAACATTTTCATCACCCCTAAAGAGACCCCGCACCCATTAAACAGTCACTCCCTGTTGCCCCCTTTTTCCAGACCCTGGCAGCCACTAATCTGCTTTCTATCTCTATTACTTACCTATTCTGGACATTTATACCTATACTGGACATTTTACCTATACTGGAAACCCTGGTGGCATAGTGGTGAAGAGCTACCTACGGCTGCTAATCAAAATGTCAGCAGTTTGAATCCACCAGGCACTCCTTGGAAACCGTATGGGGCAGTTCTACTCTGTCCTATAGGGTCGCTATGAGTCGGAATTGACCCAACGGCAATGGGGGTTTTTTTTGTTTTGTTTTGTTTTGTTTTGGACATTTAACATAAAGGGGATAATACACAGTATGTGAGGTTGAGGTTAGGTGACCTTTTGTGTCCGGCTTCTTCCACTTATAATGTTTTCAAAGTTCATCCATGCCGTGGCATGTATCAGAACTTCATTTCTTTTTGTGACCGAATGCTATTTTGTTGTATAGGTATACCACATTTTGTTTTTCCATTCATCTGTTAATGGGCATTTGCGTTAGTTTATTTGCTTTTGACAATAAATAAATCCAATTCCCTGTCTTGAGCACAGGTTTAATTAAATAAGTAAATCAGCAAACCTTTCTAGGCCTTAAATTCCTTGTGCCTGTGTTTCCAAGGCACGGGTCGTGCATTTCTGGACACAGGCGGTACAGTGCCAAGGAGGTGTAGGAGGCCATGGAAATTTCTTAAGTGTACCTTTCTGCAGGAATTAAGTTTAAATAAATTTAAATTAAGAGATGACAACTCTTTTGCGGTATAGAAGGCAAAATCCAAGATAAAACATAAGATTCAAAACACATTTCATTTTTGTTCTCCTGTGTGCCCCTCCCCCTTCTCCCATACACTTTGACCTAAGCTCCTGGGCCTCTTGGTGGAATGGGGTATTTATAGGCCAACTTATCCATTAGGCACAGTGTACACCTGTCTGGGACATACAATACTTACAGCAGCCCACAAAAATGTCTAATCAATTTTAAAATCAGAAGAAAAAAACTGAACTCTTAGGTCAAAAAAAAAAATGCTTCAATGCATAATATTAAAATATTTCCCTTTATACCAACACTACTAAAAGATCTAATTTTTAGCTTTTTGCGTGTTTTGTTTTAGGGAGGAAGGAGCCCATGACGGCAAGAATGCCCAGAACCCACAAAACTTCACAATGTGGCCCTGGGTATTTAGCTCCTCTTCTCTACTATGCTGCTGAACCTCAGAACACAGGTGACAGAGAGACTCTGCACAGTGGTCCAAGGGCCACTGATTTGGGGGACGAGGACAAAGATTTTTAATTTGCGTAAGTACGTACTATAGAAGTACATAAGAGGTGGTTGAAATATAATAGGTTTTCCAATTATGACAGCAATAAAATTTCCTTTGTAAAAAGTTTAATTAAGTAAATGAAATAATTTCATGAAAAAATATTAAGTAAAAATATTAAAGGTACTAGAAAAATCTGTCAAAAAGCAAAATTCGTGAGGCTGATTGTACAAATGACTGAAACTTAGGAAATACTAGTTTCAGCTATTGTTATTGTATGCCACAGGGTCAATTACAACTCAGAGCAACCTACAGGACAGGGTAGAACTGCCCCATAGGGTTTTCTTGGCTGTAATCTTTATGGAAGCAGATCTCCAGGTCTTTCTCCCATGGAGTCACTGGTGGGTTCCAAACACCAAACTTTTGTGGCAGCTGAGTGCTTAACAATTGCATCACCAGGGCTCCTTCAGGTTCAGCTACGAAACCCTGGTTGCATAGTGGTTAAGCGCTACAGCTGCTAACCAAAAGGTCAGCAGTTCAAATCCACCAAGCGCTCCTTGGAAGCTCTACGGGGCAGTTCCACTCTGTCCTATAGGGTCGCTATGGGTCGGAATCAACTTGATGGCAATGGGTTTGTTTTGTTTTTTGTATGTATATAGGTGTATATGTATATATATCCTGTTACCATCAAGGTAGTTTCCACACAGATAATCAGGTACCTTAATCACTCAAGAAAAACAGTAAAATATTACCAGAATTTCCACTACAAAGCTAATCAGAATTTTTGGATACTGGTCTGATTGCTCAATTCTATCTTAAGTCATCCATCATAATGTTTCTCAGAATTCATGTTTCACACTGTCAATGTTCACGCTGTTGGCAAGAAATACATCACTCTTATATTGTACACTAAGGAGGCAGATAAGTGGCAAAGATTCCCCACAAGAATAAGACATTCACATAAAAATGAGATCAGCAAGTCCAGTCCTACCAGCTGGGGTAATTTTACAAGAGTCAGACAGCCCCAGGCATAAACTCCTCACCCCAGGTTTGGAGGAAGCTGACTCTGACTCTCACGAGGCAAATCACACACTTAGACTGTTTACCCTTGGTCAATACAAGCTCGACACATTTCCCCAAAACAGCCTGCCTAGGCTCCTGTCTAAACTGGATGACGGAAAGTCAGAGTGATTTTCTGGCTGAGAATTTCTTCTATTCCTGTAATTAATTTCATTTCTGTCATGTTTTAAATGTATAGAAGTATATTCTCCCCATTAGCATATAGAAGGAGACCGTGAGTGTTGCAAAAGATTAATGTGCCCTGCTGCTAACCAAAAGGTTGGAGGTTTGAGTCCACCTAGAGGCACCGCAAAAGTAAGGCCTGGTGATCTACTTCTAAAACATCAGCCACCGAAAGCCCTATGGAGCACGATTCTACTCTGATACACACGGGGTTGCCATGAGGTGGAGTCAACTGAAAGGCAGCTGGTTTAGTATATGAAAACAATCCATCCCTGGATGCTTCAGTTCCCCAGAAGCGGTCAACGGCATCCAGAATCTTCTAAAAGTAGTGCTCTAGGGCTTCTTTTTTTTTCATGTTTCAGAATTGTTAGCTTAGAGAATTAATCAATAAAAAGGCTTTATATTGTTTTTCAACGTCAATGAAATCATTTCCAGATAACCAGAAGAAGGGCTGCCCAAAGAAAAATGTTGTTGCTGTTGCTGGGTGCCGATGAGTCAGTTCCAATGCACAGTGACCCAATGTGCAACAGAATGAAACACTGCCTAGTCCTGCACCAGCCTCACAATCGTTGCTATGTTTGAGCCCACTGTGCAGTCACTGTGTCAATCCCATTCTACATACTCCTCATGAACACTTAGGAGAATTACAAAACAAGTAAGATGTAAAATACAACATCACTGGGAACATCTTTTGGGAGGGTGAATAAGATTCTCAATTCGTTCATTTACCTCTTCCAATATTAGCTATACCATCTTCTTTACCTAATATTTACACAAAATATAAGTAGAACCAAGATTTAAACTAGCGCTCACTGGCTTGGGCCCAAACCCACTCTCTTAACCCCTGTGTTAGAACAGTGCCTGAAACCAAGGTGGTAGCTGTCTACCTGTATGTGCGTTAGAAGTAACTTCAGCTTTCAGAGTTTCTTAAGATCTCCAAGGAGATCAGAGGACTGCATCTGATCATGCCAGATTCAAATATTCTGTTCTCTTCATTCAACTAGGTGAGCAAAATTAACTATTACCTCTAAAGAAAGAAAAGGAGATAGAAGATTTCTGTACAAAGGTTTAAGGGTCTGTTGCTTTTTAAAAAGAAAGGCAGAGAAAGAGGAAGAAGAAAAAAAGTCTAGAGAATGACTCTCCAAAGAAACTTAATCCTTTAACTGGACCCAAGTCATACAAACATGATATAAAACCTGTATACACACAAACTAGCTAACACTTTTTTTAGTACTTGGTACATACCTCAAACTGTTCCATGTATATTTCACATATTATCTCATTTAATCCTTATAAGGTACGTACTATTATTATTCCTATCTTTCAGCAGAGGAAACCAAGGTAGAGAGGTTAAGCACTTAACCCTAGGTCAAACAGCCCGTAGTAAGTGGTACAGCCAAGATCTGAACCCACGGAATCTAATTCCAAAGCCTATACTCTTAACCACTTTGAGCTGCTCCTTCACATAATAACAGCTAAAGTTTGCTGGACGCTTTAATATGTGCTATGTACCCTCTGGAAACCCTGGCGGCATTGTGGTTAAGTGCGACGGCTGCTAACCCAAAGGTCAGTAGTTCGAATCCACCAGGCACTCCTTGGAGACTGTGTAGGCCAGTTCTACTCTGTCCTATAGGGTTGCTATGGGTTGGAATGGACTCAACAGCAACGGGTTTTGGTTTTTATGTATTCTTTATATACATTATTTCATTTACTAAACACTGCAAGCATAGGACTATAAGTGTGTATATGAATCTATGCAGATAAACAAGTAGGTGTCTGTATACGTGTGTGTGTGTGTGAATGGGTCTGTTCTGTATTCCTTTTACTGTAAAAACATTTGACAAACCTCTCAAACCTTAAAAGAAAGCCATTTCTGATACTCTATGATTAATGATGTGAGAAACTACTCACACAAAAATTGCATTATGTATCATCCTTCTCATATTTCCATTAGGAGTTTTGATTGCATCTAGTTTCTAAGAGGAACAGAACTCATTTATCCTCCTGTTCTTGTTCTTTTTTATTTTCATAAGAAATACAACAGCACCAGAGAAAGTTCTACAATATCTTGAAGGACAGTTTTAGGATAATCATTATATGAGTTATATGAGTTCAGAGGAAAGTTTCCAATGCATAACCCATTGCCACTGAGTTGACTCCTATTCATAACAACCTGAAAGGTCAGAGCAAAACTGCCCCACAGGGTTTTCAAGGAGCGGCTGGTGGATTCGAACCGTTTACTTTTTGATTAGCAGCCAAGCTCTTAATCACTGCACCACTATGGTGCCTTTCCAAGTCACAGTAGTGGCCAAATGGCTCTAATTTAGTACGTAACCCCATAAACGTACTCTCCACTTAAGTAAATTGTAAGGCTCTGTATTATATATTATGGTTATTGCCCAAACTGAGATTTTTCTTCTTTACTTCACTTATCATCCAAATGTCTGATTTATCTCTGTGAGGTGTGATGAGCCACCAGCGCTGAGCACCAAGCCCTTGTCTTCTCCCTCTCAGTTCCTGGGAGAACATTTGAACACAAAGGTTATAAAAGGCCCATTCCAGGTACCCTGCCCATCCTGAACCCTCCAATTCATCTCTTTTTGGAAAGGTCTTTCACCTGGTCAAGCAGGGCCATTACTCCTCAGGGCCAACTGTTGTTGTTAGGTGCCACTGAGTCTGTTCTAACTCATAGCAACACTATGTACAACAGAACAAAACACTGCACCATCCTCATAATGATTGCTATGTTTAAGTCCATTGTTGCAGCCACTGGGTCAATACATCTCATTGAGGGTCTTCCTCTTTTTTGCTGACCCTCTACCTTATTAAGCATGATGTCAATCTTCAGGAACTGGTTCTTTCTGATAACTTCTCCAAAGTACATGAGATGATGTCTTGCCACCCTCGCTTCCAAGAAGCACTCTAGCTGTATTTCTTCCAAGACAGACTTGTTCATTCTTCTGGCAGTCCATGGTATATATTTAATATTCTTCGCCAACACCATAATTGAAATGCATCGATTCTCCTTCAGTCTTCCTTATTCATTGTCCAGCTTTCTCATGCATATGAAGTGACTGAAAATATCACGGCTTCGTTCAGGTGCACCTTAGTCCTCAAAGTGACATCTTCACTTTTCAACACTTTAAAGGGGTCTTTTGCATCAGATTTGACCAGAGAAATAGGTTGTTTGATCTCTTGACCACTGTTTCCATGGGCATTGACTGTAGATCCAAGTAAAATGAAATTCTTGATAATTTCTGTGTTTTTCCCTTTTATCATGATGCTGCTTACTGATCCATTTGTGAGGGGTTTTGTTTTCTTTATATTGAGGTGTAATCCATTCTGAATGTTGTAGTCTTTGCACTTCATCAGTATTTCAAGTCTCTTCACTTTCAGCAAGCAAGGCTGTGTCATCTGTATATCCCAGATTGTGAATGAGTCTTCCTCCAACTCTGATGCTACGTTCTTCTTCACATAGTCTAGCTTCTCAGATTATTTGCTCAGGATTCAGATTGAATAAGTATGGTGAAAGGATGCAATCCTTTCCTAACCATGCCGTATCCCCTTGTTCTGTTCCAACAACCGCCACTGGGTCTACGTACAGGTTCTGCATGAGCACAATTAAGTGTTCTGGAATTTCCATGCTTTGCAATATTATCCATGATTTGTTATGATCCACACAGTCAATGCCTTTGCATAGTCAATAAAACACTGGTAAACATCTTTCTGGTATTCTCTGCTTCCAGCCAAGACCCATCTGACATCAGCAACAATACCCTCTTCTGAATTTGGCCTGAACTTCTAACAGCTCTCTGTTGATGTACTGCTGGAACTGTTTTTTTGAATTATCTTCAGCAAAATTTTACTTGTGTGTGATATTAATGATATTGTTTGATAACTTCTGCATTCTGTTGGATAACCTTTCTTCAGAATGGGCAGAAATGTGGATTCTGCCCATTCTTCCAGTCAGTCAAATTTCTTGGCATAGACAAGGGAGCACCTCCAGCACTGCATCCATTTGTTGAAACATCTCAATTGCTATTCTATCAGTTTCTGGAACCTTGTTTTTCACCAATGCCTTCAGTGCAGCTTGGACTTCTTCCTTCAATATCTATATGCTATCTCCTGAAATGGTTGAACATCAATCAATTCTTTTCTGGAGAGTGACTCTGTGTATTCCTTCCATCTTCTTTTGATGCTTCCTACATTGTTCAATATTTTGCCCATAGAATCCTTCAAAATTGGAATTAGAAGCTTGAATTTTTTTTCTTCAGTTCTTTCTGCTTGAGAAATGCCAATCCTGTTCTTCCCTTTTGGTTTTCCAACTTCAGGTCTTTACACATTTCATTATAATATTTTACTTTGTTTTCTGGAGCTGCCTTTTAGAATCTTCTGTTCAGCTCTTTTACTTCATAATTTTTTCCATTTGCTTTAGCTACTCCATGTTCAAGAACAAGTTCCAGAGTCTCTTCTGTCATCCATTTCGGTCTTTTCTTTCTTTCTTGTCTTTTTAATGACCTTTTGCTTTCTTTATGTATGATGTCCTTAAAGTCATCCCACAACTCATCTGGTCTTCAGTCATTAGTGTTCAATGCATCGAATCTATTCTTGAGATGGTCTCCAAATTCGGTTCAGATATACTGAAGGTCGTATTTTGGTTTTCCTGGTTTATTTTAATTTCCTTCAGCTTCAATTTGAACTTGCATAGGAGCAACCGACAGTTCCGTTGTCAGCCACTTGCCTTGTTGTGATTGTCTCTGTTGTCTCTTTCCAAAAATGTAATCAATTTGATTCCTGTGTGTTCCATCCAGAGACATCCACATATAGAGTCGCCATTTATGTTGTTGAAAAAAGGTATTTGCAATGAATTAAGTCGTTAATCTTGCAAAACTGTATCACGTCATCTCTGGCATCATTTCTATCACCAAAGCCATATTTTCCAACTATAGATCCTTCTTCTTTGTTTCCAACTGGATGGTCAAGTTTAGCATTTGGCAAACTTGAATGTGCATTTAAAATACCTGGAGAATCTTGTTAAAAACCAAATTTTGATTCAGTAGGTCTGGGACAGCCTGAGATTCTGCATTTCTAACTATCTCCCAGGTCGTAATAACCACACTGCTAGGTAGTGGACCACATCTGGAGCAGCAAGGATCTAGTTAATAGCCAAATGCAAAACCATGCTTCAAAGAAAAAGTATGTGTTCAGAATTCTGAAAGGTTCAAAATCCAGGGTTCAAATCCGGGACGATCCATAAAATTTCCCATACCTACATGTGTCATTAAAAACCATACACAATCCTAGAAATGCCTATTCTTTTTAAGCTTCTGACTCCACCAAACTACCTCACCCTGAGTAGGGTGGGAGACCCTTATTCCATAGATAATATTAAAGGCTTCCCCTCTGTGACTTTGCTATACGTTCTCCTTGCGTTCATTTACCCAAAGAGTAACCAACTAACGATTGCAGGGTCTCCAAAATGGCATATCCTTGACATAAATGTGTCTAATACTCAGTAAACAAACAAACAAAAAATAAACCAAACCATTGCCATCAAGTCAATTTCGACTCATGGAGAACCCCACATGTACAGGGGAGAACTGCACCACATAGGGTTTTCAATGCTGTGACATTTCAGAAGCAGATTGCCAGACCTATCTTCTGAGGTGCCTCTGAGTGGGTTCAAATCACCAACTCTTCAGTTAGTAGCTAAGCCACTAACTGTTTGCACCACCCAGGGACTGCCTCTCTAAATCTAACTATTTTGGATGCAGGGGTTGATACCATTATGTAAATAAAGGACTATTTTACTGTACAGTTTAATGAACCAAGTATATGCAGTAACCTGACTTAAGCTAAAAGTACAAATTCCTTGGAGAAAACACTTTAATACTGGAGAATGACTTGTGACTAGCATATCAATAGGAATAAATAAACAGTAGTTTTAAGATACCTGAGGGTACTTAAGGATAGACGGTTTTCAACAAACTTCATAAACTTCTGTTTATATTCTTAAATTGCTTGGTAAATCTTTTCTTAATACTCTTCAAAAGGTCAAGTTCAGCCCAGGTTCCCTCTCTGAAAATTAATGAGGTTTTAAACTACTGGGGAATGCAGAAGTGGTGTCAAGTTTACTTAACTGACCCAAGCCAAAGAACCTTCTAGAACAGCAACATATTTGGGCCATATTTCAACCTTTATGCCACCTATCCTCTTAATCGAAATATTTCAAAGAACAATTATTTCAACATAATGGCAGAATCACTAGGATATGAATCATCTGAGCAACAGAATAACTTTCACCTTTTTCAAATGGTCATATAGGGGAAATTAGAGCATGTAAAGCGTGCTGGTGGGAAAATGCCTTGCCAGTCTCGCTCCTCTACTTCGGAAGGTTACCACAAACTAGAGAGAGTAGATCCCAGGTAAACCAGAAAATTTTAAGTTAAAGGTTAGATCAGTGAACACTTGAGCCAAATAACCACACCATGATTCCATTCCTCCAATGAACTGCGTTTGTTTAAGTCTTTGGAGTCAAAATGTTGTGGGCTCAACACCAGGGTGTGCCATTTATTATTAGTGTGACTAGGGTAAGTCAAACTCTTCAAGGTTCAGATTCTTTGGCTGTAAAATAGGCATAATAAATAGTATCTACTCCATGAAGCTGTGGTACGGAGGCCTGAACAGAGCATATATGATGGGCATGTATGTACCATATACATATACTCTACATATGTATTTAAATACTAGTACTTCTACCGAGGGCAGTGGCCGTTTAGTGGTAGAATTCTTGCCTCCCATGCCAAGTTTGATTTCTGGCCAATGTATCTCATGCACAACCACTCCATGTCTGTCAGTCGTGAACTGCATGTTGCTATGATGCTGAACATGGAGCCCTGGTGCCACAGTGGTTAAGAGCTCAGCTGCTAACCAAAAGGCTGGCAGTTCAAATCCACCAGCTCTCCTTGGAAACCCTACGGGACAGTTCTACTCTGTCCTATAGGGTTGCTATGAGTCGGAACCAACTTGACGGCACCTAACAACAACATGATGCTGACAACACCTAACAAGAGGCTTCAGCAGAGTTTCCAGACTAAGACAGACCAGGAAAACAGGCCTGGCAATTTATCTGTGAAAAATCAGCCAATGAAAAACTATGGATTACAATGGTCTGATCCTGTTGTGCATGGCGTCACCCATGAGTCCCGGGCTGACTCGACAGCAGCTTACAGGAACAACTGTTTCTGTTATTAGCAAAAAAAGGTCACTCTTCCAACTTTAAAGAGATGTGACATATTCACCACAGGTAAAGTCAACAACTGCCACCCAAAGCACATGACTACAAGAGATGGCCCGGGGTGAAAAACATAAAGAAATTGTTCTTTAATGAACTACTGAGAAATTCAGAAGGAATCTTTCAGCTCAGAGGTTCAAGTCTAGAAGGACAATAGCATTCTTCCCCAATACGACCTTCCATGCTCTTTAGCTATAATGCCATATGGACCATGTTTGTCCTAGGCCGTGGTCCTTTCATTGAGATGCCCAGTTCTTCATCTGAGCTGGGTTAAAAAGTTATCTTGTTTTTCTTTTTCTCCTTAAGAGTAGGCAGTAATGTTTGTAGTGCTAATATTTCTTCCCAGTTGATATTTGTTATTTCTTACAACTCTTATTCTAAAGAACTTTTAGTAAATATATGTTAAATTCCCCAAAACATGCATGTTAGGATAAAATGACATTATTCTAGCAAAATCAGCCTTTTTAATTATATTTTAGGTTGACACTGAACCACCAAGAAAAGAACTGCCCTCAACTGCCACCATCTTAAAGAGAAATCTAATTCCAAACACAGAGAATAGAACTCATTCAGCACCAACACCAAATGGATGTCTATATCTACCCCTATCTTTTTACTAATACTCAACACTAGGCAGTTTAATCTCTTCTATTCTAACTCAAAACACTAACTGTGAAGAGGGGATTTTCTCTCCTCTCTTTGTTTTGGAAACCACAGTACCCACAAACTCACACTAAAATTCAAGGACCTGGGCTGGCCAGCTCTCTGGGCTGTGTTCCCCAGAGAAATTCAGGAAGAAAACCTCTCAGCTCTAACCAGGACCTCAGAGAACTGAAAGGGCAGCTCATAGCAGAACTTTCAGGCAGGATACTAAAGGCATAGGAGTTGAGTCCTCACCCTTAGATTTTCCAAGAAGAAAAATTCTAAATAAGACAATGAAAACCTTTGGATATTCATCTTCCCTGTCAGCAAATGAGTGTCATAATCCCAACTAATCTCTGGATTTCATCGTCAGAATTACAACACGATGACCACAAGTTTGGAAATGCAAAGATACCTCTAGAGGCTGATACAGAGGATAAGGAATCTCTTCTACATGGACAATGTAGAATTACAGATGTGGGAGGAGTGGAGTGTAACATTAACTGGTAAATGGGGTGTAAGGGGGAAACACTATTAATACTTATCTCACTTTTGTTGTTGTTAGCTGTCATCGAGTCAGCCTCCAATGGTGACTCCACGCACAACGGAACAAAACATTGCCCAGTCCTGCGACATCCCCATGATGATCTGCCAGTCAGACCGTTGTTATTCACAGGATTTTCTTAAGTAGGCCTTTCTTCCTAGTCCATCTTAGTCTGGAAGCTCCACTGAAACCTCTTCTGCATCAAACCAACATGCAAGCATCCACCGACAGACAGGCAGTGGCTATGCATGAGGTGCACTGGCCAGGAACGGAACCCGAGACTCCTGCCTGGGAAGCGAGAATTCTACCACTGAACCATCGACAAATACCCTTAGGTATTCATAAATACATGGATTTGAATCAGCACTAATCCCATGATGCATAGTATTTAGGCAGAATTTCAAAGAGCACATTTAACCACAGCATTACTCATCAACTTAATAAATCTCCTGTGTCTGGACTGGAAAACGATATTCAAACAATTACGGAGGTCACTATTATGTTTTGGGCTTTGTCAGTAGTTTTTTTTTTGTTTTGTTTTTTTTCTATTCTGTTTTTTGCTTTTTTTTCTCTATCCCCTATCAACACGGAAACCCTAGTGGCATAGTGGTTAAGTGCTATGGCTGCTAACCCAAGGGTCGGCAGTTCAAATCTACCAGGTGCTCCTTGGAAACTCTATGGGGCAGTTCTACTCTGTCCTATAGGGTTGCTATGAGTCGGAATCAACTCGACGGCAATGGGGTGTGTGTGTGTCTGTGTGTGTGTGTGTGTGTGTGTGGTACCAACACTGGTTTCTTGGCCATACTTTAAACTTACGGCATATCTCAGATGATGAACGTCAGGCATTAGTCTCCTTTAAGTAAGTCCTATCCTGAGCAATAGATAAGCTGGAGACCCAAGGAAAAGGGTAGTCATGGCTACTCATTCACCATCTGCCCATCCCACCCCGCCTCCTCATCTTCCTGCAGAATCTTGGGTTACCGTGGAGGGCCTGGCACCAAGTACCTTTTCCTGCAAGCACTCACGGAGGGACATATTCACATGGTGAGGAGAGCAGTTTTGATGACTGGCTGCTACGGTACTTCTCTTCAGGGAATGAAGGCTTTTGAAAGATCTGAAGTGTCTCTTAAAGTGAGTAAGTAGGTACAAACTGGTAGAACAAAATGTACTAAACATTTAGGTACAAAACATTCTTTTTCTCCTGCTGAAATCACTAGAAAGTTTAGCTGGGTGAAATCAGAATCTGCCTAATTCAAAACTCCTTTTAAGAGAATATATAATAAACTCAACCTCCCTCCAAAGAAAAAGATACACTGTCTAGGGTTTTCACTAGCTTTCATTGTTTTGACACATAAAGAGAAAGAATGAGATAAATATGGGTAAAACGTATCATTGATGCTCCTGATGATAGCCTTTAGAAGCATCTCTAGTGATTCTGAGCCACTGGTGTTACCTACCTAAAATCTGCAGGGGAGAATAGTGTGGTCCTTAGTGGAAACAGAAGTGGAGAGTTTTTACGTAGATACCCATGGGGTTGCATGAGTCGGAATTGACGACAGCAACAAGTTTTTTTGTTTGTTTTGTTTTTTTGATTCCTGACCTGCATTCATGTAAAATTATCCAAAAAATAGTTTTTAATCCTAATACTGTAGCCAGGTCACCCTCAACTACACTACCCTGAAATTCTTTCCTTCCATCCTCCGTTTCATTGTCCCTCCCCATCCTCAACCCCAAACACACTCGGCTACAACCCCTCCTCTTTAAAGGGTGAAATAAAAAAACTAAGAGTAAGCAACTTGTCACGATGCCATGTCAGGTTACAAGAAAGTGCCATCTCCTCTCCCTATGACAGCGAAAAAGTGCAGATTATGCACCTGGCAAATATTTGCATGGTCTCCTGAGTAGTGAGATTCATCCATTTGCTCACAAAAGTACACAACTACAGCTGAGAAAATAAATCAATTCAACAAACATTTATCAAGCACCAGTCTGACTACAGCGTTTTTCAGGAAAAAAAAATAATAATGCGCCTGGCTATTAGAGTTGATTTTTGGAGAAGTCTAGAAATACGCTATTTTCTCCTGTCTCCCACCAGAAACAAATCATGAGTGAAGAAGCAACCAACACCCTCAAATGTTCAGCACAGCACTATTTCATATTGTAAAAATGCAACTAGCCCAAGGCATGGCAGTTCCTTTCTGTAGATGGAAAAGAATCCCCTTCTTATCTCTCTGGAAAAATATCAATTTTGTTTGCTTTGTCTCCACTTATTAAGAAATCACAGACTACCTAGCCATCAATTGCCCTTCAATATGTTGGACATAAAGACTAAAAGAACTATATACTGAAACATGTTATGGCATCAATGTTTTACATTATACATTCAGACTTACCAGGGATCAACTTAAAATGAATTTTAAATATACAATGCAAAGGTTGGGCTAGACCAACCTCTGACAAACATTTAAGGGTTTCCCCTTGGGAAACTTCTCAATGGTGCTAAGAGAATTTGGGCTACTTGACAAGAGTCAGGAGCCCGTTTCTAGGTCCCAGCCCTACTGTGTACTCAATGACCTCGGGAAAGCCATTTACAAACTCTCAGACCTCTGTTTCTTCATCTGTAAAATAGGGATCATGTAAGTGTTCAATCTAACTTGTGGGATTATTATGAGGTCAAATGAAATAAGGGTTACAAAAGTTTTATGAAAAGTGTTAAATCATCAGTATCGATGTTTAACTCAGTAGTCCTGAAGACAAGGTAGAAGAAGGAAAACGACAAGAAAATGCATCTCTGTCACCAAGAGTATGTAACTTGAGCCTATAAAAGCTCAAACGAGCTTGTGTTCAGCCACAGGGGCAATTTTAGAATCATAACCATGAAATCGGTTCTAGAAAGAAGCATTTTTCTTTATTCTATTCTTTTTTGTCATATTGGCTAGACACTGTTTGTCTCAGTCATCTAGTGCTGCTATAACAGAAATACCACAAGTGGATGGCTTCAACAAAGAGAAGTTTATTCACTCTAGAAGTCCAAATTGAGGGTGTCAGCTCCAGGGGAAGGCTTTCACTGTCAGCTCTAGAGGAGGGTCCTTGTCATCAATCTTCCTCTGGACTGGGAGCTTCCCTGCACAGGAACCCCAGATGCGCTCTGCTCTGAGTGTTTCTTTCTTGGTAGTATGAGGTCCCCCACTCTCTGCTCACTTCTCTTTCCTTTTATCTCTTGTAAGATAACAGGTGGTGTAGACCACACCCCGGGGAGACTCCCTTTACATTAAAATATGATCTTAGTAATGGTGTTACAATCCCACACTAATCTTCTTTAACATAAAATTACAATCACAAAATGGAGGACAACCACACAATACAGGAATCATGGCCTAACCAAGTTGACACATATTTTTGCTGACACAATTGAAACCATGACACTGTTCTTATTCAACTGATGTAGTACTTAGCTGTCGTTGGCTATTAATATTATATTTAGTGTCAGTCTCCTAGATTAATTTACATAAACAGTTAATATTAAACAAAAACTACACTTATTCCACTGAGACAGGACATTCCAAACTCAGCAAAACACAATATACTTTTTTTTTTTTAAGTTGACATTTTAACCATCTACTCTGGATTGGCACTTGAAAAACTGTAAGGTAATGTCCCTGGCCTCAAGGAACTCAGTTTAGAATGGGAAATAGCCAGACAGAAGATTACAAAACAGTGAGGTCAGTGCAATGAGAGAAGAACTCAGCGGGTACCACTGAGTGCTGGGATGGCCACTCCCAGTGGAGGTGCTGCCTGAGCCAAGTCTAAGGGTATATAGTGGTTAGCCGAGAGAAGGTGGGGAAGGAGAAGACATAGCATGAACATGAAATGGCGCGCTCTGTGTGCAAATCCCAAGCAATGTGGTGCTTATGGAGCACACAGAGTCAGGATGGGCCTAAAACAAGACTTGGGCAGGAGGCTGAGGTCGCAGCAAGAGGAACCTGGAGCTGGCAAGTCATCCTGGGGATGTAGAACTGTGTCCCCTGAGTCTTAGGATTCCGCCCAAGTGTGGAGCCACTCTGAGGACTGAAGCAGGGAGATGGTAGCTTCATAAGAGTGGTACACTGATGAAGAGACATCTGCATGTAATACCAAAAATCAGTTGTTGTTGAGTTGATCCCAACTCATGCAACCCAGGTGTGCATAGGGTCTGTGAACCATAGGGTTTTCAAGACTGTGACCTTTCAGAAGCAGACTGCCAGGTCTTTCATCTAAGGCACCTCTGGGTGGGTTCAAACCACCAACATTTATGGTTAATAGTCAAGTACTTAAACGTTTGCACCACCCAAGTACAGACCTCAACTATACTTTACCCAGAACATTCCACTTTTGTATTAAATATTAGAGTTTCTGGTGGAAAAACACGCTTTGTTGCTGTAAAAAAAAAAAAAGTTGATACACTGAAAGATAAAGGGAAATCTCATTTATAAAACTGTAATAAAAATAACCCCAGCAATGGTTAAAATGGCAAATTTTATATTTTATTACAATTAAAAGAATAGCCACAGCCCATAATATTTTAAAGTAGAAAACACTAACGATACTTTTTTAGAATTCATACAAAATGCTTGTACATTTTTTATTGACCTCTCCCTAGGAAGGTTCATTTTATTTAGATATAAACAGGGCAGAAAACCAAGGCTTCAGCCAGTCTCAGCTTCCTCAAACAAGATACAGCCCTGGTGAGGCTGGGCAGTCAATCACCTGGAGGACAAAGCAGGCCAGTGGTGAGTCATCTCAAAGAATGCCAACACATGGACAGACAGATATGCAGAACCATTTCGACTTGTCAGAAGTCCAGTGTTGCAAGGAACTATCCAGGAATTCATCATGTATAAAATGAACTTTACTGGGAATATTAAAAATAAAGGAGAGAGGCGAAGCTAAAAATACTAAATTAAATTGAGCCAGCAACCCCATACTGCCTCCCTGACAAGGGCGGGTTATCCAATAGGCAAAGTAAGCACGGTGCTTACCTTGCTTACCAGATCTTCTGTGGAGAACAATTTCTTTTTTTTTTTTACCACATCAAAGATTATCCTTCTAGATGTGGCTGGCATCTGTCTCTCTCCCAACCCCACAGCACCCTCCTATAGAATCAAAGCCTCTTTTCAAATTTACAATCCCTGATGGGGCAGATGACCCAGTGAACAAGGTAAGCATGGGCTAACTTGTACTTACTTACTAATCCGTAGTGAAGAATTTCGCTACGGATGATCTGGTAAGCAAGGTTAGCACCATTCTTACCTTGCCTATTGGACAATCCACCCCTGCTCCCTGAATGTGATGCACAGATCAAAACCAAATTGCTAAAGAAAGACTTCAAAGAAATGCATTGCCTCAAACATGCTAGTGGCTTGCCAAAGGCTGTATGTCCCAGTGGGCTATTTTATGCAGTTATGGGCAAGTTTTCTAAAACAATCGAGCATCTTCCCCCTAAAGGAGACTGAGCTCTTCAATAATTTAGTTCATATCTTCCCTGTAGCCCAGAAAGATGATGCTGTTGTTATCATTGTTGTGGTAGCCATTTTGTATTTATTAAGAGTTCTCAGTGAGCCAGCTGCCACCCTTTTCTTCCTTTGTTGTAGATGGGGGGGAAAAATGATACGCAAGTTCTTTGCATTGCTTTAGAAAGTGAGCAACAAGACGAAGATCAGCAGCAATGCCCAAGGCCACAGCACTTGGCCACAGAGTTTGTACCCAACACTATTTGGAAGCCCAGGCAGTGCTCCCTCCCCATTTCAGATCCTCACCACCAGGCAGAGCTCCTGTTTAGTAGAGAGTATACATTTGCTTATAAAGCGGCAAGTGTTTATTTTTGCACACACGAAATATTCAAGTGGATATAATAAAATTATATCTGAGGACAAACCACAGAGATAAGAAATTCTGTCTCTATGCCCCAATTAACTGAAGATCTAAAAACTACAAATCACGAGGGTGTTGTACATCAAGTTATTTGGCCATTCATTGATATGAGACAAAATGAAAGTATTTTGAATTACAGCAAACTAAATGCATCAAGTGAAAGGTGGGCACAGGAGTACCAATCCATGTGTGGCTCTTAACAGAAAATCTCGCCATCTTTTCATCTGCTGTTGGAAGGTGTATGTTATTATTCATTGGAGCAATAAGAACTTGCAAGAACCACATGGACCCGAATTAATGAGAGAATGGTATACAGTGCTCATGTATCCACACCGTCCAACACAGAGCTGCACTAAACAATGCCACCAGACCAAGCAGGCATCTTGGTAACATTTTTGGATACTCAATATATATCATCTTTCTAAAGGTTTAGAATATTTCTGTAAACCAGCTTTAAATGGATTCATGGTAGCAACTTGTGGCGGTCATCCAGACTAAGGCTTTACTTTGAATTAAAGGATGTCAGAAAACCCGTTGCCATGGAGTCAATTCCAACTCATAGCAATCCTATAGGACAAAATAGAACTGCCCCATAGAGTTTCCAAGGGGCAGCTGGCAGATTCAAACTGCCAACCCTTTGGTTAGCAGCCGTAGTAGCACCTGGCCACTAGGCCACCAGGGTTTCCAAAGGATGTCAGAGCTGGAAGGAACTCTAGAAGCCATGCTGGTCTGCCTCCTTCATTATATACGAAACCAAACCCACCAGCTGCTCTGCAAGAGAAAGATGTGGCAGTCTGCTTCTGTTAAGAGTACAAAAAAAAAATCCATTTCCATCGAGTCAATTCCGACTCACAGCGACCCTATAGGACAGAGAATTGCCCCATAGAGTTTCCAAGGAGAGCCTGGTGGATTCGAACTGTCAACCTTCTGGTTAGCAGCCATAGCACTTAACCACTACACCACCACGGTTTCCATATAGCCTTGGAAAATTCTATGGGGCAGTTCTACCCTCTCCTGTAGGGCCGCTACAAGTCCTAATAGACTTGATGGCAAAGAGTTTGGTTTGGTTTTGAGGTCCGGAGAAACAAAATAACATATATAAGCTCACATAGCTAATAAATCGCTGGGCTAAGACCCAAAGACAGAAACCATCTGTCCACTGGTCTGTCTAGCACATGTCCTACATCCTTCCTAACCATACTCATCTCAGGTCATTGACCCTGACCCAGGCAACAATGGTCAAGAACTCTGGTAGCACTGCTCCCTTCCCCTGGAGTGCCTTTTTCCATCCATCTTCCCCATATATCCATTTATCTTTCCAATCAACTTAACAGTCACCCCCTACATGGTCCTCCCACATTCCCCATATAATTGGCTCTTCCGCTCTTTGTCTCCCAACAGTACGCCTTCTGTATGCTCCTGATACGGTACACTGTTGAAGTCACTGATTTACATGTCTCACTACCAAAGATTTCAAACCCTTTGAGGGCAGGGGTGATGTCATACGCATATCTATAAATCTTGCCCTGAAGGCACTGCCAAGCAGATAATAGATGCTTGCTATGAACAAAAATCCTAGGCTGACACTCTTCCCCAAAGGCAAAGACACCAAGAAAAGCTTTGGTACCACCTAAGAGGCAATACCTTGGCACAGTGGTTCTCAATCCTGGCTACACATCAGAAAAACTTTACTCAGCCCCACACAAGACCAACTAAAAACAAATCTCCAGGAGATGGGCCCAGATAGATTTAGTTTTTCCAAAGTTATGCAGGCAATTCCTATAAACAATAAAAGCTGAGACCTACTAGTACCAAAACCGACTGCCATAGAGTCAATTCTGACTCACGGTGACCCTAGCAATCAGAAATCCTACATAGTTCCCCGGGGCATGTTTTCATAGTGACTCTGGAGGCCTCATCATCTACAAAAGAAAGTAATCCTCCCATATGGCAATCAGCACACAGGTGCTCACAAAGGTCTTCCCCCCATGCTCATGTGGCAACCCATGTAATTTATTATACCTGACAGATCATAGCATGAGGTGACATGGCCGTCAGCCAACTTAGAGGCAAACAACACAGAGATCTGTGAGGTTGAAAATCTCATCAAGCCAACACATTTCAAGGGTAAATGACTTTTCCTACTTATTTGGAAGAGGAATAACTCTGGGCATTTGCAAATAAAGCACTTTCTGAGAATTAAATAGTCCTAAACTATAGTCAAATGAACTTAGGACTTTGTTTTGTATGTACTAGATGTTTTATAAATTGTCCACTTGAAACTAAAAATCACAGCTTCTGCACTCCTAGGAAAAGAATGCTTGGGTATTTTGGAAGTCGCAAATTAATTTCTTTTAAGTGAATGAAACCAACTAGTACCCTTGACCATTATCATTAATTTATTTTTAATTAAATGAAACTTGTTACTGTAAACAGCACAGTCTTTTTTTAAGATCAACATTCAGACCTAGTCCAAACAGCCTGTTTTATAAAGAAACAGCCCTACCCCATATTTTACATAAAATGCCCACTGATCCAAGGAGATAGGATGATAATGACGCTGTAGCGATGGGGAAATGGTAGAGGGACATAAGCCACCCTGATATCTGTATTCTATTGAAGAGTTCCAAGTGGCATTAATAGCTGGTAGTGAGACTTATAAATCATGGCGGGGAGGGGGGTGAAATTTCACAGTCAAATAAAATGGAAAAATACTGGGTAAAAGCAAATCAAATCAGATGCTAGTGTGCACTGTTGCCCTTCAAGAGGATCGGATGGTCAGCAGAGCTTCTCTTGGGTCTCCACTAAACACATTTTGGGAAATTCAGCCAACTTAACAAATGTCAATGAGGCAAATGTCAGGCAAAGCCAAAGCCAGACACCTCCCCTTCAATTCAATGACCCTTGTTTGCCTGAAGACCTCAATACAGGAAACGAAAGGGATTGAAGAATGAATCAGTAGTTGGAGTCATTTACTTGGTAACACACAACATAATGAGCATGAAGATGAAGAAGAGAAAGAATACAGACTGGTATAACCAGACTGACTCGCACCTTGTAACGAATGACGATAGCAATAATCAAACCGTAAATGTACAAGGCAGTTTATATTTAACAAAACCCTTTCATAGTCATCTATTCATTTCAACCTAACAATAGCCTGGTAGAATACATCAGGAAAGGTATTTTTATTCTCACTTTACAGATGAGAACAACTGAAGCTACAAGTGGTTATATGACAAGCTCAAAGCTATAGCAATTTAAGAGTAGAACCAAGACTGTAAGGCAGATCCTCAACTCCTAAGTGAGGTCCTTACTACCCCACACTCCTTACAAATCTTACAGTGAAGGCACTCTAGTTAGATCTTGTACTATCTCAAGAGTACTGCTGATTCTATCCCAAAATTTGTACAGTAGGTAATTATCCAAAAATCACTGTCATCCTACCTAAGTTCTAGAGTGCTCCACTCAGGTCTTCTGATTCCTCTCATCATCTACTTTCTCTTTACAAATTATAGAGAAGTTCTTTTTTGTTTTTAACATGAAAGACCAAATATAACATCTAAATGGCAATTATATAATCAAGTGTCATACTAGAAATATGAAGATTTGGGTTTAATGCAACAACGCAGTTCTGAGTATTCATAAAAACCAAGAAATTGAAACTAGAAGGTGAAACCAAAATACATGTGTGTTTCCAATTTCATTCTTCTATAAATATTTCTTTTAGATCATAAAATGTTCTACAAAAACAAGGTCATGAAAGTACCTGTAAGTAAGACTCCCACGGTAATTTACATGTGTTTGAGAAGAAATGTTTACTGAGTGCCTACTATGTGCCAGGCTTCCACATACTTTACACATTTAGTTTTCCAAACGATCCTACTCAGTACATTAATAAGAGATAAAGAAGTAATCAGAGAGTAACTTGAAATAGCTGGTTCACACGACTAGGCTGAGGCGGAACCAGGCTGAGAACCAAGCTTAGTCCTGCTACACAGCCCTTTATGTTATACTCCTTTCCACCTATGAATGGTTAGACTAGAGAACCAATGAGGGTCCTTGCAACCCTTTGAAAGTGCACATGCACACTCACAGTGCCTCTCTCACACGCACTAGACCCACTCCAATAGCCTCTTTACATTGCGCTTTATAACCTTAAAAAAAAAAAAAAAAAGGAGGATGCAAAAGAAACCTGATAGGAATACTGAGAAATCTATCATATTCTTAATTCACACTGGCATCCTGGGATGAGGTATGTTTCTATTTCTGCAATAACTAATACTAGTTCCAAAAGGGCAACTTAAGAAACAGGATAAACTAACATTAATTTAAATATGTGGCTAATTTGTAGTGGTGTTTAAGCAGTAAACGTTAAACAATTTTTTTGGCTTATTAAAAAATTACTCTATTTTTACAAAAATATGTTTGAATTTCTTTAGGTTCCCAACAGATAGCACGCCCAAAAATAGCCAAGACCTTTGACCAACACACAGGAAGCACAGTACAGTGGAAAGGCTCTAAGATATGGTACCATAAAAAGAGCACCACGCTACAGAGTTGTTACTCCATATTGACAGCAAATCAGAAGTAATTTTCTATCTAAATCAGAGCTTAATTCATTAGCCCACGTTACTTCACAAGTTCAATCCAATTTCTCAAAATACAGTAACACACTCTTCCAACCTAATTATCTTCATTGAAAGTATTTAAAAAGCATTTGCTGAGACACTTTCTTTCTGTGCCAGACAGGATCAACGTCAAGAGAGCAGCGTGGGTAAGCTCCATTCTGTCCAATTTCAGGGTCTGACATTTTAGAAAATAATCTTTTCTTCTGAGGGAACAAATGTTCCCCTGGAGTGGACACCAAAGGGTATCTCCCAGTACCTTAAATAAAGGTTTAATTAAATGTGTATCCGTTTACAATAGGGCTTTAAAAACCAGATTCTCAAGAATACATACACATAAACTTTTCATATCGCAAAGAACTGTAAACATTATAACCTGGATGACTTCTACGATAATTTTAATCAACTGAGAGAAGGTCAGGGCCCAGATGTGGAATTTTGAAAACTAGAGCAATAACGAGAGATCATCTATAATGGAAACGCCACCCCATTCCACGATCACTCAGGCAAATCATGGCCATTTCCCTCCAAGTCATCCTGAGGAAATGGTTTGTTTTGAAGCCATTTCAATAGCTCATTCACCAAAACCCCAAAATTTTAGTCCTAACACAACTCATTTCCATTTTCTCTTGACAATCATAAGGAGAAATCAACCCAAATTTTTAAACCACCATTTTTTAGATTACTTAACTAGGAGAAAATACCTTTTGAAAACAATTTTTGGGTGGATTTGTAAGTAAAAATTAGTAAATGGGCAAAATGGAAGAATAGGACTCCTTATTCCTCAACCAAGTCCCAATTCTTCAGTTTAAATTATCTCCTAACTTGTAAAACTCATTGCTGCCATCAGGCCTTTGCTTTGTGAGGTAGCCAGTTTTCTCTTAACGTTGTGCACAAGACTCGTGTAACTCCTGCCCTAGGCTAATAACAAATCTCCTTTTCCAGCTGCCAGTTTAATAGCTTACATTTCTAAAGTAAATGGCATCCGTTGCTCCTTTGAAAACTAGTTCTGGCAGTGATTAAAGGAAATGAAACACTCAAAGAGCTTCAAATACACAACATCAGGATTCAGGTGTCATATATAAACAGTGTAATGTATAATGAGGGGAAATACCCAAATCACAGAATCCAGTTTAGGCAACTTGTCTACTGAGATATTTAAAAAGATGGAGAGTCAATTAATAGGTGTATTACTTCGTTTAAAATCTGCTATGAGGCATTTACGAGCAAGTATAGACAGCACTGCTATTCAACATTCATGAAACAAAACCACACATAAACCATGTTCAAATGCAATGAACTTACCTTATAAACTTGCCCATATGTTCCATTTCCAACAAGTTCCACCAATTCAAAGATCCCTGCAGGGTCCTGAAACAAATTAAACAAGAAAAATTCAAGACAATGTTCCAGGCATTGTTTTAATCAAAAGCAAGTATCATTTGCTATACAGAAATAAATAACAATTTTAGCTTTGGAGAATCATGCATTAATATTAAATACTATGAGAATTTAAATTTTAATTCAGTTGTAGTAATGAAATTTGTTTTTCTATTTCCATGAAATGTGTTTAAATCAGACAAAAGATGTGACTTCAACTAAAACAATCAAAAAGAATCGACATATTTCTCATGTCAAGTAGAAACACACTTGCCAGTACATCAAAGACAAAATGAAAAATTCATCATACTGAGGGCGTTCTAATTTTTCAGATATTTCTCTTTGAATTTTCCAAGCTGCTCAGTGCATTGAACACAGACAAAGTTAAAAAACAGAGTACTGCTGTATTGTGGGGCAATCTTAATTAAGGTAGTCGACAGTTTCTAAGAAAAAAATGGAATCAACATAACTAGCCCTCAGAATGTTTTTCTTTAGATCCAACCCACCCACCCCCCATGCTGCCTCTGCAAAATATGCTTTTGCAGGATGACCTTCAGTTCAACAAGGTTAACTGCAAGATTTAGAAATGCAAACTAAATAGGAGAAGTATTTAAGTTCTTACCACCGAACAGGTACCTGCTAACCCTCAGACTAGCTAAACGTTAGGGTATTCTATCAATATCCAATAATGACTATTACTCTTACTGATTAATATCTCAATAAGTTAAAAAGAAAAATCAAAGATAAAATTCAACTCAGGCAGAAACTGACTTTAATCCCTACTGATTCTTAACTGGACAGAAAT
This sequence comes from Loxodonta africana, assembly GCF_030014295.1. NCBI lineage: Eukaryota > Metazoa > Chordata > Mammalia > Proboscidea > Elephantidae > Loxodonta > Loxodonta africana. The sequence continues at coordinate 48,456,160 of NC_087364.1, forward strand.
TGTTCTTTAAAGGCCTAAATCAAGACTCACAAACTCAAATGCCCACAGAGGCCAGTAATATAACTGAGTGAAGAGGCCTGGAGGGACTGCAGCAAAGTGAAGAAGGCATGCCTCCATTAGAGGATTAGAGGGGAACACTCACTTTATTTAGCTGCAGCCAATTGTTGCTGTGTCAACATATGAGCACAATATTGCCAGATCTAAAGATGTGTCAAGAAAAATAGAACATATTGTTTAATGTAAGATCTCCTTTCTTTTTTTTTTTTTTTTTGACATTTTAAAAGGGATGAACTCAATTAAAAAAAAAAACCTCATCCATTGCTGGTGAGAATATAAAATGGTACAACCACTGTGGAAAACAGCGTGGTGGTTCCTCGAAAAGTTGAACATAGAACTTTACCATATGACCCAGCAATTCCAATCCTAAGTAAACACCCAGAAGTGAAGTCAGGAACACAAACAGAAACCTGTGTACTGTGCTCATTGCAGCACTTTTCACAATAGCTCAAAAGTGGAAACAACCAAAATCTCCACCAACTCATGAATGGCTAAATACAAGGTGGTATATATGCACAATGGAATACTTCTCAGCCATAAAGAGAAATGAAGTCCTGATGCATGCCACTACATGGGTGAACCTTGAAAACATCATGCTGAGTGAAATAAGTCAGTGGCAAAAGGACAAATCTTGTATGAGCTCACTTATATGAAGTAAGAAAATGCATTGACACCAAAGATTATTAGTGGTTACCAGGTGTGAAAGGGGTGGGGAGGTGGATTTTTGCCGAGAGGCGTTGAGTATATGTTAACGGTGGCAGAATGATTTGGAAAAGGATAGCAAGAATGGTTGAACAACTTGAAGAACGTAATCAATGTCACTGAGTTGTACATGTACACATTGTTGAAATGGTGTATGTATTGTTATTACGTATATTTGCACTACAATAAAATGATAAAAATTCTCTGAGGGGAAAATTGAAAAAGACTGCAACAACTCTAGCTTAATCCATTGATTATGGAGTCCCTGGGTGGTACAAATGGTTAACATGCTTGGCAATCTATTAATACGTAATAATAATCATTTTGAAGCTGAGCACTTCCACATCTCAGGAGCATTCAAAATAAGGGAAGCAGCCCCCCTTTGCTATTCATGGGAAGAAGGCAAATGAGTTCAGGAGTAACAAGACAGAATTTTTTAGAGTCACAATCTTTAGTAAATTAAGACCAAGAAAAGCCCTTTGCTATTTGCCTTCAAAGATTCCACATAGAAACAAAAAAAAACACACACACAAAATAAAACCAAGGAGGGGGTGGGGGAACAGATTAAGCCATTTAGTTATGGAGAAAAATCAGAGCTAGCACTACCCATGCTAATAAAGTCAGAGGGGCAAGAACCACCATACTCCAGGCATGTGTTCTGACAAATCAAGAAGTCCAGAAGTTCCAGCTATGCCCCACCCGGCCAGGAAGGTGGCCCAGGTATAACCTTGAGACAGGAAGACGCTGTTCAGAAGACGAGAACTCTCAGTTGGCCAAAACCCCCTTGGTTAAGAGACGCTGTCAAGGCCACCTGGGAGCCATCAGGATGAGAAAAAAGAATTTTGCTTGTTAAACTACTAGGCCATTAGAGAAGCAGGTTTTATTACAAACGGAATTAGAAAGCAATGAGAAAAAGGAGAAGCAAGAAAAAGAAGAAAAGCTCATAAATGGTGGCAGCTGCTGTCTGTTTCTAAGCTGTGCTTGCTGGTGTTTCTGCAACAAATTTGGAGAGAAGTTCTACATTGCTTGAAATATCTCAACCGTGTTTTCAACATTTCTGACTAAAGAAATTATGAAAGAAAGAGAAGAGAGGCAGAAGAGTGACTACCAGCAGCCCGAAGGAGCCTGGCAGTCATCACAGGGGCACGCGAGGACAGCAGGAACAGAACCAGGGTGCAAAGCAGGGATCAGCTTCTATACTAGAGTCATCCCACCTCCTGGTCTCAGGAGCCAGGCAGCTAATTTCTGAGGCTCTGTCCCTTCCTTGAAAAGCCTATCAGTGGACATATAGAAGAGCAATTCCAGGACTTCTGTTTGGACTGCTGGGAAAGAGAAGCTCTTTCTGCAGACACACCCAAAGTGCTCAGGGCAGAAGAAGCAAAGGTCAAAAGAATTAAAGAGTTTGGCTGGTAGGCAACCAAGCCCGAAACAATCATCGATTTAGGTTAGCACTCCAGGAAGCAGACTCAGAATCTCTGAGAGTTGCACACAGAGAGTTTACTGAAATCAACACCTCTGGGGAAGTAAAGGCAGAAGGACTGAGCAGAGGAAAGACCTGCAATACAATGGAATCAATAACTTCATCTGACCTCCCGCTGAGCTCAGGAGTTAGCATGAGCCCTCAAAGTTGTCTACCCTTGGGGCCTGAGGCCCATTGCACCTCACTCCCATTGACCAGTCCATTGGATGCAGGGAGGCAGACTGTCCTTGTTTTCCACCCTAGGAAGTTATGATCATGGATAAAGTGACACTCTTCACCTGAGGACAATCCCTAGTGAGGGATTCAGTTGAGGGCCATCATGAGCTGCCTACATCCCAGCAGGTGCCTCAGTCCTGGAGAGGGCTTCTGGGTGGCACACCACAGCATCTTCTACAAGCACCATGGTTAGAAATAGGTACCAGTTTTTGAATGCTTCGAAGGCCAGCGTAGGAGGGGCAGGGGTCTGGGGACCATGATTTCAGGGGACATCTAAGTCAACTGGCATAATAAAATCTATTAAGAAAACATTCTGCATCCCACTTTGAAGAGTGGCGTCTGGGGTCTTAAATGCTAGCAAGCAGCCATCTAAGATGCATCAATTGGTCTCAACCCACCTGGATCAAAGGAGAATGAAAAACACCAAGGACACAAGGCAATTACGAGCCCAAAAGACAGAAAGGGCCACATGAACCAGAGACTACATCATCCTGAGACCAGAAGAACTAGATGGTGCCTGGCTACAACCTATGACTGCCCTGACAGGGAACACAACAGAGAACCCCTGAGGGAGCAGGAGAGCAGTGGGATGCAGACCCCAAATTCTCTTAAGACCAGACTTAATGGTCTGACTGAGACTGGAAGGACCCCGGCGGTCATGGCCCCCAGACCTTCTGTTGGCCCAGGACAGGAACCATTCCCAAAGCCAACTCTTCAGACATGGGTTGGACTGGACAATGGGTTGGAGAGGGATGCTGGTGAGGAGTGAGCTTCTTGGATCAGGTGGACACTTGAGGCTAGGTTGGCACCTCCCACCTGGAGGGGAGATGAGAGGGTGGAGGGGGTTAGAAGCTGGTGAAATGGATATGAAAAGAGAAAGTGGAGGGAGAGAGCGGGCTGTCTCATTAGCGGGGAGTAATTGGGAGTGTGTAGCAAGGTGTATATGGGTTTTTGTGGGAGAGACTGACTTCATTTGTAAACTTTCACTTAAAGCACAATAAAAATTATTAAAAAAAAAAAAAAAAAGTACCAGTTTGGAATTAGAAGTGAAGATTATAAAGCATCTATATTCTACAGTGTGCTGACAGTGATGGGACAGGACAGGATATTTGCAGGGTGGGGGCTGAGACCCTAGAAAGAAGCAGGCAGAGGTACTCATCAGGGACACCTCAGCACTGACTCTTACCTCCAATCTGATCCAAGTACAGTGGGTTATTGTTACTCACAGTAGTTACAGTCCATAAAGTCATTACAAACACTGAATTAGTGAATACTGAACCATTGGCTCCTAAGAGAAATAAAGCCTTTGGTCACAACATTTCTGTCAACAGATCAATGTATAATCTTGTTTTATTTGTGTTTCTGTTCAAAGATACCTTACTTAATATATATTGTCAATTTATTAACATTGAACTCACAGCCAACAGCACTATAACTCACGCCTGAATGAAGCTTATCTAACACACGAATTTTCTCTGTAAGGCACATCACAGCCGTCTTGTAATTAGGAACACTAGACAGCAATTCAGCACCATGCTTAGGGCCATTTTAAACAGCAAAATCACCAACAAAGAGCACAAAAATGAAAAAAAAAACACGGCACTAAATAGGCGGTGAAAAGGATACTTGTTTACAGTTTAAGAACTGAAACAAGAAAGCAGAGTGTTGTCTTGTTTGACCTCAGCTGAAAACCCCTGGTAACTGAAATTTCTTGTCACTCCGCACAAGTCCACAAATGACCACAAAAAGTCCCATGAGTGCTGATTTGGGGAATACAAATAAATTTTGGCAAGAAGTGAATTCACAAATATAGAATGCACAAGTAATGAGGATCTACTGTACCTGGAGAGCTGGATGTTTTTGAATATTCTATAAACAAGCATATATAATTGTTAGCTATGTTCTTGGGGAACAGTGATACAGCTTGAACATGGTACACGTCCGGCTATTTTCTCTCGTCCAGCAGGACCTCTAAAGTAACTTCTCCCAAGGGTCACCAACGACCTCAATTTCTTATTTGCAGTGTTCTCTTCTCAGTCCTCTCCCAGTTGTCTCCTTTGAGGGATTTGACACTATCGAACACCACCACTCTCGTTGAAGATACAGGTAGTCCCCGACTTGTGACATATATGAGTTACAATGAACTGCACTTACAACCGTCCTTCTTCATTTTGGACATGTTATCATTAGTAATATATACTACATACATGTTGCTGCATGTAACTGGCTGATGCTATTGTTCTCAGATGTTCACTCCCAGATGTGCAATTTTATGATTTACTGTTCAAAACACTGCTGTACAACTTTAGTGTTCTACACTAAATCAGGGGCTTCAGTTGCTTCAAAACATGGACCCAAATATTGATCACTTTGCTAAGGTCAATAGACAGATTTGGGAAACAGTGAGATGTTACTGTGAAATATATGAAGAAAAAAGAAAAGGACCAGACAGGCAACTCTCACTAATTTCCTGACTAGAAATGCCATCTCCACTCTCAGGGATAATCCAGATGATCCAGAAACTTCCAGAAGTGGAGTTATTACCACAACTGACAAAATGCCAATGTTGTCCAACTCTTCTTCATCATCAAAGTAAATTTTTATGATTTGTGCATTTCTTTATGTATGTGGGTATACACTAAAATATAAGTTTATATGTAAGTTTTCCAACCCCAAAAGATAGTTAAAGATCAGATTTGTAAACATACTGATAATAAAAGGCAATAACGAAAAGTTAAAAAAAAAAAATTGAGGTATTTGACTCACGTCAGAACCAACTTACAATGGAGTCACTGGAACAGAACACTGTCATAAGTTGGGGACTATCTGTATATCCCCTTCTCTGTCTTCCACCACACCCCTCAGTTTCTCTCACAGATTCTGTTTCTTCTGCCCATACCTTAAATGTAGGCTCCCCCTAAGCTTCCATCCCCGGGCCCCCTCATTTTACTCCCTACATGTTAATAATTTCATCTCCAAATGTCCACCATGTCCCTCTATTCAACTCCATTCACAAGACAGGCCCTTACCATCTTTTTCTGGGATTACTTGCTTTCAATCAACTCTTTTGTCCTATCTATCTATCTCCACACTGATCTTTCTGAAACAAACATTTCTACTCATGACACTGCATGCTTTAAAACCCTGCCTCACGTGGTACAAATTGAAAGTCAAGGTCCTACCATACTTAAGCGGCCTTCATTCCCAGCCCATCATCTGTGCTATCACCCACTCCCTCAAACCACCCACCATTTCCCTAACACACCACACTCAGTCAGGTCCTCTGGGCCTTGGTTTATAATGCCAGCCTGCCGAGATTATTCCTTCTGCCAAGCAAACACACCTTTGAAAGCCCAGCTCAAGCACCACCTCCTCTGTGAAACCTTCAAACAAGTGCCGCCACCTCTCTGCTCTCCCAGTACTTTGTACAGAGCTCTGGAATAACTACCCTCATGTCATGCTAGCCCTGCTCACATTTCTCTCTCAATGAATTACAAATTCCCTGAGAGCAGGGCCTGCAACATATTTATCTTAGCATTTCCCAGCACTTAACATGGCATCCAACAAGTAACTGCTGAACACAATTTACTGATTACGGTTGACGTCCCACTCCCAGTTCTCTACAACATGCTTAAAGAAGTTGCAAAAATGGGATGAGAATGTAGAGACAAAGGTCTGGCAAACTTACGTCATTTCATTATCAATCTAGACAAGCTGTCCCAGCCACCCACCCACTGCCACCTCTGTCCCCCCCCAGCCTACTCCCAAACACACAAAGCTATCACATGCATAAGCCCCACTAGTATTTCCCACTGTAAAATAAATCCATCAAGCCCTCTGGTGTAAGCCATGCCTCGAGTGTACTGAGAAGACAGGCTGTCGGGATGAGGTCATGCGCAATGCAACGAGGAGTGGATGCCATACCTAATAATCATGTTAGAAAGACAGGAGAGCTAAGTGACAAGTATCAGCTTAATTCTCCCTCTCTTGTTTGCTTAGCTGCTCATAAAGCCAGGATGGGCAGCATGGAAGAAGGTTACACACACCAAGGATACAAGAGTAAATCACTGACATTTACCAAAGTCAAGAATCCCTGTTGGCCGCACATGCCTTTATTCAGATCTTAACCTTTGCTGGGAGGCTGAGAAGAGAATTTAATTCTAACATAGAGTAGTTTACATTATTTCATAATGAAATATAACTACATATCAAAAGGCAAGCTGCTCCCTGAAAGAAAATGTAACTTTTCAGCAAATACCGAGAAAGGTAAATTTGGTTAGTCATTATAATTAAAAGAAAAAAAACCACAATAACAGCTAACATTTCATGAGTGCTTATGTGCCAGGCACTATTTTCAGCACTTTACATGAAAATCTCATTGAATTATCACCACTCTATCAAGTGGGTGCTATTATCATCTTTGCTTTACAGATAAGGAAACTGAGGCAGAGAGGATATGTACTTGCTCAAGGTCACACCAAGGGTAAGTGGTAGAGCTAGGATGTGTGCCAGGCCTGTTGGACCCTAAACTCTATGCTCTTGGCCATTACACCATCAACTTCATGGAATTAGAATTCTCAGCCTTTGATTTATCACTTGCTCGCTCTCCAATCCTGGACAAGTTTCATAACCCCCATGAGCCTCAATTTCTTCATCTTTAAAGTGGGGACAATATTATCTACCTCACAGGGTGAATGTAAGAACTGTAAAAGTGTCTAGACTAGTTCAGAGCCAGATACAGAATACCTCAATAAATATTAATTTCCTTCCATTCTTTTTTTCTCTTTGAAAAAGAGTTCATTTATTACATAAGGAAAACACACCACCAAAAAAACAGTCTGTATTTTATACATTTTCAACTAATAAATCCAATAAAAGAAAAACTTTTTGCTTTTCCACCAATAACGTGACCACACCTTTAGTAAACAGGGTCAGATACTTACAGACAAATGTCTCTTTGAAAACCAGGGAGACAATTGGGAAGGCACCTTAACTTTTTTGGGCTCCTGGGATTCCGGAATAAATTCTTTCTTAGGCGGCACTGGTAGGCCCCAGTCTGATTTAGCAGCAGGATGGACAGATTTAGGATCTAGGGATTAACATTCCCAGTCACTGAGTTATACTTTAATTCTTCCAGATCCCCTGAATGATACTGGATTTATTGTAACACTAAGTAACATCTCCAGACTCAACCCTGAAGATTGAAAAGGGCAGACCTAAGCATATAACTAGGATGACCACCTTAGCACCATAAAAGATGATACATCTTCTTTCCAGCCCCTCCCTCCTTCTTTTTTTAAAAAATGAAATGAAGAGAAAAACTAAGAAGGATCATGAGCAAGGGCCTACAGAGATTCCAGACACCACTTCCCCAAACTGCTCTTAAAGACATAGCCACATGTGACAGAATCTTTTCCTCCCAGTCACAGTCCACTGGCAGGGTGAACTAGACTGCAACAGAATATGGGTGGCTGATCCAGCTCCCAAAATGACTGCCCACCCCCAGATTCCCTCCTGACATCTGCCACAATGTGCTTATTCTAAACTTACGGGCCCTCAAAAGACCAAAACGTTACTTCTCTTGGAGTCATACTTAGCAGCTGTTATGTTCCATTCCAGCCCTAAGTGACAAGCATATGCTTACAAAAGCAAAACAGAACAAAGAAAACAGGAACAGCAGGAGAACTCTCCATATTCATTTTAAGTCTTCAGGCTTTTCAACACCATCATTCTTCCAAAGTAACTACAGAGCTAGGAGTGAGTGTGCTGACTCAACACCTCGTGGATTCTCGTCCAGGCTGCACTCAGCCAGGCAAAGGACCTCAGCGTTAGTATTGTACTCATCTTCCTCCGTTCCAGTGTATTGAAGGGGCGAGTCTCAGGACTCAAAGGTCTTGCTTTATACAATAGCATTTATGCAATCTCTGAGTTCTACTCTGCACCCTCCATGTGTACCTACTATGTGTTAATCGCCGTCCTAGGAAGATAAGCAGATACGCTGGCTCCTGCGCCTCATGGTGCTTACAGTCAAATGAGGGAAACAGACAAGAGTAAATAACTATACACGCAGTCACTTATTTACAATAATAATAAGCAGCATGCAGGAAAACTACAAGGTGCTCTGACGGTATGTATCAGGAGATCTAGAATATAGCCCATGTATGTTATGAATGCGAGTCCCTGGGTGGTGCCACGTTTTAAGGTGCTATTGATAACTGACTGATAACTGAAAAGTTTGAGATGGGAGTCCACTGAGAGGTACCTCAAAAGAAAGATCTGGTCATCTATCTCTGAAGAATCAGCCGTTGAAACCCTGTGGGGGGCAGGTCTCCTCTGACACACTTGGGGTCACCACGAGTTGAAGTCAAATAAGCAATCTTTTTTTTTTAATATTATGCATATAATAATATAATCTGTCTTGGAAGAACTATAGCTAAAATGCTCATTAGAAGCAAGGATGGTGGGACTTCATCTCACATACATGTTGTCAGGGGGGAACAGTCTCTAGAGAAGGACATCATGCTTGGTAAAGTAGAGGGTCAGCAAAAAAGAGAAAAACCCTCAACAGGATAGATTGACACAGTGGCTACAACACACGGCTCAAACATAGCACTGATTGTGAGGACGGCATAGGACTAGGCAGTGTTTCCTTCTGTTGTACACAGGGTCGCTATGAGTTGGAACTGACTCAACGACACCTAACAACAACAATATAATAATATATCTTCTACACTAGTCCAAGCCAGACATCTCAAGTGGAACAGATAATTCTACTCAAAAACAAAGATAAAACTCTGATAGATGAATTTTCTCATTTGAACATCTGAGTTGAACAAATTAAACTATGCAGTGTCATCAGAACCCAAAAAGTTAGGGTTCAAGTCTGGATTCTGCTCCTCGCTAGCTAAATAACCTTAGGCAAGTTGTTTGACCACTTGTACGCATGTTTTCCTATCTGTAAAATGGGTCAATACCACTTGGCCTGCCTTCTTTTTGCGGTTGCTTCTTGCATGTGAATGAGCTGGGCAACTCCATAGCTCCATAATGTCAACCACTGTATTATGGGGAGGCAGTCCACATGCAGGACATCTCCAGGACTGCTGCCTGCCCCAATACAGCAGCACCTGGCTAGATGGTTAATGGCATACTTTTACCAGTACTAGCTCCTCATTGATCACAGCTACTCCTTAGACCCGCTCCTAGCCAAGCATCAAGCAATCAGCACCCCCGATGCTGGTAGCTTCTAGGACAGAGAGATAGGAGCCTCCCCACCTTCTGCTTGCTATGTTGTTTAATTCTGCCTGCTACTGTGCAGCACCCAGTAATGAAACAGCTTCCTACGTACCTGCTTCACCAGGACCCTGTCACTCCAGCCCATCCTCACAAAGGCAGGCTTTCAAAGTGGGAAGCTCAGGATTGTATCTGAATCCTGGCTCCTAAAATTAATAGCTGCGAGGCCTTAAACTGTAATAATCATTATCCCTTTCATTGGGATACGCAATGACCTAAATGTTTTCCAAACCAGACCCATGGCCATTAAGTTGATTCTGACTCAAAGCGGCCCATAGGAGAGTAGAACCGCCACATAGGGTTTCCAAAGAGTACCTGGTAGATTTGAACCGCCGACCTTCTGGTCAGCAGCTATAGCTCTCAACCACTATGCCACCAGAGTTTAAATGCTTTAGATTCATGTTTTTATTTAATCCTTATACAACCCCCCCCCCAAAAAGTAGTTATTACTAACCCCACCTGCAGATGAAGAAAGTGAGGCTTAAAGGAATTAAGTAACTTGCCCAAGGTTAAGCACTAAATGGTGAAGACAGCCACCAAGACCAGACTGTAAAGTGAGGATAAAAATATCTCCCATGGAGGACTGTTCTGAGGATCAGAAATAACACATATAAAGCAGTTAGCACAAGGCATGGCAGTGCTTAACAAATAATAGGCTACTGCTATAACTGCTACTGTTGGCGGTGCTATTAACAGTTGCCCAAGGTCATAGCATTGGTCAGAAGTGGAGCCAGAATTCAAATTCAGATATTTTGAACCTAAGTCCACCATTACTTCTCTACAAATGGCCAATGCTGAAATTAACATGGGGACACAACGAACCGCTTTGTAGTTTAACAACAGAGCCAGAGAAGAGTGGAGGCTTGAAGCCACGTAGCCACAACCAGCCAAGTGGCTGGGCACATGAAGTCCAGTGCACCCTGGTGCTCGTGCCCCAGCCTCCCCATCAGAGCCTGCAACCCCAGAGGAGGAGACCAAGAGGGTTCTTAGATTTCTATCTGAACCCCACAGTTTCTTTTTTTCCTGCTTTATCATCGGCTAGGACAAACACTTGTTACTTTAAGTTGATCAATAAATTAAAGGTGAGAGGCAGTATGGCACAGTACTTAAAACCACGGACTTGAGAACCAAAAAACCTGACATGGATCCCAGCTTCACCATTTACTAGCTATGTGACCTTGTTATTTAATCCCTCTGAGCCTCAGTTTCCTCAGCTGTAAACAGTAATAAAAGTAGTGCCCGCTTACAGGATTATTTAACAATTAAAATAATATACATAAAACAATTAGGGCAATGTCTGGCATATTGTAAGTGTTCAAAAAGCATTTGCTCTTAATTTTTTATCCCAGAAAGATAAACTCCAAAGAAGGAATGACTTCTATTGATTTTCTTCACTAATACCCAGAACAGTGACTGAAACATTCTCTAGCTACTCAATAAATTCTATCTGAATGAATCAAATCCACACATCACCAGTTTTCCACAGACAGCCACAAAGCCATACGATCGCTGACATTCAGAGCAGGTATTTCTGAAACGTTATCAATAAAACCTCTCTCCCATTTTACAGAAGAGCAAAGCGAGGCTCAGGCAGGCTCTATATTCTCTTAGAATCCCGAGTTTTGCCAAGAGAGTTTAGGTGACTTCTCCAAGGTCACACCTAGTTAGTGACATGTTTAAGTCAAGACCCAAGGCCTTAGTCTTCCTCTCTGTTCAAGGAAATCCTTTGACAGACCAAAAATTCACTGTCTTGGAATAGTGGGCAGGGAAGGGAAGGTAGCAGGGCAGTGGGGAGAAAGGACTCTGTATAACAGCCAGTTTGGCAGGTCACACCTACATGTCAATATAGGAGAAAAATGAAATTTTCATATTCATACTCATATTTAGCTCAGTTTTAAATTATTTCCTTACAGAGGAAGACAAAGAATTCTACACAAACTGATAGTTGTCTTCTGGCTTACGCAGGGAAAGTGAACATATGTAATTAAGCACATAAAACTAAAAGAGAAACAACCCAAGAAGGTCTTATTATAACATTCACTTGAATACTCTGTTCTGATGTTGGTGCACGGTTATTTGGATCCTTTGTCAGCTCTCAGGATTCATTGGCCACCCCCTCACAGGCTTCCAGCCCTGGAGAGCCTGAGGCAGGCCCACAAACCTGCCCATGCACAGGTGGGATGCACGAAGCCTGACAACACATCCAGAATCAGGGAAAGACAGACTAACTCCATACAGCAGGTTGAGAAAATTCTCCAGGATACTAGGCTGCAAGGCAGATTCTGAACAAGGATAATTATCTTCACCTTCCAGAACTTTCCTTAGCTCTCCTGCAGTCTGTTCAATTTCAAATAATGCAAGTTGCACTTAGAAAACCCCCACCTCCCATCATCAGGTTGTTGGAGAGACTATACAGCTGTTTGGGGAAATGTATCATCCAGTTTACAGAGATATGCAAACATTTCAGCAACACGAGGTCCAAATGACGGGAACCAGACTAGCAAAGACTTTGGCACCTCGCCTTTGCAGAGATACTTAGTTGAAAAAAAAGAGAGCAATCATGGCAGATGGACTTTAAAGACGAGAACTGATTACCTAAGTAATTAAAGAAGAAAGATTAGGAAACCATTCAAGGTTCTATTTTGGAAAGAAGAGCCTTAACAGTACCATTCCCCAGAGGGTACTCACTTTCCACCTGCTTACAGTGGACCAACGACACCTAGATCTGCTTGAAAGCATTCTTAGTTCTTCCCACACCTATATGCAAGCATGCAGTTGGCAACTGGCAGGGGTGTAACTGATAAAGGGACCCAACCCTGGTCTAAGTCTAATTACAGTGTGAGCCCCATTTATTGGATTCCTGCCCCTACACACCCCCCTCCACACACATACCATAACAAGAGCTCCATCCTTGCCCTTTTGCACAGGAACCACCCAAGAAGTTTTGGGTAGGGAGGAAAGGCAACAGGAGGCAATTGGCAATGGGAGAGAGGAGGATCATTGCATTTTGGCTAGGGGTCCAGGCCCTTTCTGAAGGGTGAGGAGAGAAATACTGGCTGGTTGACTGGTCCACTACTCTCCCACTTCCAGAGAGGGGCAGGGTAGACAAGGGCCACCTAGGAACAGCCGAGAGCCCATCAATAGTTACCCGGAGTAGGAGCATCTAGCAGATGGCAGTACCAGCCCATCCTGCCCCATCACTTAGTATGACCACTAATGGTCCCAATGCATGGTTCCAACAAAGAACAAACCCACTGCTGTCTAGTGAATTCTGACTCATAGGGACCCTATAGGCCAGAGTAGAACTACCCCATAGGGTTTCCAAGGAATGACTGGTGGATTCGAACTGCCAACATTTTGGTTAGCTGCCTGAGCTCTTTTTTTTTTTTTTTTGGTATTCTTTATTTTTTTTATTGTGCTTTAGGTGAAAGCTTACACTTCAAGTTAATTCATCACACAAAAATTTATACACATATTGTTTTGTGACATTAGTTGCAATCCCCGCAATGTGACAGCACGCCCCCCCTTTCCACCCTGGTTCCCTGTGTCCATTCAACCAGCTCCTGTCCCTTCCTGCCTTCTCATCCTGCCTCTGGACAGGAGCCACGCATTTGGTCTTATATAACTGACTGAACTAAGAAGCCCAGTCCTCATGTGTATCTTTTTTGTTTTCTAGTCCTGTCTAATCTTTTTTTTTTTTTAATTTTTATTGTGCTTTAAGTGAAAGTTTACAAATCAAGTTGGACACTCATACAAAAATTTATAAATAGCTTGCTGTATACTCCTAATTGCTCTCCCCCTAATGAGACAGCACACTCCGTCCCTCCACCCTCTATTTTCGTGTCCATTCAGCCAGCTTCTGCCCCTCTCTGCCCTCTCATCTCCCCTTCAGACAGGAGATGGCAACATATTCTCATGTGTCTACTTGTTCCAAGAAGCTCACTCCTCACCAGTATCATTGTCTATCCCATAGTCCAATCCAATCCCTGTCTGAAGAGTTGGCTTTGGGAATGGTTCCTGTCTTGGGCTAAGAGAAGTTCTGGGGACCATGACCACCACGGTCCTTCTAGTCTCAGTCAGACCACTAAGTCTGGTCTTTTTATGAGAATTTGGGGTCTATCATCCCGCTGCTTTCCTGCTCCCTCAGGGGTTCTATGTTCTTTTCCCTGTCAGGGCAATCATCGGTTGTAGCCTGGCACCATCTAGTTCTTCTGGTCTTAGGCTAATGTAGTCTCTCATTTATGTGGCCCTTTCTGCCTCTTGGGCTCACAAGTACCTTGTGTCTTTGGTGTTCTTCATTCTCCTTTGCTCCAGGTGGCGTTGAGACCAACTGATGCATCTTAGATGGCCACTTGATAGCGTTTAAGACCCCAGATGCCACTCTCCAAAGTGGGATGCAAAATGTTTTCTTAATAGATTTTATTATGCCAATTGACTTAGATGTCCCCTGAAATCCTGGTCCCCAAACCCCTGCCCCTGCTAAGCTGGCCTTTGAAGCGTTCAGTTTATTCAGGAAACTTCTTGCTTTTGGTTTAGTCCAGTTGTGCTCACCTCTCCTGTATTGTGTGTCTTTCCCTTCACCTAAAATAGTTCTTATCCCTCCTCTCCCTTCCTCCCTCCCTCTCCACTCTCATAACCATCAAAGAACATTCTCTTCTCTGTTTAAACTATTTCTCAAGTTCTTGTAATAGTGGTCTTATAATATTTGTCCTTTTGCAGCTGACTAATTTTACTCAGAATAATGTCTTCCAGATTCCTCCATGTTACAAAATGTTTCATGGATTCATCTTTGTCCTTTATCAATGCATAATATTCCATTGTGTGAATATACCATAATTTATCCATTCTTCTGTTGATGGGCACCTTGGTTGCTTCCATCTTTTTGCTATTGTAAACAGTACAGCTTGAGCTCTTAACTACTCTGCCACCAGAGCTCCAATGGCTAGTTAGCACCAACTTTTATATAAACTGTTTATAACATGGTTTCATTTGTATCTGATCTTTTTTTTTTTCTTTCTTTCTTTCAGGCTTATCCTTATCGCTGTGCTAATTAGCATAAAATCTATACAAGTAAGTAGGTATGTTTGCTTGTTTGTTTTACAAGGCAGATAATTTTTTGGAATGAAGTTTACACCATCTGTTCAAGGATCTAAAAGCCTTTGTGGCAGATTCAAGAAGCTGAAGCTAAGTTTCTGTGTTCCTTCCAGTTTCCAAAAGTGTTGGATTTTCATTGTGAAATAAGTTGGAGAAAACGGGGTTGAAAAGATGAGTGGTTTACTAAATAGACAGTAGATAAGTGGTAACTTTGATGAAGGGTAAGACAGCACACAACATTGGGGAAGCCAGTACAACCTGTCCAAGATAGGGTCATGGAGGCTCCACGGACACATCCAAACTCGGTGGGGGACAGAATTGCTGGGCTGAGGGCTGTGGGGACCACGGTCTCGGGGAACATCTAGCTTAATTGGCATAACATAGCTTATAAAGAAAATGTTCTGCATTTTACTTTGGTGAGTAGGGTCTGGGATCTTAAAAGTTTGTGTGCAGCCATCTAAGATACTCCACTGGTCTCACCCCATCAGGAGCAAGGGAGAAGAAAGAAAATCAAAGACACAAGGGAAAAATTAGTCCAAAAGATTTATGGACCACAACTACCACAGCCTCCACCAGATTGAGTCCGGCACAACTAGATGGTGCCCAGCTACCACCACTGACTGCTCTGACAGGGATCACAGTACAGGGTCCCAGGCAGAGCTTGAGAAAAATGTAGAACAAAATTCTAACTCACAAAAAAAGACCAAACTTACTGGCCTGACAGAGACTGGAAAAACCCCCAAGACTACAGCCCCTGGACACCCTTTTAGCTCAGTAATGAAATCACTCCTGGGGTTCACCCTTCAGCCAAGGATTGGACAGGCCTGTAAAATAAAATGAGACTAAAGGAACACACCAGTCCAGGTACAAGGACTGGAAGGCAGGAGAAGACAGAAAGCTGGTGACTGGGAACCCAAGGTCAAGAAGGGAGGGTGTTGACATGCTGTGGGGTTGGTAACCAATGTCACAAAACAATACGTGTATTGTTTATTGAAAAGCTAGTTTGTTCCGCAAACCTTCATCTAAAGTACAATAAAAAAAAAGATGAGTGGTTTAGCACATTCCTTACTGCAGGACCTCTCACAGCCTTCATGTTTTAATGTTCCTTGTGAATTTCCAAGAGAGGGCAAAGAATAATTTCCCAAGCTTACTGATCTGCAGAGCACTTTTAAAGCAAACTTTTAGCGCTGTGTGGAGCACAGGTTGGAAAATGATAGGGTACACAGCAATCTTTCCCTTCTCATTCCTACTTAACCAAAACTTGCATCTTAAGTTACTGCAACAAGGTCAGCTCAATGCCACCCAATGTTCCTTAGTAAGAAAATCTCAATTTTATTTGGGAGGCAATGCATCCAGCACAAAACTGGCATGTGAGACTTTAAGAAGGGCTGCTCAAATGCAGGTTGCTTAGCCCGGAGAAGGGTTAGTTTGTCCTCCCCCATCCTCCTTCCTACTGCCAGGATATGATACAGGTGTGCCGATATGATGGCTAGATCCCTGCAGCTATTTTTGACCTTGAGAATGAACTTGAGGTGAACTTGAGAATGGCAGCTTTATGCTAGAAATGTTAGAGCAGAACAATAAAATGACCCTAAGTCTCTGGTGACCACGGAGCTACCATACCACCTCAGGACTGCTTATCCACAAGAGAGAAATAAACTGTAAACAAAAAAACTCTATCCTCCTAATATTTTGGATTTTCTGTCAGAAGTAGCTGAATTCTAATAGAATTACTTTGAATTTATTTTGAAACTTCTTCAAATTTAGACATCGATCCTTTATCATATATTTCTGGCTCAAATCATACATTGCATCACTCTAATTGCCTGAGAAAGGAGAGTAAATAATGTTTGGATTACACGGTTAACCTAGACCAGCTAGACTTAGATCTGATTTGAGGGCTGTTAAGATGGCTCACCTGCCCCATACAGATGACACAGCATCTGTTATTTCACTATTAGGTTATTTCTTTTGATTAGAGATATTGGCCTGAAAAATGCACATACTCAGGTTGGTTATCATAGTAAACTCTACGGTGTAGCAGGTCCTTGAGTGAGGGCCAAGACTGCAGAAAGAAGGGGAAGTCCAGAGGTTACAAGGCTAAGTAATATCCTTTTAAACAGTTTTAAGA
Organism: Loxodonta africana; assembly: GCF_030014295.1. Taxonomy (NCBI): domain Eukaryota; kingdom Metazoa; phylum Chordata; class Mammalia; order Proboscidea; family Elephantidae; genus Loxodonta; species Loxodonta africana. The sequence goes on from NC_087364.1 coordinate 48,473,130, forward strand.
CCCCTCCCCAAGCAGGCCTTCCTTCAACTTCAGGCCAAAGAAAGAATTTGGGAGTGATAATAAACTCAGTCTTGGTGTGGAGGAAACAGTAAGCTTGAGTCATCATTCTCATTCTGTCCTTTCCTTGGTTGCCTCCCAGTCTCACCTCTTCGCCAGTCTTCCAAGGGTCACATAGCACATTCTGGAAACCAGTACAGACACTTAGCAAAGCAGGAGATCATCGCTTCAAACGGCTCAGGATAAGGACAGGAAAGGACTGGGCAAATCGAGGCAGGCTCACAAGCATTTTCCACTTGATCTTCTCATTGCCACCACTGTGCCCAACCAAGCAAGTCCAACAGTGTGTGGACGATAGAGAAAATGGAGAAAGACAGCTATATGGCCCTGGTGTGGGCTCCTAGGAACCATGACCTCCCTCCCCAGTAGGCTCCTTGGATTTCTCTGTGGTCAGTATAGTGTCTTAGCTTCTCCAAGGCTCAGCATTCTCCATCTTTAGTATTGGTCAAGGCCATGTCCTCACAGGAGGAATCTAAGGATCTTGTGAGATAAACAAAACCCCTGAACACAAGTGCCACACAAAAGGTGCTCAGAAATGTTTTATTTATTCATCTTTATACAGCAGTCCTTTAAGGTGGTCTTTGGCAGTCAGATGGTCACTATATATTCTAGTCCTCCTCTGAGCACGTTATAGGATGGCACTTCCTCATCTCTGTGAAACTGAGTGTGGCCACGTGACTTGTGTGGCCGATAAAATGTGAGTGGAAGGGATGTGCCACTTCCAGATGCCATATTCCAGATGCCATATTCCGTTGCCTGTGTGAGACACTGCAGTGACGATGGAAGCCCATGTAGTGATGGAGCCTCCATTAGTCTGTGTCCTTGAGCAGCTAATAAATAGTTTCCTACTCACTTGCTCTGGACAAGGGGCCAAGAAATAAACATTAGCTGAAATCAAGTCTCTAAGACAAAGGGAGTCCTTGTTACCACAGCATAGCCTAGCCTATTCTGACTGATAGAACAGAAATAATCACCAGATAGTGATAATCCTATGCTTTACCCCTACCTGTCTGTCAGTTTGTCATACCATGATAGCTTGCGTGTTGCTGTGATGCTGGAAGCTATGCTACCAATGTTTCAAATACCAGTAGGATGACCAATGGTGGACAGGTTTCAGTGGAGCTTCCAGACTAACACAGGCTAGGAAGAAAGGCCTGGCAATCTACTCCTGAAAATTAGGTAATGAAAACCCTATGGATTAAAACAGAATATTGTCTGACTTTCTTGCTTTGGACACAACATGAGGAGGGATCAATCGCTGGAGGAGGACATCATGTTTGGTGAAGAAAAAGGCCAGTGAAGGCAAGGAAGACCCTCGGTGAGATGAACTGGCACAGTAGCCACAATGATGGAACTGCTCCATAACGTTTTCAAGGCTGTGATCTCCTGGAAGCAGGCTTGTCCTTCTGAGGCACCTCTGGATGGGTTTGAACCATCAACCTTTCAACTAGTAGTCAAGTGTTTAACCGTGTGCGCCACACAGGGACTCCTATCCAGCCCTGCCCCAAAAAGACCAGGCTTAAAAATGGTGTCTGCTTTCAGGTGGCTGATCACACCTTCCGTGGCTTAAATGGAGTGTGCTGAGGCTTGTAGTCACTGTACCCCACTGAGGACAGGAGAACTGCAAGTCCCTTGACTGCTCATTTGAGTGCCTTTGAACTCGAAACCTGCTTTTTGAGCCACTGTCAAGGTAACCTAGCAGCTGAGGCTAACTAATTGGGCAATATTCTCTGACTGCTGGCATGAACAGTTATAAATCTCAGCATCACCGTGGCAACCTGACTGGAATGCTGGCTATTCACACAAAGAAAAACTGGGCTCCATTCAGACCAAGATTGCATTTGGTCTCTATTCTACTTTTCTCATTACAAATTGCTACTGAAGGAACAATGCTTCTTTTAAGAAGAATGTTTATTACCGGTCTGTGGAAAAACAGCATTTTTGTAGCCTAGAAAAAAATTGGAAAGAGGTTGTGTGTGGGGGGGCGGGGGGGGGTAATATATTCTTTATGGCCACAGGTAAAGAGACTTTATTAAGACAGACACTATACAAACAGTTGTAAAGGTCATCATGGTGTAACTGACCTGTAAGTAGGCCACAGAATTCTATGGAGAGGTCAAGAGTGCAGCCCGGTCAATGGGGTCTAACAACGGGGTTATATGACATCAAACATGTGCTATCACAGCTCCCTCCTCCCATTCCTCTACTTCAGTCTCTTTAAAGCTGTCGTATACCCTTCCCCATGCATCAGCTACAGCCAGCTGCTCACATGGCCAGAAGATGTCCTGTACGCTCTTACGTTCTGTCCTTGTTCCCTTTCTGTTCCTGCTATCCAGCTTATTCTTTCGTCCCATTTCTGACAATCTAAGTCTTACCAGTCCTTTGAGGTCCAATTTAAATCATATTTCATACATGAGATCTTCCCGTTAAACTCCAGTAGAGTTCATGTCACAGACTGTCTTGAATGTGCCTGTCTTACCTCACTAGCAGGAAGCTCTCGAGCAGCAGGGTCTACATCTTCATTATCCTGGGGCCCCCAAGATGTTTAACAGTCATGTGGCATGCCAGGATGAGCAGTAGTTTGTATATCAACTGATCAACGGTTTGAACGTGGCTCTGACGTGTAACCGTTGTGCAATCTTTGAAAAATGACTTATTCTCTTTAAGCCATAATTCCTGCCCTTAAACAGAATGGTATTCAAACTGAGTCCGTGACCAGCAGCATCCACATCACCTGAGAGCATATTAGAAATGCAGAATCTTGGAACCCACCCTAGACCTGCTGAACCAGGGTTAACAGTTTAACAAGCTCCCCAGGTGATTCAAATTCATATTAACATTCCAAAGGGACTGACACAAAACTACTTAGCACAGTGTGATGGTTAGTTTTACGTGCCAACTTAAATAAAAATAAAAATTTTTATTTATTTATTTATTTTAACTTGAATAGGCACCCAGTTATTTAATCAAACACTGAGTGTTCCTGGGAAGATCTGGTTAACACCTGCAATCAGTTGAGTGTAAGTAAAGGAGATTACCCTGGATAGTTGGATGGGTCTTATCCAATCAGTTGAAAACCTTAAGAGCAAAACCTGAGGTTTCCCAGAGAGAAAGAAATTCTGCCTCAAGACTACAGCATCAAATCCTGCCTGAGTTTCCAGCCTGCCAGCTTGCCATACAGATTTCAGACTTACCAGCTCCACAATCACATGAGCTAATTCCTGGAAATAAATGATATATATATATATATATGTTTTATATATATATACAGTATATATATACATTTATATAATAAATACATACCTATGCTATGCTATATATGTGTGCATATATATATTTTTTAAAAGTCTGATTATGTGTGTGTGTGTGTGTGTATCTCCTACTGGTTCTGTTTTTTTGTAGAACCCTGACTGACACAGAGGTTTGGTGAGAATAAGGAAAAGTGTATACAAAACCCCAGCAAAGAGACTGATACATAAACAATCCTCACTAATTGTGGAAATTAGTGGCAATAAGTGTATAGTATATTGAATTGTTTGGTGTTATGGAGGATTCAGATATTATATATGCCATGAGCTCACCCTCGAGGAGAATGTCTAATTAGCAGATTAAAATACGTGAAATATCAATGAAGAGAAATGAAAGGATTGCAGTTTAAAAGATGTCATCATTTATAATTTTTCTGACTTTGAGCAAATCCAATGAAATTTCCTAGCCCTCAGTTTCTTCTTCTAGAAAGTGGAAATAAAAATAACAGCAGCACTGCCGGCCTCTCAGAATTGTACTAAAGTTGAAATGAGACAAAAAGCATGAAAGAATTTTACCCAAGAAACGAACAAGTCAGTTTTTACAACTTAACCCTAAAATAAAGCATTCATCACAAATTCCCTGAAACTTAACTCATGTTCAAGGGTGACATGAAGGACATATGGGGGACAAAATAGTACATTCCAGCTGCTGCAGAATCATTTTAGCCTATCCCATTTTACATGATCTGAGGCTGGACTTTTAGTAGGAGGAATTAAGAGAAAGCTAAAGAGGGCTACTCACTCTCTGCCTTCTTGGCTGACTGACATGATCATTGTTATGGATTGAATTGTGTTCCCCAAAATGTGTTGGAAGCCTAACCCCTACACCTGTAGATATAATCCTGTTTGGAAATAAGGTTTGTTATATTAATTAGATTATATTCAAGTAGGGTGGGTTCTAAATTTCATCACTTCTAAACTACAGAGAGTACAGACAGATACAGAGGCACACACACGGGAGCAGACAGATGCCACGTGAGGATCGCCAAGAAACAAGGACCGACAAGGAAGGATTTGACATGGTCGAGGCCCTGATTTGGATTTCTAACCTTCTAAACGTTGAGAAAATACCTTTCTCTTCTTTAAAGTTACCCCCTTGTGGTATTTCTGTTATAGCAGCAGTAGGAACTAAGACAATAAGGTAAGAGCTGAGGGTGTCAGCTGCTTTGGAAACGTTGGAGAAGGGTATGTGAGGCCAGGGTGTGTCCCAGGGGAAAACGGGCTTCATAGCACACCTGGGGCCTGCTCAGCTCCAGAGCCTAGGAGAGAACAATGAAGGGAGTCCTGAGGATGGAGTGTTGCCAGGGTACCAGAGCAGGAACCTGGGATTGGATGGAGCTGTGGGGGAGCTGCTCTGATAAGGAGTAAGGAGGAACCACTTGTGGGAGGAGCCACTGCTACCATCCATCTCTCAAGATCCACGCTCATGAAAGGACAAGAAATGGAGTTTAGAGCCCCTGCTCCAAGCAGCCAGACAAGCAGAGCCCAGTGTAAATGCTAAGAAAGCTCAGAGGAATAAGAAATCAACATATACTGACACAGTCTAGGAAAGCTGAAACGAGAAGGTGTGTGCATCAGGTTAGACTTAGAAATACATACCAGGATTGGACAAGCAGAGCAAGACCAGTTGAAGGGATAAACTTACTTTTTAATGGTATTATTTTAAAAAGGTACGTGTTAGTCGTATAAATCACTTCTGTCAGAAATGAGAGGAGCCTGGAAATATGTCACTTCTAGGACAGCACATTCATTCAGTAAACTTTGGGTTATTTTTAGAAGGCATGGTTCCATGAGCATTTCATAGGCAGAGATTTCAAGTATTAAATACATACCAAAAACCAAAAAACCAAACCCATTGCCATCGAGTCGATTTCGACTCATAGACCCTATAGGACAGAGTAGAACTGCACCATAGAGTTTCCAAGGAGCGCCTGGCAGATTTGAACTGCCAACCTCTTGGTTAGCAGCCCTAGCACTTAACCGCTATGCCACCAGGGTTTCCTAAATACATACAGCTCTGACAAAATGGCAGGTACACATAGGATGAGGACTACAAAGCCATTAATCTTGTTTTCTACCTCTTCTTTTTTTCTTCTTAACAAGATGCTGTGTTTTCAGCCTCACTTCTCCCACACAACAAACATAAATTACATTGCTGTAATAATTTGTGCAAAGGGCCCGGGTAGCGCAACAGTTAAGTGTTTGGCTGCTAACCACAAGGTTGGTGGTTCGAACCCACCCACCAGGAGAAAAGACCTGGAGAGCTGCTCCTGTAAAGATTAGAGCCTAGGAAACTCTGTGAGGTGGTTCTACTGTCACATGGGGTCACTATGTGTCAAAAATCAATTTGACAGCACCTAACAGCAACGATAATAGTTTGTTTACATTCATCTTCCCCACTGGACTATGACTTCCCTCTCCCCCCAAAAAACAGGGCTGGACTGTCTTGATTTTAATATCCTAAGCAATTTGCACATGGCTGAGACCACAGGAGGCACTTAATAAATGTTAGTTATATAGATAAATAATTTTATCAAAACAGATACTACGTATACGTTCTTATTTACTTTTTGCTAATGAAACACAGAGATAGGTAAGGAAGACTTTATATTATATCAGGAAGATATGGATAACCAAAAGGTCGGCAGTTTGAATCCACCAGGCACTCCTTGGAAACTCTATGGGGCAGTTCTACTCTGTCCTATAGGGTCACTATGAATTGCACTCAATTTGAAGGCAATGGTTTTTTTTTTTTTTTTTTTTTTAGCAGAATCAAGCAGGCACCAGCCAATCTGTGAGGCCACATTCAAATTTGGCACATCTTCCTGCAATGTCTGTTCTCCACAAGGACTTCAGGCTTTTTTAATATACTAAATTAAATGTGGAAAAATTTGCATCAACTTGAAAGACAAAGAAGGCTGTTAATAGATTTCGGGTTTCCAGTGGAAGTACCTCAGTCAGCCCACCAGTGTCTCTAGGGGTTCAAATCTGCTCTCCTTGAATGAAGAAGACCAAAGATACAAGGAAAAGATTAATCTAAAGGACTAATGAACCACAACTACCACAATGTCCACCAGACTGAGTCCAGAACAACTAGATGGTGCTCGGCTACCACCACCAACTGCTCTGATAGGGATCACAATAGAGGGCTCTGGACACAGCAGATGAAACATGTAGAACAAAATTCAAATTCACAAAGAAAAGATCAGGCTTGCTGGTCTGACAGAGACTGGAGAAACCCCAAGAGCATGGCCCCTGACCTGAAGTCACTTTTAACTCAGTACTGAAGTCACTCCTGAGGTTCACCCTTCAGCCAAAGATTAGACAGGTCTATAGTGCCAACAATAACACACATGGGGGTCATGCTTCACAGTCCAAGCATGTATATGAGATTAACAGGCACACTAGCCCAAAAGCAAAGATGAGAAGGCAGGAAGTGACAGGAAAACCGGACAAATGGAAACAGGCAACCTGTCAGAAGGGGAGAGTGTTGAAACGTCAAGGGTTTGGCATCCAATATCACAAAGCAATTTTTGTATTAATTGTTTAATGAGAAACTAATTTGCTCTGTAAGCTTTCAACTAAATTACAATTTAAAAAAGAAAAAAAAAATTTACTCTCTTTTGTCAATAGGAGTGTTTCAGTGAAAAAGTTCAGAAGCGTACTATTAGCCTAGACCATTTATGTTCTAGATTTTCAAACACCATTAGTGTTCTTTATTTCACCTCCATTCATTCACAATTTGCAATTACTGAGATTAGAGCTTGACAGCAGTTTAATTTTCTAGTGTATATACAGAATAGGCTTCAAGAAAAGTACAAATGTAAAAAAATAACAAAGGGCAAACTTGTTTTTAAAAAAAAATTCAGTCAAGCATCATTCACATCCAATCACTTGCTAATTACAATCATGCATCTTTAGTCAAGCCTGGGCTCCAGGACCTCTGTTAACCAACTCTGTCACTCTGGTACCTCTCCGTTATTGTCTAAACCTAAAAAAGGAATAAGGCTCCTTACAAACGATTACCAAGTCTTACTTTTTGCCAACATAAAGTGCTTTTGCTCCTTCCAGTTCTCTGGATAGATGAGATTGTTCTGTGGGGTAAATAATATGACCATTCTAGTTCTTCATTCAGAAGACGATCACACTGATGCTAAGTCAGTGACCTGAACATTTTTGTTTTATGGCAATTGGCTTCCGTAAAGATTTACAGCCTTGTAAAATAATAATAAAAATAATAAGATTATTATTTTTTAAACCCTATGGGGCAGTTCTACTTTGTTCTATAGGGTCACTATGAGTCAGAAACTTTCAGTATATATTTCACTATAAAACCCAAAACCACTATGAAAAAGGTTTCAAAAATAATTTCACCATGAAGAGGATAGCTTCAATTTGGAGGAACAAGGAAATAGACGCAAGCAACCAACAATATCAGGTCCAGGTCCTGGGAGTGCGTCAGAACTCAGTAACTAAGCCTTACTTAAAATCCAGTAGGTGGGCTTCTTGTGTTACAATTCAAAAATTCTTACCCTTATAATTTAATTTGGCTCAGTAGTTAACCACACTATTTAGCACCCTTCTAAATATATATTACTTGTAGATAGAGTACCTATTACATGGAGATACCAATGTTTGCCAATGAACCTGTAACTAAAACAGGCCGATGGCCACATCCCCAAAACCTGATATCCGCTGTCACATCTTCCACACTTGTTCCAAATCTTTCTAGGGATAGTCCTTTCAAACATCCCTCCCAAGCGCCCTTCTCAGGTACCATGTTCAAATGCTCTTTTGAGGCAAGAAATTTGGGGCGTATGTGGATGGAGATACTGTTAGAAGGGGCTAAGATTCTGTGCAGCTGATGACTAAGTCAAATAATAAACTAAGAATAATGTCAACAGTTGCAGTGAAAAACCCATGTGTCATTAGAGTCAATTTCCCCTCTTCAGTAGGACCCTTTGGTCTGTACCAAAGCCGCCTGTGTGCCAGGAGATTCTAACCACTGAAAGTGAAGCATGTGATGTTTCCAACGGGGACTGGCAAGGAGACACTAGTTCTCCCCTTTGTGGTGTCTTATAGGTATAGGGAGAGTGATCCCAATGTTTCAAAAGGGGAAATTTACAATTCAAATGACTCAATGGCTCACATTCAGAACAATATTGGGAGGCGCATATAATTTTTCCAAGAAAAGATTCCTGCCAGTGAGTTATCTGTCTATTTGATGTGTTTATATTTTACTTTAACCATATCCAGAAATAATAACAAATATTAAACAGCCTGTACGTGTTTTGGTGATTCTCACTACCCTAATGCGCTCAATGCAGACACTATCCAGGGAAGGAGCTGGCAAAGACTGCCCTTGGCTGCCAGCTAGTCCAACACCAACCCTCCTGACCAAAGGCCAGGTCCTTATTTCCTCCTGGCAGCGATGCCTTCTGGCTTGCTGTAGACGGCCAGAATACCACACTTTACTCAAAACAACCAGCGCTGAAAGGCCTGGGTAAAAAACCCATTTTTATAAAAGAAGACAACTTCCCATCGACAAACGTTATTAACTAGAGATACTGTCCTCCTGAAAAGGTTAGAGCTCTAAGAAGTAATAAAAAGCAGGCTGAAGGATGCAATAATCTACATACTTTTTTAAATTAGGTGTAAAAGGGTAGAAAGAACACTGACATCGTAGAAATCATTTCAGTTCAAAATTCAGGCCCTGCTGTTTACTAACGGCGTGATTTTGAACGGGTTGGTTTACTTTGTTGAGTTTCCTAAATTTCTTGTGAAGGAAGTGCCATCCACTGTACCCCCACAGGACAGCTTCATCTCCTACAACTTCTACTCTACACGCACACGTGCCCACGCACACACACCAGCTCTACTTTACTTTCAAGGTAGTCTGTTTACAAGTAACTTTCTCACCAGCTGGTTTCCATCTTCAAATCAGGTTAAGCATCATGTTCATCAAGCCTTTCCTAAAACCCACTTCTCTCTCCCCAGCACAGCAGTTCTAGAAAACCAGTATAGCACCTGCTATATATTGTAGTTTTGTGTTACGTGTCTGACTCCCTCTCTAGACTGTGAATGAGCACTTTGAAGTATCTCTAGTTTCTAACACAGTGTCAAAACTCACAGCAGGTCCTCAACAAATGTTCAATGAATGATTGAATGAATGATAGTAGTGTTCACTTACTGAGCACTTACTATGTGCTAAGCACTTACATGCAGTATCTATAATCCTGCCAACAAGCCCATAAAGTGGACATTAGCATTTTAATTTTACAGATGAGAAAACTGAGGCCTCAACACAGCCAGCAAGTGATTAAAGTAGGATTTGTACTATCTCTAATATGACTACAAAGATGACACCTAGCATGTCATAGAAAAATGGTACCTTCTGAACCCTTGAAGCCGTGGCCCCCGGACACTCTGTTAACCCAGAACTAAAACCATTCCCGAAGCCAACTCTTCCAACAAAATTAGACTGGACTATAAAACATAAAATAATACTTGCAAAGAGTGTGCTTACTTAGTCCAAAAAAAAAGTACGTACACGAGACTAAATGGGCAGCTCCTGACCGGAGATGGGATGAGAAGGTAGAAAGGGATAGATGCTGGTTGAATGGACACGGGAAACCCGGGGTGGAAAGGGGGAGAGTGCTGTCATATTATAGGAACTGCAACCAGGGTCACATAACTATATGTGTATAAATTTTTGTATGAGAAATTAACCTGAACTGTAAACTTTCGTACAGTAAAAAAAAAGTACCTTCCTTCTGCTCAAACAATAACGCGAGTGTGATTTCTATAATGAAGACAATCAGAAGCTAGGTTCACTGGTGTTGGTTAACACTATAACCTAGGAAATCTGACGCAAAAAGTCATCTCACCAAACTCTGCATCAGCACTCATGAACAATTTTTTTAATTTTAATCATTCCTGAAATATTTTCTGAGCAGTTGCTCTGTGCCCACCCTGTACTAAGCACAGGGATCCACGGGTGAAAAGTCACAATCCCAGGAGCAGACACGGGAGGTTCTGGCACTTGTGGAGCGCCTGCTAGGGCAACCTCGGAGTGCCTCAGAGCACACATTCCTAAAGAGCAGATGTTACACACCCATTAAGTCAGTCATTAGGGAACCCATGAATTATTTAACGGAACACAGGGCAGCCCGCTCTGTGCCATGTATGTGGCCACAGAAGATTCTTTGAGGCAGATAATGCCCTCCATTTGCCAACATTCACGCTACAATTGAAGAGCAGCCCACATGTGGACTCCTGCCACCTGGGGTAATGGAATGAGCACTTAGGGCATTGATCACATTCTCAATGAAATGGTAATACAGCTGCCACCTAGCAAAGCAGTGAGCACCATTCAATATTGAGACTTCGCCACAAACGCCCTGACAACCTCCCCCGGAGGAGTCACTTGTTTCCATCAACCCATTAGGACCATTTTGATGCTGGCAACCTGGTGGGCCTCCACACGTACCCACACACATGGCATCATTCCCATGTACCCTATGTGAATGGCACCCCTAGAGCATAACAATACATGATATAAATACACTCTGAATGGTTCCCCTGAAGCTATGCAATAGGGTGGCCCTAACTACCAAGGTGATTAAGGTTCTGATGCACCTTCAATGGCCAAGCCATCATCAGCATGTCTGATTTTCAAGCAACACATGAGGACACCTCTGTGCCTTTCTGGCACTTACTGACAAAAATGAAGCCAAGCCTAACAAACAAGCTGCCTCTTCCTGCCCAGAAGCGCAAGCACACGGTCAGCAACATAAAAAGGCCCTGAGTAATTACTCTTAGCACTTTAGCTATTAAAATGCCCCCCAACTGAATATACTCTTGTGGGACCTCCCATCGTGTTAATAACTGCCACATCATCTTTGAAAGCAACACAAATAAAACTGAAAGTGGATAATAAACAATAATAGTGCAAGGCTGTGGCCTCACTGTATGTCTCTTGTTGAGGTAAACGGCCTTTGATCTCTTTTCTCGGTCTTCAGTTCTCACCATCATTCCCTCATGGACTGCGCAATTATTGTTTACAAACCTCTCTGAAGAGCCCCATTTCACAGGGTCTCCCATGTAGCCACTCAATTACTGGAACGAAAAGCTTTGGTTTAAGTTCACAAAAGCTGCCAACAAACCACCACGCTGCAATGGCATTTGCTTCCTGAGGAATAACCCGACACTGGGTGATGCTGGTGAGTCCACCTCTTGCCTCATTAGCTTTCAGGTAAAAAACTCCAAGGCAATCAACCTGCTTCCCTGACTCACCAAGTGGATGCATGCTGACCTCACACCTCGTCTTCATGAGATGAGTGTGCTGTCTTTTCCTCTCTGGGACTGTAGCTGTATTCTAACCAGTAGTTCCCAACCTGTACCCACGGGTGTCCATGAACCTCCTGGAACTAGATTCCATGTTTTGTGCATACCCATTTTGTAGAGAAGAATCCCAACACCTGATCACCTGAAAGGATTTTAGTACCCAGAATCTTAACTGACACATCAGTGTGAGCTGGACAGGACCTACACCCATCTTCATTTCATAAGGGAAGAAACACTCTAAACTGTCACTTGCCTGAGAATAAGTGGGGGAGCCCTCCAGTTCCTAATCCACATCTTTCCACAGAAGGCATCCACCATCTGTAAGGCTGGGATGTCTAGTTTCTCATCTGGGCGGTAAGCCCTAAGGATGGAAACTATTTTTATCTGTCTTATATCATCTGTGTCTATGTGTATTACAGGGATGGGTGTTTGTATATAACAAAAAACATGATCAGTCAATTGAGGCAAAGCACTTTCAGTTTTCAGAAATATCTATTTCTGTTTCCTGTGACAAGTCACTTGCAGCATGAGTTTTTTTGATGACCATATATATATAGGACCATAAGATGCGGGGGAACAAAGCTTGGACACACCTCTATAGTAGGTACCAAGAAAAAGTAGCTTCATCATCCCGAAGCTGCTCAACATTGCACTATTTCTGAAGATTACCTGACTAGAATTTTTCCCAAGTTACCAGCTCAAAATCTCCTTTCAGGTCTTCACAAAAATCACCTAATTCATTCAAAACAATTTTAAGCAACTACCACAGGTGAGATCCTATGCTTGGTCTTTGGTGAACACAAAAAGATCAATCAGAATGGAACCTGCCCTCAATGAGCTTAGGGTCAGTCAAGGTGGATAAACAGATGCACAAGGACAGGAATACCTGCTGCACATCTCCCTGGCTGATGGCTTCCCAGGAGAAAGTCTCCTAGTTTTCAATTCCCAAATGTCGGAGAACGTACCAAACCCTCAGTAATACAATATCTGGCCAATGTTCACACAGCAATATATATATATTTATGACCTCAATACGGTATTTTAAAACAAAAATGATACAAGAGAAATTTTCAAGTTACACTTTAAATACAGCTCGTGGAACATCGGAATCATGTGTTGATGTTTCTGAAAAGTATCTGGGATGTTGCTGGCTGTGTCACTGCTCACAGAGACCAGGGAGCTAGAGTTTTAGCATTTTACATCCTAACAGGAGCGTTTACTTATAGGTAGGTATTTTATAGTGTTTTAGCTATACTCTGGGAAATTGGTTGGGACTTTAGAGTTGACATGTAACATACTATCATTTTTCCCATTTTGAAAAAAGGAAATCTACCCCAGGTAGCATTTTCAAGCAGAAAATCTGATTTTTAGGAACACATTAATGCCTGTTAATGCTGGTTAAGTAGCACCAGAAGAGGTACAAATGGAGCCTGGGCAGTTCAGAGACAGGAGAGACTGCTTCCGAGGGGCAAGAAGCAAGGAAAATTTTGTTGAGTTTGAGCCAGATGTTGAAAGACAAAATGCAAATGGTAGGCCTAATCCAGCAGAAGATCTAGCAAATGGGCAGAAAAGTTTTGGGCAGGGGCAGAGTGAAGGGCACATGAAGGGGCCTGATCCGGAGATATGTTTCCAGCAAGTTAATCCAGTCACTATATGACTGTGAGAAAGGAACAGAGGGGGATGGAGACAGCAAAACCAGACAAAAGGTTATAGGAGAAATTCCCACAAAATGTAACGAAGGTTCCACCTAAGGTAAAGGAGGATTGGACATAATTTAAGAAAGAAGAACGCAGCTGCCATCAAGTCAACTCTGACTCATGGGGACCCCATGTGTGTCAGAGTAGAAATGTGCTCCACAGTTTTAAATGGCTGTGAGCTTTCAGGGCAGATTGCCAGGCATTTCTTCCGATATGCCTCTGGATGTTTTTAAATCACTGATCTTGCGGTTAGCACCCGAGGGCTTACCCATTTGCACCACCCAGGGATAACTTGGACATAATTAATGCGCAGTGTGGTACCACCAGCATATGAAAATGGCATGTCCTTGATCTGCCCAAAGACCATAAACCCTGATCCTAACTTCCTATTAATAGTTATCATACACAAAGATTTTATAAATGTCTTCTTTCATCTCCTAGGAAAAGAAATTTTCAACCATTTTACCGGACACAAGAACGACCATCTTAGTCTGCCTCAAGTGAAAAGGTTCCACGGCATTTCTGTCACATTGTCCAGTAAAAATGGCTGACCTTCTCCCCTCTACACGTTATGGCATGCCCATATAAGACACATTCTAGGAACCGTTGTAAAAGGGCCACTTTATCAATACACCTAAGGGTAGACAACACTTTCAACCACCTTCCTCAACCTTTCTCTCCTAGCTCAGTTCACTTTCCCAGGCTGCACAAGTACAAACATATGGAGAATGCAAAGAATGTATCTAAGATTGGCAGAGGGTGCCGCATTCCGCCTGTGGAAGTGCCCCAAATGGTGGGAACTGAAGCAAAACAGCCGTGGAAGCAAAACGCAATCTCGAGGTCAGTGCAGACCCAGCTGCCCTTGTCTCGTAGACATTCCTGGCTGGGATCCCACTGAGCAGATATGGGGGAAGAGCAGACAAGACAGATCCGGGGCTCAGGAAATACCCAGCTGCTGCATGAGAGAGCAATAATGAAAAATGTAAGCTAAGCATACAAACAGCAATTTCCCTCTAGGAGTGCCCCGGAGGGCAGACCTGTAAATTATCCCTGGGTATTTCTTTTCAATCACACTAAGACCTTGTCACTGAGGTTTAAACCCTGACTCTTGAACTACATGACTGTCAGCGGGTTCACAAACAAAGCTTCCACAATTTGACCTGAAATCTAAATGGGATAACATTACCCCCAAAGAGCAGATTCCTTTTTCAGCCATTATCCTTTTCCCCCAAAAAATTATTTCTGACAAGAGCGACTTTTACACCCACAAAAGGACAAATGTTCAAGCAAAACCTCCAGTCATTTCTTTTGCAATTCAAATGTGTCAAACTAAGGGAAGCTACACCACTGAGGGATCAAATGTAATACTCATTTCTCAGTTATTTATTTTGTTCCATGTCTACCCAGGACACTGGCAGGCTTGAGAAGAAACAGCCCACCTTTCATTCCCAGGCAGCAGTGAATAACCTGGCTATACAAACTCAACAGACAGAATCTAGTAAAGCTCCCTGGAGTCCAGAGGTGCCAACCCAATTCCTTCAAACTTATTTGCAAAATCACATTTCCAAAATATTACGATCGGTTGCATTTTAGGCTGGACAAGTACAGTGTTGTGTGCTGTTGAGTCAATTCCAACTCATAGTGACCCTATAGGACAGAGCAGAACTGCCCCATAGGGTTTCCTAGGCTGTAATCTTTATGGGGAAACCCTGGTGGCGCAGTGGTTAAATGCTACGGCTACTAACCAAAGGGTTGGCAGTTTGACTCTGCCAGGCGCTCCTTGGAAACTCTATGGGGCAGTTCTACTCTGTCCTGTAGGGTTGCTATGAGTCGGAATCGACCCAAGGGCACTGGGGTTTTTTTGTTTTTGTTTTTGTTTTTTTGGGTAATCTTTACGGGAGCAGATCATCAGGTCTTCTGTCCCATGGAGCTGCCTGAGTGAGTTCAAACACCTAACCTTTCAGTTAGCAGCCTAGCGCACTTAATCATTATGCCAACAGGGACTGCTTAATACTTCTGGAGTGAGTAAAACCATCTTTTCCCTTGAACTTGTCATTCCCTCTCCAATGAATCCTCAGACACTACTACCAAAGTGATCTTTCCACAGCAAATCTTGTCTCATTACCCTCCCCCAGGCAGTGAGTTCCCTTTACTCATAAGCATAAAGTATGGGTCCCTTCATGACAAGTTCCTGGTCTACATTTTCCACCATCATATCCCCTTGCCTTTTGCTAAATTATGAGCATTTCCCTGAGTGCATCAAAGCTCTCTCAACTTTGCGTAACTTTCAGGACTCAGCTCCAGTATCACCTCCCTGGAAATTCTTTCTCTAACACTCCCTGAACAAAGACTGAATTAAATGTCCATCTTCTGTGATCCTACAGCCTCCTATGCTTTATTATAGCACTTCCACCCTGTGATTTGGAGGTTCTTTATCTATATCCCCTAAAAGACCATGCTTTCCATGACGGAAAAGACTATGTCTTGACATTTCTGATTCAAAGCACCTGAGACACTGTCTGGCACAGAGTTGGAGATCAAAATGATATTGTTGAAAGGATGGATGAACAAGCTTCATGACATTGTCTTTCTCAGTTTCTAAGATACCTGACTTCTAGAGGTCATCAGCAATTAGACAGAATTACACTGCTCCTTGGTTACTCTTAGTCTCAGGTCCCTCTCATTAAAAAATCAGATTTCTGGACTCAATGATCTCTAAGATCCCTTGCATCCTACAATTCTCTTATTTATACTCCAATGAAACCTACCTGCTATTCCACTCATCTGGCTTTGGTCAAATACTGCCTTCCACTGTGAAGCAGCTATTTTAAAAACGGATCCACAGTTTGGTGAAATAGTCTAATGCTTAAGGTTCTCCAGGTGTTAGTGTTGGGGAGGAGGGGGAGCCTGTCTGAAACTCCAGGGGAATATGTCCTTTGAAAAAGCATACTTAATAGAATTTTATACCTGGAAAATCGATACTCTTTCTGCATTACAAACTAAAAAATACAAGGTTTGACAAAGTGATCTTGGCTGATGGAGAAAGAAAAAAAAGATTCTGATTCTCAAATGAAGGGAAAGCATGATATTTTTATGACATTTATCTAAGGGAGGGCACATGTTTTGGAGGTTCAAAAAAACACTCGTACAATAAAAGCTAACTTGGCATATCATTAAAAGCACAGACGATGGTATCAGACAGACGTGGGTTGAAATTCTCTTACTAACTAGCTCTATGTTGTGAACACTAATCTCTCCATGCTTTTCTCCTCAGTAAAATAGGAAATTATCATTCACATCTCAAAGGGTCATTACAGAAGTTAAATCAAAGATTGTATATAAAGCTCCTTGAAATGTGCTTGGCATTTCACAGGTCCCTAATAAATGGTCGCAAATATTACAGTTATTATTAATATCCCTTCTCCAATCAAATACAGAGACCGTATTTCATGCCCCATTACATTCCATAGGATACTGGAGATATGCACAGACACTCAAGAAATATTGAAAAATGATGACAGTGATGATGATGACAATGAGATAAAACAATAAGTATCTATGACATTTGATATTCAAATTAAATATTGAATAGGGATCTTTTCCATGATTCATAACAGCTTTATTGATACAAAATTTACATATCACACAAAGTGTACAATTCAACAGATTTTAGTATATTAGCATATTAATAGTATAGCCATCATCACAATTAATTTTAGAACACTTCATTATCCCCAAAAGAAACCTGATACCCATTAGCAGGAATTTCCCATTTCCCAGCCACCCCACCAATCCCGGGCAAACACTAATCTACTTTCTGTTACATTTGTTACTCTGGGCATTTCCATATCGGTAAAATCATTCAGTATGTGGCCTTTTGTGATCAGGTTCTTCCACTTAGTGTAATATTTTCAAGGTTCATCTATGTCGTAGCATTCATCAGTACTTCGATCCTTTTTATTGCCAAATCCAAATAATATTACATTCTATGGCTATACCATATTTTATTTATTCATCAGCTATTGAACATTTGGGTTCTTTCTACTTTTTGGCCATCATGAACAGTCCTGCTATAAACATTCATATGCAAGTTTTTGTGCGAACATGTTTTCTATTTTCTTGAGTATACATCTAGACGGGAAACTGTTGAGCCAGACGGTAACTCTATATTTAACCTTTTGAGAAACTGGATTCGCCAAATTTTATACAGATTCCCAGAAGACAGGAAGGTAAAATCAGTGACTTACGATGCTAAAATCAGTACGTTCAGCCACAGGTAGACCCTTAATGCCAGCAGTAAGTCTTTATTAATCTTACAAATAGCTACACATCAGTTATTCATATGAGTGCAGAGACCATCTGAAAGAACTGCAATTTCTAGCTGTTAGAAAAAGTCAGTTGCAAGAAGAGAAGAGGATTTAACAGGATAAAGGTATCCCCACTTCCTGGCCATTCTAGGTCAACTCCTTTGACTCTTTCAACACCATTTTCAAGCATTTTTCTTTTAGACTCAATCTACTATGTCTGAGGATGACAATTTTAACGACGAAACCACTAAAGGTGGATTATAAAAATGGACAAGCAGTGAAGACCGACAGAAATAACAACCTGTTGGGGGGAAAAAAAAATTGCCATTCAGTCAATTCAGACTCATAGAGACCCTACAAGAAAGAGTAGAACTGCCGACCTTTTAGTTAGCAGCCGAACTCAACCACTGCGCCACCAGGGCTCGCTCCATCAACCCATTAAAACCAAACCCAGTGCCGTCGAGTCAATTCTGACTCATGGTGACCCTATAGGCCAGAGTAGAACTGCCCCATAGAGCTTCCAAGGAGCACCTGGCGGATTCGAACTGCCGACCCTTTGGTTAGCAGCTGTGGCACTTAACCACTACACCACCAGGGTTTCCATCAACCCATTAGGCATACTATACTTATTCAGACGAATGATTTCCAGTAAGTATATTTTCAAAAAATGAAGAGAAACCCACTTTTCCACCAGGGCCTGAATTGCCAGGAATATGTTGACAACAAGAGAAAGTGGCCAGGGGTGACAGGAGACAAATGAAGGAGCAGAAGCTTCATTTGAGACCCTCTGACATGTGGTATCTGGAAAATCTTTCCACGCCCTCACAAATTACTGTGGGTCTGACGTGTCAGTCTCTAAAGCCTGCAATACAAGAGTGCTAAGGGCATCTGTCTCCGATTTTCCCACTGAATGCTTCCCTTGTTTTCCACGGTCTGCTGCACTCCTCTTTTGTTAGCCACGGACAGATTGATGGACAGCGAAAGGTGACAGACCAAGGAATACATTACTTACCTTTATGTTTGCTGGGTTGAGAGGGTTAATACAGAAATGCCTCTGAATTTTAATATGGCATTTCTTAGTGTCTTTGACTCACATTATACCACTGCACGGAAAGATAAGGGATAGGCCCCAGGAAGAGAGAATTCTAAATGCCCTGCTGTGACTGGCAGGAAAATCTGCTGAATGCTCAGCTACCCATGTGAACACCATATTTCTCTGAATCTTGAATGCAATTAGTTAAGGTCAGAGAGAAAAAATAAATAAAATATATCTTTGCAATAACAACCAAACTTGCAAAATGGCAACCTACAAAAATAAGATAGGCCAGTTTTTCAGGGAAATGGTATGAAAAAAATTATACTTACATCTGAAACATGAATGTATCACTCGATTACATTTAATTTACGTCACAAAGAAATAACATACACAGACATGATGACTACCCAAAGTCCGCATACACAGACATTAACATGTAGAGTTTATCGATGAAACTTCTTTCTATAACACAGTATCACAATATAAACTTTTTTTTTTCTTCTCTGCTTAGTTCTACAGTCTGGATTTGCAACATTTACCAAAACAAAAATAACAACAACAAATTAGTACAGCAAAGTGTTGTCTGATATCCCTTTAGGAATCCCAACATTTTAATCTTTTTTTTTTTTTCTTAACCACCCTGCTGAAGAATTCTTAGACTTTAGACATGAAGTGATACGTGATGAATAGATGCTGAAGGAGGAAAACACAACAGGCTGGTGATACATGAAGGTTCAATTTACGTTGGCCAAAATACAATTTTTTCATTTACTGGTTTTTTTCGCGCCAGTCCTAGTAAACAGCACAGAACTTTCAGAGATACTAAAATAGCTGATGTTTTACTATTAGCACTTTTCAAATTATTTCTCCTGAGACTGTCACCTTTTGCCAACTCGAAACAGACTTCGCAA
This sequence comes from Loxodonta africana, assembly GCF_030014295.1. Lineage (NCBI taxonomy): Eukaryota > Metazoa > Chordata > Mammalia > Proboscidea > Elephantidae > Loxodonta > Loxodonta africana. The sequence continues at coordinate 48,492,792 of NC_087364.1, forward strand.
CTTCAAGTTCCCACTGTGTAGTCCCAACATTGCAATATCTTCCCCAAAGAGGTGTGAAACAAGTCAATACGCACAGCTAATAGCTAATAGCATCAAATCGTTATTTAGGAGGGAAAACGGCATGTTGTGGAATTGCTGGAATAATAAAAAAGGACACCAGCTGCATGTGTTTGTAAGTAACTTGGGGACACATACTTTCTATCTCCATAATGGTCTGTAATAAAGGTTGTTGTTGTTAGTTGCCATCGAGTCGGCTATGACTTACGGTGACCCCATGTACAACAGAACAAAACACTGCCCAGTCCTGTGCCAACTTCAGAAACCCTGGTGGCATAGTGGTTAAGAGCTACAGCTGCTAATCAAAAGGTCAGCAGTTCAAATCCACCAGGCACTCCTTGGAAATCCTATGGGGCAGTTCTACTCTGTCCTATAAGGTCACTATGAGTTGGAATCGACTCGACGGCAGTGGGTTGGCTTGGTGCCAACTTGACAATCTTTGGTATGCTCAAGTCCACTGCAGCACCCACTGTGTATTCTGAGTGGTTTCCAACCTAGGGAGCTCATCTACCAGAACTACATCAAACAATATTCTGTTGTAGTACATAGGGTTTTCACTGGCTGATTTTCAGAAGCAGATTACCAGGCCTTTTTTCCTATCTGAGCCTGGCTACCATGGGTAATCCTGCTGGTATTTGAAGTACCAGTGGCATAGCTTTCAGCATCATAGCAGCATGAAAGCCACCACAGTACAACAAACTGACAGGTGGTGGGTAACAAAGGTACTGCTACTGTCCCTAAACAGTTGACAAAGGAGTCCAAACTCCTTGCTATGGCTCACACAGTCCTTTGTAATCTGTACACAGCCCAATTTTTCAGCTTATCTCCTGTTATTCTTTTTACCATTTACTCAAATCAATGCCACCCAAACTTTTCCATACAGAACCTTGAGGCAAATGAAGGAGCCAGCCCAGGACCTACAGGCTTAAGCCCTAGGTCTGAGGGGGCCACTGTCTATGTACTGTCTATCAGAGAAGTTCAGCAGTTCTGCCTAGATGCCATCACAGGAATTTAGTCATGGTTCCCTTAACATGGAGTTCTGGTGGTACGGTGGTTAAGCACTCAGCTGCTAACTGAAAGGTCCGTGGTTCCAACTCGTCAGCCACTCCGTGGGAGAAAGATGTGGCAATTTGCTTCCATAAAGATTTACAGCCTTGGGAACCCAATGAAGCAGTTCTACTCTGTCCCACAGGGTCTCTATAAGTCGGAATCAATTTGACAGCAACGGGTTCGTTTTGTTTTGTTTTGTTTTGTTTTGTTTTGTTTTGTTAACAAGTCAGGTAGCTATTACAATTCCATGGTTTCACACAGGCTATTCCCATTCCCTGGAACACCTCTCCCTATGTGCAAAAATAAACATTTCCTGATCTTCAAGATTTAGCTCACAGAAGAGCTCCGCAGCGTGGACCTTCCTGGTCTGTGCTGACCTCCTAGTTTCAAGAATTGGAGGCTTTCTTCTCTGTGCTCCTGAGGTACTCTGTGTAGTCCTCAATTCCAGTGCTTCTCACCCATAGTGAAGCTTTTCCCTGTAGTCTACTCTACAAGTGGGCCCTTCAGGGCTTATTTACTTTTGATATCTCCACAGCTAATCATAACACCTTGCAAATGGTAGGTGCCCCATTACTGTTCCTTAAAAAAATTTAGAGCTCAACCAAAGCACACAAAACCAAAAACCCAAACCTGTTGCATTGATTCTGACTCACAGTGACCCTATAGGACAGAGCAGAACTGCCCCATATGGTTTCCAAGGAGCACCTGGTGGATTCGAACTGGTTAGCAGCCGTAGCTCTTAATCACTACTCCCCCAGGGTTTCGAAAGCACACAAAAAATTCGGAACCAGCCTCTAGCAAAAAGGGATTTATTCTGAAGAACATTTCCTCCACTGTAACTCTGGTGGGACTTCCCCTTTATGAATTCTTGAAGAAATTGTTGAGAGCCTCCTTCTAAATCTAGCTTGTAGTCTAGAAGACCACAAGCAGATGTAAACAGCAGCAGGCAACTTCCCTGGGCCCATGAGCCTCCCTCCATCCTAGAGGCTGGTTTACCTGGAGGCCTGTCAATCACAAGAATGCTGGTCTCACCCTTAAACCCAGGAACATTCAGCATCTAAAAATACGTCCTAAAAAAATAATCAGCAATGCACAAGCAATTATCTTCAACATTATTAAATGTAGCATTATTTATAAGAGCACAAATTGAAAACAGCTTAAATGTTCAATAACAGAGGATTAGTTAAATAAATTATGAACATCTCAGTTCTAGAATACTAGGCAGCCATTTTTTAAAAAAAGTGTTGATAAGAACTGTTGATGACATAACAGAAAACAATCCAAAAAAAAAAAAAAACGGATAAATGATAAATAATACTATATACAGTTTGATACAATTTTTTTTTTTTAACAAAAACATGTTGTTTTTTTTTAATGTACGGAACTGTTTACATAAATAAGAAGACTGGAAGGAAATGTGCCAACATGTTTAATGGTGGCTACATCACAGTGATGAGATAATGGGTGACTTATCTTATTCTCCATTATTTTTCAGTATTTCCAAGATATCTATATTGAGTTTTGCATTAAGATCGGGGGAGGAGAAACAGCAAAGAAAATAAAATAAAGGAGTGGGGGAACAAACAGAGCTAAAAGTAGTGACTGTCAAGTTGTCCTACTCAGGGCTGTACATAATTGTTCAGCCAGGATCTGGGAAGCAGGTCCATTGTCAGAGTCCCAGGACATACCAGTATTAAGGCCTTTTGGGGAATATACACACCACAAGGGTGCCCTAGATCTGACCTAACTTTCAGGAAGTTTACCGGACTCAAAGAAGACCTAGGGTTGACCAGTTTTCTCAACTAGACAGAAGCTGTACTGCGGACCCACAGTTCTCTCACTATTCTAGGACTAAACCTAAGACCTAACATTTGTGGTTTTCTGAATTTGATTTAGAGAGGTTTTAAGGAGTCATGCCAAATTCTGCCTACGATGTCCTCACTTTCATGATATAAAATGCTAGATTCAGATCCTTGCCCGAAGAACGTTTCCCCCCAACTATACTCTTCTACCATCACCTCAGATGCATTCAAAAGCTGGAGGATGAATAAGGAAGACCAAAGGAGAACTGATGCCTTTGAATTACAGTGTTGGCGAGGAATATTGAACATACCATGGACTGCCAGAAGAAGGCACAAATCTGTCTTGGAAGAATTACACCAAGAGTGCTGTACTTCTAAGGAGAAGGGAGGATGGTGGGACTTCTTCTCACGTACTTTGGACATGTTATCAGGAGGGACCAGTTCCTGGAGAAGGACATCATGGTTGGAAATGTAGAGGGTCAGCAAAAAAGAGAAAGACCCTCAAGAGGATGGACTGACACAGTCACTGCAACAATGGGCTCAAACACAGCAACGGCTGAGAGGACTGCGTAGAACTGGGCGGTGTTTCCTTTCTGTTGTGCATGAGGTTGCTATGAGTTGGAACCAACAACAACACAAAGTCAGATCGTGTTGGTAAAAATTCTTTGGTAAAGCTATTCTTTAAGGAGCTAGTCTGAGAATGGCAGGAGAATATCAGCCAATGGATGAAAGGGTCACAGAGTCTGAATCTGTGTTTAAAACCACAGTGAAGGAAACTGGAAGATGAAAGGTCAATGAATATTCCAGACAGAAGGGAGTATGCTGAAGCAGTTCCAGTCCTGGAAGAAAGAGGAGGCTGGAAACCAGTACATGTAGGTAAGGGATCACCTTTGAACAAAAGAGTGACCTTGTCGTATACTTTTTTGAGCTGGATATGTTTCAAAATGTTTCTGCCTACTGTGGACTACAAAGGACTGTGCAATAAACAATACAAAAAAAAAATTCTGAATTTTGGAGAGCCACCCTTTGATTTGGATACCTTGTCTCTTCTACTAGAAATATACAGAAAACTTAGAAAATACTGAAAAAGAACATAGAATAAGTTAAGTATCACCCACTATCTCATCATTCAGATATATAGCCACTGTCTCGGTTATCTAGCGCTGCTGTAACAGAAATACCACAAGTGGATGGCTTTATCAAAGAGAAGTTTGTTCTCTCACAGTCTAGTAGGCTAGAAGTACGAATTCAGGGTACCAGGGCTTTCTCTCTCTTTTGGCTCTGGGGGAAGGTCCTTATCATCAATCTTCCCCAGTCAAGGAGCTTCTCAGCACAGGAACCTCAGGTTCAAAGGATGCGCTATTCTCCTGGCTCTTGTTTCTTGGTGGTATGAGGTCCCCCATATCTATCTGTTCATTTCTCTCTTTTATATTTCAAAACTGATTGACGTAAAACACAACCTAATCTTGTAGATTAAGTTCAACCTCATTAACATAATTGCCTGTAATCCTCCCTCATTAACATCATAGAGGTGGGATTTACAACACACAAGAAAATCGCATCAGAGGACAAAATGGTGGACAATCACACAATAGTGGAAATCACAGCACAGCCACTGACACATATTTTTGGGGGACACAATTCAATCCATGCCAGCCACCATTAAACATGTTGTCATATTTCCTTCCAGTCTTCTTATTTATTCAAACATTCACATGCGTTTTTTTATACATAAAATTGAATCAAACTTTCATAGTGTTGTTTATCCTGTTTTCTTTTTCTTTATTCACCCCGTGATTCTAGACCGGAGCAGCTCATCAGAATTTGCTCAGTGGATTTACATCCACCACAAGCCTGGACAACACCCCCATCCCGAGTGCTGAACCATCATCTTCAAGAATGGGGGCTGGGCTAGGTAAATCTTAAAAGTTCCCCCAAATGATTCCGATGCACAGCCGTAGTAGAGAATCACTGGGTTAGAAGTAAGAGGAATAAGGGGGCAGAGGGAAACACATTCATAGGTATGAGGGCAGGAAACTGAAGAAGGAGAGGGTTCAAAGTTCTCTTGACAAGAAGGTAAGGTCATGCTGAGGGAGAAAGTAGGAGGAGAGGGATTAGGGAGGAGTGGAGTCATAGAATAGTCTCTGGGTGCTGCTCAGAGAGCCATGAGAACAAGGCAAGGCAAGGGGGCAACCATCTTATAAAATGTTCAGGGGCACCAATGGATGCCATGGAGTGTTTTTTTCCCCAGCAGTGTTCAACAATCCAGAGACCAAGTGAGAAGCTGATGGTTGGATGAACCTAAATGTTGGAATTCCATGGCAGGGAAGAGCAAGGAAGCAATTTAATAGCAACCTCATAGGACTGCTGGAAGAATTTGTAATGCATTTAAACACAGCCCAATGTTTGGCAGAAAATGAGCACTCAATAAATATTAGCTGGTAATGTCATCACCGCTACCACTGTAGTTACTTATTTCTGGAACCAAGCAAATGATTGCATCTGTTTCTTAAAAACCTGTTGCGATCGAGTCGATTCCGAGTCATAGTGACCCTACAAAACAGAGCAGAACTGCCCCCATAGAGTTTCCAAGGAGCACCTGGTGGATTTGAACTGTCAGCCGTAGCACTTAGCCACTACGGCACCAGGGTTTTGTAGGGGCCTGTAAAATAGAAGTCAGCAGTTACTCTTCAATTAACAGAGAAAAATGGACTTGCTATGTTGTGTGTTAAGCCCCTCAAACAAGAGATGCTAACAACCATATATTTCTACAGGTTTCCGTTTACTTACTTTTGAATAACCTGTGGTTGAGTATTCTTGTGATAATGACTAAAGATAACTGATACCATGTTTACTATAAATATGGCAGTGTAAAAGGCTAAGAAAAAATTGAATGGAAAATAATGCTCTCTGTAGAAAGCCTATGTGAGGCTGCCTTAGGGTAACACATTCTGAGCCTGTGTATTCCATTACTTCTGCCCCCACTTCATTCAGAAAGGATCTGTAGAGGTTGATAAAACATGTGGAACAAGATTAAAAAAAGAAAGTGAGGCAATCAGTTTAAAGAAAACTAAAGGATAGGGGAAAATACATTAGGTACCCAATGGACATGCAAAAAAGTCCCTTTCACAATGCTAGTAACAACAAAAACCAAACCCAGTGAAACAATGCTAGTGGTGGGTCTCTCGTTTGGCTGTGAACCTCCTGGTAGTGAATGGAAAGAAGGAAACATCATCAGTAGCGTAACTCATGGTTTCCAGGAAGAAGGAAGAGTGCTAATGTTGCTGTTATTGGAGCGTAAATGATTTTTTCCCTTCATAAATTGACAGTGATACAGTGAATGATGTCTACGAAATCATCCTTACAGCAATGCTTTACTACCTGATTAAAAGATAGCCTTCTTGACAGTAGGGGAAAGAAAGCTGAGTGAATGGACATGGGGAACCCAGGGAGGAAGGGGGGAGAATGTTGACACATTCAGGGGTTTGCAGCCAATGTTATGAAACAAGTCGGGTATAAACTGCTGAATGGGAAACTAATTTGCTCTGTAAACTTTCACCTTAACAACAATGTTCCAAAAAAAAAAAAAAAAAAGATATCATTCTTTCATCCTCAAAAAACACCCTTACATTTCTGGTAGAAGAGACAAGGTACCAGAATCAAAGGTTAGCTCTCCAAAATACAATTTTTTTTCCCGTATTGTTTATTACGTAGTACTTTTTGTTCCACAGTAGGTAGAATTATTTTGAAACATGCCCAGCACAAATAAATTAATGTTCCCATCATTTGGAGAAAATTAATTCACCTACTTATAAAAAAATTCACCTACTTATGCATGACCTTAATATGAAAACTCATCTAAAAATGAAGTATAATTTCCAACCTAGAACTCTTTACCAAACAAAACTATCAAGCAATTGTGAGAACACAATAAAGACCTTTTCAGACCCGCAGCATCCAAAAATTTTCCTCCCATCCACCCTTTCTCTGGAAGCTACTTGACGGACGTGTTCCACAGAACTAAGGGAGTAAACAAAGAAAGAGGAGTCCTGGGACCCAGGTAATGGGATCCAACACGAGAGGGGCAAAGGGTAATACGAGGAGATCCCAAGACAAAAGGCCTGGGGCACGACCTGTCCAGACAGGAGCAGATCAGTTGCTCCAGGAGAAATGGGTCCGGGCAAATGAAACAGGATGAATACTGATGTATCTAATACATTGTGAGAACACACTTCATGCCTGGGGATAACTAGTGATGGATACATAAGAAACTAAGCAAACAAAACAAGACCTTTTGTGTTACGAAGGCGGGTAAATAATTATATATACCCATTTACTTGCACAAAGAAACAATGGAAGCTTAGTAAGAAACTAAGGGTTACTTAAAAGAGGCAGGAGAGGATGGGTTAGGACAAGACTAGGAATGAGATTTGTTAGGGATACCTTTTATGGTGTTTGAATTTCTGAACCATGTAGAGGTATTACCTACTCAAAAAGAAAATAAATTCTAAAAATAAAAAAGAATGTTGTTCTCTATCACCAACAGATCCTGACAGACCAGCAGTTTTACTTGTTCTTGCTTTTCATGGCAACAACTGCTTCCTCCACCCAGCTTTATATACGTAGTGCACGCATTACCGAGAGGCAAAGGCAAAAGGCCATGCATGTGGCCTGGCTGCAACCTTGAAGATGAAATCAATAAAGATGACAGAGGTGGAAAAAGCATTTTCAATTTACCAAAACATTAAGTACTAACACTCATTTTATATAAAAGTAGTATTGGCTACATACCTACAGTATGACCTATATAAACATACCTACAGTATGACCTATATAAATGGAAATATATCAGACACGGAAGTTTAGTAATCCTGTCCCCTTACCCACCAAATGCTAGCATGACTCCCTAATCATTCTGACAAACAAATACGACCCCCCCACCACCACACACACACACACACACACACACACACACACACTTCCAAAAGCCGCTACCCTAACTGAGAACTACTGTGAGGAAGAAGTAAAAAGAATAAAAATTAAAACTTGCCAACTTTTTCCCCTATCACAGCAACTAATTTTCATCAGTTCATTAATGTAATGAATCTTCACAGCACATTTGTTAAGAAATCATCAGCAATCTGATCTCACAAACGTTTTGCTGCTAGTAGTTCGTGCCCTGAGTTACAAAAAAAAAAAAAAATCCAGCTAAAGAAAATCTGAGGGACCTAGAATCCTTGCCAGCCTTCAGTCAAAGCTCCTGCTTCTACCACTTGTGGAGCGTGAAGTGCTATTTTTTCAGAGTTCATATATATTCTCTCATTGATTATGCTAATTAATTCTCTGAAGAGTCCTGTAAGCCTGGCAAGAAAAATATTATTTTCTCCATTTTCACAGACGGGAATTCTAAGGCTCAAAGCAGTAAAGTGATTTTTCCCAGCTCATAATTGACAGAACTTGGAGGAGAAACCACAATGTTTGGTTGCCAGTCTGGCGGTTTCTCTACTCAGCTATAATACTCACTATAGACAGTATTTCCTCTGTGCCAAGCCAGTAACACATCGGCTCAATTCAGATCCTTAACATGATAATTACAAATTTGAAACTCAGCATCTACTTACTAAGTTGTTAAAAAAGCCAGAGAAAATGGCCCTCAGAAAAGCACAATTTGAAAATCTATAAAGTTCACTGAGCGCTTTACACATGTTTGCTTATTTGATTTCCCAATAGCTCTTTGAGGTAGGTACGGTCCTTGCCTCATTTTACAGACGAGGAAACTGAGGTAGAGAAAAGGGTATGCAATTTGTTCAAGGTCATACACTAGTAGTAATGCCAGCAGCCTAACTCAGTGGGAAAAACCTTCAGATAGATTCAATCAAAAATAAATCATAAGAAAAACTGGTAAGTTTATGCTTTACATAAACAATGAAATATTCTCTTGAGCCTTATAAATAATATTTAAGCAAGTATCTTTCATACAACTTTTTTGCTGATTTGTGAAAATGATCTCACAACATAGAAACAACCAAGCAACTTGCCCTTTGTGAAACCGACCAGTATCTTAATCATGCAAGCAGTGGGCATTTGATGCTATCGATTTTCTATTATAATAACAATTCTTCAGTGGAAACAAGGCAACCCTGGAACAATCAAATAAGACAACATGAGAAATTAAATTTTTCTACTCTTAGTTTACCAATTTATATCTTGAAAAGGCTAAAGAGGTGAATTTAAACAAAGAACTCCCAAATACCTAATGGGTAAATTATCACAACAAAAATAACGTAGAGACAACAATCTAAGTAAAACAGCGGTCTGGAGAAAATAGGCCTATTTTATTCAAACAACATCAAAATAGATATGGAGAAACTGACTCTATTTTATACCACATAGCAGGTTATGATGTTTATACTGATGGCCATGGAGAACACTGACACATCTTCTTCTCTAAAATGTCTACAGAGCATCCCCAAATTCTAATTTTTTAACTAGATTTAATCTCCAGAAGAGGATGATATCTCGATAGGAAACACAATTTAAGATAAAAATTCATAGTTGTCAAATAGTGCTGGTCTAATAGAACACCAAAAGGGTCTCGCTCATGCCTGAAAAATCTGGTGCATGGTATAAAAGTAGATAGGCTGAGAGCAAGCAATAATTTAAGAAAAAGCATGAGCTACAGCCAAATACAAATCATTTGTCTAACTCCTCAGAAACTCCTAGAAAATTCTGGGACCAGAGCCCTACAAAGGTGAGAATCCAAACAACTGAAGAAAATTCAGTACATTAGTAAAACTCTGTGTGGCCTAAACTTTGTGATAATTGATCCCCAAAGCTGTGGTTGACAGTGTACTTGAATTTATAATACCATGATCACGAACACATAACTAAGCTAATAATTAGGTGTTCAATGATCAATGACCAGAGAAGAGATTGGAAGAGAAAGAAAGGAAAAAAAAAAAAACCAGCACCTACTTGCCATCAACTCAGTGGTGGTTCCTGTTGCCACAGACATCCCTTAATTGCAGAATCATAGCCTGTTTAAACACTGCCTCCCTTGATGATGGAAATCTGACACCAAAGTCTGTTCCAGGAGCCAACTGGCAGGGCACTGGAGCCATATTAATACAAACCCAGGGACTGAGAAGAACCGAGAGCTCTGAGGCCATGCAACAGAGCACTCTACACATCAAGAGCAAAAAACATGGTTCAAAGCCTTTTAAAGAACCATCCCATAAATGAACTGGTCAGATAAAGAGACTGCATCCCCATTTACGGGTGGTAAATCGAGGCAACGAGAAGTGTGATATACATCAATTTACTGAGCTGATACTGGACACCTAAGATAACATAGTGACTTGCTGACAAAGATCACCATAGACTCCACAAGACCCTACCTGGAGGCAAGGAGGGAAGAGAGGTAGAATATGAATGGAGGCCCTCCTATTCATGGTCAGTCGAGGAAATGGAGCGAAGAGAGGTAGAAAGGGACAGGAAGAGGCCCCTCCAGTCATGGTCAGGAGAGGAAAGATCAGGAGGAGTTCGATGGAGACTGAGGACTGGGGGAGGTCCTCCACTAGTTTAATGGGTGGTGGGGGGAACAAAAGCAGAAAGACTGGGGAGGCCCTCCACATAGAGATATAGAAGAAAACTAGGGGAGCCTGACTATGGCCAGGATTGGAAATGGGGGAATGTGGGCAGGTGGGTAGGGGGATGATCTTGGCAGGAATGTCATAAAAAGAATGGAAGCATTAAACTAGATGAGCATTAATAATGCTAAGATTCTTTCAGCTTTCCACAGACATCTGTTCCAAATTGGGCAACATTTTTATCTGTAAAATGAAAGTCCTCTGGTTGCTTTGGTCCATTTTCTCTTATTTTAAATGGAGTAGAGTTTGAGGACAATTGGTCACTATTATTAAAATAGCATATTTTCACTGAGGCTCATAACACCTTAAACAGTCTGGGAGTTAAATACTCTCCCATCAACTGTTCTAATTTGTCCCATAAAGAAAAGGCAGGCACTGATACAGCACCTACCCCTGCAAATAAGTACTCGATGAATCCCCTCTAATGAGACAACAGGGGTTATAGCTCCATTTTCCAAAGGAAAAGAAATATCCAAATATTTATCATTTTTAACTTTAACTGAAGAAGTGTTGTGAGGTTCTTGCCCTGTGTGGTATTCTTGTTGTTGTTAGTTGCCGTCGAGTAGGTTCCCACTCATGCAACCCTTTGTACAACAGAAAGAAACACTGTTTGGTCCTGCACCATCCTCACAATCGCTGCTATGTTTGAGCCCAGTGTTGCAGCCACTATGTCAATCCATCTTTACTGAGGGTTTTCCTCTTTTTCACTGACCCTCTACTTTACCAAGCATGGTCAGGGACCAGACCTTGCTTGATAACATGTCCAAAGTACATGAGACAATGTCTCGCCATCCTTGCTTTAAGGAACTTTCTGACTGTACTTCTTCCAAGACAGATTTGTTCATTCCTCTGGCGGTCCATGGTATACTCAATATTCTTCACCAACACCATAATTCAAATTCATCAATTCTTCTTAGGTCTTCCTTACTCACTGGTCAGCTTCACATGCATATGAGGCAATTGAAAACACCGTGGCTTGGGTCAGATGCACCTTAGTCCTCGAAGTGACATCTTTGCTTTTTTACACTTAAAAGAGGTCTTTTGCAGCGTATTTAATCCAATAAAATATGTTGTTTGGTTCCTTGACTTCAGCTTCCATGGGTGTTGGCTGTAGATCCAAGTAAAATGAAATCCTTGACAACTTCAATAATTTCTCCATTTATCATGATGTTGCTTATTGGTCCAGTTGTGAGGACTTCTGTTTTCTTTATGTGGAGGTGTAATCCATAGTGAAGACTGTAGTCTTTGATCTCCATCAGTAAGTGCTTCAAGTCCTCTTCACTTTCAACAAGCATGACTGTGTCATCTGCATATCACAGGTTGTTAATGAGTCTTCCTCCAATCCTGATGTTGCATTCTTCATTTAGTTCAGCTTCTTGGATTATTTGCTCAGCATACAGACTGAATAAATGCGGTGAAAGGATACAGCCCTGATGCATACCTTTTCTGGTTTTAAACTACGCAGTATCCCCTTTTCCTGTTCAAACGACTGCCTCTTGGTCTATGTACAGGTTCCTCACGAGCACAATTAAGTGTTCTGGAATTCCCATTCTTCACAATGTTATCCATAATTTGTCATGATCCAACAGTTGAATGCCTTTGCATAGTCAATAAAACACAAGTAAACATCTTTCTGGTATTCTCTGTTTTCAGCCAAGATCCATCTGACATCAGCAATGATATCCCTTGTTCCATGTCCTCCTTGGAATCTGACTTGAATTTCTAGCAGTTCCCCTTTAACGTACTGCTGCAACCATTTTTTAATTATCTTCAGCAAAATTTGCTTATATACAAGTTCAAGCTGAAGCTGAAGAAAATTCAAACAAGCCCACAACAGCCAAAGTATGACCCTGAGTAATTTCTCACCTGAATTTAGAGACCATCTAGAGAATAGATTTGACACACTGAAAACCAGTGACCCAAGACCAGACGAGTTGTGGGATGACATCAAGGTCATATATCATACATGAAGAAGCAAAAGGTCATTTAAAAGACAGGAAAGAAAGGAAACGCCAAAATGAATGTCAGAAGAGATTCTGAAACTTGCGCTGAAGTAATGGAAGAAACGATGAAGTAAAAGAACTGAACAGAAGATCTCAAAGGGCGGCTCCAGAAGACAAAGTAAAGTATTATAATGAAATTTGCAGACCTGGAATTAGAAAACCAAAAGGGAAGAACACGCTCAGCATTTCTCAAGCTGAAGGAACTGAAGAAAAAAAATTCAAGCATCAAGTTGCAATACTGAAGGATTCTACGGGCAAAATACTGAATGACACAGAAGCATCAAAAGAAGATAGAAAGAATACATAGTCACTGTATCAAGAACAATTGGTCGACGTTCAATCATTTCGGGAAGTGGCATATGATCAACAACCAATCGTATCATAGGAAGAAGTTCAAGCTGCGCTGAAGGCACTGGCGAAAACCGGGCCCAAGGAATTGACGGAAAACAAATTGAGACATTTCAACAAATGGATGTAATGTTGGAAGTGCTCACTCATCTGTGCCAAGAAATCTGGAAGACAACTACCTGGCCAACCAGTTAGAGGAGATCCATATTTATGCCCGTTCCAAATAAAGATGATCCAACAAACTTGCCCGGTGTAGGCTCCCCTAAGTTTACACAGAGTGTAAACTTCTCACATTGTGGAACACACAAAAGGATCTCAGAACTGTGAGCCACATACCTCAACAGGCTCATTCGAGCATCACATTATCATTTAATGCCCAGAAAGGAAAGCATTCGTGTGCTCCATGGCTGGTTCCCGTCTCCTTAAAAAGCTCAAGATGAATAATAATAACAGCATAACGGGAATCGTAGCAAGATATAATTTTCATAAAAATAATTCTGAGGGCAGCTTCTTCTAAAAAAGGAGACAACCGTAAACATAACATCTTTCATATTATGTTTGTGTTCTAAACCTTGTATAAATTATCTTTCTTTATTAAATAGAAGAGAGGAAAAAAATCTACATAAAGAACTGAAATACCACATTAGGTTTTTTTTCCCCCTTAATTTGGAAAATTATGCAAAATAAGGCCATTTATTTATGGAAGCCCTACCTTTCCCAGCTTATCTAATAAGGAAAACTTTAGCTTCTGTGAAGTGAAAAGGCCACAGTGGCTCATTTAGCCATGAAGAAAAGCTGTGACAAGAGCCAAGGCCACAACTTGGCAACTCTACAACAAAGTGGTTTGGGGAAAGGACTATCAGACTCATTTTGTCACTTAGGACTCTTAATTGGGGTCAGAAGACCGAGATTCTCTACTCTTTGGAACAGAAGAAGGCAGAAAAAGAAAAAAAAACAGGCAGATGCGCATCGAATTCAGACTCTGACACTCACCAGCTGCCTCAGCTATGACTTCATCTCCCTGAGCTTCAGTTCCCTCAACGGTCATATGAGAATGATCAAATAGTACCTGCTTTAGTGGGATGTCGTGATGATGAAATAAAGTCACACATTAAAGAATTTGGTATACCTCAGACATACGACACATGTCAGCCCTCTTCCACTTCCATGACTTCCCCTCTGGCCAAATCCCAGACTACCAACCACGGTATGGCGAGCCACTCAGCATCTCTACACTGCAGCCTCCTCAACTGCAAATAAGGAAGGATAATGTAGGTGAAAGTTTTAAACTGATACACAGGTGTTAGGAAATTCTGTGATTAGCATCAATCAGTACTCTTCACTCACAATCGTACTTCATGGAACAAGACTGGAAAATGTCTCTCGAGCAGGTCCTTTCCTCCCGGCCTGTTTACTGGTAAATGCTGGTATGTTTTGATATCAGTCTCCCCTCAGGTGGACTAAACTGTTCTATATAGTTTTCGTTTTCATTTTGTGCGTTTAATTCGTTTCTGTGCTCAGACTCGGGGGTAAAATTTGAGAAAACCAGAATTTGAAAACCTAAGGACAAATATTAGCAGCAAGCAACTTGGTATTTGCTTATCCTTGCACCAACCATCCAAAAGGCGTTGGATATTTGGAAAACAGGTGGGAGGCTGAAGAAAAACAAGCATCGAGAACAAAAGCAGTATTGAGTCCCTCTGGGGCGACACTTGCCTTTGAGTCCTCAATACCTAGCCAAGGGCTTGGCACACACAAGACACTTGATGAATAATATATGCCATTCTGGAGAAACAACATGACCCCAACCTACCACCACCTATTAATAAAAATAAAAAAGCTAAAAAGTAAACCTGAAAGACTAACATTACTCTAGCTGACACATGTTTCCACTGACTTATTTGTTGCTTCATAGAAGGGCCACATGTAGATTTTAGGTGCACATGGTCTTCAACTCCAAACGAGTATGACTTTAAAATAAACAAAGAGACAGGAAAAAAAAAAAAAAAAAAGCTTCTATAACCCCATTATAGGTATTGTTCCACCACCCACCTCTCAGTTTGTTATTGTATTGTGGTAGCTTGTGTTTTGCTATGATGTCGGAAGCCATGCCACCATCATTTCAAAACCACGGAGGACAGGTTTCAGAGAAGCTTCCAAACTAAGACAGACAAGGAAGAAAGGTCTGGCAATCTACTTCCAAAAATTAGCTAATGAAAACTATGAATCACTACAAAATACTGTTCATTGTACCGCTGGAAGAGGAATGAATACCCTAGGTCAGAAAAACTCCAAATACACAGCGGCTACAACAACGTATTCAGGCATACGAAGGACTGTGAAGATGGCACAGTACCAGGCAACATTTTGTTTTGTTGTACATGGGGTTGCCATGAGTCAGAGCTGACTCAACATCAACTAACAACAAAAGGTATCAGTGAGCTTGGCAGGTAGAGAGGAAGTCTGTAAGAGGGCCTTACCCTCTCCCCTCCCTTCCAGCCATACACAGCATATACCACATGGGGTGTCAGAGGAACATCTATGTACCTAGTCGCTCTGAATTGCTTTCTCACTCAGGATGCCAAATGTTGAATAACCAAGACCTAAAATTCTGCGATGTCTCTCTATTACTAATTGAATTATGTCCACCAAAGAAGGTACGCTGAAGTCCTAACCGCTGGTACCTGTGAGTATGACTGTTTCGGAAACTGCGTCTTTGAAGACCTTATCAGTTAACATGAGGTCACACTGGAGTAGCGTGAGTCCTAATCCAATATGAGTGACGTCCTTATAAAAGAGAAGAGATACAGAGACACACGCAGAGGGAAGACAGCCATGTGAAGACAGAGATGGCAGCTGCAAAGCACGGGAACACATGGGGCTACCAGGAGCCAGGAGAGACAAGAAAGTATCTTCACTTTGAGCCTTCAGAGAGAGCATGGCTTCACTGATACCCTGAGACTTCCAGCCTCTAGAGCTGAGATAATAAATTTCTGTCACTTTAAGTAACTCAATTTGTGGTACGTTGTTATGGCAATTCTAGGAAACTAATATATTTCTCTCTCCACCTCGAACACAAGCAGCGTATTTCGGCCACCATTCCATTAATTTCTAATCATTTTTACTCTCTCCTTTCCACTAACATCTAGGCTCTTCCTACCTGTCCTAGTATTTCTATTGGCCCATGCAACTCTAGTTTTGCCTAGGTATCATCCCAGAGGAATAAAAATTTATGTTCACCACAATTCTGTACAAACGAGTAAGGCAAAACTAAATGAAGAGAAACTAGAATTCAGATGAGGAGACGCAATTTATACAGGGTTCTTTGGTCTTCTTGGGAATCTTAAAAGAACCTGGATGACCTCAGCTAAAAGGTCCCAGCACCTGGCTGTAGACATAGAAACACACAATTGTCTCCTCTTGTAGTGAAAAGTAAAATGCTTCCATGTTCTAGTATCTAATGCTGCATAACAAAATACCCAAAAAATTAAAAAAAAAAAAAACAACGGTGTCATCAAACCCCAAAAATTAGCAGCTTAAAATAATAATTTTTTTATTATTTTTCATGGTTCTAGAGGTTCTTGCTTTATAGCTGAAGCTAGAACCATCTGAAGGCTTTTTCATTCATGTGTCTGGACCTTGTGGAGGCGGCTGGTTGGCATCTCCACACAACCTCTTGAGCTTCCTCATAGCATGGCAGTCTTAAGAGTAGTCGGACTACTTACATAACAGCTGGCTTCTCCCAGAGCACATGTCCTAACACACAGAAATTGGAGGCTGTAGTCTAAACAAGGCTTTGCCCAGAAAATGGGCACAGGGTCACTTTTGTTGTATTTTGCATGTCAAAGAAGTCACCGATCCCACTGAGATTCAAAGGGGAGGAGACCTACACCTCCCCTCTCAACAGGATTTAATTTGAAGCCAACTTTAATCCACCACATGCAATAGCCTTGCAGAGTCTCCATCACAAACCTAGAGCTGATGGCAGAGCGAGCCCCAATGAATCAGAATCGTGCACATGTAGATGCTCACTCCCCAGGACACACTAATCTTAATGCTGGGGGACAGAAAAAGGCACTGGTCAATTCTGCTAGTAAGATATTTAGAGTTTTTTCATTTTACTGCCAACCTCCAAGGTTGGGGAAGTTATTAGAAAGTAAAAGATTTGGCTTTGATCACTGGCAATCATCAAATTTACATATTTATTATATGTATTTGAACGTCTTCTGGGTAAAATAATATACACCATTAGTATTTTTATGGCAGTGCAACAGGCTTAATTTCAAATTTTGATCCCTGAAAGAATTCACTGTTTATCTAGTACTGTGGTCTTTCAAGTGGAAATGAATGGATAATTACGAAGTGCTGGACACAGAGATTTTCCAAATATCAGCCATGCAAACTTGTGTTTCAATTCCTGTTGTGAATAGTCATTTAGATGAGGAGAAAAACTTCAGGTTACTTTAAATTAGAGCCAGAAATCAAAACTAGTACTGTAGAATATCCGTATATAAAACTGTTCATTAAAGCCAGGCAAGGAAGAAGTAACTCCTGGAAAAGCCACCTTGCAATTACACCTAAGCTTATCCCCACCACCAACTCTTTAATGAATTATCTCCAGTATGCTAAGCCCTACAAGACCACACAAAGAACAGTTTTCAGTTTAAATTACTATTAAGCCCTGTGGGAATTGGCTCTCTCTGAATCCTTCATCTTCTCCCTTTCTGATAACTGCAACCAAGTAGGTGGCTTTTTTCACCTTGGTTCTCTAGTTTTATAACGGCCCCTTTCAAACTTGCTGAGAAACCTCAAACCATCACCTAATTGAGTCCCTCCCCACCCTACAAGGTCAAAATCAGATAAGGTAGGCCTAATAACTCTCTCACTTTGGGGGAGAGGCAGTTCTGGGATGATGGGGAGGAGACAAGAATGACAATGAGGCACATATCAGGTTTCTTCTGGCTTTACCAGCATTAGGTGTTCCGGGTCAAACGTGGAGCAGCAGTGTATGGTCGCTGTTGATGAGCAGAGAGAAAGGAGGAAGGTGAACAGCAACAATGTGAAAACTGGGTTAAGAAAATCCAGTGACAAATAGATCCAGCAAATTGAAGCTTTCAAATTAATTTGCATAAAATAGAATGAATTTTCAAAGATGTTCCTCTTTACTTTATGCTGTAATTAAATGTTTTTCTGAGCACCAGACATTACAGCCAACAGAAGAACATGGTGGTAAAAAATAATTAAAAATTTATAACAGTAAAGCTGTCAGCTGAGCCCTTATTATGTGCCAGGTGGGTACTATGACTATGCCCATTTTACGGATGAGAACACTGAGTTACAAGGACATTTAATCATTGGCTTGAGATCACTTAGCAAAGGGCAGGGTTGACCAACTCCCAAGTTCATACTCTTCAATCATCACGCAAAGTATAAAGGAAGAAGGATGAGGGGTTTTCTGACAAGGTTACTATCTAATTCCACCTTCACCAATTACTGTGCTAGGTATGTGGCTTTAGTAGTTAACCTCTTGAGTCTGTTTTCTCAGCAACAAAATAGAGACCACACCATTCAATTCTTACAGTTCCTGTAAACTCTCAGAAAAAAAATACATTTTCAGTAAATGGTAGCTAATTCTATTATGTAGGCCAGAGGGAATGTGGCCAAGCTAACAAAATCAGCCACAAGAACAAGAAGGAAAAGTAGGGGCATCAGGAACATGGCACACTCCATCTCCAGCCCAACAGGAAATCTGTACCTTTGAGAGGACTCTTCTCCAGAGCTTTGACTCTCATGCCTCTTTAAACAGACTAGGCAAAATTCTTAACAGTTTGTATAGTTTGTGTTTATAACTCAAGGAATCTATATAGTTTTTTTTTTTTTTTTACCTGCTGTTTTTGTGTGCCATAGAGTCAATTTTAACTCATAGCAACCCTACAGGACAAAGTAGAACTGCCCCAGAGGGTTTCCATGAACAGGCTGGTGGATCTGAACTTCCAACCTTTCGGTTAGCAGCCTGAGCTCTTAACCACTGCGCCACCAAGACTCCCCTTTTCACCTAGAGATACATAAATATATAACAACATCATGCAAGCATATACATTTTTACTTACATCCAATCTTTTCTAACTTCAGTAGATTCTTGACTCTGATTCCAAATTAAGTCCTCTTCAAACACAACTCCGATTAGATCACTAGCTGGCTTCAGAACCATCTAAGGATCTCTTATACTAATAGGATAAAATCCAGTCCTCTATTGTCTGGCCTCCTCTACCTTTCAGTAGAGATTCATGCTTCTATTACAATCTTATCTCTCCTCATGGCTCATCTCTCAGCCCATTTGTCCCTGAACACACCTTGCTCATTCTCACCTCTGTATCTGCACTGCTCAATTCCCATGAGAACAACCCCTTGCCCATTTCCCCCCATTCACATCCTGCAGATCCTTTAAGGCCTCCTCTTCCAGCAAGTACACCCATGGCCAGTTCAGCCCCCAGGAAAGTGTTCTCTTCTTCCTCTAAACTCCTATAACGTGTGTAGCTGTATTAGCTTCCTAGTGCTGCCATAAATTATCACAACCTGAGGGGCTTAAAAACAACAGAAATGTATTCTCCCATGGCTCTGAAGGCTACAAGTCTGAAATTAGAATGTCCACAGGGCCACACTCCCTGTGAAGGCTCTAGTGGAGAGTCCTTCCTTACCTTTTTCCTGCTTCCGGTGGCACCAGTTGTTGTTTGGCTTGCGGCAGCATGACTCCAATCTCTGCCTCCATCTTCACATGGCCTCCTCCCCTGTGCCTCAAATCTTCCTCTCCTTTCTTATACAAGGACACCACATTGGACTTAGGACTCACCCTAAATCTAGGATGACCTCATATCAAGATCCTTAACTTTATTACATCGGCAAAGACCTTATTTCCAAACAAGGTCATTTTCATTGGTAATGGGGGGTTAAAATGTGGACTATCTTTTGGGGGCCACTACTCAACCCACTGAGCCCTGGTGGTACAGTGGTTAAGAGCTCAACTGCTAACCAGAAGGTCAGCAGTTTGAATCCACCAGCCACTCCCCGGAAACCCTATGGGGCAGTTCTACTCTTTCATATAGGGTCACCGTCTTAGTCATCTAGTGCTGCTGTAATAGAAATGCCACAGGCAGATGGTTTTAACAAAGAGAAATTTATTCTCCCACAGTTTAGTAGGCTAGAAGTCCAAATTCAGGGCATCAGCTACAGGGGAAGGCTTTCTCTCTGGACTCTGGAGGAAGGTTCTTGTCATCAATCTTCCCCTGGCCTAGGAGCTTCTTCAAACAGGAAGCCCAGGTCCAACGGACACACTCTACTCCCAGTGCTGCTTTCTTGGTGGTATGAGGTCCCTCACTCTCTGCTTGCCTCCCTTTCCTTTTATCTCTTGTAAGATAGAAGGTGGTACATGCCATACCCCAGGGAAACTCCCTTTGCATTGGCTCAGGGATGCAATCTTAGTAAAAGTGTTTACAGTCCCAATTTATTCCTCTTTAACATAAAACTACAATCACGAAATGGAGGACAACCACATAATACTGGGAATCATGGTCTAACAAACTGACACATATCTTGGGGGGACACAATTCAATCCATGACAGTCACGACTCAAAGGCAATGGATTATTCAACTACAATAGCCTTTCCTTTCCAGCGTATCTATACATGGTTTTGTATTCTTTCCCCAATAAGACTGCAAGCATCTTGACAAGCACATATGGTTACTGGTATAAGACTGCAGTCAGGCGGATGTGGGGTCAAATCTCAGCTCTGCTTTTTTCTAGCTATGTGACCTTGGGCAAGCTACTTAAATTCCCTAAATAGTACTTTCTTCCTCTGCAAAAATGGAATAATAGTAGTAGTTACCTCACATGGTTTTGTGGAGGATTCATGCCTGGTACATAGTAAGTGCTCAGTAAGGTCAGCTATCATTATGCATTTCTCCTACATTTTTCTATCCTACTATCTAATCTATCAAGCTACCTCTATCTATCTATCTATATGGGATACTCAACATATCTTTGCTGAATGTTTAATTTAGTTCCACCAATCATTTCAGATTTCCATTTCTGCAAGAAGCTTAAAGCTGTTTTCCAGTTTATTAGCCCAGCACTGAAACTCAAGAAGATTGTCCAGATAGGGTCTCACAGAGAGCACGTTGATCTCCAGCAGCTTGAAATGGAAGTGAAAAGTGATCATTTCCTTAGTTCAGATATGCTGGTTTGAAGAACAGCTGAATAATTTATGAGGTCCTCTACGGTGCATTGATCAGATACTACTCTTTGAGAAGCATTTTACCTTGAAGTAACTATTTGTCATTCTTCTTTCAAAAGAGAGGTAGATAATAGACTGCCTCTGTTTAGAAAAACTATAATAAAGGTCTAAATGACAATAATGCCTAAGATTTGCAGAGTGCATCACAGTTTATAAAGCACATTCATATCCATCATGCTGTTTCATCCTTCCAGCAGCCCCATCAGGCAACCAGAGGGCTTATCTCAGCATGAGAAATAGGAATGTTGGAGCTCAGGAAGGTTCGAGGGTTTTCCCACATGCCAGAGTGTTGGTTCAGATCTTCTCAATCCTAGTTCTGTGCTCCCTTTAGAGCGCCACAGGATTTGAAATGGTCTGCACATCTTTACAGAGAGATACCCAGCTGGAAAGAGTGGAACTCACATGGACTAATCCCACTGCTAATTTGTATTTTGGCTAAAGTACTTATGTTATCACCTTTGAGATATAACACAAAGCAAAACCCTCAAATGATACATAATGCAGTTCTATATGACATCAGACTAAGTGGGAGACTTCAGCTGAAAATCTATTTTTACACTACCCATTTTCAGGGCCTTCCCTTCTTGGTTTCCAAGCAGTAAAGCAAGAATATTCAGCTCCAGCCTCCTAAGATTCCCTGTTAGCACACTCAGCATGGACTGCATTTAATACTCTAAGTACAATTTCCTACCAGAGCCCTTTCACTAACTGCCCCCAGTTACCCAATCAGACATCTCCCTCTCCCCTCTGTTTCGGATTGAATTGTATCCCCCCAAAATAAGTGTTGTAAATCCTTACCTCTACGTCTGTGGTTACAATCCCATTTGGGAATGGGTTGTCTTTGTTATGCTAATGAGACAGGATTAGTGTAGTTTATGTCTGAGTCAATCTCTTTTGAGATATAAAAGAAATTACACAACCAAGTGAGTAAGAAGAGGTGGAGAAGGACAGATGCCAAGCCACATGAAGATCTCCCAGGAGCAGAAACTCAAAGAGACAACGACCTTCCTCCAGCGCCAACAAAGAGAGAAAGCCTTCCCTAGAACCGGCACCATGAATTTGGACTTCTAGCCTCCTAAACTGTGAGAAAATATATTTCTGTTTGTTAAAACATCCACTTGTGGTATTTCTGTTATAGTGGCACTAGATAACTAAAACAGAATTTAGTACCACGAGTGGAGTGGTGCTCTAACAGATACCCAAAATGTGAAAGCAGTTTTGGAATTGGGTAATGAGCAGAGGTTAGAAGAGTTTTAAGGTACCTAATTTTTTTAATAGTAAAAGCCTAAAAAAAAAAAATTTTTTTTTTTTTTTAATAGTAAAAGCCTAGATTGCCTTGAAGAGGCTGTTGGTAGAATTACAGACATCAAAGGCAATTCTGGTGAGGACTCAGAAGAAAGTGAGGAGAGCTATCCAGAAAGTCTTTATCATCTCAGAAAATACATAAGGGACCAGGAACAGAATGGTGCTAGAAATGTGGACGTTCAATGTGCTCTGCATGAGACTTTAAAGGAAAATGGTGAACCTGTGATTGGACAACGTAGGGAGGGCG
The DNA here is from genome assembly GCF_030014295.1 of Loxodonta africana. Lineage (NCBI taxonomy): Eukaryota > Metazoa > Chordata > Mammalia > Proboscidea > Elephantidae > Loxodonta > Loxodonta africana. Next base: position 48,515,544 of record NC_087364.1, read on the forward strand.
ATGCTTTTTATACAGTGCCAAAGAACTTGTTTGAATTGTTTTCAAATACTTGGTGAAAAGTAGAAATTGTAAGTGATGAACCTGAATATTTGGCTGAGGGGATTTCTAAGCAAGATCTTAAAGAAGCCATGCAGTTTCTCCTTGCCACTTACAGTAAAATGCAAAAGAAAAGAGAGTTAAAAATGAACTGTGCAAAATGAAAACAAAACTTAGACTTGGAAAATTCTGTTGTACAAACTAAGGATGCGTGTCCTAGAATTCTGACTAAGGATATGGCTATACCATCTTTTGTTAAAGTGATTAAGCCTGTGACTGATGGATCTAAGCAACTACCACAACAGAAAACCTATCAGCTTAGACAGAAGAAGACAGAAAAAGAATAAAAGGAAAGAACACTGCCTGTCTCTTGAAATTCTACAGGCAGGAAAAGGCCAAAGGAGCTACTTCTGTTGTCCGCCAAGAAAAGAAAAGCATCATCCCTGGAACAGCTCAAAGATCAGCAGAACTGTTGGAAGGAGCACGATAAGCAGGGCTTTCTCGGTTTCAAAGGGTGGAGCCACAGTCTCCTGGATCTCAAAGCATGGGGCCACAACCTCCTAGATTTCAAAGAGTTGGATCTTCGCCAACTTGGTTCCAGAGTGCGGAGTTGCCGTTAAGCTGTGCCAGGGGGTGGGGCCACCACCCAAAGCTGAAGGCGTGGGGCTGCCATGCCCAAGGAGCAGAAGAATGGGTTGTGCTGGGGCTGAGGGGGTGGCTAAGGGGGTGGGGTTGCCACTCAGATGGACTAGGAGAATGAGGCGGCCCAAAGCTGAGGGAGCAGAGTTGCTGTCCCAGTGGGCCTGGAAGGCGGAACTGAAGCCCAGGGCCAAGGGGCCTCCACCCAGAACCCAGGGGGCATGGCCAACACCCAGAGTCTGGTAGGCAGGGCCATTGCCAAAATGGTCCCAAAGAACAGAGGATTACATTCAAGCCTTGAGAGCTAACGTAAATTGTCCTGCAAGGATCTGGACATGGTTGGTGCCCGTTATCCCTTCTTTCCTTCCAATTTCTCCAACTTGTAATGGAAATGTCCACCTTGTGCCTGTTCCACCACAGTACTTTGGAAATGGGTAACTTGTAGTCCAGATTTCATAGATTCATAGGTGAAGAGGAATTTTGCCTCAGGATGGAATACGCCTAAAGTCTCACCCATATTTGATTTAGAAATAAAATTTTGGATTTGGAGTTTTTAAGATCTCAGGGATGAGGTAATGAGGTAAATGTGTTTTGCATATAGCAAGGACATGAATTTTGGGGGAATGTTGTAGATTGAATTGTTTCCCCAAAAAATGTGCCGCAAATCCTAACCTCTATGCCTGCAGTTATAATCCCATTTGGGAATAGGGTATCTTTGCTATGTTAACGAGACAGGATTAGTGTAAGGTGTGTCTTGAGTCAGTTTCTTTTGAGGTATAAAAAAGATTAAACAAGCAAGCAAATAAGAAGAGATGGGGGAAGAGAGATGCCAAGCCACACAAAGACTGCCCAGGAGCAAAAGGTCAAAGAGACAAGGACCTTCCTCCAGAGCCAACAGAGAGAAAAAGCCTTCCCCTAGAGCCAGCAACCTAAATTCAGACTTCTAGCCTCCTAACTGTGACAGAATAAATTTGTTTGTTAAAGCCATCCACTTGTAGTATTTGTTATAGCAACACTAGATAATTAAGATACCCTCAAACACAGAGTATGTTCGTCTCTATACCCCTTCAAGGCTGTTGCCATCGCGTGGGCTGCTCCCTTACTTTATTCATATTTCTGCACAAATATCACCCCCCTCCATCTTCTTTTAATACCCATACACACCCTCTGTAACCACTTATCCTACTTTTTCAACATAGTAAAAAAAAAAAAAAAACCAAACCCATTGCCGTCGAGTCAACTCCGACTCCTAGTGACCCTACAGGACAGAGTAGAGCTGTCCCACAGAGTTTCCAAGGAGCACCTGGTAGATTTGAATTCCCAGTCTTTTGGTTAGCAGCCATAGCACTTAACCACTATACCACCAGGGTTTCCTTTTCATCACAGTACTTTATCTATATTTGACATTTTATAATTTTTTTTATCTGTGCTAATTACAGGACTCTCCTATTAGAATGTAAGCTCCATGAGGGTAGGAATTGATATGTTCATCACTGACTGCCAGCACTTAGAGCAGTACCTGATGATAAGAAGTTCTCGAACAGGTATCAAAGGAATGTGCTTAGAAATTTTTCTATTTAAAATCTCCACTTCTTCCATTTAAAAAATATTCTTATACATGAACCCAAAAGAACAAAATAAATATCACAACTAGAACAAATGCAAAGAAAAAAATAAGTGCTATGGAAGAATTAGCAGGCTCTAAAGGGACACAGGAAACTCTGGTGGCATAGTGGTTAAGAGCTATGGCTGCTAACCAAAAGGTCGGCAGTCAAATCCACAAGATGCTCCTTGGAAACTCTGTGGGGCAGTTCTACTCTGTCCTATAGGGTCGCTACGAGTCAAAATCAACTCAATGGCAACGGGTGTGTTTTTGGTTAATGGGACTCAGGAGCCCTGGTGGCACAGTAGTTAAGCATTTGGCTGTGAACCAAAAGGTCGACAGTTCAAATTCACCAGCCACTCCTTGGAAACCCTATGAGACATTTCTACTGTGTCCTATATGGTCACCATAAGCCGGAATTGACTCAACAGCAGCTGGTTTCTTTTTTTTTTTTTTTGGTAATGGTACATAGGAGCCCTGGTGGCACAGTGGTTAAGAGCTATGCCTGCTAACCAAAAGGTGGGCAGTTTGAATCCACCAGCTACTCCTTGGAAGCCCTATGGGGCAGTTCTCCTCTGTCCCATAGGGTGCTATGAGTTGAAATCGACTTGATGGCAATGGGTTTGTTTTGTTTTGCTTTGTTTTTTAATGGAACACAAACCAGTCACCATCAAGTCAGTGCCAATTCATAGTGACCCATGTGTATCAGCGTGAAATTCCATAGGGTTCCACTCCATAAGGTTTTCAATAGCTGACTTTTTAGAAGTAGACAGCCAGTCCTGTCTTCTGAGGCACCTCTGGGTAGACCAGAATCATCAAACTTTCTGTTAGCACCTGAGTTTGGTAAACCTTTGTACCACCCATGGACCCATGGCAACTAACAACAACAACAAAGGGGACACAGAACAAGTGGGCAGAATTCCTGGGACCGAAACAATCATGATTCTATCAACTATTATAATAGCTTACATCACTGTAGCTAATGTCATGCAGTTGATAAGTCCAAGTAAAAGACCAACAAACCCCACCCACTCCCAGCCAACTGCTTCTCACTGCCTGAGGTAATTCTACCATGTGCCTCAGGGCATGTAAAGCTATACTCTAAACCAAAGCCCTTTGACTTGAAGTCCATTACACTCATAGTGACCCTATAGGACAGAGTAGAACTGCCCCATAGGACTTCCAAGCCTGTAATCTTTCCGGAGGAAACCCTGGTGGCGTAGTGGTTAAGTGCTACGGCTGCTAACCAAAGGGCTGGCAGTTCGAATCCGCCAGGCACTCCTTGGAAACTGTACAGGGCAGTTCTACTCTGTCCTATAGGGTCGCTATGAGTCAGAATCGACTCGATATCACAGGGTTTGGTTTTGGTTTTAATCTTTACAGAAGCAGGCTGCTATATCTTTCTCTCATGGAGCAGCTAGCAGTCTGAAGTGCCAAACGCTTAACCACTGCACCACCAGGGCTCCTCAGATTTACTCTAGGAACCCAAAATATAAATAACCTATCCTTTGGTGAAGAAGGTCCAAGTTATTTCTTGAATTTTAGATGTATTTTATATATTTTTATATGTATTTGTTCACCCTGGTGGCATAGTGGTCAAGTGCTACAGCTGCTAACCAAAATGTTGACAGTTTGAATCTATCAGGCACTCCTGGGAAACTCTATGGGGCAGTTCTGCTCTGTCCTATAGGGTCGCTATGAGTCAGAACAGACTCAATGGCAATAGGTTTGGTTTGACTTTTTAGTCAGTAAGTTGGCAATCACCAAGTGATCAAATTTAGCACTTGAAGGAGTAGAACAATCTGACATGTGTCCCCTAGCTGATGCAATAAATACTCAACACCAGTCATGAAGTACTCTTGCTAAAAATATTTAACCTGAATCTCATTATGAGGGAATCATTATATATCCAGAATATGGGACATGCTACAACAGGCCAGGGATCTTCAAAAAAAGTTAATGTCAGAAAGGAAAAAAAGACAAGAGGGTTCTTCTAAATTAAAAGAGACTTGATTGGATTCTCCACTGGGAAAAAAAATCAACAAACTGGGAAATTAGAATATAGACTATACAGTTTACAAAAGTGCCACTAGCTTCACCTGTTTAGTGTACAGTATTTAAAGGTGAGATCCAAGTTATCATTATTCACATCTACATGTAATCACTATGCATTTTCTATATACATTATGAGGAATGACTAGCCTTCTCCAGTTAGGTGCATTTAGTCACAATAAGATCTATACCCTGAGTTCCACAGGGCTTAGCCTCCACAGGGCATCTGGTAATACTAATTGGAGGAGACAGTGTTTGTAAACCCTTTTTTTACAAGATGATTATAAAAACTAAATTTTCTGAGCCTGCCTTTTTGGACAGCTATAATTCTTCAGTGTATTCCTTTTCCTTTTTTTTTTTTTGCCTCTAACATTTAGTAAAGTTCTTATTAAAGACTATTTCGGCCAATAAAATGTAAATTCCTTGAGAGTAGAAACCATAACTGATTAATCTTTGCATTCCTAGAGGATAACCTAATGCCTTACATAGAGTATGTAGCCCATAATAATTATAGAATTTTTAAAAATTGCTATACTTTCATTTAGACTGTGGAATGATTATACTGCTTGAATTTTTAAATGACCCTGAATCTCACTGTGTTCCAAAAGGTACTGAGGAACTAATACATATTTCAGACTTTTCAACTTCCATTCAATTGCCAATTCTCTTCTATATTTCAAGACATGTTTAATTTAGCAATAAAACTACTCTTCACAGAATCTGAAAAAAAAATTTTGAAGACATTTGAAAAGGAAGACATTCCTTCCATGTATAAAGAAATTCCATATGTGATTCAATAAGTCAGTATCATACCCTCTTTCAAAACTGAAATGATATTAAGAGTATTTAGTAGGCTCTTTTGAATACTCTTATCTATCTCTGCTAACAAGGCTTGTTTCACCAAGTAATTGCAAAGTGTCCTCTCCCCATCTGATCTACTGCATCTTCACTGACCCTATCCGATGAGGATTTTTACAGTTGCTTATTTCTTTAGTACTTATTGAAATGACTTCAGTATTGTGAGAGCTGTTTTAACATTTAGAAATCATTTAACTTTTTGCTTTTCTTTTCACACTCTGCTTTTTTAATTTCCATTTCCATTTCTGAATCTTGACATTTGTATATTTCCTGGATCATCAAGCTCTAAGACATTCACATTCTACTTTATTGCAATCAGACTGTTCACTGAACTTCAACAATTATGTTTCTTTAATACGCTTTTGTGACAATCCCAAGGCCACTACTTCTGCAGGAGCCTTACTCACAGCCTTCCTATAATCAAAGTAGTTTGAAAGGCAAGCTTCCCCTAAGGCCACGTGGCATATCCTAAAGAATTACCATGACCTAGTTAGAGAATGTCACTCCAGATAGATTTCATCCAGTGGCAAACAACATATGAAGCATTTTTTCGGCAGTAACTGAGTCTCCTTTCTAAGACCCACTCCCATTTTGAAAGGCTACCCCAGCAGAAAGCACTGCCTAGGAGAAAAAGAGACCACGTGTTTGGTCAAGGTCCAGACACTACCTAGCTGCACAATCCTAGGACATGAATGAGCCTCCAAGCTTCAGTTCACTCATTTTTTAAATAAAACAATTAGACTAGGTCACCTCTGACTTGCCTTTCCAATTCTAAGGTTCCGGCTCGATGGCAAGGAGTTTTCGTATTTCCACTGAGTGTCCATACATGGGGTGAAAGAGGGAACATGATTTTCAAATTTCAAAAATACAGCATAAACCCTTGGGTAGCTCCTCTGTATTCTGCTATCTCAATATGTATTTTTACTACTCTGGCAACTTCCAAAAGGACTTACAGAACCTTAGAGATTAAAGCGTAGTCTAAACCATATGACCCAGCAGAGCAGTTCCAATCCTAGGTATATACCCGAGAGAAAGGAAAGCACACGAAAACGTGTATACAAATGTTCATAGCAATGTAAGTCCTAATAGCCAGAAAAGTGGAAAGAACCCAAATGTCCATCAACTGACATATGGGTAAATAAAATGTGGAATATCCATACTGTGGAATACTATTCAACCATAAAAAGGAATGAAATGCTGGTACATGCTACAGTATGTATGTATCACTTCTTTGAAACCATTATGCTAGATAAAAGAGGGATGGTCCAAGGTGTCCCAAGGTGATGATCTGACCTGTGTCCAGAAGCCCAGGAAGAGTTAGCCAACTGGAGGGAAGATACGAGGCTACTCTAGGCAGAGAGACAGCAAGCACAAAAGGGCAAAGAGATCATGGTGCACCGAGGAAACCAAAACTGGTTCACTGTGGTACAAGCCCTGAGTGTGAAAGGAAGGTGGTAAGAAAATCATACAGTGTGTACTATGTGCCAGGCACTGTTGCAAGTACTATATATACACACGGACTAACATTCACACACATACAAATTCATTAAACTGTATTTTAATTCATTATGTGTGTGTATACATGTACAAAGAAAAAAAACAAACCTAGTGCCGTCGACTCGATTCCGACTCATAGCAACCCTATAGGACAGAGTAGAACTGCCCCATAGAATTTCCAAGGAGCGCCTGACGGATTCAAACTGCAGACCCTTTGGTTAGCAGCCACAGCACTTAACCACTACGCCACCAGGGTTTCCTGTGCGTGTGTGTGTGTATATATATACACACACACACACACACATATATAGTATTATGGAGCTCTGGTGACACAGTGGTTAAGAGCTTGGCTGCTAACCAAAAGGTCGGCAGTTCAAATCCACCAGCCACTTCTTGGAAACCCTATGGGACAGTTCTACTCTGTCCTATAGGGACACTGTGACTGAGAATCAGCTCAACGGCAACGGGTTTATATTGAATTGTGTGTGTGTGTGTATATATATACGTATGAATGTAATCTTTAATCTTCACAAGCAGGTACTATTACTTCCATTTAATACATAAGGAAACTAAGGTACAGAAAGCTATAATAACTTACCCAAGGATACACAGCTAGTAAGTGGCAGACCTAGGATTCAAACCCAGGCACTCTGATTCCAGAATTTGAACTCTTACCCACTACGCTATACAAGACTGGTGAGATGAGGATGGGAAGGACTGCAGACAGAATTCTGACATGAAGGATCTCAGACACTATGCTGAAGGATGGGCCTTTCTCTCGAAGGCTACCAACTTTTTTCTTTTTAATTAGGTTACCAACTTCTTAAAGATTCCTGAGTCATTTGGTTAGATTCAGGTAAGACATTCAGACTTAAATTTCATTTGGCAGCAGTAAATACAGCTGTCATTTTCTTTAGTCAGAGTTTCTGTGGCTTTTTATAACACAGAGCTCAAGTTTTTAAGGCTAAATTTTAATAATTCATGAGAATGAAAGTAAAAGCCCAAAGTCCTGAGTTTTGTTCCCTCCTCTACCAGCAATACCCAGTGACTAATTCAATGGCATCTTTTACTTTTTTTTACAGAAGTAGTTCAATTTAGCAACTCTGTGTTGAAAGCTTACTGCATTGTGTTGGTGCCATATGGGATAGAAAGTCCTCAAGCTCAGGAAGCTTAGTATCAGGTGGAGTTGTGATGACACAAGTACACAATGTCATAATTCAATGCCAAGAAGTTGACAATCGATCTGTGTTCCACAGGGGTTTAAAGGGGACCGGCCACAGCCGGTAAGATGGATAAGCAAAGTGCCTCCTGGCAGAGGTGGCATCTGAAAGGGCCTTGAAGGACCAGGACATGCTTGGAAGGGAGGAGGAGAGGGTGGACAGTAACGGCCACAGCATTCCAAGTGGAGGAACAAGCATAAACAAAGGCACAGAAGTCTAGGAGTTGTTTAAGGCAGTGCTTACATTTAGTATTGATTCACAAGAAGTACAAAAACTGAGAGTAAGCATTTAAAAAATACTTATAGCACTCTGATGGAGTAATTTTATTTCTGTTGAAGCTAATAATAATAAAAAAAAATTGAGCTGGTAAAAAATAATAAATAAAATATGAACAGGCCAGTCTGTATGGTAAAATAAGTTCCTCCATCACTTTGGATGAAAAAAATACATATATTAAATTAATATAAACGGAGATCCCAATGACAGTTGTATTTATCACTGTAAATTTAAAAGTTGGTACAATGTTCCAAAACAAGACACAGCCCTCTGCACCACCTAAACACACATGCCCATCCCCCAAAAAAGACAAAGTCAGGTTCCAGAGCCTGCATGGTAGAACTGACCTGTCATGGTAAATTCACCCGAGAGAAAAGTCCTCTTAGGAGACAGCCTACCATTCTAGCTTCCAGAAAAGCACCCACCTCTTTCCATGACCCTTGCATGGTGCTGCCTGTACAGGGATACTGTAGTCCAGCTTCAATGAATGCTCTCCTCCTGAGTTCACACTACTATCAGCCTTTTTGGGTGACCGTGAGTGAGCACTGTAGTTCTCAGCTGTTTAAAAATCTTTATCAAAAGGTGCTCATCCTTGACTACCACCGTGCCCAAACACATTTCCTGGAATACCACATGAAGACACTAACCTCAGGGACAGGGTGGTTCACTGGAAAAAGTGGGGACACTGAATCAGAAAACCAGCTCTACTCCTGACTCACTGTGTCAGAAATAATTTAGAGAGATATATAACCTCTCTGTGCTTGGTCTATAAATCAAACTATTTTACAATGTTATTGTGGATTGAATTAATTCATATAGAAATACCTAGAACACTGTCAGCCAACTGTTGAACACTCTGTTAAAGTTACTTTGAGTTAACCTCTGGATGAATCCTTTTTAATCAGAAAAAAGATGAAGTGATATGGGTCTCTACTTAGCCCTGACTCTTAAAGAGCTCACAGCCCACTGAAACTGTGGTAAGAAAAAAAAATGTTTAATGGTCTGACTGAGACTAGAAGGACCCCGGTGGTCACAGCTCCCAGACCTCCTGTTGGCCCAGGACAGGAACCATTCCCCAAACCACCTCTTCACACAGGGATTGGACTGGACAATGGGTTGGAGAGGGATGCTGGTGAGGAGTGAGCTTCTTGGATCAGGTGGACCCTTTAGACTATGTTGGCATCTCCTGCCTGGAGGGGAGCTGAGAGGGTGGAGGGGGTTAGAAGTGGTGAAATGGACACGAAAAGAGAGTGAAGGCAAGGAGCGGGCTGTCTCATTAGGGGGAGAGCAATTGGGAATATGCAGCAAGGTATATATAAGTTTTTGTGTGAGAGACTGACTTGATTTGTAAACTTTCACTTAAAGCACAATAAAAGTTTTAAAAAAATATTTAATCACCTAAACTAATTTTCTTCCCTGATATAAAGGAATAAGTTCTTATCACTGTTCTGACACTTCCTAGCAGGATGGCTTTGAGCAATTTAAATCTTTGGAAACTTGGACTCTTCATCTCCACAAATGAGAAGGCTAGACAAAGGAGCTTATTACAACCTCTTCTACAATGAAAAATACGTGATTCTAATTGGCATTTTGAGCCCCAGGTTGAACTTTCTGACTACTTTTGTTCCACGGGCTAAAGCTACAGATATTTTAAGCAATGTGCAATGTGTAGTACTGTGTCAACGTGAGAATAGATATTTATCGCATAGCTATTTTTTATATAAGGTTAAGTGCTACGGCTGCTAACCAAAGGGCTGGCAGTGCAAATCCACCAGGCGCTCCTTAGAAACTCTACGGGGCAGTTCTACTCTATACTATAGGGTCGCTGAGTCGAAATCGACTCGACGGCACTGGGTTTGGTTTTTCGTATATAAGCCTGGGTACATGCTACTACATAGAGGCAACAACTGTTGTTGTCCTCGGATGCCACAGAGTCGGTCTGGAGTCATAGCGACCCTATGTGACCCAGAAGAACTGCCCTATAGGGTTTTCTAGGCTATACTCTTTTTTTTTCCCCCCTTAATTTTACTGTTTTAGGTGAAAGTTTACAGTGCAAACTAGCCTTCTTCAGAAATTTGAAACACAAATCCTTTTCTGACATTAGTTGCAATCCCCGCAATGTGTTAGCACTATCGCCCTTTCCCTTTCTACCCTGGGTTCTCAGTGTCCATTCATCCAGCATTCTTGTTCCTTCCTGCCTTGTCATCTTTGCTTTTGGGCAGGGGTTGCCCGTTGGGGCTCGTATACTTACTGAACTAAGAAGCAAGTTCCTCACGTGTGTTGTTGTTTGTTTTATGGACCTGTCTAATCTTTGGCTGAAAGGTGGACTTTGGGGGTTGCTTCAGTTCTGAGTTAGCAGGGTGTCCGGGGGTCATAGTCTTAAGGTTCTTCAATCACCACCAGACCAGTAAGTCCAGTCTTTCTTTATGAATTTGGATTCTGTACTACATTTTTCTCCCACTCTGCTGGAGTGGTTGGTGGCAGTAGCCAGGCACCATCTAGTTGTTCTGGGCTCAGGCTAGTGGAGGCTGTGTTTCATGTGCTTCATTAGTACTCCGGACTAACTTTTGCCCTGTCTTTGGTTTTCATTCTCCTTTGTTCTGAACATGCTGGGACCAATAGATACATCGTAGGTGCTTGACCACAAGCTTTCAAGACACCAGATGCTACTCACCAAAATAAGATGCAGAACACTTTGTTTATGAACTATGTTATACCAATTGACCTATGTTTCCCCCAAGACTATGGTCTCCAGCCCCCAGCCCCTGTAACTCAGTCCCTCAAGGTGTTTGGTTGTGTCTAGGAAGCTTCTATGTCTTTGTCTTGGTCAAGTTGTGCTGACTTCCCCTATGTGTTTGTCTTTCCCTTCAACAAAGTTAACACTTGTCTACTATCTACTTAGTGATTTCTCCTCCCCATCCCTCCTCTCACTCATAACCATCAAAGATTTTGTGCGTGTGTGTGTAAGTCTTTTCTTGGGTTTTCACAATAGAGGTCTCATACAATATTTGTCCTTTTGTGACTGACTTATTTCACTCAGCAAAACACCTTCCACATTCATCCATTTCAAGGATTCATCATTCTTCTTTATCACTGCTAAGCATTCCATTGTGTATATGTACAAGTTTGTTTATTCATTCATCTACTTATGGGCACTTAGGTTGTTTCCACCATTTTGCTATTGTGAATAATGCTGCAATGAACATGTGCATACTTATGTCTACTCATGGGACAGCTCTTATTTCTCTAGGATATATTCCTTGGAGTAGGACTGCTGGATCATATGGTATTTCTATTTCTAGCTTTTAAAGGGGGCACCATATCATTTTCCATAGTGGTTGTACCATTTTGCATCCCCACCAGCAGCATGTAAGAGTTTCAACCACCCTGCAGCCTCTCCAACATTTGTTATTTTCTGTTTTTTTTTTGATTGGTGCCAGTAATGTTGCAGTGGAATGGTATCTCCCTGTACCTTTGTGTTTTGCATTTCTCTAAACGGAAAGCATTTCCTCAGCAAGCACTTCCTCCAGTGTCTGCTAGCCACAAAATATCTTCTTTGGTGAAGTGTCTGTTCATATCCTTCACCCATTTTCTAATTGGGTTATTTGTCTCTGTTGTTGAAGTGTTGAAGTATTCTATAGATTTTAGAGATTAGACCTTTGTTGAATATGTCATAGTCAAAATTTTTTTCACAGTATGAAGTTTCTCCTTTGACTCTTTTCGTGAAGTCTTTTGATGAGCACAGTGTTTAATTTTTAGGAGCTCCCAGTTATTTATTTATTTTCTGGTGTTTGTGCCTCGTTAGTTATGATTTGTATTGTACTTATGGCATGTATTAGGGCCCCTACTGTTGTCCCTATTTTTTCTTCCATGATCTTTATAGTCTTCTATTTAGGTCTTCAATCCATTTTGAATTCTTTTTTGTGTATGGTATGAGGTATAGTGCCTGTTTCATTTTTTTACAGATGGACATCCAGTTTTGCAAGCACCATTTGTTAAAAAAGATTGTCTTTTCCCCATTTAATGGACTTTGGGCCTTTGTCAAAGATCAGCTGACCACAGGTGGATAAATTTACATCTGAGTTCTTGATTCTGTTCCATTGATCTAGGTGCCTTGTTATTTGTACCAGTAACAGATATTGACTACCATGGCTGTACAGTAGGTTCTGAGACCAGGTAGTATGAGGCCTCCTACTTTGTTTTTTGTTTTTTTGATTTAATAATGCTTTGCTTATCCAAGGTCACTTTCCTTTCTGTATAAAGCTTATGATTATTTTTTCCATCTCATTAAAGAATGTTGTTGGGATTTGGATTGCATTATATTTATAGATCACTTTGGATAGGATTGACATTTTCACAATTTTGAGTCTTCCTATCCATGAGTATGGTATGTTTTTTCATTTATGTAGGTCTCTTTCCATTTCTTACAATAGTGTTTTGTAGTTTTCTTGAATAAGTCTTTTATGTAGCTGGTTAGATTTATTTCTAAGTAGTTTATTTTTTAGGGGCTATTAATGGTATTGTTTTTCTGATTTCCTTTTTGAAGTTCTCTTTGTTGGTATATAGGAACCCAAATGATTTTTGTATGTTAATCTTGTATTCTGCCACTTTTCTGAATCTTTCTATTCCAGTAGTTTGTCAAATTTTTGGGGTTCTCTACGTATAGGATCATACCATCTGCGAATATGGGTTTTTCACTTCTTCATTTCCAATTTGGATGCCCTTTATTTTTCTTGCCTTATTACTCTAGCTAGGATTTCCAGCACAACGGTAAATGGGAGTGGTGATAAAGTGCATCCTAGTCTTATTCCCATTCTCAGGGGAAATGCTTTCAGCCTCTCTCCATTGAGAACGATGCTGGCTGTTGGTTTTGTGTACCAGAAACCAAAGCCAAGCCCATTGCCAAAGAGTCAATTCCAACTCAGAGCAAACCTACAGGACAGAATACAACTGCCCCATAGGGTTTCCAGGGAGTGGCTGGTGGATTCAAACTGCCGACCTTTTGGTTAGCAGCCAAGCTCTTAACCCTGCACCATCAGGGCTCTAATATGACTGGTTTTGTATTAAAAAAAAAAAAAATTTTTTTTTTTTTTTGTATAGAGGCCCTTTATTATGTTGAGGAATTTTCTTTCTATTCCTATTTTAATGAGAATTTTGATCAGGAATGGTGTTAGACTTTATCAAATGCCTTTTTTGTGATGGTTAAAAATGATCATGTGATTCTTTTCATTTGTTCTATTTAAGTGGTGGATTAAATTGATTTTCTAATGTTGAACCATCCTTGCATACCTTGTATGAATCCCACTTGGTCATGGTGCATTATTATTTTTTTAATATGACGCTGAATTCCATTGGCTAGAATCTAGGTGAGAATTTTTGTACCTATATTCATGAGAGATATTGATCTCTAATTTTCTTTTTTTGTGGTGTCTTTGGCTGCCTTTGGTATCAGGGTTATGGTGGCTTCACAGAAAGAATTTGGGAGTATTCCTTCCTTTTCTATGCTCTGAAATAGTTTGAGTAGTACTGGTCTGAGCTCTTCTCTCAATATTTGGTAGAATTTTCCAGTGAGGCCATCAGGGCCAGGCCTTTCTCTTGTTGGGAGTTCTTTTGTTTGTTTGTTTTTATTACCTCTTCAATATCTTATTACGGGTCTGTTAAGATTTTCTATCTCAGTTTGTGTTAGTTTAAGCAGGTAGTGTGTTTCTAGAAATGTGTCCATTTTCTCTAGGTTCTCATTTGTTAGAGTACAATATTTCATAGCATTCTGCTAGGATCCTGTTTTCAGTCAGATCTGTTGTACTGTCTCCCATCTCACTTCTTATTTTGGTTATTTGATTTCTCTCATTTTTCTTTTGTCAGTTTGGTCAATAAATAGTTTGTCAATTTCATTGATCTTTTCAAAGAACGAACTTTTGGCCTTGTTAATTCTATTGTTTTTCTATTCTCTATTTCATTTATTTCTACTCTAATCTTTATTATTTCTATTATTCTGATGACTATGGGCTTCTATTGCTGCTCTCTTTCTATACGTTCAAGTTGTACGGCTAACATTTTTATTTTCTCCCCTTTTTCTTTTTTTGATGTGTGCATTTATTGATATGAATTGACCTCTAAGTATTTTCTTTGCTGTGTCCCAAAGGTTTTGGTATGATGTGTTTTCATTCTCATTTAATTCTAGGAATTTTTTTATTCTCTCTTTGATTACTTCTGTTACCCAGTTGTTTTTGAGCAAGGTGTTATTCAGCTTCCATGTATTTGATTTTTTTCCTTCCTCTTCCTGTTTTTGATTTCTACTTTTATGATGTTGTGACCAGAGAGAATGCTTTGTATTATTTTGATGTTTTAGATTTTACCAAGTGTTGCTTTGTGGCCTAAGATGTAGTCTATTCTGGACAATGTTCCATGTGCACTGGAAAAGAAATTACACTTTTCTACTGTTGGGTGGACTGTTCTATATACGTCTATGAGGTCAAGTTGGTGGATTTTGGCCTTCAGATCTTCTGTATCTTTGTTGAGTTACTTTCTAGTTGTTCTGTTCTTTACTGAAAGTGGTGTATTTTGGAGCCCGATTGTTAGGTGCACAGATATTTATTAAGGTTTGTCTTCTTGGTAGGTTGTCCCTTTAATCATTATATAATGTCCTTCCTTGTCTTTTGTGGCTGATTTTACCTTAAAGTCTATTTTATCTCAGATTAGTATTGCCACCCCTGCTCTTTTTTGGTTATTGTGTTTTGTTTTGTTTTTCCATCCTTGATTTTTTCATATGTTTATGTCTTTGTGTCTAAGGTGTGTGTCTTATAGACAGCATATTGATGCGTAGTCCTTTTTTATCCATCCTGCCACTCTCTGTCTCTTTACAAGTGCATTTAAGCCATTTACATTCAGTGTGATTATCAATACATATAAATTTACTGTTGAGCTTTTTTTTTCTGGTGCTGACATTTTCTTTGTTTCTCTTACCTTCCTGTGCTGAATTCCTTTTGTTTGTGGATTTTCTTCCCTCTTACTATTAGAGATTTTTGGTTTTCTTCTCTCCTACTATTAGAGATTTTTGGTTTACTGAGACTATATTTTTCTTTGTTTTTATTCTGAGTAAGTTTGTTAACTTTCTTTGTGGTTACTTTGAAATTTACCCTTATCTTCTTAAGTATGATCCAGTCTTTTATTACTTGATACCACCTTGACTTCCTCTCCATTTGAAAGTTCTATACCTACACTGTTTATTTTCCCTTTCATTGTTTTGATGTTGTCATTATTCACAGATTGCCAGTTGTAAATCTTTTAGATTTGTCTTATTATTGAGAGTTTTTTAACTAGGTTGGTATCTGGTCAATGCTGTCCTGTGTCCTAGACTCCAGTTGTTGTCTGATGTTGTTGGTTCTCTAACTGAAGGATTCCCTTTAATATTTCTTGTAAGTTTGGTTTGGTTTTTACAAATTCCCTTAATTTCTGTTTATATGGAGATGTCCTAATTTCACCACTGTATTAGAGAGTTTTGCAGGATATATTACTCCTGGTTGGCAGTTTATTTTTCTTTCAAGCTTTTATATATCTCATTTCATTGCCTCTTGCCTGTGTAGTTTCTGCTGAGTAATCAGAGCTTAGTCTTATTTCCCCTTTGTAACTGACTTTTTGTTTCTCTTGAGCTGCTCTCAGGATTCTTTCTCTGTCTTTGGTTTTGGCAAGTGTGACTCATGATATACCTTGGTGACTTTCTTTTGGAGTTTATCCTATACAGGGTTTGCTGAGCTTCTTGGATGGTCAGTTTTTCATCTTTCATGATATTTGGGAAGTTTTCTGCCAGCTAATCTTCAACAATCTTCTCTGTATTTTCCATTTATCCCCCATTCTAGAACTTCAATCCTGCAAAAATATTTGTTTTTGATTGAGGGAGGAACAAAGAAAAGAGAGAGAAAGAAAAAAAGGGGGTAGCCAGTGGGTAGGGGCAGGGTGGACCTGGGGGCCAGCAGAAAGGGGGGAAGGTTGCATACAGGGATAAGTGGGAGGTAGAAAACAGCAGGCCAGTGACTTTTTAGCCATGGCAATGAGGCATGTCCCAGTGAAACGAGGGACGTGGCTTATAGGGCTAGGTGGGAGGGAAATAAATGGCACGGTGGGGTCTGGTGGTGGGGTTGGTGGATGCAGGTGGGCCTCAGGGCAGCACAGCAAGGCTTGGCAGGAAGGAGTGGAAGTGGCACACAAGGCTAGGTGACAGGGACAAAGAAAAGGTTGAAAGAGGAAAAAGAAAGAAAAGAAAAAAACAGCACAGCAGAAGCCATCAGATGGGGGTGGGGCTGACCTGGGTGGCAGTGGGCCAATGCCTCTCTGGCCAAGGTGCATGGTGTGGCCCAGTGGGAATGGGTAGAGGTGGGGTACAGGGCTAGGTGAGAGGGGGTACGAAAAGAAGGAAAGGGAAAAAATAAATAAAATAAAAAATAAAATGGCACGGCAGGAACCAGCAGGTGGGTGCGGGGCAGACTGAGGCTTGCAGTGAACTGGTAGCTCTCTACCCACAACAGGCCTAGCAGGAAGGAGAAGAGCTGGCATGCATGACTAGGTGGGAGGGACACAGAAAGCAAAGAAAGGAAAAAAAGGAAAAAATGGTGCAAAAGGAGCCAGCGAGTGGGAGTGGGGTGAATCTGGGCTGGCAGTGGGCCAGCATCTCTCTAGCCATAACAGGATGGCATGGCCTGGCAGGAAGGGATAGAGGTGGGGTAAAGTGCTAGATGGGAGGAAGAAAGAAAGGGAAAAAATGACACAGTGGGAGCTGGTGGGTGGGGGCGAGGGGGTCCCAGGCTAGTGGTGGGCTGCTAGCCCTCTACCTGTGGTGGTGTGGGTGGCCCAGCAGGAGGTGGCATACGAGGCTAGGTGGGTAGGAGAAAGAACATGAAGAATGGGGAAAAAATGGCACAGCAGAAGCCAGCAGGTGGAGGCAAGGTGGAGCCGGGCTGGCAGCAGGCCAGCGTCACTCTTGCCAAAGCGGCACGGCATGGCTCAGCAGGAAGGGGTAGCGGTGGGGTACAGGGTTAGGTGGGAGGAAGAAAAAAAAAGAAGAGGAAAATAACAATAATAAAAATGGCACAGCAGAAGCCAGGGAGTAGGGCAGGACATACACGGGAGGGCAGTGGGACAGTGTCTCTAGCCAAGGCAGCACGGCATGACTTAGTGGGGAGGGGTAGAGGTGAGGTACGGGCTAGGTGAGAGAGCAAAAGAAAAGGAAGAGAGAAAAAAATGGCATGACCGGATCCAACAGGTGGTGGGGGCAGACCTGGGCTGGTAGCACACCAGTGTCTCTCTAGCCAAGGAGGTACAGAGTAGCTCGGTGGGAAGGGTAGAGGTAGGGTAAGTGGCTAGGTAGAAGCGAAAAAGAAAAGGAAGCAAGAGGAAAAAATAAATATAACAATAATATTGCGCAATCAGAGTTGACAGGTTGGGAGTGGGGCGGGTCCAGGCTGGCAGCAGGCTGGTGCCTCTCTAGCCAAGGCAGCATGGCGTGGCCTGGTGGTAAGAAGGAAAGGTAAGGTATGGGCTGAGTGGGAGGGAGAAAGAAAAGGAAGAAAGGGGGGAAAAAAGTAAAAAATAGTGTGGCAGGAGCCTGCAGGTGGGGGCATGGCAGACCCAGGCTGGTGGCAGGTCAGTGTCTCTCTAGTCTTGTCTAGCCAAGGCAGCACTGCATGGCCTGGCAGGAAGGGACAGAGGTGAGGTATGGGCTAGGTTGGAGGGAGAAATATAAGGAAGAAAGGAAAAAATAAAATAAAATATGGTGTGGCAGGAGCTAGCAGGCGGGGACAGGGCAAACCCAGGCTGGTGGTGGCTAGTAGCCCTCTAACCAAGGCAAATCTGCAGCGCCCGTTGGGAGGGGTGGAGGTGTTGTATGCAGTGGAAGAGTGACAGGTGGGAGAGAGTGTTTCTCTGATTGCCGGGTGCTTTGTCTCCTGTTGGGAGCTCCATGAAGTTGCCTTCCTGTACTCCCTGTCTGGGGTCATTGATGGCTGTTCACCAAGATGGGGATGCTCTACTATGTTAGTTGGCAGGGGACCTCCACTCTGTGTCTCTCCTCATTCTGTTTTCCTTCAGTTTCTTCTTCTATTTGATGTTTGATCTAGTTCTTTATTCTTTCATTTGATGCTTAGGGTGCCAGCATTGACATTTGTATCTGTTTTACTAAGTTTTTCAGGTCTTTGCTACAGAGAGACATGATACCTCTGTCTAGGGTGACAAGTTGGCTCTGCCTAGGCCATCATCTTTACAGAAGCAGATCACTGGGTCTTTTTCCCAAAAAGCCACTGTGTGGATTTGAACAGCCAGCCTTTGGGTTAGCAGCCAAGTGCTTAACCATTACGCCACCACTGCTCCTTGAAGAAATGACTACAATCACATAAATCATTTAGATTAAACTCTTTATATTTTTTTAAAAACTCTGAATTCACGTAAACTGGTACATTGTATTTATATACACCCCATTCAATTTATTTATGATTAATACGTGTGTTTTGGAAAAAGCAATTAATTTAATACTTGTTTTTAATACACACATGCTAATTTCAAAAATAACAAATTAAACAATCTGCCAAATACTGAAAGACTGGTTTATGGACCAACAATTCTTACCTCAGGTAAACTATTAATCGCAACCAACAGAGATGCCAACTTTTTCGTACCTCTTTGGCTAAATAAAATAAAAAATAAAAACAAAAGCATGCATAATTTAACTACAAACCCTAAATTTAAGAAATTATACTTATTACCCATGCTAACCCATTGCTGTTGAGGCAATTCCAACTCATAGCAACCCTAACCACAGTAGGAAAGACTTTTTCTACATAGTATTTACCCTTAATTTTATGAAGAAAACATCCTGTTAGTAATCTCCACGTGTTTTAGGGGGAAAAAAAGTTAAAATATGAATAAAATAGATTCCCCTTGTAAAAAAAAGAAAACGGAAGAAAAGACAGAACCATGAATGTAAAAGCGTGCATTTTATTAAACATCAAAATCATTCTGGAATACATATAAAACTATTTTAAACAGGGATGAGTTTTATTCAAGTCTCTCCCCGTTTTTGAATTGCAGCTCCATCCTCTTTTGTACCTCCAACCTTCCTCTCTCTCTTTGCACCTGTCCATTAACCCCTTTCTCACCACACCCTACCAGTGTCATCCCTTCAGTGCTTTGCTCCTACGGCCACCGACTCCTCAAGTCCAGAAACAGGGACAGATGATTAGGTAGGGGTGGACAAATGAAGGGTCACTGGAGTTAGTAAGCTCAGTGAACAGTGAGATTCAACCAACCAACAACCAAATGGAAAACAGATGTACAATTTTCAAAGATGAGTGGAAATGATCAAGGTCTTGGTAGACAGCAGACAAAAGGGGTACAGGGTGATAAAGTGTAAAAATTGGGAACTAGATTAAATGGTATCAAAGATGTCATCAATTTCTATCATATTTTGGTTTGCTGATTTATTACTTTAACTGGACCCTAAAGACGCTGCAGGAATCCTACTGTTCATCTCCTGTAGATTCTTCAGCAGACTGCTGGAATGGGTCAACTTCATACCTTCCCTGCTCTTCTAAAATCCCCAGTCTCATCCACTCAGTCTCATTAGATAACCCGGCTTCCTCCTTTACTAAGAAAAACTAAGACCATCAGTGAAGAGATTCCTCACGCACTCTCAATTTCAACTCCTATCTGTCTCTACCTACCTTTTCTTCCTTTCTTCCTATTTGAGAAAAATCCTTGCTGACTTCAAAGATTAAATCCTGTGACTTTTATCCCCCTTTCTTAACCAGTTATACTAGAGTACCTCCATAATCTAGGAGTGATTGTGCAAGTTTATTAGCCCTGGCAAGCTTACCAACCTTCCCAGTACTCAGTTTCCTACAAAATGAGAAAACGATACTCACCATGCAAGAAAGCTGTGATGATGTAAAGCATCTGCTTTAACAAATAGTAACAATTATTATTGTTACCTTCTATGGCCCATCTTCCTCAATTATCATGCCTACTTTTTCTCATATTAATTAAATACTCATTTACAGCCTATACTGGAAGATACTTTTAGCCACTGGGAATATAGCAATGAACAAAACAGAGCAAAAGCATCCTTGCCCTCATGGAGTTTACAGCCTTGTAGGCAGAGATACACAATAAGCAAAATACATAGCATGGTAGGTGGTATTAAACCCTGTGAAGTTGCAGTTTATAAAGCAGCATGTTCAGGCAGGCCTCACTTAAAAGATGATGCGAAAGAAGCAAGAAAACAAGCTGATATTTGGAGAAGAGCATTCCTGAAGGTCTGAGGTAGGAGCATTTCTGGAGGGTCTGAGGAACAGCAAGGAGGTCAGTGTGGCTGAAGCCACTGAGCAAGGGGGAGTAGACGCATAGCAGATGAAGGGAGAGAGATGGGGGATGTGCGGGACAGGAGTACAGCTCAGACATGACCTTGTAGACCATTGTGATTACTCTGATGAGTAAAAGGGAAGACCACCGGGTAGATTTTGTACTGTGGCATGATCCAACTGCAGTCTATCAGGATCACTCTAGACAGTGTGTTGAGAATAGACTTACAGTCAAAGGCAAAGGAAGGAGGTCAGTTAGGAGACTCAATAATTCAGAAGAAAAATGATAAGGGCCAAGTATAGGTGAAAAGTAGTTGTAGTCTGAATACACTTTTGCAGGGAATGTAGTATCAAAAGAATTTTCTGGTGGATCCAATGTGGGAAGTGGAGAAAGGGAGGGGCAAGGATGACTTCCAAGGTTTTTGCCTCAAGCAACTGGAAGGATAGAGTGGTCATTTACTGAGATGGGCAACACTGCAAGCTCAATGTCTTTATCTCTCTCCCCTCATTGCTTCCTTCTCCCTATCTTCACTACCCAAAGGCCTTTCTCATTTTAGGAAGAAAAAAAGACTGTTAGCTTTCTGCTGTTCTAATCTCCCCTAATGCTTGACACTAAGTTTCCTGAACAATTGCTCTGTAACCATAGCCTTTACATCCTCACAAGCTCTCCCCTCATCCCACTACAAAAGATACATCTCTTCTCCTTCCAAAAAACACTCTTGCAGGCCAACCAAGACATTTCAACCATTGGATCCAGTGGCTGTGATTCTCTACCATAATCTTCTTGCTTTGCAGTAGCATTTGGCATTGCCTCGTGCTTCCTTCCCGATATTATCTTCTACGATGTGAGGATCAAGTATCCTGATTAACTGTGATGGCTGATCATTCCTTCTACATTCTCCTCTTTGTATTTCAGGGCCTCCCCCTTTTTCCTCTCTCCTCTCAAATACCCCACCCTGTGAACTCTCCTCTCAGTCACTTTGAAGCTAAACTGCCAGAACCTTACTACACTCACAGTCATTCTGAATGGTCCCATCGTAGGGTCTAGGTCAGTGCCTGGAACATTACTGAATCAATCAAGCAATCTATCATTGTATCTCTATGTTTAATTTTCACCTTTCTCCCAAGCTCCAGCTCCATATCCACAGCCACAAGCCTGTACATTTCCATTTGGAAGTCATGCAGTCACATCAAATTCATGACAACTTAAACCAATCTTAGGTTTATCTTAACCATCCTTCCAAAAGCAAGCTGTTTTATTCTAATTATTTATTTTAAGGCTGTAACAATCCCCATATAAAAAATGTTATTGGCAAAGCCTTCTGCTCTCTTCAATTCATTTTACAATATCACCAGATTAATTTTCTAAAGCGTTGCTTTGGTCATGTCACTTATCTAATCAATAGTATTTATTGGCTCCATATTGCTTTCAGAAGTTGGGGAAGGGAACAGGGAGAGGTAAGGAGGAAGGGTGGAAGAATGAGAGAAATTTAGCTATGACACGATTTGAGTAATTTTTGCTTTTCTATTAAATAAACTTTCTACTGAACAGTTTCCCATCCCAGAAGCAGCAGTATCAGCATCACCTTGTTAAAAATGCAAGTTCTCAGGCTCCACCTCAGCCCTAATGAAATAGAAACCTTAGAATTAGGGCCCAGCAATCTGTGATTTAATGAACTCACCAGGTAATACTAAAACCAAAAAAACCAAACCCACTGCCGTCGATTTGATTCCAACTCATAGCGACCCTACAGGACAAAGCAGAACTGCCCCACAGGGTTCCCTAGGAACAGCTAGTGGATTCAAACTGCTGACCTTCTGGTTAGCAGCTGAGCTATTAACCACTGTGTCACCAAGGTTTCCAAGTAATAGTAAAGCAAGTCTAAAATGTAAAAGGAAAACTGGAGGTAATAAAGAACATAATTGACAGTTTGGAAAATACTGTATATGCTGTGAAAGACAAACAAGGAACACTACCAGATCCAGTTTTAAAAGACAGATATGAAAATGAAGAGAGAAAAGGTGATACACATGGGACATGACAGACATAGATTCAAACTAAGCAAATAGATGTACCACCAGAAGATTGGCCGTTCGAGCCTACCCAGCAGCTCTGTGTAAAGAATATCTGGCAATCTTCTCCTGTAAAGACCACAGCCTAGAAAACCCTACAGGCAGTCAGTCCTTCTCTGTCATATAGGTCACTATGAGTAGAAACTGACCTGATGGCACCTAACAACAACAATAGGAAAAAATGACACGGCAAGGAATAAGTAAGGTAAATATGCCTATGTGATTAAAAGCCAGCTCTCAGGAGCAAAAGTGCACTTTGTTCCAAGCAAAAAAAACTGAAAACAATCTCAAAGTGAAACTATCCCATGAGTCATTTTTCAACTAAACAGCACTTTAGCTCAACTAGCAAAAAATGTTCACCTTGATTCAGCAGACTAGACAGATACAAGATAAACACACAAAAACCAGTTGGATAACTATACACCAATAAAGAGAACTATGAAAAAGAAATCATGAAAGCAATACCATTTATAATAGCCCCTAAAAAAAAATAAAATAAAACAAAAATACTTAGGAATAAATCTAACCAGAGACATAAAAGACCTGTACAAAGAAAACTACAAGACACTACTGCAGGAAGCAAAAAGAGACCTATATAAATGGAAAAACATATCATGCTCATAGGTAAGTAGACTCAACATTGTGAAAAGGTCAATTCTACCCAAAGTAATCAACAAATACAACGCAATTCCGATCCAAATACCAACGGCATTCTTTAACGAGACGGAAGAATGAACGTTAACTTTATATAGAAAGGAAAGAAGCCACAGATTAGTAAAGAACTATTGAATAAGAAGAATAAAGTAGGAGGACTCACACGACCTGACCTCAGAACCTACGATACCTACAGTAGTCAAAACAGTCTGGTCTGTTACAACAAGAGACACATTGACCAATGGAACAGAATCAAGAACCCGGATATAACTCCATACAACTGAAGGTCATCTGATCTTCAACAAAGGCCCAAAGTCCATTAAACCGGGAAAAGACAGTCTTTTTTAAGAAATGGTGCGGCAAAACTGAATGTCCACCTGTAAAAAAATGAAACAAGACCTGTGCCTCACATCATACACAAAAACTAATTCAAAAATGGATCAAAGACCTAAATAGAAAACCAAAAACTACAAGGTTCTTGGAAGAAAAAATAGGGTCAACATTAGAGGCCCTAATACATGGCATAACTATGATACAAACCATAACTAACAATACAAAAACACCAGAAGATAAGCTAGATAACTGGGATCTTCTAAAAATTAAATACTTATGCTCATCAAAAGACTTCACCAAAAGAGGGAAAAGAGAACCTACAGATTGGGAAAAAAATTTTGGCTATGGATATTCCAACAAAGGTCTAATCTCTAAAATCTATACGAAATCCAATACCTCTACAACAAAAAGACAATCCAATTAAAAAATAAGCAAAGGATATGAACACACCCTTCACCAAAGAAAACATTCAGGCAGCTAAAAGACACATGAGGAAATGCTTGTGGATCATTAGCCATTAGAAAAATGCAAATCAAAATTATGATGAGATACCATCTCATCCTAATATTACTGGCACGAATCAGAAAATAACAAACGCTGAAGAGGCTGTAGGGAGATTGGAACTCTCATGCCCTGCTGGTGGGAATGTAAAATGGTACAACCATTTTGGAAAACTATATGCCCCTTCCTTAAAAAGCTAAAAATAAAAATACTATATGATCCAGCAATCCCACTCCTAGGAATATATCTTAGAGAAATAAGAGCCATCACACGAACAGACATACGCACACCCATGTTCACTGCAGCATTATTCACAACAGCAAAAAGATAGAAACAACCTAAGTGCCCATCGATATCATGAATGGATAAACAAACTATGTTACATACATACAATGGAACACCATGCAACGATAAAGAATGATGATTAATCTGTGAAACACCTCACAACGTGCGTGAACCTGGAGGGCATTACACTGGGTGAAATAATCACAAAAGGGCAAATACTATATGAGATCACTATTATAAAAACTCATGAAAAGGTGTACACACAGAAAGAAACAATCTTTGACGGTTACAAGAAAGGGGAGATGGGGGGAGGGAAAAACGTTAACTAGACAATAGATAAGTGGTAACTTTGGTGAAGGGTAAGGCAGCATACAATACTGGGGAAGCCAGCACAACTTGACCAAGGCAAAGTTATAGAATCTTCATAGACACATCCAAATTCCCATAGGGATCGAGTTACTGGGCTGAGGGCTGGGGCCCATGGTCTAGGAGGACATCTAGCTCAACTGGCATAACACAGTTGATAAGGAAAATGTTCTACATTCTACTTCAATGAGTGGTGTCTGGGGTCTTCAAAGCTTGTGAGCAGCCATCTAAAGTACTCCACTGGTCCCACCCCATCTGGAGCAAGGCAGAATGAGGAAAACCAAATACACAAGGCAAAAATTAATCCAAAGGACTAACAGAACACACCTACCACACCCTCCACCAGACTGCATCCAGCACAACTAGACAGTGCAAGGCTACCCCCACTGACTGCTCTGACAGGGATCAAAGAGTCCCAGACAGAGCTGGAGAAAAACGTAACACAAAATTCAAAGTCACTTAAAAAAAAAAAAACAGACTTACTGGTCTAATGAAGGCTGGAGAAACTCTGAAGGTATGGCCCCCAGACACCCTTTTAACTCACTACTGACACCACTAATGAGGTTCACCCTTCACTCAAAGCTTACAGACTCGGAGGCAGAGCCAACATGGTGCTATAGACAGAAGCACCATGCTGACCCTCTGCAGCGAAGATCTGAAAAACTAAGTAAAACAGGTAAAAACATCAATCCTGGAACCCTAAGCACAAAATGAAGGAATAAAGAACTCGATTGAGCACCAAATGGAATAAGAAGCTGACAGAGAATGAGGAGAGCTACATAGTGGAGGTCCCGTGCCAGCTAACGCAGCATGCATTCACTCTCCTGGACTACAGCCACCAAGGATCTCAGACAGGGAGTATGGGAAGGCAACGTCACAGGGCTCCCAGCAAGAGACAGAGCACCCGGTAACCAGGGTATATGTTTTCCCAGCCCCAACCCTTCTTCCCTCTACACAGCGTCTGCCGCTTTCCAATGGCCACGGTCAACTGCCACCAGGGTCCACTCCGCCCCCACCGGCTGACCCCTTCAGCACCATTTTTTTGTTTGTTTTTCTGGTTTGTTTTTTGATATTGCTTTTGGGCTTTTTTTGTTGCTTCTCTCTCTTTTCTTTCCTTTCTCATTCAGCTAGCACCATGTGCCATCCTCTTCCCCTCTTGATGGGCTGTGATTCCCTGGCTTCTTTGCTCTGTTCTTTTTTTTTCTCTCTCTCTCACCTTTCCTTCCTTCTGCCCACTCAGCCCTGTGCACTGCCCCCGTACTTCTCAAGGGGCCGTGCTGCATCACTCAACTGGAGAGTCACCAACCAGCTCCCTCAGCAGCATTTATTTTTTGTTTTTGTTTTGTTTCTTCTTTTTTTTTTTTTTTTTGCTTCTTCTCTCTCTTTTTCTTCCTTTCCTTTCTCCTGCCCACCTAGCCCTATGCACCACTACTCCCCTTCTTGGTGGGCTGTGCAGTGCTGCTTGGCTGAAGAGCCTTTGGCACATGGCCTCCCCAGGTCTGTGCCACCCCCACAGGCCAGCTCCCTCAGCGCCATATTTTTTATTTTTCTGTATCTTTCCATTTCTCCCTTTTCCTTCTTCCTCCCACCTAGGCCCTGTGCTGCCTCCATCCCCTCCTGATGGGCCATGCTGTGCCACCTGGTAAGAGAGACATCAGCTCTCTGCCACCACAATTCTGCTCCACCCCCAACAGCTGGTTCCTCCATCACCGTATTTTATTTTTGTTTTTTATTATTTTTTATTTACTCTTGTTTGAGGGTTGGTTGGTTGGTTAATTTCTCGTCTCTCTTTCCCTTCTTTCCTTTCTCCTGCCCACCTAGCCCCATGGGCTGCCCATACCTCTTCTCAACAGACCAAGCCATACCACTCTGCTAGAAGGCCATCAGCACATGGCCTTGCTGGGTCTGCCCATCCCCCACTCAGGGAATCCTACCATGCTGCCATTTTATTTCCTTTTTTACTCTTTTTTTCCTTGGCTTTTTTCTTTTTCTTTTTTTTTTTTTTTGCTTTTATTTTTCTCTCTTCTTTCCCTTCTTTCACTCACCCTCATAGCTCTGCACTTTACATTCTCTCCTTTCCCTCCTGCCGATCTGCACCATGCACCGAGTACAACCCCTGAGCACAACCGGCATGGTCCCCTGGAGCCCACCCTAAACTGCCCCCAGCCCTGCCCTGTCAGCACCATTTCATGCTGCAAGCAAATCATTCTCATCCCTTCACCCCCGCTGGATCTGCCCTGCTGCACCATAGCTGAGTGACCGGCCCGGACCACCTGGACACGGTGGCAAGAAGTATCATGCCCATGGACAAGCAAGCAACGAAACACATCCAGCTCGCCTGCCCAGGCATAATCGAATAAAACAAAAAAGGAGGACAAAACAATCAAATCTACAATCAATAAACAAAGAAAATTCCTGAATGTCCTGGAGAAAGCAGACAATATAAAAACATATTAAAAAAACAGAACAGGATGGCTCTAGAAAGCAACCAAAATAAAATACCAGATGACCCTCCAGTAGAAGAAAAGGCAGGTGAACTACCTGATAGGGAATTCAAAACTCTAATATTCAGGGTTCTCTAACAGATGGAAGGAAAATGCAGACAAAATTAAGGGAAAAAATAGACAAAATCAGGGAAAACACAAAGCAATGGAAAGATTCAGAAAAAATAATACAAGAACAAGATGTCAAAATAAATAAACAACTAGAAATCATACAAAAACAGCAATAAGAAATCCAAAAGACAAACAACAAGATTTTAGAAATGGTCAGTGCAACAGAAGGTTTTAGGAGCAAATGTGAAACAATGGAAGACAGCATCAGTGAAATTTAAGACAAATCCTTGGATAGCACTTTGAGAAAAAATCAGAGAAAAATGAAGAAACCCCGAGAACAATGTGGGATACAATCAAAAGCAAAACTTTACAAGCAATTGGAGTTCTAGAACAGTGGGAGAAAATGGAAAAAACAGAGCATCATTGAAGATTTGCTCACAGAAAACTTCCCTAGTATCATGAAAGACGAAAAGCCGGCCATCCAAGAAGCTCAACAAACCCCACATAGGACAGATCCCAAAAGAAAAAAACCAAGACATAATATAATCACACCCACTAAAACCAAAGACAAAGAAAGAATCCTGAGAGCAGCTTGAGAAAAACAAGAAGTCACAAACAGAGGGGAAACAATGAGAATAAACTCTGATTACTTGGCAGAAACCATGTAGGCCGGAAGGCAATGGAATGACATACATAAAACGTTCAAAGAAAAAAACTGCCATCCAAGAATAATATATCCTGCAAAACTCTTGCTCAAATATGATGACAAAATTAGGACATTTCCAGATAAACAGAAATTAAAGGAATATGTAAAAACCAAACCAAACTTACAAGAATTATTAAAGGGAGTCCTTTGGTTAGAGAACCAACAATATCAAACAACAACCTGAATCTAGGACACAAGACAGCATCAACCAGATTATCAACCTAGACAACAAACTCTCAAGGATAAAATAGAACTAAAAGATTTACAACAGGGAACCAGAGAGGTCAATCTGTACATAACAACAACATCAGAACAATAAAAGAGGGGACAAACGGTGTAGGTATGGAACTTTCAAATGGAGAGGAAGTCAAAGCAATACCAAGTAATGAAAGACTGGTTGAAACTTGGGAAGATGGGGGTAAATTTCAAGGTACCACCAAATAAAGCTAACAAGCCTACTCATCAAAATAAAGAAGAAAAACATAAAGTCTCAATAAACACAAAATCTACAAAAATTAAAGAAACGGAAAAATCCACAAACAGAAGGAATTCAGCACAGCAGAGTAAGAAGAACAAAGATAATGTCAGCATCACAAAAAAAAAAAACACAAAATAACAGCAATAAACTCACACCTATCGATAATCACACTGAACGTAAATAGTTAAATGCTCCCATAAAGAGACAGAGAGTGACAGAATGGATGAAAAAAACAGGACTCATCAATATGCTGCCTACAAGAGACACACCTTAGAAACAAAGACAAAAATACATTAAAAATCAAAGGATGGAAAAAAATATACCAAGCAAACAGCAACCAAAAAAGAGCATGACTGGCGACACTAATTTCAGGTAAAACAGACTTTGAAACAAAGATTAGACAGGCCCATAAAATGAACAATAATACACGTAGCTCAACTATGTATAAAAGATTAAATGGGCACACCAGTCAAGGGGCAAGGGTGACAACACAGGCAAGGGCAGTAAAGTTGGATGAATGGAAATGGGGAACCCAAGGTCAAGAAGGAAAGAGTGTTAACATGTTGCGGGATTAGCAACCAACATCTCAAAACAACATGTGTATTAGTTTTTTAATGAGAAACTAATTTGCTCTGTAAATCTTCACCTAAAGCACACTTCTAAAAAAAAAAAAGTTTGCCTTGAGCAGTGCACACTTTTAAAGAATTCTCTACCCAAAAAAAACCAAACCCACTGCCGTTGAGTCGATTCCGACTTACAGTGACCCTATAAGACAGAATAGAACTGCCCGATAGAGTTTCCAAGGAGTGCCTCGTGGATTCGAACTGCCGACCTCTTGGTTAGCAGCCATAGCACTTAACCATTATGCCACCAGGGTTTCCAAAGAATTCTCTATATGAGAACAAATTGACAACCAAAAAAACCCACTGCTATCGAGTCAACTCCGACTCATAGTGACCCTACTGGACAGAGTAGAACTGTCCCATGGGGTTTCCAAGGTCGTAATCTTTACAGAAGCAGACTGTCACATCTTTTTCCACAGATCAGCTTGCGGGTTTGAACCACTGACCTTTCAGTTAGCAGCAAAGTGTTTAACCACTGTCACCAGGGCTCCAAATTGACAACAGTAACTCAAAACCAGCAGAGAACTTCAGTGGACAGAGAGTCGAAATTAATGATAGTGAAAAAATATGGGTAGTGATAGAAAGAACGGTGACACAACATGAAGAATGTAATCAACTGAACTGTACATGTAGAAAACGATGAACGGGTATATGTTTTGATACGTATATTTTTACCAAAAGTAAAAAAAAAAAAAAAATAGACACATCAGTCCTATGAAACCAAAAATAATTCCTAGAAAAAGTCATCACAGGAAAAAGAATGTTTCTACATTAACAAACTCATAATGTACTATGAAGTTATAATTGTTATAAACTTTTATGCAGCAATATAGCACAGACAGACCTGTAATACATACATACACAAACACGACAGAAATATAAATTATACCAAGTGACTAGGAGGTTATTTTTATCTGATGTTCCTTCAGATGAAATTTAGAATCATTTCATCAAGTCCTAAAACAAATTCCTGCTTGATATTTTTATTCAAATTGTACTAAACTTCAATATAAACATGAGAATAGATACCTCTACATTACTAGGTTTTCCTATTCAGGAACATGGTATATCTCTGCAATTATTCAGGTATTAAATATGTACATTATTAAGTTTTAAATTTTTATTCATATAAGTCCTACAGATTTCTTGTTAAATTTGTTCCTAGATATTTCACATTTTTTTGTTATTATTGTAAGAGAGATCTTTTTTCAAATAAATTTTCTAACTAGTTATTTTGACCAGATAATAAGAATGCTATTGATTTGTATTGATTTGGGTATATGTATTTTGTGTCTAGCCACATTACTGAATTATTATTGTTCTAATCATTTTTTAGTTTATTATCTTGAGTTTTGAAGGCCCAGTTTGTAAATAACGACAATGTTATCCCTATCATCTAACACTTATAATTCTTATTTCTTCTATGTCTTGCCTTATTTCACTGACTAAAATTTCCAGAATATTGTATCTGAATATTGGTTCTTATCTTAATCCTGACACCCTTGCATGATTCCCAACTTAAAAGGAAATATTTATCAGTTAGGATGTTGCAGCTGCAAATAATAAAATGCACAATTGACAGTGGCTTAAACAATGAGAAAATTGTATTATCTAATATAATATAAAGTCTGGAGTTAGGCCAGTTCCAAAGTTGATTGATTAATTTAGCTGCTCAACAATATAAGGACATGGTTCAGTTTTTCTGTGATTCTCCAGGCTTTCTCCTCATGGTTTCCAGATGGCTACAGCAATTCTAAGTATCAGTTTATAGACAATGTCCAAGTCCTGAATAGTGCAAGTCTCATTTTTAAATGCTCATTTTTTAAATTGAGGAAAAATTCCCTAGGAACTACCAGCAAGGCTTGCCCTGGTTCTCTCATTGGCCAGGGCTGTTACCTGTCTTGTCTAAACCAATCAACCACAAAAGAAATGGACTCCCCATGACTGGCTTAAGCTACTCCACTTTCCCCATGCTGGGGCAGGGGAGGGTTCCACTTCCCCTGAGAGTGTGGGAGTGTAAACACCAAAGCAAATCCAGAGCTTTGTCAGCAAGAAAGCGGGGCTATGCCTGATAGGTAGTAACCAACAGCGTCAGCCACAGAAGAGTCTCTGGGTTGACGATTACCGTGAGATTGGCTGCCGGTTTTACATTCTCTATCAAGTTAGTGGTATCAAGTTAAGAAGGATTCCCCTTATTCCTAGTTTAATAAGAGTAGGTTTTCTTTTCTGTTCTTTTCTTACCTAAGAGTGCTAAATTTTATCAATGCCTATTTGACATCTGTGGAGATGACCGTAGAATTAATTTCCTTCGGCCTACTAATGTGTTGTATGATATTAACAGATTTCCTAAGACTGAAACAAAGGTACTTTGTTCTTAGCAATTTTGAGACTTTTCAAACAAAGAAGGACACACACCTTGCTGCTTATTAATAAATAATACTTCATATGCACAATTCTGCCAGAGCCTGTGCTAATAAGATTGAAGAGGGAAGGTCTGGAGTCAGAGGGTGGCAGGTAGGACAGACAGACACCACAATCCAGCCATGGAGTGATGTGGCTTGTACTGGGGTGGGGGCAGGGCAGGAGAGCACGGGAAAGATGCAAAGGCTTCTTCCAAGGAACCACTAATTCTTCATCCACACTGCTGTTTAGCACCTCCCCACCACAAAACTGTTGAGGGTTACTTGAAATTAATTCAGTTCCATGAAACCCCCCACTCCCCACCTTGGTTCATCCTCCAACCCCATACAGCTAGTCATCCACCCTGGTGGTCCTACTAAATATATCTATTTTTATATCTGATTCTACCACTACACTTTGGGCTTCTTGAGTGCAGCATGTACACCAGTCATTTGCACTGTGCGGGACTGTAGTCGGCTCTCAAACTGTTTGAAAAA
This sequence comes from Loxodonta africana, assembly GCF_030014295.1. Lineage (NCBI taxonomy): Eukaryota > Metazoa > Chordata > Mammalia > Proboscidea > Elephantidae > Loxodonta > Loxodonta africana. The sequence goes on from NC_087364.1 coordinate 48,547,540, forward strand.
CAATGCTGGTGTTGAATACGTTGCATATTTATTGTGCATCATTCGTACTATGCCAGGCACTGTCCTGACTACTTTATAGCAATTTTTGTAAATTCCTGCACTATCCCTGTTATTATTATCTCCATTTTATAGATGTGGACACAGCTGAGACAGTTTACACAACTTGCCCCAAGATGCAAAGCTAGGAAACTGGAGAGCCAGGATTCAAATCCAGACAGTCTGACCCCTGACGTAACTTCTAAGCTATTCTGCTTCCTGTGACCTTGAAAACAAACTAGATAAGCCACAAGCTCACAAATGAGCCCAAATTATTTTATGGTTACTCTTCATATCATTCACTGTCTGTAGACTCACCAGAAATGTTCTGGCTAAATTCACTGCCAAAGGAATCCCAACGAGGGGCCACCGTCACTCATTTATAGCTCCTGATTTTAGAAGGACTGAGAACAGGTTGAAGATCTGAACAGCTCGGAACAAATCAGCAGCAGAACAGGCAGTGCGTCCATCCTATCATCCTTTTCTCCTTCATTACACAAAGCCCTTGGTGCATTTGCCTCCTTGGGACCACTCAGCCAGGTTGTCAAGAATCGCAGCACTCTGAAAGAATGTTGTTCCCCTCTCCTTTTATTACCACCCCAAAGCCTATAAAAACTTGGACTCTATTAGCTCTGTTTATAGCTGGAATTTCTACTCATTATCACCTGAGAAAGGAAGAGTCGATTTAATACCCTCGATTTTAAAGAGTCTATCCAATGAAGGCAGAGTCCATTACAGTCATATCAGCTAATTACTGTAAAGTGCAGCAGTCTGCATTTGGAAAAGAAAAAAGTACCCAAGCTTTGCAGTACAGAGTATGGGAAACTGGATGATAGCCTCTGATGCTGAATTCTGTTTTGCAGACCTGATGAAAAAGCTTCCCCCTCCACCTTTCCTGTTCCCGGAATGCCATTTGACAGCTGGAAGAGGGAGACCACAAGAGCCAGTGAGCACTCACTAAAGCTAATCAATATTTAGAAGCTAATAATAAAACAAAGAAATGGACAAATGTCAGTGTGGGCAGACAAAAGCAAGGCGATTTTTCTTTACGCCTCTGAGACATATTTCTAGGCTAATACCTGCAACTTCTTCTGAGACACTCGGGGGTTTCCAGATGCATGAACCCTGGTCTTTGATGTGCTCAAGCACCTCAGCCTCCTTCCTTCTGTTCCATACCAGGTTGGGCACGTGCAAGCTTCTCTGCACAGCACTCAGGAAGGCAGGAGTGAGTCTGCCACCATACTGGTCCCTTCATTCCCAACTCCTACCAGGAAACTGAAATCTGTGTATCATCTGCTGCCCACACTAAGAGGTGACCCTTGAACTTCATCTGACGCCCCTGTGTGAAAGAAAATCCTTCTTTCTCACAGGCTTCTTAGAAGTAAACTTGAAAGGTTCCAAATGACTTCATTTAACGGAAATCTGAGTGCCTACAATGTGCCATGAACGACAGGTGCTGAGGAAATCCAGGGATGGATAGTCAGCCAATTCGCCAGAAAGCTATCCCATCATGACGTAACACAACGTCCTCTCACTCTGCTTTCCTGCTAGTTGTTGGTGAAGCTGCCTCACAGTCAGTGCGTTTTAGAGCCTGTTAGGCAGAAGCAGGAGTATAACTACTGCACGTTCGCAATGACTTGTCTCCAATAAAAACTCAACCATGTTTCATTTGCTGAGCTGGTGCTTTTAAAGAGGTTTACAGTCTGATGTGTTAATGAACCACTTTAAAGTCTGAAGGAGAGACAAAAAAGCAACAAGTAAAGGCCACACTTCACCATCTCAGGGCCCCTTTCTGCTTCTTTCCATTGGACTTCAGAGGCCCCTAGACAGTTTCTAATAATGTCAACATTAAGTCCCCTAGTTGCTTAGAACACAGGTTTTTCAGTTTCTTAGGAATCACTGTGCCCCCTCCTTAAGGTTTGATTTCCCAGTATTACAAACCCTCCTCTTAAAGGTTGAAAACACACCAAATTTAGAGCCAGTCCCCTACTCATTCAGGGCACAGGGGCCGCAGGATCCAAACTGATGACTCCATGAATATATCTTACACAGAATTATGTGTCAGGCATAACTCAAACAAGCCATTATTCCTGCCCTTAAGAAGCCTGTAATTTAAAGCTATCAGTGCTATAAGACAAATAATCCTAAAATAAAAAAGAGATGGGAGTGATATAAATAAAGTGTGAACAAAGCAAGATAGAACAACATAGGGGAGATAAAGGATAACCAGAGGATCTAGATGATGAACTAACTGTAACTGACATGCTTTTCACAAGAAAGTGTCTTAGGCACAGGGGTTTTTGTGAACTGATAGGATCAGGAAGGGAGAGTGTGTTTGTTGGATTATCCAGACCAGGTGACAACCACGCACAGTGGGATCTGTGTTCTGACCTCTAAGTGGTGCAGAGCTAGCCCTCCATTCTTAACCTCAGCCTCGGTCCAGCCCCACCGAGCAAATTTCCAATCAAAATTTCAGATTCCCAAGTCCCTTCTAAGTCAGGAAGGCACTTCTCTAAAGAGCAGATACAGGAGTTCCACACTAGTTAAGTATTTTCACTCTTTATTTGGAAAACAGGAAGTCACAACAGCACAATGCTTACATTCAGAAGTTTTAAAATCACACCAAGCTGGGTTCAAAGCCAGGCTGTGACATTTTCGGCAAGACACTTAAGCTAAATCTCAGTTTCTACATCTGTAAAATTAGAAGAAAAAAACCAGATGCCATTAAGTCAATTCTGACTCATGGTGGCCCCATGTGTATCAGAGTAGAACTGCACTCCATAGGGTTTTCACGGTCTGCCATTTTTTGGGTAAAGATCGCCAAGCCTTTCTTCTGTGGTACCTCTGGGTAGACTGGAATCTCCAACCTTTTGGTTAGCAGTCAAGCATGTTAATGATTTGTACCACCCAGGTACTCGAAAATTGGAATAATAATAAAACCAAAAACCAAACCCATTGCCATCGAGTCAATTCTGACTCATAAAAATTCTGACTCATAGCGACCCTAAATAACACGTATCATACAATGTGGCTGCATTAATAAGAGACTTGTAAAATAATTAGCCCAGTGCCTGACACACAGCAAATGGTCACAAAGAATATTAGCAATTAATATTGGCATAGCTATTACTTTTATTATACAAATTATGCCCCAGATCACTGTCAAGTACATCTGTGTGTTGGTGACCTGAGACTCAATGTCTTGATCACATCAAGTTCTAGGAAGTGAAAAGCTGACAATCATCAAATCCTGGGCCATAAACTCCTCCCTGAAAGTCTTGCCCACAACCAAGGCCAGCCTGAGCCACCAGCCCGTGCAGCATCTGACACAAGCAGTCCGCAAAGCTAAGCATGGGTTCAGTTCCCACTGGTTTTATGAAAATGCTACCCTGTGTTTCAATTGCTCAGAGGGAAGGGCCATAGTCTCCCCACCTTCCCAGTCTCACTAAGGCTCATGGTACTGTAGAAACCTGCAGGCTGCTCTTTCACACTTGTCATGTACATAATATGACAGCGTGCATGGCTTTTTTCTGACTCTGTTTTTATGATATCCAAGACCATGTCGGCCCTGGGTGATGACCACAAGGTCAACTGGCTCTGAGCCCCCATTTGTTCTGGAAACCTCCCAAGCCTCCTCTCTTCCACACATTTCCCAGAGGGAGCTTTCCTGGCCATAGTGGCTCCGTAGTTTCCGGCAACTCATTCCTGGTTTCTTATCAGCCTCTCATGACCTCTAAGCCCCCTACTACCCACCCTCCCCAAAGAGCTCTGCTACCACAAAATTGGAGAATTCTTTTTCTCAAGTGATCATGTCACTGAACTTTAAGCTACGGCTGCTAACCAAAAGGCTGGCGGTTCAAATCCACTAGGCACTCCTTGGAAACTCTATGGGGCAGTTCTACTCTGTCCTACAGGATTGCTATGAGTCAGAATTGACTGGACGGCAACAGTTTTGGTTTGGTTTTTTTTTTTTTAAATGAGAAATAGCAGAAGACATTGTCTAATTCTTCTGAGTTACATTTTGACAGAAGAATAGCTGTTCACTACAGGCCGTGTGAAGTGAAGACAAGGGAAGTAGTGACCACATGCACTACTCCATCTCACCAGCTAGACTGCACCTTTTGTGTTTACCTGTGTATCTGGGGCTCTGGCATCGTGTTTTGCTCTTGATAGGTGTTTCATAAATGAACGAGAGGCCTACATCATCTAAGTGCATGTCAGGAATTGCAGTTTATCATAGTTTCTTAAACTGCAGGACATCATGTGGGGTCTGCAGAGCTACAGGCTTGTCAGCCCCATGCTTGACTTATGAGCCCTGGTGGTGGTTCAAATCCACCCAGCAACTCCATGGAAGAAAGACCTAGTAATCTGCTCCCATAAAGACTACAGCCTAGAAAACCCTATGGGGTGGTTCTACTCTGTCACATAGGGTCGCTATGAATCAAAATCAACTTGAAGGCACCTAGCAACAACGACAATGGCATGCTTGATTTACTGAATTAGAATTTGCATAATTAACTTAGTTGAGTCTTACGCAGTCCTATGCACTGAGTTAGAGCACTGATTTCAAACTGTTTCACCCCAATACCCTATAAGAAACACATTATACACTGTGACCTAATACACACATATACAATATGTGCATGCTGTTTTTCTCCTCCATTCTTATTAATTTTTTCAAAAGCTTACTGAAACCCAATACAGTTACTCTACAACTCATTACAATTTGAAAACACTGGGTTAGTGCACAGAGGGGGAGTGGGACAGTGGCTGCTGATGTACAAAAATAGACAATGGTTAGATAATGACCTTTTTATTTATTTTATTTTTTTTTTTTTAAGTTAAGGAGTTGAGACTTAGGCTGGCAGTCAGGAGAAGCCATTCATGCCATTAATACATGAGATACAAGAATAAAAAAGACCCAGTTCCTGCTATATGGAGCTGGAGCTTACAGTTTCCTCCAGGGATGGAAGGGAGAGGAAGGCAAACAAGTAAAGTACCTGTTAACAAATGGCATACTGTGATGGCAACTGGAGACAGTTCAGGTAGAGGACCAGCACGCATAAAGGTAGAAAGGCGAGAAAAAACATGAAACATCCAAGGAATTGAAGTAGTTCATAAAGAAACATTTTGATCAAAGACTCTACAGAAGAATCCTGATCAAAAGTGGGGAAATGTCGAGCAGAATTTCAAATTCTTATGGAATCCAGACTTTCTAGAACCATAGAGGTTGGAGGAACCTCTGAAACTAATGCCCTGAATAATCTTTAAACCTTAAACCAAAAATACCCCCTTGAAGTCTTCTTTAAATCAAAGTTTAGCTTAATTAGTAAAGAATGTCTGCCTTGAGCACTGTCCTTTTTTAAAGAAGTATCTACATGGGATGGAACTGACAACAGCAATTCGAATGATTAGATAGGAAGCTTAGAGGCCAGCGGGCAGTGCGTTTATGTTAATACGGGAGGAGCAATTCAGAAAAGCACGGTGAGAATGGTTGCATAACTTGAAGAATGTAATCAATGTCACTGAATTGTACACACAGAAATTGGTGAATTGCTTCATGCCTTGCTGTGTTTATTTTCAACAACAATGAAAAGGAAAGAAGGGAGAGAGGGAGAAATGGTTTTCGACAGGAATAAATATGCTAGTCCTGAATCCAAAGTCCTTCTTTCTCTGGTGAAGAGATAAGGTATCTGAGCCTCCTTAAGCTTGAAGGAAATTATTATGACCACATTTGTAAAAGCCCTTTGGTATAAAGGATGATATGAACCTAAGTACAAAGGTGAGGATGGGACCAGAGTCCCCCCATCACTCAAGGTATTGAGGAGATGGCCTTCCTAGAAATACCATAGAGTGACCAGACCAGAGAACTTGCCCTTGCATTTTGTGGAGCTGGTTTAGCTATAAAACAATGTCTCAGGCATATTTTATTTTAACAGTTTTACTGAGGTGAAATTTATATACCATAAAATGCATTTTACTACAATTCAATTTTAGAACACTTTCATCACCCCAAAAGATCCCTTGTGCCCATATGAAGTCACTCTCTGTTCTCATTCCAGGTCCCAGACAACTACTAATCTATTTTCTGTCTCTATAGATTTGCCTATTCTGGACATTTCATATAAATGGAGTCATACAGCATGTAGTTTTTGTGGATGATTTCTTTCACTCAGCATGTTTTTAAAGTTCATCCACGTTGTAGCAGGTATCAGTACTTCATTCCTTTTGAGACCAAATAACATTCCATTGTATGGATACAGCTTATTTTGTTTATCCAATTCATCTGTTGATAAACACTTAGGTTGTTCCCACTTTTTGACTACTACGAATAATGCTTCTATGAACACTCATGTTCAAGTTTGTGTGTGGACATGTGATTTCACTTCTTTTGGGCAAATGTCCAGGAGTGGAATTGCTGGATCATATAGTAAATTGCACCTGACACAAGCCATGGCATTTCCAATCACCTCATATGCATGCAAACGCTGGACAATGAACAAGGAAGACCAAAGAACTGATGCCTTTGAATTATGGTATTAGCAAAGGATATTGACTATACCATGGATGGCCAGAAGAACAAACTAATCTGTCTTGGAAGAAGTACAGCCAGAATGCTCTTTAGAAGCAAGGATGGCTAGGCATTGTCTCAAGTACTTTGGACATGTTATCAGGAGTGAACGCTCCCTGGAGAAGAATATCATGTTTGGTAAGGTAGAGGGTCAGTGAAGGAAAGGAAGGCCGTCAGCAAGATGGACTGACACAGTGTCTGCAACAACGAGCTCAAACATAGCAATGACCGTGAGGATGGCACGGGACCAGGCAGTGTTTCATTCTGTTGTTCATAGGGTCACTATGTGTCCCGACTCACAGGCACCTAACAACATAGTAACTTTATGTTTAAAATGTCAAGAAACAATGTCACTGTTTACATTCCCACCAAAAACGTATGAGGGTTCAAGTTTCTTTACAGCCACAAGCATATTTTTTAATTCAGATTTATGTGTATTAGGGCATAAAGCATAGTCTGAATAAAGTTTTAGCTAGCAGTTCCACAAGCTATGGCATTCAAATGGATCTGTAATTTATTTACATTCCAATTTCACTGGAATTTATGAAAAAATTATCAGATGTCCATTTGAAAACTTTAAAACCATTCATTATCAAAAGGGAATACTAAACAACAAAGTGAACCTAATTCTCATAGAAAATTTGAGAAAAATATTCATCAATAGGGAGTTCTCAAGGATCAAGCAAGGCAAATCAGAGTGTACTTGGCCCACTAATCAGCATGTCCATGGGGCCAAAATCCTAACTGTGAATCCTACAAAGCAGCAGCAAATTACAAAAGGCAGCAACCACAGCCAGGAAACAGAAAAGGAGGTCAGAGAACTCCTTCTTTAAATCTGATGCAACTTGCATTGTAGGTGATGATATACAAAGAGAGACCCTGCTCCCAGAGAAGGCAAGAAACAGACCTGGTCTCAAGGGGACTGGGAGCACAATAGTCACAGGAATGCCCCCTGCTGCTTTGAAAACCCCAGGTACCTTTTACAAACATACACACAAATTAAAGCAGGGGGTGGGAACCAGAAGAGCTGGCAAGAGCTTTTTGGTTCAGAGACCACAAAGGGACGCAAAGCTTTCAAACCCCTTTGACATCCACCTTTTCAACCTAGAAAACAAACCCCGTATCTGAGGCTTTGATCTCTGTGTTGCTCATGTTTTACTCTAAGCGTCATACACATGTCACTGAATGTGTACAATGTCCTGTCTTCACAGAGGCTTCCTCCTTGGGAGAAACCCTTTCTGTTCCCAGTGATGAAGACCTAAGATAATTATCCTCTAGCACTTTTCTGGTACAATCGGTTCAGTGGAGGTTTACGTACCCAGCTGGTCAGGTCCCAGGAGATTTCCCCTGCTAATTTTCAGTCAGTCAAGGAAAACAAAGGAGTAACTAAGATTGGGTTACCGTGATTTTAAAGAACACTGTTCTTCCTCCCTTTCCCCCCTCTTCCAAAGGAAAAAAAAAAAAGTGTATACGTCTGTATTTCACACTTTTGTATCTGCTCTTCTCCAAAAATAAATGCTGTTTACATACAAGAAATGATGACTACAATACCAGCACGACGTATAGCTTTAAAATACTCACAGAGAGAACATACATACTGTTCAGACAAAAGAGTGTCTGCGTGCAATATTCCTTCTCAGAGAAGCACCTGGATATTAAGCTTGAGGACAGCAGAGTAGTACTTTAGTTTATTTTTATGGTAAGAGAACAGTTCTCTGTGATTGGTGCTAGAGCTACCCGTTGAAAGAAGGCAAGAGAGGATGCCTTTCAAGGCACAGCAAACGCTTGACTTTGGTCTTATCAACCATTTCAGAGTAGGACGCTAGCACGGAACTACCAGGGCTGCATGTTTTACTCAGTCTCTGCCCTCTAAAGGAGTTCTTTAAGAGCTGAATTGAAAAACCGCAGCACTCCCTAATTCGAAGGACCCTTTCACCCATGCAAAAGGCAGTATAAATTAAATTGGGTGGAAAGGCTGAGAAGACATTTCAAATTTGTGGTTTCCTTAAACAGAGCCTATGATACCACCACCTCTAGGAAAAAAAAAACTGCCCAAATGTGGTGCAGGTCAGAATTTTTTGCATGATATAATTCACTGCCTTGTCTAGAAAGCAATTAACATTTTGATAAAAATGCTTGAGCGATTTTCTGAGACTTTAATAATGTCAAGGCCTCTTCTGAGAAAGTTGGATCTGTCCCCTTAATTGTCAGTATTGCAAAAAACCTAATAATTTTTAACCAGGGATTTTTTTATCCCATCTAATGATCTAACCACCCTTTTTCCCTGTAAAATAGGTCTTCCCAGAGATCTCCAAATTCGCTTTTTCAAAAGCAACGCATATGAAATAAAATTGTGATACATGCTCCTTATCAATTTGTGTACAAAGTTGCTTTAAACTACCAGGATTGCCATCAACCTTGCCCCAAGTAAACCCACTGTCATGGAGTCGATTCCAACTCACAAGACCATAGAGGACAGAGTAGAACTAGCCATAGGATTTCCAAGACTGTATATCTTTAATGAAGCAGAGGGCCACATCTTTCTCCCTCAGAGTGGCTGGTGGGTTCAAACTGCCAACCTTTTGGTTAGCAGCTGAGCGCTTAGCCACTGTGCCACCAGGGCTTCTTCCTTGCTCCAAACACCATCTAAATTAGCAACACAGGCCATACGTGCAAAGAGGAAAACACACAAATTCATGTCCAAAACAGCAAGAATTAGTTAGTATAGCCAAACTAATGACATTTCATTTCTCTACTGTTTTTTTTTTTTTTTTACTGCATTTCTTTATGTTATATCCTACTGTGGAGCATAATCTATTATTCTCAGATCAAAATTACTAAACCACAATGCATAGCCATTCTTCCCCACACTACACCACTTCATTTTCACTTACCAATAGAATTTCATCTAAGGCACAGCATAAAATGTCCTGAGGAAGCCCATTTTGTAATTTTTTTTAACTGTACTTTAGATGAAGGTTTCCAGAACAAACTAGTTTCTCATTAAACAGTTAGTACACATATTGTTTTATGACACTGGTTAACAACCCCATGACATGTCAACACTCTCCCTTCGGGACACTGGGTTCCCCGTTACCAGCTTTCCTGTCCTCTCCTGCCTTCCAGTCCTTGCCCCAGTGCTGCTGCGCCCCTTTAGTCTCGTTTTGTTTTATCAGCCTGTCCAATGTTTGGCTGAACAGTGAACCTCAGGAGTGGCTTCAGTACTGAGCTGAAAGGTTGCTCAGGGGCCATACTCTCAGGGTCTCTCCAGCCTCTGTTAGGCCAGCAAGTCTGGTCTTTCTTTTTGAGTTGGAATTTTGTTCTACATTATTCTCCAGCTCCGCCCAGGACCCTCTGTTGTGATCCCTGTCAGAGCAGTCAGTGGTGGTAGCCGGGCACTATCGGAATGTACTGGACTCAGTCTGATGGATGCTGTGGTAGATGTGGTCCATCAGTCCTCTGGACTAATCTTTCCCTTGTATATTTAGTTTTCTTCATTCTTCCTTGCTCCAGTGGAGTATCATAGATGGCCACTCACAGGCTTTTTAGACCCTAGACGCTACTCACCAAAGTAGCTTGACCATACTCAATGATGACCATACTCAGCCCTTAAGGATCAAAATCAAGCAGAGGCATCAATAAAGTGCAGATGTAATCAAATCCCTCCATCAGGCTGAACTGAGATGAACAAAAACAATGAAACAGAATACCAAACTCTAACCTTCCCATCGTTGCATAGGTTTTTCAAGCCTAGTCAGCATTAATGTTCAAATACATAACTTTTCTTATGACCCTATTTTGGATTTAAGTGCATTTATTTTTTTTATATCTGCCAGGTGCTCCTTGGAAACTCTATGGTACAGTTCTACTCTATCCTGTAGGGTGGCTATGAGTCACAATCAACTGGACAGCACTGGGTTTGGCTTTTGTTTTATATCCAGATTATAATCACAGAGAGTATTTAATTAGGTAACGTTTGCAAGTACTTTGAAGATATAAAGTGCTCTATAAATGCTAAGTATTATTATTATTATTATTTAAATACACTATGCAATTACTGCTTACAACCAATTCCACCCACCACATTGCTATAATTTGATTACAGGAGGCTAAAAAATACCTAGAGGTAGAAATGATGAAACCACATCCATATGAAGCTCTGGGTTTTTACCCTAGGCATATATAATTTATAGGCATTTTTAATGGAGGGTTAGGTTATAAAATCTAGTAAATAAGGCTATTGGCCTTCTCAAGAATGACAACCATATAGTTACACCAATTTTAATAGTTTCTGACTTATAAACCAGGTGAAAAGTAGACTTTGGTTCAAAACACAGGGCTCCTTACTCTTTTGTCTCCCAGCTCTATTTTCCATTTTCTCCATTGTAACCTTAAAATATCTATACCTATCTGAAACAGTGTAACTCAAGGTTTTTATTTTAATCATTATCAAGTAGAGGAAAGCTCAAGAATGGCCTCTCCTATATCATGGCTCTTGGTACATCCCACCATCTCTTATGATCACCAAAATTTCTGCTGTCAACAAGTAAGAACACATACCTGTTAAAAAATAAAAGCAAAGAGATTTATTGAAGGTTCGAGACAGTCTAAACCAGGGACACTTCTGATCTTATGAAGTGAAACCAAATGCTCCAAAATGGTGGAGTCACATAGGTATATTTATGAGGTAAAAACACAACATTCTGACTGAAAGTTGCAAGATTGGGTAAGCAGGAATGAGACAACCCCAAGCAGGGCTTTGGTTGGGATTGATTAACAGAGTATATGTGAGTTAAAGTGAGGGGGTATATGCACATAATTGTGGAATTACTCACTCACAAGGGGGATGGGGATCACAAGATGATTGCTGGGTGGCCAGGGTCTTCTGGTTCCACCCAGCCAGAGGCCCAAGGTCATATGCATGTGAATGTGAAGTCAGTCTGTTAGTTTCACCCAGCCAGACACCCAAGGCCATATACAGATGAAGAAGTCAAGGTGACATTCTCAGGAAGGCAGAAGTCACAAAATGGAGTCGGGCCTACACCTGAGATAACCACTCCAGGCACGCCAGGCAGTGTGGAACACTTGCACACTGTGCTACCTAATTCTTAAAAAATAGAAGTCCTTGAACCTGATTCCACATATCTTCCAAACATACTTAAATGATTTTATTAAAAAAATGACAGGCAATGTAGTGAATTACTATTGCCCTTCTAGCCATAGGTCTTGTAACTCCCACCAAATGACTGGCTGGGAGAATGCAAATGAGATGCTTGTGGCCCACCAAGGGGACTGGCTAGCTTGCTAATAATGTAAATCAGATACATGGTACACTTGTGAGGGTGGGGGTATTCAAATAAGGTATATGGAACCCCAAAGAGGGTATTGGTCAGTTTTGTCATCTTGCTAGGCTTAAAAGAGAGCCAATCCCAGAGCAAAGGGGGACCTGACTATCACCAAGCAGAGACAGGAGCAGAGTGTTTCATTTAGACCCAGGATTCCCATACTGAGACCCTCCCAGACCCAGGAGACACAGAGAGAGAGCTGTAACACTGAAGACAGCAGTTGCAAAGAAACATCGGCAGCAGAGGCAGCAGAACCAGGAGACTTGCAGGAGGCGGCGTGGTGAGCTTCCTGGTCCAGGGAGTGAGAAAGCTGAGTGCCTTCCAGCAGAGGGCTTGCTGGCAGAGTGGGATGCCTCCAGGCACATAACTGAGCTGGGCTCGCTGACCCTTGGAGTGAGAAAGCTGGGTGCCTTCGGGCAGGAGGCTTCCCGATGGAGTGAGGTGCCTCTGGGCACTTGGTGGCAGAGCTCGGCTCACCAGCCCATGGAGTAAGAGAGCTGATTGCCTTTGGGCCAAGACTTAATGGCAGAATGGGGTGACTCCCGGCAATTACTAGCGGAGCTAAAAGAGCTTTGTAGGGCCTGTCTGAGCAGGGCAGAAGCCAAGGGGCCAGAGATAGGTGTGCCTATGGTCATGGCTGAGAAGAGGCTATCCTGATCGAAGAACTGTATCCTGAGTGTTCCTCAGCCTGAACTGTAACCTGTAACTTCCCTAATAAACCCCATAATCGTATTTGTGAGTTGTATATGGCCACTGCAATGAATTACTGAACACAGCAAAGAAGTAGAGAATGCGTTGGGAGGGAAGGTTGGTGTCAGAATTGGTAAAAACCACAGAGAGAGGAGGCATGTCTGACCTCTGCCTCATAAGAATCAGCCTTGGGCTGTTGATATTGATTCTCCTTCCCCCTCCTGAAGTCAGAAGAGGTCAGCCACCGCCCCCACTGCATTTTTACAATTCCCTATACATGCTGCGGAGCCCTAGTGGCCCAGTGGCTAAGAACTCAGCTGCTAACCAAAAGGCAGTTCAAATCCACTAGCCACTCTTTGGAAACCCTATGGGGCAGTTCTACTCTGTCCTATAGGGTTGCTATGAGTCAGAATTGACTTGATGGCAACGGGTATACATACTGCACAAGGAAATCACTGCTGATCCCAAAATAGTTCACATTTTGTTTTTAGGTTTTTAGACAAGAGAAAGGAAAAACAACACATTTTGAGCTGTCCTTGGCTATTAAAAAAATGAAATCATAGAGAAGAAATACTTTTGAAATAACTTCTAAAATAGCACTATGCTCATCAAAGAGAAGAACTTGTGCCCAAAGTCAAATGGTTCTGGGAAATCTGTGAACCCCAGGGAAATAATATGTCAGATGATTCTGATATCACAACAAGTTCCTTAAGTCAAATGATGGCCATGTGAATCACTATGGGCAATGGTTTCGGGATAGGCGAGTCTTAGCTCACCATTTATTAGCTCTAAGGCCCTGGGTAAACTGTTCACTTTGTCTAAGCCTCAGTGTGCATATCTGTAGATGACACACACCTACTCCAGAGGAAACTGTGGTGAGAATTAAATGAGCTAATAAAGAGTAATAATAGCTAAGAAGTATACCCAAAAATCAGTTGCCGTCAAGTTGGTTCCGACTCATGGCAACCCCATGTGTGCACCGTAGAACTGTGCTCCATAGGATTTTCATGGCTGTGGACTTTCAGAAGCACATCGCCAGGCCTTTCTTCCAAGGCATCTCTGGGTAGGTTCGAACTGCCGATCCTAAGGTCAGCAAATGAGCACCCAACCATTTGTGCCATCCAGGGACTCCTAATACATATACAGCATTTAGTAGATGCCAGGCACTGTTCTCAGAGATCTATGTTAGTAAGTGCTTTAATCCTCGACAAACTTATAAGATAAATTCTATTATTATTCTCATTTTATAAATTAGGAAACTAGGACTAAAAGTTAGGAGACTTGCCTAAGCTCACATAGGTAGTAATAGCTAAATTGGGACTTGAATCCAACCACCTGCCTCCTAGATCCACACTCTTAACCACCACATCAAGCTCCCTCCTTAATATAAAAACAAGTGTGCTGACTGGCACATAATACATGCTTAGTCAGTGAGATGGATTGATACTCCCCTCCCCATCACTTCAAGAGAACCTAGAAAGTTGTAAATCAGCACTACTCCTTTTTTAGGGTGTCTCACGAAAGACGGGTCTTGTCATGGTTCTTTTCCTTCTTCTGAGCAGCCCTGAACTTGCCTGGCAAACTTCCAACAGCTGTGCTTAATCTATCACTTGTCTTCAACCTTTACCCCCAAGGGACCTCACAGTATCCTAACATTCCCAATTCTATGTATTCAATTAAGTTGTTGTTGTTGTTGTTGTTAGTTGCACTCCACATGAAGTACCTCATTTAAAAAAAAAAAAATGGAATGGCCAGGTTTGGCAGAGATGTTGGGAAACTGGCACTCTTCATACACTCAAAGTGGGAATGTACATGGTTACAACCTTTTTGGAAGGCAGCCTGACAATGTCAAGAGCCTTAGAAACCACTCATACACTTTCATTCTAAATCTTACTTCTAAGAAGTTATCCTGAGAAAACAGAGAAACGCACAAAGATGTGTACAAGGATATTTATCAAAGCACTATTTACAAGAATGGAACAGTTGTAACTAACCTAAAGCTTCATCAATAGGAATTGGTTAAATATATTATGACACATCCCTACAACAAAGTGCTAAGCAGTCGTTAAAAGACATAAGACTGGAAATTTGAACACCGATTGAACATTTGAAGAACCTAAAAATTACATGTTAATTTTTTTAGGCATGATAATGGTACCGTGGTTATATATTTTTTCTAAAGAGTATCTTGTAGAGAGACATACTAAAATATTTACAACTGAAATAATACTTCAAATTAATATGGGGGAAGTAGTAGGGGTATAGATGAAACAAGATTGATCACCATTGGGTAATTCTTAAACTGGGGCTCATTATACTATTCTGTCTACTTTTATTATAATGGCTTTACTAAGATGTAATTCATATACTATAAAATTCACCCTTTTAAAGTGTATAATTAAGCGATGTTTAGTATATTCATAGAGTTGTACAACCATCATTACTATCTAATTTTAGGACATTAGCAGTAACTCCCCTTTTCCCCTTCCCTCCAACCCCAGGCAACCACTAATCTTCTTTCTCTCTCTATGGATTTGCCTATTCTGGACATTTCCCATCAATGGAATCGTAGAACATGTGGTCTTTTGTGACTGGCTTCTTTCATTTATCATGTTTTCAAGGTTCATCCATGTTGTAGAACGTATCAGTGCATTCCTTTTGATGGCCAAATAATATTCCATTGAATGGCTATACCACATTTTGTTTATCCATTCATCAGTGTATTGATATTTGAGTTGTTGCCACTTTGGGGCTACTATGAATAATGCTACTATGGACATTTGGGTACAAGTTTTTGTGTGGACATATGTTTTCAATTCTCTAGAAGTAGAATTGCTGGGTCACATGAGGGACTGTCAAACTGTTTTCCAAAGTGACTGTACCATTTTGCATTCTTACCAGCAATGCATTCTAATATCGACTCAACTTTTATATAAGTTTAAAATTACCCATGATAAAGTTTTAAAAATTATGCCATAGAAAAATATTAACATGAGAAAATGCAAATTAAGTCCAAAAAAGTTTCAGAAAATATATACAATATGATCTTAATATTTTTAGCTATCTATTTAACTATGCACAGAAAAAAACTGCTAAGCCATATAACAAAATGTATCCATGGTTATCACTGGGAATCACGATTGTGTATGCGTTGAGAGTTTCTTTCTCTCTATTTTCCAAATTTTCAATGATGCCCATGTATTGCTTTTATAAGGAGACTAAGAAAAAGCTTTGTTTTTTTTTATTTAAGCAAATTTTTAATAATTCAGAAGTCCACGCTGCATTTTCTAGGCCCTGGACCTCCAGGGGTCATCCTGGTTACTCAATGCAGCAAAGACCCTATAATTGGATTCTCTCTGCACATAGGATGTTAATTTTTTATTTTCAACAACTAAAACACAACTAATTATCTATATTGATTAACTTTGATGTGATCTCCTCTACCATCAAATTAAATAGATGTGGCTACTTCACAATGGAGCATAGGCTGTGCTAAGCGTGTTCAGCACATGCAAGCACCTCGATAACCATCTTCGTATCCACATTTTGTTACATTAATTTTTGTGTGGTGGGACTAAATGATCCACTAAAATGTCCAGGCAATGTCACTGAGAGTTGAGGTGTAGTAAGGAGAATGGGGAAACCCGCATTCTAGACCCAGCTCTGCCATTGGAGTTTCAAGACAAGGTGCTCCTCTGAGCTCAATTTCCACCTACAAGAGATCCAAATTTGACAAGATGATGACTAAGTCCTAGACACAGAGAGAGAGAAAGATGGAGAGATTTTTCCTTTTACCATTATCTTAATAGTTTTATGGCTTTATCCTATCAGTGCCTTTTATTAGAAGCTGCCTCAACTCACTATTTGCAGGTATAAAGTGTAATAAAAAAAATGAGGTCCCTTCTAAACAAATTAATTTTATTTATTCAACTGATATTTATTCAATCAATATTTATTATGCACCAGGCACAATTCTAAGCACTAGGAATATAATTGTAAATATGCAGGCAAGATCCCTATTCTCAGAAAGCTTAGGTTCCAGCGGAAGAAGAAAGATTAAATTTTATATATATATATATATATTCAGTCACACAATTTTAAAGACAATAAACACTAAACTGGATGGTCATAGATACACTTGGAAAGGAGTATTACTTTAGACATATACATCAAGAAAAGCCTCTCTGTGTGGTAGGCAGCCTCCAAGAGGGCCCTCAATAACTCCTCCTTCTGGTATTAATGCTGACCTAGGTAATGAACAGGATATTGTAGAAGTGACAGTGTGTGACTTTCAATATTAGGTCATAAAAGACATTGTGTCTTCTGCCTTGCTCTCTTGGATTGCTCACTATGAGGTAAGCCAGCATCATGTCAGTAGGATACTCAAGCAGTCCCTGGAGAGGCCGACATGAGGGGGAACTGAAGCCTCCTGCCAACAACCGGCATCACATGCATAGCTGATCTTGGAAGCAGATCCTCCAGCCCCAGTAAATCCTTCAGAAGACAGCAATTCATACTGACATCTTGAATGCAATCTCGTGAAAGACCTCAAGCCAGAACCACCCAGCTAAGCTGCTGTTGAATTTCTGACCCATAAAAACTGTGAGACATAATAAAGGATTATTGTTGCTTTAAACCACTAAGTTTGGAGTAATCTGTTACGTAGCAATAGGTAAGTGACACAAGAAACATCTGATGGAGCCCGCCACGTGAAAATCTGGTGACAGAGTTTTCTGAGCATGGGGAACTACAACAACTAGCTTGACATGTTCAAAAAATGTAAAAGATCAACGTGGCTGGAGTGTAGTGAAAGACGCTAAGTGTGGTATAAGACTGTTCTCTCTACCCAACCATTCACACCTTAAGTGTAGAGACCACACCAGTGTTGTCTCAGCAACTAGCAGCAGTCAATAAGCATGTGAACAAATGCATAAATGAAAAAAATGACATATGAATGCTGGATAAAATGTGCATTTCTTGCTCCTACAGTTAATCACATTTCACAGAATCAGAGAACACTGAACTCGCTCAAATTTACACTGCTGATGTCCACAACTCCTTCTACTATATTAATCAAACAAATGTCAGTATTTGTATATATAATGTGTGCATATATATGTGTATATGTATGTGTGTGTATGTATATATACATAATGTTAAGGTCTATGAACTTTCAGTTTGATCCCTACAGCCAAATTCTTAATTCTGCTGATTAAAAGGCAGTTCTCGAAAATCCATCCTTACTTCAGAATCTGAACTAGGGTAACCACACTATAGGGCAGTGCCCAACACAAGTCACCATCAGCCCTCAGGCCCATTGTTCCATCTCCAAAACCAAAACCACATTTCAAATTATAAATCAGGACATAAAGGTTGGAAAAATCAAAACTCTTCTAAAAATGAGGAAGATATATTACTTTCCATGGTAATTCCCAGCTCCTTGAGGTCCACAGTTTGCATACCTGGTATCCCCAAGACCTAGAATAAGAATCCATGGCTACTTAAACACCTTCAGTCCTGCCTCTAGTTCCCTTATATGTCCTTGGATTTATCACAGAAGAACGACAGTGCAGGATGTCACCTCCAGCATTTTCTGGTCCAACACACTCATCTTACATGAGAATAAACTGAGGCTCAGAGGGTGAGGTCAGAGCCGACACTATGATTCTGGACTTCTAACTACCAGCAGGGCTTCTCTTCACCCAGCCTCACTCTCTCCCACATCCTCTCCACCCACTGCCGGCTCTATCAAGACAAAAACTCAACATCATCGGCCCCACTCTATCACCATTTGATAAAAACAGTAGTCGTAAATGGCATGGACACAGTGGAAGGATTGAAACACATTTCCCAACACACACAGAGGCCTTGGAATTCTAACCCACAGCATTTAAAATTTCTCCGAATTTAGAATATGGAGAAAATGGAGGGAACATTTTCCCAAGGAAATTCTACAAAAAGGGATTCCTTTCCAGGGACATGGATTCCTCTCCAGGACCAGGCATTGTATTCCTGCAAATCAGCACACCTGGAATTGTATTCTGTGTGAGTGGCAGCCCCTGCAGCTGTACCCTACATAAAAGGATCCCTGGAGTAGTGCAACACGGAGTAGAGTATAATTAGCATCCCTTGAAGTTGCACTACGGTTAGTACATTGTCCCCACCTTTCTGGAATTTCTATACTCTCTCTACACAACACCACTTTCAGCCATCCTAAAAAGGCCATACATTATATATTCTGTCAGCTCAATATAAATTTACTGAACACCTACTGTGTAACAGAAACTTGTGGGGGATACTAAGTAAATCAAATATACATACTGCCTTTAAGAAGTTCATTGTCTAGTAGTGAACATAAGCCAAGACAGAAAGTTCTCGGTGTTGTGAAAGTGGTGTGAAGACAGTTCTGAGGGAGTGTGTCCTAAGTGGGAGGGATAATTTTGATCTCATAGAAATCAGGAACAATTCTATGGAAAGGGTGGCACTTGCATGGTTGGGACTAGGGCAGCAGACACAGAAAATGTTAAGATAGTGTACCCCCTAAAGAGCATCCATAGGAGAAGCAAGTGGTTCCCTCTGGGAGGAGTGGAAGTTTGTGAAGGAATGGTCATTAAAACTACAGAAATGGGGTGGAGGTAAGACAGGGAGCAAAGGCCCTGAGATCAGAGGGTGCCTGTTTGAAGAACAGCAAAGAGGCTGGTGTGGTTAGAGGAGAAGCAAGTAAAAGAGAGACAGGCTATACTACCAAGGAGGTAATAGGGGGCTGGGTGTGGAACCTAGAGACTTATTAAGACAGGGAACAGGAAAAAAAAAAAAGGTGGAGGTAAGACAGGAAGCAAAGGCCCTGAGATCAGAGGGTGCCTGTTGGAAGAACAGCAAAGAGGCTGGTGTGGTTAGAGGAGAAGCAAGTAAAAGAGAGACAGGCTACACTACCAAGGAGGTAATAGAGGGCTGGGTGTGGAACCTAGAGACTTATTAAGACAGGGAACAGAGGGGCCCCCAAATCTACAAACAAAGTAACCTGAAATGGGCCAGGGCAAAGAAACAAAGCCATTCCCCAGAACAGTGAGGCAGGGTATCAGAAAATAGCCCGCAAACTTCTTTAAATGTGTCTTTCAGAAGCAGCTGGAGAAAACCAGCCCCAGGGACATGCGCTGAACATCCACCTGTCACAGCTGTGTGACCCTCCACCGCGGGCAGTAAAGGGTTGCTGCAGCAGCCGGGATACTGTGCAGGCACGACACCCCATAATAAGTCCTTTTTTACCAATCCCAGAGGCCTCCAGGACAGGAGCCATCTTAGAAAGCTGCTGCAAGAGCACCGTAGTTAACATATCCCCACCTGTGCCTATGAATAAACATGAATCTTCCCCATCCCCCACCAAGAACTTTTAAAAACCCAGGTCCGTCTTTTGTTCTGTGAGACAGGGGAGTATGCGTTGCGCTCTAGGCCCTCCTTGTCTCCACTTGCAAGCCTCTTCAATAAAGCTTTGCTCGTGTAGAAAATTCTAAAATTCTATGTGCCTTACTGCTCATTCTTGACCAGTGAGAGGCAAGAACCTTATTCTGGTAACAGAGGCCCAGCTGAATTATAGCTGGTATTGACACTATACTAAAGGTTTGATCAAGGAAGGTCTTGAATCAGAAATACCCAGATTGAAACTGTGCTGGGAAGATTAATATGGCTGTAGTGTCTGAGAAAGACTAGAAGAGGGAAGACTGGTGGTAGAGACATGGAAGGTGGGTCTTGACATAGATGCTGCCCAAGGGAAGGCAACCACAATGGCTGCAGGTAAGAATGGAAATAAAGGGACTCTCAACAGATACTAAAGAGAGATTTTTAAGATTGGAGAGAAATAAAATGTGTTTTGAGACACCTGAAGACAGCTGGGCATGTAAAAAGAAGTGGATTGAGAAGCATCTTTCTCCGCAGGAAATAAGCTTCCAACCAGAATGGAAGAAATTACAAGCGGAATTCATCCAACATTTTCTATTTAAATCCTCCTTCTCTCTCCGCTAGGATCCTTGTATTCATATGCGCAGAATAACATCTCATTCAAAAAATATCACCAAGATTTTCTTGGAAGTCTCAGCACACTGCTAACAAACCAGTTTAGGCCCTGTGTTCAGATCTACTTTCCCCATAGAAATGGAAGAACCAATGTGGCAATAAAGCATCTTTCAGACTCAAATTATCGCAAATGCTATCAGAAACACTGAATTAGAGACCGGTCGCACTGTGGCTCAGCTGGGCACGGCAGCCATGATTCTATCACAGTAGCTCAAAGCTAGGTGGACTTCAGAACTATCACTGAAGGAAGGAACAGTGTCGAAACAAGAAGGGCAGGGAAGATTAATTCCAGGACAGAGACAGAGAAAAAAGAAAGGGCCAACCAGCAAGACTCAAAATGACAAGATTTCAAAGAGCCTTACAAAGGGGAAAAACATTATTTCCATGAAGGAAAAACCAAAAAGGAAAAGCGTTGGGTGTTCTTTCATCAACAAAATATAACATGACCTTCTAAGCAGATAATTAGGCAAACAATAAACTATGACTTCGAGTAGCTCTTGTACTAAAGATTATTCAGTTAATAATGAATACTGGAAATGATTATGCACATTTTTCTGATGTTCTGATAACTACCAGTACACCCTATTTTATTATAAGGCAATGTCATTGTAAAGAATACACCTGCTTAACATCTGTGAAAAACAACAAACGTATCTAATGAAAAAACTGCAATGTTATTATCATTTTAAGCTATTGTTATCTTATCAATTTGTACAACTTTACTGAAATCTCACTTAAGACCAAATTTAATTATGTAGACTGCGATAATAAAATAATTATGTTTCAAGATTTCTTTAAGTCTCTTGAGATCTCTGATCACAAGGTTTTAAATACTGGGCTATTAGTGTATCATTTTAGGTGCCCCTCCTCTCCAAAAAAAACCTTTGAAAAGGCACAGGCATAATAAATTTGTTCATATTTAAATAATGGTTAATCCATAGGTAGGGGAAAAGGTTTTTTTAAAAAGTTTTGAGGAATAATGTTCACACTGGTTTAGAAATATGCTAATCTCCAAAAAGCTTCTGGGCAGAGCTCACCTCATAGCCAATCAATGCTGATGCTGGGAAGAAGATCAATCCAGACCACCAGAGAAACAGTAAGTCGTTGTTAGTTGCTGTCGAGTTGATTCCAACTCATGGGGACCCCATGCGAACACAGTAGAACTGTTCCATAGGGTTTTCAAGGCTGTGACCTTCCAGAAGTAGATGGCCAGGCTGATTTTCCAAGGTGCCTCTGAGTGGGCCTGAACCACCAGCCTTTCAGTTAGTAGTGGAGCCACCCTGGGACACCAATGTTCTTTTTAGGTGCCATTAAAAAGAGGCAGGTCCTTCTGATACCTTTTGGACAGGATCATTCTGTATTAGGTGCAGTCACTAGAATCAAACGTTGGTGGAATCAAGTTTCCCATAAAATTCTTTTAATCATATAACAACATATCTGTATAATGATTTACAGTTCTCAAAGCATTGCCATAATGCTTTATTTGATTTTTGAAAACAGCCTGTAAGGCGAACAGTTATTATTATTCCGATTTTTAAGGAAACTAAGGCTAAACCCAAAGTCACAGACTATTAAGACGTAGACACAGACCCCAGGAGCTGGTGCTTATTCCACTGCATTTACTCATCCACTCATTCACGCATTCATTCATTCAACTAACAAGGACTATGGACTCCAAGATGAACAAGACCTAGCCCCTGCCCTCCAGGGGCCAAGAGAAAGAAAATCCACGCCAATTAAAACACAAGCATAAAAATTGTAGCACACAAGGATGTGCGCAAGGCGTCAAGATGAGGCCACTTCTAAAATCTGGGTTTCAATGAGGAAAGAACTGGCTAGACCCAGAAGGGAGTGAGGGTCGGGTGGAAAGACATTTAATTCTGTTCAACTAGAAAAGTGTATGCAAGTCCTGGCAGATGCTGAGAGTATGAGGTCAACGGCGGCCAAATGATGGCCTTGAATGCCTTCCCCTGTGGGCCAAGCTAAGGACAGCCAAGGTGCTCAGGTTCAGAAATATGCTTATCTCCAAAAAGCTTCTGGGCTGAGCTCACCTCATATGTAACAGAGCATACTGGTGGCAAATTTCATTCCTGATGTCTTGAAGCAAGAATGACTCAAGCCCTGGGTTTGAATGAGTAAATTGTTTTCTGTAGCCTATATATGCACACACATTTTCATACACCCACAAGGACAGAGTTTATATTCGTAATACTACATATAATATACGTACCCACACTGATGATAGAAAGCGTGCACAGAACTCTAGAAACCTCACACGCAGAGGTATCTAAACAATATGGATGTCTAATCTGACCCTTGTGACGGGTTACTGAGAGAGGTCACCTGTGCAGGACAACCACCTATCTGTTCTAGACGATTGAGATGGTCATTTGCCTCCAGTGGATGAACTGAAGGGGGCTAGACAAGATGAATTCCAAAGGTACCCTGAAGCTCCATGGTTCTGTGTATCACCAGTTTACATGCATGAAGCAGCTTCCCCGTTTCTCAATAAATAAAATCCCATAACCCTGGTGAAATTTTTCCTCTCTGCCGCTTTTTGTCTCAAGCAGAAAATGTATTATTGATTTCTGATTCAGCCACAGACGATGTGGCTTAGAGAAAAGAGCACTGAATGAGGAGTCAGGAAACCTAGATTCTCTTCCCAAACGTCCTCCTCCTTTCCCCCTTCCCAGGGGCTGTGTGACCTTGGACAAGGGGCTTCACCTCTCTGGGCTCCAGTTTCCTATGTGCTAAATGAAAACAGTGGCTGAACTCTCCACAATTCCCTTCTAGCTCTAAATCTATGAAACCATCCCCCCACCCTCCCAGACTTAAGGCTTACCTTTGTGAGCTCTAGAAATCGGAACTAAATACACCGGATTTGAATTTTCTATTTTCTAACCAAAGAAGATTCTGCTTTCATCTCACTTTTAAAAACCATCCAAATCTTGCATAATTTAAATGATCAGTGCTGTCATCGGTTGCTCTGGTGTAAATTATGCATTGTTACTATTTGGGGAAAATTTAGACTGGGTCCAGTCTAGGATCACTGGCTGAGAACAATAAGCCCCCAAAATGAGAAGGGACTAAAGGCCTCTCCAGACAGGATCTGGTTTTAATGCACTGAGCCCAGGGCTTATAAAAAGGGCCTTGACTGTGTACATTAAAGAGTCACTGAAACAGCATGGGACCCAAAGACTGCAGCTAATTCTCCTAGAAGCCACTGACCTTGGCTGCATTTCAGGGGTCAGGCATTCCTCAGGAGGTTCTCAGCACCAAAGCTTTTCTGAGGGTTTGGGAACGAATGAGACTTCTCAACTAGATGAGCCCACCTCTCCTAATTTGGGAAGGCAGATATGATCTGCTCCCTGATTTGTGGAGATTACCTATGTGGCCTTTGAACCCACTCTCGGCTGGCACACCCCACCTACCACAAAACAGTCCCTGACCCCAGCCCTCCAGAATGCAACTGTTTCCACACCTACATGCAAGTCCTCCAGCCAGCAGTGCTCCAGTCTCTAGGGCCAGCTGTTGCCCTCCCTGCCCACACCTCGGGGCAGGCAGAAAAACAGGCAGACCACTAAGCCGGCAGCCCAGGCCACAAAGAGCAATTGCAGTGAGCCGTAGAACGGTATCTTTTCGAAATACAGATCTCACAAGCCCTGGTATCCTAATGTGAAGTGTCTCCAGGCCAGCCCAGCGAGCCCTCGTGGTTCTCACAAGCCTGCAGGCTCTCTGCTCTCTATCTCAGAAAACCTTCCCCAGAAAAAGCCCACTGGTGACAGGTCAAAGCCTAACTTAAAAATCACAACACAGTATTTCATTAGAGGAGTGATGTAGATGTCTCGATTCTGGCTTAGGGAAATCACCACAAGCCTTGCCCATTGTCTGAACCCCTCTCCTTTTACAATTTCCCCCACCTTGAGGTCTGGCCCATACATCTACCTGCTTAACCCACCGGCAGCTACTCCTAGTACAGCAAGTAGGACAAAAGAACACACACAGTCCATCAAACAGGAGGATAAGGACTTGGTCAAAGCACCCACCCTATTACTAACTACCCCCACCCCCAGTTGCCCGGAGGCAGCGGGTTCTGAACATGGCATTTCAGCCCCAGGGAAATCGCTTACTGTAATAACGCACGAATGAGCTTTTGCTACCCAACTATCAGTACAGGCAGTTTCAAACGGCCACCCTGTTCCTTCACAACCCCCGGACTGCCTTCCTGAAACCTCATCTCTTGAACTAAAGTGGAGGGGGGGAGGGGGGAGCCGAGTTGGAACAAAAAGGAGGGAAAAAGGAGGGAGGCTAAGGAAAAAGTACAGCTTTGATAACAGTAGTCGCTCTTAAAATACCCTGGAGAAAACAGGCAATGTCAGAAGTACTAAAAAGACTCAGGTAAATGGTCCCAAGATTTAGCTTCGATCTAACAATGTATTCCTCAGTAGGGCGTGTGAACTTCAATCTTGCGTGTCTCGGTGTTGAGAGCCACCATCAATTTAGCCTCACCCATCCACCATGTATCAAATATATCTAGTCACTATTATTTTTCAAGGGAGAAGGGTTCAAGAGAAGAAGTCGTCCTTAAATTGGTGCCCAATCTTTTCCCCCAGACCCCGCTGCTGCCGCCACCCCCATCCCTCACCCTCTTCCCTGCAGGCAGCATCTAATTAAAATGGCAAGAAAGCTCTGCCCCCTTCCCTTGAGTGTGTCAGGATTGGGGGTTGGGGGTAGAGAGGCGTCGAGGCTGCACTGGGATTCCTGATATTCTGCTCACAAGACAACAGTAAAATGGATTCTATACCAGTGATGTCTTAGTCAATACAATGAAACTGCGTCGGAGGCAACTCACGTGAAGGTAAATTCAAACCAGTGGGGCTGGGGGGAGGGAGGTGCTCTACAAAGAACTGGCCACAGACAGAAGGAAAACACACACACACTCCGGGAGTTCCGGTGTGACTGGAAAAAAGCGGAAAACACATCCCTTTCACCTGCTTAAGTTTAGCCATAAAACTGAAATGTCACAGCCCCAAAGTCAGAAACCACAGGCTGGGCTGAGTTAAAACCACAAATAAAGGTGAGTGGCAGACGGGCGTTTAAGGGTGCTGCGCCCAGAGAGGGCCGGGGCGCGGGAGGCAGGAAAGGGGAGGCTGAGGGCCGTTGCCATCCACAAGGCAAGCACAGCAGTAACTGCCCCCGTGGAGCGGCAGGTTCGGCTTCGTGGGTACAGTCAGGCTCACAATGTCATCTTGCAGGTAACTGGAAAACGTGAGGCCAGTGCCTTTATTCACGCTGCTTTTTTTTTTTTTTTGCAGAAAGGGGCAGCCGGGTGTCGCGCCTTGGCACGAGGCGACCGCCCGGGGTGTCCACACACACACCGACGAGTCTTTCATTTTAAGGCTCTTACACCCGTCTACGATAAACTGGCGTAAGCTCCACGCGCTCTCGGGGGAGCCTCGGTCACAGCCAGAGGGGTACACGTACCGCACAGACCCTGCCCTGGGGGCTCAGCAAGAGCACCTGAGCAAACCCCGAAGAGAAACGAGAATCCACGTTCCCTCCCGTCGCATTCTCTCGCCTCTGCCCACAGCGCGAGCCCCGGTCCACGCGCCGAGCCCGTTCACCCTGACCTAACCCACCGGGAAGAAATCAGAAAAGGTGTTCTGCTCACCCTCAGAGCCGAGAGATCGATTTCATCCAGGCTGCGAGCCGGAGAGTCGCTCGCCATGTCTACTTGTTCGCCGGGAAATGGACCAAAACCCCTCCGAAGCTTCTCCCCTGGAGATTCCACCTTGGTCTATCTCACTCGCGTCTTCATGCGGGTGCAGCGCCAGAGGCCCGGGCCCAGCCTCCTCCGCCCACCCCGGCCCCACAGCGCCGAATCCCGACCCTCGGCGCGGCCGTCCGCCGGGTCCGGGAGCTCGACCTGCGCGGATCTCCAATCCCCAGCCGCGGTGCGTGTGGGCTGCGCGCCCTGATCGGCTAAGGGCGCTGGGGCTGCGTGGGTGTATTTAAATGGGACATGCTTCTTTGCTTGTGCGTGGATGGCGGCTGCATTGGCTGTTATAATGAGACACATCAACTCCTCCACTCAGCTGGGGGAGTGGGGGTGGAGAGCCACACAGAACTGTCTATCACCGCTTCCTGGGAGGAGTAAAGGGGGAGAGAGAAAAAAAAAGAGGTGGAGGAGGCGTGGTCTCCGGCGGAGGAGAGGCCGCGCTTCCTGACCGGGTCCCTCTGCACCAGCGTGCATGGGGGAGGGGCGCGCACCCTTTCCGCCCCGGCTATTGCGGGCCAAACCGGCTGGACCCGAGTGCCGTTCCGGGACGCGGACATGCCTATCGTACAAACAAGGAGGCTTTATTTGTGTGTGTCCAATGCGTGCGCTGCAGCAAATGGCCCGTTCAATCGCATCGTGGGGTTTCTTGGAGGGACTCAAATGATCTGACATTGAAAAAGCCAGAGAAAAAGAGAGCGACGTCCTCCCTCCCCCATTAGTTATTTGTGGGGCTGGAGTAACGCGGACTGGTGCAACCGGTGCATATAAGGACTTGTGTGCTTGGAAGGGGATCCGCCCCCAGCCGCCGAGCGAGTGGGGGAGAAGCGCGCACGCCTAGCTTGCCCAGCGCCTGGCTTCGGCAGTTCACAGGGGCCGTGGGGTCGGGTCTGCCTGCGGCCACTGGGGCCGCAGATGGCCGTTCCCGGGTGCGGGTCACTGGCCGCTTCGGGTTGCAAAGGTTTGCCAGCAGCGGGAAAACTGGAAGATCGGAGCTCCCTTTTGGCATCGCCACACCCAGGACCGGCCCCTGCCGCAATTCCCCACGGAAACGACCGAATTGAAACGAGCTTTTTCTCTGGGTGCAATATCTTGAATGCTTCAGGTAACTGTCCAAAGCCAACTCTGGTTTAGGCAGCACACGCTGTCTCAGGATTTCACATTGCCGTTTCAGGCAGCGTTTCTGCGGCTGACCTACCGGGATTGATGGAGAAAGTTGGCTAGCGGATAAAATGTGCCATACAAGATGGAAGCGTGGGAGCGATTTCACTTCACCCGCTTTCTCCTTTAGAGGCTCAATATTTACAGTAGTAAACATGACATTCTGTAATCAAGAGTGTGAAGTCACTTCCCCAGGTCCCCATTGCAATCCTTCCTCTCCGGCCTTGGCCATACAAAATTAGACGTATCCGAAAAAAAGGCTAAAACTGAACTTTTTTTCAAATACAGCAGTAGCTTTGAAAGTATTCTCAGGACCTCTGCTAGGAGAATAATTTACTTCTGGCCAAGTACTCTGAGGGTTTGTTTTGTTTTCTTGTTTTTGTTTTTTATATGTAGTGTGAATATCAGCTTCAGAATAAGGCTTTCCAATGAATGGATGGAAGCCAGTGCAGTTAGTTCATCACAACTGCAGACAGAGGGCTTTTAAGCCACATTCGGTGTGCACTGTACGGTTTTTGTTGGTATTACTGTATTCGTATGAGTTATAAATCATGCACCATGGAACTTGAAAATTTCTCCAACATCTCTATGGCCACAACTGCTTGGGAGTTTTTGCCTGTAAACGTTACACGTATATCAAATGTTTAAACGCGTTATATTCAAACACTTGATTTTTACCTCTCATTTTATAATGAAATCATCCAGCTTTTTGTAGTAGCTGGCAGTAAGCCACCAAGTAATGTTGAAATGAGCTAAAGAACTATCATTTCCCATCATTGTTCTTATTTTTCCCTTCTATGTTTTTTTTTTTTAACCTTCTTCTAGATGACAGGTTAATGTATTAGTGTTGAAAGAAAATAATTAAAGGTCAGATCTATAAATAACAATTTTTAAAGCTCCAAACAAAAAAAAAAATGGGTTAAACATTTGTTTTCATGGAGAGTCTTGATTTTATATTCCAGATTTTATTTGAGACATCACAAACAGATCTTTTGGCTTTAGTAAGCTGTTCAGGCTGTAGGGTGCCCTGTCCCTGGCACTAAATTCTACCCTTGGATTTGTAGTTAGATTTGGAAATTTAGTGATGAGTAGTTACAGAAGAGGATTGCTTCCTGGAAGCCTGAGGGGATGGGCGCGAGAGCCAAGTGGAAGCAGTGGTGCTGGGCTACAGGAAATACCATGAAAGGGAGGATTACGATAGCAAAGACACCTCCAGCTGGTAAGAGAAGATAAAAACACACACACACCCATTGCAGTCAAGTCCATTTGGACAGGGTAGAACTCTCCATATAGGACAGAGTAGAACTGCTGCATAAGATTTCCAAGGCTGAAATCGTTAAGGAAGCAAACTGCCACATCTTTCTTCTGCCAAGCAGCTTGTAGGTTCCACTTTTCGACTTTTTGGTTCACAGCTGAGCGCTTAACCACTGTGCCACCAGGGTTCCTAAAGATAAACTCCATAAGTTATGGTTTCTTGACTTACAGGACATTGAAACCAGTTGCTGTCGAGTTGATTCCAATTCATAGTGACCCTATAGGACAGACCTGAACTGCCCCATAGGGTTCACAAGGCTGTAATCTTTACGGAAGCAGACTGCCACATCTTCTTCCTGCAGAGCGACTAGTGGTTTTGAACTGCCCACCTTTCAGTTAGCAGCCAAGCACTTAACCATTGCGTCACTGATGAAGAGGAGGGGGAAATTCCGAGCTGTTTGTACTGCTGGAGGTGAAGGAAGAATGGTGACTTAAGGCTGGAGAGGCCAGCAGCGGTCAGATGAGGTACTGCTTTGTATGCTCCCTGGAAGAGCTCGAACTTTACCCTGTAGGTCAAGTGTGTAACAAATTTCAACCATTCCAGTGCTACTTTCATAATTTTTTGCCAGGTCTGTGTGCTGCCTTACTGTTGTTATTAACATTTTTTTTAATTGATACATTTCTTTTTTCTTACATTTAATCTAAAAGGAAGAGTAAATTGCTACTGTAAATGGAAAGCTTGCAAAAAACAAAAAAGAATACTATTAAAATAAATATAATGGAAAATAAAGCAGTATTATTATTAAATTCTAGCTAGCTGGTTTTTTTTTTAGTCATTGCCTGCCCCAGGCTTTTAGCCTGAGGGTCTGCCTTTACTTTGTTAAGAGAGAGATTAGCAAATGCCAGAAAAGGCATTCAAGACTTGAACCAAAGTGAGATTTTCCTCCTTAGTTTAATCTTAAAGACTGAGATAGTTGATACCATTTATGTATGGTTTTAAAGTCTGAAGACCAATATGTTTATGTCTATATAAATATGTAGTAAACTATAAAAAGCATGGACACAGACAGGAAGGATACAGGTCAACTAAAAGATAGTGAGAAGGGAGAAAGGAATGGAAGAAAGAGAAGACTTCAACAATGACATTTAGTTTATTTATAAAAAAAAGAAAGACCAAGCAAACATGGCAAAATGTTTGGAATTGTTAAATCTGGATTATTAGTAATGGGTATTCATTATAGTGTTCTCTGTATTGTTCTGTTTATTTGAAATATTTTTATATTTTTAAAATTATAAACAAGAAAGAGGAGCTCAAAGGGGATTATGTTCTCCTTATTAGGGTAAATGTTATTCAATATTGAATCTATGTACCACATTTTGGAAATCAGAAACACTACTGTGGAGTTTCCAAAAGCAAACCCCCTGTATCTTCTATCACCACAAATCCCTAGATATTCTTTAAAGAAGAAAAAAATCTTTAAAATTCATCAAGGTTCTAGAAGACATCCGTCTGGAGCAAGGGAGAATAAGGAAAAAAACCAAGACACAAGGGAAAGACTAGTCCAAAGGACTAATGGACCACAACCACCAGGGCCTCCACCAGACTGAGTCCACCACAACTAGATGGTGCCCGGCTACCACCGCCAACTACTCTGACAGGGATCACAATAGAGGGTCCCAGAGAGAGCTGGAGAAAAATGCAGAACAAAATTCTAACTCAGAAAAAGACCAGACTTAACGGTCTGATAGAGACTGGAGAAACTCCAAGAGTATGGCCCCTGGACACCCTTTTAACTCAGTACTGAAATCACTCCTGGTATTCACCCTTCAGCCAAAGACAGGCCCATAAAGCAAAGCGAGACTAAAAAGGCATACCAATCCAGGGGCAAGGACGAGAAGGCAGGTGGGTACAGGAAAGCTGATAATGGGAACCCAAGGTAGAGAAGGGGAGAGTGTTGGCACATCGTAGGGTTGGCAAGCAATATCACAAAACAATGTGTGTATTAATTGTTTAATGAGAAACTAATTTGCTCTGTAAACCTTCATTTAAAACACAATTTTTTAAAAGGTGACCAAAAAAAAAGTTCTAGAAGACAAGCAGCATCAGTGGTCCAGTATTTCAGAGAACTTCTTAGATTATACAGATTATATAAAGCAGGCAGAGTTGGATTGCCTGTGGAGCCACAAACCTAAACTGTGTGGGGTTGGACTACGGTGACAGTTGGGGCAGATTCGAGCTCAGAGGCAATGAATATAAGGAAAAAGGCGCATTCATCACGGTAACTAAGAACTGCATTAGTTCATTATCTTATTCATTCAAAAAAATATATGGATCACTTTGTGCAAGGTGCAGTTTCTAAGTCCTGGAGATGATGCCTTGGATAATGTAAAATCCTTGCCTTCACAGAGGCAAAAAACAAACTCATAAATAAATTATCAGTTGCTAAGATTATTTTAGATAGTGGTAAGTGCTATGTCAGTTTGTTATGCTGTAGCGGCTGACATATTGCTCTAATGCTGGAAACTGCCACCAATATTTCAAATAACAGCAAGGTCACTCATGGTGGACCAGTTTCAGCAGAGCTTCAAACTGAGACAGACTAGGAAAAAAGGCCTGGCACTCTCTTCCAAAAAGTAGTCAGTGAAAACACTATTGACCACAACAGAATATTGTCCAATACAGTGCTGAAAGATGAGCCCCCTTGGTTGGAAGCCATTCAAAATACAGTGCCCGTAACAATGGACTCAAGCATACCAACAATCATGAGGATGAAGCAGGACCAGGCAACATTTTGTTTGTTTGTACACAGGGTCACCATGAGATGGAGCTGACACAAGAGCAACTGACAACAAGTGCTGTCAATAAAATTAAGGAGGATAATGAGGCTCAGCATGTGGACATGTCCACCCCCAGTCTCTATAGACACTCTCTGTGAGTGTGAGTGCGTGGGCCAAAGAGGTAGAGTAGCAAGCACCCCAACGAACTGCTCACCAATTGCCAGGAGAAATGGGACCACTCCTTCACATACAGGTAAACTACCTGCATGCCCTGCGCTAGGTCATGCCCTGTCCTGCCCACCTTCCCGCCACAATCAGCAAAACAAACACTCAGAATTGGCACCACAGATAGGCAAATGAGGGCTCCAAACATTAAGACAGGCAGACAACTCCAAATCACCACCCATCACTGGTAGAAAAGTATTACTATTGAGAGAGAGGCACCAACTTCAATAAGCAAGCAGAACAAACACCCTGAGTTATTGTTAATAGAGCAAAAATGAAGTTTTAAAATATTTTTTTGGGGGGCGGAGCCAAAATGGCGGACTAGGCAGACGCTACCTCGGATCCCTCTTACAACAAAGACACGGAAAAACAAGTGAATCGATCACATACATAACAATCTACGAACCCTGAACAACAAACACAGATTTAGAGACGGAGAACGAACTAATACGGGGAAGCAGCGATTGTTTCCAGAGCTTGGAGCCAGCGTACCAGTCAGGTACGGCACAAGCACAGAGAGCGGCTCCACCCACCCGAACTAACCCCGGGAGGGGGACCACCCGGTTCCACGGGCGGCGTGGGACGCAGCCGGTAGGAGAAGTCCCCGGGAGGCAGTGACTGGTCTTGGAGCAGAAAGAGCAGCGTCCGAGCCGGGGAACCGTCCCGCAGGGATTTGGACTGGACACAGGTACGGCATAAACACGAAGAGTTGCTCCACCCTCCTGAACTAACCCTGGGAAGGGGACCAGCCGGGTCGCGTGGGCGGCGTGGGACGCAGCCGGTAGGAGAAGTCCCTGGGAGGCAGCGACTGGTATTGGAGCGGGGAGAACAGCGTCCCAGCCGGGACACTCGGTCACGGCACAAGCACGGGGACCTGCTCCACCCATCTGAACTAACCCCGGGAGGAGGCCCAACTGGTTCTCGGAGGCGGGACGGCCACGCGGCTGGAGGGACGAGAAGTCCCCGGGAGGCAGCAACTGATTTTGGAGTCGAGAGTGCACCGTCCCAGTAGGGGAGCCTTGACACTGGACGTGGGGCTGGAAGTGGAGGATCTGACCGTGACTCCAGCGGGCCAGACCCCCCGGGGGCAATCTCCACACAGCCAGCACACATAGGCAACGCGCCCCGCAGGAGTCTCAGATATAACAGTCATTCCAAGCAAGACAAGCAACTCTGGCTATATTCTGAGGTGCTACTCTCCTATCTCTCTGTTCCCTCCCCCACCCTCCCCAGGCGGCTTCATTAACATCTGAATAGCCTGAGCCAGAGGGATAACTCTGATAGGGATCTGACTGCATTTTTTTTTTAGCGGATTTTCTGGAAAAACTAGTTTCCCAGTGATGGCTCGGAGACAACAATCCATATCAAACCACTTAAAGAAGCAGACCATGACAGCTTCTCCAACCCCCCAAACAAAAGAATCAAAATCTTTCCCAAATGAAGATACAATCTTGGAATTATCAGATACAGAATATAAAAAACTAACTCACAGAATGCTTAATGATATCACAAATGAAATTAGGATAACTGCAGAAAAAGCCAAGGAACACACTGATAAAACTGCTGAAGAACTCAAAAAGATTATTCAAGAACATACTGGAAAAATTAATAAGTTGCAAGAATCCATAGAGAGACAACATGTAGAAATCCAAAAGATTAACAATAAAATTACAGAATGAGACAACACACTAGGAAGTCAGAGGAGCAGACTCGAGCAATTAGAATGCAGACTGGGACATCTGGAGGACCAGGGAATCGACACCAACATAGCTGAAAAAAAATCAGATAAAAGAATTAAAAAAAATGAAGAAGCCCTAAGAATTATGTGGGACTCTATCAAGAAGGATAACCTGCGGGTGATTGGAGTCCCAGAACAGGGAGGCGGGACAGAAAACACAGAGAAAATAGTTGAAGAATTCCTGACAGAAAACTTCCCTGACATCATGAAAGACGAAAGGATATCTATCCAAGATGCTCATCGAACCCCATTTAAGATTGATACAAAAAGAAAAACACCAAGACATATTATCATCAAACTCACCAAAACCAAAGATAAACAGAAAATTTTAAAAGCAGCCAGGGAGAAAAGAAAGATTTCCTTCAAGGGAGAATCAGTAAGAATATGTTCTGACTACTCAGCAGAAACCATGCAGGCAAGAAGGGAATGGGACGACATATACAGAACACTGAAGGAGAAAAACTGCCAGCCAAGGATCATATATCCAGCAAAACTCTCTCTGAAATATGAAGGCGAAATTAAGATATTTACAGACAAACACAAGTTTAGAGAATTTGCAAAAACCAAACCAAAGCTACAAGAAATACTAAAGGATAATGTTTGGTCAGAGAACCAATAATATCAGATATCAGCACAACACAAGGTCACAAAACAGAACGTCCTGATATCAACTCAAATAGGGAAATCACAAAAACAAACAAATTACGATTAATTAAAAAAAAAAAATACACATAACAGAATCATGGACGTCAATAGGTAAAAGATCACAATAATCAAAAAGAGGGACTAAATACAGGAGGCATTGAACTGCCATATGGAGAGTGATACAAGGCGATATAGAACAATACAAGTTAGGTTTTTACTTAGAAAAATAGGGGTAAATATTAAGGTAACCACAAAAAGGTATAACAACTCTATAACTCAAGATAAAAACCAAGAAAAACGTAACGACTCAACTAACAAAAAGTCAAGCACTATGAAAATGAGGATCTCACAATTTACTAAGAAAAACGCCTCAGCACAAAAAAGTAAGTGGAAAAATGAAATTGTCAACAACACACATAAAAAGGCATCAAAATGACAACACTAAAAACTTATTTATCTATAATTACCCTGAATGTAAATGGACTAAATGCACCAATAAAGAGACAGAGAGTCACAGACTGGATAAAGAAACACGATCCATCTATATGCTGCCTACAAGAGACACACCTTAGACTTAGAGACACAAACAAACGAAAACTCAAAGGATGGAAAAAAGTATATCAAGCAAACAATAAGCAAAAAAGAAGAGGAGTAGCAATATTAATTTCTGACAAAATAGACTTTAGACTTAAATCCACCACAAAGGATAAAGAAGGACACTATACACTGATAAAAGGGACAATTGATCAGGAAGACATAACCATATTAAATATTTATGCACCCAATGACAGGGCTGCAAGATACATAAATCAAATTTTAACAGAATTGAAAAGCGAGGTAGATACCTCCACAATTATAGTAGGAGACTTCAACACACTACTTTCAGAGAAGGACAGGACATCCAGTAAGAAGCTCAACAGAGACACGGAAGATCTAATTACAACAATCAACCAACTTGACCTCATTGACTTATACAGAACGCTCCACCCAACTGCTGGAAAATATACTTTTTTTTCTAGCGCACATGGAACATTCTCTAGAATAGACCACATATTAGGTCATAAAACAAACCTTTGCAGAGTCCAAAACATCGAAATATTACAAAGCATCTTCTCAGACCACAAGGCAATAAAACTAGAGATCAATAACAGAAAAACTAGGGAAAAGAAATCAAATACTTGGAAAATGAACAACACCCTCCTGAAAAAAGACTGGGTTATAGAAGACATCAAGGAGGGAATAAGGAAATTCTTAGAAAGCAAAGAGAATGAAAACACTTCCTATCAAAACCTCTGGGACACAGCAAAAGCAGTGCTCAGAGGCCAATTTATATCAATAAATGCACACATACAAAAAGAAGAAAGAGCCAAAATCAGAGAACTGTCCCTACAACTTGAACAAATAGAAACTGAGCAACAAAAGAATCCATCAGGCACCAGAAGAAAACAAATAATAAAAATTAGAGCTGAACTAAATGAATTAGAGAATAGAAAAACAATTGAAAGAATTAACAAAGCCAAAAGCTGGTTCTTTGAAAAAATTAACAAAATTGATAAACCATTGGCTAGACTGACTAAAGAAATACAGGAAAGGAAACAAATAACCCGAATAAGAAATGAGAAGGACCACATCACAACAGAACCAAATGAAATTAAAAGAATCATTTCAGATTATTATGAAAAATTGTACTCTAACAAATTTGAAAACCTAGAAGAAATGGATGAATTCCTGGAAAAACACTACCTACCTAAACTAACACATTCAGAAGTAGAACAACTAAATAGACCCATAACAAAAAAAGAGATTGAAACGGTAATCAAAAAACTCCCAACAAAAAAAAGCCCTGGTCCGGAGGGCTTCACTGCAGAGTTCTACCAAACTTTCAGAGAAGAGTTAACACCACTACTACTAAAGGTATTTCAAAGCATAGAAAATGACGGAATACTACCCAACTCATTCTATGAAGCCACCATCTCCCTGATACCAAAACCAGGTAAAGACATTACAAAAAAAGAAAATTATAGACCTATATCCCTCATGAACATTGATGCAAAAATCCTCGACAAAATTCTAGCCAATAGAATCCAACAACACATCAAAAAAATAATTCACCCTGATCAAGTGGGATTTATACCAGGTATGCAAGGCTGGTTTAATATCAGAAAAACCATTAATGTAATCCATCACATAAATAAAACAAAAGACAAAAACCACATGATCTTATCAATTGATGCAGAAAAGGCATTTGACAAAGTCCAACACCCATTCATGATAAAAACTCTTACCAAAATAGGAATTGAAGGAAAATTCCTCAACATAATAAAGGGCATCTATGCAAAGCCAACAGCCAATATCACTCTAAATGGAGAGAACCTGAAAGCATTTCCCTTGAGAACAGGAACCAGACAAGGATGCCCTTTATCACCGCTCTTATTCAACATCGTACTTGAAGTCCTAGCCAGGGCAATTAGGCTAGACAAAGAAATAAAAGGTATCCGGATTGGCAAGGAAGAAGTAAAGTTATCACTATTTGCAGATGACATGATTATATACACAGAAAACCCTAAGGAATCCTCCAGAAAACTACTGAAACTAATAGAAGAGTTTGGCAGAGTCTCAGGTTATAAAATAAACATACAAAAATCACTTGGATTCCTCTACATCAACAAAAAGAACACCGAAGAGGAAATAACCAAATCAATACCATTCACAGTAGCCCCCAAGAAGATAAGATACTTAGGAATAAATCTTACCAAGGATGTAAAAGACCTATACAAAGAAAACTACAAAGCTCTACTACAAGAAATTCAAAAGGACATACTTAGGTGGAAAAACATACCCTGCTCATGGATAGGAAGACTTAACATAGTAAAAATGTCTATTCTACCAAAAGCCATCTATACATTTAACGCACTTCCGATCCAAATTCCAATGTCATATTTTAAGGGGATAGAGAAACAAATCACCAATTTCATATGGAAGGGAAAGAAGCCCCGGATAAGCAAAGCACTACTGAAAAAGAAGAAGAAAGTGGGAGGCCTCACCTTACCTGACTTCAGAACCTATTATACAGCCACAGTAGTCAAAACAGCCTGGTATTGGTACAACAACAGACACATAGACCAATGGAACAGAATTGAGAACCCAGACATAGATCCATCCACATATGAGCAGCTGATATTTGACAAAGGACCAGTGTCAATTAACTGGGGAAAAGATAGCCTTTTTAACAAATGGTGCTGGCATAACTGGATATCCATTTGCAAAAAAATGAAACAGGACCCATACCTCACACCATGCACAAAAACTAACTCCAAGTGGATCAAAGACCTAAACATAAAGACTAAAACGAT
Source organism: Loxodonta africana (assembly GCF_030014295.1). Taxonomy (NCBI): domain Eukaryota; kingdom Metazoa; phylum Chordata; class Mammalia; order Proboscidea; family Elephantidae; genus Loxodonta; species Loxodonta africana. The sequence goes on from NC_087364.1 coordinate 48,585,182, forward strand.
AAAGATCATGGAAGAAAAAATTGGGACAACCCTAGGAGCCCTAATACAGGGTATAAACAGAATACAAAACATTACCAAAAATGATGAAGAGAAACCCAATAACTGGGAGCTCCTAAAAATCAAACACCTATGCTCATCTAAAGACTTCTCCAAAAGAGTAAAAAGACCACCTACAGACTGGGAAAGAATTTTCAGCTATGACATCTCCGACCAGCGCCTGATCTCTAAAATCTACATGATTCTGTCAAAACTCAACCACAAAAAGACAAACAACCCAATCAAGAAGTGGGCAAAGGATATGAACACACATTTCACTAAAGAAGATATTCAGGCAGCTAACAGATACATGAGAAAATGCTCTCGATCATTAGCCATTAGAGAAATGCAAATTAAAACAACGATGAGATTTCATCTCACACCAGCAAGGCTGGCATTAATCCAAAAAACACAAAATAATAAATGTTGGAGAGGCTGCGGAGAGATTGGAACTCTCATACACTGCTGGTGGGAATGTAAAATGGTACAACCACTTTGGAAATCCATCTGGTGTTATCTTAAACAGTTAGAAATAGAACTACCATACATCCCAGAAATCCCACTCCTAGGAATATACCCTAGAGATACAAGAGCCTTCGTACACACAGATACATGCACACCCATGTTTATTGCAGCTCTGTTTACAATAGCAAAAAGCTGGAAGCAACCAAGGTGTCCATCAACGGATGAATGGGTAAATAAATTGTGGTATATTCACACAATGGAATACTACGCATCGATAAAGAACAGTGACGAATCTCTGAAACATTTCATAACATGGAGGAACCTGGAAGGCATTATGCTGAGCGAAATTAGTCAGAGGCAAAAGGACAAATATTGTGTAAGACCACTATTATAAGATCTTGAGAAATAGTAAACCTGAGAAGAACACATACTTTTGTCGTTACGAGGGGGGGAGGGAGGGAGGGTGGGAGAGGGTTTTTTATTGATTAATCAGTAGATAAGAACTGCTTTAGGTGAAGGGAAAGACAACACTCAATACATGGAAGGTCAGCTCAATTGGACTGGACCAAAAGCAAAGAAGTTTCCGGGATAAAATGAATGCTTCAAAGGTCAGCGGAGCAAGTGCGGGGGTCTGGGGAACATGGTTTGCGGGGAGTTCTAAGTCAATTGGCAAAATAATTCTATTATGAAATCATTCTGCATCCCACTTTGAAATGTGGCGTCTGGGGTCTTAAATGCTAACAAGCGGCCATCTAAGATGCATCAATTGGTCTCAACCCACCTGGAGCAAAGGAAAATGAAGAACACCAAGGCCACACGACAACTGAGAGCCCAAGAGACAGAAAGGGCCACATGAACCAGAGACCTACATCATCCTGAGACCAGAAGAACTAGTTGGGGCCCGGCCACAATCGATGACTGCCCTGACAGGGAGCACAGCAGAGGACCCCTGAGGGAGCAGGAGATCAGTGGGATGCAGACCCCAAATTCTCATAAAAAGACCATACTTAATGGTCTGACTGAGACTGGAGGAATCCCGGCGGCCATGCTCCCCAGACCTTCAGTTGACACAGGACAGGAACCATCCCCGAAGACAACTCATCAGAAATGAAAGGGACTGGTCAGCGGGTGGGAGAGAGACGCTGATGAAGAGTGAGCTAATTATATCAGGTGGACACTTGAGATTGTGTTGGCAACTCTTGTCTGGAGGGGGGATGGGAGGATAGAGAGAGAGGGAAGCCGGCAAAATTGTCAAGAAAGGAGAGACTGAAAGGGCTGACTCAAGAGGGGAAGAGCAAGTGGGAGTAGGGAGTGAGATGTATGTAAACTTATATGTGACAGACTGATTGGATTTGTAAACGTTCACTTGAAGCTTAATAAAAGTTATTAAAAAAAATATTTTTTTGTCTTCAGATGAATAATACGGGATCTTACATTCATAAAACAACTAGGTTATTATGAAAATAAACCAGTTAGAAGACTACCTAAAAATATATGTATTTAAATTAAAAAATTAATAGATTGAACAATAAATAATAGGTGATACTATGCTGCATGTACTGTTCTATGTGTACACATATTGATACATTTAATCTTTGTCATCTTATAAAGTAAGCAATATTATTACCATATTCATTTTACAGATGAGTAAACTGAAGGATAACGTAACCTAAACCTAACCCGTTGCTGTCAAATCGATTCTGACTCATAGCAACTGTATATATAGAACAGTATAGAAGTGCCCCCATAGGGTTTCCAAGGAGCGGCTGGTGGATTTGAACTCCTGACCTTTTGGTTAGCAGCTGACCTCTTAACCACTGCACAGTCAGGGCTCCAAACTGAAGGATAGAGAAATTAACTTAGCCAGGTTAACATAGCAATAAATATCTGAACCAGGACATGAACTCAACCTTTTAATCACCATGTTATCCTGACTGAGACAGAATGCATACAACCAAAGAGTAAATTGGTAAACCTTAACCCTGGGCCCACTTTTCTTTCAAATTGCAGGATAAAGGATAAAGCTGTGAGAGAAAAGTAATATGGAGAATAACTCCAGGAGCTCCAACATTCATCTAATAGGGGATCCAGAAAATGGAAGGGAAGAAACATTCAAAGAAATGATAGGAAATATTCCTATTATCATCATGTTCGAAGCGCCCATTTAGTACTAAACACATCATGGTGTAATTTAAGAACATCAAGGATAAAAAGAAAATCCTAAGCACATCGCCTGCTTCTGATCAGCAACAATGGATGCTAATAAACAAGGAAACAAAGTATTCTAAGGTAATTGTTTTTAACCCAGAATTCGCTACCCAGCTAAACTAACATTTAAGAAAAAACAAAAAAAAAAAAAATTTTTTTTTTTTTAGAGAGTGTACAAAATAATGACACATTTTCCAGTACATCGGGGAAAATGGATCTGGTAATCTACAGATCCTTTCCAAAATTATTATTAGAAAATGTATTTCAAAGAAAGAAAAATGAGTCTGTCATGGATTGAATGATGTCCCCCCCAAAATGTGTGTATTAACTTGGTTAGGCCATGAGTCCCAATATTCTGTGGTTGCCTTCCATTTTGTGATTGTAATTTTATGTTAAAGAGGATTATGGTGGGATTGTAACATCACCCTTACCCAAGTCACCTCACTGATCCAAGGTAAAGGGAGTTTCCCTGGGGTGTGGCCTGCACCACGTTTTATCTCTCAAGAAATAAAAGGAAAGGGAAGCAAGCTCAGAGTGGGGGAACCTCATACTACCAAGAAAGCAGCACCGGGAGCAGAGCATGTCCTTTGGACACAGGGTCCTTACACCTGAGAAGCTCCTCAACCATGGGAAGATTGAGGACAAGGACCTTCCTCCAGAGCTGACAGAGAGAGAAAGCCTTCCTTTGGAGCCAAAGCCCTGAATTTGGACTTGTAACCTACTAGACTGTGAGAAAAAAAATTTCTCTTTGTTAAAGCCATCCACTTGTGGTATTTCTGTTATGCCAGAGCTAGATAACTACAATAGAGTCCAACAAGGAGAAGATGTGGGATACTAAAGATAATAGTAAGGAAAGGTAGCAAAACTCTTGTTTGTTACCTACCCAAAACCATTCTCATTCTTCTTTACTAACAAAACACTGATTATGAGAATTTATCTTCTATGTGTCTAAAGACTATGGGCTCTCTCTAACCCCAGAAGGAGGTTGAATGTTAACTGGTCTAAACTCATTATTCCCTCTCCTAATGATTGGTTTGGAAACCCTGGTGACAACACTGGGTTTGGTTTGGTTTTTTTTTTTTTTTAATGACTGGTTTAGGCATGGGCATATCGCGCAACACTGACCAATGAGAAGTGAAGTCTGGTGAGGGTTATAAGTTTTCCTTTGACAATCAAAGTTAGGAAGGAAGGAAATAAAAGAAATGGGCCAGGAGGGTAAAATTCCTGCCTACAACAGCCATCATCCTCTCAGATGGCTCCCAATGAGCCTTGCCTCCTGGCACTCATATCCTTATATAGATACCTTCTATATGAAATACAGCAGAACGATCGTTTGTGACTTCCAAAGCTGGGTCATTGAACGATCATGTGTGACTTCCAAAGCTGGGTCATAAAAGGCATTTCAGCTTTCACCTTGCTTATTTCAATCACTTCCTCTAAGGCAATATTTCTCTAACCTCAGCACTATTGACATCTGGATCTGATAATTTACATTGTGGGGGGTTGTCCTGTGCATTGTATGCTGAGTAAATAATCTGAGATGCTGGACTATATGAAGAAGAACAGGGCATCAGGATTGGAGGAAGACTCATTAACAACCTGCATTATGCAGATGACACAACTTTGCTAGCCGAAAGCGAAGAGTACTTGAAGCACTTACTGATGAAGACCAAAAGCCACAGCCTTCAGTATGGATTACTCCTCAATATAAAGGAAACAAAAATCCTCACACTTGGCTCAATAAGCAACATCATGATAAACGGGAGAAAGATTGAAGCTGTCAAGGATTTCATTTTACTTGGATCCACAATCAACACCCATAGAAGCAACAGTCAAGAAATCAAAAGATGCATTGCATTGGGCAAATCGGCTTCAAAAGACCTCTTTAAGGTGTTAAAAAGCAAAGACGTCACCTTGAAGACTAAAGTGCGCCTAACCCACGTCATAGTGTTTTCAGTTGCCTCCTATGCATGTAAAAGCTGGACAGTGAATAAGGAAGACAGAAGAAGAATTGAAGCCTTTGAATCGTGATGTTGAAGAAGAACATATAATATACCATGGACTGCCAAAAGAACGAACAAATCTGTGTTGGACGAAGTGCGGCCAGAATTCTCCTTAGAAGCAAGGATGGCGAGACTGTGTCTTACACACCTTGGACATGTCAGGAGGGATCAGTCCCTGGAGAGGGACATCATGCTTGGCAAAGTTCAGGGTCAGCAGAAAAGAGGAAGACCCTCAACGAGGTGGATTGACACAGTGGCTGCAACAATGAGCTCAAGCATAACAGCGATTGTGAGGTTGGCGCAGGACTGGACAGTGTTTCGTTCTGTTGTGCATAGGGTCTCTATGAGTTGGAACCGACTTGACTGCACCTAACAACAACAACTACATAGCAGCCATTTTCCAAACAGAAGGAGGTGAGCTTGAGAATGAAATAAAAAAGTTGAAAAGCACCTAGTTCCTTAATGCTATCACTGAACTACTAAATTAACTAGCCCTTGAACAACCCATTTTTGAACTCCTTTTATGTGTGGTAATAAATTTTTCTCAGTGTTTAAGCCCCCATGAGTTAGATATTATAGGGTCTCTATTTTTTTTTTTTTTTTTATGAGTCGGAATCGACAAGAAGACACTGGGCTTGGGCTTGGGGCTAGTTAAGTGTTCTGTTATTTGCCAACAAACGCTTCCTGTTATAAAAAACTCATTCCTGTTCAGTCAATTCCAACTCATCCCAACCCTATAAGACAGAGTAGAACTGCCCCACAGGGTTTCCAAGGCTGTAGTGTTTATGGGAGCAGATCACCACGTCTTTCTGGGTTTGGACCACCAACCTTTTGGTTAACAGCTGAGCGCTTAACCACTGCACCACCAGGGCTCTTCTTGTTATAAAAATTAAAACTTGTAACTAAGACTTTGTAAATGCTGGTTCATAAAGTAAAAAGTAATAATAACTATATATATAATATATAAATACTAGCTCTAAATACATACAGAAAAATAAAAGTCAACTATGCATGATAAATATAAGGGTTGCGTACTAGACAAATACAAATTGGATGCTTAAATTACAAACTGCTTAAGCGGAAAAAAATGGATCAAGGATAATTTGAAATTAATAAAATGCAGAAAAGGAAAAGCATAAACCAGAATGTGTGGAGTAGTGAGGCCGGGCCCACCAAGCATCCATTCAGCCTTTGGATATTGTGGTAGATGGAATAATGGTCCCCCAAAGATGTCCACGTTCTAATCCCCAGAACCTGTGAATATGTTATTTAACATGGCAAAATGTACTTTGAAGGTGTGATTAAATTCAGAAATTCGAGCTATGGAGATTATCTGGGTGGGCTCAATATAATTACATAAGCCAAAACCAAACTAGTTGCCATCAAGTTGATACCAACTCAAGGCAACACCAAGTTTTGCGGAGTAGAACTGTGCTCCCTAGAGTTTTCAAGGCTGCAACCTTTCGGAAGCAGATCACCAGGCCTTTCTTCTGAGGCCCCTCTGACTGGGTTCAAACCACCAACCTTTCAATTAGTAGTTGAGCACTTAACTGTTTGTGTCACCCAGACACTCCAATATAATCAGAACGGTCCTTCAAAGGAAAGGAGGGAGGCAGAAGAGGAGTCAGAGAAAAATGGGATGTGAAAGAAATACACAGAGAAATGCACCATTGTTAGTTTTGAAGATGGAGGGAGGGGGCCATGAACTGAGGAATGTGGGTGGCCTCTAGCAGCTGTACAGAGCAAGGAAACAAATTCTTCCCTAGAGCTCCCAGGAAAGAATGCAGTCCAGCCAACACCTTGTTTTTTAACTCAGTAAGATCTATTTTGGACTTCTGAATGATAGAACTGTGAAATAATAAGTTTGTGTTGTTTTAAGTCACTAAGTAGTGGTCATTTTTCTTAGCAGTGATAGTAAATGAATACAGATTTCCTGTGTTCATATTTTCTTGTTGATTAATTGCCTCTTCCCCTTTGATTACAGATTGTTGGGGGTTGTTACTCAGGTTTTCTGTTCTTTGGTAGCCAAAGGATAAGGAGGTGTCCAAAATCAGAGCAGTGAAATGCCCTTTACCGAAACCTGAAACTTAAGAATGGCAATGAAACTGAAAATGGTTATCATTCATTTATTCCAGTTGTGGTACCCTACCCATAAGGTACCTGCTAAAGGCCATTTCTCCTTCCTGTTCCTCAGAAGTTGCTTTGTTTCTTTGTTTCCTGCCCATTTCCAAGCTTGGCTCTCTGTTATGCTATGTAATAAGCCACCTTATACTTAGTAAATTAATTGAATTGTATATGTGAAAAATATTGAAACGGCAAATGTTTTGTTATATATATATACTTACGTGGTGAAATGAGTTCCTTAATGTGGTCTTTTGCCTCGGTTCTTTGGAAAAACAGCTTGATTCTGAGGAGTTACCTTTGCCCTAGTTTTCTACCCCATGGTTTGTTACTTTCAACCAGGTTGATTGACATTCCTGGGTAATCTGTAAACAAGGATGGTTTGATACTTTTTGTCTGGACCTGGGCGGTAGCCTGCCCCATGATTGGTATGCAAAGTGCAGGGATCATTAAATAGACTATGCAAATGAAGTGACTATAGACTATGCAAATGAAGTGTCTGCTGCCTACTGAGAGGGGATTGGTCAGTTTGTGGCCCACCCACTGGGAGGGGCCATGCCTTGAAATTGACAAAGAGTTGTGTACATATGCACCTGACCCCACAGAGGTTTTTCAGACAGAAAGAACAGGAAGAGAAGCAGGAGGAAGGAGGGGGAAGAAACAGAGAGAGAGAGGAGGCAAGAAACCTCCTAAAACAGCCGTAACACCAGTCAAGGGCTGTAACACAGAAGACAGCGAGATGCCTGGAAGGGGCCCTGTGGCAGAATCAGTGGTAACAGACAGCAGGGCCAAAAGGAGCCTGTCCTCAGGGGGCCAAGAGAAGGCCTGTCCTCAGGTGGCTGAGAGGAGATGCACACAGCTGAGAGGAGCTGAGAAAGCTGTCACGCACTGAAGAAGGGAGACTTTGCCTGCATGCTTCCCGATCCAGATGCTGAGTTGTAGCTTGTTGATCCTGACCCTAAATTGTACCCTGTTACTTCCTAATAAACCACTGTACTGTAAGTATGGTCTGTGAATTCTATGTAGCCATTGCAATGGATTATCAAGCCCAAAAGAGAAGTAGAGAGTGCTGTGGGAAGAACAGGTGGTATCAGAATTAGTAAAAAGGTTGGAAGGTGGAGGTATGTCTGACTTCTACCTCATGGAAATGAGCTTTGGGCTGATTCTGGTCTTTATCCCCCTCAAAGTTAGGTTCTGACAGTAGCGCTATTCCTACTCAAACCAAAAGTCAAACCCATTGCTGTTAAGTTGATTCCAACTCATAGCAACCCTGTTGGACAGAGTAGAACTGCCCCATAGGGCAGTTCTTAGAGGCAAGGATGGCGAGACTGCGTCTTACATACTTTGGACATGTTGTCAGGAGGGATCAGTCCCTGGAGAAGGACATCATGCTTGGCAGAGTACAGGGTCAGCGGAAAAGAGGAAGACCTTCAAGGAGGTGGACTGACACAGTGGCTGCAACAATGCGCTCAAGCATAAAAACGATTGTAAGGATGGCGCAGGACCGGGCAGTGTTTCGTTCTGTTGTGCATAGGGTCGCTATGAGTCGGAACTGACTCGACGGCACCTAACAACAACAACAGGGTTTCTAAGGAGCGGCTGGTGGATTCAAACTGCCGATCGTTTTGGTTAGCAGCTGAGCTCTTAACCGCTGAGTCACCAGACTCCCTACCCCTACTACGGCTATTCAGGTTTTACAACTTAACACACACACACACATAAACTTAAAAGAACAATAATAATTAATTTAGCTTACAAATCAGCAATCTGGGCAGGCTTTGGTGAGGAAGGCTTGTTTGCTCCATACAGCATCAGTTAGAGCTGGAGGCTCCACTTCCAAGACGGCTCAGTCACATGCATAGCAAGTTGGCGCTGGGCTGTCAGCTGGACTCTCAGGCAGGACTTTTGGCTAGGAGCCTAGATTTCTCTCCAGATGGGCCTTGCCTTGGGCTTTTGGGACTTCCTCATGGCATGGTGGCTGAGGTCCAACAGCAGGCATCCCAAGAGAACCAGGCAGAAGCTCTATCACCTTATATCACCTAACCTTAGAAGCCTTGTAACTTCAATTTTGCCATCCTCATAAGTCTACCCAGATTCAAGTCCAAGACACGTTAAGTCACACCTTTTGATGGCGGATAGTGTCTAAGGCACACTGAAGAGGGAGAGCATTTGGGATGGAAGTTACTATTGCAGCTGTTTTTGGAAAATAAAACCTACTCCTTCTTCAAGCCTTAATATGAATTCTTTGGGTCCTTACTAACCTTCCTTTTTTGCTTAAGTTAACCAGAGTTGGTTTCTGCTTTTACTTACAACCAAAGAATAATGTAGTAGGAATAAGCACAAACATATCAAAATAAGTATAAATATTTAAATTCTCTTATTAAAAGACAGAAGCTCTCAGCATATGTAAAACAAAACAACCCAGGAAACTAAAAATACACATGCTTTTCACATAACCCCATAAGAAATTAACCAGAATTGACCACGTCACAAAGTAAAGTTTGACAGTTTCCAAAGGTAGAAACCCTACATACTACATTCTCAGACAACATTATTAGGCTTGTTCAACATTTATGTAACAGATCCGTCTAAATAGATAACTTCACAATTCTTGGATTCCTTTGCTAGAATGACCTTTGCCTCTTAGTCTGTTTAAATTTACTTCCAGGAGCCCAGCCAGAAAATTTATCATCATCATAAATAACTCTGCCTTAGAAAATAAAACTTCAGCTTCCCATTGTCCAGTTACACATTCTGTCCTGGTTTTCTGTTAGCATTCGCTAACATTACCACTATTTTCCAGACTCACTGTGACTCCCTTTCTGTTTGTTGGTAGCATTGTCCATTCTTTTCCAGTTAGTTTGCCCTCTTACCCTTTCTTCCTTCTGTTTCCATACTGGACCTCAAAGTGTCAGAGCCTTCAATTCAACATACTGTAATCTATATAGTATATCTGAAGTGAAGAGCGTGGACCCTGGAGTTGGACTGCCTGAGTTCAAATCCCCAAACAACAGAAGAAAAATAACATAGCTGTTTTATTGTTCCCATTGATTGAATATATATATGTATATATTTACTTATTTATATTCATATATACGGAGCCCTGGTAGCACAATGGTTAAGAGCTTGGCTCCTAACCAAAAGGGCAGCAGTTCAAATGCACCAGCTGCTCCTTGGAAACCTTATGGGTCAGTTCTACTTTGTTCTATAGGGTTGCTATGAGTTGGAACCAACTTGACAGCATATAACAACATATTCATATGTATAATATAGGGTCCCTGGGTGGTACAAATGGTTATAGCCTGGTGATCTACTTCCAAAAATTGCAGCCATTGAAAACCCTATGGAGTGCAATTCTACTCTGCAGCAGAGTTGCCATGAGTTCGAATTGACTCCGTGGTAACTGGATATAGTTTATGTATATATAAAACTAGTTAATCTGGGAATATTAGTGTTAAATGACAACTCTTTTGTATTAAATGGGCTAGGAGCATTTTTCCTAATTAACCAGCCCCATTTAAGCCTGAAGACAAATATAAAACTTTATCTCAAATACCAGCATTATACTTTCTCCAAATATGGAAGACTATTTTTACTAAAAGTTTGGCAAGCCCTTTCAAAACAGCACTTTCTGTTTTCCTTCTTTGAGAAAATTCTCACGACAAATATCTATAGAAATTTTAATACATGGTTGTAATCCTTCAACATTTATTGTAAACGTTTAATTGTTTTATTTTTTTTAGAAGCTCCTTAACCTCTGTAAATCCTAAGGTCGTGTTAAATTTAATTGTATTCTGGCCAAATAATGGAGTCTTCAGCTTGCCTTTTCCTCCAATATTTTTAGTACCCAATACAGTGTCTTGCAACAGTAAGCATTCCATGCACGTCTAGTCAATGACCAAACATGCCGTAATAGAAACGATGAAAGGACATTTATTCCAACCACCAGAGCCTGTCCAGACCATGTCAAAAGACTGTGCTGTTTTGCTCCCTGCTGGCTATCTCAGTTAGTTTTCACTTTTCTCCATAACTTTTTTATAGAACTGTGTCTGGTTCAATTTTAGGTTCAAAGCTCCCCCTCCCACACCACATACACAAAAAATAATGTTCGGTTTTTCATCTCATAGCTATATATTTGAATAGCATAACCTCCCAGGTTAGCCCAGAACTGAGGGACAAGGGATGGGGGCAGCCCAGCTGGATCTTTACATGAAGTCATAGGGTAGGTATAAGTTTTTATCAGACTTTTAAAGCTGGAAGGCATCTCAGAGATAAGAGCCCAACCCCTTCATTTTATAGATAAAGAAACCAAGGTCCAGAAGCACTATGTGACTTTCTCAATACTACAGAATTAGCAGAGGAAAGGGCTTCGGGGACTTGAAGGCTTTGTGCTAAAAAAATAAATAAATAATTACAAGGCTGTATTTATTTTTACTGTTTCCTACCATATTCCCATTCTTCTACTCTTCCTTCTACTACTAGCCTGTATTGTGCCCCAAACGTTTCAAGTCCTATCCACTTGTGTTGCTTCTAATCTTAGGGAAACTGTAAATACAGCCATATTTCCCTTAATGTGAGGGTCACCTGAGAGTGCAAAGCTAAATGAGTCCCTTGCCATGTGTGGTACTGATGCTTGTGCGGGAGAAAGTAGCAAAGCTAGGACCTCGGAAGCTTGTCTGAGGGGTTTCTCAAAGCCAGAGAACCCCAGAGAAAAGGTGAGGAATGGAGAGTTTTTTGGATCAGTTGGCCAAAAGGGGTAGAGGCCAAGCCTCTCCAGAGATTAAACACTCTCATCCTGGCTGATTTGGTGCTTTGAAAAGGTCTACACTGGAAAATGGGTTATGTGTTATCTTTCTTACAGCACTTAATACTCTATATTGTAGTTATTAGTTTTCTACCATGGGACTGTTGGGCAAGAGAACTTTTCTTGTTGAGCTCCATTTTCTAGTGCAAAAGTGATGGTTATTAAAATGAATCTATAAATTAGTGCAGTGAAGAAGCTGGCAAAGGTGGACAGAACTGGCCACTTTGAAGTCCAAAAATTTTTAGAAAAGCCCTTCACATCCTCTAAGTGTCAATATTTCACATTTTGTTACGATTTCATATGATTAATTGATTCTGAGAATAAACCAAGAGTTCTGTGCCTACTCTGTGGAAAAAGCTGATAATAAAAATCAGCTGTGGATCCACCTTTTTCATCCATTCACAGAGAGTCTAAATTCATTCACTTATTTATATATCCACTCATCAAAACATTTATTGTCTCAGACACTGGAAATGCAGGGGTCATCAAGATGGTCTATGTGGGCACTTGAAGCAAAAATTGGGGGCAGTGTTTGATTAAAATGTAGATTCCCAGAATATTAGAGGGCAGGACTCAGGAATCTTCACACTTAAACAAGACCCTGGCAAATTGGCAAATGCTTTAGTTTTTCCCATTCCCAAATATTTAGTGAGTGCCTATGATGGGCAAAAGGAGCCCTGGTGGCACAATGGTTAAGCTCTTGGATGCTAACTGAAAGGTCAGCAGTTCGAACCTACCAGCTGCTCTGTGGGAGAAAAGATCTGACAATCTGCTCCCATGAAGATTACAGCCTAGGAAATCCTAAGGGGCAATTCTACTCTGTCCTATCCTGTCTCTATGAGTTGGAATAGACTCTACACCATACAACAACAACATAATCAGCAAGGCCCATACTTGGATAGACCAAAAGAATAACGATGTAGATTATAGCTCCACAAGAGACAAAAGCCAATCTCATAAATAAACAAGTTGAATGTGCAGATGTCTAAAAAGCTGAGAGGACCAGAAGGGGTTCAGAAACAGACTCTAGCCAGTAGAGAAAAAATAACAACAGGATACTAACAACTGAGCCTCTAGATGTTCCTAATATGTTATTCATATATGAACTCTCAGTGAAGGAGGCCCTGGAAAGCTGCTTAGACCTCTGTGTCTTCTACTCTGTCACTTACAGTGGAAGCAGCCTGGCCTGCACCATGTTGGAACTTTTGGAGGCACCAGCAGAACCAGATAGAAGGCTCCATTTTTTGGCCAGACTTCCATGAAACAACAGCTCAGCCTTGCTCTAGAGAGACAGTAGAGCACTTGGCTGTTCAGCAATCAGGCTACCTTATTTTTTTCATCCTCTGAAGCAATACCAGGACCTCTTCCCTTTAGCATGACATCTAGAACATGAGACATATGAAAATTTAACCCATGCTATACTTTGCCCATGGGTGTTTGTACTTCGCCCATAGACTGATATAAAAATCAAACCCACTGCCATCAAGTTTACTCTGACTCATAGTAACCCCATAGGGTTTCCAAGGCTATAACTCTCTACAGAAGCAGACTGTCACATCTTTTGAGCTGGTGACCTTTCGGTTAGCAGTCAAGCACTTTAACCATCAGATTCATATGTTGTTGTTAGGTGCCCTCAAGTTGGTTCCAACTCATAGTGACACTATGTACAACAGAACGAAACACTGGTCCTTCACTATGCTCACAATCATTTTTATGCTTAAGCCAATTGTTGCAGCCACTGTGTCAATCCAACTTGTTAAGGGTCTTCCTCTTTTTTGCTGACCTTCTATTTTGCCAAGCATGATGTACTTCTCTAGTACTGATCCCTCAAGATAACATGTACAAAGTATGTGAGACGTAGTCTTGCCATCCTTGCTTCTAAGGAGCACTCCGGTTGTACTTATTCCAAGATAGATTTGCTCCTTCTTTTGGCAAGCCATGGTATATTCAATATTCTTCACCTACACCATAATTCAAAGGCATCAGTTCTTCTGTCTACTTTATTCATGATCAGCTTTCACATGCATATGAGGCAACTGAAAACACCATGGCTTGGGTCAGGCGAACCTTAGTCTTCAAGGTGACGTCTTTGCTTTTCAACACTAAAGAGGTCTTTTGCAGCAGATTTGCCCAATGCAATGTGTCTTTTGATTTCTTGACTGCTGCTTCAATGGGTGTTGATTGTGGATCCAGGTAAAATGAAATTCTTGACTTCAATCTTTTCTCTGTTTATCATGATGTTGCTTATTGGTCCAGTTGTGAGGGTTTTTGTCTTCTTTATGTTGAGGTGTAATCCATACTGAAAGTTGTGGTTCTTTGATCTTCATCAGTAAGTGCTTCAAGTCCTCTTCACTTTCAGCAAGCAACGTTGTGTCATCTGCATAACAGAGGTTGTTAATGAGCCTTCCTCCAATCCTGATACTGCGTTCTTCTCCATATAGTCCAGCTTCTCAGATTATTTGCTCAACGTTCAGCTTGAATAGGTATGGTAGAAAGATACAACCCTGACCCACACCTTCCTGGACTTTAAACCACACAGTATACCCTTGTTCTGTTTGAATGGCTGCCTCTTGATCTATATACAGGTTCCTCATGAGCACAATTAAGTGTTCCAGAATTCCCATTCCTCACAATGTTATCCATGGTTTGTTATGATCTACATAGTTGAATGCCTTCACATAGTCAATAAAACACAGGTAAACAACTTTCTGGTATTCTCTGCTTTCAGCCAGGATCCATCTGACATCAGCAATGATATTCCCCGTTCCATATCCTCTTCTCAGCCTAGCTTGAATTTCTGGCAGTCCCCTGTCGATATACTGCTGCAACTGCTTTTGAATGATCTTCAGCAGAATTTTACTTGAGTGTGATATTAATGATATTGTTTAGTAATTTCCACATTCGGTTGGATCACCTTTCTTTGGAATAGGCATAAACATGGATTTCTTTCACTCAGTTGGCCAGCTAGCTCCCTTCCAATTTCTTGGCATAGACAAGTGAGCACTTCCAGCACTGCATTTGTTTGTTGAAACATCTTAGCTGGTATTCCCTCAATTCCTGAAGCTTTGTTTTTCACCAGTGCCTCCAGTGCAGTTTGGACCTCTTCCTTCAGTACAATGGGTTCCTGACCATATGCCACCTCCTGAAATGGTAAAACATCAACCAATTCTTTTTGGTATAGTGACTCTGTGTTTTACTTCCATCTTCTTTTGATGCTGCCTGCATCTTTCAATATTTTCCCCATAGAATCCTTGTATATTGCAACTTGAGGCTTCAATTTTTTCTTCAGTTCTTCAGCTTGAGAAATGCCAAGTCTTCCCTCTTGATTTTCTTTCTCTAGGTCTTTGCACATGTCATTATAATACGTTGTCTTCTTGAGCCACCCTTCGAAATCTTTTTTTCAGCTCTTTCGTTTCATCATTTCTTTCTTTTGCTTTAGCTGCTCAGCATTCAAGAGAGAGTTTCGGAGTCTCTTCTGACATTCACTTTGGTTTTTTCTTTCTTTCTTGTCTTTTTAATGACCTTTTGCTTTCTTCCTGTATGATGTCCTTGATGTCATACATGGGAATAGGCAAAAATATGATCTCACCTAGTCTTCTGTCATTAGTGTTCAATGTGTCAAATCTAATTCTTGAGATGATCTCTAAATTGAGGTGAGATATACCCAAGGTCGTACTTTGGCTCTTGTGGATTTGTTTTAATTTTCTTGAGTTTCAACTTGACCTTGCATATGAGCAATTGATGATCCGTTCCACAGTGGGCCCCTGGCCTTTTTCTGACAGATGATGTTGAGCTTTCCCATCAACTCTTTTCACACATGTAGTCAATTTGATCCCTGTGTATCCCATCTGGCAAGGTCCACATGTGTAGTCGATGTTTATGTTGGTGAAAAAGGGGATTTGCAATGAGGAAATCATTGGTTTTGGAAAATTTTGTCATGCGATCTCTGGCATCATTTCTATCACCAACGCCATGTTTTCAATTACCAATCCTTCTTGCTCGTTTCTAACTTTCACATTCCAATCACCAGTAATTATCGATGCATCCTGATTGCATGTTTGATCAATTTCAGACTGCAGAAGTTGGTAAAAATCTTTAATTTCTTCATCTTTGGCCTTAGTGGTTGCGTAAATTTGAATAACAGTCGTATTAACTGGTCTTCCTTGTAGGTGTATGGATATTTTCCTGTCACTGACAGTGTTGTACTTCATGATAGAGCTTGAAATGTTCTTTTTGACAATGAATGCAATGCCATTCCTCCTCAAGTTGTCATTCCCGGCATAGTAGACCATATGATTGTCCAATTCAAAATGGTCATTTCCAGTCCATTTCAGTTCACTAACACCTAGGGTATCAATGTTTACACGTTCTGTTTCAGTTTTGATGATTTCCAATTTTCCTAGATTCATACTTCATACATTCCAGATTCTGATTATTAATGAATGTTCAAATCTGTTTCTTCTCATTTTGAGTAGTGCCACATTAGCAAATGAAGGTTCTGAAAGCTTGACTCCATCCATGTCATTAAGGCCAACTCTGCTTTGAGGAGGCAGCTCTTTCCCAGTTGTTTTTCTAGTGCCTTCCAACTTGGGGGGCTCACTCATCTCCCTGCACTATATCAGACAATGCCCTGCTGCTATTCTTAAGGTTATCACTGGCTAATTCTTTTCAGAAGTAGATCACCGGGTCCTTCTTCCCAGTCTGTCTTTGTCTGGAAGCTCAGCTGAAACCTGTCTGCATGGGTGACCATGCTTGTATTTGAATACCAGTGGCATAGCTTCCAGCACCACAGGAACATGCAAGCCCCCCAAAGTATGACAAACTGACAGAAGCATGGAGGCAGACTGATATAGGCTGGACAAAAGTCACGATCCTATTCTATTACATTGTAACCTTTTTTGTTAAATCCTTCTGGTTGATGACATAAATCAGTTCAAACTCTCTCAAGCCGTGTTCCACAATTGGTCTGTTTTCCTATGTATATGTTCTTGGAATATGAGCACCGCTGTGTTTGAAATCCTGGTCTGCTTGAAAGCTCTCTGCAATTTGAGAAGAGAATCCCTCTGTTGATTCTTTTATTATTTTTTAACTCTTACTTTGAAAAATTCCAAACATATGTAGAGAGTGTATCTAACTCCCTGTTATAGGTTGAATTTCATCCTCCCATAAGATATGTTGAAGTCCTAACCACCCCCTCCCGCCCCAGTGAAGAGAACAGGAGCCCTAGGTGGCAAAACAGTTAAGCCCTTGGTTACTAAAAAAAAGATTGCCTGTTTGCACCCACCCAGTGGATCCATGGGAGAGAGATGGGACCATTCTACTCTGTCACATAGGGTTGCTATGAGTGGAAAATTGACACAATGTCACCTAACAACAATAATAAAAATAACAACTCACAGTACCTGTGAATGGCCTTATTTATAAATAGGGTCTTTGAAAATATTATCAGTTAAGTTAACATGAGGTCATGCTGGAATGGGTTGGGTCCTAATTTAATAGGAGTGTTGTTGTGTGCTGCCGAGTTGATTCCAACTCATGGCGACCTCTAGGAGAGAGTAGAACTGCCCCGTAGGGTTTCCAAGGCTGTAACCGTTATGGAAGCAAATTGCCACATCTTTCTCCTAAGAAGAAGCTGGTGGATTTGAATGGCCAGCCTTTCGGTTAGCAGCTCAGCAGTTGACCACTGAACCACCAGGGCTCCTTCCAATATGAATAGGGTCCATATAAAAGAGGAGAAGAGACACAGAAAGAGGGATAGAGGGAAGACAGCCATTGTGATGGTTAAGATTGTGTGTCAACTTCGCTGGGCCATGATTCTAAGTGTTTTGGCAGTCATGTAATGTTGTGATCACTTCCATTATGAGATATGATACAATGTGATCACCCCCATAATGGGAACTGCTGTGAGTAGCCAATCAGTTGAAAGGGAATTTCCTTGGGCACGTGGCTGCCATCGAATATAAGCAGACATTCTGGCAAGGCTTGGGGGCTTTTTGCTAGTGTTGGATCCCGCAGCTGGCTCCTGTTCATCTGACCTCCAGTTCTTGGGACCTGAGCTAGCAGCTTACCTACAGTCTTCCCTGCCGATCTTGGGATTCATCAGTCTTTGCAGCCTGTGTGAAAGAGCCCTGCTCTCTGACCTACCGATCTTGGGTTTGTCAGTCCCTGCAGCTATGTGAATTAGTAGAAGCCTCTATCCTGATCCACGGACTTGGGACATTCCAGCCTCTCCAAGCGTGTGGGCCATTTCCTTGATGTAAATTTCTCTCTCTCTATTTATACGATTTACTGGTTTTGTTTCTCTAGAGAACCCAGCCTAAGACAGATGGAGGCAGAGATTAGAACACCAACAATTGCCAACCATCACTGGAAGGTAGGAGACAGGCATGAAACAGAAAGTCCTGTTTCAAAGTCCTCAGAAAGAATCAACATGGTAAACACACTGATTTCAGTCTCCCAGCCTTCAGAACTGTGATATTATAAATTCTGCTCTTATAAGCCACCCAGCCTGTGGTACTTTATTACAGAAGCTCTAGGAAACTAATACACTCCACTGTACACATCGCCAGCTTCATCAGTCATCAACATGCTGTCAGATGTATTTTTATCTATCCCTTCCATGCCTTTTTTTCTTTGCTAAAACATTCTGAAACTAATTCTTGATATCATGTTATTTCATAGCTGTCTCAAATTGTGCATTTTAGTATGCATCTTGAATAAAGGAGGGGCCCTTGAGTGTGGGATCTGCTTAGTGACTTGCTTCCAAAACATAGAGTATGGAAAGGAAGGTGCGAGATAACATTATAGAGGAGAAACCTAGCAGACAGCAATACTACCCTGATTTAGTGTTCAAGGTTAACTTTATCAGTGATAAGTCGTGTTGATAGCATGTTCCCCTAATACAATGTAATGAAAAGGACACGTCACCTCTGTAATATTCTTATCTCCAAACTCCTAACCCGGTCTAACCACAGGAAAAAAAAAATCAGACAAATCCAAGTTGAAGGACATTTTGAAAATACCTGACCAGTATTCCTCAAACCACCACTTGTCTGTCAATTTGTCACAGGCTTGCATCTTGTTGTGATGTTGGAAGCTATGCCACCGGTATTTCAAATATCACCAGGGTCACCCATGGTGGACAGTTTTCAGCAGAGCTTCTAGACTAAGAAAAACTAGGAAGAAGGACCTCGCGATCTATTTCTGAAAAAATTGGCCAATGAAAACCCTATAAATAGCAGTGGAACATTGCCTGAACATAGCCAGAAGATGAGGCCTTCAGGTTGGAAGACACTCAAAATACGACTGGGGAAGAGCTGCCTCCTCAAAGTAGAGCTGACCTTAATGAAGTGGATGGAGTCAAGTTTTGCGGGACCTTCATTTGCTGATGTAACAAAACTCAAAAGAAGAAGAAATAGTTGCAAACATCCATTAAAAATAGGAACATGAAATGTACAAAGTATGAATCTAGGAAAATAGAAAGTCATCAAAAATGAAACAGATAAAGATCAATGTCCTAGGAATTAGTGAGCTGAAATGGACAAGTATTGGCCATTTTGAATCAGACAATATAATGGTCTGATATATCAGGAAGCTTAACTACTAAACCGAAACTTGGTCTTGAATGTACAGTAGCTAAAGCAAATGGAAGAAATAATGAAGTAAAAGAGCTGAACGGTAGATTTCAAAGAGCAGCTTGAGAAGACAAAGTAAAATGTTATAACAAAACATGCAAACACCTGGAGTTAGAAAACCAAAAGGGAAGAACGCACTTGGCATTTCTCAAGCTAAAAGAACTGAAGAAAAAATTCAAGCCTTGAGCTGCGATTTTGAAGGATTCTATGAGAAACATATAGCATGACACAGGAAGCATCAAAAGAAAATGGAAGGAATATGCAGAGTCACTGTACCAAAAAAAATTGGTCAACATTCTATCATTTCAAGAGGTGTCATATGATCAGGAACTGTAGTACTGAAGGAAGAGGTCCAAACTATACTGGAGGCACTGGCAAAAAACAAGGTTCCAGGAATTGATGGAATACCAACTGAGATGTTTCGATAAACAGATGCAGTGCTGGAAGTGCTCACTTGTCTATGCCAAGAAATTTGGAAGACAGCTAGCTGGCCAATCAACTGGAAGAAATCTGTATTTATGCCTATCCCCAAGAAAGGTGATCCAACCGAATGCGGAAATTACCAAACAATATCATGAATGTCACGCGCAAGAAGAATTCTGCTGAAGATCAGTTGCAGCAGTACATCAACAGGGAACTGCCAGAAATTCAAGCTGGATTCAGAAGAGGATGTGGAACAAGGGGTATCATTGCTGCTGTCAGATGGATCCTGGCTACAAGCAAAGAATACCAATAAAATACCATGTGTTTTATTGACTATGCAAAGGCATTTGACAATTGTGTGGAAGACACCACAGTATGACAAACTGATAGGTGAGTTGTTCCTTAGTTGTTACAAATGTACCAGAGTAATATGAGATGTTCTCAATAGGGGAAATTGAGTGCTGAGTATATAGGAAATATCTCCGCAACTTTTTTGTAAATCTAAAACCATTCTAAAAAATTTTAAATTTATTATAAAAAATGGGGGGCAGAGCAACCACTATGCTACTATCATATTAAAAGAAAAATTGTCCCAAGACAGGTCAGGGACAGAACTTTTTTTGCATGATGTAATTCATAATCACCTCTGCAAAGAAATTCACTTTCATAATAAAATGCTTATGCACTTTTCTGATGAACTTCAATGGTATTAAAGCTTGTTCTGGAAACTAGTTACTGACTCACCCAATTGACTGCCAATGAAAGTTTGAATAAAATTAAGTCTTTCTTTCTTTTTGAATCTATTCTGTATTGAATATCCTACCAGCCTCTTTTTCTATCTTTACAAAAAGAATATGTTTGAATGGGTCTACAAGTGACATTTTTCCTTGTGTGTTATCATACTCACAATTAAATTATCTGAAAAGTTTTCATTAATACCATCTAACAAAAATATCAATGATTCCTTAATATCATATTATACCTAGATATATTTGTTTTTGGCTTTTATAATCAGATGATTCTTAAGCTCGTTAAAGTTTGTAAATCATAGGCCTTGGTTGGACAGAGATTGGATGAGCTGATAACAACCTCAGGCTCAATTTACAGAAGGAATATCAAAGTCCATGGTCAAGGCATGGACTCCTTAATCTATGGGATCTGAACTTTTCTTAGTTTATGAACCCTTTTGATAATTTTGAAGCCATGGATTTTCTCCCCAGAAAAATGCACATGTGCACACATGTACATTTTTGCCCATAATTTCAGGAGGGTTCATTGAGCTCTTGAAACCCATCCAATTGTTTTGGACCAGGGTTAAGAGCATTTACTTTAAATGTTTCTTTTTGTTTTATCAGCCTTCTGCTCTTACTACACCAAAAAAAAAAAAAAAAAAAAAAACTACACAAGGAGGCCTCTATTAAAGGAACATGCATGCTATGTGTGGTGGTTAAGATTGTGTGTCAACTTGGTTGGGCCACGTGTTTTGGCAGTAATATAATGTTACGATCGGCTCACTGTTGAGATTTGGTATGTGATCACCCCCATGATGGATTCTGCTGTGAGTAGCCAATCAGTTGAAAGAGAGTTCCTTGGGCGTGCGGCCTGCATCAAATATAAGTGAACATTCTGGCAAGGCTCGTGGGCTTTCATTCTTTCTGGATCCTGCAGCTGGCTCCTGTTCATCTGTCTTCTGGTTCTTGGGACTTGAGCTAGCAGCTTACCTGCAGTCTTGCCTGCTGACCCTGGGATTCGTTGAGCTTTGCAACCTGTGAGCAAGAGCCCTGCTCTCCAACCTGTCAATCTGGGGTTCACCAGGCCCTGTGGCTACCTACGTGAATCAGGAGAAGCCTCTATCCTGACCCACAGACCTGGGATGTTCCAGGCTGTACAATCTCGTTAGCAATTTCCTTGATATAATACTCTCTCTCTCTCTATATATATTTGTATGCTTTTTTTTTGCTTTACTGGTTGTGCTTCTCTAGAGAACCCGGCCTAAGACACTATGTGTCTTTAAGAGAGGACTCCAGACTGTAGTCACATGTTCTAGAGGGAAAAGTCATAGATTTGGTGGCAGAAAATCTATTCTGCAAGTTCCCCTTTCAATATTTTGAGCATATCACGTAATTCTTTGGAGAGACAAAGATAGGGTTAGGGTTAAGATTAGGAATTTATAATGTAAAGGACTCTGTAATATTACCATGTCCATTTTACAAATTTGGAAACTGAGAATTAGAGAGGTTAACATCAGGCTTGTATGAATCTAAAACTCGTAGTTTTTTCTAATTACACCCCTGGTCTTTAAACTGTGCATAGGAGAGCCTCCTGGGAGGGGTTGGTCCCAGCAGCATAGGAAATGGAGTTACCTTTGGCCCTATGGGTTTTGTGTATCTGACATCCATTTCTTAATAAGAATTTGCTAGGCTATAAAAAATTTTGAAAACCACTTCATTGCACTCTACTGCTCAGTTTCCACATCTGTAAAAGGGGTATAATATTAATATGCATTTCACTATGATGGATAAGTAAGAGATACATATGAAACAGCTGTATAAACTGATAGGCATTATTCAGATCGTATTAAGGTAGCTACTATGTAGCAATGAAATAGAGGAAAATCCTCTTTAAAAATCTTTACTATAATCAACCCAAAATCTTGGTGACATGTTTCATGCACCTGAGATATTATGCTGGCTTTCAAATGGTTCTTGGGCTCTAGTTTAGATTTGAAAGCTCAATTTAAAGGGTGGAGCCCTGTTGCCACAGTGGAATCCACTAGCTGCTCCTTGGAAACCCTATAGAGCAGTTCTACTCCGTCCTATAGGGTTGCTATGAGTCAGAATCAACTCAAAGGCAACAGGTTTTAATGGATTTAAAAGGTAATGTCTCAATATATTTTTGAATGTTTATTATTAATATAGTATTAGTGCATATTTGGATTTAAGCTACCACAAATATGTCTTCTCAAATGCATTTTAATTGATCCACCTTCCATTTGAGGTCTTTTTTTAAAGCTAATTTAGAATTTCTGAATGATTTCAGATATGATTACTTGTTATTACTCTTGTTAGGTGCCACTGAGTTGTTTCCAACACATAGCAACCCCATGCACAACAGAACAACACACTGCCTTGTCCTGTGCCATCCTCACAATCGTGCTTAAGCCCATTATTGCGGCCACTGTGTCAATCCATTTCGTTGAGGGCCTTCCTCTTTTTCTGTGACCCCCTACTTTACCAGGCATGATGTTCTTCTCCAGGGACTGATCTCTCGTGATAACATGTCCAAAGTATGTGAGACATAGCCTTGCCATCCTTGCTTCTAAGGAGCATCCTGGTCATACTTAGAAGTACTTGGCCTATCATATTTAAAAATTATTATTATAACTTTAGATAGGAACTGTCATGGATTGAATTACGTCCCCCCCAAATGTATGTATTGACTTGGTTAGGCCGTGTTTCCCTAAACCTTAATACTTGAAATTTTAACACTGGTCCCATTTAGTGACTTGGTGAAACCATATCAGAGTGCACATCTAGCGTGAGTATATGGGAGAATGGCCCCCAGAGGCCTGTTGAAATGTTTAGATTCTGAGCATCCAAAACCAAAGGAGAAATCAAACTTCGTTATTGCCAAGCTGACTTGTGAGTAGCGATAACATCTTTCATAACTGAGATCTCTCTTTCATGGGTGGAAAAATGTTCCCTTTTCCAAACATATTTGGGACAAATCAAACAGTCAAAAAAACAACTACAAAAAAAAAAAAAAAAATTTCCCTTGTATGGTTCACACTTCAAAAACAATGTCACTTTCATTACTGAGTCACCAAAACTTCCTGCGCATTTCTTTTCTAAGTGAGAGGACCAATCACTAAGCTATTTTGTATTCCATCCTGCCATCTATAACAGAAACAACCCAGAAATAGTTCTTAGTGAAACTGCAAAGCAGGCAAGGTTTTTCTGTGGCTTTCTTTTCTTCTCTCTCCCTTCCGATTCTTATTCCCCAGGACTCATAACGGATACTTTGTCCAAAGATCCCATCCCCCCAGACTGCCCTACCCTAGAGTATTCAGCACCAAAATTACCTTTTCCTTCCCTTTCTGATGAACACACCTTCCCCTTATCTTTTCCTACTCCTGACCTCAACTGACTGCTGCAATCTGACCTTTTATTTATCTCTCATTCACTCCTTATCACATTCCCCTGCACGTATTTCTCAATTTTTTCATGCCTTTTAGCCCCCACTGGGAGCTCTGGTGGTATAGTGGTTAAGAGCTCAGCTGCTAACCAAAAGGTCGGCAGTTCAAAGCCACCAGCCATTCTCTGGAAACCATATGGGGCAGTCCTACTCTGTCCTATAGGGTTGCTATGAGTTGGAATTGACTTGATGATGATGGGTTTCATTTTTTGGTTTACACACTGGTGGCACAGGGTTTAAGAACTTGGCTGCTAACCAATAGGTTGGCAGTTTGAATCTACCAGCAACTCCTTGGAAACCCTATAAGGCAGTTCTACTCTGCCTTGTAGGGTTGCTATGAGTTGGAATCAACTTGATGGCAACGGGTTTGCTTCTTTGGATTTGACACACTCTTACCTTGAAATGTTTTCATAAGCAACTTTGAGATTACGATTGATGATGTATGCAGGCAGCTGCTTTGCCACCATGCACCGTGTATCCTGTGCAGATGTCATCCCTGGAATTGTGTGCATAGGGAAGACTTCGGGAATGAGGCCCCGGAGTATGCAAATTCACAGCCCTGGACAGAAGCTATTGAATGTGAACGTCCTCCTCAAGTTTCATCTTTGTTTTTATTCCTTCCTCCCCTCCTCACTTTAGGCTACCCTGGGTATTGCAAATGGTTAAACACTCAACTGCGGGCTGGAGGGTTGGCAGTTTGAACTCACTCAAAGGTGCCTTGAAAGACAGGCCTGGTGGTCTGCTTCTGAAACCCCTGTGGAGCAGTTCTATTCAGCACACATGGAGTCACCATGAGTTTGAATTGACTTGACAGCAACTACCAACAGCTCCTCACTCCACACCTTTCCTTGTAAAGCACTTTCTTTGGATTTAAAGAGACCTGGGTTTGGATCACTATGAATCGGAACTGTCTCCATGGCAATGGGTTTAGGAGCCCTGGTGCTATAGTGGTTGAGTGCTCGGCTGTAAGCTGAAAGTTTGGCCGTTTGAACGCACTGGCTGCTCCACGGGAGAAAAATGTGGCGGTCTGCTTCCATAAAGATTAAAACCAAACCAAATCCACTGTTGCGGATTTGATTCCGACTCATAACGACACTATAGAGTAGAATTGCCCCATAGGGTTTCCAAGGCTCTAAATCTTTACGGAAGCAAACTGCCACATCTTTGTTTGCCAGAGCACCTGGTGGATTTGAACGGCAGACCTTTTGGTTAACAGCCAAGTGCTTAACTACGCACCACCAGGGCTCCTTCCATAAAGGTTACTGCCTTGGAAACACTATGGGCAGTTCTACTCTTTCCTCTAGGGTCACTATGAGCCGGAATCGACTGGACGGTAACAGGCTTGGTTTGTTTTGGTTTGGGTTTCAATTATGACACTGCTACTTATAGCTGTATGACCCTGGGAAAGTTACTGAAGATTTCTAAGCATTAGTGTTCTGATTTAGAAGAACGAGAATAATAGCAGCACTTAGCTCTTGCTGTTGTTATGTGGACTAAATGAGAAAATGCCTGTAAGAGTGCTGGCCAGGGAACTGTCAGTACAAGTTAGCTGTTGGGGAGTTCCACAAAGTTCCTCTGCAAGCTGGTTCCAAATTACCCTTACGCTACCCTAAGTTCTTCTCACAAATTTTACGTTTTCTCCAAACTTTTTTCCTTTTTATATTTTCTTGACTACATTAATCTTGTGCAACCATCACCAGTACCCATCACCATTAAGAGACACTCACTGTTTCCTAGACAGCGAGTTTAGTGAATTAGACAGTGACTCCCCTTTTCCAACCCCTGGTAACCACTGAGAAACGTTGGTTTCTATACTTTTGCCTATTCTAGATATTTCATATAAGTTCTCCCGACTTTTTGAACAGATTTTACCATAACTGATAGTTGGAATTCAATGAAAGTAGTCCTTGGTGTTTTATGATCGAATGACTAACACAGGCAGTCTCACGCAGGAAGATTCTGTGTTCACCCTACTTTGCTTAAGCCATTGTCTCTTTCTTCTTACGTTCTTCCCCACTTTATGTTCTGTATCCTCAATAACAAAAAAAAAAAAAATTTTTTTTTTTTTTTACTATCTACTGTTTTTTACTAAGTGTGTCTTCTGTGTCAGGCTCCTTATTTACATTGCTTAATTTAATATCCATAGTGGGCTAGCGTTATTATATCCATTGCACAGCTGAGAAAACTGAGGTCAGGAGTTACTCAAGGCATTGCCAAAGGTCTCGAAGCCTGTAGCGCTGCATCTAAGGATGCCTTTTTCCAAAATCAGACTTTCTCCCATCCCCTAAATTGGCCCCTTGGCATGGCACCATGCTCAAGGCCATCCTTGCGTAGTATTTCTCCTCTGGCCTTCACACCCTCCCTGCCACCTCCCTCTGCTTAGATCCAGAACCTGCCCCCTTTCCATCAGGCCTTCTCAGCTCCTGGACAGAGTTAACATTTCCCTGCCAGGTGCTTCCTTAGAATTTTCTTTGAATCTAGTCTAAAACTAATGCTATAATGAAAATTTTTTTCTGTCTACTGTGATAAAGCAAAATCTGTTTGAGGATAAGGTCTGTGTGTGCCTCTTTCTCATCTTCTACAAACCTGGAGGTAAAAGATTTGGATAAAAACAAATTGGGTGAAACAACTAGTCAGTCAGACCCAGACACTAATTTAGCAGCTTTTCAGCCAGTGGTGCTCACTTCCTTGTGACAGTGATTAATGAGACTTGGGAAATGGCACTGTATAATTTTTTCTGATTTATTATTTTTTGAGATATAATTCGTATGTCATAAAATTCACCCTTCAAAAATTTTTTTGTTAGTACATTTTAGTATATTCACAGAGCTGTGCAATTACCACTATTATCTAATTTCAGGACATTAAAAAAAACCAACCGACCAACTTGTTGTTGCCTAGTCGATTCTGACTCATGGCAACCCCGTGTGTTATAGAATGAAACTGCTCCACAGGGTTTTCTTGGCTCTAATCTTTACAGAAGCAAACCTCCAAGCGCTACTTCCATGGGGTCATTGGGTGGGTTTGAACCACCAACCTTTAGATTAGTTGTCCAGTGCAATTTAGGACATCTACATTACCCCAGAAAGAAATCCCTTTCTATTAGCAGTCACTCCTCTTCCCCTTTCCCCCTTCCGTAGCCACTGGCACCCACCAATCTAGTTTGCCTTTATGGGTTCGCCTTTTCTGGATATTTCTGTATAAATGGAATCATGCAGTCTTTTTTGACTAGCTTCTTTCACTTAACAAAATGTTTTCAAGGTTTATCCATATGGGAACATGTATTAGTACTTGCTTTATATAGCTGAATAATATTCTATCTTATGGATATACCAAATTTTGTTTATCCATGTATCAGTTGATGGGTATCTGAGCTCTTTTCACTCTCTGGCTCTTATGAATAATGCTGCTATAAACATTTGTGTACTCCCTTTCAACTGATTGGCTACTCACAGCAGACCCCATCATGGAGGTGATCACATTATATCAAATATCATCATGGGAGGGATCACAACATCATATGACTGCCAAACCACTGAGAATCATGGTCCAGTCAACTTGCCACACAACCTCAACCCTCGCACCATCCTAGTGGGTACCAAGTGTTATCTCATTGTGGCTTTAATCTGCATTTCCTTTATGACTAATGATGTTGACAGAACTATCTAATTTTATTTTAGCGTACTGTGTGTAAAAAGTGTAATGCCAAGGTTTAATGGAATGCTTAATTAAGAATGATCTAGACAAATGCTTCTCCCCTCTTCATTTCACATTCTAAACAATATAGCATGTAAAATACTAATCGGATTTTTTGCACCAGTCAAAAACAAAAATGAAAACAAACCTTTGCTCTTGTTGCAGGTTGTTTTTGTTTGTTTTGTTCTTTTGGGTTTTTTTTGTATGTTTTTAAACAGAGGAAGGCCTTATTGAAATTGCTTAAGTACAAAGGCATGTGTATAGACACTAGTGGTACCTGAATGACATGCTATCAGCCCACCTGATTTCAGTGTAACTGTGGGGAACAGTTCCACATGTCTCACTGATGCCCCCCCTTTTTTAATTTTTATATTTCAGTGAAAGTATACACAGCCAAAGATACTCCATTTCAACCGTTTCTACATGTACAATTCAGTGACATTGATTACATTCTTTACATTGTGCTACCATTCTCCCTACCATTTTCCACATTATTCCACCACCATTATCTTAAATTTACTGCCTCCTAAGCTTTGCATCCAACCTTTCAAGGTGCCATTGTCAATTTGATCTCACATAGGTAATTCTTTAAAAGAGCACAATGCTCAAAGTGGGTGTACTTTACTGATCAAAATAAGCTATTTTTTGCTTCAAAGACAACTTCAGGGAATAGTTTTGGTTTATGGTCTGGATTCATTTAGAATTTGAAATTCTGTTCCACATTCCCCCCCCCTTTTGATTAGGACTCGTCTGTAGAATTTTTTATCAAAATGTTTAGTAATGTTAGCTAGTTGTTGGTGCCCATTTTGAGTGCATACTCGTTGCAACAGTCTGCTTTTGACCTCAAGGCTTTCTCTGAAGCCTCAGAAGGCTACTTAGCTAGAGCCCAGAGCCTAAAACTACAGGAGAAAGGGAGAGTAGAAGGGCGGATTTAATGGCACCTTCCAGAGGGAATCTTCAGTCAGTAGGTTAGGAAGTTGATGGAAAAATGCTTTAGCCTCCCATCTCTTGGTGGGACAATGTTGGGTCATGGTCTGTGCAGTACTTCAGAAGTACCCAGAAGGAGTAAGCCATGGTCGTTCACAGTGAAAATGCACTCCTTAAACATTTTATTGTCTATTCTCCTTTCCCTGAATCACTTCCCTACTCCCTCACTTCTGCTTCCTGGGATCACCACAAATAAGTTACTGGCTCTCAAGTCCTCATCTCAGTCTTTGCTTTCAGTGAAACGCAAATTAAGAAAAAATTTATACATGAAAAATGAGTAAATGGGTAAAAGACAGCATTTACTGGCTGAAGAGTTAGAAACTAGTTGCTTTGAAGAATCTCTTGTCATTTTTCCACCTTGGGCCTCATGTTTTAAAGATTTTTCTTACAAAATAAATTGCATTTATTAAACAGCAATAAAAGTTTTACTATAAGGTCAAAGACTACCTGCTTTCATTAGCAGGGTTTCCCCACCAAGGTAATATCATTTTTGCCAAAAAGCAAAGAAGAGTGGAGTTTTAACTAGCCCATTTAACCTTATCGTGGCTAAATTTATGCACTCAATTAGACTTTTGGAATTGTTCAGAACAGTTGTTCAAAATCAGCTCCCCAAAACAGATTATTACTAACGAAATTGTCAGATAATACATAAACTCCAGAGGCTGAGAATTCCAGACTGGCAAGTTCTTTGCACGAAGGACTTCTGGAAGGCCAGAGGACTGGTTTGAGGCCAGTCTTTCTTAGGTTCTAGCCACATGCTGCTTTCAGAGCTTGTTTACAGCCCTAGCTTCATTTAAACCAAAAAAAAAAAACCAAACCCACTGCCATCGAGTTGACTCTGTCTCATTGTGACCCTACAGGACAGAGTAGAACTGCCCCATAGAGTTTCCAAGGGGTGCCTGACGGATTCAAACTGCCAAATTCTTGGTTAGCAGCCATAGCACTTAACCACTACACCACCAGCGATTCCGGGCTTCATTTAGCCACCCCTTTCTGACTTGTGAGACCCTGGTAGCATAGTGGTTAAGAGTTACGGCTGCTAACCAAAGGTCAGCAGTTTGAATCCACCAGGAGCTCTTTGGAAACTCTATAGGGCAGTTCTACTCTGTCCTATAGGGTTGCTATGAGTAGGGATTGACTCAATGGCAAATGGGGGGGCGGGGGCGGGGGCGGAGAGGGTTGACTTGTGGTGCCCAGCTGGGCTGGCTGGCTGTGAGCGTTATGTAAACCCCCTGCCTATGTTACCTGAAGTCCACACTCCATGTGGCCATCTCTCTACAAGTGCCTGATATCCTCTGATCCTCCATTCTGTCCAAACTACCTCCTTCTGCTAAGCTGAGAAATAACAATACTGGAAACTTTGGTGACATAGTGGTTAAGTGCTATAGCTGCTAACCAAAAGGTCCGCAGTTCGAATCCACCAGGTACTTCTTGGAAACTCTATGAGACAGTTCTACTCTATCCTATAGGGTTGCTATGAGTCAGAGTCGACGCGAAGGCAATGGGTTTGTTTTTTTTGTTTTTGGTTGAGGCAAGATTCAATAGTGTCATGAGTTAGAAGTCCTGGAGTCTAGTCCCGACTCTGCCCCTTCCTAGGCTTGAGACATTGAACAAATCATAACCTCTCAGAATCTCTATTTCCTCATTCTTTAATGCCGAGAGAACATAAAAAAAAAAAGAGAACATAGTCAATCCAAAATCCTCACAGGGTTTTTGAGAAGATAAAATCTGCTTTAAAAAAAAAAAAAAAGGCAAGCAAATTAGGCATAGTGTTGCTTTTAAGACTGAAAATTAGAATTGGATGCAATCTACATATATATCTAAGCATAGGAGCCGGGTTAAATAAACTATGATATAATCAACAGAATCATTGCAGTCATTAAAAATTTTGTTGGAGAATGGTTAAAGGCATTGGAAAGTTAAGTGAAAAAAGTAAACTACAAAACAATATGTTCAGGATGATCATATTCTTTAAATAAAAATTAAAGTATGTAAATATAAACATATAAACATACATATACATTCTACTGACATGCCCTCTTTTTCTAAATTTTTCATGATGAGTATACATTATTCCTACACCAAAAGTTTATTTTTTAAAAAAAGGGTGAAGAACTTTATAAGCCATAAGGAACTCTAGTTATTCATAACTAAGGGCTCTGGCCAGTCATAGTGTAGAATATGCCACTGTTGCTAAGGAAATCTATCTCAGGTAATTTCCAAGATGAAGCTGACCTTAATTTGCAGGCAGAGAAAATAGTATTTGCAAAGTTCTAAAAGTGATAGAGTACATGGTTCATTTGAGGCCTTGAAATAGTGTCATTATGTTCGGTGCATTAAGTCTGCGAGTGGGTGGTGTCGAGAGCAAAGGGCTGGAGAAACAGGCAGGGGCTAGGTAACAAAGGACCAAGGTGACCACATTGAAGAGCTTGGACTTTATCCTAAGGACAACAGGAAACCATTAATGAGTTTTAAGCTAGTGATATATTAGATTTGCATAGTAGAAAGATTAGGGCACTTGCGTTCTGGAAAATGGACCAGAAAGGAACAAGACTCAAGGCAGAGGAGCTCATTATGAAGCTGTTGCAGTCCCCCAGGCAGTTGGGCCTGTGGATAGTCGAAATGGGGATGAAGTGTATAGATCTGAGACACATCTAGATAGTAGAACATTTGGAGTACTTGGTGACTGATTGGATGGGGAGGGTGAGGGAAAGAATTATCTAGGATGCTTTCTGGGTTTTAGCAATCAAGAGGGGCTTGTACCACTCTTTGAGACAGAAAACACAGCTGGGGCTTGTTTGAGGGTGGGGAAAAGTGACTAGTTCAGCCTGAGACCTGCTGAGTTCGATGTGTTTGCGCAACTGGAAATCCAGGAAATGGAAAGCTTAGAAGAGGGAACAGGAGTCAATAGTACATGTAGGGTATCTGAAGGAATGAGTAGCTGAGATCTCCCAGGGAGAGGGTTTAGAGAAGAGGTTTTTACCTTTTCTCGTAGAGGAGAGAATCTGATGCTCGCTATGGACCTTCTCCAGAAATTTCTTCAAAGAGTTTGGCTGTTAAAAGGAGAAAGGAATCAAGATGAAGTTGAGGGATAGGATGGGGTCCAGGAAGAGTTCTTTTTCAGGTGAGAGAGACTTGAATGTGTTTAAATAAACAAGTAGTGAGGGAGTGATTAAAAAAAGAAGAAGAAGAAATAAAGAATAATCAATGGCCAAGAAGATCAAGTCCCTGGAAAAGGACAAAGAGACAGGCTCAATAGCAGAACAAAAGGGCATAGATCTTAGGCAGGAGGGACAACTTTTTCAAGACAGGAAAC
Source organism: Loxodonta africana (assembly GCF_030014295.1). Classification (NCBI taxonomy): domain Eukaryota; kingdom Metazoa; phylum Chordata; class Mammalia; order Proboscidea; family Elephantidae; genus Loxodonta; species Loxodonta africana. The sequence continues at coordinate 48,617,069 of NC_087364.1, forward strand.
GAGGAAGAAAAAATAGATTATGCAGGTGAGTTTGTGGGTTTTGTGCCTGACTTTCTTATCGGGTGGCTTCTGTTGACTCTGTGAGTAGGAGAGGTGAGGTCATCTAATGAGAGTGAACAAAAGTCAGAGGACTGTGAAATGGTCACTGGGGAAAATACAGGAGATGATTAAGGAAACCTCATAGGATTTCTAGGCTGCAGGAGCCCAGCTGAATATGGAGACCAAGACTTTATAGTGGCATCAATCTGGATGATTTTCCTGCATGAATCTCGTGATCCTTGGTGCAAGTGAGAAAAAGGCAACAGTCTAATACATTAAAGACTATAGATTTGCCAAGAACTGTGAGTGAAAGATAATGGTGCAAAGGAGACAAGGCATCAAAAAAGAATTGACCATAGAGTGATGGAAGGGAGGGAATGATGCGATTTCTAGGGACTGAAAGTGCCAGTGCGTACAGCCAGACAACCTATGTGCTCAACAGTTCATTTTTCTAAGGGTATTTTTTTTAATTATTATTTTTTATAATCACCAAATGACTTAATGCAACTATGCTGTAGTTTGGTTAGGAGAACTTGACCAGGACACTGAAGTTAAGAGAAGTCATTGGGAATCAAGTTCCTTGCCCCAACCTAATGGCAAAGACAACTATATAGTCGCTTGTTTGTCTTTCTCTACAGGACCAGAATTAGCCAGTAAAGTATACCAGCCATGCCCAGACTTCAAGGCCAATATCACTTGTCACATGTAAACTATATCTATGGACTGGTGGATTTGAACTGCCCACATTGAGGTTAGTAGCCATAGCACTTAACCACTATGCCACCAGGGTTTCCATCTATGGACTAGGTACTAGATGATATTAGACATTTATTATTGTGGTTCCCTAACTGGAGGGCTTATTAACGCACAGACTACCAGGCCCCAGCCCCAAGGTGTCTGATTCTGTAGGCCTGGGGTGGGGCCCAAGAACTTGTATTTCTATAAAGCTCTCAGATAATGCTGATGTGCTGATCCAGGGACCACACATTGAGGACCACTGTCTTAGAGGAATTGCTGGGTAGAGCAAACAGTTAATGTGCTTGGCAGCTAACTGAAAGTTTGGAGGTTCGAGTCCACCAAGAGGCATCTTGGTAGACAGGCTTTGTGATCTATTTCCAAAAAATCAACCATTGAAAACACTGTGGAGTAGAACATAGTTCTACTCTGACACATGTGGGGTTGCCATGGGTTGGTTTGGTTTTAGAGAAACTAAGGTAGGTAGGTAGATTAGGGCTGGAGCTGAAGACATGATTAGAGGTTAGAACAATGACCATATTCAGGAATTTGGACTAAAATATGGAGCAGATAGGGACCTACTAAAGTGTTTTAACCTCCAGAGCACTTTAATGCTTAAATTTTCTCAGCCTGTATTTCTTCATCTATAAAATGGGAGATGAGTAAAACCTACCTTAATTATCTTTCAGTATTCTTTTGAAAATAAAACTGAGTAATAATATGTAAGAGGGTTTTGTAAATTACATATATAAATATCAGAGAAAATTATTAAAATCAACTCATTTAGAGCCAATAAGCTCATTTTCCAGATAAAGAAACTGTAGTAAACAGGCAGTGATGGTACCAGACAAAGCAGCTTTGACCTGACTCCTGCTCACCTATCACTGCACACCCTCACCTGCCGGTCTCTGTAGTCAAGAGGAAGCATTTGCAGTGTCAGAAAAACCCTCTTCTCCAATTTGTCATGCCAGGCTGCTCAGGCCCAATGTTTCCTTTTGACCGTAATCCATTGGGTGAGGTAGATGGTGTGACTGGTTGTACTGGTTTGGAATCCTAGAGAATGACCCACTGAGAGGCTAAATGTCTAACTCAGTTGAGCAAGAGCAATTGGCAAAGCTGAGGTCAGACAGGTTCATGGATTTGCTGTTCCACCCACTAGACCATACTTGAGGTCTAAGAATGGCTCTGGGGTTGCCTTTGCCAGGGGGAAACTAGATTCTTAGGCTGGCTTAGTCAGCAACCAGAGACCAAGAAGAAAACTCAAAAGTTTCACTTTTGGGAACCTCTGTTAAGGAAAACAAAAGATGTGGGGAAATTGGCATTTTTTCAGTCTCCTGTTATGAGCTGCGAGAAACCATGCTGATCTTTTTTTTTTTTTTCTTTACAGTTGTGTATCACTTTAGAGTTTAGATTTGCTTTTACTTTCACTTTCTCATTTACTTCTCACGGGCAATATTATCATCCCATTTTACAAATAAGAGGTTTAATGACTTGACATGCAGGTCTTTGGACTTCAAATTGTAGGCGCTGGACTCCACCAAAATAATGTGAAATAAGTATGACGTGCCAACTGTTTTCAAACACAGTATGATTGTATATATATATATATATATATATTCCTTTATATAACCCATTTTCTCTTGCAATACTACTTGTTTATTTCATCTGGTTTGTTTTTGTGTATTTTGACTTTTTTTTATTTAACCTCCTATTTTTTTATAGTCTAGTCATGAGTCCCTGGATCGCACAAATGGTTAAGCACTCAACCACTAGACAAAAGTTTGGTGGTTTGCGACTACATCATCCTGAGACCAGAAGAACTAGATGGTGCCCGGCCACAACCGATGACTGCCCTGACAGGGAACACAACACAGAACCCCTGAGGGAGCAGGAGAGCAGTGGGATGCAGACCCCAAATTCTCTTAAGACCAGACTTAATGGTCTAACTGAGACTGGAAGGACCCTGGTGGTCATGGCCCCCAGACCTTCTGGTGGCCCAGGACAGGAACCATTCCCAAAGCCAACTCTTCAGGCATGGATTGGACTGGATAATGGGTTGGAGAGGGATGCTGGTGAGGAGTGAGCTTCTTGGATCAGGTGGACACTTGAGGCTAGGTTGGCATCTCCTGCCTGGAGGGGAGATGAGAGGGTGGAGGGGGTTAGAAGCTGGCAAAATGGACACGAAAAGAGAGAGTGGAGGGAGAGAGCGGGCTGTCTCATTGGGGGAGAGTAATTGGGAGTGTGTAGCAAGGTGTGTATGGGTTTTTGTGTGAGAGACTAACTTGATTTATAAACTTTCCCTTAAAGCACAATAAAAATTATTAAAAAAAAAAAGTTTGGTGGTTTGAACCCACCCAGAGGCACCTTGGAAGAAAGGCCTGGTGATCTGCTTCTGAAAGGTTACAGTCTTGAAAACCCTATGGAGCAGTTCTACTCTGCACACATGGGGTTGCCATGAGTCGGAATCGACTCGACAGCAACTAACAACAACATAGTCTAATCGTAGACAGAAGAAAGCATTTTTGGTGGAAATAATCCTCGAAATATTAGGATTCAGAACAGTGGGAATGTGTGATTTGATGGAATGAAACGGAATCAGGAAAAAGGTAGGCTTAGTGGGGGAAAACTCTACCCGGATTTAAAAAAAAATTCAGTTAGTCACAGGATCTATCATGATTGTTATTTTTATTATTGTTAAGAAATTAAAAGTTCTGGAGCTCCTTGAAAGTATTTCCACAAACCATGCACTTAGGGTTTCTGTGAGGATAGACAGAGTGCTAAAGTCAAGTAAAAAGAGAGGCCTCGATCAGTGCCCCCTAAGCCATGACAATCCAGTTCAATAGACCGTTATTAGCATCAGAGTTCAAATTCAGCAATCCACCAGAATTAGCAAATGGAGAGATTTATACCTCTATCAGAGGCCAGCAGAGGGGAGAAGCGCATATCTCAAGGGAATATGTTAGGCATTTCTTTCTCCCTTCCTGAAAAACATCTGGCATGCCTGGAAGGCCCTTGACTGGTCATCAGATTTTTCCCTTACAAAGAACATATATACATGGACTTGTAAAAACCTGAACTTAACAGTCTGTCATTTGTAAAACCCTGAGTGTATTTTAAGAAAAGATTAGTACCTGTCTAAACCTTTGATGCTGGGATGGAGTTTGTAGATCATACAGGTGAAGACAGAATAATTCACCCAGACTCGCCTAGTCAGATGGGGCCCAAGTTTCCTGACTTCCTGCTTTGGTGTTCTCACTATGATTCTGGAAAAATAAAAGAGACTCAAACAAGAATAAAAGGAAATATGTAATGATATGGGAAAGTGTTTACAATATATTGTTGTGTGTAGAAATCACATACCATAACACAGTATGTATCATGTAACTCTATTTTGGGGAGAAAAAGTAAGCATTTGTGCTGGGTATAAAAAGACCAGGGAGTAATTAACAGGCCTCATATCTCTGGATAGACCAATCACCAGGAATTGCTCTTTTCCTCTTTAAATTTTTATGCATTTTCCAGATTTTTAAAATAAGTATGTGTTACTTTGATGATTAAAAAAATGTTATAAACAAGGAATTAAAAGCATCCTAGGAGCTCAGACAGACATATTTCAGGAATACAGAGATAAGTAACATTAGAACCTGTCTTTACCAAGCGTGAGGAGCAAGAAGACTGTGTCTACAGAAATGTAGGGTTTTGACCAGAGCTGTGTTGTGGGATAGTGAGGGCAGGTGGACAAATCGACACTTCAGAGCCAATGAGAGTGTCACAAGACTAATAGCCAGGGTCAAGGCAGTTGTAAGAACCTCTGTTTACTGTGGAAAGTCAGCTCACTTCCTGTTTCCCATTGCTTTTTGCATCTACACAATTGGGAAATACTGAACTATGAACCCCCTGTGTTCACTTCTCTAGAGACATGGAATATTCCTCTAGAACTGATGCTTTCTGAAAGAAGTTGATTCTTTACCATGAGATCTCTCATTGCTACTCTATTCCTTCTGCCTGGCTTACTGAGTAGCTGATAGATACATAGAAAAGGCAAAGAGTAGGAAAAAGAAATAAAAATAACATGTAGATTGATTGATGGATGGATGGGTTAATTAATGATCTTCATTTATAGAGTGTCTCCTATTTACTCAACAGATTCTATTTTGTGTGCTGTACTCTTTCTAATCCTTGGCATTATTACTAATCTTTACGTCTCTAACCTCAACAGAAAGGCATCATTATAACTATTCTAGAGGTGATAAAACAGAGACTGACAGAAGTTGAGCAGCTGGTCGGTAACAGCAGAATTAGAGCCCAGGCCTTTCTGACTCTAAGGCCCATGCCCTTTACAATGCCCACTGTCTCCTTCTCCATGTTGCGGTATGGCCCAACCTTGCTGAGTGTGCCCAGTAGGGTGTCACAGAGGAAAGGAGTGCACTAGATTAGAAGTCTGTGTCAGGGTATATCCTTAAAGTGGAACTCAGGCCCCGGCAGCTACCTACATGATCTTCATATGTCCCAGGGCTGAATCTTTCCCATCTTCATGTTGTTGGGTAACACAATAGACATTCCTTGGCACAGTTTTTTGTTTTTGTTTTTTTTAATATGTTGACCCTACTCATCTTGAGGAAATAGAAAACTCTCTGAATAAATAAGAAAAAATGAAACTCAGAACTAAGTCTGTTTCAAATGCAGGTTTAGGTAGAAGATAAATAGAAATGTAGGTTTTCTGAAAGGTGAACATAAAATGGCAGTGCCCTGGGTGTGGAACTTCATTTCCTTTTCTTTATATGCCTGTCTCTCACACCTTCTCATCTTTCCCCTGTGAACCAGCTAATGCTGGTCACATAGAGAACCTCAACAGCTTCCTCAGAGCTCTTTTAAGAGGGCAATGTCTAATGTGGTTTCTGACTAGTTGAATTGCTAGGCTCTCATGTAAGTAAACAACCCAACTTTGACACCAGAGCATTTGTGGTAGGAGCGGGGGTTGAGGTTGGAGGGAGGAGAAGCCATCTTGAGGGAAATTTTACACAAGAGATTTCTTTTCAGAAAAGAATACAAAGTCTTGACTGAAGTTGTTCTTTGTTCTGCCAGTGCGACAGTCCTCAAGCGCATCGCACTGGCCACTCGCTGCACCTGCTGTAGTTTCTGGGCTTCGGCCTTGGGTTATGGGCCTATGGTGAGTAACGTTGTACCAATTCATTGCCTTATTACCTGCAGGAAGATCGATGAGGATGTGGCTTACTAAACCACACAAAAGAAATTCTTCTCAGGGCTCTGTTCGAGAAAAGTTGCCCTTCTTCTCTCTACTGGTATGTTTTTATCTTATGAATGCTGGAAATCCTCTAGCTGACCTTCTCTCCTTGTGTTTGCTACAAGGAAGCCCGCACTGAAATTTGGGGTCCACCCCTAGCAGAGTGTGCTGGGTCTCGTGGCATAACCTGGGGCACTGAACTTCTTTCTTTTTTCTTCTGATTTCTCCCACAATCTCTTTTCCTTTCTGCTTCATTTAACTGATTTTTTTAATTCCTCATTTAACTGATTTTTAAAAATCTTGCATTGGTTATATCTTTGTTAGTTGCCTTGCATAATTTTGAAACAAATTAGATCCACCGTATATATTTGTTCCACATTTTTAGGTGTCTGTCTAGCCAGTGATAACAACCCCCTCTTTCTTTAAGAATTGCCTGAGTTATCCCAAGAATGGGGGTCCCTAGTAAACCTGTTTGCACAATGAGATCCTGCCTATTCTGCCAATGTGATTGGAATGGAGGTATATACTTGATCTAAGCTGAGCCACATGGGTTCTTTCCTACTGGAATTTGAAATTGGAACTGACAATTACCATGATTTGCTGGTTTGGGAATGTGACTATGTATTATCTCCAGCATTGATTCTTAACACTGGCTGCCCCGTAGAATCACCTGGGACACTTTCACAAATACTGATACCTCCTTATGTTAAAGATACATACAACCTAAGATCCATTCGTTTTGTTCCTAGATATGTAACCAAATAGATCTCCTCTTTGAATCTACCAGTGTCTTTCTTCTAAAGACTTTGTTGCTACAGTTTATGAAACCTAACCCTTAAATTCCCCCTCCTCTCACTGAAAATTGTTATCTAGGAAGCAGGTGAAACTGGAGTGCTTTCTATTTACTTATGTTCCAATCATCTGCATGTGTACAGATAGAGTTTTGAATGAATTCAGGGATCTTTTCCTACCATTAGACTTTATCTCCTGATTGCTTCACTGGGTTCTACTCCCCAAAATAGATTTATTTATTTAACATACATTGATTGAAGAAATCCTATGTTTGAGGCCCTCTGCTGGATACCATGGTAGAAGGGAGGGGGAAGGGAGAATAGTGGGTGCCCAGATGAACCTGACCCTGAGCAGGCAGACAGCAAGGAAAGTGACGAAGAGGAACAATGGGCACATTCTCAGGATGTAGCAATGGGGAGGGCACCAGAAGCTTGCTCCTAGCAGTGCTGGTGGATTCTGCCTGTTTTGTTTTATGTACAGTAATCTATTATTCTTTCCATTTGTGGAAATAATCAAGGGTTGGCTAAAGTAGTATTCAAACTATGCCCATGAAGAGGCTAGAAGAAACAGCCTCCAAGAACAGTCTCATCTGAATCTAGATAAAGCCTGTCTATATTCTGCATATTACAACTCCCATTTGAATTCCTCCCTCAGCATCACTTTTCTGAAATGGCCTTTTTTTGCCCTTTCTCTCATTGTTTATCTACCTGTGAAAATAACAAAGCAATGGAATAGGAAATGGAAAATTGTTCAGTTGGGAAAAACCTACCCTACTAAATGTGAATCTTCAATGCATTTAGAAAGGTTCTATAGAATTTGAACGCACCCGCCAGCTAGGGTAACTGACAGAATACCACAGAAGTGATTTTGTATCCTTCTGAGTGCATCTCATCAGGAACTGTGTGGTATCAATTTGTCTAATTATCAGTGATATTAACTTTGATTTCTCTGTGTTTTTTCATATTCTTGACCTTTTATATGGAAAAAGTGGGGTAATAATTGTACCTGCCTTATAGGGTTGTTGTGAGGATTAAACATTTAGCACAATCCTGGGATGGAGTAGAACTTAACTATTATTATGGTGATGTCATCATTATTCTTTTTTTGTTTAAAAGCATGTCAAACGAATTAGAAAATTGTTTATGTAAAAATGGGAGTTGCTGATTGTGTTAGTTATCTAGCGCTGCTATAACAGAAATACCACAAGTGGATGGCTTTAACAAAGAGAAATTTATTTTCTCACAGTCTAGTAGGCTAGAAGCCCAAATTCAGGGCATCAGTTCCAGGGAAGCTTTCTCTCTCTGTTGGCTCTGGAAGAAGGCCTTTCTCGTCAATCTTCCCCTGGCCTGGGAGCTTCTCTGTGCAGGAACCCTGTGTCCAAAGCGCCCACTCTGCTCCCAGTGCTTTTTCTTGGTGGTGTGAGGTCCCCAACTCTCTGCTTGCTTCCCTTTCCTTTCATCTCTGGAGAGATAAAAGGTGGTTCAGGTCACATCCTAGGGAAACCCCCTTCACATTGGGTCAGGGAAATGACCTGAGTGAGGGAGGTGTTACAATCCCACCCTAATCCTCTCAACATAAATTCTAGTCACAAAATGGAGGACAGCCACACAATACTGGGAATCGTGGCCTAACCAAGTTAATACACACGTTTTTGGGGGGACATAATTATGATCCATGACACTGATGGAGCTGCATTTTTAGGGCATCTGCAGACACACATCCTGCCTTTGCATTTGCTGCCACAGCAGCCGTGCCCCTGAAGTCTGGGGAATCACAGCAGGCCGAGAGGATCACAGCCCTCAATGTTTCTCGGCAAGGGCAGCAAATGTAACAGAAGCGTCGTTTGAGTGATTGGCTATTGTACGCTCAGTAGCAGGGGACGTGTCTATTCAGCCCTGGATCTGGCCTACAAGATGCCAGGTAACCTTTGCAAGGCCGTGAGATTTTTAATAGACTTTGAATTGAAGTTACCGGATATTATGTGTGTGCTTGGGTAAAACATACAATTAAAGTATAAATCTGGGTTTTACAAGTACCATCTGTATGGAGTGTTTATTTAACTAACTGCAGACTGATTGGCATGTAGGCATTCTGCAATATTTTTCTATTAGTCTGTGAATAGGCAGCCAATCAATTATTTATTGAGGTAACACATCCTGTTGGTTTTTTTTTTTTTTTAAGGGACTTCTCTATTGGAAGTCCTGGCCTTTGCTTAGTCAATTAACCTTCTCCTCTCCAGATCTCTTCTCTTGAGGAATAAACTACCAAAATCCAAAGCAGCATTCAAGTTTGCAGAGGGTGGGATCATACTTGCCTCAAGACCTCAGTCCCCCTCAATTTGTTATCTCCCCCACGTCAGATGTAGAAACTTACTCCCAAATTGATTGCAGCAGGTGTGATGCACAAACACCCAGGGACTATACTTTTTCTAGAAATGAGCTAAAACTTTTGTGGCAGAGGGGAAGGAGAGCTATCAGACCCCCTCTTCCTGCCAGACTCCGGACACATTTTCCTGAAGATACCGAGGGTGTTGGGGGTGAAAAGTGATAGCAAGGGATGTTGAATCAGAAGGTGTCCGCCTATCTTCCCTTTACCCTTGGCTGTCTCTGGTGCCAACATTCTTTTTTTTTCTTGTCCCCACTTCCTCTGGCTGTTGTGATAATTCAAGGGAGGCATGATGGCTCTTGCACTAGGGTGGTGGAGAAGGCATTAAGAAGCACTATGGTAGAGATTCAGAAGCATATTTTGAAGCAGCACTGACAGGACTTGCTGGTAGGTTGGTTGAGGGGTATGAGTGAAAGAAAAAAGTCAATAATGATAATTCCAGATTTTTGGCCTGAGTACCTGTATGGGTGCTGGTGCCTTTTACTGAGGTGGGGGAATCTAAGGAGAAGAGAAAATTGTGAAGAGGACTCAAGAGTTTTGTTTTGGACATGTCGTATTTGAGATGCCTGTATTTTTCAATTGTAAATTATGCTATCTATATTTCAGCCATCTATTGCTATATAACAAACCACTTCAAAATGTAGTGGCTTAAAACAACAACGATGTACTACTTTTTAAATGATTCTGTGGGTTAGGCTCAGATGGGTGGGTCTTTTGCTGGTTTTGCTTCGGTCCCTTGTGAAGTTGCATTCAGCTGGGAGCTCTGTAGGGCTTGAATGTCCTAAATGGCATCTCATCTTGCAGAATCTCTTGCCATGTGACTTCTCATCATTTGGCAATTTAGCCTGAGCTTCTTACATGGCAACTATATCTCAAAAGGACACAGACAATGTTTAAGGCCTTCTCCAACCTCTGTTTGTATCATGCTCCCTAATGTGCCATTGGCTAAACCAAGTCATGTGGCTAAGCCCAAAGTCAATGTCGGAGGAGACTACATAACGGTGTGAATACTGGGAGGTGTGGTTCACTGGGAACAACCATGTAAGAGTCTGTTATAATTGATTTAACAAGGTTTTTGTGAAAATTGAGTAAGGTAACATATGTAAATTGTCTGCCATGTGGTAAAGACTCAATAAATACTAGCGATCATTATTAAGATATAACAACCATCAAAATCAATCCCCAGGACCAGAAATATTATTTCCATTTTAGTTATAAATGTACCCAAAGCCCACTGACGTCAAGTGGATTCTGACTCATAGTGACCCTACAGGACAGAGTAGAACTGCCCCATAGAGTTTCCAAGGAGTGGCTGGTGGATTCCAACTACTGACCTTTTTGGTTAGCAGTCAGGCTCTTAACCACTGCACCACCAGAGCTCCTATAAATGTACAGGGGAGGAAAATTAATCTGTTTTTTTGTCTCTTTATCATACCTTCCAGCAGAAAAAAAAAAGTTCTTTTCCTTTACACTGAAATTGCACTGCATAATAGATGCTCTGGAAACCCTGGTGGCATTGTGGTTAAGGGCTGCAGCTGCTAACCAAAAGGTCAGCAGTTCGAATCCACCAGGCACTCCTTGGAAACTCTATGGGGCAGTTCTACTCTGTTTTATAGGGTTACTATGAGTCAGAATAGACTCAACAGCAGTGGGTTTGGTTTGGTTAATAGACGCTCTAGGAGCCCTAGCAGTGCAGTGGTTAAAGTGCTTGACTGCTAACTTAAAGGTCAGCAGTTCAAACCCACCAGACACGTCTCGAGAGAAAGATGAGGCAGTCTGCTTCTGTCAAGATTGTTGTTGTTAGTGTGCCTGCTATGGATTGAACTGTGTCCCCCCCAAAAGATATGCATTGTAAATCCTAACCTCTATGCCTGTGCTTACAATCCCATTTGGGAATGGGTTGTTTTTGTTATGTTAAGGAGATAAGATTAGTGTTGGGTATATTTTGGGTCAATCTTTTTTGAGATATAAAAGAGATTAGGCGAGCAAGTGAGCAGAGCACAGTTGGGGGAAGAGAAATGCCAAGCCACATCAGGATCACCTTGGAGCAGAAGCTCAAAGAGACTAGGCCCTTCCTTCAGAGCCAAGACAGAGAAAAAGACTTCCCCTAGAGCCAGCACCCTGGATTCGAAATTCTAGCCTCCTAAACTGTGAGAAAATAAGTTTCTGTTTGTTAAAGCCATCCTTTTGTGGTTTTTCTGCAATAGCAGCACCAGATAACTAAGACAGTAGGGAACTGAGATTTGAAGCCAGGTAGTCTGGATCCAGAGAACCCAGGTGGTACAAATGGTTACGGTTAACATGCTTGACTGCTAACCAAAAGGTTGGAGGTTCCAGTCCACCCAGAGGTGCCTTGGAAGAAAAGCCTGGTGATCTAGTTCTGAAGTCAGCCATTGAAAGCCTTATGGAGCCTAGTTCTACTCTGACACATATAGAGCCACCATGAGTCAAAATCGACTCGATGATCACTGGTAGTCTGAATCCAGAGTCGATGCTCTTAATTCTTTCCATTATGGGCCTCTTCCTATTCCTGTCACACAGTATTTCATTCATCCATCAAATATTCATTGGGCAACTATTAACTGCTAGGCACCATTCTAGAGGTTAGGGATAGTGTGAACAATGTCGCTGCTCTCATGAAGGGCAGATTCCAGTGGGAGAGAAAGACAATTGATAAGTAGCCAAATAAATGAGCATGATTGTTTTACAGAGTGATAAACCCATTGCCATAGAGTTGATTCTGACCCATAGCAACCCTATAGGACAGAGTAAAACTGCCCCATAGGGTTTCCAAGGAGCAGCTGGTGGATTCAAACTGCTGACCTTTTGGTTAGCTGCCGAGTTCTTAACCACTATGCCACCAGTGCCCCACAGTGAGTGATGAGGGCTGTGAAAAAGCAAAGGGCCAGAGTGATCAAGGAGGGGAGGGATGGAGCAGGAGGGCAGTGGAGAAAAGCCACTAGGACTGGGTGCATATATTGAATGTTCTTTGACTGCAATCTTCCTGAAGGCAGGGCCTTGCTTATTTTTCTATGTCTCCCCAGTCCTTGAAACAGAGTAGGCACTCGAACACCACTTGAGTACATATGATTGATCCTTCCTCCACTCTCTTCCCACTGGCTTTTGCCTGCGCCTTCGTCTTGCTTTGTATCTAAGGTTCACATGGCTCCTTCCGTTCCAAATTATGAGCCTCCGATGGTCATGATTAATCTTTGCCCTATGGCTGAGTCCTACAGACATAGTCCAGAGTTCCGCACATAGAGGACCCTCCAGGATAATTCCTAAATAACATCTTCAATCAGCTGTCAACCTGGAGTATTTAAAAAATAACCATAAAACTAAACAACCAAACCCACTGCCATCGAGTCGATTCCGACTCATAGCGACCCTATAGAACAGAGCAGAACTGCCCCATAGAGTTTCCAAGGAGCACCTGGCGGATTTGAACTGCTGACCTCTTGGTTAGCAGCCATAGCACCTAACCACTATGCCACCAGGGTTTCCAAAATAACCATATACAGTTAAAATACTAATTAAAACAACATGTGGTTCATAGCTTTCTCTCGTGTATCTGAGGCAATGGGAGGGGCACAGATTAACCGACACAGCAGCTAACAATCCTCTGTGCTTATGTGTGCGCGGTCAGTGGTATTTTCACACTGCTGTTCAGTTTACCTAGTTCTGAGCCCTGGTGAGTCCAGCCTACTCATGATGGATTGAGCTCCAACGTTAGGAAACAGAAGGTGGGGAGGAGGGAATAATCCAAATCCCCGTGCAGTTGTTCTTGTTTTTGCTAGGTGCCATGGAGTCAATTCCGACTCACAGCGACCCTATGTACAGCAGAACAAAACACTGCCCACTCCTGTGCCATCCTCATAATCGTTGCTATGTTTGAGCCCATTGTTGCAGCTACTGTGCCAATCCACCTCGTTGAGGGTCTTCCTCTTTTTTGCTGACCCTCTACTTTAGCAAGCATGATGTCCTTCTCCAGGGACTGGTCCCTCCTGATAATATGTCCAAAGTATGTGAGACGCAGTCTAGCCATCCTTGCTTCTAATGAGCATTCTGACTGTACTTCTTCCAAGACAGATTTGTTCATTCTTCTGGCAGTCCATGGTATATCCAATATTCTTCACCAATACCATAATTCAAAGGCATCAGTTCTTCTTAGGTCTTCCTTATTCATTGTCCAGCTTTCACATGCACATGAGATGATTGAAAACACTATGACTTGGGTTAATCCTTAAAGTGATATCTTTGCATTTTAACACTTTAAAGAGATCTTTTGCAGAAGATTTGCCCAATGCAATGAGTCCTTTGATTTCTTGACTGCTGCTTCCGTGGGCATTGACTGTGGATCTAAGTAAAATGAAATCCTTGATAACATCAATCTTTTCTCCCTTTATCATGATGTTTCTTATTAGTCCACTTGTGAGGATTTTTTTTTTTTTCTGTTGAGGTATAATCCATACTGAAGGCTGTGGTCTTTGATCTTCGTTAATAAGTGCTTCAAGTCCTCTTCACTTCCAGCAAGCAAGGCTGTGTCATCTGCATGATGCAGGTTGTTAGTGAGTCTTCCTCCAATACTGATGCTGTGTTCTTCTTTTTATAGTTTAGCTTCTTGGATTATTTACTCAGCACACATATTGAGTAAGTATGGTGAAAGGATACAACCCTGACGCAAACAACTAGGGTGAGGCACTAGTGGCTGATTAAAGGTTGGTTACAGATTGATACTATAAACTTCCGTGAAACATAGCTTTCTAGGAATGATTTAGGTAGAAAGTCCATCTTTGTGCCAAACAAGCCTTTTGCACACATAAGCAAAGGTATTAGCCCCATGATGTAGCATGGAAGGAATGACTGAACTTGTGGCAAGAACCTGGCCTGGGCATTTCCAGCCCTGGCTTCTGGTCTGACCTTGTGTGACCTTTGCAATTGTCCTGAGCGGGCTGACTTCACAACACTTGTCCTCTGTGACAACTGTCACCATCAGTCCCACCTGGCTTCACTCAGCTGGAAGCCAGATCTGGCTGACACTGCCATCTGTTGCCCTGTTGGTACTCACATTTGCCATTATTGTGTTCCTTTTGCCTTCATTTTCTTTGTTGCCTGCTTTTTCTTGTCTCCCCCCAACCCGTTTTCCTCCTATGAGGAGTCCTTGGGTGGCTGTTAACTGGAAGGTTGAAGGTTTGAGTCCAGCCAGAGGTGTCTCAGAAGAAAGGCCTGGTGATCTGCTTCTGAAAAAATCAGCCATTGAAAACCCCGTGGAACACAGTTCTATTCTGACACACGTGTGGTCACTATGAATTGGAATTGGCTTGATGGCAACTGGTTTTATTCCTATGACGGCTAATTTTCACACTTTTATAAATTTCTGTTGCCTGAAAGTTTTTTGTTCTAGATATGAAATTGTTGAAGGATGGTGGGGAACAGATTGTGAAGATGCTTAAAAAACAAACAAACCCAACATTTGTGTTAGTTTTATTTAGCAATGTGAGGTCACGTTTGGCCATGTCATGGTGCCATCTGACATAATAGGCTATCCGAGACAAGGAAGGAAATGGATCAGTGAGATGCTGGGAGCCCAGCAGGTGAACTTAAAGTGGTAAAAATTGGTCTCAGGGCTCCTCTCTGCCAGCTACAGATTAACAGAGTTGATCTGCTCCATACTTCCTCTTTTGCATACTTTTGTATATAAGGTAGAACTCTACTTGCCAGAATTTGGGACTGTCTCCTCTTGCAACTTACCTATTCTCTTATTTATTGAGTACCTACTGTGTGCTAGGCCCTATGGAGGTACTCTCTTACCTAAAACCTCTAAGATAGATACTCTTATTCCATTTTACATATGGTAAATCTGAGAATCAGTGAGCTTAAGTAGCCTACCTATGAAAACACAGCTGGTAAGTGGCACACTTCAAAGCTAACCCAATGTTGTCAGTCTCTTTAACCCATTCTCTTTGTTTTGATTATTCATTCAATAGACTAATAGTCACTAAACACTAACTGAATGTTGGACCCTCGTAATAAAGTCCACCACCTGTCCGTCAATTTGTTGCACTGTGGTGGCTTATATTTTGCTGTGATGTTAGAAGCTATGCCACTGGTATTTCAAATACTAGCAGGGTCACAAATGGTGGACAGGTTTCTTTGGAGCTTCCAGACTAAGACTAGGAAGATGGTCTGGCAATCTACTTCCAAAAATTAGCCAATGAATAACATAGTTTATAAAGAAAACATTCTACATTCTACTTTGGTAAATAACGGTTGGGATCTTAAAAGCCTGTGAGCAGCCAACTAAGATACTCTACTGGTCTCACCCCTTCGGGAGCAAGGAAGAATGAAGAAAACTAAAGATACAAGGGAAAGATTAATCCAAGGGACTAATGGACCACAACTACCACGCCCTCCCCCTGACTGAGTCCAGTATGACTAGATGGTGCCTGGCTGCCACCACTGACTGCTCTGACGGGGATCTCAATAGAGGGTCCCAGACAGAGCTGAGAAAAATGTAGAACAAAACTCTAACTCACAAAAAAAGGCCAGACTTACTGATGTGACAGAGACTGGAGAAACCCAGAGAGTATGGCCTGCAGACACCCTTTTAGCTCAGTAATGAATTCACTCCTGAGGTTCACCCTTTATCCAAAGATTGGACAGGCGCATAAAACAAAACGAGACTAAAGGTACACACCAGCCCAGAGGCAAGGACTAGAAGGCAGGAGGGGACAGGAAAGCTGGTAATAGGGAACCCAGGTTTGAGAAAGGAGAGTGTTAACATGTCGTGGGGTTGTTAACCAATGTCATAAAACAATATTTGTACTAACTGTTTGGAAACCCTGGTGGCATAGTGGTTAAGAACTATGGCTGCTAACCAAAAGGCTGGCAATTCAAATCCACCAGGTGGTCCTTGGAGATCCTGTGGGGCACTACTACTCTGTCTTATAGGGTCGCTATGAGTCAGAGTTGACTCGACGGCAACGGGTTTTTTTTTTTACTGTTTAATGAGAAGTTAGTTTGTTCTGTAAACCTTCATCTAAAGTTCAATTTAAAAAAAGAAAAAGGAGTCAAAAATTAGCCAAGGAAAACCCTATGAATCACAGAATATTGTCCAAGACTCTGACTCACTTCCTTTAGATGCATCATAAATATAAAATTAAGGACGACTCAATTGCTGGAGAAGGACATCATGTTAGGGAACGTAGACGGCCAGCTAAGGCAAGGGAAACCCTCAATGAGATGGACTGACACAATGGACAGCAACGAACTCAAACATACCAATAATCATAAAGATGAGGCAGGACCGGACATTTCATTCTGTTATACATAAGGTCACCATGCATCAGAACTGTCTCAACGGCAGCTAACAACAACAATGATTAAGTGGGAAATCAGACAGATGTGGCCCTGAGTTTACATTCTAGAAGTGAAACTCCGGAGGATGCACAGGAATTACGTGGTTGATTACATGGGAAGACAGGAGGAGAACATTTCATGAATCCCCCAGTAGAGGATTCTGGAATACTCTGAAATACTGCCATTTTTGGCCTGAGCGATCTCTTTAGGACACCTTAAGGATCCGTGGTGGGGTTTGTTCTTAGAAGGCTAGGACTTTGTTACTTAAGGTAGCTCAGGATTCATACCTGATCACATCCCAGCTACTCAGCATCACCACTCAGTTGCTAGCCTTTCTTTGCTTGTTAAGTTTCCAGGTCTGCAAAACAGAAAGTGGGAAGGAACTCCAGGATAGTTCACAGTCTGTTCAAGAGACGTGTTGAATATACCTAACTCACACAAGTGGCCCTTTCGCAAAGTTTAATATTATGTTCCATGCATATAAAAAGATTACTAATTGCATTCATTTTATTACCAAGGGAAGGAGAGAAGGAGATAAAAATTAGCCTGGACTGGCAAACGTGTTGTAAATCATTGAGAGTATTGTAGTCTTCACTCACGTAGTCATTTCAGTAAACCTGAGCTGGCTCCTGAGCATTTCAAATGCTCTGGTTTAACGTTTGGAATGGGTGCAGTCGCCATGCTAGAAATCACTGGGCAAGGAATAATGGTGGAGTGAGACCCAAAGGGAGACCCTGTTGCCCTACAAGATTTTCTCACAGCAGGAATAAACAGTCTGCTACTGAACGATGAGGGCATAGGGCCGGAAATGAATAAACAGCCATAATTAGTTGAGGTTTGGAATTCCTAAATCAGAGCTTCAATTGACTGTCATTTTCCCATCTCGAAAACCTTTAATAGCTGCCCAGGGAGTGGAGAATACAGTCCAAGCACCCTCAGCCTGGCCTTCTAAATCCTCTATAGTCTGGACCCTACATTTTTAACCAGCTCCGTCCTGTACTACACACCTTTGCCTCCCACCACCCCTGTCCTCTTGTCATAGTGGTCAGTCCATGCTCCACTGAATGTGCTCAGCACAGTCCTAACGCCTGACGCTGACCCGGCTCAGGCTCTTCCCTCTGCCTGTGCGGTAGTCTGTAAATATGGCTGCAATTATTCTCCCCAGTGTATCTACAGCCCTTTGGATTGTGGCTTTTCATTTTCTCCCAACAAGGAGTGTAGTTTACCTAAGTACAGTGAAATCTGTGAGAGCTGGAACTCGATGGGACTGCCTTGTTTTTCAGAGTCTTGCAAGTTTTCCACCCTTGGCAGGGTGCGCTTTACTATCCCTCGTTTTAGCAGAAAATGTTTGACTTTTCCTTCTCTGACAGGTTTTCACCTTCCACAGGCTCCAGCTTTCGCAGAACCAAGAAACTTGAAACTGTGATGCAAACAGACACGTGTATCCCAATGTTCACTGCTGTATTATGCACAGTAAGCAAAAGGTGGAAACAATCTAAATGCCTGTCAACAGATAAATGGATAAAAAAAACGTGATACGTGCATACAATGGAATATTTACTTTGCCATAAAGAGAAATGAGTCCTGATACATGTTACAACATGGATAAATGTTGAAAGCATTGTGCTGAGTGAAGTAAGACAATCACAAAAGGACAAATGTTATATAATCTCACATATGAAATATCTAGAATAGGCAACTATACAGAGATAAAAGTTTATCAGTAGTTACCAGGGTGAGAGGGAGGGGGTAATGAGGAAGCATTGTTTAGGAAACATTGAGTTTCCGTTTGCAGTAATGGAAAATTTGGCAGTGGATGTTGGCAATGGTTGTACAACAGGATTCATCTAATTAGTATCACTAAATTACGTATGTGAAAAACCTTGACTTGGCAAATGTTGTGTTTTACATATATATATATATATATATATAAAATATATATGGAAACCCTGGTGGCGTAGTGGCTAAGAGTCAGCAGTTTGAATCCGCCAGGCGCTCCTTGGAAACTCTATGGGCCGGTTCTATTCTGTCTTATAGGGTCGTTATGAGTCGGAATCGACTTGACGGCATTGGGTTTTGGGTTTTATATATATACATACACATATATGTATGTCTATCTTTAAAACAATAATTTAAAAAAATGGAGCTTATTTCCCCACCCTTTGAATCCAGGCTAACCTTATGATTTGCTTTGTGCAGCAGAATGCAGCAAAAGTGATGTTATGCCAGTTTTGACCCTAAGCCTTAAGAGGCTTTGCATGCTCTTGTTCACTCACTTGGAACCCTGATGTCACCATGGTAACAAGCCCAGGCTAGACTGCTAGATGATAAGAGACACGTGGCTCAGTCACCACTACCCCTCAAACTGACAGCCATCCAGCCACTAAGCAACCAGATGATTGCAGATGCCTGAGTGAGTGATGACGGCTGATGCTGACATCAAACAAGCCTGGCCAGAGTAGCAGAGCTGTTCACCTAGTCTCTGGATGGTCCAGTCAAAATAAATGGCTGTTGTTTTAAGTTACTAACTTTTGGGGTGGGTTAATATGCAGCAAGAGATAACTGATACTGCCTGGGATTTCCTTCACATTTATCCAACAAACATGCATTAAGAGCCTGCTATGTGACTTGATCTGTGCTGAGCTTTGGGGGTTTAGAGCTAACACAGACTATCTCCAAAGAGTTCCCAATTCCTTCTACTTGTATCTTTGAAATTCAATTATTTCAAGAGAGTCAAACCCCACCTCACAGATGTCTTCCCAAATCTTCCCAGTCAGAATTAATCTCTCCCTTCCTCAACTCCAATTGAATGAACCTATATCATAGCATCTCTCCGGATTCTCTGTCATCTGGACTATTGGAAGAGCTGTCTAATTAGTCTCCCTACATCTGGCCTCTTCTTGAATCAAGGCTCCAGAATCTTAGTATAGGAAACTTTCTAAATGCAAATTATGTCTCTCTGAGAAAATCCCTTCACTAGCGTCTATCAGCCACATGACAAAGTCCTAAATCTACCTTTGTCTTGTAATCCTGGCACACTTCTGCAGCCTCATTTTCTACCATTCCCAGACTCACACTTGAAGTCTGTTAATAGTTCACTCTTTCCTGTTGGCTCTTACAGGAATGTTCTCTCCACCCTAGTCCGCCTGATATGCTGGTGTTTACCTTCTTAAGCTCAGTTGTCACCTCTTCCAGGAAGTTTTTATTGAACTTTGCCACTCCCCTTGCCCCACCCCCCCCAGAAATAGAGTTGATCACCCCATTCCTGAGTATGCCTTGTACATACTATATTGGGTACTATGATAATTTTGTTTACATGTCTGGGGTAAATTTTTTTTTTCTAGTTCAAGGGCTAGGTGTTAATTCACCAGTATATCTAGCTAGCTAGCCTTTAGGTAAAATCTTTTCATTTAGGAGATATTGCTAAATGTTTTTTGAATGAATGAGCAGATTAATAGATCTTTACAGTTACCCAACATTGACCTCAAAAGGGTAATTATTTATATATATATGTTTATACACATACCTATATATTTTTTTATACATCACATATGTACTACCCTTGAACGAATAAATTTTCCTTATTTCCTGACAGCAAATTTTGCTTAAAGGGTAGGGGAAGAGAATCAAAGTGTCTGGGAGGGGAGGAAAGGAAATACCAGCTGATCTGGGAGAAGAATAGTCTGAAAGTCAAACATCATCTACTGCACAATTTTGTATGACCTTTATGAATCCTCGATCATGAAGTCCAATCTCTATATTTAAAAAAGAAATTCCAATCTTTTTGCTTAATGTTTTTGAAAAATAGTAACGAGTACTGCTCTATCCAAGCAGCAATTCATATTTCTTCTTCCTTCTCCAATCTCTTATGCCATCCTGGAATCTGTCATTCCCCAATACCACACCTACCCAAAGAAAACTACGCTCAATGAAAAGGAATATTTTTCTCCCTTTCTCAGTTTCTTCACTCCTCTCCCTCCCAGTTCTTTATCATATGCTGGTAGATCAACTTAACCTTTCTTAGGCATCCTTTGCTGTCTTCTTCCCACTTGTCTTGCATTCCTTCTTTTCTAATTCTGCATCACAAAAGCCTGGGAACTGTATAGCAGAGAAGTCTGCACTTCTTGGAGAGGAGAAACTACAGGGAAATATATTTTACAAGGAAATAGTAGCATTTTCTTGAGGACAGCTAGGTGGGTGAGGCTAGGAACAGTTATACATTAACTTACCCTGATATACTTGACTACAGTTTTCTCTGGTCTATAACAAAATGAGAAAAATCAAATAAATTGGTAACTTTATAAAAAGTTATTAAAATAAATATAAAGCACTATCCTTTAGTCTAGTATCTACCTTTTGGGGTTGTCCACTGATGAAATCATGGTGATATAATATGGGTTTTTAAACATTGTTAAGTGCAAATTGACAAATACATGTAAGTCTACTTTTATTTATTTATATTTTATTTTACTAAACAATAAAATTCTAAAGTCTAGAAATTATTGTTATCAGGGCTTGGTAAGAATTTAAAAAAAATAAAAGGATTGCAGTCGGGGATGAGAAGAAAGGAAAGGAGAAGAGGATTGATATTCTCAATTCTTGTAAAAAATTCCCAGAAGATATTTACACTATTTGCCCTGTTTCCAGTCTGGAGTTCTGGCCCTCCATGGACTTCAAAGGTACATTAATGAGAGTATTCACACTATTGTCAATATTTCCAAAAGTCTAAGAAAAGCTACATTTTGCAAAAAAAAAAATTAGGTGGTACAAGCTAAACAGCTTTACTTTTGGCTAAAAAGATAAGAATTCAATATAGTAACAATGGTTACCTCATGCTGATCAGAAGTTCTAATTAATATCTACATAGGGTTATTAAGAAAAAAACTGAAAATTATTGATTAAAATCTTATATTTCAAATACTTTGGCAGTTTCTCAAAAAGAACCATAGAATTACCATTTGACCCACCAATTCCATTCCTAGATACATGCACAAGAAAAATGAAAACATATGTCCACACAAAAATTTCTATATGAATGTTCATAGTTGCATTATTCATAATAGCCAGAAAGTGAAAACAATTCAAATATCCATCAACTGATAAATGGACAAATAAATGTGGTATATCCACACAATGGAATATTACTTAGCTGTAAAAATGAATGAAGTACTGATACAACCTGCAACATGAATGAATCTTGAAAATACCATGCTAAGTGAAAGAAGCCCGATACAAAAGGCCACATATTGCAAACTTCCATTTATATGAAATGCCCAGAATAGGAAAATCCGCAGAGATAGAGAGTAGATTAGTGGTTGCCAGAAACTGGGATAAGGAAGGAATGGGAAATGACTGCTAACGGGAGAGGGCTTCATTTTGGGGTGATAAAATGTTCTGAAGGTAAATAGTGGTGATGATTGTAACATAAATTTTCTAAAACTGACTGAATTGAGCACTTTAAAAATACCTAAATTAAACTAAAAAAAAAAACACTTCATACTTATAGGTAGAATTATTTAAAGCATGGGGTCTGTCATGGATTGAAATTGAATTGTAACCCCCCAAAACCTATGTTAACTTGGCTAGGCCATGATTCCCAGGATTGTGTGATTGCCTACCATTTTGTCATCTGATATGATTTTTCTTTGTTGTAAATCCTACCTCTATGATGTTAATGAGGCAGAATTAGAGGCAGTTATGTTAATGAGACAGGACTCAATCTACAAGATTAAATTGTGTTTTAAGCCATCCTCTCTGGCGATATAAAAGAGAAAAGTGAGCAGAGAGACAGGGGGACCTTATACCACCAAGCAACAAGAGCCGGGGGAATAGTATGTCCTTTGGACCCAGAGTTCCTGCGCTGAGAAGCTCCTTGACTGGGGAAGCTTGATGACAAGGAGCTTCCCCCAGAGCTGACAGAGAGAGAAAGCCTTCTTCTGGATCTGGGACCCTGAATTGAGACTTCTAGCCTCCTAAACTATGAGAGAATAAACTTCTGTTTGTTAAAGCCATCCACTTGTAGTATTTCTGTTATAGCAGCACTAGATAATTAAAATAGGTTCCATGAGGGGAAAATAATAAAATGAATGCTTGTTGGTGAGAAATTTGGAAAACATCACTGTACACAGATTAAATCTTTATTAGGAGTCAGCTGTTCTGTATCCCAAATTTACTCATATCCTTACAAACAAGGTGGCATTCACACTACTTCTTAGAGTTCAAAGGTTCACAGCTCCTTCCTTTGCAAGCCATGGCGCCTAAACAGGCTTCTCTCTGCCAAACCACAAGGAGTTCCAGGAAGAAAGGAGAGCGTTGTCAAACCCTGTCCCCTTTTGTCTGTCTTTACTCCCCAGGCCTGAAAACCACACTGAGTAGAACAATGTGATTGTGAGATCTGAACTGCAGCCCGAAGCTGCTGTATCCTCTCCCCAGGGCTCAGACCTGGTGGATGGGCCCAGCTCATGCCCCCCACTTGGGTTGTTCTCCTCCATCCCACCCATCTATGCCTACAGGACTGTGCTACACTGGGCTCTGTTGATCCCAGTTCATCAGACACAGTTACACTCAAGTTCAATCCTGGGTCCTGCTCTGGTTCCCACTGCATTGCTATAGTATGTCACTCCCAACTGATCTACCACAGCAAACATTTTGAAGCCAAGGTGGAAAAAAAAGTTAAATGAAGTGAAGCACTGTATGCTCTTTAAGATTCGGCTTTTTGGGACTATGGTGTCCTATCTATTCCCTGACAAAATGGTGGTTTGCCATCATGTAAAGGAATTTTTTTTTTAAAAGGAAAGTCGTACCTCCTGCAATCCAGGGTTGTTTGGATTACCCAGGGATGCATATGGTGCCAGAGAATATAGAGATGGGAGGAGCTTCACAGGCATCTGGTACAGAGTCACGGTGACTTGAGGAGTCACTAGTACACTCCTGGCCAATGCCCATCCAGGCTAACTTGCACACATCCCAGGAAGAGACACTCTCCTCTTTTATATTGCTGTAAACTTTTCACAGGTCCACACTTTTCTCAGTTAAAGTCCACCACCACCATATACAGTGAAACCTGCAAAAGCCAGAACTTGCATGAAGTGAAACCAGCCAGAGAAGGAAAACTCAAATACTTTCCACTAAATAGAGAGCAATAGAAAAGTGGTGACTGTACCCTGTTAAAGGCGGAAAACTTGTGAGACCCCCCCTAAAAACAAGGTAGTTCCATTGAATTCCAGCTCTCACAGATTTCATTGTATTTGAGTTTTCCTTCTCTGACAGGTTTCTGCCTTACACAGGTTCTGGCTTTTGCAGGTTTTACTGTATATATGCTTTATCGCTAACAAAATCACACTCTCACATATCTTGTTTGATTTTTACACCAATGCTTGCAGGAAAGGCATCATTTTTCCCATTTTTCCGATGAAGAGGCTGAATCTCAAGGAGGTTAAATAAGTTGCCAAGTTAGCAGAATCAGGACTCAAACTACGAGCTTCTAATTCCAAGCCCAATATTGTATTCACTCTAAACTGCAGCCTTCTAGAACTTTTAAAGGATAGAGACCATCTGTTCATGCATTTCTGTGTAGTACCTTAAATACTATTTTAATAAATTAACTTATAGCACACAGATAATTTTATTTAGTTGATAGACTATGGCATAGTGGAATCACAGAGAACTGAATTTTTTTTCAGTGGTTCATTCCTTTTTTAAAATTGTTGACATAGTTAACACCACATTTGCCAACTCAACATTGCTTATGTATGCAATTTGTGAGATCAATTACATCAATCATGTTGTGCAACCATCCCCAATGCCCTTTGCCAAACTTTCCATCCCCATAAACAAAGACTCATTGCTTCCTAAGCAATAATTCCCTCCATTCCTCTTCCTTCCCATCCCTGGTAAACATCATTCCTTTTTACAGCTGAATAATATTCCATTGTGTGGATCTCGACTTTTCCAGACAGGGGTCCTCACCTTCAGGGTACACACGTGCCCTCTGCTCAAAGCAAAAACCTTCCCTCCTGTGCCAGTAACAATACTGTTACCCATCGGGGGTGTTCTGCAATGCTGACCAGATGAAGGAATTAATGAATTAATGAACAAAAGAATGATATGTTCTGCCTAGAGATGGTGGAAACATCTCTAGGGTGTGACAGACACATTGGGGCCCAACCTCTGCGAGTCTCTTATTCTTACTCTTACTCTTACTCTTACTCTTTTACTCTTACTCTTTTACTCTTACTGGGCAACTAAGGATGTCCCTACCCTCTCTGAACCTCTGTTGTCTTGACTATACCAGTAAACCAAGTTGTCAAGTTGGCCCTGACTCATTGTAAAACACATGAGTCAGAGTAGAGCCGGATCCAAAGGTTTTTTTTTTTTTAATTGTGATTTAGGTGGAAGTTTACAGAGCGAATTAGTTTCTCATTAAACAGTTAATACACAAATGGTTTTGTGACATTGGTTGCCAACCCCACGATGTGTCAACACTCCCCCCTTCTCTACCCTAGGTTTCCCATTTCCATTCATCCAGTGTTCCTGTCCCTTCCTGCCTTCTTGTCTTTGCTTTTGGGCCGGTGTGCCCATTAGTCTCATATACATGATTGAACTATGAAGCACGTCCCTCCTGTGCATTATTGTTGGCCCTACAGACCTGTCTAATCTTTGGCTGAAGGGTGAGCCTCAGGAGTGACTTCAGTACTGAGTTAAAAGAGTGTCCAGGGACCATATTCTTGGAGTTTCTCCAGTCTCTGTCAGACCAACAAGCCTCAACTTTGTGTGTGTGTGTGTGTGTGTGTGTGAATTAGAATTTTATTTTACAATTTTCTCCAGCCCATCCAGGGCTCTCTATTATGATTCCTGCCAGAGCAGTCAGTGGTGGTAACTAGGCATCATCTAGTCCTTCTGGGTTTAGCCTGGTAGAGGTTGTGGTAGTTGTGGTCCATTAGTCCTTTGGAATAATCTTTTTCCTGTGTCTTTGGTCTTCTTCATTCTCCTTTGTTCCAGCAGGAGTGGGACCAGTAGATGTATTTTAGATGGCCACTCAGAGGCTTTAAGACCCCAGATGCTACTCACCACAGTTGGATGTAGAACATTTTCTTTATAGACAATGTTATGCCAATTGTGCTAGGCGTCCCCTGAAACCATGGTCCTTAGCCCTCCTTCCAGTACCTCAGTCTCTCAGGGCATTTGGATGTGTCTATGAAGCTTCTATGACTTTGCCCAGGTCAAGTTGTGCTGACTTCCCCAGTATTGTGTACTGTCTTACCTTTCACCAAAGTTACCACTTATCTATTCTCTAGTTAGTGAGAGTTTTAAAAAATAATATCTTACTGTTTTTGGTAAAAGTTTACATAGCAAATTAATTTCCTATTTGACAATTTCCACACAAATTGTCCAGTGACATTAGTTATGTTTTGCAAAATGTGTCAACAAACATTCTCTTTAATTGTGTTCTGATTGTTCCATTTCCTGTACTCTAGTTTTCTTGTCCTCTTATCTTCTCATCTTTGCTTTAGAGTAAATGTTGACCTTTTGGGGAGAACTGAATTTAAACTCTATTTTGACTACCTGTAAGGTGTTTGACCTTGGACAAGTAACTAGGCAAAATAAAAAAAACAAAACCCACTGACATTGAGTCGATTCTGACTCACAGTGACCCTATAGGACAGTGTAGAACTGCCCCATAGGGTTTCTAAGGAGCACCTGGTGGATTCAAACTGCTGATCTTTTGGTTAGCAACTGTAGCTCTTAACTGTTACGCAACCAGGGTTTCCTGACTTTGCAAAGCCTTATTCATTTAAACATGATGGGGTAGCTAGTCTCCACAGATGGTCCCTCAGTGAGACTTACCTCCTAGAATCTGCACCTTTGTGTAGGTCACTCCCTTCGAATCTGGGCTGGTCCTGTGATTCATGTGTGACTAATAGAATTGGTATGTGATCGATAAGGTTGTGTATCAACTTGGCTAGGCCATGATTCTCAGTGGTTTGGCAGTTATGACGTAGTTTGGCAGTCGTGTAATGATGTAATCGCTTCTATGATGAGATCTGATATAATGTGATCATCTCCATGATGGGACCTTCTGTGAATAGGCAATCAGTTGAAAGGGAGTTTCCTTGGGAGTGTGGCCTGCATCTAATGTAGGTGGACTTTCTGGCAAGGCTCTAGGGCTTTTGCTCATTCTGGATGATTCAGCTGAGTCCTGTTCATTTGACCTCTGGGTCTTGGGACTTGAACTGGCAGCTTGCCTGCCAGTCTTGGGATTCATCAGCCTCTGTGGTCTGGATCTTGGGTTCACCAGCCCCTGCAGCTACATGAGTTGGGAGAAGCCTCCATCCTGACCCATGAACTTGGAATTTCAGCCTCTACCACTGTATGAGCCATTTCTTTGACATAAATCTCTCTCTCTCTCTTTATATACATATAGATGCTTCACTGGTTTTACTTCTCTAGAAGACCCAGCCTAAGACTTGGTGGAATTGTCTTTGCATGAATTCTGAGGCTAGGTCATAAGAAATCTTGTAGCTTCTACCTAGTTCTCTTAGAACACTCAATCTAGGGGAAGAAAGTTACTATGTAAATGTCCAACTATCCTTAGACTGCCATGATTTGATGAAGCCCAAGCCAGCCCTATGGAGAAAACCTGGAGAGAGAAGAGATGCCCAGCCAGCCCCCCAGTGTTCCAACTATTCCAGCTAAGGAGGCAGACATGTGAGTAAAGAAACCATCATGGATGTCCAGCACAATTGAGTCATCAGATGTCTCCAGCTCTAGCCCCTTCTTACAGCAACTGCATGAGACTCCAAAAGAGAACCATGCACCTGAACCCAGTTAACCCACAAAGCCACAAGAGCTAATAGGAATTGTTTTTAAGCCATTGAGTTTCTGGGTGGTTTGTTATATAGCAAGGGAGCATGGTGGTACAAATGGCTAAGTATTCAACTGCTAACTGAAAGGTTGGCAGTTTGAATCCACCATCGGCTATGCAGGAGAAAGATGTGACAGTCTGCTTCTATAAAGATTTACAGTCTTAAGAATCCTTGGGGCAGTTCTATTCTGTCCTATAGGGTTGCTATGAGTCAGAATTGACTCCGTGGCAATGGGCTTTGGGTTTGGCTTTGTTATACAGCCATAAACAGCCAGAATGCACAAGAAAGATAAATATACCTCCTATATAGAAATGGTGTGAAGCCTATATGAGGTAATATATTTAAATGCCCAGCACAATATAGAAAATCAATACATTGCAATTTATTATCGTCGTTACGTTTAATTCTAAACCTCATTTAAGTCCTCAGGATCTCTATGAGTCGGAATTGACTCAATGGTAATGGGTTTGGTTGTTTTGGTTTTTTTTCCCCCTTTGGTATACATTTGTACCATGCATGTATATTTTAAAACTCTGAAGACAAAGGCAGTGTATGCCTTTCGGAAGGCAAATATGCATCAGCCAAAAGGCCCAGGGAGCTTTGGACTTCCTGCCCTTTAAGCAAGCCTTTTTCTGTAATTCTTTGTATCTGGTCTTGTTGGTCTTGTTTCTGCTTATTCTAGTTTCACTAGGATCTTGTCTGCTGTGTTTAAGGTGTTTCTTTGACCCACCAATACAAACCACTTAAAATTAATTACCATAGACAACAGTGCTAGTTGGCTGTTGGCATAAACTCCTTCTCTTAGTCTTACTCTCTTCTCAAATTGGAAAAGAATTTGCTCTTTTTTTTAAAAAATATATTGGTTTTACCAAAGACATTCAGCCATGAAAGAATCAATGGGTTCTTATGCTGGAATAGTTAAACTCTAATGCAATCTAGACACATGTGGCCCAGTGCCTTTAGGAACATGCAAAGATATATTAATAAATTTGCTCAGGCATTGTATTCAACACTTGTCCAATAGGACTGAAGAGTGAGAGGGTAACGAGACTCAAAATAAACAGAAAATGATGAGGTTAGGTGTAGTTGAATTATGGAACATGCATTTTTTAAATCAGGAAGAATTCTGTAAAGGACGCTGCCATGGATTGAATTTTGTCCTCCCAAAATATATGTCAGCTTGGCTGGGCCATGATTCTCAGCAGTTTGACAGTTAAGTAATGATGAATCATCTCCCATAATATGATCTGATAAGACCAGCCAATCAGTTGTAAGGGGGCTAGGGTGGGATGCAACACCCTTACCCAGGTCACAGCCCTAATCTGATGTAAGGGGAGTTTCCCTGGGGTGTAGCCTCCATTACCTTTTATCTTACAAGAGATAAAAGGATAGAGAGGCAAGCAGAGAGCGAGGAACCTCCTACCACCAAGAAAGAAGAGAGGGGAGAGGAGCATGTCCTTTGGACCTGGAGTCCCTGTGCTGAGAAACTCCTAGACCCAGAGAAAGATTGATGAGAAGGATTTTTCCCCAGAGCCAACAGAGAGAGAAGGCCTTTCCCTGCTGCTGGCACACTGAATTTGGATTTCTAGCCTTCTAAACTGTGAGAGAATACATTTCTATTTGTTAAAGCCATCTGTGGTATTTCTGTTATAGCAGCACTAGATAACTAAAACGGACACCAACTGAATGATCACGTGGCTTGGTTTTGACAGTCATACCTGATATTTTTGTGGTGATTTTTCATTTCAAGGGACTTCACCTCTTTAGTCTCAAACCTACCCAAGCTAGGACTGGAACCATTCCCATTTCACAGGTGAGAAAACTGAAGCTCAGAGGAGTTAAATGATTTTTTCTCAGGCTTCCAAACTCATGGTCTAGAACTGGTTCCATGACAATAAAGTGGCTTTTCTTGGACCAGCAAACAAGTTCCAACCCATTAAGAAAAAGAAATTCACAAAAACAGAGATGGGGTAAAATTTTTCATTAAATTATTAAGCAGGAATATTTATGAATCTACAGTTCCTTATCTAAAGTCCTTTGGGTTACATGTATTTTGGGATTTCCAATTTTTCACATTTTGGTGCCATGAGAATATATCATATTTACACACACACTCCAGCAGGGATGGGGCAACACCTTAAAATTAAACATAGTATTTTTTTGCAGTACAATGTTTAAGTATTCATACTAAACGGTATAAAGATTATAATATAAATAGCCTCCTGTCAGTTCCAGTCAGGTTTTACCACCAAATGGCCTTGATACAAATTTATAAACAAACAAATAAAACTCTTGTTTTTCAGAGTTTTTTGGACTTCAGGTTTGTAGAAAGTAGAGAGTAGAATACTATTCAGACTATGAAAATGATCATTTTCTCAGCACTTTCTGCTCTTGGGAACTTCACCAGCTGGCCTAGCAGAGTTTATTCTCAGTCTTTCTGTAGGAAGGGTGACTTGAACAAAACACTTTGCACCTGCTTGCCTGTGCTTCTCTAGCTGGCATGCTCACAACGGGCCTTGGCTAAGTCTGAAGTATAGTTTCAGGCTCTGAGGAGACAAGCCAGTGAACCCAGCTAATAAACTGCTTTATCCAAAATCCCTAAGGGTGAGGATAGAAAAGAAAAAGAAATTAAAACAGAATAGCAGTCTGCTTTCAAGCCTTTGAGAGCTGATCACACAATGAAGCCAGAGGCATCCCATCAAGAAAGTCCAAATTTGATGAAGCAATTTCATTCTGGAAGCCTTAGACTAGTCAGACCTGCAATGAACCCATTATTGGGTCATCAAAATGGGTTGGTAGAAGTGGAACCCATACATTAACATTAATGCCTTAATAATTACGGTACCGTTCGCCATTTCAGTCCCCGCCTGTGAGACAAGGCCAGGCCCTTTCCTAAGCCAAGGTGAGACAGACAGCACTTTCAATGGCACTTAAGACTGGCCTTATTTTCGTGATTGGCCTTTTTCTTTTTTTTCTTTTTATTGTTCTTTAAGTGAAAGTTTACAAATCAAGTCAGTCTGTCATACAAAAATTTATATACACCTTGCTATATACTCCTAATTGCTCTCCCCGTAATGAGACAGCCCACTCCTTCCGTCCACTCTCTCTTTTCGTGTCTATTCTGCCAGCTTCTGACCACCTCAGTCCCTCCAGATAGGAAATGCCAATATAGTCTCAAGTGTCTACTTGATCCAAGAAGCTCATTCTTCACCAGCATCTTTTTCTATTCCATTGTCCAGTCCAATCCCTGTCTGAAGAGATGGATTTGGGAATGGTTCCTGTCCTGGGCTAACGGAAGGTTTGGGGACCATGACCTCCAGGGTCCTTCTAGTTTCAGTCAGACCATTAAGTCTGGTCTTTTTACGAGAATTTGGGGTCTGCATCCCACTCCTCTCCTGCTCCCTGAGAAGTTCTCTGTTGTGTTCCCTGTCAGGGCAGCCATTGGTTGTAGCTGGGCACCATCTAGTTCATCAGTTCTCAGGCTGATGTAGTCTCTGGCTTATGTGGCCCTTTCTGTCTCTTGGGATCATAATTACCTTGTGTCCTTGGTGTTCTTCATTCTCCTTTGATCCAGATGGGTTGAGACCAATTGATGCATCTTAGATGGCCGTTTGCTGGCATTTAAGACCCCAGACACCATTCTCCAAAGTGGGATGCAGAATGTTTTCTTAATAGATTTTATTACACCAATTGACTTAGATGTCCCCTGAAACCATGGTCCCCAAACCCCACCCCTGCTACTCAGGACTTTGAAGCATTCAGTTTATTCAGGAAACTGCTTTTGGTTTAGTCCAGTTGTGCTGACCTCTCCTGTATTGTGTGTTGTCTTTCCCTTCACCTAAAATAGTTCTTATCTACTATCTAATAAGTGAATACCCCTCTCCCTCCCTCCCTCCCCGCTCTTGTAACCATCAAAGAATATTCTCTTCTCTGTTTAAGCTATTCCTTGAGTTCTTACACTAGCGGTCTTATACAGTATTTGTCCTGTTGCAACTGACTAATTTCACTTAGCATAACGCCTTCTAGATTCCTCCATGTTATGAGATGTTTCACAGATTCCTCACTATTCTTTATTGATGTGTAGTATTCCATTGTGTGAATAATACCATAATTTATTTATCCATTCATCCATTGATGGGCACCTTGGTTGCTTCCATCTTTTTGCTGTTGTAAACAGTGCTATAATGAACATGGGTGTACATATATCTGTTCATGTAAAGGCTCTTATTTCTCTAGGATATATTCCAAGAAGTGGGATTGCTGGAATGTATGGTAGTTCTAGTTCTAGCTTTTTAAGGAAGTACCAAATCGATTTCCAAAGTGGTTATACCATTTTACATTCCCACCAGCAGTGTATAAGTGTTCCAGTTTCTCCACAACCTCTCCAACATTTATTATTTTGTGTTTTTTTGGATTAATGCCAGCTTTGTTGGGGCGAGATGGAATCTCATTGTAGTTTTGATTCGCATTTCTTTAATGGCTAATGATCATGAGCATTTCCTCATGTATCTGTTAGTTGCCTGAATATCTTCTTTAGTGAAGTATCTGTTCATATTTTTGCCCATTTTTTGATTGGGTTATTTGTCTTTTTGTTGTTGAGTTTTTGCAGTATCATGTAGATTTTAGAGATCAGATTTATGATTGGAAATGTCATAGCTAAAAACTTTTTCCCAGTCTGTAGGTAATCTTTATACTCTTTTGGTGAAGTCTTTGGATGAGCATAGGTATTTGACTTTTAGGAGCTCCCAGTTATCTGGTCTTTCATCTGAACGTTAGCGATGTTTTATATACTGTTTATGTATTAGGGCTCCTAACTTTGTCCCTATTTTTTTCTTCCATGATCTTTATCATTTTAGATTTTAGATTTTATATTTAGGTCTTTGATCCATTTTGAGTTCATTTTTGCTCATGGTGTGAGGCATGGGTCTTGTTTCATTTTTTTGTAGATGGATATCCAGTTATGCCAGCACTGTTTGTTAAACAGACTGTCTTTTCCCCACTTAACTGACTTTGTGCCTTTGTCAAATATCAGCCGCTCATATGTGGGTGGATTTATGTCTAGATTCTCAATTCTTTTCCACTGGTCTATGTATCTGTTGATGTACCAGTACCAGACTGTTTTGACTACGGTGGCGATATAATACTCTCTAAAATCAGGAAGAGTGAGGCCTCCCACTTTATTCTTCATTTTTCAGTAATGGTTTACTTATCCAGGGCCTCTTTACCTTCCATATCAAGTTGGTGATATGTTTCTCCATCTCATCAAAGAATGTCATTGGAATTTGGATCAGAACTGCATTAAATCCATAGATTGCTTTTGGTAGAATAGACATTTTTACAATGTTAAGTATTCCTATGCATGAGCAAGGTATGTTCTTCCACTTATGTAGGTCTTTTTTGGTTTCTTGCAGAAGTGTTTTTTAGTTTTCTTTGTATAAGTCTTTTACATCTCTGGTAAGATTTATTCCTAAGTATTTTATCTTCTTGGGGGCTATTGTAAATGGCATTGATTTGGTGATTTCCTCTTCAATGTTCTTTTTGTTGGGGTAGAGGAATCCAAATGATTTTTGTATGTTTGTCTTTCATCCCGATACTCTGCTGAACTCTTTATTAGTTTCAGTAGTTTTCGTGAGGATTGCTGAGGGTTTTCTGTGTATAAGATCATGCCATCTGCAAATAGAGGTACTTTTGCTTCTTCCTTGCCAATCTGGATGTCCTTTGTTTCTTTATCTAGCCTAACTGGTCTGGCTAGGACCTCCAGCACAATGTTCAATAAGGGTGGTTATAAAGGGAATACTTGTTTGGTTCTCGACCTCAAGGGGAATGCTTCCAGACTCTCTCTATTTAGGATGATGTTGGTTATTGGCTTTGTATAAATGCCCTTTATTATGTTGAGAAGTTTTCCTTCTATTCCTATTTTGCTGAGAGTTTTTATCATGAATGGGTGTTGAACTTTATCAAATGCCTTTTCTGCATCAATTGATAAAATCATGTGATTCTTGTCTTCTGTTTTATTTATATGATGGATTACTTTAGTTATTTTTCTAATGTTGAACCATCCCTGCATACCTGGTATGAATCCCACTTGGTCATGGTGAGTTATTTTTTTGATTTGTTGTTGAATTCTATCGGCTAGAATTTTGATGAGGATTTTTGCATCTACGTTCATGAGGGATATAGGTCTGTAATTTTCTTTTTTAGTGGTATCTTTACCTGGTTTTGGTATCAGGAGTATGGTGGCTTCATAGAATGAGTTTGGGAGTATTCTGGCCTTTTGTATGCTCTGAAATACCTTTAGTAGTAGTGGTGTTAACTCTTCTCTGAAAGTTTGGTAGAACTCTGCAGTAAAGCCATCAGGACCAGGGCTTTTTTTGTTGTTGTTGTTGGAAGTTTTTTGATTGCCTTTTCAATCTCTTCTTTTGTTATGGGTCTATTTAGTTGTTCTACCTCTGTTTGTGTTAGCTTCGGTGGGTAGTATGTTTCTAGGAATTCATCCATTTCTTCTAGGTTTTCAAATTTGTTAGAGTACAATTTTTTATAGTAATCTGATATGATTCTTTTAATTTCAGTTGGGTCTGTTGCAATATCGCCCATCTTATTTCTTATTCAGGTTATTTTCTTCCTCTCCTGTTTTTCTTTTGTCAGTTTGGCCAATGGTTTATCAATTTTGCTGAGTTTTTCAAAAAACCCGCTTTTGGTCTTGTTAATTCTTTCAATTGTTTTTCTGTTTTCTATTTCATTTAGTTCAGCTCTAATTTTTATTATTTGTTTTCGTCTGCTGCCTGTGGGTTTCTTTTGTTGATCTCTTTCTATTTGTTCAAGTTGTAGGGATAGTTCTTTGATTTTGGCCCTTTCTTCTTTGTGGATGTGTGCATTTATTGATATAAATTGACCTCTGAGCACCACTTTTGTTGTGTCCCAAAGGTTCTGATAGGAAGTGTTTTCATTCTCGTTGGATTCTATGAATTTCTCTATTCCATCCTTAATGTCTTCTATAATCCAGTCTTTTTTGAGCAGGGCATTGTTCAGTTTCCAAGTGTTTGATTTCTTTTCCCTGCTTTTCCTGTTATTGATTTCCACTTTTATGGCCCTATGGTCAGAGAAGATGCTTTGTAATATTTCAATGTTTTGGATTCTGCTAAGGCTTGCTTTATGACCTAATATGTGGTCTATTCTAGAAAATGTTCCATGTGCACTAGAAAAGAAAGTATACTTGGCTGCTGTTGGGTGGAGTGTTCTGTATATGTCTATAAGGTCAAGTTGGTTGATTGTGGCATTTAGATCTTCCGTGTCTTTATCGAGCTTCTTTCTGGATGTCCTGTCCTTCACTGAAAATGGTGTTTTCAAGTCTCCTACTATGATTATGGAGCTATCTATCTCGCTTTTCAATGCTGAGTTTGTTTTATGTATCTTGCAGCCCTGTCACTGGGTGCATAAATATTTAATAGGGTTATATCCTCCTGGTATATTGTCCCTTTCATCATTAGTGTCTTTCCATATCCATCATGATGGATTTAACTTTAAAGTGTATTTTGTCAGAAATTAATATTGCCACTCCTACTCTTTTTCGATTGTTGTTTGCTTGATATATTTTTTCCATCTTTTGAGTTTTAGTTTGTTTGTGTCTCTAAGTCTAATGTTGTCTTTTGTAGGCAGCATATAGATGGATCATGTTTCTTAGTTCATTCTACCACTCTCTGTCTTTTTATTGGTGCATTTAGTCCATTTACATTCAGGGTAATTATGGATAGGTACGAATTTAGTGCTATCATTTTGATGTCTTTTTTTGTGTGTTGTTGACAGTTTCTTTTTCCCCTTAATGTTTTGTGCTGAGTAGTTTGTCTTTATAGATTGTCTTTTCCTCATGTTTGTTTTTGTTGATTTTGTTTCTTCTAAGTCTCTATTTTTTTCTCACATTTTATTTTGATATGTAGGATAGTTTGTCTCCTTTGTGGTTTCTTTAATATTTACCCCTATTTTTCTAAATTTAAACCTAACTTTTATTTCTGTGTATTGCCTTGTCTTCCTCTCCATATGAAAGATCTATGACTACATTTCTTAGCCCCTCTTTATTGTTTTAATGTCGTCTTCTTTCACATAATAACATCTCTTTTTCCCTGTTTTGAGCGTTTTTTAAATCTTGATTTATTTTTGTGATTTTCGTGTCTGGGTTGACATCTGATTGCTCTGTCCAGTGTTCTAGTCTTGGGTTGATACCTGGTATTATTGATTTTCTAACCAAAGAACTTCCTTGAATATTTCTTGTAGTTTTGGTTTGGTTTTTACAAATCCCCTAAACTTCTGTTTATCTGGAAATGTCCTAATTTCACCTTCATATTTGAGAGGTTTTGCTGGATATATGATTCTTGGTTGGCAATTTTTTTCCATCAGTGTTTTATATAAGTCATCCCATTGCCTCCTTGCCTACGTGGTTTCTGCTGAGTAGTCCAAGATTATTCTTACTGACTCTCTTTTGTAGGTGACTTTTTGTTTATCCCTAGCTGCTCTTAAAATTCTCTCTTTATCTTTGGTTTTGGCAAGTTTGATTATAATATGTCTTGGTGACTTTCTTTATAAAATCTACCTTATGTGGAGTTCATTGAGCATCTTGGATAGATATCGTCTCATCTTTCATGATATCAGGGATTTTTTCTGCCAAGAAATTGTCAACAATTCTTTCTGTATTTTCTGTTATCCCTCCCTGTGCTGGTACTCCAATAACTCATAGGTTATTTCTCTTGATAGAATCCCACATGATTCTTAAGGTCTCTTCATTTTTTAAAAATTCTTTTATCTGATTTTTCTCCAGATATATTGGTGCCAAGTGCTTTATCTTCAAGTTCAGAAATTCTGCCTTCCACTTGCTCAGTTCTGCTCCTCTGACTTCCTATTGTGTTGTCTACTTCTGTAATTTTATTGTTAATCTTTTGAATTTCTGATTGCTGTCTGTCTATGAATTTTTCCAGCCTATTAAATTTTTCATTATGTTCCTAAATAACCTTTTTAATTTATTCCACTGTTTTATCTGTGTGTTCCTTGGCTTGTTCTATGTATTGCCTCATTTCCTTCCTGATGTCTTGAAGGGTATATTAACCTTTTGTATTCTTCATCTGGTAATTCCAGGAAGGCATTTTCATCTAGAAGATCCCTTGATTCTTTGTTTTGAGAGCTTGTTGAGGCGACCATGGTCTGTTTCTTTTTGTTACTTGATATTGACTGTTGTCTCTGAGCTATCTATAAGTTATTGTATCAGTTTATTTTATGTTTGCTTACTGTGTTGTAGCTTCTTGCTTTGTTTTGTTTTGATATGCCCAAATGGGTTGCTTGAGTGAGCTAGCTTGAATATTTTCACCTTTGGAGCTCTGACGTCCTGTCCCCAGATGGCTAGAGCTGTTATCAGGTATATCAGTCTAGGAGTCCATTCACTTTTGTTGTACAAATTCAGCTCAGGTATCCAGGTAGCCGATCATCAAGTGTGTGTTACAGGCTCTGTCGTATAGTCTTAGAGGGGCAGGAGTGAGTGGTGTAGGTACCCATATCTGGTTGCAACAGGGGGTCATGCTCTGAACAAGGCAGGGTGCTGAGAATCTTCCCCCAGCTGTCTCTGAGGAAAGTGTGTCCCTCTTCCCTACAGTGTACAGATGTGTGAGTTCTGCAGACGGACCATGGGCACCCAATGTTTTTGGTTGTAAGGACTGGGAGGTACCAGTTATCCTTGGACCCCTGTCGCGGGTGGCTCAGTGACCTGAGTGGAGTCACCAGTCCTTAGGTCCCTGATGTGGGTCGTGAGGACCCTGTTTAATAGGCAAAGTGGTGTCAAACTTCGAATACCCACCTCTCCACCGCACAGCTGAAACAATTGTGGTCTGCCAACAAAGGCCTATTCTCCTGAAATAGGTCCACACAGGTCTATGCAGTGGGAAGGGTACTCAAAGTCCACGGGCTGTTTATGCCGGGACAGGAGCTGCTTCTGTCCTGAGCTCCCCCAGTTAGTGGAGCTGACAGATTACCTTTTCCCCCAGTTGGAAATTTATTTCTTCTCCAAGGCTGGGAGTATGGCTCTAGGTGCTCAACAGGGCCTATCTCAGGCCCAGAGAAATCAACAGCTGCAGAAGCTGGCTTGGGAGTGGGGAGGGCATGGGAAAATATATGCAAGTACTTAGCTTTGGCCGAGAGCGCCGTCCTTCTCTGGTTTGGAGTTGTGAGTAGGCTGTGTGGCTGGCTGCTTCTCCCTGAGGAAACTGCGGCTGAAAGCTAGTATCAGTCAACTGCAGCCACTCCCGGGAATGCTGCCTGAGGGCTCTCAGCGATTCAGGGCCGGTAACTCCTCTCCGCTTCTGAACCATCTCTTCTTCCCCCAGTTACTCAGTTCGTTTTCTAGCTTTGCCTTTAATGTTCAGGACTCTTAGCTTATCATAAATATACTCATTTCACTTGCTTTTTTTGGGGGGGGTCTTTGTTGTAAACAGGGCTTGCTGGAACTGTCTGTCTATTCTGCCATCTTGGCCCTGCCTCTGCCCTTTTTCTTATCACACTTCAAATGGAACAGTGTGTTTTATTGTCTCCCCATCATTGGTGACCCCATCAGTTAGATGTCATAGTGTGTCCCAGGTGACACCTCCCACTGGGGATGGGTAAATGAGGCTAAGAAGGGTGAGTGGTGGTGTGGGGGTGAGCACAGGGCCTGAAGTTCTGCAACCTATGGTGCTCTGAGGACTCAACTGCTGTTGTTGCTGACTTAGTATATGCCAGGATATTGGAGCAACTTCCCGTAAGTATTGAAAGGGAAAATGCTTACCTCTGATAACACCTCCAAAACAAACAAATGAAAAACCCATTGCTGTTGAGTAAATTCCTACTCACAGAGTAGAACTGCCGCATAGAGTTTCCAAGGCTATAATGTTTATGGAAGCAGACCACCGTATCTTCCTCCTGAGGAGCAGCTGGTGGGTTTGAACCACCAAATTTTGGTTAGCAGTCAAGTGCTTAATTGTTGTGCCACCAGGGCTCCTTTCTTCTGATAAAGAAAGAAGAAATGCATTTTGAAAAAAGCTCTTTTTTTGTGGCCCTTCTTTTTTATTGTCCACTCATTTCTTTCTCTTGTACTTCATCCACAATGATCCTTGAAATCTAATCAGCTAGCTGGTATCTTCCTTGTTATGAAGAGAAAAAAAAAATATATCAAGGCCTCTAATCTCCTCCGTTCTGACTTCTTTTGCAGACTGAGTCCCTTATCTCTTGTTGCACCTGACTCAACTCCATTTTTAAAAAGACTGTTTTGAGCACTTCCTGTGTATGCAGAGCTCTGAAGCCAGAGATAAGTGGGTTTGAACTCCAGGCTGGCCACTTACTGTGTGAATCTAAACAAGTCACTTCACCACCACTGGGTACAATTTCCTCAATTTTAAGATTGTAATGGCACACAGAAAGTTTGCTACGAGAGTCAAACAGAGTAGTAAGAGTGTTTAGTACGTAACAGATGCTCAAGAAGAGCTTATTTTTATAGACACTAATGGGGAACATAAAGGTGAATAAAACACATATCTCCTTAATGCAGGAAACATAGAGAGAGAATTTGAAATATGGCTTGAGACCACAAAGAACACAATTAATTTCAATTGGGAAATGGAGGATGTGTGCTTCATCTGGGATTGGACAGACAAGTAGAAAGCCAATAGGCTGTGCAATGAGGGTGAAGAGAATGAGGAAGGATGCTTCCAGGCAGAGAGGATGGCAACACAGAGAGGCAGGAAGGAACTGAGCAGGAGAAATTATACAGTAGGACCTAGATTTTTCCAATATTATACGAATTGAGGAGCCCTGATGGCACAGTGGTTAAGAGTTATGGCTGCTAACCAAAAGGTTGGCAGTTCAAATCTACCAACTAGTCCTTTGAAACCCTATGGGGCAGTTCTATTCTGTCCTACAGGGTTGCTATGAGTCAGGCAATGAGTTGGTTTAGTGTAAACTGAAAGCATTCTCTCCTAATAGCCTCACAATTATTCTTTTGTCAAACCAAGTGTTCTGATTTTGGTTTGAAAAGTTATTCTAGCAACTATTCCAGAATTTCAAAAGCGTATAATAGGTGATAGATTCTGTGGGAAAAGAGAGTGGGAAGTTAGTTGATTATGTATTGTAGAGGGCCTGGAATGCCACAGACTGAAATTACTTAGTGTGTTGTGTAGTGAAGAGTCCTGAGTGGAGCAAGTTTGGGAAGGTTGTGCCATCAAAGTACAGGAGACATTGGAGGGGACAGAGACAAGGGAAGGGCAAGGGGATTAATCAGGATATTATCGTAGATAAGTTAGGAGAAATAGAAAAGGTAGGCTAGAAGAAATAGAAGTTATAGGGAAGGGGTTAGATGAACGTGTTGATTGAATGTGGAGAAAAGAAAGATATTGCAAATAACACTAAGATTTCTAGTTTTGGTGACTGAAATAATGGGGTCCCCTTTAGTTGGGCACTACAGGAGGCATAGTTTCAAGGGGGAAGAAGATGAATTCTGGTCTATTCTTTCTAATTTTAGGACTGACAGAGCTATATTCATGGGGTGATTTGGGGCTCATGAGAGAGTTTGTAGCTATAGCTATAAATAAGAAGGCATCTTAATATAGGTGACAGCAAGAAGTGGAAGGTCATCAGATAACCAACGGAGTGTGGAGAAAAAGTGGCTGTACGTAGAGAGGATGGTTGAGTCTGAATTCCCCCTTTTGTGGCTTGCTCTCCCCCAAAGACTCTCAACTTCATTCATTTATTCAGATAAAAGAGTAAGTATCTTCAAATTCTAGTGAAAATCCAGACTTTCTGGAGCCATGAAGGCCAGATGAACTCCCGGAATTATTGACCCTAGATAATCTTTAAACCTTAAACCAAAAATATCCCCAGAAGTCTTTGTTAAACCAAAGAGTAAAGAAAAAAGTAGTTTAGCTTAATTAGTACAGAATGTCTGCCTTGAGAATTGTGCTCTTTTAAGATCTATCAATATGAGATCAAATAGACTACAGCAACTGCAAAGATTAGATAGGAAACTTAGGGGGCAGTGAGTTTATGTTAATGGGGGAGGAACAATTTGGAAAATCAGGGTAAGAATGGTTGCACAATTTAAAGAATGTAATAAATATTACCAAATTGCATATGTAGGAATTGTTGACTTGGTGTTTGTTCTGCTTTGTGTATTCTCAACAACAACAACAACAAATAAATTGTTTTTAAAAAAGTAGCTGGTGGTATCTCTTAAAATGTTGTCTCTCATAGAGATCTACATTTTCGTAGGGATCGAAGACTTAAGCTAAAGAAATTAAGGCCCCCGCCAAGAAATTTGGAGGCACTTGAAAAGGTGACTAGGTGACCACCACTGAAGCCTTCCGGTAGATAAAAGCCACTAGGCCAGCACCCTCCTGCCATCCTAAATGAGAGTGCCATGAACACAACTCTGTTCTAAAGACACAAGAGAGGTTTTCACAAAGTGCAAAATAGAAGTATGCACATATTTCTATTTGTTTTATAGGAGGAAGCCTTGTGTTTTAATTTTAAATACTTTAAAAATTAAAGAAAAGCTAAATTCCCAAAGATAAAACTTATTAAATAAGTTTTGATAATTTTTTCTGCAGAACCTGTTTATAAGGTTTCTTTACTAAGCAAAATGCTCCACGAAAGCAGGGATTTGGTGTATTTTTTTCATCAATTTACATTCAGTGCCAGCACAGAAAACTCAATATAGTTAAATGAATAAAATGCTGGATGTTTTGTTAGAACGAACACAAGTGATAAGGTTTTCCAAGGAGATAACTGAAAAGCATGACTTCCCAGCCAGAGGAGTTACCTCCAGAAGCAGACACGTGACTAGACGACTAATCAGGACCCCATATGGCTGTCTGCTCATGCACAGGTCCTGCCAAAGGGGCTGGCTGTCTGCTCTGGGAACTCTGCCACCCAAATCCAGTAACAGGGCTTGGTCCTTTCAGCGTAGATCAAGCCACAAAATGAGTCACCATGCTTAGCTACTAAGGCTAAGGTTATTCTCAATCTCAACACAAAAATGCCTCCCAGTAAAAGAGGA
The DNA here is from genome assembly GCF_030014295.1 of Loxodonta africana. Lineage (NCBI taxonomy): Eukaryota > Metazoa > Chordata > Mammalia > Proboscidea > Elephantidae > Loxodonta > Loxodonta africana. The sequence continues at coordinate 48,658,548 of NC_087364.1, forward strand.
TCTGACAAAGGCAGACAATTTGAGGCAGGTGATACAAACAGACAAAAATGGATGAATGCAGTCTGGTAACTTTAGCTAGCTCCAGGTTCATCTCTGTAAATAATTTTATGTGATTAGAGAAGCTTTGATCACAGACATTGAAAACCTCCATGGACTTTGGTGAAGTGTAAGCAGTACACAATTTGTACAAGGCAAGGTCATATGAAGCTCCATAGATACACCCAAAGTCCCCGAGGGAGCAAATTACTGGGCTGAGGGCTGTGGGGACCACGGTCTCAGGGAACATCTAGCTCGATTGGCATAACATAGCTTATAAAGAAAATGTTCTACATTCTACTTTGGTGAGCAGCACCTGGGGTCTTAAAAGCCTGTGAGCGGCCTTCTAAGATATTCCACTGGTCTCACCCCTTTGGGAGCAAGGGAGAATGAAGAAAACTAAAGATACAAGGGAAAGATTGATCCAAAGGACTAATGGACCAAAACTACCACAGCCTCTACCAGATTGAGTCCGGTACTACTAGATGGTGCCTGGCTATCACCACTGACTGCTCTGACAAGGACCATAATAGACCACAAAAGAGCTGAAAAAAAATGTAGAACAAAATTCTAACTCACAAAAAAAGACCAGGCTTACTGGCCTGATGGAGACTGGAGAAACCCAGAGAGTATGGCCCCAGGACACCCCTTTAGCTCAGTAATGAATTCACTCCTCAGGATCACCTTTCAGCCAAAGATTAGAAAGGCCCATAAAACAAAATGAGACTAAAAGGGCACACCAGCCCAGGGGCAAGGACTTGAAGGCAGGAGGGGACAGGAAAGCTGGTGATAGGGAATCCGAGTTTGAGAAGGGAGAGTGTTGACATGTCAAGGGGTTGTTAAGCAATGTTATAGAATAGTGTGTGTACTAACTGTTTAATGAGAAGCTAGTTTGTTCTATAAAGCTTCATTTAAAGTACAAAAAAAAAAAGCTTCCCCCTCAAAAAACAAAAAGAAAACTCCATAGAGCAGGTCTACCCTAAAACATGTGGGATTGCCATGAGTCAGAATCAACCCAGTGGCAATGGGTTTGGTTTTATTCGGTAGCTAGTGTAGATGGTGGTTGTCTTGCCATATATCTGTGTATATATCTACCTTTTGCCTGCCTGCCTTTATCTTTCCTTTCTTAAAAGAAGTGAGGCCATTGTTTAATTGCATTGCAGATTTGGAAATAAATATAAGAAACTTAGGCAACTTGAATATGGTTTTGAATATGCTACAGTAAGGTAGGAACTCAAATACATTAAAAAGCCTTCCTCAAGACTAATAATTATTGGTATGAGAATCTTCCTACCCCATGCCCCTCCAAATATAACAAAAAGAATGTTCTGTTGAACTGATCAAGAATAGCAAAATGTTTCTAATCTGCACCCCTGGGAACTCTCCTAACTTTTCCTCCAATAAGTTTTAGTTTTTCTCTAGGGGAAAAAAAAAAAACCTCCATTTGTCTCTTCTCTGAAGGTTAGCCCTGAGTATGCAGAAGAAATTGCCTGCAGCTATCCTGCCACTCACAGAAACACCTTCCTGAAAGAAATTGAATGAGTTCAGAAGATCAACTTTCTTGTCTTAAATGACACAGTAACAACTGGAGGCAAACTGAGAAAGGGTGCCCCAAATGTTTGTTGCTTCTTGATTACAAGGAAGCCCTTGACTGCTTGACAGAGTGAAGAGATAGAGCTGTGATTTCAAGAGAAAACTAGAGTTTTCAGCTGTGGTGTGGTCATTGCCATCTGCCCGCCTTGGACTTGGCAGGGGCTGTCTCAGTATTGGTTTTATAGGCCAAATCTGGAAAGCAGTTGAATTTGGGAAGACTTTTGTATAAGATGCTGGGGTTGCCAACAGATAAGATCTACAAAGTGCCATTAGCTGTACATGTGCACATGAAGGCACACACCTGCGTGGGTGTACACACACACAAACACACACACCATACAAACATGCATTCACGTGGTCAGAGTATCTCCCAAGCACGTCAAATGGCTTCCATTCTCAACACTCCCGTGCACTTGCCAACTCCTTACCTTTGCTCAAAAATTCCCTCAACCTGGCATGCCCTCTCTGTCCTCACCTTTCCTGCCTAGTGAGTGCTGTCTGCTAACTGAAAGGTTGAAGGTTCGAGCCCACCCAGAGGCACCTTGAAAGAAAGGCTTGGCAATCTACTTTTGAGAAATCAACCACTGAAAATCCTATGAAGCACAGTTCAACTCTGACACACATGGAGCCGCCATGAAACAGAATCAACTCAATGGCAAGTGGTTACTGGTTTAGCTTTCAATTCCCAGTTCAAATCATACAGTATATACTCTTTATCTGCCTTCTTTAGTGGTTAAGAACTTGGCTGCTAACCAAAAGGTCGACAGTTCAAATCCACCAGCTGCTCCTTGGAAACCCTATGGGGTAGTTCTACTCTGTCCTATAGGGTCACTACAAGTTGGAATCAACTCAACAGGAATGAGTTTTTTTGTTTGTTTGGTTTCTTTCACTCGGCATAATTGTGAGATTCACCCATATTGTTGCATGTATTAGTTGTTCGTCGCTTTTTATTGCTAAGGAGTATTCTACTGCATGAATGTACTATGATTTATCTGTTCCCTTCTTGAAGGACATTTGAGTTGTTTCTGACATTTGGTTATTATAAATAAGGTTTCCTATAACATTCTTGTACAAGGCTTTTTTGTGGACGTATGTTTCATTTCTCTTGGATAAATAACTAGGAAGGAATTTCTGAGTAAATACTACTTTCTCTGGGGATTTTTATCAAAAAATCCAGGTCAACATGGACCCTATATCAAATAGCTCAAAAGACATGGCTATTCCCTTTTTCTCAGTGTATGGTTTCTCGAATAGATGGCCTTAACCTCTTTGGAGAAGGACTGGGAAAATCACTGTTGTATTCTTTTCTATGGCATTGCAAGGTCCTTTCTCATGGGGAACTGGCCTTTCAATCAAATGATTCTGACTCTTATAACTGGTTCAGGTGAGGAAACTAGACAAGAGAGTTTGTCTTTCCACTGAGAAGCTCAACACAGTCTTCTGCTCATCATTCTCATTTATTTTGGGGGAAAACATAGATTACTGATAAATGATAGATGGTAGATAGATGGATAGATAGATAATTCCTGTCAGCTGCTCATCTATCTTTCCAAAAGAACACCACACTCTATTTGTGATCATAGATCCTTGAGGGTCAGACACCCCTGGCTACCATTCTGACCTTGCTGCCAGTTGCATTTACTACATCGACTTTGCTTCTGATGGTTGTGTTTCCATTTGGCTTCTGCTATTTCAGTCCTATCTCCCTTGTTATCAGGGACCCGAATGCTGTTACAGCACTTGCCTACAGCTGCTACCAGCTTCTTAGTGATGCTACTGTTGCCTCTTTCACCAGAGCACTTTTTTTTTTTTTGTCTTGAGATCAGAGCATCTTTCAGACCCTCCCAAGGAACCCTGTCAGCTGGTTGGTTTTCTGGTTTTGCATAGTAGATCTGTTCTAGCTTGCCCACTTTTTGATGTTTTGACCCCTTCCTCTATGCCATACATTCTTTTACCAAGATGTCAAGAGCCTCCCTAGTAGCATACTAATAAGAACTGGCTCACAGTTACGTTTCCAGAGTATTTAAATCCTGTGTTATCAGAAATTGTTCATGTACTGATAAACTCGCCCTTATGTTGCTTTATATTCCACCCTACTCACCTTGATCTGGCACCCTCAAAATCCACTCACAGGAATGCTCCACTCCCCCCTCTCCCTGATATTCCATCTCAGTTCTCTACACGTGAAAGTTTTAGCTCTTGCTCTGTTACAGCATGCTAGGAAGTATCAATACCTAACACTAGGGATGAGGTCTTCATTGTCATCTGGCTGGTGAGTGAGCCAACTTCACGATCCCACCATTGAAGCCTGATTCTCAGAACCACTCCTGGTATTGACTGATTTATGAAGTGGATTCTTATCATAGTGATTGATTGAGGGCATGATCTCAGGCAAACTGTATAAGGGAGCGAGGGAAGCAGGATACAGCAGGGGAAGAGTGGTTTCAGTGAAGTCTAGCCTCAGTCTGATCCCACGGGAGCTCTGAAATGTGAATGGCACCACAAAGTTGTTCCACCTTGAACCAAGGGGGCTGTGATGGTTAAGATTGTGTGTCAACTTGGTTGGGCCATGATTCTCAGTGTCTATATGTAATCCTTCCCATGATGGTATCTGCTGTGAGTAGCCAGTCAGTTGAAAGGGAGTTTCCTTGGGGGTGTGGTCTACCTCTGACTATAAGCAGACATTCTGGATTTTTGCTTGGTCTGGATTCTGTGGCTACCTCCTGTTCATCTGACCTCTGACTCTTGGGACTTGAGCTATCAGCTTATCTGCTGATCTTGGGATTCATACATAGTTACAGCCTGAGAGCAGAAGTCCTGCTGATCTTGGGTTCACCAGCTCCTGGTACATGAATCAGGAGAAACTTTGTGGACGTGCTTGACAATTTTGGGATTCGTCGATCTTCACAGCCTATGAGCAAGAGTCCTGCTCTCCGAGACCTGCTGATCTTAGGTTTGCCAGCCCCTGTGGCTACGTGAATTGAGAGAAGCCTCTTGGGACTTGGGACTTTCCAGCCTGTACAACTGTGTGAGCCCTTCCCTTGATAAAAATCTCTTTATATATATATATATACACGCTTTAGTGGTTTTGCTTCTGTAGAGAACCTAGCCTAAGACAGGGGCTGAGCTTTTGTATCAATCAGCCATTGACTGCAGATGATTTTCAGAAAGGTGGTGGTATAACCTCCTGTGAACGGGGGGAATTCTTAAGAGAAGGGTGCAGGTGTGAGCCTTCATCAGCCAATACTCACTGCAGCTGGAGTAAAAGGGATCTGGACAGAGCACCAGCAAGGTCTACTACAATCCTCTTTAACATCTAGTGTATTCTCTTCTAAGTCATTTAGATTCTAAAATGAGTTGAACAAAAAGGCATTGATATTTGCAATCTTAAGAAACCCTGAATAAAATTCATTATTGCCTGCTTTTTCAACATTTTGCATGTAGCTAATTCCTGCTTCTCTGACATGTGGCACTAACTTTCTGGCAAAATGGGATTCATGAAAGCCAAGATTCCAAGGGCTTGTATAAAGCAATAAGTTTACGCTGGGAAGAGATAGGTCAGGTAACAAGAGTCAGGAGATGTCCAGATCATATACATAGCACTGGAGCACAAAGGTGATGGACTGTAAAACTCCAATGTTGAGATAGCTTCCCAAGTCTCCCCTTAAGCCAAATGTGGTATTTCTAAAATCTGGACCTGTTGTAAATGGATTTCCCTACATGTGGTTACATAAACTTATATAGGCCCAATGCTATACTTGTCAGGGTTTTTTTTTTTTTTGGTGCCAGCAATTCCAGAACAGAACTGGGAAAATGGTAGAGGAGTTTCTAGGACTTGCGGGTGTGTAGACCTGGGCCTCTTTCTCCATTATTTCCTTATGCTCAGTCTTTGTATTTGTTTCATCCTCTCAGCCAGGCTTTCTTCACACACAGGGAAGTGGAGCCTGGGTCCCATCTCTCAGCTTTACCACTACCAAAGGGTTGAGACTTACCTTCTCTGGTGCCAAGTTTAAAAACCCCAGAGGGCTTGATTGACCTGGCGGGTCAGCGCTCATCTCTTGACCAAACAAATACGGCCAAGAAGATAGGTTACCCTGAGTGGGGCTCTTTGGGTCATGAAGTCATCCTTTGGCCCATCCATGGGGCCAGGAATGGGCACTCTGAGAAACATGCAGCTCCCTTTGAACCTTATGGTTAGAGTCAGAGGGAGGGACAAAGAAGAGACTGATGTTCAGGCATAGACCCTGCAAAATAGACATGACTATTTTCATTTTGGAGATGAGATAACCAAGTCCCATAGAAGTTAAGGGACTCACTTTAGGCTGTAGAGGTAATAAATAGTAAAGCTGTGATTGATGTGAGGCCATATACTATACGGATAAAGTGCTCAAACCCTAGAACCAGGCGGACCTGAGCCCAATCCCACTCTGCTACTTACCAATATAATTTGGGGTAAATTCTCTGCTTCTGATTTCTTAACCTAAATACGGGCATAATAATAGTACCTCCTTCATAAGACTGTTGTAAGGATTAAATGAGATAGTGTATGTCAAAGCACTTAGTGTAGTGCCAAGCATAATGTAATTGCTGTATAAATATTTGCTGTTATTATAGTCTAGGATTTGAACCTAGATATGTCTGTTTCAAGGCTGTACTTATGTGGTTTGTGAGTATTAAGGGAATCAATGCAATCATTTTGTTCTGTTCTTAGGCCCAATAACTTTGGCATTTTTACTCACTGTCCATAAGTGAATGAATTCAAGTTCTGAACCTAGCCTCCATCACCACTGAGCAGTGAGGTCACTATCAGCTATTAAGTGCGCTTGGGCAATTAACTAGAAATCCAATCCAGGCCTCATAAATCAAGGTCTCTGAGTCCTGTTACCAGAGAACATTTTATTTCCCTAAAGAACTAGGGTAGCCTCCCACCTCAGAGTGCTTACATTCATTGCCCATGCTTCCAAACGGTGCAACTGTGCTCACTCACTCACTTGACAAATGTTTACTGAACATTTGCTATGTATGTGTAGACCCCAAGCTCTGCCTGGTGTTCGATGTTTATAAATAAAAAAGTTCCTCCTAACTGGAAAACCAGAAGGACGTTGGGTTTTTGGATGGAGGACTAGTCAGGGGAGAAGATCTCCTAAAAATTTATATTATCTGACAAGACTTTCAAAGCTTGAGGAAATTTGGAAAAGTTTCTCAAGAGCAAGAAATTATAAATGGAAATTAAATATCTAGTATCCGTTGTTACTAATTCATGGCATATAAGCATGTCAGTGATATTCTCTTAAAAGCCTAAAAAGCATATTTTTACATTGGACAAAGCTCTCATGAGGAATTACAAAGAGAAAATTCGTGGCAATTTGGATGATCCTAAAAGTACTTGTTGGAAGATGCCTCAGGCTGATAACCTGTGAAGAATGCCCATTATTCATAATCACAGTTTATTGATAGGTATTCATTAATTATAATAATATTTTGTGGGTCCATGGATCCTTTCTTCCCTAATTTTGAAAGGGCTTTACAGCTAGTAATTAATTTCTCCAACATCTTAGGGACAAAGTTAAAGGTAACTTTCAGCAAAACTCGCACTGATGCTCAGAATACCTTACTTGGGGGTTTTAGACCCAAACCATGGTTTTGGTGCCTGAAGCTTTGGAATGAGGAGCAGCCAGTTCTAAACTGCATCTAGAGAGGAACCCGACAGGGTGACACTCTTCACATGGTGCTGTCAAAGGAAGAAATTCAAGGTGCAGGAGAAGCCTTAAAGCTTATTGCAAAACATTGAGGGCATTTACAACTGGCATGACCAGTTAGGTAGACTGGAATCTGTGTGGTGTTACTGAAAAAGTTCTCTCCTTCTCACTAAAATGCCTGATAGCAGCTTTAATCATAGGAGAGAAGTGCTTTCTCCGGTGAACCAATGTCCACCCAAGATTCAGGCTGTGGGGCAGCATGGTATATTGTGGCCAGCACTAGCCTAAGAATCCAGGAGCTTGGCTTCCAGTTCTGGTTCTGACACTATTTGGCTGTGTGACTTTGAGTGAGTCACTTCACTGCTGTATGAAATTAGTTTGGATCCATTTGCAGCCATATGTCACAAATACGCAATCTGTAGGACAACACTGGCTAGTAGCTGTGTTTTCTTTGGCCCATACAATGTTTGCAAAAAATGCATGTACTTTTTGGTTTGTTGCAGCTCCCACCACTCTTTATTATTTTATACCCAATCCTTTTCATTAATTTATGTTACTTTCTTGGCTCCTGTAGGCATTTGAGTTTGCAGTCCCTGGGTAAGATGACCTCTGATGCTGCTTCTGACTCTGATAGCCAAAGTGTTGAGGTTCTGGAAGGTTACTGAGCCTCAGCAGTCAGGAAGGATAAGAATTACAGGACTATGAAGACTTGGATTCTTTTTTAAAATACTTGCCAGACTCTTCCAACTTTGAGCTGATGATGTAATCTCCTAGGCTGCTTCCTATAAATCCCTGAAAGCCAAGCTCTTCATTACAGTCACAGAATTAGCTTTTTCTATCTCTTGTTCATAGTAAGTGATATTACATAGCTTAGGTTCCTGACTTTTTTTTTTTTTTTTGGGTTCCTGACTTACTAATTCTCTCTCCTTAACTCTTTACGGGGCAAAGAAGCTCTTATCAGGAGCAAGGCATGAATCAATGATGGAAGAAAGAGAGGTGGGGGGGAAAGGTAAATACTATAGGAGTATTTTTTTTCTGCTGCCCACCCCCCCGCCCCAGGCCAACTTTAAGTTAAAAAGGAGTCTTAAAGGCAGCCTAATTGTTTCCAGAATTATCTTCTGTAGATCCTCAAAACCTCTTGAGTCTGCAGCAACTCTAGGCTTTCATAAACGCTTTCCAAGTTGAGTAGGTTTCATTTAGCTATCTGGCTGGGCCTGCATTTCTGCACGGAAATTTGTTCAAGTTGACCCAAGGGCACACAGCTGCATGGGCCCGTAGGGACACAACCCTACATACAATGCAACCCTCTATTGTAGAAACTTCTCCACACTTGTCTACACACAGGAGTTCAGTCATTAACATTGGGGGGGGGGTGGTAGGTGGGGGGAAGGGAATGCAGCAAGGGTGAGGAATATGGCCACTTTCACAAAAGCTTTCCTTTTATAAGCTTTGGTTCCCTGACAACATAGACTTTTCTTTTGTAGCTGACAAAACGTATTTCCCTTATACGCTATCCAGGCAGTTGGGTGTCCTCAAGGATCTGCTGGCCAAGCGACAAGAGTCGAACAGGACCCAATGACATATAATTTGTTTAAGTGCAGAGTTTGTCTGACTATACAACCGAGAAACCGATTCCATGAGCCACACGATAATTGTGGTTTAGCAGTCAACTTTTCTTTTTTAAATAGTTAATTTCTCCTCTGATAATAAAAGGCAGCCATACCCACAATGGAAAACACAGGGAGAAAATAACAATCACCCATAAGCTTACCATCCAGAGACGTCATTCTAGTATATTTTCTGAAGACATTTCCCTAGGCATAGACATATCTTTTTAAATGTAGTTGAGATCATACTAGTCCCATCTCTTTAAAGTCATACTTTCATTTTTAAGGCATTGTAAAATCTCCGTCAAGGAAGATAGAATGTCTATGACACTTAATTTATTCATAATAAGGTTGTCAGTGATTTCAGGGAGATGCGAATATTTGTCCAGGGCCACAGAGTCTTAGCCATTGAGAGAGGAGAGTCAATACTTCTGAAAAAATGGTATGGACTTTAGCTCTACTGAACTTGAAGCTTTCAGACAAAATCTTAAATTCTTGCCCACATACATCTTAGATATGACTTTTTACCATCTGTTCAGATTCATCATTAATAAAAATACTTAAGAAAATAATTCTATTTTCTATTCCTATTATTATATCATTACAGATGTTCGAGGTTTGACTTAGAGCCATGAGACTTGAAAACAGATTGGGGATAAGTCACAATGAACTGCCCCCAACTCTCACCAAAGGACTTTGTCCTGGGACTATAAACATGTAGTCTTAATGGGAGGAGGGAGAGCACACTTAAGGGAAGAAAGAGCTAATAAGCATTTTAGTGTTAAAAATAAGTGACCATATATGTTCAGGCTCAAGCTCTAAGCAGGTTGAGTAGTGCCATCTAGAAAATACAGGCTTCAGCTAGACAGCCTGCATCCCATAAGCCCTTCTTATATTCATCTTCAAGAGGGTGAGACTCCAAAATGAACACTAGTTGAGGAATTCATTTACAAGATGGAGGAGCAGCAATACTAGAGCAACAGTTCTTCCTTGGTTTGGGCCTGGAAAATACCCAGATTCAGGGTGTAAAGACCTGTGATGATGTCACACAAGGCAGTTCTCAGGGGTGCACATGTCTTCTGGGTTCTTTGTCCCTAATTAAAACATACATCAGAATCCCACCGATGACTGCCCTTCCATGGAGTAACCACAGAGATGAGCATCACTGGGACACCTTAAGGGGTCCCAGAGAAGAAAAAGGAGACAGAGGAAAAAAAAAAAGCAAAGCTGCTTTATCAGCGAAGGACCACGATATGTGATATGCAATTATGCAAATTTTCCCAAACAGCGGGGATAAATGACATCTTTCCAAAATCTCAGCACCTGACTTGCAGGCCTTACAAAACAAACTATAGGTCTGGGGCATTAATGCCTAAGGGCTCTGCTGAAATATTTTGATTTACCAAAAAACCCAGTGCCGTCGAGTTGGTGCCAACTCATAGTGACTCTATAGGACAGAGTAGAACTGCCCCATAGAGTTTCCAAGGAGTGCCCGGTGGATTCAAACTGCCGACCCCTTTGGTTAGCAGCCGTAGCACTTAACCACTACGCCACCAGGGTTTCCCAAATTGGCATGGAAGCAAAAATTTTGATGAACCAGAATTCAACTAATTATAACCCTCAATTAAGCAAAACCCTAGCCTCATGCTTTTTTTAGGTGAAGTAACACAGGTTAACACATGAAAAGAAAACTACAGTTAGGGATAAAAATATGCTCACCCTATTGCATGTGCCCTGAGGTTAGTATACAAATCAGTTTGATCTCCTTACATTTTTCTGTGGCATTACACAATGAGAATGTTCCTCAATTTATTTTAAGCAACATGAGAGCAGAAACAAAGTACTTTCATTCTCTTACTTTCTCAGCTACTAAAAATAAAGACTTGTTGATTAAAAATGACATTGTAAGTTAGTCACCTGTTCAACATTTTACAGAGTACTTTGAAATCTCTTACTCCAGGTTGTTGTTAATTGCTGTCAAGTTGATTTGGACACATGGTGACCCCACCCACGTGTGCAGAGTAGAACTACTCCATAGGGTTTTCAAGACTGTGACCTTTCACAAGCAGATCACCAGGCCTATCTTCCAAAGAGCCTCTGGGTAGGTTCTAACCACCAAACATTTGGCTACTGGTTGAGTGCTTCAGCCATTTGCCCAAGCCAGGGACTCATGCTATGTAGTGGCCATGAAAATGCCCTCTCAGACCTCAGACTGCAGGAGGTGAGATAACAAACCTTTGGTCTCATATGCTCTAAAATCCACCCATTTATGCAGAGGCCACAGGTCCCACAGACACTCCCAGCCAACGACTGAGGTCAGCAGGGATACTAAGGTAGATCTGTTCCCGGGAGACTCCAGGGCTCCTCACTGGCCTTACTGAAATTTTCTTGGAACTGCGCTGGTGTGTAAGAGTATTTTCTACTCATCCTTCCATCTTTTCTTTTGTCTTCCACAGGGGTCAGATCTGCATCCTGGTTTCATGACTGTCGCAGCCTCGTCCAATTCCTCTCCTTTCTTTAATAAGCCTTTTACCCAATAAATCTCTTACCTGTATATCTGTGTTGGAAGACCAGTACTAACATATCTCACTTGACAACCATCATTTGAAGTAGATAAGACAAACCGTCATTATACAAAGTGGAAAGGAATCTTGAGAGGGAAATGTAATTGGCCATATCACAGAGTTCTTCTCTTCAGCCTATAAGCAGGTTTCAGTCACACTCACACTTACAAATAACCTCCTTGGCCCCATGGTCTCAGTCCTTGTCTCACTGGACTTCTCGCATGCGTTTGATAGGATGACCACTCACTACTTCTTAGAACTTTTTGTCTTTCCGTGTTGACATTACACAGGTGTTCTTTCCCATCTCTTCTTTCTTCCATTCATCCATGTCCATGACTTCAACTACTGCCCATGCACTAACCTTTCTCTTATCCATATCTTCAGCCTGGAAGCCTTCTTTAGAGATCGTTCCTCCAGTCTCTTCCTGCACATCTAATCCTAGATATCAAACTCCACCCATCTAAAACAGTTAACCATCTACTCCATGTGAGTTTTCCTTGTGCATTCCTCGTCTTGCCTATTGGCAGCACCATTCTCCCTGTCATGCAGGAACTATTTGGACCCCACCTTTTCTCCCAACCCATACAGCCAACAAATCACAAAGGCTGACTTTGCTCCCTCACTCTTCATTCTTCCTATCTCATCTCTAACCTGGACATTGGCACTGGTCTCCTGACAGGCTGGCTTACTCTAGCCTCATGACCTTCCAATCTGTCCTTCACATGGTGATCAAAGGAACTTCTTGAACTCTCAAATGGATCATGTACCTCCTTAGTGTAAAACTCTTTACCCACTCTCTCTTGCAATTAGGACAAAGCCCATGTTCCTAAGTGCCGCATACTTGCCAACTCACCTCACTTTTTCACCTGCACTCCCCTGTTCAACTTTATCCTCCAGCAATTCCAAACAGTTAATGGTTTCTCAAACAATAGTGATGATGAAAAATTTCACACTTTGCATAATCCCCGTCTTCTGTGTGGAAGTGCCTTTGTCGCCTGTGTCGCTCCAAAGTCCCATTCTTTATTAAAAGTCCATCTTTGCCCCCAAACCACAAAGTTACCATATTTTCATGCAAATAACACACAACTTCTGCATTTGTTTGCCAACCACATCCTCATGCTGTAGCAGCCATTATGAAAATACTTCATGGGGGAAGGGCACAGTTGGCAAACAAATGTAGAAGGCATATATAATTTGTGTAAAATTACTGTAAAGCCCTCCTCCTTTGTGCTGCCTTTATAACTTGAGCATATTTCAATGATTATACTTTATCACAATATCATAATTTATTTACACATTTTTCTCCCCTCTAAATTGTGTGCTCTACAAAGATGGGGTGGAGCCCATCTCATCTCTGCATCTATAAGTGCAGCATAATACCTGCGTTTGATTTTGAGTTGAATGAATGAAGAAGGAAATTCACTACCTTTCCATGTGCTCAATTCATTGGTTATAATGACCCTTAATCACCACAAGATACCCAGTTATCAGAAAAATAGAAGTTCTGGTCACTGTACAATATAAGGCAGGAAGAGAGTCTATTTTTTAAAAAAGGTTCAAAAAGATTTTCTAGTAAATTACTAATTCAAAAATATATATTGAGTGCTTCCTCAGTATATGTCAGACACTGTTCTAGGTGCAGGAAATACTGAAGTTAAGCATGTAAATATGTAGAGGGGAGAGCATTGCAGGCAGAGGCGGCAGCGAGTGCAAAGGCCTTGAGGTTGAAAGAAGCTTGGCATTTTGGAGTAACAAGAAGTGACCGGCATGACTGAAACATAATGGCAGATGGAGACAGTCGTATAAGATAAGGTCAGAGAGGCAGAGATATCATGGTCTTATAGGCCAGCGTAAGAGTTTAGATCTCATTCTCAACAATGGGAAGCAATTGGAGGGTTTAACCACGGGAGTGAGAGGATCTGATTTGTTTGTTTATTTCTTTAATCACTCTGGCTGCTGTTTGGAGCGAGTGAAGAGTTAAGAGCAGGAGGGCCAGTTAGGAGGGCTCTGAGAGGCTGGGTTAGGGTTATAAATTGGTGATGAGAGGACTTGATAGCTTGTATTTGGAGAATGAGGAAAAGAATCATGGTTGACTCCGCCATTCTTGGGTTGAGCAACTGGGTGGATGGGGAAACCATTTGCTGAGAATTTGGAAACTAGGGAAGAGCAAGTTTTAGAGGGAAATGAAGAGTTTCATTTTGGACATAACTAACTTGGAGGGGTCTGTTAGATATCCAAGAGCAGATGTTGTATATGATAAACCAAACCTGTTGCCATCGAGTTGATTCTAACTCATAGAGATCCTATAGGACAGAGTAGAACTACCCCCATAGCGTCTCCAAGGCTATAAATCTTTTTTTTTTTTTTAATTGTGTTTTAAGTGAAAGTTTACAGTTCAAGTTAGTTTTGTTGCTGGCGTCTCTATGCCTTTAACTGAATACGGTTCTTGCCTCTCACTGGTCAAGAATGAACAGGTAAAGCAAAAAGAATTTTCACACGAGCAAAGCTTTATTAAAGAGGTTTGCAAGCAGAGACGAGGAGGGCCTAGGAAACGCTTACCCCTATCTCCCAGAACAAAGGATTTGCATGGGTTCTGAAGGTTTTTGGGCGGGAAAAGATTTATGTTTATTCATAGGTATAGGCAGGGCTTTCCAGGAGGTGGCCCACCTGGGAAGAGATATGTTAATTATGGTGCGTGTGCAGCAGCTGTAAGATGACTCCTGTCCTGAAGGCTTCTGGGATTCGTAGCAGGACTTATTATAGGGTGTCACACCTGTGCAGTCTCTCGCTGCCCAAATTTGATTCCCCAGCTGAGGCTGCAGCCCCTCACTGCTCTGGTGGAAGGTCACATAGTGGTCATAGGTGGATGTTCTGCTCATATCCCTGGGGCTGGTTTCATCTGGCTGCTTCTGAAAGACAACTTTAAGGAAGTTTCCAGGCTGTTTTCTGATACCCTGCCCCATTGTTCTAGGGAATGGCTTTGTTTCTGCACCCTGGTCCATTTCCTGATACTTTGTCACTTTAATTTGTTTATGTGAATTGCAGATTTGGGGGCCTCTCTGTTCCCTGTCTTAGTTTCTCATACAAAAATTTATACACACATTGTTATGTCATCCTAGTTGCTCTCTCTGTAATGTGACAGCACACTCCTCCTTTCCACCCTGGATTTCCCGTGTCCACCCAACCAGCTCCTTGTTCCTTTCTGCCTTCTCATCTCACCTCCAGACAAGAGCTGCCCATTTAGTCTCATGTATTTACTGGAGCTAAGAAGCACTCTCTTCGTGACTATCATTTTATGGCTTATAGCCCAGTCTAATCTTCATCTGAAGAGCTGGCTTCTGGAATGGTTTCAGTTCTGGGCTAACAGAGAGCCCATGGGCCGTGTCTTCTGTGGTCCCTCCAATTTCAGTAAGACTATTAAGTCTGGTCCAAGGGTGCAAATCTTTATCAAAGCATATTAAAAACTCACTGCGTACCACATCTTTATTCTGTGGAGCGGCTGGTGGGTTAAACCCACCGACCTTTCAGTTAGCAGCTGAGTGCTTTAACCACTGGGCCACCAGGGCTCCTTCTGTGTATGGTAGGAGATGTCATATATGAGATTGTCCTATGTTTCCTGGAGAAGAATGTACGGAGCTCACTCCCCACAGGCAGGAGGAGGGGGCCGAGGGAATGCAGGGGAGACCTTGCCAGCTCCTCTAATGGTCCCATAATTCACAGTGGTTGTCATTGTTGCTCCTCCCTACAGTTTCAAATGCCAAATCTGTTTGAGACAGAAAACTTACCTGCCTGACTCTTGAGGATTGCCTGATGTTGGTGGGTTCCTTTGGTGCCAACCCTGGCTGCAATGGGATGGAAACTGAGCCACACCTGCCTCAGGGGTTGGGTTTTCCAAATCCTAGGAGTCCATCCCTGCTCACCTGCCCTGTACTGCTAAGACCAGAGTGTCACACTGTTACCTGAACCCTCAATGAACTAAGCCAGGGATCCTCCTTCCGCAGGGAAGTGTCCCTTGTTCCTTCCCCAATGACTTATTTATTGAGATATTGATTTATTTAGAAAATTGAACATGTGTTTCGCTTGTCTTTTCTTATTACCAAAACAAAATCTGTTCATTGTAGAAAATTTGGAAAATAAAGATATAAATCAGTAGGGAAAACAAACAAACGAAAAGAGAACAACTCACCCACTTAAAAGAGATACTACTGTTCACATCTTAATATTTATCATTTCAGTCCCATTTTATACATATTTGTAAGTGTGTACGTGTCAGTATATACATAATAATGTTCATTATTTTGTAACCTGTACTATGTGCTTAATATGTGTATGAATTAATACTACGTAGTGATCATCTTTCCATGTCATTAAGTATTTATTTCTCAAAAATGGCTCTTTTAATTTGTACCCTGAATTCTGACACTGCCAAGTGGCTGCCTTACAGTGATACCAACTCCAAAACAACCGCCCATTTATGAGCTTATCTTGAGATGTGGAGGAGACTCTTAAACATTCTGCTGAGGTGTTCAACCACCTCAAAACATTCAAAGACAGACTTTTCCAGATAAAATATGGACCTAAGAAATGTGCTTGCTACTTATGAAAACCCACATGAAGCAGGAAAAAGAAGGAATGGTAGTAGTCCACCTGGAAGCTCATGACTTGCAGCAACGCACGTGATAGACCAGGCCAGGGCTGAGGCAACAGCTGAGAGGGCTGCTTGCAGCCAGGGAGTTACCCTGCTTAGCAAGGTGGAAGCAGAAGGGACCACTTCTGCTCAGGTTGAGCCGTACCAGCCCAGCCCAGCCCAGCCCGACTCTGTGGTGTCATGCCATTTCCTTATCTCTTCCGTCCCCTGGACAGAGGGCAGGTAGAGGCCTCACTGGGTGTGCAGAAAGATTAGAGTCTTTACCAAGAAAAGAAAATTGTAGAGCCAGACAGAAAAAAAGCAAGGCAAATACCACAGAAAGCTAGAAGCCCAGAGCCTGGGGGTGGAGAGATTACATCTCTTACATTTGAATTTTCAGGGAAATTTACAACTTGTCAAAATCAGGACTACTCTCTAAACACACCAGACCCTCTGCCTCTCCATAGCAACAGACTTCCCACTGAAAGGTAAGGTGGACTCGGCCATCTCTTCTGCTCTGGTTTCTGTCCAGTGCTTAAAACACTGCTGCTGGTGCCCAATGGCCAAGGACCTGAAAATTTTTCTTCTATCATCTTTTTTAGCCCATGTGGAGGAAGGTCTTCAATGAGTAGGGACCTCAATATGGGGCACAGAGTATCCCACTACTTAAAAAAAAAAACAAAAACTTAAAGAACTAAAATTGGGTCTGAGCAGATCTCTTTCCTCACGTTGGAATTGAGCCAGGCCAGCAACTGTTACTGGAGACTTCTAATACTCTAGCAAGTGTTTCCTTGAGTGTTGTTTCTGCTTTCATTCTTACTTTGCTTAGTAAGAGAAACACCTAACGCTTCACTACCCATTATGCTGTTCAATGTGGAGCTTTGCGACATAATTTGTAATTTCGTTTTCCCATCCAGAAACTCAAGCCACAGATGGCTGTGGAAATGATTTGGTTCTATAGATGCTATCATCCTTGATAACTTGTGTTACAATCTGTGCTTTCTAACTGGCCTGGTTTTGAGAGGAGATAAAATGGACAATAGATGACATTTTGTTAAAAAACAAACAAACCAATAACAATGTCATTGATTTGATAGGAAAGACAAATAATAATAATAATAAGGGAAGGAAAATCTTTCAGTTTTATTTTTGTGGCTCCAATATTCTTTGGCTTTTTTTTTTTTCCTTCATCCATTTAACAACTGTGTATTAAGCTCTGCTCCTGTACTGGGTGCTGTAGGAGATACAAAGATGAAAAGAGACACAGCTCTGCCCTCCCTACTATCTAGTAGGGAGGTGAAACATGTTCACAAACATAGAGTATAATTTAATCAGTGCCATATGGGAAGTAAATATAAAGCCTATGAGAGTTCCTGGAGGAATGGCATTTAAAAACTTGGGCCTTAACAGATATGTGCAAATGAGTGGGAGGGAATTCCAGGCAGAGGGAACAGCCTAAGCAAAGGCACAGAGGTGAGAAAGCTTGAATCTGTAGCATAGGGTGAGTAGTTTTGTATTACGTGGGTATAAGGTGCTTAAAGGAACGGATGAGTAGGAAATAAGATTAGACACAAAAGTTGAATGCATGTTTTGGAGATCTTGAATATCGCAGTAAGGAATTTGGCTCTCGCTCGAACAGTTACATGACATCATCAGAGCAGAGAGTTAATTGGTGTCAGAGGGCGGCAAGGATTAGAAGGAAGCAAGGAGTGAGAGACGGGAAGGTTACTGGGAGGCCACGGTGTAGACTGTGGAGGCACAGACAATTCACAGAGTTCAGCAACTGATCAGATGTGAGGATGGAGTCAAGGATATATGCCCATGACATTCTCTAGGCCAGTGGCCCTCAAGCTTTAGCACATCAGGATCACCTGGAGGGCTTGTTAAGATATAGATTGTGAATCCCACCCTCAGGTCTGGGGTGGAGTCCAAGAAACTGCATATCTAATGAGTTCCCCGGAGATACCAGGGACCACATTTTGAGAACCATTGCTCTAGATCTTCTGTTGTTTACTTTTGTGACTGTGAGGGAGCAATTACAATGATATAAAGGAGGTACCAAAAAAACCAAACCAAACCAGTTGCCGTCAAGTCGATTCCAACTCATAGCGACCCTATAGGAAGAGCAGGACTGCCCCATAGAGTTTCCAAGGAGTGCCTGGTGGATTTGAACTGCTGACCTTTTGTTTAGCAGCCATAGCACTTACCTCTGTGCCACTAGGGTTTCCTAACGGAGGTAAAAGAAAAAAAAAAAAAGGAGGTAGGGAGGTGATAATTACAATCAGTACAAGTGAATTGGAGGAATCTTTTCCTTTGAACCTACAGAGTCCCACATGCCCAGGACAATAGGGCTCAGTTAGAGATGTTTACTGGATGCAAAGACATTTGTATTCACCTATAAACCAAAGCACAGAAGGATGCCATTTTAGGACTTGACTTTTGAAAAAATTTTTCCTTTGACAAAATACTGGCCCTAGGCTTAGGAGCCCTGGTGGTACAAATGGTTAAGGGTTGGCTGCCAAGGAACAGTTGGCAGTTCGAAGACGCCCAGTGGCTCTGCGGGAGAAAGACCTGGCAATCTGCTTCCGTAAAGATTACAGCCAAGAAAACCCTTTAGGGCAGTTCTACTCTGTCACATGGGGTTGTTTGAGTTGAAATCAACTTCACTGCACCTAACAACAACACAGTCTTGTGAGAGGGTCTAATGGAGCTCGGCTGCTGACCAAAAGGTTGGCATTTTGAATCCATGAGCTGTTCCTTGGAAATCCTGTGGGGCAGTTCTACTCTGTCTTTTAGGGTTACTAAGAGTCAGATTCGACTCGACGGGCAATTTTTTTTTTTTTTTGGCTTGATAATCGAAATGTTGGCGGTTTGAACCCACCCAGTGGCACCGCAGAAAAAGGCCTGGTAGATAGAAGAAAGGCCTGACAGAAGAAAAACCTGGTGATCTGCTTCCATAAAGATTACAGCCAAGAAAACCTAACGGAGCAGTACAAATGGGGTCATCATGACTTGATGGCAGTGAGTTTGATTTTAGTCTTATGGAGAGGCAGCATTATCATGCTGTGTTGAAATCAAGGCCCTGGATTCAAATCCTGACTCTATCTCTTGGGCCAATAACTTAACTTCTTGAAGTCATGATTATTCTATATTAAAATTGGGATAACAATACCTGGTATATGAGGAATAAGTGGGAAAACCATAGAAAACACTTAGCACCACCTTCAGCACACTATGGGGCTCAACTTATTTTGGTTTCCTCTCCTACTCCAGTCCTTCATGTGTGAGTGAAGTGGGCATGAACTTTGGTGATGTCGCAGAAGCACCTGTCTGTCAAACAGCCCATTGCTGTCACCTGAGGTCCCGCAGTTACATGGCCATATCTTTGGATTAAGCATTGTCCTCTGTAGTCCTCTTTAAACATGCCAGCATATGGAATCCCCAAAAGGTATAGGAAAATGTGTTTGTCAGGTATCTTCTGCCTGATTGAAGGCCTCCAGGGAGGGGTGGAAATTGGATCTGGAGCAGGACACAAGACACCAAGAAAGGAGTTACAGAACACACATGGAACAAAAGGAAGCTTGTCTCCTTTGGGATTTTGTTCCTGGAGCAGCTTCCACTTGTGGGCTCAAGGCTTTGATACTGGAGGGGAGCCATCAAGGACAGTTCCAGGGCCTATGTGAACCTTAGAAGTTTCTCAGAGTGTAACCATGTATCTCTTGTGCCTGGGTAGAGAAATGAGCTAGTAAGCAATTTTTCTTTAACCAGAAAAATCTGGTGTCATATCATCCCCAGACAGGAAAGCAGAATGCAGACTTGGCAGTGAATCACACAGGGAAAAGCACCGCAGACAGCCTGTGTCAAGGGAACTTGATGACAGACAAGTCTCTGCTCCCACCCCCACTCTGGAGAAAGGGTTTGAGAAACAGGCGGCCGCTTTGATTCAGACAGATGGAGTGGGGATGGGTGTCTTAGGCAGGATTCTCTAGAGAAGCAAAACCAATGAAGTGTATATATATGTGTGTATATATATGTAGAGATGGAGAAGGAGAAAGGGAGAGAGCTTTATCTCCAGGAAATAGTTCACACAGTTGTAAAGGCTGGTAAGTCCCAGGTCTGTGGGTCAGGTCTCAGGCTGGAGGTTTCTCCTGATTCACACAGCTGCAGGGGCTGACAAATCCAAGATCGACAGGCAATATGTCAGGCCGCTGGCTCAGGTCCCAAGAACCAGAGGTCAGATGACGACAGGCTGGAAACAGGATCCAGAGCAAACCAGCGAGCTTTGCCAGAATGTCCATACGTATCTTGGATGTAGGCCACACCCCTGAGGAAACTCCCCTTACAGCTGATTGGCTGATCCCATCAGATCATATCATGGACGATGACTACATCATTGCATAGCTGCCAAACCACTGAGAATCACAGCGCAGCCAAGTTGACCCATAACCTTAACCATCACAATGGGAGAGGGAGATGGAAAGTCGGGTGGAATACGAGGGATTCTCCTGCTCTGGGCTGATCAAACACACCAGATTATAGGTTAGTGGAAAGGTCAGGACTTTACTTACCCATTTACTAGGGAGGTAGAGGGAGGGAGGGAGTGAGGTTTACTAAATGACCTGCACCATTAGAACCTTGCCTTTTTATGTTTCCATCATGGGCACCAATAAGCCCAGCATTGTGAAATCTCTACTTTGTGTCGATTCCATTGCTTGAGAATGAAGAGAAGCATCAATAACACCAGGGCAGCCAGGTCACTGGGCTGTGAATTAGTACTCTTCATTTTGACTAACTGATGTTAGATACAGACCGTATCTAACTGTTCCCACCTACATACAAATGCAACTTAAAGGCAGATGTAGGAATGGAACTCATTCATAATCTGAGGGCTGCCTGTAATATCAATGCTTTTGCAGAGGGATATTTAATGACCGGGAAGGGAAATGCAGGTTCCAAAAACAAGATAACCCCATTGTTATTTAAAAAATGGAAAGAAGAAAAGACTGGAAAGATGTGTCAGGGGTGAACTGATGATGCAAGTACGGTGATTTTTTCCTATTTTCTCACCTGAGTTTTTGAAATTGTTTATAAATTAGCGTGTATTACTTTTGAAGTAAGAAAATATAAAAATTTTAAAATTAAAAATATGTTCACTATAAAAAATGGTACTATCTTTTTCATAAGTATGAGTATACTCTAAATATCATTTTATTACCTGTATTTAAGCATTTTCTGTGTTGTTAAGAACTCTTCATAATTCTTATTTTAAAGAGCCTCCTGGTATTACGCCATATAAATATACTATAATTTATTTGTATAAATCCCCATGCTGTCTACATTATTTCTAATTTTTTGTTATTATAAATAATGCTGTAATCAATATTTTTAATTCATTTAAGTTTCCCATAAGTTTCTTTGAAAACTAATCACCTACAGATTTTCTGTTACCTCCAATTGTCTTGGCGGGATTGAATTTCAGTCTATCCACCCAACTGCATAAACATCTTTTGCCTTCTTGCTATAAAAAATAAACTCTCAATTTTTTTTGTTTAAGTATGTCCCGTCACACTGAAGGAGCCCTGATAGTGCAACGGTTAAATGTTTGACTGCTAAATATAAGGTTGGTGGTTTGAAACCACCCAGTGGCTCTGTGGGAGCAAGACCTAGTGATATAAAAAAAAAAAAAATTTTTTTTTTTTATATGCTCCTGTAAAAATTCCAGCTAAGGAAACCTACAGGGCAGTTCTACCCTGTCAGATGGGGCTGCTGTGAGCCAGCATTGACTCTATAGCACCCAACAACAACTCTCACATCGAGATTTGCATTTGGGATTGCTAGGCAGCAGAGTCGCCAAGACAGCTGTCAATCACAGATTTGAGCCTTCGAGATTGCCCAGTGAGATGTACATCTCCAGGGAGAAAACCAAGCAAGCCCTAGCGAGGTGAAGTGACCTGCCCAGGGCGCATAGTTGTTTAGTGGCCACTCTGGAATATCAGCTCTATGAGTATTTTCCAAGGGCTGAGAACTTTGAAGGAGGATCACAACTTGAAGGAAAACACTGAACAGTGATAGAGAAAATGATAGAGAGAATGAAAAAAAGATTTAATGGTGAGGGGGAAAGAGTAGAAAGATCAGTAGGAGAGAGGGGAGGGGCTTGTTGAGGGGAGAGAGGACAACCACGTAAAGAGAAAGAGAAAAAGAAAGGGAGAATCACTAACATCTTGGGGCTTGACACCACCGACATTTTGGACCAGGTGATTCTTCGTTGTGGGGGGGCTGTTCTGGGTATTGTAGGACGTTTTAGCAGCATCCCTGGCTAAACATCTACCCAATAGATGCCAATAGCAGCTTTCCCTCCCCAGTTGTGACAACCAAACATGTCTCTACACATTGTCAGATATCGCCTGGTGAAGGGGGGAGGGCAAAATGGCCCTGGGTTGAGAACCATGGCTCTATGGTATCTGTTCTCCAAGGATACCACTGGAGAAATGTTTCTCCCATTCCTTATTGCTGGGAAGGAAACCAAAACGTCTCCAAAAAAAAAAAAAAAAATCTAAAACATAGGGGAGGGGAAATGATTTTAAAAAGTCCATTTTTCAGATTAAAAAAAAACAGTGAGACAGGAAATACATAATTTTCTTCAGGCACTAAGGCACTAAAATGAGTCAGAGAGAAACCAGTAAGAGAAACATGAATTTAGGCTCTGACCTTTAGAAAGCAGATAAACAATTATATCACTACCCCTCCCCCCACACCTCTTACAAATCCTGGATCTTTCTAAGAACAAGAAAGAAAATCTTTACTGCCCCCAGAAGCTGATGAAACATCAGGAATAAGAAAGAACACTGAGGAATGTTGTTCTTCGCTATGAAGGACCAAAATAAATAAATAAATAAAGCCACCGTGCACAAACATTGTCAAATGCCTCATACACATTGTCTTCTCAAGTCCTCTCATCCACCTTTTAAGTCAGGCCCTATTATTATCCCATTTAACAGATGAGGAGCCAAGGGTCAGAAGTCAGGTAGCTTGCCAAAGATCACAGGGCTCCTCCGTGATGAGGCTGAGATTTCAAACCAGGCTCGCCCCATTCCCAGGACAGGACAGTGACCATTCATGAAGGCTACTTCTATAAGACTGCCACTCTGTCTAATATTAGGGTATTTTCTGAGAAACCGCACAGTTCACCTCATCATGGACATGGGCTCGAGTACTTGTCACGCACTGTAACAGAGGCATCTAACCCGGAAGCTCACCTTGTGAGTGCACCTATATCCTAACAGCATGGGAAATTCATTCCCAGCATAATTCTGTAGGGGTGGACGGTATCTCCAAAGTGCCATGAGAGTCCAGTCCTGCATTAGTACCCACCCGGTCCCCTCCTCTGGCTGCCTTCCACAGAATACAGAGGCTGTCTTCTCCACCCCAAGCCTCCTGAATCACAGTGCCCTGGCCCAGGTGGGCATGCCGCCATGTTCCTGATGTGAAGCATTAGTTACATTGCAAATAGAATTACTTTTTCTTGGTTAGAATTACTTTTTTTCAAGAACTTGTGGATATTTTGTGAGTGATCTGGCTACGTAGTAAGGATGCCACATGTCTCCCCCTCTGGATGACAAACAGATACAATCACAGTGCCAGCAGGCAGTGTAATCTGCTTACCCTGAGCCAGGTACTCTTATGCATGAACCGTCCACCAGTACACAATTTTATACATGAGGAAATTGACATCCAGAGATATTATTTGCCAAGCTCACACAAATAAGAAAACTGTAAAGCCTTAAATATTAAGGAAGGAGTCTTAGTGTCACAATGATTAAGGTGTTTGGCTGCTAACTGAAAGGTTGGAGGTTCAAACCCACCAGCTGCTCTGAAGAAGAAAAGACCTAGCAATCTCTTCCCATAAAGATTACTGCACAGGCAACCCCATGAGGCAGTTCTACTCCATCTTACAGGGTCGCTACTAGTTGGAACTGACTTAACAGCATACACAACAAAAAATGAGGAAGTGGAAATTTTCAATCTGATTAAAAATAATTTCTGCTTTCAATGTAAATTGCATATAGGCAGTTTTAAGAATGGAAAACTGCTTACTTCCAAAGATATTTATTGAAACCCTGCTATGGGACCATTTGCAGAACTAGCACCTTGGGCACGATTAGAATTCTTAGTCTGTTATTTCAGCACTGGAGAGAGGAACGCACTTTCATAGAATCTTTGCAACATGAAACAGTCTCTCTCTACTTAATGCCTCCACTTGTCAATAAACCTCCCATTTCCTTTCCCTTCACAAGAGAGGGCAGCCGCAGCCACCGATTGGTGTCTGTTCCATCTCCCTCTACACAACCCACTGATCTACCTTCCACTCCCCTGAATCTGCTTCCCAAGGTGAACAGCACCCTCCTAAAGGCCTGGCCTAGTGGGCACGCAGTCGTTATCTTGTCTTCTCTGTGGCACTCTTACCAACGTCCTCCTTTTGAAGGATACTTCTTGATACTGCTCTTTTCCCATTCCCCTCCCACTTCCCTGAAGGCTCCTTCTCAGTCTCTTTCATTATAATTTATTTCAAAACTTGGAACTTCTATGTGCTTTTTGCATAATTAACTCACAATAGTTTTTAATGAACTAAATCACAATCATGTCCACTTGGGTGGCGCGAAAACTGAGGGATGTAGACTGACTGCGTGCCTTGAGTTTGGGCAATCACTCAGTGAAAAGCCAGGTCTTAGCATCTAGCACAGGAGCACTGGTGGTGCAGAGGTTAAGTGCTTGGCTGCTAACCAAAAGGTTGGAGGTTTGAACCTACCAGCGGATTCATGGGAGAAAGATGTGGCAGTCTGCTTCTGTAAAGATGACAGCCTTGGAAACCTTATGGGACAGTTCCACTCTGTCCTGTAGTGTTGCTATGGGTCAGAATTAATTTGATGGGCAACAGTTTTCATGGGAACATCCAAAACAGCCTTGAGCTTGGCTGTGTCTTTTCTGGGCACTCACTGTCAACCTTCAAAGCAGGAATGGTTCATTGTTTGCTACGAACTATATTTAGGGAAGGCAAAGCCTGACTGGCGTGGAGAGACTTCAGGTTTGGCAGGCCTTAAAGACCTAGACCTGTTGTTGAGCATCACTCTTAACCAGTAACCAGCTGCCATTGTGCCGATTTTGACTCATGGCCACCCGAAGTGTGCAGAGCAGATCTGGGCTCCATGGGGTTCTCATGGCTGTGATCTTTAGGAAACAAATCACCAGACCTTTCTTCTGAGACACCTCTGGGTGGGTTTGAACCACCAATGTTTCGGTTAGCAGTCGAGCACATAACTGCTTGTGCCACCCAAGGACTCCGTGTTAATTTTAAGCGTGCGTTTTCTAATAGAGCCCCAGCTTCTGCTGGTCTTGAAGGGTTACACATTTTCTCCCCGATGATAGATTGCACAGCTACACCCCAGAAGGCATAAAACTCCTTCTAGCCATCCCAGAATTAGGCCCATAGATTTCCAGTTATAGAAGAGAGCCATTCTGGGTAACACAGCAGATGTCAATTGTGGGCCTGAATTGATTTTGCATTAATTTCTTTCTGGTAGGCTATTCTCATGTTGTTAAATACCACTTTTTAAGGCTTTTATGGTATTGTATTTTAAAAGCCGACTTGTTTCCACAGAAGGGAGGGCTTCAGGAGGCAGGTGCTGTTTTTCAAACCCTTCCCTTGTGTGAAAATATTTCCACCAGTGAGGAAATCTCACTGTTGGACTATCCGTCTGTACCACTCCCACGTGCGCATTCTAGAGCTGCTTCTGTCTTCTTCCTTTCGCAAAACACAGCCTGTGGCCCAAGCTCCGGCTTTCAATAGCCCCTTAAAGGACTGGTCCTGCCACCCATTGGAACTGAAGAAGCTCAGGGGCTCCGATTATGGCACTGCCTGTCCTCACTGCACAGAGGGTCCCATATGCCTTGTGCTCTGGGCTCTCCCACTTGATCCAGTGCTTTTAGCAACCGTCAGATGAAGAGCAAAAAGCTAAGCTACATGTTGTTGTTGTTGTTAGGTGCTGTTGAGTCGGTTCGACTCGTAGCGACCGTATGCACACAGAAGGAAACACTGCCCGGTCCTGCGCCATCCTTACAATCGTTGTTATGCTTGAGCTCATTGTTGCAGCCACTGTGTCAGTCCACCTCGTTGAGGGTCTTCCTCTTTTCCGCTGACCCTGTACTCTGCCAAGCATGATGTCCTTCTCCAGGGACTGATCAACATGTCCAAAGTATGTAAGACACAGTCTCGCCACCCTTGCTTCTAAGGAGCATTCTGGCCGCACTTCTTCCAAGACAGATTTGTTCGTTCTTTTGGCAGTCCGTGGTATATTCAATATTTTTTGCCAACACCACAATTCAAAGGCGTCAACTCTTCTTCGGTCTTCCTTATTCATTGTCCAGCTTTCACATGCATATGATGCGACTGAAAATACCATGGCTTGGGTCAGGTGCACCTTAGTCTTCACGGTGACGTCTTTGCTCTTCAACACTTTGAAGAGGTCCTTTGCAGCAGATTTGCCCAATGCAATGCATCTTTTGATTTCTTGACTGCTGCTTCCATGGCTGTTGATTGTGGATCCAAATAAAATGAAATCCTTGACAACTTCAATCTTTTCTCTGTTTATCATGATGTTGCTCATTGGTTGAGTTGTGAGGATTTTTGTTTTCTTTATGTTGAGGTGTAATCCATACTGAAGGCTGTGGTCTTTTATCTTTATTAGCAAGTGCTTCAAGTCCTCGTCACTTTCAGCAAGCAAGGTTGTGTCATCTGCATAACACAGGTTCTTCCTCCAATCCTGATGCCCCATTCTTCTTCATATAGTCCAGCTTCTCGTATTATTTGTTCAGCATACAGATTGAATAGGTATGGTGAAAGAATACAACCCTGACGCACACCTTTCCTGACTTTAAAACAGTCAGTATCCCCTTGTTCTGTCCAAACAACTGCCTCTTGATCTGTGTAAAGGTTCCTCATGAGCACAATTAAGTGTTCTGGAATTCCCATTCTTCGCAGCGTTATCCATAGTTGGTTATGATCCACACAGTCCAATGCCTCTGCATAGTCAATAAAACAGAGGTAAACATCCTTCTGGTATTCTCTGCTTTCAGCCAGGATCCATCTGACATCAGCAATGATATCCCTGGTTCCACGTCCTCTTCTGAAACCACCCTGAATTTCTGGCAGTTACCTGCAGTCGCTTTTGAATGATCTTCAGGAAAATTTTGCTTGCGTGTGATATTAATGATATTGTTCTATAATTTCCACATTCAGTTGGATCACCTTTCGTGGGAATAGGCACAAATATGGATCTCTTCCAGTCAGTTGGCCAGGAAGCTGTCTTCCATATTTCTTGGCATAAACCAGTGAGCACTTCCAGCGCTGCATCTGTTTGTTGAAACATCTCAATTGATATTCCATCAATTCCTGGAGCCTTGTTTTTCACCAATGCCTTCAGAGCAGCTTGGATGTCTTCCTTCAGTACCATCGGTTCCTGATCATATGCCACCTCTTGAAATGGTTGAATATTGACTAATTCTTTTTGGTGTAATGACTCTGTGTATTCCTTCCATCTTCTTTTGATGCTTCCTGCATCATTTAATATTTTCCACACGGAATCCTTCGCTATTGCAACTTGAGGCTTGAATTTTTTCTTAAGTTCCTTCAGCTTGAGAAATGCCAAGTGTGTTCTTCCCTTTTGGTTTTCCATCTCTAGCTCTTTGCACATGTCATTATAATACTTTACTTCGTGTTCTCGAACTGTCCTTTGAAATCTTCCGTTCAATTCTTTTACTTCATCAATTCTTCCTTTTGCTTTAGCTGCTCGATGCTCAAAAGCAAGTTTCAGAGTCTCCTCTGACATCCATCTTGGTCTTTTCTTTCTTTCCTGTCTTTTCAGTGACTTCTTGCTTTCTTCATGGATGATGTCCTTGATGTCATTCCACAACTTGTCTGGTCTTTGGTCACTAGTGTTCAATGCATCAAATTTATTCTTCAGATGGTCTCTAAATTCAGGTGGGATATACTCAAGGTCATATTTTGGCTGTCATGGACTTGCTCTGATTTTCTTCAGTTTCAGCTTGAACTTGCATATGAGCAATTGGTGGTCTGTTCCACAGTCGGCCCCTGGCCTTGTTCTGACCCATGATATTGAGCTTTTCCATCGTCACTTTCCACAGATGTAGTCAATTTGATTTCTGTGTGTTCCATCTGGCGAGGTCCAAAAAAAAAAAAAAAAAAAAAAAAATGTGTATAGTCGCCGTTTATGTTGGTGAAAGAAGGTATTTGTGATTAAGAAGTTGTTGGTCTTGCAAAATTCTATCATTCGATCTCCAGCATTGTTTCTATCACCAAGGCCATATTTTCCAACTACTGATCCTTCTTCTTTGTTTCCAACTTTCGCAACCCAATTGCCAGTAATTATCAATGCATCTTGATTGCATGTTCGATCAATTTCAGACTGCAGCAGCTGATAAAAATCTTCTATTTCTTCATCTTTGGCCCTAGTGGTTGGTGCGTAAATCTCAATAATAGTCGTATTAACTAGTCTTCCTTGTAGGCATATGGATATTATCCTATCACTGACAGCATTGTACTTCAGGATAGATCTTGAAACGTTCTTTTTGACGATGAATGCAACACTATTCCTCTTCGAGTTGTCATTCCCAGCATAGTAGACTATGTAATTGTCTGATTCAAAATGGCCAATACCAGTCCATTTCAGCTCACTAATGCCTAGGATATCAATGTTTATGCATTCCATTTCATTTTTGATGATTTCCAATTTTCCTAGACTCATACTTTGTACCTTCCAGGTTCCAATTATTAATGGATGTTTGCAGCTGTTTCTTCTCATTTTGAGTCGTGCCACATCAGTGAATGAAGGTTCCGGAAGCTTTACTCCATCCACATCATTAAGGTCAAGTCTACTTTGAGGGGGAAGCTCTTCCTCAGTCATCTTTTGAGTGCCTTCCAACCTGAGGGGTTCATCTTACAGCACTATATCAGACAATGTTCCTCTGCTATTCATAAGGTTTTCACTGGCTAATACTTTTCAGAAGTAGACTTCTGGGTCCTTCTTCCTAGTCTGTCTTAGTCTGGAAGCTCAGCTGAAACCTGTCCTCCATGGGTGACCCTGCTGGTATCTGAATACTGGTGGCATAGCTTCCAGCATCACAGCAACACACAAGCCCCCACAGTACGACAAACTGACAGACATGTGAGATATAAGCTACATACTCACCTTTTTTTTTTTTTAAAGGGGAATAGGGCTGGGCTCATATTGAAGTCCAGAACACAACACAGAAGCTCTTCTTAAATTTTGCATACACAAACCTTCTTATAAATAAATCTATGTAAGACACAGCAAAGTAACAACAACACAGCAGCTGCTCCTACCACCAACAGATGGGATGAGCAGACAGGGGCCCTTCGGTTGCATTTCTTCATCGATCCATGTTGGCTCTGCTTGGGTTTGTTTGCTTATTCATTTATTTGCAATCTAAATAAAGGATTAAAAAAGATTGTAGTAAAAGTATATTTTAACATTTGTCAATGTGACATTTTTTTACATGCACAATTCAGTGACATTGCTTATGTTCATTATGTTGTACAACATTACTGCTCTCCTTTTCCAAATTATTCCTCCACTCTTAACGGAAACTGAGTGCCCTCCTGAGCAATGGCTCCCCAGTCGCCTTCTCTCCCACCCATGGTAACCACTAATAAGCCCTGGTCTCTATACAGTTGCCTATTTCACATAAGTACGATCATACAATATTTGTCCTTTCATTTGGGTTTATTTTTGAGATATGTTATGAATGTTAGTGACCCCCAGACCCCTAATTTAATACTAAAGCAGTGAGAGTGTTAAAAATGAAACCAAAGAAAACTATGTAATTGCGATAGAAACTAAAGTTTCTATGAAAGTGGTAAGAAATGGAGGATTAACGTGGTTCAGTTACAGGAATAATTCCACAGGACGAGGAAACCATGCAACATGGAATAAGCATCTTGTCTGTGCAACTGACAATTCAATTTTTTTGGCAAGTGTGGCTAGAGGGTCAGCACTGAAGTCAGATGTTTGTTAGCTTTACGTTATTTAGGAGAAGGCTCCGGACTACATGACAAATGGACTACAAACTTCCTTTAGGAATGTAACCTATGAGAAAGGTAATTTTGTTCCAAGCCACAGCGTTTACCAGGGACTACGGATTTTTAGATTCTACTACCACCTAGAGGAAAGAATGAAATAATTTCAGTTCACCACTGAGTTAAAGGAATCCTTCATTTATTAACAATTTTTCAGTTATCAAAAGCACTTTCAGATTAATAGCTCATTGGATATTCACAGTTTGTGAGGTAGATCTTATATCTTCATTTTATTGTGCAGAAAATTTGGCCAGTTTCATGAGACCAAAAACATTACCCATGAATCGATTCTTTTAAACAGCTTTATTGAGGTATGGTATATTCAATATTTTTCACCAACACCATAATTCAAATGCATCGATTCTTCTTCGATCCTTCTTATTCATTGTCCAGCTTTCACATGCATCTGAGACTATTGAAAATACCATGGCTTGGGTCAGGCACACCTTAATCCACAAAGTGATATCTTTGCTTTTGAATGCTTTAAAGAGGACTTTTGCAGCAGATTTGCCCAATACAATGTGTTGTTTGTTTCCTTGACTTCTGCTTCCATGGGTGTTGATTGTAGATCTGACTAAAATTAAATCTTTGATAACTTCAATATTTTCTCCATTTATGATGTTGCTTATTGGTCCAGTTGTGAAGATTTTTGCTTTCTTTATATTGAGGTGTAATCCATACCGAAGGCTGTGGTCTTTGATCTTCATCAGTAAGTGCTTCAAGTCCTCTTCACTTTCAGTAAACAAGGTTGTAATGAGTCTTCCTCCAATCCTAATGCCGCGTTCTTCTTCATATAGTCCAGCTTCTTGAATTATTTGTTCAGCCTACAGATTGAATAAGTATGGTGAAAGGATAGAACCCTGATGCACACCTTTTCTGATTTTAAACTACACAGTATCCCCTTGTTCTGCCAAGGACCACCTCTTGGTCTACGTAAAGGCTCCACGTGAGCACAATTAAGTGTTCTGGAGAAGGACATCATGCTTGGTGAAGTAGAGGGTCAGCGAAAAAGACAAAGACCCTTAACAAGATGGTCTGACACAGTGGCTGCAGCAGTGGGCTCAAACACGGCAATAATTGTGAGGATGGTGCAGGAGTGGGCAATGTTTTGTTCTGTTATACATAGGGTTGCTATGAGTCAGAACCGACTTGACAGCACCTAACAACAAGAACAGTAAGGTATATTTTATACACTGTAAAGTTCCCCCATTTTAAGGGTAGATAGAGTTCAATGATTTTTTAGTACATTTACTGGTTGTGCAATCATCATTATCATCCAGTTTTAGAACATTTTATCACCCTAATAACATTCCTCCTGCCCATTTTACAGTTAATCACCATTCCCACTCCCAGCCTCAGGCAACCACTTATCTACTTTCTGTCTCTGTGGGTTTGCATTTTCTGGACATTTCATATAAATGGAATCATACAATATGTGGTCTTTTATGTCTGGCTTATTTCACTTAGCATTATATTTTTGAGGTTTTTTCTTTTTTTTTACCCACGCTGTAGCATGTATCAGTGTTTCATTTCCTTTTATTGCTGAGTGGCATTCCATTGCATCACATTTATTTAGTCATTCACTAGTTAGAGGACATTTCAGTTTCCAGTGTTTGGCTATTACGAACAATGCTGTTATAAATATTTTCATTAACGTCTTTATGCAGCTGTACACTTTCATTTCTCTTGGGTAGATATCCAGGAGTGCAACTGCTGAGTTATAGAGTAAATTTATGCTTTATTTTTTTGTAAGATTTGCCAGATTATTTTCCACAATGGTTTAACCACTTACAATGCCGCCAGTAACATAGCTGTAGTTGCTCTGCATCCTTGTCAGCACTTGGTGTTGCCTGTCTTTTTATTTTAGCTACTGTATGTATGAAGTAGCATCTCATTACATTTTTAATTTGCATTTCCCTAGTGACTAAAGATGAGCATATTTTCATATGGTTATTTGCCATCTATATGTTTTCTTTGGTGAAGTGTCTTTTTCAATCTTTTTTTTTTTTAATTGGGTTGGTTGTCTTTTTGTTATTGAGTTCTAAGAACTATTTATATATACTGGATACTAGTACTTTATTTAGATAACGTGTTTTCCAAATATCTTCTCTTTGTCTATGGCTTGTCTTTTCATTTTTTGAACAATTTTTTTCCTGAAGACCAGAAGTTTTTAATTTTGATAAAACCCGATTTACTGATTGTTTTCCGTATCTTCTGGGCTTTTTGTATTCTAAGAAATCTTTGCATACCCCAAAGACACAGATATTTTCTCCTATGCTTTCTTCTCAAAGTTTTATATTTTTAGGCTTAATATTTAGGCCTATGTTCTATTTTAAGTTAATTTTTTGTATGCAGTACAAGATAAGGGTTGAAGTTAATTTTTTTTTGCATATGGTTGTGCAACAGTTCCAGTGTGAGGGGGTTAAAGAGAAAGCGGAGAAGTGTAATGTAGAAGGAAAGGTATCCTGTGCTCAGGGGAGAAAGTAAGTTCAAAGAAACTGGTTTTTCACTACGTGAGAGTGTTTGCCCTGCTGGGTATACTAGGGATGACCTATGTGGCAGGGTATTCTGCGTCTGCTAAGCTTCCCTCTGTTAACAGCATAAGCAATAATGACAAAGACAGCAGGAGCTCTCTACAGGCCAAGTGCTCTCCTAAACCCTCTATAGTCATTACACGACTTAGTTTATCAATTGCTCCACCTTATGGATTAGGAAATATTTTTATTCAGATTAAGCAATTTGCCCATGTCAGTGAGTAAACAAGTTGGATTTTGAATCCCAGGTTCTGTGATTTGAAAACCCAGGTTTTTAACTGTGATGTTATAATTCTCTTTGCTCACGCCCAAACCTAACCACTTTCTTGAAGCGCCTGCTTCCAAAAAGAAAGGGTATTGCTGGGGGCTTGTGGGGGCTGAATTTGTGGTAAGTAGGTGGGGAGAGCTGAACTACACATTTAAGAAAGCTTTGTAAGAGAGAGAATCCTGTTGGGAATAGTTTATAACTTGGGCTATATTTATACACACTGTTTTCAAGTCTGTTTGAAACTATAGATTATGTGCAAAGGGGCTTCTCGAAAGCCTGGACTTCGGGGGGCAGATCTTTGCAGTAAACTCCTGTGGCTTGTAAGCCTCCTGCTGGGCAAGGTAGGAATGGATTATGAAGTGAAGTGGAAGAGCTGCAAAGCAAAGCTAGTTGATGCCAATTCATGGCTACCCCATGTGCATCAGGGTAGAACTGTGCTCCATAGGATTTTCAATAGCTGCTTCTTCAGAAGTAGATGACTAGGTCTTTCTTTTGAGGTGCCTGTGGATGGATGGACTTGAACCACAACCTTTTGGTTGGCAGCTGAGTGCATTAAATGTTTGCACCACCAGGGATGATTAAAAAAAAACAAACCCTGTTGCCATCAAGTTGGTTCTGACTCATATTGACCTTACGGGACAGAGTTGAACCGCCCCGGAGGGTTTCCAATGAGTGGCTGGTGCATTCGAACTGCCGACATTTTGGGTAGCAGCAGGGCTCTTTAATCACTACGCCAGCAGGGCAGTACCCACAAATAATGAATATGGAAGATAGAAGAGCTGATAAAGATATTTTGGTAGCTACTCCAGGCAAAGTTAGTGGAATTGAATTCTGACTCATGATGACCCTACAGGAGAGAGTAGAATTGCCCTAGAGGATTTCCCAGGTGTCATAGTGGTTAAGTGTTCAGCTACCATCCAAAAGGTTGGCAGTTTGAATCCACCAGCCACTCTTTGGAAACCCTATGGGACAGTTCTACTCTGTCCTATAGGGTCGCCATGAGTCGGAATCGACTCTGCATTGGGTTTGGTTTTTTGGTAATCTTTATAGAAGCAGATCACCAGGTCTTTTCTCGTGTGGAGTGGCTGGTTGGTTCTAACCACTCACCTTTTGGTTAGCAGACGAACTCTTAACCATTGAGTCCCCAGGGCTCATTTTTGATGGCTTAAACCAAACCAAAAACCAAATCCATTGCCGTTGAGTCAATTCCAACTCATAGCAACTCTATATGACAGAGTAGAACTGTCCCCATAGAGTTTCCAAGGAGCGGCTGGTGGATTCAAACTGCTGACTTTTTGGTTAGCAGACTTAGCTCTTAACCACTATGCCACCAGGGTTCCCTTTGACGGCTTAGCAGGATTCAAAGACAGTTCTTAGGAATTTCTTTTTCTTTTTGGTTGTGTTTTAGGTGAAAGTTTTCAGCACAGATTAGTTTCTCATTCAAAAATTAACACGCAAATTATTTTGTGACATTCGTTGCAATCCCCGCAATGTGTCAGCACTCTGCTCCTTTCCCTTTACACCCTGGGGTCTCTGTGATCATTTGGCCAGTTTTCCTGTCCCTTCCTGCCTTCTCATCTTCCCTTTTGGGCAGGTGTTGCCCATTTGGTCTTTTATAATTCATTGAACTAAGTAACATGTTTTTGTTTGTTTTATAGGCCTGTCTAATCTTTGGCTGAAAGGTGGACTTCGAGAGTGGACTTCAGTTCTGAGTTAGCAGGGTTTCTGGGGGACATTGTCTTGGGGGTTCCTCCAGTCTCTGTCAGACCAGTAAGTCTAGTCTTTTTTGTGTGAATTTGCATTTTGTTCTACATTTTTCTCCAGTTCTGTCTGGGACCCTCTGTCGTGATCTCTCTTAGAGCAGCCAGTGGTGTGCTACCTGGGTTCCATCTAGTACTGGGCTCAAGCTGGTGCAGGCTGTGGTTCATGTGGTCCACTAGTCCTTTGGACTTATATTTTCCTTGTGTCTTTGGTTTTCTTCAGTTTCCTTTGCTCCAAACATAATGGGACCAATAGATGTATTTTAGATGGCCACTGACAAGCTTTTAAGATCCCGGTCACTACTCACCGAGGTTGGATATAGAACACTTTCTTTATGAACTATGTTATGCCAATTGATCTAGATGTTCCCCAAGACCACTTTCCCCAGCCCTCAGCCCCCGTACCTCAGTCTCTCAAGGTGTTTGGATGTGTATAGGAAGGTTCTATGGTTTTGCCTTGATCAAGTTGTTCTGACTTCTCTGGAATTTCTTCTGGTTGGGTCAGTACCATACAGTAAATTATTCTTATTCTTGATGTTGTTGTTAGGTGCCGTCAAGTCCATTTTCATCTCATACCGACTCATGTGACAGAGTAGAACTGTCCCACAGGGTTTTCTAGCCTGTAATCTTTAAGGGAGTAGTTCACCAGGTCTTTTTTCTGTGGAGCCGCTCGTGGGTTCCAACTGTCAACCTTTTGGTTAGCAGCGGAGTGTTTTACAAAGTCATAGTGAATATTGAATTAGTGAATACTGTTCACTAGGAGAAATACAGGTTAGGCTCCTGGAGACTCTGGTCACATTTTTGTCAATTGATCAATAAACAACCTTGCTTTGTGTGTATTTCTGTTGAAAGACAATTTGTTGTTGTTAGATGCCAACGTGTCAGTTCTGACTCAGAGAAACACTGCACAGTCCTGTGCCATCCTCACAATTATTGCTGTTTGAGCCAATTGTTGCAGCCACTGTGTCAACCCATCCCCTTGAGGGTCTTCCTCTTTTTTGCTGACCCTCTACTTTACCAAGTATGATGTCCTCCGGGACAGATTTGTTCCTTCTTCTGACAGTCCATGGTATATTCAACAGTCTTTGCCAACGCCATAATTCAAAGGCATCAATTCTTCTTCGGTCTTCCTTATTCATTGTCCAGCTGTCGCATGCATTTGAGGAGATTGAAAATACCATGGCTTGGGTCAGGTGCACCTTAGTCCTCAAAGTGACATATTTGCTTACTCACTAAAATTTCTTCGTAACACAAAATCAATCAATACTTATGGTGCTCTTGTGGTCATTCATGGATGTGTACAGAGTGGCAAAAATCTTGAGAGTTGCCAGCAGCCCAACATGCGCGGTCCCAGCTGAGATCAACAAGGTAACACTGCCTTCTTGTTTTACCTCAT
Organism: Loxodonta africana; assembly: GCF_030014295.1. Classification (NCBI taxonomy): domain Eukaryota; kingdom Metazoa; phylum Chordata; class Mammalia; order Proboscidea; family Elephantidae; genus Loxodonta; species Loxodonta africana. The sequence goes on from NC_087364.1 coordinate 48,694,802, forward strand.
ATACTGTAAACTAATGCCACATTTTTTGCATTTTTGTTTATGCTTTTTGTTGGTGATTTTGCTGTTTAAAATGGCCCCTGAGCCTAGGGCTGAAGTGCTGTCTAGTGTTCCTAAGTGCAAGAAGGCTGTGATGTACCTTACAGAGAGAATACATGTGTTGGACAAACTTTGTTCAGGCATGAGTCATGGTGCTGTTGGTTGTGAGTTCAATTAATGCATCAGCAATATATATTAAGTAAGGTATCTTTGCCAAAAATTCAAGCCCGATTCAGGAGAGGACATGAAATGAGGGCTATCATAGCTGATGTCAGATGGATGTTGGCTGAGAGCGGAGAATACCAGAAAGATGTTTACCTGTTTTATTGACTATGCCAAGGCACTTGACTGTGTGGATCATAACAAATGATAGATAACTTTGCAAAGAATGGGAAATCCAGAACACTTGATTGTGCTCATGAGGAGCCTGTATATAGGCTAAGAAGCAGCCATTTGAACAGAACGAGGAGATACCGTGTGGTTTAAAATCAGGAAAGATGTGCGTCAGTGTTGTATTCTTTTACCATATTTATTCAATCTGTATGTTGAACAAATAATCTGAGAAGCCAGACTATATGTAGAAGAACAGGGCATAAGGAGTGGAGGAAGACTCATTAACAACCTGTGATATGCATATGACACAAGATGACATTACGCTTGGTAAGGTGGAGCATCAGCAAAAAAGAGGAAGACCCTCAAGGAGATGGATTGGCACAGTGGCTACAACAATGGGCTCAAACATAGCAATGATTGTGAGTATGGCGCAGGACCAGGCAGTGTTTTGTTCTGTTTTACACAGGGTCGCTACGAGTCAGAACCAACTCCACCACACCTAACAACACAACAACAGGCAAATTCGCAAATACAGTATCGGCAAATAATGAGGATTGACTGCCTGTGGCAGATTCAACTCTGGTAACACCTCAGAGGTGAGAAGTGGAGCCCCATTGTAATCTTTCCTCCTTGTGAGGTCAAGGGGCCCTTTCAAAGGGAGAAAAAAAACCGTGGGGTTACATGCATCTGCCTTCAAATCCAGACTTTGCCAATATCTATAAGGCCTTGTCAGGTGAATTTTCCCGTCAGTATTCTGGGCAGTGGCACCTACCTCAAAGGGCTGTTGTGAGGATTCACTAAGAAGATGCACATACGGTGCTTAGCACAGGGCCTGGCGCAGTGAGTGCTGATATTATTTTTGTAGGACTGGATTGTGCCTGCGATACCCTGAAACAGTGACATTGACCTCTGTTTATGTCTGAGAACATTATTTTTTAATTTGATGTTCCTGGCTTGAGATCCTGGCAAACAGAGGTATAAATTTCCTTGTGAGGTGATGCAATGTTTGTGGAAGTGGAACCTCATAAAAAAAAAATATTGCTTATCAACCAGAATGCAACAGCATGCTTTTTACACAGAATGCTCTGGTAAAAAGATTTAGTGCAAATCCAAAGAGAGGGTTTGGGACTGAGGGGGATAAACACCGGAACAATTAGCGCTATAAGTTAGTAACTCATTTTGCATATAAAAATGTTGCCTACAACTCTACAGAGTTCTCCCTATTTATGGAAGACAGTTTGAGTTCCCTGGATGCAATCAAAATTTGATACCCTGTGAGGGGCTGTACGAAGAATACAAAGTCTCAGTAATAGGCAATAAGTCAAATTCATTAATTGCCAGCTTCAAATAGTCTTTTCTGCTGTCCTCCTACTTGTCAGCTTGTGCACCCTGAGTTTTAGTTAGGAAAACACGGTCATAACCATATGAAGTTCCCAGGAAAACAGAGGAATAAAATACATATTCTGTTGTAGGAAAATATGTCAAAGATGCAATAAAACCATATAATCTCTAAAATGACAAAACAGCATATTCGAGTGTAATTAAAGCAGAGGTTTTTTTTCCCTGAGAAGGGTTGAAGGCTCTTATTTAATTTGGGGCTCACCCAAGCAGTAAGTTTAAGAAGGTTGAAGTCACAGGTAGTTCGGAAATCTTTCTCTTGAAGAAAGCCAGAACTGAAGAAATCACTGGACGCTCTTGCTTGTCTCCAGAAGAATACGGCTCAATCAGGCAAAGAAAGAGGTACAGATGGGTTCAGAGCACCACCGACTTGGCGATACAGGCTGTGCTGTTCTCGTGTGCCATGGAGGTGATTCCGACTCATAGTGACCCTATATGACAGAGTAGAATTGCCCCAGAGGATTTCTCAGGCTGTAATTTTTACAGGAGCAGATCCCAGGTCTTTTCTCCTTCAAACTGCTGACCTTTTGGTTAGCAGCTGAGTGCTTAACCGTTGTGCCACCAGGGCTCCTTGGTATAGACTATAAGAACCAGGAATAGCAGTCCTCTAGATGTTTTGGCATATTGTCTTATGGGCTGTAACATTTCACCCCTCCTTTACCTGAAAAAAAAAAAAATTTTATTTTTTTTTATTTTTTTTACCTTGCGACTTTGCAGTTGCTCGCACTAGAGGGAGTTGATCACGGGGCTTGCTCTGGCCAATGGGGCAGTGGCGGACTGACCATGCGTCAGTTCCAGGCTTAGTCTTTAAAAGGCGTTTTGTGTTTTCAGTTTCCCTTTTGTGCTTCTGTCATTGTCATGACAGGAACATGCTCCAGTCAGCCCAGTGGTACAAGGAGGAGGAGGAGAGGCGTATGGGCTGACCTGGACTCACACTCAGCCTGGATCAGCTGACCCCCTGGCCATCCCACAGATATGCAGGCACGAATAAGTGATCACTGTTTAAAACCACTGAATTAAAAAAAAAATATATTGGGTAAAATACATATAACAACACATTTCCCATTTTTAAGTGCACAATTAAGGGACATTAATGATGTTTACCACATTGTGCAGCCACCATCACCTCTCCATTTCCAACAGTTTTTCGTCACCGCAAAAGGGAAACTCAGTACCCTTAAGCAATATCTACCCATTCCTCCCACCCTAGTAATCACTAATAAACTTCGGTCTTTGTGTATTTGCCTATTGTAGATATTATATATAATCGGGCTCCTATAATGTTTGTCCTTCTGTGTCTGACTAAGAGAAGTCTCCGGAGGAATTCTCCCACACATGGAAGCGTTTACTACCACGCAGCCATGAAAGCAGTCATCCCACTTGTTCTTTCTGCTCAGAAAAGGGCCTCTGCTCTGCCTTCAGGGCTCCTAAGGGGTACTTGTGTGGCTGCATGCTCCAGGATTCTGACAGGAGGCAGAATTTTATTCTTTTTAGCTAAGAGCAGGATTAGGTAATCTTCCAGTTGGATCAGACAACATCATCTTCTCTTCCATGTGGGAACACAGGTCCTAGACCTGGGGCATTACTCAGTGGGGTTAGGGTATAGACTCTCCTGGTTCTGATGCCATTTATCTTGAACACCACCCAGGGCACCAGTGAAAACATTTCTTGTAAATGTCATACACGATTGCATTCTTGAAAAATTGGATACATTATAAATAAAGCCAAAATCTTCCCTATGACAGCCCCCTAAACTCAGTCTCATTTCCAGTGGAAACCACTATTCTGTGCACATCTTCAGACAGTTTTTCTCTGCATTATGTACACAGGTATGTACTTACAGACACTTTATATAATAGCTTTATATTGCCGTATTATTCCAGAAGGAGCCTTTTACTTCTTATCTCTCTTTTTAATATGAACATTTTCAAACCTATGGAAAAGTTGAAAAAGAGTAGTGTTAATATATTTTCCACCTAGATGCAATAATTGTTCACATTCTGCCATACTTATTGTCTCTAGAAATACATATTTTCACTGGACCTTTAAAAAGTAATTTGCAAATATCATGATACCATACTTTGTTTTTAAATACCTCATGTAGTTCTGAAAAATATTTCTGACATCTAACATAATTAATATTATGCCGAATAACAAAGCCTCCAGTTTTGATTCTCAAACTGCTATAAAAACTTTGGAAATACAGAAAAGCAGAAGGAAGAAAAATAAAGTGAGATAACTTCTAATAATATTTTATCTTTAATCCTAATCTTTTTTTTCCTTCTGGAAAAGTATATTTCTTCTATCTTTTTTTTAAACAAAATTGATTTTTAAATAAAAACTGGCATTTTCTAAACTGTGTTGCATGAGAGATTCCTAGGCATTCCGCGACAAAAAGGGTTCAGTGGCCGCCGCGGTGATGGTTGCTCAGCTCTGTGACTACACTAAGACCATTGGATTGTATACTGTGAACCCACGGGATGGTACTTCAATTATGTGTCAACAATACTGTTACCAGAAAAGGATTCACTGTTATTAGAAGTTAAAATTTAACTAGCCGTCCTGTATTTTATTTGCTAAATCTGGCAACTGCATTTTAAGGAAAGAGTGCTAACTAGGGCCTTAGCAATTGCAATTCCCTATTTCTGAGAGAGCAGTCCTGGTGGCTCAGTGGGTAAGCGCTCAGCTGCTAACTGAACGGTTGGCAATCCAAACTCACCAGCAGCTCCGTGGAAGAAAGATGTGGCAATCTGCTCCCGTAAAGATTATAGCCTTGGAAATCCTATGGGGCAGTTCTACCCTGTCCTATAAGATTGCTATTAGTTGGAATTGACCGGAGGGCAATTGGTTTTGGGGTTACTCAGAAAGACCTAGTCTTCTATCTCTTCTGGCCCCAAAGGACCGCTATCCCCTCTCTCATCACCTTAGTCTTGCTGGTGAGAACAACCCGCTTCTCTTACACTTTGTGGCTAGACCACCCCTGTTATAGGATGAGAGTCTAGCTGTGTTTTCAGCTATTGTGAGAATTGAATCCCAGATTCTATTTTTAAAAGAGCAAATTCACCAGTTCACCCCCGGATATTTAAAAAATTTCAAGCTGAATAGAAAAGATTTTGCACAAACCTAAGTAGTGGTTTCTTCCCATTCTGGGAATAACGTTATTTCTTTAATGGCAGGCTAGCTACGAAATTAAGGAGACCTCATGGTGCAATGATTAAGCTCCTGGCAGCTAACTGAAACCCACCCAGCAGCTCCATGGGAGAGAGACCTGGTGACCTGCTTCTGTAAAGATCACAGACTAGAAAACCCTATGGGGCGGTTGGACTCTGTCACATGGGGGTTACTATGAGTTGAAGATTGACTCAACAGCGCCCAACAACAATACAAGCTATGATATTGGGGGCGTTTTGAGAATTTTGACTACCCCTCCCCCTTTTTTAAGCCAGCTGTTCTCAAATATTGCTGCATATGAATATCACTTGGGGAGATTTAAAAAAATCCAGATCTCATAGCTACATCTCAGGCCAATTAAACTAGAATCCCTTGGAGTGGGACCAAGATATTAAGTTTTAAAGCTTTCCATGTGATCCCAGTGTACTGCCAATTTTGAGACCCATTGCTTTAAGCTGGAGCCCTGGTGACACGGTGGTTAAGAGCTTAGCTGCTAACCGAAAGGTCAGCAGTTTGAATCTACCAGCTGCTCCTTGGAAACTCTGCGGGACAGTTCTACTCTGTCCTCTGGGGTTGCTTGAGTGGGAATTGACTCTTCAGGAATGAGTTTGGTTTGATTTTGGTTTGCCTCAAGCCAGGGCTTTGAAACCGTTTAGTTCTTCTGTTTGAACCCCTGCTGAGAATTTGCATTTCTACCTCAGATATACTGAATCAGAAATTACATTTTAAAAGATCCCCAGGTGATTCTTCTGTGTAACTTCCTGGGAACTTGTTCGCAATGCAAATTCTCCGCAGTGGTTCAAACTGAAACAAACCAGTTCAAAGCCCTGCCTCAAACCAGTGGTTGTAAAATGCAATATATGTACAGATCTCCAGGGGACTTGTCAACATGCAGATTCTGATTCAGTGGTTGTTTTAGTAGAGATCTCTAGAGGAGCAAAAACAGTGATATGTATACATGTGAATATGTGTATACATATATGGAGAGATGGCTTTCCTTCAAGGAAATGGCTCATGCAATTGTGAGAGCTGGCAAGTTCCAAATCTGTAGGTCATGTGACAGGCTGGAGACTTGTGGCTCACAGGATTGGGGGGCGGGGAGGGCTGGCAAACCCAAAATCTGCATGTTAGGTGGCAGTCCAGAGACTTTTGCAGGAACTGAAGGTCAAGGTGACCAGAAGAGTGTAGGGTCCAGGGATATCCCTCAGGAAACTCCCCTTTCAACTAATTGGTTGATTGCCTCAGATCACTAACATTAAGTTACATTACTTTACATTACATTACGTTACGTTGCATTACATTACGGAACAGCAACCAGCCCAGTGTCTGCCAGATCACTGAGACTGATAGCCTAGTTGACACATGAAACTATCACAGTGGTACCCCAAATCTTGCATTTCTAACACAATTCCTAGTTGATAGTGATGCTATTGATATGCAGACTACCCTCTGAGTATTAAGGCTTATACAGCAACAGGGAAGGAGGATGGGATAGGGTAGCAGGTATGGTATAAGTATTCACCTGAGGTCTGATGCTTCAAAAGTTTAAAGTTATTAAGTTTAGTAATAATAATAATCTTTTACTCAGTGATCACTCAATGCTATGTGCTGTACATACCAAAAACCAGACCCATTGATGTCAAGTCAATTGTGACTCATGGTGACTCCACGTTTTACAGAGTAGAACTGAGCTCCATAGGGTTTTCTTGCTGGTAATCTTTATGAAAGCAGGTTGCCAGGCCTTTCTTCTGTGGCACCACTGGGTGGGTTTGAACCCCCAACCTTTCAGTTAGCAGCCACCCATCACCACATTTAAGCCTCAAAATATCCCTGTGAAGTAATGTAGCAGAAGCTGTTAATGTCCCGTCTGATATCCCCTTGATCTGATCCTGGGTTTACCCGAAGCCATGGTGGATGGTTCCCATACACACTTCCTACCTTCAGCACCTATATCCCTTTGTCTGCTTCTCTGTCTGAGGGCTTTCTCCAGTATCACAGGAACTGGCTCGGCCCCATGCAGGGAAGCTGTAAGTGCCAACAACTGTCCTGTCATTGTTTATTTCCCATAAACTGTTTAAATGCAAGAATGGCCATAGCAGTTTTATTAATAATAACTCCAAGCTGGAAACAACCCAAATGTCCATCAACAGAGGAATGGATAAATAAGTTATAACATAGTCATACAATGGAATACCACAGAGCAGTAAAAAATAATAATGAGCTACTGCTTCATGCAACAACATGGACGAATCTCACAGATACTATATCAAGCAAACGAAACCCAGCAATTTATACGACGTTTAAGAACAGGCAAAGCTGATCAATGATGATAGAAGTCAGAATAATAGTTATGTGGGGGGAGCGGTGCTGAAGGGGGAACCTACTTAGGTGCTGGAAGTGTTCTATATCTTCATCTGGGTGGTGGTTTTATGGGTATATAAATATGTAAATATTCATTAAGCAGTACACTTTAATATTTTGCACTCTATGCACCTCACTGTATGCATTTTATAACTAAAACAAATACTAAGGGGTTAACAATGACACTCTGTAGACTTCATTAAGTAGTATTCCCAATCACAGCTGCTGTACCACAAAGGCATCTTTCCTGGACCAGATCAGACAGCCTCTGGCACTTGATGGGCAGTTATTAATCTAGTGAATGCAGTTTTTATAATTCCCAACAGGTAAGAGGATGAAAAGCAGTTTTTGTTTACTTGGGAAGGACAGCAGAATACATTCACTTTCTTGTCCGAGACTGTGTTAACTTTCCTGTTCTCTTCTATAAAAGATAGTCCAAAGCACCATTTATTTTTTGACATTTACAGAAAATCGACTTAACCAGGCATCCTTCCTCCCTCGTCCCTTCCTTTCTTCCTTTTTTTAATTGGACCTTGACTGACACAGGCTCTGTCCTCCAGGATCTGGTATATAGTTTGGATTAAAGACCATTATATAGATGTGGATCAAAGACCGTTATATAGTTGTATGTTTTCAGAAGCTAGAATACATCGTTCCAGAAACCAAGGAGTAGAAGTTGGATTGACCTTCTCACCATCACTCACGATGATCTTCTTGTAGAAGTCTAATAGTCTGGCCTTAATGTAGGGCATGAGCAGTTCTCAATGGTACAAAAAGCGGATCTAGAAGACACCGTTGATGTCCCTTCCTACAATATTGCCTTGGCCTATGTATCAATCAGCTTTCAGCCAGAGCAATAGAACCAGTAGGAGAGCTATATGAAGAGATTAATTATAAGGAATTGGCTTACACAATGCCAATTCCGTGCAATAAATCTCTTAACTACACTGTATTGCCTTTGTCCAAAAACTGACTTAGCAAATAGATTTATTTTTTTCTTTCAGAGTTATGATTGTATATGTCTTTAAAAAATTCCCCAAATACTTTGAGGATAAGGTTTGAAAATCAAACAGATCATTTGGATTTTTGAAAATAGCATGCAGAAAGTCAGGAAAGGTCAACAAAGCATTTTAACCTGGGCAACAGTTAATGCTGTTTGTAGCCTGATATCGTGGATGAGTGAGAAAATGCTTACCAGTTTACAGGCTACATCGGCTGGGTCACGTGCGTGCACTCCCTCAAATAAACCTAAGAGCTTTGGGCCTGTGTCTCTAATACTCAGATATTTCCAACTCAATTAATCGCTCCATTGTTTGCTTCTAAAATGCAACAAAACAAAAAACAAAACAACCACAGCTGCTCTGATCTGCCAGGAGCAGCTATGTTGAGATCGTATTTTGAAATGTTTGAAGCTCTTTGGAGAATGGTGGACTATTTGCTGGCCTTACCCCGGGCTTCTGTAGGCTGACCTAGTAGGTGTCTGTGATGTGCCCCTGGCATGCATGACTCAATGAGGATCCTGATGTGGTGAGTGAAACAGCAGCCTGGTCTGTGGGGAAAACGCATACATATGCACCGCTGAGGTCTAAACTTTATCCTGACCTGAGTCCTTGCTATCAAGTAGAGGAGATGTATTTTACCAGAGAAAATTCAGGGCACTTGGGTCTGGTACATGCTGTCTTGAACTGCTTAGCCTGAGGGCAGCAACCCTGAAAACTTTTCTGGCCTTGGGTCCATGCTTCATATTTATATGTGCTTTTAAACAGCAAGAGTACTTTGACTTACTGATTCGTGTATCCTTACCACAACTCTTGCATCAGTTCCCTAAACTGTAAAATCAGAAGCTTGGCCTGCAATGGATGTTCAAATTATATTATCTGTCTTTGATTCCCCCAAAATTTCATTTGTAACTATGAATCTTAACCCTGGAGAGATTAAGTAAGGTGAAAAATTTGTTTATTTTTGTTTGAGGTTTACACTCGCCCATGGTGCCACCTGGGAAAGGCATACGCTGGTGGTGCCTTGCATGGATCTCTGCCTCAAACTGGACACAGGTTGAGCAGTACGTACCCAGTTTATCTATAGAAAGGTGTCCCACGGGAGGTGTTAGGATCTGTCATGTGCTTGTTTCAGCATAAGAACAAAAAGCTCTTTGAGAATCTCAAACACAGGAAAAAAAAAGACAGGGGGCACCTAAAAATAAAAAGAATGAGTAGCTAAGATGAAAACTATGTTTCAGTGGTCTGTTTCTGGGCTGAGGCTCTCAATCAGGGGGTTATACAAACTCAGATGGGATCGTTCCGTCCATGATTTATCTCTCTGGCCTACATAATGGGAGAGACACCCCAGCCGAGTGGCGACCCTTTCCCCTCGAATTCTCAAAGCTCATCTATATCCTACTTTGGATAGTAATGACTACATTTGTGCTAAGTGGCATTTTGTTTTAATAAATAAAAGATAGCAGGGATAAATTTACATTCCCTCTTTTTATTTTTCCTAATGCAAAAGAAGGAAACCCTGGTGGCTTAGTGGTTAAGTGCTACGGCTGCTAACCAAAGGGTCTGCAGTTCGAATCCGCCAGGCGCTTCTTGGAAACTCTATGGGGCAGTTCTACTCTGTCCTATAGGGTCGCTATGAGTCGGAATCGACTCAATGGTACTGTGTTTGGTTTTGGTTTGAATGCAAAAGAAATTTTCGGGTGCCCATTGTATTGCTGTTACTCATGCTCTTTAAACTTTTATTTGGTGTCCATCAATGTTTTCATGGGTGAAAAAGAACTCAAGAGCCACTGACTAGCGGAAACAAAAAAGAATACTTATCATTAAAGTTTTTCATGTGGTACCATTTTCAGAGATATTATAATGACCATTTCTTGTTTGTAATAAAACATTTTTTTAGGCACTCTTCCTTTGCTGAGGCTGTCTTCCTGGCCTATAAAAGTACCACCCTTCTATACCTTTCTGGACTTCTATAAAAAGGGTCAAGTACCTCGTTAATATGTATGTTACTTGAAAAGACACTTTTAAAAACATGAAATCAGGTGGAATAAATCTCGTTACTTACAACAATAGAAAAGACAAGTTAAAAAAAAAAAAGTTGAAGTCGCCTCAAAAGAACAAAAAATACCCATGGCTTAATCGAGATTCAGATTCCTGAATTCAATGGGTTTCTTTGTCAAGTACTAGACATCTATCATGATTTCCTTTTTCATGAATATCATTTGACAGCCAGCCCTTAATAAGAGAACTCACTATGAGTATGAACACCAAAGGCTTTGGTGTTTTTGCAAGCACGGAAATATAATGTATATCTCCTGGGAAGCAGAGTTTTCACACAAATAAGCAACTCAGGTGAAAAACAAAAACATATATCTACCTGGGCAAACAGGATTCCGAAAAAAGGAATATAGTGGGCAATGTGTGTGGTAGCTAGCTTTCAAGATGATTCCAAATATCCCTGCCTCCTGGTATCCATGCTGTTTAGTCCTCTCCCACACTGGATAGGGCTGTCCCATGTAACCAGTAGGATATTGTAGTAACCTTGACTTTTGTGTGACTTCCCAGGCTAGGTCATAGCAGACATTGCAGCTTCGACCTTGCTGTCTCTGGTATCACTTGCGTAAGCGTACACTCAGTTTGTGAAAATTCTTCATGCTGCGTATTTATGATATAGGCACTGTCTGTAAATTGTACATTAATTAAAAATGTATGATCAATTTAGTTGGAGTGGTGGAGCTGGAAGACAGATGGTAGTAGTTTATAGAGCAATTAGAGCACCCTGAAGAGGCCGGACTAAATCAATTACCTATTTCTGTGTCATAAACCATCTCAAAACTTAGCGGCTTCAGACAGGGACCATTTTATTTGCTCAGAATTCTGTGGGTCAACAATTTGGGCTCTGCTTAACTAAGGGGTTTTCTGCTAGTTTCTTTAGCAATTGACTGGGTCTGGGTGATCCATGACAGGCCCCACTCCCATGCCTGGCAGTTGGTGTGCCTACCACCTGGGCGTCTGTCTCTGCATGGTGCCTCATCCTCACATGATGGCAGCATTCTAAGAGAATAAAAATAGAAGCCATAAGGCCTCTTGGGGGCTGGATTTGAAAGTTGTACAATGTCACTTCTGCCGCATTCTATTGGTCAAAGCAAGTTATAAGCATGGCTCTTGTTTAACAACAGAGAATGGTGGAGACTGTGGTGACTTGGTGAGCACAGGCCTCCTCTAAAGGGGACAGCTGCTCATCCCCAACAGGCATTGATGCTATGTGGCCTATTGTTCCCACATATTCTAGTTTTTCATAAAAGTAAGTAAACCAAACTTTTATGTGAAATCTTCTAATTTTTAAATTTGGCAATTAATTTACAATGTTAAACAATACCAAGTGGGCCAAATAAGCATACTTGTTGGCTAAATACAGCCTGTGAGCCTTGAACTTACAACCTCTGCATCAGATTAGAGTAAGAGAGTCCCCCCACACCCCCTCCCCCCTCAAGAAAAAGGGAAAGGCATTTCAGAAATCCACTATCTCTCTTTGGCCTGTGGGGCATTAATTCATGACTTTTAGCTTACATTCCTGGTATAGTAAACCAACAGTGGAGGTAAAATAGGAATTTAGATAAAAACATCTAGTGTCCTCTTTGCTGTTACACCTTTCTCTGCCCTCCCTCCAGCTTAGAGCCTCACCTGGAAGTCGTTGTTTGTTGTTGTTAGTTGCCATTGAATCGATTCTGACATATGGAAACCCCATGTGTGCAGAGTAGAACTGCTCCATAGGATTTTCAGGACTAACGTTTTGGGAGTAGATTGCCAGCCCCTGAGGAAACTTTGGGTGAGTTTGAGCTGCCAACCTTTTGGCTAGTAGTTGAACGCTTAACAGGTTGTGCAACCCAGGGACTCCTTAAATTACTATCATTTTATTGCTTCTGGAAATGTGAAGAGTAATTTCAGACTCTGGGTGTGGGCGTGGAGTGTGTGTATCCTCTCCATTCAAGATGCCATGACTCAGCTCCAGAGAATAAACGAAGGGCAGTTGCTGCAGTGAGGCTGCTTTGATAGAGATCTGTCTGTTGAACACCTACTATGTGCCAGGCATTGTGCTTTCACCTAGGTATTTCACTTCATCTTCAGTGTCTTACTGACACCCAGTGAGGTCTTATTACTACGTCTTTGGAGACCTCAGAGAGGTTCACCTGGTCAGGGAGGTCCCACTGGTGGTAAGTGGCAGAGCTGAGTTTTTAGATGAGCTCTGCTTACTGCTGAGGTCCACGCTTTTCCCACTGGTATTTGCAGGCTAGTGCCATACCTATACCTGATGTAGTAGGAAGTTGTATGTAAGGTTCAGGGGCTTGAAAAGGAGGTGAAAGGAGGTCTTAGGGCCATGGCCACTCCAGAGCATTGGAGTTTGATCCTCTAGCTGCAGAGTACTGGCTATAGAGCTATTGAATCGGTTAAAACACAGGAACGCTTAGAAGCAGCCCTGATCAACAAAACCACTGGTCAGTAAATATTACTGGGTGTTGCAAAAGGTTGGCGGTTCAAACCCACCCAAAGATGCCTCAGAAGACAGGCCTGGAGATCTGCTTCTGAAAGGTCCCAGCCTTGAAACCCCATGGAGCAGTTCTCTTCTGCACACATGGGGCTGCCATGAGTTGGAATCGACTCAGCGCCAGCTACCAACAACAACAACAATTACTGGTGGTAACAGTAGTACTGTTGTTTCCTGCTTCTACTCTGGTGCCCTCAGAACACAGCATTTATCGTACCCCAGTTTGCCCTTCGTCCCAGCTTGGGGAAAATTCACTCTCAAATAGGCATCCAAGACCTCTTATTTCAGGCATTTTCTTATTTTGAGAAAGGAAATAGCTTTGTACTCTGCAGCTACTAAAATGTAAGTGCCATGAAGGTGGGGAACCTGGCGTGACTCGTTCATTCACGTCCCCCAGCACCTGCGCCTTACTCATTATGTGCTCTATAGAATGTCGCACCGGTCTTTTAAAAGCAATTGGTCTTCTCACTGCATCATCGCACCTCATAGGTGAGAGAGGGCTGAGGGAGAAGGGGGGAGGGGCAGGGAACACTGTGGCCCTGTAATGGACCTTCGCGGGCTCACAACTTTTGTGCAGAGTAGGGCTTCAGAGGAACTAATTTCTGTCTCTATCACAGACACAAGGGGCCTTGGTGGCAGAACAGTTCAGCAATTGGCTGCTAACAAAAAGGTTGGCAGTTCGAACCCCCCCAGTGGCTCTGAGGAGGAAAGATCTGATGATTTGCTTCCATAAAGATTCCATAAAGATGGGGCAGTTCTACTCTGTCACACGGGATTGCTATGAGTTGAAAATTGACTCAACGGCACCTAACCACATCCTAGACATAGAGCACACTGGCTCTAAAAACCTCAGCAAACAGGAGCAGCAATCTTGTTTTAAAAGAGGGACACTGCTGGTACCCAGACACCCTGCTAACTCAGAATTGAAGCCACTCTGAAGCCCATTCAGCCAAAGATTAGACAGACCTATAAAACAAACTGCAACACATATGAGGAATGTGCTTCTTAGTTCATTAGAGTACATGAGACCAAATGGGTAACTCCTGACCAAAGGCAAGATGAGAAAGCAGGAAGGAACAGGAAAACTGGACAAATGCACATGGGGAACTCGAAGCGGAAAGGGGAAGAGTGCTGACACATTGTGGGGTTGCAATCAACGGCACAAAATAATCTGTGTATAAATTTTGAACAAGAAACTAATTGGCACTGTAAACTTCCACAGAAAGTACAACAAAATTTAAAAAAAGGCCGGGGGAGAGAATAGAGGGACACTGGGGATATCATAATTTTAATTGTTTAATTAATGAATACCTTCATTACCCCCCCCCCCAAAAAAAAAATTTCAGTTAAGGGACCAGGTATTAAAGGAAAAAGTAGATACACATATCACTTCCAATGCTTCACAGAAGGAAAACTCAGGGAAACTGTTTTCTGATGACATGATTCTCATTCTGAGTGCAACACTTAGGTCTATCATCTTCATTCATTCAACGCTTTAGTTGGAAACATTTCCAGCCATGCTTGTTTATGAGTACTCAGTGGGGAGAAGTCTGCTTTAGCTGACCACAGCTCTTTCCAGAATCCCAAACCAGGTGATTCTCATTCCTGAAAGGACTTGGTTATGTTCTTAGAACAAATCCACTGTAGAGTGCTGGGCTCTCTTTTAGCCTCTAGAATAGGGAGACTTGAAAACCCTGTTTACGAAGTAGATTAAGACTCTCCAAAATCTTTTGGGTTGAGATCTCTATCTGGGTATTCTCTGCTATCTCTAGAGCAGGGATAGGCAAGTTTTTGCTTAAAGATAGTGAATATTTTAGGATTTGTGGGTCATAGGGTCCTGAAAGCATGTAAACAAATGGGCCTGGCTGTGTTTCAATAAAACTTTGTTTACAAAAACAGGAGGCCCAGCCTTAGTTTGCCAGCCCCTGCCCTGGAGGGGAGGCTAAGAGCTGGAATTCTCCCCAGAATATTTGGATATCCTGAATGGATGTTCATTACTGAGTATTTGTTTTTTGTGCCAGAGAGGTGTGTGCTCCAACTGCAATACTTTTGTATGAATCTTTAAAATGGTTCAGGAGAGTATCAGTACGTTTGGTCCAGACCATTTTTTGTAAGGAATCCAAGAGGAATACAGGAGAGCATGAAGTTATATTTCCTAGCACCAAATAAGCAGAACTAGAATGACATTCGCTTACGTGCATTTATCTGGAATAACGTGAAGAATTACAGCTGCTTGAAAATAAGAAAGAGGAAGTAGTCTGCATTTTGGTTGGACAGGTATCCCAATCTTGACTTTAAAACTTGCAAGTTTAAAACGACTAATGTGACAAATTTTCACTTATCCTGTGACTGATTACTTTTTGTTCTTAAGTTATAAATCATAAATGATATAAAGGCTAAATAAGACAATCTATACAAAATTAAGCCGTAAAAGTTTTGGTTCCTTCAATGAATCCTTTTAACCTCAAGTTAAAGCCTTCCAAACTCAAGTATTAGATCACATGTGAATTACATTGCCATTAACCTGTTGCCATCGAGTTAATTTAGACTCATAGCCACCCTATAGGACAGAGTGGAACTGCCCCATACAGTTTCCAAGGAGCACCTGGTGGATTCAAACTGCCAACCTTTTGGTTAGCGGCCGTAGCTCTTAACCACTATGCCACCAGTGTTTCCTGCATTAGGAATCACACTATGACATGTGTCTCCCTTAAAAATAATGCAAATCTACTGATTGTTCACCTGCAACTTTTTTAAAAATAATTTTTATTGTGCTTTAAGTGAAAGTTTACAAATCAAGTCAGTCTCTCACACAAAAACCCATGTACACCTTGCTACACACTCCCAGTTACTCCCCCGCAGTGAGACAGCCCGCTCTCTCCCTCCACTCTCTCTTTTCGTGTCCACTTCACCAGCTTCTAACCCCCTCCACCCTCTCATCTCCCCTCCAGGCAGGAGATGCCAACATAGTCTCAAGTGTCCACCTGATCCCTCTCCAACCCATCGTCCAGTCCAATCCATGTCTGAAGAGTTGGCTTCGGGAATGGTCCCTGTCCTGGGCCAACAGAAGGTCTGGAGGCCATGACCATCGGGGTCCTTCTAGTCTCAGTCAGACCATTCACCCGCAACTTTTTGATAGAGGCTGATGAATTTTCTTTTCCGGGGAATTTCTAGATTCAAGAATTTCTCAAGGCCCAACCCTGGGTAAAACCCATTTAAAATCTCCATACTGCCAGGAGTAATTGGCCTCAGAGGATCTTCCAAGGAAGTAAAACTGCATAAGCATACCTAGAATCCTTCCGCATTTACTGATTTTAAACGAGAGAGTAGAGAGGGATGAGGAGAAGGTGACCAGCATCTGCAAGTGCTCAAATGCCTCATCAGCTAGGAGAAGGTGAAAAGTAATACTTTGTCAGTAACTTAAAAATATGAGTTAAACTAAGGATTTACTGTAGGGGTCTGATTTTGGTTTTGCCGGGGAACTTCTTGTCCTCTATAATGGTTACAGAATATGGTGTTCTCGTTGTAGGCAGATGCTGGAGGAATAAGGGCTGAGGAGAAACAGAACGAGGTGCAGGTTGTTTACTATATATGTAAACTCTAATCTACTTATGGTCTTACATCTTCAAAATGACTTCTTGGCTTGCTGTTTTCATCTGGGAGGCTGTTAATTCATGATGTATTACAATTTCCCAAGATATTACAGAAGCGATTAACTGCCCATATTTTGAGTACCTACAAACTAGTTATTTCTTCCAAAGGTGCTTTTAAAATCAAGGCAATATTTCGTTTCATAATATGCTACACAATTATATAATGACCAGCTCTTCACCCTTCTCTGTGATGCATTGATTCTGAGAACTAAGAACATCCCACTGAAGGATGTGTCACAGGGTGGACACTTGATACAGAACAAATACCTTCACCAGGCTCACTGTACATCCTCCAGTGACTGAGCAGGGCCAATCTAAGTGCCACTGATATGTCACAGTCTACCCTTCATTTCTAGTACCATATTTTCACGCAAATAACACACACCTTCTATGCTTGTTTGCCAACCCTCCTCCCCCTGCAAGGTATTTTCATAAGCACGCTATGCTAATTTTTTTATAGCAACATGTAAAAAAAATTGGCATAGTGGCACTTATGAAAATATCTCACGGGGGAAGGTGCAGTTAGCAAACATAGGTGTGTGTCATTTGCATAAAAATATGGCAATAATAGAATTTTTTTCTTCTCAAAAACAAAAATTATTAGAGATTATCAAGGTTTCATGTATAGCATTTATAGGCAAAGGTGCCCTCGTGGCACATTGGATAAGTGCTCGGCTGCTAACCAAAAGATTGGCATTTCAAATCCACCAACTGCCCTGTGGGAGAAAGATGTGGCAGTCTGCTTCCATAAAAATTATAGCCTTGGAAACCCTCTGGGGCAGTTCTACTCTGTCCTATAGGGTCGGTATGAGTCACACTGACTGAATGGTAACAGGTTTGCTTTTGTTTTTTGTATTTATAGGCATTTCGAAAGATTATCGTCCACTTGAAATGTTGAACAGCTTCATAATAGCTTTTTCAAAGCTTTGAGTTATTTGCATTTTAAAGTTCATATCAGACATCTCAATGTTACAGGTAAATTTTTTTAACTTCTATTAGGTAGTAATGATGTCAGAGAAGGATGGGTAAGTAGGTCAGACAGTGCATCTTGTGTCCACAGTCCATGTGAATTTTACAGAATACCATGTAAACTGCTACTGCAAAAGAGGCAATTAGTGCCCTGAATTTTCCATAAAATCCCTCCAAGTAAATCTTGTAGCCACTCATCTTTGCAGATGAGCATCTTAGCTTTGAGAAGATGCAGTAGAAAAAATTTGGCACAGAAACCAGCAGTAAGATTTCTTGAGACTCAGTATGTTTTTCATTGCACTAGCTCTCTCCTCCACCTCAGTGATTCATTCCACAAACATTTATTAGGCACCTACTATGTGCCAGGCACTATTTCAGGTTTGGGGGTACACTATGAACAAAATACATGGAGTCCTTGCCCCCTTCCGCTCTAGTAGGTTGAGAAAGACCAATAAACACTAAAATATATAATATCACAGGGTTCAAAATAGTTTAGAGAAACGCTGTCTGAAATCTATTTACAGTCTCTCATTTTTGAGCAGTGATAAAGTGAAAGGAGAAGTCAATAACGGACTGCAGAAATTTCACTAGTCTCAGTTCCACCATGTATAAATCGGATGGATTTAAGCGAGTTTTTCAATCAATTCATACCTCAGTTTTTTCATCTGTAAAATGGGGAGGAGGTTGGAATAAGTGACTGGAAAAGCTGTTTCTGGCTTTTAGTTTTCATGGTTGTATGCGAACATCTTGCACAAAACCAAAGGTCAGTTTGTTGACTGCTATATGCCTTAAAATATATTTCAAAATAAAATATGGGAAATCTGTAGGCATTCCATATACACTCAATACTTTCCATGCCAATCTAAACTTCTTTTATAAAGAACAAATGTTTTATTTACAGCTGCTATAGAATGAAGTTGTTTTTACCATTTTCAGCCATATAAGTTATTTATTCATAAAAGTATCTTCATTTCCATTGTGGGTTACATTGTCCCGCTTCATTCGTGAAACGGTATCTGGCTGTGAAACCCTCCCCTGGTTGTGATACTGTCTCTTTCTTCTACTAACCCATATCACTGACCTTGCCCTTCTGTTTAACCTTTTGACTGAACTATTAGCTCCATGAAAACAGGGGTTTGGGTCCTTGCTTCTCAGAAGAACCACCCAGATGAGATTCTGTCCAGGTAGCCCATAGAAATTTGCAGTCACTGCAGTTAGCCCACGTTTTACAGGCATAGGCCTTTTGGGAATCCATATTAGCTCTTCTAAGATGACTACTTTTAGTTTTTTTTTTTTTTAGAGCTTTGTTATATCAAAGGGTACTCAACACCCAAAAAGGAAAATTCCAGAACAATTCACAGACCAGGGCAATGTGAGTTAATAAGCATCTGAAACTTCTTTGGAAGTCCTTGTGGAATGTTAATGTGTATTTAAATAATGTAAGCAAAGCAGCACATAGTTTGCAATCAATTAATTTTCCTTAAAGGAGATAATGTAGCTGAAGAGCTGGATGTCAAACAAGGTTAGACTCGTACTTATGAACTTCGTACGAGTTACACAGCCTCTGATTTTCTGGAAAGACAAATTGAGTTCATTAGTTTGATTTTGAAATGTAGAAACTTAAATTTCAATTGATCGCCCAGCTAAAGATGACAGGAAATTTTACGGGCCTACTTTTTTTTTTTTCACGTATAAGAGATCTTCTCATCTGGATGAGATCCCCACTGACACCTTGCAGGTTTCTGAAGGAGGCGTGCTCTATCTTTGAGTTTTATCTGGTTGCTGTGTAATCAAATACACTGCACATGTTTCCCCATTTCATTAGGTGTGCCCTATCACAAAGACACATCTTGGCAGTGGCTTAGGGGGCAAAGTGAAATCTCTGCTTCAATAAGTGAATTTAATTCCTTCCTGTTGCCCCCTGGTGTCAAAATACATACAGTTCAATGTTATCGGAAGTGCCTAGCATGGGCTGCTGTGTAGACTGAAGTCTGTCCTGTCCTTTTAGTCACTAAAAAGGAATAACGACCATGTCCTTCTTGGGGAAGCACTACTATCCCAGGGTCAGATAGACAGGGATCTCAAGCACCCTAGAAGGAGCATCACAACATCTTCTGGCAGTAAACAATATCTCAAACAGTGCTTGCAGGGAGTACAAGACCAGGGCAGACCCAGGAGACTTCGCTGCATAAATGAGGGTCATGAAGAACGAGGAGGTTCAGACAACTTTTGGCAACAGGTAAATTCTCGTTAGCAAAGGAAATGCATTTTGGTGTACGTCATGGGATGTCGTCACACATGCCTACCAACAAGAACACAGTCCCTTTTTCACAAGTAGAGGCTGGAGGAATTATAAAGCTCTGCTCAGGTTCAGTGTCCCTACAGTATAGCTGCATTCTTTCCAGGCCATTCCATGTCAGTCCTTGATACTGTCCCAGTGGGTTAATGGGTTGGAGACGTGTGCCAGGACAGGCTTTGGTTGTGAGGTCTCCAGAAAGTCACTGCATGCAGTGTGGTCTTCAGAGTGAAAGTCCTTGGTCTGCAAAAGAGTACAACTCCAGATTTCTCTTAAGTCCAAACCTCCATAGGCACCATGGCTTCTTTGGTTCCAACAGAAGGCAGTAGGCTTTCTTCAGACAAGAAGTAAAAGGGGAATTGCACCAAGAACCCACGAATCTTTTTCAGTTCTTCCTCAGCTCTAATGGGATCTTCTTTTGCTAATATGGGTTTGGTTATAAAGTCTCGCAGTTGAATTAAATTGTGTACTTCATCATTGGGAAGGCACCGGAACACCTGATTAAAACACAATTGCAAAATTGAGTGTTAAGTTTAGAAGTACATCCCCTTACAGGAAATATTCCAACAGACAAAGATCTGATTTAAGAGTTTCTTCTCTTCCTACTACAAAGACACTGCTAGATTTGGTTCATTAAAAAAAAATCGTAATTAAACCCTTATATCTGATCTAAACAAGTGGTTAACCCCAGGACAGAGTCAACTAGTGGCAAGGAATCTCACTGTTGTTTCCCTACCATTAAGGTTAATTTTGTGGATAACAATCACCCTGAATCTCACTGGAGGTTCTGGTCTAAGGGTAAGATTGTATTTTACATAACCACATGCCCATGATCACACCTAAGAAAATTAGTTTTATAATCTCATTTAAGATGATGCCCATATTCAAATTTATTATACTAAAACCAAACTCGTTGCTGTTGAGTCCATTCCAACTCATAGTGACCTTATGTGACAGAGTAGAACTGTACCACAGGGCTTCAAAGGCTGTAATCTTTATGGAAGCAGACTGCCACATCTTTCTCCTACAGAGTGGCTGGTGGGTTTGAACTGCAAACCTTTCTGTTAGCAGCAGAGAGCTTAACCACTGCACTACCAGGGCTCCTTAGACTTACCATACTATCCCCAAAATGTCTTTTTATAGCTGTCTCCTCACCCAGTTGAGGACTTAATCAAGACTGTATACTGCATTTATAAAATTACATTTAAAAAGTCTCCTTACTCATGACCTATTTGATCATGGCCTTAAATAAGCCTATGGAGAGAGTTGTCATGGTTCACTAAGAATGATGATGTCTCCATACTGGAAGGGACCCTGGAAGGTCATAAAGTAGAACATACTCTTACCCAATTTCTGATAGATGCTCAAGGAATCTCAACTTGAATATTTTCCATGAAGGAAAGCTGATTACTTCATAAGATAACCTGTTCCACAGTTGGACAACTCAATTCTTTCACATTTAAAAAAAAATAATAACCAATGGATAAAACTTACCAGGAGATATGTACTTGGCCTCCATAACAAATAGAGCTAGTTTTAAAACACTGTTTTAACATTACAGCTGCCCAACAAAGGAAGTGTCTCATTATTAATAAGATTAATAAAGATGGATACCACTTATTTCACACTATGGGCTAAATACATTGTATGGACTATTCTTTATCATCATGACCACTCTAGTGAATATTCCTCCCATTTTAGAGGTGAGAAAAAGAAGGGTCAGAATGTCAAGTCACTGTGCACACAGATACATCACCAACAACTAGATGAGCAAGATGTGAATCCAGGTCTCACTCACTTATCAATTCTACCTGCCTTTCTTCCCTTCATCATTAGACATGTTCAGAGTCTGCGGTAACCATGTGCTAGGGGTGCGTACAATGGGATTCTTGCAACAGATGAGATATTAGAAGGCTACTAGAGCCCCTTCTAACCCATAACGCTTTTTGACTTTTCATTTTTCAGTGTTAACAAACGCTGTACCAGTATAATGTGGAAATAATGATATGGATTTTGTGATGATATTCAACAGAAAAATGGGGGAAAAGAAACATGAAACTCACCTTATCGTAAATTGTAGCATTTCGAGCTGCTATTGAAACCCAAACCTCCTTGAAGAATTTGTCACTCACTGGGTCCTGAATGTCCTCACTCAAATCAGAAAGATAGCCAAGGACAACCCTGAAATACAAATGCCTTCCAAATTGAGTAACTGAGAAAAAGCAGTTTGCTGAAGGTATCATTTCTAAGGGTAACATAATTCAGGCACTCAACCATAGAAGTCAATTTTTCTTTATTGATACATATATTGCTATGATGCTTGAATGTTTTAACTACTGGATAGAAAGGCCTAATTTTGTTCTAACAGTGTCCTTTAAATTTGGCCTAAGGTGTTCAAAGCCTTGGAGAATAAAATTGGCGTTCAAAACATGTTACCAGCCAATGTGCTAAGCCCTTTGCAAAGATTGTCTCACTAAGTCCTAAAGAACACCATAAAGAAGCAACTATTATATTCACTTTATAGATAAGGGAACGAAGGCACAGAGAGGTTAAGTAACTAGATGAAGGTCATGCACCTGGTAAGGGGTAGAGCTGGGACTCCAACCAGGATGATCTGTCTCCCAAACCTGTGCTCTTAACCATGACATGGTCCTTCCTCCCTCCCTCCCTCCTTCCCTTCTTTCTTTGCTTTAGGGCAAGCACTATGCTGAACTTCAGGATAGAGAAATAAATAAACACACGGAGCCTCTCTGGCTAGAGTTAAATTTGGTGGGTGACACCAACATTGAATAAATAATGATTGAACAAATCATATGAATCAATAATATGCATCAAATAATGAATGAATTAAAATTATGATAAATGCAGGGTGTGCTTTAAGAATACACAGCAAGGCTAGTCAGAGAAGGCTTTTACTTCTACCACCTATTTGCCTAACTCCACCTACCATCTTTTAAGATTCAGTACAAGGTCACCTTTATAAAACCTTTTTTGGCTCTCCCATTTCTCCTTGTCAATCCTGGTAGGTTTGAACATTCTTCCTTTTTTCCCCACTATAATTCATAGTGGGGAAAAAAGGAAGAATGTTCAAACCTACCAGGATTATGCTTTTATCAGTGCAATATTTTATAACCTTTTTGTTTTTAACAGGTTTGTCTCCCACTTCTAGAATGTAAATTTAAGAGACCATGTCCTGCTTACTCTCATATCTCCAGAGTGCCTGACAAAAGAAATCACATACTAGATGTTGTTTGAGTTAATCACATATAAACAGGGGACTAGAAATAACAGGAAATATTCAAGCAAAGCAAGACAAGTTTGAGAGGTCATATTGGAAAATGATAATAACTCATTGTATTTATAGAAGGCTTTAGGGTTAAAAAGCACTTCCACTTTAATCCTGTGACGTAGATGGGACATATGATTTCCATTCTGTAGACAGGAAACTAAATTTTGGAGACACATTAGTAATTGAGCTAAAACTCAAACTGAGTCCAAAGCCTTTTTCACATACACCTGGTACATTCAAGGAATACCAAAAAGGCCTGTGCTACAGGGAGAAAAACAATGGGAAAATACACCTTATAAGAACTTTGGCTTTTACACTCAGTAAGATAGGGGTGCACCGTAGGCATTAGAGCAGAGGAATGACAGAATCTGGCCTCCATGTTAAAATGTGGCTGCTCGTGGAGAACAGGCTGTATGGGGCAAGGGTTGAAGTAGGAAGACCAGTGAGGAGGTATTGCAGCTGTCTAAGTGAGAGGCGATGGTGGCTTGGACCTGGGTGGTAGCAGTGGAGATGAAGGTACAGCCTATAGGTTTTAGCAATAGGTTGGATCTAACCCATTGCCGTTGCGTCGATTCTGACTCATGGCGATCCTATTAGGGCATGAGAAAAGTAAGGCATCAAGGATGACTCAAAAGTTTTTGGCTTGTACAACTAGAAAAACGTAGTTTCCATTAACTGCGTAGGGGAATTCCATGGGTAGTCAACTTGTGGGGGAAAAACCAGGAATTCAATTTTGAACGGGGTAAGGTATCTTTTGAATGTCCAAGTGGCAAAGTTGAGTAGGCAGTTGAATAAATGAATCCGGTGTTTGGGAGAGAAGACTTGCCTGGAGATATAAACTGAGAATTGCCCTCAGATGCATGGGGCCTTCACATATAAAGCCCATATGTTCGCTGAAGGAGTGAGTATAGGCAGAGAAGAGGACCAACAGTAGGTGAGAGAAGCAGGAATCATTAAAAAGATTGAGGAGGAAAAACTGTGAGGCTGGAGAAAACCAGAAGTTGTGATGTCCTGGAACACATGGAGAAGTACATCGAAGTGAACCGTATCAAATTTGAACTTGACAGATTGGGTAGAATGAGGAAGGAGAACTGACCATTTGCTTTAACAGTGTGGAAGTTGTTACACTGTTGCCCTCTTTCTATTTAAATAAACATAGATTTACATCATTATTTTTAATGGCTGCAGAGTTTTCCATAACGTGAAATTTAACAAATTATTTTATTATGTTTAAATAACCAATTATTTTATTATGGACTTGGGGTGGTTTCCAATTCTCATGATTAGGAATAGTGATATAATAAACATTTATTTACATACAATATTTTGTAAATTTTTATGATTATTTCATTAGAACAAATTTTAGAATTAAAATTCCTGGTTCAAAGAACGTGCCAAACTTATCTCCAAGAAAGGCTGTACCAATGCATATGTTCTCCTCAGTCATCTCCAGTATGATCAACTCCAGAAAAAGCTCAGCCAATTTTACAGGGAAAAATGGACGTCTCATTTTAGTTTAAATCTGTACTTTTTTTTCATTATGTAAAAGCTGTTTAAAATAAATGGATCTGGCTCTACGACCACATTAGAATTGAGTCTTATAAACTCAAAATCTTATTTAAAACAATGCCTCCTGATTACATAGAAATAGCTTTCAAACAGAGAGAGATTCAGGGATGTTGCATGCAGGCAGAGAGGCTGGCTACTCGCTGAGATCCAGAGCAAACTTTCCCCATACCAGATGTGAAGGACAGTGTAAGTGACGGCAATAAGTCAAATGTAAAAATAACTTTGATTTGGGTCAGGTCTAACCCCCTGAAAATTGAGCAAAAAGAGTATTTCTGTGACTTTGGTTTTAAATTAGAACAAAAGGAGAGGCAACGTGTCCACCAAGTTATTAGTTAAGGGCTTGTTTATAGGAGAAGTTTTTAAAGAAAACAATATTTAGCAATAAATTATTTTCTCCCATTGGCATCTTAATTATAAGAAATTTACATTAAAATGCACGGCAAACACAAAACAAAGTGCTTTGGGTTTTCCTTTGAGAAAATATGATTTGGGAGAAAACGAGGTTGATTTTATATTGAAGTGCATAAAGCACTTTATTGTTTGTTACAGGAAGTAGGACAGTAAGGAAACCGCAGAAGATGGTTTCTGTCCTGTGCGTTCCTCGTGTCTATCACTTTAAACGATTCTGAGCTCTACCGTGTGGATAATGGTTTCTGTTGAGTGATGGCTACATCTGTAAAGTTGGAATAATTTTCTAGGACTTAATGAACTGTTCCGCACATAGTGGTGACATTCAGTGCAGTACCCTGATGGTTGATTCTGTCTCTATTTAGAATTAATTTCACATTGAAATGTGTCTCTCTATTTCTATGCAAAAATAGCCCAGATGGAAAATGGATTGAAGACGCTTTTTTTTTTTTTTAAGTGAGAAAATGGCTGTGTTCTAGGCCACACTATTTATCTTTGGGAACATTTCCTAATAAAGAGAGGCTAAAATTGACACAAGGTTTTTGCGGTGTTTTTTAATATATTATCTGTGTTTGCCATTAGGGCAAAGTGAAAATAATTGTTCAAGAACAACTACCTCTTTAAGACAGTTTGAAAATTGCCAGGAAAAATAAACCACCAAAGAATAAACTTAGCATGAAATCTATAGGACTAATAAAAAACGGAAAAAACCAAATAATCCTCTAATGATGTACTAAAGAACAAAAAACTTTAACGTTTTATTGAACAATAAAACAAAGTTGAATAAATGGAAGCCCATACCTTGTTCCACAGGATGACTCAATATTATAGGTGTCAATTTTTTTATACTAATCTATAAATCGACAGTAATCACAATAAAAAAAAAAACTAATAAGGATTTGAGAGAATTTAAGTAATTCTAAAGCTCTTATAGAAAAATGAACATTTAAGAATAGCTAAGATTATTCTGCCAAAGAAGACTGATTTGAGGGAGCAGTATGGCAAGAAGTAGGGCTCCCAAATACTAACATGCATAGCTGCAAAAACTAAAACGCTATCACACTGGCATGCAAGTAAACAGACTTTCAATGGACCGTAATAGAGGGGCTAGAAGTAAGTCCTAATATACGTGGGAATTCAGTGTATTACAAAGGGGCGTAGCAAATTGGATAGGCAGAGGGTCTCATACATCATAGAGTCTGGATCAGTTGGTTATTTGGGAAAGAAAAAGTTAGAGCTCTTACCTCACTTCTTACATTAAAATAAATTGTAAATGTTAAAGGTAAAAAGTAAACTCAAGCAATCATTAGAAGAAAATGTACATATATATTTGATTTTGGGCTGGGGAAGCTATTACATGCATACAAAAAAGGAAGAAAAAAACAGAGAAAAAACTGATAGATCTGATTCATAAAAATTTCAAAGCTTCCCCCAAATACTCTAAATATGATTAAAGGTAATTGACTAACCATATTTGTAACAAATATGACAAAGGAATTAGTATCTTATATACTGAAAGTACTTATAAATCATTAAAAAAAAAGTATTCCAATGGAATAGGCGAAGGATATGAATATGCTAGGCAATTTAGAAAAGAACAATTATACATCGCTAACAAACCATTTTTAGAAAAATACCCTCAGTTATGCAAGCTAATTAGATGCCATCTGAAATCCAACAAATTAGCCAAGATTATTTAAATAATGGAATTTGATTATTAGTAAAGATGGGAGGAATAAACCCTCTAAAAA
This sequence comes from Loxodonta africana, assembly GCF_030014295.1. Classification (NCBI taxonomy): domain Eukaryota; kingdom Metazoa; phylum Chordata; class Mammalia; order Proboscidea; family Elephantidae; genus Loxodonta; species Loxodonta africana. The sequence continues at coordinate 48,721,580 of NC_087364.1, forward strand.
CACGGCTAGTGACACAGCAAAATATTAGCGGGCAAAGGAAGACGCACATCTCCTTTAACTAGAAACTGCAGAGTTAGGGTTTAGCCTAAGGAGGTGAACAAAATGCTACCTACTCATTTTTTTAATATCAGCGAAAAAAGCTGCCCAACAATGAGGTATAGACTAAATGAATTATGGTATATCCATATGATAGAATGCAATACAACTATTAAGAACACTTAATGACATTGGAAAATGTGTGTAACATTATTTAAATAATAAAGAACACTGGAGAACTGTAGATCCTAATTTAAAAAAATACATAGTATATTAATGTTAAGTATGTACAGAAAAAAAGTGGAATAATATATATTGAATGTTAAAATTGTTAGCACTGGGTGGTTGGATTACAGATGAATTTAATTTTCTTATTGCTTTTTGGAATTTGTCAAATTTTCTACAATACAAATATAATATTTTGTTTTATTGCTTTTTGGAATTGCTCAATTTTTCTACAATACAAATATAATATTTTGTAATCAGAACCCTGTAATTATTACACATTTAAAAAGTTATAAAGAATCCCAGCACTTTAAAGGGAGTATCTAAGTTCTCATGAAATGGAAAAAATAGGACACATATTTCCAGTTTACAAGCGAATTTGTTTTCCTTCTACATGCTGCAGTACGCAACCCAGTGCCGTCGAGTCCGACTCATGGAGACCCTATAAGACAGAGTAGAACTGCCGCATAGAGTTTCCAAGGAGCTCCTGGAGGATTTGAACTGCCAACCCTTTGGTTAGCAGCCGTAGCACTTAACCACTACGCCACTAGGGTTTCCCTATGGATTAATTAGCAGGATGCTAATTTTAAATTCTCCCCTGTTAAACAAAACAAATTAACATTAGAATTTAATTGACATATCAGTGTTTTGGAGATATTATTGGCAAAACAATGTGTACTAGAGGCAGTAAATACAGCAATAAGTTGTTAGAATGTACAGACAGTAGATACCGAGGGCTGGCTTTGCAGAGCTCCTTGAGCAAGCTGAGGACAGAATGAACCGTCTGAATGGGAAGCTTATCTTGGTTCTTTAAAGTACTCCCCCTCCACCCCCCATATCTTGGTTCTCTAAAGTCCCCTGTGGGAACTGTTTGGTATGAAGAAGATGGACGCCTGCCTTTGCAGGGACTGAAGCGTCCGTTACGTCTCTCTCCGCAAGTGAGCCAGTTTCCAAATTTGGGCATTAACACAAGAAGCATGACAGCACTGCTATACATTTTTGTGCAGTGCCTTCCCTCAAATAGCTTAAAGCACCGCCTTAACTAACGCTATGTAAAAGACCGGCTGCCTCTCACTGTAGAGGCCACACTGAAATCACAACATGGCAAATATAGTTTTGGAATCATACAACTGTGGACTTACTGCAAGGCGAGAGAATGGCTAGGGTGTTCCTTAGATGGTGTGTCTGCAGTAAGAAGAGGGCGGAGATTGAGAGGAGGCGACAGTATGTTGGTGACCAGGATCTACTGTAGGTGAGGTAAGAAGCCATGGAGGGTAGTAGGCAGAGGAGCGACACGCATGATCTGAGTTAGGTTCTAGAAGGATCAGTGCCATGGAGAATAGACTATGGGTCTTGTGGGTGCAGGGGTGGGCAGTTACAGCCCAGCCCTAGAAAGTTCTCAGTAAAGCTTTATTGAATGAAAGACTCATTTATGGTTACATGGCTCTTTGCCTCTAGCCCAATGTTCCTTATGCTTGACCACAGATTTGTTTAAAACTCACGTCTTCTGCAGAAGATCAGGTGTATTCCATGTCTGGAGTCCCCTTAAACCTGAGGACCAGGTTCCACGCATAAATTTTACACCAGTAGCTACCAGAATGCTCTTCTAACGATTTGTATCATATTGTCGTGTTACTACAGCTATTTTAATTTTAAAAAAGACTCACTTAAAAAAAAATTTAAATAGGCACTGGACAGTTTGTCCTGACCTGGTCCTAATCAATTAATGGATTTAAAATGCTATTTTTTTTTTTTTAAATAACATTAAAAAAAAAAAAACAATTAAAAAATGTTTGTGAACCACATAATTTCATATATTACTGGTAGTATACATTCTATATTCTGGGAAATGCTGTTTTAGACAAAAAAAGAACCCGGAAATGAAATGTGTGCTAAGGGCAAGAGGTTGGGGCTGGGATCCACTGCCTATTATGTACTACTGTGTAAGAGAGACAGCTTTGTAGGACCGACCTAAAGCACTGCAGCCGAAGTCCTTGGGCAAACCGGCCAGCTTGGTACTCTTCTCCGTCCATTACAGAAGGAACCGTCTCCGTGTCCTGTACAATGACAGCCATTTCACTGTCACGCTTTCCCAGCATGCTTCGATCATTTATATTAGCAGAGCCTATAGGGAGAAACAGTGAAACTAAGCAACTTCCCACTGTTGCAGACACTGCTGGTTGCCCTCCCCACTCCATTCTTACTTGCTAACGAGAGCCTGATTTTGTTCAGGTTATCAAGACAAGATGGGTTTTAGGGAAAAGAAGTCCTCCTTAATCCAGGGATGAATCTTGATTAGTCTAAAACGGCCACAGTAATTTCACTCTTTTTGCCAGTAACTGGCTTAGAAATAGGCATTTGACCTAAGTCTAGCCGGTGAGGCTTGAAAGTCTATTGGGGGCTTCTGAGAAAGTTTTTCTCCTTCTTTTAAAGGGACACAAGATGGAATGCTGTTTCTTCCAGCCTATGGATATTTTGGCTTTAGGGGGTGGGTCAGCACAGAATTCCCAGGGTTGCTGCAGCCATTTTACAACCACTAGGGTACAAAAGGGAAACCCTGGTGGCATAGTGGTTAAGTGCTAGGGCTGCTAACCAAAGCGTTGGCAGTTCAAATCCACCAGGCGCTCCCTGGAAACTCTGGGGCAGTTCTACTCTGTCCTGTAGGGTTGCTATGAGTCGGAATCGACTCGACAGCACTGGGTTTGGTTTGGTTTGGTTTGGTTTTAGGGTACAAACAAATGGATGGTACAAGGATGGCAGAGAGGAAAGGAGAAAGACTCTGGGTCTTTAAGTCACCGAACTAACAAACCCTGGGATTTCCCTACCATCTGCTATGTGAGATAATACATTTTCCTTATTGTTTGTACCTTGTAGTTCAAAGGAGTCTAACTGATATATACATCAAACCCATACCAAACCAAACCAAACCTGTTGCCATCGAATGATTCCAACTCAGAGTGACCCTACAGAGAACTGCCCCATAAGGTTTCCAAGGAGTGGCTGGTGGATTTGAACTGCCAATCTTTTGGTTTGCAGCTGAGCTCTTAACCACTGTGCCACCAGGGCTCCAATATATGCACCAAGCACTTTAAAAAAAAGTTTACTAGCTCAAAACAGAAGATGGCTTTGCTTTTAGACTAAAGAATTAGATTCTCTGTAGACTTTAACCCATAGTCACGTACTTATGAATGTCAAAACTGAAGAGAACCTTCACAATAGTGTCTAATCTCAAGTATGGCTTTGGGTTTTCCATTCTCTTGCCTCACTTGTGTGGCATGCCAACAGCTTCTGTATCAACTTCCCTTCATTCTATTTTTAAATTCAGTGAGCTGAGAATGTTGACTTTGATATGTGAAGGGCACATATTTTAATTAGTTCAGCCTGTGTTTTCTGCAGCCCTCTGTTGTGTATTCAGAAATCGCCATGATGTTTCTGCATTAATCACTGCAGATTTGCTCTTCTGAATCCTTGAGGTGTCCTATGAACCACAGAAAGGGCCCAAGTGACTCTCAGTGCTTCTCGTGCCCTAGTTCAACCTTCCACCGTTTCTGAAGACGTGGAGCAGAAGGGTCAGGTTGAACATGCCCTCTGTGACAGTGACAGCCAGAGGTGAAAGGCAGTAGCAACCCTGCCATGAGCCCAAATGGCGGGGTTTTGTGCCTTGGGAAAAGCAGCCCCTTCCAGAAGAGAATACAGTCAGTCCCTGGGTTACAAACATCCAACTTAAGGACAACTCGCACTTGCCACTTAATGTTATGTAAATTTGCCCTCACTTTGAAACTGTTCAATCCTTACAACAAATTCTCCATCACACTCACCTTCGCTTTCTGCATACGCAGATTTTAAATCATTGAAAAGACTTCGAGTCTTTTCTTGCACTAAAGTAAAGCTAAATGAGAACTGTTCGCACCTGTTCCTACCTACCTACAAATTTGACTTAAAGACACACTTAGGAATGGATCTTGTTCGTTACTTGGGGACTGCCTGTACTGTCATTTGCCACAACATTGTCATAGTTAATATATAAATCAATGATGACTACGGAGGTAAATGGTGCCTGTGCTGGCCCTGGGTGACAGAACTGAGCACATAGCAGACATTTGGGAGTGCTATTGGTGTGCTGTAAAAACCTTTAAAACACTTTGTTTCATTAGCAACAAATCACCCTTAATACATAAACTTATATTTTGATTACAGAATATAAATTTGCAGACATATCTTTGGGTTTGAGAGTTGGTCGAGCATTACTGAGCATCATTGGACTTTCTCAGCTTTAATTTCATCTTTTGTACATTGAGATAATAATGTGACCTTATAGGATTATTGTGGGAATTAAGTAAGATTGTGTGAAAGCATTTACTGACCCCACAAACTGCTCCTCAAATAAAAATTATTGGCATTCTTATCAGACACTTGTTAATGCCATAGTATCTCCACCAGAGACTCTGGCAATAGGAGACATGTAGCATTTGTATCTAAGAAGCCTCCTCTGTGAGTTACTCACCCCCTCCCAGATGTGTGCGCTGTAAGGAAGCAGGGAACACAATTCCCATAGTACTGCTATTGGGCTTCATGAGCTGCCCGGGCCTGGGTGCAGCCTACTCTCAGGCTGCCTGGGCTGGGGAGATGATGCTGCTGTGTTCACTGTCGGGGTAACCAGGATGTGAGCCAGACGGAAAAGCCTCCTCACAACACACACGCTCTTACACGGGCCCCCAGCCTCCCTCCACCACAGTGGGCCCCCACACTCCAAAAGGGAGAAATACATTCCTGGCAGCCTGAGCTGGAATTCTTAGTGAGAGAATGTGTGGTTCTTTTGCCTCAGGGGCCATCAAGAGTTACAGAGGGCATTAACCCTCAACCACATGGGTAAGTGAGTTGGCTACTACTTAATAGGAATGTGAAGAAAATGATGAGAAAATTTTAGATGAATTTAATAAGTGAGATACTGAAAATGAGATATTGATGATTGTACATGCCACCCCTATTCTTATTGCTAAGACTTCCTCTATTCAGGAAAACAAGTTCAGAGCAGCAGACATAGTATTACTTCATTTCGTGTAACATATGAAGAGGAGGAGAGAGCAAAGGACACATATCGAACTGTTACTAGTGGTGAGTTCCTTCCGGGGTAGAGAGTGAGGCCAATAAGGGGAGTTTTACTTTTTACTCTAGGTACTTCCTTACAGTTCGAACTGTTTACAACAAATACATATTGCATTTATGTATTACTTTTTATGGTAACTGAAATCCCTTATTTTTATTAGGACTTTCCCTCGATAATTTAAAAAATGAATATTTTTAGTAAATGATCTTTTCTAATTTTGTAATTAGGGAACTTTAAAAATAATGTGAAATAAAGCAAAATGCAAAACAGTACATGAAAACACGTCTGTACGACTTAAGCAGCAATAAACTGAACAATGAATGTCCCTGTACTTATCACCCAGGCTGCGCAGCAGAACATTACCCACCCAGAAGCCCTCTGTGCCCTCCCATCCACTTCCCCTCCCCAAGAAGGACCCTTTGTATTGAATTTTGTATTCCCCATGCTCTGCATGCTTTCGTAAACAAAAGACAGTTTACTTTTGATCGTTTTTTAAAATTTATATAAGTGAAATCCTATAATAGCTAACCCTTTGAGATTTGCTTCTTTCGTTCAATATTATGTCTTTGGAATTTTTCTGCTTTGATGTGAGTAATCACAATTCATTTATTTTCCTTGGAGGGACACACCAGAATTTATTTATTCATTATACTGTCGATGGATGTGTGGGTTGCTTCCAGAGTTCTGCTGTGAGGCACAATTCTGTTCTACACAGTTGTGTACTTGTTTCCTGGTGTACACATACGAGAGTTTTATCTAGGCTCTCTCTATAGGACAGGATTGCTGGGTTGCAGGGTGTGGGACTTTATTAAGTAATGCTATACCGCTTTCCAAAGTGGTTATACCAACTTGTACTCACACTAGCAATAGATATTGTTATTGTTGTGTGCTGTCAAGTCAATTCTGACTCCTAGCAACCCTATATGACACTGTAGAACTGTCCCGTAGAACTTCCTAGGCTATAATTTTTACAGGAGCAGATCGCCAGGTCTTTTCCCCCATAGACCAGCTGGTGGGTTCAAACCACAGACTTCTGGTTAGCAGTTCAATGCTTAACCACTGGGCTACAAGGGCTCTTTGCAATAGATAGGACTGCCCAACTTTAAAATTTTTTCCAGTCTGGTATTTCTAAAAACTGTTATTTGTCTCATTATTATAATAATGAGACTGAATATCTTTTCATACGTTTATGGTCCATGGGTGTGTCCTCTGGTGAAATTCCTATACGAGTGCTTTGCCCATTTTCCTTTGGATGTTTATCTTTTCTTATTGATTTATAGGGGTACTTTACGAGTTTTGGATAGGAAGTGTTGCAAATACCTTCTTTCAGTTTATGATTTATCTTTTTATTCTCTTTATGATGTCGTTTCATGAATAAGGAGCTCTGGCAGCTGTGTGGTTAAAGCAGTCGACTACTAACCAAAAGGTCAGCAGTTCAAAACCACCAATGGCTCCGTGGGAGAAAGATGTGGCAATCTGCTTCCATAAAGATTTACAGTCTTGGAAACCCTATAGGGTCTCTATGAATCAGAATCGACTTGATGGCAGTGGGGTTGAGTTTTAATGAATAAAGTCCTGAATCTTAATGCAGTTAGATTTATCAATCTTTTCCTTTGAGTTTGTGTGTCTTGTTTAAGAAATTGTTAGTTCTTCTGTGACAGAAAGAATAATGAACCTCAAAGATGACCACATTCTAATTCCTGAAACATGTGAATATGTTAGGTTACATGGTAAGGGGATTTAAGGTTGCAGATAGAATTAAGGTTGTTAATCAGTTGACCTTAAAACAGGGAGAGTATCCTGGATTAGGCAGGTGGACCCAATGCCATCACAAAACCCTCTGCCTTGAAGTCAATTCCGTCTCATAGCGACCCTGTAATGTCATCGCAAAGTCCCTTAAAAGTGAAAGGGAGTCAGAGAGGGATGTGATTACAGAAAAATGGGTTGAGGCTTTGGGAAAGCTTTAGAGAGATATGATGTTGCTGGCTCTGAAGATGCCCAGGGAATGTGGACAGTCTCTAGATGCTAGAAAATGTAAGAAAATGCATTTTCCAATACCAGTTGCTGTCTGGATTCTCACCCATAGTGACCCCATAGGACAGAGTAGAACTACCCCTTAGGGTTTCCTAGGCTGTAATCTTTAAGGATGCAGACTGCCATATCTTTCTCCCATGGAGCAGCTGGTGGGTTCAATTGCCAGCCTTTTTGTTAGCAGCTAAGTACTTGACCACTGTACCACCAGGGCTCCATGGATTCTCCCACAGAGCCACCAAAAAGAAATGCAGTCCTGCCAACACCTTGATTTTAGTCCAGGGAAGCCCATGTTGGACTTTTAGCCTACAGAAAATAAACATTTTTTAAGCCACTAGGTTTGTAGTGATTTGTTACAGCAGCCATGGGAAACTAATACACTCTCCCTTCCCTGTTTAGCTTGTTTTAAAGGAGAATGGACTCAACCAATGAGCCCAAATGGGCTACACTGTAGTTTCTACCTACTAGTATCTCTTGTACCTCCAGACCAGAGTTTCTCAATCCTGCTTGCACATTAGATTCAGTTTGGAAGCTTTCTAAAAATTCTGATGTCAAAACAAAAATAAAGCCTAATGCCCAGGCCCCAAACCAAACCAATTCAATCGCAATTTCTGGAAGTAGGAACCAGACATTAGGATTTCCCTCCATAACTCTCTATTCACCAATTAACCCATCTTATTTTTTGATCCATTTTAAAATAAATTGCATGAGCAAACTTCCCCATAAGTGGTGTGTGTGTGTATATATATATAAAAATATACACATACATATATATAAAGCTCTCCCAGGCAATTCTATTACAGTAAGGATTGAGAGCTACTGGACGAAATCTTTTTAGAATGAGTGTAATTCATTCATCCTTCAACTACCCCGTAAGCGGAAGTTGATTCCCACCCTCACCCACCACTCTCAAGTTTGCTATTTCACATACGGATATTCAGTAACTGGACCTATCTCCCCATCTCCCCACAACCTTATTGATTGCCTCTGGACATTCTTGCTCCAGGTCCTCAGTATCCATCCAGATGTTTCTTGTAGTGAGGTGGAAGGAATACCTGCCTCTCCCTTTGAGGGCAACTGTATTCTTTTATTCATTTTTACAACTCCCTATCGTGCTTTGTAAACACTGGTGGCATAGTGGTTATGAGCTATGGCTGCTAACCAAAAGATCAGCAGTTCGAATCCACCAGGTGCTCCTTGGAAACTCTGTGGGATAGTTCTACTCTGTTCTATAGGGTCACTATGAGTTGGAATCCACTTGATGGCAATGGTTTTTTTTTCCTTTGGATTGTGCTTTGTAGCATATTAGTTAACATTAAAAAAAACTGTTTCACTTAGCCAGCAGGGTAGACTTAAATTCTACGTAAAGGGATTGTTGTTGTTAGGTACCATCAAGTTGATTTTGACTCATAGTGACCCCATGCGACAGAGCAGAACTTCCCAATAGGGTTTTCTAGGCTGTAGTCTTTTTTTTTTTTTTTTAATCTTTATGGAAAGGAGCCCTGGTGATGAAGCAGTTAAGTGCTTGGCTGGTAATGAAAGGTACCAGCCAGGAGAAAGATGTAGCGATCTGCTTCCGTAAAGACTACAGCCTTCGAGACCCTTGGGTGCAGTTTTACTCTGCCCTATAGGATCTCTATGAGTTGGATCTCTGAGTTGGAGCTGACTTGACTCAACAGTAAAGGGTTAATCTTTACAGGAGCAGATTACCAGGCCTTTCTCCCACGGTGCCCCTGGTGGGTTCGAATCACCAACCTTTTGTTTTGCAGCGGAGCGCTTAACCGTTGTGCCTCAGAGCTCTTTACTTAAAGGATAAAAAAAAAAAAGGATAGCCTTGTTTTATTCAATAAAGACAAATAAATGTTAGTTTGGTTGAGTGCCAATATTAAGATGGATTAGAAAAAACTGGATTGGGTCACAGATTTCAAGACTAGCAGGGCCACCCAGGGCAACAGATAATTAAAGCTATAGACAAAAGAGATCTTCAATATGAGAAAACAAATATTTCCTTGTGAGGAAGAAAATGAAGATAAACAATACCTCATTTTCCTTATGTCAATTATTCAATTATTCTGGCATAGGTCTGTCATGTCAGAAAAACTAGTCACATTTACTTTAACCTCCTTTAAACCAAGCCTTTAAATACTTGCTTAACACCTGTAAAATATTCTCAAGCTAACTTCTCAAACTCTCAAACTTTTTTTGTGTTATGAACTCAAGCAGAGCTGATGTATTGGAGCAGCAAAAACAAACCCACTTACTCAGAGAGTTTCTAATGAGATGAGAAGAACCAAAGCACATTTGGATTTTTCTGTGGGGGAAATCTGCTCTTTAAACAACACTGCCCTTGAGGAAGGAGAAATGCAGCCTGTAAGGACTGACAAATTTGACCTCTTGACACTCCCAAGGCTACATCTTCAGTTTTATGACAGAAGATAAGAATTGTGTACAAAATTGATCAATCATTGCTGGCTCAAATAAAGCGTAGCCTAGGGGGGTTCACAGAACTTTCTGGAAAACAATTCAATTAAAAAACTCAACAAATGTATTTGACTGTTAGCTCTGTTACAGAAAGCTACGTTGCATTTATACTTTGTGTTAAGTAATGCAGGCTGAAAGCTAAAATGAGCTTTAAAAGGGAAATATTTACATCTGTCAATTTTTACTTCAGGGGTTCTGAAATCTTGATGAAGAGATCAACTGAATTTTACTTGGCTTTGTTTTTGTGTTTCAGCAAGCATCAATATATTTCCATTCCTGTTGTCAAGGGTGAAATTAATAGAAAAATATTCTGTGGTTTGGCTTCTGAAGAGCAAGGCAGAGTAACTTGAGGGAAATAAGAGTAATATAGAGTAAGAGATTGAAGACACCAGATATTTTTCTTAATTGTCCTGTGCAAGTACTAAAAGAACGTATCTCCCCACAGAGTTCTACACATTTTTGGCACAAGTTTCAGAACTGCTTCTTTCTTTTCAAATCATGTTGCAGATAAGACAGTATCATTACTCTTAGATACACATTATTATTTTTTTCCCCAGTGGAGAATAGAGATGGAAAAGGCATATTTACTGCCAAAAACTTTCAAAACACTCCAGGATATTCAGTTTCTTAAAAAATAGGAAAGTCCCTTATTATAACTGAGAAACTGCATTTTATTTAAAACAGATGAGCAGAATTCCCAGTTCACATTGTGTCTCTAAGCGCCTTCTCCCTCTACCAACCCATTCATTTATTTGGGTAGTTGTTATTACTGTTTACCATCCTGGCCTTTTGGTATTAGCCTAACATGGTACTGGAAGGTGAAACAATTCAATGATGAGCAACTGAAGCTTTCTATATATGTACGAAAGAAGGTGGCTAAACTTCAACACCCTTCTTGTCAAGTTGATCTTATCTGGGTAGAATGGGCAAATAACTCTCAAATCTGTCAGTGGGGATAGGACCTTGGAGAAATGTACTGCGTATTCCTGACAAGAAAAGACTGCGGACTTTAGGATTACACATTATTAATACACAGTTCCTACCAGACTCATACACACAACAACAACGCTGGGCTGCTGTACACTCTGATTATAACACACAAAACATAGATGCTAGGAAAGAAATTGGTAAGCCTAGCGGCAGCAATGTGTTAATATCCTTCTGATATTATCTTGTGTAATTTTAGATCTGTGGTAATGGTTACCACAGATATTCACCAGAATACCACCAGGTATTCATTTACGATGCACTTTTTGCCCTTCTAATCCCCAAAATCTAGGTACTTGGATTCAGAATAAAAATAAGGGAACAATAAAGAAAACAGGCAGATACTGGACTGCTAGGGTAAAGCTGCCTCCAGCCATTGTCATGTGCACAAAGGCCATTTAATTGCTCTGTGCCTCAGTTTCTTCGCAAATTAAAACGGGAATTGGAAAGGATGTAAGAGAAAAGAATTGCTTCAGAAATGTTTCAAATACTGTGTTTCTGCCCCTTTCAACTGCAAAGGAAGCTTGACAAGGACAATAAGAAAGACTTTTTACGTGGCACAAAATTTTAGGCCATCTACTTACCAATAATAACCGTGTTGTCATCGGCAATCAGCAGCTTGCTGTGGACATAGATAAGCTCAGTGACTAGGCTTCCTTCAAGCTGTGCATGTGTTCTAAGGCCACAGAATGAGATGTAATTTATCCACTGATTGCCAACTGTAAATTTAAATGAAAAAAAAAAAAAGGTTGCTTAAATTAATATGACCAAGCTCAATCAGGGCATATTAAGTTTTATTGTTCTGTAAAATAAATATGCTACTTAAATATGTTCTTAAGAATAGATTATAATATGTATAGTTTTTTTTTTATTTCAGAATTTTCCTTGGATCTATTTTTGCTGTCTGAAGAGTTTTATATTGTTAATCTGGACGAATACGCTTTTTTTTTTTTTTTTCCCTAATCATTAAATCATTAAAGTCTTAATTCATTAAATAAATTCAAATGTGAACATTTTATTTTAGTGATTTGGCAGGTAATTACCAACAAGTGATGATTACAGCTAAGCCACAGTAGATAATTCAAGACTTCAGTGTAACACTTACATCTATCTTAGTTGACACCTGCTGCCATTTAAATTCAGTGCAAGATGTGCGTCAAGACCACCTGACGCAGACATATCCAGCCCAAAACAGCAGTTAAAACGTACAGGCTTCGAGTAAATAAAAACCTTCTAGGTCATTAAAATAAGGAAATGAAAGAATCCTCACCACGTTTGACTTTGGTGAGAAGTGGTACTAGGTTTGTACTTTGAAACGTTGCCCTCTCATCAGGTGACAGGTAGAGACAATTTCCGTACCAAGCAACCAATAATCATTACCCTGGCATTAGAGTAAGTCACAGGATTTTATGGTCCCTCTCCCACAAAATGGTTGTCTGATACTAAGAATAAATGGAGTGGAAATAAACCATTTCACATTGTAATAGAAAGAGAATATAAATCTTTTTCTCCCTTTTAGAGAACATGAAGCATATAAATAGTTCCATTAATGGAAGTTTCCATTTATTACTAAGGTTTTCTGTTACTGGTGATGCTATCCAGTGTTTCTATTAAGCTTGCAGGTCTGGGAAAGAAATTCTTTGATAGGTTATGTACAGAGATCCCTCCACTAACAGATTACCTTCCCTGTATGTCTGAGAGAGCTTGTAACTGTGTTTGCCACAAGTTCAAGTGTAGGTGTAAGGGATGCATGTCTGCAAAGTTTCATGTAAATAGGAGTTTTGCAAATCAATTTCTTTCCACATCTGTTAACATTATATTGTAAAGATTCTTCATCGAAGGCAACAACTCCTTTTTAAAGTCTTCTCTGATCCAGGAGACAGGAGCATTTCCTCTTTTAAGCCCCGATGCCTACCCAATTCCTGGAAAATATTTCTAATATAATGCCTAATGTATTCTTTTATACATGTTTTTCTAAGGCTCCATTTCTCTACTATTGGACAGGAATTGGGTCTTATGTATTTTGTATCCTCAGCCCTTGCACAGTGTTAAACACGAATAAATGAGTGAGTGAATGAATATTCAGTTGGCTGCTAATGTTTTACCTTTTGGTTTCTCTGTATCATCTACTTTCCTGCAGCTGACCATGATCTAGAATCTAAAATTTTAAGACACAAAACAGCTTTTTATTGGAATCAGTGAGCAAACCCTTTGGTGAAGTAAATACTTTTTTTTTGCAGTAATTTTCCATTTTTAGAAGCTTCACATTGGACAATATAGTAGAACAGTGGTTTTCAGTGTGCATAAAGACCACCTGTGGGGACTTGTTAAAAGCAAATTCCTGCAGCCCTCCCCAGATATTCTGCTTCAACAGAAATCTGTAGATTAATAAGCACCCTAGATGATACCATTCTTTGAACCACGCTTCCATACCCAAACCCCTTGCCATTGAGTCGATTCCGACTCATAGCGACCCTATAGGACAGAGTAAAACTTCCCCGTAGAGTTTCCAAGGAGCACCTGGTGGATTCGTACTGCTGACCTTTTGGTTAGCAGTCGTAGCTCTTAAACACCATGCCGCCAGGGTTATCCACACTTCCACAGAGCCTTGGTATTCATACAATTAAGAGTAGAGTTAACAATAAGAAAATAATACTCCATAACCAAGCGAGACATGTTCTGGGGTGCAATTCTGCTCAATTGTTCAATATGAGAACTCTGTTATTATATCGACCGATCTAGAAAGAAAAATCATATGACTATATCAACAGATGCTGAAAAGCTTTGGACACAATTCAGTACCTATTCCTAATGAAAACAATGAAGAAAGTAGAAAACGAAGGATACTTTCTTAATGTGCTTAAAAATATATAATACATCTACTGTTAATACATGTACTGTTGTTGTTAGTTGCCAACAAGCTGATTCCTCATGGCAATACAATGTGTGCGGAGTTCAGCTGCTCCATATGGTTTTCAAGGCTGTGACCTTTCAGAGGCAGAATGCCAGGCCTTACTTCCAAGGCACTTCTGGGTGGGTTTGAACCGCCAACCTTTTGGTTAGTAATCCAGAGTTTAACTATTTGCACCACCCAAGAACTCCTCTTACATGTATTACATACATATAATATATATGTATATGCATATAGTTTCATACTATTTAATATTGTCTTAGAAGTATCATCCAATGCATTTAGACAAGAGAAATCATATAAGAAGTGGAAAATAAGTAAAATCACCTCCATTTGCAGATGATAAGTTCAGTAGGATATAAATCAACAGCTTTCATACATGTTAAGGATTGAGTTGTGTCCCCCAGAAATGTGTGTCAACTGCCTAGGCTATGATTCCCAGTATTGTGTGATCCTTCGCCATTTTGTCATCTGATATGATTTTCCTATGTGTTGTAAATCCTACCTCTATGATGTTAACAGATGTTAAGTTAATGAGGCAGGGTTAGAGGCAGTTATGTTAATGAGGCAGGACTCAATCTACAAGATTAAGTTGTGTCTTGAGTCTATCTCTTTTGAAATATAAAAAAGAGAAGTAAGCAGAGAGGCTGGGGGACCTTATGTCACAAAGAATGAAGAGCCAGGAGGGGAGCGTGTCCTTTGGACCCTGGGTCCCTCTGCTGAGAAGCTCCTAGACCAGGGGAAGATGGATAACAAGGCCCTTCTCCCTGAACCAACAGACAGAGAAAGGCTTCCCCTGGAGCTGGCACCCTGAATTTGGACTTCTAGCCTCCTAGACTGTGAGAGAATAAATTTCTCTTTGTTAAAGCCACCCACTTGTGATCTTTCTGTTATAGCAGCACTAGGTATCTAATACACAAACAATAACCAGTTAGAGACTATAATCATAGACAAAACCCCATTTACAATGGCAACAAAAAAGACAAAATATTTAAGGAAAAACTTAACAATAACTTTGCAAAACTTGATAAGGAAATATTTAAAACACTATCAAAAGACACAAGAATAGACTTGAACAAATGGAAAGAGATGCCCTTGTTCGTGGATAGGACAACTGAACATTGGAAAGATAGATGTCCATTCTCCCCAGGTAAATTTATAAATATAATGTAATCTCAGTAAAAATATCAACACAATTTTTTTGCAGCTAGACAAGCTGATATTATAGTTCACATGGAAAAATAAACATTCGAGAATAACTAGGAAAAAACTGGAAAAGCAGAGGTAAGAGGGGACATTAGCCCTATCAGCTATGAACATGCACTAAAAGCCTATATAATTAAAAGAGTGAGGCACTGGCACATGAATGGACAGGTAACCAGTGAACAGAATAGAAAGTCCAGAAATAGACCCAAGTAAATACAGAAATTTAGTATGTGATACAGGTGGCATTTCAAATGACGAGGACAAGGAAGGACTTTTAAATAGAAGGTGCTGGGATAATTGAATAGGCATTTGAAAATATAAAAATTATATTTATAGCTCACGCTGATCACAAAAATAAACTGTAAATGGATTAGAAGCACCTGAAATTATACAAGTGTTAGAAAAAAATAATAAAGCTGAATTCCTGCACAAACTGAGTATAGGAAAGGCTTTGTAATATCCAGAGGCATTGAAAGAAAAGATTGATCATTTTGGTTACATTAAAAACAAACACATTTGCATGACTCAAAACATGACAAGCAAAAACAAAAGGCAAATGACAAACTAGGAGAAAATATTTGCATTATGTATTATAAAAAGTAAGAGTCCTAATATAAAAGAACTCAATAATAGAAAGGAAAAGGTCAAAATATTGAGAAAAAAATAAGAAAAAGACATATATAGTCAATTCACAAAAACACTGCTGTTGCTAGGTGCTGTCGAGTCAGTTCAGACTCATAGTGACCCTACGTACAACAGAAGGAAACACTGCCTGTTCTTGAGCCATCCTCACAATCATTGCTATGTTTGAGCCCATTGTTGCAGACACTACGTCAATCCATCTCATTGAGGGTCTTCCTCTTTTTCACTGACCCTCTACTAAGCATGATGTCTTCCTCCAGGGACTGGTCCCTCCTGACAACACGTCCAAAATAACTGAGATGAAGTCTCGCCATCTTCACTTCTAAGGAGTATTCTGGCTATATTTCTTCCAAGACGGATTTGTTCATTCTACTGACAGTCCATGGTATTTTTAATATTCTTCACCAAGACCATAATTCAAAGCCATTATTCTTCTTCAGTCTTCCATATCACTTGCATGATACCTGGCGATTGAAAATACCCTGGCTTGCGTCAGGCTTACATTAGTCCTCAAGGTGACGTCTTTGCTTTTTAACACTTTAAAGAGGTCTTTTGCAACAGATTTGCCCAATGCAATATGTCAAAGCTCTTCTCCAGTCGTATTTTGAGTGCTTTCCAACTGGAGCAGCTCTACTTCTGGCACTATATCAGACAACGTTCTGCTGCTGTTACTAAAGTTTCCACTGGCTAATTCTATCAGAAGTAGATTGTCAAGTCCTTCTTCCCAGTCTGTCTGAGTCTGGAAGCTCTGCTGAAACCTGTCCAACATGGGTGACCCTGCTGTCATTTGAAATACTGGTGGAATATTTCAAATGACAGCAGGGTCATTTGATGCCAGTATCACAGCAACACACAAGCCACCAAGGTACGATAAACAGACAGATGAGTGGTGGATTAAAACAGCACAATTGAAAAGACTATTCATCCTTATTCATAATCATAGAAATGCAAATTAAAACTATACTGAGAAACCATTTCTGACCTATGAGACTGGCAAAAAATAAAAAGTATGATAACACATTCTCTTGGAAAGACTTGTAGGAAATACACTCTCTCATATATTTTTTTTTCATATATTAGTGTTGAGACTGCAAATTGGTACATGCTTTCTACAGGGGAATTTGGCAATATGCAATAAAAGTACCTTTGTTTTCACTTTCTGACCTAGCAATCCTACTTGTAGAAATTTACCCTAAGTAAACAACTCCAACAAATATGAACTTATATGCACAGGGTTATTCACTAAATAATCTTGTAATAGAAAAATATTGAAAACAACCTAAACGCCCATACACAGGAAAATGAATGAAAAAAACTATGGTACATCCATGCATAAAAGATTAAGGAGAGAGAAAAAAAGAATAAACACCCCTATGAACTGATATAAAATGATTTCCAGGATATATTGTTAAATGAAAAAAAGCAAAGTGTACAAGTGAGTATGTGGTTGCTATTTTTGTGGAAGAGATAGGGAAAAACAAGAAAATATACATGTTATCTGCTCATTTGTGCAAAGAAACACAGCAAGGATAATATAGAAACTAATGGAATTGGTTAACAATACGGGATGGGTAGGCAGGGTAGGAACTGTGGGAAAGTATAAGGAAATGACACTTATTTAATCATGCCTTTTAATAGTTCTCTTAGAAGCATGTTAATATTTCAAAAAAAAGGGGGTGGGAAAATGGAATACAAACTGAAAGGAATGAACCTAACTATATTTAATTTATAACATAATAGAACTAACTTTTGAACACAGAATTTTGAGTGTATATCCTTAGGCTAAAGAGTAAAAACTATAAACAAATATTGAACTCTAGAGAATAGGTTATTTTTTATAGTGGTATGGACTAGCAATTCTTTTTTTTTTTTTTTTTGATTGTGGTGAAAATATACATAATAAAATATATGCCAGCTCAACAATTTCTACATGTACAATTCAGTGACATTACATTTTTCCAGTTGTAAAACCAACCATTCCTGCTATCCTTTTCCAAGTCACATCAGCACCATTCACATAAACTCAATGCCCCCTAAGCAAAAGTTCCCCTTTGCCCCTTCCCTCCCAACCTTGGTGACCACTAATAATCTTTGGTTTCTATATACTTGCTTATTTCCTATAAGTGAGATTATATAATATTGGCCCTTCTGTGACTAACTTATTTCTCTGGGCTAGCAATTCAGGATTGAGGAAATAAGTGCATATATCGTGGATAATGAGAATCATGTTTTTTATTCTGAAAGAAATGAGTTTTGAAAACAGAAAGAGAATTGTCATTGGAGATATCAGTATGGAGATGGCTGGACGGATGGGTGAATGCACAGATTGGTGTGTGCACATACCTAGGATCTAAAGCAATGATATCCCAGTAGCAATGAGCATACCTAGCACCCAGATTTTGGCTTCTAAATATCATTTAGAAAGAACTTAGGCTCCTTGATGATATGGCTGATTATACGGTTAGATGAAGCTGAAACATTTTGTGTAGTAAGAAAAAAAGGAGACTGATAGGGACATGTCAAAAGGATTTATGGGCCAGCCTGAAGAAGCCCTCACTGGCCCAATCCAGGCAATCTGAGCATCAAAATTATAACCAATTGAATAAAATAAGAATTCATGAGTCATACTGATATAAACAAATGTTGAAGAAGGAAGAACTCCCCTTATGGTAGAGTTTCGACCAACAAATTTAGAAAAAACTAGTAAATGTAGAAGGAGCTAAAATATAGAATAATGGAATTAGAAAATCAACATTTGGCAACTATCCAAAGTATCTTCCTAAGGGAAAAATAGTAACTTTATAGTAGAGAAAGCTGGCAGACACTACTTTCTTTAAGGGAGACAAATCAGTGTCATGTTCCTCCTGACACGCTGCTCTAAGAACACAATGTCACTTGTGTGGTGTCACTGTAGAAAATGCATAACCTGAATATAATCATGAGGAAAAACAGACAAACCCAAACTGAGGGAAATTCTACAAAATAACTCCCAAAATATCAAGATCATGAAAGCTCCCCCCCCCCCAAAAAAAAAATAATAATGAGGAACTATTCCAGATTAAAGGAAACTAAAAAGACATGACAACTAAATTCAAGACATGATTTTGGATTGAACCTTGAGCCGGAAAGAAAAAAAAAAACCAAACAGTTTTTTTCCATTTTGCCATAAAGGACATTTTTAAGACAATGACAAAATTTCAATGAGATCTATAGACTTGATAATAGTATGATATCAATGTTAGTTTCATTTATTTTGATAATCAAACTATTCTTGATTGAGATATTGTCCTTGTCCTTTTCGTTTCTTTTGGAAGTACCCACTTAAGTATTTAGAGGTAAATCATGGCTGTAACTCATTCCCAAATGGTTCAGAAAAAAAACCAAAATGAAAACAAATAGGGTAAAATGTTAATATTTTGGGAATTAGGCTGAAGGGTATGTGGCACCTCCTAGAAAGTCTTTTATAAATTATTTAAAAATGAAAGTTTTTTTTTTTTGGCTTGTTTCTTAAGATTAGTGAGACTGATTCTTGGTTAGCAACCCGAAGGTTTAAGACATGAAATAATTTGTAACTTTCTAAGGTACAGATTTGTGTCATTCCATAGCAAGGCAATTGGCTGGAGAGTGAGCATGCCTCACAGCCCACAGCCCATACTACTTCCCACTCCTCCTTGCCTACGTAATAACTCTTTAAAAGTGATAAAAAATTTTATTTATAAAAACTGGTCTTACCTACAGACTGGGAAAGAATTTTCAGCTATGACATCTCCGACCAGCGCCTGATCTCTAAAATCTACATGATTCTGTCAAAATTCAACCACAAAAAGACAAACAACCCAATCAAGAAGTGGGCAAAGGATATGAACACACACTTCACTAAAGAAGATATTCAGGCAGCTAACAGATACATGAGAAAATGCTCTCGATCATTAGCCATTAGAGAAATGCAAATTAAAACTACGATGAGATTCCACCTCACTCCAACAAGGCTGGCATTAATCCAAAAAACACAAAATAATAAATGTTGGAGAGGCTGTGGAGAGATTGGAACTCTTATACACTGCTGGTGGGAATGTAAAATGGTATAACCACTTTGGAAATCTATCTGGCGTTATCTTAAACAGTTAGAAACAGAACTACTATACAACCCAGAAATCCCACTCCTCGGAATATACCCTAGAGAAACAAGAGCCTTCACACAAACAGATATATGCACACCCATGTTTATTGCAGCTCTGTTTACAATAGCAAAAAGCTGGAAGCAACTAAGGTGTCCATCAACGGATGAATGGGTAAATAAATTGTGGTATATTCACACAATGGAATACTATGCATCGATAAAGAACAGTGACGAATCTGTGAAACATTTCATAACATGGAGGAAACTGGAAGGCATTATGCTGAGCGAAATGAGTCAGAGGCAAAAGGACAAATATTGTATAAGACCACTATTATAAGATCTTGAGAAATAGTATAAACTGAGAAGAACACATACTTTTGTGGTTACGAGGCGGGGAGGGAGGGAGGGAAGGAGAGGGTTTTTTACTGATTAATTAGTAGATAAGAACTGCTTTAGGTGAAGGGAAAGACAACACTCAATACATGGAAGGTCAGCTCAATTGGACTGGACCAAAAGCAAAGAAGTTTCCAGGATAAAATGAATGCTTCAAAGGTCAGCGGAGCAAGGGCGGGGGTTTGGGAACCATGGTTTAAGGGGACTTCTAAGTCAATGGGCAAAATAATTCTATTATGAAAACATTCTGCATCCCACTTTGAAATGTGGCATCTGGGGTCTTAAATGCTAACAAGCGGCCATCTAAGATGCAGCAATTGGTCTCAACCCACCTGGAGCAAAGGAGAATGAAGAACACCAAGGTCACAGGACAACTAAGAGCCCAAGAGACAGAAAGGGCCACATGAACCAGAGACCTACATCATCCTGAGACCAGAAGAACTAGTTGGAGCCCGGCCACAATCGATGACTGCCCTGACAGGGAGCACAACAGAGAACTCCTGAGGGAGCAGGAGATCAGTGGGATGCAGACCCCAAATTCTCATAAAAAGACCAGACTTAATGGTCTGACTGTGACTAGAGGAATCCCGGCGGTCATGGTCCCCAAACCTTCTGTTGGCACAGGACAGGAACCATCCCCGAAGACAACTCATCAGACATGAAAGGGACTGGACAGAGGGTAGGAGAGAGATGCTCATGAAGAGTGAGCTAATTATATCAGGTGGACACTTGAGACTGTGTTGGCATCTCCTGTCTGGAGGGGGGATGGGAGGATAGAGAGAGTTGGAAGCTGGCAAAATTGTCACGAAAGGAGAGACTGGAAGGGCTCACTCATTAGGGGGAGAGCAAGTGGGAGTACGGAGTAAGGTGTATATAAACTTATATGTGACAGACTGACTTGATTTGTAAACGTTCACTTGAAGCTCAATAAAAGTTAATTAAAAAAAAAAAAACTGGTCTTGAGAAGAAAGCTAGCCATTGGCACCAGCAACAGAACTTAAAAGAAAGATGATGGCTCCTAGCTAGAAAGCGGACACTTCGGATGAATTGAGGCGTAAACTACGAAATGCAATGGTGGCGCCCAGCTCTGAGGTGAATGAATCCATCACGCACTTTACATGGAGAGAAGAAAATGCACGTTGTGAAGCTGTTTTCATAAATACTTTATTCTGTGAAGAAAACTGGCTTAACAAATAAGAAACACCAAGTTGGTGATGTTGAAAGAATGCGTTCACTTGTGGTATGAGGATGTACTGAGTAAATAAGTGCTTTTTGAAAAAGATATGATAAAGTCCGGAAAGTATGTAAGCATTACTATGGAGCAATTGGTGGAGAAGGTATCACAGATGTTTCCAGATTATGTCATGGAGGCTGTCTTTGTTACCTAGTGTTGTCCTAACAAAAAATTACCACAAGTGGGTAGCTTTAAGGACCAGAAATTTATTTTCTCACAGTTCTGGAGGTTGAAAGCCCAAATCAAGGTTTCAGCCATGATGATTCCTTCTGTGGGTCCTCTTTCCTAGTTTCTGCTGTCCACTGACGATCATGGCGTTCCTTTGCTTTGTAGACGATTCTCACATGGCATCTGTCGTCCCTCTGTGTGCATGTGTCTGTTCTACTCTTTTATGAGACATCACTCAGAAGTGATCAGATTTAGGACCCACCTCACTCTGATATGGCCTCCTTACCATAATAAAAGAAAACCCCTATTTCCAATCAGGGTCATATTTACAGGGACAGGGTTTTGGACTTCTACCTTTTGAGGGGGGGATATATTCAATACATAACAGAGATATTTGGGAATCTGGAGATGTATGTAGGCCGCAGGGATATATCTATCATGAACATCAGTGTGTGTGTGTGTGTGTACGGCACAACAAGAGAATTCGATACACCGGACTTCTCATGTTTATAAGGAAATTTCATGAAAGGGCTTCAAGATTTGTGTTAGACTTGATACTTAAAAACTTATAGCACTTGGTACATGAATATTTCTAATCTTGATTAAAATCCTCTGACCTTTGTGTTAAATTATACTAAATTGGCTGCTAAAATGCTAAAATTCACGAAAATTATAATAAAATATAAAGAAAGACTTCAAAACAAACATTAAACCCCTAAAGGTTGGAATATCAAATAATTATGCCCTAACAGGGGCCGGTTTTCTTTCCAGGAATTTTAACATAGTCATAGAAGCAGTTTTGTTATTTCTAAATAACTGAAACAGTAGTAGCATGACTGCATTTCTCTATCCAATTAGAGCTTAGCTGGTACATGTATTTAAAACCCACCACACGTTTACAAAAACAAAACCAACAATACAACACTGTAGCTCAGAAAGGGCACTGTGTCAGTAATCTGTTCTCTCCATCTTTAGAATATGAATGTTTTCCCCACTGAGATGCCTGATTTTGACTTCTTCCCTGGGTACTCTGAAATCTTTTCATAAGAGGGCTTAGCTGTGAAATTACTTCTTGTGTTAAAATCCAATTTTCCCCCTTGAATAGGCAAAGGCAGGACAAGGGCCCAGAGTCAAAGGAAATGCTTTATAATAAGTCCAGGACATTTCTATGGTTGAGAAACTGAATTTGATTTGATTTGACATTTTGTTCTTTTATGACCTCACCTTTGCATTTTTTACAAGCCAACTGCCAGCACTGAATGGCTTTCCTGATTCTGTTTTATCAATATGTCTTTTATAGAGTTACTCATTCGCTGTCATTCTCATTTTAAGCCATTAGAAAATGGAAACAGGGATTGTGCTCTGGTAAATCTCTGTCCTGGATATAATTAGATACAATTTTCAGCAACGTTTGTTATTGGTGA
This sequence comes from Loxodonta africana, assembly GCF_030014295.1. NCBI lineage: Eukaryota > Metazoa > Chordata > Mammalia > Proboscidea > Elephantidae > Loxodonta > Loxodonta africana. The sequence continues at coordinate 48,744,545 of NC_087364.1, forward strand.
TGTGCATGCCTTCTGTCTCAAGCTGTTCCTAAAGGTTTTTAGATTGAGCATACCATCAGTGAAAAATTATTAAACAACCAACACCAATATATGTACACTTAATTTTTTTAAATATTATGTACATGTACCAAAAGCTTAATTTACTATTTATTAATGGTTCCAGATAATTTAAAAATTAATACACCATAAAATTCACCTTTTTAAATTGTACAATTCAGTGGTGTTTTACAGAGCTGAGACCACTGTCTCATTTTCATCAACCCCAAAGGAAATCCCACCCACCTGAGTCACTCCACATTACACCTTCCTCCCAGCCCACCTTGATCTACTTTCTCTCCACAGATTTGCCTACTCTGGACATTTCACCTTTTTTGTCTGGCACCTTTCACTTAGCACAATGTTTTCAAGGTTCATCCATGTTGTAGTATGAATCACTATTTCAATCCTTTTTATGTCTGAATAATATTTCATTGTATGGATATAGATGTACTACATTTTATTTAGCCAGTCATCAGTCACTGGACACTAGAGTTGTTTGTATTTTTTCGCTACTAAGAGTAATGCTGCTGTGAACATTCACGTGCAAGTTTTTGTGTGGGCATGTTTTCATTTCTCTTGGGTATACACCAAGGAGTGGAACAGCTGGGCCGTACGGTAACTTGATGTTTAACTTTTTGAGGAATTGCCAGACTGTCTTCCAAAGTAGCTGCATTGTTTTGTATCCCCACCAGCAATGTAATTTTAATTTCTCCAAATTCTTGCCAACCCTTGCTATCGTCTATATTTTTTTATTCTAGTCATCCTAGTGGTTGGAAAGTAATCTCATTTGGTTTTTATTTGCGTTTTGCCAATGACTAATAATATTGAGCATCTTTTCCTGTGCTTATTGGCCATGTGTATATCTTCTTTGGAGAAATGTCTATTCAAATCCCCTGAATAGACATTTTAAAATGGGTTTATTTGTCTTTTTATTGTTGAGGTACAAGAGTTCTCTATATATTCTGTATACTAGTCCTTTATAAGTTATATGGTTTACAAATATTTTCTCACATTCTGTTTTTCCCCCACTTTCTTGGTAGTATCCTTTGAAGTACAAACATTTTTATTTTTGATAAAATCCAATTTATCTAGTTTCAATAGGCATTATTTCTTAGGGCAGTTTTAGATTCACAGAAAAATTGTGCAGAAATGCAGAGAACTTACATACAATCGCTCTCCCTTGACACATCGTTTCTTCTACTATTAATATCTCACATTTGCCTGGTACATTCGTTATAACTGATGAACCAATATTCAGGCACTGCTATTAACTAAATAGGAGCCCTGGTGGCAGAGTGGTTAAGCGCTCAGCTTCTAACTGAAAGGTCAGCGGTTCGAACCCACCAGGTGCTCCACGGAAGAAAGATGTGGCAGTCTGCTTCCATAAAGATTTACAGCCTAGAAAACGCTATAGGGAAGTTCTACTCTGCTCCATGGGGTTGCTATGAGTTGAAAATCAACTTGATGGTACTTAACAACAATAACACTATTAACTAAAGTCCATAGTTTACTTTAGTGTTCCCTCTTTGTGCTGTTAGCTTCATGGATTTTGACAGAAGCATAATGTCATATGTCCACCATTACAATATCATACAGAATAGTTTCAATGTCTTTCAATAGGTGAATGGATAAACAAACTGTGTGGTATATTCATATAATTGGAGTGTTATTCAGTACTAAAAAGAAATGAGCTATTAAGCTACTAAAAGACATGGAGGAACCTTAAACATATTACTAAGTAAAAGAAGCCAAGTTGAAACAGCTACAAACTAACCATGTGACATTCTGGAAAAAAGGTAAAACTATAGAAACAGTAGGAGCCCGGGTGGTGCAGTGGTTAAGCACCAGGCTGCTAACTGGAAGGTTGGTGGTTTGAACCCACCAGCTGCTCCATGGGGGAAAGATGTGGCAGTCTCATCCTGTAAAGATTTACAGCCTCAGGAACCCTAGGGGGCAGTTCTACTCTGTCCTATAAAGTCACTATGTGTTGGGATTGACTAGACAGCAACTTTTTTTTTTTTTTTTTTTTAATAATGACAGTAAAAAGATCAGTGGTTGCCAGGCATTTGGGGTGAAAAAAAAATTTTTTTTTTTTTAGGGAGGGAGGAATAGCTGCAGCACAGGGCATTTTTAGGGTAGTGGAACAATTTATCTGTTTTTACGTTTTTGTTTTTGGTGTAAAATCTCAGAAACTTTGCTGAATGTAAGGTAACAGAATTAATTCTATGCTTTCTTCTGAAAGTTTTATAGTTTAATCTCTTACATTTAGATATTTTATCTATTTTGAGTTAATTTTATGTATGGTATAAGGTAGGGATCCAATTTCATTCTTCTGCACGTGGATATCCAGCTGTCCCAGCATCATTTGTTGAAAAGACTATTCATTCTCCAATGAATATCTTCAAACCTTTGTTGAAGTTCAGTTGACCATAAATATAAGTTTTGTCTGGATTCTCAATTCTATTCCACTGATCTATATGCCTTTCCTTATGCCAGTACAATACTGTTTTGATTATTGTAGCTTTGTAGTGATTTTTGAAGTTGAGAAGAGTGAATCCTCCAGTGCTATTCTTCTTTTTCAAGATTCTTTGGGTTATTCTGAGTTCCTTGAATTTACACATGAATTTTAGAATCAGCTTGTCATTTTCTGCAAAAAGGCAGCTAGGATTTTGATAGGGTTTGTGTTTAATCCATTTGGGAAATATTGCCATCTTAACAATGTTAATTGTTTTAAATCATGACCATGGAATTTCTTTCCATTTATTTATATCTTTGTTTCAATGATATTTTGTAATTTTCAGTATAGTGCAAATCTTGCACTACTTCTGTTAAATTTATTCCTAGTATTTTATTCTTTTTGATGCTTTTCTAAATGAAATTGATTTTTGTATATTGATTTTGTATGCTGCAGTCTTGCTGAACTGGTTGATTTGTGCTAATTGTGTGTGTGTGTGTGTGTGTTCCTTAGGATCTTCTATACACAAGACTATGTCATCTGTGAATAGAGATAGCTTTACTCTTTCCTTTCCAATTTAGATGCCTTTTATTTCTTTTTCTTGCCCAGCTGCTCTGCCTGGAACCTCCACTAGTGTTGAATAATAATGGTGAGAGCAGACATCCTCATTTTGTTGGGGAGGAGCTTCCAGTCTTTCACCATTAACTATGATGTCAGCTCTGGGATTTTTGTAAATGCCCTTTATCAGGTCAAGCAAATTTCCTTTATTCCTAGTTTGCTGTTTTTTTTTTTTTTTTTTAATCATGAAAGGAAGGGTGTTGGATTGCATAAAATGCTTTTTTCTGTGTCTACTGAGATGACAATGTGTGTGTGTTTTTTTCCTTAATTCTATTAATATGTTGTATTGTGTTGATTGAGTTTTAGATGTAAAACCCACCATGTATTTCTGGGATGCTCCTACATCCTCTCAAATCTTCTTTCACAGTCTTATTCACACATGACCCTCCTTTTCCATTATCCCTGTACCATTATCCTTCTCCTCTACCTGGCTTACCAACAGTAAGTGAATTTTATACAGTACCACTTTAATGAGTTCACTTCAGAGCTCAGTAGCTTCCACTAACTTTATCTTCTCCTCTGGATAAAATCTAATCTTTCTAGCCTTCTTAAAAATTTGGATCCAACCTGAATTAGAGATGAGGCCACTTGGGTCTAGTTTCAGCTTTTTTTTTTTCTTAAGCAGTTTGTTTCATTAGTCATTATTACATTGAAAACTTAGCACTAAGAAAATTACTTCTTTGTTGCTGACTTTGGGGTTACCTTTTTTAAAAAATAATATTTTATTGTGTTTTAGGTGAAAGTTTACACAGCAAAAACTGTAAGTTTTAAGTTAACAATTCTTATACAGCTTGTTTCTTGCATTTCGTTACAATTTTTACAACGTGGCAGCATTCTCATTATTTCCACTCTGTTCTGTTTCTGTTGATCTAGCTTCCCTTCCCCTCCTTGCCTTCTTATCTTTGCTTTTGCGTAAATGTTGTCTGACCGTTTGGTCTCATATAGTTAATTGTTTAGAGAAGCACGTTACTCACAGGTGATATTGTTTATTTTATAAACCAATCTATTAGTTGGCTGAAAGGTGACCTGCAGAAATAGCTTCAATTCCAAGTTCAAAGGGTATCTTAGGGTGATAGTCTCGGGAAGTCCTCTAGTCTCTATCAGTCCAATAGGTCTGGCCTTGTTTAGGAATTTGAGTTTTGTTCTACATTCTTCTCCCATTCTATCTAGAACCTTCTATCGTATGCCTGGTCACAATGGTTGGTAGTGGTAGCCAGGCACCATCTAGTTCTGATCTCAGGTTAGAAGAGGTTGTGATTCGTATTGGGTGTTAGTCCTGTGGACTAGTTTTTTCTTTGAGCCATTGACTTCCTTCATTCTCTTTTGCTCCATGCAAGTAGAGACCGATAGTTGTATGTTAGATGGCCACCTGCAAGCTTTTAAGACCCCAGACAGTACTCACCAAACTCAGATACAGAACATTATCTTTGTGAACTATGGTAGGCCAATTGACTAAGTTGTCCCCTGAGACTATGGTTCCAAGCCTTATGACTCAGTAAACCAATCCCAACGAGTTGTTTGGATATGTCTAGGAAGTCCCTGCAACTGTGCCCCCTTTGTGGTTTGCTATAAATGTGGATATATGCAGCACCAAACTAAAAGTAAACCCATTGCCGGCAAGTCAATTCTGACTCATAATGACCCATAGGACAGAGCAGAACTGCCCCATAGGGTTTCCACAGAGAGGCTGGTGGATTTGAACTGCTGACCTTTTGGTTAGCAGCCGAGCTCTTAACTACTCTACTACTAGGGCCCCATGTGCAACACACTAATGTGTATATACATGTGTCTACAGATACACCTATAAATGCATGTCCATTTGCTTGCATGTGCCTTTCTGTACATTGTTGCATCCATATCTACCTATGTAAGCACACGTATATTTTTGGTTTGTTTTTATTGTTGTTGTAAAATTGTATATGTTATAGCATTTACTGAAATTACCCCTTTTTCTCATGTACTTGCACTTCTTAGTGTCTTTTTGTGATTGGCTTATTTCACTCAGCATAATATCCTCCAGGTTCACCCATGTTATAAGAGGTTTTGTGGACTCCTCATTATTCTTTACAGTAGTACTATCCCATTGTATGCATGGGCACTTAGGTTGTTTCCATCTTTCTGCTATTGTGAATAATGCACAGCGAACATAGGTACACACATGTCTATTCATATCACTGCTCTTGTATCTCTAGGATATACACCTAGGAGTAGAACTGGTGGATAGAAGGTATTTCTATTTCCAGCTTTTTGAGAAAGCACCATACCATTTTCCATAGTGGCTGTACCATCACACAATCCCCACCAGCAGTGTATAAGAGTTCTAATCCCCCCACAACCTCACCAGCATTTATTCTTTTTTTTTTTTTTTGATCATTGCCATTTTTGCAAGGGTGGGATGGTATCTCATTGCAGTCTTGATTTGCATCTCTCTAATGTCTAATTATCGTGGGCATCTTTTCATGTATTTGTTGGCCAACCGAATGTCTTCTTTGGTGAAGTGTTTGTTCATGTCCTTTGCCCATTTTTTTGATTGGACTGTTTGTCTTTTTTGTTGAGTTGTTGAAGTTTTCTATATTTTAGAAATTAGAACCTTATTAGATATGTCATTGCAAAGATTTTTTTTCCCATTCTGTAGTTTCTCTTTTTACACTCTTGGTAAAGTATTTTGATGAGCATATTAAGTATTTAATTTTTAGGAGATCCCAGTTACCTAATTTATCTTCTGTTGTTTGTGCACTTTTAGTTTTGTTTGATAGGCTATTTATGCTGAAAATTAAGTCCCCTAGTTTTGATCCTCTGTCATCTTCCAGGAACTTTATAGTTTTAATTTTTAGGTCTTTGATCCATTTTGAGTTAGTTTTTGTGGAATGTGTGAAGAATGGATCCTATTTCATTTTTCTGCACACGTGTATATATATATATATATATATATATATATATATATATATATATATATACAGTTTTGCCACTGCCATTTGTTAAAGAGACTGTTTCTTCCTCACTGAATGGACTTTGACCCTTTGTCAAAGATCAGCTGCCCATAAATGGATGGGTTTACTTCTGGGCTTTCCATTCTATTCCATTGTTCTATGTGTCTGTAATCGAACCAGTTCCAGGCTGTTTTGATTATCATGGTTGTATAGTAAGTTTTGAGATGAGGAAGCGTGAGACCTCCTGCTTTGTTCTTCTTCAATATCGCTTTAGCTATTCAGGCCTTCCTCCTTTCCATATAAAGTTGGAGATTAGTTTTTCCATTTTCATTAAAGAATGCTGTTAGCCCAGAGTAATTCTTGTGGAATCACCCATACATGTCACACAGGGTTATACACCATTACTGAGCACCTACTATGTGCTGCACTTAGGGTCACTTCAGGGAGATGTAAATAAGTAAATCCATAGTTACATTATATTGTAGCCAAGAGTTACAGAGGAGGATCAATTAAGAAGATATTTGAAAAGTATGAAGAAATAGAGAAGTGAAAGGTAGTAGTGTGATTTAAAAAAAAAATTATTGTTTATCTACCTCTAATATGATATTCTTAAAGGTTAGTCAAATGTTACTGGTGGCAAAATGGGTATATAATTGGTTTCCTTCCATAAATATAAGAAAGTGTTGTAAGTACCCTGTATATGCAGGTGGGTACATAAATACCTGTTAACCTTGCAGCACTTGTTTCCCACCTTTGAAGCAGAGATGACACCTGTCCTTTCTACTGTCCAGGATGATGGGGAAGGATGAGAGGATAATACACATACAGGGTCTTTGTGAGTTACCTTACAAATCTCACTTATTATCCAAACAATGACTATAGCTTAATAGATAATTAAAAAGTATGTATATAAAAAAGAGTGGTTTTATAATTTATATACATAAGTACATATCTGTATATATATATTTATGTATATGAAACCACTCTCTTTTTGTTCTACCTATGCCTCTCAAGTCTTAGTGTCTTCATCTGAACACTGGTTTGGGCAATTTAATAAGAATAAATAATATATCTCTGTCAGATATTTTATGGGACACCTTTTGTGAATAGAATTCTGTAATCACACTATGAAAACATTATTTCTGATACCTTAATGTCATATTAAAAGAATAACCATGGAGGAAGAGAGAAACAGCTACTTACTCTCTGCTTTTAACTGTCCAAGGATGGAATTTTCTCCTCTGCATATGGTTCTGAAAACATTTAAAGGAAAGAAACAATTATGGAGGTTTCAAAACAACCAATCCCAATTACAAATATCAGTGGGTATAATCCTAACTCAAGTAAAAACAAGTGCTTCTATGAGAAGCACTTTTTATTTTGTTCTATGAGAAAGATGTTACATATATTTTCAAAAGCTAAAAAACGATATAAGTAACCCTTTTATAATGTTATCGATGGGGCAAAGTAGTTGTTTTGAGATGGGAAAGTTGAAAAGTTACAAAATTAATGTGAGACTTCAGAAAGAGAAGCCAATGAAAAAAGATGGGCTATGAATAAACTTTCCCTCTTAGAAAATTTGGTGACAGCAAAGTTAAATTTAGAATGCCTCAATAGTGAATACTTTCAGAGTCACATTGCTTTCAGAGGTGAAAAGGGCAAACACTTAGAGTAATTTAGAAATTTAAGGAACAATTATACCTGGCCTGTCTCCGTAAAATCAGCAAAACCCGCTTGAAAGTGAAAAACATAGCCTCAAATAACTGACTCTGTTAGTGAGTTTTGTTTCTCTAGGCTCTGATAACACTTGAGGGATGACAGAGACTGACAAAATCAAAAGGTCTATGCTCTATCTGCTTGCTCTATGAAAGTAATCAAAAATATATTTATGCCTGGGAAATGTCGATATTATTAAAGAGGACACCAGCAAATAGAGATGTTTTGCATAATAAAAGGTTATAGTTTTGGTTACTGAACAAAAGCCAAGCATGTTATTTCATTCAGTTGGTTCAAGCCCAAGAAAATAGTCATAGAAAATAATTACAATTGACGACATTCCAAAAATAATATTAGAATGGCAAATGAAGCAGATAAAATCCAATTAAACTTTATGGCAGTGCTTTAAATACTGTTTGACATGTTATAAATCAGATAGCTTTAGAAATGGGCAAATCTTCAATCCATGTGTATAGACCAAAGCACAGCTAAAATTCTCACACACCGTAATAGGCAAAAGATGTACTCTCTGTACATATATGTGTGTGTGTATACATATGTTACGTGTATGTATATACATAAAATGGGCCATGAATACTAAAGAGGGATTAATATTTTAGTTCTTTTACATTTCCCACGTGTCCTAGGACCACTATTTATGATTTTAGACTTCATTTTTATTTTATCAACTAGTTAACAGGCCAAGGTTCTGAAGAAAAATGAGGAGCGCTCATTTGTTCAGAGTTCTGCTGAATGGATATGGAGAAGCACTGCCATTCCCTTCACCAGTTCACGTCCACTCTGCCATTCCCTTCACCAGCTCACGTCCACAGCCGACTAAAGGCTCAGAACAGGCCATTTAGAATTTTGGTACCTGTAGTTGAAATGCATTACTGCTTGTAACGCGTTTCCTCCACCGGTTGAAATGTCTCCTTCAAACCCTGGCAGGAGCGGTATCACAACATACACCCGGTATCTCTGGCTTTCCCTGCAAAAGTCAAATGCAGAGAGATTCACCCAAAAGAGATAAAACAGCTGTTTAAAATGCCATCCAAGCAGTTCACCTGGTTTTAGAGATGAGCAAATGACTTCCTATAATACATTCTATCACATCTCAGGGCTTCCTGTTGGATTAGAGGCCAGAAGCTGTTATCTAAGCTAGCAATTCATAGAAACTTGAAAAAAATAAGCTGCACTTGGCAGTAAGGTGGGAATTGTGCTCACTGTCTCTCCATACGTGAACCTCCACAGGACATAATTCAGGGTGAGGACCTCTTGCTTGAATTCCAATGGAACGGGGTTATTACAAAGGTTTAAAAAGGCATTATCATAATAGTCATGCCTTTAACGAGTTTATCCATAGTCCCTAGCTCAGAGCCTGGTGAACACTAGGCACTCAGTTTTAAATTGTTGAGTAAATGAGTTCCCACAGCCTACATCTTAGGAGCAAAAATGCAGACTGAACTCAGTATATTTACCAACACAGAAGTCATAACTTAAAGCAAAATGAGGTCCTAATACATGCTACAACCAACATGGAATATTGTATGATCTCACATACATGAAATATCTAGAATAGACAAATATATAGAGAGCAAAGTTTATTAGTGGTTATGGGGGGTTGGGGTGGGGGTCAGAGGCGGGAGGAATGGTAGAGGGCGGGAAAGAGAAAATTGTTACTTAGGGGACACTGAGCTTCTGTTAAGAACAATGGAAACATTTGGAAACAGATAGTGGTGATGACTGTACAACGTGATGGACACAACGTCACTGAATCGTACCTCTAAAAAAACGTTGAAATGGCAAATGTTTTGTTATAAAGGTTAGCAGTTCGAATCCACCAACCACTCCTTGGAAACCCTATGGGGCAGCTCTACTCTGTCCTGTAGGGTCGCTATGAGTCAGAATCGACTTCAAGGCAATGCATTATACTAACCACAATTAAAAAAAAAAGTTGTCTCTATTTAGAAACTCTGATATTTCAGCAGCAAAATGTTATTCGGGGCCTTTTAAGAATTCTGAGTGACGGATGTTTATTTTTAAATCCCAGGCACATATAACACAATATTTTCTGGCCCGCTCTCCCAGCTGTTTAATTACAAGCTTTTAAGGAAAAGGAATTCCACTCCATGATATAAGGATACATGAAGAAAGTGTGGCTCCCTACTTTGACCTGCATCCAGACAGCCAGACATTTGGAGAATTATATTCAAACAGGTACAACCTATTTGGAGGCAAAAGCTAATAAAGTCCTTGTCTCTGTTTATAAGACACACAGCAAGAAGCGACAGCCTGGAAATAAACTGCAGTATCCGTTACAGTCGAGGAATCTCGCCAGAGCATCTGAGAGGTGCTGCTCGGGGTTAATTTTCAAATCTGATCCTACTTAAATCTTCTCATAATGCTTTCTAATGCTCTTTTCTTCTAAACACTTATGTTTTTCTTTCATGTAAATATTATTATCACTCCCTGACGGGTCAGATTTTATTTCTGAGGTTGCTGAATGTCGATGTAGTTAGATGTCCATGAAAAGTGAGGTTCAGGGCAGAAGTGATGAGCAGGGAGTGGAGTCTGGAGGCCTGTGAGCATTACTGCAGCCCTGAGAAACAAGGATTTTTAAGTAGGTTGTTGTAATGGCATGAATTAATCACTAGATGGCAAACATAGTTTGAATTGGGGGGAAAAATGTAAGCTATTAAAGTTCTCTGCCTGGTGAGGATAAGACTCGTACCTCTAAATGGTAAACAAGATAATGGAAAAGAAGAACAGAAAGAATATTTAATCTATGTACCATTGCCAGAATCAAAAACTTTAATTAAACCAGGCACTTAAAATTTGGCAACATCTGGCCTCAATTGGCTTTCCAGAATCATCTTCCCCTATGATCCATTATCCCCACACTCTGGTGACAGGAGACTACAGTCACGCATCACTTAATGTCCATGATACGTACTGTGAAATAGGATATTATGCGATTTGGATGTTATAAGAACACCATATTGTGTATAGACAGTCCCTGGGTTGTGAATGTTCAGCTTATGTACAACCTATAGTTATGAACCAATCCCTGTAAAGCCCATTATATTAAAAAGCTGAGGTACATACAATGGTTTGTAATAACAAACGGGCTCTTGGCAGTGTAGTTGCTTTGTATGCAAGAGACATGAGATACACTTGTTGCATGCAGGAAGCTGTTGCTTTCCCTCCTACGTCTGGTACTTCCTTTTCTCTGATCGGGATTTCTGAATTTATGGGCCCACAGACATATATGTGGTCTGATGTTCCCCAAACGGACGTTATGTGGTGCATGACTGTACTTGCTTTGCTCAAAGGTGCAACATTTCTACTTATGAAGCTAGGTTCCTCTTCTCGCTTAGCCTGGAATGTCTTTCTCTACCTATCAAAATCCTACTTATCCTTTGGGGTCGGCTTAAAGGCTACTTCCTGTCAAGCCATTCATGATCCTCCAGGCAAAATCGATTTACTCCCACCTCTGGGCTCCCCCAGCACAGGGCTGGAAGGTCTGCTCAGCACCCCTGCTGCTTTATACAACAGTGATATACAGGTCTGCTGCCTCAGTTTGTGATATGCTCTTCTGAAGCACAGGATGTCTCTTCACATGTCTTTCTACTTTTGGCAGTGACCAACAGAGGACTCTTGCACATGGTATACACTTAGTACTATTTCAAATGAAATAAAATGAGGTGTGGCCTTGGGAGGATGGGGTCAGGCTGGAAAAATGTTTATTTCTAGGGAATTCTCTTAGGGAAGAGATTAACTGCACAAGACATTTAAAAAATCAAATTACATATTTAATGGGTAATATATACATTTTTTTTTTTTATACACCAGACCTGTTGCTGTGCAGTCAATTCCGACTCATAGCGACCCTACAAGGACAGAGTAGAACTGCCCCATAGAGTTTCCAAGGAGCACCTGGTGGATTTGAGCTGCCGACCTTTCGGTTAGCAGCCGTAGCACTTAACCACTATGCCACCAGGGTTTCCGGGTAATATATACTCATGGTATAAAATTTAAAAGGTAGATGACTATGTGGTGAAAAAAACACCTCTTTCATTTGCTTGTTCCCAGCCCCCTGCCCCCTCCCCGAGGGCAGCTCCTGTTACTTGTCTCTGCCACGTTCCTTTAGAAATAGTCTATGGATTTAAAACCACATATGTACATTCTTTTCTTCTACACAAACGTTCTTCAGTTGCCGTGGAGCTGACTCTGCCTCACTGCCACCCCATGTGTGTCAAAGAAGAACTGTGCTCCATAGGGTTTTCAATGGCTGATTGTTTGGGAGTAGATCACCAGGCGTTTTTTCAAGGCTCCTCTGGGTGGACTTGGACCTCCAACCTTTTGTTTAGCAGCTGAATGCATTAACTGTTTGCAGCATCCAGGGACTCTATTCTGAATGCTATCTTTATCATTTAACAGTGTATCCTGGAAATCCTTCCGTATCAGTTCATGGAGAGTTACTCATTAAGAAAAAAAAAAAAGTTACAAAGTATTCTACCATATATCTATACCATGATATTTAAACTTGTTTTCTACTGATAAGCATTTAGATGGTTTCTAACCCTTTGCTACTTCAAAATAGCTATTTTGCTTTGTATGCTTACGTGTCATTTTTCACATTTGATGGAAAAAAATCTTAGAAGTGATATTGCTGGTTTTGAACACCAGGTGTTTATGATTCTGTTTGTAGGAAGTGGCTTCATTTTATCCTTGTGCTTTTTAAAAGAAAAAGTAATCTCAAAATGGAGAGTTTGTATGCAGAATATTGAGAAATAATCTATCAAGATCTTATATCTTTAGATAAAATATTCTTTTGAAAATTTATTTTGTAAGAACCAGAATATTTAGCATCGCCTTCTTCTCGGAACTCACTTGTCTCCTATCGAGGCCTCTGCTCTTTTCAATACAGCAGTTTTTGCACTTGATGAATCATGAAATTTTAAAACGGTGTTTGGCCAATGACCAGAAATGACTTAGGTTTTCACTGTTAGTAGAAAAAGGGACTCTGGAATTTCAGACCATAAAATTGTGGCTAAATTTGAGCCGATGAAGCAAAATTCTCTGTGACAGTATATCTAATCGGCTTCCTTGATCCAATCCAAGGAAGACAAGAGTTCCCAGCTGCTGAGGGTTCTAATCTCCTTCTGAAACACTGTGCATCCTTATAACTAGGGCTTAGAACCCCTGGTTATAAGGATGGTTCTGGTTTCAACCCCAACTGAGAATCTGAATTTCCACCCCAGATATACTGAATCACAATCTAGAGTTTAACATGATCCCCAGGTGACTCTTATGTATGATAAATTTTAAGAACCACTGCTCTACTAGTGGTTCTCAGAATTGGTTCCTAACCAGCAGCATTAGCATTGTCTGGGAACTTGTTAGAAATGCAAATTCTCAGCAGGGGTTTTAACTGGAATACGATTGGAAGCCCTGCTTAGAACAGAGGGTGATGCAAATGATAGCAATCAACTCAGGGCAAGAACCTGAGCCTTTAAGGTGCAGAATTATTTATGGTCTTAAAAGCAAGATAAGAGCAATCGGGCACCAAGCCACGGGTAACTACCCATGATGCAGGCAATTGATTCATCATCCACTTTAGAACAATTTTACAAAATTGCATTCTCAGGCTTCTTGTGAAATAAGGTTTTATTTTGAAATTCACTAACTAAATCTAGGAAAACTGAAAATCGTCTAAAATGAAATGGAATGCATGAGGAATGATATCCTAGGTATTAGTGAGCTGAAATGGACTGGTACTGGCCATTCTGAATCAGAAAATGACAGGGTCTACTATGCTGGGAATGACAAATTGAAGAGGAATGATGTTGCATTCATCATCAAAAACAACATTTCAAGATCTATCCTGAAGTACAACACTGTCAGTGATAGGATAATATCCATATGCCTACAAGGAAAACCAGTTAATAAGACTTATTCAAATTTACCCACCAATCACTAAGGCCAAAGATGAAGAAATTGAAGATTTTTACCAACTTCTGCAGTCTGAAATTGATTAAACATGCAATCAAGTTGCATTGATAATTACTGGCGATTGGAATGTGAAAGTTGGAAACAAAGAAGAAGGATTGGTAGTTGGAAAATGTGGCCTTGGTGATAGAAATGACACCAGAGATTGCATGACAGAATTTTGCAAGACCAACAACTTCTTCATTGCAAATGACTTTTTTGAACAACATAAATGGTGACTATACATGTGGACCTCGCCAGATGAAATTCACAGGAATCAAACTGACTACATCTGTGGGAAGAGACTCAACTTGATGGCAATGGATTTGGTTTTGGTTTTGGTGGAAAGAGGTGATGGAAAAGCTCAGTATCATCAGTCAAAACAAGGCTAGAGGCCGACTGCAGAACAAAACATTAATTGCTCATATGCAAGTTCAACTTGAAACTGAAGAAAATTACCATGAGAGGCAAAGTACGAACAAGTATATCCTACCTGAATTTAGAGACCATCTCAAGAATAGATTTGATGCATTAAACACTAATGACTGAAGGTCAGACGAGCTGTGGAATGACATCAAGGACATGATAAATGAAGAAAGCAAGAGGTCATTAAAAGGAAAGAAAGAAAAGACCAAAATGGATGTCAGAAGAGACTCTGAAACTTGCTCTTGAATGTAGAGTAGCTAAAGCGAATGGAAGAAATAATGAAGTAAAAGAGCTGAACAAAAGATTTCAAAGGGCGGCTAGAGAGGACAAAGTATTATAATGAAATGTGCAAAGACCTGGAGTTAGAAAACCAAAATGGACGAACACACTAGGCATTTCTCAAGCTGAAAGAACTGAAACAAAAATTCAAGGCTTGAGTTGCAATATTAAAGAATTCTATAGGCAAAAGATTGAACAAGGCAGGAAGCATCATAAGAAGATGGAAGGCATGGACACAGTCACTGTACCAAAATGAATCAGTCGACATTCAATCATTTCAGGAAGTAACCTATGATCAACAACTGATGGTTCTGAAAGAAGAGGTTCCAGCTGCAATAAAGACATTGGCATAAAACAAGGCTCCCGGAACTGATAAGATACAATTGAGATGTTTCAACAAACGCATGCAGCACTGGAGGTGCTCACTTGCCTATGGCAAAAAATTTGGAAGACAGCTACCTGGCCAACTGACTGGAAGAGGTTCATATTTATGCCTATTCCAAAGAAAGGGCATCCAACAGAATATGGAAATTATCAAACAGTATCATCAATATCACACCCAAGTGAAAATTTGCTGAAGATCATTCAAAAGTGGTTGCAGCAGTACATTGACAGGGAACTGCCAGAAATTCAAGCTGTATCCAGAAGAGGATGTAGAACTAGGAATATCATTGCTGATGTCAGATGGATCCTTGCTGAAAGCAGAGAATACCAGAAAGGTGTTTGCCTGTGTTTTATTGACTACGTAAAGGCATTCGACAGTGTGGATCATAACAAATTATGGATAACAGTGCCAAGAATGGGAATTCCAGAACACGTAATTGTGCTAAGGAACCTGTACATAGATCAAGAGGCAGTCGTTCGAATAGAACCAGCAGATGCTGCGTGGTTTAAAGTCAGGAAAGGTGTGTGTCAGGGTTGTATCCTTTCACCAGATTTATTCAATCTGTATTCTGAGCAAATAATCAGAGAAGCTGGACTACATGAAGAACAAGGCAGACTCATTAACCTGCATTATTCAGTGACATAACATTCCTTGCTGAAAGTGAAGAGGACTTGAAGCACTTAATGATGAAGATCGAGGACTACAGCCTTCAGTATGGATTTAACCTCAAGGATTTCATTTTATATGAAATTAACACCTATGGAAACAGCAGTTAAGAAATCAGATGACATATTGCATTGGGCAAATCTACTGCAAAAGACCTGCTTAAAGTGTTAAAAAGCAAAGATGTCACTTTAAGGACTGAGGCACACCTGACCCAAACCATGGTGTTTTCAGTCGCTTCATATGCATGCAAAAGCTGGACAATGAATAAGGAAGAATTAGGAAGACTGAAGAACAGGGCACCTAACAACAACATGTATAATAGCTAGCATTTGGAAATAAATGTTCAGTAATAAGGTGATGGGGAATGGTTAACTAAATTATGGTATAGCCACCCAAATGCAGCCAGTCAAAATGACTATATGATGGCTCCATAGCAAAATGTGTCTGGTACAATGTTAAGACGTTCCCAACAAGAGAGCTACAAACATAGCAGACTGATTCTACGAAATATTTAATTTTTCACCTTAAATGTGTTAACCCTCCTTCTCCTTCCCAGGTCTGGAGATATGAATAGGCATTGCCCCAGGGTGGAACCCTCACAAAAGAAACAGGCGCAATGATGTCAGATTCTTAGATTTGGGGGAACTACATACATAGAAATTATCTGAGCTGAGGGAGGAGTGGAGTGGAGAGAGAAACCAGTGAGACTCCAGTGCAGGGACCCTGTCTTCCTCCCTCAGGCAGAATTTCAGACAGAGAACAGGTGAGACCTTGCCCCCTTAAGCATGGGGACTTGAGAGTAGAGAGGACCTGAGACTTACTTCCAGGTGAAGCCCCAGAGAGACACTGAGTTTAGTCCGCCAGCCTAGAGGAGGTAGCAGCAGTACAGGAGAGATGGCAGAAAGCTGCTGTTGAGTTGTTTCCAACTTATGTGACCTTATGTACAATGGAATGAAACATTGCCTAGTCTTCCACCCCATCTTCGTGGTGGTTGGTAATTGGACAATGTTCTGTTTTGATCCATAAGGTTTTCATTGGCTGATTTTTGGATTAGATCACCAGGCCCTTCCTTCTGCTCTATCTTAGTCTGGAAGCTCTGTTGAAGCCTGTCCATCCATCACTGGTGACCTTGCTGGTATTTGAAATACCAATGACATAGCTTCCAGCATCACAGCAATATGCAAGCCACCACAGTAAGACGAACTGATAGACCAGTGGTGAAGCCCCCTGTTATGGACTGAATTGTGTACCCCAAAAATATTTGTCAACTTGGCTAGTCCATGATTCCCAGAATTGTGTGACTGTCCACCATTTTGTCATCTAATGTGATTTTCCTATGTGTTGTAAATCCTACCTCTATGATGTTAATGAGGCAGGACTCAATCTACAAGATTAGTTGTGTTTTAAGTTTTTTTCAATATTTTTTGAGATATAAAAGAGAGAAGCAAGCAAAGAGACAGTGGGACCTCATACCATCAAAAAAGTAGTGCTAGGAGCAGAGTGCATCCTTTGGACCTGGGGTCCCTGCACTAAGATGCTCCTAGACCAGGAGAAGATTGATGACAAGGACCTTCCTCCAGAATGGAGAGAGAGAAAAAGCCTTCCTTTGGAGTTGGCACCCTGAATTAGGACTTCTAGCCTCCTGGACTGTGGGAGAATAAATTTCTCTTTGTTAAAGCCATCCACTTGTGGTATTTCTGTTATAGCAGCACTAGATGACTAAGACACCCCCCAAGCTATATTTAGCAGATGCCAGAAGAGGCCTGAGGCAGATCAAGCCTGAGAGCTGGAAGCCATCTGCCTAAAGATCCATGACCCATTTATCAACTACGCCAAGGTGGGGGATGTTTTGGAAACAGGACATAGGGAAAGCACTTTGACCCTGACTGAATACGGAGCAGAAATAATGAGAAATCACTGAATTTGACCACATTTACCAGGAAATGGCTAAACTCAATTTCCTTGTGGTTCTTTGTGTGTAGAAATGGGGCTTGAGATCGTTATTCAGGTGAGTTATAGGAAAAGAAAATCAGATACAATTATACAGAAAATACAAATACGTATATTAACATAAACAGGAAATAGAAAAATAAAAAAATTAGAATAAGAGTGTGGGGATTTAAAAAAATTAGTGACTGTATTTCTGTGGTTGCTATAATGCTGCTTGTACAATTAAAAACAGAGTAATAATCTACCACACGGCTGTGTCATAGTGCTCAAAGCCCTCTACACTGCCCTTCTTGCTCTCTCCTGGTGAGTCCCCTCCCTTCCTCCACCCCTTGGTCTCGCCTTGGTACTGGTGGGCTTGTGTGTGAGTCTCAGTTATGAAAAGCTGGGTTCATTCAGAGCAGGATGGTCTCAGGGTCTAAAAGAAGGCTGGAGAGAAGCTCAACATGCTCCTCCAATGACAAGACACGTTATTTTATTAAGACTTTGAGATTTAGAAATCATATTTCATTACTGTAAGCTTCCAGAGCTGGCATAAATCCTCTCATTGTTGTAGGTTTTCGAGCAGTGACTACTGTCAGAAGTAAGAAGTTTGGTTGGGATTTTTATAGAGAGAAATTTATAGTATGGTGGTATGAGCTATGTTAGAATTTGATCTGTAGTTTTTGGTGGTTTGGGACATAACCCTTTTTTATTCTGTGTTTGGCTGTTAAGCTTTTTAAATACAGTAAACCTTTCTAAGCTTCAGTTTTCTCATTTGTAAATGAGGGAGTTAGCTAAAAAAATTTCTAGTCCATAAGAAATGCTGGCCCTATTTAGCACTGACTTTATGTATGTGCGACTTTATAGATGACGACATATACTATGTTGCACACACACATACACACACACTTTTTTCCATTGGTTATCTTTGGAAAATGGAAGTTTTAAATTTAAGAATATTGATGGTTAGGACCAGTATGTCTGACTTAGCTTTTCCTCTGGACTCAATAACCTCTGACAATCGTGACCCCACATAAGGTTCTACAAAACCCTTTATTAAACTCTTCCTACTCTGCCCCAGCTGTTTCAGTCTCATTTTTTTTCAGTCCCTCCCTCTCTTCCTCTCTTTGCCAGGGCACACGTTCAAACCCTAAATGATTGCTGACCCTGCCCTGTGCTAAATCTTTCTCTTTACTCTGTCTGCTGAGATTACCACTTAGATAATTTTTGGACTAGAATAAAGGCAAATTAAATGATCTAAATCAAAAGTTTTCATGCCATGATCTGTTGATCTCTGCCCCTGGATAACCTCTTCTCCAGGAATTTTATAGGGCTTGGAGGTTATCCCACAAGAAAAAAAAAACATGAAACTAGCAATTGACATACTTAGTTAAAATGTTGTTTATTCTTTTTATTATAACTACAATTTAAGTTTCTTTAAGACAGTTCTTCTCTAACATACCCAACATGCCATTTCAACTTGGTATAGAAATTACAGGATATGGTAATTACAGGATGGGGATTTTTCTTTAAGCCTAAGAAATTTTCATTTATCAAGCAATTACTTGAAAAAAGATCTTCATCTCATTTTTTTAAATTTTAAAATAAAGTATCTCTCATAGATTTCTGGGAGGCTGAATGTTGGAAAATTTGTTCTTCCCTAAAAATCAGGGAGGCTTTGTGGCTTAGTGGTAAATCATACAATTTCATGTCCTATAAACACAATTTGAATCCTAGTGCTACCCATCAATAGCTGTATGACTTGGACAAGTTACCTAACCTCACTTGGCCTCAGCTGCCTTATCTGTAGGATGGGCATAACTGTACACTGACTTCATAAGGTTGATGATATGAGGATTGAATGAAGTAAAACAGGTAAAGCACCTTGTAAATGGAAAGACTCAAAAACTATTCACTAACATTATTATTCAGTTTACAACCAGTGTTTTCAATTAGAAAGCCTGTATAATTTCAAAGAATTACAAAGTAAATGGTACCTAAAAGTAAAACGAAACAAAAAAACCTCACATTATATTTCAGGATATTTTTTATTTTATTTTATATTATATTTTATATTTTTGGGGAGGGTATTATCAAATCATATTAGGAAATCTGAAAATGGATTTCCAGGAGGAGTTGGGTGTAGATTTCTGGCAGAGTTTCTGAGTGGACAGCTCTAGACAGGTGGTGTTTTAATAATGTGCCTGTATCTGTCACAAGATGAACAAGCACCAGTGGAAAGAGATCAAAGCATGTCCTTCTTATACAGCAGGAGCCAACAGATAATTTAAAATAAAACCAAACAAACACAAATCCAAACCTATTGCCCCTGAGTCGATTCCAGCTCATGGAGACTGCATAGGACCAGGTATAACCGCACCACAGGGTTTCCAAGAAGTGGCTGGTCGATTTGAACCGCTGACCTGATCTCTTAACCACAGTGCCAAATTCTCTTTAATGAAAACGTTTCTGTTTCTAACATAGATATTAACTCTGAAACAGTAGATTTGAGTATTGTGCTTCTTTATCCTTGTCCAAATTTACAGCGAGCTACCATATTCCCAAGGAGCCCTGGTGATATCACAGTTAAGTGCTTGGCTGCTAACCGAAAGGTTGGTGGTTTGAAACCATCCAGTGGCTCCACGGGAGAAAGACCTGGCAACCTGCTCCCATAAAGATTCAGCCTAGAAAGCCCTATGGGACAGTTCCACTCTGTCACATGGGTTTGCTATGAGTCCAAATCAACTCGAGAGCACCTAACAGCACCACCACATTCCCAAAGGAGAATTTCCTAGAAATGCCATCATTCCTTACGTGAATTAGTGCTTTACAGTTTTCAAATATATTCACATGGGCTAGGTAAGGCAGGTATTATTATTCTCTTTTTTTGGTGAAAAACCAGGGTATCAGAAAGGCAAACTGATATACTCAAAATGTCACACACCTGTAGATGACAGAGCTGGGCAGATTCCAGGTCTCCAGGCATCTGGTGCCCAGTTAGTCTCAGATTTTCCAGTGGAATATTCCCCATGGCATCATTCATGGGCAAACTGCAAATGCCAGCTGGTGCTGTTCCACAGTTATAGGAAGCATGAAGGGTTCAAGTAATTTTCAAAATTGTGTCTTTTTCAATGCAGTTTGAGTGTATTTTTTCAGTACAGTTTAATATTAAAACATGAAAGCATTAAATCAATTGCCTATTCTCATTGTGACAACTTTCTGGTGATAACAGTGCAAAAATGCACTCTCCCGTCTGATTTTTTTTTTAAATCAAGGAAGCAAATTATGCGTTTCAAGTTTCCATAAGCAAAGGGGAACTCAGATCACACTCAGAAAGTACTCATTCACATCACATAGTGTTTTTTAAAATGTTTTCTACCCAGATCGGCTGGGTCCTATTCAATCTTTTGGCTTATTTAGCTGATTTTAAATGGTAGGTTATGATTTCTTCCCCCTGATCTCCAGCCATATTTGAGTTTTGAAGATGGGTTTCAAGTGGGTTGGGAGCTGGTCTCAAGTCCAAGAGAGTTTTACTCGTTAGAGCAAACATTTTGTTTTCTACAGTGATTCCCCCAGCTGCTCTCAATTCAACATAGGATGAACAATAGTCTAAGGCTCTAGGTCATGGATCAGAACATGGAGGTTTTGCAAAAACCTGTTTCTGTAAAGAATTATGGCTGTTGAGGAGGAATCAGGAGAAAGTGGAGGGAACAGAGAGATCACTTAGGGGAATTGGTATGGGGCTGGATTCCAGTGCTGGCAGGAAAATGAAGGCTTAGCCCATTTGAGGGACCTGGCAGTTTAAGGACTCAGATCTCTCTGGAAGGGGAGGACCTGGAAGAGGGCCTGGCTTCCTTGGTCATGCCTGGCCAAATGCTGGCTGTCATTTGCCTCCATTTGCTTTGTGTTATAGTCTATACTTTTTCCAACAGCCAAAATTATCCTGTTGCTAGGCACATGACTTTGGAAGGAAGTTCTGAGTCTTGGAGGAATAGAGTGCAGCAGAGAAGTCTCTGAAGGGAGAAGGGTAAGCTTGCAGAGGGGATGTTGGCTGTTGTTACCATGCCAGAGAGCACCATGGTGCTTGGTGAAGAAGAAGGACCCCAGTGCGGGCAGCCTGCAAGGTGAGCTTTTTCCCTCTGCCTTTACCTTACCTAAGAATACAAGCTAACCAATTTGAAATTATTAAATAAAAACACATGTTACAATTGTCATTAACATAGGAGATAAGCAATAATGTGGAGACACAAAAAAGGGGAAAACATAAGTTATGTTCCCAGGATATGTGTATGTAGCCAGTAAAAGTCTGAACATGTGATGTACACACCATTTTGAAATGTTCACTGTTAGGAAGAATGAGACTACTGAGGGATCTGAGCTAAATGACACACAGTGAATTTGACATTCAGTGTGCTCATTTCCCATTTTCTACAAAGTATGTTTGAAATTGCTAGAGTCTTTAATGTGCTTTGTGAACCTCCAAACATAAAGTACAATCTGCAACAAATGCTACCCCGCTGTGCTACCTAACCATGCTACCTCACCATGGTACCTCACCATGCTACCTCGCTGTGCTACCTCACTGTGCTACCTCACCATGGTACCTCACTGTGCTACCTCACCGTGCTACCTCGCTGTGCTACCTCACTGTGCTACCTCACCATGGTACCTCACTGTGCTACCTCATCATGCTACATTGCCACAGGTTCCTTTTCCTTTGAGAAACAGCTCACAGGATCACTGGGAAATCAGAAAACATCTTAAAGTTTCTTCCAGTCCTAAAATGCTATGATTTTGGAAGAAGTCAAAATTTTTAAAGACAAATTAATATGCTAAAGAAAAATATACTTTCAGGATTCCAAACATGTGAAAACAAATCTTGTAGGTACTTTTTAAACCATGTATTATAGGGAACTAATAACTGGGATGAGAGAAGCCGGGTTTCATCCTACTCTATTAGCTGAAATACAAAGATATTTTTGTAAATTAGACACAAATTACCCTATAGGATTGGGGCAATGGCAAGGATGTAAGAAATTTCTGTACGTGCATGTGCGTGTGTGTTTAACTGTAAACAAAGCTGTGTTTAAGTCATCTCAAAACAGGTCCTATGGTGACTTTCTTAAAAAACTATATGAGAAGGTATAGTATAAAGGTCATCTGTAAAAGCACAGACCATCATTAACATTTATGGCCATATATGCTGTTCTAGGTGAGTACTAAGCAATCTTGGTTGCACCCTGGAACATTATAAAATACAGGTGGTGCCTGGGCCCCATTCCAGAAAACTGTGATCCTGTCAATCTGGTGTAGATTTCAGCTATCTGTATTTTCTAAAGGTCCAGTGTTGATTTTGATGTGTAGTTAAGGATGAGATCTACTGTACCCCCTGTAGGATATGGTGAATGTTGTTGTGAGCTGCCCAGATCCCCCCATCATGGGATAAAGAGAGTTATTCCCTCTGCTGCTGACAGTGTTGGCCAATGACTTCTCACTCACAGCAGAGTCCTTTTCCAGGAATTCCCCTTTGTGGGCCAATGGGACCTGTCTCGTCCAACGTCACACCTGATTCCTGGAGTCAGCTAGCATCCAATGACTAGTCAATGCATAGGGCAGAGTACCAAGGTCCAACCCACTTCACTCAGTGTGGGGCAACACTGAAGGGGTCTTCAATTCTACCCATCAATGGACTAGAGTTATATGGTGTAGGGGGAAGACATTGGGCTGAAAGTCCTAAGACATGGGCTCAAAGCCATTTTTGCCTATTGCTGTTAGTGGCGTGGACAAGTCCTGTATCACCTCTGGATTCTCAGTTTTTAACTCTAAAAATGGGGATAGCAACAACAACAATAATAACAATAACAACTACATGACCTGCTTTCAAGAGTAGTTGTGAAGATTCAATAAGATATAAACCATGAATCATATAAAATGGCGACTGTTATAAAATGTTCTTAAGTCTAAAAAGGTCCACTTATTATGTGAAAGAAAGCTATCAAAGCACCACATGACACTGAAAGCCAAAGCATGTTTTAATCCCCAAATGTATTATGTGATTACCATTCTCTACTGCATGTATCCAATGAATTGAAACAATAAAAAATAATGTATTTTGCTGCTTTTACACAAAGGTGAAATCAGCCATTAAAAGAAATAGGTCCATGGAAACGATTAGTTCAAAAGGCTAAGGACCACAGGAAGCACAGCCTTTACCAGCCTGAGACCAGAAGAAGTAGATAGTGCCTGGCTACCACTACCGACCACTCTGACCACGATCGTAATAGAAAGTCCTGATTATATAGAACAAAATTCAAATTCATAAAAAGGACCAGATTTACTGGACTGAGAGAGACTGGAAGAATCCCTTAGACACCGAAGTCACTCCTGGAGATCACATTTCAACCAAATAATAGACAAGCCCGTATGTAACAACAACACATGCAAGGAAGTGCTCCTTAGAACAATCATCTACATGAGGCCAAAAGGACAACATATGCCCAAAAGTAAAGATGAGAAGGCAGGAAGGGGCAGAAAAACTGGGTGAATGGAACTCCAGGTGGTAATGGGGAGAGTGCTGACACATTGCCCAGATTGCAACGAATGTCATGGAACAATTTGCATATAACCTATTGAATGGGAAACTAATTTGCTCTGTAAACCACTTAAAGCATAATCAAAAAAAAAAAAAAAAAAGAAATTGGCCCAGATGCCAAGACCATTCGGTGGGGAAACAATAATCTTCTCAACATATGGTGCTGGGACAACTTGACAGCCACATGCAAAAGAATAAACTTGGACCCTTACCTCACACCGTATGGATCAAAGACCTGAATGTAAGAGCTAAGTCTGTAAGATTCTTGAAGAAAACATGAGGGTAAATCTTCAAGACCTTGGATTTGGTGATAGTTTCTTAGGTATGACAACAGAAGCACAAGAAGCAAAGGAAAAAAAATAGATAAATTAGATTTTATCAAAATTAAAAACTTTTGTGCTTCAAAGGACACCAGCAAGAAAGTAAAAAGACAGCACTGAATAGGTGAAAATATTTGGAAATCATGTCTGAAAAGGAATTTGTATTCAGAATAAAGAACTCTTACAACTCGAAAATAAAAAGATAAATAACCCAATTCAAAAATGGGCAAAGGACCTAAACAGGCATTTCTCCAAAGATGATACACAACTGGCTACATGAGAAGATGCTCAATATCATTAGTCATTAGGGAAATACAAATCAAAACCACAATGAGATGCTGCTTCTTACTTACTAGAAACATCTAGAATCAAAAAGACAGATAATAATGTGTTGGCAAGGACATCGACAAATTGGAACCCACGCTGCTTGTGGGAATGTAAAACGTTGTAGCCACTTTGGAAAACAGCCTGGCAGTTCCTCAAAATATTAAACATCAAGTTATCATATGACCCAGGAATTCTACCCCTGGAGAAATGAAAGCATGCATCCACATAAATATCCACATAAAATCTTGCTCATGTATGTTGATAGCAGATATATTGATAATAGCCAAAAAGTGGAAACAACCACAATGTCCACCCATTGACAAATGGATACACAAAATGGGGTATACCCATGCAATGGAATTTTATTTGGCAATAAAAAGTAATGAAGTACTGATGCATGTTATAACATGGATGGGCCTTGTACACATTATGCTAAGTAAAAGAAATCAGTTGAGAAAGACCATATATTGCATCATTCCGTTTATATGAAATGTCCCAAACAGACAAATTTACAGAGACAGGAAGTAAATTATTAGTGAACTAGGGCTGTTTTTTTTTTTTTTTTTTTGTAGGGTCGGATGGGTTTGGAGGAAATAAGGAGTGACTACAGGGTTTCTTTTGGGGGTAATTAAAACTTATAAAATTGATTAGGCGATGGTTATATAACTTGGCGCACGTAATAAAAATCATTGGATTTTACCCTTTAAGCGAGTGAATTGTATGGTATATGAATTATATCTCAGTAATGAAAAGAAAACAGTCCCACGGACTGAGGAAATAAAACAGTAAGGTAACAAGAATTTAAATATAATCCATGACAAAATATTATATTTTACTTTGTTATTTAAGTGAACAGAGCTCACTATCTGCCAGTAAATAAATCAAATTCTAAACCTAACACATGTCAGGAGAAAATGACTGTGCCCTGGAAGAATTCAGATTCCCTCAAAAATGGACGCAAACATTCTCAGCAACTGACCCGGATTTAAGGAATCAATAACCTACTGCTAGTTAAAGCAAAGTTAAAGCAAAGCAAATTAACTCATGCCCGCAAGTAAATGTCAGTACTTTAAAACCGGCTTTCCAGAGTCATTTCAGCAGTAAACGCAAGAACACCTGCAGTAAGGGCTCCTAAAAAAATGATAAAACTATTACCTGTGGGCTTTAAGTATCCTCTGGGCAATGGCATTACCAATCCTGTTGAAAACAACTCTGTCATCAGCGCAGCTTATGAAAAACTGATTCTATGGGAAATAAACAGGACAATCATGTAAGCCTTTCTTTTCAGAGTAGTATGCGCATCAGGAAAATGTGCTATAGAAGAAAAATTACATTGATGTTGAAAAAGAAAATGATTCACCCAGCAGACATGTTCTGCTCGTTGAAATAACACTCAGAATCAGAGAAGGCTCACCTCACCCTGGGTCTCCTGCGTTTCTAGGCAGTGTCACTTACTCATCTTAGTCAAGCGGAAGGCTAGACTGATATTTCACCATGCAAATTGCTGGTAGGTGGTTTTCTAAATTACCTTCTTAGAACATTAGGAATATTCTAAATTTAATCAATAGGAAAATTAGATTTTTTTTCCTTCAGATCTATACATTGTGTAAATGTGTATGATAAAAATTCTATATTGGCAAACATCCCATATCATGCTAAGTTTACTTTTTTAACAGGGTAGATGCCAGAAGCCTGGTTTCCTTTTCTCCACCATTTCTCCATTATTTCCTGGTATCTGCTTTTGCCTTGTCTCATTTGTTTGGGTCTCTTATTATCCCTGAACTTCTGTTTTGTTGTTGTTGTTAGATGCTGTTGAGTCGAGTTTGACTCATGGCAACCTTATGTACCAACAGAACAAAATGTTGCCCAGTCCCGCACCATCCCACAATCACCAGCAGGTTCGAGTCCTTCCTTGAGGCCACTGTGCCAATTCATTACACCAAGCATCTACCATGCCCTCGCTGACCCTCTACTTCACCAAATATGATGTCCTCTTCCAGCAAATGATCTCTAGTGATGACGTGTCCAAAGCTAGCGAGTTGGACAATGTGATCCACAGGGTTGTATTGGTTGATTTTTTGGAAATAGATTGCCAGGCCTTTCTTCCTACTCTGTCTTGGTCTGGAAGCTCTACCGAAACCTGCTCAACCTGAGTGACCTTGGCATTTAAATACTGGCAGTGTAACTTCCAGCATCATAGCAACACACAAGCCACCACAGTACGACAAACCGACAGACAAGTGGTGGAACTTCTATTTTAAGCGGCCTCAAATCCTTTTTGTAGGAATGTTAAGTATATTTAAATAAACCAATAAAATGGAAAATGAACTATTTTTGTTCCTTTAATTACTTCTGCTATTCATGTATCTATAAAACATTCTTTAAAACTGTTACTAGAAAATCAGGGTTTGACATTATCATCATAGCTGTGTAAAAGATTTAGTTGCTTCATAAGGGAATGTTAAAAATTAGTTACAAAAATTACAAATATTATGTGTTCTAGTTACACAGAATGTTGTAATACGCTAGTAACTGATCAGGATAATCATCACAAAATAACCTTTGCTAGTCAACTCAAGAAAACCCTGGTGGCGTAGTGCTTAAGTGCTATGGCTGCTAACCAAAGGGTCAGCAGTTCAAATCCACCAGGTGCTCCTTGGAAACACTATGGGGCAGTTCTACTCTGTCCTATAGGGTTGCTATGAGTCAGAATCGACTTGACGGCACTGGGTTTGGTTTTTTTTTTGTCAACTCAAGTAAAGAGATATATAAACAGTGTCTCAAAATATGATTACCACCCCTTTGCAACATATCATTTTTACTACTATGAAATTTTTTATATTGAAGTACATAAATCTGTAAAATGTCTCCAGAAGACAAACTCACAGGAAGACATTGTGCAGAAATTCATCTGAGTTTCCTTTAGGGCAACAATCAAAAACTCAGCGGTGGCAAACAAACCAGATTTGTTTTTCTGAATTCAAATTACAAAGAAGCTTACAGAGAATTTTAACATTCCTCAGCAGCTGTGAACATACACTGGCCACATGTCACGTCCTTTCCTTCTGCCTTTTTGGGAGGAGCACAATGACTGCTGATCGCTTGCCTAGGCCTTAGCAATGTCAACCAGGTCTACAACCATGTCTATCTACGTGGCATTCATGACCTCATTTAACACTGTGGTGCCATTAAAAGGAAAAGTTGATATGAATGCTACTAAAAAGAGGTGAAGTAGAATGATTCTGGGTAACACGTGAGCCAGCTGTTACATTACTACGGTACGATTGTCAAAACTAGTCATTTTCGTGTTACTACACTCCAGACTTTATTTGGGGCTCATGAATCTTTCCACTAATGTCCTTTCTCTGTTCCATCATCCAATCCAGGATACCACGTTGCATTTGTTGTTGTTAGGTGCCATTGAGTCGGTTCTGATTCATAGCTACTGTTGTGACAGAGTAGAACTGCCCCATAGGGTTTCCTAAGCTGTAATTTTTACGGGAGCAGATTGCCAGGTCTTTGTCCCATGGAGCCACTGGATGGTTCAAACTGCCAACCTCTGGAGTAGCAACCAAGCCCGGAACGTTATGACACCAGGGTTCCTTACGTTGCATCTAGCCTGCTAATGTTTTTAATCAGCCTTCCCTGTTGCCAGCCCTGCAAAATAAACAAAGCTCTAATTCTTTCCTACTTGCCTTTAATGAATTATCACTGCATGGAGGGCAGGTTGCCAGAACTCAAAGGGAAGGAAAATAGGGCTAGAATGTTTGATTTTTTCCCCAGCTAACCCAATTTTTTTGACTTAGTAGGAAAGAAAAGATTAAACGGGGAGAAGATTTTTTCCATTATTAAGACTTTTTATTTTCTCCAAGTTTTCTAAATTCTCTGAAATATTTTGATATCTATTTGGAGATGTAATTAAAGTCACAAACTAAACCCAGTTTCCCCTCTATACTTTGAACACAGACTCCACGGTCTGAAAATGTTTTATAAAGACACAAGATTGAAGGCAGTGCCGACCTTCAATATCCTCACACCTCCCTTTTCCATGGCCCTTTCACTGCGTGCCCCCTGCTCCCACACCCCCAGCCTGTGGCATCCAGTCACTTCTATTTTAGCAATTTGCCCCTATGTGGGCTCTCCTGAAACAGTACCTGCCTCACACTTAAACCCTCCAGCCCAAACCAAATCAAGACCTACGTATCCATGTTAGTGTATTTCCGGCTGATAATATTAGCAAGTTGATACATTTTCATAACCAGGATTTGGGGAGTGCCCAGTGCAGTTTTGAGCTAATGCAAATGCAGAAGGAATTTCAGGCAGGTGGGGGAGGTAAAAACTCAGGTGACATGAGGCCTTCTTCAGTGCTCTTCATATCTCAGCATGCACATATTAACATGACAGGTCCTGGCTTCAGGGACCCCATGGTCTCTGTACAATATTTCTGGGAAGACAGAGTCTCAGACCCTAATGTACATGAGCAGGACTTACTTCTATGTAGATATAGTGCTTGCTGTTCTCTATCACATGTATGTAAGCAGTGTGGATGGACTCTTCATGGTACTTTATACCCGCAGACCAATCAGCAGCAGAGCGGAGCAACTACAAGGCAGGAATCAGAAATATGCAAACGTAAGACAATGGAGATGACAACAGACATACTGAAGTCAATCTTTTATTCTTCTACATTGACTGATTACAGTGGCTTGGGTAAAATGTGTGGGAGAGGGAGAGTAGGTGGGTGGGGAATTTTGCTGAAGAGAAGGTAGAATGGGAGCTGGCTTTAGATATAATCCATAAGGAAGGAAGCCAGCTGGAAATCACATCTGGAATATACCCTTTTCTACTCAGGATTATTTTCATTCAAAATTATTTCAGAAGTACCTCTTCTGATGCTATAACTAGGGGGACCCTTTGTACTCTTTCCCTTGATGGTCCCACAGTTATACCAGAACGTGTTTGTTGTTCTGGTGTATTTATTAATAGTGCCCATTTTCATTCTCAGAAGGTCCTGGTTGGACCATTAAAGTATGGCCACCCTAGTTATGACTTCATAATCTAATTATTCGCTTCCCCCCAAATAGATATTGTTCAGATTAATATGCTGTACAAAAAAAAAATCGTTTTGTTTAGGCATCTAATCTTCCCTTTAATTAACTGCCAGACCTTAGCCTGTCCTTCCAACTCTCAGAGATGCAACTTTGTTGTGAAGTGGTGACAGTAATAGCAACTCTCTCACAGGTAAGAAAACCGAGGCCCAGAGAGGTGAAGGAACTTGCACGGTGTCACTGAGCGTCAGCACCAGAACTTGAATTTGGGTCCTCTCATTCAATACCCTGTGTTTTCCACCACGCCATACTGTCTGTTTTGCCATTTCATCACACCTGTGTGTCATATCAATCAATTTGGAGTTGACAACATCATCTCAGAACAAACAGGTCAAAGTTGAGCTCATGACTGTTTTCCCTAAATCGTTCCCTACCTCAAACATCCTACTGGTCAGTGGCATACCATCGCTTTTTCAGTCTTTAAAGTTGGGCATCACTGGGGGCTCTCTGGCATGTCTCTTCTCTGCAGATTCCATATCTAATCTCATACCTAATTCTATGTATTCTTTTGAGGATTTATTGGATTTGCACATTTCTTACCACTGCTGCCTTCCTCTCTTCAGATACTCACTTGCTCCTGCTTGGATTACAGCACGAGCTTGTAGTTCAGGCACCTGAGCAGACTGGTTAAATACACCAACTCAGAGATGGACTGCCTGGTTCAAAGCCTAGCTCAACCACTTATGGGCTGTTGGTCTTGGTCATGTTTCTTATCCTTGTTGTGCCTCAGATTTCTCAACTATAAAATGGAGATAATAACAGTATTGACTTTATAGGGTTGTAGTGAGCATTAAATGAGTTAATGTAAAGTATATAGAAGGAGGTCTGGCACTTAATAAGTGGTACAGAAATGTTTTTATTAGAAAGAGTGTTAGAAGACCATTTGAGCCGTGGTTAGTCACATCAAAGACATGTCAGAGGAGACTGTGGAATGTACTACAGGGTGGTCTAGATGCCATGGAAGGATTTTTCAACAATAAGAAACCAATGGTTTTGTTTTTTCAGTATTCTAACACACAACAATGTTGTACATATAGTAGGCTCTCGATACTTGACTTTTCTTAAGCAGTAGTGCGACATCCTGATTTTAAGTGAAGGTTAAAACAATCCCTCAAGAGGTCAAATGAAATTGAAAATAAATTAAAAAGAATGGTCCCATAATTATTAGATGTATACACAATGATTCAATATATAATCAATTTTAGTCTGGTAAAAATCTGGCCTAATCAATAACTTTAAAAGTTGTATTTATAAGACTACTTAAATTCAAATCTGATACTCACTAAAAACCAATAATTGTGTTACTGTCGACAATGTGATTTCTTTATTCAATCTGAGGTATTCATTATAATCTAGCTCCCTTCAAAACATTTTATTTAGTTTTATCAGATGAATGTGTACAATGAAATGGGAAAATTTAATTGTGAATATGAATAGTCAAACATCTCAGAAGAACACTCAGAAGGGAAATTTAAATATAATTCACACTGGGGAAACATCTTGATTTAAATCATCTCCAAGGAATTGCATTACTGTTCATTAGGTGGAAATAACAAAGGTGGAACACACAGAACTTTCAATCTTTCATCCACTTAAATCAGCGTTTAACTCTGTTCCTAAGGAGCATGGCTCTGAAGCTGCAGCTGCCTTGAGAAGATTCTTAGGTCACGTATCCTGATCTAATTCCATGTAACTCTGCAGACAGTATAAAATTGCAGAGTATACTGGGAAGGTATGAACCCTTCAGTTAGATCTGTGTAATAGCTCTGTGCTTCCTAGCTCTTACACCTTGGACAAGTCATTTCAATATCACAAAGGTGCAGTTTCCTTGACTGAAAAATTGAGATTTCTCCCTCTCACACACACACATACTCATACACCCCTGAGCCTGTCACGAAGGAAAAAAATGGCACAATGAACACAAAGTGCTAAGAATGGTATGTGGCACATAGTGGATACTCAGCATATGGTACTTCTAACTCTGTAGAATGTGATAGACAAGTTTTACATACCACTCCTTGGTGGTAACTTCACAGCCTTCTCTTCAAGTCCAGAAACCTTAAACTTTCTTTCCTTTCTCACTCTCGAAACCTGTTCTCAATTCAAGGATTGAATAAACTCATTCACAGAGGGTATAGATCAGGAGTGTCAAACAGGTTTTGACTTGCAAGTCTAGTCTTTAATCGATTCGAAGTTTCCTGGACAGCCATGTTGAAGAGAGGATTCTAGGAACTGAGCATACTGGGGAGGAAATCCAAGGCTGATTAAGCATGGCTGCCAGGAAGGGAAAGCATGAAGGTCACATGTTTGCCATCTTCCGTTTGAAGGTTAATGGAAAATGTTTTCCCTCTCAGAGGTATTTAAATGTATCAAAGAAGTAAATTTGTAAACCAAAAGAAGAACTCTTCGGGTATCACCCTGTGGGGGAGCTTCAGTAAATTAAGGTCTCCGGGATGCCTCTAAAGCCATATAGAATGGGAGTACTGATCTCCTAAAAAAAACACTGCCATCGATTCTGACTCATAGCGACCCTATAGGACAGAGTAGGACCGCCCCACAGAGTTTCCAAGGAGCACCTGGTGGATTCAAACTGCTGACCTCTTGGTTAGCAGCCATAGCACTTAACTACTACACCACCAGGGTTTCCAACCTCCTACAGGGCTTAGCATTTATCATCCCATTGTCTGAGCCCAAACCTATCCATCTCATTGTCCAAGTCCAAACCTTTACTGCTTCCTCAAAACAAACACTCATCTGATTAAAAGAAGTCATCATTTTTGCTTAAACTTGAAACATAGCTTTCAAGCTACACACGAAAAGTCACTTGGTTTTATTATTCATTGACCATTATTCTAATTAGCTTAAAATCTGCCTATCACCACAAGATGGATTGAAAATATGAATTTCCATCTTGTCCTACTTCTCCTCCTGAATCATGGACATAAATCAAACTCAACTGCTTTAAATGTTTGATGGTCTAGAAAGTTTTATAAACAGTCAAATAAGTCAAGCACATTTTGATTGACTTCCTTTTGTTTTAAATTTACTTTTTTTTTTTTTCTTAACTGATCTGACCTACTTGTCTTGCATTTCTGTTTTAAACCAATGTCATTTGGACAAGTCTTCAAACTGCTCCCTACACACGCAGAAACATGGCTTATTGCCCCAAGTGTACTAGGAATCCAAATAACCCACTCTTTTCAAACCGCAAGTCTGAATACTACACAATTGCAAAGTATGTAAAAAAGGCACATTTCTGATTTTGTTTTAGTCTCAAAATTGTAACTAGAATTCAGCATTTTCCTTTGTACTGTGTCCTATTTTTTATTTAACTTAAAAGATAGCCTTCTCCTGAGCCACAAACCCTAACCTCCTTACATATTATGGGCCTGAGTCAAATTTGCGGACTAACAGAAATCTCTTCTTGAAGAAAAACTTTCAGAACTTTCCGAGTATCTATTCCAAGTTCCTTTTATTCTAATGCTTTTATTCCCTGTAAATCCAGCCCATATTTCAATTCCTTTTTATTTCCCAGAGCCTCCGAGTCAATCGTAGAACCATGATTGTTAGGACAAAAGCATTTTTTATATGTCCCTCAAGCAGAGGTTGGCCTCCTTGTAGACATTCCCTTGTGGCGTGGGTTGGGGAGAGGAGGGGAGTACTCAGATTGTTGGACCTTATTCTTCCAGTCTGTATTGACATGACTTGCAGGCAAGGAGCATCATGAAATTGACTTTGTCAAGAAAAAAAAAAAAAAGAAACCCACCTGTAAAATCTAGGTGGGAGTAGCACTGGTATCAGAGTCAGAACCTAAGTTCAGGGAGGGATAATGCCAATCAAGATCAGCCCAAGGCTGATCCCTATGAGGTAGAAGTCAGGCCTACCTCCACCCTCCAAACTTTTTACCAATTCTGACACCAGCTGTCCCTCCCATGGCACTCTCTACTTTTCTTCTGGGTTCGATAATTGATCGCAGTGCCACACAGAATTCACAGACCATACAGTTAAGTGGTTTATTAAGGAAGGAACAGGCTACAACTCAGGATCAGGCAGCACCTAGCCAAAGTCTCCCTTCTTCAGTGCAGGATAGCTCTCTCAGCTCCTCTCGGCCACAGATGTCCCCCCAAGTCCCTGAGGACAGGCTCCTCTTGGCCTTGCCGTCTGTCACCACCGACTGTGCCACAGGGCCCCTTCCAGGCCTGTTGCTGAGACCCTTCTGGGCCTCTTGCTGTCTTCAGTGTTACAGCCCTTGACACATGATATAGCTCTTTTAGGAGGTTCCATGCCTCCTCTCTCTGTCTCTGTTTCTTCTCTCTTCCCTCTTCTTTCCTCCTTGTGCTTCTTTCTGTCTGAAAAACTTATGTGTGGTTGGCTGCGTATATATACAACTTGGTGGTGCAGTGGTTAAGAGCTGTGGCTGCTAACCAAAAGGGAGCAGTTCAAATCCACTAACCACTCCTTGGAAACTCTGTGGAGCAGTTCTACTCTGTCCTATAGCTATAGGTTAGCTATGAGTTAGTATCAATTGGATGACAATGGGGTTTTTTTTTTTTTTGTCAATTTCAAGGCATGGCCCCTCCTAGCAGGGCTGCAAACTGACCAATCCCCTCTCAGTAGGCCATAGACACTTCATTTGCATAGCATATTGACCAATCCCTGAAAATTGCATACCAATCACAGGCAGGCTGCAGCCCAGGATCAGACAAAAAGAATCAAGCCAAATTGTTTATAGCTTACCCAGGAAATATCAATCACCACACACGAAATGTCAATCACCCTGGACAAAAGTAACAAACCCTCTGGGGTAGAAAACTAGGTAACTCCTCAGGGATTAGGGATTAGGAGAAAAATCACTCTTAAATTGTTTTTCTAAAGAATCAAGGCAAAGGCCACATAAAATAACTCATTTCACCACCCTGTCTCATACTATCATGTTATTTCTTTTAATAACCACTTCTCTACAGTTGAGTGTCAGTCATTCATATCATAGTGTTCAATTATTCAGATAGGATAGTCCATTTGCCAGAACAAAAGGGAAAAGTTAATTTTGAGGCTAATAGAGAGGAAGAAAGATAATTTTTGTAGACTGGGACTTCCAGCGAGAGAAGTTTTTTATTTTTTTATTTTTTAAAGGTATAGTTAGGGGCTCTAGGCAGCCAAAAAGAAGCAAAAGGAGAATTAGGAATGGATTTGGGGCTATGGCAACAGGCCAAGCAGCTCTGCCCTTCCTATGGCCTTGGTGGTTACAACCGTCCTGGGTCTTCTAGGAAAAATCTCCGTGCTTAATAGCTGTGAGCCCAGGCTCCAGCGTCAGAGAGCTTAGAATCGAGTCTCACCCCACCGCTTACCAGTTATGTTACTTTAACCTGGTAAGTTAAACTCCCAAAGTTTTAGTTTCTTATTCTGTGAAAACTGGGTGTCTAAGAGGAGCACATAAGAATCCTTGGTGGTGCAGTGGCTAAGTTCTAGGCTGCTAACCAAAAGGTCAGCGGTTCGAACCTACCAGCCACTCAGGTAGAGAAAGATGTGGCAGCCTGCTTCCAAAGATTACAGCCTTGGAAGCCTATGGGGCAGTTCTACTTTGTCCTACAGAGTTACTGTGAGTTGGAACTCGACTCGATGGCAATGGAACAGGAGTCCACAGGGGCAGCTGTGGTTCAATGTTAGCATTTTTATCTTCCATGTGGGAGACCCGGGTTTGATTTCTAGCCAGTGTGCATCACGTACAGTCACCACTCATCTGTCAGTAGGGGCTTTCATGTTACTATGATGCTAAGCAGGTTCCAGCAAAGCTTCCTAAGAGAGACTAGGAAGAAAGGCCTGGTGACCTACGTCCACAAATGAACCAATGAAAACCCTATGGATCACGATGGTTTCCAATCTGTAACCTATCATGGGGATGGCACAGGATCAGGCAGCATTTTATTTCATTGAGCATGAGTCACGGGCTCACTCGATGGCAGCTAACAACACCTAGAGTACAGCTCATAGACTTGTGACTATTAAATGAGATAATCTACAAAAAGCTCAGCACAGGATCAGACACAGAGTAAGTACTCCTGTTCATATCCGCCTCAGCCAGCAAGGCTCACAGGAGCACTCACGTAATGTTACTGCATGAAAACCTGCCCCCTATAAGGAAAGTAGCTCCTGGATCAAGTAACTTCCTTAGAAATGCACAAAGGAAGCCTCCTTTCACCTCCATCTACCCACTTTATCCTATAACACCAGCCTCTAATACAAAACACTTGCTGTCCTTTGGAATCTACATTGATCTTTTGGAGTATCATTTGGACATTTACTCCAAGGGTGGGAATAAATTTTATCCAGTAGTAAAATTTGGATGTCATTCACACTTGCCTGTAAATTTTCTTTTATTTACACCCATTCCTCACTTATCGACATGGTTAGGTTCCAAAGACCAGGTCGTTATGTGAAAATTTACCTTATGCAAAAATGGGGGATTTTTTTTTTTTTTCAATTTTCAGATCATTTATTTGTCCAATTTTTTTTTATTTAGAAAATATGATCATAGAAATAATAACTGCTAAGGTTTACTGATGTGCTCATCACCGTGATGAGTCCAGTTATGAATTATTCCTCTGAAGAGAAGGAGGCTTGGAGGAGACAAAGCTGGATAAAGCAGGGCTGTGTGACTGGAGGGCCGATGGGTTCCTCCTGTGCAGGGTCAGGCGTTCCTCAAGGAGCCGCCTCCAGGGCTCCACTCCCACCCCAGCAAGCCCTGCATTTAGGATGGATCCTGGAGCCTGCTCTGCCCTCTGGGTGTGGCCAGTCACTGAGGCACTGAGCTTCCTGCGAGGGCATTGGGAGACTGGCTGCACACCCAGCCCCACAAAGGTAGAGGCTTCAGGCCCAGTTCAGCTTACTTTGGGATGTCATTAAACTTCTACACATTTTTTTCCAAACACCCTCTCTGACACCGCTTTCTTTCCTCCCTTCACAGCCCACAGCAGTTTTGAACTGCAGGGCCTCAGGCTGCACAGGAGCTGGGATTCCCTGGAGGCCTTGGCCACGGAGGAGGTGGGCCCCATAGGAGCTGGATGCAGCGCAGGAGGGAGTGGAGGGTGCAGGGCAGCTGCGGCCCAGCTTCCCGGAGGCCACCCTGCCCGCTGCCTTGTTAATGCGGAGACAGTTTGATAATAGATTTTTTACTATTGTAAATGTGAAATGTTGGATAATGAGATAGTAGTGAGGAGTAGGTGTATTTTTTTTTCTTTTTTTTTTTACATAAAAAGAGATTGAAGGTAAGACTTAAATAGAGTTGTTCCCCTCCCTATAGGGAGAGTTTCTCAGCAATGACTAAGGAGTAGCTTCTACCAAAAGCTGCCTAACTTAATAAAAAGGATCGTTGTCAGGTACTGATTCCACACTGATGCTAACATGGCACAAGGCTTTTTTTTTTTAATCATAATTGTTGTTGTTAGCTGCCATCGAGTTGGCCCCAACTCAAGGCAACCCCATGTGTGTTACAGAGTAGAACTGCTCCATAAGGCTTTCTAGGCTGTGATCTTTTCGGAAGCAGATTGCCTTTTCTTTCATGGAGCCCCTGAGTGGGTTTGAACTGCCAACATTTGGGTTACCAACTGCTTGTGCCACCCAGGCTTCTTTAATCATAATCAGCCCAAGCCAGTTGCCATCAAGTCAGTTCCAACTCATAGCGCCACTATAGGACAGAGTAGAACTGCCCCATAGAATTTCCAGGGAATGCCTGGTGGATTGGAACTGCTGACCTTGTAGTTAGTGGCCATAGCACTTAACCACTACACCACCAGGGTCGGTTTAATTATAAGTGATATGAAATATCTTCTGTCTTGGTTATATATCTAAAACGGCAGTGACGGTATTTGGCAGCCTAGTTCATTTTGTTTGAAGAGAGAACAAAAACAAATTCTTTTACATACTCTGTGCATAGTGGTTTCAGAACCACCTCTTCTCCCTCCCTCCTTTCCCCATCCCCATGCTTTTCTCCTGCTAAGCCTTCCCTTAGCTCTCTTGGCAGGCTTCTGTGAATGCTCAGCACTGGGAGGAACACCCAAGATTATTCTAAAAGTGTCTGTGGAAGCCGCTGAAGTCTGCTCAGGTCTGGACGACTTTTTCAGAAGCAGAAAGTAGTGTTGGTGGGGGCAGGCCTCCATTTTGCCTGGCATGGCTCCTCTCTCCTTGGCGGGCTGTGGCACCCCCCTGAAAGGGCTCTGAATTGTGGCTTTTGTGGAACTATTGGCAATATATGCAATCTTTAATAGTTTAATTAAATAATTGGTTTCCCTTCTGCAGGAGAAAGAATAACATGAATTTTACCTACCATTTGCTTTATTATGTCTGTCAAATGCTCTTTCTCTCCATTTCAATAGATATATGGCATAAAGATTTTATGTCTAGAACTAGCTTAGTGACCATCTAGAAGAATGTCAATTTCTTTGTTGCAAAACCTGAGAACACTAGGGAAAGCTTGAAGGTTGTAGCTAATACTGATGTAAAACAATGTGTACTCTTCTAAGACAGATACTATTATTATCCCTGTTTCAAAAATGAAGGAAATGTGTACAGGGAGGTTAAGTAACTTTTCCAAGGTTACATAGCCAGTAGGTAGAAGTGTTAGAATTCGAATAGTCTGGCTCTAGACTCTGTCTCTTAATCACTGTTGTTGTTGTTGTTGTTAGGTGCTGCTGAGTTGGTTCCAAGTCATAGCAACCCTATATACAACAGAACAAAATGCTGCCCAGTTCTGCATGATTGTTGTTATGCTTGAGCCCATTGCTGCAGCCACTGTGTCAATCAGTCCACCTTGTTGAGGGTCTTCCTCTTTTTCGTTGACCCTCTACTTTACTAAGCATGATGTCCTTCTCCACGGACTGATCCCTCCTGATAACATATCCAAAGTATGTGAGACGAAGTGAAGTCTCGCCATCCTTGCTTCAAAAGAGCATGCTGGCTGTACTTTTTCCAAGACAAATTTGTTCCTTTTTTTTGCAGTCTGTGGTATACTCAATATTCTTCACCAACACCATAATTCAAAGGTGTCAATTCTTCTTCTTTGGTTACTCTTAATCACTATATTATATTATTCCTTTACAATTAATTAAGCTTGTGGCCTCTGAGAAACACTGATTTATGTTAAAAACAATAATCCTAAGGAAGAGTTTTATTAGATTTCTCAGCCAAGAGTGTGATAGCTACCACATGATAGTTAAAAGAGTGAAAGACTTAAAAATGTGAGAATAAATTCGTTAAAAATTAAGTAGTCTTTACCACATAGACAGGACCCTATCTCTCTCCCCCTTCCTGAATTTTCTGGAAAACCAGAGATTGGAATAGATTATTACTTTTGACCTGTAAGCATTATACTTCAATGACTTGAGAAAGTAATGTCTAGAACAAGATAAAGAATGTTTTGTGCCAGTAATAATGGGAAGAAAGTGAAACAATACCATGGCTAGAACATTACAGAAAAGGAGAAACGAAGCAGGATAATTTTTTTTTAGCTTCTGGTCATCTCATACTTCCCGGTTTCTAAAAAGATGCACTTCCTGGCTGTGTACGCTGTTCTCACAGCTCAATTATTTCCCCATTTCTGAAAATCGTCTACTGGCCACCACTAGGGATCTAAGTTTTGAGAGGTGTAATGTATTTAAAATTTGGGGGGCCCTCTTTAAGAAAAAGAATACTAATTCACAAATACAAAGATAAGTATAGGGCCTTGAAAACACCCACAGAGGTGAGGGGCTCTAAAGCGAACCTACTTCATGGTAAAATCCAGCTCAGTTGGCAACAATGTGGGCTCCTCAAAGTGAGGAATTCATTCCCTCCCTTGCAGCCTTAAACTTTGGGATGTAGGGGCCGAGATGATTAAAAGGCAACCAGCTCTGTCTCGCCCCTTTGCTCAACTCATATAGCATAGAGGTCTGAACGCTTGTACCGGTATTTACTGCATTATTACTGAATTCTTTAACATCACTAAGCTTTCTCGCCCCAGCTAAGTATGCTTCCAGTGGCAGAGAACGCCTTTTCTGTCCATCCCTCCAGGATCCAAGTATGCTTTGATGACGTCACTGTGCAAACACTTGTTGACTGAATAAATTAATGAGTCTTGGTAAACTTTCTTTTTAATCAACTGCCTTGGTAGGTTCCTGAGTCCAGGCCACCTGAACATACTAGGGATGAACTTATGAGCATATCAGAAGAGCGTATCTGATCTAGCCCCATCTCTAACAGTCAGTGATGCATAGAAGGTGAATGAACGGAGGTGTTTCGTAGAGCAGGCAGGCAGAGTATCTATCTGTCTTTGGCAGAATGAGAATATCTAAGTCATAGCTCTGCCAATAGGCAAGTGGAAGATATATGTATATGCAATACTAGGGTAAAACATCCTTTATTGATCATAAAAAAAATACATTTTCAATAGATGCTTAATTAACATCAGCTTTTTTTATTTTTTTAATTTTGATAAGGAAACCCTGGTGGCGTAGTGGTTAAGTGCTACGGCTGCTAACCAAAAGGTTGGCGGGTTTGAATCCATCAGGTGCTCCTTGGAAGCTCTATGGGGCAGTTCTACTCTGTCCTATAGGGCTGCTATGAGTCAGAATCGACTCGATGGCAACAGGTGTGGGTTTTTTTTTTTTTTATAATTTTGATAAATTGACCACCAAGTCAATTTTAATGCAAGCTCAAATCTTAAATTCTCTTGATTTCCTAGTACCAAGTTTCCTATTTTATCTTAGAGCATGGGTAATTTTTCCCCCTCAAAATAGAATAAAATTAAGCAGGTTCATAAAAAATATTCATCCATTTACATATGAATGCATAGCTATTTGTGCCTCTATGTTTAAACTGTTCATCTCCATGGTATGGGATGACTAAGAATTTGCCACAGGTACTTCTCTCAAGTGGTTTTTCCTTTTTTGATTATTCCATTATTAGATCAATGGTTTCAAATGCCTTTCTATTTTTTAGACATACACTTTTACTTGTACATAGTACAAAGTAACTGCTTTAGACATTTCATTTATATAATCACAGTCACTGGAATTCATGTCTGGAAATGTAGGTCCACATTAGTGATCCCAGCAGCAGACCCCCGGATCTTTACTTAACCAATGCTGTTGACACTGATAGGGATGACTTTGAACAAAAGGCAATGCCAAAGGCAGCCCATCCTCCTATTTCCACATGATTCCAAGATATTTGAGATACAGGTGGAAGAGGCGGCAGATAAGAATTTTAATCTAGGATTTTCAAATTCCACTTCCATCAGTAAGTTGCTAGGTTATTCTAGACAAGTCGCAATGCCACACTGGGTTTGATTTTTCTTGTTTGTAAGTTGAGGTGGTTGGATGCTGTAAAATTCTATGAGTCTATGAAGTAAATTCCTTATTCTAGTAAACCCCAAAACCAAACCTACTACCATGGAGTTGATTATGACTCATAGCAACCCTATAGGACAGAGTAGAACTGCCCCATAGGGTTTCTAAGACTGTAAACCTTTACAGAAGCAGACTGCCACATCTTTCTCCCATGGACTAATTGGTGAGTTCAAACCATCAACCTTTTGGTTAGCAGCTGTGTGCTTTAGCCACTGTACCACCAGGGCCCCTATTCAATTAAAAGAGACTCTAAAAAGCACATAGTTAATTAAGAACTCAAATTAGACTGAGCTATAAGTAGCTTCCAGGATGCAAAGTTTCAGCCACATTCCTGGTGCTTAAGCGCTATCAGTCCCGGGTTTACTATGTATCGTGTTGCCAGGGCCACTGCAGAAGGAGGTTCAGGAATAGCTTTTCCTTGACTCTGCCCTTTCCCAAGGACATGTATTAATTATACCTATAAAATATTTCTGAAAGGAGGTGAGTTGAATACGTTTTAAATAGGAAATGTAACAGTTTACTAAATCATAAAAGGCTCATTCAGATTTGCTTTGGAGAAGTTGTCTTTAATGAAAAATCTGAAGCCACTGTAATGGACCCTAAGTCCGATGTGAGTAATTCGCCCAGTAGCACTTTGTAAGAGAGAAAAGCCAGACTCACCTGTACTTTTGCACATACAGATTCAGGCACTTGATATTTCAACTCCTGGGCTGTTGTCTGAGATTTTGGAAGCAGAAATGGGTACGAAAGAGACCGATATTTTGATTTCATAATCTAAAATAAAGAAAAACAGGCAAAAATGACTCAGAGGAGAAAGCAGTTCTCTTCACCCCTCTGTTAGGATGGAAATTCTGGCTCATTTGGAAAAGACAAATGTTAACAGTGGATGTTTTCCAGTGAAGGGGTCATAGATATTCATTTTTCATTTTCTTTCTCTTTCGTGTATTTCCTTCTTTGTTCTTTCACAGTGAGCGTGTATTGCTTTACATATGCACTGAAAGAGTTAATACAACCATAGTTACAGAGATATATAGCTGCAAAAATGAGATTACTATTTCGTAACCTGCAGTTTTTACTATGTTATACAAGTCAGAATCGATGTGAAGGCAACTGGTAAATGTTGTAGACATTTTCCCACAGCAGCAGTGCAGCTCTGTATTATAATTTTAAAGTAACTTCATAATAAAATGGTATGGAAGAATAATCATTTGTTTAATAAATTCTTATTAAGAAGCATTTCAGTTGTTTCTAATTTTCTTTCAAGTATGAGAAGCAATGTCATAATAAATTACCTTATTGGATTACGTCTTTTGCTTAAATATCTGGAAATAATTTTTCTGAGTCAAAGGTTGTACACTTTTTTAAACACTTGCTGGTGTATCCATTTATCCTCCCCGGAGCAGAAGATAAGAGCAGGATATAACAACCTATACTCAACTATTAGAAATATTTCTCTTTGCTAGTCTAGCTGCTTGAAAGTAATGTCCTTTGTTTATTTATCCACTGCCGCCAAGTTTTTGTCAGAAGGGCTTCTGCTAAATTTTATAATGCTCGTATGAATGAAAAACATGGTGAGACTCTAGCTGTTGCTAAAACTAAACCTTTTTCCAAATTATCAGGGGAAAGAATGCCTCATCATCATTTAAAATAAATAAAGTGGTTATTCCTGGAAACTTAGCAACACCTGGACAATATATACTTGAGCATTAGGTCAAATCCTTACAAATAATGAAGGCACACTAAAAGAAATTCAATTTGGAGAAAAGAAAAATGTTTCTACCTTCTCAAACTGCTCGCTTTGCTCAGGACTACCTCTCAGGATCCTGTGCCAATGTGAGCCCTGTGCCATCCCTGGGTTGGAAGGGACTTGAAAGCTTGAGTTTTCTCACCTCAATAAGGCTCACATCCTCTACAACTGACCTCCATGTGCCTACCCAGCCCAGGCCAACTCTTTGGGTCCAGGTTAATTCCTTATTAAATCTACACTTATGAGGCATACCTCAGCCATGGTTAAACCATGGGTCCTGTAACAACGTTTCAGTAACCTCTTCCTGAACCTAAGGAGATCAGCAGCTCTCTAGGGCCTGGAGAGCTCCCTCTACCACCTGCACGTCACGAGTGCTATTGCAGGTAACATGCTCATGCCTCCCCTACAACAAAGCATCAATCAGTATGAGGCATTTCAATAATATCGTTCTGAACCTATGACACAATTTAACAAAACACAAATACTAAATGAAACAGGTGAACACATATGTTCTTAGCTTCCGCTGAATTGGCCCCTGAGTTGTGGCAACCCCATGTACAATGGAACCAAATGTTGCCTGGTCCTGCGCCATCCCCATGATAGGTTGCGGATCACACCCTTGTGATCCACAGGATTTTCACTGGTGGATTTTCCAAAGGAGATCACCAGGCCTTCCTTCCTAGTCTGTCTTAGTCTAGAAGCTCC
Source organism: Loxodonta africana (assembly GCF_030014295.1). NCBI lineage: Eukaryota > Metazoa > Chordata > Mammalia > Proboscidea > Elephantidae > Loxodonta > Loxodonta africana. Next base: position 48,788,159 of record NC_087364.1, read on the forward strand.
ACTGAAACCTGTTCAGCATCCTAGCAACAAGCAAGCCTCCACTGACAGATGGGTGGTGGCTGTGCACGAGGTGGATTAGCTGGGAATTAAACCCGGGTCCCCTGCATGGAAGGTGAAAATTCTATCACTGAGCCCCAATGCCCCCTTCAGCATATATAAAACCAAAAAACCGAACCCACTGCTGTCGAATAGATTCTGACTCATAGTGACCACATACTGACAGAAGAAAATCAAAACTACATCATTCTTACGTTAATGGAGGAAGGACAACTCAGAAAAGGAGGGTGCGGATAGTTGTGCAACTTGAAGAATGTAATAAATGTAACTGAATCATACATGCAGAAATTGTTGAATTGGTGCACGTTCTGCTGTGTATATTTTCAACAACAATAACAAAAATAAAACAAACAAAAACTACATAATTCAACAAGGTATATAAAGAGCTCTGTGGAACTTACTGAGCGTCCTCCAAATTCTGAGCTCTTCTCCAAGTTTGTGAGCAACTTAAATATCTTTTTGGTTTTGTATTCCCAGGGCCTAGCACAGCACTCAGGACAGAGAGGATTAAAAGAGTTAAAAGGGTCACATCATATGCAGGCCCTCAGAGCAATGCCTATCCCTCTGCATTCTGGATTGTCTGTGGTGTGCAAATTCAGAAATGCTTCCTCCTTTGTCCAGAGGCCCAGGCACTCTGATCGCCACATACCCAGCAGCACACAGTGGCAAAGCTGTAGCCATCACAACCCTTTCTTGCTGACTCTCCAGGTTTCTCCTCTAGCCAAGCCTGCCTCTCTTCATGTGGACTGCATTGTGAAAATCATGTCCCTTTACCTTTGTGAAGTTCCAGCGCTGGATGAAATGACGAGCCACGTCACGAGCCGCCTTCCCGTGGACCACAGAGGCAATGTCGTGCCATGGCATCCGGGGAGTGGAGTACCTGTCAATGAAATCTGCCCGGGTGCACCAGGCAAGGATTGTTCACTAACAACCATGCTGGGACCAGAAGTCCTGTATCTCTGTCCCCAACTCTGACTCAGAAAAGTGTGTGCTAATGCCCACTGAATGTACATTTCTTGGCTTGGGTAATCCAATGCCTTTACGGCCAAGGGAAACACAGATCTCACACTGAGGAACACAGCCTCCTCCCCCTCCACAAATAGTGTAAGATAATCACTACATGAGGCAAGGTGTGAGCTGGTACAAATTATCAAGGCTGACTACATTTCTTTTTATCTTGTTGAAATAATGGCAGGCCGTCTCTATCTCCTCTGAGACACAGAAGCATTGTGGCAATCTAAAGATGTGCCATCCTAACACTGGAAGATGACAAACAGAAAAGAAGATGATCAAAGGAGGGCTATCATCTCCTAGAGAATTACAGACTATTACCCCCAAAATATGTCTATAGGAAAACTGGCATTTCTAACAGGTAAGTTCTGTTTCATTTTTTTTTTCTTATTCTAACTACAGGGAAAAGCCCATGAGTACATAACTGAATCACAGTCTTCAAAGTTTTACCAAATGTTCAAAAACAGAACAAAAACAAAGCAAGATAACAGATAATTAGATCATGCACATGCATACTTCTTGAGATGTAAAAAGGAAAAGACAAAATATAACCAGCCACTCACTGGCATGATACAAAAAAAAAAAAAACCCAAACCCGTTGCCATCGAGTCGATTCCGACTCATAGTGACTTTACAGGACACAGAAGAACTGCCCCATAGGGTTTCCAAGGAGTGGCTGGTGGATTCAAACTGCCGACCTTTTGATTAGCAGCCAAGCTCTTAACCACCATGCTACCGGGTTTCCTATAGCATGATACTCACCTGCAAAAGGTTTGTCAAGCTGAACCCAGTCTTTGAAGACAAAGTTGCAGTAATCTTTTCCATGCCAGAATCTGGTTTCCCCATGCAGCTCCCCGACGCCTGTTTGTAAGCTGCGGATGGAGCCAGTATCTGAAAATGTAGTAACACCCACTCAGAGACTGAGTTCAGGCTGACCCAGAGACTGAGGCTCAACTCTCATTTATGAAACACTTAATTCTAACATCTTTTTCTTAAGACTCAGAACTAGGGCAGTATGTGCCCACTTGAGTAGAAGCTGTGGGCTGATGGTTTTATACCTCTCACAAGTCTATCATTAGAAGCTGGAGCTATAAGCAGATATATCATTAGATGATGAAAGTGAACATTCTCAGTAGTTGAGCCACTTATTCTCACCATCTAGCAGATCACTGGAAGAACCATTCAAAGGGTTCACAGTGAATAGAGACCTTGTAAGGAGGGACTATGACAGAGCAGTAAAGCCAGGTCAGGGTATGAGATGCAGAGGCAGAAAGAAAGAGAGTCATGCCCCTTCTCTTTCTTTAATCAATATGGCGCCCATCTATCTAATACGTAATTCTTGTCCTCTGCATCCCAAAAAGCAAGAACCTCAAATTTAAAGACAGTCCCTGTTCCAGCCCTGGAATTAACTAGCTAAGTGACAGTGGGCTTTACCTTTGGGGGCCAGAAATTCCTTACGTGTCAAAGGCAGAGTTTGGCCTAGATGGCATCTGAGATCTTTTGGGCTCTAACATTCTGTATTCCCCAAATCATAACCGACATCCATAAGAAACATCACAATGACAAACAGGAGCTTATGATCATACAGGCGCAAAAGGAGCAATCCACTGCAGCATTTCATGAAGCTTTGCCAGACCATTTTACTTTAAGGGTAAACACTTCTAGTTAAAAAGGTTGTAAGTTTATGGAATATGCTGACCATACAGACAAATAAGCAAGAAGCCTAGCAGAACTACAAATCACAAATACGGTGCTTGGCACAATGAGGCACTTAACAAATAGGCAGTGGATGTAAAAATGTGTCCTGAATGAATAAATAAATGGTGCTGCTGGCTAGCCAGTGGAAGTACTGGACTGGTCACACTGCCCCCAGATCTGTCTTTCTAACAGGTAGACTCCTTGCCTGAAAGCCTTCTAGGATCACCTACTGCCTACAGGAGATTCAACTAGGAGGGGCTTAGCATGGGTACAGGCTCTTCCCCAAACTGGCATCAATCCATCTTTCTGGTGTCTTGTCTTCCTCCACCCACCTGCAGGCTTTACACACACCACATTTCTCATCGTATTTTGACAAGCCTAGTCTTCCAGGCCACTGTGAAATTGGCACATTATTCCTTCTGCCTGGAATATTCTTCCCTTCCTCTTTTTTTTTTTTTTCCTCTCAGCCTGATCTCCTAGCCAACTTTCAAGAGCCACATTAGTTGTCCCTAGAGAGAACTCCTAGATGCCTGTACGGAGAGTCAGTTGCTAGCACTGCTGTTGTCCCACAAACCAAAGCCTCTGACTCTGATGCAGTTGTATAAAGACCCCCCTCCACTAGTGTATAAACTCCTCAGGAGCGGAGAGTATATGCCCCCACTGTCAAGTGTAGCTACTGGCAGCCAGTAGATGATGAATAAATACTGTAGAACAAAAGTTTTTGAACACTAACCATGCCCAAATACATATTCTATTTCTAATTGAATAATTAACTTTCCAAAAATTATTGATATTTTCTATAAAAGAAAAATGTCTAAGTACCAAAGACTAGCAAAACTAAGTAATGTTAAAAATAGAATTCTATTGACTTCTCCCAAGTGACTTATTTCATTCCTGCTGTATAGCACTGAAATGGCCAAAATATCTAGGAGGTTTGTTTGCTTACTTGTAGGGTCTTTATAGTAAGCATGGCACTTTGTTAAAAAAAGAAAAAAAGGAATGACAAAGAACAAGATACATAATGGGTCAAATCCCAAATTTTATATTTCAGCTTCTTGAGCCAAAGACTTGGGAGTCAATGCCTTCTCTCACATCCCACATCCAGTGAGTGCCTCAGCACATGCTATAAGCTCCACATTCAAGATATATTCTGTATCTGCCTGGTCACTATTTGCCACCCCCACTGTGACTACCTGATCTAAGCCATTATTATGTCTTCCTGGGCTGCTCCAAAAATGATCCTGTAAACATGTACATCAGATCTTGTTTGTCCTTTGCTCAAAACCATCCAATGACTTCACATCTCAGAATAAAGGCCAACATTTTCACAATGGCCTGAAGGACCTTATGTAATCCAGTCCAGTCTCCAACCTCTCTGACTTTGCCCCTATCATTCTCTCCCAGCCTATTTCACTACAGCCACATTGGCTTCCTGGCTGTCCCTGGAATACACCAATCCCCCTCTCACCTCACAGCCTTTACACTTGCTAGTTCTCTTGCCTGGACCATCGTCCCCTTATCATCCTTCTCTTCCTTTTGATCTCTGTTAAAAAATCACATTAGAGAAGCATTCTCTGACCACCCTATACAAAACAGAAACTCCTCCTGCTGCCCTTCCTCCCTTGTTGTTGTTAGCTGCCACTGAGCTGGCTCCGGTTCAAGGTAACCTTCCACATAACAGAAAGAAGCATTGCCTAGTCCTGCACCATCTTCACAATCTTTGATATGTTTGAGCCCATTGTTGCAGCTGCTATACCAATCTGCCTCATGGAGGGTTTCCCTAGTTTTCACTGACCCTCTACCTTATCCTTCTCTGTTGTTCTCCATGATAATTATCACCAGCTGACATGTTGTGTACTTCATTATCTACTTGTATATAAAGTTTCCATCTCTACCTCCCAACTTTGAGGACTAAGGTGCACTGACCCAAGCCATGATGTTTTTAATCATCTCATATGCATGCAAAAGTTGGACAATAAATAAGGAAGGCCGAAGAAGAATTGATTTCTTTGAATAATGGTGTTGGCAAAGAATAATGAACATACCATGGACTGCCAGAAGAATGAACAAATCTGTCTTGGAAGTAGTACAGCCACAATGCTCCTTAGAAGCCAAAGTATGCTCTCACATACTTTGGACATGTTATCAGGAGGGACCAGTCCCTGGAGAAGGACCTCATGCTTGGTAAAGTAGGCGGTCAGGGAAAAAGAGGAAGACCCTCAACAAGATGGACTGATACAGTGGCTGCAACAATGGGCTCAAACATAACAATGATTGTGAGGATGGTGCAGGACCGGGCAGTGGTTTGTTCTGTTGTACGTAGGGTCACTATGAGTTGGAACTGACAGCGCCTGACAACAACTCCCTAACCAAATTTCATTTTGTCTGTTTTGTTAGCTCAATAAATACTTATTTAATGAAATAAATGAACCTTGTACATTTATTTTTGTGTCCCCACTTACAGCTTTTAATGACTGAAAAATTCCATCAGGGGATGAACCATTCATCATTTTCCTCACCATTCCCTTACTCCTGAACATTTAGGTTGCATTTTTTTCTTTTGATAAATAATGTACTGGAAATGCATTTAGCTTATTAGGAAGGTGACTGTGGATGAATGCCAAGGATACTTTCTATCAGTGCCAGCAAACCACCCACGCTGGCCTCCTCAGACCATCACTGTAGACATCACCACTCTTAGCCTGACCTTGACCTGAGTTACTCATGTGTTAAGCACCTGGCTCACATCTCTTCCACTTGCCCCCAATCTAATTGTGGGCAAATACTATGACCCAGTCATAATTCAGACCCTTCAGCTTCATGGTTTGACAACCTCATTCCTCTATCTCATTTAAAAAAAAAAAAAAAGAAACTCAGTCCTGAAGCATCAAAGCCACACAGTGGAATTACAAGGCACTACCAGGACCTGTTTTAAATTCTTTACCTTTAATATCTTGCCCCGCATGTGCCCCTGACCTGGATCTCTGGACTTCCCAGAGGCTACCTGGTTTCCAGTCTCAGAGCTCTGAAACTCAGATGAGGCCAGGCATTACTGTGAGCAGTCCCTGAATTCATACATACATCAAGAATTAGCTGTATGCTGAATAAATAAAGTATCTTTCCCATATATGTTCTTCTCCATTTAAAAATATATTTTGATGTTCTTACACTTTACAAAATACAAGTTCATTTGGCAGTTACATTGGAGCTTTAACAAAACAGACAAAATGAAGTTAATCAATGCGTTTTAAAAAGCCAGAGGTCCTCAAAATATTTTGATATTAAAATGGGTCCTCATAGGTTTGTTGGGCATAATAAAGAATGCTGAGAACCATGGCTCAAGGTCCAGCCAGTTACAAGTGACTCAGACCCAGCCATGTTAGCTGGGTTCTAATTCCCTCATCTCCTAAGTACACTGAACCTTGACCTTGGGATTTCACCCAAAAGGTTATATGGTAGTCTGTATTTCTGCTAAACCGCAAATCTGAATCATGAGCACTGGGAGGCTAATAACTTGGGTCATCACTGGGCAAGTCTCCAAGGCTGTTACCTCATCTGTAAAGTGGAGATAAAAATTATCACGACCGAACACCACAAGTACTCAGGGCAGTGACTCAGAGTCTGTACACCATAAACATCAGTAATGACTTTACCATTGTTACCATTTATTCCTGAATCCCTGGTCGCACAGTGGTTAAGAACTACGACAGCTGCTAACCAAAAGGTCAGCAGTTCAAATCCACCAACTCCTCCTTGGAAACCCTATGGGACAGCTCTACTCTGCTATAGGGTTGCTATGAGTCGGAATCGACTTGATTGTATTTTTTTTTTAATTATTATTATGATTCCTTGTCCCTATATCTTATCAGTTGCCAAATTCCTCTTCACTCCCATCACCATACTTTATCCCCTGATTAATTCACTCTTCGAGAATCTGATTCTTCTTACAAACGGTCATCAGATTACAATTTCTAAAAATTCACATTTAAAGCACGACACTTCCATTCAAAGACCTTCAAGATTCTTAGCTAAATAAAGGTCCCACTCCCCAACCTGGTATCCCAGCCTCCAAATGTGACCATTGTACATCTTCCTAGTCTTCTATCGAATGCTGTGTCTCAGCGGCATGATATATTTTATTTTCAACTCATTTCCTTCACCTGTAATGCCTTTCTATTCCCACCCAGGCCAATCAACTTACTTCCAGACCCCACTCAAATGTCACCTGCTCAAGAAAGTCTTTATGGATCCTTACAGAGGAAGTCCTCCCACCTTCCACTGATTGTCTACGACACTTCGAAACTGCCTGTGCTACTCACTGTACAGTTGTTGTTGTCATTAGCTACTGTCAAGGCAGCCCTCAATCATGACGATCCCATCCATACACAATGGGATAAAGCCGCTGTGATCCATAGGGTTTTCCTTGGCTGATATTTGAAGGTAGATCACCAGGCCTTTCTTCTTAGTCTGTCTTAGTCTGGACACTCCACTGAAACCTGTTCAGCATCATAACAACACGAAAGCCTCCACTGACAAATGGGTGGTGACTGAAAATGAGGTGCATTGGCTGGGAATCAAACCTGCATATCCTGCATGGCAGGTGAGAATTCTACCACTGACCCACCACTGCCCCATATAGTTATCAGGTATGTTTTAGCCTCACTGCTGGAGTGTAAGATCTTGGGGAGTAGGATCTTGTGTACCACTCAGCGCTTTGCACAGAGATGGCTCTCGATAACATATATGGCATGAGAATTGCGAACACGAAGCCAATCCAGAAACACACGCACTATGCCCATACAGTGGACACTGCAGCAAAGGTGAAGCCTACAGAGGTTTTGCCGCTTCACACATCACTTACCGACATTAGGTTTAATGAGTCCCTGCTCAGATTCAGTGGAATGGCGAAAGAATTTCAAGTGGGGTTTTAAACCATGGATTAAATTTTGATGACTTCTACAGTGACTAAAGTAACCTGGAGAAAGTTGAGATTTTTTTTTTTTTTTTTTACAAAGAAATATATATATATATATATACATATATATCAAGTTTTCTAAACTGGAAAGCAAATTTGATCATTTTGAAAAGTAGATAAGGCTATAAAATCAGTCATAAATTCTGTGCAACAGAAAACTGCAGGGCTTTAAAACAAATTTGAAAAGACTAATAAATTTACAGGATGTAGAGACTCTTTGATGATATGTTGGATGTATTCCTGGATGGGGAGATAGATGAAATTTCTTCTAAAAAAATTTTATAAAGTACATCTAATACTTCTCCTATTCCTTTTAGGCTTTGCATAGGAGCGCTTAGTCATTCTACCACCATAAGAAGCATGAATTGTGGTTGTTATGACTATTTTGTGTGAATAAAACAATAAATCGGTTCCAAAATGAGGCAACAAAGCCATAAAGTGGCACAGTGTTCAGAAGGATGATAGAGAGAACTTTCAGCGTTGCTCATTTTATTCCATTATACAAAGACAGATTTTAACAACAGGTGTATAGTATCTGGCTACAGAGGAACAGAGTGTAATTAGAATAATTCAGAGTGGAGACCATGACTTACTGCAGGTGCTGTCAATGCTGCTGATGCTGTCTGCACTTTGCAGGTGACGCTTGTGGAGCTGCCTGTACAGGCTGAATTTGGAGAACTTTCCCGGCTTTCCTATGCCTTTCATTTTTGAATCCATATCATCAACACTCTTCAAGATGGGCAGATTTGTATTAGATTTGCTTTTATCTTTGAGGTGTAACGATTCTGTAGACTCTGCTGTTTCAGCCTGAGGAAATTATTTAAAGAAAAAAGGACATTGTATAAGATATGTTGCAACATGGCCCTTTAACTCAAGTAGGGCTGAGGGATGATGAATAAGGTCCTGAGGTCAGCAGCAGGGCAATGGTGAGCTACTTAAACATTACCGAAGGAATACTAATGTTCCACTGTGGTTCCTCCTTCAGTAGGCCAAGTTCTTAAAATTTCATATCAATTAACCTTTTTTTTTTCAAATACAATGACCTGAGTTACATTCACTTTTGAGCTATAGAAGTTCTTCCTTCGATAAACATTAAGTATGCAATGTTTCTTCTGTCAGTCATATACCCTGTTACCTATTCACTGAAGTGCAATCTTCCCAGAAGTCACTGACATTCCCAGCATTAAAGCAAGATGGGCCCCATCAAATTTTTTAATAAGCATATAGATGTTTTGGCAGCTCTTCATTTGAAAGGTACTGTTAGGTGTTATTAACCTCTACTGGCTTTCAAAAAGACTTCCTTCTAAATAGGAAGATTCCAAAAATATTGGCATCTTTTAATAAGGCTGCTTATTGTTATTTAACTTAAATCCTGACTGCCTCGCATTTTTGTTTATAAACTTTCTAAAAGTTATAAGAATAATGCATCTAAAGAAAAATTTGACAATAGAGTGGGTTCTTATATATAGACATTTTTAAACTTTGGGGGGAAACTTCATGCAAATTCAAAATCCGAGTAACAGCAAATCATACTTTAGTATAAAAAAGTAGCCAATATGTACTCTAAATTAAAATGTATGAGTTAGAAACATAAGGCAAGAAAAAGAAATAAAAAGCATTCAATCAATTCATGTGGAAGAAGTAAAGCAATCCCTATTTGTGGATGATATGATACTATACATAGGCAACCCAAAAGGCTCCACAAGAAAACTACTGGAACTAGCAGAATGATTCAGTAGAGTAGCAGGATACAAGATAAACATATAAAAATCAGTTGGATTCCTACATACCAATAAAGGGAACTATGAAATCAGGAAAGCAATACAATTTATAATAGCCCCTAAAAAAATAAAACACTTAAGAATAAATCTAACCAGGAACATAAAAGACCTATACAAAATACAAAAACAAAAAAACACTACCACAAGAAGCCAAAAGAGACCTACATAAATGGAAAATCATACAATGCTCATGGATAGGTAGACTAAACATTGTGAAAATATCAACTCCACCCAAAGCATTCTACAAATATAGTGCAATGCAGATCTAAATATCAACAGAATTCTTCAGCGAGATGGAAAAACTAATCATTAACTTTATATGGAAAGGAAAGAGGTCATGGATAAATAAAACATTACTGAAGAATAAGAACAAAGTGGGAGGCCTTGTACTACCTGACCTAAGAGCCTACTATACATCTATGGTAGTCAAAACAGCCTGGTACTGGTACAACAACAGACACATTGACCAATGGAACAGAATTAAGAACCCAGATGTAAATCCTTCTACCTACGGCCACCTGATGTTTAACAAAGGCCCAAAGTCCATTAAACGGGGAAAAGGCAGTCTTTTTAACAAACAGTGCTGGCAAAACTGGATGTCCACCTGTACAAAAAATGAAACAGGACCCATACCTCACACCATACAGAAAACTAATTTGAAATGGATCAAAGACGTAAATATAAAACCCAAAACTATAAAGATCATGGAAGAAAACATAGAGTCAACACTACACACATTGCTGTGGAGTCGATCCTGATACATACTGACCCTAAAGGACAGAGTAGAACTGCCCCATAGGGTCAACGCTAGGGGCCCTAATATACAGCATAAAAAGGATATAAACCATAATTAATAATACACAAACACCAAAAGATAAGCTAAATGAGCTCTTCTAAAAATTAAACACTTATGCTCATCAAAAGACTTCACCAAAAGAGTAAAAAGAGAATCTACGTACTGGGAAAAAAAATTTTGGCTATGACATAGCCAACAAAGTTCTAATCTCTAAAATCTACAGGAAAATCTAACACTCTACAATAAGAAAGCAAATAATCCAATTAAAAAATGGGCAAAGGATGTGAACAGACACTTTACCCAACAAGATATTCAGGTGGCTAACAGACACATGAGGAAATGCTTTCAATCACTAGCAACAAGCCTGTTGCCATCAAGTTGATTCTGACTACAGCAACCCTATAGGACACAGTAGAGGTGCTCCATACGGTTTCCAAGGAGCAGCTAGTGGATCTGAACCGCTGATCTCTTGGTTAGCAGTCGTAGCACACGGTAGCTTTTAACCCCTGCGCCATGACAGCCCCAAAGAGAAATGCAAATCAAAACTACAATGAGATACCGTCTCACCCTGACATTACTGGCATGACAATAACAAATGTTGGAGAGGCTGTGGGGAGATTGGAACTCTTATGCACTGCTGGTGGTAATACAAAATGGTACAACCATTTTGAAAAGCGATACGGCATTTCCTTAAAAAGCTAGAAATAAAAATACCATACAATCCAGCAATCCCACTCCTAGGAATATAACCTAGAGAAATAAGAGCTGTCACACGAATAGACATATGCACACCCATATTCATTACAGCATTATTCACAATAGTGAAAAGACGGAAACAACCTAAGTGCCCATCGACAGAAGAATAGATAAACTATGGTACATACACATAATGGAATACTACGCAACAAAAAAGAACAATGATGAATCTGCAAAACATCTCACAACATGGATGAATCCTAATGCTGAGTGAAATAAGTCACTCATGAGAGGACAAATACTGTATGAGACCACTATTATAAAAACATGTGAAAATGTTTCCACACAGAAGGAAACAATCTTTGATGGTTATGAGGGAGGGAAAAACACTTGGTGAAGGGTAAGACAGTACACAATACTGGGGAAGTCAGCACAACTTGACAAAGGCAAAGTCATAGGCGCTTCACAGGCACATCCAAATGCCCTGAGGTACCTAGCTGCTGGACTGAGGGCTGGGCACCATGGTCTTGGGGGAACCCCAGCTCAACTGGCATAACATAGTCTAAAAATGAAAAAATAACAATAAATAAAACAAAATGTATGAAAATCATACCACCATTGGTTGCAAAGCGAAGTGCTTTCAACGTAATAATGACGGTCATGAATTAGTAACGGTCACTAATATCTATTCTCACCTATCCACCCATCACAGTCTGATGACCAAGCTGAGTCACTGCAGACGCCACAATACTGGGCCTTAGGGAACTGCTGCTTCAGGTTCACTCTATAACTGCTACCACCGCTACTGTGTGTTTACAATACTGCTTGAATTGCAAGTGTTTCTGAAACTGCCTTAACTTTTTTTTTTTCCACAATAAGGCAGAAATAAATGATTAATATGATCGTTCTGAGTGATTTCTATATGCACTGTACCAACCAAAGCCTTGTGATCATTACTTCATTTAACAACTATGACCATCCTATAGAATTAGATACTGGACACTTAAAATGTGCTAGGCATTGTGTTAACAATTTTACAACTGTTTCCCCATTTTACAAGAGAAGAAGCCGAGACTAACAGAAGTCATTTGTCCAAGGTCACATGATAGCAAGGTGGTGAGGCTGGTATTTGAAACCAGGTCTATGGAATATTTGACTCAATGTTCTTTACTCCTGGCAGGGATATGTAACTTCTCAATAAATGAATAAATTAATCAATGTCACGCTATTAATGCCTGCTTATATGATTTATATTAATTTAACACAGTTCCATAAAGGTTTATCTTACTGTGAGGGACACCAGGGATGATCCAGTAATGACACGCTTCACGCTACCCACATCTGTGAGTCTGTGCTCATTGTCGTCCCACCTTCCATAAGCCAGGTCAATCCCACCCACGAAGGCCACTGACTGGTCGATGACGACGAGCTTCTCATGATGAGCCCACAGATACACAGTGGATGACACATGGTCTGGGTGCCTCATCACCTTGAGAGGAAAAAAGAAAACACACAAAATGGGTATAATAGGTATGTATTTTGGCAGCTCTTGATTTGAAGGTAACTTTGAGAAGCTATTAACCTCCAGCAATAAGAAACCTTGATGTAATATATCATTATCAATAACCACTAAATGTTTCAGGGGGTATTTTTTGTAGGATTCTTCTTTACAGAAAGGAGTGGAAAATGTCCTTTTTAAAATAATCCACGTTAGACAAAATAGGTCTGTTTTTCTCCCCTGAAAAGTATTTCCTGTAATTCAAATATCAGAACGAAAACGTGCTATGTATATACACCAAAGAAAATCCCAAACTTCTAATTTTATTCTCAATATGTAGCAGAGGAAGACTCCTATTTACCTTTTAGAAGGGCTCCCTTATATGTCATATTTTGGGGAGTTGCCATTTAGCTTGAATTTTTGCCTCAGATGCCAATAAAAGTCAGCTCAACTTGGTAGCTGGTTCAGTTTTCCTCCCACAAAAATTGTTATATCTGGGATTATACGAAACTCTTAACATTTTCTAACCAACATCTATCTCTGGTGAGATTTTAAATAAGTAGGTTGATGTTTTTGTAGCCATTAAATTGAAATAGGAAGCATATAGATATAGGTATATATTTCCGCAGCTCTTGATTTGAAAAGAACTTTGAGAAGTTATTAACCTCCTTCTTTCAAATAGAATTCTCCTAAATAAACCCAGTATGACCGATTCTATTTTCATATGCCTTTAAGTAGAGTGTCTTAGTTACCTACTGCTGCTATAACAGAAAAACTACAAGTGGATGGCTTTAGCAAAGAGAAGTATATTTTCTCAAAGTAAATCAAGTAGGGTAAAAGTCCAAATTCAGGGTATCAGCTCCAGGGGAAGGCTTTCTCTCTCTGTTGGTCTTCTCATCAATCTTCCCCCCGGACTAGCAGCTTCTCTGCACAGGAACCCTGGATCCAAAGGACGCGGTCTGCTCCTGGCACTGATTTCTTGGTGGTATGAGGTCCCCCTGTCTCTCTGCTCACTAAGAGATTGCCTCAAGACACAGGTTGAGTCCTCCTGCCTCACTAACACAACTGCTGCCCATCCTCCCTCATTAACATCATAGAGGCAGGATTTACAACATAAAGGAAAATCACACAATACCAGGAATCATGACCCAGCCAAACTGATACACAGATTTTTGAGGGGACATAATTCGATCCATGACATAGAGAGATTCCAAAATATTTGGCAACTGCTTTTCTTTTCACCTTTTTATTATTTTTTTATTGTGCTAAAAATATAGGTAACAAAACTTTTGCCATTTCATCAGTCTTCACATGTACAGCTCAGTGATATCGGTTATGTTCATTGCAATTTTCAACCATCACCTTTAATTAACCATTTCCAAATTTTTCCATCACCCTTAAGAGAAGCTCAGTGTCGCCTAAGCACTCAGCTTTCCTTTCACCCTTCCTCTCCCCCACCTGCCCTGGTAGTCACTAAAAACTATGGTCTCTGTACACTTGCCTATTTTAGATATTTCATAATAGTGGAATCATACAATATTTGTTATTTTGTGACTGACTTATTTCACTCAGCATGTTTTCAAGGTTCATCCATGTTGTAGCATGTATCAGGACTTCCTTTCTCTTTAGGGCTGAATAATATTCCATGTATGTATGTACCATGTTTTGTTTATCCATTCATCTGTTGCTAGACATTTGGGCTGTTTCTACCTTTTGGCTATTGCAAATAGTGCTACAATGAATACTGGTATACAAGTATTTGTGGTCCTGCTTTTAATTATACCTAAGAGGGGAACTGCCGTATCATATGGCAATTCTTTGTTCAGCTTTTTGAGGAACTGCCAAACTGTCTGCCTCAGCTGCGGTACTATTGTACAATCCCATCAGCAATGGAGGAAGGCTCCAGCCACTACTTTTAATAAGGCTTTGTTTACTATTATTTAACCTAAATCTCAACTGTTGTATAGTTTATGATTTTTTTTTAAATAAAAATAGTGTATCTATATTAAGTAAAAAATTTTAAATAAAGAAGAAAACCCCATCACTCTAATCAAATACCTTTATCATTTTCTTATATTTTCACCCTTTTACTTTTATGGTTATTATTCTCTATTTAACATAGCTTTAAACATTTTAAACATAGTTTATGTGCTGCTAAATCTTGCTTTTCTTTTTAACATTATACTAAATGATTTTTTAGTATGTTACGATGAAATTTAAACATTTCTTATCTAATGGGGTACATAAAGGACATATAAAACCACTAATCATCTTTTTCTAATTCTTCTACTTGTAGACAATCCTTAAGTTGCCTGCAAGACCTTAACTTTCTAGGCTGAAAATCCCTAATTTCCTTAATCTTTCCGTAAAAAAAAAAAACTTTAATCTTTAGGTTGTTTTAATTCCTCATTTCTTCTTTGCAAAGTCGTATACATTTATTCATTTATTTGTCAAAGAGTTAATAAGTACCGTTCTTTTAAAGTGGTACTTACTGCATATGGGGCGTGTCATAACCAGAAACACAAAGATGCCTGATGAAGCCTGAATAATTTAATCTCCTTAATTGTATTTATCTTTGCTCTTTTTTTGTTTGTTTTTTGTACAGTAGTGAGCAGGATCAACCCCATATTTTCAGTTATTCATGAACAAATTATATTTGCTTTATGTTACTTAAACACAGAATCTTTTTATTCTAGCACAGTTCCTTGCACATAGTAGGTGCTTGATAAAAATTTGATAAATGAATAAAGTTTAGAAATGGTTTGACTTAAAACTTCAATCTTTGGGAGAAACAAACATTTTTATTTTATTTTTTAACAAAGTGAAATATACCATTCTCACGTATTTTAAGCCTGCTGGAGATTTATTAAGTCTCAATGTATCTCAATGATTAAGCAATATTTATTGATAGGTTTTAGGTCTTTGGTGAATTGTCAACAAGTTTTCAAATTGCTTATCATTTTATTTACTTTATTAGTATCTTATACTAAACCCACTAAAAAAACCCACTAGGTGTTATTAATAAGAGGAGTCCCTGGGTGATGCAAATGGTTTAGCACTTGGCTACAAACTAAAAGGTTGGTGGTTCAAATCCACCTGGAAGCACCTTGGAAGAAAGACTTGCCAATCTACTTCTGAAAGATCACACCCATTGCAAAACCTATGGAGCAGTTCTACTGTGCCAACATAGGGTCACCATGAGTTGGAAAAGACTTGAAGGCAACTGGTTTGGTTTGGGTTTTTACTAGTAGTAAAAGCCCTTTGAAGCCTAAGGAGCTCTCTTTGGTGTACCAGTGTTCAGCGGATGTCACAGGAAGATCGTATCTAAGAGGTTCCAAGATAATCCTTTTTTTTGAACAATTTACTGTGGTTTGGGTGAAAGTTCACAGAGCAAATTAGTTTCTCACTGAACAATTTAAACACATTTTGTTTCATGACATTTGTTGCAATTCCCTCAATGTGACAGTGCTCTAGTCACTTCCTCCCTAAGTTCTCCATTTACATTCACCCATCTTTCCTGCCCCTTCCTGGCTTCAGAACTTTGTTTTTGGGCAAATGCTGCCCCTTTGATCTGGTATGGTTGATTGTTCTGAGGAGCACATTCCTCATGGGTGTTACTGTAAACTTTATAGGCTTGTCTATTGTTTGGCTGAAAGGTGATCTCTGGGAATAGGTTCAGTTCCAGGTTTAAAGGTTGTCTAAGGGCCATAATCTCAGGAGTTCTACTAGTCTCTATCAGACCAGTAAGTCTGGTCTTTTTTATGAGTTTGAATTTTGGTCTACAGTTTTCTCTCACTCTGTCCAGGACCCCTTCTACTGTGATCCCGCTCAGCACAGTCAGTAGTGGTAGCTGGGCACCATCTAGTTCTTCTGGTCTCAGGCTAGTGGAGGCTGTGGTTCATGTGGTCCATTAGTCCTCTGGCCTAATTGTTTCCTTGAAACTTCAATGTTCTTCACTCTTCTTTGCTCCGGATGGGAGGAGATCAATAGTTGTACCTTAGATGGCTATTTACATGGTTTTAAGTTCCAATCACTACTCGCCAAAGTAGGATATAGAACATTGGCTTTATGGACTATATTATGCCAGTTGACCTAGATATCCCCCTGAGACTATGGTCCTAAACCCTCAAGCCCAGTGACTCTGTCCCTTGAAGTGTTTGGTTATGACTAGGAAGTCCTCAAAAGTGTGTCCCCTGTATGCTCCACTATTTACATGGATATGTTTGCAAGCACATACAAATGCCTATGTAGAAATATCATCTGCCAAACCTATATATCCTTGTGGGTGTACAGGATAATCTTAATAAAGAACATGAGAACAGGGCTCTTGAATATTAAAACAACTCTAGGAAGCTTGTTCTTGGCTAAACGGTTACTTCCATGATCAGGGTCAGGGAAGCAGAAATGTGAACTTGGTTGGCCCCATCAATGTAGGGAGTATAAGAAAGTATAGCTTTTGTTTTATGACTGAGAACGGATGTAAAATTATTTATTCAAAATATATACTAGATTACCACTGTTTAGAGTAAAACATATAAACAGATCTGAAAAACGCCTACAGAATAATAAAGAAGAAACGTTGTTCACCGAGATGAACCTGGATACCTTAATGTTGGGGTGCAGATGCATTAAAGTCCTCTTGCTGTATTCACTATTGATCCCAAGAGCGAGTTCCACCTCTTTGTAGAGCATGATGAAGATCCTCACCCCTTGTTGCTGTCACAAAACAAAATGCAAACACTGAGTACCTCTTAGAAATAGATTTTCTTTTTCTTCTTCCTTTCTGTGCATCATCCTTCCTAATCTTTCCCCAGAAAACCAGTATAACACAATATTTAATGAAAAAGGCAATACAAGAAGGTGAAGACACAAATAACAAAAGAAAAATTTATCTTCCTCCCATTCCTGTCAACTTGTCACACCAAGCAAGAGTGTCAATATTTGACTAATCAGATTTAGAATGCTGAAATTGTGACTTCAACTGCTAAAAGTATCTGATAGTCTTACGCCACATAACATTTCCAAACACTTGTCAATGAAAAAATTTGAACCTGATTCATGTTACAGGATTAGGTTTTTGTTTTTTTTTTTTGCTTGCTTATAGTTCACCTCAGCTGAAATAACAGTAGTAAGAAACTTTGATGTAATAAAATTGAATCACACATTTAAAAAGTCCTATTGGGTTGAAAACATCTAATTTATAAGAATTGGATATTTTTGCAATGCTATGAAAATGTGAAGTAGCATATAAGTTAACATTCTTAGGTTCTATATCATGGGATATAAAATCTTGGGAGCAAACCAAACACATACACAGTCCTGCAATATTGCTCTGCCAATACTAACAAGCACACTTTAGTCCCTAAATTTCCATTAATAACTCATCATTTTAAAATTCTAGTACTCTCTCTCTCTCGACATAGGTGCCAGTAATACCTGAAAGGAAGCCTTAAAAGGGATAAGTGGATAAGTGCTTGGCTGCTAACTGAAAGGTTAGAAGTTCAAGTGTACCCAGAGGTATCTTCGAAAAAAGGCCTGGTGACCTACTGCCAAAAAAAATGAGCCATTGAAAACCCTAAGCAGCATAGTTCTACTCTGATGTACCTGGGGTTTCCATGAGTTGGAACTGACTCGACAACTTTTTTTTTTTTTCTTAAATATCTGAAAAGTATGTATTTTTTTGTAGGGGCACACTAGATTTATGGTTTGCATTAAGGGGATTTGAGTAGAGGGAGAAGATCTATTCTTGCTCTAAAAAAAAAAATAATAAAAAAGAATGTATATATCATTCTACTTCTCGGGTTAACAGCTGGCTTGGAGCTCACTTATAAGTACAAAAGCACAGATTGAGTAAAGAAACAAGAAAATGAAAGTGCAGGCACGAAGGAAGCAGATTAATTTTGAGTGTTCTGGCCAGTGAGTACTCAACAGTAAACCACTAACTGAGGGCTCTAAGTGAAAACTAGAAATTATTTTATTTTTCTCCTCTACAGTTCAGATCTATTTTGCTATTTCAATATTTTAGAATACAGCACTCAATAACAGTTAAAAAAAAAAAAAATCCTCCTATTGACAGATATGATAAAAAAAAAAAAAAACACAGCTTAAAACCCCAAATTTCAACCTAAATAATAGAACATCACACCTGACATCTTTCATCATCGTTCATTCTTTTTAAATGGGTGGAATTCTGTTTCTTTAGCTTAATACATGATTACCCATGAAGGGCAATAGCTGGGAATTAGGAACTTGGCTTACATCCTATAGTTTCCCATTTACCTGCATAACTAATGGATTTTTGAAATAATAGAGATGTTAACACTAATGGATTTCACTATTGCTCTCCATCTATTAATACCTGACATTTTCTTATTTGCTATGCCTTTTCTCACTGAAATAAATTAACTCTAAAGGAAATAGAGACTTTTAAGTCTTTTTAGCTTAAATATAAGACTAATCAGGAAGTAATAAGATATAAAAAGTTCATTTTTTATGTATGGCCTGGTTTACCTATATCTGGATCCATAATAAATAGTTAATTAGTGCCAAGATTTACGTGACAGTAAAGTAATAAACTTTTCTACTTTTCGTCAAGGTATTACAACACTATCATAAACTATAAAGGGCAAAGGAAAAAATTCCTTAGGAACGAAGGCACTTGGCTGAGTCATAATAGTGCAGACTTATACAAAACATGGGAAATATTTGTGTAAAATGAAAGTTAAAAAACTGATTAAAAGGGCTGATGTTAATTCTATAATTTAAGAAATATACTTTTGAAACATCCAGGGTAATACCAATGCCTTTTGGTGACCCTTGGGAAAATTACTTTTCCTTAGAAAGCGGGAAGGAAAGTATGAATAAAGGAAGTGGAAGTGGGAAAACCGATGACCCCAGGTTAATTGCATGCCATGTTTCTCATCTCCACTGTACTCAACTAACCCGGGAGTGCCACAGAATAAAGTCATGCAAGTTGAGTTTTAATTAGCTTCTCATTAAATAGAGCAGACTCAACACTATAAACAACACGTACTTTTAGGAGCTTTACGTATACAAAATACAGGAGACGACAATGAAAAATACAAATATTTTAGAGTTGAAATCAAAGAAACTTGGTTCCTTAGCCAGCTTTTTCTCTGATAGTTCAAAGTACTGTGGTCAAAATATTTTCTAGGTGCAGCCAAGGTTAGTTCCAGATGCCTGAAGATAGCTTGGTTGACTTGTGTACCGCCAGGATAATCACTAATCTTATCACTTGTCATGGATTTCCCCAGGGGACAGGACATTGTAAGAAAAGGAAAGGATAAAAAGAAGTCCTATCCTTGGCATTAAAAGCAGACAGCCTTGCAATTCGAGAGCACAAATCTTCATTTGTCTCTTCTTTTTT
Source organism: Loxodonta africana (assembly GCF_030014295.1). Classification (NCBI taxonomy): domain Eukaryota; kingdom Metazoa; phylum Chordata; class Mammalia; order Proboscidea; family Elephantidae; genus Loxodonta; species Loxodonta africana. Next base: position 48,808,058 of record NC_087364.1, read on the forward strand.
AAACCAGTTTTGTTTAAAGCATAGATCTCAAGGCTGAAAATACCTTCTCTCTTTCCCACCAAGCCCTTCTAGCCTACCACATTGATACTATTCAATTTGATTTTCTGGGCAAAGATGTGATTATTTGTCTCACTAGGCAAACCTTGACATCTTTCCCTTCTATTGATCACTGACTGTAACTCAAGAATGTGCCTTCTAGTCCAAGACAGAAAGACATTAGCCTGAAGACAATCCTCCCACCTCCCACCCCACACCAAACCAAACCCAGTGCCGTGGAGTCGATTTCGACTAATAGTGACCATATAGGACAGAGAAGAACGGCCCCATAGAGTTTCCAAGGAGTGCCTGTCGGATTTGAACTGCTGACCCTTTGGTTAGCAGCCACAGCACTTAGCCACTATGCCACCAGGGTTTCCCCCGCCCCACAAGCAAACCCTTTTTCTTAAAGTCTCCGGGTTGCCACACTTGCCTATTCCTTTGGTGTAAGTCTCATCAGAAACAGCACATATTTCTAAGGTTGAAATAAATAAAATCGAGGTGCAGGAATACGGTTACCATAACTATGATGTAATTTAGTCCCTGGCGTTAAGCGCTCTACTACTAACTGAAAGGTTGGCAGTTCAAACCCAACTAGAGGTGCTTCAAAAGAAAGTCCTGGCAATCAACTTCTAAAAGGTCACAGTCGTGAAAATCCTAAGGAACACAGTTCTACTCTGTACACACGGGGTCGCCGTGAGTCAGGATCTACCGCACAGTAACTGGTTTGGTTTTTTTTTTTTTTTTTAAGTGTAGTAAAAGGCAGAACTATGGAAATCCTTGGGATGCTGATTTCTTTTATATTGTGAACAATCTGCCTCTCAATATTGGTTTATACTATTTTAAATGATGCTATTTGCATATGAGAAGGGCAAAGAAACAGGAAAATGTCAACGTGGTTATTACTAGAGAAACATAATGTATTTTTTCCCTAAGAAACAGCCATTATAAGAGATGCTTGCTTATATTTAAAAAAAAAAAAGTTGCCGTCGAGTTGATTCTGACTCATAGCAACCCTATAAGACAGAGTAGAGCTGCCCCATAGAGTTTCCAAGGAGTGCCTGGCAGATTTGAACTGCTGACCCTTTGGTTGGCAGCCGTAGCACTTAACCACTATGCCGCCAGGGTTTCCTGCTTGCCTATATGTTGGCTATATGGCAAAGATGTTTTCTAGATTCCTCTCAAAAAAAAAAAAACAAAAAACCCTGTACAATCAGATAAAAGAAAAAAATCCAGTTTAATCAATCAACCTTGTGGGCCTCTGAGACCCAGTAATGCAGGAATAAACATTATTTCTTAACCCAGTGTTTTGTGATGTTACTTTGTGGCTTTCAAAAACTAAATTATGTATGTGAAGTAGTGGTTACGAGCACATAGAATTTCTATCTGCAATGATTTGAGTGTGAAAAATGCATGACCAAAATAATAATAATATGGTGTTTGATTAAGGAAGAATAATTCTGCTAAATGTATCAGTGAAAAATTAATCTTTAATAGTATTACTACTTCCTTAGGCAATTTTAAAAATCATTACCCACAATTTAAACACTACAAAATTCAGGAAGTAGCAATAATCTTTACTTGGCCATGGTGTTCACCAAAGACCTTACCAGAGTTCATGGGGCATAAAAGCAAAGAGAAGCCACACTAGTGATATACAAGTCAACTGGACTGGCACATGAGGGAAACAGACAAACAGGTACCAGCTGACATGGTGGTGGAGGGTCATACCTGCAAGGCCTTCCTCCTGAGCCCTGTTTAGGCATTTACTAGCCTTCTGGCGTTTACTTAGATACCTTTTAGGCACCTCACCCTCAAGGGATCTAAAATTTAACTTTGTGAATGTGAGTCTCCCTACCTTCTCCCACTACCAGAGTCACCTTCCCAATATGCCATTTTGATCAAGTCGCCCCTTCTCCACTCCCCTGCACCTCTGCCCCCAACAAAGCCTCCACATCCTGGTTCAACCTGCTGTTCCAGTTGAGTCCCCAATCCTATGTATGCTAACACTCAGTTGTCACCTTACTGTGAATGACCAGAGCCTTCTGCATTCCTGCCTTCAGAATGTTTCCTCACATTTCCTACATCTAGAAATTTCTTTGCTCCCTTCAAAAATTTTGCTTTTCCTACATCTCCTAAATCTCTCATGTTGTGAGGGGCGTCTTGGATCTTATCTGCCCAGTTCTTTGCCTTTGAATCTTGGCACTGTCTCTGTACGTCTGTTGACACTCATGTAGATATTTAAACTCCTTCAGGTCGAGAATCATATCTTTTATTTATGTACATCCCCAGATGATTAGCCAAGTATCCTGCATATAGTTGGACACTCAACAAATACATGTTGATTGAAACCTAAAATAGGGAAGTATTGACTAAATACTATTGGAGATTTACTAGTATGGTTGAAGATTGCTAGCCAAGCCTGGAAAAACTTACTAAAACGGAATCTTGAGAAACAGGAAAGGTACCATTTGACAGAGAAACAGAGAAATTTACAGCCCATTCAATAGGTAGAAAGGAGTTTGGTAAGGCTAGGACTGAGGCCAGGACATGAGGCCTTCATCAAGCCCTTTGTGGGCACAGATGAAATCCTGTTCACTGTGGCATTCTCTGGAGTCCCTGGGCGGTACCAAAGGTTAAGTAAAAGGTTGGTGGTTCGAATCCACCCAAAGGCATCTTGGAAGAAAGGTCTGACAGTCTACTGGGGAAAGATCACAGCCATAGAAAACTATATAGAGCATAGCTCCACTCTGACACACACAGGGTTGCCATGAGTCAGAACTGACTCGATGGCAACTTTTTTTTTTTTTTTCGGTGAGGGTGGTCATCTTTAGTGAATGGCACAACACACATCTGATAAGGGATCCTCAGCAACTGTGTGCTGAATTACTTAATGAATGAATATATGAATAGGTGAAAAATGCCTTTCAGAATCAGAATTGCCACTTTGGTGAATGAAATTGGCAGAACACGTATCTGATATAAAGACTATCAACTTCTTTCACCTTCAGTATCAGCACAGAGGTCTGACTCTACACTTATGTTCAGAAATCCTAAAATAAAGCTTGAGGAAGACATCAAAGTGGGGGAGGGGAAAAACAAGCAGGAAGAGCGTTGTTAATAGACCATAGGGACTAGGAAAGGAGAAATGAGTGAAGGCTACAAGAAGCAGGAAAATGCTACCCACAATTGATTACAATCCACAAATTCTGCTAGAATACTTAATGGTAGAATAAAGAAAGATCGAGGCAGTTTCAAATAATAGTAAACGGGTTAGCACATTCCTGATTTTGGAGATGATTAATAATAAATCCAAAGTTATTATAATGTAACTTCATTTCATTTGGTTAAGGACCTACTACACAAAAACAATTCATTAGAAGTTGGAATGGAAAGTAGTCCTCGGTGAGCCTATCCTGCCTCAGTTATTTACTCTTTATAATAAGAAGAGCACACTCAGTGCTCACCCAGAATCTACAGGGCCACATGCACAGGAAACAGTTCCACGTTATGACCATGAACTGTTCCCAAACTGGAACCAAAGTACCAGTTATCAAGGTTCCTTTTTGATATTCTTCCACATCGGCTTGGCCCCATCTCTCCAGATGACTCTGTCTTTTACTGAAATTACAAAAGAATGGATAAAATGAAATGCTATATTTCTTTGCATCATTTATTATTTAATGTTGAAATTTTATTAAGAACTTTTTTGCCTATAAAATTCACTGCCCATAACTGATTAAAAAAACAAAAAAATGAGCATTCCTAATATAACCCATGCTATGAGTTTTTTTTTTTTTATGAGTTAGACTAAAATATTTATGTAGTCAAAAGTAATAGAAAAAATATCAGAAGCAAATGAATTGGAAAACAGTATTTCACTATTTGTCAAGCTCTAAAGGAAATAGTTCTAAGTGTATATGAAGGACTTTGTTGGTGCATTTAAGTCCATTTACATTCAGCGTAATTATTGATTTTTTAAGAGTTTAGTGCTGTCATTTATGAAGGACTTTTTGAAAAAGAAGACATTTCAGGGAAAATAAATATTATATCAGCATTTGTTTGTAAAGTACGTACTGCTTTTCGTTTAAGAATGCAGTCCAACCTCCAGCGATTTCCTTCAACCACCGGGCGTTTCAGGAAGATTTCTGGACTCAACCTAAAATCATGAAACCAAGATTCCAAATAACTAAAACAAAACATAAAATTCTGATCGTGACATAGGATGCAAAGGCAATTTCAGCCCAAATGAAGACACGACCATCCTCTACTGTGGTGGGTCATCTAAAGTTTGCTAAGGGTCTACATACAATGTCACATAGGAACAAGAATCTTTATCATACAAAAAGTCAGTATCAATCCCCCTCCCCAACACACACGCACACATACCTACACACACATGTGGACACTGCTGATTGCACACCCGACAGCTGTTCTGAACCCTCCCCTTCCTTGCTGCCAGAGCCTCCTTCTCACTACAGTGGGCGAATATTCTAGGTACTTGTTTTTCCAGACCCCTGTGCAGCTAGAGCATGATGTGACACCATCACGGACAATGAGGTTTATGTGAGAAGGTACAAGTGAGGGTTATTGGGAAATTTTTTCTTCCTTGGTGAGAGAGAGAAACACACAGCAGGAGAAAGCTCAGCCTTTACTTCCAGCTTTGGGATGGACATTGTATGGGGACATCGTGCTTGGAGGGCTGCAACTGTATTGAAACTTTAAGGGGAAGGCCCAGACCCCTGAAATCACTAAGCCATTGCACCAACCCTAAAATAGCCCAACTCTGGATTTCCCATTAAGTGAGACAAATAAATCCTCATTGTTTAAGCCAGCTTTAGTTGTATTCTGGTACTCTGAGCCAAAAACATGCTAACCGGTAAACATACATATTGACTTCCTATAGCAAGGAACAGTGTTCATGGGAACTTGGAGTTTTCTGAGAAAGGAGGAAGAAAGATATGCTGATACATGAAATGTTGCCAATGCAAGAACAGAACCCTGGACCTTTCCTCTACAGCAGTGTCACAGGGCAGCTGAGAGTATACAGAGTCACTTCTTCCCCTTGGGTTGAGTTCTAAAGTCCGTGTCTGTGTTAATCTGCACGTATTATAACTTTCCTGTAATGAGGAGAAATCAACAAATAACAAAACCAAACCCTGTCAGCTGAAGTTCTAGATCTAGAGGCAGGAGTAGACTGTGAAGGGGTTAACGCATGTGTCATTCTAGGCTACAGCACTGCCATGTCAGAGACTCCACTAAACACATGGAAACAACAGGATTTTAAGAAGCTAATGAGATTAAAAGAAATACTTTTTATGTTCTACTTCATTCAGTTAAAGAAAAAAAAAAAACCTACAGGTAAAGTCTATCTAGAGGAGACATTCACTGAATAAGATACATAAGTAAACAGAGAAAGGAAGGAGTGTATACAGTACGTTGTTACTGTTAGGTGCTGTTGAGTCAATTTTGATTCATAGTGACTCCATGTGACAGAGTAAAACTGTTCCATGGGGTTTTCTAGGCTGTAGTCTTTGTAGGAACAGATCAACAGGTCTTTCTCTCGAGGAGCCTCTAGGTGGGTTTGAATTGTCAACTTTTCAATTAGCAGCCGGGCACTTAACTATTGGCTTAACCGGGCTTCTTGTGTTTAATATAAATACTTGCATATTTAGAGTAGGAAATGGACTCAAAGGTAATCTATACTCAAAAAAAATGTAGCTACTAATAGGAAAAATGTTGAGAACAATTAAAAAGATATTGAAGTATATAAGTGCAAAACTGTGCACTGCTATTTCACTGAAACTAAGAGATGTCTAAAAACATATATTCACCTGCAATATTCTTTTTAAGGTACACATTAACTATGGGCTCAGATGGATTTAGTTTTGGAGCTACTTTTAATGCTATACAATTAAGTCTTTCTAGTCCTTTATTTTATTTAATCCACAAGCATCATGTACCCTGTATGCAGAGGACAAATATTGCATGATCCCTCTTTTATAAGACAAAAATAGGTATATATAAAGAGACCAATGTTCATTGGTGGTTTCCAGAGAGAGGACAAAACTGTTATTTTTGGCGATGGGAAAAGTGGCACTGAATGTGGGTGTAGTGAGCACAGCATGACCAAAGTAAATGACGTTGCTGAGAAGCACTCGAGAGAAAAGATGTCTGTGCTAAAGAATTTGACATATATAAGAGGGCAGCAACTCAAAGAAAAACGAAAAAACAAGTGTATGATCACGTATGGATGGGTACAGGTGTATATGTATGTGAGAACATAATTATCTATGTGTGTGTGTGTGTGTGTAAATACAGATACTTGTGTGCAGATACATTATATTCAATGAAGACACAACTACAGATCTCCTCAGACATAACCAAACTCCTTTCGAGACTATCTTTTTTAGGTTTGAAAACTTAGGAGCATAGTCTTATGGAACAACTTGGTCAACTGGCAATAATATAGTTCACAAAGTTCATGTTCTGCATCCTAGTGAAATGAGTAGTGTCTGGGGTCTTAAAGCTTGCAAGCAGCCATCTAAAATACAACTAGTGGTCTCTACTCATCAAGAACAAAAGAGTAAGAAGGTAACCAAAATCTCAGAGAAGAAACAAGTCTATAAGGCTGATAGCCTACATGAGGCATGACCTCATCTCCTCATTTAGATCAGTAGAACTAAATGGTATCCAGCTACCACCACTGTTCTGACCGGGGTCACAACAGATGGTCCTGGATAGAATGGGACAAAAATACAGAACAAAACTCAAATCCTAAAAAGGCAATACTATTAATGGTCTGATGGAGACCTGGAAGAACCCCCAAAACTATAGCCCCTGGGCGCTCTGCTAACCCAGGACTGAAAATATTCTCCAAGCCCACTTTTCAGACAAAGATTAGACAGGCCTATATAACAAAAAAATCAGGAATGTGTTTCTTAGTTTGAATATACTAGACTAAATGAGCAGCTCCTGTTCAAAAGCAGGTAGCCTGGACTATTTAATGGGCTAATCACTGTCTCTTCTAACTTGACAGCCTACCTCAGAATTCATCTCTTCAGGAAATTTCTCCTGACTATATCTACCCAAATCCGATTACTACTTTATCCACACCTTCAAAAATTTCAGTTTGCACTTAAAAAGAATCTCACAGCTGAAAGGAACCTCAGGCATTAGGCAGTATACCTGGCTGGCTGCGAGGCAGCTGTGTGATACGTGGGCTCTAGAACAGACACACCTGGATCAAACTAGCATTGGCAGGTACTGACTGAGTTTGGGTGGTTCCCTGATCTGTGTCCTACTTTTTCTCATCTATAACACAGTCCCTGGCACCTAGCAAGAATTCAGTAAATAATAGCTATTACTGTTAGTTACTTCTACCATGCCTTAGAAACTACTTCTTAGGAAGGTTAACGTGACTTGCCCAAAGTTAGTAGTAGTTTGGCAAGAGCTCCTAAGATGGTCTGAGTTGAGGCCCTCACCATTTCTCTCCTGGACCACTGTGTAGCTTACTAGGGGTCTCCATAGCCTCTTTTCAACTTATCTTATATACTCTTACCAGAATGGTCCCTTTCAGAAAACAAACTTGACTAAAACTTTCATGCTTAAGAATCATCAGTGGTTCCCACTGCTCACAGGATTAAGTCCAAACTCCTTAGCAGCTCACCAAATGCCCTTCACAACTTGGTCTAACCCATTTTTTGAGTAGCATCTCTATCCACCGTCTTAATGGACCCTATGCTCAAGCCACACACAACCTCTACTCTCCTCCAAAAATGCCGCACTCTCTCACACCTCTGTGCCTTGGTCCTGGCTAGCCCTCTAGCTAAAACACCCATTCGTTGTCTTCATCTGGTCCACTCCATCACTCCATAGCCAATCCAGTGGTCTCTTCTTGAAGCTTCCACCATGGCAGCAGGCCATCCTTGCCCTTCCTCTGAGCTCCCTCTGTGCCTTCTATGTTGGTCCTCCCAACTGAGTTTTCCCCAAATTTTTGTTTTTTGTCTAATTTCCTGACTCTATATTGTTCAAGAGTAGGGGGTGCTTCTCATTCATCTGTATAGTCACACACCCTAGTTCAGTACCTGACACAAACCCATTGCTGCCAAGTCAATTCTGACTCATAGCGGCCCTACGGGACAGAGCAGAACTAAGAGTTCTTGAATGAATAAGTAAATAAATTAACAAATGAATGGATAGGTGGATAAATGAATTAATGAACAAAAACAGCACTAAGTACTTCTAGGTCCCTGGGATTTACTCTTGTTTCTCATTTCACCGTATGTGCCCCGGCTTGCATGCTAATTGTTTTAGAAGCATATTACTACAGTTTACACGTAAGTATGTCTTTTGAATTAGATTAGAAGCTTCTTAAAGACAAGTGAATCCCTAACTATGCTTTTTCCTCTCTCAGATCCAAATAAATCAGGATTTTGTTAAGATTCTGAATGTTCTCTTTTGCAATATACTGTGCATGACAAGGAAACCCTGGTGATGTAACGGTTACGAGCTACAGCTGCTAACCAAAAGGTGGGCAGTTAGAATCCACCAGGCGCCTCTTGGAGACCCTATGGGGCAGTTCTGCTCTGTCTTACAGGGTCACTATGAGTTGGAATCGACTCGACAGCAACAGGTTTGGTTTTTTCGTGCATGACAAGGATTTTCTTCACATGTTATGAGGAAAGGTACTGCAAAGGCCATATTTCAAAGGGTATGTTGCAGTAAGGTGTTACCCTAATGCAGTCATGAAAAAGAAATGCCCCCTGCTTCATTCGCTCACAGACAGTGGAAGAGAAAACATTCAGGGTTCCACCTCTTTAGAAGTTTAAATGAAAGTCTGTGTTTTAGTGTTCAGAACCTTCAAAAGAGACATTATTTTCTTGCAGAAAGCATAAAAATATGCACTCAGTGGAAAAACTATTTTGATTCTCTCTCATGTCTTCGCCAGAAATATTTTTAAAAAGAACATAATACTACGTTAAGCTTGAATTTATTCTCCTAAGTGTTTACAAAATAGTCAAGATGAAAAGGCTTCTAAGAAGGAAACTGACTGTAAAGACAAATTTGGCAGAATTATGGAGGGTAGGAGTAAGCTCCTCCACAAACATGCCAATAAACAGGTTCATAGGCACACTGTCAGAAACAACATACCGTATCTACTGGCTTTAGATCAGTGGGTCTCAACCAGGGCAGATGTTGCCCCCAAAGGACATTTGGCAATGTCTGGAAACATTTTTGGTTGTTACAACTGGGATTGGCAAGTCTAGAGACATTTTTGGTTGTCGCAACTGGGAGACTGCTACCGAAACATAATGGGCAGAGGCCTGGGATACTGCTAAACATCTCACAATGCAAAGGACAGCCCCTGCAACAAAGAGTCATCCAATCCAAATGTCAATAGAACCAAGGTTGAGAAATACTGAATTGTCCTGGAATTAGGTATCCCCATATCACTGAAGCAAAACAGTAGAAGAAAAGGGGTTCATATTCCTATTACTCTTCTCTCCCCCAAAAATCTAGAATTTGAAGAAAGTAAGTTACGATGATATTTTCACAGTTCACACATAAAGTATCACTTGGAAAACAATGGATAGAGAAAATAAGGGGCATTTTAGGTAACTGAATTCTTAGAAGGAAAACACATTGTAGACATTTCCATTTTCCAATTTGGGCATCTGTGGTGGGTTTTAAAAGTTCCACCAGACGAGCAATTGAACTGGTCAGACTACAAAGCCTATACCAATTCCAGGAGTAAAATTTCCCAAGAGCTAAATGAGTTTTAGATGCAGACTTCCAGTGACCTTAATAAGTGTCATAATTCTCATGAACTTTAAAAAGATCAGAAAGTTGAAACCTGGTATATCGTCAGAATAACTGACCAGGCCTAGTCATGGCAGAGGACGTTTTAACAGCAATAGGCAAATGGAACTATTTCAACATCAAAGGGACACAATTCAGACAAAGTATGGTCCCTGGACCTGGTAACAGGCAAACCGGAATGAGGAAAGGTGCCCAAAGGAGATTATTTTCCATAACTTTCTACAACTACATTTGCCTTGCAGCACAATCTTTACTAAAATGAATACTTGGGTGTCTCCTTCCAAATGGAAAGACAAAAACAAAACTGTTCAAGCTAAATACTTTAAGAAATATATTTGGATGCCAAGTCTTTTGAAAAGGTCTTTGACTGGAGGCTATTACAGTTAACTGGTTGAGACTTTGGCCAAACCATCTGTAGGTAGGGCCGGTTTTCCTAATGCACAGTTCTTGAACAGCATTACACTGTTGTAAATGTCTAAAGGTAGAGATATCCAGACAAAATCCTGCGGACAAATACTAACCACCAATCTGTGATAAAAATCTCTTCTTCAGCCTCTTCCATTGCATTTGCCACATCTTCAAAATATCCTTTGGCGTTAACATACCTGAAAGACAAGGTTTTTTGTTTTGTTTTTTACAAGAAAGAAAACAAACATCCCATGGCAAAGCAAAACATGGAAGTCACAGCCTGGATCCTGTATACAACCACCAGTTTACTTCACATGATTGGGAAACAAGGGTTGAAAATATCACCTTCCATCTGCTACCCAAGGACAGGAAGTAGACAGAAGTAAGCAACCTGATTCTTCTCTGCTTAGAGCACAAATTGAACCTCATCATTGAGAGGCCAGATGAATTCTCTCATGCTGTTGAACTCACAAGGAGCCCTGGTGGTGCAGTGGTTAAACACTCAGCTGCTAATCAAGAGGTCAGTAGATTGAAACTACCAGCTGTTCCGCAGGAGGAAGATGTGACAATCTGCTTACACACAGATTAAAAAATGAAACAAAACCAAATCTGTTGTCATTGAGTTGATTCTGACTCATAGTGACCTGACCTACTCATCCTATACAGTCACTACGAGTCAGAGTCGACTCAATGGCAATAGGTTCACTTTTTTTTTTGGTTGAACTCACACATCATTGTTCTTCTGAGACTTAATTAAAGCAGCCTAGTCTTCAATCCCTGGGTAGAAAAACATGCTAAACTTGATTTTATTTAAAAGAAATATCTAGCCATTAAATTCACTTCCTGAGATTATGGCTAATGATTTAAACAAACCTCTCATTTGCATCATTAAGAAAAATGGTGAGGTTAGAAAGCCACTGACAGCTTTAAGAATCAGACTTCAAAATTTCCAGCCAGCTATCTAAAGCTCACTGTGAAAAATGCAGAAAAACAAAAATTGGAAAACGATTCTATGCTCGGGTAGCACTATGACTGCCTGAAAAGGAAAGGCCCCTGTAAAGTATGATTTTCACAGTTTTGAAAATCGACTCCAGGCGAATTTTGATATGTTAGATGTTATGACTATAATATTAGGTTATAGTGAAATATTAGACATTATGACTACCTTGATAGCCTCAGAGTGAAAAGGTCTTACCATTTAGCTAGCGTGTTCTCTTGGATAGCAGCATATGACCCAAATCGATGATCTTTGAGAAAGTCAGCGCCGTGCTTCTGGATGAATTCTTCTATAGCCCCTCCCCACCATCGAGCCTGTCTATAGCTGTTGCATTTTAAAATAAGTGTCCTTCAAAGAAAAGCAACATGTGGAAAAGAATGGTCACCCTGTGTTCTCTTTCTTAAAACAAATTTAAGGATTAAACATGCCGTGTTTTGTTTTGTTTCTGCAGCAAACATAAATTGAAAAATTTAGGCCAACAGCATCGTACTTTATATCAAAAAAGCAGGCTTTAAAATTTTTTTTTGTAGGCTTTCTAAATATGTTCAATATATCAAAAATTAAATTTCAGATTGCTTTTATTCACTCATCCGCTTGTTCATGCTTGCAAACGTGCATTAGGTACTTATTGTAGATGCAGAACTGAGCAAGGCTGTAAGGAGGATAACAAAAGTGGTGGAAGGCAAGGTCCTACTTCTAAGAGTTGGGTAGAGAGTTGATGGCTCCTGTAGAGGACATTTCCCTTTCTGCTTCCTGGTATTCATTCCCTTGCCTTCTGGAAACACCATCTTAATTGTTCTTTTGGAGAGCATCCCTTCCCTATTCTGACCCACCAAAGCCAAGCAAAATGGCATAGTCCATACCCCCCATTATCAGAGACTGGTTCAGGGCTGAGTATGTGATTCAGCTCCACCCAATGAGAGAGAGAGAATTCGAGGACTAGCTTAGAAATGGCAGGAAGAGTCTCTTTCCCTTGCACCAAATTTGGTGTGTGTGGTGGGAGGCAGCCATCTTGCTACAATGGAGGGACCATCCTGAGGAGGGAGTAGATCCACAGAGGAAGGCAGAGCTGAGAAGCACAGGGAAAATGTGCCTCAATGATGTAGTCTGAGTCTCAGAATCAGCCATGTTTGAAGCCAATGCGACTGATGGATTCTGTTTCAGGTATAAGCCAGTTTGCATTGGATTTTCTGCCACTCATGACTAAACTACCCTAAAATATTACAGATTACAGAAAGTTATTAGATGGCAAGTGTCACAATCAGTAACTAATGCCAAGAGATGAAAATAAGTTACCATAATTTGAAGTTCAGAGAAAAACAAGGTGTTGGAGCCAACTGTCTTTCTGCCATTTAGGCAGAAATCCACCCCTACTCCAATATAAACAGAAGACTGTAAGTGAGGAGGGAGAGATTGCTTTTGGGGGGGAATGCAATGATCCTGATGAGAAGCAGGGAAAGGGCTATGTTCACAGTTCCTAAAATATTTATTTATAGATATTGTTGTCATCATTGTGTGTTGTGGAGTTGATTCTGTGTCATAGTGACCCTATGTGACAGAGTAGAACTGTCCCATAGGGTTTTCCAGGCTGTAATCCCTATTGAAGCAGACTGCCAGGTCTTTTCTCCCACAGAGCCACTGGGTGGGTTTGAACCACCAATCTTTTAGTTAGCAGATTAGGGGTGCTCAAATCCCTCACCTCAATAAATCAAAGATTGATGCCTGGCTCTTGTCTGAAAAGCCATTGAACCATTAGTGCCTACTGCTGCTGGGAGGTGGAGATGAGGAGGTGGAGACATGGTGGAGCTGAGAGGAGTGAAGCATCCTCAGTCGGGGCGGAAGGAGACAGGAATTTCCGGGAGCAAGGGCCAGAGGGCATGGAAGTGCCTGGGCTTGAGTCAGCCTGATGAAGTAAGTACTACTCCAACTGAGTTGAAATGCCTCTGCCAACCAGTTACCAAAAGATTTTGTGGAAGAGAGAGGTGATAAGGGGAGGCCTTGTCACAGGATGTGGATCAGATATAAGAAAAATAAAAACTATTCCAAACATGGAGACAGGAAGAACAAAGTTAAACAGGAAAGAAGAAATGTGTAAGAAGGGATGGTAAAAGAACTGCTTCCACAGAACCTGAGAGGCTGCTGGGTCGGGACTGCAAATAAAGTAAGATAAAGGGCCTTATATTATAAATGGAGGAATTGAGAGAGTTATTTGATAGATGGTGGGAAGAGCTTATACCAGGGAGGAAGCTGAGGAGATATGGATTTGAATGGATTCATCTGGCAGTGCTGCCCAGGGAATGAGGTAGGAAATGGAATAAAGTGGCCAATAAAGTAACTGTTATAGGGACCGCTGAGAATTATGGCCTGACTTCTGTTGCCTTCTGGAAAACAGGAACGCAGCAGCAGCAGGAGGAAAGTTTAATGGCAGAGTCATTGCATTTCTAGTGACTAATCCTGAACCTTTCATTGTCAGAGAGAATCAGGAATTTCAGCACCTTTTTACACACACACACACACACACACACACACACACACACACACAAACATGCATATATAGTAAGGATTGGCATAGCTGTGCTTATGAAAATAACTCCCGGGGAGAGGGCATGGTTGGCAAACAAATGTAGGAAAAAAAAAAAGGTGTATGTTATTTATGTAAAAATACTGTACATATATTTTTATATATACTCTGCCATTAAATACATATATATGTGTGTGTATAAAGAAAGAAATGTATATATGTGTGTTCATATACACGAGGCTGAACTACATAGAGAGAAATGTATATATAGAGACAGAAAGACACACATGGTATAATTACAGTCCCCCAGAAACCATATATATAAATACACACACATACTCACTAAGAAAATCTATAGTGAATGTACACTTGAGTATCCTTTCAAGATCTCTTTCTTAAAATCTGCATATAAACAGAATTTTTATAAATAAAATAAATAAAAAGGATATCAATTTATAAAATTAAAATTTTATCTTATTTTATTTTTTAAAAATGGCAACTATCATCCCTTAATTTATCTGTTTGGTGAATTGCTATTACAGAGTTGTAAATTTTGTTAAAATGAGCATGTATCAATGCATGGGATAATATTTTTTTGTTTGTTTCTGTTTCACATAGGATAATCTGTCGTTAAAAAATGCAGAAGGAAAAATTATTTTCATTACCTTTGATTGAGGATGAGTTCTAAAATAACAATTTTTGACATCTAAATTTTACCTACATTGCTTAAAGTCGAAAGAAAATTTTAATGCTTTTACGAGATTTTAATAGAAACCTTTAAAAAAATTTGAAATTTCTACCTGGAGAGATTATCAATTCGGAGTCCATATTTAGTCTCTGTCTCCTTCTTCCCCACCTTAATTCTGAATTCTTTATCTACCAGCAGGACGAAGGCAATAGCACCATTGTCTGGCTTCATATACAGTAAAAAAGAATCTTTCACTATTAACCACCTGTAAGAGGGTAATAAGTATTTTTAATTGTATTGAATTGCTGAAACAAAAAGAACAAATTATTACAAGTCTTAAGTAAACATTCTAGTAGACTGTAGACATAATTTTATTTTTTACACAGAAGATTTGGTCTTTAAAAATTACACTGGAAAAGGAAAAAAAAAACTTTCTCTTTTGTTTTTCTAAGAATTGCTAACACCAAAGAACTCAAGAAGAATTTATTATCCCTTTAAAGCTGTCTGAGGCTGGGTTCTCTAGAGAAGCAAAACCAGTGAGGTATGTATATAAAGACAGAGATTTATATCTATGGAAATGGCTAACAAGGCGGCAGAGGCTGGCAAGTCTCAAATCCATGGGTCAGGCATCAGGCTGGAGGCTTCTCCCAATTCATGTAGCTGCTGGGGCAGATGAACTCAAGATCAGCAGGCCAGATGGCAGGCTGCTGGTTCATGGGCTGCAAGGCTGACAAATTCTAAGATCGACAGGTGAGACAGCAGGCTGCTGGATAATGGGCTGCAGAGCCCAATGAATCCCAAGATCGACAGGCAATATGGCAGCAGCTGGCTCAAGTCCCAAGAATTGGAGGTCAGATGATGATGAGCTGGATGCAGGATCCAGAGCAAGCAAGTGAGCTTTGCCAGAATGTCCAATTATATATTGGATGCAGGCCACATCCCCGAAGAAACTCCCCTTACAACTGATTGGCTGATCACATCAAATCACATCATGGAGGATGACTACATCATTACATAACTGCCAAACTACACCATTACATAACTGCCAAACTACTGAGAATCCTGGCCCAGCCAAGCTGACAGACAACCTTAACCATCCCAAACACTAATGACAAAACCTGGGAGAAAACCCCTGATATTGGCAGGTAGTGCTCATGAGATGTACAATTGGAGCCCCAGCTGCTGGATGAATGGAATGGGTTGGTGTTTACTGACAAAAACTATCATTAAAGAGGCAATTAATAGTGAGTAAAATCCCCTTTAAAAATTTCACTGTGTCCAACATCCTACATATTCTGTTGTTCATGTCAAATTATTTGTGGTTTTAATGACCTTTAATAAATGATGCTCAATAGTACATGAATTCTTAAGAGCACTTCCATTCAATTAAATGTATATAAGCATTTCATAATGGAAAATTATAAACATAAGGGAAGAAGTGGAAGTAGCACAAAATAGCAGACATGAACATCTGTTCTGGAGGGGCTAACTAGGCCAGTGGGGGAAGATGTATGGAGAAGAGGGTGTTGGAGGGAGCTTACTGGGCTGGTGGGGGAAGATGTACAGGGAAGAGGATGTTGGGAAAAATTTGAAATGGATAATGTTAACGGTTGGACAACACAATAAATGTAACTAATGTCACTGAATTGTACACATTAAAAATGTTGAAATGTTGCAAACAATTTGTTACATATATATGTAACATAATTAAAAAAAAAGATGTATGGGGCACAAATAATTATAAATCTAAGCAGAATGGGATAGATACTAGAAAAGCAAAAAGTGATGGGTACAAGGAAGAGGGAGTCCTTAGTTCTGCTAGGAGAAGGAGCTAGTGCCATTCTCCAGGAGAAGTGGTGTCTGAGGGATGCCAGGAAGAATTCTGGCAAGTAAAGCCTGGGAGGACATGCTGCATGGAGGGAAGAGCTAGCAAAGGCACTGAGGTGCGGAATTTACACACTGATAGCCTTATTTGTCTTTTTCATGATAGTTTTTGTTACCCAACTCATTTCATTCATTCAACAGCTAAGGCTCCAATTGTACATCCCTTGAGCACTACCGGCCAACATCAGGGACTTTCTTCCAGGTCTTGTCACGAGTGTTTGGTATGATTAAGGTTCTATGTCAACTGTGCTGTGTGCTTGAGAACAGTTTGGTGTAGTCAGGGTCTCGGAGTAGTGAAAGAAGAGTGAGGGGAAAGGGCAAAGGCCACGCTAGGTACACTTGAAGGCCATGCTAAGACGGCTCGCTTGATATCATGGATGAGTGTCATCCAATCATCAGAATCTCTTGGGAAGCATGTTAAAAATAACAGATTCCTGGCCCCACCCCAGACCCATCATATCAGTAGAAAGCCCTGGTTATCTATGTATCTAACAAAAACATCAAGGTGCTTATAAATAAGTGAATTCTTATAACTGGGCAAGAAAGTAGGTTAATAATATCATTGCTATTGTTGTTGTTAGGTGCTGTCAAGTCGGTTCTGACTCATAGTGGCCCAATATGTAGGCAGGTATCGAACAGAACGAAACACTGCCCGTCCTGTGTCATCCTCACAATCGTTATTATGTTTGAGCTCATTGTTGCAGCCACTGTGTCAGTCTGTCTGGTTGAGGGTCTTTCTCTTCTCCATTGACCCTCTACTTTGCCAAGTACGATGTCCTCCTCCAGGAAATGGTTTCTCCTGATAACATGTCCAAAGTATGTGAGGCAAAGTCTAGCCATACTTGCTCCTCACGAGCATTCTGGCTGTGCTTCTTCCAAGACAGGTTTGTTCACTCTTCTGGCAGTCCATGGTATACTCAATATTCTTTGCCAACACCATAATTCAAAGGCATCAATTCTTCTTTGGTTTTTCTTATTCATTGTCCAGTTTTTACATGGATGTGAGGTGACTGAAAACACCACGGCTTGGGTCATGCGCACCTTAGTCTTAAAGTGACATCTTTGCTTTTTAACACTTTAAAGAGGTCTTTTTTGCAGATTTGCCCAACGAAATGGGTCACTTGATTTCTTGACTGCTGCTTCCCTGGGTGTTGATTGTGGATCCAAGTAAAATGAAATCCCTGACAACTTCAATCTTTTCTCCACTTATTATGAATGTTATTTGCCAGGTTGTGAGGATTTTCCTTTATGTTGAGGTGTAATCCAAACTGAAGGCTGTGGTCTTTAATCGTCACCAGTAAATGCTTCAAGTCCTCTTTGCTTTCAGCAAGTAAGGTTGTGTCATTTGCATATCACAGGTTCTTAACGAATCTTTCTCCAATCCTAATGCTGTGTTTTTCATCATATAGTCCAGCTTCTCAGATGATTTGCTCAGCATACAGACTGAAAAAGTATGATGAAAGGATACAACCCTGACACACACTTTTCTTTACTTTAAACCACGCACTATCCCCTTGTTCTATTCGACTGACTGCCACTTGGTATATGTACAAGTTCCTTGTGAACACAATTAAGTGTTCTGGAATTTCCATTCTTCACAATGTTAACTATAATTTGTTATGATCCACACAGTTGAATGCCTTTGCATAGCCAAAAAAACACAAGTAAACATCTTTCTGGTATTTTCTGCTTTCAGCCAAGATCCATCTTGAATTTCTGGCAGTTCCCTGTCTATGTACTGTTGCAACTGTTTTTGAATTATCTTCGGCAAAATTTTATCTGTATGTGATATTAATGACATTGTTGGATAATTTCCACATTCTGTTGGAACACCTTTGTTTTGAATGGGTACATATATGGATCTGTTGCAGTCAGCTGGCCAGGTAGCTATCTTCCAAATTTCTTGGCATAGATGAGTGAGTGCTTCCAGCATTGCATCTGTTTGCTGAAACGTCTCAGTTGGTATTCCATCAATTCCAGAAGGCTTGTTTTTTGCCAATGCCCTCAGTACAGCTTGGACCTCTCCTTTCAGTATCATCCATTCTTGATCATAAGCTATCTTCTGAAACGGTTGAACGTCAACCAATTCTTTTTGGTACAGTGACTCTGTGTATTCCTCCCATCTTCTTTTGATGCTTCCTGCGTCGTTCAATATTTTCCCCTTAGAATTCTTCATTATTGCAACTCAAGGCTTGAAATTTTTCTTCAGTTCTTTCACCTTCAGAAATGGCAAGTGTGTTCTGCCCTTTTGGTTTTCTAACTCCAGGTCTTTGTACATTTCATTATAATACTTTTCTCTGTCTTCTCAAGCTTCCCTTTGAAACCTTCTGTTCGGCTCTTTTACTTCATCATTTCTCCTTTTGCTTTCACTACTCTAAATTTCAGTCTCTTCTGACATCCATTTTGTTTTTTTCTTTATTTCCTGTCTTTTTAATGACCTCTTGCTTTCTTCATGTATGATGTCCTTGTACATCTCATCTGGTCTTCAGTCATTAGTGTTCAATGCATCAAATATATTCTTGTGAAGGTCTCTAAATTTAGGTGAGATATATTCAAGGTCATATTCTGGCTCTTGTGAACTTGTTTCAATTTTCTTCAGCTTCGACTTGAACTTGCATATGAGCAATTGATGGTCTGTTCTGCAGTTGGCCCCTGACCTTGTTCTGACTGAAGATATTGAGCTTTTCCAGTGTCTCTTTCCACAGATGTAGTGGATTTGATTCCTGTGTATTCCATCTGGCAAGGTCCGTGTGTATAGTTGTCGTTTATGTTGTTGAAAAAAAGATATTTGCAATGAAGGAGTTGTTGGCCTTGCAAAATTCTATCACGGGATCTCTGGTGTCGTTTCTATCACCAAGGTCATATTTTCCAACTACCAATCCTTCTTCTTTGTTTCCAGCTTATGCATTGCAATCACTGGTAATAATCAATGATCTTGATTGCATGTTTAATCCACTTAATACTGCAGAACTTGGTAAAAATCTTCAATTTCTTTATCTTTGGTCTTAGTGGTTGGTGTGTAAGTTCGAATAATAGTCATATCAACTAGTTTTCCTTGTAGGTGTATGGATATTATCCTATGACTGCCAGCGTTATACTTCAGGATAGATCTTAAAATGTTCTTTGTGGTGATGCCATTCTTCTTCAATTTATCATTCTGGCATAGTAGACTGTATGATTGTCTGACTCAAAATGGCCAATACCAGTCCATTTCAGCTCGCTAATGCCCAGGATATTGATATTTATGTATCGTATTTCATTTTTGATGACTTCCAATTTTCCTAGATTCATACTTCATACCTTCTACGTTCTGATTACTAATGGATGTTTGTAGCAGTTTCTTCTCATTGAGTCATGTCACATCAGCAAATGAAGATTCTGAATGTTTTACTCCATCCACATTTTTAAGGTCAACTCTACTTTGAAGAGGCAGCTCTTCCCCCAGTCATATTTTGAGTGCCTTCCAACCAGAGGAACTCATCTTCCAGAGCTACATGAGCCAATGTTCCGTCATTACTCATAAGGTTTTCGCTGGCCAACTTTCTAAAAAAGTAGATTGTCAGGTCCTTCTTCCAAGTCTGTCTTAGTTTGGAAGCTCCACTGAAATCTGTCCATCATGGGTGACCCTGTTGGTATTTGAAATACCAATGGCATATCTTCCAGCATCACAGCAACATGCAAGCCCCCACAGTATGACAAACTGACAGACGAGTGGTAGAAATCTATGATAACTACATTATATATATTTAATTTATTTATTGTGCTTTAGGTGAATGTTTACAAATCAAGTCAGTCTCTCATTCAAAAAGCCATACACACCCCGCTTTGCACTCCCAGTTGCTCTCCCCTTGATAGGATAGCACATTCCTCCTCTCTACCCTGTATTCACCAAGTCCATTCAACTAGCTCCTGTATCCTTTTTCCTTCTCATCTTGCCACCAGACAGGAGTTGCCCACATAGTCTCATGTGTCTACCTGAGCCACGAAGTTCACTCCTCACCAGCATCATTGTCTGTTTTATAGTCCAGGCCAATCCCTGTCTGTAGAGTAGGTTTCAGGAACGGTTCCAATCTTGGGCTGTCAAAGCGTCCAGGGACCATGACTGTCAGGGTCCCCCCGGTCTCAGTCAGACCATTAAGCCTGGTCTTTTAGGAGAATTTAAGATCTGCATCCCACTATGATAACTACATTATATTTTAATGGCTTTTTAATTTAGGATTTAATATAGGGAAATCTATGTTAATTCCCACATACTTTTATTTAACTCGTTTCTTAAAAAACATATAGCCTGTCTCCTTCCGAATAAAGGGCGATAGAGTAATTTACTGTAAAGGACATGTGATAGGGTTAATAAAAGAAAAAACACCAAGGTCACAGATAACAAATACCTAACCTAAAAGCCTAATGTAATTATGGTGATGGCACACCAATATCCTGCAAAGTTTTCTTGTTGAAATGAATAAATTTAAAAAATAAAGGTTTCTATCCTGGGGTTAAATTCCAAGGGCAACTTCTCATTTGGGACCTACTTAAGGCCACACAACAATATAATGGAGTACTCTTAATAGCAATTTTCAGCAAATTCAGAAAATATACTTTTTATAAGAATTCTTATAGCAGCCCTCAAGAGAAATAGCAAGGTTGTGCCATCAATGGTAACTCAGTGATTCTGATGGGGTTGAGGTAGGAATCCAGATATACAGCTGCCTGGTGGTAACACCTGGTTAAGGCTAAAAGAGTAACTGGATCACACATCTGTTAAAGTTCCTTTGCTACAGCACTCTGTTTTCCCAGCTTGGCTTTTGATGCGAGTGAGAGAGCAGACAGTGTGGCAAAGGCCCAGAGTGCTGGCGTGCTATGTTGTTGACTGGGAAAGGAGCCTAAGGCTTTGAAAACCGCAGCTGGCAGGGCTGACAATCTGAAAAGAAAATCAAGCAGCCCAGGCGTATGACTTCGCCTACCTAGAAGTCAAGGACACCTGACTGGTCTCAGAGCCTACTGTGGGATCTTTACCAGCCACAAGGGCATAGGATGACAACAGGATGATCCTGATGCAGGTGTAACCAGCTCCCACCTCTGGCATTAAAAAGCAAATCTCAGGAATGCTCCTGAGAGCACAGGCTCATGGCATCACCACCAGGGCCAATGGCTACAGACATGCCTTCAGGAATAGGCCACCATATCTCACTGTACAGGTGTGCCCTGTACAAGGACCCCTGCTGAGGCAGGGCTTTGATGAAGACTGCATCACCCTACAAGAATGGGGCATTTGTTCCAGTTTGCACAGAGGCCATACACAGGCTATAAGCAGCCTTGGTCAGAGACTGGAAGGAGATAGCTAGATGTATTATTGGGCCAGAGGACTGCTGAACTCTAGGGAATGTCATTCATACTACATCCTATGTTAACAGTTCCTTCCCCATCTATACCCCACAATGTGTGGCAGCCTGGAAATATGTAGTTGCTTAGCACTGACAGCTGGATTTTAAAAACTGCATACAAAAGATAATGGTGTCTGTTTTGACAATGATGATTTGTTCCTTTTAACAGTCATTAGTGGTAGAATTCTCGCCTTCCACACAGGAGACTGGGTTGAATTCCCTGCCACCGCACTTCATGGGTAGCCACCACTCGTCTATCAGAGGAGGCTTCTGCAGTGCTATAATGCTGAATAAGTTTCAGTGGATCTTCCAGATTAAACACAGGAAGAAAGTTTTGGTAATCTATTCTGAAAAACCAACCAAGGAAACCCCTATGGATGACTATGGTTCGATCTATAGTAAATTAGCCGTATGGCGTAGGACTGGGCAACATTTTGTTCCATTAAGCATGGAGTCACCATGAGTTGGTGGCCCACTCAATAGCAGCTAACAACAGCAAGATTTAGGATAAACAGATCATTGGTCTGTATTTAAAATTCTCCTTTAATTATGCCATTCATTAAAATTCTTCTGATTTCTTCTTTCTCTGTTTTGAAAAATTTTTTTTTTCTTCAACAGGAGGATATGCAGAAAGAAAGGAATCTGTCAACCATCCTTGTAGAAGTCAGCACAGGCTGCACAGTGGTTAAGGTGCTGCCCTCAAGTCAGCCTCCCTGGGCACAAGTTCCAGCGCTATCACCCACCTGCTTGTATGAATTTGGGACACTGAGACTGAAGTTCAAATCTATAAAATGAGGATAACAGAAACGCCCAGTCCATAAATATCTGTGAGGATTAATTGGGATAATTCATGTAAATTGCTTAGCATGGTGCTTGGCACCAATACATGTGAACTATTAAGACTGCTCTTGTTCTCAACCAGGTGAAATTATGGTCTGTTCTTACAAGACACCTCCTGCCTGCACTACTACTTGCCATGGCATTAAAACGTAGGTTTCATCACATCATCACCTCTTTTACATCATTCTTTCTGAATGGTTTGATGGAATGAGGCAATGTTTCTGTTTTTATTTTGCTACTAAATCCCAACTGTTACAGCTACCATTTACTGAGTGCTGAAGAATTGACGTCTTTGAATTGTGGTGTTGGCAAAGAACGTTGAATAAACCATGGACTGCCAAAAGAACTAACAAATCTGTCTTGGAAGAAGTACAACCAAAATGCTCCTTGAACGCAAGGATGGCAAGACTGTGTCTCACATTCTTTGGACATGGTTGTCAGGAGGAATCAGTCCCTGAAGTAGGAAATCATGCTTGGTAAAGTAGAGGGTCAATGAAAAAGAGGAAGACTCTCAATGAGACGGATTGACACAGTGGCAGTAACAATGGGCTTAAGTATAGCAACAATTGTGAGGATGGCACAGGACCAGGCAGTGTTTTGTTCTATTGTGCATAGGGTTGCTACGAGTGGGAACCGATTTGATGGCACCTAGCAACAACAACAATGAAGTATCAGGAACTCTGGTAAATGCTTTACGTTCATTTACATCAAATGCTATTTCATTCAGTCCTTTTTCAACCCTGTTAAGAATGTATTTATTATTATTTATTACTGTCTCCCATTTAAAAAACAGTGTGGGGGAAGGTTTTGTTATGTAAAAGAAGTTTTAGCGAGCTTAAACAATTTGCTCAAGTCACAGATTGAAGAAGTCAAACCCAGAGTCTGGTTCATCTGACCCAACATTTGACCTCTTAGTCATGCCCCTCCAAGCGCCGTGAAGGCAAGCCCCTGCTGTGTTTGGGTGTAGCTGTACCCCCAGAATTTAGCCCAGAATGGAACAGAACAGATTCAGTGAGTAGTGAATGAATGAGTGATAGGAAACAAGTCAGGGCATAAATTCCAGGGATTACTGTCTATTCAGGTTCTGGTCAAATAAAAAAGCATTGAATTGTGGTAGAGTTATACAGATATATAAATATGTGGTAGAGTTATATAGATACATAAATATGGATATGAGTATGGATATAAAGTTGTCTTCCAATGGCCAAAATGTTAACTTTATTATTATTATTATTATTATTATTATTATTATGAAAGTGTACAGAGCAATACGCCAATTCAACAATTTCTGCATATACAATTCAGTGACACTGATTACGTACTTAAAGTCATGCAACCATTCTCACCCTCCTTTTCCAAATTGTTCTTTCCCTTTAACATGAACTCACTGGTCCCTAAGCTTCCTATCTGAGCTTTCAAGTTGCTGTTGTCAGTTTGATCCCATAGATCTTCAAAACAGCACCATGTTCAAGGCAAACATTTTTTACTAAATAAGCTAAAGTATGGTTTGGTTTAAAGAAGACTTCAGGGGATACTTTTGGTTGAGTTTAAAGATTATCTCGGGGCAACAGTTTCAAAGGTTCATCCAGCCTCAGTGGCTCCAGAAAGTCTGGATTCCATGAGAATTTGGAATTCTGCAAAACGGACCTCTTGTTTCCCACCCAGGCAGTCTGCCCCTTGCATAGTTTTCCCATTTCAGTAAAGGGCACAAGCATCGCCCACATTCATAGCTTGCAACCCAGGAGTCATCTTCGAGCACAATCTCTCCCTCCAGTACTTAAGAGAGATGTGTTAGCTTTTTTTTTTTTTTTAACCTCTAAACACATCCTATACACCGCCACATCACTAGGCCAGGCCCATCCCTTCTCACTGGCTAGCTGCAGCAGGTTCCTGTTTGGTTTCCCTGTTTCTTCCCTTGTCCATAAACTAGTCATTAAATCTTTGCATTGCTAACAACCTCTAGTGGCTGTCACTTGGAATAAATCCAAATTCCACACCTTGGTCAGAGGGCCTGGGTGAAAATGAGCTGCCCTCACCTTCTCAGTCTTATATTCCATTGTTCTCTCTGACCATGCTGGCCTGATTGTTCTTCAAAATTTCCAAGCTTGGTCCTTCAGCCTCTAAATTTGCTGTTCTTCTGCCTAGGACGTGTTGCTTCCAGATCCTTACCTAGAGGCCCCTTGTCAATCAAGCCTTTGCTTTAATATTCCTCCTCAGCAAGGCCTCCCCTGGCTACAATATCTAAAACACCTGTCCCCAGTGCCCTTGCTCTACTCCATCATGAGACCCTGTTTGAGCTTCTTTACTGTACTTTTTCCTATCTGAAATTATTCATGGGTCAGTTTGTTTATGGTCTGTCTCCCCCCTTAGAAATTCAGATCCATAAGAGCAGGGAATCTCTCTCTCTTATCCACCACCATCTGCTCAGTGCCTTGTAATTCTTGGGCAGCCCAGAGCAAGTCTTTAGCCAAAGAAATCATTCCACCTAAATATTGGCTGCATGAATGGGTTCCAGAGATTAAATAAAATCATTCAGACACTGTCACTGTGTAAAAAAAAAACAATTCTTGGTATAGCTCATTGTTCAGTGAAGTAAATGCTAAATTTATTTCTTAACATCTATACATCTCTTCCTTTTAAGACATATGGGAGAAGAAACAGTATCTCTGGTCCATTACCAGGTATAAAGGAGTTGCTCAATAAATGCACTATTTAAGCAGACATTTAAAAAAATAATTTATTCTGCTTTGTTGTTGTTAATAAAAAAAACTATGCACAGCAAAACATACACCAATTGAACAGTTTCATCATGTACAATTCAGTGACATTGATCACATTCTTTGCATTGTGTCACCATTCTCACCCTCCTTTTCTGAGTTGTTCCTCCTCCATTAACATAAATTCACTGCCCCCTAAGGTTCCTATCTAATCTTTTGAGTTGTTGTTGTCAATTTAATCTCATATAGATAGATCTTAAAAGAGCATAATACTCAAGGCAGGCATTCTTTACTAGGTAAGCTAAACTATTGTTTGGATTTAACATGACTTCAGGAGATATTTTTGGTTTAAGGTTTAAAGATTATCTCAGGGCAATAGTTTTGGGGGTTCATCCAGCCTCCTTGGCTCCAGAAATCTGGATGTTGTGAGAATTTGAAATTCTGCTTTACTTTTTTTCCCCTTTTGATCAGCATTCTTCTATAGAATCTTTGAATAAAACGTTTAGTAGCGATAGCTGGGCACCATCCAGTTCTTCTTGTCTCATGGCAAGGGAGACAGCTGGACATGGAGGCAATTAGCCACATATCCATTTCCTCTTTCTATTCCTGACTTTCCTTCTTCCCTTGTTGCTTCAGGTGAATACAGACCAATCGTTGTGCCTTGGATGTCTGCTAGCAAACTTTCAAGACATTTTAAATTGTGGAAAGAAATGTTTGCTGTGTTTGTTTTTCTTTCCAACTTTTCTCTGAGACAAGGTCATTAGGAGACTTGATTCAAAGTTTAATTGTTCTGCTTGTCTTACCTTGATTTGTCAATGCAGAATAAATAAAGTGATGAGAATGGCTTTTCATGGGTACAAAAAGAGATAGAGTTATGAACAATTGTCACCTTTCAAAGTAACTCCCATACTGACACCAATAGCCTTCTACTGTGAGAAACTTTCTAAACTAATTTTGTCAGCCCTGTTTTATCACCTTGATTTGGTACAGCTATTTCAAATCCCATAAATGTGACTCAGTAAATACTTATTAATATGGAACCAAGGCTTTAATCGTCATGGAGAGATTTATACAATTTAAAATAATGACACATTTCATTCCAGGGAAGGTCATATCTTTTTAGACTGTCCTGGTTGAAGCATGATTTAATCTAAAGCTTAAAAAGAGGGAAAGGATATTTCTTTTATATAATGAAGCTTCCTCCCACAACTCTTCTGGCTCCCCCTTCTCATATATCTTACAACTCAAACCTCTACTCCTCCG